>NC_088804.1:40391413-42791413 GCF_011386835.1 Chrysemys picta bellii
TTCAAGGCGGCTGGACCACATCTCCCAATCAGCGTTCACTTTCTCCTCCCAGAGTTGCTGTTTGAGCTCTGCAGTGAGATCACTTGGTCCTGGTGACTGATGGCTTCTATTTATCCCCCGTTCACGCAGTGCCTAGAGTGTTGGAAGGTACAGTTATAAAGAAACCCAAATAAATAAATACCATCCCAAGCACAGGTGCAGCACAGGGAGCAGCTGTGACAGCTTCCCTCACCCTGCCCAGCCAGGGCGCCTTACCTGATTGGAGCAGTTCACACTCTGTAGCCCATTCAGCTATCTAATCTACCTCACGCCTCCTCACCATCTGAGCTGAGACTGCCCTGGGCTGTGCACCAACCGCAGGAATTCTGTTGGCTGGGGATTGCACCTGACAGAAGTCACCTGTCACTTTTGCTCTACTCGGCGGCTGTCATCTAGCCAGTGGAGGTGAATAAAGCCTGAGGATTTGCCTAGTGGACATTTTTTTAATGTGGACTCCTGTTTTGGTATTGGACTCGTTTCATATAAGCCACAGCTCAACCCTCATATGGTAAAAATTTATGACTAGTCCTAACCTAGGCTGGATTCGAACCCCCGGCCTACAGGTTAAAGCACTGCTGATACTGGAAATAAATTTCTAGAGAATATTTGTATAAATAATTTCAAACAAATTAGGAGCAGGAGGAGTAAATATTTATTGGAGCATTATCCCCAATGAGAGGCAGGAAAGAGAAGTTTGTTCTGGCTGCAATGGGAAGACAAAGGAGAGAAAGGTTAATTTATTTTTGTACAGGAGTATTAAGGAATAATTTCCTCTTCTTTTTATTTTTTTGGAAGGGAACGTGAGGGGAGAAAGGTGAAATAAACTTGGACAGAGAGAGACTCTGAAGGAATCTTTGTACTTTTTTTTCTCTCTGGGTGTTTTGAAAGCCGTTAGTATAAAGTAATTCTGTACACTACAGCCATTCATAGCTCAGCTGGGGGTTGGAGAGTGTGTGTATATATAGTGTGTGTCTGTGTGTGCCCGCACCGTGCTGGAAAAGAGAATAATTTGTTCACAATATAGTTTGGTGTAAAATAGGCCAGTTGTCTGAATGTGTATTTAGTATAATGTATAAGTGCAAGTATCAATAAGTCTATTTATTAGCCGAGCCTTGCACTAAACAGGCCTCTGAATAAACTATACAGGTCCTGCAAAAATGTAAATTTTAGTTATCCCTTAGAGACATAATTACAGGAAAAAATAAAGACAGCGATTTACAGTTTGGGAAGCGGGACTGTTTTACTGCGGATAGATATATATTTTTTCTTCCTCTTTTCTTTGTAACTGCCAGTCTGCAACATTAGCAGCCAGACGTGGCATTTCTCCCTTTCCAGCGCACTTCTCCCACGTTCACCCCGTCTGCTAATTAAAGAGACAAGGTGGGTGGGGTGATATCTTTTGCGGGACAAGCTTTCGAGTTCACACAGAACTCTTCTTCTGGAAAGTTTAAAAGCGGGTCTCTCTCACCGACCGAAGTTGGGCCAATAGAAGATGCTACTTCACCCGCCTTGTCTCTCTCATATCCTGGGACGAACACGGCAGCAACATTGCTAATTAAAGGAAAGTTATGTCTCCATATCCCTGTTAATGTATTCCGCTGCCTGTTTTGGTGTACGGAACTCTTGAATTCCTCAACCCTCTGTGCCACTGGCTTTCCCTGGACCACAGTGAAAGGATTCATTCATGACTCCAGTCCTGCCTTCTTGAATTACCACACCCTGGGCCTCCGCTTCTCAGCCTTGCTCTGTTTTCCTTTCATTAACAGGATTCCCATATTCAATGTCTATGAGAGGCTGGTAAGGGATGCTACATCTTGTTAGCCTAGGGACTGTACAAATCGCTGCCCCGTCACTGTCCTGCAGTTTCCCATAGGGTCTGGGGGGGGGAGGAGGGGGGCTGGAATCCTAAATTCTAAATCCTAATCTCAGGCAGGTTTTTTTTTTAAAGAAATAGGACTATAAAACAGATTGAAATTGGAATGTGTTATTTATAGTGACAATGTGGCCTCTGATTAGGTTGCCAACATTGTATTTCAAAAATAAGGGACTGTTTTCCTAGCGCCCCCGCCCCACCTCTCCTCCTGATATGATTATGATTTGGTTACTAATTAATACGCTGTACTCACCTCCATTCGCCAGGGGTAGTTTTTGCTGCTTTGGGCAGCGCTCAGCAACTCCTGAGCTTATTGTACAGAGATGAAAAAATAAGGGACCTCCCTTGTAACAGGGGCTCTGACGGGCTTGTTGTTCACAGCTGAAGTGTCGGATAAATGTCTGCTGGAAAGTGCTAGGGAGGGGTACAGGTGTGTGTGTGTGTGTGTGTGTGTGTGTGTGTGTGTGTGTGTAGAGATGTGTCGTGCACATTGTCAACCACGTTTTCAAAACTGGTCTCTAATAACTTTCTGGAACCCAACTATTAGACACCTTCCTTGACCCTGAGTTTCTCAGAGCTGTTAATAATCAGACCTAGCTCATATCTCGTGCTTTTCATCCCTAGATCTCCAAGTGCTTTATAAAGGAGGTCAGTATCATTATCCCCATTTTACAGATGGGGAAACTGAAGCACAGAGACGGCACTTGCCCGAGGTCACCCAGCAGCCTAGTGGCAAAGCCAGGAGCGGAACCCCTTAGTCCAGTCTAGCGCTCAATCCACCGCCCATGTTGAGCTCTCACAGAGCCCATTGGCGTCTAACGGAGTTGTGGGTGCTCGGCACTTTCTGAAAATTACGTCCAAGGTGCCTCAAGACAGACACCCCCAAAACTGAGGCCTCTTAAATTAGTGGCCACTTTGGAACATTTTGGGCCTATACGTGTGTGTGTCTGTCTGCATGAGATTGTATACAATATAGGACAACAGCGTGTGTGTGTGCATTTGAGTTTGTGCGTGAGTGTATTACTGTATTAGGTGTGTATGGGACAGCATGTGTGCCTGTGGGATAAGCCTTCACAATAGACACTTGTGTCAGTCTGTCTGAATGTACAACACAGAGTGGGGCTTTTCTTCCTATTTTTAGCACACAAACTGTAGTCTTTATTAAAGGGCGATGGAATAGAAGAAAACCTATTGCAGATTTCGGAGCAATGTTAAGCTGGTATGTCTCGGTGGAATTATATTTCAGTTTGGTGTAGCTGTTCTTTTGGATTCAGGCTGATCATCGTGCCTTTCCCAGAGCTAGATTAGGCTGGATTCAGAAAATGGATTTGTAAGAAACCCCCAGTTGGGCAGGGGTAGGAGAGGGTTATGATGAGTCAGTTTACTTGGAGAAGAAAGACCAAGGAAATGAGAAGCATTAGCTGATCCCTGACTGCAGCCATCCAGAAGAAATCAGCATATCAGTTCAGTCTTGTTTTCCTTTTCTTTTCTTTCTTCCACCAACTTGTTGCCTCTTTCATCTGCTCTTTAATTTTATTTTATGGAGCTGGTCCAAAAAAGGCTCACATTTTTCAACTAGAATGTCCACAAACATATTGTCCCTTTTTTCTCTGCACTGCGCTTTAAAATTTCTCAGGAGTCTGCCTGCCGGCTACTTTGTGTGGGAGACAAAATGCAGCATGTTACAGAGGAGAGACACGCACCCAGTGCTCTCTCGATCTCAGGGAGAAGTTACTTTTGTTCTTTCTCGTTTTGTCGTTTGCCTTAATCTAAAATATTCCTTTGACTGCAAATACGTGGCTGCTCATTGTGCATGGAAAATCATAGCTCAAGGATTGAAGAGTGACAGTGGAAGTGCTAAGGTGAGGGCTGGAAACATGGTGACCATGAAGGCGATGGGGAAACTGAGATGTTGTGAAGGCTCTGGCAGGGATACATGGAACACCTTCTGGCATTAACGGGGCATGTTATTTGTTAGCTGCTTCAGATCTCGACTGACAGTTCTCCACTCCTTCAGACCCTCTAGCCTTCTCCTCATTAGTAATCCCCACGCTCACCCTTTCCTCGTCTTGCCCTGTCTCTTGTGTTGGTCTTGTCTCCCATAGACTAAAAGCTGATCAGGAGGCGGTCAGTGCCGTCTCGCTATGTGCCACATAAATGTGTTTTCAATAATAAATGTATTCGTATTTAAATGTCCATCTGCGAGTTCCTGTCTGACTTGAAATGCCATGGAAGAAACCTCTGCCATTCAGTTTGCTCTTTTCTTTGGGCGAATGGGACAACCTGCGGCCCAAGTAACCCGTTCATTGTTGATTGACTGAAATGACCGCCCACAAGCTAGAGGTATGATGCTGTACAGCAGTTGAGTTAGTCCGTGTGGGTGTGCCAGAATTTCAGATGACTATGTAACAGACTATCCTGCATCACTGGGCAAATATGCAAATACTGGAATTATGGGTGGAAAGAGGGCCAATGGTTGGAAGTGTTTGTTGTCCTCATCTCTGATTTATAGGTTGTAGTTACTTGGATTGTGGATGTTTGTGTCTGAAGTAAGGAACAATTGAATGCCAAGCACTGGTAACATTGGGTACACTGAGTTGTGAGAATATTGTAATAGGGTCAGCCACCTTTTGAGCACCTCCTTGTGGCCAGAGATCTCTCTGTGGAACCCTGACTCTGTTTCCCCCTCTTCAGGGCCTCTTAAGAACTTGCACACAGACTTCTTCCTGGGTTAACACCACCCCTGCCTGAGGCAGGTTTAATAACAGAAAAGGTTCAAAACAGTCCTCAGGTCCCAAAATAAAGCCCATCACCGTAATACAAAAGTTCATACTGTGACATCTTCTCTCACAACTAAAGCTCTTTCTTCCATCAGTCTGTTCTCACAGCCAGTCCTCCCAGGTCTTCCTATCTGGAGCTCAGCCTTCTGGCTCTGAGCTCCAGGCCCAAACACAGGCAGGATTTCCCATACTGGGCTCTGGCCTCCAAACTCTCCTTGTATCAGGGTCTTCTCTGCAGGCACCTTTCTCACACTCTGCAGTTTCCTACACCGCCCCTCTCCTTGCAGCTTCCAGCTGCTCGTTAGAGTGGAATCAGCTGATCTCTCTCAGGTGTGGCTCATTCAGTAATCTGGGGTGATTAGCCCCAGGCCCTCCCGTCTTTAACGGGCAAGCCACCCTGTTACAGACAGATTTGTACAATGGCCTCCAAGAACCTTCCTTTGGCCCTTCTCACTGGGCAGACAGCTGCTTACTCAACCTGCATGCTCTAGCCCCCCCGGGCACGTCCAAATCAGAGATGGGTCCCAGCTGAGGAGTTTGGATCAGGATCCAAACGTTCCCCGAACGTGGGATGTTCAGGGCTGAGGTTTGGTTCTGCCCCATCACTAGTACAAAGGTGGGATTTGTGTTTGCGACACTCACAGGTGCAATTTTGGAGTCTGTTTTTGAATGTTTGATCCTGACGTTGAGCCCTAAAGATGGACCCAAGGAGCAAAATGTGGGTCCTGAGCTGGAGTTGGGTTTTGACAACCCCACAGTTTGGAATGAGAGCTGGGAGTCTGGTTTGGCTCACTCTGAATATAGGGGAAATTTACAACAAGCAGAGCTGGGAAATGTCCCCAAAGACTGAGTCTTTGGATCTGGGGCATCGATTTTGGGACAATCTGTAAAAGAAATGGGGCCATAGTCTTTCTGACAATGCAGTGAGGGAGCTCACATTGTCACTTTTTTCTCCCCCATCTCAGTAGTGGCCGCTGGTTTCCTAGGAATAACCTCTGCTGCCCTCCTCCAAGTGGCAAGTAAATAACATCAGGTCTTTGAGTCAACAGGCACCCAGCCCGCCAGACTTCACCTCTGTGTGAGCATCTGGCAGAAGTGAAAGGAAATCAGGAACAAATGAATATTCAATCAGCCGGCACAAACATCTGAGTGCAGAATGGGACATCTCTGTGCACAGCGGCTGTTTGAGCAGCATTCCGTTTGACTGCTCCCTTCGCAATTGCCAGGCACCAGAAGCATATGGGTAAACGTGAGTGCAGCGAGAAAAATGTCACCTATCGTAGCCCGTGGACCAGTACGTTAGCCTGCAGTCTGCAGTGCCCAGTAAAAACAAGGAAATGTGTGTTGGGTGTCACAGAATAAATTCAAAGTGCGATAGAGCAGGGTTCTTCAGTGTTAATATCTAACACCTTACAAAGGTTTAGTTCCAGATGGAAATCAATACCACCTGCAAGTGAAGTGATCATTAGCCATATATTTTTCAGCTGTGTTTATTAGCAAAACATTTACTGCAAAGAGTTGCACCAGGCTTTGATTTATGTCACATGAGAAATGTCTTGACCAAGGCAAAACCAGAGAACTTTGAAAGGAAAATGTCCTTTTATTGTGTGGAATTAGAATCTCTCTGTGTGACAATGACAGAAATGTTTTCATGTAAGTGGATGCAAAACAATTATATGAATACAGTCTGTATTATAATATTAATTCTTTTACTGATGGTCTGTCTGCTTTTCCAACAAAGCACAATACGTGGGCTAAAAGTTTTATCTCACACCAGCCTAAATTCATTGTCTTCAGTGAAGTTTACTGTGGACTTATACCAATTTTGCTGAAAGCAGGTGACCCTGCATTCATTTTACTTCTCACTGTATGTGTGTGTCTTTGTGTGTGTAACACATGGGCACTGTGCATACACACTATGTGGGCATGCTATTGTGTTTGTGTGTGTTTTAAAAACATAGGTCTTTTCTAAATTTTGCAAAACAGAGTTAAGACAAGCATGCTAGTGATGTTCTCTAGAGAATATGACATACTACCAAAGTGATGCATCATATGTGTTCTCCGTAGTATAGAGGTCTATAAAGGAGAGGGGATTATACAGTTTCCCTGTCATATATACTATTGAACTATAATCCCTGAATTTGCAGAGATTTATGTACATGGTGGACTGTCAGGGACTAGTCACATACTTACAATTAAGCCCATGCAGAAGTTCCCTAGCATGAGGCTGTGGTGTGTAAAGGTGATAGTTGTCTTGAGGTATGAGCAGGACACTTGGGTACTGTTCCTACTCTGATTTGCTGGGTGACCTGGGCATGCCACTTCATCTTGCTATGTTTCAGGTGATCCACCTGTAAAGTGGGCATAATGTAATAATGCTCATTAGATTTGGCTGGAAAATGGGGAAGGGTGAGAAGAGGGAGATTGCAACATTTTTCGAAACTTTACTTTCTGTTTCTCATCAGAATAGGTTTGTGTTGCACTTTGAGATCCTTTTAAGGAAAGTCACTACAGTAGTGCAAACTACCAGTAGTGTGTATTATTATATACCGCTTCTCCATAGTATATAGAGCTGGAATGAGAGAGAATCTATAGGTTTATCTTTATGTAGGGAACTGTAAAGGCACACACGATGCAGGTTGTCCATATTTTATAAGACAATAGTACAAAATATGACACAGATTCTCTGTAGTATATAGCAATGACAATACAACTGAGAAATGTTTGGTTGCTTTTGAGGCTTATGTCAAAACCACATGCATTTTATTACTATCAAAGCCAAAAGTAGTTTTAGACCCAGTACTCCAATCTGTTAATCCCCAGGCCATCTTCTCAAAATCATTTTGTAGTTGTTCCCATCTACAGTATAAACATACGCCCTTATAAATATTATTGTATTAGAATCAGTTTGGATGGTGTCCAGCCTAAGATTTTTATTGAAATTCCACTTGATTGTCAAGATTAGATGACAAATAATTCTCTACATTTATGGAGCTACATACAGAATAAGCATAATTTGAAAAGGAATTTGGTCTTCATGCTGTGGGAATCCAGATTGGCTTCGCATGGGATTTCAAATACTGTAACTGCCTCTCTCAACAGAGAATGGGGGGACAATCCTTTTTACCTTTTAATCATTAAAATATTACGAGGAGAGGATCGTTGAACGAGATGCATACCCATCTGAGTGTGACCTAGGGAAAAGGACAGCATTCTTCTTTTAGTTACACTGGTGGAAATCAGGAGCAGCTGCAGTGAAGGCAATGCAAATAGAGCCCGATTCTGCTCTCATGACACCAGTGTAAATCCAGGCACTGAAGTCACTGGAGATCGGACCTGATTCCACTCTGTTACGCTGGTGTAAATCAGGAATAACCCCACTGACGCCAAGAGAGTGATTCTGGGTTTACACTGGTGTAACTGAGATTTGGGGTGCAGAGGATATGTGTCTTGGATACTGTAACCTAAAATTGGCAGCCTTCCCTTCTCTGGCAGGAGTTTAGAAATGTCTCCATCTGAGATTGTTTTTCAAAAAGGCCTGAAAATGCAGCCCATTATCTGATATTTTGTAGGAGCTTTTTTAATTAAGGTCTTGGCTAAGTTTTGATTAAAGGCGTGTGGTGGGGCTTTTTCCCTTCGAGATTTGGCATGCGCCCATGCCTGTCATCCTACCGATGCTATGGCCCTACTTTTCCCCCTTTGCTATATTTTGAGCTGGGCTTTTTCCTTTTTTTTCCTTTCCACCAGAGGTGCAGATAAATCACTATGGTCTCTGCTCAGCTTGTCTCTTGCTCCTGTAGACTAACTTCTGTGTGCTACTGGCTGGTGCAGCTTCGAGGGGGCGTGCGCTGCAAGTCTCCGTGCCTGTGGTCAGTAATGAAGACTTCTCTTTTTATCCACAGATTACTGAGGAGCTGCACAGGGCTAGACTGCAGCTCTTAATTCCCTTACTTTTCCATTGAAACTCCACACCGGAGAACGCAGCCCTTCCATCCAGCAGATTTAAAATGCGGTAAGTAAACACCCTTTTGTCATTTAGGGTTGTTCACTGATGTAATGGGAATATTATTTGTGTTTGGCCTGTAGACGGGGAGGGAAAAAAATGTGCTGTTTGCCACATGTCAGTGTTCTGGGTTTTTTAATACCTCGGCTCCCAGCGTGTGCTTCAGTTATTCCCTAGGGGTTTTGTTTTCGTTAATAATCTGCTTTGCTAGGGGGTCCTGCATTTGCACTGAAAAGTACCTTTAACTTCACTTTTTTCCCTCTTCCCTTTTTTCATTCAGTGTCACATTGCAAGAGTTAAAAAATGATGCTTCTCTACTCTGAGGTATTTCAGCTATTTGTGTCATCCCAGAGTTTTTTTTAAATAATGGCCTTTTATTTTTACAGCTAAAAATTCCTCCCCCCACCCCACCCCCTTTTTTTTTCTCTATTAGCTGTCGATGTGGTCATGCTTCCGCGGGTTAGGTATTCGTCACGGGAACCCCTAAGATAAACACAGCTCGGCTTCTGCTGTCGTTGCTCTGCTGCCTTTTGTAAATTCAAACTGCTTGCACCAAGAAATGCTGTGATTTTTCTTTCCCCTGGTGTGTGATAGTCCCTGTGTCTCTGAGAGACAAGGAGTTAATGCCGTTATTTCCCCCCTGAGTTCATCTGGTATTTTTTTTAAAAAAGGATGTGAAGATAGATCTGCTCATCTGCTGTACAGAGAAGTTGCCTTTGATGTGAGTTCTTCCTTGGTTGTTCCTTTTCTTTTTTTTTTAGCCCCTTTCCTCTTGCCTACTATCTCTGGAGTGCACTTACGAAACTGCATTCCCCTGCTGGCTATTACTAGGGACTGTTTAATGTGCACTTGCAAAGTTGTAGGAATCACACATGCATTGTGTCACCAATACCTATGCTGTGAAAACCCCAGTTGGCTTTTCCTTTGCAGAATGCGACCCTCTGGGGACGCTGTCAGTGTCTCCTGGCTTAGCTACTCAACTTGTGGAACACACCTGGACTTGCTAGGATAGTACAAGAGAATGGCTCACAATGGCATGGCACCTCTCATTGCGCAAACCAGTTGCACCTTCACAGCTGGGCAGATGAACTGCATTCTACTGGCGTTTGCATGGTTTGGTTTGGTTTGGTTTGGTTTTCCTTTTTCTCCCATAACAAAGAAAATGGATCCTGCCACTTTAAGACAGGAGTCACTTTAAGTGACTTTCCATTTGCCTCTCATGGAGAGCTGAGAATTGTGGTTTCCTATATTTCCTTTGAATCGTGTGCAGTAGTTAGAGTGAGTTTTTAAAAAAAAAAACAACTACTGTACGTTTTGGAAGCTTTTTCTTCTGCAGCAAGGTACAGCCGAGAGGGAGGGAGAGGAATCTCGCCTATATTTGGAGGAGTGAAGAAGTAGAGAGGTTTTTTATTTTCCTGTTACCATTTTATTTTGGCTCCCTCTCACCCCCACGTCCTCCCCCTCCTTTTCTCTGTGTGGTGTCTCCATATTATGAAATAATGTACAATGCCAGATAGGCATTTCCTCAGTACAGTGCGTCCTATTATGAATTGGCATCCGGCTTCGGCTGTTGGGGTGACAGATCACGGATCTCTGCCGTACCGCTGAAATAAACCTGGATTTTTTGAGAAAGGTGGACTCTGCGCATCTTGTGTCAGGCGCAAGTCTGCTGTGTTTGCTTGAACAGCTGTGACGTGATTCCAGGGTTCGTGAACTGATGGAGTTAAAAGCAGACACCAGCTTGGGGGGGTGGGGGGGGAGGGGCGGGGAGGAAGGAATGAATCACCAAATTAAATTTCACTTTCTTTGCACAATGTTCACTCTGAAAAAATAAGCAACATCCTTGAGGGGGGTTGAGGGAAGGGTTCTGTTTCCTCAATTAACTGGGACTCGCCTTCTTTTGACAAACGGAAGACAACGCGTTTTAGACTCTGGATTTGTGGAGCTGTCTCAAAGTGCCAAGTCTGGTTATACAGCGACTTCTGAGTGTTAGGTTGAGGAATCTGAGTCACTCTATGCTACTTAACTCCTTAGAGGCTGAACAACTTCAGAAACTATTACCTAGTCATGTAGAATTCAAACACCAACACTGCCCGGCATGAAGCTGTTGGCGACTGAAAAGAATATGCCTACAATTCTTACCTCATCTGTTGTGGGTGTCAGTAGCACATTGACCTTTACCTGTCCAGGTCCTGAATACATGACAGATGGGCACCGGACGGTACAGGGCATGGGTGAATTTTCCAAAACCAATAATAACAACAATCATAATCACTTAATTTGATTATCACTACCACTGTTGTTAATAATATCAGTGGGTCAAATATTAACATTCTGACTCATGCAAAAACTCCCATGCACTTCAATGAGTAAACACTAAGGACGTAAGTATTTTGCCCAATGATAATATATGATATGGCTGTAGTCCCTTTCCTACAAAGGATCATAAAGCAGTCTACAAACACTGTAGACAGGGGTCACTTTTCCCACCCTAAAAACGAAGTCACATCTGGGGTGGAACATGACAGTTGCACAACAGTTTGGGACAAGGAGTGGAGGAGGACACCTTAACTGTTTGCAGTTGCAGTGGGAATGCTTGTAGGCAGAACAGAGTTCTCTAAAGTGTAATTGGCCAGAACACTGAGGTTAACATCTCTACTTGTATGAAAAGTGACCTGGGGTTTTTAATGATCTAAAGTAGCCAGAACTTCAGTTCTGTGTCCCATCCAAAGAAGGCACCACCAGGGTGGGACGCTGGGTTAGTATTGACTCCGCGGAATCACCAATATTTCTTCCTGCAATGCCTGGTTTGTCCTTCCATGCAAGTCCTGACAAGGCATAATGTTGCTGCCCCTTGAGAGAGCTGATGAGAGCCCAGGGCGCAGACCGTGTTTGCATGTGAGTGAAGCAGCATCATTAAGTTAAGAGATTTATTTTTAAACAACCCAAAAGGTGCCACTAAAATCAAAAGGCCTATTTCTCATTTACACAAGAGCCCCATTACACACTTTGACAGTTTAAGGCAGGGGTCGGCAATGTTTGGCACGCGGTTTGCCAGGGTAAGCACCCTAGCGGGCCGGGCCAGTTTATTTACCTGCTGACATGGCAGGTTCGGCCGATCGCGGCCCCCACTCACCGCAGTTTACCGTTCCAGGCCAATGGGGGCGGCGGAAAGCGGCGTGCACGAGGGATGGGCTGGCCGCGGCTTCTCGCCGCCCCCATTGGCCCGGGACAGCGAACCGCAGTCAGTAGGGGCCACGATCGGCCGAACCTGCTGCGTCAGCAGGTAAATAAACTGGCCCGGCCCGCTAGGGTGCTTACCCTGGCGAGCCGCGTGCCAAACGTTGCCGACCCCTGGTTTAAGGGATCCTTAATATGAGTGCAAATTATATTTACTTTAAGGCCCTCTTACACTGCAAGTAAATGAGAATTAGGCCCAAAGTTTTCAGCACAGATTACCGCATCCAGTTGGAGCTGGCTTGATTCACAGTTACACCAACGTTACTTTGCACCATTTTGACAGTGTGAAGCGGCCTTTAAAAGGATACAAATGTAACTTACATATAATTTAAAGTTCCTTACATTGCGGTGTAACGGGAACTTAATGTAAGCAAGAATCAGGCCCTAGGTATATATTAAATTTCACTGGTGGGTATTTATTCTGCAGAAGACTTCTCAGACTTGCATCTAGCTGGGTTCTTTTTAATAACTCTGTAACCCAGATTGAATGTTATATATGTGGATGTAAACAGAGTATAAACCAGTGGAATTACTCCTGATTTACAGCCGTGTAAGTGAAATCAGAATATGGCTCCCGAGGCGGAGCAGCTACTTGAACAAAGTATGTTCTTGTTTTGCAAAGTAGTTCAAAACACATGCCATAAAAACCTGATGTAAAAGACCCAACAGAATATCTTTTATCATTTAAAAAATCTGTATCTTACTTTTTTTTCTTTTGGAGGTTGGAACTTGAAATCTGGGTCATTATTGCCATAACTTCCTGCTAAAGCAATCCCAGTGGTTTGTTATTGTAGGGTTGCTTCTGAGTGCTGGGTAATACATGCTGGTTTGTTGCTATAGATTGCTTACGAGTATTGGACGTGCATGCAGGCGTTTTATTAATGCGCATGTGTTCACATGCACGTCCTTGTCACTGTAGGGTAGCTTATGAGAACTGAGATACTGGCACTCGTATCTTTTAAAAGCACATAGAAGTGCTTGTGGTAGAGGAAAAAGGCATTAACATTTCATGGAGATTGCTAGTAGATAAGTGGGAGGGGTGGGTAGATAAATTTAATATCTGAAAACATTGACAGTATTCTCTTAGAGAGCCAGCATTGTTCTCTCTCTACGCTCATCTGTGCCCCGTACATCTTGGATTTGGACATCATTTAAAGGATAGAGTTCATAAAACTGGGCTAATCTAGGAGACATTTCTGGTAATGCAGCTGCAGCAACATATCCTTCCTTCAGCAGCATGGGAATTTCCTACAAGAGCAAATGTCCTGTGTTTTCTGTATCATATATAGCCTCGTTCCAGTTCTCCTCTAGAAGACATGAGCTATATCACAACCAAATGTATGTGGGGAGGTAGGTATGGTCCAGAGAACAGGACACAAGACTCAAGAGACAGGATGTTTGAGTTCTGTTCCTGCCTATGCTATTGACTTGCTGCTGTGTGTCATTGGGCAAGTCATTGCCTTTCCGTGTGCCTCAGTTTCCGCCTCTGTAAAAAGGGAATGATGCATTCGCTTTCTAAAGCGCTTTGACGGATGGCAGGCACTGTGTAAGTCCTAAACAATTATTTATTCTCTCTCTCTCTCTCTTTGACTGGAGCTCAGCGGGACACATAATAGCAGGAGAGTGCAGATGAGTCATCAAGTATGCATTTGATTTTGCTAATGATGTTCCTTGTAGTTTTTACACCCACTCCCTTACTAGTGACTTCCTGGGAAATCTGATAGAGCTCTCGCATCTGCTGTTATCTCAAACCAAACAAAAGAGATGCACAGTGTTCTGTGAAAACCCTGCTCCCCTAACTTCCTGTGGGGTACAAAGCTCAATCTCAGAGTATTCACTCTGGAGACACTGCATTTTTGTTCATTGTTTGTTTGTGCTCAACTTTCTACAAATCAGAGGCTTCTACGTGAGTCGAGGCCTTGCTGAGGTGGTTCTTCTTAAATAGCCTTAAAACCTGGCTGCCACACCCCAGCCAGCTGCAATATTTAACGTCTTGATCTGAAAATCATTAAGCACCTTTTCTCTCGTCTCCTCCACGCCGAGCGCTGTAACTTACCTTTTCCTCCCTCGTCCTGCTTTCTGAGCCATCTAGTGATGCCACAGTCCAGCTTTTGTGACATCACAAGTGTTTCAGGGGGATGTCGTCACTGGATTGTCGGACGCGTCTCCTTCTCTGATCTCTTGCTTATCAGAGACTATAGGAACAGAAATGCAGGGGAAGCACAGCACTTACAGGATAGTTTAGTGGCTTTTGAGTCACACACTAGGGTCCTGGTTATAAGTGAGCCATGAAGCTGTGGGGAGTGTGTAATTTTGCCTGCGTGCACACTTAAATGCACTATTACACAAATGCCTGCATGGGCAATTGAAAGATTCTCACACCTCTGTGGACAGGTGATAGAACTGTATGAACTCTGGAGTTGCCATTTCCAGGTGGCTGAGGCCCCTGTGTTCCTGAAAGGAGGACCTTGGAAATCTCTCATCAAAAATATTAAGAAGCAGGGGGATGGGATACTATGGTGATGGAGGGGCCACTGATGCCAGCGACGGATGTTTGCTGATCCTCGAGGGACTGTTATGGGCGCTAGAGCCTTTCACCATGAGGTCACTGGCTTGAACCCAGCCAAGACATGTGGGGCTGATCTGATACCCATTGAAGTCAATGGTAAGACTCCCCTTGACATCACTGAGATAGGTTCAGGACCTTAGCGACCGACAGTTGAAACTGTCTGTTGGCTGGACTGTTCAGTGGCCTGTGTGAAATGAGTGCACGATTCTCAGACCTATTCCCAGAAGATAGGAACAGGAGTACTTGTGGCACTTTAGAGACTAACAAATTTATTAGAGCATAAGCTTTCGTGGACTACAGCCCACTTCTTCGGATGCATATAGAATCTGATGGATTTCCACTCCATTCGGCTAAATGCAGTGCCTTGCATAATGACAGGTTTCAGAGTAGCAGCCGTGTTAGTCTGTATCCGCAAAAAGAACAGGAGTACTTGTGGCACCTTAGAGACTAACAAATTTATTAGAGCATAAGCTTTCGTGGACTACAGCCCACTTCTTCGGATGCATAATAAATTTGTTAGTCTCTAAAGTGCCACAAGTACTCCTGTTCTTTTTGCGGATACAGACTAACACGGCTGCTACTCTGAAACCAGAAGATAGGTGCCATCACCACAGGAGGCCACTGGTTAGCATCCTTTTGGCTAGCTCCAGAAGAAAGTCCAAGGCTGGCATTAACCCAGAGTCAGTGTTTGACCTCCTCTCTCATGCCTAATGGCCAGGTCTAGGTCCGGGTTGGGCGACAGCAGCAGAGTGGTGTGTGTGAGGGGAAGGTTGCCCTGCTGTTTCCCATGCCGTACCTGTCCTGTGGACAGTCCAATCAGACAGTGGAACTCAGTGCCACAGGAAGGGATTGGAGATCTGTATGGATAACAAAAATTCTTATCATAATGATAAACATTTTGGCAGGGATATTAAACCTCCTGCTTCAGGGCATCAGCCAATCTCAAGCTAAAAGAGACCAGAATGAGACTTAAAGCGGGGGGGACAGACTATCTCACATCTCTTACTGTGGGGTTCTCTCACCTCTATCTGAAGCATCTGGCACTGTCAGAGACAGACAGGGGACTAGATGGGTCTCCAGGACTGTCAGCGTAGCCCCTTCCACTGGCAAAGTCACTTGATCGAAGTATTTGTGTGCTGCAAGTGAACAGGATGTTTGACGTGTCTAGTTTGGCTTTGTGATGATATTAAATGGATCACTGAAGGTGCCTGCCCACTGCAGCTACTGAGCCATCCCAGAAAAATGATCTTCTAAAGACGTCCAGTGGCAATGTGTAAACAGCAGCGCCCAAATGCTTCCATTTCCCACCAGCCGTTTACAGAATACATGAGCAAAATCTGATGGGTAACGACTGTAGCGCTCTCTGTTCAGTGGATTTTGGTTTGCTTTTTTATTTTAACTCTGTTTCTCTTCCTACACTAACGTACTAACAGGCATTACAGTACAGACCCGTTTACGCGCGGATGTCGGGAGTCGAGCCGTCACGACCGCGGGTTAACGGACCGCGGGTTAAGAGGGCCATGCTGAAACATCTTAAGCTATCGATATATACATACGTATTCACAGCATCCCAAATACTGCAGGCCTATCTGTTAACGGCGCTTTGCAAGAATATAAATTCAAATGTGTAATCTAATAAAAACATTATTCTTACTACACAGGGGTGAAAGTAACTCAGGACACTTACCGGTACGGGGCGGGGGCGGCTCTGGCCTCCGTAAGGGGCGGGGCCTCAGGCAGAAGGGGCGGGGCTAGGGGTCAGCATCCCCCAGCCAGCCCTTCCAGGCCGCCTGGTCTGTGCCGCCCGGGGTTCCTGTGGCTATTTAAAGGGTCCAGGGCTCCGGACACCGCTGCTGAAGTAGCAGCATCCGGAGCCCCGGGCCCTTTTAAATCGCCGGCATGGGGCAGCTGCTCCCTTTGCCCCCCCCCCGCCTGTTGGCGGCCAAGGGGGGGGCAAAAGGGGCAGGGACCTTAAAGCGCTGCAGGGTCCTTTGCCGCAGCAGCACTTTAACGTTGCTGCCCCTTCTCCCCCCTGCCCCCCCACTTGCCCCCCATCGGTGGTAAAGACGTACAACACGTTTCCGCTCCGCACTTCCTGTCGATTTCTGTGTCAGTGAGTTAGGGAGCAAATCTGTAGCGCTACATAGCAAGTTCCTGTACCACGTGTTAACGACTCTCGCGTGTTAAATAGGTAGCACTGGGAGGCACGGCACTACCGCGCGTTAAGCGGATTCGCGCGTAAACGGGTCTGCGCTGTATTTTTAATTGTCGTGTGCCATCGGTCTGATCAGCGCACAACTCTGTTTACGCCTCTCAGGATGGAATTTGCCAGTCATTCTGTGCGCCTGGGCAGGCGAGAGCACACGATATGAATTGCCCTCACAAGAACTCCGGCTTTGGAAATGGGATGGTGTCCCTAACCTCTACCAGAAGCTGGGAATGGGCAACAGGGGACGGATCACTCGATGATCCCCTGTTCTGTTCACTCCCTCTGGGGCACCTGGCACTGGCCACTGTCGGAAGACAGGATACTGGGCTAGATGGACCTTTGGTCTGACCCAGTAGGGCCATTCTTATGTTCTTAAGTGACCATATCATAAAGTGGCCATTGGAGAGAGCTGTTTGGCGAGGATCTATTTCTCTTTTATGGTTGATCATCCATAGAAATTGCTGGGGCTCCCGAATTTCTAGTGCTACTGAAGCTGGTGGAGAATGCAAGCGTAAATGCTCAGGAGTGAGTCTTGTGAATGAGTGCCCAACGGCATGGTAGTGAGAGGTCCCAAGGCTGTTAGCGCCATCACCTATCTAGCTAATCTCTAGGGTGTACCGTGGTATCGACATGTCTTAATACAGAAGTGAATTGCTTTCTTTTTCCTGGTTTCACCCACTGGAGGGGCTTCAGGGTCATGTATTAACCCACCCATCCCCAATCTTCTCAGCCCCATATCATGGCCATGAGCAGAGTTGGCTGGAACTCCTTTTGGAGCCAGCAAATGCCTCCTAGCTCGTCCAGAAGAGTAGCAAGGAGCGATGTGAGGCTTACCCTTCCCCCTGGGGAGTGGGAGGGCTGTCAAACTTATTTTAAAGCGCAGCATTCGAATTACAAAACCACGGCTGGAATCAAATTTCTGCGTCCCTCCCATAGATAGTTAGGGATCTGCTTATAAAGACTTGAAAAATGTGGCCCAGAGCGATTGTTCGTGTCCCTTTAACAAAGAAAAATAACCCCCCCCCCCCCCAAAAGTTCCTCTTTGCTTTTGTTTTTGGAGCTGCTGCTTTTTAATTAAGGATACCTGTCTTAGCGCCGTGCGTTGATGGCAAGAGGGAATATCTCGCCACGCCATGTGTCAAGAATCATTTAATTCCCCTCCTGTCAACTGTCATCTTTAGTTAGCACCCTCTGACTCAATTGCAGCTTAAAACTGCCCTTCAATAATGTGCCGAACGTAGCTCTTGGGGTCTGGCTCGGGGCTTCCCATTCAGAGAAAATACGTCCATGGGAAGTGAGTTTAATGGGACCCAAGTGCTTTGCTCAGTAGGTTTGTTTTTCTTCTTAACCGAAACGTGTCGTTGAAATCCAAGGGAATCTCTGGATAATAAACCCATTTGCTCTCTCTGCTGTCAGTCACATGCCGGCACAGTGGCACGGATTTCAGCGCCATTCCCGTTGGGTCACAGGATGGAAGGGGGCAGATCCTGGTCCTAGAACGGGAGCAGTAAATAGCTAGTAACGTAACCTAAGGCCTGATTCACCGCTGTGTTTATTCCAGTATTACATCAGCCTCACTCCACTGACCTCACAACTGGAGTAACAGGGGTCCTTTGAGGGGAAAACCCCACTATTAATTTTCTTTCCAAAGTCAAAGGCCCAGTTTTAAAGGTATCTAGGCATTGCTGTGGTCAGCGCTGCAATACTGAACTCACGTCTCATTTTCAAAAGGGATTTAGGCACCCATGAGCCTAAATTGGCTGCCAATGGGATTTTGGTTCCTAAGTTCTTAAATTACTTTGGAAAATGAGACGTGGGCTCCTAAATCAATTAAGCGGTGCAACACTGACTGCAGCAATGCCTAAATACCTTTAAAAATCGGGGCCTACGTCTGCTCCGATTCTCCTGCTCTAGTTACCTGGAGATGCAGCAAGCCAAGCACAGCATAAAAATCCTGAACTTTAAAAGGAGGTAGACATATGGATGCAGGAAGGACATATGTGATTGCAATGCAGTATGTTGTAGTAGGCTAAGTATCAGTCTCGGGCCGTGGCTTCTGCTATCAAATCACTGTACAGCCAGTGGGGAGCCTCTGCCACAGATTCCCTATCTGTATAATGGGGATAACAATCCTTATTGCTCATTCACATGGGGGGTGGTAATTCACTGGTGCTTGTCAGAAACGCTGCTGACGCTGTGAGTTGCCCTCCTGCCTTACCCATGGCTGGATCCAGTGGCTATTCGAGCTGGACTCCCCACCCTGTACTCTGGGATGGAACTGTCTGTTTAAAAGGACAGTGTCTCGCTTTAATAGACTCAATCCCAGTTAGGGGGAACTGGTACATTTGCTACTGTTAGGCCATAGAGAATTGGACCAAACCCTTCGGCTCCCCTGGTATGTCAATGTCGAAGAAGCAAATTTTTTTTTTTTTTTTTTTTTTGTAACTGACAAATAGTGAAGAACAGCATTGTACAGGGATGAGAGGAAGCCAAGGGTCTATCAGGCATGCTATTAAACTGGAAAAGGAGAACATCCAGACTCCAGCTCCAGCTGGTGGAGTGTAACTGACCTGGCTTGGCCGGCTCAGGACCAATAATTCACTTGTTTTTGTGTTTAATTACAAATGTAAAAACCCCTTTCTTTTAACAACAAAGTCTTGAACCACACTTCAAAGTTGGGTTTCTGGGACAGTTGCATACCTTTTAAAAATAGCCTTCTGAGTGATGCCAAAAGCTAAATAGATTGCAGAGAACAGGTCCTGCACATGGGGCTTTCAAACAGCATGTCAAGTGCTGCTTTGCGCTCAGCCGTGCTTTGTGACTCTGCCCAGGATTCTCCAGGAGAAGAACTCTCAGACTCTAAATATTAACACCGGGGGAGCTGCAGCAGCACCCTGTATTTCTCAATAGGCTTTGGCTATTATTTCGCTCCCATGTGCTTTTCCCTGTGAGTGAAGGCATTGAAAAACCACAGGAGAGATGAGAGAATGTAATAACAAAGGATGTAATTGACATCTAACGGCAGTGCCTTAAAGGGATACTGTCAACTTAGATGTTCTGAAATTGTCTTATTATTATTTATATTACAGTAGCACCAAACAGAGATCAGGGCCCCATTGTGTTTAGAGCTCTACAAACACATCATAAGAGACCCTCTGGCCTGAACAGTTTGTAATCTCAATGGACATGACAAAGGGTTGGGAGAGGTGGGGGGAACAGAGTCAAAATAGAACCCAGGCCTCCTTTCCCCTAGTTTAGTTCCCCTTTTTAGATCATCCTGTCTCTCTGTGGTGCCAGTCCTAAATCACTATGCAAACCTCAACTAGAGTCCTGTTTCCGACACAACTCCCATTAAACAGTATGTCATGACAGTTGCCTTTAAAATTACCTTTAAAAAATCGTAACGTTTTTTCTGCTTCCTTGTCTGTGGTGATAAGGGTCTTTTGAGTTAGTTCATAGTTTCGTAGATCTCAAGGCCAGAAGGACTGACCTCCTGTATAACACAGGCCAGAGAGCTGCCCCAAAATAATTCCCAGAGCCGAGCTTTTAGAAAAACATCCCATCTTGATTAAATTGCCAGTGCTGGAGAATCCACCACAACCCTGGGTAAATTGTTCCAGTGGTTAATTACTCTCAGTGTTAAAAATGCACGGCAGTCTGAGTTTGTCTAGCTTCAACTTCCAGCCATTAGATCATGTTAGACCTTTCTCTGCTAGACTGAAGAGCTCGTTATTAAATATTAGTTCCCCATGTAGATGCTTTCAGACTGTAATCAAATTACCCCTCACCCTTCTTTTTCTTAAGCTACACAGTTGGAGCTCCTTGAGTCTATCACTGTAAGGTATGTTTTCTAGTCCTTTAATCATTCTCGTGGCTCTTGTCTGAACCCTCTTCAACTTATCAATAACCTTTTCGAGTTGTGGGAATCCCTTGTAGCTGACTATGGAAGGAAACAGTGACCCTGACTATGTTAACAAAGTGCTGTCAAGTGGCCAGAGTAAAGACACTGAAAATAGAGACAGAAGGTTTTCTCACTAACTGCATTCAGTTATGGGGTTCACTTAGGTAAATGCAAACATTTCAAACAGAATTATGACTCAGTACTTTAATATCTGCTTTGATATCACTGGGTAGAGTTTGGGCTGTAGAGGTCAGATATTTAGGTCCCAATTTAGGCAAACGCTTAGGCACCTGCTTAAGCCCCTTTGACAGCCAGGAGAATTATGCACATGCTTCAATGTTTTGCTGAGTTGGGGCCAAATTTGATCCAAATCCCCTCAAAAGTCGGGAGGTGTTTGAATCCAGGGTTTTGACAGGAGCCTGCCTCTTTTTCCAAATTAGAGATGCAGCAGCATATTCGGCGCAGATTTTAAAGAGCAAAGTCAGAGGCTTTAGATGGCTGGGGTCAAACTGTACTGTGCCCTATTCTCAGCTTGGGGCACAATCTGTGTGCTGGTCAAATGTGCACGTGCTCGTTGAACCCACGACCTCTGAACTTTGAAAGCACTGATTGGGCAGCTGACCCCGGCAACCTGCTTGCTCATCAGTTATCCTGCTGCAGACATGCAAACAGGAATTATTCATGCAAATCAGATAGCCAACTTCTTCTAAACTACATGTTTGCTGCTTCCTACTGCAAGCAAGAATTTTCATTGGAAGGTTGTATTAACTCTGTAGAAATAGTTTTCTTTTCTGATCTAAGAAATATAAGTTAGAGGTAGAGACTAGGAGTCAGGCTGCTGAAATACTCTTGGTGTTTTGTTTATTTTTGTAAGTGCCCACTTAACTTTGATAACGAATAAACATTTTGGAGAAAGAAAGCTGTTGTGAAAGATTCCACCTTTCCCCCTGTGGCTTCAATGAAGATGTTAGAGTTCCTAAGACGCATCTCTGAGACCTCCAGAAGGCAAAACTAGGACTTGACTTTCCAGATATTTCTAAAGTAAAAAATAAGTTAGTGTGCAGGAGGAAACTTTTCAGTCTTCTTTATACATTATAAAGGTACCACTCTGGCAAATCACCTTTAGGACTGTGTTAGTGATGAAAGTGGTAGTTACCTTTGCAATGAACAATGAATTTCCAGAGCTTTGATTTAGTCAAAGGAAAGTGGTGGTTGTACCATAAAAAAGGTAGAGCAGGATAAGAAATTAAAAGTAAGTCTTATTGTTTCTGCATCGTAATTAGTGCTTTCAGCCTGGTGTTTGTTTCATTGATAAAAAAATCAGATGGCAACCGCTCCACTATACTCCTGCATTGCTCAAATGGCCCAATGTATCATTGACAAAGTCAGGTCCTTCAGCTTAGCCATTGGCTCTTCACGTTGGCTCTGTAATGGGGCTTGTTCAGCTTCCATGGAGGCAGATATCAGAGGGGTAGCCGTGTTAGTCTGAATCTGTAAAAAGCAACAGAGGGTCCTGTGGCACCTTTGAGACTAACAGAAGTCCTGGGAGCATAAGCTTTCGTGGGTAAGAACCTCACTTCTTCAGATGCAAGTGCATCTTCTTGCATCTGAAGAAGTGAGGTTCTTACCCACGAAAGCTTATGCTCCCAGGACTTCTGTTAGTCTCAAAGGTGCCACAGGACCCTCTGTTGCTTTTTTCATGGAGGCAGAGGTTTTCAAGACATTATGTTCAGGGAGTGGCAGGTCGCTAGTGAAGTTTATTATCTTACATGGTTTGCATGAAGCCCTGCAAACCAGTGGAAGCAAATTGCTATCTTCCGTAGATGGAACTTGGCTCCTGGGAGAAGCAGGCTGCATTTAACTCTGGGAACAGCTCTCCATATTTGAAGCGTGCTTTTCTTGGATGTCTACGCTGTATTTATGCGGGCTGGTATGTGGGGAATAATTAGAACCTCATCCCAGCTACTTGACGAGCATGTTTTCCATTCTCGATGTTGACAGGTCAGGCCATCAGGCTGTTCCTTTGTGCCTAAAAATGTTGATGTTTTCAACATTGTTTGCTGAAAACAAAACAAGGGCTAGTGGAGTTCTTGGACCACAGGGAGGATGCTTGTTATTTATAGAGTGCCAGAGGCAAGCATGATGCTTCTCATGCATGTAAAAATGCCAGGTCTTTGCTCCTAAGTTAGACTTAATACAGTGAGGGAGGATAAACACAGAGCCCTTGTGTGACCATACGGGGGACACACCATTTGGATGGCTGTATAAGTGCTGCTCACGATATCTGTGGCTGGGAAGAAGGATGCTGAATGAGGGCAGGGTCAAGGTGGGGCCTTGGCTCCTGCCCGCCTCCCCCGCTAAGGACCAGAGAGCAGGGCCTGTGCACCACAGGAAACAATCTGCTGCATTCTGGTGGAATAAATTGCACCCCCTGGTGCACACTGCGCAGCCCCCAGAGCGACCGTGCGCTGCCTGAAGCACACATCTCTCCAGCGCTGCTCTGCACTGCCTCCTGTTCATGGACAGCGCACCGGGCTGGGGTTCAGAAGGCCTAGGTTCTATTTCCAGTTCTGCTACTAACCTGCTGGGTGACCTCGGGCCAGGCACGTCCCCTGTCTGTGCCTCAGTTTCCCCATCTGTAAAATGGGGATAATGATGCTGACCCTGCCCCCCCCCTTTGTAAAGCACTTTGAGACCATCTAATGAAAATGTGTGGGCCATGTCCAGGATGGCGCTCATCCCTGGAAGGCTTGACAAGCTGTTTGAGGTTGCATGGCACATGGGGCCGCTGTTCCAGGAAAGAGGGCTGTTACAATTCCTAATTAACCAATTAAAAATAAATGATAAAGAGCTCTTGACCCTCTTGCTTCCTTGGGTATAAGATGATCATGAGCAGAGGTCAGCGATAACATTTCCTTTTGCCCTGCCCACCATGGGATAGTACGGCCGTTACGACACGCGCTTTTGGTGTCACTTTACACTTTCCTCTCAAACATTCCTTACAGGCCACAGCTGAAGACACAATACCAGCTGGGTTGGGTTAGTCATCTGTTCTGGTCTGCCTGTTCTTAAGCAAATGTATTAATAAAGGGGAAGGATGTTTTTACAGTGACAGCACTGGACTGGCAGTCAGAAGTTCTGCCTTCCGAGCTCAGCTCCCGATAGCTCTCGTTCAGTCAGGCACCTGCAAAAGAGGCCAGGTTTTCGATGGGAGCTGCGGGGTGCTGAGCGCGCTTGCAGATCTGGTCTTCTGTTCCTGGCTCTCTGATGGGTTCCTTGAGCAAGTCACTTAATATCTCGGTGCCTCCGTTCTGATATATCTGAAGTGGGAATAATACTGACCCAACCGCTGCAAATTTGGAAGGTGCTTTGAGATCCTTAGCTGGAAGGCATGTTATGAGTACAATGAATTATTGATGGGAGTGATTCTGAGAACCTCTGAGCACCCACAGCGCTCAGTTACTTTGAGAGTTACCGGGGCTCACCTCCTCTCTGGCCCCACCATAGCACCTTCCAATCAATGCTCCCAGTAGCTCTTTATGGGCCTGATTCAAAGCCCATGGAAAGACTCCCATTGACTTCCAGGAGGTTTGGTTCAGGCCCTATGAGCATTAATGAATTAGAGATTAAGTGATGGGCACAAGATCATAGAGTGAATCAAGTGGCCAAATTGGGGATTGAACCCAGTAATTCCAGACACTGCATGCCCCCTGCTCTGACAGTGGATACGCTGTCTAATAGGTATTTTCTAGGGGTAATTATCAGTGACATTAAAGATGCTGTCATTTTCAGCTCCCCTGTTGCTCAGCATTGAGTTCTCTGTTACAAGCTGTGCTGCTTAAAGGATAGGGTAGAACAGCGGTTCTCAAACTGGATCCGGAGCCCAAAGTGAGTCGCGGCCCCATTTTAATGGGGTTGCCAGCAGGGCCGGCTCCAGGCACCAGCTGAGCAAGCTGGTGCTTGGGGCGGCAGATTGTTGGAGGCGGCATTCTGCCCAATCCTAGGCTGGCACGGCCGCTTTTTTTTGTTTGTTTTGTTTTTTGTTTTGTTCTTGTTCCGCTCCGGCCACCCTGTAGGGGGCGGCGGCGCGGAGAACCAGAGCGCCCTGCAGGGCAGTCCTCTTCCTTCCCTCCCCGCTGACCGGAGCAGAGCCCTCGCGGCAGGAGGCGGCGCAGCGGGAGGGGCCGCGTGGCAGCGCCCCTGCTGTAGCCCTGGCCGCCCCCTTCTCTCTCTCCTGCCCGCTCCCTCCCTCCCCACCCCCAAGCCGGTCCCCCTGTACCCGTGCTCCGGCTGCACCGCAGGTTTTTTTTTTTTTTTTTGCTTGGGGTGGCCAAAAAGCCAGAGCCGGCCCTGGTTGCCAGGACTGGCGTTAGACTTGCTGAGGTCTGGGGCCGAAGCCCGAGCCCACTGCCTGGGGCCAAAGCTGAAGGCCGGAGGTTACAGACCCCTCACCTGGGGCTTCAGCTTTGGCCCCACTGGGCTTGGGCTTTGCCTCTACCCCTGCTCCCCCACAGAGCAGCGGGACTTGGGTGGGCTCAGGTTTTAGTTCCCTATCCTGGGGTCGTGTAGTAGTTTTTGTTGTCAGAACAGGGTCACGGTGTAGTGAAGTTTGAGAACCCCTGGTGTAGAAGCAACTGGATTGCTTTTCTTCAGAACTTCGGCTTTCTGTGCAAAACAGCCATGGCGTGGAACGTTTCTTATTTCCACTCTACGTTAACGAAGAGGTGAAGTGAAAAGTTTTACACTTACATTGACCTAAACCCTAACTAAACATTCTGCAACAGGAACACAATGGGGAGGCTGTTTTGACCGCTCTGGCACTAGCTGCTCGGGCTCTCGTAATACAATGATGTTTTTATTGGCAGGCTTTCAGAGCAGTAGTAGGGAGAGGGTTATGGGGTGTCACAGTCGGGGATGATTCCCACATATTCCTGGTAAAATTTCTCAACACAATAGCCTCACATTGTTGGGACTGTATGTTCTTACTACCATATCACCCTTGAACGCCAGCAACCACAATAGGATTTCAGTAAGTTTTGAACCATTGCAATAGGTTAGTGGAGATGAAAGGAATATTGATAGATCCTGTTTATAATCCCATAGGTGTGCCAATAGTAAGAATGCTAATATAGTGATATTATTATATGCTGCTTAATCAGCACTCACTTAAATAGTACAGGCAAATTATTGCGATCTCTCCCTGGGAACCAGTTAGCCAGATGCTAATGAGTGATGTCTAACGCTTGATCAAGATGGAATTAGGTAAAGTTCCATTTAATGGGGAAGAGTATTTAGCTAGTGCCAAGGGGTTAATTGGTGTTTAACCAAGTGTGACATTCTAAACTGGTCTCTTAATACAGAAACAGTCACAATAATACTATGAAAAGAGTAAGAGAGAAGAAGTGAGGATGCAATGCAGTGAGTACAGTGTTTTATTTCATTTAAAGTCTTTCTGAATGTTTTTTTTTAATGGCATCTTCACTTATTTGGGATTCTAGACCATTCCTTGCACTGTTCTAGTTGAGAGGATTCAGCTGCATTTTTGAGGAATTCAGTAAGAGTGAGCTAAGCACACTTTTGATCAGGACAGGGCAACCTGTAGAGTTCATCTATTGCTGGAGTTTTTATTGGGACTCTTGTTCAATATGGTGTCATCTCTTCTTCAAATAGGGATCTGGAATATGGATAGGTAGCAATAAGTCAAGGTCTCATAGTGATCTTCATGACATCCTGCACCTGCCATATCCATTTAATAATGTATTTTCAATTAGTATTTCACCTGCCTTCAGTCTATACCAGGGGTAGGCAACCTATGGCACGCGTGCCAAAGGCGGCACGCGAGCTGATTTTCAGTGGCACTCGCACTGCCCGGGTCCTGGCCACCGGTTCAGGGGCTCTGCATTTTAATTTAATTTTAAATGAAGCTTCTTAAACATTTTAAAAACCTTATTTACTTTACATACAACAATAGTTTAGTTATATTATAGACTTATAGAAAGAGACCTTCTAAAAATGTTAACATGTATTACTGGCACATGAAACCTTAAATCAGAGTTAATAAATGAAGACTCAGCACACCACTTCTGAAAGGTTGCCGACCCCTGGTCTATACCATGCTTTGATAATCTCCTTGCAATCACCTTCCAGCCATGTGAATGGTATAGATTGTAGTGGTATAGATGGCACGCTGGGTTATTGAGATGAAACGTTGGCCTTTTGGGTCGTTAAAATTGCTTTTCTGTCCTGAGTGAAGCACCTGGTGAGCTATAATCCAGATCTCAAAATGACCCCGTTCCCTAAGCATGTGTTCCAACGTGCTGCTCTTGCCAAACTGCTCAAGAAGGAAGCAATTATTTGACTGCTACGTACCACCTGTTTATGTCGGGTAGAGGCAAAAAACAAACTTTCCCAAACTGCTGTGCCTTGAAGCCATTGCTTGAAGTCCCACTTCCTGAAGGTAATATTTTCTGGAACAATGTCATAGTATAGGTGTCTGGCTGGTGGGTCTTGCCCTCATGTTCAGCGTCTAACTGATCGCCATATTTGGGGTCAGGAAGGAATTTTCCCCTGGGTTAGATTGGCAGAGATCCTTGGTTCGTCTTCCTCTGCAGTGAGGGGCACGGGTCACTTGCAGGTTTAAACTAGTGTAAATGGTGGATTCTCAGTAACTTGAAGTCTTTATATCATGACTTGAGGATTTCAGTAACTCAGCCAGAGGTTAGGGGTCAATTACAGGAGTGGGTGGGTGAGGTTCTGTGGCCTGCAAGGTGCAGGAGGTCAGACTAGTTGACCATGATGGTCCCTTCTGGCCTTAAAGTCTATGAGTCTGAGTCTATGAGTCATTTCTCACTTGTATCTTCCTTCTATGTTGAAGCACCATGGTCCTGTTCCAGAAGTGGTGCTTCTGGACATGATATAGTGGTGAAGAATCCACCACATCCCTTGTTAAATTGTTCCGATCGTTAATTACTTTCACTGTTAAAAACTTGTATCTCATATCCAGTCTGAATTTGTCTAGCTCCAACTTTCCCTCATTGGATCTGGATTTTACATAAAATCAGCATGGTTTCATGAAAAACGGGCCTTGTCAAATAAATCTTGATCTCATTCTTAGACCAGGTTATAAGTCTGATTGATAAAGGGAACTAAGTTGATATAATATATTTGGTCTTCTATACAGTGTTTGACTTAGTGCCACAATAGTCTGATTAAGAAGCAGAATTATATAAAATCCGTGTGGTCTATATTACATGAATTGAATGCTGGCTAACTGATAGAACACAAAATGTAGTTGTGTATGGAGAATTTCTCAGCCCACTGCTACTCAATGTTTTTTAACAGTGATCTGGAAGAAAATATAAAATCGTTACCGATAAAGTTTGCAGATGACACAAAGATTGGCAGGGTGGTAAATAACAACAGAGACAAGTCACTGATACAAAACTATTTAGACGGCTTGGAAAGCTGGGAGTAATCAAAGCCTATGCATTTTAATACACGCAAATGCCAGTTCACAGGGACATAGGAATTGCTTTACCGGATCAGAGTCTTGGTCCATCTAGTCCTGTCTCCAAAAGTGGCCACTACCAGATGAATCAGAAAAAGGGGCAAGAAACCTGACAGTGGTCCAACCTCTTCAGTGACATGGGCTGCATAGGCGGCAAGTTATATGGGCCCGTGGTGCCCCTGCTCCACCAATATTCAGGAACGTGGGCCTGGCTCCACCAATGTTTGGGCTTATATTTTCAGAGCCGTCTCGTCCATAGGACGGACCGGGGCAACCGCCCTGGGCCCCGTGCTTTGGGGGTCCCTGTGCTTCAGGGGTACACAGGGCCCCACCCCTGCCCCATCCTCATTCCGCCCCTGCCCAGCCCCCACTACATCCCAAGCCCCCTTCCCACCTCTTTCCGTCTTCTGCCCCTTCCCCCGAGCGTCGCTGGGAGGGGGCGGGTTGGGGCTGGGTCGCACGCTGCTGCTGGCGCCAGGCCCTCCACTAATCTCCCAGGCCGCCCTGGACCCTGCATCCCCCTGAAGCATGGGGCCCCCCAAAACACGGGGCTGGGGTGGTTGCCCCGGTCTGTCCTGTGGATGGGACGGCTCTGCTTGGACCCATTCTGGGCACCACCAAAAATTATACAAACCTGGCACCCACAATGGTCTGCATGTGTAATTGTGCAGCACCTCCACAGGCAACATACAGAAACAAAATGGTGTCCTCCATGTGGCGTGACCTCGCATGTACGCTGTGGGGGAGGTCACACAGAATGGAGGATGCCAAATGGAATCCTATGTCCCTTTCTGCTATCAGCACTTTAAGAATGATGTTGAAAAATTTAAAAGAGTTCAGATAAGAGGTTGAAGAGTGATTTATAGTCGGAAAAATACGCCTAGCAATGAGAGACTGAAGGAGCTCAATCTATTTATCTTATTGAAGAGAAGGTTAAGTGGTGACTAGATTACAATCTATAAATACCCATTCAGGGAGAGACTATCTGATACTAGAGGGCTCTCTAATCTGGCAAACAAAGGCATAACAAGAGTCAGTGGCTAGAAGTTGAAGTCAGTGAAATTCAAATTGGGAACGAGACATTTTTAACAGAGAGGGTGAGTAACATTGTAACAGATTACCAGGAAGGTGGTAAATTCTTCATCACTTGGAGTCTTTAAATCAAGGTTGGATGTCTTTCTAAAATATCTGCTGGGCTTGATGCAGGAATCAGAGGGTGATGAGGGTCAGACAGATCCCTTGTGGCCTCAAAATCCATGAAATAATAATATCTGAATTTATATTGCACTATTAATACCAAAGCACTTTTACAAACCTAACAGCCATAACTGCCTACTATGTACAGGATTGTTTCAACCACCAGAAGCAAACGCTGCCTGCTCTGGGGTGAAGCTACAACAAACGCTGCTCCGTAATTTAGAGCAGATTGTTGTGAAAAGTATCTTTTCCAACTGAAAGAAATTCTTACTAGGGGTCTTTAAGAAAAGAAAATATAGGTAGCGAAGTTGGAATGTGGGCAGGATAACCCTTGGGTTCCCAGTGAGTCCGATGGAACGGTTACAGAGTACATGCCATCAAGCTCTGTTTTACATCTCCTCTGATTTTACAATTGCATGACAACCATTGGTTTCAGCACACACGTCAGAAGAAAAGTGCAGTGGTACTATAGCATCTGGGGCGGGGTTCTTTTGCAGCCTCCCATCTAAGTATTGGGAACCTGCTTAGATTACGAGATCTCAAAGGCATCTAGATTGATGGTGTAGATCAGGAATGTTATCATTTAGAAGACAGGGGCAACAGCAATGCAAATCATTTTATAGAGAGGATCCAGAATTAAAACCCTGGATTCTAACCCTGGGTCTGGGTCAGGACTTGTATCTTTCCAAAGGACCCATCCAAACCCCTGGCTTCAAATACAGCCAGGCAGGTGGTTGGAAATCAGAGTCAGATGCAAACCTTTCCTAAATCTCCATTATAGGTTTAAGTTCAGAACTTTAGATCCGTGTTTTGGATCTAGGGCTTGGGTTCAGGCGCATCTCTGTTGCCTTGGAAGCCTCATGCTTGGTTTGCAGCCTGGGAGAAGTGAACTGGAAGAGAACTAGGGCCAAATTTGTCATCTTGTGTCACAGAAAATAGGTAGCAGAGATTTTTACGATCATTTCCATTTCATGTTGGGGGCGGGACTGTTGGCTCTTTATTGAACAATCTGATTCGGGTGGTCAGAGGGATGAAAGCATCTCCACGTATCATTCGTCACAGACCCCCTCCGCCCTGCATCATAGACTTAGAACCTCCCAGCTCAAGAGTCTTGACTTTGCAGTTTTCAAAGACATTCTTTGTGCAGGCCAACTCCTGCTTCCTTTGAGGGCTCAAGAGTTACGTGAAAAGGTCATTTATAAAACGTGACGCTTTCTTTCATTGTTAATGCCCCAGCTAGGTTTGGAATTAAACTCCACTTTTATTACACTCTGCTCCTATTTATTTTTCTGATGGATTAGTAAATTACAGCTGTCACTAAACATTAGAATGGCTTTTTCATCAGCCTTCCCTCCGTTAGCTGACAGTTCATTAAAGCATTTTACCAGTAAGGATCTTGCCACCAGCTCGCTGTCTGAGAAAGCCTTTTCTTAGAAGCCTTGCAAAAGCAGCTGTGGAAACCGCTCAGTAGCTTTGCACAATCTGAAACATCTGTATAAATGCAGCCAGTGATAAGTTAAAACTAACAAAAATAAAGGACTCCCCAGGTAACGACTTCTTATCCAGTTATCATTTCTATAAAAAACTAACGGAAAAGATGAATAATGCACAAGTGTCTGACTATTGGCATTTTTCAGGCTCCATGTCAAATATTTCTCAGTGCCTGGCTACATGGAGCGCTCGTACAATTACATATTTGTGTACCAAGGGATCCCAAACAGTAGCCCCATTTGAAGGAGCCTATGCCTTTCCGCAAGCCCTAAGTAAACCTCTTGTCCCCCTGTCAGCTTTGATTTGTAACAATATTCGTGGCATCTGTTTTTCATATGATACGTGTAATACAGGAGATGCTGTCTGCTCTTTCTGCTGCCCAAAGCTATTCATCTGGGAGTTGACTAGGGAAAAAAGGAAAGTTCGGTGTGACTGTAAGGCGCCGATAATTGAAAAAGATGGAGACGAAAAGGCAACAGCTGCCTCCCTGCGCTTTGAGGCATCAGAGCAAAATAAATAAATTACAAAACGGGAGGCGGGCCACATGGAAAAGTTTCCATGGTTTCTAGCAAAGTGCAGATCCTTGCTTGAAGGAAGGGGTCTCTGAGACCGGGCGCGTACGTCCAGCCCTGTCTTGGATTTCGGCACTCTGGTGGTAGCAACCTCGCGTCAGCCCGTTGGAGGTATAAGGCAATGTGACTCGACGTAAGCAGACAAGGCGTGAGCAAGGTGGGAAGGATAGAAGCAGGAAATTTAAAAGGAGGTGAGTTGCTGGAAAATTACGATTCAGGAAACTCTGGGTGTGCGTTAGGAAAAGAACTAGCGATTGACAAATTGATCCCAACGTAGTAACATACCAGGGCCCTGAATTTTTTTTCAACTGGGCCTCCAGTTCTGCTTTCAGAAATAATTGCATGCATAGTTTTACAGCACGTAGGCATCTGACGATCAGATTTGTGGGCACTATCGTATATGTAGGGTGACCAGATGTCCTGATTTTATAGGGACAGTCCCGATATTTGGGGCTTTTTCTTATATAGGTGCCTATTGCCACCCCCACCCCCGGTCCGGATTTTTCACATTTGCTCTCTGGTCACCCTACTTATATGTCAACGTGTTTAAAAACACCCGTGCAGTTATTTGTGCCTACACAAGTGAGTCTGTACCATACTGGCCAAAGTGCAAAGACCCACACACTTGTAACAAAAATCATGCATGAAGTGTGCAAGAATCTCCTTAGCAAAGCCCAAGTGTGATCTTTTCGCATGTTCCATGCATGAGACATTGGGCCTTGCCTGATCTTTGTCTTTTTTGCTGCTGTGGGAAGGGGGGTTATCTCCAGATATGAAATCAGAGGCCACGTTTCAATCTTTACTTTTAATCTGTATTATGCTGCTTACGAAACTGGAAAGAAAGGACAATTATGTGCCCCAATCACAGCACAGCATGGCCAGTAAGTTATGGTCCATGGTGCCTACTTATAGGAAACAACCCTCTTGCTTGACCACATGATTATTATTCCTTATTATTTCTGTTGTGATAGCGCTTAATAGCTCCAGTCATGGACCAGGACCCCAGCGCGCTAGACGCTGTACAAACACAGAACAAAAAGATGGTCCCTGCCCCAAGCAGTTTACAGTCTTAGGGTATGTCTACATTGCAATCGGAGGTGTGCCCACAGCACAGGCTAGCTTCCTGACCACAAGTCCACTCGGGACCCTGGGTACATACTCGGACAGCTGGCCCTTGACACAGCCTGTGCTGCTATTGTTATTGTAGCTAGCTCACGTGTGTCTATGCCTACTGCAGTCACACCTCTGATTACACACACCGCAGTGTAGACACAGCCTTTGTGCCCTGAACTGCTGCAATGCCGGGCTCCCAGTCAGGTGGTATTTCATGAGAAAGATTGGCTCAGAGAGTACTGGATTTGTGCAGGTTACCCATTCATTATTAAAGGTCATTTGTTATCTTCGTCGTGATGATGATCCCAGATTAAATGTAGAATGTGGCAAATGGGATGGATCTGCAAACCACTGTTGGCCTTGCTTGAGTTGGAAACCTGGGTGGCACCTATAAGAGGCTTGGGGAGGCTAAACCTCCCCAAAATAAAAAAGGCTGGCCATGCAGGGGGCAAATGCTGCATGCGGGTCACCTTCCTTTGGAGGCGTGCCGGCCCACCGCCTTTGTGCCCTGTGAGCTCCCTAGAAGTGTGTGGGGCCACTGGTGCTTGGACTGTCCCTCCCCTGCTCCATCCCTCCCCTCCCCTTAAGGGCAAGTGATGGGGGGAGGGCACGGAGAGGAGTGAGCAGCAGGTGGGGCCTCAGGGGAAGAGGTGGAGCAGGGGCGAGAAGAGGCGGAGTGGGGGCAGGCCTACGGTCTACATGCCAGTGGCTCTCCCATTTCTGCCACTCCTGGGAGTAGCCTCCCCAAACGGAAGACTCATGTGCCGCCGGTGGTTGGAAACCCTTGTTATACGTGCTGCGTGGGTCAGGTTCAGAGGACGTGGGGAAGGGGAACGTGCTTTTAGCTCCTAGGATTGTTTTCATTCATCACGTTGGTGCCTTTTCCTTGCAGAGTTGTGACTGTACATTGGACTGTGCTGCTCGGTGCTTTGTATGTCAGGGAGAAGAAGAAAGCCCTAGCTGGCTAAGGGACAGATCACCCCCTCCCATTATTGTGGTGGAGGGGAAAAGAACATCAGAAAACCCACGAAGATGACCAAAATGCTGCTGGAGGAGGAGAAGTTGGCATCATCCCCTGCTCGCTCAGCATCACCTCCGTGTCACCTCAGTGCAGCTGGGCCCCCTTCGTTTAGGAAGGGTGGCTGGGCAGGAAATGCACATGGCATTGGGTGGAGGGGGAGTCTATGCAAGCTCAGGCTCCTTGCTGAGAGGGTAGAGGCCAAGAGAAGGCGGGGGGGGGCAATGACCGTATGGCTACATCTGGAACTGCTGTTCCAAGGAGACCCAGGCAGTTCCTTGCCCTTAGCATGAATGTTACAGCAGCCACCCCAGCCCTGCGGTGTGTGGATATCCTCCTTGTGGCTCTTGGGACATCCCCAGGCCTGCAGAGCTGTCCCCTTCATTAGGTGTCCCCAAACAGATGATTCCTTTGCCCTGGGGGAGCTCTCAGAATCTCTCTCGCCCCCAGGCGTGATTCCGCCCACTGTGCATTTTGCAATCAGACTCAGACTCCCTTGCATATTCAGCACCGATTCCTTCCGATCTCTTCTGGCTGGAATGGATATATACAAGCCGACATACCATGGTGCTGATGTCATGGCCCCAGTAGGATCCCTGCCAGCTGATAATGCCCCAAAGTGGAGAGGATTGCAAACACCCCCCACTCACACCAGCTGTGTTTGCAACCAAAAACGGTGTGGCAGGTGGGAAATTGCCTTATAAAGAGGAATGGGTTTTTTTTCCAGGCGATGGTAGGTATGCAGGGCAAGGTGCGTGGGAGTGCTGCGTGCTCTTGGCCCCGCTGTGAAATCTGAGGCGGGGTCCACCCTGAGATCTTCATTCCAATTCTGTTTTTCTTTGGGAACTGCCTAGTCTCTCTCTCTTCAAATCAGGGGTATAGCTTAGAGCCTGAACGTACACACACGCTGATCCACTGTCTTCCCCTGTAATCTCCCAAGATAGTCACACCATTACACAAAAGCACTGCAGTTGGATAAAGATCGAGGGAAAATATCCCTCCAGAAGGAGTAAATTACAGTCAGTTATGAAGCGCCCTGCACGTCCCAGCCAGTATCTGCCTCCTCTCCACTCTCAAGTTCTCTGCTGTCTCCCTGCTCTTCTTTCTGTTCCATTTGGCCTCCTTGCCCTTCCTCTCCATCATGTTTGTGCTGCGTGCTTTCATTTCACTGGTGATGCATTCTGCGTGTAAGCAGGGCGGTGAAACTTATTAGCACCAGGTGGCGTAGAGCCAGCGTAGCGGCTCAGCAGCACACCCCTCCCTGCCCTTTGTACAGAGATCATGGCTGGATCCCTCTTTTCTCACCCAGCTGATGGAACTGCCCTTTAGAGTGTTGGAAGGACAACTGGGACTTAGAGCAAATCCATTTGTGCTCTGCCTTCCGCTGGTCCGGCACTGAACAGAGCTTGACCAAGACAAGATGCTGCTGCTCTATGTGCAAGGTGAGATTTAAAATAGCACCTGAAATCTTCTGCTATCCCTGAGCTCTCCCAGTCGAGCAAATAGTAATATAGGCCAATGAAAGCTATTCCAAATTCTTCCCTCCACCCCGCGAAGCCATTAGAGTCATGCTTTGACGCCATCTATCATTTTAATATCATGGTTTAATTTTCATAAACCAACAGCTTGATTTCAGCAGCTAGAAATGCTTTCAAGGAAGTGATTTTATTTTGTCTCTTCCCTCTCTGGACTTCCTGGGATGCGGCCTTTGATTTGGCCTCCTGATGTTATCAAGTAGGAAGCTGCAGCCCTTTGAAGTGAGCTATGATGGGCTTCATGTTGTGCTTTAAACTTCCGGGGGCTTTATACCCTCCGTGCCGTGAACATTTTGTACAGATCGCCCCTAATTTAGATGCATAAACCGTGATTTTAAAGGGACACACTCAGCTGGTTTGATGCCAGTTTTATAGTTTATGGAAGGGGGAAAGGGTGTGATGAAAGATTTCCTCCTTTCACATATATTAGTTCTACTTAACCTGTTCATAGTGATTTTCATCTTCAGAGATGACAGAGGTGGATTGTAACCAAGCCAAAGGGATTTGGGCACCTAAGTATCTTTAACAGCACCCCCTTTGAAAATCAGAGCTCTCCCTCCTCGCAGCTAGAGCTGGGTGAATAGTTAAAGCCCTGATTTGTGAAGAAAAGCAGCTAGTTCATTTTATTGTGATTGATGGGGTTGCTTGTTTGAAACCAATCCTGAATCCTGAAAGTTTCACAAATTTTAGTATAAGCGATCACTTGTCTGAAAATTTGCACCGGAAAGTGCATCTTTCTCTCTTCCTTATTTTCCTGTTTCAAAAAGAATCACTCATCCAATCAGGGCGCAGAAGCAATAGCATGAGACCTAACTGTCCCCACGCAAATAGCGAATTGCTGATGGGGACAGTTTGTGAATAACCCACGGCCTAAAATTGTATTCGCCTGGATAAAGAGAATTGGGCTCAGCTTACAAATGAATCGTGGACCGGAAAAGAGGCTAAGTAACTAACAAATAGTATTAATAATTAATGATTCAGCCAGCCTGCTTAAAGCGGATGAAATGTTCGAGTTGGTCCATACAATTCTTTGAGCTTTAGTTAGTGAAAAAGCCGTGGCTCTCTGGAGGACATGGTGTGTCCTGTCCACAGTCGTGCATGGACGTGTATTGCTAACTCTTGTCTTCTCTCTGGCTTGCTGCGATTTCTTCCAGGCACTGGTGTTTTTTTCCTCAACTCAATTCCAATGAAATAGACCCAATTTTGTGAAGCATTTCAATGTTTCACGACTTCTTGTTTCAGTTCGTCTATTTTGTATTATCTAGTACATTATCCGGTAACGGCACATTTTAAGGAGGTTGAAACGTTTCAATTTGATCAAAACAAAAACGTTTCAAATGACCGGAAATGGGGGGGGGGAGAGTCGATATTTTCAGTTTTTGCTCCGAATCAGAACAAAGCCAGATTTAGAAATCCTTTGCCAAACGGAACTTCCATCCAGCTTTAATGACCAGTGTCGTGTTATTACTATTGATCTGTCTTACTGTCAGGGCTGGCTCCAGGCATCAGCTTAACAAGCAGGTGCTTGGGGCGGCCAAGGGAGAGGGGCGGCACCTGCGGCAATTCGGGGGTGGCAGGTCCCTCACTCCCTCGAGGAGTGAAGAACCTGCCGCTGATCTGCCGCCGCCGATCGCGGCTTTTTTTTTTCCCCCCCAATTGCCGCCGCCGATCGCGATCACTGGAGCCGGCCCTGATTACTGTACTCCCTAGGAGGCCAGTCATGAACCAGGACCCCTCTGTATTAGGTGCTGTACAAACAGACCAAAAAAGACAGTCTCTGCCCCAAGGAGCTTACACTCTAATTATAAGACAAGAGACAACATATAGACCAACAGGAGAGTACAAGGAAACAGTGAGACAGGATTGGTCAGCATGATAGACAGTGGCTTGTGCACACTAGCAGCCTAGTAAAGGATGACACATAAATCAGGTGCTTAATAGTCTTTCCACTCTAATCGTCTGTGGTGCTATGTAAGATCCATAAGAAATGTTTTTCAGGGGCATGTTTTTTATCTAAAGGTCCCTTTTGTGTAACCGTAGCCACATATTGGTTTCAGAACAGTGGCTCTGAGCCTGGCTTCCCTCCCTTCTGTGTAAGTGCTGGGGGTCTTGTTTGCACTGGTGCTAGGGGAAGAAACTATTTTCAGCTGGACTGACTAATAGGGAAATAGAAGTCCATTGAAGCAGCCTAACAGATTGCTGTGAGATGGGCAACTGGAGGCTGAAATCAATGCTACTTAATGAGTAAGCAATGAAAATAATGGCAGACCCAAGGGGGGAAAAATCAAAGGTAACGTACAAGTGGCCTAATCCCCTCTGTGTGAACTGCCTCCCTGACTGCTTAAGCTAGGAGCTACATTTGGAACAAGCCGCGGGCTCCATGTTGGCAGCCGGAGATTCCTCTAGCTGGCATTGCTGGCTTTTTATTAGAAAGACCTCTCATCTGATTGTGGCTGCAGTGGTATGCGCTGCCTCTGATTACACAATGCCTGTCCCCCTGCCTGCCTGGCAGAGTGGGCCTGCACACATTGCTGGGATTGGAAGGGATGGCAGACAGCCGGCAAGCAGTGCATTGGCTGGGGGGGGACAAACCTTGCCCCAGTGTGATTTTTGGTGTGTGGTTCCTCAGAGTGGGTGACCCTGCAAAGGCTCCAGGTCTGGGTCAGCCCTGGATAAATATCCAAACATTCCGATACTCCTGACCAAACCTCAGGCGTGTGTAAAAGGGAATTGGAAACTCACCAGAACAGCCCTCCGTAAGGTGTTTCTGAGCTTCCACCTACAGCCCCAGCTGGATGAGACGAGAGTGAAGAAACACTTTCCCATGGAATCCTGCCTTAGGATAAGCGTCTTTCTCTGTCTCAGTGGCTCATGGAATTAATAACCCAACTGGCACGAACTGCTCCCTACCCCTGTGTTATCCAAGGACTGAAAGGGCCATGGAAAGTGAACCTCTCTCTTCTCTCTAGGAGGGGCTCTAGGCCAAGGTTGAGGCATATTGGGGGGATTTAGTGAGGAATATGCTGCCGCTCCCTATAGCTGTTTCTCTTCTGAGGTCAGAGAGAAGCCTTCGGGCTGTCAGTCGGGCTCCTTGCACGGGCATTGAACATAGCACCAAAGATACGGACAGGAAGGTGCGTGGCTGCAGTCCCAGGGGAGAGATGTGCAATGTGCTCTGTGTGGATATTCCCGGCGGTCCTGTTGGAGGGATCACTGATATGTAGCCAGCACCCTGCTAATTCCAGGAGCTGGTTGTGAGCATGGCTGTGCAATCTCTCTGGAGCAAACGCAGCCCTGGGATAGGTAGCTACAGCTCCTCCTGAAGTTGCTGGGAGTTGTGCCTCTTTATGCTGGGGCTGAATTTGCCCTTCTACGTTATCTTGGGGAACAGTGTTGCCTGAGTGCCAGCGTTGTCTCTTGCTAGCATGGCCCGCTGGATTCTGAGCCTCTCGCCGGGGAGAACCTTGTATTTCTTTCCACTTGAGGAATTCCCACCACGACTTCTCCTAGTTCACCTGCATGTCTGGTTCTGTTCCCATGAGGTTTAGCCCCACTGCTTGTCATGAGCTTTCTCCAACCTGGGATCACCCCAGGTCACGCCGAGAGTGCACTTTCTCCAGGGCAATCACTATGGGATGGGGAAATACCCCCTATTCTAGATGAATGGTTCTCAACCAGGGGTATGCAGAGATCTTCCAGGGAGTACATCAACTCATCTAGATATTTGCCTAGTTTTACAACAGGCTACCTAAAAAGCACTACGAAGTCCGTACAAACTAAAATGTCATACAGACAATGGCTCGTTTACATTGCTCTGTGTACTGTACACTGATATGTAAGTACAATATGTATATTACAATTGATTTATAATTATATGGGGGGAAAGAGAAAGTCAGCAATTTTTCAGTAATTGTGCACTGTGACACTTTTGAATTGTTATGTCTGATTTTGTAGGTCTTTAAGTGAGGTGAAACTTGGGGTACGCAAGACAAATCAGAATCTGGAAAGCTGAGAACCACTGCTCTAGATGAAGCAGATTGGAGGCCTTGTACAGTAGCTGCAGCCCTTCTCTTTCTTCTGATGCATCTCCCCATATTAGCTCCTTTGTCGAAGATTCTCCTCTGTCCCTGAGACTTTGTGACACCAGATGGCGCAAAGTGACAGAATCTGACCCCAACTGGCCAGCGGGGCATTCCGCCCATATAAGGGGGGCTCTCAGCTGGAATAAAGTGGTGTGGGTGGTTCTTAGGCCAATTGCCCACCCACAGGCTTAGGGGGTATATTGAGGACAGGAGTGGCTGGGGCGGAGTGTGTGCCACTAATTCACACTGGTATATGGTCCCACGGGGTATGTCTATACAGCCTGCAGGAGAGAGTCTCCCAGCCCGGCTCCACCAACGTGGGCCAGCAGGGCTCACACTAGATAGTTCTGCAGACAGCGCTGTGAATTGGCAGGGTGGGCTGGAGCGTCACAGCTCCAGTCCAAGCCACAACTCCAACGGGCTGTTATTTGTAGAGCGTGAGCCCTGCAAGCCCAACTCTGTCAGCTCCCTCCCAGGCACTGTGCAGACATACCCGTAGCGACCATAGCTAGTTGGTATAAGTTAGAACACCACCTGGGCTGCTCTGAGTTACACGGGTGGGCTGGGGCTGTTGAGAATCAGAGGTGTAAATTTCTCCCTGATGCGCACACGGTTAGATTGCCAGCGTTTTGGGACAAGGACCATCTTTTTGTTCTGTGCCTAGGCAGTGCCTAGCAGAAAAGGGCCCTGGTCCGTGGCTGAGCCCAGGGACACTGCAGTACCTATAATCTCTATCATTAGGTTCTAGGATTGTCACTTGTCTGTGTGTCACTCTGAAGCCTAGACTGTCTGTTGAGTCAGTGTAAAGCAATGGGAACAGCTACAAGCATGGTTGAGAGGTATTTTGGTTCAGAATATCTCCAGCTTCAATCACCATTGGGTTTCACCGTCTGTTACTGTCCAGTTCTTAAGTTCTCAGCCATTTTCTCCTTTTTTTACATGTCCCGAATTGTACGCATGCATCAGCCCAGCCTTTCTCCCAGTAGGTAATAACATCGCACGCGCTGCACTGAGTGATCCTGGCACTGGGAGCCTGGGGGGCCTTTATTTTTAACTTGATTGGGGCTATCAGTAATTTTTCTGAAGCAAGCTCTAAATCCTTTCTAGTTCATGACCTGCATGACTGCTCCGTTAATTAGGCGGTTTCTGCTGTTTCCACTTGCCTCCTGCCTTAGACTTGTCTACATTTTCAATCACTGGCCTCATCATCTAATCTCTGGTGGGGGCTTCATAAAGCTTTAGTCTGTTTTGTTTTGGGGAGGCGTGGATGGGGCAGTTTCAGACCCGGGAAAGAGATTTGCACTGGTTTCTGCTTTCTCCTAGGTGGGCCGCCCCTCTCCCCCCTCATTTGATCTGTCATTGCCTGGTGTGTTTTATGGTCCCCTTTTATTTTACATAGTGGTGTTACCGGGACACCTGCCACTATCTGGTCCTCATGACTCTGACCTGACACTATTTAAAGCTTCACTCACTCCCATCCTCCCCGCAGCGTGCGTTGAAAGGAAGCGTCCGCCACATGACCCTGGTAATTCGGCTGGTATCTTTCTCAGTGGAAATAGGCCATTTGGCCTCACAAGCAGGGCAAAGCCACAACCTCCTGGGTTTTATTCCCAACTCTGCCCTGGGATCAGTGTGAGGCCGTGGCCCAGTCTGGTCATCTCTCGGTTTCTCCATACGGCCATGATGCTACTGCTCTCCCTCTGAGGATTAATTAACTACCGTCTGCATGTTGCTTGGGCGTCTAAGTGCTAAGTACTGTGTATTCACTGTCCCTCCTTCCCCACTGTGCCTTTGGCTGCTTTCTGTCCTCTTCCTCCTCTGGAAAGCCAGGGACGACAGGCGCGAGAGTCGGCTGCAGGCGGAGCTACTGCTCTGGTGCACTTGTCCTGGCTCTTCTGCCAGTGGTTTAAAAACTATTTCCCACTTCTCCTTGCAAGATTTCTCCCTCAATGGTAGAATTTGAGTCCGTTCTTTGCCTGGTGATTCCCTCTTCTCTCAGATCCACCTTCCCTGGAGTCCAACAACCTGCAGTGCTTTCTCTCGCTGTTATTTCATATCTAGTAGTGCTTGGCCCGTTAGCTTCAGCCTCTGCCACTTGAGCCAAGAAAGATTTCTCTCAGGAATAGCAGCTCCCTTGTCCTTTCCGGGGACCAGCCACTAGAGAGCAGTAACACTTAGAGAACCAGCAGAGAGCCAGCCTGGGGCAGCATGATTCCTGTGCGGCATGTAGGTTATGCTGTTAAATCACATGCTCTTAAGCGGTGTACGTGGGACATCCGGGTCTAAGCTATAACAAGGGGGTACGTGCAGTCGTCTTTCAGTCCCTAGTTTTGTGGGCGTTTCCCCAGGCCAGCCGCTAGTTATCTGGGAGTTCATTTAAGAACCTTTTCTTTGTGGACAGAGGGCTCGGAGGGTGGAGGGGTTGTAGAGGCGTTCAAAGGAAGGAAATCGGGTTAAATCCCCATTGCAGCTGCGAGACACAAGGGATGGTGCCGAAGCGGAGAAGGATGAACCGGTTCACCATCTCAGCTGATGTTTAGGGGATGTAATACAACACAGCGACTCAGCAGAGCAGAGGGGATGGCATGCGCTACCTGCCTGTGAGTGAGTGATGAGATCCCCAGGCTCTCAGGGCCACCTCCTTGCCTGTGCGTCTCTCACTGGTCTCTTGCACCGAGGCTGTCCAACTGCTGCGTGGGCAGCAAGTGCCTGGCTTATTTCGGCCGAGGCTTTTCATTCAGGAGCTTTTGATATGAACACAGGGGGTTGAGTAGGAGCAGCGTTAGCCCTGTGCCCTGCTTTGATTTACATCCCGCTGAAAGAAGAGTCTGCTTGAGAGGATTAAAAAATAAACACCCACGTGCCATTTCCTACCTGTTCCGGAGCTGGAACATTAACCTTCAGCTAGCCTAGGGGCTGCTGGGCCCATGTATCCCGTGCTGGCGTTCGATAGCATGCTCCTTGGGGCAGGGATTGCTTTTTGTTCTCTGGGTGTGTCATTCTGTAGCTCAGTGGGGCCCTGATCGGATCCCTGCTACTGCAATACACATAATAAACGATCACTCCGAATCAGTACCGTGTCCGGATGATACCAGGTGTGTTCACTAGCACAGGAGGGGCATGTGGCAGCACTGTAGTCGAGGGCACCTGATGAATGTATCTGGTTTGTTCAGTATTACAGGGGGGTGATGTGCCTGGCACATTCACCAACACTGTGAGTGCCCACTTGCCAGATATACTTCTTACCTTCTGCAGCAAAGGAGATGCACCCTTGTCAGAGGTACCTGGTACATTTTGCACCCTGGGAGATGCAGGCCTGCAATATACACCTGGTCCGTCTGACAGCACAGGGGGTGGCGTGCAGCTCGTCCAGCAGCCAGGTATCCTCCTACTGTTTATAGGCCAAGCTCATCACTGTAGCTGAGACTCACGGCCCACAGACAGCAGTTGTGTCTCTTTAAGTGGACCTATGTGCTGAGCTACTCTCGGCCAGCTGTTTCTCCTGGCAGGCCTTATAATCAACCCCCTGGTAAAACGGAGATTATCCATTTCCTCAACCCTGCTGGACCATGCAGTACCTGAGCCATCCTCATGCAATAAGTCAGCATTCATCAAGAATGGCTTTCTCAGCTTCCACATCCCAGGAGCTTCCAGAGACGAACTTTTGCACCGCGAACAAAAGCAGCTTTTGATTGTGCAGCTGAGGCCACCATGGAGTGGATGGTACCCCTCGCTTGATAGGTCGCAAGGAAGATGGAAAATAGGCCCTTAATTCCCTAAGAATTTTCCACAGTTGTCTCTCCTCCCCTCCCTCTCTCTCTCCCTCCCCCCCCCCCCCCATTTCTGTCCCATGAACTTTTAAGCTCATCCAGAAAGCTCAGCTTTTGGGTATATACATTGATCAGAGGGCAAATGAAGTCACGGCCTTGCCAGCAATGCAGGATTTCCATTGAGTTATAAGTGGAAGCAAATGGTTTAAAAGGAAATGAAATTTATAGCTCTCTCAAAGATGCATTTGGTTGCTTTGCCTCTGTCATTCCATAGAGGCAGGGAGATAAAGGCATGCTTTGCATTTGTTCCTTGTCTCGGCGCCCCGAGGCAAAGAGGAACAAACCCACCAATCACACAACTGGGACATCCAAGCTCATCCAAGATCCTGAGCCTGGCTTCATGAAAGTCAATGGCAAAATTTCCGCTGACTTGCATGAGAGATCAATCCGAAGCCTTTGGGGTATTATCCAGGGACCCTCTAGTTGCTCTGCTTCACAGGGGGCTGAATGAATCTCTCTTTGTCCCATCCCTTGGAAAACCTTGCTCACGCACTGTGGCAGGGAAACCTGGGTCCAGTCCCCTGAGCAAGGATCTGCTTCCAGTTTGCTCCTTGTTTTGTAGGACAGGCGCATGTATGCAAATAATCTGGCTGCCGGGTCCAAGACCAAAGTCTAGGCTAGCAGAGGGGAAAATAGGGAGGCAGGATTGTTAAAGAGGGAATGTGTTTGTGGGTTTCTGTGTAACTGACACTGGGTGGCAAACTGACAGAAGGCCGCCTTCTTCCCTCTTCCCTGCAAACACATGGGGCCAGATCCTCAGCTGGTGGAAATCAGTACCGCTCCATGGAAGTCAATGAAGCAGATTTACACCAGCTAGGATCTGGCCTATGAGCTCACAGGTTGACGAAAGCCAAGAACCCAATACTACAAACATTTAAGCATATGACCGACGTTGCTCACAGAGCAAGTCCCCTTTAACTTGATAGAGCTGCTCACACGAACAAAGTTACACATATTCTTACGTGTTTGCAGGATCAGGCCCTACATTTTTTCCTGCAGGGTAGAATCTGTCTGCCAGAAGAAACACCACGTCATCCCAACTAAAATCACAGAGAATCGCAACGATGTCTCTTCGCATCTATGAACACGCATGCCGTGAAAACGGTGGCTTACTGACTGAGAAATGTGTAACGAGCCCCTGTGGTTTATTAATTGAGCTCCTCCACATGTCTTTAATGTGCCTGTAGATGCACTGAGAATAAATTACAATAAAATATCTGCTTTAAACATCTAACCAGTGTGAGAAATTCTAAAACAGGAATCGGAAAAGAAATAGAGAAGAGGCTATGCCTTAAGGTTTACCCAAGTTGATAAAGGGTTGGCCAAAACACTGGGCCTTCCACATGTGCTCTGAAAGCCAATGAAGTCCAGCCCACCAGAGAGAACAAATTCCGGTTTGGGGCCCTCCACCAAGAACCCCCAGTGCGAAATCTTGGCCCCCATTGAAACTAATGGCAAAACTCCCATTATTTTCAGTAGGGCCAGAATTTCACCTCCAGTCTCCAAGTGGTCATCAGCACCTGCACCTGCCTACAGAATGTACCTGGATGCCTCAAATGTATTTCTAGGGGCTGTCAGAAAAATAAAATACATCTGTTGTGATGTGTACTGGGAAATAGCCAGGTATCAAACCATATTGGTCTTTACCCAGTGCCTAGAAGTGCACCCAGAAGCAGATGGGGGCAAAGGTGTAGGGCATTTATGGTGACCTGCTCCACTAGGGAGACGGGCAGATGTATTGTTCGTCATGCCCTTGGCTTAATACATCTGCCAGCTCTTCACTCATCAGTAGCCTTGAAGCGCCACAGCTGGGCCATGTTGCAACGGTGCACAGTGGCGATGTAGGCTCACGGGGTGAAAATGACTAACCATAATATGGTGACACCGTTATGCTGGGACAATGTCGGCAGGATGTGATGATGTTGACAGTGCCTCACAGGGCAGATACTAAAAATTATTGCACGGTCTTCCTGTTGGGAAGATGAGATACAGGAGAGAATTCCCTAGCTGGCTGGGCAGGGGAGGTCCCTGCACAGCTGTGAACGTGGCCAGAAACCTCCAAGAGGCTGTGCTAACAGAGACGTGGCACTGTCATTCTACATTCCATGGCCACATGTTGACTTACCAGAAGTGCTTCCTTCTGGGGCTTGTGTAATCGGACAGGACCGACCAGGGAGTCGATTGGGGAGACATGTTGTTCCTATTGACCTAAATTGCTCCTAATAAGCTGGGAAGTTCAACCAATCCCCTTGATGGAGGAAGGGGACATCTGAGGGGCTTTTTCCCAGGAAGCTCATGCGAGCTAGACGGAGGTTTGCTTATTCCAGTTCTGCCTGAGATACAAAGCCAGTATGTGGAGCCTGTTGGCTTGCTGTCTTCCCAGCTGTGTCAACAGACAGGGAAGAAAAGTGCTCTTTATTTGTGTTTAGTTTTTGAAGAGGAGGACAAGTTGTGTTGTGACACTTGCTGCTCGGGACAGGCGTAGGCTGGCGCTGGCCAGCTATCTGTATCCTTCTGGGAGCCATTTCACAATGGGGAGGTAACGGAAGGACATCCGTAAAAGCTCTCCGTGCGTTTCTTTCCCGTAACTTTATTGTGAAGAGAGATCAGAACATTGAAGGAAGACGCCTGGAGTGCATAGGACGTTGCCTCTCTCGCCTTCCCAGCTAAACCAGGAGCTGCAATTCAATGGTATGTGAGGAGCGCACTGCACGCTACAGTCCTCTTGCTTCAGCTGGGACGGTCTTGTATCGACCCAATTTGGGTTCTTATGCCGTGGTATCTGAGGGACTGTCCATTTTTCTCCCTTGGCTAAGACAGGGTCACAGGCCGAGCCATTCTCTCTGCTCCTTCCTCTATTCTGACTGTTCCAGGGCTTCTGTCCTCCCATGGCTTCTCTTTCGGTGCATTTCTGGGGCATACATCTTAGGCTGAGAGTTCTGCAGTAATGTGGCCATCTTCCCCTGTGTTGTAAGCCATTGGCATTCTCTCTTGCAGTGTATCGCTGGGGAGCTAGTAAACATGGGAAGCGCTGCTCACTTCCATGGAAGCATACTGCAACAGAGCAGGCAGTGCTAGGTGTCAGCAGTGGGGTATTTAGAGTGTCCATAGGTCACAGGGGAAGGGATGACAGGGCGCTCATGGACCAGGTTTTAGTTAACTTTTCCAAAGCAAATTCCACAGATTTTGATAATGATTTTATCTGTAGATTACAAAGATTTCCCAGTAGATCCTTCCTACCCATTCCCTTGCAAATGCGTTACCTGTAGCTTCCATCTCTCAGACCTGTGCGAAGGGTGCCCTGGGACGCAGAAGATGGAGGGAGGGTGGACTTTTACTTTAGTTCCACCTGCAGTCCCAAGCTCCACCCACAGCTGCAAAACAGCTCAGTGTTTCACTAAAATTATGGGAAATAGTTATGCTGCCATTATGATGGGGGGAAGGATAGCTCAGTGGTTTGAGCATTGGCCTCCTAAACCCAGGGTTGTGAGTTCAATCCTTGAGGGGGCCATTTAGGGATCTGGGGCAAAAATCTGTCTGGGGATTGGTCCTGCTTTGAGCAGGGGGTTGGACTAGATGACCTCCTGAGGTCCCTTCTAACCCTGATATTCTGTGATTCTATGAGTCTTCAGAGCTGAAACCCCTTTAGAGATGATCAAGGTAGCTTGTACCTTTCCCAGCACTAATATTTTAGAGTGTGTGCCTGCCAACTCAAGAGAGAGCAGAGCTTTGAGTATGTCTACACTGCCAAAAAAAAGGTGTGTCCTTAACTCAGATTAGCTAATCCTGGTTAAACTAGCAGTAAAGACATAGCAGCTCAGGTTAGCAGTACAAGGATAACCAGGCTGCCCTTTTGGCTTTCGCTCTCATGCTGCTAACCCAAGTGAAAAGCCGAATTGCCCTGTCTTCACTGCTGTTTTACCCCAAGTGACTTCACCCCAGTTCTGAACACACCTTTTACTATCCTCTGACAGTGCATCAGCTCTTATTAGGAACATTTCCTTTGCAACCATCAGAACAAGACAGACTTTATTTTTCCAACATGAAAGCTCGAAATGCTGTAGAAAGTGAGGAGCCAGCAGAGAAGTGCTGATATGGCATAACCACCCCATACCGATTCAATCTATCACTGCCAGCATGAGCCAAGACACCCACCAGGAACGCTCCCTCTTTACAAACAATTGCAGGTGCAGAGAACTACTGCAGACAGCTGTAGTTTGACCCTCTAATGCATTTCCTCTTCCATGTATCTACATTACACCATATCCAGAACCGCCATCAGCTGTGAAAATAACAGGAATTGCCTTCCTACATAATGCATGTTATGCAAACACCTCCTCAGTGAGTCAAGTGTCCTGATGTGCCAGTAGAAAAGAACAGACGCTAGCAAGGAAAGTCCCTTTTGGCTGCAGTAAAGAGACCCGTGTTCTGCCTCTAAGCTCTGTTACATCAGGAGAAATGGACTGGCACGCAGTTCTTCTTCACGCAGCGCACAGTCAACTTGTGGAACTCCTTACCTGAGGAGGATGTGAAGGCTAGGACTATAACAGCATTTAAAAGAGAACTGGATAAATTCATGGTAGTTAAGTCCATTAATGGCTATTAGCCAGGATGGGTAAGGAATGGTGTCCCTAGCCTCTGTTTGTCAAAGGATGGAGATGGATGGCAGGAGAGAGATCACTTGATCATTGCCTGTTAGGTCCACTCCCTCTGGGGCACCTGGCATTGGCCACTGTCAGTAGACAGGATACTGGGCTAGATGACCTTTGGTCTGACCCGCTACGGCCGTTCCTATGTTCCCCGAGCGACAGCCCTGTGAAATGAACCGGTACGCTCGGCATGTGTTAGACTGGTGTGCTGAGACGACTGCTTATCAAGGTGCCCAAGATTGTCTCATTGTTTCCTTGTACTCCCCCATCGGTCTGTCTCCTTCCAGTGTCTCGTCTCCTATACTTAGATAGTATTTTTTGTTGTGTGTTTGTACAGTGCCTGGCACAATGGGATCCCTGCTCCGTAACCGAGGCTCCTAGGTGTTACAGTAATAATACATGGAAGCAGATGCTTTACACACCGGCCACGCTACGCTCCTTGTGTCGGCAGCGAGCGTCCTCCCCAGGAGCGCTTGCACTGATTTTACTGACCGTGTGGGCACTGTGGGATGGTTTCTGAAAGGCAGCAACAGTTGATGTCAGCAATGCAGCGTCTATGCTGGCACTGTGTCAGCCTACCGACATTGACCAAAGTGCTATGCCTCTCCCAGAGGGGGAGTTAAGTCAGTGTAGTGGGCAAGTCACATCAGTGGGAGCCACATTTTAGTGTAGACGCTTACAGAGTTAGACCTAACTCCATAGTGTAGACCAGGCCTGAGCCCTAGCACCTCCTGGGACTGCTACTTCAGTGGAGCAGTTCACACATCATACCTTGCTCAGGGCTGGGGCTAGCATCACAGTCCAGCCCTAATCTCGTCAACTTTGCCCACAGGTCACTGAATTTATTATAGGGCTGTCAAGGGAAGTAGGATGACGGGAGGGATAGCTCAGTGGTTTGAGCATTGGCCTGCTAAACCCAGGGCTGTGAGTTCAATCCTTGAGGGGGCCACTTAGGGATCTGGGGCAAAAATCAGTACTTGGTCCTGCTAGTGAAGGCAGGGGGCTGGACTCAATGACCTTTCAGGGTCCCTTCCAGTTCTAGGAGATAGGTATATCTCCATATCTTGTTGTTATTATATTATCTGTCCACCCAGGTGAGGAAAATTTCTAATGAACCTAGGGTCATGTGATCTCTCTCCACTCTAAGTTATCTGAACATCATCACGGATCAACAGTGGGGTTTCTACTCCCAACAAAAACCAGAAGGGACGCAACAAAATCTAGTGGTTAGAACAGGAGACCGTGAGTCGGGACACCTGAGGTCTCTTACCAAGTCTGCCCCTGACTGTGCACTAGGAAGCGGGTTGTGTTATCGCTCTCTCTCAGTTTCCTTGCCCATCAAATGGGAATTGGGGGCTTTTTGCAAAATGCGTTGAGCTCTGTGGATGAGCCGTACGAGGGATCGTTATTATTATGTATCACAGTCCCTCTTTACCGAGACTCCGGAGCTGACGAGGATGAGTCACACTGGAGAGGAGATAAAGCAAAGTTTCTAAGTGCTACTTTGACTCATGCTTTTCCATGAAAAGCAGCAGATTTACGTTTGCCGTTTTCATGGGCAGCACGATAGAAATCAGCAGCTCTCTTATGTCATTTCCATTCTGGCGGCTGATTCCCACACATCTAGCCATTCTAATCTCCAGTCTGACAGGGCGAAATCCTTCTTCGGTGATGCGGTGGACAGCTAGGGTGCCTTGGGCAGAGGCGGGGGAATCCCTGAGCAAGGGGAAGAATTCTGTAGAAAAGTATCTTTCGTCAATTAGGTAAATATTTAGATGGCTGCTTCCTCCCCCTGCCCCCCTTCCCTGGCTGCCAGTTTGGCTCCCGTATGTTTGGAAAAGGGGATATCGCATGCATGTGGGGGCGGAGAGTGCATACTGGTGTGCGTATGCCTATTGCCTTTGAACATGGCTCTGGTCCTTTAGCTCAAATTGCAGTGGCTTATACCCTTAGCGCTGAAGGGTCCGGGGTCCATCCCTCCCAACAACCTGCCTAGGTGCATTATTACATGTGCATTGCACGCATGGGGTTGTGTGTGCCCAGCGAGTGTGATTCCATGTCTCCGAGAGCCAGCGCGGACGGGTTTGGCAGGAACTCGCCTGTTGATAAACTGGTTGTTGGCAACTGGAGTGGTGGTGAGGAAAACAATAAGCAATCAGGCTGCAATTAAACTTCCTCCTAATTGTAGTGCTACATAACGCACTTCCTCTGCTTTCTAAGTTTGGTGGTGTAATTACAGCACCAGGGTTAAGACAGCATCTGTGTTCCCTCTGCGCTAAACCCTGTCTTTCAGGAATTTTTGACTTGACTGTCTAAATCCTGCGGAAACTTGGCATCCAATAAAAGAAAAAACGATTCATTGGCTTGGCCATTGTAAAACTCTAAGGGCAGAATCCTCCTCTGTGTCTTGAGCTGTGAATCTCCAGCGTGCTTCCTGAGTGCATTCTGTGCGAGTACAACTCGCCGCAGCGTGCGTAGGTGGGAGTGCAGTGTGCCGAGCCTGAGATGCTTGAGGCGTCTTGAGAGGGGAGAGGATTTATCTTCAAAATTGGGGGGGAAATATTTAAAATGCACTTGTGTGAGAGACGGCATGCCTTGGCGTGGGCGTACGTGTGTGAGTGCATGCCTTGGCGTGTGTGTATGTGTGAGAGAGGACAAGCCTTGGTATGTGTGTACGTGTGTGACTGCATGCCTTGGCGTGTGTATACATATGTGATTGTATGCTGGGGCATATGTGTATGCATGTGAATGCATGCCATGGCATGTGTGTATGTGTGTGAGAGAGAACAGGCCTTGGTGTGTGTGTGCGTGTGTGACTGCATGCCTTGGCATGTGTATGCGTGTGAGTACATGCTGTGGCGTGTGTACATGTGACTTCATGCCTTGGCGTGTGTATGTGTGTGAGTACATGCCGTGGCGGTGTGTGTACATGTGACTGCATGCCTTGGCGTGTGTATGTGTGCGAGTACATGCCATGGCGTGTGTGTACATGTGACTGCATGCCTTGGTGTGTGTATGCATGCGAGTACATGCCGTGGCATGTGTGTACATGTGACTGCATGCCTTGGTGTGTGTATGTGTGTGAGTACATGCAGTGGCATGTGTGTATGCATGTGAGTACATGCCGTGGCGTGTGTGTACATGTGACTGCATGACTTGGCATGTGTGAGGCACTAGCCTTGGACTTGGGAGATCTGGCTTCAAGTCGCTGCTCTGCAACCACCACCGGCTCCTTGTGGGACCTGCGGCAAGTCACTTAGGGCTTGTCTACGCAAACATATAGATCACAGCAAGCTGGGGTGTGAACGTAGCCCACACTAGCCTGCTGCGGTCTAACTGTCCATGTGCACCCAGCTTTGATCTAGTCCTCTTTGAAACAGGATCAAAGCGCTCTGATGAACTTCAATGTGCTACAGCTGGGCGCCCATGGACAGTTAGACCATGGCAGGCTAGTGAGGCCTGGGTTCACGCCCCAGTTTGCTGCGGTCTCATTGTTTGTGCAAACGAGCCCTTAGCCTCTCTGGGCCTCAGTTGCCCATCTGTACAATGGGGATAAGAGCCTTGCCTGCCTCAGAGGCGTGTGAGGATAAATTCATTCAAGATTGTGAAGTGCTCAGATACTACAGAAATAGGGGCCCTATAAGTACCTGAGGTGGGTATTGTGCACACTTCAGAGTGTGCGTGTGTCTTGTGCAAGAAAGCACAATTATAGAACTCCCATGTACTATTTTCCAAGAGGGTTTTCTTCAGCTACCAAGCCTAATCCACAGGTTACGTCTACACTATGAGCTAGGGATGTGATTCGCTGGCTTCACGAGCCCGTACGCACGGTCGCGCTCAGTGAGCTAGAGTGAGTCTAGCAGTGTAGCGCAGGGAGCCGCAGAGACGAGGCTCGGCCATGCCAAGTATGTACCCATCAATTTCAGGCGGGTTTGTACCGTGCTGCCACTACCTGTTCTACCGCAGCTGTTCGTGCTCGTGCTCGCTCTCACCCAGCTAGTGCGAGTCCGTGTGCACGAGCTCAGGAATCACACCCCAGCTCACACTGGAGACGTACCCTCTAATACGTTTGCAAAAGGGGTTTAAGTGCACATCTCCCCCCAGCCGTAATTAATACTCCACCCTTCTGCGGAGGGAGCGCTTCGTTAGCAATAGCCCACGAGCCCTGGGAGCTTGATCAGCATTATCCTCCTTTGACAGCTGGAGAAAAGCGAAGCACTGGTAGTGGAAGGCCTTGATTTTACAAGCCCAAGAAGCCCAGGGGCTGTGCAGTTACCACAGTTGTGTGTGCGAGTGGCCAGTTAGGGAATGCTGTGCTGCAGTTGGTGTGGGTGAGAGCAGCATGTGTAGACGTATCTGAGCCGGCTCTGAGCTAGCTAGCTTGGGTACCGCCATCGGTAAAGCTGTGGCAGTACAGGGCTTCCAAAGCCCACTGGGACCCTGGCAATAACTCGGGCCGCTAGTCCGTGCCGAAGCCTTTGCTGCCATGGGTGCTGTGGTATTGGTACGCGAGCGAGCGGGATGAAAGCTAGCTCAGGGATGTCTACACGTGCTGCAATTACACCTCCTGAATGCAGTGTAACAAATGACATGCACACTGTCTGGGCCTGGCACTGTGGTAGTTTAACCCAAGAAAGAAGGACTTTACCTCTTGAGCTAAAGGTGCTGTCCCGTAAGTGGTACTAATAATACGTCCTTTATCCTCTGTGGGGCCAGCCCCTAATGGAGAATGACACTGACTCCCTGTCTGTCTTTCCCCCTCCTCGTCCACACCAAATACATCAGATTTGACCTTCTCTGATTTTGGCCGTTTGTGTTCTAGTCTGACTGTGACTGAAATGTGGATATATATGTTTTGGGGGGAGGGGTTGTTTGTTAATTCGTTAACTTTCAGCTGGAAAGTCGTTAAGCTTTAGAAGTGAAACGATGATTTCTCTAACCTCGAGCTAGAGGCAGGGAGAAAAGTTTGCTGCCTTTCGAAATCTGTTTAAAAATGCATCTGCTTTGGTTGATCTCTGTAACTCTGGATTTAGAAACATGTGGAGAGGAAGATTAAAGGGTGGTGGATGTAGAGGTTAGAGCGAGAGATTGGGTGTCAGGACGCTTGAGTTCTATTTCTGACCCTGCAACTGACACACTGTGTGAGTGAGTCGCCTAATCTCTGTCTGCCCCAGTTCTCCCCGATAATACTTTCTTCTCTTGGGAGTTGAAAAGGTTAATTGAGTTAGGTCTTTGAAGTGCTCCTGACCGCTTGCGCTAGCTGGCTATTCAGGGTCGCTGGTGAGGGGCTGTGCACACTTGTTTGTTATGGTAGCACTGCCCGCAGAGGGCTGGCCGTACAAGCTTCTTTGTTATTGCACAGCTGTTTTGCGGGAGCGAGGCAGGAGAGCGAGAAGCCCATTGAATTTCTTATTGTAGGGTTGGTCATGAGTGCCCCTCCTGCTGTTTGTTTGTTTACACAGACGAGCACTGGAAGCATTTCGTTTAGGAAAGGGGAAAAGATGCAGTGTAAAAATCTACGCGGCGAACGAGAACAGAAAAAGCAGAGTTACTCATGGCTGGGTTCGGGGACTAGCGAGACCAGCAGGCCAGGCAGTGTCCTAGCAGATGGGCTATAGGGGTTCTCTGTTGAGTTCCTCATTAGAGACTTGCGGTCCAATCCTGTCCTGGTGACGTCCATTGACTTCACTGAGAGCCAGCTCCGACTCCTAGTATGTACATCTGTCGTTAATGCTTGGCCTGCTGGCTTGTCAAACAGCGGCTCCTGCGGACTCCACCTAGCCGTGCCGGTTGTGTGCTGTGGGTTTGGCCATCTATTGAGTTGATGAAATCACTTTAGAGGAGTTCCCCAAGGAACATGGTATATTTAGGGAGTGAGCCAGCTAGAAATAGAAAGTTGTCTATGTACAGGGAAAGAGGATAAACCGGGCCTGCCTTTTAGCACCGACTGATCCACCCAGTTGGTCACTAGTCTCCTGATTTACCCGGCTCAAAGTGAGTGACATCTGCCCCCACACGGAGGAGCCAGTGTAATGGTGACAGACCCCAGTCGTCGGTGGGTGGGATCGAACCAGGGACCTTTGGAGCTTAGGACATGAGCCTCCAGCCTACTGCATGAACTACAAGCCAACTGGCTGTTAACTAAGGCTGTAGAGCAGATCATTAATCTCTCTCTCTCTCTCTCTCTCTCTCTCCCTCCCTCCCTCCTGGATGCCACTAGATGGGACAGAACACCACACCCAGGAGGTGTGTGGGTTACACCAGCACTAGGTCTAGGCAGCGCCTAGCCCCCATGAGGCAAATTTCATCCAGCGTCCTCAGGGTTTGGACACACGGCTGTTCGGAGGTGTGGCACTAAGGTGGATACTGAGGGGATTCCAAATGATTCTCCCCCTCCCCCTCATTGTGAGAAATGTAACCACTGGTGAGCTGTGCCATTGCAGGTCTGCTCGGCAGGGAGCATGACAGGGTTTGTGAGGACCGTGTCAGGCATGAGCACTATCTGCATGATGCAGAATCCACCTCTGAACGGCTCCTTCCCTACCACTAATCAGCAGGTATGTAGGTGGAGCCATCGCTCTGCAGATCCGCAGGCTGTTCCCCCACAAAGCTGGGGTGCAATGCACAGGCTGCTCAGCCCTGTCGTAGCAACCCGGAGCAGCTCCATTGCATCGGAGTGGCAGAATTCAGCCTGGGTGTTGGTGTGTGCGGGGCCAGGATTAGGCCTGAGGTTCAGCATGTATCTGGGCTGTTTCAGGGGCTGTCTGCCTCCAGATTCAGGAACAAGAAGACCCAGCTGCGGTCCCGTTAGATTCACGGCCGGTAGGTTTCCCTTGCAACATAAGAGATGGCAGCGAAGTGAAAACTCTAAATGAAAGCTTAGAATCTGCAGGAGCTGATGGGTAAGTCTGGCATAAAGCTGCTTCCTCTCTGCAGGTGAGTGGGCAAGTCGATTTCTCAAGCTCCGTATTTAGCAAAGAAGTAAAATGTGAGTGGAAGGAAAATCTCAGTCTTTGCAATCTGTGTCCTTAGAGCATAGACTAGATCTGCGGGACGGAGACTGGAAGAAAAAGCTGTCGGATGCACCATCTACTGGATTTTGAGGGTATGGGCGAGGATTCAGGTCCGCTGAGACCTATGCAGACAAATACATGCTCAAAGGATAAACCAGGGCTTAAATCCTGCTCCTGTTGAAATCAGCAGGAGTTTTGCCCTTGACTTGGAAGCATGATCAGTCACTAAGTCTGTTAGAAGAATTACACTGCCTGGGAATCTCCTGGCAGCGGAAGAAGCAGACATCCACAGTGAACGCCGTGATGGGGAAGGAGGTGTGTCTGTTTATGGAGCACAAGGGGCTAGTGCCGCTCTGCTGTGGCATGAGGTACCATAACACCGCTGAATGGTGTAAGATCATTGGTACGGTGTGGCTTCTCTGCTCGCAGCTAGCGAGTCTGTCACCAAGTGTAATAAATCCTATGAACACAGAGGGAAGAAATCTCTCTGGAGTCTAATGCCATCTAGCCTATATTTAAAGGGACTCAAAAGCGGGTTTTCTAAATGACTTCTTTGCTCACTGCTGTTTAGCGAAATCCCTTGGATCCTGGGAAATGAACTGTCTTCTTACCCAACGGCATCTGGAGGGGCTCAGAAAATTCACCCCCATACTCCAGAGATAAATCCATGACAACCTTGTTATTATTCTTTCTTTATATTGCAGTAGCGGCCAGGATCGAGGTGTTGTATAAATACATAGAAAGATGCCCTGCCGAACTTCTAAGCTATTAAATTCTCTCTCACTACATAAAGGGTTTTTTTTTAACCAAACCCCTTTAGCCTGGAAGTACTCCAGATACCAAACTCCCATTCAGATCCCAAAACCTCGGCGAATCAGTGCTGAGCTGAAAAATATTTACGCCACAGCTCAGCCTGGAAGGTGAGGGTGTAAATGGCCATAGGTCCATTGCTGATTTCCCCCGGCTGAGGATGTGGCAGAAAGAGCCTTTCAAAGCACAGGGATCTCTGAAAAGCACCAGTTTTGCGCCGATACAGGTGTTCAGAAAGGCGATTTGTTCAGTTTGTCCAGCAGATGTTATTGGGCAGCTGCCACGCTTTCACCCCCTGAGATATTGATTACAAGGATGTTGAAAGCACGGGAGCAGACGTCGCTGGAGCAATATATATAATGTGGGTTTAAGGAATCTTGAGATAAATGCTACTTTTTATACTAAAAGGAGGACGTCTTGGAAGGCTCGGAGGGGAAGCTGAATCGCAACCTGTGTTTGAGTGGAAACGTGTCTAGGATGCAGAATGTTTTCCATAACCCAGGCTGGTTTGTGTGGGCTCACCTGGGCAGGAAGTTCTGGGGTAAAGTGATACCCCACAAAGCACAGGGATCCTTCTCCGACACCCCCTTTCCTAAATCTGATAGCTGCAGGCGATTGTTAATGAGATAAACATCCACTTTGCAGCAGCTCTTGTGTGCAGGCAACATGTGTGAAAATGATCAGTTGTGACATTTCGGCGGAAAGTGCAGGAAGTCTAATGGGCCGAATCCTGCTCGCAGTGCAAACCCAGAGTCACTGCACACTCTTCACAAGAGTTGCTCCAGGTTTGCCCCAGTGTCACTGGGAGCCGAATTTGCCCCTTTATGCTCTTCTTTAGCGTCCACTGAAACTTCGTGGTGTTTTGACACTTCCAGCTTTGTTCCCAGTGAGAATCACCAATCGCAGAGGTGCACACAGAACTAGTGCTCTGGAACAGCTACTAATGGTATGAAACCATGATCTAATGAGAGACCCCACTGTCAATCCTCCAAACTACCCAGGCCCCTAATAATTTCTTACTATACGTTCAGGACCTGATTTTCAAACACTATGCTCCATTTCTCCAGGTGCAAGTAACTGACGCTGCAGTTTTGTGCCCCCATACACCAGCGTATACTCACCTATATATCTACGGGCCTAATCCAGTGCGCACTGAGTCCATAAGACTCCCAGTGACTCCAGTGAACATGGGATCAGGCACCAACCAGCAAATCATGGATTTAAACATCTAAGTGTCCTAATTTGTGGGTGCAAAAAGGCACCCGTATATATTTTGCTCCTAATCTTGTATCCCCCAAACTAGAGGGTAGGTGAGGCCAGGCTGAAAACTTGGTTCTCAATAGCACCCTTTGGAACAACCCAAGACAACGGGAGTTCAGGACATTTAGCCTGTTGTAGGGCTGGAAAATGTAACAACACATTTTGCTTTTTATGGGAAATAATCTAAATCCCAGCCCTTGTTACTTCCCATCTCCCAGCAGTCCGAGGTATTGTGACATTTCTAAGTCCATCCACTGGAGTCAGAGATATGCCCAGGGGTAAACTTTGTGTATCATGTAACTGTTGGTGTCTCAGCAAGTAGACATGTCCTCACGGCTAATACTTGCAGTGACTGGCTCTACTGGGTCACTTGCCTCTCAAAGATGGTTGTGCCAAGTTTAAACAGCATTGGATTTCCAGGTGAGGTAACAACCACATTGTTCTGTGAATTCATTGTCAGACTATGCAGGATTTAATGTGATCCTAAATTCATGCTGATTAACAGTGCTAAACAGCTGGCCAATATAAACAGTTTCTGGTGTCCATCAGATTTGGGATTCTCTGAGATGCTTTCTTCTGGGAGGGAAAACAATCCAGCATCTGTGTTCATGCCCATTGCAAGTAGATGCTTTCCTTTTTCACAGCTCTGCCAATGCTACTGAATAATGATTTGCAGCGCCTCTGCTGTGTAATGGTTGGGTCTCCCCTAACCAGAGATCACTGCTCATGCTGTGATTAGAGCTGGATGAAACCTCTGAATGAATGTTCTTCATTGAAAAACAGCCTTTTCCCCCAAAAAACAGAAATCTTCATGAGAAAATTTCACATTTTGGAAATTCTTTGTTTTTCTGATAAAACCTGAAATCACACAAAAAAGAACTTTTCCAGAGGTTTTGGGGGTTTTTTCCTATCTTCCGCTATCTCCTCCTTTTCAGCGGCAAAAGGGAAATGGGGGAGAAAAGGAGAGGAAAAGGCCCTGAAGGACAAACATTTTGAAAACTTTCCATAAAAACTTTGTGAATAAACCTAAACTTGATCCTTGTTTGAAACCTGTGGAATTAAAATTAGCAGCCTGAAGTCTTTGCAGTTTTGGCATCAGCTCTAGCAGTGATTTGTGTGGCCAAGGACAAATGTCCTCTTGGAACTTGTCAGAGACCACCAACCCCCGATTCCTTTTCAGGTCATCTCGGGTCGTCTCGTCATCTGAGATTCTAATAATTGGATGCATGTGCTTCTTCGGTGGAGTGGAAATCTTGGCAAGCCTGTGAGAAGTTAGTACTCCCCCAAGCATCAGTGTTCTTAGGGTGACGTCTGCACAAGGACCAACAGCCTTCTGGGATACTGAGTATGGAAGGTGCTGCAGAATACCTCGTTCTGTTCTCTTGCGTCCTTACGGCCTTTCTGGACGAGGCAAAGCAGTTACATTTATTGTGAATGTGCGGTAGCTACGTCCTGACTAGGGAGGCATTGTAAGGGCTGGAGGCTGGCACAGGGGGCCGGTGATGCGTTACAGAGCATTTCACCTCTGAGTCACTGGTTCATAGTCAGCCTCCATAAGCATCAAGAATGACTGGGGGTGGGGGGTTGTTAAGTAGGCTGGGTTGTAGATCTCTGTGGACAAATGTCCATCTTACCATGCCTCTGGCGCTAATTGGCCTCCTTGCTGTCGGTCTTAGCTGAGATTTGAATGGCTTGTGGAGGCTGTCTCATGCCTAGATGAGTGCCCTCCAGAAAGGGGCTGGAATATATTTGTATGGGGCCTGGGGAATCTTGTGCTGCTGCCCAGCGTTGTGTCTGCGCTAAGGATAGAGGAGGTCAGTCTCCAGGGACATCAGTCCAACACCGGAAGAGCTGAAGCTGTATAGAGACTGCTGCTTTCACTGCTGGAGTTACCAGGCTCAATTCCCAGTGCTGGCCAACCTCAAGGCTGTCACATTGCACACAGTGTGGTGGCTGTTCTTGAGGAGAGCGGGTTGGCTTCCAGATCCCTTTTGTTGGTGGGAGGCTGGCGTTGTTTCCCTTCTTGATGCTGCCAGAGGCTGAACCTGGCCAGCTGATTGGCACGGCACTCCCTTCACGGGGATCGAGGAGCCCCTGCCGGTGCCAGCTTTTGCCCATCACGCAGGCCTGAGGCATTGCCACGAAGCCAACATGTGAGGGCAAGACACGGTCCCTGCTGAAACAGCCGGCACTCCGCCCGCCGTGCTACTGTCCAGGGGATGCCCTTCCAAAGGGGACCAATTCATCACTAAAAGAGAGTTCTTTGGTACAGACACACACACCATCCCCGGGGCAAATCTTTTGTTCCAAAGAGAAGGAGACTTCCAAGACCAGAGAGTTTCCATAACCATGCAGGCAGATGGCAGTCTCCAGTTGGAAGTAAATGAGGGCGATTGGATGTCGGCAGCCGGTACCGGCATTACAGCAGTATCCTTAGCTCGGAACTGATCTTACTCAATCGATTTCTTTAGAAGCTCCTGTCCCTGCCTGAAGAATAAGAACTTCCCAGTCCTCTCTTGGCTAGAGGATATCTTCTGGGAATATTTTAAGATGAGTAATGTTCTACTTGACCAGGGACAGTGATCTTTAACCCGGCACCTACATCCCAGCTGGGGTTCGTTGTCCTGAGCAGTGCCGGAGCAGAGGGACATCACTGCATCCGAAATACTTTTCCCCCTCGCACAGCAGCGGCGAAAGGAAAATATTTTCACGATGCCTTTCTTCAGCCCCCTGAAATATCCCATTTTAATTTTTTGGAACCGATGACAGAAACGTACATAGGAGTGGGAAGGGGGTTTTTATCCCGTGGCATTTCTCTGGAGAAATGACCTCCTAACCAGACAGAGGCTGGGCTTGTCTCGTGGATGAATATTGGCATTATTCAATCACATTTACTCACGGATGGGGCCTGTTTAAAGAAAAAAAAAATACAGGCATCCACTGAGTTTCCTTCACCCAGGGTTCATGGGGCCGAGTTGTCTTGTAACCTGCCATTGTTGGGAGACAGTGATCTTATGAAAGGCCTGGTCTATGCTTGGCCTGGCTGGGAGCTGGCAGCCCTCACAGTTTATGAAGTGTGTGTTCTTTCTGCGGTTGCCATTGCTGCGAGAGATGTTTTCCTAGACACATCTGCCGTACATGCTTTCTGACACTGAAGAATGAGGCAAAAAAGGTGAGCGGAATCCTTCCCCCAAAGAGTTTAGGAGGCCGGCCTAATTACTGCCTGTTGCGTTTGCCAGTGGAGGCATTGGCTGCCCTCTGGTAACGACTGGGATTCGTGCGCTGGGAATCAGCTAAGGGGCAGGTGGGAGCCCTGGAGCGCTCTTCATGTGCGTTCCCTACTCCCCTGTGGCTTATTACAGGTCCGTCCCACTGTATCGTGATGGGCCAAAGTCATGGCAGTTGGGCATTTTCAGGGTTAATTTGCCATCAGCAAGTACAAAAGATACTTCCTCCCACTCCCACTGACTTAATTCATCTCCATATATCTGCAGACAAAGGACGGGGTGGGGGTGGAGGGGAAGAGACTGTAAATGTCCAGCAGCCGTTACTCGGTGAGGTTCGTTTTCATTCACCTCTTTGAAAGTGCTGGGCTATCACTTACTAATGCAGCCAGCGTTGTGTTATGCATATACCTTAAATACACTGGCTTGCTGCCAGCCACCTCGGCGTTAGCCGCACCATGTTCCGGTCTCGAACTTGACGATGGAGAGAGCAGTTTTCCCCTCCATAGTGTGTTTACCCCACTGTTTCTCCGGGGGGAGGGAGGGCGCCCCACCCCTTTGCGCAAACTAAAGCTTTTGCGCCCGAACAGCACCCACCGTAAAATCGAGTCTCCAGAACGTCCGTGGGAACAGGGAACAATTCACCAGGGTGGAGACTTTCCATGGCACGATTTCTGTCTTGGGGTCTCGTGACTGTGATGTGCCGGGTAAATTGTAGGCTTCCTGGAACGACGTTTTCTGTTCAGAGGCAGTGTTGTCTAGTGGATAGAGCATGGGACGGGCACTCAGACACCTGCCTTTGCCACTGTCCTGCTGGGTGATCTTGGCCTGGTCCCTTCCTCTCTCTGTGACTTGTTTATTCCTGTCTTGTCTGCTGGGGAGGGATTGTCTCTTACTATGAGCATGTACAGGCTTAGCTCAGTCAGGGGCTCCAGATAACACCATACCATTAGTAGTGGAAGTACACAGTACAATAGTAACCGTCATTTGCAGCAGGCATCGCTCTAACTAGAGATGGGCAAAAGGTTCTGCTGAGAAAAGCAAGAGGGGGCTGGCAGGCCCTCCCCGCCCCTCCCAGAACAGTTTGTCTCATGGGATTTCTGGAACCGCCATACCTGCTCCTGGTTAGGCCAGAAGTGCCCTGAGATCCACCTTCCCTGAGAGATTCCCCCACCGACTGTTGAAGGTGGGACAAGAAGCTGCAGGAGCCGCCTATGAAAATGAAACCGGGTCGTTCTGAACCTGTAACGAGGTTTGTGTTGGGGTCTGGCAAACGGGGGAAAGTTTGGGGCCGTCCTTATATGCTTCCAAGCGGGTTCCCTTGTTCCTTGTTTCTAACCTGCACGGTGCATGGTGCTGTCTCGATGCTTTTTCATTTGATCTGTTGTAATGAAGTGGATCAGGTGTTGAGGCTCAGCTAGCCCCCCCGGGATAGAATCAGAACTGCCCGCCAGTGTCTCCTAGGCCTTGTACTGTTAATAGCTCATTCTTTAGTCAGGGAATTAAGGTCCAGGCTTTTGGGGTGGGTTTTAGCCTCAGTGTCACTGTGAAGTTCTGAGTGACCGTGCCCGGCAGTCCATTGACAATCACGAAGTCCTAGATAGCCTCAGATGTGTTATAATGGAGTCAAACTTTGGTAATTTGGTAACTCAGCCTATTTATCTCCTGCGGAAAAGAAGTGTTTCTTGAGATACTCAGGAGAAACAAGGGCCCTGCTAGTGCGAATCCGCCATCTGGGACGTTTTCTTTAGGTTCTGCCTCCTGGCATGATGCCACAGCAGCTGTTATCAGCAGAAGTCTCCTTGTTTACATGCCATAACGCTGCCGGCAGGGTGTTCTCAGAGTGCCACCCTCCTCTCTGCGACTGACTCCACCACACATTCTGCCACACCCTGGATTTGCAGCCCTTCCCAGACAGACGGGGAGGGGGGGAATGTGCTGACTCAGGGGTCAGAGGTGATGGCTGGGAACAGTTCTGTCCTGGCATAAAGCCAATTAGTACATGCTTTCGCTTAGTCGCTGTTTGAAGTTTTATGCATGTGCATAATCCACGATTAGTGCCTTTAAACAAATTTAAATAAATAGTTCTCGGTGCTGAGCCGAGCCGTGTGCTTCACTCAGGGAGGTGTTGCTTCCCTTGTATATGGCTCTGAAGTTCCTGCACTGCTCTGTTCCTGCCTGGGAATCCCATTACCACAGAGAGATTGACTGAGTGATTGGCAGAGCTTGGACAAAAGCAGGAAAGGGAGAGATGTTGGTTGAAACCCTTCCTGGCAGCGAGATCTAGTCGTTTCACTGGGACCATGGTGGGGAAGCACCATTAGATGGCATGTTTAAAACTAATGTGGATAAAACGCCAGTGAGGGCATGATAAGGAAACAATCCTACATCGACCGGGAGGGACTGGGTAAACCTCAGCAAGCCCATGAAGCACAGAGGCGGTTTTAAAAAAGCCGAGGTGAGTTAGAAACCCAACTTCCATTGAATTTCCCTGGGACGCCTAACCTCCTCCAGTGCCGAGATTTTAACCACGTGATGCATTTCCATGTCAAACAGATGGAGAGCTTCACGTTTCACAGCTTTCTTAGGGCTGGGAGGAGGTGAAGGACCTGCTGCTACATACGAGGTTGGCCTAGCAGGAGTTCTTACGCTCAGGGAGATGGCCCAGAATTCCAAAGCATGGAGGAAATCCCATCATTATATGCTACACTTGGACAGAGCAATGGGCGGTTTGAAGAGTTGCCTTCCCACCCCACCACAGTCCGCTCTTGTCTTGCAGCATTGGCAGGAAACACCAGGGAGGAACTGCTTTGTGCTAGAGTGAAATGGAACGGTTGCCCAGTTGGCGTCAGTCAAGGTCAGTCCCAAGTCTGCACCACGAGGGAGTTTCCTCAGCCTAAATGAGCAAGTAGAGCTTAAAAACAAGGGCACAGATGACAGGTGCAAGGCAAGCTACCATTGCTGAGTGTTCACAGGGCCTGATTTGCTAGACAGATACTTGGAATCAGGAACGATGGTGATATAGGAGGCCTATGGGGTCATCTTGAGGTGCCCAGGCCAGTGCAAGATTGTTCCCTACTGCATATTGCTTAGTGTTTAGTCTGGTTTCAGATACTCAAGTGGTGGGGCTGGTACCATCAGGAAAGTCTGAGCTGCAGAGATTCCCATCCTGGGAGTTAGCGATGGGTAAGGATTTTGGTTAAGCAGCTGGTCCATCCGCAGCCATGACAGGATTGTTTGCAACAGGACATTTTCTCTAGTGCTTTGTCCCACCTAATAGTAAACCCCTTCCTCTGCCATACACCCGTGGATGTGAGAATGAGTCTTTCCTACCCTTTCTCTCCTCTGTATTTCTGGGTAAGAGGTTCTCTGCCCTGACACTGTCCAGTCCCATTCAAGAAGATCCCCAGAGACCAGGGAAGCTTTCCTGCTGAAGCCGAATCTCCATAGGGAAGCCCAGAGTGCACCAGAGTGAGGACTGGAAGCCACTGGCCAGTGTTTATATCCCCACAGCTGTATGGAGTGGGCCTCAGAGCAGCTTTTTAAGAGAGGCTTCACCCTGAAATAAAATATATAGCCTTTGAGTTAGAAAGAAGAGAGACCTGCAAAGGCTTCTGGGAGGACACAGGGCTATACAAGCAGGCTCTGGGGATGGTTAGTGGATGCAGAGCGCCAGGACACAGACCGAAAAGCTGCCAAATCTCCAGTTTAGCAGAGAAACCTGAGGGCAGGACAAACCCTGTCTCAGAGCTGCAGGGAGCCCTGCCTAACGGATCAGAGCAGGGAGCTGAAATTTAACAAATGCAAGGCCTGAGGTCTGCACTAGAACCTTTAGTGAGGCTGTGAGCTTAGCACACTGAGTTCTTCCATTTCTGACCACAACACTTCAGTGGCAAGTTTTCCGGACGGCGTGTTTCCATTGCATCGTGACGCGCACGCGGGGTTAGGTTTGGATCCACGTTAAATTCAGGCTATTTGTGGGAGGTTTAACTTTGCAGGAGGAGGGGATGGGGTCATGACAGAGGGAATGGGAGAAACATGAGTAGTCCATACACAGCAGCCATTACCTAGGCACCACTTTGCGACACGACAAATCAGTGTGTTGACGCCCCCGGCAGAGAGCCAATTGGTGACACGGCCCAAGGATCCAGCTCTATCTGAACAGAAACAAGGCGGGATGATAAAAGTCTGTGCCTTAACGAGCCAGGTGTTATGGAGCCGGCCCTTGCTGCTAAGGGTCGTTTCCTAACTCTCCCGCCTATAAAATGCTGTGAATCCAGCAGGGAATATTATTTAACGTGCTGGAGATGATGCTGTCTGTGTTATTTACCAAGGGAAATTTTTCTTCAAACAAAGGGGCCAATTCTTAGCCGGACTGCAGACAGCCAAACCTGGTTGTTCTTTGAGTTGCCAGTGAGAAGCCGTGGGCCATAAGGAGGAGGTACTGCCTACTGCACTGCATCAGACAGAATTCCCTTTGGTCCAGGGCACGTTCGCCTCTTCGGATGATGAGGTTGCTGCAGATACATTCTTCCCTTTTGACCCAGTGCTTCACACACACAATATCCCAACCGAATATTGTCCAAAATGATCACTAGCTCTCCCTGGTCTCCAGTACACCTAGGAATTCTGCAAACCTGCCATGCCATTCTTGCAGCTAGTTACCCCCAAGTTCAAGACCACGCAACTGGCTGCATCTCATTCCCTTTGGAGTTGGAGATGGCGTTGTAGGAAATGGGAGGCCTTGCTGTTGACAAGCGGCATTGACAGAACAATAGGGAAACATTTCAATACGTATATAAACTGGGGAAATAGGGAATGGGGTCCTATTTTTAAAAAAAACTAATAGAGAGCATCATTTTAAAGAAGGCATCAATACACAGTAAATTAAGTGTCCAGACAGAAGCAGCTTTAAAAACCTCTCTCTGTAAGCTGTGAAAGTTGGCAAGAGTTCCCGTTTTCCAGCAATGACGTGTGTGGGTTGTTGTTTTTTGGGGGAGGAGAAAGGTTGTGAGTGTGGGGTTTTTTTTATCAGAATGTCTGTGTTCCAGTTACAGGTCACTGAGAGTCTAGGCCGTCTGGGAGAGCAGTGGGTCTCTCTCTTTTCTATCTCCTCTCCTCTAGCCATATGCTGGAGTTGTTCTGGCTCCTACAGCAGGGGAAAGAGATTTCATCATTTTTATCTAAATACAGTGGGCTAGAAAAGAGACTAATACCTGCTTCGCCTGTTACTCTCTGCCCGACTCCAGGAGCAAAAAGCTGCTTTTTTTCCCCATAAACACTTTTGTGCCATTTTCTCAAATTACAATGTGAGCAATGATAGTTTCTTCTCCAGTGTTATCCTTGCACTAGAAACATCTAGGACTTTGCACAGGAACAGTGTAGGAATATGTACAGTGTATTTGAGTGTGTCCCAGTCCTAGAATACGGGGTGTCCGTGTGTGTGTCTGTGTCCGTGTGTGTGTGTGTCCATGTCCCAATCCACAGAAGATGTGAGACTCTCAAAGCTCCCAGTCACACAGCCTGGTTCTTTCGCTCAAGCTGCAGAGACGCATGCTTGCAGCTCTGCCGGTTCCTGGGTGTGTTGGCTAAGATAGGAGCTGTCACACATAGATACAGTCGTTGAAGGTGGTGGAGTTACGCTGGTGTATGTTCGTAAGAGAAGAGTTGTACCCCATAATATATATTGAACACACACAGGCTTATTGGTATCTATCACAGATCAAGGCTCCATTGTGCCGCGAGTTGTACAAATACATAGTAAGAGACAGTCCCTACCGCAAATTGTTTGCAGTCTAAGCAGACAGGACAGATGCGGGGGAGAGGGGAGGGGCGCGTAGAAAACGGAGGGTAAGTGTTTTGCCCTGGGGGCACATAGGATATTAGTAGCAAAGCCTGGAACAGGAGCCGTGTCTTTAATTAAAGTCCAGCCTGCTCTCCACTCCAGTGTTTCTCGACCTTTTTGATAACAGGGACCAGCTTGCTGCCTTCTTAAACTGCAGCGGGGAGATTTCCAAGGACCAGTCGTTGAGAAGCACTGCACTAGACCAAACTGCCTCCCCGCGCTGTCTAATCTACTTTAATCTACCCTCTCGCGAAGGCACCCTCCCCCAAAGTATCTGGGCACTAGCAGTTAAACAGATACATGAATACAGTGACACTTGAATCTACTCGGCTGCCAAAGTCACTTACTTTCTTTCCCCTTTTAGGCCAGTTTGAGCTATGCAGTTGGAATCACGGTGGCTCTTGAATGGAAGGGTTGAGATCTACCAGGCTCCATCAGGCCTGACCCCTCTTTGGGTCTTGACATCGATTCAGAGGATACCCAGCGAAACCTGAATTAATGAGTCCTTGGTATAATGCAGTCAGTAGGGACCAAGGAACCCTTTTAAAATGCAGACTGCAGACCCGACAGCCAGCTGCTATGGATTACCATGTGCTTCCTCCTCCATTCATGGGCCACTGACATGGTACGGAGCTCTGCATTGCTGCTGTCTGGACATACAAGGACTAGTCTACTCTAGAAGCGCTACAGCAGTGCAGCGTTGATGCTGTCGCGTTGCTAGTGCAGATACAGGAGAGAGTTCTCCTGTCAATTTAATTACTCCAGCCCCGCGAGCGGCGGGAGCTGGTGGCAGGAGACGCTGTCCACACCAGCGCTTAGGTGAGTGTAACGGCACTCAGGGGAGTGACTTATTCACACCCCAAGCGACATAAATTGTACCGACCCAAGTGGTCGTGTGTACAAGGTGCTCTCCCAGGCTCCTCAGGAAGTTTTAATTGTTTATTGGGAAGTGGCTTGGATCAGGAGTGTTAGGAGCAATCTGAAGCTTGTATGCACAGCCCACAGCATCCCATAATCTCGCAGGCCCTACATGCCGATAGGCATAACAGTAGCTAGCTCTTATGTCATGCTGTTCATCCATAGAGCGCGAAGCACTTTACAAAGGAGGTCAATATCATTATCCCGGGTTTACTGGTGGGGAAACTGAGGCACTGAGTGGCTGAAGGGACTTGCCTAGGATCACTCAGCAGGCCAGTGGCAGAGCTGGGATTAGAACACAGCTCTCCTGAGGTCCAGTCTAGGGCCTCTCTGGGTCACGCTGCAGTCACTCACAGAGAAGGTGCGGCGAGGTACATCTAACCACGTATCAGCCACAGGCCAAACAAAGCTGCTTGTTCCAATAAGAAGTGGTGCACCTGAGTAATTAAAAACTGTCCTCCCATGTGACCTTTGTCCCCTACTCCACACCCCTGGCGGCGTTCTTCCAATTCCCCCCTTCTTCCCATCGTAGTCTGTGTTGTACAGTAACAGGCAGCAAAACGGTAGCTCTTTAAAAAGGCCCAGTGTAATCTAGAGATTAAAGCTGTGGATGAGGGGGTCAGGACTCTCTGGGTACATCTACACTGCAAAGAAAAGCCTGCGGCACGGAGCCTCAGAGCCCAGATCCACTGGAAAACTAGCAGTGTAGACGTTCCCTCTCGGACTGGAGCCTGGGCTCTGAAACCTGGCAAGGGGGGAGGGTCTATGTCTACACTGCAGCCCAAGACCCATGAGCATGAGTCAGTTGACCCAGGCTCTGAGACTTGGTACCGCGGGCTTTTCTTTGCAGTGTAGACGTACCTTTGGATTCAATTCCTGGCTCTTCCACTAGCTCGCTGTGTAATTTGGTGCAAGCCCCTGTTACTCCTGGGTAACGTGGGGTAATAGGATCTATCTCACAGGGAAGAGGCACAGTTCCTAATGAGCATTTGTGCCACACATGGAGATCATCTGACGGAAGGTGCTGGGAAAGTGGAACCCCAGGGACTTTCACTCCTGGAGCTTTAAAATGGGCATTTTTAAGACTGAATCTGAGCAGCTTTCTCCAGCCTAGAGAGAACTGTTACAACTAAGGTACAAACCCTGAAGGGAAAGTCTTTTTGTAATGGAAACCCTACTGGACCCTTCATTATCATGAGCCCTTCAGCTCAGCTTAGCACATACTCTGAAAGACTTTTGCACTTCTAATCTACCGAGCACCGTAGATATCTTCCTACTTTGTATTCTATGTTACGGGAGTAGGAGATCAGAAGGGGAAAATGATTTCCCCCAAAATAGCTCTTGCTGTCAGTGCCTGGGATAGCAATTCCCTTTAGATTGACAGAACTGAGAGCCCATTTGATCTGAACGGCTAGAAATTAAGGAAGAGGCTACCTCCTGAGAGAAGGAAAGGCACAAGATCCCGTTTGCAAGGGTATTTACGCAGGTCATTGGCCCTCTCCCTTAGGAAGCACCTAGTGGCTCCCGTACAATCTCCTCCTTGCATTTCATCCCTTTATAACATTAAGTCTAAAGAGAGGACTCCATATTTAGACAGCTTTGGCTCCCTCTTCAGGAAGTCTGAATAAACAGCATCACACTCCATCTGTGCATTTATTTGTACCACCATCTGGATTTGGTGTTGGAACTTAATGAGTAGAAGGGAGCGGTTGTGAGGGGAACGTCAACTGTATGTTTGCATAGTTGAAATCTGAATGGTATGTTCTGCAGGGGCCACTGGTTAGTTTTATCTCAGTCATTCTACTATTATACTTAATCAGGAAGGATTTTTATTATTTTTTAAATCTACTTTTCTTTTACATAGAACCAAATTATAATCACTTTTAATTGAAAAAAAACCTGATAATATTCTGAACCAAATTTCTGGGAGATTAATTAACAGTGCAATAAATCCCCAAAGGAAATGCTCATTAATCTTGCCTTTCAGAAGCAAATTTCAGCAGCGAGCTGATTTAAAACATTGCTAATAATTAGAGGAAAGTTGACAGCTGAACCCCCCACCGTGCCCCAAATCTGGCAAAAGTCTTCTCCTATCAGATCCTGACTTAAACTAGTTCATGCTAAAACAAGTGTCTTTGTCGCTGGTGGTGGAAATCTTATGATCAGAGAGGGAGAAGATGCAAGGAGTCTTTGGCACAAACTGTGCAACTGAATCTGGAACAAAACGGGGATCTCAGGGTTGTTTATTCCCGGGTGGCTCATCACTGGGGTCTGTGAGGGCCTAGGACAGCTCACCTTTGGAGCAGGACTTTGGAACAAGCCAAGGAGAACCAACTGTCCCCCCAGATCAGGAGCCCTGCCTGGGCATGCTGGGGAAGGGCATTATAGGTGCGTGCTCGCAGCATGTTGCAGACTTCCAGCCCAGTTGGGTGCATTCCCTGTTGCTGCTAGTTCTGTACCAGGATACAGAATCTTACAGTGTTAATTAAAGATCCCTCCTGACCTAAGGCCCGATGGGAGTTATAAGTACTCATTGAGACCCACTGCTGCATTGCAAAGCACTGGTATTTCCACCCAACCCATGTCCATTCGTCCCATATGCTGCTCTAGACAGCCCCATCAGGCAATCTGCAGAAAATCAGCTGCTTCCCTTTTTCGGGGCATCTGTCGGTAGCACGTCCGTTACATGGGTCACTGGAACAACCAGGCCAGCTCTTTGCGTGTGGCTTGGGAAAGGGGCTTTGCTCTGCACTAGTCCATTGCCTGGTGATTGCTTCCCAAGCTGATCCGGCTCCTGTGTCAGTCCAGAATCTTTGCATCAGTCATCTCCGCTTTCATGCTGGTCCAGCCATCTCCCAGCATCAGAGTATCACAGGCTGGTTTGATTTAATGGACATTTTGCCATTTAAACAACAACAGTATTGGAACTGGAAATCAACAATTTTGCTGTCATCACAGCAGTCTGATCTATCTACCTACCTAGACTAAGACGGAGATATACCTGTCTCATAGAGCTGGAAGGTCATCAAGTCCAGCCCTCTGACTTCACTAGCAGGACCAAGTACTGATTTTGCCCCAGATCTCCAAGTGTCCCCCATCAAGGATTGAACTCAAAGCCTTGGGTTTAGTAGGCCAATGCTCAAACCACTGAGCTATCCCTTCCCTGCCAATCCAGCCAGCCATCATTGTAGTACCTGGGCACCTTCCACTTAAATTCAATTTCAATAGCAAAATGTCTAGTGGACTTCATGGATCTCTGACACTTCTCCCTGTCTGGGGTCAAAACGCTGCTTGGGGGTGGGGTTTTTGCTTCTGCTTTGTCATTGCATTAATTGCTTCTCTTTTGTTGTTGTTGGTAGAGGTTTCCGGGTAGAAGGGGCTGTCAGTGGAGGATGACATGCATTTTAACTGAGCTGCGGGGACCATCTGGACTGAGCATCCAAAGCACAGACTGATTTCTCTTACATCAGGTTTATTGTGACCTAAGGAGGCTGGGATGAGCAAACTGCCTCCTGGTGCAGAAGGGCCACAGTCAGGGAGACCCACATTTGCATCTTTTCTAACATGTCTCCATCCTCCATTGAAATGAAACTCCATTCAAAGCTTTGGACTGTCTGAATCACAATGAGCCAATTAACTTCAGTGGGAGATACGGACGTATCTATCCAAGGGCACAATTTGACCAAATTACTATGGGAAGAGTCTGATCTTTGTTACTCCAGCTCTTGATTTTAATGGACTTACTCTGGGTTTACATTTGGCGGGGGAGGGGGAGGGGGAGTGAGAGAAGAATTTGTCCCTTGGCATTTGTGCGTGGCTGGCACACTGCGAGCTAAACCATGCTGCCTATTACGCTGGCGTAAATCAAGAATAACTCCACTGATTTCAATAGAGTTGCTTTGGGTTTACTGCACCATAGTCTAAGTGAGAACAGTGTTTGCTCCTGGGTCTTCATTTTCGTTTCCTATAGTGTGGTGTTTTAACCCAAACGCACACTGCAATGTGTCCCCCAGATATCAACTACTAGGATGGACATGAGTGAAGAACATGGACAAATCATTTTACTGCCATTTTCCTTTGCTCTGATTTAGCATCTTTCCCTGGTCAGTAGGACCCTGCTCTTCATAGCCCAGTAGTGATCTCCTGCTTCTCCGTCTGATAGCAAACAAGCACTTTGTCTTTGTGCGCAGGTGACCTGCATTAGGTTTCTCTGCTGGGGGCATCTGGGTTTTATCTCCTTTCTGCGTGGTGGTGATGTGGGATTTATTACTGTGGAAATGAGGCCAGGGCATTAGTGAGCCTGAAAGTAGACAAACATGCACAGTGGTGACATTGTCAGGGCAGCTTCAGTTTGAGCCAGGAGGGGGGGACGTGCCATGGGAAGTGTGCTAGAGCCAAACGGTTTCATCAACAGGGAGAGGAGGAAATGCTGTCTGCGGGTGACGGGCAAAGGAAGGGAGAGCCAGGGGCAAAAATGGCGTGATCCTACCCGCCGAAATCCAGTGCCGAGCAAAGCACAAAGAATAGAAGCAGCTCTGTGTTGGTTTTCATTGCTAAGCAGTGAGGCTCCTGGTGCTGCTGTTTGTCATTGTGATTGTTGGAGAAAGTTACCGATCCAGGTTTGCGATCAGCGTGATAATCTCCAAGCAAGGTTCGGTTATTGTCCCTAGCAGCACAGCTGCTCTCCAAACTCCTCCAAAGCCAGCTCGGCCAGCCCCAAGGCTGGCTTAGCCGGTCAGGCAGCGTAAGGGTGATCTTACAGAGGCACAGAGCCAGCCACAAGACTTTCATGCCACTCTCCCCACCCCTGCTTCTGGTATAGCTGGGAAAGGAGCCATGGCTGGGAGTCCATATGGCAGGCGTGGCAGGGAGTCCATATCCTTGTCTCCGTTTCAGGCCTCCGTGCTGGGAGGACTGGCTCTGCACAAAGCAGCAGCAGGATCGGGGGAGGGCAAACGTCAGCACTAAACCATTGTGTGCTCCCAGCACAGCCCAGCCCAGCCCAGCCCAGAATAGGGTCTGTAGTAACTGGCTAAGCTACCCTCAGTGTCAGGGCCGGCTCTGGCTTTTTTGCCGCCCCAGGCAAAAAAGCCTCCCTCCGCCCCCCCCCCCCAGCGCGGCAGGGGAGGGCACTGAGCCCGGCCGCAGACCCGCTCTCCCTGACCGGCCAGAGCGCTGGGAGGAGGGCGGAGAGCCTGGCCGGGGCTCCGCTCTCCCCGGCGGCCAGAGCGCTGGGGGGAGGGCGGCGAGCCTGCTGGGGCTCCGCTCTCCCCAGCGGCCAGAGCCGGAGCCCCGTGCCGCCCCCCTCCAGGTGCTGCCCCAACCACAAGCTTGGTGGGCTGGTGCCTGGAGCCGGCCCTGCTCAGTGTCACGAACCAATTCTCCATTTCCTTTACTTCCTAAAGGCAAAATGATATTTCTGTGCTGGCCTATGCTGGGGTGATGTAGGGCTTCACTGCCCCAGCAGGGTCATGGGCAAAATGCCTTCTAAAGATGCCCATTGTACGCTGGAGATGCACCCACGGCCATCCCTTAGGACGGTGTAGCCTGCTTCTCTCTCATCTCCTGGCTAGTAAAAGCAGGGAGCTGGGCATGGCTGCCAAACAGGGCTTAAATTCAGCTGGAGCTGTCTGGAGCAGAGCTCTGGTAAATATTTTCAAATCCGCAGGAGTCCGTCCATCCCTAGCACTACCCACGAGGCTGAAGTCCCGAGCCCCAAGGACTCCAGGAAATAGTGAGAATTTAAGCCCTTCTGCCAAGGCTTCTGACATTGCAATGGGGTAGGGGACATAGACTTAGTGAGGGCATGGGACTGGTAAGGCCTGCAGTTGCAAAGCGGTGAGGAGATGGGCTAGTTAGCCAGGAAGGCAGCATTGCAGGGCAGAATCAAGGTCCAGTAGCCTTCCTGGCCAAAACCAAACCAGTTCTCTCTTGCAAGCCCAGTAACTCCAAGCGGTATTTTCCATAGAGCTCTTCTGTAGGCTGCGAACCTGCATGATGTTTCAGGTTTGCAATACTTAATAGCATGACTAGAGAGAGGTCTGAAAAAAGGATTCAAGAGCTCTGAGAAATGTCCAGAAAGAGCAATGTTTTAATCTCTTCTTCTTATCATTATTTATTTATATCGCTGTAGTGTCATGACCCATGGGTCTCAAACCCAGGTCTGCAGGGTGTATGGGACCAGCCACACTCCAACCCACCACCTGGGACCAATGAAGGCCACTCCCAGCGTGAGGCTCCACCCCTGAAGTCTGATTGGCAGAGCCCCAGAGCAGCTGATAGGCCGTCTGGTCCTGCTTACGCCAGCAGCAGGCGCAGAAAGCTGACTGAACAACTGGGCCCTAGCCTGCTCTGAGCTGTGTGCCTCCTGCTCCAGGCATCTGCCTTGTGGTTCTGGGCCACCAGTGTGTTTCCTGCCTCTGACCTCCTGCTATTCTGACTCCTGCCTCATGACCGTGGGCTCTGGCTCCGACTGCTAGGTCTTGCTGCCCATGACCCAGCCATGATGCTAGGAGACCCAGTCATGGACCATAACCCCATTGTGCTTGGTGCTGTACAAACACAGAGAGCAAAGACAGTCCCTGCGTGGGACAGAGCTCACAATCCAAGACAAAGACAACCACTGGACACGGCCCGATGGCAGAGTACAAGGAAATGATGATCTGGCATGACAGGCTGTGGTCTCAGCAGGCCGCCCCCCAAGAGGCTCTGCAGATATTAGAGATACCTAGGGGTGAACGTGCCTCCCTCCATTTTGAAGTACCCCACATTTGACAATGGGTTGTGTTAACTAAGGCTTGGGTTCCCCATTTTAAATGTGACGGTGCAATGGAGCTTTCACTTGGGGGGTCCGCATTCACTGCCTCCTACCTCTAGAACCAGGGGCGGCTCCAGGCACCAAGCGCGTGCCTGGGGCGCCAAGCCGCGGGGGGTGGCCTGCCGGTCGCCGTGAGGGCGGCAGTCAGGCTGCCTTCGGCGGCATGCCTGCGGGAGGTCCGCCAGTCGCGCGGCTTCGGCGGCAATTCAGTGGCGGGTATGCCGAAGGCGCAGGACCGGCGGACCTCCCGCAGGCATGCCACCGAATCCGCGTTACCAGCGGACCGCCTGCAGGCATGCCGCCGAAGGCTGCCTCACTGCTGTGCTTGGGGCGGCAAAATACATAGAGCCGCCCCTGTCTAGAACGATGCACCATCCAACAGAAATCAGCCGGGTTAATCTGCAAAGGTGTTCCCTACTCCCGAAGGCAAGGGGGGGGTCCAGTTTGTTAAGGGAAGCTTGAGAAATGTGCTTGCTCGTTGCACGCTCCCTGTACATCCATGTCCCTACATGACCAGAACTTAAACTAGGACCAGAGAGGGAGGGAGGCAGCCTGGGACGGACCCAGACTCAGGCAGACGGAAGGAAGGAAATGTGATACTGGTCTGGGAAACATTCCACTGGCTTTTTTTAGGCCAGGAGATAATCGGAGGGGCGCGTGTGTCAAAACGAGACCGTGTCTCGGGAAAGCGGGACAGCAGCTGATATGGCGGCGGCAACAACAACAACAACGAAATAACCCAGTGCCGTATTGAGCCCCTTGGCTATTTCAGCTACGGCCCCCTTCCCCCGCCCCCCTGTAGAGCGGAGCTGGGTTTGCTGTCATTAATAATACGGCAACACAAACAAATGACTTCACTTGGCATCGCTATCAAACTGTGGCTGCATCTCCTCCGTCGCCTCTACATCAGAAAATGTAACAGCCTGGGTGAGTGAGGAGTTCGCTGCTGACCCCTGACCCTGCAGTGACTCACTTGAGAGCTGTATTTAGGTCAGCTAGCGTGTGTTGTTTTCCCACCATGATATTAAAGGGAAAGGGAAGCTGCCTATGAAATCAAAGGGCTGAGTGCAGCTCCAGCCCTTACGTTAAAGGATCAACGGTTCCATCCTGCCCCGAAGTCTCATCCATTCACCCGGGTTGTCCTTGCGATGATACTTAGGGGGTATGTTACCACAATCTGCCCTTCAGGCTTGGATCATTATTATTATTTGTATTAGCATAGTGCCTGTGAGCCCTGGTCGTGAACCCGGACCCTGTTGTGCCAGGTGCTGGACAAACACAGTCCCTGCCCTGCATCGCTTACAAGCTAAGTAGAGGAAGAGAGACAACAAAATGAATACAGCTAGACACAGCGGAGGAAACCACTAGAAGAGCTAATGTGATCTTGGGATGCATGAACGGGGGACTGGCGAGTAGCAGAGAGGTTATTTTACCTCTCTATTGGGCACTGGTGCGACCGCTGCTGGAACACTGCATCCATTTCCTACAATTCATGAAGGATGTTGATACATTGGAGAGGGTTCCGAGAAAAGTCATGAGGATAATAAAAGGATTGGAAAACCTGCCTTATCATGATAGACTCAAGGAGCTCGATCTATTTAGTTTAACAGAGAGAAGGTGAAGGGGTGACTTGATTCCAGTGTATAATTCTGTACATGGGGGATAATATTGAATAACGGGCTTTTTAGTCTAGCAGAGGAAAGTCTAACACAGGGGTCGGCAACGTTCGGCACGCGGCTCGCCAGGGTAAGCACCCTAGCGGGCCGGGCCAGTTTATTTACCTGCTGATGCGGCAGGTTCAGCCGCGGTTCGCCGTCCCGGGCCAATGTGGGCGGCGGGAAGCGGCGCGGGTCAGGGATGTGCTGGCCGCAGCTTCCCGCCGCCCCCATTGGCCCGGGACGGCGAACCGCGGCCAGTGGGGGCCGCAATCGGCCGAACCTGCCGCGTCAGCAGGTAAATAAACTGGCCCGGCCCGCCAGGGTGCTTACCCTGGCGAGCTGCATGGCAAACGTTGACAACCCCTGGGCTAACATGATCCGGTGGCTGGAAGTTGAAGGTAGACAAATTCAGACTGGAAATAAGGTGTAAATTTTTAACAATGAAAGTAATTAAGCATGGGAAGAATTTACCAAAGGTTGTGGTGGATTCTCCATCGCTGGCAATTTAATCAAGATGGGATGTTTTTCTAAAAGCTCGGCTCCAGGTATTATTTTGGGGCCGTTCTGTGGCCTGTGTTATACAGGAGGTCAGACTAGATGATCATGGTGGTCCCTTCTGGCCTGGGAATTTATGAAACAATGAGACAGTATTGGTCAGTGTGACAAGCTGTGGTCTCAGCACGCCAGTTGCCTAACTGTTGTCAAATTGTTGTTTTTTGCCCACAGAGCCTAACTCAAACCCCATTGAAGGTAATGGGATTCTTTCCCACTTATTTCAGTGGGTTGGATCAGGCCCAGAGGTCACATAATGTTAAGAAGAAGCAACACCATAGTAATGATCTACAGAGACGTACGTACATACACAGTCACTGTCTTCATAGAATCAAAGGAGTGAGAGATGGGAAAGACCCATGTGGCTATCCAGTCTATCTCCCTGCTAGGGCACCATTGTTTCCCAGTGCACCTGGGACAGTGACAGACCCCGGTTGTCGGCGGGCAGGATTGAACCTGGGACCTCTGGAGCTAAATGCATGAGCCTCTACACATGAGCTAAAAGCACTTAACTGTAGAGCAGACTCATTAATCTCTCTCTAAGTGGTCTCAGTGCCACTAGATGGGTCAGAGCACCACACCCAGGAGGTATGTGGGTTACACACACACACACCCCGGTACACTTTCACTTCTACCACTGTCAGACCCGGTCTATAAATAAAAATCCCAAACAGCGGGGCATCCATCCCCTCATTTGAGAGACTTTTCCACACATTCCTACATCGCCCTATCAGGAATGAGTTCCTGATGTTCCTCATAAATATTCCCTTTCTTAATTTCATACCACGCCTCCTAATTCTCTCTCCTCCTTGTGCCATACCAAATAATTGCTCACCCTCATGGTGTCATGGTCCCTTCAAACATCTGTAGACAGGTGGCATGACCAACCTCCCCAAACCCAGCCAAATCCAACCATATGATTTCATAGACTCATAGAACCATAGGGTTAGAATAACCAGAGAGTTATTTGCATGTATTTGCTTCCATGTCCAGAGTTTTGCAAGTGCAAAGAAACTAGAAGCCACTTTAGAAACTTTGGCCTGTTCCATTTAACTCCATTATGATAAAAAAAAAAACCTTCTCCGATGACACAGACCTGGATAGATTAGGAGACCTCACAGCATCAGCAATATTTAATGCCTCTCCAAAGCCCCCGTTCCCCAAAGCATTTTTGCATGTGCTTACGTCCATCTCTCTTCAGCAAAATGCTTAAGTCTCATTGAAGTTGTGGGACTCATAAAGCCATGAACCAAAAAAGCAAGTAGTCAATGGGACTTAAGCAGAGATGTTTACCGGAGAGTCAGCGGAAGAATCGTGTTCTGCAAGTGTCAGGCATGGAACCTGCTTCCAAGTATAAATTCTGGGGGTTATTTTTAAGACATTCATAGAACTACATAAAATCCCTTTGTTCCTGCCAAACAATAGCATCCTTGTGTGATGCAGCAACCAGGTGAAAACTCTAGCAGGGTGGAGGGGGTTAGAATTCCTGGCTTTGCCCTATAATATGAAGTAGGCAGTTCTTGGTTTGCCTTTGGCACTTGGGAAAATACTTCACTTGCTGGAGTGTGAGTGAGAGGGAGAGTTTAAAATGGTGGCTCCTGGAAACAGAGGACGCTGCTTATTATCCTCTACTATTGACACTGAGGGTTGTTCAGCAGCAAACGTGGCTAATTAGCCTGAGTGAAGATCTGGTTCCACACTGCTTTCTAATTGCAGGTCACGGCAGCTGCTGCTGGTGAGCTCGCTGCACCCACAGCCAGTGGAAGCAGGTCAGGCGGGCTGTGAGGGGCACACACGATCTACCTCAAAAGCTGGAGTGTTTCATTGCTAATCGAATTGCCTCAGAGCTGCCTGCAGGCATGTATGGCTTTAAACGGCAGGGCCCTACAACTGGCTTCGGGTATGGAAATATGAGACATTATCTGTAATATTCATGGCTCCACATAATAAGCCAATCTTTGTCTTTCAGTCAGGGAAACCTAGCCAGCGTGGCTGAGGGAGTGGAGTCTAGTAGTTAGAGCAGGAGACTGGGCGCCAGGACTCCTGGGTTTTAGCCTCAGCTCTGGGGAGGAGGGCAGTCTGTTAGTTAACACAAGGGGACTAGGAGTCAGGACACCTGGGATCTGGGGATTGTGGGCAAGTCATGGCACGTCTCTGTACATTGCTTCTCCCACGTATCGATGGGGATATTGATGCATCCCAGACAGGTGGGAAGGTTAGGAAGCCTATGTCATTATTGTGTGTAGAGCACTTTGAGACCCTCACAAGAAATGGGGTCAGACCATCCTCATAGTTGTCACCAAAGCAGACTTGCCATCAGGAAGCCAGGAGATGAAGCTTCCTCTTTAATCCTATAATCATTGGAGATTGTAATTAAGGAGTTAATTTTTTTTTTTTACAGTGCTGCAGTGGAAAACGTACATCGCGGTTCTATACTGAGCTGCTTGTATATCGCTCTTGCGAACGGCGCTGACTCAGTGGCAAGTCTGCTGCTTTGCAAACCCCAGGGGTTCCTCTGTCCCTCTCTGCCTGTTCTTTGTCCTTTGTAAACCATCGTTTTCATTAGGAAGCCTGCTCACTGCCTTCTTGCCCCGTGTTCCTTTTATCTCCGTTCTGTTAAATGATCTCAAATATGCGATATGATAAAGACAAACAAACACCCGTTCAATTTAGTTCGCCCTAATGCCAGACTCTACTTTTACCAAAGTAATTAAGATTAATGCAGTTGATAATTTGGGAAGCATTCTTAAATGTACCCTTCTGGCAGCATCTAACATATAATTTTACCTTAGAAGATTTATCGGAACACTCAGGTAACAGATAGTTCCTTAGCAAACAGGAGCATTTAGAAGCAAAATGAAAGATTAATATTTCTTAAATAAGTGTCAAAATAAGTCATTCTTTATTACAATCCCACAAAGATGCTGCTGTCAATCCCAGGCCCTCTGATTCACGTAGGAGATTAAAACCACTGCAGGCTGGGGGGGGAGGGTTAGATGCCATTTTTGTACAATTTTAATTATTTAATGCAGTTGAAAAGGTGCCAGATCGACAGCCCTGAAAGTGAAGTCTTCTGTTTATGCACTATGAAATGGACCGCAACGAGATCCTGGACCTGAACAACCCCAAACTTCAGGAGTGTTTGAAATCTGAATTCAGAATCAAATCCAGCCCCTCTCTTTATAATGGGACATCCCTGGATATGTCACTTCCCCAGCTCTGGGATGGGTCTAAATTCTGCAGCATGTCCCATCTCTGATCCATCGGACACGGGAAGAAGCAGCACAAGTTTCCCGCATGCTCTCCTGCTGATGGGTATTAGCTCCTGGTCAGTCAGTTTCCATGGCTCATTCCATCCATTCATCTAGGTCCCTTTGTGGCCCCCATCACTAAAATATCTGAGCACCTCCCGTGAGTAAAAACCAACAGCACTATTCCTCTCTCCCTTTCCTGCTGACAAGAAGCAGGCTTGGTCCTTTCATTTTGTTTTTCTATTGGGGCAAATATGCAAGAACACCCGTCAGGGCACTGCCCGCAGGAAAGCCTGGGTGTGGAGTTGGGTTTCATTCCCAGGATCTGCAGCAAAGAGCACTGGTCATGATGATGGTTGTTGTGATATTGGCTTGTGTCCCACTAGCAAGTGAGACCCTCCCCCAAAATTGTCTTCCCTCCATTACTGTGTTGTTCCTATTCTGTGCAGTCCAGTCTGCCTCCAGTCCAGTCTGCACCACATCTCTTCTAAATGTGATATTCATCCACATGAATGTGTACTGAGGACTAAACAAAATATAGTGCCTCTGGAACGAGGAGATGCAATTGATGGCCACGTGCAGAACTCCATACTCCAAGCCATGGACCGAGTCATCCATCCCCAGTGTGACTGCCATTGACGTCAAGGGAATTGGTATGAAGTTGACCTCTTCCACCTTGGCCAGTTAAAGTTAGTTCTCATTTGTTTTGTGCCAGTCCATCCCAATGGTTCCTGGCCCGGCATATGCCCACTCAGCAGATTTCAGATGTATTTCTGATTGCTACCACGGGCAAGAAAGAATCTAAAAACCTCCCTCGTCTTACTTATCAGCCAGATGGGCTATTTGACTCTGAGCTGTCCCAAAAGTAAATTATGGGAATTATAGGATTTGCCTTCCCAAGTCACCTTGAGCAGTGCAATCATTTTAAAGTGGACATCTGGATGGGTAACTTTTAGAGTTGGTGGGAGCCACATTCCATATCTTCCTCCCGTGTCCAACATTACCGACAACCTCCCTCTCATTCCGTGAAAATCATGGCTTGTCCTAGGAAGTACAGCTAAAGCCACAATCTGGGCTCATTCTACCAGGCAGGAGCCTCTCTCACGAAGATCGCACGAGCTGGACCGAGGAGCAAAGCTCAGAATGTTTGGATGATTATCCAAATAGGACTGATCACCCAAAAGGGCAAATTTGGATTCCAAACATGTTATAAGTCAGGACCATCACTAGCAAGAAGTGACCAACCGTCACTAGCAAGAATCCCCTGGGAACAGCCCTTCTGCTCCCAGGAGTGGTCGGAAGCAGCCCAAGCAAAAAACCAAACAAACCACGAAATGCCTTTTTCAGACCTCCTCAGATGGTTCTGTTCACGCTTTAGGAGTGAGGCTCGGCTCCATTGGTATTGTGTACAGCCAGTGAGCCACCCATCCCTAGCGCCGGTCCAAAGCAGCCATGTTATTTCTATCCCTTCCCAGCGAGAGACGGGGTCCAATTATAAGGCCTTTATCATTTATTTTCTCCTTCCCAGATGATTCCCACAATGTACAATTGCTTACTAGTTCCCAGCCAGAACTCAGCACTGCCTGGCTTAGAGAACCTGTCTTGCTTTCTCAACGCAATCTGTTTTGGGTACATTACCAGACTGGGGCGCATGTCCCGCCCCCACCGGTGGTCATTTGGAAACTGTGATAGTCACCGTCTATATCTCCCTGGGGCTCTGAAGTGTTTCTCCCCCGTCCATTGCACAGGGAGGCAGCGGTAGTGGGAGAGGGTAGTTTTGAAATATACTACCCAGGAGAAGCCCTTTGCTTCTCTGCATGGAGGCAAGAGAAAGGAATTATCAAAGCTCTAACTGTTAAACGCTGTGCTTGTTTCTGTTGGTCCCAGACGGGGCTTTCTCTGAACTCCACTTTCCAAAGGGTGATGCAGAGGCCAGATGCTCCCTTTCTGCTTTTTATTTATTTGACCAGGAAATGGGTTAATGTCAGAAAGGGATTAAGAAATGTTTCTGGTTTGACCATGCGATTATTAAACTTCTGGGGAAAACAAATGCCTGTTAACTCTTTGCAGGAGAAATTTAGAGCTAGAGAAGTTCCTCGGTCTCTTGGGAATGATGATAATTTTATAAAACCACCTTGCCTTTTGAATGGCGGCTTTCTTCCCATCTAATTCCAAGGGGCTTTGCAAGCTAGTGTACACTGGAATTGCTTCATCCACCACTGAAATGCAGCCAGTTCTGGGGTGGTATGTGGTGGCTGTTTAACAGCACGCAACAATGCTACCCTCCCATGCAAGACAAGAAATGAAGAATAAGCCTGTACTGAATTGAAATTAAAAAGGAATGTCAGTAGCTAAACTGGAATTACTCAAATGGGGATTTAGCCAGGACACCACAGTTAACACCTCCACTCTTTTGAAACATACCATTGGATATTTACTGGGGATCGTGGTTTCCCGTCTCATCTAAAGGCAGCATCTGTAGCAGTGCAGTGCCTGTTGGCACTGAACCAGGCATTGACTTTGTACTGTCTTTGGAAGTAGACTGCTACCTGTTGAATCACTAACTTCCTTCAGCAGCCTAGGTTCTTCTTTATGGTCAAGTCTTCCATCCAAATACTGGCCAGACCTGCTTAGCTTCTGAGGTCTGGTAAGATGACAGCATGAGAGAGTCTGGCTGCAAGATGACAACAGTATCTCCTCCACCATGCAAGGAGGATGGGACTGGATGATTCAGAAGAGGCCTCTTCCAACCCAATTTTTTCTATGGGTCTCTGAATGACAGGAGCCCAGCTGGTGGAGATCTTGTAATTCAGGGGTCTACACAGCCTTCAAGTGGTGGTTGTAGTCTAATTTCTGTCCACAGTTAACAGTGGAACTCAGTACTGACCGTACAGATGGGCCAGTCCCCTGTTGTTGGAGTTCCCACTGTTTTCAGTATAAAGAGTTTAGAAATAAAGGCCCGAGGGGTTGTTCTGAGGACTAAAGTTCTTCATTGCCCTGTGGGAGATTTGAATTCCATGATCAGCCCTGTTGTCCAGCCCCCACGGCAGCGGTGGTGGCTAGAATGTCACTGCAGAAAAGGGTCCCATGAAGGAAAACACACCTGGGAGAGAAGGAGAAATGCTTGAGATGTGGGGCTCAAAAAGGATCTTGCTAATGCCATATAGTAGATGTGAAGAGTGTCTGCACAGCTGGGCTCTGATCTCCCCATGAAGTACACGTATGTGTTTGTGTCAGCTCCAGCGGCACATGTCCACCAAGAGCTGAACCACCCGCCCTGTGGCACACTAAACTCACCAGCTAATGGAGAGCTGGCCTGGCTCAGAGAAATGCTTGAGCTCCAGCCGCTGGAGGACATGGGCCTGGTCAGAGCTGGATTGAAAACTGCTGGGTTGAAAATCCTCTTTGAAATCAGCATATTGCAGGAGTCGATCAGGAATATGGATCACCTATGGCGAGGGGGAGGGGACGAGGCTAGAAACAAGACGTAGTTGGTGTTTTATTTGAAAAAATAGCAAAACACAAGAAGGGAAACCTTCTCCCTTGTGTTGATCAAAGTCAACATGCAGCTTTTGGAGTTAAAGTTCTCCCCATCGCACTGCATTGTCTTTGTATCTCTCTTTTTCTCTTTCCATCCCCGTAGGCACCCCTATAGCTGTCTATCCCCATACACACCCCTCTGTACCTCCATCTATCCCCATACACACCACTCTTCTGTCTGTCTACCTTTTCATCCCCATATACACCACCCCTCTGTCCGTCTATCAAGCGCCACCTACCAAAATAACAGTAACAATCTCGATCACTTTTTTCCTTCCCCGCCTGTAGGAGAAACTGCTTGATTGATTTTCACAGGTTTGGTTTTTTGCTCGTGTGACTGGGGGTGGGGTGTTGGTTGTTTGCAGAAGTTTCTGAGGGGAAACTCAGCTGAAGAAGTGAGTTTAGTGGACTTCAGCTGGCACACAGGGTGGGTGCATGGCTGGCGGGACAATGCTGGATGGATTCTAGTCTGGGGCGCAAACTAAGCTTCTTTCTCCCCAATCCAGCAGCAGCAGGGAGTTCTGGGAAGGCAGCAAATTTAGCGCCCTGAGATGGGGCTTCTCCTGACCCTCTCTGGAGTGGCGTCAATGGACTCAGGAGGGAGTCACACATCCTGCCCTCCTTGTCTCCGAGGTGAAACTAACATGGGGCCTACAAGAGGGGGAAAGGAAAACTGAGGCTGCAGGCAGCTCTGATCTGGAGCTGGAATGTGGCTGGCTTTGGTTAACCCAGGTTGCGGAGAAGGCAGAATAACCCAGGGCAAGGTACTGGGCTGGGGGGGCTCTTTTGGGGCTCTTCCTAACCCCAGGAAGGAGATGATTCTGGAGAGTTTCTTAGCTTTTATGGGACCTCTGAAGTCGGGACCCATTCGTCGCACACTGTAAGATCTTGGATCCTGGAAAGGGAACCCCGGAGCCCACAGGTCAGCCTGCCCTACATCCATGTGTTACAGCAAACGGGTCTGTAAGAAGTTTCCTTCAGGGGCCCAGGGCTCCTTAGCACACCTACAGCAGATTGGCTGCTGCCATGGGAAAGATACGGTTTAGGCTGCTCTCCTCTCATCTACTTTTTAAGCCTTTATTCCATCTTGAACCTCACTTTTTCCTACTGAGTCTCCCTCTGGCTCATCTATTTCCAACCTCTTGGCAGCGATGCACCGGTTTTTAATCCCTTGGGCCCTTAGACGATCACATTAGTCTCATACAGAAAGAGAAGCTGTATTTTGATCTCAGTATCAGGAGTGTAAACCTGGAGCAGCTCAACAGTTACTCCAGATTTACGCCAATGCAGCTGAGATCAGAATCTGGCCTGTGGGATTTCTGCAACACTGCCATCAACAGCATGGGAGCAGAGAATGCGAGACAGGACTCCTGGGTCCTGTTCCTGCTTCTACCACTGAGATGTGGAGCAAGCCCCTTTGTTTACCTGTGCCTCAGTTTCCCCACCTGTGAACGGGGATCATGCTCCATGCCTATGGTGCCTCCGAGAGTGTTGCAGGGATGAATTAGTTAACACTTGCCCAGTGCTTTGAGAATATGCTTTGTCAGTGCTGAGTACTGTTGTTGTTTGGCAAAGGTCCAGCTAAAGCCACAAAACTGACAAGCCGAGTGGAAGGGCTTTTAAGTTTTTGCAGCTGGTGACTTGCTGGCAGCTCCTGGGAAAGTCCAGTGTCTCTGGCCCACTACCCGGAGCTTGCACTTGAAACCGGCTCACTTGAGTCATTCAAAGGCGGTGGTGGAGGCTGTCTGTACATTAGTCCCATGGGAGCCCCGTTCTCTGCACGTCCAGCAGCACGGCGTACCTCGCCGCCGACGGAGAGTACTCCCTGCACGTCAAAGCCCGGCTCAGACGCCTGGAGGCTGTGATCCACCATGCCGGCCGCCAAGCCAAACACACATTCTTGACATATTTTTCACTTTCTTTTCAGCCAAGAAATTCACATTTCATGGGAGGTTAAACTGAGCCCCGGCAGTAGCTGAGTGACGGCAAGTTTCCAAGGTATGGCCAGCTGACAAGGGGGGATTTAGGGCTAGCTCTGCAATCCAGACATTCTGCTCTTTATCCTCCAACAGGAGGCAGTGATGCCTCTCCTCCCCGCTCCCTCCGTGTGCTGGTTCCATGATGCCCCAGCAAACAGACACCCCCCCCCCAGCACACTGCCTGCCCTCCCCTGCAGTTGATCTTTGTTGCCACTTTAAGTGGAGTCGCGCGGGCTCAGGAGTTTCACACTAAGCTGCAGCCTAGCAAGAAGAGACAGAAACTTTGCACAGTCCTGGCTTTGAGAAAGGGCCAGTTGACAAGAGGAAGTGATTTTTCACAGCCCCAGCCAAAGACTTGGCTTCAGAGACTTCTATTTAACCTGCCGGAGTATCATTTTAATCTTTAAGCCGCTGGTTAAAGAGCCTTCTGTATATTCACGGTAGACAAAATAGAAGTGTTTTCATCACCACCCCTCTTTCTCACGGAGCTCGTTTAAAACTAATAAACAAGGCTGGGGGGGGGAACGGAGTGGGGTGAGTCCGGAGGCTGCTTTTCTAACTGTAGCCCAATTCTTCCTGCACTACAGGGCTGGGCTCTCGTTTATACCCCTCTCCCATCTCCGGAGGGGTACTAGTGGTGGGTGCCACTTCCCCGCATGCAGAGACAAGCGCTCTGGGGCCTGCTGACAAACCATACGGCTTTACTCGTATTTTCGGCATTTCTCTTGCCCTCATCAGTAAATGGGATTTCCCTGAAAAAACCCACGGGACCTTTTTTTTTTCATCCACTCCCTCTGTATATTCCTCATCTTGAGCAATCGCGTGTTTTGTGGCTGGAGTTACCGAAAATGATCAGGTCATCCCTGGTGGCTGGGGCAGTTCTACACGCTCCGATAAGGGTAATCGAACTCAGGATGATTGTGTGTATTAGGTAGCATCTAGAGGCCCTGACCCTGATCAGGGCCCCAGTGCATCGGGCACTGTCCAGACCCCAAGTGAGATCAGGGCCCCATTGTGCAGGGAGCTGCATAGACTCCAACCAAAATCAAGTCCCCCATGGTGTTGGGAGTTATATGTATATATAGTGATAACAGCTCCTGCCTTGAAGAACTTATGGGCTAAATAAACAAAACAAACAAAAGACAGGCGAAAGAAAATATTATTATCCCCGTTTTACAGCTGGAGAACCGAGTCACAGAGCGATTCGAATGAGGGCATTGCACAGGGTCAAAGGAGTCTGTGACTAAGCCAGAAATTGAATCTAGGTCTCCCAGCCCAGTGACTTAACCACAATACCATTTGTCAGGCTTAAGTTCACTTCGGCAGAAAGGGAGGAATTTTTTCCTCTATATGTACGTATAATATGGCACAACTGGCCGGGGCAGTATGATGGGAACGAGGTGGGAAACTGTCCAAAATTGCAAAAGAAAAACCACAACATGCTTCTTTTTCGGGAAAAATATGTCTCCTCCCCCGAGCCCCTCCACCTTCGCTTCAGAAGCTGTCTGAATATGTTTGCACAACCGTTTGTGACATCACAATCATTTCCACCACAACCACTGGGGTGCACCTGGAAGAGCCTGATTCTGGGCAGCGAATGAGGAGCCGGCAGAATTCTCGCCTGGGACTGAATATAGCTGCATTTTAACACCTGATCACCTGTTGCCCAGAGGGTGCATTGGCAGAAGCAGGAATGGCCTAATTGGTCTTTGTCTATCCCTAGGTAGTAGGATCTTGTGACCTAGCAGTGGAGAGCCTGCTTTCATGCCCGTGGGAATAAAGAATGAGGGAGAGAGAGAGAGAAAAATGTATGAAAACCCATCAGAATGGTTTCCAAAATCAGAATGAGCCAAATTCTGAGGCGATGTGTAGGCCGGTTTGTTGGACTCTCAGGGCATGTCTGCACTGCAATAAAACACCCGCAGCTGGCCCAGCTCAGCTGATTCACGCTGAAGGCCTATAAAATTCAAGTGTAGACATTTGAGCATGGGCTGGAGCCGAAGCCCAAATGAGACCCGACACGGGAGGAGGGTCCCAGAGCCCAGGGTGCAGCCCCCAAACGTCTACTTTGCTCGTTTTAGCCTCACAGCCTGGGCCAGCTGACCCAGGCCAGCCAGAGGTGTTTGATTGCAGTGTAGACGTGCCCTTATACTAGCTTAGCCCTGCTTCCAGCTGGGCGCTCAACATGCGCAGGAGTTTGAACTTACCCGCTGGAGAGCTGCCTGGAGGTGTAAGTGAAAGTAGGGGATGGCCCTGCCTTGCCCCTCCTCCCCTGCCGGCATTGCTTTTCTTGCTGCATTGCTCTCCGTAGGCCCCTGGGTTTGCGAGCGACATGAGCTCAGACGCGGCAGGCCCAGTTCGTAAGTTGCACGTTGGTAAGGGGGTGTGAGTCCCAGTGAGTCTATGCGGTCTGTGCTGGTATTACCTGTGGGCTGGAAGAAGGGGTCAGACTCCCTGAGACTCCACTCCGAACTTGGCCAAACGCATCAGTGTTTGCCATTAGAAATTGGCAGAAGCTCCTTAAAGTCACCCCGTGTAACAGAGCTCCCCGAAAAGGGGCTTTCATCTCAGAAGTGAGACAAAGCTGCGAGCATCTCCAGTAAACAAAGGGATCCTACTTCCCTGCCTCTAACACCCAGACCAATGGCACAAGCCACCCAGGAAGTGGGGCCAGACCTGTCTCCATGCGTGTGTGGAGTATTGAATGGAACCCCCTGGGGAGTGTGAGCTGCGGGTCCCCTGCGGGACTGACCCACAGAAGATATGAGTTGTTAAAGCGCCTACGCAGAGAGTGACGGCTCTTTAGTTCAAGCTGGAGCAGCGCACGCACTTAGCTCCAGAGGTCCCCAGTGGTGGTCGTCTTGTGTTCGCCAAGGGGCTGATAACACGGCCCTGGCGTTTCCGAGCACTCCTCCGAGCCAGGCCATGCAAGGCACACAAGGAAATGCTCACCAGTGAGGAGCCTGCACACTTCCAAGGGGAGAGAGGCCTGGTGCAGGTGCTGAGACACTCTGGTGAGACGCACAGCGTAAATACCCTGATGGCAGGATGGGCCAGCAGGGTGTCGTGGGATCCAGAAACGTCAGGCTGGGCAATATGGTCCAATACAGTTTCATTGGGTGTAGCTCCCTTCAGCCACGCTGCAGCCCACAAGCCACGTCCTAGGGAGAGAGCCGGTGTTAAAGCAAAACCCGGGTAGCAAAGGGAGAGGAGCGTTTCTGAGGTGCAGGCAAAGGAGGAGAGAGGCAGTGAAAGACGAGAGTCTGTGAGGCAGAAAAATACGGGGAGGCTGCTCCAGGCAGCAGGAGCTGCGCAGGAGAACGGCTCTCACCAGCACCATCCAGACTGTTTTCAAATGTAAACATCCCCCACTTCCCACCCCCCACACACACTCCTGCACAGCTGGGAACTAAGCCTTTGTCTACACTCCAGCGGCATAACTGCCATGTAGCACTGTAGTGTAGACGCTTTCTACATCAACGCAAGGGGGGTTTTCATCAATGTAATAAACCCACCCCCTTGAGGTGGGTAGCTAGGATGATGGAAGAATTCTTCCATCAACCTAGCAGAGTTTACATTGGGGTTAGGTCAACCTAGGTCACACAGGGCATGAAATTTATCACAACCCTGAGCTATATAGCTAGGTTGCCCTAAGTTTTAGGTGTAGACCAGGTCTTAGAAACAACCCGCTTGTGGTAGTCACCTGAGAAGCAAGAAATGAAATTGACTATAAACAAGAAGTGAAACAGACCAGCCCAGTCCCAGCTGAGCGAAATGTAAAAGAGCAAACAGCCAGCATAGGTGGTTATAAGCATATTCTTAGAAAATCTTCCCATTTCCATTTCATTCTCTGTTTTCAGTAACACAGGAGGTAATTTTTTTTCAAGCTGGTTTTTGTCTTGTATCACCAGACGCTACAGTACTGAGTGTGAACAGTTGCTTAGAGAGTGTCCCTTTAAAACAAAACACACAACTTTTTCAAATGGCCAATCAGTAAAATGTTGGACTGACCTATTCCTAAAGTGTGTCCTGCTGTGCTCATCTGTCTGTTGCCACCATGCAAACAAATCCACCAACTGCATGTGCAAGGAGAGCTAGTTGCATAAACTGGCCATTTTCATCCAAAATGGCCCCCCCAGCCAGTGCCCCCCCCAGGGAGCAGACTGCATGTGTTATGTGCTGGGGCCTTCCTGGGCATACGGGACCTCGGCCTCTGGAGGCTCCAATCTCTAGCATCTAGATTAGCATTTAAAATAAAATCCAAAGTGATTGCAGGACTGGCTAGAGCACGCTAATGCTTGTTAATATCATGGTAGTGTCTAGAGGTTCCAGTGAGATCCAGGACCCAGTGTGCTGGGTGCTGTACAGACACATAGGAAGATACGGTCACTTCCCTTAAGAGCTTACCATCTAAATCAGTGGTTCTCAGCCTTTCTAAGCTATTGTACCCCTGAAGCCCGAGCCCCGCCAGCTGGGGCTGAAGCATGTAACTTAGCTTCGCCAGGCCCCCTATGGCACCGGGCCCCCGGCAATTGCCCTGCTTGCCATCCCTAATTCTGGCCCTGCACTTGTGAGCCCCCCCTAAACCTGTCCCAGAACCCCCTGGGGATTCACAACCCCAAGGTTGACAAACACTGATCTAGATGAGTTGACGTACCCCCTGGAAGACCTCTGTGTACCTCTAAACCTAACTAGACAAGACAGGCAAAGGATGTATTATTCTTCTTCTAGTGTACAGATGGGAAACTGAGGCACAGAAAGACCTAAGTGACTTGCCCAAGGTCACACAGGAAGATTGAGCTAGAAATTAAATCCAGCTTTCTTGGGTCCAACTCCAGCCCCTTCCCCACAAGTCTCTCCTCCTCCTGCGCGGGGACAGCATCTCCTCTCAGGTCCCTTGCAAGCACACTGTTTCCATGGTTGCCTTGAGCACATCGTTTTTGTGGGTTTTTCCCTTTATTAATAGGACAGTTCCACACGCCACTGGCTTTGTTTATTTTTAAACTGCTGGACCTTTGAGCCAGGCTGCCCGGGCAGGACGTTTGGCAGTTCTTTCTACTGGCTCCCAGCAATAATGCAACAGTTAATTCAGGCCCCTGCGATGCAAATGTTGCAGTTTTTAGGATACACAAGTGAGCCTTTCCTTCAAAAATGGCTCCTTTATGTGGCTCACTGAGCACGACTGTGATAATGTAACTAGCTCTGGCCCTGGTTCTTTTCTCTTGGCAAGGAGCCTGTGCAAATTTAAACAGCAGTAAACAGGCTTTACGGCCGGGGCTTCAGTCAGCATAAGTGGCGCATTGTTGTGAACGTGGAATCCATGCATGCCGAAGGGCTGTGTGTTAACTTTGGCTAGTTCGGCAGGGGCAGGAGAGATAGGGCTCTGGCCGTATCAGTCTGGGATTCATTTTGCTTAGCGGAGTGTGAAACCACAGAGGAATTGTAGAATGGCAGTGTCTATTGGCAGCGTCTGGATTGATAGGCAGGTAGATAAACAGATGGATCATAGAGCCACGCAATCGAGAGTGAGGAGCAACCCACCGCTGCAGGCCTCGGTGAAGCCTCCCCCAGCCGTGTGGTTGACTGATTCTCTCGTCCTTGGCGAAGCAAGTCACTGTCTCGTGTCTGATCGCTCGGCTGCCCTTGGAAGCAGTTTCAATAGGGCTGCTGCTTTGCACCCCTATGGCACCTTCTGTCCTAGCTGCTCAAAGTGCCTCTGAAAAGAATTGCACATGTGACCACGAGTGCACCCCGGGCGCTCTGTCAGCAGGCACAGCTCTCAATAGGGGTCAAAAAGGATCTGGCCCTACAACCCTGTCTCCTTGGCATCAGCCCCGAACAAGGCTGCTGAGGCCCTCCACCATTCCCAGGGAAGACTGGGCATGATGTTAGGTTTCTTCCTCTTAGCAGGATTGTTCTCTAATGCGATGAGCTGGAGATGTTGTGGGGTGTTTCCCCCTCCCCACGAGTCCTATGCACACCTGCAGGCGGCAGGGCTAGGCTGAGCGGGGATTGGGCTTGCAGATTTTTGTCCTCAAATGCATTTGGGGAGGTAAAAGTGCTGCTGCAGATTCACATACATCCCCAGGTGGTAAATATCCTGGGAAGATTCCTGGCCTCAACTGCTCTTACACTTGGATTCTGAGCCACGTGTGGGATCTTGGCAACAGGGGGCTTGAATTCTAGAGGACAAGCTCTGCTCCTCTTAGGGGCAGCCCAGATGTATTCAGGGCAGGATTTGGTCACAGGACGGCAAGAGTACTGAGGGCAGAGGCAGCTCCAGGCACCAGCGCACCAAGCGTGTGCCTGGGACGGCAAGCCGCGAGGGGCGACCTGCTGGTCGCTGGCAGGGCGGCAGTCAGGGAGCCTTCGGCGGCATGCCTGCGGGAGATCCGCTGGTCCCGCAGCTTCGGCGGTAATTCGGCAGCGGGTACACCGAAGCCGCAGGACCGGCGGACCTCCCGCAGGCATGCTGCCGAATCCGCGTTACCAGCGGACCTCCCACAGGCGCGTCACCAAAAGCTGCCTGCCTGCCATGCCTGGGGCAGCAAAATACATAGAGCCGCCCCTGACCGAGGGACAGACCCGGTGGGTGCTGAAAGGTGTTGGGCGTTGGCGATCATAGAAGATTAAGGTTGGAAGGGACCTCAGGAGGTCAGCTAGTCCAACCCCCTGCTCAAAGCAGGACCAACCCCTGTGAGAGGGGTGCCTAGCCTGCAATCACAGGGGTGCCTAGCCTGCAATCACAGGGGTGCCTGCAGCCTGTGTGGACGTACCCGAACTCGCTTTGACCGAGGCAGCTCACTACAAATAGCCGTGAAGCCACAGCAGCACAGGCTAGCAGTGCCCGTACAAACCCAGCCGAGCCTCTGCTGCCAGCCTGTCCCATTGCTTATAGCGCTGCAGCGTCGCTGCTGTTCTGTGCTAGCAGCTGTGTGTGCAAAACCTCTTCCTCTTCCTTTGTGGAAGAGTCCCTGTCGAACCGAATAGGGATAAAACCAATAGAGTTTTATAGAAATGACTCCAAAACCCGATCAACATTGAAATTCCCTCCAGGAGGTTGTTCTGACCCACAGAACAACTAGAATTCTGTCCTAGGATTATTTTTCATTCATAGATTTTAAGAGTGGAAGGGACCACTCTGATCAACTAGGCTGACCTCGTGCAGAACATAGGCCGTAGAACTTCACCCAGCGATTCTTGTACCTAGCCCATAATTTGTGGTTGAGTTTGGAGTATATCCTATAGAAAGACATCCAATCTCCATTTAAAATCTTCACGTGATGGAGTGGGTGTAACTGTTCCAAGGGTTAATTACCCTCACTATTAAAATGTGCACCCTTATCTTCAGGTTGTTTCCATTAAACTAACTACTATGGTCTAAAGGTGCTGCAGAAGTTCTCATTTTCTATTCAGCTCTCTTCCATACAGGATTGTCTAGTTAGTGCCATATAGGGGAAAGCTACACGATTCAGTGGCGTATAGGAATCCTGTCAAGTCAAATCAAAAGATTTTAAACATCTGATCTCCTCACCAATGTTACAATTAATATCTTGGGTTATTAAACATGAAAGAACGTTAATCAGCTACTTTACTTTTCAGTAATTTTTGGTTTCTTTTTGTTCCCTTGGCCATGTAAACGGATCAATTCCACTACCGCCCTCCTCTAACCCTCAGCCAGTTTCTCGTCAGTTTCCCTTTGGCAATTCCATGCACTATTCCAATGCTGCAGTGTTCGGAAAGACGGCAGAGGAATGTTAATTTTTAAAAACATTTGCTTTCAGTGGGATTGAAAAAGAAAGAATTGGAAAGAAATGTGTTGAAATGACTGTGCACATTTGTTTTTACAACACTTCAATTTGGGGCCCAATTGAGCTGACAGTTTCCTTTTTAAAAAATCGTGTTTGATTCTTGTTTCATGTTTAGTGGCTTGAAATTCTGATTGTATGTCATGCGGTGAATTCTTTACTCGTTTTTGCGGATCTCAGCTAAAGGGTAGGAGGTGGCCCTAAAACCTTAAAAACTCTACTGGGAAATTGGCCCTTCATGACGGTGAAAAAAGATGACAGAGGAGAGAGATGGCTACCAAAGTCAAATCCTGGGCAAGGAGCAAGCTATGACATATAAGCACGTAGCCTTGCCAGACACCTGTCTTACATGCAGTCATGCTGTCCCCAAGTCTGAAGGATAGGCAGCAGAATAAAAGGGCCTATACGAGTCAAGAAAACCTGGAAACCCAGAGTAACTCATAATGAAATGTTTACCAAGTTAAACTCAAATCAGAAGACATTCCTAGAACCATCACAAAGCTGCCATAGAGCCAGAAGCCCTCTTCTGGCGAGTTGGTGTAATTGCACGTAGACATGAAAGATGCTGATGTGAACCTCTACATGTTGCCAGTTGGCTAGTTGGTTGGTTGATTGGCCGGTGTTTCTGAGAAAAAGTTTTAGTCCCATGTCATGCCCCTTCCACTGCAAACAAACACTTGAAATGTAGTTGGATTCATTCTGGGCTCCCTTTCCAAGAGACCGTTTGGGAGGCCAGGTGAATCAAATCTGTGAGGGCGAGGGAGGCGGGATCATTGATCGCAGGCTAAAGGAAACAAATGGAAACCCTTCAAAAAATATAAAAGGGGTAAAACTGCAACCCTCAGTTCAACGCCTTTGGGAATCCAAAGTAGCCTATTTAGCTGTTCTCCCTGGCAAATATAACGGGCCTTGCCACTCAGAAGCGATCATTGATCTTTTTTATTATATATTATTTAGACAGTACTAGGCTCTTTCTAGGCGCATCTAAAGATGCAGTCCCTGCTGCACTGAGTGTACAGTCTGCAGGAGAAAGGAGTGAAGACTGCCCCTGGCCCATATCACAAACGCTCACTGCCTTGTGCTTCCCTCGCTGCCTGACCAAGGCCAGATCTACGCTACGAGCTTCAGCTAACATAGCTTGTCAGCCAGGGGTGTGATGAGGTGTCGTCCGGAGTGACGTAGCTGTGCCGGCAGACTCCCCTTGTGCAGATGCAGTGGGTTCATGGCGGGTGGCTTTACAATCCAGGTCCCACCGATCTAGCAGTGTCCTCACGAGAGGTGCTTTGCCAGTATAATGAGAGCCCTGTGTTTTTTGCAAATCCAAAATAATTCAAAATAAAACTCAAAAGAACTCAAAATAACGTAAAATGAGACACTCACCCCACCGTGGCATCTGGTGCTGCTCCTGTCCTACGGGGCTGGGCCCATCTCTCCATTCTGGTTTTGCGACCTGGTGCACAGAGCCACAGCGCCGCTCATTCAGATGTGTCCTGAGAGAGGGGTGACCCTGTGCCCATGTCTCAACACCCAGCCTGGGGAGTTGGCCCCAGGTGCATGGGACAGGAGCTACTGCTGTGGAGTGAGTGCAGGGTGGGCTCACCCCCAGGGGCAGGATAAAATGAAGTAACACAAATTCCCCCATCCCTCAGTGGAAAAATATAAAAAATAAAGAGAATGTCATGGGACTGTAAGTATAGTATGCAGGTAAAGCACTCCTAGTATAGACATAGCCTGAGGCTCTTCATGCCCCCAAGTGACAAGTCCGTAGTGTAGACCTGGCCTTAAAAGAGTCTTGGTGCTGGTTTTTCAGTTCAGTGGGTGTTTTGCTTTGTTTTGGGTTTTTTGCCTTCCTCTGGCATCAGGAATTGGCGACTGCTAGGGACAGGATACTGGCCTTGCTGGTCCAAAGCTCTGATCTGGCTTGGCAAATCCTCTATTCCAAAATGGATCTGGCTGTAATCAGGTGCGTGTCCCTTTGCAACAATCTCATACCTGGTCCTTGCTAGGAGAGCAAAGGGCTACCCTGCTTCAGCCATCTCCATCAGACTGAAGATGTTGGATCTTTGCTCAGCACATATCATAACTTCATGGCCTTTGTCCCCCGAGCCTGGTGAGATGTCCTCCGTGCCATCTGCGGTGGCCCCAGACACATGTTTCCTGGTTGTGGGATTGTTTTTTATCTGCCCCATTATCCAGATATCTCTGACCACATCTTTTGGTGATACTCATGCTGGCTGTGCCTGTGACAGAAAGTAGCGTCGCGTTGTGGTTTCCTAGGCCTGGAGGACATAACTTTATTTAGCTACCTAGTTCTCATAAATAGATATCCTGTATTTGTCTGTCCGGGTGGTGCCCAAATTTTCAAACCCACATGCACCCTCTTTAGAAGACTTAGGCCAAGATTCCCAGGATCCTGCCTGTGGGGTAAAAAGGTGTGTTTGACAACTGAGTTGAGTGAAGCTTAAAGCTCTTTATCTCAAGCGAATTACCAGTTCACTTGAGGCGGAAAACACCTTTGTAAAGGTGTGGGTGGACGCTGCCCAAGTGTTGGTTTTTTTAAACCATGTTACGCTAATTGCACTGAGCTAAATTGATTGGAAATGCACCTTTTTTACCCCTGGAGCAAGTGATTCAGCCAGTCGCAGCAGTGTAAATGCAGAATTTCAGGCTTGATTCCCTCCCACCTTGGACTTTGTGCATCCAAGCACAGAGCATGGAACAGGCCACCAATCACAATCCTCCGCTCACCGTGCCACACCCACTCCTGACCGGTGTAACCAACGACACAAGGTGTGAAGCAGGGGAGTTGCTCTGGATTTACATGGGGCTAACTCAGGCGACATGGCTTGGATTATTCAGTCAGTTTCAGAGGTTCAATCTTGCTGATTCAGAACCTCCTTCCCTAATCGAAGCCCTCGTGGGTGGGGGGAGCCACTGCAGCAACTGAATTCCTTCTGCACTGAATGTGCGGGGATTCCCAACGGTTGGGATGACTGTTTACGGATACATCTCGATAGCGAGCAGAGACCCACGGCAGTGAATCTCAAAGCCTAGGTCTACAGGCGTATTTGGGGCAGCTAGCCCCTCCCACCGCTCGTGCCACCATGGCTATCCTGCTATTTTTAGCACACTAGTTCAGCCAGAGCTAGCACGGGTATGTCTCCGAGAATTGGAAATTACAAGCTCCAGTGCAGACATGCCTTAAGTAGAGCTTTAGGATTGGGCCTGCGCCTGCAAGTCATGAGGGGCATTTGTGCCCCATCCCCCGTCCCCAGCTACATCGGGCACAGAGGGCTGATCCAGTGGATTTTACGCTTGGTCCACACTGGGGCGGGGGATCGATCTAGGAAACGCAACTTCAGCTACGAGAATAGCGTAGCTGAAGTCGATGTTTCCTAGATCGAACTAAGTTTACTTACTGCGGGTCCACGCGGCGCAGGCAAGCTCCCCCGTCGACAGCGCTTCCTCCTCTCGGCGAGCAGGAGTTCCGCAGTCGACGGGGGAGCGCTTCTGGGATCGTCCAGATGAGACGCGATAAATCGACCCCAGAAGATCGATCTCTACCCGCCAAATCAGGCGGGGAGTGTGGACCTAGCCTTAGAGTGTAAGCTCTTTGGGGCAGGAACTTTTCATTACACGTTTATACGGTGTCCAGCCCAAAGGGGTCCTGTCTGGCTGTGGTCGCTAGGCATTACCGCAGCATCAATGTGTTATCAGAAGAGTGAATAAAGCCCTGACGTAAAGCACTCCAGAAATCTGCCACCCGGTGAGTCACTGAAAGCAGCCTTTGGACTCAGGAAGGAATTATCGAGACCATAATTTGCCTGCGACGGTAATCGACACCCCCAGAGCCTTGCTAACCTCTCTTGCTTTCCTAGAGATTTCTCCAGCTCACCTGCTGGAGCAGAGCCCTGGGCATGTTGGTCATGGTGACACAGAACGTTTCATCCTAGATGTTTATTTTGACTTGACCGGCGATAAGAGATTTTTTCTCCCTTGTAACATTGCGTACCAGCCTCCCTAGCTCTCCTAAGCTAAGCAAGGTCAGAGCTGGCCAGGGCCTGCATGGGAGAGCGCCGTGGTAAAGCTTCGAGTGCGTTTCGCTCTGAGTCTGAGTTCCCAGCATGCTGCTAGGGGACACTGCGCTGCTGGCGGGATCATTTGTCCTACGAGCCGTTAATTAAAAATCCCGGGGTGCTTTTTGCAAGAGCAGGGGTGATCAAGGCTGGCCAAATTTCAACTGTCTCATTTCCGCCTGCAGCTTCAATGGGTTACAGCATTCTGTCCTTCATGGCCGATGCTGTTAAGTGTTGCTGTGTGCTGTTGACCTATTGTGTTCTACCCCACAAGTGGCTGCATTTCATAGACTGATAGACTTTAAGTCCAGAAGGGACCCTCACGATCCGCTAGTCTAGCATTTCTCGACCTTTTTGACTGGCTTGCTGCCTTCCTAAACTGTGTCAGGGACCGGCACCAGTCCACGGACCGGTTGTTGAGAACCGTGGCACAGAGGGCTGATCCAGTGGATGTTAGAGTGTAAGCTCTTTGGGGCAGGAACTTTTCATTACACTGATTTAGTCCATGGTGGGTGAAATGATTTTGGTATAAAGCACAACATACAATTGGTAAAGTGTTGTCAAGAGGATGCTTTAGCAGAAATGGCCCTGTAATGTAGTGCATCCTGTTATCAGTAAATGGTTCTCACCTTAGCAGAAGCCAGAAAACATGGTCATTCAGTGGGGTTCTTAGGTTAATTTTTTTTTTAATGGTCCCTCCAAGCTCCGTTATGGTATGTGTCACTGTGCTTGGACAGCTGAACTAAAGAGCTGAGATGGGGGAGCAGCGTGGGCGGTGGGTATCAGAGGCCAGGGGAGGCTAAGCCTTCCCAAACAGCCAGCCTGCCAAAAGGGCGCCTGGGCCATGGCCATACCCGCGCTCTGCCCCAAGGCCCTGCCCTTAGTCCGCCTCTTCCCATCCCTGCTCTGCCCGCATGGGGTGAAGAGATGTACATGGCTAGGCAGGTGGGGGGCCTCGGAGAGGAGGTGAAGACGCGTGAGTGGCGGCCGGGGGGGCCTCGGAGGAAGAGGCATGAGAAGCGGGCGGGGGGTCCTCGGGGGAGGGAGCCGGGCGAGGACAGGCCTCGGGGTGGGGCCACAGTCCAGGCACACCCAGCCTCCCCAAATGGAGGAGAGGTGGCTCCCCCAGCGATATGATCACCGCCCTTGGGGAAACCCAAAGCTCCTGTCTCAAAGGCTGGGGTAGCGCAGGAGCTGCAGTTGTGGGAAGCGGAGGGGAGTCAAAGGGAGAATGTCAAAGGGGGAGCTGGAGAGCAGGGGCTGGGACGGGCATAGGGAAAGGTGGGCTCTCTGTTTCCAGGACATCGTCAAAGGAATGCCAAAGTGCAGAGCCTGCCCCTGCCCATCAAGGCCAGTAATCCATAGGTGGAGCCCTTCTGTCATCTTTTTCCGCTTACGTTGCTAATAAGCCCAGAGAAATAGCTTCCAAGGGAAGAAAAGATGCCTCCCTTAGCGTGCGTTGCCAAAAAGGCTGAGAACGTCCTCTGCAAAGCTGGATGTTTGCGGGGCGTTTGCAATCGGGGAGAGAAGCCTGTCAGAGGAATTTCTCTGAAATCCTGCATGAGGTTCTTCCCCAAGCCGATGTTCTGATCACTCTGCTCCCAGGTGCCCACAGGTATAGGAGCCAAACTGCTTTCTTCTGCCGTAGAAATGTCATCCATCTCCGGTTAGCTAGAAGTCAGGCTGCCCAAAAACTTCCCTGGAAAGATACGGGTGAAATACACTCCCCGAGGGGCCTGATCCATCCCACCTGGCTCCTTGTGCCATCATTCACATCTGTGCAGGGGGCGGGGGTCAAACACTGACAAATCAGGATAGTAGCATTCAACACTCACTCTGTGCCCAGGCATGGCTGACTCCACAGGGCGCAGGACGGGAGAATCCAGCCCCCATCTGAGCTGTGGCTTCCCCTTGCTCCGTGCTATTAGACATGCCCATGTCCGTTGTCCTCCTTAGACTCATTGGGGTTTTTCTCTATTGTAGGTCCCATCTGGAAGCATGAGGCGAATCCCAGGTGCTCTTTACCAGCAAGACCTGCCCAGTAACCAGGATAGATGTGGGAGTGGCGCACCCCTGCCTATTTAACCAAGCCTCATCCTAGCCACCTACCACCAAGAGACCATGCTCGTGAAGGAAGGATCTAATCCCACAGATGTAAGGGAAACGAGTGCCTTCTAGCCCTACCCCTCGGTATCATGACAGGAGAGACCCAGCATGTTTATGCCGTCAGTGATACTGAGTCCAGCTCCAAAGATCAAGACAAAGATTTTGCCTTTGAACGTTTCAGTGGGAAAGGTGACGGGGAGTTTAACGGTAGCTCCCTGGACACCTCGGAGCTGTGCTTGCCCAAAGGGACCGAGAGCGGGTCCCACTTTCCCAACGTCAAGGACAAAGAGCCCCACAGCCAACGGGAAGCTGTGATCAGGCCGCAGCAAGCGGGCAAGATCGACTTCAAGTCCCTCCACAACAAGCCCAAGTTTTGCAGCGATGTCCCATGGGGCAGCATCAAGGGGAGCCCGCCGTCTCCCCCGGGGAAGAGCCGAGTGAGGGATAAGAACAGGCGGTCTGGGAAAGGGGAGCGCAGTCACCACCAGCTCTACAGGCTCAGCATTAGCAACTCTCGGTCGAACCCCACCATTGGCATCGCCTACCCCCAGCAGAAGGTCACCCCGCCCAAGAAGCCAGAAGTCAGCCGAGGACCCAACTCGGGAAGCTACCGATTCCACGTGCCCAGCATCCCCGAGAGGGAGGCGGAGCTCGAGCAAGAGGACCTGAGCTTCACCCAGTGCTTCCCGGAGGTCTCCTCCAGCCTTACCTCCGGCAACTATACCTCACACACGCCAGCTGCCGCACGCCAGAACCACAGCGGGAAAGGACAGCCGTCGGCTGGCCTCCCCCACAAAAGCCCTGGCACTAACGGGCAGTTACACTATTTAGAGTTCCAGGCAAATGGGAATAAGTCTTGGCCTTCACCGGACAAAAACTTCCCGGGTGCTAGCTATGGTATCTCTGCTCCGAAACCATGCCCCTTCCCCGAGAGTGGCAAAGCCAGCACGCACTGTTTGGGCTCCTTGCCATTTCAATACCCCTTCCAGCCGCTGCATGATGTAGCAAAGGATCCTTTCCATAATGACACTACCAGCCAAGATTATATGGATGTTTCACTGGCAACTAACCAGGTGATTCATGGTGCTTTCGGCTTTCATTCTTCCTCCAGGGACTGGCAAGAGGAGGCTCTGAGCAACGGCTCCTACGAAACCGTAGCCCCAGACGGCAGGACATATGGCCTGTCTTCTCAGCCAGCTCAGTTCCTACATTCCCCGGCCCCAGGGGTCCAGCAGCAGTCCCCTCTGCCTTGCTACAAAGGAAGGAACCAGCATTCCAGTGAGCTCAATGGTGCTCTCTCTTCTTCTGGTGCTATCGACCAAACTCCAAGCACTTTCCAAGAAAACCAGTCCGTTTTCCCACCTAGTTTACATGCGACTAGTATGCCAAAGCCAGTGAGTAAGGGGCAGCCTTCACTGAAAGACAATGGACCTAGTCAAAGGATACTGACCCAAGGTAGCTCTCTTCGAAGGAATATGCCACAGAACTCTCTCCCCCAAGTGCACTTTCAGAACAAAGTTTATTGCGATTCCCCGGCGAGCGGCATAAGCACAGGATCGGTGCCTTTTGAGAAAAGCATGCCCAGTACACCTCAAGCCCACCCCCGGCTCTTGCAAGCCTGGGATGGAGCCAGTAAGGCGTTCTCTCCCGTGGACCCGACTTCAGCACCTTATTCAAACCCTGTTGGAAGTCAGTTCTCATTCGAGTGCCAGTCCAGTCCTGAGCAGAGGCAGCACGTGCAGAAAAACTCCAGGATGCCTTGGCAGCAAATACATCTCACCTCCGCAGTGCCCAGCCAGAACAGGATAGAACTATCCAGACAGCTCACCAGCCAGAAATTCCCATTCCCCCTGGGCACCTCGCAATGGCCAGGGGGCAGCAGTCTGCAGAAAGGCACCTCCAGGTATCACAGCCAGAAGCTCCTGGCAGGGGAGGGTCTCGTGGTGCAAAGGAGGGACCCCACTCGGCAGAGCTGCGGCTCAACGAACGCTTTCTCCTTTGAAGGTGGGAAGGACACCGGGTCTCCCACATGCGACTCCAGGAGCAAAGCCCTCTTCTTCGGCATGAACCAAACGGTGCCACCGGCCACCTCCAGGAGCTCTCCCAATCCGACGTTGTCTCTGCCGCCGTCGGCCTTGGTGGCTGCTTCACCGTGCGAGTCTCCGCTCCCATCACCTGTCCCCAACCCCACCTGCAGCAGCACGTGTTCTTCTCTCTCGCCTATGTCCAGTAGCCCGGTCAACCACAGCTTCGAAGACAGCCAGCTGTCTGCAACACTTACCCCAGCACCCTTCTTTCACCATCCCTGCCACCCCTCGGACATCCTGAACTCCAGCTCACTCCACTACCACCCGCCAGACTCCATCAAGCCCTTCCACTTCCCCCTGGACGCCCCAAAGGACGAGCACCTTCTCAAATGCCTCCCGGAGACCCAGTTCCACAAGCCAGATGTCGACATGGCCAAGGGCTGCCTGGATGCCTTCGAGGGGGAGCCACCTCCCCCGCCTTACTCCTCCCATCACCTGCTGGCGAACTCGCTGAGCAGTGCAAGCCTGGACCAGCTGGACGTGCTGCTGACCTGCAAACAGTGTGACCAGAACTACAGCAACCTCTCCTCCTTCCTGGAACACCGCCAGTTCTGCGGCTCGCACGCGGCTTTCCAGGGCGAGATGAGAGACGCTCCCAGGGGGGCCGAGGCCAGGAAGCAGCTCCCCCCAGAGTCCACGAAACACTCCCAAGCCAGGCCAGGGCCTTCGCTTTCTCCTGACACTCATTCGCACCTGCTCGCGTTAAACAAGCCTGTCAATTTCCTCTTAGACGGGGAAGGCAGAGGGGAGGCAAAGGAGGACCCGCTGAAAGGCCATATATTTCATGGGCTAACCACAAATTCCTTGCCACTTACTGCTTCCGACTTAGAAATCGATGATGCCAAGCTGGATAGTCTGATCACGGAAGCACTGAATGGGCTGGAGTATCAGTCCGATAACCCCGAGATTGACAGTAGCTTCATAGATGTGTTTGCTGATGAGGAACTCACGTCGGTGAAGGGCCCAGGCAGCGGGGTGCCGCACAAGGTGAAGGATGGCCCAGCCTCGGAGAACAAACTGAAGCACGCGGGGAAGGACGAGAAGCCAGCGAGTCAGTCGAAAGCCCTCTGTTACTATGAAGAGGATCATCCCAGCGGAGAGCAGGCTCAGAGCAGAGCATCGGGGACACAGCATGTTCCTAAGAGGAGACTGGCAGGCAAGTTCACAGACCGAGGGAACAAAAGGCTGGAGAAATCCAGTGTCAAGGAGCTGGCTCAGAGCAAGGCTGCAAATCGGGTGACGACTGATAAAGCACAGCCGGACAAGAATACCAAGCTGAAGACGGGGAGGAAGGGTGATGGCGGCTCTGTTGCTCCAGTGACTGTGACCAAACCTGACTCTGATAAAAACCAGCCCAGAAGCCTTAGTGAGGATGCTTATCTGAAGAGTGAAATCAGGCCAAGTGGTACCACCCCAGGGCCTGTCAATAAGAACCCCAAGCTGCTGCAGTTCTCAATGAAGGACGTGAAAAAGCGGAAGCCAAGGAGCGGCACGTGGAGCAAGGAGCTCATTCATAAAATCGTGCAGCAGAAAAACAAGCTGCACAAGCTGCATGCGAAGAGCGAGAAGAACACGCCGGTCTCCAGAGCCACCGAGAGGCTGCTGCCGGCAGCCCAGGACAGTAAATTCAGTGAGTACGAGTACATGTCGGATTCAGATGACGAAGGGGTGGCGTATGCCAAGCTGCACGGCAGAAAGAAGCTGGGGTCCGCGTTGAACGGGCGGACCAAGCGCAGCTTTAGCAAGAGGCGCTCAGGGAGAGGTGAGACGGCCAAAGAGAAAGAGCCAACCTGGACCTATAGCCCAAAGAGAGAGGGTCAGGAGCACAGGCGGGCCCCAAGCAATGAAGCAATAAAGAAAGATGGCGTTGCAGCCAGAATCCGAAGGCGAAGCAGCCGATCGTCCACTGGCAGCAATCGTAGCACTAGCCTGTCCAGTGAAACCGGCGCTAGCCCCCCAAGCACTGAAAGGGCCGACTCTGACAATGAGAAGGAAAGCGTCCAGGACAGAAGATACCCAGATAGTTCTGAGCACCTCACACCACTTCCAAGGAACCCGCTGAACCTTCTTGATAAAGAGACTCTAAAGACGAGCAGTAAAACCAAAGCGGGCTTTTCCAGAGGGACAAGGAGGTTTGGCTCAGCCAAATTTTTGCTGACTGGCTCCACGACACGTCACAGCGATAGGTCACACAGTTCTCCGGCAGGTTATAGGAACGAGGAAAGCTCACCAGAAAGCAAAGAAAAACAACGTCACAGCAGAGACGCCTTCAACAAGAGTCCCGTCAGCCTTTACTGTGAGGAGGATGCAGAGGAGCAGAAAGGAGCCACTAGCCATGCAGGTGAGATTGCGAGACCTAAGCCAGATGCTCATGATTCCACTGATTTGACAATGACCAGTGAGAGGCGTCCGTTTGCTGCTTATAATGAGGACACCCTCCCTTACCATACAGAAGAGTTAATTCCTCCCTCTCACATTGGTACTGATGCCAGCCCTGGACAGGTGAGCGCTACCTATTCGCCTGCTGGAATCAAGTACTTAAAGGAACATGGACTTTGTGAGGACCATAAAGATTATGCTGCTCCAGTCGGCTGTTACAATGGGGATCCTGTTGGAATGATGCTAGCCATCAAAGGACCCGATACCTATGTGAGCACTGACAACCCACTTTATGACCACAAAGACCTATCCAGTCGCTATGATCCTAACCTGTTCTCAAAGCCTCCAGCCCTGAGGGCCTCACACATTGACAATATGTTCTTATGCCAGGATGACATTAGCACCAGTTCATTTGAGCAGAAGCACTCTGATTTCACCCCCTTTGCCTCAGAAAATCAGCAGACCAAAGTGTCTTCCCCTCTTGGCTTTGACTCCTCTTCAATATTCGGAGAACTTCCCGTAGCTGAGTTTGATACTCCATTATACGACAGCGTCGTCACAAGTAAGGACAATTATGTCCCATATGGATGCAATCCACCCAGCAAAACAATGTCGTTTGAGCAGCAGTATCCTCCGTTTCTTCAAGAGAAGGACTGGGGTCTAATGGAGGAAGTGTCTCCAATTTTGTCGGAAGACATTGGTCAGTTTCATACCCTTTCGGTGGAAAAGCCATTAGCTAAGAAATTCCCCGATGCGGGAGCCATAACGCACAATCAAATGTCTTTACCTTTGTCAGATAGGATTGGAGATTATAATGTAGCTTTTATGAACAATATATCAGATGATGAACTGGAGATCAAGCGATTAGTTACGGAACTGGAAAGTCAGCTGCAAACCAGCAAATTAAATAATGAGGCATCCGACGTCCATCAGAAATCTGAGCAACACATCGGCACACAGCTGAGAAAAGCAACTGACCAGTTTTCACCTATACGCATGGATCAAGAGACAGGGAATGAAAAGGGTTTGTTCTTTACAGATGCCCTGGGGAATACAAACCTTCTTTCCACAAAAGTCTGTGTGGGCCAAAGTTTAGTGAATGAGAAGCCTACAGTTCCCAACATAGATGGGAACTATAAGAACCACCAGGATTCTTGGCCCTGCCCAGCAGCGTTTAATTCTTTAGAATCAAGCATGTGTACACCAGCTGCTGAAGATTCAATCTCTGTAGATCATTTCTGTTCCAAAGAGGCCTGCGATAAGTTCCCGGAAGCTCTGAAGGGTGCAGAAACTTCCAAGGAAAGTGACTCCAGAGAGATGGAGAATGAACCTTCCCAGGTTATCCCTGATTCATGCATGCCAGACAAATTAGAGGCTCCAATCTACACAGGCCATATGATAAAAAGCCCTGCCATGGTTACTGATACCTTGTTCCCTAAAACTCTAGAGGCAGCTGAACTAAAGAAACACGATATTTTTCCATCCCTGCCAAGTAAACACGGAGCTGACGGGTTTTCCGAGCCAGGGAAAATGGATAAAACCTTTGATGAGCCTCCAGAGCTGGAATCTTTCAGCAGCCAGGTTCCAAATCTGAAATCTGAATTTGGGTTTCAGGAAGATCGGGTCCCCACCTTGGATCTCGCTTTGTCTTCTCATGCCACAAATGACCTGGACTCAGAAGAAAGACCTTTAGACAAAGCCGAGTCACCCAAAGTGCTAAAAAGCTCAGTGCACTTTGAAGGTGACGACAATGGACCTGTTTTATTGGAAGAGACTGAAGAAAATAAGGATCCTGCAGTCTACCAAACCCCAGGGCCCTTTGACAAGGCTAGCAACCGGAAAGCATTATTATTCGATATACTGAGTGTGTCCAAAGAGACTGATTGTGGTACAGAAAAGGTGCTAGCCTCCCAAGAAACTACAGCGAACCCATTACAGCAGCTCCAACTGTTTGTTGCCCGGACAGTCAAGAATAATGAAGAAGAGCTGATGATGCCATGCTTCCCAATACTGCTCTCTGCCAACCACCAACCTTCAAATGCCAATATCCAGTCTGAGCAGGAAGAGGAAGGCGAGAATTCAGCATGTGTTCATGCATGTGTAGAGGGGAACGAGCCCACGGGAGGAGAAGCAGAGAGCACGGCTACCACATCAGAAGCAACTGGAGTTTTTCCAGAGGCAGGTGAACAGCTGGAATCGTGCAAGGAAACAGACACCTACACTGCAGAGCAATCCACATTTGCAAACCACAAGCCGCACAATGATGTAACGGAGCTGCAGCACTTAGCGGATGAATGTTCCGAGCCGAGTGACATTAATATCTGTGCAGATGGCGTATCACAAGAGCATAATAACCTCTCACCATGCAGCAGCGCAACGGTAACCCCATTGCTAGGGCAGGTAAAGAAAGCTGATCAGATTGTGGCGGAGCAGGAGCAAGATAAAAACAAAGCAACCTTGGCATTTAAAAACCACAGACAATCCTATTTAAGCCATAGTTTGTTTGAGAAAGAAACATTAGGCAATGCACTGACAGAGACACTAAACGTAAGCACTGCTGAATGTAATGCTTGGTCTGAGGGAGCTAGTCATCAAATGCAGTTGTCATGCACCATAAAAACCAAATGCATAGGGTCAGCCAATAATCAGGCGGGACATGAGACACAGCTTCCTTGCAGTGCGTCTTTGGGTCCCGTTAGCTCTTTGAATCCTTCTGAAGATCTTCACCAGGAATATAATGTATTGCATGAAACTAACATCTATTCCGTAAATGCTCAGCTTCCTGAAGACGGCAGTGGAAAGCAAAAGCAGGCCCTTGACACTTGTCACTCCAAAGAGGACTCTCTGGCCAGTTTGCCTTTGCAAACTAGCTTTTCTCACCACCAATATTTGCAGAACAGTAATAATGAAAAGGTAGAGTTCTCGGACTTCAGTGTGCAGCTCTCGGAAGAGGATAGATACACGGCCCCTGTGCTTGACACAGAGACTCAGTCAAGTTCATTTATTGTAAAAAGGTTCAACTCTGACTCAGAGAAAAATCTAGTTTGCGGTTCCACGCAAAATCCTTTAGAGCAAGGAAAATGGAAAGACACACGTGTCTTTCAACCCACTCTTCCGCAATGCAACACCACTGCTCCCGCACCTTTGGATGCTATTGGAAACATTCGTCATTGTCTTGCCGAAGACGTTCTAAATCATTTTGGGCAGTCTGAAAAAGAAGGACCAGCAGAACCTCATGTTCCACAATGCCCCGGTGAGCTGGCAGTTTCTGGTTTGGAGATCGAAAGCCCCCAGAAATTGCAAATGAACGACTGTATTCTTCCCTGCATGCCACCTTTGGATCAAAATGACATTCATGATGGGCTGCCAGAAAGCACTTGTGCTGAGCTGTTATGCCCTCTTTATAAAGGAAGCAAGACATGCACCGTCACAGACATGATTATTAATTCTCAGTCAATGCCTCTGCAGGGCATCCATGCTTGTCAGCCCACACCAGAAACCAAAGATTACTCAACGCAGCCCACTAATCTTTCACCAGTTGGAGAAAGAGACGGAGAGGTAAACTTAAATCAAGAAAAGGAGCTTAAAAAGTGCCATTATAATGGAAATAAACATCAAAATGAGCCAGAGGCCGCGTGCAATAGCTTTGTCATTCCACAGATCCCAACTGTTGTAAGTACTGCCTTTGAAAGGACAGCAGATTCTGGCCCTGTTGATCAAGAGGTCCACCAGTTTACAGAGGTGCCGGAGATGAGACCTAGTGACCCCTCCAAAAATGTGGATAATAGAGAAAATAATTCAAAAGGAGATGACTCGGAAAGCCATGGCGCTGAGAGTACTGGAGGAGACAGCAGTTGTATGTTAAATACCATGGAGCAAGAAGAGGAGAGTGGCATGTTTAAAAATATCCCAAATGCATCCAGAAATGGGCATCTGAAAGAAAAGAAAGAAAATGGCCTCCAAGTCACTTGTGATATTTGTTCAGCATCTTTTAGATCCAAACCAGGATTGACCAGACACAAAGCTGTAAAGCATCGGACGAAAAATGACGGCACACTGCTGCCGAGCAAAACTTCAAAGTTCAGTTTGAATCTGCTGGAGAAAACATCTAAAATGTCCAAGAAAGTCTCTAGGAAAAGCATAAAGGCCACTGCCAAAGAGAGAATGAATAACACACAAATGCCAACCAGCGCTGTTGGACATGTCTCCAAGAAAACATGTGCAGGTCAAGAGAAGGAGCCCAATGCACAAATGCAAGAAGTAGTTAGTAGAGTGCTCAGTGACCTCAGTGTCATATCGCTTGAAGTGTGCCATGAACGTCATCACACAGATATTCTGAGTAAAGAAACAAAGACAGAATCTCATAGCTCAGATACAGGGGGATTGGATGAATCAGTGACAGAAAAACCCGGTCCTAGAAAGCAACCAAATAAACGGGGAAAAGGCAGAAGAAGCCAAAGCAAAGATCCTGGGGGGTTAAATAGAAATTTAGAGAAGAAACTAAGTAGAAAAGCAAGAAGGAAAGTAAAGATGTTTCCCAATGAAAGTGAAGTCAATGGATTGTCCGACCTGGAGAAGAATGCTGTTGATGGTCCTTCCAATGTTGTTTCCAGTAGAATCAACTCCAGTCTGTCAAATGTGATTGAAGACTTGGCTGAGCCAGGCAGCTGCATCTCAGCAGAGGAACAAGACAGGCCATGCTCGCCCCAGCAGTCTCACACAGCAAAACGGTCACCTTGCATAGTTAAGCATGCAGATGAAGTGGGTGATTGGGTCATCTCTTCCATGGAGACAGACAGACAGGAGTCACTAAAGGTCCCCGTGAGCTGTCAAAAGCAGATGGAAGATCCAAGTCAAGGAGAAAAGGCACAGGCCAAAGAGAAATGGGCAAGTGGGTTCATGAAGCAAGTGGAGAAGGGGTTGAGCAAGGTATGCAAAGAACAGCTTGATGATGGTGTTGGCACAAATGTGAAAGAACGTGAGAATTCCTTGGGAGAGAGCAATCATGGGAATCATAGTAGTGCCTTCGGGCATCCCTTGAGTCCTTCCAGACCAGATCTGTCGTTAGAAACGTGTGAATCTGAAACGGCCAACAAGGATCCCACTAAAGGCATGTTGGAAAGTGCTTCTGATGACAGCCCTTGTTTGGCAGAGTCAAAGCCCTGGCGAAAGGGAGAGTTGCTACAGAGAAAGGAGTCCTGCACTGGTGATGCAACTGAGCCAGACCTGCAGGGTTTATTTGATGATGACGTCACATTTGCACAGCTGTTTCCAAGGGACAACCAGTTCACCCGGAGGAAGTGCACGCGTGTGTATGGGAAACGAACCAAGAAACCCAAACCTGTCACTGATGCAAATGTCGGGCCAGTGCGTGCCATAGACTTCTTTCCCATCCGGCTGGCTTCAGACCTCAGTGAAACCAGCTCTTTCTGTGTCACCAGGGACGATCCTTGTGAATATGAAACCATCTCCATTGACGATGCCTTGATGCTAAACATGTGTCACAGCAGTAAGCCCAAGGGGTGTGATGCCAGCTCCAACGCTTCCACAAATATTGCACTGCAGCCAGATTATGAGAAAAACAGCCAAAGGAAGGAGGTCATTGACCTGGAGGATGATAACATGTTAACCTTCCTCTGCCAAAACAACCAGATGGAAAACATCCCGAACTTGAACATTTGGGGAAGTCTTGAAAAGGAGGCAGAAAATCTTCCTGCTGATGAAATACTGTTCAAGTCCCCTACGGAGCTTGAAAATGAACATTCAATAGCAGAAACTAGCCCAGAACCCCCAGAGCTGGAAGAGGAATCCTTCAACAGCAAGATCAATGAGGACCAAGGTTCACCTGAGTTTCATACGATTGACATTGAGATGTTGAGTGCAAAGTTCAAGATGCAGGACATGTGCTTTTTCAGCCCTTGCAAAGATAATCCTGGCCATTTGGATGAAAGCCTGGTGTGTTTCAAGCAGAAGCCAAGCCAGCATAACAAACACAGCAAAAATAAGCTAGAAGATGGGAAGCCAGGCAAAAATCGCAACGATATGAACATCAAGTCTAAGGATAAACAATACAAATGCAAAGTGTGTTTCCAGTGGTTTCTCACCTTAGGGGAACTGGACTTTCACAAACTCACCCATAACCCTTCCCCTCCACCTACCTGCTATATGTGTGTCCAGCGCAAATTCAGCTCAAGGGAGCAATTGAGGGACCATTTAAAAGAGAAGCATGCAAAAAACAAAGCTGGCCTGTGGGCCTGCGGAATGTGCCTGAAGGAGATTTCCGATGTCTGGATGTACAACGAGCATCTCAGAGAGCACGCCACGCAGTTCGCTCGGAAAGGTCAGGCTCAGAAATCAACGATGGGTCTGCCCACCTGCTTCAGCGAGGACAACGCTGCGGTCACCCACTTCCTGAATACCATCATGTATCGGAAACCAAGCAAGTCATCCAAGCTGGTGGATTCCGCCAGCAAACACCTTGCCAGCAAAGAGAACAAGAGCCTAAAAGAGCCACCCCCCAACCAAGAGGCAAAGATAACTAAAGACGCCTTGGAAAGTAGTGTCAGAATTAAACCAGCTTCCTTCGCCTCCAGCTCTTCCAAAGGGTCTGCCAGTCCATCTCCAGACAATATGCCAAAAGGTGAAAGCACTCAAAAAGCTGTCCCCATGCATCCGGACTGCAAGGATCCTTCCAGAGATTGCCATCACTGTGGAAAACAATTTCCCAAGCCCTTCAAGCTCCAGCGCCACTTAGTGGTGCACAGCTTACAGAAGATTTACTTGTGCCACAAGTGCCCAATGTTCTATCCGGAAACCAAAGAGCTTCGAAGCCACCTGAGTCAAGATCATGGGATAGCAGAGGAGCCGGAGATCAAGCACACCACGCTGTATGCATGTGAGCTCTGCGCGGACGTCATGCATGTCATCAAAAAGTCGTTCATATGCAGCATGTGCAACTACACCTTCTCTAAGAAAGAACAGTACGACAGGCACATGGAGAAGCACCTGGCGGGAAGCAACAAGACTTTCAAATTCAGAGGGGTCATGAGGCCTGGCATCTCCTCCAAGGATGGCAATGAGAAAATCAAAGAGGAAAATTATCCAAGGGAGGACATGCCACCACGCAAGAAAAGGAAGCTCACACACCATGGCAGCTTGGATCCACACAACCCACCGATGCACCTTGACCATAGTAATGATCTACAGCTAGCTGATGTGCCTTTACCATCTCCCAGTGAGTCCTGCCCTGAAACAGGTGATGACCCTGGAGCAACTTTGCCCCAAACCTCTGTGAAAACAGAAGACCTCGTGGGTGACTTCAAAGACCTCCTGGCTGAAATGGAAAAATCTCAGTTCAATACCCTCCCGCCGCCCCCTTGCCTGTCTCCTTCTCTGCCCCAGGCTGTCGTGAGTGATCCAGAGCTCAGTTACACCACGATGCTTTCCATTGAAGAACTAGACAAAGGAGCCTTTGATGGGAAGTCTCTTCCTTTCCTGGACTCTTCTGAATTTCGTATGGACCTTTCTAATTTAGCTCATAACCAGGCCACGGATGGAAAGCTATCTCCACCTCATCTCACTGAGAAACATGGGCATGCAGATGGCCAAGAAAAACCAACCACGGGCAATCAAAGAGAACACCTGGTGGGGATATTGGACAATCCCAGTTCACGAGAAGAGCCTGTCGACGAGATCCCTTGCCTCAAACTAGCTAAGAAAATCCCAGAAATTTCTGCACCAAAAGTAGAAGCTCCACTGGCCAAGGACGCTCATAAAACATTGTGGAGCAGCCCAAATGTAGATGATGCTCCTAGGGAAATTGCATCCAAGTCCAATTATTCAGAGTCCGCCTACCCCTCTCTGCCTCTGAAGGACAAGACATCATCACCTGTTCTAAACAGGGCTGCCAAAGATTCAGCCCCTCAGAAGAAAACCGCAGGCAGTCAAGTGAGTGGCGAAGCTGCCTCCGCTGCAACTGGTAATCTGGGCAGCACAGAGGAGATTCAGAAACCCTGCTCACTAAAAGAAAAAGCCATGCCTGAGACAGGTGTCTGTGCCAAAGATGGCAATGCCAGTGCCAGCGACAGAGAAATAGGATGCAATCAAAACAAACTCTCAAGTCAACTCAAAGCTGAGGGAGTGGCCAACCCTGTGAAACACGGCCACTCGGATCCAGGTAAATCCTTGGACAAGCCGGCTCTGAACGGGCCGGGCAAGCTGCACCCAAAGAAGCGAAAAGAGCACAAGTCTTCGAGTCACAAAGGCAGCTCAGCGTCTAGGGAGAACATTGAGGGAGATGGGAAGAAGAAGAAAGCCCGAACACCGGGCCCTGGGAGGAGCGACGGGGCTGGAGAGCTCAAAAGAGCCGAATGGACTAACAACGAGGCTTCTGCCCTTTCCCCCGGGAAGAGGGAAATGCACTGCAACAAACTGATCCCCAAGCCCAGAATGTCAGGAGTTGGCAACCAGCTGAAAAAGATGGCGCTGGACACCTACAATCAGAAGAAGGTGACTAACCGTCATTCCAATGGAGACCTGAAACATAAGAAGGACATCCTGGGGAAAACCTTTCACCATCTCCTAGCCAAAGGCCCCGCCACGTCCCTACACAGCTCTTTAAACAGGCACAGAGCTGTCCAAGGTGCTAAACCTGCTGACTCTCACAATTACAGGACAGCCGAATCCCAGAACAATCTCCTAAGCCAACTGTTTGGACAGAAATTAACGAGCTTTAAAATTCCTTTAAGAAGAGATACTTCAGAGTAATTTATGAAAGTGACTTATGGTGATCCTCAGCTGCTTTCATGGGGTTTGCAAGGGAAAAATTATCAAAGCATTAAATTCGTTTGTGTAGCGTGATTTTTCTGTCTAGTTTAAATGAACTTGCACTGCAGTCTCTGTGAAATAGTTTGCTTTGTGTCTACTAATCTACTTTAATTCACCTGATTTATCATGCAAATGCTAGAACTTTGATGTTGCTGATGATTTTCATGAACTGAAATTGTAATCGCTTTGGGCAGACTGAATCGTCAAGAGCAATTGCTTTATTGCAGAAGTGCTGAGGTTATAAGGATACTTGCAAATCTCAGACCCTTTTGAGACTGCTTCTGTGTTATCTTTGTACAAAGTACTTGAAGAGATGAACTTCATTCCATAGACGTCTTATTCAGAAGGTGCAGTACACTGTAGAAAGCAATTTTTTTAAAAGATTTTGCACAAATAATCCTGTACAATTCATTAAATTGGGAACTGGCCTACGACATGATAAATTAAAAAAAAATTAAATTAAGAATCAAGTGCCACCTATTTTGACAGCCATTCCTAAGAATTTGTTTCTATGTTGCCAAGAAAATAACGAACTAGCTTGCTTGCTGCGTGGGCCTATTGTAGTGTTTCAAACATTGATGCCATTATTTGACCACTGTAGATTATGTAAATGCATGAAAAATGAGAATAACGCTAGCGAACTGCACCTTGACATTTGTGACAAACTTTTTTTGTTTCACGGATAAAACTGTGCCAAATTACCAGACCAGAATAGTACTGTCCAAGTGACCATAACGGTATAACTTCTAAACTATCTTACTGTATTGACTTAGTAGCTAAATAGGTATCAGCTTTTTACTATGCAGTTACTGGTGCTATTTTTATTTTGTAATGTGAATACAGACTTCCTTGATTTAAAAAGAAAAGGGAACAGATAGGAAGTAGCAGTGACCTGTAAAAGAAATCAAAGCAGGAAAATAAAACTTTTTATAACATCCTGTATGCTGGTACTCCATAGTGTTAAAAAGGTTATGTCATGTTATCGAGCAGGTATACAACTGAACTTTGAACCAGAAAGAAATCTCAGGTGCAAATGAGGACATGGAAGATACTTAAATACTATTGAAATACTCCCAAGTCAAGGAGGTGAAGTAATGCACTGATGTGATATGAACAAATAGAGTACTTTGCGTCTGTCCTGCAAAAAAAAATTTTTTTTTTAGTTTTAAAAGGGAAAAAAGAGGCTTTATCCTGTTAATATGTATCTTTACTGTCCTTTGTATTGTATAAAAAACTATTGTAGGTAATTTACCTTGGGTGCAATGTGTTATGTCAAAAGTTTTTATTTTGATATTTTGTCAGAGAGGAAAAAGAGAGCAAGAAATGCCTTTTTATTATGTCGTATGTGTGCTATTAAAGTGCCTCTTTAATATTGTTAAATAAAGTATGAGATGAAAATATGGGGTGGTACTGTAAAATCATACCTAATTAATCTTTTCAAATATATTCCAATATTTTCACAGAAACTCCCAGACTCCATGGAATTTGTCAGATGTTTTTCTTTCTTCTTCTTTCCTGCACTGCATACACACACCCACGCCCCAATTTTGCTGGGAGTTTGCAGCCAGAGACTGTTTATTACTGTGTGTATGTGTGCGCACATGTGCATGTACAGGTACACACACAATAGGATCTGGTGTGGTCTTATAACCACTCAACTAATAATAAATAATAACTTGCTAGGTTAGATGACTTCTATCAATCTAAGGGGGGGAGGGATAGCTCAGTGGTTTGAGCATTGGCTTGCTAAACCCAGGGTTGTGAGTTCAATCCTTGAGGGGACCACTTGGGGATCTGGGGCAAAATAAGTACTTGGTCCTGCTAGTGAAGGCAGGGGGCTGGACTCAATGACCTTTCAAGGTCCCTTCCAGTTCTAGGAGATGGGATATCTCCCTTAATTATTATTATTTTATTATTAAGGTGGCCCCATTACCACAGTATCTGTCCTCACAGCACCCCATTTGTGGTAAGGTAGTGCCATTATCCCCCTTTAAAAGATGGTGAAACTAAGGCATAGAGAGATGAGTGACTTGTCCAAGAACACAAGGCATTGTAGGGTGGAGCACGGAATTGAACCTGCATCTCTCAGGCTCCAAGCCTCTAACTACTAGGCCATCATTCCTCTAGTTGCTGGAGGGGAGTTTTTAAATAACACTTATCTCACCTATTGTGCTTGTCATCCAAACCTCTCAAAGCATTTACCCAGAAATGGTAAGTTCAGTTCTCGTCCTGCTGCACATAGGGAAACAAAGGGGCCAAGACTTATCCAAGGTCATATCCTGTAGGTCAGTGCCAGAGCTGGGACTAGGAGCCAGGCAGCTTAGTGCACTGTCCACTGGGCCGTGCTGCCTGGTCCATAACGGCACCATCGCTGCCAGGATTCAAGATGAGGTTTGATAAGATGTCCTGGGAAGCGAGCAGCGAGACTGTGAAGGTGGCCGACCCACAGAGGCCTTTCTGGCTTGTGAGGAGAGGACCGTCACTGAGGGTGATTACTGATTGGCTGGAGATTAGTTGGGATTGGGTTAAAGAGCTATAAAATTTGCCCCAACTTTAAAAGAGTCAGTGTAGCGTGGGAGCTTGACTTGACCAGAGGCCTGTGTGATGCACTCCGGGCAAGAAGCCTAGCTCCGAGAGAGGTGGCTGTAGATTTCAAAGTTGGAGGTCAGTTGGGAAGCTCGCCTTAGACAAAAGCCTGCTCCAGTGATTTAGTGTAACCTGGGACGTTAACATAGGCAAAGGTTTGCTGGGAAAGCTCGGTTCTAGGCAGAGCCCACTACCAGCCTGAGAAGATTTCCTTTCATTGGATAAAGGCTTATTCTAGTGCTGGGGGTTTTGCTTTAGCTGGCAATTATATTATCGTCAACTGATTACCTAAATTATTGCCGTTTTTATGGGACCTCAAATTAAAAGAAAGTCTATTTTGTCCTATGTTTTTAATGCTCCTGTGTCTTTTTTCTGCTTCCTTCACCTTGACTGTACCTGACTCTACAGCCACCGTTTACATGCACGAAATCACGGTGTGACGTGGCCCCATGTATGTAGGTAGGTTTATGTGCCCCCCATTCATGACCATGGTATCCCTGAGTTCAGTAACTAGAACTGTGATGTGGTGTCCATAGGAACTGCTACACCAGAACACCAATGGGTCATCTAGCTTGATATCTTATTTCCAGCAATGGCAGATGCTTCAGGAAAAATCCCCCATAATGCACCTGTGTCTGAAATACCAGAAGGGGCACAAGAGAATTTCTGCCTGACCCATAGCTTATGCCTTGAAACATGAGGATTTTGACTGCCCTGGTCATTTTCGCAGGTGGCCAAACCGGTTGAGATCAGATAAGTGAGGACAGTTAGCTTTTGTCTCATTTTTTCACTTTCACACTCCACTGCACTTTTAGTAGGATCAAGAATCTGACCTGCAGCAAGACAAGAATACGTTCCCACAGGTCACCCAGCTGCACTGGCGGAAGTAGGCGCTTGGAATCTTGTGAAACCACGTGATCATCCCCGGCCAATTTTGCAGACCCAGTAAGTTAGACTAAGCAGCATCTAAATGTCTGCGTGCTTCTCTCAAACTAAAATGACCCTTCTGAGGTTCACCCCTCGCTAGTCATTATATCCTAGCGGGTATCATTGCACTCCCCCCCCCCTCCAGCCGTATCTCAGCCTGGTCACCCAGAATGAAGTGCTAGAAGCCCTGAGAGGTAATGGAGCTGCAGCAGAGCCATGACGGCTAGCAGAGACCCACTCTGTCTGCTCCTAACAGACGGGATCAGTCCCACCTGCCGAGAAGTGGCCCTGTTTGAGAAACACACCTGATCCTCTAAAGCCAATGCTAGGTGCAGAAAAGCTCTCCCACTATTGCCCAGTGTCAGACCTCCCATTCCTAGGCAAAGTCATTGAGAAAGGTGTGACAACAATGTGTGACCGCTACCAGCATCCTGGATGCCTCCCAATCGAGCTTCAGCCCAGGTCAGCTTTCGTAGTTCCAAGACAGCCTCCTCATGGCCATGGATGGAGGCCACAACTCAATGCTCATCCTACTTGACTTTCGGCCACGGTGTACTGCTGCCCGGCTGACGTGATGTAGCTGAAGTACTACACTGGCTTGAGTCATTCCGTCATGACCCAAAATGTGGTGATGGGCAACTGCTTTTCACCCTTGACGTCCTTTATCTGCAGCATGCAATGGAGCGATATGGTTGCCTCCAGTTGCTTCCATAGCCACATAAGATCACTGGGCATCTTGCTACTCTCCATGGACTCTTCTTCCAGCAGTGCACCTGTTTCACCCAGCTGAGTGTCTCTTCTGCCATGGATGCAACCAACACCATCACAAGGAAGTCACAATGCCCAAAGGAGAGAGCTACCTGGATAAAAAGCAGCTGGTTTAAAGGCAACCCAGGCAAGACCAAAATCATGGGAAACTTTGTGTAATGGGAAATTTGGAATAATTGGCCAGGTCATTGTCCTCGCCTTCCCTCGAGGATGCCTGCTACCCCTTTGTCTAAGTGGTGCAAAGCCCCAGCGTCCTGCTTCGGTCAGCACTTAGCTTAAATGGTCAAATATCCTTCCACCTCCCGCTGGCTAGGGAATGTCCGCCCTTCCTCCGGGATGGGGATACGGCCACAATGATCCAGGCACTCATCACCTCTGGACCAGGTTAGTGTAACTCGCTGTATCTGGGGCTGGCGGGGTGCAGCAAAGCAGAGGCTACCGCTTGCACAGAATGTCGCTGCCAGCCTCCTTATTGGGGCAGGCTGCTGTGAGCCCATCACCCCTGCGCTCCGATGCTGCCGCCGGCACCCAGCCCACTGCCACAGCCCGTCTGTCCTCATCTTCAAAGTCTGGAGTGGGTCAGGACACAGCCACCGCAGGGATCACCTCTCCAGCCATGAGCCTGTAGAATAAACCTGTTCTGGAGCCGTGCAGCTCCCCAAGCTCGGGCTAGGGGTGCGAGACAAATCATTGGTGGGTGAGCAGGGTCTGCCTATGGGTTGAGCATTTCCACCCCAGCCAAATGAATAAAGGAGAGGGAAAGACAAGACAGAGCCGTGTCTGTCCCAGACAGTGCCTCTCTACCAGGAAGAGGAAAAGAGCAGAAGATTCCTTAAGTCCAGTAGGGACCTCATGGAGCAGCCTTAATTTGCCTGGTAATGAATTCTCTAGAAAATCCTCCCCTAGACAGTATGGAAATGAATCAGCTATGTAGCTGATCCCAGGGCTGGAATAGCAAGGGGCTGCAGGCCAAGATTGAGGGGCACCTGCAGAGCTGAGAAAGGAGGGGGCCAGTTCCGGAGTGGCAGAGGGGACTGTTGGTCGGGAAGGAGATGAACTGGCAGTGCTGGGTGGGTGACTGCAATAGTGAACAGTAGAGGGGAGAGGAGGTTACAGGTCATGGTTGGACTGAAATAGCAGCGGTCACTGAAGGTCAGAAGGATTAAGTAAGTGACTTGTCCCAGATCACGCAGCAAGTCAATGGAAGCGCAAGGAGCATTACCCAGGTCTCCTGACTTGCAGCTGTCTTGCTCTGACATTGTACCATGCCTCTCCTGATATTGCAGAGCCATGAGCCCCATGTGTTGAGCACTGTGACCCCCACAACTCCAGGGAACAGGCTGCGAGTGGAATTCAAGGACATGCCATCATGTTGATGTTTCCCCCACTTGGGGGTATCACTGGGAGCTGTCCAAGTAACATGAAATATGGTAGCTGCCAGACAGGTAGTTCACATCAGTTAATGTTCAGCCCATCAGCCCAATCCCCAACACGAATGGGAGTTGCCAGCATTTTTTCTAAAACGGGAAGGGAGCCTCATAGCAACATTGGTTCCTGAGAAGAGTGGGACAGTGTCTGGTTGATGGCTTTACACACTGTTCATATAGGTGTGTTCCCCAGAGCCCAAAGAATAGGGCTTATGATGCATGAAGTCTGAAGTTTTCAAAGCTGCCTCCTGGATTTAGATGCGCAGATCCCATTGAAACTGATAATGCAGTGAACAGTCACAGGTGTACTGGTGCATGATCAGATCAGCGAATGATCACATCTTCCCAGAGACACTTAGAGCAACCAGCTGCTGCCAGGCCAGTTTGCACAAGGTGGGGTTGGGAGGAGAAAGGGGGTTGAGAGAACCTACTGCCGCAAATGCAGAAATGAATAGATGTGGAACAAAACCAGATCTCTGACTCTGGGCTTCAGATCTCTGTCAGGGTCAAATCAAAGCCCGCATGTGAACACCACCAAGCTTGGGGGGCTCAATCCATATGGAAAGGGCCAATGTGCCTCATGTGTGCTAGCTTATCAGGTATGTAAGTTACATATATGTGTATGGAATGATCATACATAGTCATGTATGATTCATACCAGTCCAACATATAACAACAATGTTACTTAGATGGCAGTTAGAGATATATTGTCTATGGTTACTTAACATTAGGTTTTGGACCGCTGAGCCATACTACCACCAGGTTCCGGAGAACTGGCCCATATCTGAGTCTCAGGTTTGGGATGGCTGGTCCTTCTACTAACACCAAGCTGGGGAATCCTGACCTGTATTCTTGTGCAGAGCTGGCCAGAGGTGGCCTTTAAACTTCATCAGTAGGACATCGCAGGGGAGTTTGGCAGTATTTCCCTGGTTGTGCAGCACGCCGTCGCTGATGACTCGGACACTGACTACAAATGAATGAATTTGGCAAATTAACAAGCAGGTCAACAAAAACAACACAAAGAGCCAGGCCCATGCACCTTAGAACCCCTTTGTTCATATCATTTGGTCAAGTGCACTTTAGTTTGAATGTCTGATGATGTCATCGTGGTCTATTGTGGAAATGTAATGAAACCTGAGACACAGGAGAAACTCACTGCATTGTCTGCTGGGAGGTGGGAGATTCTCCAATTCTGGATGGCTTAAAATCTAGACTGGAGCCTTTCTGGAAGATACACTTCAGGCAAACTCAAGTTACTGGGTTCAATGCAGGGGTAACGGCATAAAATTCTCTGGCTTCTGTTATACAGGAGATCAGACTAGATAATCCCACGAGCTGATTTGGCTTTAAAATCTCTGAACCGTTTGCAAAGAGCCCCCCAATGTTTTTGCATAGTTTATGAGGTTTAGCGATATGCAGATCAACAAGATGCTACTGCATTTCAGAGCTTGGAAGGTAATGAAGTGAAACGATGCCGGTGTCTTGTCCGTGAGGGAGGGGGACGCATCTGGCACAACTTGGTCAGTATCAGTTTGTCCTCAAGGTGACCTCTGCCTGCACAGCAGTGAGGTCTGAAGGTAGGAGGCTGGCACAAAGCGTGAGCATATTATATTCTTTAATTACTGTTGCAATCATAACATTTAAACGCTGTCAATGAGAGATAGCTCATAACCGCAGGCTAGAATCCCTGCCACTTGGGGCTTGTAACTAAAACTGCAGGATTAATTTGATTAATTGATAGAATTATTTTCCAAACTACTCTTTTGTTTATGGAGGCTTAAAATGCTTGCCGCCTGCACCCTCCTGGTGTGTTGCAGAGTGGAGATAAAGCCGGCTGAAAATAATTAGTATGGCTTAATTTAAGGGAAAAATAACCTCAGAAGAATTTTGCAGAAAATTTAGAGCAGCACGTTTTAGTTGGTTTTGGCAGGAAATATTATAGAGTTGGAAATGGGACTTTTATGCTTTGTCTCGACTATATTTCACCCGGGCTACAAACCCACCGGAGAGAGGAATATTTCATTCCTGTTTGCTCTTGCATTTTTCTTCCTCCTCCAGATTCTTTATGGCAGGGCCTCAAAAACAGCTCGGCGGAAAGCAACAGGTTTAGCTGCAGGGCACGGAGGCGTCAGGGTTTGATGCTGTTGGTCAGTCGGGAATTGGTCCTGCTTTGAGCAGGGGGTGGGACTAGATGACCTCCTGAGGTCCCTTCCACCCTGAGATTCTATGATTCTATGTCGTTCTGATTGTCTCCAAGGGGACGTTTTGTTCAGCCTCCCTAAAGCCACCCTGACTTACTAGGTGGTACCTTACTCTCTGGGGAGCAATGTGCAGAGTGAGGCGGTACCCAGCCTCACTAAGGACTGCAGAGTCTGGTTCTGCATGTAGCTGGCCTAAATAACCATGGGCCGTTGTTACTGTTACCCTTGTCCTTCCTTCCATAGTCTGCCCCACCTCAAATCTTTTACTGGGGGTCGGAGGGCAGGAGTTCTTCCTTCCCGGATCTCTTAGGCCTGGGGGTCTTCGGAGCAAAAATATCATCCATCCCTGAGCCGTCGTCTTCAGACAGCTGTTGCCCCGGTTGGCTCTGCCCCCGATGATGATGTAGGTATTGTGCTGGGCAGGACTTCTATCTACGACCAGACGGGAAAAGGACAGGATGAGTCAAGGCCTCCTAAATGCCCACAAGTCACTTTTTCTTTTTAACGAGACCAAGACTGGCCACTAGCTCCCCGTGACACTGGCTCCGCTCAAGGGGATGAGACAGCTGGCTTGGTGCCATCTGTCCTCACTCATTCTGGCCTTAAACAAAGCATCTCTTCCCTAGCAGAGTGGGAATGATTCCGCACATTAGACAGCTCAGCGGCAAGTCAACAACAGTCTCGCCCGCATGGGCCCACCCTCCCTAGCGCTCTCTAAAGCCCATCAGTGCCGCGGAAAGACGCCGCAGGCCGGGAGCTGCAGAAAAGGGGCTGATGTGCAGCCCGGCCAGCTCTTGTTCTGGTTTAGAAACACCCTTTGGCTTGGAGCGTTTGCTACAGGGGAACCCACCTCCCAGGACAAAATAATTAAAAGGGCCTCTAAGAAGTCAGTTAAGGCCAACCTGCACTTAACTTATTTCAGTGGAATTGCATGTGTCTTAATGTACCGGCACTGGCCCCCGTCCTACCTGGGCAGAAGAGCTGTCTGTGCTATAAGATTGGCGTCTGCCTCTGGGCGGGGAGGGACGGGGCATGTCACATGGCCCTCCAGTGACTGCCCCGCAGCAAGGGTGAGTGACCTAGGCCCCGATTTTCAAAGGCATTGAGGTGTTGCTGCAGTCAGCGTTGCAACGCCTACGTGATTTAGGAGCCTAAGCCTCAGTTTCGAAAGGGTTTGAGGTGCTTAGGAGCCAACGTCTCATTGACAGTGGATGGGATCAAATGGCTTCTGAAAATGATTTAGGCTCCTAAATCAGTTGGGCGTTGCATCGCTGACCGCCGCGACGTTTAAACTCTTTAAAAACCTGGACCCTGGCAGCACGGCCCAGGAACAGGGCGCTCCTTTAGTGCCAGTAGCAGGTGCCTGCGGGTTTGGAGCTAAAGGCCCGGCGTTCTAGTCCTGTCCTCTCAGTGTCGGTGTGTGACTGATCTGGTACTAATTGTACCTGTCATCTGCAGCACAGGATTTCATTGCAAAGTGTAGCTGAGCAAAACTGAGCCCACCGAGTCTGGATCCGGACCACTAGTAACTGCCATTCAGGACAGCATTAGCAGCGTGGGAATCTGATCTATCTGCCTCCTCCCTTCCATAGCTCTGACCCCTGCCGTGCCCCGGGGACAGCAAACCGCTTATGCTCAGGTAGGTTTTGGTTCTGTGACTTGGCTTTTGGGCAAGAGACAAGGAAGTATTCACAGATGGGGAGATACCTGATTTCCCACTTTCCCTTTTGCAGGCAAAATGTGTCATTTTTGTCTCCTCTGAGCCGTGCAACCTGAGCGCCCCTCACATTTCAGCTCAGAAAATGACTTGTGCATAATAAGAAGCGCGGCAGGACCCCTGCGGGAGCGGGGGAGCCTCCGAGCTCAGCGCTCTCGCCTGGGAAAAAGCAACCCCCCTGTCCATCAGTCAGACTCAGCTTCCTGAAGCCCTGGAGTTTGCTGAGACCTGCATTATCACCGAGCAGCTCTGGCGCGTTTGACACTTGGAAGACTGCAGGCCTCCACCAACGTAATTCCAATGAGAAAGGAAAAGCTGGTTTGCTTTTTGCAGCGAAAGATTAACTCTAGCTGCGCAGCGGCTACCCAGGGAGAAGAGAGACTTAAGTCGGGGAAGGCAGGGGAAGAGGCTGTGTGTGGGAAGAGACACTATAGGTGTAATTGGGAGGTCAGATGAGGTTCAGATCTGAGCAGACATAGGAGACACTGACTGGACAGTATCTGTAACTAGGGGCAGAGGGGCAGATCCTCACCTAGTGTCAATCAGGGGAGTTTCATTGATCCTCAGCTGGGGTCGATTGATGGAGCTCCATTGACTCTTACACTGCTGGGGATCTGGCCCATTGACTACAACGGGAGCTGCGCCGATTCAGACCCGCTGGGGATCTGCCCCCCAACTCCACTGGTGCTCTCCTGATTTACACCAGTGGACAATCCAGCCCAGGATTTTGCATGCTGTATTGTTTTGGAAGTTGGGTTCAATCAAAAGCCAGGTGAGACAACGCGCCAGCAGACATGCCAAACCTGCGGGGAAAAATGCAGAAATTGGGCTTGTTTTTGGCTTAATTAGCTTGTGAGTTGCTTGTTGGCTAGTTTTTGGCTTGTGGCTTGTTGTAGCTTGTTCCTTCTTTTTTTTTTTATCAGCTCCCGGCAAGCAGGGGCAAGGGGGGGAGAGAGCCAGGGGTGCACAGCAGGCCCACCCCAGCCCCAGACTGCACGCAGAGTGTTGGGGTTCTTAGGGACTGGCTTGTTTTGGCCTTGTTTTGAAATGGGATTAGCTTGATTTTTGGCTTATTGTGAAAGTCGGGGGGGCTTATTTACCGTGTGAACGCTGGCAACCGTGCGCACCAGTACTATGGGGGAAGGGGCTGTGCTGCATTGTTCTCTTAGTGGGTTATTCCCACTTTGGAAACTTTATGGATTTGCACGTGAAGCCTTCCCTTGCCATCCTCCTGTCTGGGGAGGTTGGTGGGGGTGCCACCCTCTCCGGGCCCTACAGGGCCAGGGATTCAGGCTGATTCTCCTAAGACTGAGCAAAGCCCAGGTCTGTCTGGAGAAGCCCTGTACCTCCACATTGCCACAACCCCTCCCTGGCCCCTCTAGTCCCGAGGGAGCCAGGCAGCCATGATCTTCCCTAAATACCAGTGCTACTGAAACCCTCCTCAGGGGGGAATTGCAGTGCGGAGGGGTGGGGATGCTGCCCCAGTCAGCACTAAGTTGAGTTGGGATTTCCCCTGGCACTGGTGAGGACTCACGGCTGTAGATAACGTCTGAGCCCCAAGACCTGTGCAGGGCTGATCGCTGGAGGGCACACGCAGAGGCAGAGGATGGCATGTAGCCAGCATTCTCAGTGCCCCTGGGCTGAGATCCATCTCTCTTGCAGGGCATATAAACCCCTCTCTTCTTTTCCTTTTTAGAAGACAAAGGGAAACGAATGCTGTCGGATGTTATGTTCATTGCACGGAGAACTCAGGAAAGCAGCTGGAAAAGTTTAATGCCTGAGCAAATTAGGCACCGCAATTAATTGAATCGACCAATGCAGCCCGCTTTTCTGTCCACAACCTGATTGTGATCTTTACAGGGGGTTGTTGCTGTTCACAACCGTTGTGCCAAATATTTCACACAAGTGAACACTGGCTTCTGGTTCAGTTGTGAACTGGTCGATGTTCATTCGCACTGTGTGATTGGTCACCCATGGCAGGCGACGTTGCATATCTGTTGTTTGATTCATTTGACCTAAGCTCAGGGGATGAAAACAAACAGGGAGGGCCCTTCTCCTGTTCACACGTCATCGGTGAACGTTCGGAATGGGCGACAGAGCGACTGCGCAGAGCCAAAGCGATGTCAAAATGGCCGCCTGAACGTTTTGGGTGCAAAATGTTCATGCTGCGTTTCCTTTCCACCGCCGTTCTCATGCATAACACCTTGCTCAGCACAGCCAAATGTTTGCAAACATTTGAATAAAAAGTCCTATGAGTAGCACCCAAGCAGGCTGGCTAGGATTTAACTGTGAGAATCTCCATCAGGGTATTTTGTTTTATTTTTTGCTGTATGTGCTCCCTTGCAAATCCAGTACTTCCCACAGCAGCTGTTTGCTCCAACAGTGCACACACAATTCAGCTGACCTGGCTTCTAAGCCACATGCCTAACTCTTCTAGCTTTAGGGCTTTAAGCTTCTCCATGATGCGTTGGGTATGACCAGAGGTACCATGGGCATGAAGCTGCCATCAAAGGCTAAAGGGTTGGGGTTTTTTTAGGAGACTAAATATATTCTAGAGTTAAAAATGGGCTGTCATTCCAAATTAGTCATGGTTAATCTATCTCCCATTCCCCCTACACACACAAAGAAAATCGGAGCTGGCCATCGCTGGTCATTTACAGCTGGCCTAAGCGATGTGAGTGAGCACCCGTAACTCTCATTAGCGTCAATGCAAATCATCAACCCTCCACACCTCTGACTATCCTGCCAAGAGAGATGTAGTGCCTGGACTTGAATAGCATCATCTGCCTCTCGGAATGAGCCTGTCTCTTCCATCTCTAGCATCTACAGTCTGACTCTATGATCATAGTCATAAATCACCTCCAAGACAAAAGGCATGCAGCCGCCCATTCTGTATGGCTTAGGCTGTGGAGCTAAACGTTAGTAACAGCAAACTACACACGCGCGTGCACACACACACTCACATACCCACATATAGATTCTAAGGCCAGAAGGCACCACTGTGATCATCGAGTCTGCTCCCCCTCCCCCGCTTGTATAGCTCGGGCCCTGAAACTGCTCCAAATTCCCGGAGCAGATCTTTTAGAAAAACATCCCATCTTGATTTAAAAACTGTCAGTGCTGGAGAATCCACCACGACCCTTGGTAAATTGTTCCAGTGATTAATTACGCTCGTACTCTTAGGGGAACACGTCTCACCTCATTGTTGCTAATGCATCTTCATTTAACGTACAGGGAGATGTCACTGAGGTTGCACCAGGAGAGGAGGAGGTTGTTTGCAAGGATTGCAAGAGAAGGGGGGAAGTTGATGGGCAGAATATGAGAGTGAGCGCGAGTTGCCTTTGGTGATCACAGCATTTAGAAGTGAAGGGACAATCTGCTGTAGGGCAGAAATGCCTGCAAATCCCTCCGGGAATCAATTAGGGAGCCCCATTGCTGCACATTGGTGCTACAGAGCATCTCAGGAAGAAATAGTGAGATAAAGAGGAAAGCGTGAAAGCTGTGGCACTCCCCGTGGATGTTGGTTGTAGCCCCTCAGCCATACCACCTCTGGCTGTGATCTCAGCCGGTCGCGCATCAGGTCTGGTCAGGTCAGTAGCTGGATTGGAGACGACAAAGGAAACCTCTGTGTTGCGGGAAGTGGTGTCACTTTGGCCTCTGAGCCAGTAGTGAACTCCTGCCCCCGAAGATCGTCAGGAGACGCTGCACTGGTGGGCTTGCCAGCTTTTGCAGATGGCAATAACCTGAGAACTTTGAATGTGGTCATTAAAGAAACCCCTGGGACTTTCCCCCCAAAGTTTGAGCTGTTACCCCCGTTTCCTGGTCAAATTCCAGTGGGGTAACAGGCTGCCAACCTAGATGTCAGTGTCGTTTATTCCAGATATACACGGTCTGCAGCTTCAGTGGTTTGAGCATTGGCCTGCTAAACCCAGGGTTGTGAGTTCAATCCTTGAGGGGGCCACTTGGGGATCTGGGGCAAAATCAGTACTTGGTCCTGCTAGTGAAGGCAGGGGGCTGGACTCGATGACCTTTCAAGGTCCCTTCCAGTTCTAGGAGATAGGATATCTCCAATAATTTAATTTAAATTTAATTTAATTTGGGGCTCATGGGAAGAATCCTAGGGCTGGCAGGCTGGTATTACGGAGGGCTTGCCGAAGCACCATTTTTGTACTGACTTAGTTGAAACAGCATTACCCTCCAGTGCAGACGCAGTTACACTGGTACAACGTTGTGTCACTGGTTTAGCTTGTGTCAGTACATTAACCAATACAGATGCTGCAACCGCTCTTTTAATACAGGCCAGAGTCATGTTCGTTGTTTTTTGGTTTTACCTGAAACCTTTCTGTTTTTTTATGATCATAGATCGGCGTCTAAGAACCCATAGCACCCAGTGGATGTTTGTAAGTGGGATATGTTAAAAGGCCAGAGAGGGATTGGGGTTTTTTTCCCCTAGGAAGAATTCGCTTATTATAAATAAAGATGTTGTGGCAGACGGCAGAGCCACCAATTCGGATTGGGCCCCCGTTATGCTGGGCACTTTATAACCATATAAGATGACACGGCTCTGGTCCAAGGAACTTACCATCTCTTGTCTCTACAGAGCATCCCATTGGCATCGGCACTGGCACACAGCCGTGCCTTTCTTCGGGCTGCGTTTGACCTAGGAGAGGCGTAAATGGAACCGATTTGTGCCCAGGTGATAAAAGGTGTTGGAGGCAGTCACTGCAAATTCGGATTAAACCATTTTAAAAGCCTCTGAACTACAATTAATTGTTTGGCAGGGAATTGTCCGGCCTTTAGGAACAAACCAGGGCTGTTGGATGAATCTCACACACGAATCAAAAATAGCCTGGCCAGAAGGTGGCAGCACTTTCTACATCACTCTTTGGCCGTGGAGTTTTTTGGCGATTCTGAATTGAACGTGTGTGTGTGTGTGTGTGTGTGTGTGTGTGAGAGAGAGAGAGAGAGAGAGAGAGAGAGAGAGAGAGAGAGAGAATGACCCTGTGTAAATACACGATCTGCAGCTTTGGGGCTCATGGGAAGAATCCTGGGGAGGGGAGACTGTTACAGTGACCTCACTGCATATTCAGCATGTTCTGCATGGGTGAGGCCTGCCACATGCCACCATGTTATTATGGCCCCATTGGGTGCCTCTCTTAAATGTCCAATCCAAATCAGTGCGGGTCGGCGTTCCAAAATCTACCCGGGGCTCTCCGCCTGGCCGCCCCCCGCACCCCATTGAACATGTCTGAGGCGCAGCCTCCGCTGGGCTTTCCAGTTACATTCCTCCACCAACATATTCTCGCTCGCTCGCTCTGTGTCGCTAATAATATCACTACAGATTAATTGGCACTAATACAAATGTACACAGCTCCATAAAAAGATGTCACCTCCCGCACAATGGGAACCAGGGCTGGTTGCATATTATCTCTGCACGGCAGGCATGTAATTCACTCCTCTGGAAAACATTCTATTTATTCTGTTACATTATAACAATCTCTCTGCAAACATGACTTGAGCAGGGAAAAACGCGCGCGCGTGCACACACACACACACACACACACACACACACACACACACACACACACACACACACACACACACACACACTGCAGCTAGCCTTGCTGTCAGAACCATTATCTGTGGTTACTGCCCCTAGTGAATGCTCAGCCTCAAAGTCTGCAAGATCATCTGCGCCTTGATAAACATAATTGGAACCCGTTAGCTGCTATGGCCCATTGGCAGGACTGGGCCGCCCGCTGCGGAGACTGGCACGGAGATTACCCTGCCTGAGCCCCATTAGGTGCCGGGAGTCAGAGGGGTTTGGGAACACGAGAGGTTGGAGGGGGTCTATCACAGTCATGCAGAACCCCCAGGATTTGGACTTTGGCTCTGGTAAGAGGCACTTGTCCAAAACAGCTGCAGATTCATAGGCCTTGGGGAGCTGATAGGCCTTGGTGTGATGCCAAAAGTGAGCTGGGCCAATTAAAAGGCCCCTGGCAAGGAATGCACAATTCTAAGGAATAAAACCTGTTTCATTATGTCAGGGTGTGCTTTCCTCCATGGTGCACGCTCACTGGTTTGGCATTGCAGGGTTGCTCTCGGGAGTACCAGGTGACATGCTCTGGTTTGTCATTGTTGGGTTGCTTGTGAGTACTGGGATGGATTCACACTGGTTGAGGATTTTAGGACTGGTTTGTTATTGTAGGGTCACCCACAAGCACGGGGCAGTGCACATTGACTCACAATTACAGCATTGTTCACGCATGCTGAGCTCCACATTGTGTTTTGTTTTTGTAGGGATGCTTCTGACGGCAGAGCTCTGTGGCTGTTTTGTTATTATAGGGTTGCTCATCGATACGGTTGCCATTGATTTAAAACAAAGAACAAGCCCCCCAACAGTAACAAGGAAGTGGTTATTTTTGGAAAGAAAAGCCACAATGCATGGATTTTGAAAACAGGTTCAGAATGACCAGTAGGGCAAATGTTTAGCCTATCAACCTCCAATTAATATACACTCATGGGCGAGAAGGCAGCAAGGCCGCAATCCTGCAAAGTCATGCTTAACTTTACTACCATGAGTGATCACAGTGAAATCAATGGGCCTGCTCCAAGTAGTAAAGTTAAACATGTGCACAAGTCTTTCCAGGATCCGGGCCAAAATAACAGTAGAAGATATAATGGAAACCCTGTCTTACACTCACCTTCGACCCTCAGCTGGTCCTCCCTTCGCTCACGGCTGGTAGAAGTAGGCCCATGCTGTGGCAGTCCAAACAGCACAGATTCCTTGAAGCCATTTATCCCTGCAGTTCTGCCCCAGAGCCAGCACTTTGTATCTGATTAGCCTCAGCCTTGTCCTCATCCTTGGTTAAGGTCGCTTGTGTTTTCTCAGGTTGTTGTGACTGAACCAAAACAGTTCCGAAAGTGGAAGAGTTTCGTGTCTATGTGAAAAGGAAAATATAGATAAGCGACACACTTTCTGCGTTCACTTTGCACTGGTGTAAGTGGAGTTACACTGTATTTAGACCAGAGTGTATACTGAATTTGGTCCATGGTCTATATGCATTTGCTGTATTGTCTGTGGGAACCCAGACTTTTCCCCAATTGATAAAGGTACCTCCCCTTTCTTTCTCTCTCTCTCTGTCTCTCACATACTGCTGTATGAACACAAACCTCAGCAGCTGCGTGGTTTTTGTTTCTGTTGTACTCAACCAAGCAATTTCTCTCATCGTCTGTCAGGGAAGACACAAGCGTAAGCAACCAGGCGAGGTGCTCAGTAAATAATATTACCTTTGTGCATTTATTTCTGAAATTATCTAAATGTATATGGAAATTGGCCACTGCCAATTGGGCTTCCGTCCTTCCAGTATGCTCCTTACCTTCACCATGGTGCTCCGAAGGTCTGACACCGCGGCTGTAGAGAGATTCTAGCCCCTTCTGATACAAAGTAAAGATGCTAAATAGAATTTTCTAAAGAGGATGGCCTGATTCTCCTCTCCCTTTCGCCATTATACCTCACGCCCCCCGCCTTTGGTGGCGTTACGCCTGATTGATAATGAGCTGGTGCAGAGGACAATCGAGCCCCACGTGTGAGAAGCTCACATGGGCCCCAATCTTGCAAAGATTTACACATGTGCTCAACTCGACACACGTGAGTAGCCCCACTGCTGTGTGTAAGTTGTGGCGGGATCGAGACCACAGAACCTACCTGAACTGGAAGGAGATCTATCAACCCTGCAGTTTAATGGGAACCTACAACCAGCAAGACAAGAAACTGAACTGAAATGTGCAGAATAATATAGACAAACACTGACTATGTGCTGCCCAGGCTGCTTAGGGTGACTGGCCCCTACCAATTTGGTAGCAGAATTGACAACTGCAGTGGCCGTGAACCATTCTCCACAGCAAGATCTCCCTCCGCCCCTTGGACCTCTTCCTAATTCCTAACTTAATTTATTCTGACATCCTCACCGCGAGCTTGACCTCCTTCCTGGAATCATGTGGTGCTTAAAACTCATTATTGAAACAGGATGTTAATTAAAAACCCTTAAAAAAAAAAAAAAGAAGAGCGTTGATCAATGTCAGCAAGTCTTGCCGTGCTGAGCATTTGCATGCTGGACTGGAGATAGCAGTGACTACAGTCTTTCAGTTCTTCTCCGATAATGCCAGGAATCCACATACCCTGTCATCTGCTTGCAAGATTACCATTGTGCGCATAGCTGTACCATATATACCCCAAAAGCCAGGAGCCAACCTCACTGATGATTGAAGTGAGAACTCCCAAAAGGCCCTCGAAGCATGTCTGTTGAATATGCTGAATTTGACTCCAGTTCAAAGGCTGCTTGCAAGCAGCAATGCCAGGGACAGGAATTTCAAAGGAAAATGGGATGCACTGGGTGCTCATTTGCATGCCTGTTACCCAGAATGCTCTCTAACCCAGCTCACAGCTATTTCCGGACAGCACTGGCATCTGAGCTCTGGGAACACATGAACATCTGGGCTCAGCCTGTAGTTACTTTGCTGTGTGTTTTAGGAGGTAATTGGTCACTTTCCCCTTGTGCATCCTGTTGCAACACAAGGCTCACACAATGAGTAGACCATGACGTTTTTTCCCTGTACAACAGAATTTTATTTTTCAACCTCTTGGTGTATTTAGAGTTGTTTGCAGAGAGACACAGTAAGCTGAAAAGGGTAATTGCTGGATATGGGAATAATCAGAAAAGGCTAGGGGATGTAGGCAGTGGCTGGACTGAATTTTTTTTAAATGTGGTTTTGAATTGTATTGTACGTATGCTTAGGGCTTTGGGGAGGTTCGTTTCATAGAATCACAGAAATGTCGCTCTGGAAGGGACCTTGAGAAGTCATCAAGTCCAGAACCTGGCGCTGAGGCAGGACCAAGTAAACGAGTGTTTGTCCCACCTGTTCTTAAAATCCTCCAATGAGGGGATTCCACAACCTCCCTTGGAAGCTTATTCCAGAGCGTAACTATCTTTATAGTTAGAAAGTTTGTCCTAAATCTAACCTAAATTTCTCTTGCTGCAGTTAAGCCCATTACTTCTTGTCCTGCCCTCAGTGGACATGTGAACAATTGATCACAGCCCGTAATATAGTTGAAATCTCTTATGAGGGTCCGCCCTCAGTCTTCTTTTCTCAAGACTAAACATACCCAGGTTTTTTTAACCTTTCCTTTTCTCAAGCTAAAGCAAGTTATATAAAATAGGGTTTCCTATTTGCCGGGCTAAAATCTCACTTGCTCGAGTGGTTTGATCAGGCCTGGGAGTCAGAATTCTTGCGTTCTGTTCCCACCTCTGTCACTGATTCACTGTGTGACTTTGAACAAGTCATGTTGCCTTGCCGTGCCTCAGTTTCCCATGTGTAAAATGAAAGCAATAGTGCTTCCTTACCTCCTACGGCTACTGCAAGTATAAATCCGTGGGAGAGGCACAGACAAGCCTACAGTAGTTCGCAGCCCTTAAGGCTTGGATGGTATAACTGAATTCTGAACAATGGCAGATAAACAACTGATCTGAGACAAAAACGATGTATCAGCATTGGTTGGATGTGCCAGGCTGTGGAGCTAACGCCAGACATAGGCCCGGAACCCACCTATCGCCCATTGATTTCAATGGAATCTGGGCCATGGGACTTACTGCAAAGAGTTGACAATCCAAATCTTAGATGAGGGAGGATGATGAGCAAGCGAAGGGGACAGGGAGAGAGGACAAGGGTTATAACAAGAAGGGGAGGGGGCATTTAGTCTTTGGTGGATGGTGGTGCCAATTACTTCAGGCATCACAGAATATTTCGCCCTTGCTGTTAAGCTCCACTGTCACTGATGTGGGGGGGAACACCCCGGAACTCCCCAGACTCCCATCCCAGCCCCCCCCCAACATCCCCTGGGGCACCTGCGGCTTCCTAGCCTAGGCACCCAGCCCGCTTTCTTCTCCCACGGCTCGGACTGCCCAGCGGATCGCCCGCGCCCTCCTCGGCCCCCCACCGCCCGTTTCTCCATTGGAGCATCCCCTCCGCTCCGGCTGCAGGGCTCCCCCCCCGCCTCGCCCCAGAGCCCGCCCACCCCGCCACAGCGTGTCCACCCCATCCGGTGGGCGTGCCCAGCGGGAGGGCGGCGGCCTATGGGCGGCCGCCGTTCCGAGCGGCCGGGGAAAGCCCCGCCCCGAATGGAACGTTCAGCGGGTTTGATACATTTCAGGTTCCATTGAGAAAAACCCGAGTCGGACCCTAGCGGCCGCCGGTGGGAGCCCGGGTTCCCCCCTCCCCGCCAGCGGGACGGTGCCGAGACACAAGCTGGGAGCCCGGGGCCCGTCTCCCCGCGCCGGGGCTCCGCACCCTCCCTCCCCAGCCCTGGGAGCGCCTGGCGGGCATGAGAGCCGGGTGCCTGCCACCCTCCCGAGTGGCCATCGACCTGCCGCCGTCCGAGCAGCCGGAGGAGGGACCGGGCACGCTGACCGCCGAGCAATGTCCAGGAGGAAACAGAGCAACCCCAGGCAGATCAAACGTGAGTGCCAAACTTTGCCCCCCCCCTTCCCTCGAGAGAGGGAGCCTGAGTCCCACCCCCGCCAGTTTGTGCCCCTGGGTCGCCCCTTCCCCTCCCGCCCAGCCACCAGCTGTTAGTGACCCTGGGTCGCCCCTCCCCCCAGTCACCAGCTGTCAATACACCTGGGTCCTTCCCCCTTCCCAATCCCTTGCAAAGGGTTTCCAACCCCCCCCCCCCCCAGCAACAGCTGCGGGTGCCCGTGGATCTCTCTTCCCACCGCTGGTCTGTTTCCCAGACTCTCCTACACGGACCGTGCCCCGATTCACTTCCCTGGGCGAAGGGAGCCTGTCCTCCGACTGCCCCACGCAGAGCTGCTGGGGGCTGTGTCGGGGGTCGTTAAACCACGAGATTCCCAAGCCTCTAACAAGCGGAGCGGCGACAGCCCTGACAATCAGGAGGCGAATTTAGGAGAGGCGGCTCCGGTGGGACTGATCCCTAGTGAACCTGGCAGGTCTAGACCCCGCTCGGGTCTAGTCTTTGTCACTTTCCTCCTCTCCCCGACCCTTCCCTCCGGTGCATTTTCGTGTGCTCCTCTGGGCGTCCTGCATTCTCCACATCACCTCTTGCCTCCCCTCCGTGGGTGCTGGCGGTGTGCTGCAGGGCTGGCTGTTTGCACAGGGACCTGTAATCTAATATCCACACAGGGCAGAGTTGTAGTGTGTGTGTGTGTGCGTGTGTGTGTGTGTACTGCTGGCACTGCATGGTCCAATTAGGCTGGTCAGGATTTCTGCATGTGGTTACAGAAGTTTGTGTCCGGGTTGCCTATTTATTTTCTTTCCGTCCCCCCCCCCCCCACACACACACACCTTTCTCCTTCCCCTGCCCCTCTCTCTCCTTCCACAGAGATGTTTCAGCCTGATACAGCCGCAACTGATCAGAGCTGAGATAAAGCTTTAAAATATTCCATTCAGCAAGTCCCATCTTGATAAGATCGCTCTGTCGGGACGGTCTGAAATTGTGATCTTATCTGTGTTTGACTCACATCCATTGCACTAAAAAAGCCTCATCGAGGGGGACTTTTGAAAAATGTGATGCAAAGTATTGGGAGATCTTTAACTGGGATCATCTTATCGCAGATCTGCTCACTGTGCTGTGCATGTTGCTTTTTTAAAAATGCCTTTGCAAACCTTGTAACCAAAATTGTGCCCTGGTTATTCCCCCCGACCTTCCGTCCCTTTTACAGTGGGGAGCCCCTGTCCATCCCACCTCATTCTGCAACCACGATAAGATTTGGGAGAACTGATAAAGCGTTCTGATTAAAAGTTGCCATTGGATTGCTTTGTATTTCTGGCTCTGTCCAAGTTTCCCCTGGCTGATGATAATGCCTCTGGATTATCATTCTTTCCGAGATCCAAATTGATCAACCAAGGAGAATCTGATTTCAGATCTGGCAAAGATGAAAGAGATTATTGTTGCATATTCTTGGGAAATGCTATAAACTGCTGGAACTTTTCCACTGACAGGTTTAGCGACTTTTTTCTTTTCTCCTGATCTAAACTGGTGATCAGGCAGAGATGTTGGGGATAAAATTGGCCATCATGTGATAATATTGCTTTATCTTTCTCTTGAAACAATTGCAATACTGCGTTGCATCTACCTGTTTGCCTGCCTGGGGTGATTCTGCTGATAAGGCTGAACCAGACCTTTACAGCTATGGAAGTTAAAAATAGTTACTTTCAACTTCTGTCTGACTTTAAAAAAAGTTTCATCCAACTTCTGTTGCTTTCTTTTTGCAAACCTTGCTGCTGGTCAAGAAGTATCACCTTCTTGGTGGCATTAAGCAAATGGCTGGACTCCTATGTAACCATCCCATTTTAATTAGCTGAAGTGACTATACAAGCTAGTGGCAGTATCTCTGCATTGAACACTCGGCTGCTGAAATAACAATGCTGATCTTTTTCTTGATAAGTATTTCAGTATGTGGGATCTGCACTCGTTTGTGACAGGAAGTGAGTGCCCTTCAGGTCTGCCAAGACTCCACTGAGGAGGGTACATATTAATAGCATGCAAATGTGTCCTCCAGCATAGATCGGTTGCCAGACTTTATTTTAAACTTTCCATCCAGTTTGTCTGCGTGAGTTGTTAGGTCTCGGTGAACCACTGTTGTGCATTTGTTCTCAGCTCCTTTCTTGTCACCTCTGCAAGACGTACTCTGCTTAATAAAGGAGTAAAAGGTGATCTGAAGATGGATTGTGATGTTTGCCAGGATGGGCAGCGTTCTGAATGCATTAGCTGTACTGAAGGCTGTTCTATCTCCTTCCTCTTCTGCTTTCTTCAGAGATATGAAGAAATGATAAAGTGGGAGGCTGATCTCAGGCTGATGGTGATGGCCAAAACTGATTAAAAGCTGAAAGCTTGGAACCCTTCCTGTATGTGTCAACATGAAAACAGTCATTAGAGATGTCTAGTGCTGCGAGAATGGCTTTCTGCTGCTTGTACTGCACCCTCCTGAGGAGGGAAAAGTATGCATGAATCAGGGGTCTGGTAACTAGACTCCTAGAATGTACAAACGAGACCCGTTTCCATCAAGTCTATACTTACATCGGCTCAGCTGAAGCATTAAAACCTCCCCCAGATTCTTATCTGCTTATTTTATTTTTCCTCTGTGCTTCTCTGTTCTGCTTTTTTCAGCTTGATGTGAAATGCAGATAGCTCAGAAGGGAGATCTCGGGGAGCGCATGTGATTGCCAAAAGTGATAAGACAAAGATCAGATGCTGGATTATATTTAACCAACTGTTGGTTTGGTTTTCTTTTTCTTTTTAATGCTGAATGCTTTTTAATTTAACAAGCTCCGTAAATCCTACAATGCGAACAACTGTGTCCTTGGCCTGCCAGTCCGGAGTTGACAGGAAGGGCCAAAATCCTACGGCTTCTTGGCTTGCAGCATAACATTTTGGGAAAAGTGGGCTAGTGGCAGGCATCCTGTGAAGCATCGGTTAGAATTGCTCTATAAGGGGCATTAGAGAAAGGTGCTAGCAATGTCTGCTTTCGTTATCCCCATGGTAGTTTTGGCCTGGCTTATGCTTAGATAACATGTGGAGTTAAGGCATTAAAAAAGTTGATTGTAACTAGGAACTGATGCTAGTTCAGATACTTGATGACCATGCCCTGTGCATTCGATATTTAATTTTAGAGAGAATCCTTCTGCTGAGTGCTGCTTGAGTTGCTGTGCCTGTGACGGGTAGATTTTGGGGTGGGTGGCAACAGATCAGGTAATTCATCAGATTCCATTAGTGATGAAGGCTGTATTTCTCTCCCTCCCCCGCCATCAGTATTTATCAAAGCCTAGGAAAATACAGCGAGCTCAGATGCAGCTGCCTGCTCTTTTTCTGTGTGTCTTTTGTTCTGCTGTTAGATGTGAATGGCTGATAAGAGGCAGGGAGCTGATCTCCAACCGAGATAGCCTGTTACATTTATTAACTTCAAACATGGGAGTGTGGGCACATATAGAAAATGAGTGAACCTTTTGGCAGCTGTGTGTTCATGTAGTTACAGTTCTGGCTTTTTAGATGAGGGAAACTGATAAACAAAGAGATTGATCTCATGTTGCTGATGTGGCTGTGTGTGTCTTTTTTTTTTATTTATTATTATATTTTTTTTTACATTAACTTGAAGTGAAAATTCTCACAGTCATTGCATGGGCCTGCCTGTTTTTTCCCTTTCTGGTTTGCTCTCGGCTAAGTAGATCTGAATTCCTGATAAGCTCTGGGGCCTGATCTCCATACTGATAAAGATTGCCAAGTGAGATAAGGGCTTCTTATCTCTACCAACCAGACTGGAGCAGGATTTGCTACAATAACAAACACTGAAAAGAGGAGGCGAAAGGGCTCCAACAATTTGTTCCATTGCAAATATGATTAAGGCTGGCTTTTTAATTATCTGATGGGGGTGGTCTGCATTTACACTTATTTTATGGAGTGCTTGTGTGGAAAAAAATAAGTTTAATTTAGAAGATTTCTCTTTGGTGTCTTTTATCAGTTACAGATGTTGCATGAGTTTGAAGAAGGCTGACTTACTTTTTCTTTTTTGATTGCTATCTCCCAGGCTGCTACGCGACGTGTAGCAAAAATGTTAAAAGGAAAAAATATAGCACAATCATATATAGATTTGTGGATATTCTTTAATTGCTAATAGATGGTGCCAGATAGCAAGTGTGCTCTACATTGTTTAGACTGAGGTTGTTCAGGGCTGAGTGTTTTGTGTGTGTGTTTCATTTGTTTGGCCTAGATATCTTTATAATTCACGAGCCTGATTCTGCAGACCCTTACGCAAGTAAGGAACGGTGCAAGTAGCTCCACTGGCTTCAGTGGGATACAAATAAGAGTTAGACCAGTGAGTAAAGCTTGTGGAATTGGGCCCCGGGGGTCAGAACTCTATTAGTGGGGGAAAGTGGGGTGATCTGGTGGGTTTTTTTTTTTTTTTTTATTTGATGGGGGAGCATTGGCGTATGGAGAATAAGGGCTGCCTTTACTCAGAAGGGTCCCTGTGGCCCCAGACAAGTTACCCTGCTGAAGTGCGTGTGATTACTGGGAGTTAGCAGGAGTGGGCTCTTACACTCAATAGCCCTGACAGGAGTCCTTCACTTGCACGAGGAAAGATTTCTCATAAACTAGTAAGGATTACTCCTATGGCAAGGTTTTATAGGATTGGGCCTTCCCCGATAAACACATTCACATGTACTAGAGCTAGTTCTGGAAAATGGAAGCGAACTGCTTGTAATGGTTACAGTAGCCAGACTGGAGTCTATTTTTAGTTCCACTGCTTTAACCCCATGGCTTTTGATCCCTCCCGCCTGCCTCTCTTACTCTGTTTGTTTTCTGTCTGTTCAGTAATGTGCAAGTGGCTAATGCCTCCAGTTCTTGTGCTTCTCTGACGCTTCTACACTTCGAAGCCATTCCGGTGCCCCCAATTCGCAAGGCATTGTAGCCTTGTAGCAAGTCCTACTGCAGAGGACACCTGGGTTCTTTCCCCAACTCTGCCGCTGGTTCGCTCTATGATCTTGGGTAAATTGCTTCTCCTCTGTGCCTCGTTTTCCCCTTTTTCCAAACGGGGCAAATAAAACCTAATCTCCCTGGAGGCTGTTGTGACGCTTACTGAATGCTTGCAAAGCATTCTGGGACCCTCTGCTGGGTATTATGTAAGTAGCGTTACTTAGTTTATAATGTGTAACTGAGCGTAAATGCTAAACATGACGCAAATGGCCACTGGCATAAATGAGAACTGTCCTCAGTGAATTCTTTGATTACCGTTAGGTAACGGAAGCCCCCCCCCCCATCTTATTTTCTTTGTCTCCCCATCAAATAACTCTGGGCCAGGACCTCAGTTGGTGTGAATTGGTATCGCACCACTGAAGTCAGTGGAGCGGAGCTGATCTGTACCAGCTGAGGCATGTGCAGGAGGTGCTACGCCCCTGGTCTTGTGAAACAGCGATACTCTGCCCTCTCCTGTAACTCCTCTTCTCCTGGGACCTGGAGGCTCTGTTTGTGCCACGTGCTTCATGGCTGCCGGGGGAGGTGAGTAGGCCGTGGTGTGATGTATGACCTGGAACACCGCGAGTTAGAGGCACCATTGCTAATGCAACCCAGGCGCCCTGCTGTTGCCCCTAGACTGCCACGCTGTGCCTGTAATCCATGCCTTCCCTTGAGATTGCGCCCCCGTCCCCTCCAGTCTGTCCAAAATGCAGCCATGAAAACGTTCTCCTAAGCCTGTCAGCCCCACAATCACCGCCTCCCTTTCTCCGCAGCATCCAATTTCACTCTTCGCCCTCCCCTTGGGACCCATCTGAACCCCTCTATTGTTGCATTGCTCTGATCTGCCGCTGCTTCCCAGTGATGCCGGCCTCATGGACTGCTCCCACAGGTGGGTCTCTGCCTCCTTACAGGCCGGCCCCGCCCCTTTTGTGCCCCTGCAGGAAGTGAGCCAATAGCACATGGGGAGGGATTTTCGGAAAGCGCTCGGGGCTGGCCTCACTCGGCTCCTAGTGAAGGTAAAACCCTTGCTGGCTCCAGTGGGAGCAGCACTAGGCGATGCGCACGCCTGGAAAATCCCACCCCTGCCAGCTTCTAGTAAAGACAACGCACTTGGCAGAACCTCTTTGTCTTGCCTGCATCTGAACGGGGAATTCCATAGCTCCTGTTGCTGTTCCTCCTGCCCACCATTCATCCCCCTGTGCCTGAAACTTGGACTGTTCGTGTACAGAGCAGAGACTGCCTCTGTAAGGTGCCCTGTAGCACCCTCGTGGGCACTTTAAAATCGCCCATCTAATCGCTCTTCTCTCCACATGCAACTTGGCGCATCTCAGTGCGGATCATCCCTTCAGCATCTCCCCCTGGGCCTTGTTGCCTCCTGGGGATAGGGTGGTAAAAAGAGGTTTAAAGGCAGGGGTGAAAGTAAGTTAAAGGACTTACCGGTACGTCGGAGTCCTCGGGAGGGGCGTGGCCTCAACTGGAAGAGGTGGGGCCCTTAAAACAAGATTTAAAGGCCCCAGGTCCTTTAAATCACCCCCGGCGCTACCAGCTGCAGAGGCGTCTGGGAGCCCCGACGCTCAGGGGCGATTTAAAGGGCCTGGGCTCTGGCTACTGCAGCGGAGTATCACCACCGGAGCCCTGCCGCTGCCAGGGCCGGCTCCAGCATTTCTGCCGCCCCAAGCAAAAAACAAACAAACAAACAAAAAAAGCCGCGATCGGCGGCGGCAATTGGGGGGGAAGCCGCGATCGGCGGCGGCAGGTCCTTCGCTCCTAGAGGGAGTGAGGGACCTGCCGCCCCCGAATTGCCGCAGGTGCCGCCCCTCTCCCTTGGCCGCCCCAAGCACCTGCTTGTTAAGCTGGTGCCTGGAGCCGGGCCTGGCCACCACTACCCCAGGGCTCTGGCAGCGGGACTTAGGAGGCGATCTAAAGGGCCCTGGGCTCCAGCTGCTGCGGGGAGCCCTGGGCCCTTTAAATCGCCAGCCTGGGGAAGCCGGTCGGGTCCTGCACGGTGTACCAGCTCTTGCTGGTACGCCGTACCGTACTGGCTTACTTTCACCTCTGTTTAAAGGGGAGGAAGGCCTGAACCGGATTGTCATGTCCTTGACTCCACAACTCCCCTGCCGTTTCTATGGCAGCAAGACGGTCCCAGTACCGTTGATGGCACCTGTCAGAACCCTGAATGCTACAACCCATCTGCCCCAGAAAAGAATCATCCTTGTGAAATCCATCGGTGGCTATTTCCTGCCAATGAAACTGTTCCACCTCATGCTTTTCTCACCCTGTCTCCATGCTGTCCCCTCTGCCTGCATCCCCACTCCATCCTAGAGTACCAAGTACCCGTGCATGCTCTTCTCTCCAATCCCCTCTTCGTTTCTTCTGCAGGCACTCGCCACCCTGGTAAGCTGCTGTTACCCATTTGTGATATGAAAAGGCACGAGGGAGGGTGGCCTTGTGGTTAAGCTACTGGACTGGGACTTGTGGGGTCTGATAAAAATTCCCTGTTCTGCCACAGATTCCTTGTGTGACATTGAGCAAATCTTTAGTCTCCCTGCACATCCCTTCTCCATCTATAAAAGAGGGGCACTAATCCAGCCTTAGATTGCATAGTATCCACCATCCAGAGGGCTTTGATTTCTCTTTGAACCCTCTAGGTGCTGTAAAACAAACCCACCGATGACAGGGAGCACTTCCCTCCGAGTTTCTTGGAGTGTCTTGTGTTCATCTGCCTCGATTATCAACTCCTTTAGCTAGGTGGTATCTTTCCATCTCCGACAGCTCGTGTGCCGCAGATCACGCTGATCCATCAGAACATGTCCCCCTAGTGTCCTCGCTGGGTTGCTCCACTGCCACGTTTTGTGAATGGATTTTTTTCTAGGGCTGTCAAGCAATTAAAAAAATTAGTCACGATTAATCGTACTGTTAAACAATAATAGAATACCATTTATTTAAAATTTTTTGGATGTTTTCCACATTTTCAAATATATTGATTTGTTACAACACAAAATACAAAGTGTACACTGCTCCCTTCATATTATTTTTATTACAAATATTTGCACTGTAAAAATGATAAACAAAAGAAACAGTATTTTTCAATTCACCTCATATAAGTACTCTAGTGCCATCTCTTTATCATGAAAGTGTAACTTACAAATGTAGATTTAGTGTTACATAACTGCATTCAAAAATAAAACCATGTAAAACTTGAGAGCCTACAAGTCCACTCAGTCCTACTTTTTGTTCAGCCAATTGCTCAGACAAACAAGTTTGTTTAAATTTGCAGGAGATAATGCTGCCCGCTTCTTGTTCACAAGGTCACCTGAAAGTGAGAACAGGCATTCTCATGGAACTGTTGTAGCTTACATCACAAGATATTTACATGCCAGATGCGCTAAAGATTCATATGGCCCTTCAACCACCATTCCAGAGGACATGTCCATGCTGATGATGGGTTCTGCTCGATAACGATCCAAAGCAGTGCGGATCGACGCATGTTCTTTTTCATCATCGGAGTTAAATGCCACCAGCAGAAGGTTGATTTTCTTTTTTGGTGGTTCAGGTCCTGTAGTTTCTGCATCGGAGTGTTGCTCTTTTAAGACTTCTGAAAGCATGTTCCACACCTTGTCCCTCTCAGATTTTGGAAGGCACTTCAGATTCTTAAACCTTGGGTCAAGTGCTGTAGTTATCTTTAGAAATATCACATTGGTACCTTCTTTGTGTGTTTTTCAAATCTGCAGCGTAAGTGTTCTTAAAATGAACGACGTGCTGAGTCATCATCCGAGATTGCTATAACATGAAATATCTGGCAGAATGTGGGTAAAACAGAGCAGGGGACATACAATTCTCCCCCAAGGAGTTCAGTTAATTGACTCATTAATTTTTAACGAGCGTCATCAGCATGGAAGCATGTCCTCTGGAATGGTGGCCGAAGTATGAAGGGGCATACGAATGTTTAGCATATCTGGCAGGTAAATACCTTGCAATGTTGGCTACAAAAGTCCCATGCAAATGCTTGTTCTTATTTACAATGTCACCAGAAAGTGAGAAGCGGGCAGCATTATCTCCCGTAAATGTAAACAAACTAGTTTGTCTTAGCGATTGGCTGAACAAGAAGTAGGACTGAGTGGACTTGTGGGCTCAAAAGTTTTGCATTGTTTTGTTTTTGAGTGCAGTTATGTAACACAAAATCTACATTTGTAAGTTACACTTTCATGATAAAGAGATGGCACTAGAGTACTTGTATGAAGTGAATTGAAAAATACTGTTTCTTTTGTTTATCATTTTTACAATGCAAATATTTGTAATAAAAAAATAATATAAAGTGAGCAGTGTACACTTCGTATTCTGTGTCTTAATTGAAATCAATATATTTGAAAATGTAGAAAAACATCCAAAAATATGGAATACATTTCAATTGGTATTCTTTTGTTTAACAGTGCGATTGAAACTGCGATTAGTCATGATTAATTTTTTTGCGTTAATCACATGAGTTAACTGCGATTAATCGACAGCCCTAATTTTTTCCCCTTGGCACCAGTCGCTGCCGCACTCGTGGTGCTCAGTACGGCCTGTCCGGGATGTCTCTGTCTGAAGAGGAAATATTCTCCTCCACTTGAACAAATTAATAAAATTGGCAACTGCTTAGTTCTTCCTAAGAAGCCACTAGAGTGACTGGAGAGTATTGCAGACCAGCTGTTGGACTCTCCTCCTGTCTTAACTTCACAGTTCTATCAGTGATGTGCCTCTATTATGCCCACCCATGTTTACTTAGTTACACTGAAAGTGGAGGAAACTGAGTGCAGTTGGGCATAGCCCATTTCTTCAGACAGGGTTTTGGCTGTGCGGTGCCAGTGGCAGAACCTGTCTTATGGAATGCCAAAGCACATGTCCTTTTTTGGTTCCGTGGCAGGAGCTCTGCAGGGATGATACAGGAAAGGTGGCGAGTTAGAGCAGCGGATCTAGCATTTGATGGCTTCCAGGGCCCATGGGGAGGACGCACTCGCGTTATTTTTTTGTCTGACGTCCGATCTCCCCTGATGATCACCAGAGGGGTTCTCGGACTATACTTTAGCTCTCTGCCCTATTTCACTGTGCAGCCTTCCACCTCCAGGGCTGGAGGAAGGAGGCCTCTCGTATTCTCTCACCTGGCCCCCTATATCTTTCACGTCCCAAAAAGAATTTCTCACTTACCTGTCTTGCATCTAAAGCAGGGGGCCTAGTGGTGCGAAAGTGATAGCAGCTTGCTGGGAGACAGAGCGCTGCTATGGCCTTGCACCTACAAACACACCCCGTGGGGCTTTCCCTCTTAAACCAAATGCCCACAGTCGTTATAGTTGCTTGTCATTGTTTCTCCCTTGAGAGATGAAGAGAAATCCCTTGTCATTGTGCTCACCAGCCACTGGCAAGGAGCAAGAGTCACTTGCGCCCTGGGTTGTTAGAACCCTTTAGTCGTGGCAGGCTGCCCTCTGGATGAACTGGAGGGCCACTGAGGGCCAAAATTCAAGGTTCTGTTGCCCCGGATCCAAAGTCCATTGGCATTGCTGGACGAGGCCGTGGTTTCTCTCACTCACAGTGGAAGAATCCCCCTTCAGCCAAGTTGCCAGCTGATCAGCCAGGAGGTGGAAAAAAGTGCTATTTCCCCCCAGCAGGTTGCAGTCCTGATTATGCAGAGATAGGGTGACCAGATGTCCTGATTTTATTGGGACAGTCCTGTTATTTGAGGCTTTTTCTTATATAGGCACCGATTACCCCCCACCCCCTGTCCCGATTTTTCACATTTGCCATCTGGTCACCCTATGCAGAGAAGGTAACTTGATGATACAGGCTAGCCCTGCTCTCTGCAGAGAAGGCATGAATGGATTAATTCTCCTAACACCCCGGTGAGGTCAGGAATTATAATCCCCATTTTGCAGAGCAAGGGAGTGACTTGCCCCATTCCATGAAGGCAGTTACTGGCGGAGCTGGGAACAGACCAGCGCTCCCCAGCCTGATGGCCGAGTGCACAGAACCTGGGTTCGACAAAAATCAAAGCACTAAAATGAGCAAGAGACAAAGGAAATCTGATCCGATTCAGACTGCGTCCGTGCAGGTGGCAGACTGCCGCTGTTTCACAGAGCCCCAGCAGCTTGTGTGTGTGAGTCCCGATTGCAAACAAGAACTCCATTTAATCACAACTTTGTTTTCTGATTAAAATGAACCTTCTGGAGTGGGAGGGGCTTGTAGGTAGTCCGGAAGGATAAAACTTCCCGGACCTCAAACGTGAGACTAAATCGGTTAACAAACCGGACAGGAAGAAGCAGACTGCTCCTTTTTCTATGTGTTCATAGAATCATAGAATAGAATATCAGGGTTGGAAGGGACCTCAGGAGATCATCTAGTCCAACCCCCTGCTCAAAGCAGGGCCAATCCCCAGACAGATTTTTATCCCAGTTCCCTAAATGGCCCCCTCAAGGATTGAACTCACAACCCTGGGTTTAGTAGGCCAATGCTCAAACCACTGAGCTATCCCTCCCCCCCCCCCCCCCCCCCCCATGTGTTGAATGAGGCACTGTTGGGACAAATTTGGCTTAAAATGTAGGTGTGTTGGTTTTTTTTTTTTAAGCTACAAAATGAAATATAAAGATTATCCACCTGTTGAAAATGTAGGCCCCTGTAAGGCATCACAAATTGGGTACACCAAGTGACTCGTTGCTTCTGAAAATCTTGGCCCTTGGGAAGCTTTGTTTGTTTAAAGGTTTCCTACCATGTATGAGAGCCAAATATTACATCCCGGGGGCTAGTACCTCAGACTTTGAAACTGAAATTGACTAGAAACCGACTAGTCTGTCTGAATTGTCTGAGGTGAGAACTGAAAAAGGAAGCAAACAGTATAGATAGTGAAGAACAGCAATTTAATGGGGAAACAACATTAGTAGGGAAACTTTGTGGGTTTTTTTCACTGACTTGATTTAAAACCAAATCAAACTGTCGTCCCCCCCCCCCCCCCCCCCCCCGCGGCCGTCTTTAAAAAAAAAAAAACCCTGTAAAATTCGTTGTGGTTCCTGGAGCTGTTTTCCCAGGGCTTTCCTCTGTGTTGAGGTGTTTTAGTTAACAAGGCTGCGTGGGAGATCTTGACTCCAGAACCAGTGTTGCCAACTCTTGTGATATTTGGTGTGTCATCTTGAAGCCCCAGCTCCTGGAATCCTGTGATCATACAAGCCTCATAGCTTTCACTTAAAAAGTTTCCCACCCTTATGGTGGTGGAGGAAAGCTTGAAAATGTGCCCTGGATGTTACCCGAAGACTCCAACACCAAAAGGCAATTAAAAAAGACCCCCATGTTTATCACTATGTTAAAAACAAATGTACTTGACTCGTGATTTTTGAACACTGGAGACCGACAAGACAGACCTCCTGATTTATATTTCTCTTGAGTTCAAGTGTTTCCGTGGTAATGAAGTTCCGCCTTTGGCTCAGTGCAGCAGTAAAGACTCCTCGCTGTTCCTGTAGCAACATGTTTTTTTGGAAGGGATGAAATGCTGAAAGGAATGTAACTGTTGACCTTGGGCTGGAATAGGGTTAAGGAGTGTATATGTGAGTCACTTCAGATAACCGCCTTCCACTGCTTTTTTTCCTCCAAAATAATTCGTTATCTCCTCGCTCTCACATCAACATATTTCTGTGACATCTCCCATTCAACAGTGTAGAAAGGAAATGTGTTTCTCTAATTTGTTAATCTGATATATTATTTTTTTAATCTCGCCTGGCCGGCCCATCGATTATTTTTTTTTCATTAAAAAGAAATGAGGCCCCTCTTCGCCCCCTCCCCCAAAGTGAGAATTGCGTTAAGTTATGAATCAAAATTGCTGTAACAAACTGGCTAATGCGTACATGTAGCACTGCCCATGACTGGCTGGAATAAGAGCTGGGTCCTAGACCCCGTACTGCGAATAGAGATTATCCTTCACCTCGTGTGGCAGGGGAATGTGCTATTGGAGCAAGAAATTCAGAGATCTGTCCCCACAGCGGTGATGTGGTTGAGGGTAGCAACAGCTACCAAGATATATTTAACATTATTATTATTATTATTTATTATTATTATTCGTTTATTATCACCATGGATTTGCTGAGACTGCAAGTTGCGGGGAACGTGGCTGTAGAGAACCCCTGTCAGCAGGCTGCTTCCTGGATCATCTTGACGCCTTGTGGCAGGTACGCTACCATGCCAGCCGCGACTCCTGATCGCTGGGAGTGGAATAAGAGGGCTCCCCAAGATTTAAAACCTAATATCCTAGCTACTCTGGCTTCCAGCCCCATGAAAAGTGACCTAAATGTGCTCCAATCTCTGTGGCTCAAAGGTAGGCAGGTGCATAGGACAGTGTGTGGGGGGGGGGGACTTTGGCTGTAGTCGGTTATTGCCCTTCTGAGAGATATTGGTTACAGAGAATTTGTGTGTGTATGTGAGAGAGAGAGCGCCAGCACACTTGTGGAGGCTGCAAAGTATGCTGGGATGTGGCACTTCCTAAATTGCATCTCCAGGGTCCCTTCCCTCGGGCTCACGTTCTCTCTGTGGACCCAGGCCTGCATTTTGTTTGCAGGCCGTTGTCCTGTTGAGCGGAGCGAGAGGGCCGCCTCTCTGGGATGTGGCACCGGGTTCTCCGTGCGTGTCTCTCGCTCCCCCGCAGACGCGCTGCGGCGTGCAACTCAGCGTGCTGAAGGGTGTGGCCTGTGCCGTGGTGCTGCTTTCGGTGGTAAGCTCGAAAGCTGAAGCTGGTGGCAGACACGCTCCCTACAGCCCAGTTCTGCCCTCGGGCGGAAGTCCTTATGGTGCGAGGGCCTTAGCTCTGCTGCTGGCTGTGGTAGCCTTGGGCCCTGCAGCTCGCTGAAGGAAGCCCTTAACTAGCAGCAGAAAGGACGCTGCTGGCTAACCCTGCTGAATGTGGCTTGCACAGACTCTCTGATACTCTTCTGTCCTCATCTACCTATTTAATCAAACTCCCCATGCTCCCCTTCCAAGCCCTCCTGTCTGCCACGTCTCTCCCCATCCAGGCACTGTTTTCCTGGTTCTTGTCGGTTTGCAGTTTGGCTCAAAATGCCAGTCTGTGATTGGTGTGATTCGGGTTTGCTCCTGCCTGGCCCCACCTAGAACGAGTCGGGGTAGGACGTGATGTGTGTGACTTAAACCCATTCAGTAGACGGGGGGCGGGGGTTCTAAATGAATGACATAAAGGCGGCTTTTCTGCATGGTTTTGGATCTTCAATCTCTATTCAGCCAGCGTCTTGCCGTGCATGTTCGGTTCTGATGGCTGGCCAGTGGGCCTGTGGGCGGTGGATTTGGTCTTGGTTCGGTTCCCAGTGAGCGTGTTCCTCTCGTAATTCTGCCAACCGCAGCTGAAGCTGCTAACGGGGGACCCAGTTCAACATCAACCGGGGGATTTAGGATTGGCTGAGTCTCAGGGGTTGAACTCACCCCTTATCCCAGAGGAGGTCAAAGTTGAGACACGCCATTGGGGCCTGGAGGAAGGAAACTCCTGTCCATGCTGTACTTGTCTAATGGGTAAACAGAGAAGGGTTGTAAATCTGGCATCTTTCACTGACACAAAGACCTTAAATTTTCACTCGGGAGGAGAGGTGCTGACGGGCCAGTGCAAGAATCCGGGTGGAGAGGTGGCCCGGCATGCACATGCAGTGTTGTCACTTGTGCGTGCGGTTTCGGTGAGTGTACAGTCACAAATGGCTTGCACGGATTCCCAGCGAAATCTCTAGCTCGTGGCAGGTGCGTTTCCTGTGGCGGGTGCGATTTGAGTCGCCCATTGAGCCAAGAAGGCCTCTGGTGACATGTGCACCTCGAATGATTTCACACTTCTCTCTCTCTATCTTTCTGTCCCACTCCTTTACAAATGTTTGCAGAAGTCAGTTTTCATAGGAACCTCTGAGGAAGTCAGGCCCGCCTGCAATTACACCTGTCCTGTCCTTCTTTTAACCTCGTCTCACTTCTCTCTGTCCCAGGTTCCCAACCTGACCACTTCCCTCCCTGCAAGGGCCAGTGAGAACCGCCACTCTCATTTGGTGGCCTCTCCCATCCTTCCGTGCCTTATTCCTTTCTCTTTCAGCTGCAATTCCCTTTAGGGTGACCAGATGTCCTGATTTTATAGGGACAGTCCCAATTTTTGGGTCTTTTTCTTATATAGGCTCCTATTACTCCCCCACTCCCACCCCGATTTTTCATACTTGCTGCCTCGTCGCCCTAATTCCCTTCTACTCTTCAGGTTGTAACTCAGATCCTGCTCCATCGCGTTGGATGCCGTGCAAACACACAACACCGAAGGGTTCCTGCCCCACAGTCTAGGGCTGGTCAGCAGATCTTGGGCTCTGATGTCGGGCAGGGCCTGGGAGGGCTGTCTAACTGTAGCCCCATCGGAAAGAAGCTTCCCGTTGCTCTCCTGCCTGTGTGGCGCTGCCACGTGCCGAGGGCCTGCCACTTGGGTAGGCACCTCCGCACAAACCGGCTTGCACGAGTTATTCACTGTCTGACCAGGGTGGACTTTAGATGGAGTCTTTCAGATCTCTCCTTCCAGAAACCAAACACACACAATCCTGTCTTGCTCACCCGGGCTTGGCTTCCTTGCCCAGTTGACATGGTCTGTTCGGCCTGTAGCCTTTCAACCTGCTCCTCTTTAATTCTCCGGCTTTTGAATTGATTCATCTGGCTTTTTCTTCCCTCCCCCCCCCCCCCCCACTTTGCTTTTAAAATGTGCAGTTCAGTCGCTTACTCACTTTTCTGTCTCCCAGCTGAGGCCTCTCATGCAGGTTTCAGCTCCTATGATAATGCAGAAAGTTGAACTGGCCCCATTACTGCGCTGCGATGGTTGAATTGATAACGGCTTGATAATGGTGGAGATAGCCGATGCTCGGTAGCCAATAGTTCTCCCTCTTCTCCCATTAACATTCCCCACCACGGATCGGCTGGGAGCTGCCTATCTGCTCTCCATTTCCACTCCTCCACTAGATAAGAATGGAAATACTGACTTCATAGCTCACTGATTAAAGTGTCTGGATTTCTTGATAATACACAGATAAATTATGTTTTTCAAAAAGAAGGTAGGGAAGGGAGTGCGAGGGGAGGGGGGGGAACCGTTCAGTCCATTTTTATTTTTTCTCTCTCTCGCTGTGCCCCACGTTTTCTGCTGTGGCAAGCTCCAGCCCTTCCGGAATAGGGGTTTTTCCTGCTAGAATGCATCCCGCCCATCAAAGATTTGCATGTGTTTTGATTCCGCTGCCATTGAAACACTGGTGCTGTGAACGGAGGGTAAAGCGGATACTAGTTGATTGAGGGGAAAGGCGAGCTCTAGGTGCCAGTTTCGCGTGGGTGAGATGGGAAGCCAGGGGCCGATCATTCTCAAACTGAACAGGGGAACCATTCATATCCCAGGCACTATTTGCCAGGCAGCCCAGCCAGGACACACTCTGTATATCGAATTGTAACTTGAATATGCCTTAGCTATGGCACCTGGGGTCAGGAGCCACTTAAAACCAAGCAACACACTAAACGCCAGTCGACAGCACAAATAATTCCCTCTGCCCTGACACCACAACCCCCGTTCCGAAGCCTCCCCAGGAGTGACCCATGCTAGGATAAACGTGGGTGCAGGAAGAGGTGCCTGGCTTATCCCTTATCAAAACATCCTACCGGCAAGATCCAAACCGCAGCGCTAGCCCCATTGTCGGCGGTAATGTTTCAGGCCGTCGCTGCTGTATTTTTATACTGTAGGGCATTGTCCGTTGGTCAGTAACCTGACCCTGGTGGCCTGCTTGTGTAAGCAACCCTGCGTGAATAGTGCCTATGCAATGGGCGTGTCATAGAGATATTCCCCAGCCGCTGCTGGGTGTGCATGACTCTGATGAATCTAGGCCATTTCCAGCAGGGATTTGTCAAGCCAGAGCTTTGAAGATTTCAAAGCTTTCTGATTCTCTCCTCCGCCCCAATTTCAATGTAGTCTCTGACCCATCAAGATTCCCCATCAAGGGGGGGGGTTGCCTTTGTAAAGAGATTTTCTTTTTTGCGCAGGGGGTGGGGTGGAAAGAGGAGCTGTCAAGCGGGGAGAAGCTCATGAGAAGAATACATTGATTTGCCAGCTGAATCCCTGCCCTTTTACCCAGTGGCAATCAAACCTACTTCTGTAGCCATCTAGCTTTCATCCTGGGATCTGATGTCAGGAGCTGTGGCTTCCCCCCGGCTTGCTGCTAAACTGTGCCATCCCCTTCTCCTTCCAAGGGCGAGCGGGAACTTGCCCGCAGGGAATGGGCGTAGGATTCACAGGGAGTCTTTGTCTGTGGCTGGCTCTGGGGCTTCCCAGCAGGATCTTCCTCTATGTGCCGTGCTTCAGATGCGCCCAGCAGTGCTGCTGGACAGGAAGTGGAAAACACAGTATCCAAGAGAAATATCCGAACTGGAACTAGTCTAGAACATTGGGGCTACCACTACGGGGTGGTTAGGAATTGTCATGGGATCGCCAGTGATAACTAGTTGGAAAGCCTGTGTTTTAGGTGTCCTCCGAAACTAGAGCCACCGGTAGATGCAGAAGGGGACTGCACGTGGTGGGGCGTTGGTGACCCAGGGACAGGACACCTGAGTGGAAGCTGTTGTTTCACTGTGACCTTGGGGAAAATCCCTTAAGCGCTTAGTGTACGTCTGTGAATAGGGATATGCAGGGCTGCCCAGAGTATTCAGGGGGCCTGGGGTCTTCAGCGGTGGGGGTCCTTCTGCTCTGGGTCTTTGGGGCACTTCGGCGGCAGGTTCCGGAGCAAGTGAAGGACCCGCCACCGAACTGCCGCCGAAGACCCAGAGCGGAAGCCCTTGCCGCCGAAGACCCGGAGCGGAAGAAACTCCAGGTCTTCGGCAGCGGGTCCTTCACTCGCTTCGGGTATGTTCGGCGGCACTGAAGGTCCTGCCGCCGAAGACCCGCTGAAAACTCTCATGGGGGGGCCCCTGAAAACTCTCGTAGGGGCCTGGGGCAAATTGCCCCACTTGCCTCCCCTCTGGGCCGCCCTGGGGATAAGCCATACAGACCTCTTGCAAAGCACATTGCAGTCTGCGGATGAAGCATTACGTGGGTATAAAAAACACAGACTCGGGAGATAGTGACCCATTCTGAATCTCCATCAGTACTTCCTGCTGCACCTTGAGCTTTCCTTCCGGGTCTCCCATGGAGGTCTGCGTCAAGCCAACTCTGCTTAGCTTCTAAGGTCTGTTGGAATCACAGCTCATGGTTCTGTGGCTGCAGGTCATAACACTGATGCAAAGGTGCTTGGTGGAGAACTGAACTGGAGTGGGCAAAGTTAGGGTAAAAAACCCCACTCCTGTAATGATGGCTTTTTAACTCGCTGCCTATTCCCAAGTCACAGAATGGTCTAGTGGTTAGAGCCAAGAGACAGGGTCAGGAGGCCTTGATCCTAGCACTGCTTTTGACACTGATGCCCTGTGTGATGCCTGAGTTTCCTGGTTTGTACAACGCGGCTATCAATTAATACCGGCCTCCTGGAAGGGTTGAGGCTTAGTCTGTTAGTGGCCGCTGAAGGCTCTGACACTTTCATATGAAAGTGGGTTTACAGATGCCAAGTATTAATATGATCTCAATTCCTCTGTTACCACTTTGTTATGAAGTGACTGGCTCTCCTGTTGTTTATTTGTCTAGAGTAGTGCTAGAGACCCTGACTGAGATCAGGGCCCCGTTTGCTGGGTGAGAGACACCTAGTGAGAGACCCTCCCTACCTTAAAGGGCTTAGGCCATGTCTACACTACAAAATTGAGTCGAGCTAACTTACGTCCGCACACAGCCTCTGCAGCGGTTACTTTGCTTGTGCGTGTCTACACTTCGCTCCTCGTGTCAGCGGTGTGCGTCCTCACCAGGAGCGCTTGTATCGATTGTACCGTTAGCGTAGGGCATCATGGCCAGTAACAGTCGACGTAAGCAATGCAGCATCTCTACTGACGCTGCATCGACCTAACTGCCTTGACTGTGACTCTAGGCCACTCGTGGAGGTGGAGTTATTCAGTCCGTATAGCGGGACAGTTACGTTGGTGGAAGCAACGTTTAAGTATAGACGCTTTTTCATAGGTAGGTCCACATAAGCTACCTTGTTTTAACCGAACTATGTAGTATTGACCAGGCCGTAATCTGAACAGACAAAGTGTAGGAGATGGAACAGGTACAGCGAGATGAAGTGATTTGCCCGGGATCACATGGCAGATCTAGGGCAGAGGTGGGATTAGAAAGCATTTTTCCTGAGTCCCAGTCCAGTCCAAGCACAGGACCATGCAGCCCCGCCTTTCAAGTGCTCTATGTCCCATTGAAGGAAAGCTTTTCCTTTCAAGCCTTGAGGATGATGCAGTCTGATCCCAACAAAAGCCACTGCAACAAGTGTCTTATGAGCTTGACTGATTTGTTAATTGGAGTTGGGGGAGGGGGGATTGCAAGGCTATTGTATGGGCGGGTTGTGGGATTGCCACCCTTACTTTTGCACTGCCGCTGGCGGCAGCGCTGCCTTCAGAGCTGGGCGGCCGGAGAGCAGCGACTGCTGGCTGGGAGCCCAGCTCTGAAGGCAGTTCTGCAACCAGCAACAGCGCAGAAGTGAGGGTGGCTTGGTATGGGGTGGGTTGTCACTTTTGGGGTAGGGGGGCAGGGCCAGCCTTACAGGTGAGCAATCAGCCAGGATGCCGTAGTCACGGGGAGCACCGTGGTCACCCCCTACACACACAGCCCCCGAGTACTGGGCTTAGAGCCGGAGAGGGCAGGGCTGGGAGCACCCCAGCCAAGGGCTCCTACTGTACACCGAGCTCCATGCTCCCATCTCCAGGAACCTCCCCCAGCTGCAGGAAGCTGTTGGTGGTGGCAGCGCAGCCATAAAGGTGGCAATACCATACCACGCCAGCCTCATGTCTGGGCTGCTGCTGACAGCAGCTGCTGCTCTCTGGCCGCCCAGCTCTGAAGGCAGCAGTGTAGAAGTAAGTGTGGCAATCCCACGACCCCCCTACAATAGCCAGATTTCACAGGGAGACCAGATTTCATGCTCCGTGATGCTTTTTTCATGACCGTGAATTTGGTAGGGCCCTGGTTATTCACTTCCCAGCAGGGAGCACTGCTTACGGATATATGGATGTGGCAGGTCCCCTTTCTGCGCATGTCTGTCTGTAAAATCTCTCTGATCAAACCTGTTCCATCTTCACTTTCACAGTGAAGTCCCGGTAGCTCGCTGCTGATGAGCTACCCTTCACTAACGCACTGTTGTATGCAACCTGCCTGAAGCTAGCAGCCCTGCGATGCCTAACCACGCAATCTGTTTCCAGCTTTCACACGGCGGTCACAAACAACAGGGCGCTTGGAACACTGAGTGCCAAGAGCCCATGGTAACCCAGGTGAAAGTCTGGACTCTATTTTGAGCCAAAAATGGGTCTGGATATCTGTCAATTGTAACCTTTCATTTTCCTCGCTAATATTCCTTCCACACTTCTGAGCGGTAATCCTGCTTTTTAATTTGTACCGCCACGGTTGGCTGCATTCACTGCACTGTCAGGAACCACGCTCCCCTTCCAGCTTGGGTACTTACATGGCACCAATCGCTGTAGGGTCTGAGCGGCTTACAATCTTTACTGTATTTATCTTCACGGCACCCCTAGGAGGCTGGGCAATGCTGTGATCTCCATGGTATGTATGTGGGAACTGACCCCACAGAGAGACTAAGTGACTTGCCCAAGGTCCCACGAGAAGTCTGTAGCAGAGCAGGGAATTGAAACTGCACCTCCCAAGTCCTAGGCTTGTGGATCATTCTTTCTTCACGCTGCCAAAATGTCCTAGAGCTGCTGCTTCCTTTGGCCTGTAACTGAGTCTCATCAACTCTGGGGCGAGTTAAGGCAGCAAGTGGGGCACGGAGTCAGCGTGAAGTAGGTGAGTGAGCTTGAAGGGATGCTGGGTTCTGCAGAACACAGTCTGCTGAATTCTGTTGTGCATAAAAACACATGGCTTGGATCTGGGTCCTATTTTATTTGACTCATATTCCACTCTGCTTCCCCTGAAGTTTCCGGGGATCCCACCCTGCCCGCACTTACTACAGATTGTAATGCTTGTTACCTGGACTTCCTGGTAGCTTGTTAGTTGAATTTCATGGTAGCTACTGCAAGTAGTTCTGTTGACTTCATGGTAGCAAGCGCTGTTTCAGTCTGCAGGACTGGAGCGGCTCATCACTTACAATGCCACATTTTTAGAGTAGTGATGAGGCACGCTGTCATCCCTGGCCAACAGATAATAAAAATAAAGACCCAAACTTTCTTGAACTTGGTTGCCTAAAGTTAGGCTCTTAAACCTGTAATTGGGCACCTAGAATTGTGTGTCTCTCTTCCCCCTCCCCCCCCCCCATCCGCCCCCCAATGCAGAAAGTACAAATCCTCAAAAAGCCAATAGGGCACTGCGCATGCTCGGTACCGTTTGAAAATCAAGTCACTCTTAGGTTCTTTAATCTATATTTAGGTCCCCTGCTTTTTGGCGCAAATGAGGAGGGGGAGCCTCTGGCTTCCAAACTTTCAGCGTCTTGCGCTGGGAAGGTATCGACTGAAAATCTAAGTTTGCTTCATCTAAATATAAAACTAAAGAGCAAACAGTATAAAGTTCATTTTTAATGTGCTGCCCCATTCCGGTTGGGCTGTTTTCTTTTTTTCTTCCTTTTTTTTTTTTAAAGGAACTGTGATAAAAAGCAGCGATAAAGCCAGGACTGTTTTGTGTAGGAGTTGGTATCTGCGTTATCTATCTCCCTTTTTCACTCTCTGAGCAGCTCTGTTGTTTTTTACTCTTATCTCGCTCCACCAAAATGCCAAGAACAAAAAAAAAAAAAAAAAAAAAAAGCCTGCACACACAAACTCCAGTGCCTTGATAATTCATGGACCTGGTGATAAAATGTTACAATTTTAATTTAATGGTAGGTTTTATTTTCATTTTGCAAACGAAGTCAAAATGCAGCCAGGCAATGGTGCTGTACTCCCCAGAGCTCACCCCTTTTGTCATTCTCCCCTTCTTTCCTCACGTAATAAAATCGGGGATGATCTGAGTGGCGAGAGAGAGAGGCCTTCTTATGTGCTTCGTTCTGTTTGCCCAGGGGTTGAACAGGGATTGCTACCTCTGGCTGTGCTAACGGGCTTAGGCGGAAGGTGAAAGCTGCTGCCACTTAAACGGCAAGATCATTTTGTGCTTGTGCGCAAAACTCCTGCAGCCCGGAGTGCTGCGCTCCGTAGCTCATGAGCAAAGCAAGACTGGGCCAGAACTCCTGGGTGGTGGTGTGTTACAGGACTGGCCTTACCATGAGGCGAACTGAGGCGGCCGCCTCATGTGCCAGTCTGTGCGGGGGCCACGAGGACCCAGAGCGTAGAAAATGGTGTCTGCTGCTGTTGCGTATGTATTCACTCTGCTCTAGATGCACAGAGATGGTGGAGTGCTGGGCTGGAGGAAGGAGGGCACAAGAGACATAACAGGCAGGCAGGAGAAAAGGTGAGAGGGAGTAACAGAAAGCAGCAGGAGCTGTGGGGAGAGAGAGGAGAAGAGCCTCTTGGGTACCTCTCTAGCACCCGCAGGAGCCTGGACCGATTCACACCAACTTCTCAGGGAGCTTCCTGTTTCCTGCTGCTTCCCTGAACCCACTTGAGGAGAACAGGCAGTCAACTGAAGTAGTAGGAGCCAGTTAGGCCCTTAAGATGCTGATATCTTCCCTCCCTGCTACCCTGCTACCAGCCTGCTTATTTGTCCCCTTCCATTGAGTATTGAGAGCCACTCTAGCTGGCACAGAACAGCAGTCATGAGTGAAAGAAGAAAACGCCCCTCTGGGGCAGCATTCAGAAAAAGAAAGAAAGCAAAGGAAGCTTTTCTATCTAAGCAGGAAGGAGCTCTCCTGAGATACATAGACACAAATGTTCACGCTGAGCCTTCCGGCCTCAGTGAGGATGAGAGTGGTGAGGAGATGCCTGAGTGCAGGTGACCTGGCAGCTACTGCAGCATCCGTATCTCCAGCTCAAATGGATGTAACCATGCACATTCCTGAAGAAAAGTGTAGATCAGAGAAGAGTGAGGTGGAGGTGCAAGAAACAGCTGCTGCTGAGTTTAGTTCCTTAAGTCTAGATGATCCAGGACTGTGGACCCACTTGAGCAGTAGCCCGAGGGACTTCCTTGTACTGCATGGGCCACAGCAAGTGAAAAACTTCATGTTCCCCAAAGACACTGGAAATAGAAGTTTCCATCCAACATATTACTGGTGTGAAATCCCCAATGGTGACAAAATGGAGAGGCCATGGCTTATGAACTCAAAAACCCAGAATGCTGCAAACTGTTTTTTTGTTGCAAACTCTTCCAGTCTGATGTTCCAGCCACATTGGGTTCTACAGGAACAAAGGACTGGAAAAATCTGGCTAGAAATCTGGCATGCCATGAGAAGACAGCAAATCACCAGCGAGCATTCCATAGGTGGAAAGAGCTTGAGATGAGACTAAGGTTAAAGGTCACCATAGATGATCAGCATCAAGAGAAGATTGCATTAGAATCTCTTCAGTGGCAAAATGTTCTGAAAATGCCCATTGCCATTGTGAGAATGCTTGCTACCCAAAACCTAGCACTGTAGATCAGCTGTATGTGCCAAACAATGGAAACTTCCTTAAAATTGTGGAGCTGATGGCTGAGTTTGATACTGTACTCCAGGAGCATCTAAGAAGAGTCACCACCCAAGAAATGTACATACACCACTACCTTGGAAAAACAATTCCAAATGAGATCATACAGTTACTGGCAACAAAAGTCAAACAGAAGATTGTGGCAGATGTGAAGTCAGCAAGATAGTTCTTTGTTGTTCTGGACTGCACAACTGACATCAGTCATATGGCACAAATGACTTTAATGGTGCGTTTTGTAACAACAACAGAACCTAGTGAAAATCTCCCTGCAATGGTGACTGTCAGAGAGCATTTTCTAGAATTTATTGACATTGATGATACTACAGGAGCTGGTATGACAAATGGGCTTCTTAAAAAGCTGGAAGATACAGGAATTGCGAGGTCCTGCATGAGAGCTCAGGGCTATGATAATGGTGCCAACACGAGAGGAGAGAACAGGGGAGTGCAGACATGGATCCGAGAGTTAAACCCTCGAGCTTTTTTTGTCCCATGCAGTTCTCATTCATTGAACTTGGTGGTCAGTGATGCAGCACCAGCTTCTAGTGAGGCTGCTGAATTTTTTAATGTAATTCAAAGCATCTGTGTATTTTTTCTCTGCATCAACTCATTGATGGCAAATTTTGAAGCAACATCTGGGAACATCCTCTGACACTGAAACCACTGAGTGCCACACGATGGGAAATCGAGTGGAGGTGATAAAGCCTATCAAACACCAAATTGGGAAGATAGATGATGCCATTATGGAGGATAATGCTATGACAGGAACTGTTCATGGGAGAACAGTGGGAGAGGGAAATGGAATCACCAGAAACAAACATAACTTCAAATTTCTGTGTGGCTTAGTGTTGTGGCATGACATACTGTTTGAAAGAAATGTTGTAAGCAAGAGACTCCAAGGTGTTGACCTTGATATATCTGAAGCAATGGAACAACTGGACAAAGCAAAGTCCCACCTACAGTCTTGCCGGTCAGATGAGGGATTTCAAAATGTTCTGAAGAGTGCACGGAAGTTGGCAGAGGAACTTCACACTGAAGCTATTTTCCCCACCCATTCAAGAATACAAGAGTCACCGAAGAAGAAGCATTTTGATTACGAGGTACAGGTTAATCCCATAAGAGACCCCAAACAACAATTCAAAGTTGAATTCTTTAACCAGGTGCTAGATTGTGCAATACAGGCAGTTGAAGAATGTTTCATGCAGCTCAAGGAACACAGCAGTATATTTGGGATGTTGTATGATATTCCAAAACTCCTCACTATATCTGAAGAAGACCTACACCAGCAATGCAGGGCACTAGAGACAGTGTTGACACATGATGACATGCGCGATATTGATGCAAGTGATTTAGATGATGAACTGAAAGCCGTTTCAAGATACATTTCAGCAGGATCAACTCCAAAGGCTGTTCTGGAATATATGCAGGGCCGGCTCCAGGCACCAGCCCACCAAGCATGTGCTTGGGGCGGCACCTGGAGGGGGACGGGGCGGCGCTGCGGCCCGAGAGCGGGGCCGCGACTGGGCTCACCGCCCTCCCCGCGGAGCCCTGGCCAGGCTCGCCGCTCTCCCCCCGCGCTCTGGCCGCTGGGGAGAGTGGAGCCCCGGCTGGGCTCTCCGCCCTCCCCCCAGCGCTCTGGCTGCACTCTGGCCACCAGGGAGAGCTGAGCCCCGGCCGGGGCTCACCACCCTCCCCCCCGGCGCTCTGGCCACCGGGGAGAGCGGAGCTGCAGCAGGCTCTCCGCCCTTCTCCCGGCACTCCGGCCGCCAGCGGAACCGCGGTGGGCTTGCCGCCCTCCCTCTGGCGCTCTGGCCGGTTGGGGAGAGCGGCCCGCAGCTGGGCTCGGCACCCTCCCCTGCTGCGCTCGGGGGCGGCGGGTGGCTTTTTTGCCTGGGGCGGGAAAAAAGCCAGAGCCGGCCCTGAATATATGTGCATAAATAAGATGACCACCCTCTTTCCTAATGCTTTTGTTGTTCTGCGCATACTTCTAACACTTCCTGTAAGAGTTGCCAGTGGAGAACGCAGCTTCTCCAAGCTGAAGTTAATAAAAACACATCTACACTCCACAATGACACAGGAGAGGCTGGTCGGCCTTGCAACTATCTCAATAGAGCAGGGGTCGGCAACGTTCGGCACGCGGCTCGCCAGGGTAAGCACCCTAGCGGGCCGGGCCAATTTATTTACCTGCTGACGCAGCAGGTTCGGCCGATCGTGTCCCCCACTCACCGCGGTTCGCTGTCCCGGGCCAATGGGGGCAGCGGGAAGCGGCGCGGGCGAGGGATGTGCTGGGCGCGGCTTCCTGCCGTCCCCATTGGCCCAGGACGGCGAACCGCGGCCAGTGGGGGCCGTGATCGGCCGAACCTGCGCGTCAGCAGGTAAATAAATTGGCCCGGCCCGCTAGGGTGCTTACCCTGGCGAGCCGCGTGCCGAACGTTGCCGACCCCTGGCATGGAGCATGAGCTGGCCCAGACTGTGGACCTTCAGGAAGCAGTTCAAATCTTTGCAACCAAGAAGGCACGGAAAGCACCACTTTGATTATTCAAACAGATAAAAATGCCAGTGTTTACTATGCAGACAAGAAAAGTTACATTTGCTGTTCAGGCGTTTGAAAGTTAAGTGTTAGTTAAAATTTTTGAACAAAGCATTTTGTTAGTTCTCCTTTCTTGGGGTGGGTAGCAGAGCAGTACCATGAGAGGAGTAGAACAGGAAGAAGGCAGAATTGAGACCTTTCAAAGTTTTGGCCCAAGCGAGGTGGCATGGGGGTGTCATTTGAGCTCCCCGCCTCAGGTGGCAAAATGTTGTGGGCCTGCCCTGGTGTTGTAGGAATTGGTGGCAGTGACTCATTAGGGGGCACCTTCCCTTTGGGTCAGCACTGTCCCGGTGTGGGCTTACAGCATGGTCTATGTTGCTGGAGGTGCAATCCTTAGGGTGAGCATTAAAGCAGAGGCCATGACTTTCAGCTACCCCATGGCACTTTCTACGAGATAAGGTCTGTTTACTTCAGCATCCACAGCTGCCACATGCCAACCCAGAGGTGGCTGCATTTCAGAAATTATTTTTGTTGTTCATAACTCTGTCACAGCGCTTTTAAGGCTCTCCTGACATTTTTAAAATGCTTTGAGGTCCTTTGGCCTAGCAGGGCCTAGCGTTTTACTGTTATGCTAACGCCTGGGACACCTTAGCTGGAAATAACACCTTTTGAAAGAGTCTAGGGATTTCCCCCTGAGCGTTTCTGCAACATTGTAAGTGAGAAGAGAGCACTATGTAAATAAACTTGTCAGCTGCATGCTGATTGGCCGAGTTACCTCTGACATCACAATACCACCTCCCCAGAAAACTGTTTCCTCTGTTTATCTCCCTTTCTTGCTTTGCTCCTGGCATGTGCCACCAGCAGTCTTGGGGCTGAGCCTAGGGTGACCAGGTGTCCCGATTTTTCATATATGCTATCTGGTCATCCTAGCTGAGCCGGAGGGAAAGAACAGGGGGGGCTCAAGATCGGTTTCCTGTTTTTCAGTGGGACCGGGTTGCTTTAAATTCTTTAAAAAAAGAAGTTGCTGGGGAATCCTGGGTGTCCCAAACTTTGACTTGGCCCAGTTGACTTCTCCTGCTGCATCTGCTCCCCTGCTCTTTCTGGAAGTGACTGGCTGACTGATCCAGGGCCTGTTTCTTAGCTTCCCACTCCTAGTCCAGGGTGGGAGAGGCACCCAGACTCCCGCGGGGTGTGTGTGTGGGGGTGTGGGTGTGTGTGGGTGTGTGTCTGGCTTTGGAATGTGATGCATGGAGTGGAAACCAGACAAGATGTTTGGTCTGTGTTGGATTCCTGGGTGGTTATTTTATTTGTTTTCCAGTAGCCCCTAGAGGTCCCTCTCTGAGTTGAAGGCCTCGTGGTGCTAGGTGCGGTACAATCACATGAGCGGTCTGTGCCCTGAAAAGCTAAACAATCCGAGTGGAGAAGATTAAGGGTGAGAGGCAGTTTCATCTCCCTCTTACAGATGGGGAACTGAGGTGCAGCCAGGGGAGGGGACTTGCCGAGGGAGTCTGTGCCAGAGCCAGGAGTTGAACCCCGATCCCCACATCCCAGTCTCCTGCCGGAACCCCAAGCTCATTCTTCCCAGGAATGTGGAAATACCTTGAGACTGTCAGTTCCAGCTCAGATTTGCCATGTTGGCTGGAAAGAGGCCAAATACCAGTGGCCAAATACCAGACCAATTAGGCACCTAACGTTCAGCATTCTCAAGTTGGACACTGTTGCCCTGAATGATGGGTTACAAGCAACGTTTTTCCTATTAGCATCCCATGTCCGAACTCCGCTCCAGTGTCCCACATTCCTCACATGAGCGACTGGGGCCTGCAGCGCACCCGGGTGAGACCTGGGTGTGTGCAAAATGCAGAATGACTCCTGCAAGCTGGTGGGCACGTCTGAAAGCAAAGCTTTGCCTGGTATCCCCTGTCCATTAGTGTGTTGGCATCCACAGGCAGTGAACTCCTGCTTCCCTCCCACCCCCTCGAGCCATATCAGCTGGGATCCAAAATGCCAACTGTCTCCCGGGAAGCACGTAACCTGGTCAGAGAGTCCATGAAACAGTGTGCGGGCAGCTTCACCTGAAGCAAGGCAATGCTATCCAATTGCTACCACGGAACTCGTACTGAGCGACAGATTGCCCTGAAACGCTGGTCGTGACCCTGGAGTCCCAGCTGGCAATGCCATCGCAACGTGTGCCTCTCTAAGGGCTTGTCTATACTTACGCGCTGGTTCGGCGGCAAGCAATCTAACTTCTGGGTTCGATTTATCACGTCTTGTCTGGACGCGATAAATCGATCCCGGAAGTGCTCCCCGTCGACTCCGGTAATCCTGCTCGGCGCGAGGAGTATGCGGAGTCGACGGGGGAGCCTGCCTGCCGCGTCTGGACCGCGGTAAGTTCGAACTAAGGTACGTCAACTTCAGCTACGTTATTCACGTAGCTGAAGTTGCGTACCTTAGTTCGAATTGGGGGGTTAGTGTAGACCAGGCCTTACTTAGCATGCTCTGTGCCAAGGCTTCGTCAAAATGCAACAGCTGCCCCGACTTATCTAAAACCTGTTTATAAACCAACTGAACGGAAACAGGTGCTAGCCACTATGTGGACACACACACATGTCTAGTTTGTGCCTGTGTATTTACCAAAGCCATCTAATACTGAATAAGCCAGTCCTAAAGCCAAGTGTCTATACACAAACCTACACTAATTCAGTTTAAACTGGTGCCAGTTGGTGTGTCGACCAAGCCTTGTGGTAAAATGCTGCCCTTCCCAGGGCCGGTGCAAGGAAGTTTTGCGCCCTAGGCAAAACTTCCACCCTGCGCCCCCCCCCCAAGCCCTGCGGCAGCTTCCTGCCCCCCCCCCGAGGCGCACCACCCCCCCCCCCGCCGCAGCAGCAACCCCCCCTGCCCTGAGGCGCCCACCGGCGGCAGCTCCCCCTGCCCAGGAGCCGTGCGGCAGCTCCCCACCCCAGCTCATCTCTCCTCCGCCTCCTCCCCAGCAGGCCGCCCCCGCTCTAATGTTCTTCCCCTCCCAGGCTTGTGGCGCCAAACAACTGATTGGCGCTGCAAGCCTGGGAGGGGGGAGAAGTGGAGCAGGGACAGCTTGCTCGGGGAGGGGACGTAGCAGAGGTGAGCTGGAGTGGGGAGCCCTGCGGCAGCACCCCCCCCCCCGGCCCTGAGGCACCCCCGCGGCAGCTCCCCCCCCCCACCTGGGGAGTCGTGCGGCACCTCCCCACCCTAGCTCACCTCTGCTCCGCCTCCTCCCCGAGCACGCCGCCCCCGCTCTAATTCTCCTCCCAGGCTTGTGGCCTGGGAAGCAGGAGAAGTGGAACGGCGACCGCGCACTCGGGGAGGAACTCTGTTTTTTAAAAAAAAAAAAAATTGGGGGCACCGCTTTTTGGCGCCCCCAAATCTTGGCGCCCCAGGGAACCGCCTAGTTCGCCTTAATGGTAGCACTGGCCCTGGCCCTTCCCCAGTGACTCATGGTGGAAGAGAAGGTGATGGAGATATGGGTTCCTGCACAGCCCAGTGGCTGGGGGGGCGGGAAGCATTTTGCATTCCCACTACTTCACCCCATGGCCGTGTGTGTTGCTCCATCGGTGCCTTCAAAGTGAGGCTGTTGCCCACCATGGTCAATAAATGAATGTGGAACGCTGTATTTGAGTACCTGCTGTACATTGCAGGATCCTGCCTTACTTCGCTTGGAACTGGTTCAGGCTGTCCAACGTTCGTCTAGAACCCAGCCCCTCTTTGGCCCGAGGTTTTGGGTATCCTGGGAGACTCTGCGAAGCTGGAACCCATTGGGCATCGCTTGGCCATTCTGACTGGAAAGACCCCTCGTAGTGTCTCCAGATATTGGAGGGCCTTGAGCTTTAGATTTCTGTAACACAGACCTGAAGAACAGCTCTGTAAGCTTAAAAGCTTCTCTCTCTCACCAGCTGAAGTTGGCCCAATAAAAGGGATCACCTCACCCACCTTGCCTCTCTAATATCCTGGGTCCAATGCAGCTACCACAACACTGCAACTATCTCTGGAACAGTAATTTGTCCCTAGATTAGCCAGACGGTCCTCCAGTTTAACCTACGACCTCAATATCCCCTGGTATTGATGATCTCCATATGGGTAACAGGCTGGCGCAAGAATCTAATATTTTTATAGACTGGCTTGTATTTCTCTCTAGCAATGAGGTGCCCATAGAGGTACCTAAGGAAACTCTGGGAAGAACTTTTCTTTCTAGGCCTGATTTTTTTTTTTTTCCATTATTTAAAATCTTTGATTTATTCCCCAGGAGCCGGTGTAGCTGGGTCCTCCCCTCCCACCCCACCCTAGCCTGCCCCTTTCCTTCTGTATGAGCAAATCCCCACTGCCTTTGGAGGGAAAGTGACAGGCACAGTTAGCAGCGCACCTCGGATGCGCCTCACTCCTCAGCATCCAGCGTCTGGTCCCCCAAAGTTTGACCAGAAGGATGCATGACCTGCGTCCAGGTAAAGGACTCGAACTGACTAACCAGTTACCTAGGTGGCTCTCCTTGCTTCCCAGGCAGGGCCGGTGTCTATCTCATATGCAGGAGCAGGTGGTGGATTCTGTCTCCTCCGCCGTGAGCGGTGCACGTCATGGGCCGTTGGGCAGGAGCTCCTTGGCCAAGGCCTTTCTCCTCGCCGTCTTTGCTCCAGACTGAAAGGCGGCCCTCCGGCCTGGTGCGGCTTTGCAAAAGCGTTTTTGGAACAGGCGTCCCCTGGTGGGGACTTGCCAAAGCTTGGGTATGAGCCTTGGGCTGAAGGGGCCATTAGCTGGGCCTTAGCCTAGTAGCAATGGCGGGGAATGTTTAGGGCTGGCCAGAGTCCGAGACAGCGAGAGGCGAGCAGAAGTAGCTTCCCCTCTTGAAAAGCCACAGCTCAAATTCCAGAATAAGCTCAACCAAGTGGCCCTCACTCCGATTCCGAGGGAGGCTGTGTGCAGGGGCGGCTCTATGGTTTTTGCCGCCCCAAGCACGGCAGTCAAGCGGCTTTCAGGATTCGGCGGCATGCCTGTGGGAGGTCCGCCGGTGCCGCGCCTTCAGCGTCCTCACAGCAACCGGCAGGCCGCCCCCCGCGGCTTGCCGCCCCAGGCACGCGTTCGCTGCGATGGTGCCTGGAGCCGCCCCTGGGTGTGTGTCAGCAGATCGCCGGTCGGCGCTCATCCTGGCTCTCCGTGCAGGAGCTTCAGGGTTTTCGAATGAGATCTCCCGCCCCTTGTAGCATGGTGTCTCCTGACTGCTTAATCCTGCAGTGATGTCACCTTGCTGCAGGAACAGCTGTGATGTTAGCAACTTAGACTTATGGGTTCTGGGGAGTCCCTTCGTGCTGGCAACGGGCAGATTTAGAGTGTGTGTGTGTGTGTGTGTGTGTGTGTGTGTGTGTGTGTGTGCAATAAATCTTTTCTGGAATTTCTCCCCTTGTGTGAAAGTCCCTTTTCAAAATAGCTTCCTTCCCCACTCCGGGACCGGTATGTATCTGCTGTGTAATCATAAAGAAACACCTGTCTGCTTCTCTGAGCCATAGCAAGGACAGTCCTGCGTGGTGTCTCCCTCTGCTGCGGTGTCTGAGGTCCCACCCGGGTGGGGGGGAGAACTTGTAGAAGTTAGGGGGAGGGAGAACCAAGGCATGTTCCCAGCAAGCTTTGCAAACAGCTAGCCCCGGCAGGGCCGGAGGAGCTGCAGAGGAGAACGTGCAGAGATGCTGGTGGAGGATGAAAGGAGAGTGTCCGAGGTCTTGTGGCTACTGCTGTACTGAGCTTTCTTCTCCTCCCACCCCCACCTTGAAAGTTGTGACCATCTTTTAAAAGTTACTTCCCCAGCCTCTCTGCCCCTCCTTGGGGAAGCTACCTGAAGTCCCCTGGTGACCCCTGCAACTCTTCGCAGGGCAGCGAGGCTGGAAGGAATGATTGAACAGATCCTGTCGTGCCTGCAGGGACAGACCCTTCCCCTCCCTTCCAGGCAGATGCCTGGAAGTTCTGTGTGTCTCCTTGAGCCAAGCCTGCAGGCAGGGAGCAGAGAGACTGGCCGGGCATCCCTGGGACTAAAACGCAGTGATCAAAACCAAAAGCCCAATCACCTTCTTTAATGAGCCGCCAGCTGCTTTTGCGGGGAATTCTTCCCAGCTGCTGTAATGGCAGGGAAGTGTTTACAATCTCTCTGGTGCCGCTGACATCATGTGTCGGGGGAAATGCCTGCATCTGGTCTGAGCTGCCACCTGAGGAAACCACAGAAGCCGTCTTCCAAGGAACCAGACCCTTTCCTCTCCGCTGGAGACTGCGGGCAGGAGCCATGGTGCCCGCCACACAAATGGAGCAGGCAGCCCCAGGGGGGAAGAAACTCCCACTGAATGTATTGGAGCCTTTCTGAGCTGGGGGGGTGGAGGGGCACAGTCATCTGGCCTTGTTCCTACCTTCCAACCTCCTCCCCGCCCCCGTGTAAATCAAGAGTAACTCCATCAAAGGCCAGAGACATGGAGTGTGAATCCAGAGCAGAATCTGCTTCTGTCTCCATTTCCCTCTTTCTGCTCCCCTGCCACGTGGGAATGAAACTCCCCTCCCTCCCGTGCAAAGACGCCTGGCTTGGAGGCTGCTGTTAGTGGGAGCGGAGACGCTGTGCCATCTCCAGCACACCTGAGGCTAGGCTGCATTGGGTAGGGAAGACCCTGGGAGACAGGGGTGCTAGACGCTGGGCCGGGCTGGTCTTTGCCAGTGCAGTGCTTGCTTTTTCCCACTGAGGATGGGGAAGGGGGGAATGGAGCCTACTACGGGCTCCTACAGCCTGGGTGTAGTAGCACTGGAGGAGAGGCACCTGCTCACCCAGGCAGATTTTCTTGCCCACAAGTGAATGAAAGTGGCTTCTTTACACTCTCGCAGCAGCTGTTGCCTCAGACAAACCTGTCCTGACTGGGGGGAAAGATCATGGAGAGGCTGAATCCAGTGGGGACGGGGAAGGGGATAAAGACCTGTCCAGATCCACTTCCACCTTTACCCCCCACTCCGTTCTGGGTCCACCCTGCAGGCACCCCCACCAACACTCCACTAACAGAGCGAGTCCCCCCGCCCGCCCCCCCCAGGAGAATCCTGTGCTAAACGCAGTCCTGCGCACTCCCAGGGAAGACCTGAAGCGTTCCTCAAGCCTGCCCATAGCAGATCTCTCCCTCGGGTCCTTCCTGCCCTGCCGGAAGCTGGAGGGAGGGTGGGGGGGGGCATTCCTGAGGGCTGCATCTGGTGAGCAAATATTTGCCAGCTTATTCTGTCTTGGAAGAAAAAAGTAAAATCTCTCTGACAATAGGAATGTAGGAATCCCCATAAGCAGCCGGCCAATGGTCCATCTTGTCTGTTATCCCTTCTCAGCCAGGATGCAATAACACCGGCTTCAGAAGGAAGTGTAAATCCCCTGTAACGGACAATTGTGCACTGACTTTCCCAGAGGGGAAACTTCTTCCCGGCTTCTGGCAGTGAGTAGCTGACTCGTGCCCTGAAGCATGGGGTGTATATCCCTGAAGCACTTTCTCCTAGTTTAGTGCATGGGGGTAATAGTCCGATGTTACTGGCTAAGGGCGAAGCTGCCTCACTGCTGGGGCTGGATAGAGCCGTAGGACGGGAATACTGCACCTTGTGTCCAAGCATCTCAAAGTGCTTTATGCTCGCTGAGAAAACCGCCCACCTTGCAGGGTTGAGGACCGAACGAGCGTCCTCTCTGATAGAGAAGTGGAGGCACCGGGTGTATTAAATGACTCGCTCCAGTGGGACACCGAGGTGGGAGTAGGACCCAGGTGTCCTGACTCCCTTACCTTTTGCTCCAAGCCTCGAAATCGCGTGGCTCCCCATTAAGCCATGAATAGGACTAAGTTGGCAGATTCCCCAGTCTGCAGGCACACATCTCCCTGCTGGTCCCAGAATCCTCCTTTGCCTTTGTCAGCATCACTCAGCAGCTGGTGTGTCCGAGATGCCAGCAAAGTAACTTTTCTAGAGTCCAAAGGTCTAAGCGCCAGGTCTTACTGGATGCCGCCTGAGCCATTTGTTGCTTTGTTTTCCCCCTCCGGTCTCCAGCTGTCTAGACTTCCTCTCCATCATGGCGTGCTTGATTGGGGGAGTCAGCATCGTTCTAATGATGGAGAAGTCTAGAGTGCCACGGGAACCCTTCCGGAGACCTGTACGCTCCGGGCCTCCTTCTCTGCTCCATGTAGCTGTGTGCAATTGCATGAACCTTCATTGTGGTTATTTGCCTCCCTCCCCCTAGGCTGCAGAAGCAGCCGCTGATGGTCAATGGGCCAGCACAGCAGCTGCACCAATCTCCTAGCAGAGACTTGGATCTGAATCTGCTCAGGTATCTATAAAACTGTGGACTTTGGGGGCAGGAAGGGAACGGGTCCTCCCAACTGCTCTGCTCTCCATAACTCCCAGCGAGCCAATGGGTGGGGCAGCTCTGAGATCCGGACGGGAAGGCAGCGGGAGTGGAACTTGGCTAATGGATAAAGGAGCCGGTTCAGGGGGAACAGAAGTGGGCCTTGAGTTGCGTGGGGCTTGGCTCAGAGACTGTCTCCTCCCTTCTCTCCACTGCTAGCCACGCTGGGTGTTTGAAAGTTCCATCTGTGGAGATGACGTGGAGCATCTGACTCCCCTGGGCATGTGAAACCATTTGAAGCATGATTCCCTCTGTGGGCACAGTCGTCCGTCAGCATAACGGCCCAGCACGCATACCCCAACTTCATCTTTGCCCGCAGCTGCTAACAGTGGCCCTGGGAGCTCTTGCTCGTTCCAGATCCTTTTTTGCCATTGAACCAATATCCTGGTCAATCCCGCTGGGGATAACTACTGTGCGTTCTGCCTAACACGTGTCAGTTGGAGGTGGTGGTTTTTCACTTCCTGTCCTAAACGAGTGGCGGCGTGCGCTGCTAAAGAGCTGTGACTCAGAGCTGGCTGAAGAGATTCTGCAAAATATACACCCCCATGCTGGACATAGCTTGCTTGATCTGGGATTCTTCAGAGTGAAGAGAGCTGTAAGAACTGAAATCTTCTTTGATTTAAAAGGGAAAACTTACCACTGGGTTAGACTTGTGCTATTTGTCTCCCGTTCAGCAGAGCCTCTGAGCACATACTTGCGTTCATCCTTCTTCAGCAAAGCACTTAACCATGTGCTTGACTTGAAGTACATGGTTCTGGCCCGTTACTTCAGCAGAACGTAAGTACGTGCTGAATTTTGAGCATGTATTTTTGTGCTTTGGTATGTAGGGATGCGCTGTTGCGACCGGCCCTTAATGAGCTTATGCTTTTGGGGTGACTAAAAACCAGGAAGGGGTGAAAGCGGCTGGGTTTACATTACACTTACATTAGTATGGAATAGAGAGCATGGGGTTTTATTTCTAGCCACGGCTGATTGCTTCCCCTTTGCCTCGGTTTCCCCATCTGAAAAGTGGCATCCACGTTACTGTACGAGCCTCTGGATGGAAGGTGCTATAAAAGCCCAGACTCAAGCCAAAGCCTCTTTATGTCTGGCCTAGTGTGGGTGTAATTTTAAACACTTTTCCCCTTCCGTTTACAGTTTCTCTCCCCCTCCCTCCTTCCTTCCTCCTCCTCTATCAGATGAAAAGCCAGGATTGCATTAAAAGTCGCATCCCCTTTTGTGAAGCAATCTGTTTCTATCCATCTGATGTGTCTGAGGGCTGGGGATGGCTCTATTAGAATCTTTCCTCCCTTAAAATCTATCAGTGCTTTATCGGCCCTATCTGAAACGTAAAGTCACTTCATTGCCATTGTTCCTGTATTTTCTTTCTCATTATTTTCCTCTCCCTCCACCCCCAGCACCTCCCCCTTGTTGGCTGTTTGATATGATGCGGGCTCTCTTACTATTCCTATTAGTAATCGCGTCCCCTGAAGTGAAACAATCTCCTGTAATCTATCAGTGGTTTATCTGGCCTATCTGAGAGCTGAGAATGGCCGGGCCCTCAGATGGCGCCATGCTTGGGAGCTGATAAAGTTACAGAGTTCAGCCAGTGATGAATGTTAAGTAACTACACCCCGGTTAGATAGGATATGGACTTGGCAGAGGGAGCAGCTCCGTCTGAAACCAATCTCTCCGATATCAGCAGGGCTGTTTTTTCTCAGGCTCTGGCTCTCCTTGTCTCTCTCTTTCTCTCTTTCCCTCCCCCCTCTTTTCTGGGGCCTGGGCTGCAAAGTTCAAATCCAGCCTCCCCCAAAGCTTTTGAGGGTGGGGGGGGGGCATTTCTGTTTTGGGGAGAAGACGTTTTGCGGTGCGCCCAGCTCTCTAGTAAAACGAACAGGGAGGAGCAGCTGTTCACAATGGGAGGGCAGGGTTTGTTCCCTCTCTTTCCCCCACGTGCTGCTCCGAGTGTGGCTGATGGGGAGGCACGACACCTCCTGTGCCCTCTGCTGCCAGCCTGGCCCACTTCCCCCACCCGAAGTGTGTCCTGCCCAGGGGATTTTCTGTCCCAGGGCGAGGTGAGACCGGAGCTGGAGCTGGCACCTTGCTGAGGCTAGCTGTTCGCACTGGGATGGGAGACTTTGGCTCTGAGGGTCTTTGCGTGGTGCTGGCCCTCCTTGGCCAGGCTGGGAGACGTCCTGCGGAGGGGGGGCCCTGGGGATAGTCTGTGATTTATGGGGCCTGTCTCCTCTAGGCTGCCAGCCCAAAGCCAGGCCTGTAGTGATGGGAAGCTCCCATCCAGCAGGTGTTCACGTGGTACAAACCAGGCTCACCAGAGAGACTCTGATTTGGTTCCTTTTTCCGTCCCCTGCCCTTAGCTCAGTGTTGTGACTTGCCGGCCAGGCCCCGGGTGGGGGGACGCCTCGCCAGTAGCTGCCTAGCTGTCGCTGCTCTCTTGCCGAAATGGAGTACTTCCTGAGCGCCGCCCAGAGCTGCTAGACGAGCACCAGCATCCCGTCACAGCCCCAGCACGCCCCCTTTGTAACCCGGCCGGGCCCCTACCCCACGCACGGCTGTGCCCTGGCACAGAAAGTCCCTAACCCCTGGCCCAGTGCCGCCAATGAAGCTGGGTGCAAGGCTGAGTGGGTGCAGTGCTTTTAGGCAAAGGCAGGTGGTGCAAGGACCGCTGGGCTGCGCAAGGCGTGCGGGTGTGTTAGAAGGCGCTCTGAGGCGGGAGGGTGGAAACCAGCAGACGAGGAGGGGGCTGCGTAGCTACGTCGGCTAAACGGGCCGCTCAGGACACTAGCGGGACTCTGCTAGCAAGTGCCTGCAGGGCCGGCTTTGTGCATCACACTCGATTCCAATCCTCCGCCTGCCAGAGCTGCCTGACTTATCTCCGCTCAGCATCTCCTCTCTTGTTCCCCTCCCCATTATCTCCCCCCCACCCCCACGACTTAATGGGTTTAATCGTTGGGGGAGGGGGCGGATAATGTGGAGAGGGCACCCGTGTTGCCATGGAGACCACCAGGAAAGGTCAGGCCGAGTTTATCTCGGTGTGATAGAGAAGGGCTCCTAATTAGCGATAGGTACCACTGTAGCGCAGGGCTGGGCTGGGCCCGAACATTATCAGCTACTCGCACCGGACTGATATTAAAACGTATCTGGGAAGAGGGGGAGCCCAGCCCCTGAGATGCTCTTTAAACCTGATGCTGGGTTGAGGGGGGCTGCCTGCTCCCTCTCTGCAGGGTTTCCCACGTAGGAAAAGACCCAGTCGGCCCCTTCAGATGCATTCCCCTCGGTGGCTGGCTTGTCTCTTTTCAAACTGCTGTCGGTGTTGGCGCGGTCAAAGGTCAGAAGGCCACCAGGCTGCCGTTTGACTTGGTGAGCGCTTCCCAGGGACGTGGTGAGCGCAAGCCAGCCCCCCTGGGGCAGGATGCCCCTGAAGCGTGGGTCCGGCTCTGTGCTCTGTTCCTCGAGGGCGTTAGCTCTGGAGAGGGATGCGCCGGCAGAGACATCCAGCCATCACCCCTAGGAGCCACTGCTGGGAAGAGACTCGCATTCCATCAATCTTAAACCACAACTCAGGGAAGTAAGTTACAAGGGCCGCTCGGCGTTGGGAAGGAGATGCTCCTTTTTCAGCTTCACTGACTCCACTCCCGACCAGATCCTGGGCAGGAGGAACTGATGTCAAAGGGTTTCTGATCTGCAGTGGAATGGAGCGATCTCTGGGGCCCCTTCTCTGCGCTGTGCGTCTGGCCAAGAGCCGCCCTCCTCTTTTATAATAGCAGATTATCTCCCCAGCATCCTCTTCTGTGGTATCCGCAATTATCAGCACGGTCACCCAGCCTTTCTAGAGGAGAGAGGCGTCTGAAAACGGCCGATGGCATCGCGCGCTCGTTTGTGCCTATGGCCGCAGTCCCGTGCCTCGACTGAGGCGGGTGAGCGGACTCTCTCCCCCACCCCTTTGATGGCTTTCGTCTGAGGATGTTCGTGTGGGTGAGGTCTGCCTAAGGAGCTGGCTTCTTGTCTGGCTGAGCCAGGCGGTGGGAGGCAGCCAGGGTGGCTGGCGAATGCTAGGCATATCCCACTGGGCTCTATGCCTTTCCGAAGAGCAGATTCGGGGGCTCAGATCAAAGAGGTGCTGATAATGGTGGCGGCTTTTGCTTGTGCCCCACTCGGAGCTTTAAACTGGGGAACGGCAGCCGCCAAAGCTGTGAAAGGCCTTCGGGGGTGTCTGACTGCTGAGAGTTAGATCTGTGCTTCACAGGCCCGCCTTTTCCAAAGTCAAGGCTTCTGACCCAGTGTTGGCTTGGCCAGAACTGTGTGTGTGTCGGGAGCGAGGGTTGGGGTAGCTATTTAATACCCTATCGGATAAGAAAGGGAAAATAGCCTTGTGGTCAGGGCCCTTGCCTGATACTTCTGAGACCCATGTTCAAGTCACTGCTCTGCCACAGACTCTGTGTCACTGTGGGCAGTCATTTTAATCCGCCCGTGCCTCAGTTTCCCTTCAGTGCAATGGGGTAATAGCACCAGGGGTGTGTGAGGGTAAATATGTTTGAGACTGAGGTGCCCTGAGACTGCGGTGACGAGGAGTGGGCATTACACGTACCCACAGGTGATAACACAGCGAGCTTCAGACTAACAAAGAAAACACTTGTGACAAATGCTCGGTGAGTGCAGCTGTTTGTTAAATCCCCTCAGTTCTGGACTCTCCTGGCTCCTGTAGCCCCAATTCCTCCCCCTGAATGTTCGGAGGATGTTGGTGTGGGTGAAGTTGCTTTGGGGTTTTTTGTTCTTGTGACTATAAAGAGCGGCGTTCCCCGATGGCTGTACAACTTCTACGCCGCTTTCACGAAGGCCCTGAGTCTACACTACTGGGACTGTGGCAACCTATGGGGCTGGAAGGGGGTTGTTTTTCTGTCGGGAGCTAGGTTGGTGGAAACATTCTTCCCTGGACCTCGCTATGTCACCACCAGGGACAGGCACCAGCGAAGGACCCGCCGCCGAAGAATGAAGCAGCGCGGTAGAGCTGCCGCCGATTGTGGCTTTATCGTCTTTTTTGCTGGAGCCGGCCCTGACCAGGGATATCCCTGAGCCCCCTAGCTATGTCCACCTCAGTTTTAAGTGTAAACGAGGCCTAAGAAAATGGTGTGGGAGGGAAGTAAAAATGAGGACAAAGAGAGGGAGCTAAAGTCCTTCTTCAAGATGCCTGTAGCGGTGGAGAGCAATGGTTGCCCCATCTGCGGCGCTGTGGCTTTCCACCCGCTTGCTCCCAACAACAGCTTCCTCTCTGCGGCACTCCCTGGTGTAAAAAGTCATCTGATGCTGGCTATGGCGAGCGTGATTGTCCGGTCAGTGGCTCTGGTGATGGCAGATCACCACAACAGGAACCACCCTGAAGTTCCTGTGTGCTAGGGCAGTGCTATTAGCCCCATTGTACAGATGGGGGAACTGAGGCCCAGAGAAGCTAAGTGACTCGCCCATGGTCACAAGGAAGTCCGGGGCGGAGCAGGGAATTGAACTCAGGTGCCCAAAGCTACAGCCCTAGCCACTGGGCCATCCTTCCCCTGCCGTGTGTGCACGCAGCTCCTAAAGGAGAGACCCTAATGAACCTTGCGGTGAGGAGATGGGGAAAATGGAGGAGCCTGGATGATTGGCCAGACCTGTTATACACCCAGTGACCTGTTGGTCATGTGCAGGTGGGGAAGCTCTCATTTCAGGTGCGCCTGGTCCCTGCCCTCTGGGTATGGTGGTCAGAGACAAATGGTGAGGAGGCAAAAGGCTGTCTCGCATTCAGGGAAGGCAGCTCCCTGCTTAGCTTACTGAGCAAAGTTAGTCGCTTGTCCCCGCTCCCTTAGCTGAATCTCTGGTCAGCTTGGCCCAGAGCAGGAAAGCCCTGGGGAGAGTGCGGAAGACTCTGTCCTTGGCTGCAGGAAGACACTGGTAGAGGGAAGTGTGGTAGCTAGAGTGAGACCTTCGCCTGCATTGGAGCCGAGACTCTTGGGGCCGAGTCGACAGGGGAGTTGGGAGTGTTTTCAAGCCCAGATAATAACTGGTCTCCTTGCTTCCTAATTGCCAAGTGGCTGGTGGACATCATGCCCATGTTTTACAATCTGGGAGAGTCTCTTTAAGCTCCCCGGGCCTGGTGGGAAGCATCCGTCTGCCGACTCCAGTCTCCGTTCTATATATTTCTCTTTAATTTGAAGATGAATTCAGGGTCAGCGACTGGATAAGAGCCTGAAGGACGCTGCAGAGACAAAGAGCCATTATCTGCTTTCTATCAAGCTCGCTGACTTTGCAGGGGAACCTGGAGTCACCCCCAGCTCCTTGTGCGTGGCCCTCTCATTCCAGCGCGGTCACTCCTCCTGCTCTCCTCAGGGTCAAGGTCCCTCCGAGCCCGGCCCTGCTTGCATGTTAACGCTTTCCAGGAACGGCCAGCTCGAGGAATCTGGGCTGGCTCCCGGCAGAGCCCTTCTCTGTGTGCACGCTCCTGGCACTTGCACCTAGGACCTAGCCACTTGGCTAGCTTGGAGCATCTCCTCTCTCCTGCCGGGGGAAAGTTTTGCTAGGGGTGGGCTTGCCGAGGGTCTCCCCAGACGTTGTGCTGTCCCCTGCAGAGGGAAGGTAAAGGCCACGGGAGAAGAAATAACCAGGAAGAATTGCGCATCCTGCCGTGTATTCTGTTCCCGCCCCCCCAAGCATTATTGAATTGTCCAGGTGCTTGCAGTGCCTCCACTCACGTGCTGTGTGGCAGCTTTGGAAGTCCCCCAGGGGGTGGTGATGTGAACGAACAGGGACCAGCTCAAATATTCCCTTTGCTGAAAGTGCAGAGCTGGCCCCAAAAGATCCCTCCAAATTCCAGCCAGGTGGAATGGACGCCTGATCTACGTTGGGAGGGGGCTGTGTGCGTGTGTAGGGGGTGGCAGAGCCCCTGATTTGTGAGGGCTTTGGGAGATGACGGTGGCAGGTGAAGATGGTTCTTACAAGGCTTGGAAACCAACCCTTGCTCCTGCTTTTTAGCATCTTCCCCCTCTAATTTTTTTTTTTTTTAAATCTGCCGCAGTGCTTTGCCTTTCCCAGCTTGGCTTGTGTTTCCTATGTGTGCTTTCCAGGGGTTGCGGATCAGCCTTGCAATGCTCCTGCTGTTAGGGGTCCCCGTCTGGAGAGATGCATCCTATTCACCGCTGTACTGCTGGCCGGGGGACGATGCATCCTGTTGAGAGTAGCTGGCAGAGACCTGAGTTTGGGGGAGGGGTGTTGTTAACTTCGGTTAGTCCCCAAATGTAGCTGTTGTGGGTGGGGAGGATTTATTAAAACCGGCCCTGCGTTGGGGTGTCGGTCCAGAAGTTCTCGAAGGGTTTGTCTACACAGCAAACGCTGTGCATGGGCTGGCCTACCTGAGCGAGCTTGGATCCAGCTAGTGTGGGGAACAGTGGCAGTGAAGGCAGCGCAGTGCCGATGGCACAGACCCTGGGTTGTCTTCATGGCTATTGTTCCCTTGCGGTCACTGGATTTGGTCTCACTCAGGTAGGCTAGCCCGGGCACACGTTTTGCTGTGTCGCCATAGCCCCAGGGGCAGAATGCCTGTATTGATTTCACAGGGAGTTTATTCCTGCCTGAGCGGGGTCGGGATTCCAGCCCGATGTGGTGTCATTGAAGTAACAAATGTCTGACCAGACCCGTTCTGTTCTCCACATCCTGCCTCCTCAGCCATGGTACCGGGGACCCAGACGCTGGGCTAGGGCACCTCACTACCTTAAAGCAAATGCATGCTTTTAGGGTGCACAGTCAGGGGACCCTCGAACTCCTCTGGCGTCCTTAGGAGCCCGCTAAAACCAGGGCTTGTTGGACGGCCTGGGCTATGCCCAGCCACTGGTTCTGTTCCCTCCCATGCATTCTGCAGGGCTGCGAGTGCTCTGGGCTTGCTGGGGAGCCCCAAGCATCTGGTTTGCCAAGGTGTGTGATCTGTGGTGGGAACGACCTCGGCTGCCTTCAGAGGAGCAGGAGTTCTCCCCAGAGACGGGTTTATCTAGCTCTTCCGGGGGTGCCGCTCTCCTCCTGCTATCTGTGTCCCCCATGTTCCTTACACAAACAGGGATTGCCAAGGGTGGGAGGACAGGGAAAGGCTCCAGCTACGTTATCCAGCCTCCGTCCCATGAATCCCATCCCCTCCTGCTCCTCCTGTTAGGTGGGAGAGGAAGCAGTAAGCTCACCCAACGCCAGCTGTGAGCTCCAGTGGATCAAGGGCTGGGAGGTGTGCAGCTGGGGGCAGAGGTGGCTGTTAAGGTCCTGGACCGAGCTGACGGGCAGAACTCAATACACTGCTTAATTTGTATTTGTCTTCTGGTAGCATCTGGGGGCCCCCGATGCGATCAGGGCCCTATTGTGCTAGGAGGTGTACAGAGAAGGAGAGGGACAGTCTCTAACCCAAAGAGCTTATTGTCTGAATAGCCGCAACAGGCAAAAGAGGGAGGTTGGGGGACAATAACTTGCCTAAGGTCACACAGCAAACTGGTGGTATGGAAGGAAGGATTCAGCCCCATTTCTCTACTAACTTAGAGCCCCACTTCTGGATCACCCTTAAGTCCATGGCAGGCCTGGCGGACTGTCTGACTCACACATGCGCACGCCCGACGAGTTTGCATTCAGCATCTGGTGGGGAACATTTAAGCTGATCAGACCCTTTGTAAACCAGCGAAACCTCTCTATGGGGATGGCGTCGCCAGCTCTCCCCAGCCTGGAGAGTTAGTTTTTTTCTCAGTGCCTCTGCCCCTGGAGTCCTTTGACTGCGTGAGAACCTGTCCTTTCATTTAAAAAAAAAAAAAAAAGGGCAGCGTGTGTCTAGCCCTCGCGGCTCCAGAGAGGAGCTTGGAAATATAGGTCCCAAGACAGGTAAGGAGACCCCCAAACTGAAAATCCCATGATTGGTTTCATAAAAATCGAACTGCTTTTGCAGGGAGAAGAATAAATTTGTGGATTTTTGTTATTTTTAAAGGCCCAGGGTTTGGCAACACTGGGGCCCCTACCCTGTGGCAGTGCAGAACTGTCCTGGAGGATCAAACATATTTTAGCTGAAGATATGAGCCTGTTTGTCTTGTCGTTGTCTCCCCTTTCCCCACCCCCCCACACTGGGAGGGCCGATGGACGGAGAACAGATTGTCATTTGCCCCGTGGAATCGCCTCCTCCCCTGATTTCCAAGCCGGTGGGAAAGTCTGAATCTGTTGCTATTTTCTATCTGTTATCAAGGCCTCTTATCGCTTCGCTCTTGTCTGCATGCCTGCTTTCGGATAGTCCAGGGTCTCTCTCTTGGCAGCCTGGAAACAAACTCTTTTTCAAAATTTGCTGGATAAATGAGAGGGATCAAGAAAAGGTTTATTGTTCAGATGCTGAAAGAAGTTTAATGGAGTGAAATGATCAAATAATTACCTGTGTAATGACAATTTTTCTGACCCGCACCCTCTCTGCTTCCTGACTGTGAATATTGCGTCAGTCTCTTGGTTTTAGCACTGATCACAGGAAAGCGCTTCATTTTGTTTAGTACTGTGTATACAAACTACAGTCTGGTATCTAGGGATTTAGTATGGCAAGGGGGGAAGGAGGGGTGGCTACACAACATTACACTTGCTAAATGGATTTACCTTCCATGGCCATGTGAGGTTTGGAGAAGCACCCCCTGCTCTAATCTTCTGGTAATGAACAAGTGGCCTTCCTAGGTAGTAATTAGACTTGTGGGGAGATGGATGTGCTAAATATCACTACTCTATAGATGAAATGAAGCAACTTGCCTGCAATCAGCTCAGGAAGTCTGTCACTGGACCAGGGATTGAACCTGGGTCTCTTCAATCCAGGACCTTTGCTCTTAGACCACCCTTCCTCCCCATATATTTAATTGTTCAGCCCGCTTGCTAGGGCTGGAAAATAAAAACCTGTTTGCAAATAACTTCTTGTTGTCGTTCACGTTTTCCAAGCGGCTCTGCTGTCTGCAGACTCAGGCAGACGTTGCTACGTGTATTGCGCTTGGTTTATGTGTTTCAAGATTTTTTCTTTGTGATTGGGGGTGGTGGCTAGAAATATTTATTTTGTTTTTAATGGAAGCATCCGAACCTGGAGTACAGCTGAGGAGTGAATCCCACAGACTGGAGGGATGCCACAGCCCAGCTGGTAGAGTCTTTAACCGGCCATCGTCCTCCCTTGTGCTTCTTGCCACGGCTCTGCAAAGTGTTCTTTTGAGCATCCTCTTGGCATGGGGCAAACAAAGCTGCGGGGCCAGTCTGCAGAAGGGTTAAGAAACCGGGAGGGCAGTTTTGAACTGAGCCTGAAACTCAGCAGGAGGGCTGGGCGGGGTAAGGGGGGTGGAAGTGGTCCTGCTTCTTTGTATTCATGGGAAGGCAGGAGGCAGCATCTTGGCCCTGCTGGCGAGCTGATGCCTGGTGCTAACACTGGATGTGCCATTTTCCCTTTCAAAGCTCAGCCTGGCTGTTTCTGTTCCTGCGCTGGTAGCTGCTAACTATCCTTATCCACCCCCTGCTCTAATCCTCTGGTAATGAACGAGTGGCCTTCGTAGGTAGTAATTAGGCTCTGTGGGGAGACTGATGTGCTAAATATGAACCTGTCGTCCTCCTCAAAGTGGGCATTTCAAGGACTCGTCAGGAGATTATCTCGGCTGTCCTGATCCTGAAAGGGATGATTGACAGCCCACACAGCTTAGTTTGTCACTCACACTTTCTCTCTCTCTCGCAGTGTCTCCAAATAAAATAAAGTAAACCCAAAATCCGGCTGCTCCAGCCCGCCGCGGTTGTTGCTGGAGAAGGGAGAGGGCTAGAGCTTGGCACCAGTCTCGCTTCATGGCATTCCAGCTGCTGGCAGGAGCCTTGCTGAGCCAATGGGGGTGTGGGCGCGGGGTGGGTATCTAAGAAATGGGGAGTAGAGATGAAACTCTCCCTGCAGCAGCCCATGCAGAGACCCGTGAGTGGCTTGTAGCAGGAGTGTTGACACACAAGCCAAGATTTTCAGAAGCCGCCGGTGACTTTGGGCACCTCCATTTTTGGGGTGCCCCAACTTGACACCTAAAAGGGGCCTGATATTTTTTTTCGGAAGGTGGGTGGTACGGCTTTCTGGAAAACCGGCTCCTTTAGTGTGTGTCAGATTGGGACAGCCCCTCCCCCCGATAAGTAACACCCCAAATCACCAGTCACTTCCGGAGTTGCTGGGTGTGTAAATGTATCCATGAATCCCTGGTCTGGGTAACACGGTGGTTCGCCCCAATCCCCTGACACGTAAGAGTCTTGTGTCTGAACTCGAATTCTAACCCTTGTTGCTCCTCCTCTCCAGAGGGCTTGGCAGTTAGCCCCTCACACGCTCCCGGGGAAGCAAGGGTTATTGTCCCAATCTCTCAGACTGGGAACCCGAGGCTCAAAGAGAAGAGACTTGACTGAGGCCATAGGTGTAGCAGTAGAGGTTGGAGTTGGTGGGTGCTGACCCACGTGTGGCAGATACAAACTTTCTGTGGTCGAGGCTGGGGAAGAAAGAGCCGTGGCTTAACAGCTTTCCCACGTGTCCCATCTGTAGGACAACAGTGAGAGCCTGCATCTGAGCCAGAGATTGTGATGGCCCCACGCCTCCTAATCCGATGGGAGAGTGGAGCACCTGGAATTCAGTGAGGAAATGAGCTGGGGCTTCAAACCCCAGCACTCTTGGGAACATCGGCTCAAAAGCCCTTCTGTGTAGAAGGGTGGCGAGTGGGGTAGCACATCTTAATTATCAACTCCCGAAGGCAAGGGAGACGGCGCCTGAGAAGAGAAGAGGTGCTAAGTACTTCCCAAAGTTTGGGGGGTTGCTTTGGGTGAGTGGGGAAATAAGCATTTGTTGAAGGGTTGCTGGGGGTGGAGAAACGTTGCCCTCAAGAATAATCAAATTCTCCTGCCAATGCCTCTCTTGACGTGCGAGTAGCTTTCGCTGCAAGGTGAGAATTGGTGGCAACTTCGTACATCTTGGAGTCACATACACGAGGCGTGGATGAAACCTGTTACAAGGGCTTGAAGAAACAGTTTGGTGGGAGCGGGTAGGAAGCTGAGGTGAGAGAAGGCTGTTCAGCTCTGCAGGATCTAGGGGCTTGTTTACCTGGGAAAGTCTCTTGCCAATTATACCAGTAAATTGATCTAATTATACTGATACAGCCCCTTCCAAATATACATAAACTACCCCCCCCACACACACACACACACAAATGTGCCTTTTATACCAAAGTGTCCACATGAGGAGTTGAACTCATAATTATACCAGTATAAATTCACACATTGGCTTATACCGGTATAACTTCCCCGTGTAGACAAGCCCTCAGCTTTTGTTAAAAGTATTGGTTTCTAATCCTTGTGCTTTGATGCAAGTCTTCCAGACCTGAACTGAGTGCACCACTGCACTCCAATGCTGCCAATGCTGATCCAAGATCTAAGCTGCTGAAGAACAAAACCTGACTACACAGTTTTCATTGCTGCTACCTAGGGAGCTCATCCATGGGAAATTGACAAGCCAGGTCAATTTCACACTTGCAGCCTTGGAAAGAGCTGAGAACAATGGTGATCCAGAGCTGCCCTCGGGGGGACGGGGACCCAAAAGAGAGCGAAGCAGGTGAGACCTCTGCACCCCAGCAGCAGCTAAGAAACTGATGGAGGGACAGAGGTGGCGTCCCCAAGCAGAGTCGAGATAGCTGATGGGTATCCCGGCACCCTTTTGCCCTCCCGCTTCTCGAATAACTATGTGGAGGCAGGTGGCTTCTCACTTGGCCATTGCCCCTGGATAGGGGAGCCTCTTGTCTTAGTTTAATATTGTGGCTATGAGGTTTCTGGTAATTTCAGACCCTATGGGAGGAGGGGGCAGCAGGTAGGGGAACAATGTTGGGATAAGTTAAAGCAATGGAAAGTGTGTGTGTGTGTGAGACAGACGCACACACACACACACACACACACACACACACACTTTGTCATGGAGGGGAAAAAATACACCCTGATTAGCGATAGGAAAGAAAGGTGTGGAATAGTGGGGCAAAGCCAGGAATGGAAAGAAGGTAAAACAACAGCAGAGGAGATGTACTAAACTACACTGCCTACGATCTATTGAGTTTCAGGTTGATGGTAGATGGCTACAGTGTTCAACACGCAATTGTTACATTTCCTTTAAATTACAGGAGGGGGGTATAGCTTGGGGGTGGAGGACACAGGTGATTGGGCTAATAGGTTTTTCCCAAGTCTTGTCTCTGACCAGTCCTAGTATGCTGTCCCCTACACCCTGAGATATGATGGGCTTGTTCTGTAGGATATTCAGTTTTCTGGAACTTTCAACTACCCCTTCCCATCCTGCCAAACAAAAATTTTCTACCCCTTCTTCCCGCCACCAGCCAAGCCATCTATTAATGGCCCTGATCTCATCCGGGGCCGGCCTTCACATGGTTAACTTTGTCACATCATCTCAGATTAATGCAAGTTTTTACAATCGCTGTAATTTAAAAAAGAAATCCTTCCTTGTTATCAAAAAAAAAAAAGAGAGAGAGAGAAGGGGGGGGGGGTTGTGGAGAATAGTTAATTGTCTAAGCGGAGTATCTTGGAACGGAGCATTTTTTGGCTCATCACCTCTCTGTAAAGCCAGCCTCAGTAATTCAGTTTTAAAGCATGAAAAAAGGGAGTTGATGAAATTCCACTATCAGCACTGAACCAATATGCAAAATATCTCGCCGAAAATCAAATAGCTATTATGTTTTCATTTCCATTTCAGCGTATTTGCTTAATGAAGAATAGACAGATCAGGCAAGCTGAGGGAGTCTGCGTGAGGTGATAACTGTGCAAGGCTTCCAGCAATCCCAGAGAAATGACGCTCCACTCACTGCTTCGTCTCTCTCTCTCTCTCTCTTTTTTTTTTTTTAAATATCCAGTAGCTCATTTAACCCACACAGCTGGGAACATTGTTGCTCCTGGCACATTGCAGCCCAGAGTAAGGGGTGCAAAGTTGCAAGTGTGGGGGTGCGAGAGGATGTTGGCCAGCGTATCTGCAAGCCAGATGGGGCACGATAGCTTGACCTTGTGTGCCAAGAATGTGGGGCTGTGGTGGAGGCACCATAAAGCATCATTGATGGAGATACAAAAATATTTTAGCTCCAGCCCCTGCCCGGACCTGCACTTTCTCCTGGGCACAGCAGAGGTTGGGAGTCAGTTTTCCTTGAACGCCTGCACATGCATTATCTGGCTGCACAGGCCCCTGGATTGAACCCCGGGATCCTGAGTGCTAGCTACTGAGTGAATGACTTTACTCTCCCTGAAATGCGGCCATGTCTTGGCCCGGCACAGGGACGCACTGCTGAGACACCCATTGCATTCCGTGATGCTGAACGCAGCAGGGGCTTCCATTGTTAAAGTGCAGGGTTTCCCAAAACCGCTGCTGTCATCCAGGGTCCCGTTGTGCCAGATCTGAACTATTTAATGCTTGGCATCAATCCTCAAAGGCTTGGTGCCTTGGTGTCTGAGAAGCACCTTTTCCACTGGAAGAGGATCTCCTGAAGGAGAGAGATGGACCTAAAGTTCAACAAGACCAACACATGGGTGGGGGGCCCTCCACCCCTCCCTTCCTTTGTGAGAGTGAATTTGGTGCTGATAGGTGCCAAATTGACATCCCTGGAGCCCAGGATCCATTTGTTCTCAGAACAAACTCAGTACGTGCAGCGACACTACAACCCACCTCCACACTGCCCCACAGATGGGCCCTAGAGATGGCCACGCTGGAGTTGGATGGGGATGTTCCATGGCTCAGTCAGTCTTTGGGGTCTCTCTTTAACCAGGGGCCTAGCTGTGGGGATGATGATGCCCCTTACGATGTTGGTGTCCATCTCCTGGTGACGCAGCTGGATGCCTAATCCTGATCTGGGGCCTGGTGGTGGAAGGGGCCCGGTCCCTTTTTTCAATCTAATGAGTCATCCAGCTTTTGCCTCTCATCAGGATTAATGAGCCTGATTCAGAATAAGGAGTGGAAGGCCCCAGAATAATCCATCTGGCAAGAGGGGTTCAGGGAAGCCCCCGTCTGAATAGATTCCTGTTCTGTCAGGCTGGATTAATATTATTTTGTATTATGGTAACACCCAGAGTACCAGGTCGAGATCGGGGCCGCGTTGCAATAGGAGCTGTCAAAACCCCGAGTGACAGTCCAGCTAGGAGGGTGAGGATTCTCTAAACAGGATTCCTGCCCTTCGCTGGGGCCCAGAATTGCTGCTGGGTGACGTCTGAGGGCGTGGCTGGGTGGTCAATGCTGAGTACGCTTGGCACGACAGTGACAACTGAACAGATAGAGGCCAAGTGTGCGTGTGCCTACGTCTGTGTGATTTCCCTGCTTGTGTCTGCATGCTCGTACTAGCTCAATGGGTAGAAACAGCACGGGAGCACGGAGAGTGGCAGAGGGGGCATGGCTGAGCCATGCAGAGTGTGCAGCCACTGGACACCAGCTCAGCCGTGTTTCTGCTACCCCTACCCGTGTTACGGTGGCTATGCTGCTATTAGTACTCGGGGTAGCTCGAAGAGAGCTAGCAGGAGGATGCGTCCATGAGCAGGGGAACCACACCCCTAGCTTGTAGCGTGTACGTCGCTTGTGTCCCGTCCCCCCCATCTGCTCTCCTCTGGCGAGGACTGGCCTTTCCTGCCCACGGAGAGGGGAAGGAGGAGAGAATCGGGTTAACTTTATCAGACGCCCAAGAGCCGTGAAAGAAAAAATTAGCCTAACAATGTTTCATTTACTGCGAGAGAAACGATTTGTTAGCCGGCAATTGTTTCTGAATATTATCAGAGTCTTTTTAATTGTGCTGGAACTGAAATTAGCAGAATTAGAATAAATTGCCTTCCCTTCTCCGGCAGCCTCTTTATTCACGCTTATTGTTGTCTGCTTTGTATAGATTATGGGCCCTTTGTTCTCCCGGTGTAAATAGACATGCCTGGAGTCAGAGAGTGGCTGAGGTCTGGAGAAATGCGCTGTGCGGTTTTATCCCCCTTCCCCTTTTTGGCGGGAGCCGCTTGCCATATTTGGAGGCCGGAGGTTCCAGGCCTGGTTAGGCTTGGAGGATGCGATGGTCTGTTCCCGGGGAAGCGGTTTGATTGTGTTTTGGTGTTTGATCTCTCTCTCTGCGCTGGAGAGCTCCTCACCACAGCAGCGTTCCCTTACGCGGCTCCGTCATTAGAAGCAGGCTTCTCTTCTTTAAGTGACTACAGTTTTATTTTTGAACCTGGCCGGTTCGGTCACTGCACAGACTGCTGTGGCCTCGGCGCACTGAGGCGATTGACGTGTGGGGTAACTGGCTGGTCAAATCTGCAGTCGGCAAGTGAGCTAATGGATGGATGACCTGCCAGGCAGTGCCTCCTGGGTCTGGTGGGACTCACTCTGCTGCTCCTGCGTATAATGGAAGTCCCCCTCTCGGCTGCATGGTGTGTGTCGGGGGGGGGAGGGGGTGTTCAATCGCGCAGTGGCTTTCAACCTTTTTTCATTTGTGAACCCCCTTAAAAATTTCCAAATGGAGGTGCAGAACATAGAACGGCCAGACTGGGTCAGACCAAAGGTCCATCTAGCCCAGTAGCCAATGCCAGGTGCCCCAGAGGGAAAGGGGTGTATACCCCGTTGGAAATGTTAAACCTTGTCTGCGGACCCCAGGCTGAATACCACTGCACTAGCACATCCAAACCTCTCCATGTGGTCCCCAGGCTCCCGGGCCAGCTCTGCCGTGAGCTGGAAGAGACAGCATTCTGGGTAACAGTATGCAAATGAGTTGGCCAGCAGTCCTATTCTGGAATTCCTGTCTCCAGCGCTAGCAGCATTTGACTTGCCCTGAGTTAGACGTGCCTGTCGCAACCGCTCGACATGGCCGTGTCTGCTGCGAACCAGGTGGTTTTCGAGAGGAGGCCGACTAATCCCTGAGGGGTTGGTCCTGCTGGAGCTAGTCTGCGTGGCACAGCCACGTGGCTGCACAGTAGAACTGAAGTTAGAAACGCGACTCAACCCACGCTCCGATCCGCAGGCTGCAAGGGCAAAGCCTTCTCCAGCTCTGGGGTGAGCTCGGCGTTCGTGGGACCCACTGAGGTGTGTGCGTTCCGCGTCCCCTCTTGGTGCCCAATCAGCGGAGGATGGGAGTTTACCACCCTAGTTAGAAAGCTTGGCTTGTCACTTCCAGCTATAGCAGCTCACCCTCCTAGCGCTGGAGGCCTCTGCTTCAAGCCCCATTGTGTCTGCCAAGATGGCATCATTGCATAGACACATGGCCCAGCCGTGTTAGACTCTGCTCCAAGGAATGCAGCCTGTCTTCGTTTATGATTGCACAGAAAATGGGGACAGAGGATGTCCTTCGCACCTTGAGGAGCCCAGCATTGTTCTCCCTTGATTTGCCATGCCGTGGCTTAGCTGTCCGTCAAATGGGATGATGATAATCCAGAGGAATGTTTCAAACCTGAATTCACTGATGTCTGTAAAGGGCTTTAAGGTCCTCCGGAAGATGCTATGGAAAAACCCAATGTGTAGTAGCAGCTTCTAGAAGCAGGGGTGGATCACTCAATGGCTACCTGTTCTGTTCATTCCCTCTGGGGCACCTGGCATTGGTCACTGTCAGAAAACAGGATACTGGGCTAGATGGACCTTTGGTCTGACCCAGTATGGCTGTTCTTATGTGTTTGCAAACATTTCAGTATCGCCCCATGCAGCCTGTGGCCTTGCCAGTGAGATGAAGGCAGCCTCACTCCAGAGTAAAGTGATGGGGAAAGCTTCCTTTAACCCCTGCCCCCCCCCCAACTTCCCAAGGGGCATGTCAAAATAATCCTTTCTCTCCTCTGCCCCCCGTCCCTCTCCCCATGGGCCCCAGACGCCAGCGCGTGAATCAGTCTGGCTGCTCCTATCCCTACGGACATTGTGAAACAAGGGCTTTGTGAGTGCCGAGAGAAGCCTGTTCTGTTGTCACGGTCCGCCTGGTGCCCAGCTGCGGGCGTTCGTGCCGTCTCATGGGTGGCTCCTTGGGATCTCTGTGAAACAAGTGGAGAGGGCTTCGGCCCAGTTCCCTGCACGCCTTAACATGGCAAGAGACATCCTCGCCGCTGGGCCCCGTGTTAGCAGTGTGAGACCAAAGCACTTGCCGGATGGGTGGGAGGCAAACCACCCAGGTGAAGCCACGGTGCCCCTGGGACTTCTAACTCTGGATGGGCGGGGCGGGGGGGGAGGAAGGGACCCCTCTCCTTTCTGTCCCACCAGGTACGAACTAGAACACCCCCCTGCCCGAGATAACTGAGCTCCCTGCCTCCAGGAGCAGATAGGTTCAAACAAGCCGTGTGATTAGGAGTAGAACCTAGAAGGAACTAAAAGCAGCTCCTATCTAGCCATGGCCTCAGCCCCTCTTCTTTTCCTGCCTTACTGGTTTCTTTCAGACACCCCTCTTCCCCACCCCCCGCCTCCCCGCCCGGCTCTGAGCTGTCCAGATCCCTCTCTGCTGAGCAGGTCGCATGTTTGGAGAGCACCGTTTACAAGGCGCAGAGACATTTGTAGCCTTAATGTATTTCCTTCAACAACGTGTGTCTGCGGCGGCTGGCAGAGCTTATAGAAGTGACAATAAAACTGGCCTGGCTTTGTGTGGGCTGGCACGGGATGAGTCTGCTAGCCGGGCCGGGGGGAGAAGAGCTCTGGAGGGGCTGGGGCTGAGCCGTACCCGGGTCCCTTTGTTATGTCAGTGAAGGAAATGGCCTTCACCCTGGGTGCTACGATGCGAGTGCCCTGGAGACCCTCCCCTGGGTTATTGTTCATTGCATATTGATCCCTTTCTGGGGGGCTGCTTGCAGACTCTGCCTACGTGCCAGTGCTCTGATCAGTGCTGGGGGAAACACTGGAGTCCGCCCTGGAAAGCACTTCTCAGCTGTTGAATTCCTCTTGCACATAGAGCTGAGTGAATCAGAGCTGGTATAAACCCTGCTCCTCCTCCCCCAGAAAAAATCCACCCTGGCACTCAGTGTCTCTCCCCCCGCCATAGTAATGGACCGGTTCATGGGGAGGAACTGCTGCTAGTCTATCAGGATACCCTCAATGTTCTCTGCGATTGGAGTGTGTGGCTTTGAAATCCGTGTTCTTGCAGGTGGGGTTTTTGGAAGGACCCATTCCATCTGCCCAGGAGTGTGTGTGTGTGTGTGTGTGTGTGTGTGTGTGTGTGAGAGAGAGAGAGAGAGTATCTAATATCTGGAGTGCTGCGTGTCACTGGAGTATCTTCCTTCTGCTCCTAGCAGGAAGGAGAGGACAAAGGAACATATCTCTTAGAAATTAGCATGTGTCTGTCTGTCTGCTGCTTTCCCTGGAAGTGGAAGAGGTGGGAAACCTTGGGGAGGAAACACTTCTTGGGGGGGTGGCTCTCCAAGCCCTGACGAGAACAAGGCACTCTATCAGCCTTGTGCTGTGAAATGCCCCCCTGTGGACTATGGATGCTTCGGGGTTTGCAACAGGTGGCTTCCCATCTTCCCTCCCCAGTGAAGAAAGGGTGAGATCTGCCTGATGGAAACTGCTAACCAGGCCTTTGTGCCGGGTGCCTGCCTGGACGAGTGGCCCGAGGGCACTGCCTTCTCCTCACTTACCTGTCCGACTCCTCTTGTGTTTTGAAGGTTCCTTTGGGGAGATGGAGGAAGGCGACGATGCCCTGGCAGAGGAGACTAGCCAGGCTGAGAGAGAGGGTGCAGCATCAGCCCAAAACGGATCTGCAGAGTGTGATGCCTCAAGCCCTCCTGGCAGTGAAGGTAAGTCCTGCTCTGGTGGCTGGTGGCTTGTGGCTGTGGAGTTACTGCTCTGTTTGCTTGGGCTCTCGTGTAAAGCCGCATATGGTGAGAGAAGCTCCTGCCCAAGGGCGTCAGTAGCCTTCTACTTAATGGGGGAGCAGGGGGCGGTAAGGCAAGCAGCAGAAGTGCAAGCCCACCAGGTCGCCCCCTGGCCCGCGTGCCTCAACTCTGCTCCGGAGATGATACCCGGATTGCTTCTTCTCCAAGGCCTGTCCACTGCTTGGCCTCTAAGGCCCCCTTCGAAGACGCTAGTGAGTGTTGATTGGGATTATCCAGAGGGCCCCTGAGCGGCGGCTTACCAGGGCGGGGTGTTAGGCGAACCAGGTGGAGGCACTCACAGGGGTCTTGGCAGCTCTGTATTTGAGGAGCTGGGTTCCTCTTGGCTCTCCAGTGGTTGGATCGCTGCCTTTGTTGGAGGGCTGGCTCCCCTGGCCTTTAACGTGCCACAGACATGATGTGGGAAAGAGGAGCATTGTGGTCTCAGCGTGGGCTGCTCCTGGACCCGCTGTGGCTGAAGAGCGGCCAGTCTGGCCCCTCGCTGGGACTGTATCTGAGATCCCGCCTCCCCCATCTATCGGGGTCTGGGGTGGGCTCTGCTCCAGGGGAGTGCAAGAGGTTGTGCTGCATCAAAGAGCAGGTTAACGTTTGGCTTAGTTGCTCGTGGGGGCTTTTCCATGCTCGGTCCTCCCCAAGGCCCCCTGCCCCAGGTGGGGAGCAGCCGTCGGGCGTGGGTAGCACCACTCTGTTGTTACAAGACTGGCAGAATGATGCCATCACAACTGTCACCTGCAGATCCGAATCCATGCGAGCGCCGTGCTCGGCCCATCCCTGACCTGCTCCCCTCCAGCTCTGCAGAAGGAGACGTCTCCCTGGTGTCGGGGGAGCTGCTGGCTAGGCCCGGGGCTCAGTGACCACCATCTCCCTCTGGGCCTCTGACCCTGGAGGGTTCACAACTCCACACAAATGTGGCGTGTGTTCGGTTCCCTGTTTGGCGATTGGCCTGGGAGGAGCAACTTCCGTGGGGCCTGAGATCTGGCAAAAGGCACCCAGGCCTCCACCTTGAAATGCTTCCTAACCTCACCCTCCCGTCAGAAGGGGCCCTGGCACAGTAATTCTGGCTTTGGTCCAGCCGGTGCCCCTTTGCCCCAACTTGCACCAGTGCAGCCAGTGGAAGGAGGAGATGGGCTCTTCCTGTGGTCACTGTAGGGCTGTTTCTTGACCCGTCTCACTCTGAGTGGCCCCTTTGCTTGGCAGTCTGGTGGAGGCAAACTGAGCTTGTATGGGGGAGGGTATTGGGAGCCAGAATCAGGCGCATGGAAACTTGAGGTGTGATACTGACATGGGGCTGACTGCTAATTGGTCTCCTGGCTGCATTTCAGCTCTTCTAACTGTCCCTGTGCAATGATGTGAGGACAGCCTCCCCTAGAGCGCATGAGCCCAGCATAGGGGTACGTCTCCAAGGAGGCGGGGGGGATGCAGGAGTGGGGGATCTGGCTAGTAGGTACAGGGCTCCATTGCATTAAATGCACCAGTGCAATCTGGTGACATTGGCTACCAAGTACAAAATGACCCCTAAAGTGGAACCAGCCTGCAGCCGCTAAGGATTGTGGGACAGGGTCGTGGATAGCTGGCTCTCTCCCCAGTGGAAATGTGCACATGACGTTGCACGGCCGTCATGGTGATGTCACTGGAGGAAGTTGCCCCGGTTAGGCATGGATCCAGTGGCGTGATGCTTGCTACCTTGTCTTTTGCTTCCTGTCCGAACAATCATGCAGCATCCCTGGCTGGCACGCAGCAATAATCCGCGGCCACACTGCACCCCAGCCTGGGAGGCGACTGCATTTCAGTGCCGGCACGAAGCGATCCTAGCTCTGGGGAGGGGGTGCGAAGTGTAATCCGTTAATGTTTGCAGTGCCCTTTGAGATCAATGGTGCCAGGGCAGGGCCAGGTGATGATAATCAATCCAGTCGTGCCCCGGTGTGAGGGGTACCTGAGTCTTAGATCTGATGCACATTTTGGAGAGGGTTAGTTTCTTTCCCGTGCCCGGAGCTGAAACACCCTCTCCTCCCGTGCGCGGTGCGGATCGTAGACCCCCGCCCCCCTTCCTGTGCCAGACCCCACCGGGTGGCTCTGGCAGTCAGATTCCGCAATCTCTCTGTGCCGGTGTTCTTTCCTTGCAGGAACCCACCCTCCGTCAAAGTCCGAGACCTGCCATGATAGCAAAGGTTTCTGGAGATCGATGCCACTGGAAGATTCTGGCCTCTGACTTGGCAGTCAATAAACTGGAGCACTTGCCCCCTAGATAAAGGGAAGGAAAACTCCCAGAGGGAGGAGGCCTTGAGCAAAGGGAGCAGAATGTTAATCTCCTGATAATCTTCCCCGATAAGGGGCAGCTAGCATGGTAGGAGCGCATGAGCTCCTCCAAGCCAGAGTCTTGTCCATGACCCTCTGTATCTCCCGCCCCGCCCTGTCCCCACTGACTGTGGCCATGGGTCATCCGCCAAGCGCGATGGTTGTTGAGGTGGTCCGGGGGTGGGGGGCGGCGTTGAAGGAGGCTCCTTTTGAGGAGAAGTGGTTTGTTGCTGGCAGACTTTGCTCCCCGCTGGGCTGGGCTGACAGAGGAAGCGAGTGGCTCTTTATCTGATTGGGGAGCTCAATGCAGTCCCGAGGTTGGGGGGTTAGGGAGCTGGAAACTCAGCCGGAGAGCTGCACCTGGCATTTGGCTGCTTTGATAAAAAGGTGATAGTGCAGATAACGCCGAGCAGCAATAACGGCCGCGAAAGCTTTCAGCGAGATGGATAAAAATCAATATGCCAGGCACTTTGATTTATAGCCAAAAATAATAGGACTTTTATACCCGGTGATTGATTTATTTGATGTTAATCATCCCGCTTATCACCTGTATTAATATCACCAATCCCGGTGACGTCACCCAGGGGCGTTCTTTATGGCGCCTATCGATTTGGGCTTTGCAATGGTTATCCGCCCTGGACGTGAAGACAAACATGCACTTTGGGCGCTAATCTGTCGCACTGTCATATGCAGATAGGCTTATCGGCACCATCTTTAACAGCAGTTAATGGAGAAAATAATTGTTATCAAGTTGCTATGTAGACGCCACAAATAGAGCCATGCCGGGAGCTGTATTTCAACAGGCTCCCTGACATGGGGCCCTTGGTGAGATGCAAAGGAAAGGAGGTTCCTTTCCACACGTTCCCTCAAGCTTCTGAACATTAATGTGAATTTCCAAGTCCATAGAGAAGGAGAAAGGGGTTTGTGTCTCCAGACGCTCCAGTGCTTGGTTTGCTCTCAGTCTCTGCTCTCTTTGCGTGTGTCACGTGCTTGAATGCTCCTCTGGCGTGACTTGAAATTTATAAAAACCAGCACATCGGCCAATCCCCCTCTGTAGCAGAGTGAAGACTCACCGGCACAGCGCCTCCTGCTGGTCATCTTGGGAATTAGCTCTTGTCCAGCCCGGAGTGTCCTCTGCAGACCGGTGTCTCGCCTGCGTTAGGGCTCCGTGTCCCTCCCGGGCCTCTCTACCTCAGGGTTCTGCCCTCCGCAGTACCCCCACTCTGGGTTTCCCCACCCCGGGGAACCCCCAACCCTCTATCCCCACCTTGCCTCAGTGGCTACTGCCAATCATCATCTAGCCCCCGTTCTCTGGGGCAGACTGCAGTACATAATGATCACTCATCACTGGACCAGCTCTGCCTATCCCCAGGCTACACCTCTGCAGCCCCAGTACCTGCTTTGGGCCTTATCCAAGGCTCCCCAGCTCCTCCTGACTTTCCCCAGCACTGCTCTGTTTCCGGTACCCTGCTCCCAGGCCGCCAGGTCCTCCTCTCTCCACAGCTAGAGAGAGAGTCTGACCCAGCTCCTCCATGAGCCCTTATAACAGGGCCAGGTACGCCTGATTGGGGTGTGGCCCCAGCTGTGGCTGCTTCCCTTTCCTCTCAGGAGCAGGGTAACTGCCCCGCTACACTCTCCGTTAGCTGAAGGCCTTGCTCCCACCCGGTTAATGTTGTGCGATATCCCTCTGCTTGGGGCGGATGACTGGAGACCGAGGGTCAGGTGTTGGCCCCGTGCCATTGCACAGTTGCGTTAGTGGGCTTGCTGGTTGCATGTGTGCAGCTGATCACCATTCCCGGAGCATGTTTTGCTGATACAATTCTAAAATTCGGCCCCGAGTTGCTCTTAAATCTACAAATGCCAACTCTTCCCACCCTGCTGCTCTCACCCCCATCGCCACGCGCAGCCCTTCTCGCTTTCTCCCATGTGGGCAATGCTCTTCTCTGGATCTACGGTGAAGTTCCCTTGCCTGCGTGGATAATACGAGTCCATTCCAGGTCCTTTCCCGTTCGATCGGCCAGTGCACCTCAGTTGCCCAACCCCCCTTGTTACTCTAATCCTATCTCCCAGGCCCCTGCTCAGCACACTGCTTTGCCAGTACTCCTCTGACCTGGGTTCAGGTCTCCGTTGTGTTCTAGTCGTAAGGCCCCATTTCGCTTGTCCCATACACACGCATGCTGCTACGTCAGTGGATGCTGCCCTTGCAGGACTCTCCCGGTACACCTGAGTCTTGACCTGGGGCACGTCCGCTGTTTAGGTGGTTGGCTGTGCCCGCAGCAAGAACTACCAGCCCCATCAATTTGCACAACAGTGGGGTTGTGTATGGACTAATACCTGCTTGAGAAGGGTGTCAAGGTGGCTGCTGTTCATTTGTTCACAGCTAGGAACCCAGGAGTCCTGGATGGAAAGGCTCCCTCCTGCTCGCTTGCACTGGGAATGCCTGCAGGGTAGGCAGGAAGGATTGGGGTTCCTAGCTTGGCATTTTATTAGTATTGGCGGTATCTTAATGTCTAGGGGAGCCCCATGGCTTAGGTGCCTTACAAACACAGAAGAAAAAGACAGTCCCTGACCAAGCAGCTGCCAATCGAAGTACAAGGCAAGGGGCAACCGATGGAGACGGACCAATGGGGGAGCACGAGGAGGCCAGAATGACAGGCTGTGGTCTCAGCACACCAGCTGCCTTGGTTAGTTGTCAAGCTTTTTGTAGGCTTCGCTGCAGAGAGCCGAGGCTTGCGGAGGGATTTGAAGGGAGAAGATGAGGTGGCTTTGCAAGTGTTTACAGGAAGCTCTCCCCAAGCGCGGAGAGCAGCCTGGGAGAAAGAACGGAGGGGCTTGTTTGAGAAGGTAGCCACTGGGCAATGGAGGCTGGCGTCGTGGGCTGATGGGGAAGTGAACGAGAGATGAGTAGGGTGGGGAAAGACCTGCAAACAGGCCGTGGAGCTCTACTCCGTGAAGAACATCCTAGGGCGTTGCTTGCTGTTGTGTCCCATTTGTGGTGGCCCTTTTCCGGTGGGTTTTTGGGCTGGCTAAGGATGGTGGGACGTTGTGTCTGACGTTCCCCTTGAACTTGTGCGACGCGGTAACAGGCCGTTTCTTCCATTCCAGAAGCAGAGTCCAAAGAAGCCTTGGAAAGTCCGAAGGAGTCCAAAAAGCAGGAGCCTGGAGAAAACCCGCAGGAGCCGGACCCATGGAATGGGCCAGGTAAATCCCCCCTGTCCCCAGAACGTGTCCTCTGCCCCATCCTGAACCCTGCTGGGACACCCTGCACCCTGCAGGAGGGAGGGCTCAGCAGCGTGGGTCTCCACGGTTTCGTTTCCGTGCTGTCCCCGCTGAGAAGCATGGCTTACACTGTCTTCCAGCTGAAAAATGCCATGGCTGGACCTGGCATGGAGGCAGCGGCCATCCCGGCTTCCGGGTTTGATGGCTTTGACTTTTCTCTCTTGCTGCTCATTGTCTCTGGGCTCGTCCTTGGTTGGCCGGTCATGTATGACCAGGCAGGTATGAATGTCTTGAATGTCAGTGTCTTCCCGGGCCATTTGCCTTTCAAAGGGCTCCGTGGAGGCGACTGGGAGCAGCTTGGCCGGCCAGTGATCTTCTGAGAAGAATGGGCGCCAATGTCTCAGGGGGTCTGTTCACACAGTGACACTGGGGTGATAGCTGGAGGGGGTGGGGAAGCAGGTGAGCAGTCTCCTGAAGTCAACAAAGAGACCTGAATAATGTTACACGGGGAGGAAACCCCACTTTCCATCCCCCCGACACAAACAGATTTAGTAGTGAGTGGGGCAAGTTACAAACTACTTGAACGTGTGGCCCAAGAAATGTAGGCGTTGAGAGAAATACAGCGTCAATGGTGTATTTGCCATTGTAGGCAGCAGAGACTCAGGATCCGAGCACCACCAAACTTCCTGCATCTGAAGGAGGGGAGAGGGTTGGACTCTGAATCCCAGATCCGAATGCCACATTTGTCCCCCCCATATTCCTAAATTCCCAGGCCAGAAGGGACCACTGTGATCATGTAGTCCGCTCTCCTGCAGAACGCAGGCCAGAGAACAAAGGAAGCGCAGACGGGGGCCGAAGCCTGGGATTGAAACAGGAGCTGCATTCGCTCCCCTGTTCTGTACCTTCAACTCCTCTGTGGTGTGGCTTGCAGACTTTGTTGCCTCCAGCCTCAAAACCGGTGCCCTTGCTCCTAAAAGAGGCCCAGAGCAGGGTAACAAAGGAGATCGGGGGCTGGTAGGACTTGTGTGTGATTGAATATTACAAACCTCAGGAGTTAGCCAGGAGAAAGGAAGGCGCTGGAGGAGACACAGGTCCTGGCCCTGGCCCTTAACAGAAGAGTATGGTGTCGTTCGATGACATGGTGAAGGACAGTATATTTACCACTAATAGGACTAGATGTAAACTGCAGCCAACCTGTGGAACTCACTGTTGCAGGAGAGCAGAGTCAGATACTGTTGCAGGAGAGCAGGGACCAGTACTGCAGCTGGATTTCTTTTAAAAGGGCTTGAATAACTTTTAATTGTTTATTATTTGTATTAACGTAGTGCCTGGGTTATAACTGCATGCTAATATCACACTGAAGATGCTTGGATCTCCATTCTTCGGGGGAGAGCTAGGTAGCATGTGGTGTCAGGAAGGAGGAGTTATCGATATACAGCATTGCACGCGTGGTAAGGTGATCCAGGGATAACGTTTTTCCCTTCCTCTGGAAAAAACCATCCGGCGCTGACCGCTACGTGATTGCATTTGCAATACCAGCTCTGGCCATTGGTCTATGTTCCTACACAGTCACAGTGGGGCTTTGATAGCATCATGGCAACCACAAGAAGAGAGCTAGAGTGGTTAGTGATGTTATCAAAACCCCAAGAAGTGTCTAGAGCCGTATATCGCCGTCTTCCTGTCTTGTCATCTCTGTGTTTTGAGTCTGAATGTCTTTGCGTGAAGGCTGCCAGACAGTACAGTGCTGTGCACGCTATCTGGGCCCTTGGTGGACCTATCGCTGTGGTATCTAGAAACCAAAAGGAAGACAGTCTTTTCCCAAGGAGCTTATAGTCTTGTCTTGGTAACATTTGGCCATGGTGCCTAGGTGGAAGGTTCCCCCCCACCCCAATCTGGGCAAGGATCGCTATAGACCTGAAACGTTAACAGACGTGCAATATGTGTGGATATCCTCCTTGCGACCAAGAGGTGTGTCTTTGCATGGACCAAGGCCGGGGGAAAGACCAAGGTGAAAGTGGGTGGGGGTGGTGTTCATCCATTGAAGGAGATGGTCCGTGTGTTTCCATGTTGTGAGTTCATATCCTACCATTGAGCTGTCCTCTTTGTAGGTCAGTTTAGGTCTCCCTTGTACTCCCCATGCGTCTGGGCACCACCGGCAGTGGTATCACACTCCTCTCTAGTGGAGCTGGGGGGTCGGGGGGGACCGCTGCAGAAAGAGAGACGTTAGCGTTGGGTTTTTAAACCAGGAGAACTGGGTTTCCCTCCCCTCTCGGCTCCAGCCCTCGTTGCATGCTGGGAAGGCGTGACCTTGAGACTCGATTGCTATCGGTTTGACTTTGGATCCCTGGCCCTCTGGGGAGAAGGGCCCGTGAATCCCTTGGCTCTGTGGCTCTGCCCGCAGGTGCCTTATTAATTGGGCCCTTCCTCCCTTCCCTAAGTGCCACCCATGGCAAAGACCAGCTGCTGAAGGAATGGCCTCCGGCCCTGGCTCAGGGCTGCCTGGCTAAGGTGGGGGGCCTGTCGGAGAGATTGGAGATTGTCCCGGCTCTGCTATCGAAGCAGCATGGGAAACGCCGAGTGCCAAGGCATATGTGCAGCTCCCATGACCCCGTCGCCAGCGGCTTTGCCTCATCTGGTGAAATACCCACTGGCGACAGGCCCCGTGACACTGAGCAGGCCCCATGCCAGGGCTAGCCCTGCCCATCCCCTCCCAGGGGGCAATCGCTGACCAGGAGTGTGAGTGGGGTGTGGAGGGGCTGTGGCAAGAGTGGGGATCAGTCCTGCCGCCTTCCCTCTGGGGCTGTGCCCTGTGGGGATGGGAAGGGCCTGGCAGAGCGCTGGGCCCGTCCCTTGGCTGGAGCAGGAGAGTTAACCAGCCTCTTCCCCAGCATGAATCTCTCTGCTGTTTGCTGCTGATACTGTCAGTGGTCCCCTCCCTCCCCCCTTCCCCCGTTTACACTCATCAAGGAAGGGAAATGTGCTCCAGTTGATATCCCGGGCCCTTCCTGGATGCGTTGGCAGGAAGTATCTGTGCGGCTTCCACCTCGCCAATCTCCTCTTTATCTGCTCCCGCCCACCCCGGCCCTTTGCCCTAGTGACCATGGAGGGAGGTGACGTGATGTGTTCTTTCTCTCCGACCTCTCATCCTCATTAGCCTAATTGCTAATAAGCAGCTTCAGCCCAGGCTGTTCTGCCTCTTCCTTTTACAGCACTGCTTTCCAGCCAGGCAGCTTCCCCGCTTCCTAGCCCCATAGTCAGAGCTCTCCTCTGGCTCGCTGCTCGCCCGGTGGAATGAACTGGGGGGCAGGTCAAGAGGGTGGGGGGTGAAGCAGCATGATCAGGACCCCTCCAAGCCTGGGAATAAAAAGCGAGATATTCCTGCTCCCCCCACATCCCAGCAGTGCCAGGGAGATAATTTAAGGGGTTGGATACTTCATTTAATTGGGTTATTGTCATAGTATTTTCCATAATCCCTTAAGTCACTTCGTCTCACTGCTCCGCACCCCTTAAGAAGCGGGGAGGTCAAATCTCCTGGATAAGTTTCCTCCACACCATGCCACGGGCAAGCTGGTAGGGTTACCCGCGAGTGCCAGCCTGGGAATGCTGTTTTGCGACGAGGTTGCTGGCTGGTGCTGAGCCGCTCACCTTGGGTTTGTTTTTGTAGGGTTGCTTATGAGTCCTGAGCAGAGTGCCCTGGCTTGTTGGCAGAACTGGGGGCTCAGAGCTGTGCGTGCACGCGCACCCTTGCGGTTAGCGGCTAGAGCGCTCGTTACTTGTATGCTGGGAGGGGAACGATCCATAGTGTGATGAGGCTGCCTGTACTGGCACGGGACAGACTGAACGACCCAGGAAATCCCGTCTAGTTCTGCGTCCTTAATTACGCTGCGTACAAACTGAGCGTTCCACGCTTGGCCCCGGCATCCCTGCCTCTGTCACTCTCCAGCTGCCTGAGAGGCCGAAGCATCAGTGAAATAGAACAGGCTCTGCGTGTCGGCTTTCAGTCGGCTGAAGGTGTGCGGGGAAAGTTGCGCCGCTTTTTCGTCTCCCTCCCCCGCCCTCGTCAGAGTGAGTTATTTGCATTCTTTATGTAAAAGAGATTTTATTATCGCCTTCTCCCAGCCCATCTCTATTCTGGTAATTGGAGTGATATTAATTTCTGTGTGGCTGGGAGTTGATGGCAGTCCGGCGATGCTGGAGCGATAGGGTGTTCCTTTCGCGCTAACCGCCGCGATAGGCCGTCTATCAGCCTCCGTGCAGGCACTGCACTTATCAGGAATAGAACTGGCAAAAAGGGAAACTTTGAGCAGCCTGAATTTTCTTTTTATCTGGCAGGATCCGCCATATGTCAGCAATGGCAGCTGTGAAGATGCAGTGTGGCGGGGGGGGGGGCGGCTCTGCTCCCAAACGCCTTTCTTTGTGCCTCTCTGGATCTCGTTTCTAATCTGCTCCGCGGGAACTTCCTTTGGGGATTGTGGAGCTTGGCAGGGGAGGGGATAGGTGTCTCTCTGTGTTGCCTCTTTCGCCAGGGTGAGCTGCACCGGGGCACTGTGATCAGCATCACTTCCCCTCTGGGATCCTCTTGAAGGAGGGAGGCAAAGAAGCTAGGTAGCTCGCCGTCATGCCCCACTTGCTGATCTTTCAGCCGCCTCTCGGTGACAGAGGAGACGCTGCCTGCGATGCTAAGGCCTGGGGGCGGCCAGGGTATGAATTTATTCTGAAGGTGGATGTGTAACGGAATGACTCCTTTAAAGGAGATGCTGTCGGGTGACTCCACATTGCTGAATGCGACCGAGCTTCGCTCGGGAAGCCCCCGAAGAACCGATCTATTTCCAGGATTGTTTTAAACATACCAGTTCATGGCTTGTGTAACTTGGGGGGATGGAAAGCAACACGTTTTTGTAGGGCCTACAGAAGTGGCTTCCACTTTGCTTTGGGCACAAGCAGCTGGCTAACGAGGCGTCCACGTTTTAAGCGGTGGCCCCCTTGTGTAGGATCATGGAATCCTGCTGAGATGGGCCCCTGAGTGAGGAAAAGGGCTTGTGCTATGCCGCAGACTGCCTGGTTATTGGCCACTGATGTGGAGAAGAGATGGCTTGGCCCTGCTGCGACCTTGTTGGGAGTGTCTCAACTCCACCCCTTAGGTTGGCTAGACCTTGCTGCCTCCATGCATGGGCAGAACGCCCCATCTGCCTGAGAGTGTTTTTCCTTCCACTCCTGTTGACTTAGCAGACCGGGGCCTCCTGTACACATGGCCACCAGGTGACAGCCCCATCTTCTCCCCTCTAACATGCAACAAGGACTTCTTGAGCAAAGACGGGCTGCAAGCCTACATGGTAAGGGCCTATTTGTAGCTGGCCCCGCCATCTGCATGGGCAGCTAATGGCACCTGTCAACCTGGCCACACCCCCATTCTGCGGGGGCCAGTCTTGCTAGAGATGCAAAGGTTTGGACCCCCACTTACTTGACTGGCACATGCCAAAGGGGGGCATGGTCCTGCTCAACTCGTGTGTGTGTGTGTGTGTGTGTGTGTGTGTGTGTAACTTTGGCTGCAGAGTTGGGATCTGAACTCCCAGCATGCAGGGCAGATCAGATCTTTAGGTTGAACACTTACCTGCATGCCCTCTCTCCCCCTCCCCCCATTTCTGTGTAAAGTTTGCCCCTCATTAGGAATTTACAACTGCCAAGGCAATAAGCAGACTCCTGAAGACATAATCAGCATCCCCATCCCCTAGCATTTAAAAGAGATCCCCATAAAATCATGAGATGGGCTTTAACATCAAGATTAGTTTTTAAAAGGGGGATTCCTTTGATCTCCCTTCTGATTTTTGGTCCTTTTGGGGTGCTCTTGAGGGACATTTTCAAGCTTCTCTATGAAACCATGAGACCTAGAAACTTGCCCTGTCTTTTAAATGAAAGCTGGGCTTGCCAGAGACATAGGAGAGGAAGGGACCTCCTGGGCCATGAAGTCCAGTCCCTGCTATCTCAGACGATCCTGTTCATAAACTTACCAAACTCCGTCATCAAGCCAGGGGGGTTGTTTGGGAGGCTGTTCCAGAACCTCACTCCTCTGATGGTTAGAAGCCTTCTAATCCCCTGCCTAAATTTATTCATGGCCAGTTTATCCCCATTTGTTCTTGTGCCAACATTGTTTTTTAGCTTCCGGGGTTGTTCCCCTCCCTAGTGTTTATCCCCTGCTGTATTTATAGAGCGCAATCTGATCCCCTTTGTGTCTCGCTGGGCTAAATAAGCTAAGCTCTCTTAGCCTACGTCTAGGCCACAAAAAAACACCTGCAGCAAATGAGTCTCCAAGCCCAGGTCTACAGACTCAGGCTTGCACTAGAGCAGTGGTTCCCAAACTAGGGCCGCCGCTCGTTCAGGGAAAGCCCCTGGAAGGCCGGGCCAGTTTGTTTACCTGCCGCATCCGCAGGTCCGGCCGATCGCGGCTCCCCTGGCCACGGTTCGCTGCTCCAGGCCAATGGGGGCTGCAGGAAGGGAGGCCAGCACCTCCCTAAGCCCCCGTTGCTTCCCACAGCCCCCATTGGCCTGGAGCGGTGAACCACGGCCAGATGGTAGCCGTGATCGGCTGAACCTGCGGACGCGGCAGGTAAACAAACCGGCCTGGCCCGCCAGGGGCTTTCCCTGAACGAGCGGCGACCCTAGTTTGAGAACCACTGCACTAGAGCATGAAAAATAGCTGGGTCAGTATTCCTGCTTCGGCTCTGAAACCCGACGAGAGGAGTGGATCTCAGAGCCCAAGTGGGAACATCTATCCAGCTATTTTTAGCGCCATAGCACGAGCCCCGCAAGCCCAAGTCCGTAGACCTGGGCTCTGAGACTCGCTGCTGCAGGGTGTTTTTGCAGTGTAGACGTACCCAAAGTCTCCTCCCATAAGATCAGCTCTCCATTCCCCTGGTCACCCTAGCAGCCCTTCTCTGCACCTGCTCCAGTTGTGTTCCCCTTTCCTGAACGTGGGTGGCCGGATTAGTACACGTTTCCCACATGAGGGATGGATTTCAAGCCCTGGCTCCCGGAGAGAAGTAAAACCCTAAATATCACAAGACTTAGCGATAGAATCGCGAGAGTGGGCAACTCTGTGCTCCAAGCCTCAGAAGGGTGGATTTTGCCCCATAGCCGTTCAAGGGTCCCGGAGATTCCAATGCATTGGATCACTTAGTTTGAAAGCGTTTCAAACACCCAGCATGCTACCCCCTGCTGGTGTTTATCTCTTTGCTCCACACCTGAAGCCAGACTGGTCAGTTTCACTTCCTGGTTCTAGTGCACTAGCACAACTGTTTCCAGCCCTGCAGGGGTTAAGCTCGCTAGTGTCCCTTTAGCGTCTCCCCTTCCCCCTCTGCCACCTGCTCATCTGGCTCCATTTTTGTTTGTCTATGAAGCGGAGCAGCTGAGGGGAAGCCTGGGACCTGACCCGGTAGAGCTGCCTCTGAAGTCTATAGAAGTTCCCCATTGAGACCTCACAGGATCAGGCCCATCTATCCCCTTCCGCACGTGACCCGACAGGTTCGTTTCTTGCTGGTCTCCCTTCTGCTGGGGAGGAAAGGTCCCCTTCCCTCCCACAACACACACACACTCAGCGGTGGCTGGCAGGGGTGGAGATTTTTTCCTTCTTGCTGGAAGGCTGATGCAGGGCCCATCCCTCGGACTGAGATGGGCATGCTCTGTATGGTCAGTTTCTTATGGCTCTAGGGACTTGGGGCTCATCCATGAGCCTAGATCTTCCCTTGTTCTTCATTCCTCTGTGTCTAGGCAGTGCCCCTCTCCCGTGTCCCCTTTTGGATTTCTCCCATTCTGCGCCTCCAGTCTCCTTTCTGGTGTGCCCCCCGCTGTTTAATTTCTCTAACCCAGTAGCAAGTTGGATACCCCCCTCCCATCCATCCACTTCCCCTGAACTGATGGAGCGCCCAGCGCTGGTCTGTAGAGTTCCCTGTGCGTTGGGGGGACCCCTTCACATGTCTCCGTGATAATCTCTCGCACGGGCTGTGTGACGTGCCGACTGAATGTGAAAGGCAGGGGAGAAGGAATATTTTTATCTTTGAAATGACCTTGTTCGCTGGAGGTGGCTGGCTGCTTAAAATTCTGATATGCAAATAGCTGATAGCTATAATCTATAATCCTCGACTTGGGAGCGTTTACAGAGGTACTGTGCCGTTTAATTTTCCTCCTGTTTTGTAGGCTGGTTCTTGTGCTGACCCCAGTGCTACCTACTCAAGTCCTGACTGGCCAGCCAGTTTGTTGCCTATTTCAAAAAGAGACCCTCCTCCTTCATGGTGGGAGGATTCTGTTAAGAGGAGGGGGGCAGGAAAGTCGCTCCTACCCGGGATGGGCAAGTGCCTTCACAAATTGCTGCCTTTGATCGCTAAGGCTTAGTCTCTAGTCTGACTTCGCTCCTTGTTAAAAATAGCTTCTAGCCAATCCCGGGAGAGAATAAGGTGCATGGGTCTGTTTTATGCTGATTTCAGATTCAGTAGCCCCTTTCCAAAGGATCAGATGCTCTCACCCTTCCTTTCCCTTCCTTCCTACCCTGGTCCTCTGAGGCACCATGCCCAAGACTGCCCCCTTGCAGAGGCTGTTTTTTTAATTCCTTAATATCCCAGAAGGAGGCACCATTCAGAGATTTGAGGTGCTGGAGACACAACCCCCCTCTCTTCGGCTTTATCTGAGTTGTGCATGTATATTTCACCATGAACGCAGAGGTTGGGGTTCCATGGGGGCTCGGCCAGCAGTTCAGGGATGGAGATGCAGTCCTCATGCATCCATAGCTGTAGCTAGATGCTAATCCAGGCACTGCATCCAGTTGGCCGGAACGTGAAACCCTTCTAGTTCTGGGCGATGCATAGATTCATAGACTCTAGGACTGGAAGGGACCTCCAGAGGTCATTGAGTCCATCCCCTGCCCTCATGGCAGGACCAAATACTCTAGACCATCCCTGATAGACATTTATCTAACCTAGATCCGGTGCACTAATGATCAGACCCCAGGATAGGCCAGACTGTGAGCGTTTCATCCCTTTCCTGGGTCCGTGAGCACGTACTATAATATGATGGAGCACCATTGGTGACTCCATCATCAGCGGTGTAGCTAGATTTAGACCTCCATTCTCACTGCATCCAGCTTCCTTTAAATCTTTGACTGTTTGTGGTTGGCTAAGAATAGTGCACACAGGTACTCATCGCTAACACACCCAGCTTTTGTCACGCAGTCCTCTCCCGGCGTCTAGTCTTTTCATCGCCACCTGTCATCTTCCGTCTTCCAATCTCTTCTCTCTTTGGGGCTGGAGCTGCCACTTACTGGGGGGGGGGGAGTTTTTTCACTGAGTCTCGTCCCCTCCCCCCAACATCTGGTTAAGCTGGGTTGTAATCTAATCTGAATTAGATCCTTGTCAGAAATAGCATTGTTCTGCCACAGAGCGCGGGTAACCAATGATATCAGTTACTTTAGTCTAAAAAACGAAGGCAATTCCTAGACCAAACCCTTCAAGATAGGTGTAAATTCACATCCTTGATTGCAACGAAAAGCCTCCCTGGCAAATTGCTAGTAATTGCAAGGCATTCGTGGTTTTTAAGTTGCCACAAACAGCCTTACTCTGACTCCGTAACGCCCTCTGCCTCCTCCACCCTGTGTACAGCAGTTGTAATAGCCCCAGATGACCTTCCCCTTCGCCTTTTGATGTAGACTGGGTACCACAAGAGACAAATTACCCAATTCCCTTCCTGCAAGGATTCAGAAACTCCACTGTGAGGTTGCTTCTAGAACCAAACCTCCAGGTACCTTTCGCGGGGGAAGTGGGTGAGAGTTAAGGTTATAGAACCGTAGCTATGAATTTATTTGGCTGTCGATTTGGTTCTCCGACGTTTGGCTGGGATTCTGGTCTCTCCAAACCGTTCCGATAGCCTCTTTCTGTAGCCGGCGTGCTTCTGCACAGCCGCAGCATGGGAGTTCTTAGCTAAGTAACTTGTCTGGGAATTGCTGGTGCGTCTGGGGGAAAACAATCCGAGCATCTGCTTCAGGCATCAAGGTTGGGGAGAACTAATCAGTTCTTCCCCTCATGCATCACCAGGCTAAGCTCTTCATTGGCAATCTTCTGTAACCCAGGCTAGCTCAGTGTTGGAGGATGGTAGATTTACGGTAGCAATGGCTCTGCAATGGCCCATTCAGATCTGGTCAGTATCGACTGAACTAAAGACTGCCAAGCCATAATAGTGATTTAGGGACGGTGAGTGTCTCGGTGATTGCAAGGGCTCTAGAATTAGCCTGCAGAGCGGAGAGACGGCCGCGTCCGATCCCTCGCTGCACTGGCGCTTGGCTAAAAGGATGCTGTTGCCATAAGTCATACTGGGAAACCCCAGATTCCTGCTGGAGTTACTGAAATTGCTTTAGACCACTCTGATTAAACTGCACAGGCAAAGCATTGCACACAGCCGTGCAATGGAAGTGTGTGCGTGGAGTTACCAGAGATGCACATGCAGCCTGGGTAGCTGCATGTCCAGATGGCGAGGGAGCTACCTAATGGGCTCTTTGCCCACCTGGGGTACTCGCCCTGTCTACCCGGTCCCGGGAGCTGCTATTTGCACATGCAAATGCGTTCACTTTTGAAACCCCGCCCCTTAATCGCTCAAAATCCTTCCACGTTTAACTTGTGCTTGCAAACGTTTTCTTTTTCAAAATGTTTGCAGGGCGCTCGGCTTGGACAGTGAAACTAAGCTCCTCGCCGCTTGTGCCCTAGTGTGATGGGGATGACGTTCCCTGCCCCCCACACCCTCTCCCCTCCACTAGCCCCACATTATTTTCAGTTCCACTTTTAAAATCTCAAATGCACTATTTATTTAGGGGCGGGGTTTACAAACCTCCCCCCCCCCTTTTTTTTTTTTTAAATGCTCTAAATCTGAGTCTTAAATAGTTTGGTAGTGTTTCTTTAAGGGAGGGGGAATTTAGTTCCTCCCAAGGCAGGCCTCTGTTCCCTCCTTAGCCCTCCTGCCCCCCATGGCAAGCTCTTTCAGCCGGGTGGTGAGTAATCTGAAAGGCAATCTGGCCCCTCTTGGGGGGGAGGAGGGGGCACTGGGGAAGTGTGTCCAGTCGTGCAGATGAGAAATAGGGGAGGGACATCTAAGCGTGCTAATGTCCCAGGTCACTGTCTCCCAGGTGTTGAGTGGGATCGTCCCTTAGCCCAGACTCTAGCTCGGCGTCTCTCCAACAGCTGGACAGCAGAGGGAGAGGCCTCTGGGAAGTGGAACCATATTGATTAATGTTCTGCCATCTTCAGTTTTGTGCGCTCTTCCCTGTCTCCTTTGCTCCTTCCCCAGGCGTGGCTGGGAGGAGAGGCCGGGACAGGCTCCTTCTGCCCTCTCAGCTGCAGAGGGGCCGGGCAGCAGCTAGGAGGGAATCTTCCTGATCCAGCCCCCAGCAGAGCATCTTCTGGCTTGAGAGGTGGCTGGAGAGTGGGACGAGGGTGGAGATCGGCATCTGGTCGCGGCCCACGTGGAGCAGGCAGGGGGGTGGGAGAAGAAGGGGGAGCCAGTTGCCATAAGCCTGAGGTCTCTCCCATGAAAGCCCTGGCACACCCCCTTTCTCTGCACTGCCTGGCATGTCCTCGCGGCCGCCTGCTGCTGCAGTGACTCTGAGCCCGGCACGGGAGCGATTCATTCGAAGCTATTACGGGAACGTCTCCGATGCAGGGCCGATCGATATGCCATCCTTCCACTGAATAATGGGCGCGCTTTGCAGCTAGATCAAGCTACCTGCCCGTTCACATGCGCCCAGCCTCTGGACCCTTCATCACGGCAGCCGCTTGGCCCCCACAAATACCAATCAGCCCTGTAAAAAGGGAGAAGTAATTGAAAACCTCAACCTCTCCTCCCCCGCCAAGCTGTAACTCTGCACTTTATGGGCTCTTGTCTTTCAGGTTGGTCCCCATCAGAGATTTAGGTATATCAGCAGCCTTTGGGCCTTTTAACGCTGGTTCGTTTATTTAGTTTTATTTACCTCTGTCCCCGGGTGCGCAGTAAAGATTGTTCACTGTTCGTTTATAGAGAGTTGGAGTGGCACATTCCCCAGTGCAGCTGCCTTGAGAGTCCATCAGCTGGGAGCCAGCCCGGGCAGCTCGTTTCCGGGTGCCAGAATTTATTTGGTTGACCTGGAATTAGCAGGTCCGTGTGAGAACCTTCAGGCAGAAGGTTGGAAATGTAGCCACTTCTGGGGTGGAATGCGGGAGCAATTTGAAAGTGCACAGCGACGCCATGGAGCAGGGCAGGAAGTGAAGGAGAAGATCGTATCACACTGGACGCGCCAGCAGACAGAGTGGGGTTGGGGTAGGAAAGCAGGGTCTGTGAAAACTGTCACAATGGTAGGTAGTTATTTGTGGCTTAGTTTTACATCTCACGTGGAAGCAAGCCCCTACCACGCTGCGGTACTCCGCTTGCCAAGCTCGGGTCTTTAGATCAGCATGGACCAGAGCGGGCTGCCCCCCACCCTCACTGAATCAGAGAAGTTTCCTTCATCTCTTTGAAAGGCTCCCAGTGACCCAGGCCAATCCCATCCGGATGATTAGAGGAGGGTCTGTCCTTCGCAGTACCAGCTTCTTGGCTGGGTGGGGAGCTAGTCTCGAGAGCCATCCCATTTCTGTGCCCACCGGAAGCCCGCGTCTCTTGCCATCTGCCCACAGACTCAGGTGGCGTGGAGCATGGTGGTGTCTGCCCCTCCTTGTGGGGGGGGGGGGCAATAGAAATCCCCCCTGGGCTGGGATATTCTGACGTCTCCAAGCAGCCCCAAAGCTGGTGGGGTCCAGTGGCAGGGGATGCCGGCTGCTCCCAGAAGAAGGGGGTTTGACTCCGTGTAGCCTAGGGGCTCTCAAAGCACAGGTCTGAATGGCAGCTACTAGCCCGGGGAGGCTAGCCCAGGGAGGCTAGCCCGGGCCCAGCTTGTGCTGTGTCGATGTCCCATCTGAGGCTGGGACAAGGCTAGCGCCATGGGGCTGAGGGAGGGGCACAAGCAGGGGAGGCGCCCAGCTCGCTCTGCGAAGGGCAGCCCTTGGCTGGCGGGTAGCTGCTGTGGGCGGTGACCGGCCTAGAGCCCGTGATCCTGAGCAGTCTCGCTGGAGCACTTGAACCGTAAAGCCCCCTGCCCCTGTAGTGTCCTGACCTCTCCTGCTGCCTTCCCTTTCCTATCGCTGCGGACTGAGTCTCGTCCACCCCCTCACTGGATTCATTCCTGCAGCCCTGAGCCCAGCCCCACGCAATACCAATCCCTCAGCCCTGCTACGTCACCTCTTTATCACAGCATCGCCAAGCCCTTGCCAGACACGTCCGAGCCTCACCCCACCAACCAGGGCATAATATCCTCCCATTGCAGGGCCGGTAAATAAAATGAATCAACAGGTGGTGACTTGGTCAGCATCAGGGAGCAGGTGGGAACCGTTGCTAGGAATGGAACCCAGGAGTCCTGCCTGACAGCCCCCTGCTCTAACCACTGAACCCCACTGCCGTCAGCACAGAGCAGTGGAATTGTGTGTGGTTTGAGGGGGGGGGGGATAGCCATGTTCCCATTTATAGAACCCCTAAACGTGGGAAGCTCTGACCCCTCCCGCCCAATGAAGCTTCCCAGTTTCCTATAAGCACCCTGGTCCCTCGCTGTGTGTGGAGGGTGGGGTCACTTGTCACTAATTAAAACTGCAAACTCTTCCCCCACCCCCCCACCCCTTTTTCTCCACTCTCTTGTTCAGTTGTGTTTATCTGCACTGTGACTCCTGTCTGTATAATCTCTCTCAGCCTGGAGTCTGTGTGCAAACCTCAAGGTTTATTATCGGGCCAAGCAGGGCCTGGGGAGGCGGGACGGCCTGTGCTGACGGACAGGGCCGGGAGAGATCCTCCCGATTAGAGTGTGAGTGTGTGTGTGTGTGTTTTCCCTTCCCTTTGGTATGTGTGGGTGGGAAAAATTATTCCAGCTATTTTCCTTTATCGCTTTGAGCTGAGTTTAACACCAACTCGTTCTATTTGTTTTAGATTAACTGGCTTTGGGGGTGGGGGGAGGCAGCACCTGATCATCTGGAACTCGCCTGGATCCAACAAGCACATGGGCCACATGCAGCCCTCCGCCTGCGGCCTCTGGCGCCCTGGTGTGTCCCCCGCACGGCTGATAACTCGCCTTGCTGCTCTGGCTCTGTGTTCAGTAGGGGGCACTTGTGTGTCTGATCCTAGTCCAGCACTAGGGGGCGCTGTGCAGCTGGAGGTGCGCTCCTTCACCTGAGTTCCCAGCCCCTGGGGGATCATGAAAGACCCCCAAGGAGCATCGGTGTTTAGCCCTATTAACCTGACTCAATCCCAGCCCTGGTCGTTACATTCACTTTCTATGATCTGAGCCAGAGCTGCTAAACTTCCCCCTTGGCAGCGTCCAGCCCTGAACTGTTGTGGAGTGTGGCTGTTCTCTGTGAAGCAGCTGCCACGTTCCAGCCCAGAGGTGGCTGCAAAGCAATGGTGGGTGAGATGGTTCTTCCCTGCTGTCTGGGTTTGTGGGGCACTTTGGAGGTGCTGTAGGGGAATGACCGAGATGACGCGGGAGCTCTTAGTGGTTAGAACTGGGGCAGGGGTCACTGTATGGGTCTGGGGGATGAACCAATAGACCTCCGCCTCGCATTCCCGTGTGAAAACCAGGGACAGCGCTTCCTGTAGCAAAGTGCAGGGAGATCCTGGGGGAGAGGCGTGAGATAAGGGCAGGGTGCTGAGAGGACTCGCTAGGCGCTTCCCCTCCTTAGATTCCCCTGGCTGCTTGTGTGTCTGGTGTTTGTTCTGGTGGCAGACTGAGGTCAAGGTCCCATGGTGCCTGGCACTGCACAGACAAATGGCGGGAGAGGGAGTCCCAGCCCCAGAGTGCTTCCAGTCTAAATAGACGAGACCGATAGATGGCTGGAGGGGAAACTGAGGCACAAAGCAATCATTTGGCTTGCCAAACGTCACCGAAAGTTTGGGTCAATAGCAGAGCCAGGAATAGAACCCAGGTGTCCTGACTCCCAGTTGTGGTGTGTTACTTACTGGACTGCACTGCCTCTTTGATAATGCTTGATGCTGGATATCTTTCTGCTACCCCTCCCCTGGAGTAGCATGGGAGGGGGAGGGCAACTGCTGACCTTCACTGGCCAATTCCCTGCCTGTCTATACCAAACAGGGAAGCACTCATCTCCCATTACCCTGCATATGGGGTCACTGCCCCATCTAAGCCCAGCAGCTTGCCAGCACCCTCCCTGTCTGGGGGGGAGAGAGGGGCAGAACAGCTGGAATTACCTTCCCTGCCCCCATGAAAGTCTGTAGTGGCATTGTGGGGCCAGCTGGGAGTGCCCAGACCAGGTTTTCACCACGTACCAATGGGGATGTCGTCTCGGCTGCTGCCAAGATCCCAGGTGCCGGAGACCAGGGGAAGCCAAAGGTAGGGTTACCATATTTTGTGCCTCCAAATGGAGGACACTCCCCGGGGGCCCGCCCCCGCCCCCAGCCCAGCCCACGCCCACGCCCCAACTCCGCCCCCTCCCAAAGTCTCCGCCCCCTCCCCTGCTTCCCGCGAACATTTAATTTGCGGGAAGCCTGAAGCAGGTAAGGGGGGGGGGGGAGGAGGCGCGGCCCAGGCTGGTCCCCCCACGGCTCCAGCCTGGGTCGGCTCGGGCCCTGGGGTGCCGGCCCCGACCGACCACCCCCCGGCTCCCAGCCCCGCGGGCCCGGCGCACCCCCCGGCTCCCCGACCCCGGCTCCCGGCCCGGCGCACCCCCCGGCTCCCGGCGCACTCCCCGGCTGCCGGACCCCGGCACACTCCCCGGCTCCCGGCCCCGGCTCCCCGACCCCGGCGCACTCCCCGGCTCCCCGACCCCGGCTCCCAGCCCGGCTCCCCGACCCCCCGACCCCGGCGCACTCCCCGGCTCCCGGCCCCGGCTCCCCGACCCCGGCGCATGCCCCGGCTCCCCGACCCCGGCTCCCAGCCCGGCTCCCCGACCCCGGCTCCCCGACCCCGGCGCACCCCCCGGCTCCCCGGCCCCGGTGCACTCCCCGGCCCCGGCGCACCCCCCGGCTCCCGGCCCCGGCGCACTCCCCGGCTCCCGGCCCCGGCTCCCCGACCCCAGCGCACTCCCTGGCTCCCCGACCCCGGCTCCCCGACCTGGGCTCCCGGCCCGGCGCACCCCCCGGCTCCCAGCCCCGCGGGCCCGGCGCACACCCCGGCCCGGCTCCCCGACCCCGGCCCGGCTCCCGGCTCCCCGACCCCGGCGCACTCCCCGGCTCCCCGGCTCCCAGCCCGGCTCCCCGACCCCGGCTCCCCGACCCTGGCGCACCCCCCGGCTCCCAGCCCCGCGGGCCCGGCGCACACCCCGACCCCGGCTCCCGGCTCCGCGGGCCCGGCCCGGCTCCCCGACCCGGCTCCGCGGGCCCGGACCGGCCCCCCGGCTCCCGGCCCCGCGCCCAGCCCGGCCCCCTGCACCATGCCCCCGGCCCCGGACAAAGAGGCCCCGGCCGAGCCTCCCGATTTTCCCGGACATGCCCGGCTTTTGGGGATTTCCCCCCGGACGGGGATTTGAGCCCCCAAAAGCCGGACATGTCCGGGAAAATCCGGACGTATGGTAACCCTACCAAAGGGCTGTTGCCCTCCCCGCACACACACTTTTTAAACAGGGAGGCCATGCCTTCCCCCCCCATTTTTGAAAATCTGAACTCTGCAGCGGTGGGGGGAGGAGGCAGCCCCCCTTGGCCCCGACCGGAGCTGGGTGGCGAAACAGCAGAGCCCCTTTCCCAGCTGGCATGACAGAGGAGCGGCTGGGCCCAAACGTGGCCTGATTGGGTTGCTTCCCCCCTCTCCCAGTTCTGCAGTCCTTGCGATGCCGAGACACTATTGCACGCGGGTGCGAGGGGCTGGGGGGATTCGGTGCCAATGTGCAGGGGCTGGTGATCGGTGCATTACGGCAGCTCTCTGGAGTGTTGTGCTGGGGCGGAGGGGAGAGGTCAGCTGCAGGGCTCCATCGAGCCCCTGGAGAGCTGCGCCAGCTCTCCTCCCTGCCCGCGTGCCCCAAGCCCTGCCCGGCAGGAGCTGCCCTGGTGGCCAAGGGGAGATCAGCCAGCATCTGGTGGCCCACGTGCTTCTGGGGCTGCTGCTGAGACTACAAGGCGAGGGAGGAGGGAGCAGCTAGTGCCAGTGGGGAGGAAGGAGACGCTCTGGCCTGAGCTCTGAGAGCTGCGTGCACCTGCCCCCACCCTGCTCAGAGCCGCCGGAGCTGGGTAGGGGCAAGGGGACTGCAGCGAAGGCCTGGGGCTGTGCAGTGGGTGCAGGTGAAGCTGGCAGGGAGGGAGGGTTATGGGGTGCCCCGGGTAGTCTGAGCTGGAGGCCCCTGTCTCCTCCACAGCACGCGCTGCCGCAGTCCCTTGTGACTGTCCTGACCCCCCAGGTGCCTTCATCCCCCCTCGTCTGTCCTCCGCTGGACCCGGGCCCCAGGGGCTGAGCGGACTCCGCTGCCCAGGGAGTCAGACTCAGAGACTCTAAGGCCAGCAGGGACCATGACCTCCTGCACCTCGCAGGCTGCAGAACCTCCCCTGCCCACTCCTGTAATAGCCCCCTGACCTCTGGCTGAGTCACTGAAGGCTTCAAGTCATGGTTTCAAGACTGCAAGTGACAGAGAATCCACCATTGACACTAGTTCAAACCTGCAAGTGACCCGTGCCCCATACTGCAGAGGAAGGAGAAAACCCCATAGGGTCTCTGCCAATCTGACCCCAGATATGGTGATCAGTTGGACCCTAAGCATGTGGGCGAGACCCACCCGCCAGACACCGGGGAAAGAATTCTCTGCAGTAACTCAGAGCCCTCCCCAGCTAGTGTCCCATCATTGGCCATTAGGGTCTAGTGGGCCCGGCACCATAGCCAGTGGGGCCCACGGATTCATGGTGGCAGCAGGCTCTCCCAGGCCTGGAATCCTTCCTTGTCCCTGGAGCACTGGCTGCTGGGCTGCGGCAGGGAGATGCCCCCCGTCAGCCCTGACCCCCAGCCTCGCTGCATATTCCATATTTCTCCCCCATCATCCCAGCTCTGCCTAGAATGGAGTGGGTTGAATGTTCTTTTACTTTAACCCAAATACGGAGGCGTGGGGGGAGAAGAGGGGCAGGTGCTTCAGCAGGGCGCCTGGGAGCCGTCACGCTGCCGTTCAAGGCTTCTGATGGAGTTGGGCTGGCTCTGATCAGAAGTTGGGGAGGGGCTGGGGGGGGTCACCCTCCCCCCACCCACTCCCCAGAACGGCTGAGAGAGACCCCTTCCCATGGCTAGATCTTCTGCTCCCTCCACGGTTCTGTCTCTCTGGTACAGCCAGCTGTGCAATGGGGTCTGGGGGAGGCCGGCAGATTCTGGGAGCCTTAAAGTTTCCTTCTTTCCTCGGAAGGATTTTTCTAATTTATTTCTAATTTTTTTTTTTCTTAAAGCATTTCCCATTCAGCCGGCCCTGGCCAGCCGCCCCCGATACCATCACAGCGCGAGAGGTGGGACAAAGGGAAGGGTCTGATCATATCCTGGCTGGAAGGGCATACATTCAGGCCTGAAATGAACTGCGATGGTATCTCCCGCCAGGGTTATGGTTATTGTCTGCAATAAAAGGGTGGGCTCTTTTCTTCTCTTTGGAGCTACCGTTTTATCTTCTCCGACGCGAGCCCCGCGCTTTCCGCCAGCGTTCATTTCCCCCCGGGGACGGGGAGGGCTGTGGGACCGGAGGGGAGAGCCAGGTCTAGGTGATGGCAGCTCCAGCTCTTGGGGTCCGTCTACACTAGGAACGCTGCAGCGGCACGCGAGAGTGGGGACGCTCACGGCAGCGACAGGAGGGGTTCTTCTGACGCTGTGGAAATCCACCTCGCCGAGAGGCGATAGCTAGCTGGACGGAAGAATTCTTCCAGCGACCTAGTTCTGTCTACACCGGGGCTTCGGCTGGCTTAACGACATCACCCGGGGCGGGGCGTTTTTCACAGCCCTGAGCGGCGGAGTTACGCCGACCGAACTTTGCCGTGTAGACCCAGCCTAAGAAACTGAGGTGCCAGTGTGCGCGGTGGACACTTCCCCGACAGCCAGCAGCAGCCGCTGCCGCAACATCAGAGACACCTTCTGTGCAAATCTCCCTCGGAGGAGGAGTCGGCTGGGTGCTTATCGGTGCACATCCTGCTTGGGCAGGGAAGACCTGGCATGGGTGCTAAGAAGCACACCTGTCAGCTGAGTGCCAGCCAGGGCAATGGGTGCCAAGACTGGGTGGAGCCAGCCAAGGTCGTGTGCTACAGGCTGGGGGTGAGGGGCAGCTTGCACGGGAGCTAGTGGGAGCAGAGATGGAGAAATCCTGCTGGATCTTGGAGTCGATTCCTTCCCCTCCTCCCGCCCCCGTGCAAAGGCAGCCGAGCGCAGGGCTGAATACTCACCCCGACCCTCTGGGACGGGCGTAGAGCCTTGCAAACCCCAATGGGACATGAAGGCAGCCATCAGGGCTGTTCCTCTCCTTTGAGCCGCCGCTGGTTCTCCGGGATCTTCCGGCGTCTGCCAGCTGTCGGTGTCCTGTGTTGACAGGGCAATCGCCGTGCTGGGTCCCTGGAGCAGGTGTTGGGCTGAGCTCCCTATGCCTGCTCCGGGAGCCCCTGGCACAGCTGGGCGCTCTGCGCCTGATTCATGCCCACACACCTGCTGGGGTGCCTGAGGCGGGAGGCCGAGGTGGAGTCAAACCCTTTCATGAGCAAAGGGAAGAGAAACTGGATCCGCTCTGCCACGCTCTGTGTTGGGGATCTCTGCTGACACAGAACACGCTGTGGTGGGGAGTTCCACAGGCCAGGCATGTAAGCCCATAGCTGTGTAAAGCCTAGAGGATGGGCTTGGACTCTGGATAGGAGCAGCATCTTCAGTGACCCCCGCGAGGCCCTTGTGTGCGTGGGTTGGTTATGCTGGTCCTAGCCCTGGGCATGCCCATTGCATAGACAGGGAAACTTTTCTAAGCCACGCTTGATGTCTAGGGCAGCCTAGCTTGGTTCCGAGCTGCCACACGTTCCCCCTGTGAGGACAGTTTTTCCTAGCACCAAGAAGGCTCCACATCAGTGGCTGCATCCTTGGGGGTGACAAAACCAGAGATAAAATGACCAAGCCCTGGTGCTTCGGGGCTGGAGCTGTACCAATGCCGTGCAGTACTTGGGAATATCTGTGGTGGGGCGCAGGCAGGCTACCGGTCTGGTTGGAGCTATTGATCTCCTCTGCAGAGCTGGAGCCTATGACCCTGGGCACTGAAATGTTACCCTGCCCATGCTATAAAATACCGGGGGTCCCCAGCTTGCCTAGTGCGGACTTCCCCCATGCTGCATGGGGGGTAGGAGGCGCTCAGCCCAGGTCGGTAGCTGTGGAGTAACTGACAGGCCCTCTGATCTGGTAGCAGGGATATGCAGACTACACCTGCGTAAAATCACACCCGCTGCCTCTCTTCCCTCCTTGCTTCCCTGCTGGTAGAGCCGGTGCGATGTGAGGGGCAGGCTCTGCGCAGGATCGACACCGGCGAGGGGCTGGGAGCCAGGCCGGGCAGATTGGCCCATTTTGCTATTCAGGGTAGGTAAGAGCTCCTCCATTAAGCGGGGTCAGGGTTCGGCGAGATAAAGATTTGCTGTTGTACTGTGTCAAAAAATCAATAACTCCCGAGTGATGCTGGGAAGTGATAGCGAGGAGAAATCCCCCAAACCCGGCTCGCGGGGGGAGGGGCTGTGGCTATATTGGCTCCTGGCTGGAGGAGGAGAGGGGGGCTTATCTTGAAAAGGGGGGCTGGGAAGCCCCTAGAGATGGGAGTGGGTGGCGGGGAGGGGATGGGATGCTTTGTCCCGTAAGGTTTTCTCTTCCCCTGTAGAGGATACAGCAGTGCCCATATCCAGCATTAAAGGGATATTTTCCTGCCAGGCAATATGGTCTGCGAGGGGGGGCAGAGAGGCGCAGAGCCTGAAGAGTGGAGCAGTGCTGGGGGGGTCACGGAGCTCAGAGACAGACCCCCACAGTGGTGTGTCAAGACCCAGGGGTGGGAGGTGCCAGTCTGGCCCTGCCCACTATCCGGTGGTGGAACGCTGTGCTCCAACATGGCCTGGGGGCTGAGAGAGGGTCTGGGGGGCATCTTTCACGGGTTAGCCAGGGTCAGCCCCCCGCCCTCATTCTCTCCATTCGCGCTCCCTTCTCAGTGCAATGGCCCAGCCTCCTAGCTCCCCTTCGCTGTGCTCTGTCCTCTGTGTCCCTGTGCCTTCCTGAACCCGGATCTGCCCCAGCCCCAATCTAACCAGCTGGCATGGCTGGGGGGCCACCTGCGGGAGAGGGCTTGGAGAGCCCACGGGGAGCAAACTGGGAGGCTTCAGGGCCCTCTGCTGGCGGCTTTTGGGAGCGTGGTTGTTCGCCCCCCTCTCCGGCACCCCCCAGCCCTCCTTCCTTCCACGGTGGAGGGGGTGGATGTTGGGGGGTGCATTCCAAAGGGTTTCAGGTGATGGGCAAAGCCAGCAGCACAGCAGGCAATGCTGTCATGGGCCTGTGGATCTGAGACGTGCCCAAGGGTCTTTGCCACCGTCCCACCCCCCCCTTCTGCTGCCAGTTCCCTACGGACTCCTCCTCTTCATGCTCCCCCAGGCACCCCCATCCAGCACAATGGGCCATACAGGGGAGGGGGCACAGCAGAGGGATTTGGGGTTCCCTGGAAATGTGGTAGAACAGCAGCCTGCCCCTGCCTCGAACACCCCCCGCCCCTGTCGCCCGCTCTAATTGAAGCCCTGCTCACTCCTTTGTGTTCCCAAGGCCGCCCTGATTACTTGAGCACCCAGGACGGCAAAGCTGGGATAATCTCCTTAGCCCCTTTGGAGTGATTTCCTTTTGTGAGTGAAGGTGAAGAGCGAAGATGCTGCTTGTATGTAGCTTAAGACTCTCCCAATCGCTCCCCTCCATCTTATCGGCCCAGCGCCATCGCCTCGCTAGTAGAGTTGTCGGGATTTACTCCTTCCGTCTCCCGGGAGCGGCTGCTCGAAGTCCCGGGCTCTGGCGTGGGTCTCGCCCAGAGGCCTGCCAGAAAGCTGGGGGAGCTAGGCCTTGAGAACTGGGGTCCTCCTGACCGCTGCCATCAGCGGTGCAGCTACGTGCAGGGGGGTACGGAGTGGGGAGCTCCAGGCTGGAAATGAGGGGCATGGGGGTAGTGGTGGGGAACAGGAGAGTTCCCCAGGCTGAGCCGGGGCTGCAGTGGCGTACGGAGCTGCGAGAATTGTAGCGATTCCCTGGTGCGTGCGGATGCCGCCTCTCGAAGGGCGGGAACATGCCGGGTTGCCAGGGTTCCAACGGCTCATCAGTTGCCGCTGGGAATGGACTAAGGGACCAGCTGTCTGCAATTGGCTTGGGTTTTCCTGTTATCGGCCTGTCCCAGTGTGACGTCGTTCGTGACAAAAGCACCGACCGCTTGGAGACCCCGGGCCCTAGATTTTCCCAAGGGCCCGGCAGCTCCCACTGAGATCTATGGGGCACAAGTCCCATTGAAAGCCACTGGGACATGTGCTCCTAAGTCGTGTGGGGCGAGGATTTCAAAAGGACCTAGGTGCCTACAGGGGAGCGGAGTTGTCTGGAAAACCAAGTCCCAGTTGTGGTACCTTTGGAACTCTGGGTGTGGTGAGGATTAGCTTGGTGAGTGGGCAAGGTGCGCACACTGCAAATGCAAGAGTCTCTCCTCGCTGGACTCACACAGAGAAGGAAAGAACTTCCCATACACTGGGTAGGAGAGTATGGCCTAATGGTTAAGCATGGGGCCAGGGGGCAGAAGCCGTGGGCACTCTTTCTGGCCATGCTAGCAGCTCCATTTGTAACCATGGGGCAAGGCACCAACCCCTGTGCCCAGCTCCCAGGCTCTAGGTAGAGCAGGCTGACATTTTCTGACCCCAAAAACGTCCCCATCAGCAAATTGTCACCATTTGAACTTTTCCTCGTGAAACCGTCACTTCCGCGGACGGTGTGGAATCGTCTCGGCGGGAGACTCGGAATGGAACGTTTAATGCTGAAATGTCCGTTCAGAACTTTCAAAATAAGTGGCCATCCCCGGGAAGCTTTTCAGAGTTCGACTTTTCATTCCGATATTGCCCCCCCTCTCCCTTCCCCCCCCAAAAATCATTTTGAAATGTTGGCATTTCCTGCCAAAAGGAGAACTCGGTCTTTTGAACAGCGGAGGGTTGTTGGTAATAAGCGTGTGTATACTGCATTAAATCCTCAAAGTGACTTCGAAGCATGTAACTGCCTCACCCTGCCAACCTCAGTGGATTAGGGCAGGAAGCACAGAGGCTGAGGTGCCCCTGATAGCAGCATTTATCCAGATGCTCGCCGAGAAGCTCCAAACACTCTAGAGTCTTCAAATAAAACCTACTGCGGACGGGCAGATTTTTTTCATTATTCCATGTTTTATTAAGGTGTCGAGAAAAGGGTGTTGGGGTAAAGTGGGGGTCGTGTGGAGGAAAAATCTCTCTCCTCTTCCGCCCCCCAGCAAGGTGGGATTTCCCAGCATTTGGATTTTGCACAGATGGGGCATTGAAAGGTTGGGGAAGGGGAAAACTGCACCTGAAGGGGTCCCGCTAGTGCTAAAAGCAGCGATCTGCTACATGGGGGTTATAGTCTGTCGCCTCCCCGCAGCCTTTTGGGTCTGGAGTGGACCCTCCCCCCTGCCCTTCCCCTGCCTTTGGGATTTGACTGTGTGTGAACGTCCAGAAATGCTCCTCTATCCACAGTGCTATTTGGAATGGGAAATAAACAGGCTGGCTCCGGCTCCGGCAATGCTGCCGTGATCCGTGCTGATATGTCAGCTATCCACCCCCCTCTCCCGTGTTGCTAACACTTGAACCGGAAAGAATTTTCAAATCTCATTCGTGTTTCCCCGTTGGTGCTTGGCCCTGTGAATCTAGGCTGGACAGTTAACGCTTTTTTGTTTGGTCAGTTTCACTTTCTCATGTTTCTGCCTCCTCCCAGCGCACTCTCACGCTGCAGGGGAAAGTTAGCAGGTTACCTTGATTGTGTTTTGGGGTTTTTTTAAGCCATGAAAGTATTTTCATTCGTACTTTTTGTGCAAATCCAATCTTGCGAAACCTAACTTCAGCTGTTTGGGGCAAGCACGGTCTTCGTTCTGGGTTCGTACCACACCTGGGACAGTAGGTCCCCGAGGGCATTCCTATGTGCAACCACAATACAAATGATAAATAATAATCAACCGTTCTCACTTCTGCTTCCTGCGTTTTACAGCCCTACGGATTCCCACACTGGAGACTATTAATTGCACGTGCTTGGCACATCAACCAAGATTTACACTTGGTTTTAGTTTTTCCCTCTCCCCTTCGTTGTAAGATCCTTTTTCGAATGCTGGAAACTGAAAAGGCCCTTTCCCCTGGTAAGTTTTCCATTTGGATAACTGTTGGTATTCCCCACAGCCCAGCCCCTGTGTTCCTTATGGAGTTTAAACCTACCCAGCCCCTTTGATTCGCTTCTTTGTGCGCAGCATCGTGGATAGCACTGGGATAACGTTTTTTTGGTATTGGACATACCAGAAGCAGCGCTAGAGTACTGCAGGGTGTACGTTTTAAGCGTGAGAGCCCTGGATTTGACTAGGAGGCAGAGCTCTGGTTAAATTCCAGACTCGGCAGTTGCGTCACTTTGGTCTTGCCTGCACTGAGTTTACTCTTCAAATCTCTCTAATGAACCTGCACCGCTGCAACAGCGATAGCAGGAGATGCTCTGTGTAGACACAACCCATGGGCCAGTATGTTTGTTGTGCCTCAGTTTCCCCATGTATCGAAGACGTTCTATCCTTCCCCTGTCCACAGGGGAATAGCGCGGCTTAATGGATGAATGCTTGAAAAGATTGTTGAAATCTTCTGATGAAAGGAGCTACCTACGTGTAAAACAGAGCAACATTTGTCTAGGCCCTACAAAAACAATGTATTATTGATATTTGCAGGCTGGAAGATTGGGGTCTAGTTATTTGAAGGCAGGTGAAATCTTGCTCCTTTAAGCCGTAATTGTGTTTGTAATTAACAGTGGTTGTGTCTGGGACAGTGTTGGAGCTCTGAACGCTTGCAGGTGAGCAGTCCGGCAATGAACTGAATTCCTACGTGGGGGTTTACACGGTTTCTTGTGTTTGTATCTTTCCTTAGCCGATCCTGGCTCAATCCCACTAGGGCACTGGTTTTATGAGTATGTCTAGAAGAGATGGCTTTGGGTGGCAATTGCATTCTTTAAAATGAATTTATCCGCCGAAAAATTACAGCGTCGTGATGATGGGATTCATTTTTGCTCTCCATCTCCCACGCAGGAGGGCTAATCCTTTGAAATCTTTGGCTGAAAAGATCAGTGCAAAGCACGTCACATAGGTGGGTAAATATAGTGCTCCCGGTGGGGAAACTGAGGCAGGGAGCCGTGGAACTGATTGTACCGCGGTGTCATTGGCAGAGTTGCCGTTAGATGCCATGTGTCTCAGTGGCTCGTCGTGTGCTGGAATCCCCACTCCTTTGTCCACCTCCAGCCCCAAACGCTCTGAGACTTTAACGTTGCAGCCTGCTTGGGGTGAGACGAGAGGTTTGCGTCCCCCTAAGAATAAAAAAGAAAAGTCCAACCAGGGACATGGTTACATTTTAAAAAAACCTCCCTGCCTCCGACTGTCCGCCAGGAGCCTGAATGGCCCCATCATTACCCCTGTCAAAGTAATATGGGGGAGAAGCACCCCCCCCCGGTATACAACGGAGAAAAGCGATAAAGATTTTCAAGCTGCCGATTAATCAGTGCTAAAAACCCTGGGAGGATTGCCCCTGAACTAGTGTGTGTGTCCGTCACTGACACGTGCTGGATTTTTCCGAGAGCCGAATTCTCAGGGTTTGGTTTTATTCAGGTCACTTTTGAACTGAATTCCCTCCCAAGCCCCGCCCACCCAAATACACACCATCTAGGCAACACGCCCGGCCAGAGGAAACCTCGGTTCGGCCCCTATACGCTCTGACTGCAGCCGTGCCGCTGTGGGCTATGGCGTGGGGCAATCTCACAAGCTGTGAGAAGCCGGGCTGTCATGGGAGACCCCCCTGGATAAAAGCCTGGGTGCTACAAGGAGTGGCGGTGTTGAGACTGTAGGGGGAGCTCTGCCTTTCGAGACGGTGATAAAGCAGGGCTCCACTGTGGCATTAGCAGGTGGCTTCTCGCTGCACAAGACTCAGGAGAGCCATCCCCCTGAATTTTCGCGGAAGGGGTATTGGTCTCCATCCTGGCTGATGCACCATATAGTCCCCACAGAGGCTGTTTACTAGCTTGGCTAGCAAGTTACAGTAAAAGCCCTGGAGATACCAGAACTCCCCTGCAATCCCAACGCCCCAGTGTCTGCTCCCTGTTCGGCATTTTGCTTTCCGCTGTCCCCGAGTCAGGACCTGCCCATTCTCCTGCACCCTGCGGCCTGGTTTAGGGGGTGAACAGGGCAGCAAGGCCTGCAGTGGCAGGAGTTGCAAGGGACGGCTCCAATGGGCTGCCCTGTGCTCTGTAGGGGGGGGTGTTGGATGAGGCGTTTGGAGCCTTGAAAATGTTGATTTTAAGCTTAGTTTGACTCCACAGATCCCCACTCCCACCCCCTTCCCGCGGGAACTCGCGCTGCTGCCTCGTCTAAGCAGGGAAGGCGCAACCGATGAAAGGATGCTGGATGTGCCAACCCTCCTCCTTGCTGCCTGCCGATATTTCCCCTTTCCCACTGTTCGCCCACAGCGATGGTCCCCTGGGCAGCAGCATGGCTCCGGGGGTGAGGTGGCGGAGACCGTGATGGGGTTCTGATCCTCCCCACCCATCCCCGCTGCTGGAAGGCGATGGGCTGTTATGTCAGAGGGCAGGGTGACAGACTTCCCCTGCTGCAGCAGGCAAGCTGGGAGGGGCGAGAGCCCTTCCTGAGTCATAGGTATCCGCAGCGAGGGCAAAGGCAAAGGAGGGAGGGACTGGCCACGGGGCCTGCTTTTCAGAAGCCTTTTTCTGTTGCTGCGCTGGCGGGATCAGAGATGGGAGGGACTCCCGCTAGCCCCAGATGCTAAGGAACAATCTCCCAAGCCCTAGCCTTTGGGGAGAGGCAGTGGCAGGGGCCCTGAGGCCATCCCAGTGGAGGAGGTCCCTAGGCGTTGTGATCCCGTGTTCGCTGGGCCGTATTACAGCAGAGTTGAGAGCTACATGCGCCTCCGCATGAACAGTTTATCCAGCCTGGGGTCAGACCCACAGTGTGCGCACATGTGGTAGTGCCCTGGGGCCGTGCTGCAGCACGCGTTTCAATACTCCATGCGGTGACCGCTCTGAGTCCGCTGCATGTGTGCTGCCTCTCGCGTTCCCGCTGCGGCAGGTAGGGGTCTGGGCTAACAAAGAACCCCATTGCTACCGCAAAAGGCTTTTTAGCAAGGGGCCTGGTCCGTCCGTCCGTGTCCTGGGCATGGTTCCCTGAGGGCCAGAGCTCTCTGGTGTCCTTGCTGGTGCCAGTCAGCAGAACGAGTTTCCTGTTTGTGCTGCTGCCCCTTTGCCAGGTTAATGTTTAACGCCCCCGTCGCTGGCGGGCTGAGGTCTGCGTGAGCTGTTTGGTATGCCGGCTGGAAGAGCCGGGAAGCCCCTGCCAGATGTTTATAGCCGGAGCTGAATGTGTGAGTGGCTGTGAAATGGCACATCCTCGCTTCCTGCCTGGCGCTAAAGGAAACGCAGGCAGCACTGAGTGCCAAAGGCCGTAATCACCTCCCCCGGCTGAGTGCACAGCGACTCTCGGCTCCGTTATCTCATCCGAGGTGGGCTGTGGCTGGAGCCGGCGTGGTCGGTTGTCTAGTTGGAGCGAGCCGGACGCATAGAGAGCCCGGGGGGTCATGGGCACGCGGCAGTGGTGCCGGCGCGGAGTCAGTCTGCTAATCCGGCCTGTCCTCGGGGCGGAGCGCGCTGGAAGGAAAGGCGCTGTGGGGTTGCTGTGGCTGCAGCATCCCAATGGGGAGCCGGCTACGTTACAGAAGCAGGGGACGTGTCCCCTGTCATACGCTGGCTGCGCTGGCCCAGGTCACCTTCTGAAGCCTGGCATTGTACCTCGGCAGCTGCTAATAGCTGACCCTTCCGAGGGAGGGAGGGAGAGGATGTGATGTCCCTTGGGAGGAATGGGATGATCTCCAGTGAGATAACAGCGAAGGGAGATGCTTCGCCGGTTTCGTGCCCCTGTGCATTGCCTAAGCCAGGGTCCCGTTTCCCTTTTGGTTCATGGTGAGTGAGCCAGGGCGCGTTGCGATAACACTGCTTCCCAGTGATGCAGACCCAATCCCCCCCCACCAGGAGAGCCTGGAACAACCCGGGCAGCACTGCTGCCGGGCGCGCCGCGGGGCTGTCTCTGAGCTATCTTCCCCTGGCCTTGCTTGACGCGTGCCAGGCTGAGCTCATACCCGCCTTAGTCTCATAGACTCATAGACTTTAAGGTCAGAAGGGACCATTATGATCATCTAGTCTGACCTCCCGCATGATGCAGGCCACAAAGCCATCCCAACCCTTTCCCTTGATTCTGCTGTTGAAGTCCCCAAATCCTGTGGTTTAGAGACAGGGTCCCCACCTGTAACTGGTCTATTACAATTTCCCTTTTCCTCCAGAGGACTCCCTGGCTTCCCAGAAGGGTTGTGAGCCACAGAGAGACTGTTTTGTCGAAGAAGTGAGGGCACATGGGATTTCCAGCTCTCCCTGCTCCCCCTCCCACTCCTCCTGGGGACTGCTTCGGCAGGTGAAATCCACCGAGGCCAAACCTTGCTGACTACGTCCATTTTTTTTTCTTTCTCCCCCCCTCTCCCTCCCACCAACCAGCCTTTTGTATTTTATTTTTTATCCAACGCAAACAGCCCGATTTGGTTAATGATCCCGGAGATAGGAATTATTCCGATAACTTCCAGACCAGCTGGCTGGCGGGAGCCAATCGGATACCGGCTTTGCCAGGAAACTGATGGGGAGATAAGATAAGTGGGAATTGTATTAACCTGCAGGGTGGTGAAACTGAGAGCCAGCGCCACAGATCCTGAGATTACGGGCAGAGAGAGAGAGACACACACACACACAGGGAGACAGAATGGACTTTGTCCCTTGCGATAATCGGAGAGATTGTTTTGGCTATTAGCAAGCGAGGCCCGGCTCTTAATGATATGCACGATTGTCCCTGACTTGATTTGTTTTCAGCTGCCGGGGCGCGTGTGTGTTCGGTGGGGGCACAGATGTGCCAGAGCCCGTATTAACCTGAGGGATGGCATGGCGCTCGCCATGTGACCGTGGAATCCCTTCCACTCTCTGTTCTCTGCACTTCGCACATTTCCTGAAACCTCTCCTGGCTTTGTTCTCTGGCTGGCGATGCTGCAGGTGTCTCTGAGCAGTAAAGCCTTCCATGGTGACGGTCTCCCTCCCATCTACCCGGGATCTATCTGGGACCCCCTGACACCTGTTAGCAGCCCCCCAGTAGAGAACACATGCAACCACCCCCTGTAGTCCCAAGGAGTCAGGATATTGCATAAATGATCATAAGTAAGGCTAAAGTTTAGTCGCGGGTATTGTTAGTAAAAGGCATGGACAGGTCACAGGCAATAAACAAAAATTCACAGCCCGTGACCTGTCCATGACTTTTACTATAAACACCCCTGACTAAATCTTAGCTGCCCTGGGGTGCTGCTGCTCTGGGGGGTCCCTGGGGCCAGCCCTACCGGCTGCTGCTCAGGCGGTCCCAGGAGCCGGCCGCCCCAGGCCGCCCCCGGGACAACTGCTCAGGCCCAGGGCTGATGATGCAGCTGCCCCTGGGGCCACCTGCTGCAGCTGCGGAATGTCACGGCGGTCGTGGAAAGTCACGGAATCCATGACTTCCGTGGCAGACTCGCAGCGCTAATCATAAGGCAACGTGCACTCCCCATGTGTCACTGCGGGGGGCGGGGAGATTCTGTGCAGGAGAGCTCTAAGGCCGCACGCACGTGGCCAGGTTGTGCATCCCTTGCCCACGCTGGTGAGTGGTTGCTCACGTGAGTAGTCCCTGTGAACGCTCAAGGTAGGTGAGATGAGAGGATACTGCACTGAAACCTGAGGGCTGGATGTCAGAGCCATGGGACCTGTATTCTGATCTGGTAGGATCAAAGCCACTTTTCCCCTAGATTCGGCTACCCAGGCGGTGCGTGTGTGTGGACACATGCTGCACCCTACGCTGGAATAGCACCTAGACCTTTCTACAGCCAGGCTAGTTAGTTCTCCCAGCGCCTCTGCAGTAGGCTGTTGTCCCCATTTCACGGATGAGCAGGTAGGTCAAGAAACTTGGGCAAGCTGATGCCAGAGCTGGGGTTTAGCACTCAGGAATTCCTAACGCCTGATCAGCTCTTCGCCAGCTCGACCCCAAGCTGCCTGGGTTTGCTGAGCTGTGCATACAGTGCAGGGCAAGCTTCCCACAGGGCCTTTGCTGCACGGCCGGCACTCGGATCGGCTAATGGCCAGCAACCGAGATGTCCCCTTCATGAGGGACCTAATTTTCCATTTCCCAGCCTTGACTGGTGCCTGTCATTAAAGAACAAGTGGCATCGTGCCCCTCTTGGTTTCACTTCTGCTAGTTCATTGGCTCTGGGGTTGGATTAGGGGAGCAGCTTCCCTGAGAGGAGACGCGTGCCCCAGCCCCAGAAGGGAGGCAGTGTAAAGTTCCCTCTATCTCCGGATTGCAGGAGGGAATTCATTAGCAGATTGCTTTTTAAGGCCTAAGAATATAAATACGCAGAATCTGAAAGGTCTCGTGTGTTCCTCTGCCGTGCTGGAGGGGAAGAACTGGAATCCCAGTTGAAGCCTGTTCTGGAAATAACGTAATACAGCATTGTTTGCCTGCGTTCTAGGGATACTTCCTCTGGTGCTGTTTGCATACCAGGCAGCTGCAAAAGCTGTGTGGTGTGAACAAGAGCCGTGGGGAAATGGTTCGTTGCAGGGGCCAGACATGTGCATGTGCATCTGACATAGCCCAGAAGGAGTGGGGATCCCAGCCATTCCGAAACACTAGAGGAGGGTGTGGTCTGAGCGCAGGCCTGGGAGTTCCCTGCCCTTGACTGTGTGATCTTTCCGTGCCTCAGTTTCCCCATCTCTGACCTGGGGGTTGGTACAGGAGGCTGTGAGGAGACGTGAGCTCGTGTTTGGAAAATGCAACATTATCGGCCAAAAACCTTTGTCACTAAAACAAGCCCAGGTTGCTAAGTGACCGCAGAGCAGTTACCCGCCGTGTCACTTCTCAAACCCACGCACCCAACTGCCTGAAGACAAAGCGAAATGCACCTGAATCCAGCTCAACGCCGGGCAAACACCCTAGAATAGTCCTATAGACACACACTCTCCTTCCTATACTCACACCTAGAATGGATCCCTCCCGGTGATGGCTGAACTGGATAAATTCATGGAGGTTAAGTCCATTAATGGCTATTAACCAGGAGGGGTAAGGAATGGTGTCCCTAGACTCTGTTTGTCAGAGGGTGGTGATGGACAGCAGGAGAGAGATCACTTGATGATTACCTGTTAGGTTCACTCCCTCTAGGACACCTGGCATTGGCCACTGTCGGAAGACGGGATACTGGGCTGGATGGACCTTTGGTCTGACCCAGTCTGGCTGTTCTTATGTCTTATGACTCATACCAGCAGGTCACAGTGGAAGAAGCGGGGGCAGGCTGGGCACTGTTGCGCTGGGTTCCTGGCACTGCCAGGGCTTTTGTTAATGAGGGACACATTGTGGCACAGTTCTGCTTCAAATCCCCAGAACTCTGTGGCTACAACCTGAGATTCCTCCAGTTGATCCAACCCTGAATTTGCAATAACTACGGACTAGAACAAAGCGATCAGAGCTGCTAACAACTTCGCAGGCACTAATCCCTCGTGTGCTGCTCCGGCGCGACCGCACCTGGAATATTTCATTTGTTTCCAGCTGCTGCGCTGCCACGAGGATTCTGACAGACTGGCCAGAGCTCAGAGAAGTGCGATAAAAATGATCTTGTAGCTGGAGGGAGGGACTTAAGTGCAATCTGTATAGCTTGGCTCCAAGATGGCTAAGATGGGGGAGAGGCTAAGACCATTCTTCAAATATTAGCAGGGTGGGGAGGAATTATTGAGTGGCGGATTGGGGTGGGGCTAGGGGCTCTGGGATGTGTCTGGGGCTTTGTCTTCACTGCCAAGAAAAGGCCTGGCTGCTATCTTTTGTACTCATCCGGCGCCCATCACCGTGGTATCTGAGCCTCACAATATTTCATGGATTTATTCTCACCACAGCCAAGGGGAGGCAGTGCTGTTATCCCCCTTGGACAGATGGGGAACTGAGGGATGAAGTGACCCTGCCCTAGAGTCACGCGGGAGAGCAGACTTGAGGACGGGTTTTCCAAGTAACCACTGGACCAGCCTTCCTCACTGTGAAAACTCCAGGTGCTTGTCTCTGCTAAGATTTTCCACAAGGGAGGCGATGGAAGCCCCATTCCTTAGACCACTCGTAAACTAGACTCTGCGACCGAGTGGAGCAGGAGCTGAGCTGGGGGTCTGGAGAGTTGGGTTCTCATCCTGGCTCCGGCAGTGACCTTGGGCAAATCATTTTGCCTCTGTTTCTCTTCCCACCTCCTGTCTGTTTGGATTGGAAGCTCTTTGGGGCAGGGACTGTCTCTTACCATGTCCACAGGACCCAGCGTGCAGGGGCCCCGCTTTCTCTTGGGGCACTACCATAATACAAATAAACAGAGAAGACAAACCACTCAGGGCACGCGTGGTAGGAAGCAGGCCTGGCCTGGCGGGGGCATAGTGTGGAGACTCTAGCGGCTCGTTCCATCTCTGACTTATATGTTCTTCTCTGTAGCTACCTCCAGCTAAAAATCTTACAGGTGACTTTAATCCGTAATTAATCTCCCCGAGCAGGTCTTCTGCAGGCCTCTGCGCGTCGCGTGGGAGCGCGGGAGCTGAGCATCTTTGCAGGGGCCGTTAAGCAGGCCTCCTTGACACGTGGCTCGTAGATAGAGGCTGGGAACTGGTTGGCCTCGGACTCCTGGGAGAGGGCGGGCAAACTTTGTTTAAAGCTGCTCCCAAGTCTGTCGTCGTCTCTTCATGCTGCGCCCGCCCTTCTCATGCCTCCTGCATTTCCACCTCCCACCCCCATAAAGTGATCGAGACGCTCCGGTGAGCTGCTGCAGGGTCTGGACCGCTGTGCCTTGCTCTTGCCCTTCCAATGCCGGCCCGTTGCGCCCTGCCCTTTTGGCTCCGTCAGCAGGGAGCAAGGAGGCCTGGATTTCACTCCACCCCGGCTCGCTGTGGGCAAGCTTAAAGCACGGCTTGACCTGAGCTAGGCGAGGGGCAGCCCTTGAGTTATCGCTCAAGCTAGCAGTGCAGTGAAGAGAAGCCCTTGGAGACACTTGGGTGGCAATGCAGGTGCAGAGTTTTCATTCCTCAGCGGTCGTTGTCGTCATTTCGGTTTTGCTGCTGGGGCTTGCTGTGAATTTCAGCCACCCTTTGTCCTGGGCGCGTGAACCCGGCGCATGAGTTAGCGGCGCAGTTACACCCCCCGCTGCCCAGGCTGGGAATGTGCCTTGCCGGTGCAAACGGAAGTGCAGGCAAAGAGCGCCAAAACGTGGCTCTTAATGCGCAGCTCTGCGTTGGCGGTCAGTGGCCTAGAGCACTTCGCTGGTCTCGTCCATACGCCCGCACGGCAATCGCTCTGTGACACTCGACCACCACCCTGCAGGGAAAGAGCAGGACATGTGGGACCCACAGGCCGTGGGCAGTTGGGGATAATGGTCCCTGGTAGAAGGAAATATTGACCTTGCTGTGGCAGGAACTCCAGCGTTGCTGCGCTCATCCCATACCACTTGGCTGCGGCCATCAGCAGGTCTGACCTGCCCGCTTGCCTGCTAATTGGCGGGCTGAGTGCAGGGTCATCCGCTCGCCCCCCTGCATCCCCAGTTGCCATTGGCACGGGCAGAAGGCGCGCGGCCGGCTGGCGCAGCCTGCACTATTTTTGTCCCTTGTGTCTGGAACGGTTGCCTTTTATCAGTGGCTGTGTGTTTTCTCTGCTGGGGATTGATACACAGAAGATGGAGTGCTCTGACATGGAAAGTGTCAGACCGGCGCTCTTATCTCGGAGACATGGTCTCCTGACCCAAACGCAACTGATTAGCCCGCGAGACGTGGGGACAGGGTGGGGGGGAAAGGAGCAGAGAGGCTGGTGGGGTGGGGGCCAAGGAGGGGAGGTGGCCGTTGGGCACCAAATCAGCTCCTTTTCCAAACTGGCCAGGGACACTGCGTAACCCCCGGGCCCGTCCAAGCTGTCTAGGGTGTCACCGATTTCCCCTGAGGTTTCCTACAGGAGGAAGCTGCTCGAATGAGAAACGTACACAAGGAACCAGCTCCCCACACCCCGGCCTGAAAAATACAGCGCCACCTTATCGCTGCAGGGATTCCTGTCTGCTCCTTGGGCCAAGCCTTGGGGGCCGTACTGGGAGCCAGATCCCTGTGCCCCAGAGCTCCTCAGCGGGGGCCCCTCTCCAGCCTCCTCCACAACGTGTTGTTCCGTCGCTCCTGCTGGGAGCCCAACGACTCTCTCTGGAGCTCAGGGCAGGAGCGTGGCCTGAGTTAAAGACTCACGAGTTTAAGCCTGGGGGTATCGCTAATGAGCAGGGCTGCCACTTTCTGTCTGGGCCCTGGGGCGGTGATGGGCTCACGGTCCTGTCAGTAGCAAGGGGAGATACTGGACGTCCTGACCCTGTATACAGCAGCTCCACTTACTGGGATTTTTAACAGCTTCAGTCCTGGCCCAGAGGTTTGGATTTAGGCTATTAACCCTTCAAGGCCCAGTGTACTCTGTCTTTCAGACAAGTTCCTACCAGCCTGGGAAAGGCAGGGCTCAGCGGGCACGCCAGCCCTTTCTGTACAAGTAGAGATTCACGGCAGTGCCGGGTGCTGTGTGCCCGCTGGTTGCTGCTGCCCACCCCAGAGCTGGCTGTACTGCGGGGGGCTAGCTTCTGTGGCACGTTGGGGATCATTTCAGGGGGAAGATGCCATACAAATGTGAGTCGTTGTTTGGGTAACAAAGTCCAAGGGCTGAAGGAGGCGGAAAGTCCAGATTCCCGCCACTGGGCTCAGCCCTTGGTGATGCCTTCAGTGGAAGAGACGAGCTAAATCTGCCGGGCGGCTCGGTGTATGTTCCCCGTCGCCTCAGTGCCGTGCTTTCCAGCTCCCGTCTCGGGCGGTGCCTAGTTTGGAGGGACCTCCAGGTCGCCCACCTGCTCTCTGAGCTGCAGAGCTCCCCCTTCTCACTGGCCCAGGAGGGCTGGGCCTCTGCCCCTCCAGAGCCAGGCAAGGTTGCGCTCTTGTTGCCCCGGGAAGCTGTCCCTTTCCCAGAGCTAAGCTCTCTGCAGCACAGCCAGCGCTCTGGAGCCCAGCAGCAGGGCCTGGGCCCCTCTTGGGCTGGCGTCTCTGTTCAGCACCCTGCCCCGGAGCTCAAATGGTGCCTGTCTCTGCAATGATCTCTTCTCCCCAGGCTTGAAGCTGGCTCAGAGAATTCCCGGTGTCGTGGGCAAGTGCCCTGCGTGCGCGAGGGGTGTTTCACGTTGTACGCTGGGAAATGGGAACTCTGAGCCCGGCTCTGTGGCTCCAATGCGCAGTAACAGAAGCTGCTCCAGCATCGCGCTGTGCCCAGGTGCCGCTGAGAAATGCAGATCTTGCCACCAAAGAGAAGTGTGGATGTGTGGGGCTGGGGCAGGGAGGCCGGCAGGGTGGGCTTGGACGCTCTCAGAGGGGGGGTGGGGGAGAAAGGGGATGGGACTGATTGGAGGAAGGAGACACGTGCTTGGCTGCTGTTTTCTGATCAGCGTCCATAAGGTTTAATGGAGGAGATCCAGGCCAAAGAGACCCTAGGGAAGATGGCCATAGAGTAATCCCCAAACAGACCCTGTTCTGCCCGTTTCTCTAGGCAGTGTCCTTGCAGTAGGTTTCATTTGGGAGCTGATAGGGTGTCTAACCCCCTCCCCGCCCCATCATCCCTTTATTCCTCACCCTTGGCTTTTCAGTTATCTCAGCATGACCCCTTCTCCCCTCCGGTTCTGGCTGCATTTTGCCCTCTCCACAGTGGTAGCCAGAAGTCAAACTGGTCAGGAATTTGTCGACAACCCTTCCCCATCCACCCACGGGGCTGAAAATACTGAGCCATCAAAACTGAAACGTTTCCCGGGAAGGTCTCTGCTGAGACCAAACTTCTGGTGGGAAGGTTTCTCAGGTCCCGGTCCAAACGAGAGAGACCCCAGAACCACCCAGTAGTCTTGTGCTCTCTGGCCCAGTGAAAGTTGAATTATTGATACAAAGCAGAACAGCTTGAAACTGATAGTGCCGCTGAATCAGGCAGAGCAGCGATTTGAGCCTGGGTCTCTCCCACATCCCTTGCAAATGCCCTAACTGCCAGGCTGTGGGCGGTGCTCTTCCATCGCCAGCCCTGGGGGGTGTCTATGCTGCAGACCCCTGAGCGGGTTTGACAGGGACAGAATCTCTTCACTGGTCGGACCTTGGCACCCAGGCTCAGTCCATTGATGTAAGAGGGGCTCTTCCTGGTGTGCCCAGAGCGCGGCTGGTGGTTCATCCCAAGTGAATCGAGGATACGGCGTGAGGAGCAGGAGCTCTGCCTTGAGGACCGCGTCGTAGGCAGGGATGCTGCCGCCTTCACCCTGTGTATTTTCCTTTGCTGGTGATAGGGTGACCAGATGTCCTGATTTTATGGGGACAGTCCCGATTTTGGGGTCTTTTTCTTATATAGGCTCCTATTACCCTCCCACCCCCTGTCCCGATTTTTCACATTTGCTGTCTGGTCACTCTAGAGCTGGTAAACTTGTAGATCTGCCCTGATGGGCCCGAGCCAGTGCTGAGTGACTGGAGCCCCATTCTGCCCCCCCCCCCCATCTTTTCTTCAAGGGGGGGCATGTTCACATTTGTGGCTCTGGATGTGAGTCCGTCCCCTGGTTTCTGGCCAGGGTTGGATCACCAAAGGGAAGTGTCCTGGCTCTGTCAGACCGGGTTCGCTGTGTTTCCAGATGGCAGAAGTCTTGTGAGACCATCAGATTCCCCTCACCCCCCAAGATTTCCACCGTTTGGGGTCCAGCGCAGGGATTTCAGCCCTGTCAACTCCTAGCTCTGATTCTGGCTGGAACTTGAGCCTGATCCGAATGGATTCGGAGTCCTTCCCTCCTTGGCCCATCTGTGATTGGAAGGGACCGTGGATTCGGCTGCTTTTCCCTCCTTGTTCCTGCTGGGTTTTGTTCCCTTTTCTAGTATCCCCCGGGGGAGAGGGGTATGGGGTGGGGAGTAGCCCCGCTGTACACAGCACCTGCCCTTCAGAGTCCTTCACGCTCCTCTGGGAGCCAGGGATTAGCTGGGCGGGTGGCTGCCGCCTCTGCCCCTCTCACCTTCAAGAGCCGGGAAATAAAGCAGAGTTTGTGTCAAAGCAGCAAATCCAATTGAGCTCTTCAAAGGCTCGTTAACAGCAAGGGATCCCGTGTGGCGGGTAGCTCCCAGGAGAGGAGAGGCCAGGGGATCTGTTTCCTCTGCTCTCTCCCCTTGTCCTTCTGCCTCTTCTTGCCAGAGAGATGTGGCTTTATTCTGTCTCCCCTAATCCTCTCGTCCCAGAGCGAAGCTGGTTTGTAATGGTACCTAAGGAGGCCCAGTGAGCAGGGACATGCTGATGGGATGTTGGACGGGCAGCACCATCACCGTGTTAATTTCCTAAATCAGGATAAACCCTAAGATACAAATGTAGCCTGAGTCCCTTTGGCCTCTAGGAGGATAATGTCTGAGAGAAGCATTAGCTAGTCATGCACAGAACAGAGTCAGGACTCCTGGGTCCTATGGCCGCCACTGCCCCCCGCGCTGTGTGAGCTTGAGCAGTGGACCATCCTGCACTGAACTATGGAGGAAACAAGAGAGGGGCTGGCTTAGGACCTGTCTGGCTTCTCCGGACGTCACCTCTTCTGCCAACAGCTTGCGGGTAGAGGGGGTTCGGCTCGCACCTTCTGGGCTGATCCCACGCTTCAGAGGGAGAGACACCTCTCGGATCAGAGCCACCCTCGGGGAGAAAAGTGGAGAGAGCAGACCTGGAAGGTTCTCTGACAGCTACCAGAAAGATGCTTCTGATCCCCCAGCCAATCAGCCAGTCACCCCCATGCTGGAGGCTATATTTAACCCCACCCCCAGAAAGCAAAGCCACACCCAGCTATAACGGGTCTGAAGAGGGGCTTCCCTCTGCTAAAGAAGAACAGGAGTACTTGTGGCACCTTAGAGACTAACAGTCTCTGTTAGTCTCTAAGGTGCCACAAGTACTCCTGTTCTTCTTTTTGCGGATACAGACTAACACGGCTGCTACTCTGAAACCTCTGCTAAAGCTCACTCCTAGTCAGCGGTCAGAGCGGAGGGGAGCAGGCGTGGGGTGATTGGGGGAGGTAGCCCCACGTGGACGGGGGCTCCGAAATAGAACTGGGGGCGGTTTTCTCATCACAGGCTCCAGTGGCCGGCCGGGAAGTGATCCATGGGAGCCCCAGCCCACAAGCCAAAGGGCCGGCTTAGGCACCAGGCGCCGGGGACCTCACCGAGCCATCGCGTTGAAAGGACACACATCTGTGTTGGCCTTGGAGCTGCCTGGTGGCTGCTGCTGCCCATGAGGCCTGGAGGAGCGTGATCCCAAAAACACTGCACCGGGGGAGGTGCTGAACCACCTTCCCATACAGCGGGGACGGTGATTCCGCCCTCCCAGCGGCGCTGTGTGCGAGGCTCTCGGACACCACAACGGTTAGAGCTTGGCCAGTCCCCAGGCGGAAGCAGCACCTCTGCTCTTCTGCAAGGTTCGTAGATCATGGAGATGAGATCTAGAAGGAGGCAGCTGTGTCTGGGGTGGACCGAGGACCAGCTCAGATTAATCAGCCCCTCCTAGCCAGGCATTCCCTCGTGGATGATGCCCCGTGGTGCCGTAATTCTCCTGAAATAACCCTAGCACTGAGGATACAGACATTGAGCTGCCAACACCCTGAGTGCAGAGAGACCCGCTGGGTAATAAACCCCTCATCAGGCTCGGAGCTCTCCAGCCGGCACATTATTTGTGCCTCACGGTGTTTCTAATTCTAAAGCAACTTGCCTTCAGACAAGCACCGCCTCCTCCCCTTGGCCTGCCGGATCCCACGGCTGGGCTGAATTTCCAGTGGGGCGGATGATGCCATCGAAAGACGTGATAGACTGGAGACGCAGAGCCAGGCAGGAAAAGGAGCTGGCAGGTAGGAGAGACCTTGCCAACATTGAGTGTCTTTTAATAGCTGAGAGGGAGCACGGACAAATCTCGGTCCAGAATGTTTCAACATTCAACTCTGCATTAGACCGATCCAGGGCCAGGTTGTGGGAGCTGGGCATACAAACACCTGATGTGGGGTTGTAAGTGGCTCTGAGTGTGTGTGTGTTAGTGCTCTATGTGCATATGCAAATTAGGTATGCATAAATGTGAGTATAATTGCGTGCCCCTAACCTGGAAAATCTGGCCAACGTGGTCTATGGAGTCTCTGTTTATTTATTTTTTTCCTCCGGTTTATTGCAATTGGAAAGTCCCTCTTTATTGAGTGTAAAGCCAATTTTAGGAAAGCGTGGGCCTTTGCCTGCCTCTGAGGCTGGCTCATTTTAAGAGGTTAAGAATATATTGCCGCTAGCAGTGAATAGAGTTGCTCCCTTAGCTCAAACAATAAAGGCTTAGATTTTCATCTCTGAAGATCAGAGGTTTCAAACCCAGCTGAGGGCCCAGCCATGAAGAGGGGGCCGGGATCAGTCTAAATAAATTATAAATTGTGGGAAGATTCCTGGGAGCAGCAGGGAATACGAGTGTCTCTGCATTGTACACGCTGTGATGCTACCCTCCCATGAAGATGACCTTAATGTTCTATCCTCTTTGGTGGGAGCTCAACGTTGGGTATCTTATCCAGGCTGTCCTGATCCCATGGACGATACAGCAGAACTGTTCTGTACCTCTCCTGACACAGTAAGTGCTCAGAGACTGGAATCTCTGCCTTTCCTCCACCACCTCCTGGATAATCTGCATGGGTCTTCCGAGCGAAATGAGCGATTTGATTTCATTGACAGTCACCAGCCCATGTCATGGCCAGGCCAGGCCGCAGCCAGGTCAGCTTCACAAGAGGGCAGCCTACATGTACAGCAGTCTTTCCAATAAGCCTTGGGACACCGGGGACGTTTCTGAAGAAAACAAAAGTTGTGCCAATATTTTAAGAGTAAACTGGATGACCTGGGTAATTATAGGCCTGTTAGCCTGACATTGATCCAGGCAAGATAATGGAGCAGCTGATCTGGGACTCAATTCATAAAGAATTAAAGGAATTAATGCCAATCAACATGGGTTTTGGGAAAATCGATCCTGTCCAACTGGATATCTTTTTTTTTAAGAGATTACAAGTATGATTGATAAAGATAATAGTGGTGACGTAATATACTTACAGTTCTGTAAGGCGTTTGACTTGGTACCCACGACGTTTTGATTTAAAAAACTGGAACGATCTGAAACGAACATGGCATAGATTAAATGGATTAAAAACTGGCTAACTGATAGGTCTCAATGTGTCATTCTAAACAAGGAAATATCTTGAACGGGTGTGTTGCGAGTGGAGTCCTGCAGGGATCAGTGCTTGGCTACTTAACATTTTTATCAATGACCTGGAAGAAACAAAAAATCATCACTGATAAAGTTTGCAGATGATGCAAAAATTGGCGTGGTAAATAACGAAGAGGACAGGCCACTGATGAAGAGCGATTTGGATTGCTTGCTAAGCTGGGCTCAGGCAAACAATAGGCATTTTAATATGGCTAAATGTCAATGTCTACCTCTAGGAACAAAGGATGTCGGCCATACTTACGGGATGGGGGACTTTATCCTGGGAAGCAGTGACTCCGAAAAAGAGTTGGAAATCATAGTAAATAATCTGCTGAATGTGTGACGTTGTGGCCAAAAGAGCTAATGCGATCCTTGAATGTATAAACAGGGGAATCTGGAGTAGGAGCAGAGAGATTATTTCACCGCTCTATTGGGCAGTGGTGCAACTGCCGATGGAACACTGTGTCCAGTTCTGGTGGTCACAATTCAAGAAAGACGTTGCTAAATTGAAGAGGGGTTCAGAGAAGAGCCCCGAGAATGATTACAGGAGTTAGCTGAACAAAGAGAAGGTGAAGGGGTGACTTGATAGTCTATAAGTACCTACGCAGGGAACACATACTTGATAACGGGCTCTTCAATCTAGCAGAGAAAGGTCTAACAGGATCCAACTGTTGGAAGTAGAAGCCAGACCAATTCAGACTGGAAATAAGGTGTAAATGTTTAACAGTGAAAGTAACCAGTCATTGGAACAACTTACCGAGGGTTGTGGTGGATTCTCCATCACTGGCCATTTTTTAAAACCAGATGGGCTGTTTCTCAAAAAGCTCGGCTCTGGGAATTATTTGGGGGAGGTTCTGTGGCCTGCGCTATGCAGGAATTCAGACTAGATGATCACAATGGTCCCTTCTGGCCTTGGACTCTATGAATCTCTCTCTCTCTCTTGGTGCAGGTTTTCTGGGGACTCAATAGCTGTCCCCTTCCCATTGGCGTCTTCACTTTAACCCTGCTGAGTGGGGTGATGGGGCCTCCATTTAGCACACATTTGAGTGTTGGTTCGCTGCCATCTTATCTGCACTTGGAAAGACAAAAGCGCAGTTAAAACATTTTAGAGCAGCCTTCATAGTGTATTTACATGTTATCTAACCCATTAAACCTAGAAGCTTATCAGATCATCAAGGCCATTAAGCCCTGAAGCTGCCTCGACTTAGGGTTCTCGGAAGTGAAATAGCTCCTGCTGCCTCCCTTGTGATGGAATGCCAGGGTGCATGATGGACGAGGCTTTTCACTCCACGCTCTGCCATGGATGCAGACATGAGCACCTGGGCACAGCCTCTTTCATGGTGAGAGGCATCAACTAGTGCAAATCAATGTGCTATGTGGAGTTAGATTTGAAAGATGCCGTGGAAAAACAGGCCGATAGGAGAGACTGAGTCCCACCGCGAACCTGTAGGACACTTTCCTGACCCGAGCAGGAGATCCCAGCTTGGAGATCCCTGCTCAGAGGTCCAGAGGAAGGCATAAAGCAAAGCAAATCCAAGCTGTCTGGAAACGTGCACCAGGTGAAAATGATTTCATAGAATCACAGAAATGTCAGGGCTGGAAGGGGCCTAGAGAGGTCATCAAATCCAGCCCCATGCGTTGAGGCAGGACCAAGTAAACTTAGACCATCCCTGGCAGGTGTCTGTCCAACTGGTTCTTAAAAACTTCCAACGATGGGGATTCCACACTCTGCCTTGGAAGCCTGGTCCAGAGCTGAACTACCCTTAGAGTTAGAAAGGTTTTCCTGATCCGTAACCTAAATCTCCCTTGCTGCAAATTAAGCCCATGACTTCTTGCCCTGCCTTCAGTGGACACGGAGAACAATTGATCCCTGTCCACTGCGTAACAGCTCTTAATGTATTTGGAGACTATCAGGTCCCCACTCAGTCTTCTTTTCGCAAGACTAAACATGCCCAGTTTTTTTTAACCTTTCCTCATAGGTGCTCAGGGTTTCTAAACCTTTTATTATTTTTGTTGCTCTCCTCTGGACTCTCTCCAATTTGTCCACATCTTTGCTCAAGTGTGGCACCCAGAACTGGACACAGGACTCCAGCTGAGGCCTCACCAGTGCCAAATACAGCAGGACCATACCTCCCATGTCTTACATACAACATGCCTGTTAATACACCCCAGAATGATAGTAGCCTTTTTTCGCAACAGCATCACCTTGTTGACCTGTGTGACGTTATTGACATAAACTGGGACCATATAGATCATTGTTGCAACCAAGGTCCTGTAGTGGCACCCAAATCTTGTATAAAGGGGGTCAGATGGGGTGTCTAAGACAAGGTTCTGGTTGGCTGGTTATGATTATGCTGTCTATATGTGTGTATCAGTTTTGTAGTTGAAGTTATGAATATTGGCTCTATACTGTCTGTATGGCAAACTTATGCTATGCTTCTGGGTGACATCCCAAACAAGCTGAGATTAGCTCTGCCTAGCCTGCTTGATGGCCCATTAAGGACCATCAGCTATACAATGGACCCATTGAGAGAAGGCAAATATGCCTTGAGACTCAGCAAAGTATGCAGGGACTGGCCCATGTGACTCCAGACTCCATTTTGCTGTAATTTTCCACAGTAAGAACAAAGAGGTGTTCTTACACCTGGAAAAGACTATATAAGGCTGATGCCTCATCTCCGTTTTGTCTTCAATCCTGTTTCATACCTCTGGAGGAACTTTGCTACAAGCTGAAGCTTTGAACAAAGGACTGAGGACCCATCCCAGCGGGGATGTATTCCAGAGACTTAATTTGAACCTGCAGTTTATTCTATCGCTGCTGCAAGCCTGAACCAAGAACTTTGCCATTGCTGGATGTAATTGATTCCATTTAACCAATTCTAACTCTCTTCTCTATCTTTTTTCTTTTATCAATAAACCTTTAGATTTTAGATTCTAAGGGATTGGCAACAGCGTGATTTGTGGGTAAGATCTGATTTGTATATTGACCTGGGTCTGGGGCTTCGTCCTTTGGGATCAGGAGAACCTATTTTTCTTTTATTGGGGTATTGGTTTTCATACCATTTGTCCCCATAACGAGTGGCACTGGTGGTGAAACTGGGAAACTGGAGTGTCTAAGGAAATTGCTTGTGAGACTTGTGGTTAGCCAGTGGGGTGAGACCAAAGTCCTCTTAGTCTGGCTGGTTTGGTTTGCCTTAGAGGTGGAAAAACCCCAGGCTTGGGCTGTAACTGCCCTGTTTAAGCAATTTGTCCTGAGTTGGCACTCTCAGTTGGGTCCCACCAGAACCGCTTCGTCACAACTTGTATTCAATTTGTGATTCGCTGTGACCCCCAGATCCTTTCCAGCAGTATTCCCGCCTGGCCAGTTAGCCCCCATTTTGTTGGTGTGTTTGATTTTTTCCTTCCTAAGTGAAGTACTTTGCACTTTTCTATATTGCCTTTCAGCTGGTTGATTTCAGCTTATTTGTCCAGGTCATTTTGATTCTAATCCTGTCCTCCAAAGTGCTAGCAACCCCTCCCAGCTTGGTGTTAGCTGAAGATTTTATAAGCATACTCTCCACTCTCTTATCGAAGTCATGAATGACAATACTGAATAGTACCGGACCCAGGACTGACCCCTGCAGGACCCCAACCCCAAATATGTACTGATCAGTCTGATCCCCCGCACGTGAGCGTGAGTCCCTGCATTTACACACACAATCCCTCCCTAGAGCCTGGGCTGCCTCCTGAATTTGAAGCAATTCCCTGCTGTTGCCTTGAGTGGAAAGATGGTTCTGGTTCTCTTGTTCCTGCCGATCATTGGCTGGAGCAGCGGTGTGTTTAGGTTTCTGTGTTTCAGGATGGCTTTACATGGGAACAGGGCGAGTGGCAGGACCCTCCCTGCTCCAGCACCGGGGAAGAGGCCTTGCTAGATCGCACTGTTTGCCTGGGGTTGGTACTAGACTGAGACTTATTGCAGCTCTGCCGTTATTGTGCCAGCAAAGATGGGGGCACTGCTGTAGACTGGCCTCAGGTGTCCTTACCACCAGGTAACGTCCTGCTCACGTTTGCACACCACAGTGGTTAGAAATGCCAATCACCCGTCTGCACCCGGCTAGAGCCAACTTGCTCAAAAGTCGCACTGTAGACGAGGCCTTTCGGACTTGACCTGGACCGATGCTTTGTTCCCCGGCAGCAGCACCCGAAACTACTTCTTAAAAGAGTCTTGACCTCTGCATTGACTCACCTTCAGATGTTGCCCACCACGACGCCCCCAGCTCCTATCCTACAGTGCTGCCCACCCCACCCATCTCGTTGTGCCTTCCTGTGTGCGTTCAGCCATCGCTTGATTCCCTTGATTTCAGCCCGGGTCTCCAGCTTATCGGCTCCACCCTCCCCATGCGTGTGCGAGCTCTCCCTCTTCTCCCCTGTGACCAACCCAGTCTCCTCCACTCCAGCTGCTGAATTGCAAAGGGCGGCTTGCCTTGGACCCAGAAGATATTTCTGTCCCCATCTGCCCCAGCTATGCAGAACGCAAGCACTGTTGGGTTTTGTGCATTTCTCTTTTCGGCAGCTGCGTATCCTTGTTATACACATTTCCCCACCACCACCACCCCGCCACACCTAGTTAGTCCCTAGACATTTCCAGAGGGAATTGACATGTCGCTCAGATTGAAAGAGAACGCATTGCCTGATCAACAGGAAGGGCTGCTGATTCCATGCAGCAAAGCACCCAGAAGTTGATCCTTCTCTTCGCTGAGAATCTCTCGACTCCACCAAACTACCTGGAAATCTCCTGCAAACAGGCTCCAATGCTCACCTGCTTCCCGATGGGCTGCAGATCCCAGGAGAAGTCAGTTACTTACGTGTATTTAAATCGCCGAGCAAAGCTCTGACTTTGTTCCTGTTTAACAGGGACCATTTGTAGTCTGGAAGGCGAGCAGTGCTCTTCGGTTGGGCTTGGCTTTGACGGGTTACTGCCGTGCCCTTTGAATGCTGTGGGGCAGCAGGGTGAATCCAGGCCCCTCTCTCACCCTCCTCTTGTCCTCTCTCTCCCCAGATGAGCTGGAGCTGGTCGCGCTGGAGGGGGAGAGCAGAGTGCGTGCTAGGCGGAGCCTGCCGGAGGGGTTGTCCTGGGGGCCGTACCCAGGGAATATCCACAGCGAGCCGGCTTCTCCAGGGCAGAGCGAGACGGTAAGAACCACTCTGTGCTCCCATTGTTTGGGCCCCATGCAGCTGGTCTGGGCGAGGTCTGCCAGGGCCTCTGTCCCCACCAAGAAGGACTAGGTCCATCCCCTCCATGGGAGAACCACCCCTCGCGGCCCTACAGCAGCACTCTGGGGGTTTCCTTGGTGTGGCGTCTCCAGACCAGCTCAGGGATGATGGTACTTTGCCCGGTGCCGTCGCTGTCCGTTTTTTATTCCTTCATAAAATGCATGCGAGATGTCCGTCCGTGTTAAGGCTGACGGCGCAGAGAATTTATGCAAATGACTTGTGGCCCTGATTTACATATTTGCAAGTATGTTGCCTTATTTACATATCAGCAAATGCCCTGGTTACCAGCACTTAAGCCTGACAAGGCTGCCCCATGGAACGAGCTGGAGGAACGCAGGCATTGTCGTGCTCCTGGCTGGCTCTGGTATCTCCGGGGGTTCTGTCCAGGTAACGGTGGTGGCTCCTGGAATGGTCCGAGCCATAGAGATGCAGCCTGGAATGTCTCGTTCAGGAGGTTGAAGCTCCTAGGCAAGAACAGTGCGGAGAGCAGCTACAAACAGGCCCCAGCGGAGACTGGCTGGTCAGGGCGTGGGATCCCTCTGCCTGTCCACAGAGATCCCTGGAGGGCTCCTCACAACCCCAAGAGTGGGGGAGCTGGGGCACCAAGAGCTGCCAGAGTTGGGCTTGGCCTGCAGGGGGCAGCACTGACCCCAAGTTTTCAAACCAACCTTCTTTTCCTTTAAAAAAGGGCTTTTTCCCCCCTTCCCCAAACGAAAAATCCCATGAACCATTGTCTTTGCCATGGACAGTTTCTGCATGGCTATCGTCAATCTCACGTGCTGTAACCCCGGGTTTCAGCCAATGGGAACTACCAATCATTGTTTTGATTTATTTATTTTTTAATCAAACCCTTTTCCCTAGGAAAAGCCAGCTCTGTCCAGGAGCTCCCCATTCAGCATGTAGTGCGCTAGACCCTCTCTAGGGAGAGGCCATTTTAACTCTCCATACACTGTCAGCTAAAGGGTGCCAGCGAATTCTCTCCTGTTTGCTTGTTTAAAATGGTGGTGGAAATGGGATGTAAATCTCTTCCAAAGGGGGGGGGGGGTCGGAAGGGAAGAGTTAGTTGGCTCCAGATCTAGACTCTGGCAGGAATTTCTCTCCCTACCACAATCTGTGCACTGTGGATGCGCTGTTCCTCAGTGACTGTCTCAACTGGTATCTCCCTCCCTCACACGCGCGCACCCGTCCCCTGGAGAAGCACCGCGGTTGACATACGCTTTAGTCTTCTGTGGTCACAGCTGGTGCCTGGAAAATGTCTTCTTGCGAGGCATCGGTCACCTCTTTGGAAGCCTTTCTTGCGAGGTTTGGTGCGAGCTGTGGCTGGCCGTGGCGATGAGATTACTCGTCGCTCACTTTGGCAGGCTCTTGAGAATTGCTCTGTCCCTCTGTGAGTTAACGTCTCATGCACACAGCCCCCTTGAGAAAAGGCCGGGCCCACGGCACAGGTCTGGTCAAGATGATGGATGGGCTGCATTTATTCTTGCTGATAAACCGTTACGACAAAGTCATCCTGGTTCTGTCCCCAAGCTGCAGTTTGGCACAAGGCTTAAGGTTTGCTTTTCCCACCGCACCGTCTGTCTCCCAGGCTTGTGCATGCCTGACTCCCTTTTCCCCCAGTCCCTTCCAGACACCTTGGTGTAATTATAACACAAAGCCCAGTTCCCTGGTGCCGGAATGTGGCCGTTCACGCGCGGGACGCGAGCTGCCATCTCTCCTGTTCCGTTCAGCTCATTAACGCAGACCCTGGCAGGGCTATGTCACCGCAGCACCAGGCTTTAGAAGTGCGCTGATGAACAGACCTGTGATCTCTTTTGAAATCCTAGCTGGAGCTTCCTACCTGCTGGGCTTAATTTCTGAATCCACCGCTGTCCGTGGTGCAGAGACCCAAGCCAAGCTTGTTCCGCCCCGTTGTCTCTCGCTGTGCGCCCCCCCCTCCCCATTTCACTAACCCTCAGCACAGATGTACTGGGGGGGAGCATGTCCCCCTCCCCACTAGAATTTCTTCTCTCTGCCCTTTGCTCTGTAGTACTCTTGATCAGACGCGTGACGTTGTGATCAGCCTGGCCAGTTCCATAGGATGACAGATCTTCCAGGCACTGCGCAAGCTTTTATTAGTCTGCGTGGAAGCTCTGTCCGCACTTGCAGAATATGCCACGGGCTTCCTGTAGGATCTCGGGGACATCGAGGAAGGAATGGCCCCAGGATCAGAGCAGCACGCCTGGGATTCGCCGGCTCCTGCCGACGAGCACAGTCCGTTGTTGCCTCCCGTTCTTCAGCACGGGTCCAGATTCTACAGGCTCCCTTGGCGCTTCGTAGACTGGCAAACCTACAGATCCCTGCCCCCAGGAACCTACACCGGACTAGACCCGGGGGAATGGTGCAGAAATGGCTCCCCAATGCTCATTCACCTTTTCAAGGGCCGTGCTGTGGCTGTCTCAGCCGCTTGTGTTCTCGCTCTCCGAGAGCAGCCAGGGGGTGAGGTGGCTGGCAGGATGTGCGCTGAGTCCTCACACCGGACTGCCACAGACGCAGGGACCAGCCAGAGAGACACACCAAGGAACGTACCCGGCATTGGTGTGTCCCAAAAGGGAGCCAGGGGACCGGTGGGTGGGAGCTTCCCGTGGGAGGTTTTCCCCTCCTGCTCTATTAAAATATACAGAGCTGCAGTACAGGGCAAGCCACCCGGAATTCCCAAAGGGCTCGGTGATCGCCACCCAGCTCCCAGTGAGGGTGCCACAGTGCGTCCCCGCAGCAGGACTCTCAGCGGCACACGTCCCGTTCACCGTGTCAGGCCTCTCTGCACACTTGGGAGCATCGGCCGCCCCAGCCCTGCAAATACACAATTGCCAGGTACTCGGAGTTACGTGCATCCAATCCGGGAACTGAAACAGTGCCGTGTGACCTGCGGCCAGGCCGAACTGTTCCCGGTTCAAACAGCGGCTGCTGGATCCTCGCAGTGAAGTTTGTGGACAATGTGGTTTTTCCATTGGACATTTGTCCAGTAGCTGCCAGTGCACCCAAACTCCTGGGAGCTGAGCCAGGCAATTCACACAAAAAATCAACGGCCAAAGTCAACAAAGAGATTGTTCGCTGCTAATAGTTCACCCCGTTCTGGCCCGGGGGAGGGTAGGAGGCGCATGTATGACTGTAGAAGAACTTGCGATGCTTTGGTAACGTACTCTTCTTGTCTCGTCTATGGAACGTCATGGTCCATATTTTCAAGCGAATGCGTGCGTAACTGCCAGCTGAAGTTGCACATCCACCTACTGTTGTTGTGTGTCCGTTGTCATGGGGCATGTCTCTGACCGCGCAGGGCTTCTCCTCCGGTCCGAGGGAGCCGGTGTCGAAAGGTTCCTGGAGAGAGGGATGGCCTAACAAAGATCACGGGCGCTATACAAAGATCGATCTAAACTGCAAGCCGGGTTTCTGCACAGAACTAGCACAAACACAGAGTTTGGAACCCAGTTGCCACTGGAAAATAAAAGAGCCAGACGCGCAACAGTGATGCCTTCCAGGAGGGCAGTCGTGAGGTCTCAGTTCCCAGGGGGCTGAAGGGACGCGGACCTTTTGGCTCAGGCTTGGTGTCCTACCTGAGAGGGTGCAGGGATGCAGAACAGCTTTGTGCCTGTGGGTTGCAAATTCTAATCCTGACCCTGCCACTGACTCAGAGGGTGACCTCGGTTATGTCACTTCTCTACCTCAGTTTCCCCAGGACTAATATTGAGATGACGCCCTTGACCTGCCCACATCGGAGTGCGATGTCCGAGGCTTTATGTAGAGTGTTTGGAAATCACGGCGCTTCGTGGATGGACAGTGCAATGAGTGCTGTACGGTATCATAAACACACCCGGGGGTGAGACGCGGGGGAGGGCTAGAGACCTGCTTTAATGAACCAAGCCAGGCTCCCTGGCTGTGAGTTACCAGTGTGAGTTGGGGGCCTGTGGCTGTCGCGGTCCCAGTGGGTCCTCGTGTGCCTGGCCAGACTCTGCCCGCTTTAGTGCACTAGCAGAGCCACCTGCCCGGCTCGCGTGGTACCCAAGGTGCCTTTCTGCTGTGGAGGGGGGGTGATGCTGGGAACCCAGGAAGAGCCGAGCGCTGCACTGGGCGTGGGGTGAGGAGCAGCACAGAATTGCCGCTGGGGGGTGGATAGGAACCAGTCAGGGGGCAGCCCTGGTGACTCCAAGGAGACCGTGTTCCACTCTCCTCTCTGGAAGATGCATCTGCAGCTCTGGCCATTAGGCCGGGGAAGGGCGGTGGTACAAAGTGGGAGCAGACTGGCAGACCTGGCATAAAGCCAGTGCCTCCAGGCCCCTGTCCCAAGTGGGCTGCATTCAGCCCACTCATTATTTTATCTGCATGGTGCCCGCCGTCTGCCAGGAGCTTACGGGCTCTGGGGGCTGCCAGCCTAAGAAGTATCTGCCTTTCTCCATGGACTGGGAGGACCAGGGGAAAAGCCAGCTTGGAAGTGGGGTGCAGAGCGGTGGATAAGCTAGCAGGAATGGCTTGGCTTTCCCCTACCCCAGCCTCCTCTGACCCAGACATGCTGCTGGGAGCAGATGTCCTTGCTGCGGGATTGGGAGCCCGGGTGAAACCTGCCCAGTGAGCCGTCCCGACGCTTGACTCGCCCTGGCAGTGCCGTCTGTGTCTCATGGCCCAGGCTGGCTTGCTGGGAGCTCAGCGACTCCTCCGCGGGGAGGCAGATTCCCAGCTTACAGAGACAGCACCCTCTCCAGCAGGACGGCCTGAGGCGACAGCTGTGCCCTCCATGGATTTCCCTCCCAGCCTTGGCCCGACGCTGCGGGGGCTTGGCCAGGCCCCACCGTATCTTCAGAAGCTGGGACGGGGCGGTGGGATCGTCCAGAACTTTAAGGTTCTTGCAAGAAATATTGGGACAAAGAGTCTTGGCTGTGTCTTTCTCTCTCTCTCTCTTTTTTTTTTTTAGCTCCGGCCCTGTTTATCTTTGCCGAATTAAATCCTTGATTAACCCTTATCTCTCCATTTCAGCAGCTATCTCTCCTTTGGCGCCGTATGTCCAGACACCCGGTACAGGATGATTGATTCCTTAAAGATACGCGCGGCTTTTCGGATACTTCATTTATTGTCTAAATATTTTTGCTCCCATTTCAGCAGCTCCCTTATCGAGCCGCGTTGATGATTTCCAGCCCTGCTTTTCTCTGCCGCTCGCCTCCCTTCCTATCTCTGCCCAGAGAACTGAGGAAGGAATCGCAGCTCCATCCCTGATAGTGACTATCGCCCTTCAGTCGATTTTCCTTTGTTGTTTTTGAGGAGGGGGGAGGAAGAACAAGGCACGGCCTCCCCGGAGCGTCTGGTTACAGGCTGCCATCCTGCCCGGGGACAAGCCACGGGGTGCATGCTCCGGGCCTGGCTTGTCTGTCTCGCTCTGATTGTTGGGCCCGACCTGCGGGGAGGCTGCTGGGGGGATGTCACGCTTGGCTGGAGCATAGTTCCGAGCTGCCTTGGGAACTCCGGGCCAGCCAAGTTTCTGGGGCAGGCTGCACTGGCTGCTGGGGTAAACATGGGTGCCCCCAATGCTTACAGTGACATCCAAACAGCAAGTGCTCTTCAGAGGGACTCCCTGCTCCCGTCACCTTGCTGTTGTAGATGCACCACAAGCCATCTCCACTGTTATTGTCGCTGGCCGTGGCCGTCCGCTCAAGCCATGCCCCCATCACCAGCCCCCATCACCCAGCCCAGAGACCCTCTATCCCAACCGGCCCCTGCGGCCCGGCCCAGTGACCCCAAACCAGCCTCCCCAACCCGGCCCAGAGACCCCAAACCAGTCCCCACGGCCCGGCCCAGAGACCCTCTGATCCCAACCGGCCCCTGCGGCCCGGCCCAGAGACCCCAAACCAGCCCTCATGGCTCAGTCCAATGATCCTCCGACCCCACACCGGCTCCCGCGACCCAGCCCAGTGACCCTCTGACCTCACATTGGCCCCCACAGCCCGGCTCAGCAACCCTCCAATCCCAAACCGGCCCCCATGGCCCAGCCCAGGAACCCTCTGATCCAAACCAGCGACCATCCAACCTCAAACCGGCCCCCGTGGCCCAGCCCAATGACCCCAAACCAGCCCCCGTGGCCCAGCTCTGCGATCCTTCAACCGCAAACTGACCCCTGAAGCCCAGCCCAGCAACCCCAAACTGGCCTCCACGACCCAGCCCAGCCCAGCCCCCCTCCTACCGCAAATCGGCCTCCGTGGCCTGGGCCACCCTCCTACCCCAAATTGGCTCTGTGACCCTCTGACCCCAAACCGTCCCCCGTGGCCCAGCCTAGCGACCCCAAACTGACCCCCGTGGCCCAGCCCAGCGACCCTGAACCATCCCCCACGGCCCGGCCCAGTGACCCTCCAACCCCAGCTCCCAAGTAACCCTACAATAACAAACCGTTCCCCATGGTCCCACATAAAGTGACCCCCCTGCCCAGTGCTGCCGAGGGAGCAAGCAACAGCCATGCGCATACACAACGGAGGGGAACGGGCTAGTTCAAGGAGCAGCCCCTGCCTGTGAGAAATCCCCCCGCCCCCACATTTACACTGGATTGGTCTAACTGCATCCCAATTCAATGGCTCGTCCCCCTCCTGCACCCCCATCTCCCCAAATTCAGCAGGGCTCAGCCCAGGCCCAGTCTCCCTTTGTGTCCTGGCACAATGCCGGGGAAGGATCGGGGAGGAGCGAAGCCGCCCGTCCCCTCTGCCTGATGAGCGCTGGCCGCCTGGCCTGGCTCCCCCTTCACATGCCCCGCGTCTAGGCTGACCAGGTAGCAAGGGTGAATAATGAGGACGGGGGTGGGGGGTAATAGGAGCCCATATAAGAAAAAAGCCCCAAATATCAGGACTATCCCTATAAAATTGGGACAACTGGTGACCCTACCCCCATCACAGGGCCATGCTGTGCCTCGGTCCCCCCCCCCCAGCTGCCCGGTGGCTCTCACAACCCTCCTTGTTTTTCTCTTAACAATGAGGTCAGTGTCTCGATTCTGAACCGGCCCCGATAACCATCAGAAACCCTATCTGCGCAGCATCCGCTCGCTCGCAGAGCTTTATCTGGGGCAGCGCCGACCCCTCGCTCCGCCACTCAGACACCAGCAGGCATGCCGGGGCGGGCAGGGAGAGGAGTTAGCCATTAACTTTGGGCTGGGACTGTGCAGGGCTTTGGGGCAGGGAGACACCTGGGTGGGGGAAGGAGAGGAGAAGAAGGAAGCAGGCAAGGCAAGCCCAGGCCCTGTTACAGCAAGCAGCCTGGTAAGCCCCTGGAGCTGGGCCGGGCAGCTCTGTGGTTCACAGGCACCGGTCCAGGCTGGCTCTGACAGCACTGCAGAGAATGGGCAAGGAATAGTCACAACACCCCTATGCGCACCCCTTAGCACAATAGGGCCAGCAACATTGCCTGGGCGGGGAGCAGAGCCCAGGCTTGGGTCCAACCCCCTGCCAGACTCAGACGGCTGGATGGCATCTTGCCTGAATGGTGGTGGCCCATGAGCCGGCCCTGCAGGGCTCATAAGCAGAGTGGGACTCCTGGATTCCTTGTGTCCCAGGCAGAGGAGTAACTCCAGCAGTGGAGACATGCCAGGGCTTTTATCTATGGGGATAGCGGGCCACCCCTCCCTAGCCAGGTTCCTCTCCAGGGGGGCGGCGGGCCAGGCTGGTTACGTGGCAATGACAAGGTAGCAGGACTTTGCTTTGTCCTGCTAAGGGAGAGGGGAGCCCTGCCCAGTTAGCGCCTGAGGGGAGGCAGTGTCGCCTAGTGGCTTTAGCACTGGCCTGGGACTCCGGAGAACTGGGTTCTAATCCCAGCACTGCCACCGTCCGATTCTGGACAAGTCACTGCCCCACTCTGTGCCTTAGTTTCCCCCATTTTACAGCTGACGCCGGCCTCCTGTGCGGCAGGAGCAGGTTGGATGCTGGGGGGCTCCATACAGAGCAGTAACTCCAAGGACCCTACGTCCCAGCAGGTGGCGGGTTGGGGCACTCGGGGGCTGTCAACAACCCCCCCACCCGCCCGGGACAATCGCAGAATGCAGCTCATGGGACGCCAGCGCACGCGCTCCTCCTCCTCCCAGAGCGACTCTGCTAGGCACAACGCCAATCTTTTTCTGCCCAGGAGACAATTCCTCCTCCCCCGCAGATGCAGCCAGAACTACTGTATCTGGGGCGAATATTTAACCCTTCCAAACACCTGCCCGGCACAGGGGCAGGCAGGTGGCTCCCCCAGGGGCAGGCCGGACTCGCTTCCTCCTGGGCACCAATGATGGGGATTGCCTCTAGTTTGGGGGAGGGGGCAGGAAAAGCCAGTGGGAGTATTTGCAGCTAACTGGGATCGCTGGTCTGGGACAGATGAGCACATTCCATTGCCCAATACCGGGGGTGGGGGGGTGAACCCCCCTCATTTCCACAGCCCCACCCCCGCCTCTGACCTTGGATTGCTCCGGGCATGACATTTTTTTTTTTTATTAAATATATACAAAAAATTAGGATCCTTTCTGCACCATCAGCAAAAACTGTGTGCGCGGGTCGGTGTGTGTGTGTGTGTGTGTTTTTATCACGCTAGGAGCACTCTGCTCCGTGCGGCGATAAGGCCTAAACCGACCAAGCCTGTCAGTCGGAGTGTGAGGGTTTAGAAATATTGGGACGAATAATTAGATTTCATATCGTTACCGCAGCAGCCATCGAAGGATCAGGCAGATTTATTTTTTTTCCCTCCTCTGCTCATTAATATTCATTAGAGACGCACGAAGGCAGAGCTGGTCTGAAGCCAGACACGAGCGGGGAGTGGGAGGCAGATGCTGCCGTAGCCCTGACGCTTTGCCAGAGGGGTGCATCCCGGCTGCTGGGGCCTCTTCCTTTCCCCGAGGCCCTTCCAGACGAGCTCCCCTTCTCTTTGTAAGCCCCCCACCCTTCCCCAAAGGACACGACTCCTGTGGTGTGTGTTGGTGCTTTCCCCCTTGTGCATTGTCTGGGTGCTCACGCCGCCGGTGGCATAGCTTGGGAGCCAGCCAAGCTGGTCCGGGCCGATGCCACGAACCGGTCACCTGGGAGAAGCTGGTGTGTAACTGGTGGGGTGAATAAAGCTGGATTGGAAACTTTTGGATCACTGGAGATGGGACATCCCTGTGTCCCTCTGTCCATGCTTGACCCTGCTTTAACCCCACCATCATGGGTGGGAGGGGGCTCCTCGGAAAACTGCCAGGATAGTTGTTGGTTTTTGTATTATTGTAACGGCTGGGAGCCCCAATCCTGGAGCAGACCCCCAGTGTGCCGGGTGCTGTACAAACAGTCCCTGCTCCGAAAGCATCGCCTATAGCAGCACAACACTGTGGGCCGGAGCCTGCTGCCTTCAGTCAGTCCATAAACTCCTAGATTCCAAAGCCAGAAGGAACCATTGTGCTCATCTCTGATCTCCTGTATAGCCCAGGCCAGAGAACAGCCCCCAAATAATTCCCAGAGCAGAGCTTTTAGGGAAACATCCCATCTCAATTGAAAAACTGCCAGTGATGGAGAATCCACTGCGACCCTTGGTAAATTACTCTCACTACTAAAAACGTACATTTCCAGTCTGAATTGGTCTGGCTTCAACTCCCAGCCACTGGATCGCGTTAGCCCTTTCTCGGCTAGGTTAAATATTTGTTCCCCGTGTAGGTCCCGTGATCAGGTCACCCTTTCACCGTCTCTTTGTTAAGCTACACAGATGGAGACGTGTGTTCTGCAGGCACCCGGCACCCTGTGAAGTGCTGGCCTGGCTCTGCTGCTCCCCCCAAGGGCACACGGCCTGTCCCCAGTGACAGCAGCTCATGGGGCTGAGATGAAGGGGTGCGTGAGGACGGTGCTCAGTGGGTCTCCCAGCTTGGCCATTTCCCCAAGAGCTAGAGTCTTAGCTGAGCTGTTTTGGGGGGTTGGCTTTGAGGCCAGCCTCCCTCTGCGCTCTTCAGATTGTCTGGCGGGGCCCATAGGGGCAGCTGGAAAACGCAGGCTCCCCTTGTGCAAACCCTCCATGGCGTGGGCTCCAGCCCTTGGAGAGGCACTATCTCTCCTCGCGGTCTGGCCCTGGCAGATGTGATCAGCCAGGCCTCTGGGCCCCCGCGTTCTTTGTGATCAGCCAGGCCCCTCACTCAGGACTCCTCTCCCCGACCCCCCAGCAGAGCCATGGTTATCGGCTGGCAGGGCCCAGTGGAGGCGAGGCCCGTCTCTCCGCCTTTCAGAAGGGCCTGGTGGGGCTCTGGTGGGTTGGGGGGTCCCGCGTGTCCTGTTGGGCCTTTTCCTGTCCACAGAGGCGGTGTCTTGGGCGTGTTTAGTCAGCGAAGGGTCAGCGTAACCCAACCACGTCTCCCCCATGCCCGTGATGGCAGGGGGCAGGTTCTACAAGGCAGACGGCTGCCCCCTGTCACGGCAGTGGGGGGCAGCATCGTGCCCCGGTGCTTCATGGTTTGCTATTGCCACCACGTGGCCTGTGCAAACGTTTTCTCGCCCCCGTGGGATTCCCGAGGCCGCGGCAGTGCGTGGCAAGTGAACCCGGGGCCCGGCGCTGTCTCCGCAGGCATGTGGAGTGCTCTGTGCTGCCCACCCTGCTGGCAGATGCCTTCTGGCATCCTGCTAACACCAGGACAAGCAAAGACAGTCCCTCCCTTCTCCGCCCCCCCTTCTCTTCCTCCCTGCCCCCGTCACTGGCGCTCCGCCGAGGCCAGGGGTGATACGAGTGTTTCCTGCGCAGGGGGCACGCGGGATTGTTAGACCCCGAGTTAAGCAGGAGAGGAAATAACATCTTGTCAGCACGAGTGCAGAGCACGCCAGCAGCGCGTGGTGCCGGAGGGGCGGCTAGCCAGCGGCCTGGACGCACGCTGCAGTATTGCTGATGCCCGTAATGGCATTGGGCCAGGGGGAGGGGCTGATCTGAATCCATGTGCAGCAGCTTGGTCATGCACAGACATAGGTGAAGCGTTTCGATGCCCCGGGCTCACCTCGCGGGACAGTCAGCAGGGCTGGCTCTGGGGAACGGCGCCGAGGTCGCTCAAAGGGGAGGGGTTCCCCAGCCGCTCTGTGGGGAGGGCGCTGCTGGGAGCTGTTCCAGGACTGCGGAGAGGGGGGGCCGAGAGGAGCCCACCTCCCTCTGAGCAGAACGAGGGCGCAGGTGGGGGAGTCGGGGTGGGGGCTCCACCCTTCGGTGCTGGGGCTGTCCTGATCCAGTGCCCTGAGACTGGTGTGACAGGAGAGGACCCCGTGGGCTCTCAGACCCCGCACATCTGTCCCTGTTTGATGCTGCAGCGACGGCCGATGCAAATGCTGCACTGTTGCTGAGTGGTGACCTGGGCTGGTGCCTGGCTGCATCTTCCGTACCCAGAATGGCTTCGCACCCAGCTACTCGGGCCAGGGCAGGGAGGGGGTCCCGAAGGTCTGGGGAACGGAGGGGCCTGGGTCAGGAGTGACTCTCGGGAGTCAGTGCGATTCGGCCGCCAGACAAGATGAGCTCAGTGGGGGGTAGCGTGCATGCGACAGCTCATCCTAGGGCCGAGTTCTGCAGCAAGCGGCACGTACGCTGGGGACGCAGGGGTGTCTTGTGTGTGCATGTATCCAAGCATGCACATACCCTACCGTAAATACCCATGGAGACGTTGAAATGTTTGATGCAAACGAGTCCAATTTTGAGTGGGTCGGCTAGGCAGGTCTGTGCCCCCTCCCGACTGTCTCTTCCCCCAGCCTGTCTCCTCTTCACCCACCCCCAAGGCGTGGCCTTGTCCTGCTGCTCTGCATCCCTGGGGGGGTGTTCCAGTAATGCCCACAGAGCTCTCCAGCTCCCTATGCTGGCCTGGCCAGCAGCTCTTTCTCCCCCACATCAATCCCCGTAGAGCCCGTGAGGGCCTCTTCGCACGCCTCGGCACCCCAGGAGGATGTGTGACAGCAGCGTCCACGTACAGAATGGGGGTGGGACTTATACAGCCCTGCAGTCCCCAGATCCTGCCAATCTCAACGCGAGACCTATGTCCAGGAGGAGCTCAACTCCTAGGGCCCTCCCCTCCTTCCATGTGTCTCCCACCCCCAGGACCTCCACAGCTGGGCTCTTACCACTGGGGCACAGGCGAGTGGGTACCCCACAGAGGTAGCTGGCTCAGGGCTTTTTTTGCCCCATGCTGGGATGGGTCAGCGACAGCCCTGCATTCATTCACGTCTTCTGTGTTTCCACTGTTGGCAGAGTCCGCCTGTGACGCTGATGCTGGGGGACGAGCGCTGCTGGCTGTCCAGGCTGCCCCTGGTGTCCGGAGAAGCCGACGCCAACTCGGTGATCTACAGGAAGGGTTGGTATTATACTCGCTGTGTAGAAAGCCACCTGGCCTCTTCTCGCACCTACCACATCCTGTCCGCTGGGGACCTTTCGCATTTAAAGGGCCAGCGTCACCCTGAAAATCAGATTTATTCCCCCCACAAACACACTCCTTCCGGCCAGGCTCTTAAGCCTGGCAGAAAATAATTGCGGCTATGGCTCATCACGTTCTGCCCGTCGCTTGGCTCAGGCAGGCAAATGAGCCCCCGTCAGTTTCACGCTCTGGTTCTGGTCAGTTTCACTGGCTGGTTCCCTGCTCCAGTCCACGCTCTGTGCCTGCAGGTTCCGGCTCGCTGCAGGAGAGCATCAGGGGCAGAAAGCGGGCTGTGATCGGAACTATTGATCCGTGCTAACGCAGCCCGGCTCACTAGGCTGTGTCCCCAAAAGCCCAGCCTGGGCTGTGAGCGGCCCCAATGCGGCATCCAGCGTGGGCAGAGAGCACGGCTCACTGTGCCTAGGACGTGGGTGTGTCGTGCCAGCCACATGGCCGCTGTCCTCTTTACAGAGCCAGGGAGCTCGCTGACAAGTGGGCTGAGCACGGCTGGGAGGGAAGGCTGCTGGGATGGGAGGGGACAGAGCTATTAGCTCCCATCTAGTCACCGTCCCATCTCTCCCCTCTGCCCTACCTCAGTCTCCTCCACCCTCTGTATTCTCCACTCCACAGCTAGAAGTCCTGGGGCAACTGTTCCCCGGCCTCCTGGCGGCAAACAACTGTTCCCCTGGAGAGAGCCCCGCCTGGTGGCTCCCTGGCGTTAATGCCACCCCTGGTTTGCAGGCTCAAGCCCGGGTCATCAGGCCATTAGAGGCTGGGCAGGGAGAGGTCCAGCCTAAAGTGTGAATAGGCCACTAAAATCAGCATAGCCTCCACACGTGCTGACACTGCCACCTCCAGGCAATTGTGGGTATTACAAGCTACTGTACAAAGGCAGCCGAAACCCTTGGCGTCTGTAAGCTCACCTCTCAATGCTCGGCAATTTGTCTTGGGCGGACGGGATGAGAGCGTAGAACTGTTTTTCCAGAGTCTGTGCTATATGCTGGGGAGGCAGCTGTTTTGCACCTTTAAAACAATCTGGCATTTCTCATTTGCATGTCGTTATCCAGAAGGCTTTGCAGCCCCCGGCTCCTGCTTCATGGGCTCGCTGGCATTGCAGCTCTGAGCGCACAGAGCCGGTCCCCACTCTGTCGGACTCAGGCAGCCCCTGCAGGCACACTTGCTAAAAGAAGCTTGTTGGGGGCATCCATCCTCATGCTTCAGGGCATAAGTAGATCATCAGTTGGGGTCAGGAAGAAGTGTCTTCCCCTTGCATAGTGCTGCACGGTGAGGTGCTACATGTGCTGGATTTACCCTTTCCTCTGGGGCATCCATTGTGTGCTACATTGGCCAGGCTTTCAAGGTCATTGCACCATTGATCTGTCCCTAGATGGAGAGGTTTTCTCTTTGCCCGTCCCCACCCGGCACTGAGGCAGAGGGCACTGGGGCGGGGAGATGATACTCGGGGCTCCTGTAACCGAAGCTTTGCCTTCTAGGTGAATTGATCTGGTGCAAAACCACCCAGGCCATTGTGGAAAAGGAGCTGCTGAGTGCCTTCGTGATGGCCGAGCCGCAGGGCATCCCGAACCACACTGTGAAATCAGAGCCCGGGGACTCCACCTACCCAGCCATGCTGCATGCGGACATACAGCTTCTACCCCAGCAGGCAGGCATGGCCGCCATTCTGGCCACCGCTGTCGTTAACAGTAAGTCAGCAGCGGCCACCGGGCAACCCTGCGGGAAACGATCCGGCCGTCCTCCGCCTGGCTCCCGGCAGACACCCGCCTGCATCACAGAATTCACCACCGCTGGAGAGGGGCTGTGGGGGGATCAGGCTGGACCCTGCCCTCCAGCAATCCAGGGCAACAGATTATCTCCCAGCTTCATGCCATGAGCAGGGGCTGCTCTGGGTGCTGTTCCTAGCTCTGCCTCGGGCGACGCTTCCCCTAACTGGGCCTCAGTTTCCCAATCTCTAAAACTGGGTGGCACCTAGCTCCCGGCTCGGGGGTTGAATAGGGTCTGGGCAGGGCTCTGAGGCAGAGGGAGGATAGACAAGTGCTGCTCGTGTGAAGTAACATTTATTTAACCCTTTCCACTAACTCCCATCAGAAGGAGCGTGTCCCGGGGAGACGCTTGGCCGTTCCCTAGACAGGATGCTCCATGACCCTGCTGGGCCCACCCTGGCCAGGATCTGCCCTGGGCTTGAGGGAGGGAACTTGTGATCACCCCGTCCTGCTCCCCTTGTTTGTCTAACGCGGTTTCCCCTGGCAGAGGATGTCTTCCCCTGCAAGGACTGCGGCATCTGGTACCGGAGCGAGCGGAACCTGCAGGCCCACCTCATGTACTACTGCGCCAGCCGCCAGAACTCCAGCTCGCCCTCGGTGGACGAGAAGCCCAAGGAGACCTACCCCAATGAGCGCGTCTGCCCCTTCCCACAGTGCAAGAAGAGCTGCCCCAGCGCCAGCTCCCTGGAGATTCACATGCGCAGTCACAGCGGTAAGGGCGCCCCTGGGTGGCACAGGGCTTGAGGGTGTGGAGCTTCAATCCAGGCTGGGGGCTGGCTGGCTCGAGGGCGGGGGGCTGTGATGCTAGGGAAAGACTTTAGCCTCCAGATCGTTGTGGACAGGATCAAAGCGCAGGTCTGCGGGCCATGAATCCTCTTGTGCCGCCTCCTGCTTTGTTCCCTAGCAGGGCGAGAGAGAGACTCATGTCAACCCATCACAGCCTGTGCTGTCACACATGCTCCCAGGCCTGTGGTTGGCGGTGGCTCTAGCCGTTCCCAGCCCTGGCTGGGCGTGAGGGGAAGAGGTGCCATTCTGGCGTTGCATGCCAAGCGTCCCAGAGCCTCGTGGAGCTGGGCGGAGACCGGTCATCCCCAGTCACAGAGGATTGTGCTGAGATTTGGAAATTCTCTGCAAGCCAGAATTGTCCTCCTCCCCCTGGCATTGTGACTGCAGCCTCTGGTCGGGGTGAGGCCAGCCGGCCCGTGACCCCTCCGCGCCCCCAGGCACGGCTTCCCTTGGCACATGGAGCCAAACGAGCAGCAAGCCCATCACATCCGCCAGGGGCAGGGTGGGGCTGCCCCCCCTGGGGAGCTGTCAATCATCTCTCTGGAGGTGCCCCACCACTGCACTGCCGTGTGTCCGTCTTTAAGACTGGGACCTCCCAGTCGTCCCCCTCAAAGCCCGGAGACCCGCGTGCCCACAGGACCCCCGCTCCCATGCTCTCTCTGGCCGAGGGGGGCTGCTCTGCACTGGATTCTCGCTGCCGGGCATCCCAGGGGCCTGGGCGCGCAGGCTCTGATGGGGGCAGGGAGCGGCACCTGTTCTCACGCCCGTCCCTCTGCCTTTCAGGAGAGAGGCCGTTCGTGTGCCTGATCTGCCTCTCCGCCTTCACCACGAAAGCCAACTGTGAGCGTCACCTGAAGGTGCACACGGACACTCTGAACGGTGGGTCCCTCGGCTGGGCTCTGGGTCACCGTGTCCCCTGTGGCTGGCTCGCCACGGCCCCCTCGCCACGCAGCAGGGAGCTGCACGCAGAGGCTCTGCTTAACAACGGGCTGGGGAGGGAGAAGGAGCTGGGGGAGCCCAGCTTGGTGGGATCAGGGTGTCTCCCGGTCAGACCGGGACTCTCCCCAGCTGGAAATACGAACAGTGCAATTCCCCTGCCCCGGAGCTCTCGCCGTGCTGAGTGCTAGAGGGGACGTCTCCACTGCTCGCTCGGAGCCACGGCTGGGAGCCTGGGTATGTACTCAGGCGGCTGTGCCTTCACTGCTACTGGGACCCGAGCTAGCTCACCCCAAGCCAGCAGGCGCACCGCCATCACGCCCCCTAGCTGCAGCACGGCCCGACCCCCGCGCGATCGCCTTCACAGCTCCTCCTCTCACTGTCGTCGTTCCTGTGACTGCAGGCGTCTGCCACAGCTGCGGCTTCATCTCCACCACTCGGGACATCCTGTACAGCCACTTGGTAACCAACCACATGATCTGCCAGCCGGGCTCCAAGGGCGAGGTGTACTCCCCTGGGCCCGGGCTGCCAGCTGCCAAGCCGCTGACGCCAGGTGAGTGCCCTCCAGCTGTGTCGCCCCTCTTGTGCCAGGCGCCTGGCATGGCGTGCCCAAGGGAGGCAGAGCTGGCCTTAGTCCGCCAGGGATGGGGAGCCCAGAGGCGTTGACGAGCGTCGTTGCCGATATTAAACTGCCTGGCCCATAGCCAGTCTGTTCCCCAGCCCTGCCCTGACTCGTCTGCCTGTGTCACCTGTACCCAGAGCCACTGGAGCTTCTGGCTGTGGCTGGGGTTCCCAGGCTGAAATTGCCTTGTTTGCCCCATGCCAGTGGGAACAAAGGGATCGAAATGATCTGTGATCACCCCAGATGGTGGGGGTTGTTTGTGTAGAACCCCTCTGAAATTGACAATGACAAGCGAAGCCAATGATCCGCACCGGGGGCCCTGGGAAATGGCCCCTACCCTTCCCTAGTGATTCCCTACAGAGGCTTCCAGGGCACAAGAGAGCTGGGCCTGGGGTCTCTGCTGCCGGGCTCGCAGGGCTCCAGTAACCTACTGCTGGCACAGGGGGCATTTGCCCCTACCCCGCCCCCACGTCCATGGGAACTCTGGCGCCCTGGGGCAGAGTTGGCCTTGGGGCAGGGGCAGACGTTTGCCATCCAGAGAGGCGCGTCCTGTAGGCCCCCTGCTTGTGCCCCTCGCCAGGCAGAGCTGTCCGCTCCAGGCCCCCGGCTCTGCACTCGCTCCAGATGGGATCCAGCAGGGTGGGAGGGAGGAGAATCTCCCAGCTGTAAGAAACACTGCCGCGTGGGCTGGACCTGTGGTTCCTGCCCGCTGAGGGGGCTTGGGTGGGGCACGGGGCCTGTTCTGCCTGGCCAGGCCCTGGGACCTGTGGGGGCTGGGGTCACACACTGATCCCTCCCATTCCCTCCCCGCTGACAGGTCCGAGCCAGCCGAGCGGGACCCCCATCCTGAAGTGCAGCCTCTGCGGCTCCGTGGCCGACAGCCTGGCCAGCCTCCGGCAGCACGTGGTACTGCATGGCCCACTGCCTGCTGTCCTTGGAGGGGCAGAGCCCACACTGGCCCTAGCACAGCCGGAGTCCCCTGCCAGCACCCCAGCGGACGAGATGGAGAACGGTGAGGCCAGGCCCCCGCACCCAGAAGGCTGCCCCTCAGCCTCATCTTCCTCGGGTGAGGCGGCACCACCCCTCAGGATCAAGGAGGAGCCCAAGGACAGCCCCGGAGGGGAGGCTGAGGCGGCCAAAGGCATCTCCCCGGCAGAGCCGGCTGCCAGCCCCACGTCGGAGCCGGAAGCCTCCTCTAGGGCCTCGTCCCCACGCAGCCTGCACTCGGTGAAGGTGAAGTCGGAGATCGTCAGCCCCACGCCGGGGTCTAGCCCGGTGCCCAGCGAGCCGGGGGTGGGCACAGCCGGCGGCACCATCTTCCTGCCCCAGTACATGTTCGGCCACGAGGCCACGGTCGTACCCCAGGCCTCCGAGATCCTGGCCAAGATGTCCGAACTGGTGCACAGCCGGCTCAAGCAAGGCCACGGCACGGTGCCCCCAGCCCTCTACCCCAGCACCCCGGTGCCCAAGGGCGCCACCTGCTTCGAGTGCGAGATCACCTTCAATAACATCAACAACTACTACGTGCACAAGCGCCTGTACTGCTCCAGCCGCCACCTGGCCGAGGACAGCCCGCCCGGCGCCCGCAAGGCCAAAGCCCCGCCCGCCCCCCTCAAGGGCCCGGCCACGGCCGGGGCTCTGCTCTCACCCCAGCCACCCGCTGCCGTCGAAGGCCAGGGGCCGCCCTCGCAGGAAGGGGAGGCTGAGAGGGACGCCAGCCCGCCTGCCCCTACTGCAGAGGCCAAGCCGGAGATCAAGGTGGAGGAGGGCGGCGCCAAGGCAGGCTCCCCCGAGGCGGATGGGGCCAGCCGGGCCAGCGAGGACAGCCAGAGCCCCAGCAGTTCGGTGGACGACACGGACGACGACCCCAGCAAGACGGTGTGCGAGGCGTGCAACATCCGCTTCAGCCGCCACGAGACCTACATGGTGCACAAGCGCTTCTACTGCGCCTCGCGCCACGACCCGCCCCTGCGCCGGCCCAACGCCCCCAAGGTGCCCTTCCTGCACCAGCCCGTCCGCACCCGCAAGCGCCGCAAGCTCTACGAAATCCACACCACCGCCAGCCCTGCCCTGGGACCGGCCCACCACCTGGCAGAGCAGCTGGCAGGGGGCCTGGCCAGCGCCATGGACCCGCTGGCAGGGAGCACCCGGCCCGAGGTCCCTCCCATGCTGTCAGCTCTCATTTCTGTGGCCAAGGTCCACGGCGCTGCCCCCTCCCCCAGCTCCAGCCCCGATGCCGACGGCCCCATTGACTTGAGCAAGAAGCCCCGGCTGCAGGGCGAGGTGCTGCCCGCATCACTGCTGCCCCTGGCGGACTACCACGAGTGCACAGCCTGCCGCATCAGCTTCAACAGCCTAGACAGCTACCTGGCCCACAAGAAGTACTACTGCCCCGCCGTGCCCCTCCAGGCTGGCACCCTGGAGCAACTGCACAAGATCAAGGGGCCCGTGCCACCCCCCTCGAAAGCCCGGGGCAGTGGTGCCCCTGAGAACCCGGATGCGCCGGGCGAGGAGCCCGACGGCGTGCGGGTCAAGGTGGAGAAGGCGGTGCTGTCGGTGAGCCCTGGGGCCCTGGTGGCCAAACCCCTGGCCCTGCCAGCCACGTACCCCTGTGCCTCCAGCGTGGACTCCCTGCAGCGCTACGCCAGCGCCAAAGCCCTCCACCTCCCGGGGGCCAAGGTCCCGCTGGCCGTCTGCCCCTACTGCCCACTCAATGGGGCCGTCAAGGGAGACCTGATCGAGCACTTCCGTAACGCCCACGGGCTCTTGGGAGCCAAGCCGGGGGCAGGCCCCGGACTGCCAGAGGCCGTGCTCCAAGCTGCCGCCAGGACTCCGGAGAGCAGCCTGCCGCCCCTGCCCGCGGCCTCTCCACCCCAGCCCCTCGCCAGGCTCCGCAAGGACAGCTTAAACGGCAAGGAGCCTGCCGCTCCCTCGGCCTCCAACGGCAGCCCCCTGCCTGCAGGCTCCCCCCGGCCCAGCCTGCCTGTCTCGCCCGCCGCCCCTTTGAACATATCACCGGTGCCCGAGGCTCTGAGAGAGCCTGGCCTCATGCCCGCCACCCCGCCCGGCTACACGGACAAGAGCGTGCAGACCGCGCCCAGCAAGGCCCTGCCCAGCCCCGTCCCCAACGGCAACCACAGATACTGTCGCCTCTGCAACATCAAGTTCAGCAGCCTGTCCACCTTCATCGCCCACAAGAAGTATTACTGCTCCTCCCATGCCGCCGAGCACGTCAAGTGAGCCCGGCCCCCACCCCAGCTCGGCGGCCCTCACCCACCGCTCATGCCCCGCGGCCGCTGGCTCCGGCCCGGCGATGGATTCTAAAGCAGGACTCGCCCAGAGCCAGGGCCCTGCAGGAGGCTGGAATGGGGAGGCTGGGAGGGGGACGGCTCTTCTGAAAGTGTCCACTGAGGCCGAGAGAGGGACACACCCAGCCTGCGCTGGACCCATGCCCGCGGCTATACGCGGCCCCCGTATGTTACACAAGCTGGAGGGAGGGAGTATTTCCTGGGACCGTATTTTTGAGCTCCAGGTTGTATATGTCTAAAGGCAGCCCCCCCTCGCCCACCTTCTCCCCGACACACCCGCCCACAGCAGGGATCTCGTTCTGACCCGGTGCTGGGTCTGCAGCGTGGGCTGCCTCCCTGCTCCCCAGCGCTGGTCGATGCGATTTTCTAGGATTGGGGGCAATTTTGCGGAAATTCAATTCTCTCCTTCCCGCTCCCAGGCCTCGCTCCAGCCTCTCACAATCAGCATCCAACAGGCGGTTTGGCACTTTGGTTTGGAGATGGGGAAACTGAGGCACGGATTCTCTCCCCAGGTCATGCAGGAAGTTGGTAGACAGCCCAGCTCCCCTGACTCCCAGCCCTGCGCTGAGACCCCCTGGGCCAGGCCGGCTCGTAAACAGCCTGTTGGAATAGCAGGGCGGTGTTGGCAGCACAGGCCGAGGGGGTTTGAGCAGAAAACCCTACGCCAGCTTGTGTCCCTTGGGCCCAGAAATCCTTTAGGGGAGCACCAGCCTCATTCTCCCCTTTGCCAATCCCTTGGCTGCTGGCTGAGAGCCTTGCGCTGGCACCTTTAGCACATCACTGGGCATCCCCGGGTGCCAAGTTCTACCACAGCCACCTGAATGCTCACCCAGTCCGTGTACAGCCTCGGTACCCGGGCTGTGCCCCTGGGCGCGGGGGCAGTTCTAGGGCACGCCCCCTTTCACGGTGGAATCCTGCTGCCCATGGGGCCCCCGTGGAGTTGGTGGAAGCTGTGCCCGGGCAGCATGGAGCTCTAGGCTGGGGCTGGAGGTATTGATGGCTCTTGGTGGGGTGAGGGCAGGCTGGGGAGAGCGCTAGGTTGGTTTCTCAGAGCTAGCAGGAGAGAACAGGAGTCTGGGCAAATATCCCCTTGGCCCCTCCCCACCTGTCTGCAGACTCCCTCCCTTCTGTAAGGGGCCCCCTGCACAGCATGGCCAAAGCAGTGGGGCCTGGATTCTCCTTTCTGGGGGCCGGGCAAGGGCATCCAAGGCTGGCGGCTCACAGACCCCGAGGCCCAGGCCCCATTCTTCTTTGGAGCCACCCTCTGGGTCTTTTCTCCAGAGCTCCCTGCGTCGTGTGTGCCCCTCTCTCATCCCCCATTGAGCCTGAGCCGACGGGGACTGGAACAAGAAACAAGACAGCACTGAAGATGAGAATGAAGCCTACACATGTGTGTATAAGCGTGTACATAAATAAATATGTCTAATGAACCTGTGTCCCCGTGTGTGTCCAGAGCGGCTCGCACAGCATGCTCCTGGGTCGTGTGCGTTGCCGGAATCCTTTGGTGCCTGATCCACAGCGACAGAGGTCTGGGCAGGGCCTGGCTCTTATGTTTTTAGCTGGGGTAGCCCCCGGTGTGTTGGCCAAGTGGGCAGCTGTCACACGGGCCTGTAGAAGTGCCCCGGGTGGTCTCCATACCTGGAGCAAGGCTGCCCTCAAACCCAGACGGGGGCTGTCTAATATGCCAGCTCTTTGCATGGCTATAGGTGTGGAGCGTTGGTCACGTGCCACTAACTCTTCAGCCATGTGACCTTAGGGTAAGAGGTGCTGGTTACCCCACAGCACTTGGCCCAAGACTCTGCCAGGATGGAGGAGGGGGGAGCTTCAAAGCCCCAGTGAGTGGCTGCAGCTGGGGAGGGAAGGGGCTGCAAGGGCAGAAAGCACCCCCACCCCCAGCCTTCCCACAGTTAAAGGAGGAGGCCAGATGGTTTAGATCCCTTCGAAAGGCATTTGATCACAGCTGCTGGGATCCTTCTGCCGGTTTAGCAGTAACCGGTAGAGCTGCTGGCAGGGGCAATTGTATGCACTGCCCTCTAGTGCTGGAACTCCAAAGGCCCTGGATGAGGAAGGGCTGGGGGAACCAGACAGCGAGACTGACCGGAAACAGGCAGGATGAAACTGACCAGGGTAGCGTGGCTGGGCCAGGTGCTAAATGGGGAGGACCTTAGAATCCTCAAAATGTGCCGGCAGAGCCCCAAAGCCGGGCGGGCAAAGCACCGTCTGAGTCCAGCTGGGATCTCCCCTCCTCCTCCAGCCGACTCTAGGGGTTATCAGCATCGCCAGCGAGAACGCACGGTTTTCATTTTTGCAGCTACAGCTTTTTGGGGCCTGGGATCCCTTTTGCAGCACTCTCCGCCATCAGGGCGGGTTTGATTGGGCGAGGGCTTGCTGGGCTGGACGTCACCCCTTCCAAACCAGCTCACGTCCCTGCACAGCCTGCCAGGACTGGGCCAGAAGCCGCCCTGGCTAGAATGCCCCTTCCACCAGCGGGCTCTGCTCTTACCGTGGCCTGGGATGTGCCCGCTCAAGCCATCGTGCCCAGTAGCAGTTCATGCTTCTGGCCACCGGGTGGCGGTGAAGTCATGCCAATGGGGGACTTGGGGCATGCTGGCGTGTTTGTAGCTGGGGCGCGTTTTCTTATCCCACCCAGGCAGGCCCTGCAGGATGGTGCCTCTGCAGGGCTCAGGCCCACTATGGGAGGGCAGCATAAGCAGCCCAGGGAAGGGACAGCTGGCCACCCCCACAGCCCATTGCCTCTTGAGATGCTGTCCCCTGCCAGGAGGTGGGGTCGGCCCTGGAGACCCTGGGCTGGCTCCAGCGTGCAGCTCAGATGGCTGGAGCTGAGGTGGCTGAGAGAGAAACGGGCGGCTCTTCTCGCTGGTGAGGCTGCGGGGACGGGGATGCTGGGGAGGGACGGGGAATGGGCCGGTGCAAGGGAGCTGAACGGTGCCGATGGATGGAGACTGGGGTCGTGCAAACCTAGCACATCCGCTCAGCTCCAAAGCAGGGAGGACGATCCTGGCCCCTCAGCCTTAACCAACCTGCTCCCTGTGCTGAGGGGATTTGGTGCCATAGCTCAGGGGTTAGAGCAGTGGTCTCGGAACCCCGGGGGCGCAGGTTTGAATCCAGCTGGGGCTACTGCATCAGTGCAGCCCTCTGCCAGGGCTGTGAAGAGGTGACGCTTGCCCTGCAGCTGTAGTTAGGGCTAAGGGATGAGAGGGGCCCTCAAAGGGGGGGGTGCCCCCCTCAGGGGTCACGGTGTTACATGGGAGGTCACGCTCAGGGCCTGGCGGTGTGAAAGGGGTTGCCATTACAAAAAGTTGAACCACTGGATTAGCCTCAGGGTGCTGCAGACCTGGGACCGCTAGAGGGAGCCATGGGCTGGGATCTCGGCGAGCAGGCACACAACTCAGGGCCGGTTTTCCAGCTGACCTCCGCCTGGCAGGTGCTGAAGTGGGAGTTGTGCGCTCTTGACCATCTAACCCAAGGGATCCAGCCGCGTCCTCAGCCCACTGCGTGGGCCTGCTCATGAGGGCCATTGCAACAGGCCTCTGGAGAGCAGCTGTGACACACGGTGAATCACCATGGGCTGATTAGCCAGCGCTCGCTCACTCGCTCTCTGAATAGGCTCTTGTGGTAAAGAGCAGGGCACTGCCATGCACCTCCCTTCACATGCACACAGGCAAAGGGAGGGAGGGCTGCGTGGCAAAGGCGGGGGGTGAGGGAGAGGAATTCTGCTCCCCTGCGGGGCATCTTGTGCAGGGGCTCTGGGTTTGTGCCCATCCGCCCCCAGGGCCGCCAGAGAGGGGTTTGCATTTGGATGGTAATGGAGCACTAATCAAGGAGCGGGTCAGAGGCAGGGGAGATAAGAGGGGCTCAGCCCCACAGGGAGGTGCAAAGTTCCACGGCATGAGCCCGTTTCTGTCCTTCCCTGCTCTGGGGCAGCCCACTCTGCATGGTCTCGCTTCTGCCCACTGCCGCAGCCTGCCCCAGGCGTGCTGTATGTGAACGGCACCTGCTCCCAGGAGGTGCTGCTGGTTAGGGGCTCTCACAGGGCGTGCTGCCCCTTTAAGGGGTGGGGGGCTTAGCCTCACCTGTACCAGGTTTAGCCACAGCCCCAGGTGGAGGGAATGAGTACCAGGGTCATGGCTGAGGGCACAGGAGATCAGGAGCCAAGCCTGTTGGCAGCCAGGGGGAGGGTGACTAGATGTGGGCATGGGGGCTCTGTTAAAGAGTGGGGGATCAGCCAGGAAACAACCAGCGGCATGGCCAGGCCCCAAGGAAGGAAAACCAGAGCCGGTTGGGTCACGGGCCAGCCGGTCCCAGGGCTAGACACAGGTAGGAGAAGATGGGTGCAGGTTCCCCCACAGCTGCGCCCTTGTGAAGTGGGGCAGCCATCCCGTCACTGGGGAAGGACCTGGTTGAGGCCTAGAAGGGCTGAAAGCCAAGTCCAGGAGAAGGGGTGAAGAGGCCATTAAATGAGGACAGCCATCGGGGGGAGGGCTGTGCCCAGTGAGAGCCGGGGACAAGACCAGCCTTTCAGACTCAGTACTACGGTGACCAGACAGCAAATGTGAAAAATGGGGACGGGGGAAGGGGGATTTGGGCCTATTTAAGAAAAAGACCCAAAAATCAGGACTGTCCCTATAAAATTGGGACATTGGTCACCCTACTCAGTACTAGTGCCAAGGCCTTTGCCGAAAGGCTCTGTGCCCTAACAATGCTGAGATCTGGAGGGCCACGGTGGGAGGGGAGCCAGTGAATTGACTGGGGGGAAACTGAGGCAGCAGATGGGCCCAAAACCAGACCAGGACACACACCCCTCTTGGTACAGGGCCAAAAGCTAAACCTCCGTGGTGTGGGTACCACAGCCGAGTGACGGGCATGGTGCTAAAGCCCTCTCCCTTACACTGTGATAACCCCCGGGGGGGGGAGCGGGGTATGCTTGGGCCTTTGACAGAGGAGGAACAAGTAATTTGACTTAATCGCACTCTTAACCAGAAAGGCCATCGCCAGATCCGGGCAGGAGGCGGCGACACCTCCTGCCTGTGGCTGGGTGGGCCAGGAGCCCAGTTCGGGCCCAGGGCAGCAGGGCCGGCCAGGCTGCCTGGGGCGAGGGCTCGGGTATGCTAGCAGGGCTGTGCGGGCAGCTCCCATCCCAGCGGAGCTGCCCGCGCCACACCAGGGTCGCACGACGGGGCAGGGGCGGGGGTGGGCCTCACCCGGCTTTCAAGAGCGCCCTGCCCCCACCTGCTGCCATTGTACCCCCAGGGCAGGGAGGAGGGGCAGGCGTCCCAGTGGGGTGGAGACTGAGCACGATCTGCTTGTGAGCTGGGCCCACGGCACTCGGAGCAGGGCTAGCAGCCTGGGCTAGCCGTGCGATGCCCACTCAGGCAGGTGAGAGAAACACAACCAGCAAAATCCACCGCGCTGCGACTCGCCCACTCAGACAGCACCATGCACCTGATCGCAGGCAGCACAGCCGAGGGCGGAACAGGGACGGGGCCAGCGTGGCAGCCAAGGTAAGTGGACAAGAGCTGGTGAGCGCCCCGGCCATCTAGTTGCGTTGATTGAAGAAAATGTTACGCCTGTTTATTACAGTGGTGCCTACAGCCACGCAAGCACCCCGCCGTGTGAGACCCTGTTTGTGCCATGCATTAGACAGCCCCTGCCTTCACGAGAGGCCGATCCCAGCCCCCGGGGGGGCAAGGGGGATCTCACACCAGCAGGGTGAACCATGCGATGGGCGGTAGTGCCATGAGTTTCGGGGGGTGGGTTTAGGTGGGAGAGGCTGGCGAAATGGCAAGGAAAGGGAAGGGTGTGGGGACAGGGAAGGGAAGGGGGCGAAGTTAGGAGGAGAGAAGCTGAGCTGGAGGGCGAGGGCTGGAGCAAACTGCTGATTAGCCCCGGGCAGAGAAAGGGGAGTTTGCCGAAGGGCCCTGACTTATTGGATTACTGAGCCGCGGCAGCAGTGAATCGGAGGCAGCGTCGCTGCGGAATCAACCTACGTGCACGCTGAGGGCTCAGCGGCCCAGGTGGCACCCGCGGTCTGTGCCAGTGCACCGCAGGGAAGCGCAGGGTAATTGCATCCACTGCAGCCTTACGGGCAATGCCTGAATAGCACCACTTTCCCAACGCTGAACATGGCTGCCCCCCGCATCCTGTTAGGGTGCTTCGTGGGCTCCATTTAGCAGGCGGATGAGCTGAGGGCAGAGAGGGGAATATGCCCACGCGGGTCAGTGACGGAGCTGGAGTAGAACCCAGGCGTCCTGAGCCGGTCCCCCACTCTAACCACTAGGAGAGCGCTGGGCGGAGGCAGCCCGGCAGTTACTGCCCATCGCTGTGCCCGCGGGACCCTTCCCCCCGTTGGCCGGGGTTACGAGGCCCCTAGGCAGCCTGGCGCTGATGTCACAGGGACCTGGTTCTAGAAGAGCGGGCAGTTGGGAGCCACTGGCTGGACTGGGAGGGGAAGGAAGCTGCTCCCAGAGACTGGGGAAGGGCGGATGTAATAGGGCCTGGATTGCCCCACAACTAGCTGCCGTCGCTGCCCCCAGGACGGGGGACATGTGCTGGTAAGACCCAGCTGCTGCCATTTCCCCAGACAGACGCCAAAGCCACAAACTCCCCTCCAGCCTGGATGGGGGAGGGGAGCGAAGCAGCGGGGAGCAGGAGCCCCCCGAGGGAGGCGTGGCTCTGGCTAGTCGCGCCTGGCTAGACTTGGGGGCGGCCGGTTTAGGGGCTGCTCAGTCCCGTCCGCGCAGCCCCAGGGAGATGCCGACGCAGGAGCCCAAAGCCCAGCTGGCTCGAAGGGCAGCGGCTGGTGAAATGCAACCAGGTGCCAGTCTTCCTGCCCAGGGAGCGTCTGCCCCAGAACCCACATAAAACGCATCATCCAGTCACCGAGGGGCAAATGCACTGCCTTCGCCTGCACCCGGAGCCAGGAACAACTGCAAAGCAACTGGGGTGCCTCCTGGTCCTACTGGGACCCTTCTGTGGAGGAGGAAGGCTTGTGTACGGCAGGTCCTCTGACCCCCAACCCACCAGCTTCTTGCAGGCTGGCCACACCACCCTCCCCAAACCCTCGCTCGCAGCAGTCCCCGCACGCACTCCCACCAGGTGCTAACCTTTGCCCACGATGGGGCGTAGGGACTTGGAACGCCCTGCCGCCGGCACTGGGCTCCCCTGTCCCCACCCTGCCTGGGCAGGGAATCTCCTGCTGCCAGCGTCTGCTCCGTCCCAGCAGGGACCTGCCTGTCTAGAGTCCAACCCGACAGCCAGGGAAAGGTTTTCCTGTAGGCCTGAAGGCAGCTCCGTCTCATCAGCCTATGAACGCTTACCCCAGGGCTCCTAGGCCTTTAGAGAGCTGGTGGGTTTGACCTATCCCTCGGCGTTCAGGGGCAGGCAAGGGGAGATGGGCCATGTACCAGTGGGGCAGAGTGGATGATCCAGGGGCCTCCCCCCTCAGTCTCTGTTCCGTTTCCTAGGGGTGGATCCGTGCCCCCATGGAGCAGAGCATCGCGGCGAGGCTGGGCTGCGTTCAGGGCCAGATCCACCAGGCCAGGGCCAGGCTGAAAGCCAGCCACGAGCAGGCTCAGGTTGAGTTGGCAGCCGCGCAGGCCGAGCTGGTGGCTGTCCTGAGCGAGGTGAGTCCCGCACAGGACCCGGGGGTGAAGGCCGCGCGGGATGTGGCGAGGGAGAAGCAAAACCGGGGTGGCCTTGGGCCCAGCCAAGTGGCCAAATCCACACACAAGCTCCGGGGCAATGGGGTGAGGCCCGTGCACTACGACGCAGGCGAGCCGTAGCAGGACCAGGCCACGCCTGTGGAAGACCCTCTGTGGGACCAGCTGCAGGCCCCACAGGAGCAGCTGGAGGTTCGGGGGATGGCTGGTCGGGAGGCAAAGCCTCCCTGGGCCCAGAGGACCAAGAAGATTGGTTGGAAGACCAGAAAGCTGGGCTGGCTGCCCAGGAAGGAAAAGAAGGGGCGGTGGGAGCGTTGTAATGCTAGACGCTATTAGACAAGGCGCAGCCAGGTGCACAGGAAGGGCTAGCAGGGACCGGGAGATATGACCTGCCGCTTGGACTCCTTACAAATAAACAAGCTGTTCAGACAGGCATCGCCACCGACTGTCTAGTCTAGTGCTTGTTCATCGACTCTCGCCTCCTTTCTCCTCCTCTCAGCACTGCACTCGCTGAGCTCAAGGAGCAACTCTCATTTCAAGCTTCACAAGCCCTGTTTTGTAAAAACCCGGCTCTCGCTGCCCTGCAGTGTCTCCTGGCCCTAACTTTGCTGGGGGGGGGGGCTGCCATCCTGGGCGCAGCAGCTTTCCCCTTGCCCCGCTCTGGGGCACCTCCCGCCACCATGGCTACCGCCGGGGGCCAGGGCTGAGCCGAGGCTCTTTTTTTAATGCCAGTTTAGTTGCTTTTTAAAACCAGATGCGCTGAGTCTGGAATTTCTGAAGAGCCCTGGAGTTTCCTCTCTGCCTGGCTCTCAGACCCGGGACGGATGGACTGCCCTTCCCCTTCTGGGCTTGCTGCCACGTGAGTCTCTCTTGCGTTCCAAGGGAGTGTTGGGCCACGTTGGCTGTCAGTGGCTCACCTGTGAGCGTGGACAAGGCCTAGCGTTCAGCATTGTCGGCATGTCCACCCTCCTGCCAGCAGCGCTGACCCCCCACTTGCTCTTGTCTGCACTGTGCGCCCCTCCGCGGGTGCATAACACAGTGACCTGCCCAATGCAGACCAACCCCCTCTGCGTAATTCCCAGGCACGGGCAATAAAATCCTGGATGGGTCATTCTCCGTCTTCTCCTGGAGAGGGCGTGGGGGGGGGGGTGCCCCCAGACTCGAACAGATGCTGCTAAGCCAGAGAAAGGAAAGGGGGCTTGAGGAGAGGGACGGAGTTAAGGAGCCTCACCCCTCCATTTTCATTCTATTCTTTGCTAGGGGTGGAGAAAGGTTCCCTTAGGCCAGATCAGAGCCCCCGGGGACCAGAGCCTCGGCGATCGCCTGGACCACATTCAGGCCGAGGTGCAGCGACAAGCCGAGCTGAAGGCTGGCTGGGAAGAGGTGAGGGCTGACTGGGACGAGGTGCAGGCAGCGTGGGAAGAGGTGCTGACTGACACCCAGGTGACGGCCGCGGCGTGGGCCCCCGCCAGGTTTCCGCAGGCCCCAGCGAACACCACGCAGACCCTCTTCCATCTTCCGCAGCTCCTCGTGCACATGGCCCGGCTCCAGGCCCGGTTTGCGCAGCTCCAAGCCAGCACTGCAGAAGCCCAGCTGAAGGCTTTGCAGGCCCAGGGAAAGAACCCCGTACACGAGCCGGCCCAAGCCCAGGCGGTGGCCGAGCCCGTCCTGAAGCAGGTGTATGAGCAAGTGGCTGCGGCTGTGCACGATATCCTCATGCTGGCCATGCAGGATCTGGAGAGGGCTAAGCGGGCCCAGAGGCTCCCCGTACTAAGCCAGCTGACGAGGGCCGTGCATGCCCAGGTGGAAGTGGCTCTGCGGGGTATCCTAGCAAAGGCTGCACTGGAGATGGCGGTGGCCGAGCGGGTCGAGCTGGCCGCGGCGCTGTGCAGCCAGGTGGAGAAGGCGGTGCAGGACGTCATTGTGAAGGCGGAGCAGGACTGGGGGAGGCCCGGGGGGGCCGAGGGCCGGGGTGGAGCCCAGCCAGGTGGAGAAGCCGCGCTGTGACGGGAAAGGTGGGCACTCAGGAGGGCTGGCTGGGGGAAGAAGGCTGCCTGGAGGAGGAGGAAAGCTCTGGTGGAGCAGAGGCAGGTGAGCCACAGTGGGGCTCCGTGTCGTTGGCCGACACGGTTACTTGGGCTCCCGTAAACAAATCAATAACCAAATAAATCCAGCAGCTTTCAGCCCCACTGCTGCCCTCGGTGCTCCCTGCCCGCTTCGTTCTCCCTCCTCCCACATTCCTCCCCCGCAGCTCAGTGCCTCGGCAGGCAAGTATCCCACGTGAATTCCCCCAAGCGCGAGTAGTGATCTGAGCCTGCACTTGCCACTTCCCCGCCTTCGCTGCACACGGGCTGCCAGCCTGGGCACAGCGGCTTTCCCTTTGCCCTGCTCTGGGTCCCCTCCCGCCAACGCGGCCGGGTCTGGGCTTTGGCTGATTGCTATTGTTTGATTCTCGTAACCCAGACGCGATGAGTCGGGAATTCCCGGAGATCCGGGCATCCCCTTTCCTCCCGACTAGCCCCTCTTTGCTTGGCAGTCACAGCTCCCACCAAGAGCCAGCAAACCCTGGGAGCATGGAAGGGGGCAGGGGCGCGGAGCAGGGAATGGGTTGGCCTAGGGCTCAGACAGCCAATGGTGCAGAGGTGCATTGGCAGAGATGGGGGGCGGAAGCAGCGAGAGGGGCAGGCCGGGAGTATTGGGGGGTGCTGGGATGCTTGGGCAGAGCTGCCTGGAGGACAGCGGGCACAGACCCCCGAGCTGGGCTCCTGGGAAGGCTGTGTGCCCCTCATTTCCATGAGTCTTCAAGCGGAAAAAGGTGCAGAGACGGTTGCGTGGGAAGCAGAGAACAGGACATCAAGGCTGGCTTCACTGGCGGAGCAGACAGGGCAGTGGGTGGCGTAATGAGAAACCACAGCAGAGCTCTGTGGGGCTTGGATTCCTCCACCCATCCCTCCTGCTGGTCCCTAAGAGCTCTGACCCGGGCACTGGGGAGAACCATTTCAAAAGGGAGTGAGGCACTTCAGAGCCCACTTTCAGTGGGACTCCAGCTCCTAAGTCACTTGGGTGTTGAGCTGCCCAGGTCCTGCAGCTGGAGGAGCGGCGGGTCGCCCGGGTCAGCTGATCCCAGCCGGTGTCACTACAGACGCTCTGCTCATTCGTGGCAATGCCTAATCCCCCACCTAACCTGCAGCACTGGGCCGCAGACAGGTTATCCCGAGGGATTTGCCCTGGCCCGGACAGCGCCTGTAAGGGGCTCAGATACCACGGTGATGGGCACAGTATAAGCACCGGAAGAGAAGAGAGGCGGGAAAGCTCTCGCACGTGTACGTGCGTCCTGCCCATCTCGGCCTCCCCGTCAGACGCGGGGGAAGGTGCGCAAGACTCATCCGTAACCTACTGTTTCAAAATAGCCGCGGTGCGGGCAGCAGATGGGCTGGGAGCCGGGTTTGTGCTAAATCCGCTCGCACGCGCGACTGGTGAGCCACCCACCAGCTGGCAGCAGCTAAACGAGAGGAGAGAACTTTGGCAGGCCGGCAAAATACCATCAGCTCCGCAGCTTCTCTGTCAGCTGGGCCCAGGCAGCTCACGGGAACAGCCTCGCACGCCAGACACTTCGCACGGCTCAGCTTGTGCCCGGCTGGCACAGCCCGTAGTGCGCCTGCCGCATCGACGCCTGGCCCCCCTCTGCCGGGGTGCCAGGCCGTCCCTTCGTGAGCAACTCAGCCAGGGGAGTCACTGAGGAAAGAGCAGATCCCAGGAACACGTGCTCCTCGCCACGTGATGGCCGCCCTCTTGGCCACCACGGGGATTGAATCTGGGCCGGCCGGAGCGGAAAACAGGAGCCTCTGCTGCTGCCTGTGGGCAGAGGTCACAGCCATTGAGTTCTCGGCCTGTGACAGAGGGGAGAGCCACACCGTGCGCTCTCATGGGGACTTGACCTTTGTTCTTTCTTAAAGCTGTCTTTAAGCTACAAATCTGGCGGAGTGGAGCTCTGGGGCTGCTCTCTGTTTATGGAGCAACGTAGCAGGCTGGCTGGCTGGTACTGCACAGTGGGGTGCTGGAGGCTGAAGCTAAGTCTGGGCTGGACCAAGGAAGCACAAATACAGCTGGGCCCAGTAATGGAGGCTTGTCCCCCTTCCCCAGTCCGGCTCCCCACAGCATGAATGGAAGCTCTGCGCAGGCACCATGGGTAGGAACCAGTAACAGTGCCCAGAACGAGGAGCTGGGGCTAACTTACCAACCCCCCACCTCTTTGTGCAACTACCCTGGCACACGGCACTGACTGCCCCCCACCCACCTGTCACAGGCCCACAGAGCCGGCTAAGCGCATACATCACGCAGCGGGCTCCATGGTACGAGCCAAATGTCCCCTTCTTGGGTGCAGTCGGCTGTGGGTGCAAAAGAGGGCGCAAACCGTAGAGACCAAGCAGGGTCTGGGTGAAGATCCGGCCCTTCGGTTATAACAAGTGTCCACCTGGCAAACCAAATGAGGGACTTGGCCCCCTCCTCACCCCTCTCTCCCATTAGCCTCTTCTCTTCCCTAACTGTTATCCACAGGCTGCAGGAACAAGAGGGTGTTTTTAAAAGGCTCAGCAGAGACAGCGAGACCAGCAGGCAATAAAAGTAACCCCTTAAATGCTCCCTGGTCTCTAAGCTAATATTTCACTGGCTCTGGTCAAGTACTCCAAAGATGACTGGATATATTTCATCTTGCTTTTCACTTCCCCTGCTACCTCCCCCTGGGGTGGGCCAGTCAGCTAATCAGAGCTGGCCTTGTTCCCGAGCTGGGGGTTCCTTCTGAATTGGACCAGGACAAGGGAAATGCAGCCGGGTCAACGTTCAGGGACAGCCACTGTGGGATTGGACGCACCCGTCAGAGTCTGTCCTGCTCTAGCTTCCTTCAAGGCAAAGTTTTGCCTACGGGGATCCATGGGAGACTCACAAAGCTCCTCGCCCTTTTGGAAAAGGCCTTTTGAATCCAAGAACGATGAGCCCAGCAGGGGGCTATAGCGATTACTCTGAAACCTACTGACCTCAAGTGAGAATGATCTCCATTCTCCCGTTTTCAAAGCACTCTCCAGCCCCCCACACCACGGCAGCACAAGTCTCCCCTCCCAAGCAAACTGCACCAGCCCCTCACCCCACCTGATCTGTTTTGATTCACAATCCACAGAATGGCTGAAACCTGGTCCTGTGACCCAAATCCCACTGTCCTTTGCACCCACCAAGGCTTGTAGGAAGGGGTCGGCTGAAGGAGGAGGTTTTGCCCACAGTGTGGGGCGTGAGCTGAAAAGAGGGTGACCCTCCTTGCAGTAAAAGGATCCTTCCAGTGGGGTTTGGACCACCCTGTAGAACTATAATGGGGGGTCTAGTTTTTGAGTCACTTCCGGAAGCTGTTTAACTAAAAACCCCTCAGCCAGTTCTCCTTCTCGCTCTGGAATCTGACAGGCTGGTTCCTTTTACAAACAGCAGCACGTCCACTGTTTGTTATTTTATTTGTTCATGTGCACGGAGCCTCTTGGAGCAAGCACTACCCAGAGCGACCCCCAGCCATTCGGCTGCAGGCAAGCATGCCTCCTCGAGCCGGCCTTAGCTGGTCGCCCTGTTCCCAGGCGGGCGTCCACGCACAGCCGCTCCCCGGGCTGCAACAGCCCCCTGGGTGGTGAGAAGCCCGCCAGGCCCTTCCTTTCCAGTGAACAATGGGAGGCAGCGGGAGCCCTGCTGACCTCAATTATTTTCAATGACATTGTTGGTGACGCGCCAGCCGTCTGCGGGATGCTCTGATTGCACATTAATTGCCTGGCTAATGAACAGCTCCGGAATGACACTCGTTTCAGGGAGAGCTGCGCTGAGTGCCGCTGGCCGGTAGCCAGGCCCCGGGCTGCCGCTCCCCGAGTGGTTTTACAGCTGGGCTCTGATTTAGCCTGGCAAATCCAGTTGCACATTCCCCTTCCCCGGCCTCGCAGAGCAGGCAGGGGTACGGCAGCAGAACAAGGACGGGGCTCAAACCCTTCTCTGGGAGACGGCCAAAGAACCTGCTTCTTCTGCAGACGGGGCCTGAGCTGCAAAGAGGAAGGGCCCCTAGCTAGGGAGCTGGCTATAAAGGGGCGGACAGGCCACTGACACTGCCCTCTGCCCTGTAGCCCCCTTGAGCGGTGTGAGCCGAGGAGCTGGGTGCATGAGCCGCCCTGAGACTTAACACTCCATGAACCCTTCCACCTGCTTCCCTGAGCCTTGTGTCTAGGGCAAAGCCAGGCCCCGTCTGATCCCATGCCCACAGCCCTGCATCTGCTCAATACCGGGGCCAAAGCTCGGCCCCCCAGCTCCAAGGCTCCCCCTCGCAACCGCACGTTGGAGAGGCTCTGCCCTGAATCCAGACCTTGCCATGAGAGGCACCTGCCCAGATATGGCTGCCCTACAGCCCCTTGCCCCCTCCGTGGGGGGAGGGCACTCGGTGACTGGGTTGCGAGGCCTTCGCTCCCTTTCCGCTGCGGTGTGCCCCTGCTGGCTACGTGCCGCACGGCCCCCCCAGGCTGGCCGACGGAAGGTGCAGCGTGCTGAGTGCCGGATGGGGAGCAGTTCCTGGCCCGTGACGCTAGCAGGGCTGAGTGAGTGAGTGAGCAGCTGCTCCCCAGTGCGAGCAAAGGGGTTCTAGGCTGCCCCCGAACCAGGGAATCGCTGCTCAGGTCTGGCTGACAGAGTGTGTGTGGGCCCCTCCAGATCTTAGTCCCGAGAGGAGGCTGCACCGCCAGCTAGCCCTGGGCTGGCCTCCCAGGGCGACACCTTTCTAGTGCCCAGGGCGGCTTGCCATGTGCATTGAGCCGGAGAAGCACACAGCCCGTTGTGACTCACGACAGCTCCGGGGGAGGCAGGGAATGGCAGCAGAAGTGCACTGGAGCAAGGGTCAAGCGGCGGCTGCGATCACTTGGCGCAGCTCCAGCTGGTTCGGCCTCACCTGGAATAGCCGCTATTAAAACGCTCCTGGTTGCCCGGCCTGCCACAAGGGCCCGTCCCAAAATACGCTCCATCCTGCGTGGTGCTGAGCGGCTGTTCCCCGTGTCTCTAGGGCCCCAGGGGGGCAGGTGTCGTTCCAGCAGAAGTGCTCTTGACAGCGTGCTGTTTGGAGTAGCCGCCCTGGGGCTTGTGAGTAACGGTGTCCAGGGACCACGAATCACAGCGCCCCCTAAGGGCAGAGTTTATTTAACAGGCAGCTATGAAACAAGGAAAGCAACATACCCTCAGCTGGCCAGCATCTAAGCAAATCTGGCTTGTCCCCGGGGCTTGGTTCCCCTGATTGCTGCCCTGCTACACACATGCAATCAGTTAGCCCCGACAAGCCTGCCAACCGGGCTGAATTCTCCTTGGGCTTCTGAAATGTCTCTTCTCCTGGCCCCTAGGGAGCCTGGGAACAAAGCGTTTAATCCCAGGGAACAAAAAAGTCGCTGCCCGTCATTGCACGCCCTGGCTCTGGAAGCTGAAGGGACAAATGCACCAGCCTGTCTGGCTCTTAGGGGTAAGCAGTGTTTGCCTCTTCCCGACGCTGGAGCTCCGCTCAAGGGACCTGCTGGCCTGGGAGTCGCTGTGCCAAAGCCAGAGGGAGAGGAGCTCCGTGGGAAAGGCCAGGAGAGGTAAGTCAGTTACTCTGTGCCGCCCAGGCTGGACGGGGGAGGTTTCTGGTTCATCTCGGAAGTGGTGTCCAGGGTGACATGGGGTCTGTCCCGGGGAGCCTCTTCCAAAGATCAGAAGCTGGGGGGAGCTCAGCTGTTACCATTTCAAGCCCCTCTACCCAAAATGGAGGAGGCGAGAGGGGTTATGTCCGAGTGATGTTCGCGGGGTGCTTCTCCCCTTCCCTGGTCTGTAAGATGGGCTGGGCAGGCTTATAGAAATCATGCGGTGGTCCTCCCATCCCACCCCAGCCCCATGGCCGTTTGCCTGGCTTTGTCTGGTCTGAACACTGCAGGAAGCAAGCTCACCGCTGCTGCTTTGTACCGGATGAGAGTAAAGGGGCTTGACACCACAGTATGATAAAACACTTGAGAGGAAAGGGCTTGACCTGTTAAGCACCTGCCCTGCCCTCATTATGGGAGGCAGCAGCATGGCCTAATGGGAGGTGGGAGACCTGGGTGCTAGTCCTGCCTCTGCCACTGTCTCCTTGTGTGGGTGTAGCCTCTCTGTGCCTCAGTTTCCCCATCTGTAAAACCGTCATATTAATGCTGACCTGCCTAAATACCTAACTTATAGGGCTGCTGATGAGAATGTCTGGAAGGCATTTGGAACTCCTGCTGCTGGAGCCTAAGCTTCCTTTAAATCATCCTCGCCCCCCCCCACCCACCACAAATAATCTGAGGTCTCACAACATCTTCCAGCTGAGACTGAGTGCCTGACATATGGATGGGGAAACTGAGGCCCAGAGAGGCTGAGTGACTCACTCAGTGATAGACTTGGAACTACAGAACCCAGCTCTCCTGTCCCCTGCCCTCACCACTAGCCTGGCCCACCCCTCCTGGATACCCCAAGAGGTTGAAAGCAAACTGACACTAGAGATGGGCTCAACCCCAAACCCTTTATCCAGACACCGTGAAGACAGGGGGAGGTGAGATTTGCAATCTGAATCTGGCCCAGGCCAAGGTCTGTCGCTCGGCAGCTAGTTAAGGCGGGAGCTGCGGCACGTTGGGAACACGTCTAAACCCACCTGAGCGGCAGTGTGTGGCAGGGGAACCAGCCAGTGAGGACTGAGAGGCGTTGGAGGAACTGTAGGAAGAACTGCAGGCCTGTCATAGCAAAGGGGGTGCTGCAGGCCGATTCAGATGCATTAGCAGAGCTGGTCCACGCTGTGCCTTACTATCCACTCCCTCTCTTGATTGCTGTACTTCACCTAAAAATGCGCCGGTGCAGGGGTGGGTGGGTATAGCCTTGTGTGCTTGACATGAGCGACTGCTCCTGACGTGGTGATGCTGAGCCTAAGGCAGGAGAGGCAGCCGCTCTGGTGAAGTCCTCACTTGGCGTGACTGTCAGACCCCAGGGCTCAGCCGGGGTGATGAGCAGGTGGAGAGGGGCACGCAGAGGGTCCTGTGTATTTGTGCTCAAGGCCCGGCTGCTGAGAAGCTCGTTGAACAAATAAGTTCTGCTCTGAGCATCATCCCCTCCTAACGTCCGTGCCGGAGGGCCAGCGCCCAGCGGTAGGAGAGGGAGGGAGTGCATGTAATTTCACTGGACTTCATTTCCGCATGCATTTGTATCCATTAGATTTAGAGAAACAACCACAAAAAATCCCAGGGCCCGGGCACCTTTGCCATCACATAAAAAGTGTTACAAGCTAAAAGAACAGCACCGTCCCCTCTGCACCTCCAGCGTGTGCAGCCACCAAGCAGCAAATCAAGACCAAGCCAGTCAAAATCCCCCTGGCTCCCGGAGGCTGCTCCAAGAGATGGATTTTTGCAGCATGCCCTGAAAGCCAATATGTCTGGGCCAATTAAGTCCACGGGGAGTGAATTCCAAAGCTGAGGGACCATCCTCACAGAGAGCTCTGTACCCCCAAATTCTCAATTTAGAGCAAAGTTTGAGCTACTCCGTTTCTCTGAACTGCGGCCTGGCTCTTACTTTGCAGGGCCAGAGGCTGAGCAAAAACGTCTTTTAATTGAGAATTTCTGTTTGTTTGGCAACAGCTTCCTTAGAGCATCCATCTGCTACAGGAGATCAAGTGGATTTTCCTTCCCGAGCCATGGGGAGAACAGGATTGCCTGCAATGCTCTCAGTATGCTTCGTAACACTCTGCATTAAGACAATGACTGTAATCAAATCTCATGCTTCAGGGCTTCAGCCTGTAGCTTGCTGGGGGTCAGGTAGGTTCCTCCCCACCCCCGGTGTCCAATTGGCCTGATGTATTCTAGGACGCTTTTTTTTTTCACCTTCCTCTGATGCATCTGAGATTCTACACAGCTGTAGACAGGACACTGAATGGGGTGAACCAGTCTTGGGGTGGAACAGAAAATCTTCTTTCTAAAAAGCTAGTGATATGTCTTGCTGGCATGCTAGCTGATCATCAGAGTGGGGGTCAGGAAGGAATTTCCCCCCAGGTTAGGTTAGCAGGGATCATGTGGGGGGGCGGTTCATGTTTCTCAGCAGCATGGAGTGTGGATCGGCTGCTGGGATCATGTAGGCATGTCTCACCCAATCAATCAATGGCAGGGGTTTCCAGAGGTCCCTCCTGTTCTTTGTCTGTGGCACAGAACAGTTTTGTCTGCTGAGGACGGAAATGCTTTAGCCTAGCTGAAGTCACTGGACTCAATAAAGCGGTAACTGGGTGAGATGGGATGGCCTGCTCTATAGAGCAGGTCACACCAGTTGGTCCCTTCTCGCCCTAAACTCTATGAAATCTAAATATATTCAATCTATTTCCTTCCTGTAGATCAGGCTGCAAGACGCATGTGTTTGCTGAAGCCATGACCAGCAAAGGCAGCCTCTCTTCTGGCAACTTTCCCCTCTCCCCACCACAGCTAGCTCCCACTAAGGCAGCCCGTGGAAGCCAAGCCCCTGGAGAAAGAGTGGGACGGAGAATGTGGATCAATGCTCAGGCTTTGGTTTGGGACATTGAAGATAGATGGAGACGTATATGGAGGGTTTGTTACCTTTCCCTTATAAAAGGGGGTGTAACGAAGGGGAAGAGGGGATTATTTCACAACTCCCAAACTTGATTATAATTACTTGTCTGTAGCACTGCAAGCATCAAGAAATGCAACCCTCCCCCCCCCCAACCCCCCGTGTGCCCCTTCTTCTGTGTCTATATCTGGAATGGTTTTTTATCCATTCGATTCCCAACCCAGCCGTGCCCTGTCTCTCTCTCTCTCTCTCTCTCTCTCCTCGTTCTCCACTTTGCAAGCCTTCCTCCCACACATCCGCGCCCCGGGTATTCAGATCGGTGGGGAAGCTTCACGCCGTAGCGACTAGCTCCATTTTTCATTTACTGATGGTTTCTGCTGTGCAGCCTCCAAATGCAAAATCTTCGACACCCACTGATGCCTCGTGGGAAAGCTTAAAAAGCATTCTACTTAGAGACAATTCAGCCTCACTGTCATGTTCACTCATTTTGTTTCCCTGCTTTCATTCGGGTTCTTCTTCTTATTCGGGATAAATGCATAACAGGGTCTTCAGTCTGTCAGGGCACATTAACAAAGGCTCCCAACCCAGTCTCCTATTCTACATTGCAATTGCACGCCCATCCATAGACGTGTGCAGTTCTGAGCACGCCCAGCTCATGACACTCAAATGGTATTTTCACGAGGTTGGCAAATAAAGCGAGTAATCTTGATTTTTTTAGCTGGGTGCAAATTTGTGCCTGCAAAAATTCAAGTGTGTTTGCATGCTTCTTTTGCATAGGCCACTAGCCAATGAGATGTGTTACTGGTTGTTTGGGTGCGCAAGCACTGTGATTGCACGTGTCAGTTAAGTATGCAGGTATTTAGCTGCAAAGCGTTATCAAAATCTGGCTACATGGGCCAGTTCTGTGGGTTTGGGGGCAAATGGTGGTTGGTGCAGAAAAGCGTGTGTGTGCCTGTTTACACAGACGTGTGCAAAAATAGAGCCCATGGTTTTTTAAAAAAAAGTTCATCTGCTCTTGCTGCTTCACCTGAGTTTATTGTACCAAATAAAGATCCTGGTTTAGCAAATGATCTTTGCTCCCGGGGGAAAGGCAGGACAATGGCAAATGTAGAAGCAGCACAGTCTCCAAACTGCAGGGGCTTTAAAGTGTCATTAAGGTTCAAGAAACAAACTCTAGCCAACAGCTATCCCCAAACAAGCTCCCCTGATCCATACAAGACCAGCTGCTTACAGCATTCCCAGGCCTTTCGAATCCACTTCACACGAAGCTGGATGTGCTGTAGTTGGGAAGAGGAAAGCCCGGCCTGTGAATGTTCCCCATCCCATGGCTGGGATGAATCAAGGCTCCTGCAGGGGGATGGCAGATGGGTTTGATGACGGAATCGTTCACCAGGTTCTGCTATGGAAATCGCTCTTGTCAGTTTCCAGGAGCCGGAGAATTTGAGAGAAACTCATCTTGAGGGCGTGATTGCTTCGTCAGCTAAACCTCCAGAAAGTTCAGCGCTCACTTACCCACTTCTCCCTCCCCCTCCACAGTGCCGCTGGATGGCCTTGGCAGAACTGAAACATAGCTTGCTTTTGTCTTCACTGGAGAGGTCAGTGTCATGCGTGACTGCGGCTGTGTTTTTAAACCTGCCAACGAGGAAGGTGAAGGCTGACGGTGTTTTCAAATGACTTTTTGTACCAGGCCATGTGCACTTTTAATCAGAGACCCGTTGAAAGCAAATGCAATTCTGCTTGATTTGTTTGGCTAGGTTGGCACCGTTATTAACCTTAGCAGAGGAGCTATTGCTTCTGACAGTACCAGCTCTCCAGGACTTTCATTCGGTTTGGTCTCTTTGCCGCAAGTGAGGGACATGTCAGTTTCTTTGCCTGAGAGTTCTCTGGGCTCCGATTGCACCAGGCTGATAGTAGCTCCCGAAGAAATAAGAACCTGCATTTAAGGAAGTTAGTGGAGTTTGCCACCATTTGAGCCGTAGTGCGTCATCTGCGTCATGCTTTTGCAAGGGGCATCTCCGGGTGCCACCTCATCCCACTGGAGCAGTGGTTCTCAGCCTTCTCCATACTGGGCCATTTGGCTGGGGACTCACTGGGCTTCTCCTCCCAGTTAGCCATACAGAAGAGGGGTTGAGACGCCAAGACACCTGTTGATGACATTCCAGGATGTTGCGATTCCTGTTTCAAAGCGGGGTAGCTCAAGGTGCAGTTGGGAACTTTGAGTACATGACAGCAGGGTCCACACGGACCACTAGCGTGCGGCGGACTGGTGAGGGGTAGGCTTACACCCCAGCTTGCTGCAACCAAGCCCTGTCTTCCCAGAAGAAACCCTTCACTTGCCGTACACCCAGGAGCAGCGCCAGGGTTTTTGCCGCCCTAGGCGGCAGCGCTCCTCCTCAGAGCATTCGGCGGCGGGGGGGTCCTTCTGCTACGCATCTTCAGGGCGCTTCGGGGCGGGTCCCAGAGCGAGTGAAGGACCCGCCGCCAAAGCGCCCCAAAGACGCAGAGCGGAAGGACCCCCGCCGCCAAATTGCCGCCGAGGACGGCAAAATGCTGCCCGCCAAATCCTGCTGCCCATGGCGACCGCCTAGGGTCACCTAGTGGAAGCGCCGGCCCTGCGTACACCCGCATCCCCTCTCTCCCCCTCCCCCCCAAATACTCACGGGAAGCATCAATAAAATAAAAAGAGATAGTGAAAGTTGTGAAGCAGCAAAGCTGTTCTCTTACAGCCCCGGAAGCATACTGGCTTCAGTTAGCTCCTGACGTAGCCGCTGCAGACGCTCGTCGGTGTGATGGATTCCAGACCCCACGCTGACCAAGGCGGTCCCCGTCTGTCCCAGCCGAAGTTGGCATGCTTTTATTCTCACTTCTCATGTTGGGGGAGGGGGAATCCCTTTGGGATGACTCTTCCTAGAGAGGGGGCTGGATGCAATGCGAACGTGGATCTTTACAGCCGTGGGCTGCACTGCTGTAGCGCATCAGTGAAGATGCTCTACGCCGACAGGAGAGCGCTGCTGTTGGGATAGTTCCTCCACCCCCGCCAGAGGCGGTAGGTGTGGCGGCAGGAGAAGCTGTGTCTGCAGACGGGGTTGGGTCGGTACAGCTGTCACTCAGGGATGTGGGTTTTTCACACCCCTGAGCGACGTAGTTCTACCAAAGTCATTCTGTCGCGTACACCTGCCCCAAGTCCTATTCTTCAGGTTCTAATTCTTGATGTGCTGCTCAGCTGTCACTCCTGGGCCATGTCTAGCCTGGGAAAATCGGCTGTTGTTAGCCAACACGTTTTAACCAACACAACAGTGCCTTGCACTGGGACTTTGTACCTACTGTTGACAGCGGAACTCCTGTTTAAAAACCTGCTAGCTGGTCCTGGTTAACCCACGGGGACTTTGTCTACAGTGGGTGCTAAGTGATGGCTAACAAGCTAACCAACCCATTGCTGACATGATGCATTTCCCCAGGATAGACCGCGCCTCTGCCAAGCTCTGTGTAGCCAAACTTCCAGATCAGCGCCCGATCATTTCTGTCACTGACACACGGGGAGCCGAGCCCGGTATCTTTCCGGCAAGGAGCTGTATGGAGCTGAACGCGCTATTCCGGGTGTGGCTGCATGACACTGCGGCAGGGCTGTGTGCTTCCCGCCAGATTGCTAGGCTGGCCCAGTGTCTGGATTACTTCTAATGACGTATCGGTCTCTCTCCTCGATGCACCATGGATCGCAGCAGGGGCTGCGCCAGTCCTCCATTATTTTCCCATTGCTCCTTTAATACCTTCTTTAGATTCTGATGCCAATTAGAAAGAAGTGGCAAAAATTACAGGGACCCTTCTATAATCATTTGGAGACAGTCAGGGCCTGTTCCCAAATAGCCCATACAGCAACAGACACCCCCCCCACACACACCCCTTAATGAAGACAAACTTGCTTGCCTGCCTCTTCCCTGCTGATCAGGTGCCCTATCACAGCAGGTTAATTGGCAGAGTGTCTGAAAAGCAGCCAGTCAGGGGCAGCAGGGTCCTAGGCTGGGGAGAGGCAAACCCTGTTCCTGGACTCTTGGAAGTTCCTGGGTTGAGGAGGAGCCTGGAGACAGCGCTGTAGTCACCGGAGGTAGGCTGTTAAACCGGCCTGTGAAATCCAGGACCAGTTGTTTTATCTTCCTAGCTAGCTGGTGTCACGGTTACCGGGCGCCTCCGTGCCTGCTGGGTACATCTACACAGCAAGAACAAAGCTGGGCCCGAACAGCTACTTTTAGCTCCGCAGGGCGCAGCCTGAACCCGCGAGCCCAGCTCGGCTGCCCTGGGCCAGCTGCACCCCATGCCGCCGGCCTTTTATAGATGTCCCTTGAGCGTCAGGGCTCAGGTCTTCCCTCCGCCTGGGGGGACACGCTGTGACTCTCCCACTCGTCGGCTGGGCCCTGGACTACAGCACCCTGTGTATCAACCTTCCCCAGCTGCTCCAACTGGGTTTGACTCCTGCCTGGGTTCTCCCCTTTGGAGGTCTGGGACCAGTGGGGAATACAATGGCCAGCCAGCCTGCTTTTAAAGCAAAGTGTCACTTGTTTTTACTAGAAGAATAAAGTCGTTAGAGAAAAAGTATTTTAAAACCACAGTCTACGTGCACGTGTGTCTTACCTAAAGCCCTGTCTAGCTCCTCAACAGCTTGGGAGATTGCATGGCCAGGAGGAGAAACGTCCAACCCCCTAAGGATGAGGATCATGGCACATGGAAGAGGGGAAATGATTGAGCAGAGCCCCATGCTCTGGGTGTCCCTAAACCTCTGACTGTCAGAAGCTGGAACCGGACATCAGAGGACGGATAACGCGATAATTGCCCTGTTCTGTTCATTCCCTCTGGGGCACCTGGCGTTGGCCACTGTCAGAAGACAGGATTCTGGGCTGGCTGGACCTTTGGTCTGACCCAGTCTGGCTGGTCTCATGTCCTTAGCAGAAAGAGATGGGGAGCAGTAATGCAGCCTGCCCATGTTGGACTCCGCTTGACCAGGGCTGGGAAACCATTCAAATCCACACATCTCTTCCCGTTCCAGAGGGGGAGGAAATTCGGTGCTTCATAAAACCTGCAGTTGCTGTGACTGTTGCCTACAGCAATAACTGAGCTCTCTTTTATTGAGCACGACGTGGCCTCCCCAACCCACACGTCACAGCAAAAAGAGCAGCAGAAGGACGCTGCTCCCTTGGGGGGGGGGGGGGGAGGGGAAGGTGACACAACATCAACCAGGAGCAGGATCACAGCAGCTGTCCAAATCCTCACCGAACGGCCGGCCTCCCTGTCTGTCTCAGGGAAGGATTTGCACTGCACATGTGCCCGCGGCTGCTGGCCTGTCATTTCTAGATACGCCTCTTCTCCAGCGAGAACAAGGGTTTCCCTAAGCCCGCCGCCTGCTCAGCCGTTATCGCCGCCTGCCACCAGCTCTGTGACCATCAGCCGTTGTCCAGGTGGCAGGAGATTAAGCCAGCGCCATTCACTTGTATTGTGGCTCATTGATTTACTGGGGCAACACATCGCGTTGCTGGGATGATTAATTAGGATTAACTAGTTAATGTTTGCACTGAGCTTTGACTACGTCAGCTATGCTGTTCTCATCCCATGCTTCCTGGCTAACTCCTTTCAGCTGTCCTGGGAGGAACCTTGGTCGCAGATGATTTTTTTCATGGTAGGATAGGAGTGTCTGGTCTGGCCTGTTTAGGCTGTGGGTGACTTCCATCAGAAAAATTCTGTAGAATTTACAGCATGTTCAACTGTATATTGAATTTTTAAACCAGCCTTTAGAATGCTATGGCAGGGATATTCTATTTATTATCATCAAGATAAGTGCAAAGTACGGCACTAAGGAAGTTAAAATCAAATCCACCCCTACAGGAAGGGGAATGACTGGCCAGGCGGTAGTATTGCTGAAAAGAATCTGTGGGTTAGCGTGGATCACAAATCAGATATGAGTCATCAGTGTGATGTGGTTGCAAAAAAGGCTAATGTTCTGGGGTGTATTACCAGGCGTGCTGTATGTAAGACACAGGACGGAATTGTCCTGCTCTGCTCCGCACTGGTGAGGCCTCAGCTGAAGTCCTGTGTCTGGTTCTGGGTGCCACGCTTTAAGAAATATGTGGACAAATTGGAGAGACTCCAGAGGAGCGGAACAAACACAATAAAAGGTGTTGAAAAACTGGGTATGTTTAGTCTTGACAAAAGAAGACCAAGAAAGGACCTGATAAGTCTTCAAATCTCTTAAGAGCTGTTTGAGGACAGAGATCAATTGTTCTCCCTGTCCACTGAAGGTAGGGCAAGATGTGATGGGCTTAGTCTGCAGCAAGGGGGATTTAGGTTGGATATTAGGGAAAACTTGCTACCGCTAAGGGGAGTTAAGATCTGGATAAGCCTCCCAGGGAGGCAGTGGAATCCCTGTCCCTGGGGATAGTTAAGAACAGGTTCAACAAACTGCTGTCAAGGGTGGTCTAGGTTTACTTGGTCCTGCCTCAGCCTAGGGGGCTGGACTAGATAACTTCTCAAGGCCCTTCCAGCCCGATGTCTCTATGATTCTATTCACTAAGAAATGCTATAGGTATTACCAATGATTGCAGTAAATATAGAAAGGTTGCAGGGGGTTATTTATTTAGTTATTGAGCAGCCCACTGTTTCAAGCCTATTACAGTGTATAGGGCCTGTTTCGTAAGTGTGATGCTGGACCCACACTGCTGTGTGTGTAGTGGAGAAGGTGTACCCGCCTGGCATTCTATAGTGGTGCCAACTGTGTTTTGTGATAGTTGGTGTTTTTCCTAAAACCCCAGCTCCTGGAGTCATGTGACTATATCTGAAAATCTCAGCTTTCATTTAAGAAAAGCTTCAAAACATGTAACCCCCAGGCACCCTGAAGGCTCAGAAGCCAGAAAGAAAAGGAAAAGAATCCAAAATGCTTTTTTTTTAAAAAAAAAAAGCTTTTGGGGCCTGACTCATGCTTTGCCGAAGGCTTGGCATGGGCGATGTGGTGTTCGCAAGGAGCAGCCGTGTCCTTTCAGTCTGAGCGACACCCACCAGGAAAGAGCAAAAGTGAAGTCCCACCAGGTAGCTGCCCCCCCTCTGTAATAGTTACATGCTGCAGCTGCCGGTAGGCTGCAGCCAGCCGGGATTTTAGCAATTGAAAGGTGCAGTACACAGGAAACAAGATCCTCAGGTGCAAAGCCGGCTTGGCTCATTGCCCCAGAGACGTTGGGCTCGGGGGCAATCAGTCCCTGTTGTCTGAGCTGCCAGAACTGATTGTGCTCGTCCTGGAGTGGTGCTTCATCCCCTGCAATTCGGCTTGAGGGGCAGCTTGCACGGTCTGTATCTGGCTTCCTCCCCTCGGCTCGGCTCGGCACCTGAACTCTCGGGGTTTGATTTCCATTTTAATTCTATCCCAAGCACCTGGCTGGGGCTGTCTCGGCAGAAGGCCGGGTCGCTGCTTTGGGCCTTGATTAGCCTGGGTCGGGAACTGTGATTTATTTATTCCCCGGGGCTTGACCAGCCTAGTTATAAAGTCCTCTCCCCGATGCTGCAGCCAGGGTGCTACTAAGCAGGTGCAGGCAGAGAGGATGAGATAAAACTTGATTGATGGGCATTTCTAGCGCTAGCCCGCTAAGCACCAACAAGCGACTGCGTGAACTTTATTGCAATGGGCAGCCAGAAACAATCACGTTGCTCTAGGCAGATGGACAGAAAGAGCTGACCGGCTGCTCCACGCTGGAGGAGGTGGCTATAGTGCTCTCTCAAGTGCCCCCTCTTGGCCAGCTATTTGTAGAGGGCCCAAGGGGTCTGGCTGTGCGCACCACCCTCTCAGCCCCAGGGAGTCGTGCCCAGGGGGTGTGAGGAAAAGCCCCAGGCTCTGGCTTGTGCCAGTCCATCCGGGCATCACAGCATTGCCTCTGTTCACGTCCACCTGCAGAGAACCGAGCCCTGGGCATTAGTGCCAGAGCACCATGCCCCTTCTCTCTGGTTGCTGCAGGCCAGTTCCAGGCCTGGCTGAGGCCCCTGGGGAGGGGAGAGCAAAGGTAGGACAAATCTCTTCCTCTCCTCAGGCAGCAGTGGCTGACATTAAAAAGGAGCCGTTCCTGTCGCTCTCAGTGCAGCACTGTACGCGAGGAGTAGAGTAATGTCCCCAAGCCAGTCGTGGGGGAGGATCCATTGCATTGGCTTGTGAAACTAAGGTGCCTGGCGCTAGACAAATCACATAGCCCCTCAGTCCCTGTGCCCAAGCTTACAGTCAAACAGAGACGCTGCAGGAGATGAATGGCACGAGTTTAAACAGCAAAACCCACCCTTGATCTTTTGTAAGTAGAAGGAATTTGCCGCTGGGAGGACTAAGGCTGTACAGCGCCTAGCATTATGGAGTCCTGATTGCGACCCCTCTGTGCTACCCCATGCAAACAGTTCTAACAGGAGGCATGTGACTGAGGAGAGGGTGGGGCCCATGTGATGCAGGATGGAGACTGCATAAGTATTTTCCTATTGAGCAGCAATTTACTGTCTCTCTCTCTCACACACTTGGAAAGTGGTGTCAGACAGACCGTGGGCCAGGCTGCCAGCACCAGCCAGGCTGCCAGCACCAGCCAGCCTTCTGCTGTTGGCCGGAGCAGTGGGGCTAGCCCCTAGGGAGATGGCGGAGAGTCTGGCCTGTGGAGTTTAAAATGCAACAACAGGCCCAAATGTGCAAAGGGCTCCCCAGTTAGCCACCACCTTGGGGGGTTGGGACCAGAGTTATGAACATGACACACAGGTAATTAACTATTTGCTGCTGCTCTGAGTAACCTGCCAATTTATTCCCCTCTCGCTCCCCTTCCTCTTGCCAACATAGCTACAGACGGGCTAGAAAGGCCCCATTCTGCCTGGCTCAGTGACAGAATTGCCAATTATGCCTGGAATCCAGACACTTGGCATCAGGGTTGAATAGCACGGAGTGAATAATTAGGATTCATGAGTAGAGCAGACAGAAGAATGGGCAGCATCCAAATTTAAAGCTGGTTTTAAAAAAAAAACCTCTCTTAATGAGCAGATTTCCTCACAGATCCTGTACTCTGGGTTGTTTTTCTTCTCCAGCCTGACTGTGAGAAGTCTGCTGCAAGTTGTCTGATGTGTTAGCTCGCTGGGGAGGGGTCAGCTCAGTACTAGGATGGTACTTTTGCTCCTAGAGGGGATGAGCATGGCCCTGGGCACTTCCACTACAAGTGCTCTCAGGGACTGGTTTATCCCTTAGGTGATCGCTCAGCTCCACGTGTGATTGCTCCCCCATGGGCAGGCTTTCAGCCACATCTTCCAGCCTGAAACTCCATGGTTCTTGCCACACACATGGCCCAAGGAATGCCCTAGGGGCCTTCAAGGGGCAGCTACTGCTACCAACCCACCTGTCCTGGACTATGGGATAATTCTCTAGTTGGCTTGACAGCCAGGGTGGGCTGGCAATACTAGAGGGGAATGAATGGAGGACATAAGTCCCTTTCCTGACTTACTTTTGTTAACTATTTAGTTTCCCACGTGAAGCAGGGATTCAGGCTGTTGTATGAGCCATACAGAGTATCTTCCCCTAACATAAAACATCCAGAATGAGATTGTGTAGGTAAATCTGTTAATTGGTTTAAATTAAAAGGACCCTTTCAAGAGATTTAAGATGCTGCAAGACATTGTGTCCTAGTGATCTCAGCACCCAGCTTCATTTCAGGTTAAAACTCACTGAAATCTTGTGTAGACTCCATCTGCCATGTTTGAATTAGTGGTCGGTTCTTGCTCCCTCCCCCTGTTCTTCAGAGAAGCCCCTAGCCCACTAATTTCTCCCCTGCTGCAAGCACTGAGGAAGGGGATCCTGTGTGCTCGGATAATGCATTGAAAGTTTTCTTCTAAAATGGCTGCCCCAGCCCCTTGGCAATAGGACTGCAGCTGCCCCACTGGGGGAAGCTTTTTGGAAAGGGTAGTTCCTGTCCTTGTCCATGGCACGTTGGTGCTCAGTGTCCTCCTCTGTGGTTAGGGGGAAGTGGAGGGGAGAGATGGCTTCCCTAGAACAATGGGTGAGGACCATTCTCTGACAAACTTTCACCTAGGACAATAGCAAAGGATTATCAAGCTGGAATGTTTTTGAAAGCTGCCCCCCCTTGCATCAAATCTACTCTGATTATGGGGGAGTGAGAGAGACCAGCCTTTGCATATACAATGAGTAATAGGCAGGTTTCTACCCCAATTTGGCAAAACAAGAGAGCCGCAAGCCTGTTTACTAGACCTCTAGGCTGTGGCTACTTTGTGCCTTTCCTGAGTAGGATAAGGCACCCACAACTCCAGCCATAAGTCATGGTGGAGTTGAAAAGGTGGTGGGGAGGAGAGACAAAGAAGAGAGGGAGTCTTCCTATAATCAAGTCATCAGAAGTGACCCCTGCTAATGTTCTCCTGGCATTTGTTCATGATGGAATTTTCAGGCTCTCCCCAGCCCATAAGCCAGTGGAATTAAGGTTGAGTAGAACAGTTATCCCAGAGTTAGGGTAACCTCTGGGGACTTGAAGCTCTGGAAGCAGCCAACTACCCCTTGATGCTGCCTAGTACAGCAATGCAGCAGAAAGAAGTGTTTTAAGCCACTCTAGATCCACTCCCACTAGAAGTGCCCCTCACCCATGGGGACACAGTTCAGAGTCCTACTAGAGGCAGAGCTCTGTTGGTCACCTCCACATTCCTCATGGAGGCTTCAGCCCAAGCCATAATTCAACCCTGTAGCAACACCCTGCAGAAGAGCAACTGAGGCATCTTAGTGTTTGAGCCTCCAGTGTTATCACTAGAGTCATTTGTTCTTCAGGTGACCCACCCCACTGGGGCACTGCAGGCCACCACACTAGAGAGACAACCCACAACTGGCTTCTGCCATTGCCAACCCAGATAGACATGGCTTAGCTACTGCCTCAGAGCTGTGAGGTGCCTGTCACACCTAGTGCTGGGTCTACACTACCCCCCTGAATCAGTGGGTAGAAATAGATCTCTCCGGGATTGAATTATTGCATCGTCAGGACGTGACAATCGCTCCCCAAATCGACGCTCTTACTCCACCAGTGGAGGTGGGAGTAAGCACCGTTGATGGGGAGCCGCGGAGGTAGATTTTGCCGCTGTCCTCACAGCAGGGTAAGTTGGCTCTGATAGGTCAAATTCAGCTACACAAATAGTGTAGCTGAATTTGATCTGTCTTAAATTGACACCCTCCCCCCACCCCATAGTGAAGACCTGCCCCTAGTGCTAGGAAGACTTGTAGAGCAAGGGCATAGGGCTAGGTTAAAGCTGCTGAGTGCTATTAGAGGGTTACCCCAAGTGATCCAGGCACCAGCTTCTGCCCATCACACCTTCCCCACATCCTTTAAAATCCCTGCCCTCACCTTCCATGAGACAGGCCCCTGGGGCTGGTCCCTCCCCTGCTGCATGGCCTGCAGAGCTGGCTCAGGTTGCAGACTGCAGCTCCTGGATTCATGCACCGCTGGGCAGTTTGCAGTGGAGTGCCCCATCCCAGCTGGGCACTGCTGAAGCCAGGTGCTGCTGTGCAGGCAAGAGGCAGCCCTTGTCACCTCAGAGCTTAATCCCCTTTGAGAGGAGGAAACTAGGGGAATGGCTGAACAAGCCCCAGGTCTCCACCTGCCTGCTCCAGCGCATCCCTAAGCCCGGGAGGGCATTTTAGGTCTGGCTGAGGGGAGACCCTAGGGAGCACAACCCCTGCAGAGTGGTGGGATAGGTGAAGGAGCAGGAGGCCGCAGACACCCCAGAGGTGTGTGTGGGGTGTATGAACAAGCAGGAGTCCGAAGGCTTTTATAGACCATCTTTAATGTGAATAAATATATTTACAGGGAGTCACAGACCGTGCCAAGGCTGAGAGAGTGCCATGGGGCAGCAACGAGCCGGGTGAGAGTGAGGCCAGCTCAGGGTGTGGCAGGAAGCTACTCCAGACAAGTCACCAGCTGCGGGCTGGCTTGAGCTGAAGCAGAGCTGATTCTGCCTGGCCTTCAGCCTAGGCCGAAGGCAATGTGCACAAGGAACGTGAGAGCCCCAGGGAGCCTGCCCTGGGGAGCTGGGGCCCTCCTAGCCAGTGTAGTGCTGACACTCCCACTCTCCACCTCACGCTCCTGGGCGGATGCAGCAATGGGAGAGGTCACGGTAGAGTCCAGGCGCTCGCAAGGGCAGAGGCCTCACTGAAGCATCTTCCTGCAAGGAAGGGGCTGGAGGCGCTGCAGAGATGAGGCCTCCTCTTCTTTCTGTTCCTCTGTAGCATCCAGCAGCTGGTGCATGTAGCAGGAGGTGCCGAGCAGCACATGGCCTGTGGCCTGCATGGTGAAGAGGGTCCAGCGCAGGGCTTCCCTGGGGTAAGGGGAGAGCCGTTAGGGTCAGAAGAGGAGCCGAGTGGCAGGATAGGTGTAGTGAGCTGTACAAGAGGCCAGCACCTGCCTGGAGTCCAGCCCAGAGAACACCCTGCTCCACCCTCCAGCACAAGGGCAGCTGAATTGGAGTCACCAGGGTTTAATCCCTTTGTGTAACATCTACCCCCTAGACCCAGTAGCTCCCAGAATGGAGGCAGGGTCCGTGGACATGCCAGCTTGGTGGAGGGGGCTGAGATCTGGGCAGCCCAGCCCTTGGACTCAGGTTGGCAGTGTGGATCTGACCTTCCCAGCACAGGTGGCAGGGATCTCTCCCTCCCCAGTACTCACTTCATGAGCCTCTTTGCCCCGTAGCACCGCAGGTCATAGGACATGCTGTACGTGCCGTAGAGCGTGGCCTTGACATTCAAGCAGCCCAAGTCCTGGGGGTTGGTCTTGTACAGGTCAAAAGTCACACAGGCCACATCAATCCTCCGGCGGGGCTTGCGGGAGAGAGACAGCTGGTACCCTGCCATCTGCAAGAGACCAGCCCAGGGTCAGGGAGCAGCAGCCACCGCCTCTCCTGTAGGAGCTCCCCCAACAGGAACTCCCTATTGGACAGTCCCACTCTGGCCTCATGGACCTGCACAGGGCTAGCAGTGAGCCAGAGGCCACCTGCCAGTGCTCCCCATGCAGGGGCCAGGCCAATGTGGAGCTGTAGGGACAAGCAGGGAGCATTTGGCTGCATAGTACCCATCTGGCAGGGTGGGAAGGCTGTACCTGGGCCCTTCCTAGAGAGGCTTAGGCTGCTCCTGCCCCATAGTCTTGCCCAGACTGCCCCCCCCCACCTCCCATTACCTACCTCCCCCAGTTGTCTCAGTGAAGGGAAGAGCAGAGCCCCCTGGGATCTGTGCCCATGGGGGGCTCAGTTCCATCTCACTGATTAAATGACATCACTGGGGCCCTTCTTAGCACCCATACCCCTGGGTTATCCTGTGGGGTGCACTGTTCAGCCTAGCACTGACTAGAGCATCTCTGGGCACCCCAGGAGATCAGGTCCCTGCCACAGGGACGTGGGAGGGTCCCAATGCCTGGCAGACAGGACTAGATCCTCTCCTCATACAAGGCACTGCAGATCAGTGGACTGGGATAGCCCAGGCCTGGCTCCATCCCAAGAGCCCTGGTCCAGCATGGGGGAAGTGATCTCAAGACTCCAGCTCCCTAGATCTGAGGGGACAGGGAGAAGAGATCATGCCAGGGTCCCATTGCTCACCTTGGCTGCACGCCATGTCTGCCCACTGCCTAGTACCATGAACACGGTGCCCTCCTCCAGCGTCTGGAAGAACTCCTCCGTCTCCACACTGGTGCCATCCTCATCCAGGACCAGCGAGATGGCACCCACCATCAGCAGCGTGGCGCGGACCTGGAAGGCAAGGCCGCAGGTGAGGAGAGGCCAGAGAGGCAGGCGGGACAGGCCACTCCCAGGACCAGCTCCCCCACGCTCACCTTGTCAAGCAGGTCCCTCAGGCTCTCTGCCACGATGCCCTTGCGGATGCTACGGTCCCAGTTGCAGATGCGATAGGGCCGGGCCCTGGGGACAGGACTGGACAGCAGCTGCTGGGTCATGGAGGCACTGACAGAAACACACCTGGGACAGAGGGAGGGGTCAGGCAGGGATCTGCCCCACCAGCCCTCCCCAGCTAGGCAGGGGCCACCATGCCCTGCAAGTGAGATCAGCCACCCACTCAAAGCTGGGTAAGAAGAGCCAGTTAAGGACTCCCTACCCCTGGCTAGGCTAGCAGCATCCCCCCGTGGCATAGGGATCACTGAGTGACAGCATGGGGCCAGTAAGCTCAGGCTGTAATCAGGCAGGGGACCTGCTTCTCCCCTCTCTGCACCCCAGCCCTACAGCAAGGGCCCAGGCTTGCAGCCAGCTGTCCCACCTAGGGCTCACCCTGCGGGGAGGGTCTCAGCCCATTGACACTTACCTGGAGAGGGAGCTTGGGGACAGCAGGCCTAGCGACTTCTTGGCATAGTCCATCTTGGTGATCAGCACAGTCTGGTCTGCAGAGAGGAGTTGCTCAGTACAGAGGCCATGGCTCCCACCACCCCCTCTGCCTCTTCCAGCAAGCCCCCGCCCCCAGCCATCAGCCCCCAGGCACTGGCCTGGCACTGCCAGGAACCTGTTCAGCCACTGCCCCTTGGGCACCACACTGGGCATCTTCACATCCACCACAACTCAGTCACCAGCTATCCCATCTAGGCTAGAGACACCCAAAGTGAAAGGGCCTTTAATCCTTCACTGACCTGCCCCCCCAATCAGCATCACCCCTCCAGATTGCCTCACTCCCCCAACAGCACAGACCCCACCACCCCTTCCCAAGGCCAGCCTCAGGCCCCCCCACAACCTTGTGCTGTGGCTGTCCCATAGCCAGTCTCCAGAGAGGACTCAGCATAGGGTACTCATCACACCCTGACCCACAAGTGCCCCAATGCAGGGATTGCCCCGTGCTGCCGGCTTCGAGTGCTGGGCTGAGCCGTGCCCTTTGGCCAGGGAAGGGCTGGGGACAGGCTGCTCCCAGGACACAGTCTGTTTGCCAGCTCAGCTGTTGCACAAGGCAGCACGTGGGAAAACCACTCAGCAGCACAGGGAGCCAAGGTCCTCAGGTCACTCCCAGCTCACACTGCCTCCCCTCATGCCTCACGGGCAGGGCTGCTTTTATTCACACTCCAGCCTCCCCCGGCAGCATGTTCACCCCACTGGCTCCCAGCACCTGCTGCAGGGCTGCCCTGGGCCCCGCATTCACACTGCCCCCCAGCATTCACACTTGCACTCAGCTGGGGGGGGGAAGCAGGGGCTGCCCTTTGCCCCAGGCCACCCCCTCCCCAGACACCACAGGCTGCCATCTCTTCCAGGGAGCAGGAGGGACCCCCAGGAAGTGCCACCCCCACTCAAGGCCATGCTGCCTTAGTGCAGACCCCTGTACTCATGGCCACAAAGAATCTCCAAGTCCCCCCAGCAGCCGAGACCATCCCCCCCCCCCCCCCAAACACCCCAGCCCTTCAAGTGAGGACACCACCAAGGAACCCACCTCCCATGCCTTGGATTGGGGAGGCAGGAACACACAGCTAAGAGAAGGAATCCTTTCCCCCCCCCCTCCCAGTATGGGCCACTGGCAAGACAGGGGGTCTGGTGGGGACCCTCTCCCATTCCTTACCAGGGACCACCACAGCCCTCCCAAATATGGGCCAGGCACATTAGCCAGGACTGGGGCTTCTCAGCAGTTTAGTGCTATGGAGGGGCTGGATGGGGAGCAGCCAGCACCCCTCTAGCAACTACCTGCCTTCCTCCCCTCCCACCCAATCCATGATCTCACCTTTTGCAGCCACCTCCAGCTGCCTGGATTCACCCTCAAATCTCTGCCTCACCCCCATCTTCAGGGGATCAGCCCTGCTGCCCCTTAGAACTGTGCCTCCCTCAGGACTAGGGAAAGGCTGTCAGGGGCTCAGCCCCGCAAGCCAGGGCCCTCCACTCTGCCCTCTCTCCCCCAGAGAGATTAGAGCTAGCCAGCTGCTCATTAGTGCTATAGGAGCAGACATCAGTAATAGCCCCAGCAAAGGGGCAAAGCACCTCTTCCCCCCTGGGGTGTTTGGAGAGCCCCCCACCTTCAAAGCACCCCTTTCTCCCCCACATCAGCCATCTAGCTAGAGGTAGACACCCAGAGCAGAAACAGGCGCCTTACCTGGAGCAGACACTTGGTACCCAGCCAGGAAATCTCTGCAGCTTCACTTCCAGTGCCTCTGGCTCAGTTTATATCCTGACCACGACCAAACTCCTCCCTCACCCCCTGCCTCGTTAGCCAATCCCCACGCAGAGAGGCTGGACAGGCAGGGGGGCGGACCTGCAGCGTCTGCCTTGCAGGCTCCTGGGAGCCAGGGCATTTCCAGGAGCGGGGCCCATGATGGAATTTCCTCTGAGCGAGAAATCCCTGTGCCCCTCTGCCCGCCGCCTGCACCCCCACGGGCACTGAGTGCCATTGTCTCAGTGCCTCGTCCGCATGCTGCCCTGCGCCTGACCATTCCCAGGGCACCTCAGTCCCCGGGCTGAGCGCCCCGTTCTGTCGCCTGGGGAGGGGCCTTGGTGGGCTGCACCCAGGGCCGGTGCTAGCCCACTGGGGTCCTAAGTAAGCAGGAACATTTTGGGGGCCCCACCCACATACAACACATACTAATAATTAATAGGGGGCCCCTTGAGCTGCTCAGAATAGCTTAGTCTGCTTATGCCTAGCACCAGCTCTCCACCAGCAGGGCCAGAGGGCATCAGATCTTTTACTTTGCCCCTTATCATCTCAGTAGCAGAACGACGCAGCCTCTTCAGACTTGCCCCGTAGTGAAAGCTCAGTGGGATCTAGTGTAGGGGGCTAGGTGAGAAGACAGACTACTGGTCATTGTCTCCTATTATTCTTATAACCGAGCTGTTCTTCCTCGGCGGGGGCTGGTCAATAATGACATCAGGCCAGAGCCGTATGATTAGGATTGAGGCTCGCGGGTGGGTGGGAAACCCCATTAGATTAAACGAATTCTTCCAGACCCCTTTGCGGATTTTTCATTTTCTCCTCGTGGTGTCCCTGCAGGGCCGTTCAGTTTTCTGGTGCAAGAGGAACCTTTGGGTCTGAACAGTAACGGGGACGGAACAATTATTAATCCTAGAAAAAATCGTACTCACATCTAGCCAGGGAACAATATTGCAGGGAGTTTTCTCTCTCTGAGGAGTCAATGACAGGCAGAGCTGAGGTGGTTCGTGTGTCTCAGACCTTAACAGGTTCAGATCACTTTGAAATTGCACCATGGCTGAATTCCCTGGGTTTACAAGGCTTCCTTTGGGGAGAATTGCACCATCCCTGTCATAGAAATTCCTGAGCTGTACATGCACCCATCACTCCATCTCAACATAGGGCTCGCCTGGGAATTTAGGGCAGGCTGGGTCAGGGGAAGCTTGCCAGCTGCTCCCTCCTCTCGCTCACAGCTGCACGGACTGTCCTAGGCGTGCTGAACAGCACTGGCAAGTGGGTGTCTCACATCTGATGCTGCGTGCTCCGGCTGCGCCCGGCATGACCCTGCCCTCCCAGAGCACCCACGCTGGGCCTCTCCCCATGTAGTCTTGCTGGATCTTTTCCCTGCTGGTGAGCCAGCCCCCGCCCCGCGCAGTCGATGCATTGCTGTTCTTTCCGCGAGCGGATAAGCGCCGGCGCTCTTGATGACATCTTTATTCGTTCCCTGTCGCTCTTTCTTCCAAAGTCTGTCTCTGGAGAGGGTCTCAGAGCTCACAGGCCTTTGTGCACACAGCACACAGTTACACGGGCTGGGACAGACTGCAGCATGGGGATTGGCCGGGGTGGGGAAGAGCGCTTGGCTGCAGCATGTGAGGCTGGAGTTTCACCTCCACACAGGGCAGACGCTAGCGACCAGCATGTGCTGCCGCTGTGCAGAGCGCAGCAGCTATTCTGGGTTCCACAGGGCTTGGGCCGGCTGGAGGGAACCCTTGGGGCAGCCACGCCCAGGGCAAAAGGCTCCGGCGGTGGGTTTGGGTCGTGGGGGTTTGGCCCGGGCAGCAAACCAGACCTGGGAGAGGTGCTCGGAGCAGACAGCTGCCCTGACTTGGAAGCTGGCTGAGGTGAGGCCTGGCAGCTCCAAAGTCACAGGCCCCACTTTGCCATTGCCTAGCTATCGGCCCCGCTCCTCAGAGGTATTTAGGCTCCTTGAAATCAGGGGACGTTAGGAGCTGAAGTACCTTTGAGGAGCCGGGCGATCCCCTCTCTGTCTCTTTTCCCCCCTTGCTAAAAGAGGGCTACGTCCGCCTGAGCATTGTAAGGGCTAAGGACTCTCAGCAGGGCAGCGCCTGATTCCCCTTGAGCACCCATCACCACGCCATTGCCAACAACCCTCCACCGCGGCCTCTTGAACCTAGTGGGCCCTGGTGCCAGTCGGGCGCCTGGTGGCTAAAGTCATTCCCTGCCCACGGTGCCCTCAGCCTAGGTCTTGGCGGCTGTAGACACGTGAGTGTTGAAGGGGATTTTCGCTAATGCTCCTGCTTTGTGCCTGTGGCTATTTCCGTAGAGGAGAAAAGCTCTGCAGCGGAGCTCGGAGGCTGCCGTGGGGAGAGAGAAGCTCCCTCCTTCCGTCTCAGCTGTCAGCGGTAAGAAGGGGAGGAGATGCTTAAGCAATCAGCAGCTATTACGGGCAACTGTAAATCAACCTCTGAAGAGAGGGAAATAATAGACGGCTTTGTCAAGACCACGGCGAGGCAAAGAGTGGTCAGAGGGCCTAGCGGTTAGTGCTTTTGGCCCATTCACCTCTTTGCAAAACAGCTCCCAGAGGTTTCAATTGCTACAGCAGGGGCTGGCAGGGAGTGGGGAAGGCTTGTGTGAGGACAGAAGGGAAGGAGATCCTGGGGAGTGGAAGGTTTTGAGACTCAGGCTGAGCTGCCAGGCAGGCTAGGATCAAAGGGAGCTATGGGCGGGAGACTGAAGGCTCAAAGGAATCATTTCACCACCGGGCACTGCAGTATTGAGAGGTGCTAATAGAAGGGCCCATCACCGTGGTATCTAACCTCTGGTGCTCTCTCACCTCACCGGGTGACAGTGCAATAGGACGGCCTGATTCTCAGAGTGCAACTGCCTCTGCAAAATGTCCCCTTAGTTTGCAAACACAGCGACCGATGGTGCACCCAGACCCCGGAACTACAGGGGCAAGTGAATAAGGAGCTGTATAGACGGGGGCACCTCCCCAGGCCCATGCATCGTGGGGGGAGAGGGAGCTGTTCAAACAAACCAGGCCCCAGGAGAGCTGTTGTATGGCAGAGGAAAAGGAGGGGCTGGCCAGAGGTGACTGAAAAGCAGTTTATCGGCTTCCATTGCTCCCAGAAGGCTCTGCGCACAACATTGGCCAGGCCTTTGCTGGCACCTGAGCAGGGCTGCCACGCCAGCCGGTGCTGCTGTGTGGCGTCGCTATTTCAGTCATGGCCCAGGGACTGGAAAACCGGTAACCTAGGGACTCAGGCCCAAATCCACAACGGTATTTAGGCTCCTAACTGCCATTTGTTTCCGTGGGAGCTAGACTGGGGATCTAGGCCTCAGAGCTTCAGGTTCCCCAGTAATTCACCCCCCGGGCCTTGGGGTCCTTCGAAAGGAAGAGCTGGCCCTAGTCTCAGACATCAGCCTGCCCGGCCAGGCCAGCCTTCGTTCAGTGCTGCACAAGAGTTTGTTTCATTGATTTGACTGGCTGATTAGCGTCCCCATCAGAGGTAGCTGCAGTAGCCAGCAGCCCCTGGCTCCCGAGGCGCGTTATGCTTTCAGCCCAGGGAAGTAACCAGAGCGGGGGAGCATGACCACTCTGCCCTTCCCATATTGCTACTTGGGAGCAGTGTCCTGACTGAGGGTGGGGAGTTCTGTTGTGGTCCTGGTATGGCAAAAGGGGTGACAACATGAAAACATGGCTTTGGCTGAAAAGCACTGTCCTAGCATTGGGCTGGCCCTTTAAGGACTTTGGGTTCAGTCCCACCTGTGCCTTGTTATCCACTTCCAAGTAATGGATCTGGGGTGGTGGTCAGGCATCATGTGATGGAAACCCAGGGGGATAGGAGACTGAAGCTATGTTTAGAGATATTGTATGGGGTAAGGTGCCCCAGTAGTGGAAGAAGCTGTCTAGGGCTGGAGGCCTAGAAGAGATGCCTGTCTGAGTAGGGGAGAGGATTTAAAGGCCTGGGGAGCTGAAGAATGTGAGTTTGTGTTCTGTTGATTTGGATTAATTAAGGGGGGGCACTGAACTGGGTTTGGGGGCTAGAGGGCTGGTATGAACTGCAGGATTAGAAAACTTTGAGCCCAAGAGGGGACTGTGTGAACTATTGTTAAACTGAGTGAGTTCTTACAAGGGGGAGGGAGCGGTGGGGAGAGTAGGATCACAAGCGGGGTACTTTGGAGGCATCTCTGGCCATGAGGGGGCATTTGGGGAGCAATCCGTGACCACCCCATTGTAGTGAGGAAGAGGAGACCAGCAGGCTGGGGTCTCAAGGTGTGGAGTTGCTGTCATGGAATACCTTGCTGTGGAGTCAGGTGTCTGCTGTCTCTCGCAGCCCAGGCCCCATGGTGGGTTGTTAGATTTCTAGCTGTCCCCTCTGCAGGAGGGAAACCCCTTGGGACAGTGGGCTCAGGGCTGGCGAAAGTCCAGCGTAACCAGCCTCACCATGTTTCTTTGAGGCAGCGAAGCAGGGAAGATCCCGAGCAGCAGACCAAAGACAGCTGTTGATACTAGTCTTCAAGACACCCCGCAGGCTGGATGGGCTAGGGGAAGACTCGGACATAAACTGGTGGCTTTGGGCAGGCATGCTTTTGTAGCAGGGGTGTCCTGTCTAGCTGCAGGACCAGCTATGGTGAAAGGAAGGCTGTTGAAGGAGAGACTTTGGAAGACACTCCCTTGTGTTGGAGGGGGACTGTAGACCAAGAATCTGCCTGAGCCCAAAGGAGGAAATGGAGGCAGGGAAATGCGTGCAGATGTGTGTCTTACATGGAGCTGGACCGTGTCTCTCTTGTGCTGAGTAACTGTCTAAAATCCTGTGCAAAGTCTGTGTCTGCTTTCACTGTCACGAGCCCCGGAAGAGAGAAATTGCACGTCCTGAGCGCCCATATGGCTGGAGTTCTGGAAAAGGGCCAGGCAGTCCGAGGGGGCAGCGCTAGTCCCAGGAGCTAGGCAGTTAGGCTGCAGGGTCTCAGCCAGTTACGTAGTTGAGGGTAAACTCGGGCAAACTGTTCCCCCACTTCTCGTTTGGGGCTATGGAGTCTAGTCTAGGGTAGTGTGACCCAGTCACGCCCTGCACGCTACTGCAATAATATCTGTACAGACTGTGCCTTGTGAGGGGTCATGAACGCTAATAACACATTAGTTATCACTGTAAAATGCATGTGTTAATGGTCTATGTGAAGTGATGGGTTCCCTTGGTTTGATGAACAAGTCTGCCCTAGACAAAGGAATGTGGGTTTACATATAACCAGTAACCAAAGCCGGGGAGCTAAACAACCGGGGGTTATCCTACTCCTGAGCTTGACAGAGAGAGACTTAACAGGACTCCTGCCCCACAGAGACACACAGAAGACTGAATCCCCCGGAGGCCTTCCTGGCTTGTAAGACAAAAACAATCCTTTTGGGCATATGAGTAACAGAGAGAGGATCCATCTTTATCCGTCACCTTAGGAGGTGGAGAAACAGTCTCTGGTCAAGATGGTATCTTGCTAGATTAACCTTTAGACTTTTAGATGAATCTTCACTTTTATTTGCTTGTAACAATCTCTGCCTTTATCTCTTACTTGGCATCACTTGATCCCTGTTCTATTTTTTTTTTTTTTAAATAAATTGTTTGGCTCTTCATTATAAATCATCAGTGCTTTGTAAGTTCATTAAAGCATCAGCTTCTAGACAGCTAGCAGGTTGGAGTGTGTTCTGCCTCTGTAAAGGCAGCAAACAGAACCCTTTCTCTGTGAGGGTCCAGTGAGAGGGACTGGTCCCCGCAGTAGGGTGATTTTGGGGGGAGGGCAGATTTGGGCTGGAAGGGTAAGAACATAACGGCCGTACTGGGTCAGATCAATGGTCCATCTAGCCCAGTCTCCTGTCTTTCAGCAGTAGCCAATGCCAGATGCTACAGAGGGAATGAACAGAACAGGCAATTATTACATGCTCCATCCCTAGTCATACACTCCCTGCTTCTGGCAGTCAGAGGCTAGGGACCTTCAGAGCATAGGGTTGCATTCCTGACAATCTTGGCCAATAGCCATTGATGAACCGATCCTCCATGAACTTATCTGATTCTTTCTTGAACCCCATTGTAGTTTTAGCCTTCACTACATCCCCTGGCAATGAGTTCCACAGGTTGATTGTGTGCATTATGTGAAGAAGTACTTCCTTATTTGTTTTAAACCTGCTGCCTATTAATTTTATCAGGCGACCCCTGGTTCTTGTGTTTTGTGAAGGGGTAAATAATGCTTCCTTATTCACATTCTCCACATCAGTCATGATTTTATAGACCTCTGTCATCCCCCTTTACTCCTCTCTTTTCAAAACTGGACTGTCCCAGGCTTTTTAATCTCTCCTCGGTGGAAGCTGCAAAGGCCGGGTGAGAATGCAGGACAGCTCTCTGTGTCTGAGACACGTCACGTTCACAATCCACACTCACACCTGAGAAACTGGAGGTAAAAAATACCTACTAGGTTCCATCCGGCCCAGAGTCCCAGTACAGGATTGTTGTCTAGTCTAGTCTTAAAATCTGCCAAGCCCGAGGGCTCCCACCCCTTCCCGTGGGTGACTGTTGCACAGAACAGCCGCCTGTTGGGGGAAAGGCTTCCAAATTTTCAGCAGTTTAGCAAACCTCCCTGCTTTGCCTTGACAGCAAAAACATGAGCTCATCACAGAACACTCGTCTGCCCGATTCTTTACAAGTATTAACTGATTCGCCCTCTCAGGATGGAGCTTGCCTCATCTTGCAGGTGAGGCAGAAAGCACTAAAGGGACTTCTCTGAGACCGTAGAGGGGAGCCAGTGTCTGAGCAGGGACTAAACTTCAGGGGTTCCCAACTCTCAGTCCTGGCTTATTTCATTAGCCCTGACTTCTTTGCATGGCTTCTGCAGGGCGTTTTCCCCCAGTCTCTGTCAGCTGTTTATAATTTGAGGGGTTTTGTCTTTCTATTAAAATATAAACTGAGCCCTAGCAAGCTCATGGCATGTGACTATGGGAAGCTACGTAGGTTAGAAATCCTGGCTCTAGGCTGCAGAGACCCACCAGCCATGCAAAGCACCAGCTAAGCGGGTTGTTCAGAAAGACACTGCTTTCCTTCAACAAAAAAGCCGCTGCATACAGACAAGGGGTGCACTTATGTGCCTGAAAGGTACAATCATTTCCTGGTGCAATCCAAATAAGTGTGTCTCAAGAGCATTACTGCTGTTGTGAAAACGATGGAAGTTTGTTGCATTTCCCTTTCGATAAGTGCATGGATGTAGGAGTATTTAAGTGCTGGGCTTTAGGGCTGTAACAGTGTGTCTCACAGTGCCGGGCCAGCTGCAGGCCTGTTACACAGCCAGTATTGATGAAGGCAGCAGAAAGGGATGAAAGGAGGAAAGAGCCGGTAATGCTTATTGCACGATTATTCTCCGATCTATCCTACCAACAGCCTCCATTTCTCTGATAGCAAATGATTGTTTCCTTTATAGCTGTGGGTAAGGGTGAATCCAGCGCTCTTCTAGGAGGCTTGAAGTCTGTCCGTTTTTTCTTTAGCAACCCATTATGAAGCCAGAAAAGGCATTTTACCTCCTCTAGCCCTCCAAAGCAGCCATTGACCCATCAATGAGTTTAAGCAGCACTTGTTGCTTTGTTCCGTGTTTTGGTTCCTGATATAAACAACCCTCCCCCCGAGGGTCTGCCTTGCTCCCTTCCTGGGGTTGCAGGTAGCTAGCCAAGGTCTAGGGGTGTTGCCACAGCAGTTCTCAAATTGTCCTCTTAGCAACAGCCTCAAAGGCGGTTGACCTGAAGCTAAGAGGAGAGAGGTTTAGATAGGCAGCAACAAGAAGTGGCTTTGGCCCTTGGAAGTCACTGCATGTTTTTCCATTGATTTCAGTGAGCTCTGGCCAAAGTCTCTTAGGCTTGGTCTACACTAAACCCCCAAATCGAACTAAGGTACGCAACTTCAGCTACGTGAATAACGTAGCTGAAGTTCGAAGTACCTTAGTTCGAACTTACCTTGGTCCACATTCGGCAGGCAGGCTCCCCCGTCGACTCCGCAGTACTCCTCTCGCCAAGCTGGAGTACCGCAGTCGACGGCGAGCACTTCCGGGTTCGACTTATCGCGTCCAGACAAGACGCGATAAGTCGAACCCAGAAGTTCGATTTCCAGCCGCCGAACTAGTGGCTGGGTATAGACGTACCCTTAGAAGCAACTGGGCCAGGAGAGAAGGCAGCTCTCCTGCCTCGCGTGGGAGCGATCACAGCCAAGGGCCAAGAGGAAGGTAGAGGAGATGCTACAGGGGGTGCAGCCTCAGACTATGTGACTCGAGTGGACTGCGCTGGCCTTACGGTCTCTTGGGTTTGATCCCAGGAGGTGCTGACGGATATCCATTGCCATTGACTGAGAACCCTGTGGTATCAGACCCTTGGTTTCTCTGATGATGGACCAAATCCAATGAGCTCACGCCAGGATAAGTTGGTGGGAGGAAATATAATTGCAGCGAGACAGGTCAGAGCCTCGGCTGCTGTAAATTGCTATAGCTCTAGGGACTTCAATGGAGCACCACTGATTTGTCCCAGCTGGGTGTCTGACCCTTGTGACTTGACTGGGGCAGTGTTCACTGACTGTGCTTTCTTCTGGTGACTGTGAAAACACAACTCAACAGCATGTGGAGCAGGCTGGTCCCTCTAGCTCCCTTCCAAGCTGCCAACTTACAGCCCCCCCGGCACCCACCCTGCCTGGGATCACATGCTGCCCCTTCCCCATCTCAATTGGCCCACTTGGCCAAAAGCCACAGATCTGCGTCCCAGCAGAGTCCGGCACGTGATGCTCCAGCTGTCTCCTTCCTAGTCTAAGCCCAGTCTGCACCCTCCGATCTATGCAGGTGGGGCTGGTTGGAGCGGAGTGCATGGACCTCGGGGCAGGAGTAGGCCCTAGCTGTTTGCTGCTCTTCCAAAGGGTCCAGAGAAGCAGTTGAAAGTGGGAGAAGCAGCGAGAGAGGCCCAGGCCAGCGCATGCACAAGCTGCCTGTGCGGGAGGGGGGGGGAGAGAGAGGGCAGCTGCAGGGATAAGGGAAAATGAGCTTGGCAGGGGCAGGGAGACACCCCAAAGAGGCTCAGAAAAGCCAGTTGGACTTTGGTAAGAGCAGGAAGGTGTTTTGGAGGGCCAGGTCTTGGCTCAGTGCGGGGTCCTCTTGCAGCCAAAGCCACTTTGTATCCCTGAGTTGTCTCCGTTGAGTCCATTGTGTATGGCCAGTTATTTCCAGCGCTCTGCCTGAGGCTCCCGTCATGTTCTCCCTGTCACCCCCCATGCCCGGTCTCGGGGCCGGGAACTGCTGCCGTCTCTTGCCACGTCCTGTTTCCTCCCGCACCACAACGCTTCCCTGGTAGAGAACAGACTCTACGTGGCCGGAGTGCTGGGATTTCCTCCTCCTGACCCTGCAGGACCTGAGCGCCGCTGTCCAGCTCCGAGCACTTGTGCCTCCGAGTGTTGCTGATCATCACAGCAGTAGCTCTTTGGGTGGGGGAAGGGAGTGAAACATGCACCTTCCCACCCCCTGGAGTGAGGTGCTGACCAGCCGTAAGTCAGTCACAAGTGTTAGGAGCTGAGCGGTGGCGCTCTTAGGGTCTAGCATGGGGGGGCTTTGACCTGCTGGGGGTGACGGCTGGAAGCGGAGCAAAGATCCTGTCTTAGTGCAAACAGCCTTCCCAAGAGAGGGCCAAGGCTCCAGCCAGTGCAGGGCTGATCAGTCCTGTGTCAATCTCTTCCACATGGGGGCAGCAGCTGCTCTCCGAGGCTCCCCCATCCTGCACGGCCCCCTTCCCGCCCTGGGGCTCTGAGCAGCTCTGTTCTGTGGTCCAAAGGGTGCTGCTGGGATGGGCAGGTCGGCCTGCCCCGTGGAGCGCTCGCCGGCGTGCTGACATCGCCTTCCCCGTGCTGCACGCTCACCTGTCAGCTGCCTACCCGACCGTTCCGCAGGGCGGCTCTGGCTAGCGTCCACCAAGGATTGCGCTGGGGGCCCCTTGCTCAGGCCTGCATCTGATGGAGAACCACTGCCTGCTGGGGCTGGCCCCTCTCCCTGCCCGTGCGGCAGTGAAGGATTTCCTTCGTGCTTATTCCGCTGTATATTCAGAGAAGTCCCCGGTGCCTCCCCCACTCCAGCTAGTGTGACAGCTCCAGCCTGGGTGAGCAATCGCTGCTGGGGCAGGCAAGTCGTATGGTGGCTTTAGAGGGGAGATGGAGATGGCTGCTGGCTGCAGGAGCCGTGAAGGGCGCTGGTGCATTAGCTCTAGCTGCTGGATCCATCGGCTATCTCCCTAGTGCAGACCCCAGATCTCTACCCTCAGCCCCATGCACCTGGAGGGGCAAGGCAGGTCCTGCCCCACGTCCTTCCCTAATGGTGTGGGGCTGGGCTTTCAGAAAGGCTGAGGTGACTGGGACTCTGCAGCCCCGGCTGCTGGAATGTGAGTTTCCTGGGGAGCTGCCCGGAGGGTGGGCTGTGCACAAGGGGGGGGAGCATAGGTGCTGGAACTAGGGGGGCTGCTGCACCCCCCGGTTTGAAGTGGTTTCCATTATATCCAGGGGTTACGGTTTGGTTCAATGGCTCTCAGCCCCCCCACTACACACATTGCTCTAGTGCCCCGCAGAGGAGAGACCAGGGGCAGGGCTGAGTGGTCAAGGTAGGGCCACACCCTATGGCAGGTGGCTGCCAGGGCTGGAGAGGTGGGCGGGGCCACGACTTGGGCTCTGCTGGGACTCGGCAGAGTAGAGCATCACCTTCCCCCATGAAGTGTCAGTTGGCCTGGAGTCTCACTAACCCCGTCCCTCGTTCCGCTGGGGGGGAGGGATTCACCCTCCCCCGTCTCGCTGGCAGGTTACTCAAACATCTGGCGATTAGCCTGGGTCGCGACGCTCCGTAGCCTGTCAGATTAGTTTAGGTCCCGGCTGGGTGACGCTAATTACTGCCAGAGGCCTCCGTCCTGCTGCAGGAGCGTTGGCATGGCCTCCAGGGCTTATTAGCAATGCTGCAGACCCGGGAGATGCAGAGAAACCGCCGAGTACATGGAGGCTGGGGGGAAGCGGCTGCTGGGTCAGGGGCATCCCTCAGCCCGGGCTACCCCGGCTTCAGTCTGTGCCCGGAGCTGCTGTAACCCAGTGGGGAGTGTGTTGTGCTCTGTAGGGAGCTGTATGAATCTCTTCCAGCCCCAGGGCCGGAGGCTTGGCTATCTAGCTCAAGCTATAGCAGCTCATGTTTCTAGCTCTGGAGGTCCCTGGCCTGGGTTTCTCGGTTTTCTCAATTGCGTTTAGTGCTGGGGAGGGAAGGGCTGGAAGATCATACTGGGAAGGTCCTCATGCCATCCTAGGAAGCAGTGGACACGGTTCAAACCCAAGCACAGCATGGAGCCCAATTGGACCTGCCTCTGCCCAATTCCTGAGGGCTCTGCCTCCTTCGCGCTCTTCGGAAACTCTGGGCTTGAGCGGGTCGTGTTGAATTGAGCTAGGAGGCCACGCAGCCCAAGTGGGTGCAGAAGTCAGTGAGCTCCCTGGAGGCTTTGATTTGCTTCGAACCGTTTGCTAGAATTAAAGCTACAGCAACCTGGCTGCGAGAGCGGCTGAGAGGAGAGCCCCGCTGCCGGCGTTCTCCCCCGGGAAGTGTCCCTGCTCCATGGTGCCAAATACAACTTTGTTTGAAATTTGGGGAGACGTCTAATAAGGGAGCCGGATCTCTTCATCTGAATACATAAGCGCACACAGACACGTGTACACAGGCGTACACGCGTCATGCTGCAATGCACATGCTCTGTCATGCTCGCAGGCATGGCATTGCACACACATGCACCACATATGCAGAGCGGCACCCAGTCTCTCTCTCTCACGCCAAACTCACATGCAGTGCATTGCCCAGCTCCCACTCAGCCATGTCAGACACCGCTCTCCAGATGATCAGGGGCCCACTTGATAGGCACCTCGCCCTTCGTTACGGAAATGAGCTTTGCCACAAGTCAAGCTGCTCCGCCTCACCCCCTCTATTCTATTAATTGAAATAAACCTGGGCTGCAGTTTTCCCTAGCTGGCAACCGCTAATGATAGCTTTCATCCAAATGGGCAAGCCAGCCAAAGAGCTTAATGGGGGTTTTTGGAGCCATTTCAGCCCCCTGCCCCTGTCTCACTACAAAACAACCTGCGTTGGTAGGTAAGCATGGCAGAGAACACGCAGCTTTGGGAGTTACACTGTAGCCGGGGCCCACAACTAAGAGCCGAGGGAGAGATGCAGCGTGGATGTGGGGGGGAGATGCGCTCAGATCAAACTGGAAGAGGGGAGGAGCAGAGGCTGCCTGGAGAGGGTTGTTCCAGCTTGTGGAGCTGCAGTGGAGAAGGCTCTTGCCCCAATATTCGGTTGGGACAGAGGAGGCCAGGATAGAAAAGCTCAGAGGGATGGGGGGAGGGGCCTACGGGGCCAGGGAGGAGGTGGACTAGGACACACGTCCAAGTGGGGCCTTTCTCTGTGTCTCAGACAAACTTAGTTTGTAGCAGCCCACACTCCCCACCGAGCGCCTCCAGGAGTTCTGGCTCCTTTGAGGATGCCACAGGGCTTCTAAGCATGCTGTTGTTTTTATCACTCCCTGCGGAGGGCCAAAGCACGTGCGCGGCCACAGGGAATATCGGGGGGTCAATGAACTACTAGCCATGAATGATTCAGCCAGCAAATTTCTGTCCACAAGCAGGGTGGCTCTTGCCAAACCCAGCCGTTTCCCTCTCTGTGTACCCAACACCCACTGCTTCCACACTCGCCCATCAGCTGAAACATTGTCTGCACCTTGGTGAGCACCTCCTTGCCACTCCCAGCTCTCCCCGTTTCCCCGCCCAGTCAGAAAGCAACAGACAAAATGCTCTTCTTTGCCAACTACTGGGACTGAGCTATGCCTTCTTCAGCCCCCTTCCACGTGCTCCCCTGCCCTGTCAGTCTTTGTGCGTCTCTCTCCCCTGCCCTCGTGTTGCAGCCAGCTGTGATTCTCTTTCCTGTCTCTTCCACCTTTTGGCCTGTAGGAAGCTTGCTGGCCGGAGCTGTGAGGGCAATTCCGGAAGGAGGAACTTCCCAAGTGGCAGATTCTCATGGAGATTTTTCTGTTTCCCTTTGCCTAACAGAAGCCAGGTAGACCGAGTGTGAGCGCTTTGCCTGGTGGAATGCCCACCCATACCCAGTTTGGCTCACGGGTAGCAGGGGACGTTTGCAACGTTCACAGGTCTAGCAGAAAAATCTCGTGAGTGTTTTTAAATCTCCTGATTTAAGACAAACCGTGGGGCGTTCCTTTGCTTTGATTTCTGATTTGTTTGAGAATGTCGAATACGCCTGGGTCACATTTTCAAGCCTTTCTCCATTATCAGGAATACTGGAAACTTCCTTTTTCTTTAAAAGAAAACTGAGATTCTCATAAAATAAACCCCCGGCACCTGCAGCTGAGCTAAGATAAAACTACAAGAACTGCCCCCCCCCCCCCGTGTTTGCAGAGTGGGGAGTTGGGGGGGCAGCAGGAGGACTCTCTTAATTGTAAACTGATCATATGCAATGTGGCCTCGCTAAGAGACACTCCCCCCGATGCTGGCTGTTTGTCCCTTTTCAGAGCAGAGCTGCACTCTGTGCTAATTGCAGCAAACTGCCCTGCGTCAGCCTCCGAAACCAATTCCGTGTTTTGTACAATGTGCCATAAAATTCCAAGAACCGGCAGCATCTTTCCCCAGAATGACCCACAGGCGCGGAGAGGCTGGGCCGTGCCGGCTGCCACCCCACAAAGCGAGAGGTGGCGGAGCTGGGAGGCAGGTCTGGCAATAGCGAGAAGAGGCCACTAGCAGGCGAGACGACAGCGTCTCCTGCATTTGTATGTACTACTCTGGAGATGAAGCTTTTCTCCTCCCTCGAGCTGTGGCAGTTCCTGACTTGATGAAAGAATGAGTTAATGGGGTTCATTCCTGGAACTGGGCCTTGGGAGTCCGGCTCCTGGCTTGGCCACTGACCTTTTGTGCGAGGCTGGCAAGGTGGATTTTCAGAAGAGCTCCACACCCAACGGAGAGCAGCTGGCTGATTATTTGAGCGTTTCCGCTGTCTGGTCTCGGCCTTGCCCATTACAAATCAATTCTGAACTAGCTTAGACTGGCTGGGGGCTGGTTCGGTGGCACCTAGAGCACTTGACCTGATTGAAATCGCTGGTAAGGACCGAGAAGCATGTCCCTTAATGCAGAGACTTGCTAACCAGCTGCAAAGCTCTCAAGAATTCCCTGGCGACTAAACTGTTGCTATGCAATTAACAGCTTGGGGGGGGGGGCATGGGGGGCGCCAGGGCTGCCCATTCCTGCAATATGGTTTGCTTATCGAACCGCCCTCATGATGGCCCCTTCTCCATCCTGCTCATTTGACGGCCCTTCGCTCAGCCTACAGTTAAAGTAGAGCGGTCGACGTCGCCCTCCTGTTCATGGCACAACCCTGGATCTGGGTCCCTTGGCACGGGGGATGAGTCTCTCCAGGAGCGAGAATGCTCTCAGGAAATCCATTCGGGTGAGACTGTTAATGTCAGGCCGGACTTAAGCTCTGCAGCATTTACCTAGTGTGGGTTGTTCCTGGGGGCTGGAGAGAGGAGGGGGGAATTTGGCCATGAACCTACTGAAAATCAAAGAAATGTCAGGCTGGAATGGACCTTGAGAGGTCATCCACTCCTCCCCCCCCCCCCCACCCCCCTGCACTGACGCAGGACCAGTTCATCCTCACAACATGCTTTAAAGACTTCAAGTGATGGAGAATTCACCATTTACGCTAGTTTAAACCTGCAAGTGATCCCTGTCTGCACTGCAGAGGAAGGCGGAAAAAACAACAACCAGCGTCTCCGCCAATCTGACCCAGGGGGAATTCCTTCCTGACCCCAAATGTGGCGATCAGTTAGACCCTGAGCGTGTGGGCGAGACCCACCAGGCAGACACCTGGGAAAGAATTCTCTGGAGTAACTCAGAGCCCTCCCCAGCTACTGTCCCAGCACCGGCTATTGGGAATTTTTATTCCTGGCAGTCGCGGGTGGGCTGCCTGCCCTTTCAGGCAGTTCCATCACACTCGTCTCTCCATAAACGGATCAAGCTCAGTCTTAAAGCCAGGTTCGTTTTGCCACGGCTGTTCCAGATTTGTGTGGCATGAAACCCTGGAACTAAAGGGAGAGTGTTCCCTGGACAGGAGGGATCGAGAGACTATAGCTATTCATAAAAAGAACAGGAGTACTTGTGGCACCTTAGAGACTAACAAATTTATTAGAGCATAAGCTTTCGTGGACTACAGCCCACTTCTTCGGATGCATACAGAGTGGAATAAATATTGAGGAGATATATATATACACACACATACAGAGAGCATGAACAGGTTGTCTTACCAACTCTCAGAGGCGAATTAAGTAAGAGAAAAAAACTTTTGAAGTGATAATCAAGCTAGCCCAGTACAGACAGGTTGATAAGAAGTGTGGGGATACTTACAAGGGGAGATAGTCAATGTTTGTAATGGCTCAGCCATTCCCAGTCCTTATTCAATCCTGAGTTGATTGTGTCTAGTTTGCATATCAATTTCAGAAACCTATAGCTATTCAGTCATGATTGCCAGATGTCTGGTTTTATTTGTGATAATTACCGCCGGTTGGAAAACTTTGGGGCTCTGCATTTTGTCACCAACCAAGTTAAACCCATGGTCGTTTGTCCTCTTCCTGGCTAGGTGCTGGCTGCTTGTGTAAAGTCCCTTCCCCCATGCCTCAGTGAAATGGGGGAAATGAGTCCTCCTCAGGACAGCCTGGGCGGTAGGGAAATGGTTTCGTGCTGAGGAAGCTGTCCCAGATCCTGTGCTGGGAGGCGCTAGAGAAGGGCGGGAGGTTATGAGCACTGGCAGCCGGCAGGCCCAGGAAACGTGCCAGGTGAAGCTGCCCAAGGGCTTACCGGGGCAGCACGTGGACCTAGAGCTGCCTCACACCCTGCAGGAGATAAGCCAGCTTTGTCCTGCTGGCCCAAGAACTGGGGTGGGGCACTGGCTTTTCTGCTGAAAGCTACGTAGCTTTGGAGACGCCAGGCCAGGGGGACTTGCGGCCGGACAGCAAGGACTTGAGCAACGTGCTGGGTGGGACATGCAGGTCAGAAAGCTACAGGGCCAAGCGCTGCTGCAGGCCCACTCGTTGCCAGTGGCAGGCAACCTGGGATTTGTGCATTCTCTGGCACCAGCCGGGCGACAGCCCCGGACACCTGTCTGGGATAACACCAGCGGGCACTGCGGTGAGATGGCATTTGGGCAGAAATGGGGGAAGAATGCTGCAGCTAGTGAGTCGGCGGCTGTCTCCCCCTCCAGTGTATCTTGCAAACAGTCAGGGGCTGGTCTCCACAGGGGTGAGGCGATCAGAAAGCTTGTAGCAGTGCCCAAGCTTGGTGTGGCAGGAGAGCCTTCATCCCAAGGCACTGGGGCTGCCCAGCTAGGTGCAGAACCCTGAGCTTGGAATGTGTTTGCACCCAGGGGCGTCCACACAGCCTGGACTGGGCTCAGCAGAAAACATGGGGTGGGCTTGTCACGGAGTCCCCGGGCGATGCTCTGGAACTGCTCCCCACAAAGCCAGTCAGGACTTTGGGGAGCCTCCTCTCCCTCGGAGCAGACCGTCTTCAGGGCAAGAAGCTCACATGGCTTCACCTCCTGGGTCTCTCCTGGGAGCATTCAGCATCTGCCCCTGTGTGCGCTTCCCACAGCGAGTCCGCCCCGGCGGGGTCCTGGGGAAGCCAAAGGGTTCTGCACCCCCACTTCACAGTCAGACATGACTCTCAGCCAGCCAGTAAAACAGAGGTTTATTAGATGACAGGAACACAGTCTAAAACAGAGCTTGCAGGTACAGTGGCGAACGGGACCCCTCGGCCGGGTCCATTCTGGGGTTCAGAGAGCCAGACACCCACGTCTGCCCTCACTTCTAGTGCCCAGGTAGCTCCAACTCCCAAACCCCCTCCAGCCCCTCCTTCTCCCGGCTTTGTCTCTTTCCTGGGCCAGGAGGTCACCTGATCTCTTTGTTCACCTTTAGCTATTTCCTTGTAGGGGGGGAAGGGGCCCTGGCCATTTGTTGCCAGGGAGACAGAGTATCAGTGATTTATGCGCACTGGCCTTTCCGCACCACCTAGAGACTTAAGAAATGCATAGGGGAAACTGAGGCACCCACACAGTATTCAGAGGAAACATTAAGAACAGTCCCACTTTGTCACAGGGCTCTCTTCGGAGCACCCTCACCTTCCGGAGACAAGGTCAGGATTTGGAAGGGGCTCTCTCCCAGGGGTAAGAATAATGCCCAACTTTTATCTAGTGCTTTAATCGGTAGCTGGCAACGCTTTGTCAGCATCATTAGCCCCATTTTAGAGACACTAACAGAAGGTAAAGAGCAGCGGACCCTATCTTGGGGTGCACTTCAAAGGTTTGTGCTGGTATATTTGCAGGGCAAAGAGGACACCCCGGCATCCTTCACCTCGCAAGTAACCGGACAGTGAGTTTGCATCCTGAAAAGGGCCCGATTGAAAACACTGGAGAGAACTTTGGGTGAGATGCTCCTTTAGTGACCTGCTAGTGTAGGTGAGTCTTGACAAAGCAGGGTATGATTGTGTGTTGCATGTAACCAGCCGAGTCCGATCTGGGTGCTCGTGATCCCCCCGAGCTCTTGGCGCTGTATCCAAATGCTGCGTTCCAAGGTACGGCTACTAGGCAGGACCAGCCAGCCGGGTGATTCTGGGAGTCCAGGGAACGCTCGGAGGACTTGGGGGGGGGGGGGGGGGGTTGGTATGTGCCTAGTGCTACCAGTACAGAGAGAGCGAGGTCTGCGGAGGGCAGGGCTCATGCTGCTAGAGGCTGGTGGTTTCAGGGAGTTGATCTGCAGCAGGCCCAGGCAAGACTTCCTCGCACTAAGGCCAGGTGGTGGTGAGGTGCCTCCTAACACTGGGCGTCCCGGGAAGCGTCTCTCGCACCCACACACATAGGCTGGGGATGTCCGGATCTGGGTGGTGGTGGTGGGAGCAGTGTGCGCAGAGCTCAGGGCGGGGTTTCGATTTCAAATCCCCTGGAGTTCCGGGGATGCAGGTTCAGGCCTATCCCTTTGGGTGGAATTCAGCCCTGGGATCAGGGACCTGCACCAGAGCTATGTACCAGGTAAGTCCACCTCTTGTGCAGACCTTCTGTAATATCCGCCTTCCCCTCTAAGCTCTTGGGGGCAGGACCCACACCTTCATCGTCCCATGTTTGTGCAACGCTGGGCACAATGTAGCTCGGATCCTGAAGGGGTGGCAGAAGTGTGTGTGTGGGGGGCGGTTAGGAGGATCCTCTGGGTCCCGTTGTAATACAAACCCTTCGTCATCACAATCCTCGCTAGCACCAGCCTCCTGTGCTATCAGGGCCCCAAGCAGCCAAAAAAAAAAAAAAAAAAGGCCGCGATCGCGATCTGCGGCGGCAATTCAGTGGGAGGTCTTTCGCTCCGAGCCGGAGCGAGGGACCGTCCGCCGAATAGCTGGACCTGCCGCCCCTCTCCGGAGTGGCCGCCCCAAGCACCTGCTTGACAAGCTGGTGCCTGGAGCCGGCCCTGTGTGCTGTGACCGATGCAGCTTGCCACTGGAAATGAGAAATTGCACTGGGAACATTCACTAAACCCTAATCATTTTTCTTAAGCCCTCTATCTGAATTCCCGTTACAAGCTTGAAATTGGCCACAGATTGCAATGAGGTGGCCTACGGGCTAGGAGAGGAGATTTGTGCAGCCCAGCGATGTCTCTGTTGGCCAACGGCGGAATAATCTCCAGAGATGAAGAGAGCGATAGGGCCTGGAGCAGCGCAGGAATCTATGCTGCCAATTAGCTCCTTCCCCTGGAAGCTTGGGGGGGGGAGGAGGTGGGGTGGGAAAGAGCCTTACAGGAGATAAACCTTAATTCAGCCGCGTGGCTTAGCGATTTAAACAGGAGCTCGCATCGTGTTTCCTTTGGAGCAGGATGCGTTGAGGCACTGTCCGCTAGCATGTGACGAGAGCCGGGAGATTAACCTGCCTGCACAAAGATGAAATTAAGCCCTCCTGTGTCTGACGCTCGTGTTGGCATGTTATGGCCTCAGGGTTAGGGCTGCCAACTTTCTAACTGCGGAAAACCAAACACCCCTGTCCTGACCCTTCTCCAAGGCCCTGCCCCCTGCTCACTCTCCCCCACCCTCGCTCATTTTCACCAGGCTGGAAGAGGGGGTTAGGGAGCAGGAGGGGGTGTGGGCTCTGGCTGGGGGTGGGAGCTCTGGGGGGGGGAGGCTGGGGATGAGAGCTTGGGGTTCAGGAGGGGGCTCTGGGCTGAGGCAGGGGGTTGGGGTGTGGGGGGGCATATGGGCTCTGGGCTGGGGCTAGAAATGAGGCGTTCAGGGTACAGGCGGGGATTCTGGGCTAGGGCAGGGGGTGAGGGGTGCAGGAGGAGGTGAGGGCTCCGGCTGAGGGTGCGGGCTCTGGGGTGGGGCTGGGGATGAGGGGTTTTGGGGGCAGGAGGGGGCTCTGGGCTGCCACCGAGGGGTTTGGGGTGTGGGAGGGGGTTCCGAGCTGGGGCACGGGAGGGGGTTCAGGTGCGGGCTCCAGGCGGTGCTGACCTCAGGCAGCTCCTGGGAAGCAGCGACATGTCCCTCAGGCTCCTAGGTGCAGGGGCAGTCAGGAGGGCTCCGCGTGCTGCCCCGGCCTGCAGGCACCACCCCACAGCTCCCATTGGCTGCAATTCCCAGCCACTGGGAGCTACAGAGCTAGCGCTTGGAGCAGCGCCTGCAGGCAGAGGCAGGGGCAGTGCACAGAGCCCCCCTGGCCACCCCTCCACCTAGGAGCAGGACATGCTGGTTGCTTCCCGGGAGCTGCACAGAGCCAGGCAGGGAGCCTGCTAGCCCAGCTGCGCCGCCAACCAGGCTTTTAAAGCAATGCTGACCAGAACCACCTGGGTCCCTTTTTGACCAGGTATTCCAGTCAAAAAATGCACCCCTGGCCACCCTACTCCGAGTCTGAGCATGGCCCCGTCAGGCCTGTTTTACCTAAGGCAGAGCCGGGGGGAAGCCTCCAAGCTAGGGAGCTAGCAGGCTGAGCTCTCCCTGTGAGCACTGGGCACATTCACTAAACCCTAATCATTTTTCTGAAGCCCTCTATCCGAATTCCCGTTACAAGCTTGAAATTGGCCACAGATTGCAATGAGGAGGCCTACAGGCTTGTTTTCAATCTAACCTCCTTGGCTCCCAGCTGGGTCTTCTTCCCCTCCAGATCCTTTGCCACTTCCGGTGGCTTCAGGAAACCGTTTAGGGAGTTCTGGGTGTTCCCTAGCTAGCCAGGCAGACTGCATCTGCTCCCTTTCGCTTGTTGCTGGCAGGAGGCTAAAGATCTCTAACCCAGCTACCAGTGTGTCCACACGGACTCTGGCTAGACCTCCTATGCAGAGAAGGGAGGGTCCTGAATCTAAACTCTGGATCTGGCCTACGCTGGGAAAGTTTGAATTCTGAGCCAGCTTCGAACTTCATCTCTCCTTTAGATGTAAGCAAGGTCTGAATGAGCTCTCCCCTGACATCTAGTGGTCAGCCAGGGGGAAAGACGTCAGGAGCAGAGTGTGTTTGCATAGACACGCCTACTCTGCCTAGGTGCGCAGCAGGTGGAACTGCTGCTTTGCCAAAATGATCAATTTTGGCTGGTTGTGGGTTACAAATCACTGGTATTTGAGTGAAGGGGTATGTGACATGTTATCTTGATTGTAGGAGTCAAGGGCAGCAGAACTGTGCGTGGCATGCCCTGAGTGAGCGGGTCACCCTCATCTGAACCTCACTTGCTAAGCAATGGGTAGGGATGCCAACACAGAGTGGGGGTGGACTCTGTCTAAAGAGTCCTAGCTGCCACTTGAACTACCCCTCTCCCCCATTTAATGATGGAGTTGATTCGGTTCAGTTGAGTGTCTGTGTTTCTAGGTGGTGATCCCCAGAACTGATATGACTGCTGCCTAGGTGTGAGGCCTAAGTTTTAGATCTTGTGTGGTGACAGTGGAAGCTGCTAGACTGCACTGGCTGTGGGGCTGAAATGGCTGAGGGCTGGGTTCAGAACCTCAGAACATGATATCGCGGGAGCAGCAGTGGGGGGGCGATGGCAGCAGAGAGAGCAGCAGCTATGAGCCACCTGCAGAGACATTGCTTGACGCCCCTTCCTGGGGGGAGGTGAGCCCCATGAACGCACCTCTGAGCTCCGGGTCTTCGCTAACCCGTGAGTGAGGTACAGTGGAGGGGGAAGGGAATGTTAAAGGGACATTTGTTCATTGGACTTTCTCACCACAAGGTAGGAAACTGAGGCAAAGCATGCTGCCCAACACACTGTGGGGTTCGGTTTGCTTATAGTCACATGGTTGTGGTATTTTCCCAAATGAATGCTGGGTTCCTTCTCCCCTTTAATAAAAGTTTTTATACCCAGACTCAGCGCTTGCGCATAACGTGACCCGATATAACACAGTAAAGCAGCGCTCCGGGGGGCGGGGCTGCGCATGCCGGCGGATCAAAGCACGTTCGATATAACACGGTTTCACCTATAACGCGGTAAGATTTTTTTGGCTCCCGAGGGCAGCGTTCTATCGAGGTAGAGGTGTATTGCCTTTTAGAGGCAGCGTGGGGCCAGTGTTTAATTTTCCCAGATTACTGGGTAGGGGCTCGGCCTCATTCTATCTTCTGTTGTTAAGAGGAACCCTTAAACAGCGAACCGGGCCCTTGTTGCTGCCAACTCCAGGTAGCAGAAGGATTAAGAGAGACAATTCCACCGTTCAGGGTGATCCTTTCTGACCCTTACTACTTCTACAAGAGCTGAAGGGCTAAACTCCCCTGATTATTCCTCAGCCTGGGGCAATGAAAGGGCTGTGGTGATGTCTAGGCCTTGCTCTGGTGGCTCCCACCTTCCCTGACGAGGGGAGAAGCAGTGTAGCCATTCCCTCTCCCAGCAAAAAGTACTGCTCCCACCGCCGCCTTAGAAACCCAGGCGTGTTTATTTTTTAAGCAACCCCCAGAAAAGCTCATTCTCCAGCCGCCGCCCACAATCTGCTGCAGAGAGGAAATTTGATGGGTATTTTGTGAGACGATATTCATTATTCAGTCCTTTTTTTTTTTTTTTTTTTTTTTATTAAAGGGCTCGCTGAGTTTTTAGCGGACCTAAATCATTTTGGCTACAATCACCAAGATGAAATAGCTTTATAAACGTCCAATTAAAAGAGATTCTCTCTGAATGCAGAATGGAAAATTGCGCTGAATGGGAGAATCCATCCTCATTTTATTCTGATCCGAAGGCGGCATAAATCGGTGATTTCTGGCCTCACTCGGAGTTTACTGAGTAAATGATGTCTGAAGAAAATAAATCTCCGCTCGTGCCCTCTATGAAGGGAGAAATTGCACACTGGCTGAGACAATTAAATTGGCTGAGAAGTCACTGGAATGAAACCTACATGGATTTCTGCTGTGCCGTTCTCCTCAGCTCCTAGAGAATGGGGTGGAGAGGGGCTGGAATGCTCGGGCGTTACAGCATCACATGCCTGAGGTATGGCAGAGGTGGTGGAGTGGTAGATTGGGGTGTCCCAGGAGTTTGGACACGAAAGGGGAACAATGTTCCAAGATTGTTAGTGCTCCAAGGCGGACAGGGGCCTTCACCATGGTTGGGGCCAGATTTTTAAAGATATTTGGGACCCCCAAGCTGTCTCAGTCCCACAGACTCCAGCTGTGGGGAGGATCCCCTATCCACCAGGATCCATTAACAGTCCGCTTGGGAGCAGGGTGCCTGGGAGGTGATACGCATGTTGCTGCAGCCTGCTCTCAGATGTGCAGAGGATTCCAGGCCCCCTCTTTAGTCAAGTCATCCCCAGGTTCCTTAGCGGTGGCTAAAGATGGGCAGCTCTACCACCTGTGGGCTGAAGGAATGAGGATGAAGGACGTGGCTGTGACTACTTTAGAGATGGACCATGTTGCCAAGCCCAGCCTGTGCTGCTCACGGGGTTTGGTTCAGCCCATTCTAGAGAGAAGGGGCATCTCTGCTGCTTGGAACTGGCTTGGACATTTTCTACAGTTCAGGGAGTTTGGCTCAGATACCCCTGAAGCGTGTGTGTGCGGGCAATAGATATTTCTATGCAAGGGAGGACCTTTTCCCGGAAAGATGGTTAGAATCCTTTTGATCATCTTTCCATGTCCCTTATAAGCTGTTTTCAAGGCCAGGCAGACATTTTTCCCTGATCGCCTTTCTCCTAAATGTTTGACACTTCTCCATACAGGTGCCTAATCCAAAATGCCAGGTTAGCCGCTGTTACAGCCTCTGGGCACAACACGATCACTGGAGACCCGCTAAGAAGCCAGGCAGCGATTGTGCATTCTCCGGGGGGAGGGGGAAGTACCCGCCTCTGCCAGAAAGCCCATACATCAGTTGTTTTTCTCTTGTAAATGTCGTCTCATCTACCAGATGTCATTTAAATTTTTATTTAGCATTGATTTATGGCTCAAAAGGACAGGAGGAGGTTTAAATTAAAAACACCGCGCGCTGCGGTAACCTCAAAGGACCAGATGGGAAAGGTTTTAAAAATCTAATTTTGCTTTTTGTCCCCAATACTGTGTATTACTCTCTTGCCCTTCACTCAGATGGGGCATTATACTCAAGCTGGTCAGTTTCATAATCATTTCTGGTTCTTGTGCCCCTACCCCTGCCCCTTCTCACACCCACACATCGGGTCCGGCAGCTGGGGACACCACCCCTACAAAGCAGGGGCCATGGTTTGCCCCTCAATGGGTCTGATCCTTAGTTACGCCCCGGGCAGCCTGTGATTTGAGTGCCTGTGATTGTGGGGGGCTGATCACCAGAGGGCCTGTGTGTCCACAGCTCACGTCCACCTGAGTGAGGATCAAGTGGAAGGGCTGCAGGATTTGCAGTCAGCTGCTATACCAGTTCGGGGTGCAACCTAGACCAGTGAGAGGTGATCACCGCTTGTCCTGTAACCCGCTGCTCTCAGCCAGCATACAAGCATGCAGTGAGCATCTGTGTCTCTATGCCTAAGTCAGCAGCTCTGACTCCAGCTGCCTGTTTGACCACGCCACGCCCATGCTCCGATCTCAGCCAGCCTTGGTTACTACTAGCCAAGGGACCACAAAGCAGCCCCGAAATTCCCCAAAACTGTCTGCCCTGAAAAATCCAGCCCTCTCCTGGGCCACTCAGGAGTAAGAAGGGCCATTGCTCCTTTGCAGAGACAGAAGCACAGGAGCTTGTTGCTTGAACCCGAGATGATCGCTTTGTGTCACGTTCCATTCTGGGGTGATTTAGAATAAAAGTAAAACAAGTTTATTTAACCAGCCCGAGAGAGGTTTTAAGTGAGGTCCAGCATAAGGGGTAAAGCCTGAAATCAAGTCAGCAAACAAAAGTGAAATATGCTTTCTATGGGCTAAGACTTAACTCAACACACTCCAGCCTTGCTTCAAGGTAGGTTCTTCCCAGCCATGGCTGACTTTCTCTCAGTCAGGACCTTCCACGGAAGCACAAGGGGCTGGTTCTCCTTGTCTTCCTAGCTGGAAGATCTTTGCCTAAGCAGGTTTCTCATCTATATTCAGTTCCCAGAGACTGCAGGCCTCCTTGGTTCAAGGACCCATCTGTCTCAGCTTGCGAGAGCTCCGGCCCCTTGTCTGTCCAGTGTGGATGACACAATGGCTTCTTCTCTCTCCTTGTATCATCCCAAATTCACTGATTTGTCCCTAGACTTGGGGTGATCTCATGCTGTTCTTCCCCGCGTGGGGACTTCCTATCCCTCTGTTGATTCATATGTAAATGGGGCTTCCCTTGGTTTTGGTCACACCTTGCTTAATTTCACTGAAGACAGGTAGTTGGGCCATCTCCCAAGCCACCAAATGCTGTAGAAAAGCTGTAGCAATTTGCCTTACCCTCTTAGTCCCCCTGCCACCCCCCTCCCCGTTTCTGAGAGGGAAGGGAATTCTCATTGCAGGAATAATTGTGTCAGCAGTTAGAAGGGGCTGGGGGGCGGGATTGTGAACAACCAGTGTTTGCACTTGTTCAAAGTGCCCTAGGCTGAAGAGCCGGGAGGCCGTGAGGGGACCATTTGAAAGCAATGGTCCCACAGGAAATCCGTATGGCTGCCGACAGAGGGGTCGGGAGCACGGCTCCGGCTGCAGAGCCACAATGCTGCACCAGTTTGGCCGAGCCAGACGGTGCTGTGACCTGAGGCCCAGGGAGCCTGTTCCTGACCAGTGGAGCGCAGGGGAATCCCCGGAAAACTTGATTTCTGGTGGTACCAGCTGATGCACTGTGTGAGTAAATGAGAGGGCAGATTCCCTCGCCAACGGAGACCTGGGGTCACTGCAGGAGAGTGGGAGAGAGGAGCAGGGACCCTGCTGGGGGGATGAGACCAAAATTCCCCCTGCCCCAAGAAATATCTACTTGACAGCACTGGTCAGTCTCCTCTAGGGTTAGGTACCTCGTATCCAGAAGTGCCCCTAAACCTGTAATGACATAGCCAATGACTGTGTGTTAATAAGGCCAGGTGTGCTCTGATCTGTTTCTGCTAATTAAAAAAACAAGAGCTGGTATTTCTGTCTTTTCCTCGAGATTCCTTATGAAGCTGCTGCTCGCCGGTCGCGCAGCTCTGCTAATGGCCACGGCCGCTGCGCCAGCCTTTGATCCTGGCAGCCGAGAGAGGCAGGGGTGGAGTGGGCGCTCCGGCTCCCAGAGGACGGAGAGCGAGCGTAATTAGAACTCGCTACAAAGCCGAGAGAACGAGGGACGGGGGCCTCTTCCTGCTTCCGCCTGATTATCTGGGGAATGGGGCTGGTGTAACTGGGGATGGCATCACTTATATAGGGCCTCTCCACCAGCGCTGCCCATTACCCTGATCTATTAGTCCAGTTCGGGCTTCGGTGACCCCTCCGTGGCTAGCTTGGATTTCTCTGCTGTCACCACACCGTGCACCGCAGTCACTCAGAACGTCATGGCAGCACTGGGGCCCGAGCCCGACAGCTGCCCCTTCACCCCCACACTGCAGTGATGGCGGCGGCAGCAGGATCAGGGTCAGGGCTGGCAAATGTCCCTGTATTATTGTAGGTCCCTCCTCCACTCCCTCCCCTCTTGCTAACTAAACAAAGGTGAAAGTTACAGGGCAGCAAATGTCTGATCACTGGTTTGGCGGGGGAAATCCCTCTGCCACCCAGACGCAAAGGGCAGGACCTTGAAGAGCCATTGGACAGGTTCCTGGATGCTCTGGCTGCTGCAGGGCCGGTATTTTACCCCGACTCAGATGCCCCCTGCTGGAGAAGTCCGAGATGGGCCTGAGTCAAACACCCCAGAGCTTGGGCCCCGGAATCTGGCTCCGAATTTCATTGCGTGAGGCCGTCTCCGTTCAGTACTGAGGGCCAGGAACCATCGGAGCTGTGCATGGTGTGTCGAAGTGAACTCCGGGGCCTTATCTAATCCTTGTCTAGCCCCAAACCCACTCCTGGCGGCTCTTGCCCTCCCCAGCAGCACTCGGCTGCCTGAGGACAGAACAAAACCCTTTCAGGGGTTTTCCAGCAGGCCTGACAAAACCTTGGGAGGCTGAATGGTCCAACCTGGGGGGTCCCTTTGCAGTGCCCCCATGGGGCCTGTCCATAGCTCTGGAGCCAAGAGATTGTCTTGTGACAGCCGTGTTCTCTCTGTCACTCTCCCGATGCTTGTGGGGGCGGGGGGGGTTCTTCCTGCGGGAGGCCGGGGAGACCCAGCTGGGGTTGGGGCGAGCCAGGTGATGACTTGGGTTGGATTTGCCTCCCGAGGAGGTGCAGGGGATGCGGGGAGGCTCAGACATTGCCTGCAGGAAGCAGTTGGCCACCAACTCAGAGGACTAACCTGTGAGTGGCTCACCACCTGCTGCGCTGCCCCGGCCGTCCAGTGAGATCGATGGACAGTTGGGAGGTACCAGGTGCGCAGAGTGCACTGGCAGGTGCACCCCACCTGGGCAGGGCTGGGACATTCCAGAGCCGCTGGGCAGATTATAAAAGAAAGGAGCGGACCTGAAACCCACCACCAAGGGGGCATCGGTGAGGCCCTGCTAGCCAGCCAGCAGCCTGGGTTTTCATGTTGATGTAGCTTGTGCTCCAGCTGCCAAGTGATGGCCTGAGAGCAGAGTGTAGCTGGGGGGCGGGGGGGTCCTTTGAAGTGAACAGAGGCGGAAGTTGCGCCTCACACAACTGGGCTCTTGATAAGTCAGTGCTGGGGCCGCCGAGTAACTGCAGGAGACAGCAGTGTTGTTGGGGTACCCAAGCACCTACCCCAAAATCTGCCCCACCCTGGGTCTGGCCGAGGGAGGCCGAGGGCACCCTTCCCTCTGGCTGGCCGTGCAGGGTCTGGAGCGGTTGTTGGAAAACCATATAAGGGGCTGGCTTCTCCCGGGGCAGAGGGAGTTGTCCCTGCTCCTACCCCTGGCCAGCCTGCAGAGTGAGCTAGGAACTTGGGCCAGGCCTGGCATCCCCAGAGCTCGCTAACTCTCTCAGGTTATGTGGCACCATTTAACACACCCCTCCCTCCCTAGCCTTGTGCCCCCCACCTCCCCGCCAGCCCCATCTTATGCCTCTCCCAGAAGCAGCTGGTACCTGCTCTGCTTGACGGCTCAGACTCCACAGGCCTCTTCCCCTCCACCTGTCTCCCATCCATTAATCTTCCTTTCCCTCGCCTTGGCTGGCGTCTGACAGCTCTGGGCTGAGAGACTCGCCAGGAATCTCTGGCGCTTTGCGGCTCGCTGAAGCTCCGGACGAAGACGCCGGCTCCCTGGCTGCAGCCTGTCAGGTTCGGAAGCTACAGGTTGTCTCAGCCACGCGCATGGAGAAGAGCGGCGAGGCGGAAAACGTGAGATGGGGGGGGGGGTGGAGGAGATGGTGGGCAGGCCCCCCCCCCCTGCACCCCTGGCTGCACCTGTCTTCTGAGCATCCTGTTTGCTGCCCTCTGAGACGTGGTCTATTTAATATGTTCAGCAGCCCCCAGCCCACTGGGCCCAAAGGCTTCTGCCATCTGCTTACGTCTGTTCCAGGGTAGGAAGGATGGCCCAATGGTTAGAGCCCTCGCCTGGAACCTGGGAGACCTGTGTTCAAGTCTCGGCTCTCCCACAGAGTCCTCAGGGGAGTCGCCCTGTGCCTCAGTTTCCCATCTATACACTTGGCATAATATCTGTACCCTGCCGCCCAGGGGGGTGGTGAGGAAAAATGGCCACCTCTGGAGTGAGTGTCAGGCCTGTGGGAAGGAGCAAGCTCGCGCAGCTGTGGCTGGCTGGCAAGGAGAGGAGCCTGGAGCCTCCCTAGCGGGAAGGCAGGCCTGAGGCCCGGCTAGTGGGGTTGTCAGGGACTTGCTCGGGGGAGGTGGAGTGAAGCTGGGGCACCGGGTGCTTAGCAGAGGGGTGGGTCTGAGAGCCCCGAGGGCGAGTGGATTGACAGCCTCAGGGCAGCTGAGAACTAAGCCCAGGAGGGATAAAGCCTCCTTTATTCTGAGTTTGGGGATTGCGGCTTTGGACTCCACCACCCCAGTAGTGGGGAGGGGGGATTCACCGTTCATAGTGACCTGGCTGGAGGGCTGAGCCATAGGCTAGCAGAGTGGGCTAGAAACAGTGGGGAGGAAACTGAGGCAGCGCAGCTGCAGCGCCAGGCCCTGCCCTGAGGAGCCGCGTCCCCTCGAGGGGTGGGGCTCAGCGGCTGCTCACCCAGCTAACCAGGGAAGGTCTGTGGGGCAGAGCCCTGGGAAGCGAGGGAAGAGATGCGCACCCCAAGCTCATCCTTTGGCCAGTCACCGCTTTCTCTCCCTCCAGCGCTGGCTCGGTTTGACCAGACGCCTTGAGGGGCAGATGAGTAAGCAGGTGGGGGGGCCGATTCCTGGTTTAACGTCCTATAACCCAGCTCACCGCACTCCACCCCTGCCCCGCCCTGCGTTGTACCTGGAAAGAGGCGATAGGAACTGCAGGGCCCACGCGCCAGGCCTCTGGGAGCTGCAGCATGGCCGCCCGTGACAAGCAGCGTTTAATAAACCCGACACATTGCTCGACTAACAAAGCGGGGAAGGTAGAGTCATAAACCGAACCACCCTGGCAACCACAATTGCTTTGCAGTTCCCCAGTAGCTAATTAGGGACCTGATGAGGGCGAGAGTGGAGGAACCTGCCAGCGGTTCCCCCAGGGAAGGTGGGGGAGGCATGGCCGTGGTGCTAAGGCAGCACCTGCAGCCTGGGTGGCCCAGACTGAACTCTGGCACATTCTGCGACCACCTGTGACTGGAGGCTGCGTTCGCTGCTCCCTCCACTGGCCCTGGCTGCTAGGGCAGAGTCTGCAGCTTCCCTCCACCCTGCTGCTTTGGGCCCTTTGCCTGGGCCCCGTTCTCCTCTCTGGCTCTCCTTTCCCAGAGCCCCATTCTCCTCTCGGGCCGGTGGGAGTCGGCGTCACTCGGCTGCGGTCAGTGGTGTTCCAGTGGCAAAGGCAAGGGGAGGGAGGAGAGCAGCTCTTTCTTCTCCTCTGGTGACTGGCAGGTGCTGATCTCTAGGGTTCCAGCCTTGCCCTCCTTACATGGGAATGGCCATGCTGGGTCAGCCCAAGGGTTCCCCTAGCCCAGTGCCAGCCGCCTAGGGAATGAACAGAACGGGGCAATTTACTGAGTGCTTGTTGTCCACTCCCAGCTTCTGGGTTAGGGACACCCAGAGCATGGGGTTGTGTCCCTGACCATCTTGGCTACTAGCCATTGATGGACCTAAGTTCATAGAGGATATCTAATTCTTTCGTGAACCCCGTTATAGTTTTGGCCTTCACAACATCCCCTGGCAAGGAGTTCCACAGGTTCACTGTGCGTTGTGTGAAGAGGTACTGCCTTTTGTCTGTTTTAAACCAGCTGCCTGTTAATTTCATTGGGTGACCCCTGTTTTTTGTGTTATGTGAAGTAGTAAATAACACTTCCTTATTCACTTTCTCCACACCAGGCATGATTATATAGACCTCTGTCATATCCCCCCTTAGTCGTCTCTTTTCTGAGCTAACAGTCCCAGCCTTTTTCATCTCTCCTCCTATGGAAGCTGTTCCAGACCCCGCATCACTTTTGTTGCCCTTCTCAGTACCTTTTTCCACTCTAGGATCTGTTGTGAGAGAGGGCGACTAGACCTGCACGCCGCATTCCAGGTGTGGGCAGACCAAGGATCTATATAGTGGCATTCTGCTACTGCCTGTGTTCTCTCTCCCTGGACGCGGGGGCTGCATTGCTGCCTCATGGGTGCTCAGAGGTGCAAACGCATCTCAGCTTGCCAAGCGCTGCAGGGAAACGAGATAGTAAAACATGGGCTGAACTGGGAGCACCCAGGTTGTTTCCAAATTGCCTTTAGTGAATCAATCTCTCTCTCACACACCCCTCCCGCCCTCCTTCTCTGGGTGCTGGCATCTTACAGGAGGCTGAGAAAGGGAAATCCTGCCTTGTGGTGGGGAACAGATCCCCCTTGGGAATGGGGGAGGCTCAGAGAGGGAGATTTTCAGGTGCCCCGTGCTGGGGCTGTGTTGACTGACAGTCCCAGCTAGACAACGGGTCCTTGGCGTATGGGAAACGAGTCACGCTGAGTCCAGGTCCTAGCTGACAGATGCCCTCCACTGGCAAGAAACACAACCCCTCTTCACCCCCTCCTTGGCTTCCTGGCCAAGGGCATGCAGGCTGAGTTGCCCTCCCCTATCCAGGTAGCTGCTGTGGGCAGGGTTTGCCATGCCCCTTAGGGCTGGCCCGTGGAGGAGCTGGCTCAGATATTTGCCCCTGGGCAGACAGGATTTGCTCCCCCAGGCGGTCGCATGGAGCAAGAGTAGCCATCGGCCCCTGCAGGGCTCTGGCCCTGTCTAGGTCCAACACGCTCTGATGAGCAACGTGTTGCGTTCGTAACTAGGGCGGCTGTCCTAAGGGCAGAGAGCGAGCAGGGGAAGAGAGGAGGTCGCCGAGTCTATTCATGAAAAAGACAATGCGAGAGGAAAGAGCGACTCGGCTCGCAGCTTCTATTCACGCGCCTCACACTTCACTCCTCTGGAGCCTGGGGATAACGGACACGCGCACTGCTGGTGTTGTGACGCTGCAGGAGAACCTGGGCTAGCCGCCGGGGGAGGAGCGCAGGTTCTGGGCTGGCTGGGGCGTTAGAGGGAAGTGGCAGGAGCTGGAACACAGGGCTGTCGGCGGGAGCAGAGGACACTGAGAGGATGATAGGGGGAGCTGGTGAAGGCCCAGGAGAGCAGGCAGTGATTTGCCCCAGAGCCCATCCCATCCCCGCCTGTGCTCAGCTCCTGCTCCCTGCGGGGGGTGCCAATGTCTGGGAAGCCCTGCTACCCAGCTCCCCACATCACCTGGCTCCAGCAACGCCTCTGCCCCACATTCCCAACGGCTCCCCTGTCAGCTCCCACCTGCAGCGTCCCTGGCTCCCACCGCTGGCACCAGCAGCTACCACCTTGGCGGACGTGGGGCGGAAAAGGGACTGGCAGAAGCCCTGAAACGCTGTTCCAGCTCCTAAAAGAAGCACTGGAACGGTGTAGGGGAGTGTTCTGGCACAACATGAGCGCAGCCTGTCGCCAGGGGGAAGGGGGCTGCGCCCTGGCAGATTTCTCTCTTCGCGGCTGTTGGGAAGTTCTGAGCAACCCTGGGAGGAGGATAGCGCGAGAGTAGGTTTGTCACTAGTCAGCTGACACCACTGCGTGGATCTGCTTTGTGATGGGAAACGGGGCTGCTTTCGTGTGGGGAGGGAGTGTGCGTGTGACAGTGCAGAGGTGAATCTTCAAACTCAGCCCTTTGAGTAGCAAGACAAATTCAGCTGCACGAGGGACTGGGAGTTCCTGCGCTGTTAGGTGTCGGAGCTCCCTGGCCTCTGCTGCTGGCTGACTGGTGGTGCTGGGGGCAGGACTCTGTTCCCTTCCAATGCCTGAAAGCATTGGCACCCCGTCACGTCACAGGGAAAGTGAGGCATGATTTGCCTAGGCCCTGAGAGGGAAACGGGGTCAAAGCCAGGGCTAGAATTCCTAGGGAACTGCCGGAGTGGTTCTGCCCTCTGGTCTGTCTAGTCCAGGATCCTGACTCCGACGGTGGCCTGTACCTGATGCTTCAATTCAGTGGGAGGGGCAAGATCCCCTGTACTGGGTATTATGGGATAAGCTGCCTGCCCCCAAAGAGCTAGTGGTTGGGTTAAGCCCTGAAGCAGGAGGGTTAGCTCCTTTCCCAAGCACTCGGTTTGTTCAAAATCTGTATTATTGCCCCTCGGCTGTTCTTGCTGTCCAGTCCTTTTTTTAAATCCCACTAACCTCTTGGCTTCCAGGAAACCTTGTGGCAATGGGTTCCACAGGCTAATCCGGCCTTGTGCGCAAAAGTATTTCCTTTCTAGCCTCCTTAAACGTGCTACCCTTCCCTGTCATTGAACGTCCCCCAGCTCTCATGTTGAGAAGCTCTTCCTGGCTCCAGGAAAACTCGCCTCTTCCCTTCAGTCCTTTTGGCCTCTCTAGCTAAGCAGGTTCAACGAGCATCTCTCATCCATTTCCAGCGTGTGTAGAGAAGGCTAGGACTGGCCCAGATCAAAGCCTGGGCTCCTAACCCCCAGGCACTTTGCAGGGGCGGAGGGAGGTGTTGGAGTCTCAAAACAGCTCAAATACTGCAGACGTTTTGTACATCTCTATGATGGGCCCAGCCAGAACCGCCCTGTGCTAGGGGCTGCTCATCGCTCCGTGTTCTAGGCCGTGAGCAGATACATAACGAACAAGAGGGAGAGAATTTCCGAATGAACGATTTATTCTCCGAGAATGTTACAAGTAATGTACAACGGGAGGCCAATGCCTTCTGCTTTTGTGCTTGCTTTGCCCAGGTTTCTTAGCCTCCCGGAGCCACGGCTGGGGCTGAAACCCAAGATCTAGCTACCTTCCAGCATTTCCCCCCATCCAGCTAGTGCAGCCGTAGTGTTATTTATTCAGGACACCTCCCGCGCCAGAACCCAGCTCAGGGCTACGTCGCCCCAGCCCAGCCCCCACATGGAGCAATTCTCTGCTGTTCAGCGCGAAGGGGAGGGAGCCCCACAGCAGGAAGTTGTAGACTGAGTAAACTGGGATCTGCAACTAGCCAGCGGAGACCAGGCCTCGGGTTATACTCACCCCTACAATGGCTTCTCGGGGGGCCGAGCAAGCCGGTGAAAAACAGAAATACAAATACCCATAAACACAAAGGCTTGAAATACAAAGGGCCACAGGTTCTGCAAATCCAGGCGTGAATTAAAACAACAGCTACCTGGGTTTATGCTGAGCTATACAGACTCACGTGGATACAAACCTCAGCCCCTGGGTGGGGCAGTCCGGGGCTCTGTATTCATGCTACAGAGGGCACAGCACATCCTGCTCGCAGGCCCGTGCTTTGGTCAGAAATAAATCTGGAGCTAGGCCAGGACCAGAGCATCTAGGAATTCTGCAGGGGTTTGAGATGGGGGCTGGTTCCCGATTTTGCAACTGGTCCCCTGTTTATAATGGGCTGAACCAGAACTCTGGATCCAAATACGCCCGATCTTTGCATCCAGATTCAAAATTCACGGCTGCAGCCCATGTCTAGTAAAACCAGATCAATAATACAGGCAGGCAGTATGTATGTGGGGGTAAAGTCTATCTAGTCTAGCTCCCCTTCCTTCCCCACTCGCGGGCCCAGGACAACTTAAACTCCAGTCCCAGCGTTAGCTGCCCTCGTCTCTCCCCAGTTCTCACCTCCGGTCCGAGGAGGGAGGTACAGCTCTGCAAGCAGCACTTAGCTCCCCGGGACTGCCGGTAACCCCGGCTAAGAACAAACGGGCCACCAAGCCAACGCTGCCCGAGTCGGCAACCTTTGGTCCTTAGATCTCTTAGACCTTAGATCTCTGGGGCAGGAGATTCTCCTTCTGGTGGTTTTGCCATCATTTACGAGCCAGTGGAGATGATTCTCTAGTGCACTCATTGATCTGGAAAATGCCAGCATTCAAAGGGTTAAATAGCAAGCGCCCCTCTCTCTTTGTATTTATTTCTGTGCAATGCTCAATGATCTCCTATGAGGCCCCGTGAAACCTGCAGCTGCCTTGCGGGGGGCGTTGATGTTGGCTGCGACACATTATCTGGTGAGCAGAGCCCTAGTTGGTAGGGTACTGGGCTGTTTGCTGCCTTGTGATGTTATCCATAGCCAGTCTGCATCCGATGAAGTGGGCTGTAGTCCACGAAAGCTTATGCTCTAATAAATTTGTTAGTCTCTAAGGTGCCACAAGTACTCCTGTTCTTTTTGCAGATACAGACTAACACGGCTGCTACTCTGAAACCTGTCTCTTTTTGAATCTTAAGTTCTTCACCTTAATGACTTCATGTGGCGGTGAGTTCCACAGTCACTGTGAGAAAGGGGATTTCCTTTTATCCGTTTTGAATTTCCCACCTTTCAGTTTCATTGGGTGTCTCCTTGTTTCTGTATTATGAGACAGGGAGAACAGAAATTCCTCATCTACCGCCTCTGGCGCACCGCTGCCAGTTTAACCGCCTGCTGTCTGTGGCGTTGTGTGGATTTTTTTTCCCCATCCAGTGTCAGGGCTTCCTCCAAGGCTGGAAACAGGAACCAAGCCCAACTGATGAGCTCAGAGACGCAGTGGCTCTCAAATTTGTATAGCTCTTCTGACAGTGCCACAGCCTAGAGGTGCTGGCAAACCCTCGGGAAAACAAGAGCGTCTATTTCGAGATCTGTGATCCCTGCCTGGGGCTGGCTGCCTCACCACCAGGCTGCAGGGGTGGGAACCAAGCCACGTCAGAGTGTCTAGGCACAAAGTGGGGGCTGGTTTGATTCCCCCTGGATCACCTCAGTGCTGGCCCCCTCAGTCTCTGTGCGCCCTGGACTTTCCCTCACCCACATGTGCTCTGTGAGAGCCAGCGCTGGACATCAATGCAGATCGGATCTGGATTTTGAGCCCAGCGTCCCCCAACCAGCCTCCCCTGTTCATGGGGCGCGTCTATATACGGAGACGGGGGAGCCATGGAGCTGGGGAGGGAGAGGTCTACACCACACTGAAGTACAGCTCGTCCCCGTTGTCTGCCTTGCTCCGTGGTGGTGGCTGCTGTCGCTTGGGGAGAGCCGTGTTGCTCGCTGTTGGGGGCTGTTTATCTTCCTTGTGGTCCAGGGGCTGGGAGGTGGGCGGCAGGGGCTCCCTCGCCAGGCTGTAGCTGGCCGTGGCCATGTACAGGCTGCGGGGCGGCGGCTCCCCCCCGCACTTGCACAGCCGCTTGAAGGCGGCCCGGAACTTCTGGGACATGAGGTTGTAGATGACGGGGTTGATGGCGCTGTTGGCGTAGACGCAGAGCCGGCAGAAGAGGACGAACCATGGGTTCAGGAAGGGGTTGTCCATGAAGGAGTTCACCAGCACCAGCGTCCGGTAGGGCATCCAGAGCAGGGCGAAAAGGATCACCACCACCGCCAGCATCTTGGTGACCTGCAGAGGGGACACGGTGGGGAGGCCTAGAGGGTCGCCATGGGGACAATTCGCCTCCCATGGAGACCAACTCCCAGACCCCAGTCTCACCACAAAGCCCGTGGGCCGGCAGCCCCAGCCCAGTTGACTCGCTGCAGCTGAAGCACTGTCTGGGCAGGTCCCCGTAGTCACAGTCACCAGGGTCAGGCCTGGAGCCACGTCACACCCTCTCCCACCCAGCCCGTGGCTATCGGGCCAGCAGGGCCTGCTGGCTCAAAGCTGTGGGGGCAGGGAAGGACAGGGGTGGGATTCAACGTCTTCCCCTGGCTTCGTGTTGCCTGGGGATCTGCGGGAGCAGGGCCGCGAGCTTTGCACTGACTGCTTGGCACCCGGCTTGCTGTCTGCACCCGGCGCTCCTGCTTTCACAGAGCCGCGAGGTGGGAACCCAGCCAGGCATCCCCGGGCATCCCTGAATGTCCCCGTGCCAAGGCATGGGGGCCCTGCCTGAATCCTGCAGGCTGAGCAAGCTGCCTCCTCCGGTCTCCCACAGGTTCACAGCAGGGAGGAATTAAGCAGGGCTGGAAACTGACAGCCCCTGGGAGCTCTCTGGAGGCAGCTGGGAGGGAGCCCCGCCCCCCCCAGCCAGTGACCAGAGGGCTGGGCTATAATCAGAGCTTGGCTGGGGGGGCTGGGGGGTGTCTCACCTAGAGTGGGGAAGCAGACCTGCCAGCGGCACCAGCACCATCGCTAGGACAGAGCAGCACTGCCTCCAGGATAGGCAGCTCCGGGACTGGATCGGACCGGACAGGAGCACTGGGGCGGGGGGTGGATTGGCTGAAGTGTCTTTTGACGCTATGAGCTACTGAAATCAGCCCGACACAGGGAGGGCCAAGCGAAGGCTGGTTTTCTGTGGCTCGCTCCCAGACAGCCACAGGTTCTACTCCCAGGGTAGCTCTGCAGGCGTTAGGGCAGGGGAGGGCAAACTATGGCCCACGGGATTGCCAGCCCCGTGGAGCTGCGAGGCTAAGGCAGGCTCCCTGCCTGCCCTGGCCCCCGCGCCGCTCCCTGAAGCGGCCAGCACCACGTCCCTGTGGCCTCTGGGTGGGGCAGAGGGCTCCATGTGCTGCCCTTGCCTGCAGGCACTGCCCCCCGCAGCTCCCATTGGCCGGGAACAGGAACCACAGCCAATGGGAGCTTTGGGGGAGGTACCCACAGGTGAGGGCAGTGCGCGGTGTAGCCCACTGCCCCACCCCACCTCCAGGAGCCACTGCCGGACATGCTGGCCACTTCTGGGACCAGCGCAGGGACAGGGCAGGTAGGGAGCCTGCCTTGGCCCCGCTGCACACCACTGCCACCCCAGAGCTGCTTGAAGTAGGTGGCACCGGGCCAGAGCCCACACCCCGAAAAACCCCTCCCACCCAGATGTGGCCCTTGGGCCAAATAGTTTGCCGACCCCTGCATGAGGGGCTGGACGGAGCAGAGTTGTGGTCTGGGGGTCAGTGATCCCCTGAAAATCCATCTTTCCCCGAGCACGTGCTGGGCGAAACCTAGCTAAGAGCCCGGCAGCCCCCAGCCTGACTGCCCGGCGCAGCCAGGACCAAGCCAAATCAGCGAGAGCCGGTAGCACACGGGAGCCAATGCCAATCTCATGGCCCCTGCTTCTCACAGCCCCTTGTTTCCTCGGCTTCTCTTCTCCCCGTTGAGCGCCTGGGAAATGGAGTGTTCAGGGAGGTGAAGGGTTAATATCCAGGGCTGGTGTGTGGGCAGGATCTGGTCCAGGGTCCCCACCCTCACCCCCGCTTTGCCAGAATGATCCACATTCCTGAGCTGCAGCACTCTTTATTAGTCGAGTCCCCGAAACCCACCCTACCCAACATTCCCACCACCCCTAAACTCCTGCCTGTGCCCCTCAATCCTGCCCTGGAGCCCCCTGCTAGCCCAGCCCTGGGCTTCCCCCACCACCACCACAGCTTTGCCAATTCTCCTCAGTCCTGATCTACAGCCCCTGCTAGCCCAGCCCTGGGCTTCCCCCCCACAGCTTTGCCAATGCCCCTCAGTCCTGATCTGCAGCCCCCTGCTAGCCCAGCCCTGGGATTCCCCCACCACCACCACAGCTTTGCCAATGCCCCTCAGTCCTGATCTACAGCCCCTGCTAGCCCAGCCCTGGGCTCCCCCCCCACAGCTTTGCCGGTGCCCTTCAGTCCTGCCCTGCAGCCCCCTGCTCGCCCAGCCCTGGGCTCCTCCGTCTCTCCCACACATGCTTTTGCTAGTGCATTTGTGTCCTGATTTATAAAAATCCTCCAATCATCTGCTTCCCTAGAACAAGTCTATGAGGTGCCGGTTTATTTCAGCCCTTTTTCGCAACATCCCCCATGGCCCTAATGTTATTCATGGGCTCCAGAAAGACAATCCCATCTCGGAGAATGATTAAATCCCTGTGGCACACCGGCCTGGATTCGCTCACTATTCATTGTGTCGGGCCCGAATAATTTCCTGTCGGCCGCAGTTAGGTTATCAGAGATGCGCGTCTCCCATTAGCAGTTCTGATGGCTTATTTATACTGAGTGGCATCACAGGGGAGGGAGAGAGAGCAGAGCAGAGCCCACATGTGGGGTTCGAAACAGAACTGGAGAAGTTCATGGAGGATAGAGCCATCAATGGCTATTAGCCAGGATGGGCAGGGACACAGCGCCATATTCTGCATCTCCCCAGCCTCTGACTGTCAGAAGCTGGGACTGGACGACAGAGGATGCATCACACGATTGTTGCCCTGTTCTGGTCATTCCCTCTGAAGCACCTGGCACTGGCCACTGTTGGAAGACAGGACACTGGGCTAGATGGACCATTGCTCTGAGCCAGTCTGGCCATTCTTATGTGGAACATCTGTGTCTTCTGCTGAGGTGGTGACAGCCCCTCCCCACAGTACGTTCTTAGTAGGAAGGACTGTTCTGTATTCCTGGCTCTGACGTTGTCCAGTGGCGGCCCCTAGACATAGCCACAGGGTTGGTTGGTATGTGAGAACATCTGAGGTGATTCCCCCCACCGGGCATCCTGCTATGTCAGGCCATATGCTGTGGGACCAGAGCTGGCCGGGGAAGACCACGTTGAGAACAGACCCAGCAGGGCTGGCTTTGTGTAGCCCACAGGGAAGGAGCCCTCTGGGGTCCTCCGGGGCCTTGCAAACTCCAGCGTTCCCCAGCACTTTCTGATTGTTGGTAGGTGAGGACCCGAGTCCTGATCCTGCCACCCTGAGCACCCAGGACTGCTCAGGGACTTCCAGGCAGGTTCAGGACTCTAGCACGGAATCGCCGGCTGATTTTAAAGCAGGGCTCATGATCAGACATCGGACGCAGGCGCAACCACCCAGGGCAGCTGACTCTGCTCCCCTCACCCTCTGAATCGACACCTGCCTGTGCTACTGACAAGCAGCCTTCAGTCCCAGCTGCACAGGGTGAGAGCTGGATCCCAGTGGCCCGTGTCTGGTGGGGGCCGCTCACTAGCTAGGTGGTGACTCCAGCATCTCTGGCTGGGGGTGATGACGGTGAAGCAGGGTGCTCTGTCACTGGGCTGGGCTTGCAGCATTGAAAAACACCCACTCCTTTGCTTTGTCACCTGCGTTCGACCGATCTGGTCATCGCTGTGGACGAAGAACTGTCGAGGTTCAGCCCGTCATTGACAGGGGCCCTTTGCGTCTGTGTAGCAATGCAGGCAAGGACAAAAGCAGCAGGCTCAGGGCAAAACATGGGGGTTTGTCAAAGTTGCTTCTTTGCCAGAAGAAGAGTTGCTTCTAAAGCCGCTCGTGGGGCTTTCGTTCCCCCCAAGGCACCTGGGAGCCTGTAACTTGATTTTTAAGCACACTAAGTGCGTAGCTCGTGTGCATCAGATAATTGCACGTGCAAATGCTCATAGCCTCTTGTGCATGGAGTCACTGGATCTGTCTGTGCAATTGTGTCAGCAAAGCAGCATGCAAATGTGCAACTCACTTTCTTGGGCAATTGCACGTTTAAAAATCAACCCCTGAATATGCAGCTCCGGGCACTGGAAAATGGGCCCTAGCAGGGATGGAAAATCCATTAACTGCCTCCTGGAGGTGGGGAAGGCAAAAGCCATGGAGGCGTCTCTGAAGGGTGCTAGCACCCAGGAGGGAGAACCAATTAGGGCAGGGGTTGGCAACCTTTCAGAAATGGTTTGCCAAGTCTTCATTTATTCATTCTAATTTAAGGTTTCGCGTGCCAGTGATACATCTTAATGTTTTTAGAAGGTCTCTTTCTGTAAGTCTATAATATAACTAAACTATTGTTGTATGTAAAGTAAATAAAGATTTTACAATGTTTAAGAAGCTTCACCCTGTCAAGCTTCGGCCTGTCAGACACACACACACACACACACACACACACACACACACACACACACACACACACACACACACACACACACACACACACACCCCGGCCTGTCAGACACACACACACTCACCTCCCTCCTAAGTTTAAATGCAGAAGAGAAGCATTTGTTCAGTTGGGCCCTTTGGCTGGGCTGCACTGGGCCGTCCGGGAACTGGCCAGGCTGTCCCTGGAGGCGGTGGTATTTGACCCAGGATTTACTGGGAAGCTGTCCCAAGTCAGATTTACAGCCCCCTCCATGCCACAGCAGCAGCACCAGGCCCAGAGGTAAGTTTCTGGCCAGTCTGCTGGCTCTGAGCAGAGTGCAGTTCAGTGGGTGGTGGCCAGAGGGGGTGGAGTGTGGATGTGGGTGTGGGTGTGTGTCAGGGCACCAGTGTAAATCAAGTCATGTCATTAACTTCACCAAGGGCTTGACCCTGCGTGCCTATGCCAAGGGAGGCTGGGGTGATGGGCAGAGTCTAAACCAAGGGTCCTGTGGTCACTAAACCATGGTCCTGTGTCCTGTGGTCACTAGGGCAGAGGTCCACAAAACTGTGGGGCGAGCCCCCCAGGGGGCACGGAGGGGCCCAGGCCAGTCCCCATGGGTGAGGAGGGAGGGAATGCCACCCAGCTCTGCTCCTGGCCCCAGCCCCAGCTGCTGGTCCGGCTGCCAGGCCATGTCGCTCCCGGCCTTACCCCCAGCTCTGGCCCCAGTCTCGACCTCCTTACCTCTGTCTGCATCTCTCCTCCCCGGCCCAGTTCTGGGGGCCATGAGGTAAAGGGGGAGCATGAGGTAAAAAGTTTGAGGGCTACTGCACTAGGACCCAGCTGTTCCCCAGAGCAGGGGATGCCACGTTTCCACTCCTGCCTCCTTTATCCCAGCACTTGCCATCTTCCCCTTTGGTCCCCCGACAGTCTGACACTCGGCCACCTGCCTGTAATGTCCCCCTGGCTTAATACCCACACCTGTCTGCCTCCAGGTCCCTGGACATGGGGGTGGGGAAGGCTGAGCCGTGGTGGCATTAGGAGGATGCTGTCAGACACAGGACAGTTGCTGGGAGTTTGCCCCATTACCTGCCCCCACCCCATGTCCAGCCCCTCAGAGCCCATCACTGTCACCAATGTAAAGCGAGATGTGCCCCCTCCTTCATCCCCAGGGCTCAGCATGCGGTGTGGGGCATGCACTTTGCCTGGGGAGTTGGAAATTCCCCCCGTGCAGGGCCCAGCATAAGGCCAATGCCTGTCGCTTAAGGAGAGCAGAGTCCGGCACCAGACTGGGAGGCCTTGTGCTGGGCTCCTCCAGAGGGCTGCTCTTCCCCCTGAGAGTCCGGTTCCCCTCCTGTGGCTGCTGTGCTCAACTAGACGCTCCGGGGTGGCTGGGCATGTCCGTCAGCATGGAGGGCGCCTCCCAGCCATCTCAGCCTGGCAGTACTGAGCAGTGTTTTCCTTCTTTAAATAAAGATGCTCAGGTCACCTTTCCAGGGGGCCACCACCCCACAGTTTGCTAGAGCATCCATTTTGCATGCACACCGTGTGGTTTTCCCCAGGCAGCATTTACCAGGCGTGGGTCAGGAGGCCCTGCTGTGAACCTGGCTACGCTCGCTGGGCACAGAGCCACTGGGGAGATCTCCATACCTGCTTCCGGGAGGACAGAGCCCCTCTGGTCCTGGAGCGGCTGCTGGGCTTGCTCTCCCGTGTGTCCACTCCGTTCTTCTCCTTCCCGCTCCTCTCTCTCCAGGGCTCAGCGGTGGCCTCAGCTTGGTCGGGGATGGGGCTGGCGAAGAGGATTCTCCCGATCAGCCCGTACAGCATGGTGGCCACAAACAAGGGGGTGACAAAGAAGAGGGCAAAGTCGAGCAGGTAGATGGGCAGGTAGAGGTTGCGGGAGACTTTGTAGCCACACTCCAGGTGCTGGCTCTTGTTGACATTGATGTCCACCAGGAAGAACCAGAGCATGCAGTAGATGGAGGTGCAGATCCAAACGAAGGCAATGATGCGCTTGGCCCGGGATACCGTGCACATGGTGTGGGCGCGCATTGGGTGGCAAATGGCGATGTACCTGGGGACAGGAAGGATAGAGCCATGACACTGGCCAGGAGAAAAGGGCTAGGCAGGCAAGGTGGGACAGAGACGACTCGTGGCAGGCAGGAAGGGGACACAGAGGCCTTCTACAGCAGACTCAGCTGGTGCCATCTGCATGTTCACACTGGTCCTCAGAGACTTGAACACTACAAGCTAGAGCGGCAGCATGGGCTAGCAGACAGGGCACTGGACTGGGAGTCAGGAGATTCCTGGCTCTGCCGGCGGACCTCAGGCAAGTCATTTACTTGGAGGGCTCCTTTGCCTGTCTTGTTTATTTTGCATCACCGGTGCTGGAAGTGGGGGGACCAAGGGGGCTATGCCCTTCCCACACACACACACACTTTTGACAAAAGAAACATAACTGCAGAATTCCCCCCACCAGCAGAATTTCCCCCCTCCCTCCCGAAGAATGGATTCTGCCTGGGAGGTGCTGCAATTACACTTTTCACCCACCAGGGGCTGCTGTGGGCACCAGAAGAGAGGGCAGCTGGCGGAGCAGACAGCCACAGAAAGGGAGGGGGCCCTTTGGCCTTGCCCCCCCCCCCCTTCTACGATGGTTCCAGTCCCTTGTTTTGAATATAAGCTCTTTGGGGGAGGGACCTGTCTCTTACTATGTACTTTTCTTAGAGCACCCAGCACCATGCCCCCCCACCCCCGATCTAGGGCCGAGCCTCTAGGCACTACTGCTATACAAATACCAGAGACGTCCCTTTTAGCTGCTGGAGCCATTTAAAGGTGTGCTAAATGAAGTGGGGGGTAGCTCCCTTTTATGGACACCCAACCAGCCAGTTAGCTATAAAGTCCTTCTTGGTGGCTGTTTTCTGCTTGCTTTACCCTGTAAAGGGTTAACAAAGTTCCCCAGGTAAAGGAAAGGGAGTGAGCACCTGACCAAAAGAGCCAATGGGAAGTCTAGAACTTTTTAAAATGGGGGGGAAAGCTGTCCCTTTGTGTGTCAGTTGTTCTCTCTGGGCTGAAGAGACAGGGGCAGTAGGAATGCTGTGTAAAGTTTGAACCAGGTATGAAAAATTATCTTCCATGCCTAGAAGGATTCATTGGGACAGGGAATGTTTAGATAGATGTGATCAGGTTTATTTCTTTATTTTAGCTTGTGGATTCCTCTGTGCTAAACTCAGGTATTTTTGTTTTTCTTCTGTAACCTTAAGCTGGACCCCAAGGAGCCATTTCTGGTGTTTAACTCCTTTTCAGTTGCTTTATAAAATCTAGCAATAGCCTGATTTTCCAGATGTGTTTCCTTTCTTTCTTTTTAATAAAATTAACCTTTTTTAAAAACCGGATTGGTTTTGTGTCTTAAAAGGTTTGTGCATGTTTTTCAATCAGCTGGTGGTAACAGCTGGGCTTCCCTCTTGTTTGTTTTCTTTCTCAGCTTCCCTGAGGGAGGGGTGGAAAAGCCGAGGGGGCTCAGGGAAAACTTCCCAATTGAGTTTTTCCAGGATTTGCAAGAGGCAGGTTTTTCCCTTGGGTGGTGGCAGCGTTTACCAAATCAAAGTCAGAGAAAAGTTGTTACCTTGGGAGTTTAATACAAGCCTGGAGTGGCCAGTATTAATTTTTAGAATCCTTGACAAAAGGTTTACAGCTGGACTTTTCCGCCCCCCTCGGCCCATTGGAAAGAGCTCCCTGAAATGCCCCGCTGCACCATTTGAATCACGTTCAGCTACAAAATAACGAAGGCAATGGGCAGAGCACAGGGCTGCTGGGGGAAGGTTTCCTTGGCACTTATTAAAAAGCGATCTATACGCTGAACTTTCCTAACCAGGACCTGGCAGCTGTGTGAGGAGAGCAAGGCTGATTTGGAGTGGGGCTAACTCCAGCCCCGGGGGGGGAGGGGTGGGGAGGTCTGGCCTTTTGTGTGCTAACTCCTGCTTGTGCATGCTCTCTCTCATGCCAGCCTGCCCGTTCTGGCACTGTGCTCCGGGCAGTCGGATTTGCGTGCACGAAACCCATGCGTCCCAATGAGCAAAGAAAGAGCCTAGCCATTGGGACGGGGGCACCGTTCAGTGTCTAGTGACTGATTCCCCTTTGACCCGGGCTGGGAATGACTAGAGTTGCTACCACTCACTCGTGGGTGAGCAGCCTTTGAGAGGCCGGGGTGAACTGGGTCTAGTTAACATTAGTGCTAACTGTCTCCCTTCCAGGGTGTCTCACCAGAGAGGCCAAGAACTGAATAGGCACCAGAGACAGAACTACTGTCACATCCCTAGAGGGGGTCTGTCTGCATGAGGGTGGGGAGTGGCTTAGGGGAAGCTTGCCCTGCCTTGCGGGCAGAGGGCTCTGGCCCCCAGGGCTGCCAATCTAGCACCAAGAGCAAAGGGGCAGGCCGCGTCCTCTCCCACCTCTCCACGGTGAAGGCCGTGATGGAGCAGGAGGAGACGTTGATGCCCAGATACTGGAAGTAGGTTATCCCAAGGCAGCCAGCATGCCCATAGATCCACATCCCCGCCAGGCTGTCCGAGATGTTGGGCAAGCCAGCAGCCACCAGGACCATCAGATCGGCCACTGCCAGGCTAACCAGGTAGCAGTTGGTGGGCGTCTTCATCTCCCGGGTGGTGAGGACCACCAGCACCACCATGATGTTGCCCACAATCCCCACCCCGCAGATCACCAGCACCAGGAAGACCGAGATGGCTTTGTATTCGATCACGTCGAAGACAGCGTCGCTGCTGGCCAGGGAGATGTTTGTGGGGCTGTCGAACTTGCTGCTGTTCTCCATGGCTGCGGGCAGGTAGGAGGCCGGAGCAAGCGCCGCTGCCTTCCCAGGTGCTTCCAGATGGTGCAGCTCTATAGAGAACTGGAAGGGGCAGGTCGGTGTCCCCAGACACCAAGACACGATCTTTGGCCTTCGGCCCCAGCCGGATGCTTGGAGGCTTCGTCAGACCAAACCGGCTCAGCTTCGTTTGCTGCAGGAAAAGCACAGAGGAGAGAAGTGAAGGATTATGCGCCTCATCCCCTGCAAACCACTTCTCCAATTCCCCCACTCCTCCAAGGGCTTAGCCCGGCAAACCTCAAAGGGCGATTGATTTCTCATTAGCTCTGCAGGCATTGACCCAGCCCCTGAGGAGGGCAACACACTGTCTGTTGCCTGTCGTTCTTTATCCAGCATAACCCTGTCCCATGAAGCATGATGAGATCTGAAGCAGCGGGACTGGAAGGCTGTGGGCAACCCAGCGAAAACTGGGGGGGGATGAGGGCTCTAGATCTGTATCCGGTGTTTGTGTCATAGTAGGAAGGGGGCTGAAGGGGCGGGGGAGAGGAGGGCGGAGACATTTGCACATTTAGTTTGGTATGATTTTTATATCCAATGCTTGTTGGAGGGTTACCCTGTTCCTTGGGGCTTGTGGGTAGGTGGTAGGAACATGGGTGGTAAGGCATCTGGTCCATTGCAAAGTACTCCTGAACGGCTCTGTCACGGAGTCCCCGGGCGATGCTCTGGAACTGCTCCCCACAAAGCCAGTCAGGACTTTGGGGAGCCTCCTCTCCCTCGGAGCAGACCGCCTTCAGGGCAAGAAGCTCACACGGCTTCACCTCCTGGGTCTCTCCTGGGAGCATTCAGCATATGCCCCTCCATGCGCTTCCCACAGCGAGTCCGCCCCGGCGGGGTCCTGGGGAAGCCAAAGGGTTCTGCACCCAAACTTCGCAGTCAGACGTGACTCTCAGCCAGCCAGTAAAACAGAGGTTTATTAGATAACAGGAACGTGGTCTAAAACAGAGCTTGTAGGTCCAGCGAACGGGACCCCTCTGCCAGGTCCATTCTGGGGTCCAGCGAGGCAGACCCCCGTCTGCCCTCCCTTCCAGTACCCAGCTAGCTCCAAACTCCAACCCCCGTCCAGCCCCTCCTTCTCTGGGCTTTTTCTTTTTCCCAGGCCGGGAGGTCACCTGATCCCTTTGTTTCCAACACCTTCAGTTGGCACCTTTGCAGAGGAGGGGCCCAGGCCATCAGTTGCTAGGAGACAGAGGGTCGGGCATTTATGTACCCTGGCCCTTTGCTCTGCAGCAACCATACACCCTTATCCCACCACCTAGATACTTAAGAAGTGCATAGGGGAAACAGGAAAACATTAAGAACAGTCCCACTTCGTCACAAGCTCAACTCCTGCTTTTCCTTCAAATCTCTTAAATCACACCCTTCTTCCACTTCAGCTGCGGCTTTTAATTTGATTCCATCATAGGGGGATGATAAGGCCTTTTTTATCAGTCAGACAAAATCAAGAGTTTGCTCCTTGAAGTTTTGCACCAGCGTGGCTGCAGAGTATAACCGAGAGCTTTGCTGGCCCCGTGTTGTTCCTTTTCGGTTTCATGTTTAGTCCCTGCTATTCTCGTGTGTGTCTTGGGTTATGTTGCAGTGTCTTTTCATCTCAGGGCGGCCTGGTACACTACCGGGTTAGGGCGACGTAAGCTGCCTTGCGTCGACCTACCTGCAGAAGTGTCTTCACTGAAATTGGGCTCCCGCTGCTGTACGTGCCTCTCTATGCCGATTTAGCAACCCCAGCTCCCCAAGCAGCATAGAGACATGGTCAATGTAGTTAGCTCGCCAGTGTCAGTGTAGATGCTGCATTGCTTATGTCGACTGCTACTAGCTTTCAGGCGCCTTCCCACATGGACAGTACAATGGACACAAGCGCTCCTGGTGAGGACATGCACCCCCAAAACAAGGAGCCACGTGCACACGCAATTTGATAATTGCGGAGGCCGTATGTAGGGTAGACGTGGCCTCAAAAATAGCCAATCTTGCAGGTTTGCCCCAGTAGCTATATTCATTCTTCCTGATGCCTTTGTCATGATTATGTGCGTACTCTTTCGGAGCCCCTCTGAAAAATGATTCGGAAATTTGGGAAGCCAGTAACATGATGCTTCCAGAGGCTGAGGACAGTTTCTGTACGACACGTCTTTACCCTTGTGGAAGCATGACTACTAGCAAAGAATGGCTACAAAACTGCTTTGTTAAATGAAGATTTCAAACATTCGTTAAAAATCCAGACCAACTCTCTTATCCCCAGGAGCTGTTTTCACGTGTTCCCTCTCAAAGGCTGGGTTACTCTGAGGGCGGGGTTGAGAGGGTATGCGTGGGAGTGTGGTTTTTAATTCCTTTTTTCTATTTTGCTAAATGTGCCATGGAATAGGGTAGCCGGCCCATTAACTGGGCTCAGCGCTCCTGTTCTGGGCCATGTGCTCCCAGTTGGGCCAATTAAGAGGGCGGGACAGCACCAGCGGGCTATAAAAGGTCAGACAGGAGTCATACAGGACCAGAGCAGGAGATGAGCAAGGTGGTTCCTGAGAGAAGGCTGAAGGCAAGGAGAGTATCAAGAGCGGTTTGTTGGCTGTCATCCCCAAATCAGACAGCCAGGGCTGAACAGAAGAGTGGGGTTGCACTCTGGAAGATAGGGCTGGGTTGGCTGTCCTGGCTGAAGTGATTCATAGATTCTAAGACTGGAAGGGACCTCGAGAGGTCATCGAGTCCAGTCCCCTGCCCGCATGGCAGGACCAAATACTGTCTAGACCATCCCGGATAGACATGTATCTAACCTACTCTTAAATATCTCCAGAGACGGAGATTCCACAACCTCCCTAGGCAGTTTATTCCAATATTTAACCACCCTGACAGGAACTTTTTCCTAATGTCCAACCTAAACCTCCCTTGATGCAATTTAAGCCCATTGCTTCTTGTTCTATCCTTAGAGGCTAAGATGAACAAGTTTTCTCCCATTTCCTTATGACACCCTTTTAGATACCTGAAAACTGCTATCATGTCCCCTCTCAGTCTTCTCTTTTCCAAACTAAACAAACCCAATTCTTTCAGCCTTCCTTCATAGGTCATGTTCTCTAGACCTTTAATCATTCTGGTTGCTCTTCTCTGGACCCTCTCCAATTTCCCCATATCTTTCTTGAAATGCGGTGCCCAGAACTGGACACAATACTCCAGCGGAGGCCTAACCAGCACAGAGTAGAGAGGAAGAATGACTTCTCGTGTCTTGCTAACAACACACCTGTTAATGCATCCCAGAATCACGTTTGCTTTTTTTGCAACAGCATCACACTGTTGACTCATATTTAGCTTGTGGTCCACTATAACCCCTAGATCCCTTTCTGCCGTACTCCTTCCTAGACAGTCTCTTCCCATTCTGTATGTGTGAAACTGATTGTTCCTTCCTAAGTGGAGCACTTTGCATTTGTCTTTATTAAACTTCATCCTGTTTACCTCAGACCATTTCTCCAATTTGTCCAGATCATTTTGAATTTTGACCCTATCCTCCAAAGCAGTTGCAATCCCTCCCAGTTTGGTATCATCTGCAAACTTAATAAGCGTACTTTCTATGCCAATATCTAAGTCGTTGATGAAGATATTGAACAGAGCCAGTCCCAAAACAGACCCCTGCAGAACCCCAATCATTATACCTTTCCAGCAGGATTGGGAACCATTAATAACTACTCTCTGAGTACGGTTATCCAGCCAGTTATGCATCCACCTTAGTAGCAGCCCCATCTAAGTTGTATTTACCTAGTTTATCGATAAGAATATCATGCGAGACCGTATCAAATGCCTTACTAAAGTCTAGGTATATCACATCCAAGACTGATGGCAGAATACAGTGGGGTGTGGTGAGAACAAAGCTGGGTTTTAAGGACCATGTACACTGGGGTGATCGGGACTCTGTTGTGGGCCTCCTGTTATAACCTCTTTGCACTGATTTTGTTGTTAGCCTCTCTAGTCCATCAATATAGTTTAAGCTTCCATGGAGTTACCGGGGACCCACGAGGGAAACTGAGGCAGGGCAGCCATACGGGGCACTCGGGAGGAGGCCATGTGTTTACATGCCAAATAAGTTGTTAATTCAAAATATTTACTGCTAAAGCATTTGATACACTATTTTAAGAACATTTTGTTTGTATCTACTGCCTCAAACACTAAAATGGCTTGAATGTATGTTTAATTTGTTTTGGGGAGCAGGGCAGAGTGGGGCTGGGGTGACTAGTGCGGTGCCTGATTTCCTAACTTTTATTTTTTTATCTGTCCTTCAAAAACTGTACAAAACTCAGAAGGCCTCTATTACAACTTAAACCAATAGGAGTTAATTTCAGATGAACATAGAAGGCTCTGCAGAAATACATTTCTTTGAGTAAATGGAATAAGGGAAATTGGTATAAAAGTTAGACAGAGTCTTTCAGCTAGGGTCACTCTGCCAGTTTTGAAAGACAAATGTGAAAGGAATTATGTAGGAACAGGACATTTTATTCCTGGTCCAGAAATCAACAGATATAAGTTTAACTATTACATTTATGTAGGTTTTGCAAAAAGTTTGATAAATCTACACGCTCCTTTTGGAGAGTGGATCATGTTTGTTCAGATAACCACTAAAACACAGAACAGAAAGTAAAGGGGTTGAGGAGGAGGGTGGCATATGCCAACCTTCTTATCCCTGTCCTTTAAACCTTAGAAAGCCTTGGCTTGTGTTTTAAGTTTTGTAAAGCCCCTCTGTAAATGATAGGGGATTTTATACTATCCCCTGGAATCTACAGCTTTCTTCATGCGTGTCAGATGGTGAACATGTGAACTATATTTCCAGGTTTTTGTTCATCTGGGGTTGCTTTTGCATGGTGGGCTATTCATTTAAGCAAAGCTCTGCTAAAATTAACAGGCCTCCTTCGAGCTAAAGCCAATCGTGCTAATTTACAATAAACACGAAGAAATGCATTACCTTGAGTAAATGGAATAAGGGAAGTAATAAAAGTTAGGCAGGTATTCATTTAGGGTCTCTGCCAGTTTTCAAGGACAAATCTTATGTAGAAAGAGGCAATTTTTATTTCTGGTCCAGAAATAAAAACAAATCCGGCTAATTGCTAAATTTACATAACTTTTTTGTTAAAAGTTCAATAAAGGAATCTACATGCACGCCCCTTGTGACTGGCATTTTAGCTCTATTTTACATTTTAATATGCTATAGTGACTATTTCTATAGGCAGTAGATTTAGAAAAATCCTGCAGAGTGACTCAGGAAAATGTGATGCAATTTAATATTCTATGATGTGTGATTCTGCAAGACAGCCTGGGGTAAAAGAATGCCTTCTGATTGGCTGAGCCAATGAGGTGTGCTTTGTCCCAACCTCCCGGTACAAGGTTTCCAGTTTCTGCCATTTGGCAAGTAACAGTCCTTGGGGGTGAGACACTTATCTCTTCTTCCTGCCTTTTTTCCTTGGTAATGTCTGAAACTTAAAGGTGGTGGTGGAAAAACTGTACTCTGTGTAGCGTAACTAACTCTATGGCTGTATTTTCCTCTCTGTGTGACTAATACTATGTGACCTTTTGCAACTGTTCGATCAACTTTATTTAGAGTTATACTAACTGTGATTAAAAACAAATTCTTAAGATGCATGATGTGTATTAATACTTCTCCTTTATTCCTGTCATTAATACTTTGTACAGTTATTTAATGACTTTAGTTAGAAATATACTAACTGCATGAAAAAAAATTCTCTAAAACCTGAGGAAAATGCATGTTAACGTACACATGTCCTAACACTTTTTATTCTGCTGTTACTAAGATTTTGTATATATTATTTAATGACTTTAATTGGAAATGCACTAATGGCATAAACACATTTTCCTCTAAAAATGCATAATTCTACATATGTATTAACTTGTCTCCTTTATTCATCTCTCATTAAAACTTTGTCCAGTTATTTAATGGCTATTTAGAAATGTACTAAATGCATAAAATATATCTCTTTAAAAATGACAAATGCATGTTATGTATAAAGACTTTATTCTGTCATCCCTAAAAAAATTGAAATTATTATAGAACTTTATTTAGAATTGTGCTGTTAACATGCATTCTTCGAGAAAATTTTAACACCACTATAGTCTTCTGTCTCTGTGACTTTTCGTACCCCTGCTTACTAGACTTTATTTAGAATTGCACTTAATGTGGAACATATATTTTCTTCAAAGGAGGAAAAGGAATGGAAAACTCTATTAACTTACTTCATTCTAATGCTCCCTATAAGGTTAGATTAAATGGGAATTTTAAAGCGCGCGCTCTCTCTCTTCTTCCCCCCTCCCCTCCAAATGGCTGACAGCCCCAAAAATGCATGTGTCCAAAAATTACACCTAGGGACGGGCCGGAAGGCAAAAGGGACATGGAAAGCTGTCAGCATATATGATAAGATATAGGGTTAAAACTACGGTGCTGCCTATTCTCTGCTGCTCCCTTGTCCTCCTCCCTGCACACACGGTGCTGTAGGTGCTGGAGATAGAGGTGCTGGGGGGCTGCCGCCCGCACCCCAAGGCTGGAAGTGGTTTCCATCATATCCAGGGGTTACAGTTTGGTTCAATGGCTCTCAGCCCCCGCACTGGGCACGTTGGTCCAGCGCCCCTGCGCAGTGCCACTTGCTGCATGTTCCCTGGGGTGGGAGCTTTCTGGGGCAGGGACGGCCTTTGTCATGGGTCTGTACAGTCCCTAGCCCACTGCTGCCCTGGCTGCACTCCCATTGGCTGCAGTAATTCCTAGACAGACCCTACGCTGGGCTGGAGGGAAGGGGGAGAGACGGGGTCAGTGCCGTTAAGGGTTGCAGGTGTGGCAGGGAGGTTGTAATTACCCTGTCCCCAGCACAGGGAATTCACGGGTCAAAGAACCCCAGCCCTGCGCCCCTCTGGAAATGTCCAGTGAGCCCCCCCCCCCCCCCCCCCCCCAGGGCTTAATGTGTAACGAAAGCGATGCTGCGACACAAGCAATTTTTTTACATTCATAACTGATGCAGCAAGCCCGGAAGGTGCCCAGGCCTCGGAGCCGCCAGGCCTATAGGTGCCCGGGGCTCAGCCTTGGCACAAATTAAGCCCTGCCCCCAGCCCCCCGTTGGCTCTGCCCTGGAGGGACCCATTAGGATTCGAGCCACGCGCAGCATCAGCACCACTGCCGGCGGGGCCCGGCTGGGTCTGTGTGTTCGCCTCCACCCAGCCCATGTGCATCACCATAGTAACAGCTCCCCCCTGTCAGTCTCAGAGACTGGAGCAAATTACAAAATCGCTCTCGGCCCTAGAGGCCCGGCCCCTCCTCTTCCCAACGCGCAGACCCCCTCCGTGCGGAACCCAGGTGTCCTGGCCTGCGGCCCTGCTCCTTGCCCTGTGCGTTCGGCAGCTTCCCCGGCTCTGCACTGCAACCACCGGGCAGCACCAAAGGGCTGGGGGCTCGGGTAGCTCAGGGCTCGGGGCTCGCTCGCTCGCTGGTTCACCCCTCTCTGGCAGAGCCAGGCTGGAGTTCAGCGAGGGCCAGATCCGGCCGGGTGCTGAGCACCATCCGCCGCCCCCGAAGCCGAGGGGAGTTGGGGGCACGTAGCAGGATCGAGCCCGACAGGCTCATGCGTTAAGGGGTCTGAGCGGGTGCCGGTGGCTGGCTTGGGGGGGGGGGGGTGAACACTCCCCAAGAGGGGCTCTCCCCAGCTCATGGCCAGTCATGTCCAGCGGTCACTGAGCCCCCAGTCAACCCCCTGCCAATGCAGAATCCCCTCCCCCAGAGCGCATCTCCTGGGGCTCCAGGTAGGCTGGTGGGGAGCCCACGCCGTGATGGTCCCAGGGGACATGTCACAGCACGCACTCCCCGGGCAAGCTCAACCCGCAGCCCGGTGTCTGAGCCGGGGCAAACGGAAGGGTGGGAATGTAGTAGAGGATCAGAGGCTGGAAGGGGGAGGGGGTTAGTTCCTGGGTTTCACTGGGCAGCGTTGGTGGCTTTGTGGTGGCGGTTGTGTGCGGGGGGAGTTTAGATCCCGCTCTGGTGAGCTGGGTGCACGCGAACCAAACCGGGGACTTCGCGTTCACACCGCTGTGGGGGAGCGCACACGCTACAGAACCAGGCTGCTCGCTGCGCCCCGCGCGCTCTCCCGCCAGCGCTTCGGTGACTCCCCGTCTACGCCGGCAGGTTGGCACGGCGGGCTCCGCACAGGGGCCAGCGAGCGCAAAGCAGAGCCCGGAGAACCCCACCGCCCACTGCCCCCCCGTCTGCTCCAGGGACCGGGGCGGCCGGGGGGCGACCTCGGAATGGGACCGCGTCCGCGGCGCGTCAATTGCGCCGAAATTTCGCTTTGGCTCAAACCCAAACCCCAGAGCGCTCGCCCCGGATGCTCCGCTGTGGTTTTTCGTGCTGATTTTGAACTGATTTTCGCGCTGATTTGTGTTTATTTCGTAGGCTTGTGTAACACTCTGAAAGGGGCTGTTTCACACACACACACACACCCCCCCACACACACACCGCCCCCCGGGGAATTGCAGAAGGCTCCGGTGGTTCGGTTCGGACTCGAAGTGAACCCGAATCTCGACCTCCTGCCGGCCGCGGAATCTCCCTCCCCTGCCCGGCTCTTGCCGGGAACGAAGTTCTTGTCTCCACCACCTGGTTCCGCCTCATCGGGCCGCCCGGGAGGGAGCCCCGGCGGGGTCTCGCTACAAAACACACGCCGCTTGGGTGTCCAAACAGCTGCAGCCCCCCGCCCCCCGAAGGCGAATGGACCCAGCTGAGCCAGCCCGCCCCGCCTTGGAAACGCAACCGCGCCGGGCAGGCGGAGGGGGGGTTTAAGGACCGGTCTGGTCCTTCCAGACCCCAGGCTGCAGCCCCCGGACAAGACATCGCCCCGGGGGATTCCAGGAGCTGCGGGCTCGATGAACACTTGGTCAGCTGGCAGCTCCAGGTCACTTTCAAGCGGCTTCCCCACTTAGCAGTTGCCCTGGTCCCGCTCTGGTGCCCCAGGAGCCCTGCGGAGAATGACTTTGGCTCTTCCCCTCAAGTCAGATGCTCGACCCGCATTGACACGGCTGGCTCGCCTGGCTCTGTCCATCAGACACGCCCAGCCCCTGGCGATCCCTTCCCTGCCTTTCCGGCACAGTCCCCACCAGCCGCTCCAAAGCACCAAAGAAACTTCCCTGCAGAACTTACCTTCAACTGCATTTGCTTCCTCCTAGGATGTCAGCTGGAGGAGAAGCTCCCCCAAGGCTGGCGCACCGGCCAGGGACCCAATCTCGCCTGTGTGGGGTGGTTCCTCTCGGTCCCTTCCCGCCAGACAGCAGCCCGTCTCCCTCCCTCTCCCCCTTCTGCCTGGCTGGGGCCGCTTGCTCACGGATATAAGAGGGCTCCTCATCAGCTGATCCAGTCCTCACTCTCCGGCTAACCTATGAGAGGAGAGACTAGTCCCCGCTGCCTCGCTGACAACGAGAAAAAATCCGGAGTGTCTAGTGTGACCGCAGCCCATGAGGACAACCCGCAGGTGCCCCCGGATGCTGGGCTTCCTGCGCCGGATTGAGGGCTTCATTCCCCATGCGTACAGGTGAACAGGCCTGGTCCTCTGGGAGCAGACCCCCAAGGCCAGGGCCTGTCAAAGAGACTCACCCCAGCCAGCCAGCCCTGGTCACTAGCTCTGCGGGGTTTGAGGGGAGTCTCTGTACCCCACTGGATGGCCTGCGGGTGCCCAGAGCCATTGAACCAAACTGTAACCCCTGGATATGATGGAAACCAGTTCCAGCCGCGGGGGGGTACAGCGGCTCCCCCAGCACGCCTGGCTCCAGCCCCGGTGTTTATGGCATGGCCAGAATCAGTCCCTAACCTGGGGGCGCTGAGTAGTGCTAATGAAGAGTTCCCCGGTTCCGCTGTCCACAGGACTTGGGTGCTGAAACCAACCGCCCAGAGCGGCGGGGACAGAGCATGCGGCTCCTTCACCTCTGGAAGGGAATGGGCATTATACACCCCCGACAGGGCAATGCTTAGATACCATGGGGATGGGCCCAATGGGGACAGAGAGAGCCAAGGCAGAACTTGATGATGCCCTGGTCTGTTCATTCCCTCTGGCACTGGCCACTGTCTGAAGCCAAGACACGGCTGGATGGACCTTCGATCTGACCCATATGGCTGTTCTTCTGCTCTAAGTGCGGGAAAGGGAGTCTCTCCACCGGCCGGTTGAGTGAAGTCAATCCCAGCACAGGGCTTCAGGCCAGGGAAGGGCCACCCCAGAGAGTCCCCCTCTGCCAGGGCCCTCCTGCAGCCTGGAATGAGGATCACGTCTCGGGCTAGGGTGGGGGCATGGCCAATGGGTGAAGCGCATCCCCAGGCAGTCTCCACCAGTAGGGACTCTAGGATGCCCCCCAGGGGTAATGAAATCTGCCCTCCCCGTTGGAGCTCCCAAGGGAGGGCAAAGGCAGGACACAGGTGTCACTCCTCATGGGGAAGCCGGGGGCTTTGCTGCAGCCAAGCGGTCTCCAGCCCCTGTGCTAGTTCGAGGGGAACCTGGCTCAGTGGGTGTTTGTTTGACTAGGACACTGACTACTAGCAAATGGCAGAAGCACCAAGGAATCTCCGCTGGCGGCAGGTGGGCTGGTGATCCCTGTATCAGGACAGAGGCTTTGCAGATTCAGAGGCCAGGATCTGGGGTAACTGTCACAGCCCACGGTGGAATGGCAGCGTGGGATGGATTGGGCATGGCCACGCCCTAAGGGAGAGGGGGTGCCCCAGCTCCCACAGTGACACTGTCAGCATCCTTGAGCAAGTCCCGTAAGCTCGCGCTGTACCTCGGTGTCTCCATCTGTACAATGGGGGTATTGGCGCTTCTCTACCTCAGGTGGGGGATTAGTTAATTAGCTCATGGTTGCAGAATGCTCAGGAAATGTCACGAGCCCCCTCATCCATATTCCTGGTGCTGTGAGCACAGGTGGGGATCCAGCCAGTTGGGCTGTGGGGCATTGAGCGATGGCCTGTTCAGCTCATTCAAGAGAAATGAATCAGTGTTGGGACAAGACCAAGGATCTCGCCATCCAGGCCCATTGGTAATGTGGCTCGATCGGTGAGTTACACACACTCCCTTTCCTCTTTCACAGTGGTATCTTGCAACCCCATCCCCGGGGAACTAGACATCCTTTCCTAGGCGGGGACGCTCCTCCGCTGGAAGCAGAGGGGACCAATCAGTGATTTCACTCTGTCGCTCCTCTGTACATGGCTAAGAACTCAAGCTGCTGTATGACTGAACAAGGATGGGGCCACAGGGCACCAGATGAAGCCAAAGATGCCAGGCATGGAAGGCTGAGTTGCTGGTTGTTTGCTGACTGATATAAAGATCGGCGTGGTGCGCCTTAGATTTTCCAGTGCCCACAGAGGGGGAGAAAGGGATCAGACCCATCTCTCTGTTGTATGCAGCTGTCTGAGAAGAGGAGAGTCAGTAGCGGAGGGGAGAGAGTGGCAGGCAGAGCAAGGTGGATGATTCACAACAAATCATTCAAGGATTTTGCTGCGTCTCTTGGGCCGCTGGTGAGCAGAAGATCACGATGTTCCTTAATGTGTTTGCTGGGGAAGATGATTTGTCAGCTCACTTACACAGCGCCAGCGTTGGCACGGCCAGGGGCAGCGTGCCACCTGGACTGGGTGTCGGGAATGCCGGCTGTGTCAGTTGGGCCTGACGCCATGCACCACTCATGTGTGTGGCTGGTTCTGATCCCAGCAGGGGAGAGTGCCACTTTTCAAAGCAGGGTTCTGCTGTGATCTTCACGGCTGGGGATTCAGAATTCCCCTTCCCTGAATGTTCTCTGGGAGACTCACTGTTCCCACCAATGTTCCTGCCAGGATGCCGTGGGGTGGGATAGGCCAGAAGGTCAGGTAAGCTAGGGAGCAGATAAAGTCCCGAACTCTGGGTCAGTCCAACTCCCTTTGCCCAGGGCCGGGAGCAAAGGAACTCACCCCCTGGGAACAGCCACTGGAGCTTTTCCAGCTCCCAGCAAGCAGCGAGGGAGAAGACCCACCTTTCGCCAGAGACCAGCTGCTGCCAAGGGGTTAGGCGGCTAGCTGGGCTCTCTTTGGGAACCCCCCCCCACACACACACACACACTGGGATGGCAAGGGGCCACCTTCCCACTTTGTCCCACGTGGAGGCAAGAACCCAGTGGAAACGGATTCGGTTAACAAGGGGAGCGAATATTCCCAGCGGCGTTGTGCAGGTGCCCCCTGGCTCTAGACCACAGGGGAGAGCCTCGTCCAGACATCGTTTCTCAGCACCCTTTGCCCTTCTCCAGCCACTGCCACTGAGGACCTCCAAGGGGTTTAATGCTCGTCACCCCAGCACTGCAGAGAGGGAGGTAGAGAGGGGGTGGCATGACTCCCCCAGCTCGCGGGGCCTGCTCACTCCCAGGCGTCGGTCGCTGTTAGTACGGTGTCACATACGTGCAGAGCTCCGCATGGGCCTGTCCTGGCGCTGCCCAGACCCCCGGGGAGAGCCAGACCTGCCTCACGATGTTTAAGGAGCCAAATGGCCAGATCCTCAGCTGGTGTGACTCAGCATCGACTTCGCTGGAACTCCACCCGTTCACACCAGGCCCCTTGGGTATGTGGCACAAAGGACCCAGCAGTTTTGCAGCAGTCGCCCGCCCCCCAGGCTAACCAAGCAATCGAAAGGGAAATTGCAGCCAAAGCGGAGCCAGCACTGCCTCGTCTCATGGAGAATGCAGGGCCCCGGTGAGTCCAGCGTTGAGGTAAACAGTCCGAGGGAGGCCCTGGGCCTGTGCTTCGCTGAATGGGTGCCGGAGCAACGCTGAGAGCTACTTTATAGACAGCAACCACCCTGGCCAGGACGTGGAAACTGACCTGGTGGAACAGCCCGAGGATCTGTCTAGTGATGTGCTGCTGGAAGCAGAACTCTCAGGAGTCCACCCCTGCCTGCATGGACAGTTGGAGAGATTTCCCTGCCTCCTAGAGAGTTTCTCTCCCCCCACATGCATATACAGATATTTCATGGATGCTAAACATCCTGCCTGCCTGCAGTGACAGCCTGGGATCCATAGACACGCTGCTGGTGGAAACTCGGAGCCAATGTTTAGCCTTTGGATTTCCCCAGGACGGGGTGGCTTAAAAAAATCCTAGGGGCTCCTGACCCACTGTCTGCTGCCTGCACTCCGGGCAGAGCCGGCTGGCACTGTATGGTCCGTACATTGCATGTAGGGCCGCCCTGCGCTCTAGAGTCCATATGCTCTGTGCAGGGAGACACTGGGCTCTATGGGCCTCGGACTTTGCACAGGGCATGGCTGTGCTCCATGGGCCAGGCCTGCCGCGTTGGGCCAGGCTGGACTTTCCACACAGGGTGACTGCGGCCGGGTGTTCAAACCCCCAGCCAGGCAAGGAAACGTTCAAACAACTTTGGGCTCTGGCAGCCCCACCCCGCCACACCTGCCAGGCATGCCAGTCTTAAAGGCGGAGCCTTGAAAGGGAGACGCTAAATTCAGTAGGGCCCAGCCTGGGAGGTGGACAGACCTCTCCCCGTTAGCTCCCAGCCAGGAGTGCTGCGGGGGATGGAGCTGCCTGGGGGTCCTGTGAACCCTGAGACACTGCGCCGGGCCACGGCTCATCAGGTATCTCCCAAGGGACGAGTTTGGACTATTTTTGTGTTGTGCTTTTCCTTTGGTGCCTTTCCTCCAAGGCCTGCAGGGGCTGGGGAAGAAGGCCTGAGGCAGGCTGCAGTAGGACATAGCCCAGGGAAGAAGCAGGAGGTCTGAAGAAACAGACCTTCATCACCTGTTACAGGGGCCCTGGGCTGGAACCCGGGGCAGGGGCGCTGGAGCAATGTGTATCCTGGGGGTGCTGAGTGCCGTTGAACCAACCTGTAAACCCTGCATGTGATGGAACCCACTTCAAGCCGGGGGGTGCGGCAGCCCCCCCAGCACCCTTAGCTCCAGCACCTATGTCCCAGAGCAGAGGGAGGGGCTGGGTTCCCCTCCAGACCACCAAGGAACGGCTGGGAGACGCCCCAGACAACAATCAGAAGGGGTACGTCTATGCTGCATGAGTGTCAGAGCCCAGGAGATTCAGAGACCGCTCTCCCTCCCCCTTCCTGGGGCCTCTGTGCCGGGGCTCCAGCCTGAGATCAAGCGTCTACACTGCCATTTTTAGCCCCACAGCCTGAGTCAACTGAGTCGGGCCAGCCCCGGACGTGCTGTGGGTCTCTTAGCGCAGCGTAGACGTACCCAATAACTAGTGGGCCTAGAGTTGGGCTGGAGACCAGGCACTGGGCTGCTGGTCCGTTACCGCCCTGGACTCTGACATCCCCCCAGCTGGCAGGACTGAGTGCAACTGGCCCTTCCAGACACCCGCAGCGCGGTATGGCACACGGGAGCCACCCCGGGGAGCAGAGATACGCTGCCCTGTTCCCTGAAAGCCTGGCAAATGCCTCCCTTTTGGATTGGGTTGGAGCTCCCCCTTGTGGCAGATTGGATCCATACCGGTGTCGGTGTGGTGGGGAGAATGTATGAACTGTGGGATGTGGATAGAGCAGGGGGGCTCAACCTGTTTATCATTGTGGGCCGCAGTCTGAGAACCAGAGCACCCCCCCAAGCCCCTCAACAATCCCCTATGCCTAGTGCCCCTGCCCAGAGCCGGGCCAGGAGCAGAGCCTGGGTGCTGGGCCGGGTAGCCAGCACCCAGACCCCCGCGTGGGACTGGGCAGCTGGACCCTGGACCCTGCAGCAGGGCCAGACACCGGACCCCAGGACCCCACGGCATGGGGCTGGGCAGCCTGCAGCCAGACCCGATCCCTGGATAGGAACCCCACCTAAAACCTGGGGGTGCTGCAGAACCCTAGCAAAACTCTAGATCCCAGAGCCCGCCACCCACTCAATGCCCAGAACGCCCCCCCACCTACTACAGACCCACTCCTGCCCCCCTGCAGCACTCACCAGCCCCTTGCTGGCAGAAACGCTCCTGCAGGCTGCCTGACTCGCTCTTCCCCACAGCCAGCCCCGCCCCTCCCTGACCAGTGCCACACAGTTTGAATTGTTTTTAGCACACAGCTGGGCCTCGTGCGCCTGGCTGAGAACCACTGGGATACAACCAGCTTGGGGCCCAGTTCTGCACCAGCTTGGCTATTCTGGGTGCGGGGGGGGGGGGGGGGTGATTTTCTACCCACCTAGTACAATCAGGGCAGCCCCTAGTATGCATGCAGTTCTAGCCATACAGAAGAGCCTTCTGTTCGTAACCCTGCCCTTACAGGAATAAGCCATGCTGGTATGAACGAGTCCATGCCAGGGGGTTGTACCAGGGTAGCCATCCCACTATAGTGAAAGTGATACCACTTCTGGGGGCAGACAGGAGTTGGGAGCGGAAAGGGATGAGATCCGTCGAGGAAGGTCTGCTAAGGAAGCTAAGTCGTCACTGGGTGAGAGGCAAAGTAGTGTCATGTCTCAAATGGGCTGGGAGACGGACAGCAAAGAGCAGGGTTAAATGGTCCCTTTTCACCTGGGCAAAGGCGTTACCAGCGGGGCCTCCGGGTTCCAGGCTAGGTCCCATGGGGTTGATATGTTCATTAGCGATCTGGCAAGGGGAGGGAACCGGGAGACAGGAAAATTTCCCAAAGACACCAAGTGATTTGAGCTAGTCGGTGCCAGAGAAGCGTGAGAGGAACGTCAGAGAGACCTGAGCAAGCCAAAGGGTGGGCAACAGGATGGCAAATGCAACCGGGTTGAGGAATTCCCAACAGGCCAAGGCCAGTGGGGGGAGGGGGCAGCTACGGGGCCAGGAAAGCTCAGAGAATCAAGCCCAGGGTCACCATAGCAAGCTCCGGGCTCCCTTCTTTGTTTCCTCGGCAGGTGCCCGGCTCTGGGCTCCCACATGCCATTTCCACTGAGCTTCTGGCCCCAACGTTTCTGGGGTTTGATGCCTCTCTGGGCAGCAGCAGCAGGGCCCCAGCGGCCAGGCACCTCGTCCTGCACATCCCCAAACACGGTGCAGTCTGGCTCCTCTTTCACGGCTTGTACCCAGCTGGCTGGTGGGCGCAGGGCTAGGGGCTGTACCCCTCCAATTGTCATCACCGCTTCGCAGGTGGAACGCTCTTCTCCGTCCGCCCCTTCATCTCCTGCGTCGCGATCCTCACCTGAACGGCTCCCTGCCTTCTGCAGCAAGCCCTGCTCCCCACCGTGTGTCCCACCAAATACCCCTCCGCCGCCCACACCCAGCGGACTATTTCTCTCTCCTCTCTCTGCGATGCTGCCACAGACCCAAGCGCCCTCACCACTCTGTGCTTACGGGTGCCAACACGAAAGCAGGGGCAGCTGGGGGTGGAGTTGGGGAAACACTGGAAGACCCAAGTGTTGGGTCTCAGCTGGCTTGTGCTGCACTCCAGGGTAAGGGAAAGGGGCATCCTCACCCATCCCCACTCAGACACGGGGGCTTCTGCAGGCCAGAGCTCCTCCCTGCCCTGCAGCTTTACCCCTGGCCTGGTGCTTGAGGCCTCCAGGCCTGTGTGTTGCCAGCCCAGCTGTAATTAGCAGCCCCACAGCTTGTTCTCCCCTTCGTTAGAAACTGTAAATGCGGTGAAACGGGAGTGGAGCCCAGCCCCTTCCATTGGGTTCTGCGGCAGAGGGATCCCTTCCTGTGGGTAGAGCCCTGCAAATCCGCGGGTATGCGCTTTATAGCCGCGGATGCGGGTATCCATGGACCATTTCTGCAGATAGCAGAGTGGATGCGGATACAAATTTTGTATCCAGGGCTCTGACGGTAAGAGCCGGATGGGCACCTGTGAGGAACCGGGGCACAGACCCTCCACCTGCCCTGACTGGAGGGCCAGGGAGGCAAGGACAGGGCCGGGGGCAGGTGGAGGGTCCTGTACAGTGCCCCACAGCTCCCGCCTGGGTCTTACCGTGGCCAGGCTGCAGCTCTGAGCCCCTTCCGACACCTGCCGGAGCCGGGTTGGGGAGAGCCACGCTGGAAGCTTTGGGGCACCTGGGTCCCTCCACCTCCCCTGGGTGGGGGAGCTGGGGGGGGCAGGGACACTGGTGGGGAGCAGGGACATGGGTTGGTGGGGGGGCAGCTTGGAGCCGCAGCCCGGCCATGGTAAGAGCCAGGCAGGCAGCTGTGGGGAGCCGTGGTGGACCCCAGCCAGCTCCACAGATCACCCCCCTCCCACCCGCCAGGCCAGCGTGGAGCCCAGCCGGGAGCCAAGGGGAGCCACGGGGGACTCTCCACCTGCCCACTATGCGCGGATGGGGAGGCTGAGAGCAGCCCCCAGCTGTGTCCCCACCCCCCAGGCTCCCCGCCCAGCCGAGAGCAGGTGGAGGGTCCATGACTCCGCATGGGCTCCCCATAGCTGCACGTGTGACTCCCCCTAACCGGGCTCCCGCAGGAGGGTGCCTCAGAGCTGCACCCCGGCCACAGTAAGTAGAGCCCTGCAAATCCACGGATGTCTGCGGATACACATTTCTGTATCCGCTCAGGGCTCCAACTGTCGGAACTGCAGGTGAGTGAATGGATGGGTGGGGGTGGGGGTAGATGGTGGGATAGACATGTGGGGAGTAGATAGGGGGTGGATGGGTGTGGGGATGGGTGGATAGGTGTGGGGTGTAGATGGCTGGGTGGAGGTGTGGGGGGTTGGTGTCTGGATGGATGGATGTGGGGGATGGATGGATGGATGTGTGGGGGTGTTGATGGCTGGGTGGAGGTGAGGGGATGACGGGAGGGTGGGGGGTAGATAGCTGGGTGGAGGTGAGGGGATGACGGGGGGGTGGGGGGGGGGGTAGATAGATGGGTGGAGGTGTGGGGGGTAGATGGTTGGGTGGAGGTGTGGGGATGATGGGTGGATGGGATGGGGTGGGGGTATATGGCAAGGTGAAGGTGTCGGGGAGTAGATGGCTGGGTGGAGGTGTGGGGCTGATGGGTGGATGGAGTGGGTGGTATATGGCGAGGTGAAGGTGTGGAGGGTAGATGGCTGGGTGGAGGTGTGGGGATGGCTGGGTGGATGTGGATGGGGTTGGGGATGGCTGGGTGGATGGAGTTTTCCCCTGTCTTTGATCTCCCTACTGAAAGACGGCATGTTGCAAACAGTATCAATTTGCCACAATGTCTGACGCTCTCCTACCCCTCCCCCCTCGTTAGTGCAGAGTCGCCCCCGCTCCCCCTGGCTAGTTCTCGGGGAGCCTGGGTAACTAACTGCCCTTCCAGACCTCACACCCCAGCCCTCGGTGGAATGCAGAAGGCAGGGTCTCACTTGCCATTTCTTTTCCCCGCTTCTCAGCGAGTAGCTCATCCAGGTGCCACCCTAAACCCATTGTCTCCCACCCCTGGGGCAGCCCCCCACCTGCCCGCTGTGGGGCTTCTCAACTGTTTGCCCAGCTCAGTGGGCTTGGTACGTGCACCGTGCCTGGGACAGGGGCTAGAGCCAGGAGATTCCTCATGTAATAGTCCTTGGCCTCCCGTCTCACCAAGGGGCCTGACTGCACCTGGTGGCAGGCTCACCGGGTCAGCTGAGGAGCATGGCACCACGCCCCGGAGGGCATTTTAGAAGCTGCATTAGGAGACGGATTCAGCTGCTCCAGTGCCTTGTTGGAGTCCCTGGCAGCCGGATCCATGCGCAAAACACTTCTTCACCTGAGCACGGTGTTGCCACCTGCAGCTGGGGGAAGAAAGACCCAGTCGAAGGGAGAGAGATCCATGCTTAGGTCCTTCACATGCCCAGCAGCAGAAAGTCTGCCCTGTGGGAGGCCCAGGGCTGGCTGGGGCAGAGAGATGCACTGATTCAAAGCTATTTCCAGGAACCCCCATGCCTGTAGAGATCCGAGGACACCCTGGCAGGGCGTCAGCGTTTTGTAGTCGCAGGGGTGGGGGCCAGCATATGGAATAGCAGAGCTGGCTCTTCAGGGAGCCCAGAGCAGCTCAGAGTTTGTGTCTCATCTGCACCACAGGCTGGGTTTTCTCAGGGTGATCCCAGCAAGTCATGGGGCTATTGTTTGTAGAATCCTTGACAGAGTCTTCCGGAGTGTGCCTGCTCCCAATTAGGAAGAGTGACTCCCTGAGGCCTGAATCCACCCGTGGGGCTGGACGGGAGGTGGTGCTGTCAGGGGCCAGACCAGCCCTCAGCACTGGCTGGAAAATCCCTCAGGAACAGCCAAGGTGAAGGGACCCTCTAAGCATACCTCCTCCCGCCCTGACACGCCCCCCACTCCTCCTGATCTCCCCTGGCATAGCACTTGTGAGGGGGGCTCGTGTGAGGGGGAAGAGGTTCCCTATGCTGGTAATATTCCTGCAGGTTCACACCTGCTTTATGGCCCTTTTCATGGGCAGAGCCGGCGCAGAGACATCTCAGAGCAAGGATGAATTGGCCCCATTGGAGCAAACCAGGCCTTTTCTGTGATTCTCACCCCGGGTACCTTGGGTTTAGGTCAGTGTCTCAGCACAGAGAATCTCCTAATGCTCAGAATTAAGCTCAGTCAAAAATATTAACGACTAATCAATTCCCATTGGCTTGTAAATTACAGACCCTGACTGCCGTTTAAATACCACCCAAACATCCAGGCCCGTTCCGGAGCCCCTCAGACCTCTGGGATGCTGTAACAAGGAAAGGAGAATGGCCCGAGCCCAGCATACAGTGTGGAAGGTGAAATAAAAAAAATCAAAACCCAGGCTGTTTTCCCTGAAACAAAATGCTGCAGGCTATGGGAAACTCCAGCCGTCAATGGTACGCTAACCACCGTCACTTCCAGATGGAGCAGCACCTGAGGGTTTTATCTTCAAACCCTTCAGGGGGACACTCTGCAAAAATTCAGTGTGAACAGAGGCAGAAGAACTGAACAGCTCACAGTGAACCAAACCAAGACACTCTGTTCCTCTACCAGGCCTCTTCTACACTGGGGTTTCGGCCCCTGGGATAGCTGCCCGGGTGCAAACCCCTCGGGTCGACACAAGTTGCAGTGGCATAAATCATGTCTGCACTCAGGGTTTTCCCAGTGCAGCTACCTGATGGTTAAAACCTCAGGGCCAAATTCTCTGCTGATGTAAACTGGCACAGCACTATTTGGATTCAGCCCCAGCATAGACAAGGCCTCAGATACAGTTGAGCCTGGGCACCAATGATGAGATCTGGATTACGAGCTGCCTAATCCCAAGGCCGGGGCTGGGAGTGTTTGGATGCGGATCCTGGAGCTTGACTTTCTTTTGTACCAAAGAAAATAAAGGTGGAGAGGATCCAGTTATAGGCACCAAGGGAAAACACCCTCCTGTGCCACGTTCCTGGCCTTGGGTCCATCACTCTTCACGCCATCTATCCATCCATTCCCACTTGGGTCTGAAGGGTGAGATTTGAATTCTCAGCTTTACAGGGAACACTTTTAAAATAAACAAACACTAACGGGCAGTCCTTGACACCATGAAGAACAATAAGATAGCACCAAGGGGCTGAGCTGGTGTGGTCCCAGGATAATCAGGTAACTAGCCAATGGGTTAATAAGCTCCGAAGGGCCCTGACCCACCAGACACTCCCCCACATCCTGCTGCAGTCTCTCATAGCTGGGTTTCTCGGATCTAAGCATCGCCCAGGGCTGGAGCTCCATCAGGGGAGACAGAGAGTGTGAGTAAAGCCATGGTGAAAGTGTCAGAAATCTCACCCCAGACCTGACACGCAGCATCACCTCATATTCCAGTTCTGTGCATCCCAAAACACACATCCCAGTCCTGAGCCACAGCCCCCTCAGCTCTTCTAAATCAATGGTGGGAGAAATTACCAATGGTTAGAGCAGGGGCAGAGAGTCAGGTGAGCTGGGTTTTATGCCTGGCCATGTCACTGACCTGCTGGGTGGCCTATGCAAGTGTCTTAACCTCTGTCTCCTTCTGTTTTCCCATCTGTAAATACAGACATTTGCTGTGACTATGTTAATTCCGCCCCCTATAGATAGTATCCTGACATCCTTCCCTCTTTGCACCCGTGCATTGCTTTTATAACTTAGTGCATGCATGTCTCCACTACCATGTGCTGCTTTAACACCACATGTACCTTCTCTCTTTTCAAACACAAGGATACTGTGATATGCTAGCTCTGTGTCTAACAATCCACAGAGAATTGGTGGCCACATGGAATCGTAAGGTCAGATTCTGTGAGGTGCTGAGCATAAACCGATCACCTGGCACGTTCAGGACTTTAATGAAGAATGGTGGGTGATTACCTTCAGTATTTGTCTATTCAGGAATTTGTAAAATCCTTGTTTGCATGGTGTGCTTGACTGGAAAGCAGGCCCACCACTACACAACTGTCACTGAGACATTCTCGGGTTTGTGATCGCTAACAGAATGAAGCTCTGTGTTATGGAACGATGATGCCATCTGCCTTTCCGACTTTCCCAGGGCTATCATGACAGAGGCAGAGTTAAGATGATTTGGGTTCCTTGCTTGATAACTACATTTAACTTTAACTCTGCATTTCTATGGGATGTTTTTTGTTTTGTTTAACTTTAACATTCTTGAAAGACAATATACACGCAGACTTCTGCTCTGGCCTGCAGTCTGTGTGCTCCTAGCACCTGCTGTTGTGCTGCATAAGCATTGGGTTTCATTGTTGCATTGACCCCTATGAGTTGTGGTGTGCTGCATTGCCTTGCCTTTCAGTGCATGGTGGGGGGATCAGGGTGGTGCAGGGTGTTATGTAGCATTGAACTCTCTGGCAATACAGCGGGGTGCAGGGCACCGTCGCATGTGGTATGTCACTCTGCGTGTGAATGAATGGTTGGATCACACACACACACACTGCCCTCTCCCCCCCTAGCCTGCTATACACACACACTGCCTGCCCCAGCACACACACACTGCCCACTCCCCCCCAGCCTACTACACACACACTGCCTGCCCTCGAGCCTGCTACACACACACACACTACCCACCCTCCAGCCTGCTACACACACACACACACTGCCTGCCCCTCGAGCCTGCTACACACACACACACTGCCTGCCCCTCGAGCCTGCTACACACACACACACTGCCCACTCCCCCCAGCCTACTACACACACACTGCCCACTCCCCCCCAGCCTACTACACACACACATACACTGCCTGCCCTCGAGCCTGCTACACACACACACACTACCCACCCTCCAGCCTGCTACACACACACACATACACTGCCTGCCCTCGAGCCTGCTACACACACACACACTACCCACCCTCCAGCCTGCTACACACACACACACTGCCTGCCCCCCAGCACACACACACACACTGCCTGCCCCTCGAGCCTGCTACACACACACACACTGCCCACTCCCCCCCAGCCTACTACACACACACACACTGCCTGCCCCTCGAGCCTGCTACACACACACACACTGCCTGCCCCAGCACACATACACTGCCCACCTTCCCGAGCCTGCTACACACACACTGCCCACTCCTCCCCAGCCTACTACACACACACACACACACTGCCTGCCCTCGAGCCTGCTACACACACTACCCACCCTCCAGCCTGCTACACACACAGTGCCTGCCCCCCCCCAGCCTGCTACACACACTGCCTCCCCCCCCCCGCGAGCCTGCTACACACACACACTTACACCCCCTTCCACACACACCTACACACACGCTGCCTGGTGCCGCTGCCCCTTTAAGGCCGGCCGGGTGGGGGCGGGGGCGCCCCGCTCCGGGAGGCTGTCGCGTTCCGATGATGTCACACAATGGCCGCCCTGCGCCGCCGCCGCGAGTAGAGGCCCCGTCCCGCGCCGCCCGCGCCGAGAGCCGGAGCCGCCTCCCCCACCCGCCTCGGAGGCGCTGCCGCTCCCCCTCCCCCGCCCCGCGCGAGCCGCCCGCCCCCGCCCAGGTGAGGAGCCGGGGGGCGGCCTAGCCGCCTGGGGGGCTCCAGGGAGCCGGGCGCCGGGGGGGCCGCGCCGGGCTCCGGCCCCCGGGCAGGGGGAGGGGCTGGGCCCTTGGCGCGGGGCGGGCCCGACTCCCAGGATGGAGGGCGGGGGGAGGACCTGGCCCCACATGGGGATGGTGCGGGCAGCGGAGGGGCTCGGGGCTACAGGGGAGCCTGACCCGGGGGGGGGCTGCAGTGGGGCTGTGAGCCCCAGGCTGGGAGGATCGGGGTCTGGGCGGTACGGGGGGGGGGGCCTTACTCCAGGTGAGGAGGGGGACACCAGGAGGGATCTGGTTCCCCTCCCCAGGACGGGGTTGAAGGGAGGAAGCTGTATGGAGAGGCGGGGACCTGCGGGCTGAGTGGGTTTGAGGGGCTAAGTGAGAGGGGTGAGGCATTGGGGGCTGCAATAGGACCTGACTGGGGTGGGGTTGTAGGCAGTCCTGACCATGGGTGGGCAGTGGAGGTTTAGGGCAGGGTTGTGCTGCATGTCAGGGGTTCTCAACCTTTTTCCTTCTGAACCCCCTTCTCCCCCCCCCCAACATGCTGTAAGAACTCCACAGCCCACCTGTGCCACAATAACTGGTTTTCTGCATAAAAAAGCCAGGGACCGAGTTAAGCGGTAGCAAGCAGGATATTTGCCTGAGGCCCCATGAAGCTACATTGCTCAGGTGTTGGCTTCAGCTCCATACTGTGGGGCTTTGGCTTTCTACCCTGGCCCCCAGCAAGTCTAATGCTGGCCCTGCTTGGTGGCTCCCCTGAAAGGTGCTTGTGCCCCCCCCCCTCCAGGGGGCCCTGGAGCCCTGGTTGAGAACCACAGCTGCACCCAAGTGACTAGGTGCAGGTGGTATCTGGGGAAGGTGAGGGTCTGAGCTAGCATACCCACTGGTAAATATACGGGGAGATGATGGATTATTTAAACTGGACAGCTTGTTCAGAATTGTGGATAGATGCAAAGTGACCTTAAGTGAGGCAAAGGAAAAAGCATTACTGTTGAAAACCCTTCAGGGCTGTCTGGAAAACATGCTCTCCGGAAATCCAGATGCTGCTCTCTATGCTTTTAATGCATAATGTTTTACATCTAAACTTGTTTTTCTCTTGTTGCTTCTCGTGACATTGCATATGTGGATTTGTTTTAGAATGATTTTTGCATATTAGGAACATAGGTGTTGTGTTACTGAACTCATAAATTAGATGCTCTAACCCTTTTGTTTAGAATGGTAGTCTTTGCAATATAGATATCTATTCCCTGTTGGGTTGTTTCATCTGCACAGTGAAACAATAGCATTAAGGCCTCTCCATGGTACAGCTGTTTCTAGGTTGAGTTCCCTGAGCAGCGTGGACAGGGTTTTTTCCTTAGAATTGTGCTCCGGAGTTACGCACTGACTTGATTTTCAGAAAAATCTGTCAGCAGTGGTTCAACTCTTTTGAAACAGTTGTTACTAGCACTGTTCCAGCAGTAGTATGAACTAGGCCAAATGTGTGAATTCTTTCTCCTGATCTTCACAGGGTTTATCCAGAGTGTGGAAAGAAGTTAAGAGCTCTTCCTAGTGTAAACAAACTTACTAACCATCTCACTCAACTTATTTTAATGCAGTTTAACTCTAAAACCTAATTATTAATGAATAATGTACTTAATAAGCTTAACAAATTCATTTATTCTCTGTAGTTAGACTGATGTGCCAACAGTTTAAAGTGGGAATTTCACAGATATTAGAAAAGCTTTGCATGGTCCAACAGTAGCAGCCACAAGATTATGGGAGAGGTAGACTAAAGGAGACCCCTAACAATCCTTTCAGCAGCCAGGGGGCTGCCTCTCCCACAACCTCCTAGCTGTACTGAGGAGGGGTGTCTTCTAATTGTTTCTCCCTCAACTTCTGTTTTATAAGGTGTCCTTCTCTCCAGAGCCTGGCTCTGATGCTCAGAGCTTTCTGAAGTCCCCAGAATGTTATTGACCTGTTTCACTGATGGCTCATGGAATTCCAATATTGAAATTGACAATACTCTGATCAGTTTCCACTTTGCTGTAGTTTGGAGAGCCTGAGCAGTTGCAGAGATGCTGGAGCTGAGGGAGACATTACTTCATGGGCTTATACTTTGTTCATGTTTGGAAGGTTTTCTTTTCAATAATGATGGTTAAACCTTTTTTTTTTTTTTTAATGAAAGTTTAGGTTCTGTGGAAATTGATGACATTTGCCCAAGAAAGCTTTTCTATTAGTCCCGGGAGACTGGGTTTTTCAAACATTTGCTTAAATAGATTTTAGTGTATCTAGGACAAAACCGTTTTCAGCATGGTTACAGAAAGCATTCTTAAGACCTGATGACAGCAACTTACTGTTTTCAGCACCAGTTCAGTGGACTTACTGCTAACAGATTGTTTTCAGCAGCTGGGTTTGCTATTGTAGGCAAAGCTTAACTTTCTGTAGATTTAATTGAATATACTACTTAAATAGTTGTACCTTTTAACCAGTTTCTGTCAAATACTGCTCAAATAATGGAATTTTCCTTCTGCAGAAAGAGAGCTCTAGCAACAGATTTTGATTAACACCTACTTTAAGACAGCTTGTCCAAATAAGAAATGTACATCTCCAGCAATTTAAAACATCTTTGTTAAAAGTGGATAAATTCTGCCCTTAGTCATGTGGACAGCTCCTGTTGATTTCACTGGGATATGCATACAGCAAGAGAGGACTGAATTTAGCACTATTTCTTGTAAAAGGCATTGACAAGGGCCCTGAGCCTAGAACACTAAGTTACCTTAAATTCCATTGCTTTTATTTTTTCTCTAAACTATTTCCAATAGATACTTCTGTCTAAACTATTTCCCTTATACACTTAACTCCACACAATGAGGGCAACAGTGTTAGTTAGAATCCAGCCTCTCTGTTCGGTGTACCTGTCAAACTGTGGTGCAGTAACTCAAGAACATGAGTACCAACCTCAGGACAGACTGTTAAGAAGCAGGTCACAAACCCCAATTGGATGAGAATTCTATACTTAGTTTTCCCCAACCGTTTATTAAGTGTAAACTCCTCAGGCACCATAACAGCCTAACTATGAAGTCACACTCAGTCCTCTTGGGTATTCCGATCTATCTTGCCATCCAGGTAACCTTGCCTTTGTGGTAGATAGTCTTTTGCATCAAAAATCACAATAATATTCAGTGTTGTATTCAGGTCCCAGGATATTAGAGAGACAAGGTGGATGAGGCAATATCTTTTATTGGACCAACTTCTGTTGGTGAGAGAGACAAATTGAACTCTTTGTAAGCTCGAAAGCATGTCTCTGTCACCAACAGAAGTTGGTCCAATAGAAGATATTACCACACCCACCTTTTCTCTCTTTTGACATTGTTACTTTTCCAGACAATAGGAGTTGAGCATAGTCTTGAGCACAGGACCAGAAGCTTGGAATTCCTGAGTTCTAATCTAGGCTCTGTTGCCTTGGGCAAATCAGGTTAAAAATCATATTTCAAAAAATAACATCCTTATGTTATGAACAGTACTTTACAAATTATTTCCATTTTATTAATCAAAATCTCTTCACTAGTTAAGCTGTTTTTTTATTGCATTTGGTAATTGTTTCCATTTCCAAATTTCAATGTGAAATTTCTCCTGCATAGCTCCAATGCTGTCTTGTTTAACTTGCAAAAGTGCAGAAGAATACTTTTGTATTAAAAAAAAATCTATTGCAATTTTTTTTAAAGAACATTTTTATTGGTCTTTGGTTGGTACAAGTTTATTTTAACATACCAGAAGTGGGATAAATATGAACAGACTGCCCTTTTCACCTCTCCTCAGTAAGCAGATCCGTTTTACGTACTGTAAAAATGAGGATAACTTAAATACCTTGCAGTGATAGTCTGAGGGTTTGTTCATATTTACATCCAAAAACCTACATTAAAACAACACTGAGTTTGCAAAGTCAAACACTCAAAAGTTAGGAAATGCCAGAACTCAGGTTGTCCATGCAACCTTAATTTTGCCACCTCTTGCATCTGCATTATGATAGTCTTTTATTGCATGATCCCATTCTATTTTTTTTCCCTCAGGATATCTGCCTCATTCAGTGCACAGGATGGGCCCGCTTTGGGGATGAATCAGGACTGTGTAGTGAATGAGGCTTTTTGCCTTTCGCATCCCTGCGTCATGTGTCACAGATCTGGAACATGTATAGTGAATGAGGCAGGGGATCGCAGGAAAAGAAGAATGTCACTGTAGCAAATTGGATTCTATCCCTGCCTCTGCCACAGAATTCCTATGTGATAGGCAAGTCACTTAAACCAAAGTTTCCATAGGTAGCCATTGCTTTCCTCATTTTCTGGGTACCGAACATGAGACACTTAGGGTCAAAGTTACGGAAATGCTGAGCACTCACAGTTGCAACTGAGTCACTGGGAGCTCTGCTCTGAATAGGCAGACCCTTGGCATCTCAAATTGGGGACCCTACATTTGTGCCACACTTTTGACGTCACCCTTCTGCAATCAGGTCAAACGGTTTCCTCCTTTATGTTGCCTGGCTTGGAGGGAGGAAGGTAGAGGCTTTGAAAGCAAAGGAGAGACAGTCTCCCTGCTTTCAGTTCTGGTGCCACAACCCTTGGCAGCAAGGGAGGTGCAATTGACGGTCCTGCTCAGCCTCTGCACCCTTGCGATGGAACATGTTCAGTTGCTCTGTGGGGATAACACATGCACAGTCCAGTCACATGTAGAAACTGTGAAGGATGCAGAATGCTCAGTGCAGGCAGAATCTTAGGAGAATTTAGCTCCCAAAGTCTAGCAAGTCTCTACTGAGCGTATGTGAACTAGATTTTTTTCAAAGGCTAATAACTTGGCCAAATGTGGGTGAATTCTCATGGGGACAGCAAAAGGTACATCCCTGGCACCAGAACAACCCTGCCTGCCAAATTTAAAATCCCAGATCCAACGCATGAAGGCATTTTTTTTAACTTGAGTGAAACCAACATTTTTCTACAATCCCATTCTCAGAAACAACTGAAATGTTTTAGATGAAACTTTCAAGGGAAAAAGAAAACCAAAACCCCAGTCTGGTTCAGGCACTGATTCAGGTTAAAGTTTGGCAAAGTTACAGGCAACTGAAAACAGGGTTTTCTAATGGAAAAAGTCAGGCGACCTTAAACAGAGGTGGCCCCACCCATAAATTATGAAGTGGTTTTGAAGTGCGTTAAATCGAAGGTAATATTTATTAATTGGTTTATTGCCACATAACTCTAGGTTATAAATCCTGTAGCATTATATGTGGATTGGTAGTTCCCCCCCCCCCCCCCGCCCCAATCCATTTGTATTTCTCACAAATTTGCCTTTAACCCGTTAAACTGGACCAATTTTGTAGCATGAGGTTCAGAGTTCTTCCTTTTCTTTGAACAGATCTGTTTAGTTCACCTCCACTGTATAAGCAAGGCTCTCAGCCAGTCACAATGCATCTCTTCCTGTCCTATCAGACTTCTGTAATACTGCTCCAAATAAAACCGTTGTGGCGTTAGCACAGCTTCCTCACTTGCTTTCCCGCCAGTCCTCTGGACCTGTTTGGGGAATCTGAGAACTTAGTCAAGTGTGTCATCTAGGGCCTAGGCATCGCCACGTCAGCCAGGGCGGGATTGATTGCTCTGGTAGGGTGGTAAATTCTGTCAATCTAAACTTCTCGGAGTAAAGTTTAGGCTGGGATTTTCACTAACCTTCCTTTCACTGAAAGAACAACAGATAGTGGCCTACAAGGAGAATGATGGCCACTCCTGTCCCCATGTTAGTATAAAAAATTGTTGCACCATTTTATCTCCCCACTTTTTTCCTGGTTCTAGTTTCACCTTGTGATTCTTGTGGTGGGTTTTCTTGATTTCCATATAGTTGCTTGTAGCATGATAATCACAGCATTCGTTCGTCTGGGCATAGTTTTTCTATTGTACCGGTGAACTGAGGCAGAGTGATGGCCATGGAGACTGACCAGCTGACTGAACCGAGGGCTCTCTGTGTATCCACGTAACAGCTGGCATTGCAAGCTTCCCATGTGCGCTGCCTCATCAAAGTAGCCTTAGAGATGACCCAGCAGACGAGGTTTGAGGCCTGTTGCTGAGGATCGATATGGGGAAACTTGCAATGCTGCTGTTGGGAAGCAGGAAATACGTAATGAACGAACATGAACACTTGCCTTTGTGAATGTTGTTATTAAAGACAGCACTGGTTTTATAGACATTTGTCCCTTCCATCACTTCTTAGTGGAGCTCAACAGGAGAGAGAGGTACTAGGACTAGACTGTGATTTTGTTGAAGTTTTAATAACAGCCAGCAGAGGTGAACATTTGTACTCAGCAGCTAAATTGATAAAATGAGCACAAGCACATTTTCTCCCACTCCCTTCACATCCCCTAACCCGCATCCTCTTTTGAAACAACTCGTTTGCAGCAGGTTAGAAAACAAATAAATTCCCCTATCTCATCTTTGCTTGACAGTTTGTACGTTTCTCCAGGCCTGTTAATGTTGACCTTTTATGTGAGATGTAACCAATTGTAAGTAAATTGCCATGCATGTGCTGGAAAGGGTAATTTCTCAGGCAGTTAGATAATTAAAATGGTCATAGAACTGTTCTTACAGAAAGTAACAATTTGTGACTGACATTTGAGTTCAGCAGCAACCTTTAAATGTTTTTGAAAGCACAATTTATTTGAAATCTGTCCCATAACGTATGTAACTGTCCAGCGCTGCAATTAGCAGGAAGCAATTAGCTATGTTTTTATTGAGTTTTTAATTTCTTAATAAAATCACAAAGTTGGTCATTTGCGGAAGTTCTGTGTGCTGAGAAACACTAGAAGCTACTACTAAAATGTCATTACCATAATCTCAGTGGTAAACTGGGCTGACTGGGAGTGAGAGCGATCCATGCAGGGGGGGCTCCTGGAAGAAGGCACAAAACCAAAAGTCGGGGGAAACTAAGGCTCTTTTGTTGCTGTTTTTAACAGATGAGGAAACTGAGAAACCCAAGCTAAGCAACTTGCCCAAGCCAACACAGCAAATCGGTAGCAAGGATTGGAGTTTAAGTTCCTGGCTTCCTCTCCTGGGCTCTAACTACTAAACCATGTTGCCTGTAACACCCTTCCTGTCCCATTTCAGTGCTGAGATCCAAGTTCCATAATAATCAGCCAGGGTTTGGTGTTGAAAATTCTGAGACTTGTTGTTTTTTCAGTCTTAAAATCTGTTTAGATTTCATGGCAGTCTGCTTGACCCCTAGTGACCTAGCATGCCCCTGTCATCGTCTATTGCCTACCGCTAAGGTAAATGGCAGTCTCTTTTGCTACAGTCTGGGTCAAAGAAACTCAGTAGTGAAGAGTGAGTGAGCTAGCTGTGGATCAGGAGAGGAGAAAATACTGCACAGCTGACTGGTGGTGGTAACTCTTTTTCTTCACACAGAAGTAGAATTAATGGATACAAACTGTTTGAAGGAGACATGGGTTGTCTCCTTAAAGAAGCTCCCTTCTGCTTGGTTTAATATAATATTTTATACGTGTAGCATCTTGCATTTGAAGGGTTTAAATGTAAACCATGAAAATCTGGCACTTTATGCAGCTCTCAACTGCAGTTGTTCCACAAAGTGAACAAGCTTTCAGCGATCTATAATGGAGATGAATCCGTTGAGTGAAGCATGATGCATATTTTGGGGGATGGAATCGGTCTGTGAGAGGAATTTAATAAAACTGATTTGCAATCCCATGATTTTTCTTTCAGCTATAAAGGTACCTTAGCAAGCCTAATACCAGTTTTCCTCTTGACTTCTAACCTCTGCCTCCTGCCCTCCCAAACCTACGTTATTATAGAACACTTTCACAAAGAAAAGTCAGACTATGTGTGCGCGCGCGCGCGCGCGTCTGTGTACACACACACACACATATATAAAATTAATGGTGAATTTAGTAGTTTGGAAAAGCGTTAGATTGACAGTGCTGGGAACTTAAAGCCTCTGTTTAATCATGCCATAGGTACAGGATGGAGAACTACAGTACAAACTTCCCCATGCTACACCATTAGTTTGCCTCTCCAGCATTCTGGAGGAGTAACCTCTATACCCAGTTTAGACCCATGCCCATTCAGTCCTGGGCTGCTTCTGAGACTGCCAACTGGTGCCAGTTATTGTGGTGTGTCTGGTGATATGTACTTTGTTCTCAGGGTTAAGGTAACTGCATAGAGTACCAAAGAGCTATCAAATGGTAACAACTTTACCTGGAGGTCAGAAGACCTATACCTCTTTATCAGTTCCCTGGGCCATCCAGTCCCCTATAAAGTCAGCCTTCTCCTTTGTGGAACACGAATGCGTTTGATGTATTACTTCTGAAATGCCTTCTGCCTTGCCTCTTATCATTACTGTACTTATCTTTTCTATTATAAGCAGAGACCTAATTTTTTAAATGTTCATATTGAACATACAAAAAAAGACACTATGCAGCACATGGATATATTTGATATTGAAATGTTTACTTAAAGATAGTTTGGATACAATGTTACTATATAGAGAGGGTGGTGCTTAGACATAGTTTTGCATTCTAAATTTAACTTTATTAAACGTTTCTTAATCATCTAAACTAGTCACACATACATACAGTTCTCATTTTGTCTTTGATCTGACCAATATATATATAGCTGATTTTACCAAAGTTCATTACAATTTGTGTTCCAGGTTATCGGAGTAGCTGCACCATCCATTGCTCCCATTTACTTCAGATAGATTTGTGGGAACTAAGCACTTCTGAAATCAGACCCTGAATGTATAGAGCTCACCCACGTCTTGTTGAAATACAGCTACCTCTGGGGTGGAACGCAGCAGCCATTTTACACCAGCAGTGCTGCCCACCACTTTTAGGGGGAGATGTGAAAAAGAACGTATCCAGTTGAAATGAGAGGGGAATTACTTTAGGTAGACCGAATGTGATTATCTTTGGATCTTTAACTATGTCTGGTTAGGTCTTCTATATTACATGTCATCCCAAAGCTGCAGCATATCACCATGCTGAGGTTCTAGTTAAGTATCGTCTTCTAGGGAAGAGTACCACACCGTTTCTTGCAGCATCTGGAATTTTTTTGGGACGTCACCTATCCAAGTAGTGATCTGGCCTGACCCCGTGTAGCTTGGAAAACAGGTGAAATCCTAGGCTGAGGTTGTATCTGTGCATGCACAAGGTGTAGCATCCCGTTTAAGTAATCAGTCTTCGACAGTACTGGAATAAACAGTTTAAGATGTTTGGATATTTAAACTTCTTTCGGTCCGCGGAGTAAGCTGAGACCATCTGTAGTCTCTTCTTTATTAATATATTAAGGTAAGCCCTGACCATGCATTCAGGCAACACCTCCTCCAGTAGAAAGATACAAACTGGATTCCTGTATTTTATACAATGAGTGAGGATAGGGTTTTTGTTCCACATACTAAACGTATTGTGTTTGCCCTTAGCAGACTAGCAAGTACTGATGGATGTTTCCGACAGCCCTGAGCAACACCCCTGCTCTCCCGAAGAGGAGGACCAGCAGCTCTCAGACGACGAAATCCTGAAAGAGAGTGGCTCAGATCGGGAACTGGATGGAGAGGGTCATGGCAACATTCTGGAGGAAGAGGAAGAGGAGGATGCGGCCAGGGGACTGAGTCAGGGCGAAGAGGAGAACCACTCAGATGAGGAGGACCATTTAAGTGAAACCAAGTCTCAGGACTCTGACAATAATGAGCAGAGCAGGGAGCTGAAGAGCTCCCCGTGTCACAAGGAGGAGGAGGAAGACCGGACAATTGATCTTGGAGACGAAGCATCCTCTGTCACTCGGGAACTGGATGAGCATGAATTGGACTACGATGAGGAGGTTCCCGAGGAGCCAAGTGCTGCTGTTCCAGAGGATGAGGCAGAGAAGGCGGGGGGTGAGGATGACGAGGAGGAGGAGAAGGGAGACGATGCACCCGAGGATGAGAAGAAATCCAACAGTAAAAGCGACGATGAAAAGGATGGCCAGGATCCCCTCAAAGAGAAGAAGAAAGAGGAAGATGATGGAGAAATTGATGATGGCGAGATTGATGTAAGTTTGAGTTTCCCTTAGGGGAGGGAATTCAGCAGCGCCTGTGTGGGGTGGGGAAATGTGGTGTTCTGCCCTTGGAGTCAGAATTAGCTAGCTCTTAGGCTGTCGTGCCCTGAACATCTGTCATATTTGATGTGAATATCTACAGTAGCTTTTTTTTGGCCTAATTTATGGCCTCTAACGACTGTAGGCTCTCAAACTGTCCACCACTGCCCATTCCTCACGAGCTCCGGTTATGCCCCAGCATATAAATGAGATGCATGTTTCTGAAAAGGGAGGCCTGTTGTGTACATAACTGTGACTTCAGTTGCTGTGTACTCTGGAAAAGCCTGTTGTGCACAACATCTGTAAAGATGTCTCAAGTTAAACTTGGTCCTGATCAGTGCACAGGGTCTCCAGAGCTTCAGATTTCTACCTTTGCTCGCAAAGGACTTTTGGGTAATGCTAGCACTAGTTAGCCAACTAGGCACTTACAAGCTATGCCATCAGTTGTACATTGTTAACCGACCAGGCTATAATGGGTCCTGCGGATGGAATATCCGGCATGTGTGGCAAACCCACGTGCTTAAAATAGATTGTATTTGTTTGTATTGCAATAGTGCCTTAAAACCCTCGTCATGGATCAGGACTCCATTGTGCTAGGCACTGTACAAACAACATAACAAAAATCGCTGACATTAGAAGTAAGTTGTTGTCTGCCGCTTTGGTGATGCACACTTCCTGTGGTGACTGATCTGAGTTTATACTCAGAAAGGCAAAGTGACCGATCCCATTAGGAATTGTGCTCAATAGCGCTTACTTCGTACTTTGTGCCCAGAGTGCTGCATAGCAGCACTCTTCAGTCACCGTGTGTAATGTTAGTGCCATTTTACAGGTGGAGGAGAATGAATTGGTGGTGAAATGACTTTCTCAATACACAGATCAGGGCCTAGAACCCTTCCTATGGGCTCCCAGTCTTGTATGTAGACCACACTTCACTCTGACTATTGGGAGCGTAAGACAGCATTTAAAATATAAAAGCCGGGTGGTTAGCATTAATTCCTCTATGTCAGACCCAAGTGCAATTTCTTGGCTCTGTTTCTTGTTCCCCGTGCAAGAGGTGCAACTGGGCAGGGAAAGTTTGTCACTGCAGCACCACTCGATAAGCAAGCAAGGAAGCAATGGGTTTGGAAAGGAGTCATTTCTAGTCGTACTCAGCCAAAGAAGATTGCCCAAACCTGAGAGCTAGGAGGTCAGGGTAGAATAGAATCATAGAATATCAGAGTTGGAAGGGACCTCAAGAGGTCATCTAGTCCAACCCCCTGCTCAAAGCAGGACTAGAAAAGGGTAGAAAAGTAGGATGTTCTCTGCTGACGACTAAAGGAGAGGAAGTTAATTGGAGGAGACATACAAAATAATAGTCTGTTGTTTCAATTTGTTTTTCAGTTGGGCTGCAGCCAGCAGTGACATTTTTTGAAAAAGAGGTTCATATCGGAGTGGAAACTGTGTAGACCAGCATTAGCTGAAGTTAGCATAGAACGCAAATTATGCATTGATGTCTGGCTGAACTACCCCATTGTGATAAAATGTTCAGGAAACTTGTGTGAATGACAGAGGATTTAGCTTATTAGGGCTTCTTCAAAAAGACCTCAAGTCCTATTTTAATCAAGTAGAAGTGTGTCCTAAAGCTTGTAGGAAGAATACAGTAACAAAAATGATCTTTCCTGCATTGACCACCTGTCTTTGTTTGTTTTGATCAGTGGAATGGCTCAATTCTTAGCCCAAAGGTCTGAACAAAACTGCTCACACCCCAATCAGCAATCCTCTGACAAATATCTTGAATTTTCTTTATCAGGTTAATCACGTGGTGCTTTGGCTAACTCAGTGGTCAGGATCACGTTTCCTCTTATGTTCTGCTCATTGTGGAAGGTGATCTGATAAAATACATTATATATTTTCAAACGACTCAAATGTTCTGACTCAGTTTCACCCCAGGTTAAACCAGGGATGGGCAAAATACAGCCCGCGGGCCGGATCCGGCCCCTCTAACGTTTCTGTCCAGCCCACCAGGCTCTTTGGCTGCCCCCTCGTGATCTCCAGGCCGCTAAAAGTCCTTCAGCGTAGCGGGGCACTCAGGCAGGCTGCCTGCCTGCCGTGACCCCACGCCACTCCTGGAAGCAGACGGCTGCTGCTAGCATGTCTCTGCGCGCCCCTGGCGGAAACCGGCCAATGGGAACTGCGGGGGTGGTGCTTGCGGCCGCGGGCAGCACACAGACCCCCACTGCCCGCCTCCCCCCAAGGGGCGCGCAGAGATGTGCCAGCAGCAGCCAGCCGCATCCACTTCCGGGAGCGGAATGAAGCTATGGCATGCAGGCAGCCTGCCTGAGCCCTGCTGTCCTGCTGGCTGGGAGCTGCCTGTGGTAAGCGCCTCCCGGCCAGAGCCTGCACCCCACACCTCCTCCTGCACCCCAATCCCCTGCCCCAGGTCAGAACCCCCTCCTGCACCCCAATCCCCTGCCCCAGCCCAGAGCCGCCTCCTGAACCAAACTCCCTCCCAGAGCCCACAGCCCTCACCCTCTCCTGCAACCCAACACTCTGCACCAGCCCAGAGCTCCCGCCTAGACCCCCTCCATTAATATAGTAGAAATGTACGGCCCGTGACGACTTACCAACATTCGTGGAGTGGCCTCCTGCAAAAATTATTGTGCACCCCTAGGTTAGACATTTCTGTGTTCTATATTACCTGAAATCCTTGTGGTGGGAGAACCCAAGCAATTACATTTACTGGATCCCTAAAATTATTTCAGAATAACTTTTAACATGTATCTTGATACAATACTAAAGTGTTCCTCCCGATTGCTAGGGATTCCTGGGAACGCTGTCCACACTAATATGCAAGATGAATTTGCACTCTGAATGGCTTTCATATATTAGCTTATAATGGGGATCCCAGCTGTCTGATTCTCGTTAGACCACACAGAATTAAATACTCTCTCTTTTGTTCAAGCACTAGGTTTGCAAAGATTTCGCACAGTTCTATTGAAAGGAGCTGTGTTAAGCTGGCTATTCCATTCACATTATGTTGAATGCAAGACCCATCTTTTTTGTGGGGAGGGGGATGTTAATTTGTCTGCAGTTTATGCTGTTTGCAGACATTTTTAGCTTGATGGGGAAGAAAAGCTAGCACAAGATTTAAACACATACACCATTTGCAGGCATTTTTTAAAAGGAGTTCTGGCCTGAGAGAATCTCGAAAGGAATAGAGTGAAAGAGATATTAAACAATGGGTCCCTGGAGAGCTGGGTTATCCAGAGCCAAGTGGACATTTCTCCTGGTTTCCAGCCATTACGTTGCTAAAAATACATAAAACGCTTTCCCCATATAACTTTTCCATGGATGTAATCACTGTAGTTGCTACAGGGATGTCATGATTGCCAGTGAGAGGGAAGGTGTCCACAAGACACACTCTCTATTAAGATGTGTTCCACAGTATGGCAATATTTGCATCTCTTTGAGGTAGAGAAGTTGGGAGAGGCAAGGTAAGGTTCCAACACCCTTTTGGGTGCATCTACACTGCAGCTAGGCATGTACTTCCCAGAATGAGTAGACAGACGCACACTAGCTCTGCTTCAGCTAGCACGCTCAAAATAGCAGTGTAGCCAGGGGTCACGTGGGCAACGGCTTCGGTTTGTTGCTGGAGAACGTACCCAGGATGTCCAGATGTGTTAGTGGGCAGGTGGCTAGCCTGAGCCACTGCTGGCTACGCTTCTATTTTTAGCATGCAAGCTTGAGGAGAGCTAGCACACGTCCATCTGCCCAAGCTGGGAAGCACGCTCCCAGCTGCATAGTAGACATAAATCCTATTTGGATGTCTGATCTTCCAGGATGACTAATCTTGAAGGTAACTTGGAGAGCTTCTATGCACTCCATCTTCCTAAGGTTCTCCATGTGCTGCATCCTGGCTCTCAATTTCTGCTGAGTTCCATTATAAACCACGCTGCTTTATGACTCGACGCTGAACTCCTGAGCGGTGTTAAAAAATAAAAGGGTAGGAATGGTGGAGAAGGGAGTGTGATTCAACTGCTGCAACAGGGGACTATGAAAACAACAGACTTAACTTCCTCCCTGAAAGGCTGTTCATGAGATTCTGTCACTACACACGATAGAGGCATATTCAAATGAGTGTTATAACACAGCAATTTTCCTCCGGAACTTAATATGTAGGTTCCCAACATCTGTATCAGCTCTCCTCATCAGTCACTCTTTCGGGCTGGTCTGTGTACAAGAGTCACAGCATTGTAATTAAACATGCATTTTTAAATTGATAAACTAAAGGAGGGACTCAAGATAAATCAGTATGATACAGTTCAGTTGATTTCAGAGTGTCCACTTGGGTTGGTCTCAGTTTAACTAAAACAATTTAAAAACATGGAAAATCGGTGCAACTTAGTACCTAGACAAGGCTTCAGATTCTAAGAAGCTCTTGATGCTTGCAGGATTTCCAGTCTTCCCTGGAACACGAGAATTAATACCCTCCCTACCCTTTCTTAGGCATAGGAAGGTCCACAGTGCGTATCACACTGGTATGTTCCCAGTTGCCCCGGGACACACATTCCCAGTAACTTTGGAGTTGCTGGCTTTGATTTTACTGTGAAAGAGTCTGTGGTTTTCATGATGACTTGACTCTCTTAAGCATCTGTCCTTCTGTGCCTTGCAGGATGATGATCTGGAGGAGGGAGAAGTTAAAGATCCCAGTGATAGGAAAGTGAGGCCGCGTCCCACCTGCCGATTCTTCATGAAAGGTAACAATATACTGCATCAGAGGGAGTGAATCGAGCTCTCTGTGGCTTCTCTTGTTCAGTTGTGCAAGTGTTAGACTACCAGTCCCATGAGGCACGCTGTCCCAGACAGCACTCAGATCACCTTTCTTTTCCATGGTGGCCAAGTGCTGATTTTACACAGGGCCAACATGCAAAATATGTAACAATTGTTCTGTCTTAAGTGCAGAATGCCTCAAATAAAGGATGACTTACTGCACCTTGAAATAAAAATCTCTTCAGACGTCCTCTTAATAATCAAATATTGCTTCCAATGTTTTAAAAATATTACATTGTACTTGTACAAATTAGAGATGGAAAATACTCATTTGTTCTTGTCTAGTTCATGCCCTGTCAGGGCAGAATTCCCTGCAGCCCAATATCCAGGTTACTGCTATAAATCCCAAACAATAGGATTCCACTTCTTCCTTTGAGAGACATTTATTGAAATATCTTTTATTGAAGACAAGTCTAGAAATAATGTTGCATTTCCCTGTAAATGTTAACTTGGTGTGTCATGTTCCTTTCCTCTCAGCTCCACCAACACAGATCTGCTCGGTATTGCATTTGGTGAATAGCGTCTGCCTTTTCTACCAAGCAATGCGTTGCACGTAAATGTGCTGTTCTGAAATGCAGAACATTTTTAGAAACTGTCTATAAAGAGTTCCCAAGAGGCACAGTGTTAAAGGCAGATGTAGCATCAGGGCTGATTGATTAGGTGAGGAATGGTTGTGTCCCTTTTAGCACAGAACACTGGATTCAGACTGAGTAGGCTACTAGCGTAGTCTAGGAAGAGAAACTTTTCCCCTCAGTATAGAAAATTAAAAATGTGAGACCTATTGAAATCTGATACAATATAATCTGGATTAATGAAGTTTTAGGTCTTTATGGTCTTCATGATAACAGATCATAATGGCAGAGTCCTCACTGAAGGTGATGACACTAAATGCCGATGGAGGGATTACTGTGACAATCTGTATGCCTCATCAGAGCCACTTAAAATACAGGACCGCGAAAGGAGAGTGAGGAGCGGGAGCCATTAATCCTGCAACAGGAAGTGGTGTGTGCTATTATATATATATTTTAAAAAAGCCTGGTAAAACACTGGGGGCAGATAACGTATCAGCAGAATTGTTAAAAGTGATTGATGACCACATATTGATGTAATGTCGAAAATTTGTAGTGATGTATGGATGATTAGAAACTGACGAGATGACTGGACGAATGAAATCCTTCTGCCTGTATCAGATAAAGGAGACATAACAGAGTGTAGTAACAATCATATTATCTCCCTATTGTCGCACTTGAGTGAAATCATAGAAACTGAAACCACCATAACAAGCCGGTTTCAGAGAGGGAAGAGGCACATGTGATCAGATCACAAGCATCACATATAAAATGATAGGGATAGGGTCTAAATTAGATGGGGTCTAAATTCCCACTCAAGAAAGAGATCTTGGAGTCATTGTGAATAGTTCTCTGAAAACATCCACTCAATGTGCAGCGGCAGTCACAAAAGCTAACAGTGTTGGGAATCATTAAGAAAGGGATAGATAATAAAACAGAAAATATCATATTGCCTGTATAAATCCATGGTATGCCCACATCTTGAATACTGCGTGCAGATGTGGTTGCTCCATCTCAAAAAAGATATTAGAATTGGAAAAGGTTCAGAAAAGGGCAACAAAAAGGAGCAGCTTCCTTATGAGGAGCGATTAATAAGACTGGGACTTTTCAGCTTGGAAAATAGACCACTAAGGGGAGATATGATAGAGGTCTATAAAATCATGACTGGTGTGGAAAAAGTAAATAAGGAAGTGTTACGTCCTCTCATACCACAATAAGTAGGGGTCACCAGATGAAATTAATAGGCAGCAAGTTTAAAACAAAAGGAAATATTTTTTAATACAAGGCACAGTTTGTGGAACTCTTTACCAGAAGACGTTGTGAAGGCCAAGATATAACAGGATTCAAAAAGAACTAGATAAGTTCATGGAAGATAGGTCCATCAGTGGCTATTAGCCAGGATGGCAGGAATGGTGTCCCTAGCCTCTGTTTGCCAGAAGCTGGGACTGGATGACATGGGATGGATCACTTGATGATGACCTGTTCTGTTCATTCCCTCTGGGGCACCAGGCATTGGCCGCTGTCGGAAGACAGGATACAGGGCTAGATGGACCTTTGGTCTGACCAAGTATGGCCATTCTTCTGTTCTTATCCATTATATCATTAAAAAATGCAAGGAGTTTAATCACCTATTAATCATGTGTTTCATTGACTACTCAAAAGCGTTGATACCTTCTGACATGACGGTCTTTGGAGGATACTGGCAGACCTGGGGATTCCAAAACATCTCAATGAACTCATTGCAAGTCTCCACTGTCAATAACAGACCACAGTGCGAACAGCAGCAGGTGATAGTGACTGGTTTTCCACTGCGTGAGACAAGGGCGTATTCTGTCCCCAAGCCTTTTCAACATGTATGCAGAATTAGTTACAAGACATGCCCTGGAAGGTTTTGACAAAAGTGGAAGGAGCTGGGATTTCATTAGCAGACACCTCGTAACCAGTCTGAGATAGCTGATGACACAATGCTCTTTGCTACAGCCACTAAGGGAAAGCAACAGATGTCTGAGTCTGTTGTACTATGGACTATCCCTGAATGAAGTGAAAATGAAATGCATGCACATTGACATGATTAACAAAAACAGACTACCCGGACAGTACGATTACATCGAGTTGTAGAGGCAGTCGAGTAAATTATCTGGGCTCATACATACCAACCAAGGAGCCTGTTCCAAAGAAATCAGAACATGACTAGGAATGGCTCCTCAAGTAATGGCCTCCCTTACAAAAGTTTGAAAACACGGTGGCATCTCAACATGTACAAAGGTTCGATTGGTGAACAGCTTAATTTTTTCCATAGTGACTTACGGATGTGAATTGTGGGAAACTAATGCTGCTGACAAGAAGAAAATTCAAGCCTTTGAGATGTGGTGCTGTCAAAACCTCGTGCATATCTCCTGGATGGGAAAACTAAGACACATGCATATGTTAGAAATATTATTGGAGACGAGCAGACCCTGCTGTCGGAAATCAATAGGCACAAACTTATGCACGTTGGTTCCATCAGGCACAGAAATGGAACTAACCTCAAAAGTGGCAGGTCATCATAGTAGAGGACGACCAGCGAGTAGATGGATAAATAATTTGTGGCAGATCAATTGGAGGTCAGCTGCTGAGTGTTCAAAGCTAGCTAGAGATCGAAGGCGTCCAAAAATTCTGCTACAATGTCACCAATATTCAGACATGGATAAATGGATTTTACTTACTTAGGTCTTTATGGACTGGGATTAAAGAGGAGTGCTATTGAGTGAAAAAACATATTTTTAAGAAACAAATTTTCTTGCCTTTGTTACATACAACACCTGAGATTAGTAAAACAAAGGTTTAAAAACTAACTTGTTTGTGCTTTCTGCTTGCTTTTTGCATTTTCTCCATCTTGACCATTGGAAATAAACTAACCAGTTTCACTTTCAAGGTCTCATATGCTAGCACATTGTTGCAAAGACTGCGGAGAATGTTTAAAAACTAAAATCTGTTTCCATGGAATTTCTTCAAAAGATGTGGAGACTTGGTTTTGTAAAGCCTTGTTTATAACAGAATTTAATATGGACCGTATTAGACTGAGTTCCTTCAACTTCCCCTTAAAGTTGCGTTCACCCAAATGCTTTTGTTTTAGTAGAAATGGTAAATGAAATAAACTAACTAAAATAAAGCTAGAAAGGGCAGAGTGGGAAGACTTGCTTTCACTGCTATGTTGAACGAAGAATACACAGGGATTTGTTTGGGATTTTTCCAAGAGCTGAGCATTAAGTGTAGCTCACCTGTGTTGTTGAATGGCTTCCTGTGTCTGTTTGTTTCCTGTCATGAGTTTGGTAGTGTTATCGCAGGAAGGGGTGTGTTCCTCTGTTTGAACCAGGTGAGTTTTCTCTGGGTGGGGTTGTTTGTCCTTTATTCTTAGTGTTGTTTAATCAGATTACAATAATTCTATGATGCATTGGGATGTAATCACCAGGCCCTTATCTCAGTGTATGAAAATTCAGATTGAATCACGTCAAGCTCTTTTGCCAAAGATACATTCCTTTGATTTCAGCTTTGTTTGGGTGACCTTGATTTCCTCTGTCTTCCCCTGTACAGGAGATCTATAGAAATATTGCTGTCTAGGAGCCAAGCTAAAAGCATCATTGTGGGACCTCCGATGCTCCAATTCTAGTCTCTGGTCTCTCTGAGGAATTAATTGCAAAGTATCATGTCATGTGGCCACATCAGTCCATTTTGATAAATATAACTGATTCTGTGAAATAATGTGTGTTTATACCCATCCTAGTGGAACCCGTAATTCGTAGCCATTCGACCACATGCACAAGAGCCTCCTCTTGTACTTGACATATTTCAATAAGAAATAAAAAATGGTCTGTGTAGATTCTTAATAGTCCCAGCATTCAACTTTCAAATCCTTTATACATTTACTGGAAATTAGGGCTGTCGATTAATCACAGTTAACTCACGCAATTAACTCAAAAAATTAATCATGATTAATCGCAGTTTTAATTGCACTGTTAAACAATAGAATACCAATTTAAATTTATTACATATTTTGGATGTTTTTCTACTTTTTTATATATATTGTATTCTGTGTTGTAATAGAAATCAAAGTGTATATTTTTATTACAAATATTTGCACTGTAAATATGATAAAAGAAATAGTATTTTTCAATTCACCTCATACAAGTACTGTAGTACAATCTTTGTCGTGAAAGTGTACCTTACAAATGTAGATATATTTTTTTGTTACATAACTGCACTCAAAAACAAAACAATGTAAAACTTCAGAGCCTACAAGTCCACTCAGTCCTATTTCTTGTTCAGCCAGTCGTTAAGACAAACAAGTTTGTTTACATTTACAGGAGATAATGCTGCCCGCTTCTTGTTTAGAATGTCACCTGAAAGTGAGAACAGATGTTCACATGGCACTTTTGTAGCCGGCAATGCAAGGTATTTACGTGCCAAATATGCTAAACATTCGTATGCCCCTTTGAGCTTTGGCCACCATTCTAGAGGACATGTTTCCATGCTGATGCCGCTTGTTTTTAAAAAAAAAAAAATGTATTAATTAAATTTTGTGACTAAACTGCTTGGGGGGAGAATTGTACATCCCCTGCTCTATTTTACCCGCATTCTGCCGTATATTTCATTTTATAGCAGTCTCAGATGATGATCCAGAACATGTTGTTTGTTTTAAGAACACTTTCACTGCAGATTTGCCAAAACACAAAAGGTACCAATATGAGATTTCTAAAGATAGCTACAGCACTCAACCCAAGGTTTAAGAATTTGAAGTGCCTTCCAAAATCTGAGAGGGATAAGGTAGGGAGCATGCTTCCAGAAGTCTTAAAAGAGCAACACTCCGCTCCAGAAACTACAGAACCCGAATCACCAAAAAGGAAAATCAACCTTTTGCTGGTGGCATGACTCAAATAATGAACATGAATATGCATCAGTCCACTCTGCTTTGGATTGTTATCAAGCAGAACCCATCATTAGCATGGATGCATATCCCCTGGAATGGTGCCTGAACTATGAAGGGACATGTGAATCTTTAGCACATCTGGCACATAAATATCTTGTGATGCCGGCTACAATAGTGCCATGAGAACGCCAGTTCTCACTTTCAGGTGACATAAACAAGAAGTGGGCAGCATTATCTCCTGCAAATGTAAACAAACTTGTTTGAGCGATCGGTTGAACAAAAAGTAGGACTGGGTGAACTTGCAGGCTCTAAAATTTTACACTGTTTTATTTATGAATGCAGTTTCTTTTGTACATAATTCTACATTTGTAAGTTCAACTTTCATGCTAAAGAAATTGCACGACAGTACTTGTGTTAGGTGAATTGAAAAATACTATTTCTTTTGTTTTTTTTACAGTGCAAATACTTGTAATCAAAAATAAATATAAAGTGAGCACTGTACACTTTGTATTTTGTGTTGTAATTGAAATCAGTAGAAAATGTAGAAAACATCCAAAATATTTAAATAAATGGTATTCTATTATTGTTTAACAGTGCGATTAATCACAATTTTTTAAATCGCTTGACAGCCCTACTGGAAATATACTATCCTTTCTTAATGAGTGAAGTCAGTTTTATAAAGTTCCTGAAGGGGGCACACTAACCCTCTTAGAAAACATGACAGTACCAAATGCCTCAGGTTAACTTACTCAGTGTTATCTTTGATCGCATATACAAGCTCACAGTTAACTTAGTGTCTTGGCAATGGACAGCCTTGGAGACTGAATGCCCCTTTAGCACAGAATTGATACAACGCAGGCAGTGTCAATGTAACTTTCCTTTGTGTGTTGTCCTGCCAATGTGTCTCCACCTTGACTTGAAGGGACCACCTTTAGGGGTGAGAAGGTGGTTAAATTTGTGTGTCCCATTAACGTTTCATCGCTAATGCTGAGACTGCCAATCAAGGTTGCAGTTATAGTGGTGGTTGTGTGACACAGACACCTGTCAGGATCTCTACTGAAGGTCCATCAAATGATTTTGTGTGAGCAGCTAAAAGGAAAAGCAAGTTCTATTACCTACTAATCTGAGCTAAATTCAGACCAGGAACTAGGCCATATCCGTATTGCATTACAAACACCTGAGTTCCCCATGGGTACGATAACTTCAGCTAACCCACTGCAGCATCATAGGTGGACTTTCAGAGGAGCTGATATTAAATTTTGTCTCTGGACCCTGGAGAATGTTTCTCCTGCTCCTGTGCAGAATCAGCTATTAGAGGAGTTTGAGTTATATTTTTCCTCCCCGCCATTGGCCTGTATATGTAACTCAGACTGATGCCTTTAAACTTCCTGCCGGGTTATTTAGTTTTGAGCTATAAAAGTTCCTAACTATGCTTTAAGCACTTTTTACTTATAAAAGTGCACACAAAACTCTCTGGATCACTACCTACATAGACAGCCCTCCCACCCTACCAGAGTAAGTGTCTCAGGTTTTCGCTCACCCATGATCCCAACTGAATTCATCTCTCAGGGAAAGCCCAGGCAAAAAGGCTTTGCCGGGTGCCCTGAAAGCAAGTGACTGTGAACCAAGGTGGGAAGAAGAAAGGTCATGTCTCTGAAAATCCGAGTTGTTCTCTCCTGGAAGACTTCAGGTAGTTCTGGAGCTGAACAAGATACCAGAGCTTCCAGGTGTTTGACTGTTCTGTGCAGCGTTTGAATGAGATTTCTGTGCTTTTTCACAGGTCACTGTACTTGGGGAATGAACTGTAGGTTTATCCATCCTGGTGTGAACGACAAAGGGAACTACTCCTTGATCTCCAAACCAGACCCTTTCTCACCCAATGGTGCTCCTCCCATTGGCCCTCACCCACTGATGCCAGCAAACCCTTGGGTATGAAAACATCGCTTTGCATTTGCGGCTTCTGTGTTTTTTGCTTGTTTAGATCTGCAAATACATTGCAGGCGATGACGGTTGTGTTAAATTTGGGCCGTTAACTTAGCAAAATCAAATGTTCTTGTGGGATGCATACGTTTTAAGAAGGCGCTTTTCACAACCTCTAGTAAATGGCAATAACTTTTCAAGTGTGCCCTGCTGATGTTTCACCTGGATATTCACAAAGCACAATTTTCCAACTAGTTCTGTGTCTTTTTCCCTTTCCTTCTCATTTTCCTAACAGGGTGCGCCTGTCGTTGATGAAATTTTGCCCCCACCCCCTCCAGACCCTCCAACAGAAAGTGCCTGGGAGAGAGGACTCCGGCATGCTAAAGAGGTAAAGGATTCTTTAAGAACTACAATAACTTCTTTCGCTCAAAGTCAGCCTATGGGTATCATTGGTGCCAGAAGGACAATATAGTCAAAGCCTCTGGGAATGACTTTGTCTCTCAGTGGTCTCTCCTCTGCTCGGTGGAGACGGTTAAGAAGAGTCTGAGGGTGTAGCCGCTACTTTCGGTCTGATTTGTAAGATGTTTCCGTGACACTAACCTTGAACCTTTTGGTGGGATGTGTAACTTTATCCTTTTTTCTTTGGGGGAGTCTGTTTTGTGTGTTTAACCAACAGTCACCTTCGTGTGGTATAACATGGCAATACTCTGGTCAAGAAGAGCTGGTTTCCAGCTCTTTCTCCCATCAGCACTAGCCAGTGGAGATCGCTCCTGAGCAGGGCCCAGGACACCGGAGTCAACCCGCCAATACAGCAGAACTGTTTTCAAGCTGGTACAGTGTGCTATTGCCTCTCTGCTGTTTCCTGTGGTGCTGCCAGGGTGAACCCCGTTTTGTTCAGCTAGGAAGCTGTGGGTTTAACTTTCTTGAGAGCCTTTTAGTGATCCCACCAATTTGGCTGTCTGATTAATCTTTGTGAGCTAACAGGATAGTGAAATATTACGTCTTGTTTCAAGTAGATATCCAAACCCTAACTGTTCGTGAGAATTGTATAGGAGAGGGACAGGTTAATTAAGAAGCAGGTCCCTCACTAGGGCTGATGTGCCATTAGTAAGCTGAACTTTGCCCTCCATGCCTCAAACTTGTTGCTTCCTTAAGCCTTTTATTGTGCCTTGTGACAGGTATTAAAAAAGGCGACAATGAGAAAAGAACAAGAGCCTGATTTTGAGGAGAAGCGGTTTACGGTGACCATTGGAGAAGATGAACGTGAATTCGACAAAGAAAATGAATTTTTCCGGGACTGGAATTATCGCATCACTAGAGATGTCCGAGATCCAGCGTAAGATGTGGCTTTGTGCTTGCATCCTTGCTTTTTGGAGTGGATAGTAATCCCCCCATGTCTGTTTGCAGTTAACCTTTCGCTCCAATTGTGTAGAAATACACAGCCCTCTGAAGATTAGCCACGTTTATGTAACATCAGACGCACGCCAGCAAAAACCATAGGCTCTACTATTACTTGGCATGCCTCAGCTTGGTCCTAGTTCAAAACCAGTTTTCCTTCTATGCTTTTTTAGCTTTATTCCTTCCAAGTACTTTGCTCTTGTTTCTTCAGAGCCTAGTATGCCAATTTGATTGTCTAGTTGCCTATTGAATTTGTCATGTTAGTTTGGGCCAGTGATTTGTGTTCCTTTGGTATTTGCACAACTCAAACATACACTAAAAAGTTTAATATCATGTGTGTACACACACCAATACCCTGCATCATCAGAGCAGCAGTAACATCATCTTGACTGGGTTAATGCTTACACTGCAAGTCTAAGGCAGTGGTTCCCAAACTGGGGTTCATGAACCCCTGGGGGTTTGCAAAATGTTACAGGGGGTTCTCGGGGGGGAAAAATTCCCTAGTGGCGGACAGAGTTGTCCCTAGGGACCCCGGGCAGCACGGGGCCAGCAGCCAGGAGACCCTGGACTTCCCAGAGCTAAGCAGGCGTATCTATCACACTGAGGAGATTTAAACTTCAAGACTCCTTATAAGAAATGGAAAGGGAGGTGGATATGTTTTGCTGTTTTTAAAATTAACTAGGCAGCTAGGATTGTTTTTAATATTATGAAGAACAAGTTTAAGCTTTGTTGTAACGTGCGTTGTTTGCCTGAACTGCTCAAGACCTGAATGCTTGTGTAGGAGGAACTCTTTGAGTTGGCTTCTTAAATCCCTTCATGCTGTTTCACATCTGATACTGCTTGATGAAACATAGGAGCCTTGTCTTATAACAGGCTTATTCAAATTGATACAAGCTACGAAAGTGAGTTCTTGGAAGAGTGTTGCCGTTTTCATAATGTAATAAAAATACTGTAATGATAAATAATTAATAAGAAATAGTATGTAATAAGCATGTCATAAAAACAAATTTTTTATTTCCAAGATCACTGCTTTTATAATTTATACTCAGGTAAAGGAGAAAATCCCTGGAAATAGACATTTTAGGAGGGAGTTCACGAGACTTGACATTTTAGTGAAAGGGGTTCACAGGTTGTTAAAATTTGGGAAGCACTGGTCTAAGGGCAGCAATCATAGTTGGCATGGCACTAGATTAGCCTCTGACATCTTAGCCAGCCCTTGATTAATCATTTGATAGGTCACCAACCAGAAGACTTAACCTACATGCAGTCAGGATTTGCAGAGTGGGAAGATTTTGGGCAATGGGAAATGTTTGAAACGTCAAACCTGCGGGATTTTTGTGAGGTAAAACTAAGTGGGAGTGATGGAAGCATCAGTCAGCACCCTGCTTTGGGGACTGGAAGCAGTTCACAGCTCTCCAGTGTGGCTGGCTGGCTGTAGACTCCAGCAGGCAATATGACACCAATCACCCTTAGGAGTTGGTTTTCTGTTTTTTTTCTGTTTGTTTGTTTGTTTGTTTTTTTAAATCATATGGGCTAGAAAATCATTTAAAAAAATTAACGCATAAGTTCTGTAGGAACCAAAGAGTAAGCCCTGGTGTGCGCGCACGCACACACACACACTCCCACTCCCCCTCAGTGTATAAGAATGCATTTGCCAAGCCTTGGTCCCAGCTAGTTTGACTGTGGAGGAAATGAAAACATAAGAGGGGCAAATGAAACTGGTTGGTTGTTAGGCGCAGATTTGCCCTGGAATTAAACACAATTCCTTTTCCACGTTTTCACTATGAGAGGGACCATGCACCCAATTCTGCAGGTAGTTGCAGAACAGTAACTCCCTATATACAGTAAAAGCTAACATCAGTCATTCGGTAACCTGGTTTTATTTGATTCTCACCTTAGCATATCTGCGATGTTCCTTAAGTGGCATGTGACCAGGATTCATCACCAAATTTTGGTCCACTGGTTGGATCGTTAGCTTCCCTGGCCCGGGATGGGTACTGATGGGGAGCACAACATGAACACTGATCCATGCCCCCCTATCTGATTCTGAAAAACTTTCATATGTAACCAGTACATGTTGTCCCTAATATTATTAACAGGTTAACTACAATGCAGGTATTGCAGATTCTTAAATATCTAAATAGACAAAGCCTGGATGGATAATTTCAGCCTGGGTTTTAACATTGTGTAAAACCTATCTTCTTAAATCTACAAGTATTCAGGTGGTTATTTTACAGTATTGCAGTAGTACTCAGCAGAGACCCCATCAAGATCAGTGCCCCATTTTGCTAGCCACTTGTACTCTCCTTAAACATCGTCAGTTTAACATTTTACTTGTGTGCAGCAGAGTTGAACAGAATTTATAAAACTAGTATGAATTGAGTCCTGAAAAAGTGATCATCCAGTTAATTCAGGAACAGTTCTGTGTAACCAGATTGATATAGGAAATAACATTTTCTCCTTAGCAAGCTTTGTATGTTGAGCCATTAAATTTAAGTTGGAAAATGTCAGCAATTTTTAAGCCCTTAATCATTGCAAGAGCCAAGTAACCTAGCGCAGTAAATCCTAACTATTGAATTTTTAGATCATCATGTTGATAGCGTGATTGTTTTGTGACATTCAAAGATGGCTAAATAGTTCATGATTTTTTTTTCCTCTTTTTAAAAAATTATAGGGAGGTGGACGTCAAAGAAAATGTTAACTATGGGTAAGTCATTTTTTTCTGATTTCAATGCTGTACCAACATTTTCTGTGAGAAAATGACAATGTTCCCTTAATTTTCTTCTGTTTCGCTTTTTCAAATTTCTTAGGCTACAGACAATTGTCACAAGGTTGGCTGCAGCTGATCAATTGATTGTATATATTTTCATTTTTGGATGCTGCCACTTGTTGGTAGCAGATTATAAAATTTGAAGTTATGTCCTTAATTTTATAAATACACCTAGAAGGCAAAACAGTGGTGTATGTGTCTATAAATACAAATTTACATAAATACCTTACAGGGAAGGGAGTGGAGAACATTGGGGTGGGGCTGGGTTGAAAAGTCCATTTCTCCCTTGATGTAGTTTAAAATACCTTTCTGTTTTTGTTCCTGAAAACCATGAGTCACTGAACCTGTTCTCTGCTAGCGGTGCAAGAATCTAGAACTGAATTCAGTACCTGGTACCTGTAATTTGGAGCTGTATTATAAGTTTGGTGGGGGGGAGGGATAGCTCAGTGGTTTGAGCATTGGCCTGCTAAACCCGGGGTTGTGAGCTCAATCCTTGAGGGGGCCACTTAGGGATCGGGGACAAAATCAGTACTTGGTCCTGCTAGTGAAGGCAGGGGGCTGGACTCGATGACCTTTCAGGGTCCCTTCCAGTTCTATGAGATAGGTATCTCGCTCGCTCTCTATATATATTGTGACAAAGTTCCTCCTCTATCTTGGTGGGTCCTGCACTTATTGGCGGATTTTCTTGCCTCAGAGATTCACCATGTTGGTTGGGGAACAGCCCAGAGACCTTCCCCTCTGGGAGAACCCACAGTCCAGGTCAATTGGGAGGTTTGGGGGGAACCCGGGCCCACCCTCTACTCCGGGTTCCAGCCCAGGGCCCTGTGGACTGCAGCTGTCTATAGTGTCTCCTGTAACAGCTACAACTCCCTGGGCTACTTCCCCATGGCCTCCTCCAAACACCTTCCTTATTCTCACCACAGGACCTTCCTCCTGGTGTCTGATAACGCTTGTGCTCCTCAGTCCTCCAGCAGCACACCCTCTCACTCTCAGCTCCTTGCACCTCTTGCTCCCAGCTCCTCACACTCGCACCACAAACTGAAGTGAGCTCCTTTTAAAACCCAGGTGCCCTGATTAGCCTGCCTTAATTGATTCTAGCAGCTTCTTCTTAATTGGCTCTAGGTGTCCTAATTAGCCTGCCTGCCTTAACTGGTTCTAGCAGGTTCCTGATTCCTCTAGTGCAGCCCCTGCTCTGGTCACTCAGGGAACAGAAAACTACTCATCCAGTGACCAGTATATTCGCCCTCTACCAGACTCCTGTACCCCACTGGTCTGGGTCTGTCACAAAATATATATGTCATCAGCATCTTTAAAGTGGAAATCTTAAGCTATGTAGAAGTGTGGAAATAAATATATATAATAACTTGGCTCCCAGGATAGCACTCAGATCTCACTCTGCCCTAGCTTTTTGGCCACTTATATTCTACCGAGGCGTGTCAATGGTGATGGTGGTGTTACCCTTCCTATCTTTCAGTACGGGCTACTGAACTGAGTATGGGATTGGAAGACAGAGCTCTTGATTTCTAATTTTGGCTTTGCCACTGACCCCTGTGGCCTTGGAAGTTACTTGAACCCTTCCGCCGGGGGGGAATTCGGCACTAAAAAATTTAAAATTCGATGCATAATATTTTAAAATTCTGCATATCTTATTTGCCAAAATAACACAATATAATCACGTCAGTTTCAATTATTTTTGTAATTTATTGCAAAATATCTGTCAGCATGTACGTCTGTAACAGCAAAAAAGATTCAAGAAATATTTTTTGACAAATAGATTCCTTGCTAGGCATATTATAACAGAACTTTTAGTAGTAATTAATTTAAAGTACAATACAGAACTGCATTTCCTGCACCCCCCAGAAGCAGTGCAAAGGCTGGGGGGAGTCGGGGTAACGGAGAAGTTGAGGGAGAGGGAAGTAATTGCTGTGCCGGAGTCTGGGAGTGAACCTGGAGGGTTGTTGGGTGTGGCTGGGAAAAGTATGGAACCGGGGTTTTTTCCGCAGGGGGGAGGAGGAGGAATTGTTAGGGAATTGGGGAGCCTCCCCCATGCTGACCCCTAGCCTCTCCCATTCAGTCAGGCACATCTGCCACATCCCCATGCACTCCCACTCAGCCACTCCTCTCCCCTCTTTTACTCTGTGACCGTGCACCCCCACTCCTGTTCAGTCCCTGTCACCCCACTAGCTCCTGTGCCCCTACCCCAATCTGTCTCCCCCACACCCTTCTGAACTCCAGTCTATATGACCCCCAGCAGCCCATGTGCCCTGTGCTGTCCGTCTCTCCCCCCGCAATATCCCTTGCCTCCTCATCTAGCCTCGCGGACAGGGTACCGTGAGGAAAGCAGCCTCTCTTCCTCTCTCTCCATGGCTGGCTGCTCTGGCCCTGAGTCAGCTGCCCTCTTCTGGTGCAACAGCAATCCCTGGTATGTGAAAGGTGTAATTGCAGCACCTCCCCGGCAGAATGTGTTTTCTGAAAAGAAAAAAGAATTTGCTGGGGAACATGAATTCTGCGTGTACACAGTGGCGCAGAATTCCCCCCGGAGTAAAATAAACTCTGTACCCGTTTTCTCATCTCTAAAATGAGTATAATACTTGCTACCTGCCATCTGATTTGCAAGGATTAGTTATTATTGGGTACATGTCATAAAGATACCAGATAGTATTAGTAAAGCTGTTCTAACAGAGGAAGCTTTGCATACTAGAGGACTGGTGGCTTTTAGACTCTTCACCCCATAAGAAAAGTGTCTGCATGTGGCATATTTTTCTCTCACTAGAAAGCTCTGCCAACATGCTTGTTCCTGGTACATTCACAAATGTCATATACACATCACCTCTGCGGACACAGCAGTAGGAGACTCCAGGGTCTGTCCTATTTTCCATGTCCATGGGTAACCTCCCTTGGTGGGAGTTACACGTGTACTGGGGAGAAAATATGCTAAACTCTAAATGGGTGGGGGGGGGAATCGTGCTCTGTTACACCAACATAAATATATACGAAGTAGCCTCTGTAGAAATCAAATGAAGTTACTCTAGATTCACCCCAGTTGAACTGAGAGCAGAATTTGACCTGTAGAGTTATGTATGTTTATGAGAAAATGCTTTTCTAAGTTTTGTTTTATTGTAATATTTAGAGGCTTTCTGAACCTCTCCCCAGATACATATAAGTGAACCATTTTATACAGTAATAAATCTCTGAATATTTTCCCCTGTCAATATGCTTAGCATTTTCATTTATAAATGCAACCATTTTCCTAATGTGCAAATGATATTTACCTGTTTAATCTTCTCCCCTTTCTCAATATAGGCTTGATTCCTATACAGATCCCTATTACGATTATGAAATAGAACGGTTCTGGCGTGGTGGGCAATATGAAAACTTTAGGGTGCAATACACAGACCCAGACCCATATCGTAACTACCGAGTAAGTAAGGTAACATGCACCCTCTCCTAAGCTTTGCACTCTCTCTTCCTCCAGGTACTTCACATACGTTTGTTTTCAATTACCATATAGGACGTATGTTGGCATTAGATTTTTTTCCTCTTTTGGCAGACTGTGTAGACAAGTCTTTTCCTTAATCTCTAAAACGATTAAATCATTCATTATTTAAGTAAGTTCTGGTAATGTGCAGAGCACTGAACAAGACAAATATACTGGCCCTGGCCTACTGAGTTCACACTCTGTCTTTTAGATAAGGCAGAACTTAGTGGCACAACCCAGCTGAAGGAGTTAGTTTGGTATCCTTTGTCACTTACATCTGGGAGTGGAGAAGGCATTTGACAGATGGGGGTAGTGTTTGGGGGCCTTGCAAAGAAGTGAGTCTAAAGGAGGGATTTGAATGAAGACCAGTCTGCATGAGCATTGTCCGCTGGGACAGAAAGAGACGGATGGATATGGGCGTGTGTATTATGTACACAAGTAGACTCTCACCAGGATGAATGGGTATTTAAGAAACGTAATACCCATTGCTATAATTGGGCGTTGCTTACAGTGGTCACTTTGCATTGAGATGAGGGAGGCAGCAGCTTTGACTGGTCTGCCGCTAGAATCCAGGGGGAATCTCCTTGTTACATTGTTGCACCCGACTTGCTTGTAGAATGAAAGGTCAGAGTGTTTTCATTGAAAACATTCTTATTTCCGTTCCGTATTCCAAAGGCTATATTGGGACACGTTGGTAGTGAGAACTAATTTTGCCCGACGCTAAGATTTTCAGCTGTATCTGTTATACAAAATAACAGCAATAGCTGTTTTTTTCCCTGTAAACTCAAATAACACTTTTCTAATCTGAACATCACGGAAGTCTTAAAGTGGCCAGTCCTCAGTGCAATTTTTGGTGCTATATCATCCAATTTTTTTTTTTATTCTGCTCATTTGCAAAATTTAGGAATTGCTGATGGGTCAAAGTAGCAACGTGAGGCAGTGTGATCTTCTACCTAAGATAGGTGAACAGCCACATACACATTACTTTCTTCTCAAGGGAAGCCTTCTAGATAATGGACCATGTTCATCATTGATGGCTCTGTTGCCTTTAGTGAAGTTAGATGAACCTGATGCTGTGTTTTAGGTCTTTATACAGGTCCTAAGTAATTCTGAAACATTACGGCAAACAAACTCCAATTGTCCCCCTGATGCCCTGCTGTAACTTTGGCGAGCTAGTATAATTGTTTCCAATTTGAGACTTTAAAACCTCACACTTTCGTTAGTGAGGAGATGTAACCATGGAAGTGATGTAAAAGTGTCTTTCTTTGTTTGTTTTGTTTATACAAGGAAAGAGAGAGAGAACGGGAAAGGGAAAGAGAGAACCGACAGCGGGAGCGGGAACGGGAACGAGAGAGAGAACGGGAGCGGGAGCGACGACAGAGAGAGAGAGAACGAGAGAGGGAACGGGAGCGTGACAAGGAACGCCAGCGAAGGAAAGAAGAGTGGGAGAGAGAGAGGGAGCGAGTGAAAAGAGATGAAAAGGACAGACAACACAGAGACCGGGACAGAGATCGAGACCGGGACAGAGAGAGGGAACGTGAAAAGGAAAAAGAAAAACCAAAACCTAGGTCACCGCAGCCGCCAAGGTATGTGCTCCTTTATTGATGCTTGGTTTTGTTTGGTACTGTTTTAACTGTGGATTAACCAGAGATGCACCAAACAGGGAGAGGGGATGTATGCTCTTTGGATCTCTATTGTCTGCTGCCCTAAGTAGGAAAAGCAGTAGTTCCAAGGGTTGTGCACTAACCATAGGGAATATGCTTTGCCAGCCAGTAAATGGAGCTAAAGCAACATCAGATTAGAGCTTCAAGGGCATTCACCATTGCAGGCTGTACATAGAGAAGAGAACTTCTGGGTGGAAGTGTTCAAGGTGTCTTTGGTACGTACCTGGGAGGAGTCTAGACTGTATAGAGCTGTGGAGTCCAGAGCCACGGTAACTGAGTTTAATGTGCCTCTCAGAAGTCTAGCTGGCTGAGCACAGGACATGGAAGCATTGACATCGGCTCCTTCTGTGGCCTTGGCAAATGACTCTTGGCAAGAATCCAGGATGGATTGGGCATTTTTAAAAATAACAAAAATATCCAGCGTTCTAGTTAATACTAAAAACAAAAAGGGGATTGGAAGGCATGTAAAGCCTCAATTTTCAGGGATTAAGCCAATCGCTGTTATGAATTAGGATAAGATTTCCCGGCGGGGAGGAGGGCTGTTTACTCAGATCTGCCAGTTGCAGGGTTTCTTGCACCTTCCTCTGAAACCTCTAGTGCTAGCCACAGTCAGAGACAGAGTACTAGATCCTGCATGGGAATTCCGATGTTCCTGTTTCCCAATCCGTCAACTACATTACTGCCTACACTAACTCACAAGTGGGTTTGGATTAACTATAAAGCACTATGTAAATATTAGAGCTGATCGGGGGGGAAAATGGAATTTTCATCCCTTGGGAAATTCTGATATTGCAACACCTGTTTTCATCCTATGTCAGGGAAAAAATAAAATATCAAAACCGTTTGCAAAATTAAAAGTTCAATAAAACTTCAATTCAGAAATGTTGAAATATTTGGGAAATGGGTGGGAGATGTAGTCAAGGAGCAAGGCTCATGGGGGAAATGGATGCCTGAGGGACCCAGAGCTGCATCTCTTGCGATGCACTGCGGTCTCTCCCATCTCTCCGGGTGACTGAGCCACAATGGTGCCTCAGTCCTAGAGACTGCAGTGCATCATGGGAGAGTTAGTCCATCTGAGGAGCTGGGCCTCTAGGGGTGAATAGAGACCATGAGTGACCCAGAACTACATCTCCCACGTAGTACTGCTGTGATTCAAGTAGGTGCAGAGATTAATGTCGACCCAACCCAAAATGAAACACTTTTAGGTTTTCCTGATAGAAAATTTTGATGTATTTTTAAATGAAATCCCATTTTCCAACAGGAAAACACTTTATTAAGAATCTTTCTACTATCCCTAATAAATACTAAGTGTTCAAGTGTCTTATCAATATGGTTATATTAATATAAAAAACTGCAGTTAAAACACAGATGTTAGAAGTATTGAATATAAATATGCAGTTTAATTACCTCAGTGGCCACTTGTTCATCTTAGGCTGCTTGTTCACATTCGCGCTAGGTCCGTGATGGCAAAGATCTTGTCATCTATAATTGTTTGACTCATGATGCAAGTTGATTACCTCTCTTCTAAAATGCCAGTGTTGGTCTTGTTTGTCATGACTGATCTAATGACTGTGCCCACGGGCACCGATGTGAGACTACAGGCTGAATGGCGCCATGGAGACTAAACTACCTTCTGTGGCGCTAGAGGTAGTTCTGCCCCAAATCAGGAGGAGGACAGCAAGTAGAAACTTTCAGCACTGCTGCCCAAGGACTTGCTGGGGATAACTATGGCACTCTTCACCAACCTTAAATTCAATTAACCGCCTCGTCCTCAAAACCGTTCGTGGATCTGAATAGTGGACACTATCACCATAGCAGGAAGCTTAGGCTCATGGTCTTGTGGTACTCTTCTTGATCTTTACACACCTTATGGATTTGATTTTTCCCAGTGAACAACCTCTCGTGGTTCACAGTGATCTGTGAACTACATATTGACTCTCTAAACCAGATAGGTCTGTATCTGATAACTAAAGAAATACAGCAGGGGAAGCTGTGGGTATTCCTGGCCTTATTTTCATCTGGTACAAAGCACACAGATCCAAAGGGTTCCAATAATCTGATTGCTTTTGGCTCAATATCTGCTATTTCTAGGAACTGTTGATTGACAAATCTACTTGTTCAGACCCACTCCTGTCTCAGCCAGTAATTACAAGAAATACATAGATAAAGGTCAAGCAAAGCTTCTACCAGAAGTTATGGGGAAAACCAAACAGGAACTTGTGTTGGCTTCATTTGTAGGTTGGTTTAAAACCAAAACCAAAACCAAATCACCTCCCCAAATGCTAGAAATGAAGTGGTGGTTGTGCTGTTTACATGGTTGCACATAGTCTAGATGTAAAATTTAAGGCTTTAAAAGCTGACTAAACCCTCAAATGAAGGGTGATCACTGTTTTACAAGGTGACGTATTTGGAGTGAAGCAATAGGACTATTTAACAGTAAGCTGGTGGCTGAGAATCTCTCTCTCTTGTTTCCAATGCTCCAATTGAAGACTCCTGCATGTTAGAAGTACTCTTATGTAAGCAGTCAAATCCCCAGTTTCTGCTGTTCGGACTCTACTCTTGAGCCACTAGCTCTGTTACATTTACGAGGGTTTGGGTTTATTGGCAGTAGAAAGAGAGAGGCAGGAAACCAAATAAAATAAAGGAAGCTGAAGTTTAAATCCTAGGGATTGTTTAAACAGGAGATTACTGCTCGGCAAGCCAGTGTGTGACTACAGCACACTAGCTTGCGGTGCAGTAACATCCCATGTGGACATTGCTACAGTGTACTGCTGTTTGCAACACACATTTAAAGTGTGGTTCTAATCTAAAACGTGAGCATATTTATATAAATTTGCTCAATTTACACATTTTTGCCAGCCCTTTAAACTCTACCTGGCGTCTCGTGATACTGCCCCAATAAGAATTCACCAACTCCCTACCTCCATTACATACAAATAACTCAGCGCTATTTGTAGAACTGATTTCTAATTTTACCCTTCTATGAATAAACCATTTACAAAGTTTAATATGTAACATCTTAGCAATTGCTTCATCTTTAACCTGAATGCCTCTCCCTCATAGGGGAAGTTATTCTGTGCTCTTAGTTTATTTATAGACTCTTGTGCTTTCCCTAATGTGTTAAATCACAACCTGTGGGCAATTCCAGCCTCTTTCCTAGTTCTTGGCTGCTGATATTCAGTGCCTCCCTCTGTCACGTGGCTTTTTGATGTTGAAGACTATTGGAGTTCCAGGCTTGTATGAAATTCCTCATGCAGGCAATCATCAGGTAGCACTCTGGCAGGTGCTGCAGCAGTGAAGCCGGACATTGCATAATAAACAGATTCCCATATCCAGCTGGAACATGAATAATTCTCCTTGGCTCATTAGTGACTAAAGAGCTCTGAAAGCCCAGTTCCACAGAGACCATGCCAGAAAGCATGATGTAACTATTGAAATAGTAAGGATCTTTGCCATAGGTGTACCAAGGACAACTATAATTACTAGTAAATGGCATTCAGTGCGTTAACACAGGAGTTTCCCTAAAGGAAGCTAATAGAACAGAAACTATGACCAGCAGAATGTAAGATGGAAATTGAGAGGGATGGAAGAGGATTTGAAGATCAAACAGCCAGAAATGTAAAAACAAATATGACACTTCAAGTATATTGGAGTCTGGTGCAGTTCCCCCCTGGCAGTAAAGGGAGTAGTTGAGAATGGAGATGCTGCTGAGAATCGTTACATCAGTCTTCACCACCAGGGATCGTTATAACCCTTTTTCTAAACTGGAGACTAAAAGCAAATATTGAATGATGTCCTCTTAGAGTCCAAGACACCAGAAGGGGCCATTGTGATCATCCAGTCTGATCTCCTGTACAGCACAGGTCAGAGAACTGCCCCAAAATAATTCCTAGAGCAGAGCAATTAGATGTTTTTCTAAAATTGATTTAAAAGTTGCCACTGATGGAGAATCTGCCATGACCATTGGTAAATTGTTCCAGTGGTTAATAATTCCCACCATTAAAATATTTACACCTTATTTCCAGTCTGAATTTGTCTAGCTTCAACTTCCAGCCATTGGATCATGTTATACCTTTCTCTGCTAGATTAAATAACCCATTATTAAAATATTTGTTCCCCATGTAGGTACTTGTAGATTGTAATCAAGACACCCCTTAAGCTTTTCTTTGTTTAGCTAAATAGATAGACTTAAGGAGCTTAATCACTATAAGGCAGGTTTTCTAATGCTTTAATCATTCTCGTGGCTCTTCTCTGAAACCTCTCCAATTTATCAACGTCCTTCTTGAATTGTGGACCCCAGAACTGGACACAGGATTCCAGCAGCAGTCACACCGGTGCCAAATACAGAGGCAAAATAACCTCTCTGCTCCTCCTCAAGATTCCCCTTTTTATGCATCCAAAGATTGCCGTAGCTCTTTTGGCCACAGCGTGTCACTCTGGGACTCGTATTCAGCTGATTATCCACCACAACTCCCAAATCTTTATCAGAGTCACTGCTTCTCAGGATGGAGTCCCCCATCCTGTAAGCATGGCCTGCATTCTCTGTTCCCAGATGTAGACATTTACGTTTAACTGTATTAAAACATATACCGTTTGATTGAGCCAATCTTACCAAGCAATCCAGATCATGCTGTACCAGTGACCTGTCCTCTTCATTGTTTACCAGTCCTCCAGTTTGTGTTATCTGCAAACTTGAGCAGTGGTGATTTTGTTTTCTTCCAGCTCATTAATATAAATGTTAAATAGCGTAGGGCCAAGAACCAATCCCTGTGGGACCCCAGTAGAAATGCCTGTTCAGTAGTGATTCCCCATTTACAATTACATTTTGAGACCAATCAGTTAGCCAACTTTTAATCCATGTAATGTGAGTCATGTTCATTTTGTCTTTCTATTTTTTTAATTAAAATGTCATCCACTGCCAAGTCAAATGGCTTACGGAAGTATCATCTCTGTTACCTTTATCAACCAAACTTGCAGTCTCATAAAAAAAATCAAGTTAGTTTGACAAAATACATTTTCCATAATCCATGTTGACTGGCATTAATTATATTACCCTTCTTTAATTCTTTATTAATCAAGTTCTGTATCAGCTGCTCCATTATCTTTCCCGGGATCAACATCAGGCTGACAGGCCTATAATTATACAGGCTTATCCCATTCACTCTTCTAAATTATTAGCTTTCTTCCAGTCTTCTGGAACGTCTCCCGGTTCCAGACTTACTGAAAATCAACATTAACAGTCCAGCAAGGTCCCTAGCCAGCTCTTTTAAAACTCTTGGATGCAAGTTATCTGGACCTGCTGATTTTAAAATGTTTAACTTTTGTAGCTGCTGTTTAACATCCTACTGAGATACCAGTGGACTGGAAAGAGTGTCGTCATATATGACATGTCTGTATCATCTGTTTTTTCCGAATACAGAACAGAAATATTTATTGAACACTTCTGCCTTTTCTGCATGATGATAATTCTGCCATTTCCATCTAGTAATGACCCAATACCATTGTCAGGATTCTTTTAGTTCCTAGTATCTTTAAAAACTCCTTATTGTCCTTTAATTCTGCTGGCCATAGATTTCTCCTGGTGTCCTTTTGCTTCTCATATCAATTTTCTCAATACTGCAGGGCCAAAAATTAAGTCCTCCACCCAGCTTCCCACACCACCCCCTCCAAAAAAAATCCCAGAGTTTTTTCAGTATCAATTATCACCCCCAAAAAATACATTTATGGAAATCTTGAGCTAGTTTGTGATCCGAGATGAAAATAACTTGTATCGTGAAGGTTACTCTCTCTGGTGGGTGCATTAGAGAATAGTATAACTTTCCGAGTTTAGAACCAACCAGTGCAGTTGCATCTGGTCACCCACAGTGTGCAAACCGGAAAGTGTTAGAATAGGGCTGATCCCAGAAGGGAGTGGTTCAAAATAAGACAATGCAAACTGAGCGTGATTCAGGACTGAGACATATGCCGTTGCAACCTGTCAGAGCTGGCATTCAGCCAGAAAGGTTCATAATTTTCAGTGCTCCTCGATCAGTGTCATCTTTCCTAATAGGTGTTGGTTAACCAACTGTACTGCTGTTTGATTTCAATTGCTTTTGTGTCCTTTCTGGGTAGATACTGTGTATTATAACAGCTGGCATTATCTCAGAAATGCAGCACAATATTTTATTGTAGTCCGTAACAGGATTTCATCCTAATATACAAAATTGTATGACGGGCTGCTGTTTGCATCTAACATTCCTTTTTGTTTTGTGAGTAATCTTAGCTGCCGTGTTAAAGCACTGCTAGATTAAAAACTTCTAACCACTCCATTTTAAAAATCTCACATTTTTGACAAATGTAGAATATTAATGATCATTTATAAAATGTTTTCTTGTTACTATTTGTTTTCTCTGACACTTTCTATTTTAGCCTACGCAGGGAAGACCGGCTAGTCAGTGTCAGTTTTATTAAGTCTGTCTCCCGGTCAAGTTCATGCACTAGCACACTGCTGCAATGTTGCTGCAGAGAAATGGTTTTTTAGAATTAATGAAACTTTTTAAAAGATTTCAGTGAAAACTCTTCCATTGACTGTAGCTTTTGTTAATGTTTAGCATCCCTGTAAAGCCTTCCTACTTGTGCAGGCTTGTCCACCACTTTCACAATAAAAACAAAAGATTTTTGTGAACGTAAGCTGGGATCAGCAAGTAGCTTGTGTGACTTGAATGTGGACCTAAGGGAGTACATTCTTCTCGTAGTAGCTGTTCAAAGCTGGAATTACTAGAAAAAATGTGTGCCGCTCTGATAAAATTACTGTAAAGAATGAGGCAGAGTGACTAGACACTTTCACTTGTACCCCCACAACAGAGAAGGCTGTAGCTCTAACGTGTCAAATACCCAGCCCGCAAGACAGGTCCCGTTTCCTAGATATATTTATGCCAGTCTCGGTGAGAGATTCAGATTCTACAGAATGAAAGCATCAGCTTTATTGAATTTTAAAGTTTGTCCTTTGTGGGTTTGAAGAAAAGCTTCCAAACATGATGGACGTAGTTCTGTCTTGGCCTGAAATGCTCCAAGAAATGCAAGCTGTCCCCATCCGTTTCAGTGGCACATTAACATTTATAATTGATGGCACTGCAAGGACCAGACTTTCACACTTGCACCCGAACTGGGTAATTGCACATGCAGATCACCAAATTTGAAGTCATTAATCTCCCATAGCACACCAAGAGACTTAAAAGTCTGGTAATAAACATATATACAGAGCTTAATTTTATATTTGTTTTTATATTAAGTTACTAAACCTTAATGGCTGTTCAAACAAACGCTTCCAAACAGTCCTTTGATTTTATTTCCTGCTGTAAAATTTCATTGTACATTGCTGGAGAATGAGTGCTGATGTCAATGCCACTTTAAAAGTTTACTTTCCTGCTAGAAAATAATTCTTTTCAAATAATAAAGGTGAAGTTTCCTCTTTCAAAAATGAAAATGTAGGTACACTTCAGAACAATAGCCTTGAAGCTGCATTGACATCACTCGGTATTGTGTGATAAGATTGCATTACCTGTGGTAGACTGATGTCATGTGTGGGGGAGGGGAAGGAAGCACTTTCTCTAAGGTTATTTTCCTGGACATAGACTATGCAAATTACTATAAGCATTTCTAAATACACTGGGAGGAGAACTTGGGGCATGAGGTCAGACTTCCTCTTTTAATTTCCTCATGGATGAAATGACAAAGTCCTAGCAGTGGATTGTTCGATAGCTGCAGATTAAGCTGTGTGCAGTGGTGATCTACAGCACGACTGCATTTCCAGCATAGTTCGCTTTATTCCTTGTTCTTTCCCTGGCAAAGACAAGCTCGGCCCGATTCCTTTTCTTGATCACCACAATTTGAAATGCCAAATTAATGTCTCTTCCGGTTTCTACAACTGACATCTACTCACTTTAGGGATTAGTTGAAATTAGAGATGGGAAAGACCTATTAAGACATCTGGTTCTAGTCCATCCTCCAGACAGTGCAGGATTGTTCCCTATTGTTATTTAGCTCTCTGGATGCAGTTGGGCGGTGAACTCCAAACAGATGACTCTGACTGCTACTTAGGTTCACAAATGCTCCACAAAACCAATGATATACCTGAGAGATGTCAATGATCTTTTCATCCTCTGGACCAACGACCTAAACTCCCTCATAGATTCCCACCACAGATTCAACGACCACCACCCCTCCATTCAACTCTCTCTGGAACACCGCCACACCAGCACCAACTTCCTGAATATCGCGATCCACTTCAACGATGGAACTCTACAGACAACTACATACAAGAAACCCATGATCACCACATCTGCTTTCGTAGATCCAGTAACTACCCTAAACACACCAAGAAATCGGTTATCTACAGCCAGGCACTCCAAGGAGAAAGTCCGAGATACACCTTAACACACTCAAAACCGCCTTCACCAAACAGGGACACTCCACCAGAGAAGTTGATCGCAGCATGCAACAGGCCACCCAAATATCCCAAGAGAACGTGCTTCAATTCAGAAATAAAACCTCCTCCAGCCGCACACCTGTAGTTGTCACCTACCCCCCACCCACACACACTGGAACCCATACGGGCTATCATCAAACTACTTCAACCCATACTCGATGAAGACCCCATCCTGAAAGAAATCTTCCCTTAGCCCCCTCTTCTGGCCTTCAAACAAGCCCCCAACCTCTCCAAGCTCATCATCACAAGCAAGCTCCCCAGACCAGGACACACCAACTCAAAGTACCACCAGACACTGCCAGAACAACAGCTGCAAAACCTGCAGGCATATCTCCACTGCTACAGTGATCAACACACACACACACACACACACACACACACACACACACACACACACACACACACACACACACACACACAGAACACCTTTCAAGATCTGTGAGTCCTGCACATACCTATCCCAACTTGTGGTGTACCTCATCCAATGCACTAAATGCCCCAATAGCAACTAAGTGGGTGAAACCAGACAATCACTATGCACTCAATTGAACTCGGACTGAAAAATGATAAGACACAAACACCATATCACCCCCGAGGCTTGGTTTACGCTACCAACTTATGTCAATATAACTACCTCGCTCAGGGGCATGGAAAATCCACACCCTGAGCGATGTAGTTATGGCAACCTAACCCCTGGTGTAGAAAGTGCTATGTCCATGGGAGGGCTTTTCCCGTCAACACAGCTACCACCTCTCAGGGAGGTGGTGTCCCTACGCCAACAAGAGAACGTCTCCCATTGGTGTAGATCGCATCTTCACTCTACGCTACAGCAAGGCAGCTGCGTCCCTGCAGCACTGTAAATGTAGGCTAGCCCCGAGCGATGTAGTTAGACCCACCTAAGTTGGCACTATAGACCAGGGCCAAGACTCGAAGACGAGCTCTATGTACGCTCGAAAGCTTGTCGCTCACCACCAAAAAAAAGATATTATTTCCCCCACCTTGTCTGATTTAGGTTCACCTGTTTCTCAGGCCTTGTCTTCCCTGGACAGCTGTCCTAATTTAACTCCGTTTAGAAATTGATGCCGTTAAATTTGAGCAGCCGCCTTGTATAAGCACTCTTACATTGGTTGGAGTGCCTGATAACAATCTACCAGAAGTCAATTCCTTACTCAAAAAGAATGAGGGGGCCTTCTCGTCTGTACATTGAGGCTTCCCAGGGTGCTTCTTTACTTAGAGGTTTCATATTTCGGATCAGGTAGAAAATTGCGGCCCTCGCTACTTGCGGTCACTCCAGATTTCAGAACACTTTTTTGCAAAAGAAGGGTTTGTCCTCGTACGTCCTGGCCAAATTCCAATTCAGTTAATTATGTTCTGGTTCCTTAATAACCTGGTGCAGCATCAGTTGGACAGACTTCTTCAACGGAGTTGTTGTCCTGGCACTTGGCTGTGTGCTTCTAAGCAGCCTCTGCCTTCCGCCTCAGCGGGAGCCTCACTTCGGTAGGGGGAGAATAGATTTTTTGGAACGTTGATATTGATGAATAAATCCTGTTTTATTAAGTACTACAAACCGAAGATGCTGTAGAGGAGCTCCTTTACGGCATTAAGCTCCATGCTCTGTACGTGCAAATGAAGTACATTCCGCTTTCCAGGCGCTTTTCATTTTGAATAGGGCTAATCTGAAGGAATCCACAGGTTGATAAATTGGTTAACTGAATTATGGCTTAATGAGACGTATGAGCCATCCTCCATTGTCTTTCACCCTATCCCCAGCAGCAAAGCAGCAAGACCGAGCATTAATAGTTAGCCCACAGATTTCCAGTGGAGCGGAACAAACCTCCTAATCATGAAAGTCTTTTGATAGTGGAACAGCAGCATTGCCATGCTGGTTGTGTCAGGAGTGAACACATGAATGTCCCCATGTTTAGGATACAGAGCTAGTTCATAGACACAGAGCACCTTCTGCAGGTGGTATCCTGGAGAGAGGCGTTACTATCAGAGTGCATGGTCAAGGTTCATGCTGACTACTTTATTGCAAGCAGACATGTAGTTCCCGTTCCGTGTGGTATCTCTGTGCCCTGTGAGGCATAAAGCTGCAAGACACTCTGAAGCTTAGATCAAATATGTCTAAAATCCCGTGCAAGCTACCCTGTCTCTGATTGCTTTCTCTCCATTCACCAGTCACTGCACCTGGAGTCTTTCCCTGCTGTGACCATCTTTCTTCACATCACGTGCCAGCAGCAGTCTGAGATGAGTCAGAAACCCTCTTGAAGCAGCTAAGAGCTGGCTTCTTTTATTTCTCTTCACTGCCTACATGGCGTCTTGCATGTATGTAAATCCACTTGAAAACACAGCAGGGTAGGTCACATGGGCTACCAGCCTCAATAACAGGAACGGCTTCCATTTAAGGAAAGGCCGGGTTGGTAGTTGAGATGTAGCTGTTGAACAAGCGTGGGCTGAAGTAGACCTGAGAAACAGGTGTGTCCATAGTCTGGTAAGAGTTTTTGTAGCCCGTTAGCACAGTTTTGAATGCTGGCTGTCAGATATCCCTGCAGGATATTAACTGGACCAGAGCCACGACTAGTTGATGGTAGAGAATTGAACCAGTTTGCCGGGTGTTGCTATATGTTGAGTAAGCAGGTGTCTCTTGAGGAAAGACTAGCCATGGAAATGCCCTCACAGAAGCATCATTTCCCCCTTGGCATTCGCCTGGTTGTATGCTCACTGCTGAGTCAATAACTGAAGCATACGCAGAAACCAGGCTTCCTGTTGTGATTTATTTTTTTCCTAGGCAAAACCCTCTCCAGGAAGTGTAAGCAGGGAGAAAGCACTGTATCAATCTAGGCAATAGGTTATGCTTTCCTGGGCGTACTCAGTCCAAGCTCATGCTCAGTGTGTAGTGTGGCGGCTGTGCTGACTCTGATGAAGCAGAACCTGGAGTCAGTGACTTTGTGTCTTTTGAGAATTCGGTGGGCGGTTTCTTTCAAAAAGCTCTTGAGAGTGGGGGTTAGACTGCTGTAGAAGGGTGAAACACCCTTGAGTTGAGATCTTCGGTAATCTTGGCACCTTGGCCTCTGAGACATAGCAGTCCTTGGACAGTTTAAAATAAGATTCTCGGTAGACTAAATTTAGTTATGACCTGGTAGATCTTCCACCAGAGATTACACACAACCAGCATCACCTTGCTATCTCCCCAGGCCACCTGGGAGACAACTGGGCCAACGGACTTCACCTGGGGCAAGTCACTTTAGGTATGTCTACACTGCAGTTAGACAGCCACGGCTGGCCCATGCCAGCCGACTCGGACTGCGGGACTGTTTAGTTCCATTCGGGCTGCAGCCAGAACTCTGGGACCCTCCCACCTCGTAGGTCCTAGAGCCTGGGCTCCTGCCTGAGCCCGGACGTCTACACTGCAATTAAACAGCCCTGTAGCCTGAGCTCCGTCAGCCCAAGGCAGCCGGCACGGGCCAGCTGCAGGATTTTAATTGCAGCGTAGCCATGCCCTTTGTGCCTCTATTTCCCATCCGTAAAAAGAGGATAATGCCTCCTTCCTTCTGTCCTCTGATTTGTTGGTTTAGATTGTAAGCTCTTTGGGGCAAGAACTGACTCATATTATGCATCTGTACTAGACCTAACAAAATGGCAACCAGCCAGGGCTATCAAAATACAAATAACAGGCCCGGCAGTGGTCAGCAAAGTCTCAGGAATAAATGCAGAGGGTCACGGTCAGATGCTCAGCTATGGTGATGGACGCAGTGTGAAAACCTAGGTCAAGTCATGGTTTATCACCATGTCCACCACTCACCTTGAATTAAATAGCGTATATCAAAGAGTGGCATTGGAAATGGACAGTAATGCTATATGGAGGGATGGAACAAAAGCCTAATACTGCTCTGCATACCTGTCCTAAATGAGCCGCGTTCTGTGTAATTGCTGTACAAAAGTCCTGTCGGACTGAGCCTGGGGCTGCAGCCGTGAAACAGATGAACATGAGAAATGAATGTCTCCCCTGCCATCAAGTTTTACGTTGTATTACCACTTGGAAGATATTTATACATGCGGGAGAATCCCAGGTAGTTAAAAACATGTGTATTTTCCAGCCGTCAGCCTGAGCCACCAAAGAAGGAAAAGGAGACAACTACAACCCCCGGCTCTCAGTCCAAGAGAGCAGATGAATGGAAGGACCCCTGGCGCCGATCCAAGTCACCTAAGAAGAAACTTGGAATGTCTGCCTCTCCCAGCCGTGCGCGCAGACGCCGGAAAACCTCTGCGTCGTCGGCATCTGCCTCTGGCTCTTCCAGGTAAATGGAAGCAGGGGAGACGGAGGGAGAGCTAACACGTGAGCCTCCCTTGGATTAGCCCTGTGATATGATTACCTGTCCATTTCAACAGGCACTTACGAGTCTTGCTGGTCTGTTAGAGCACAATGTAATATTCCCATGTACCGTCCTAGACCTGTATAGCAGTAGGAATGGGGTACAAGCAGGTGGTAACAGAAGAGGCTTGGAGCACTGGTAATTGTAAATGCTGGTGTGGGACACATGGGTTACAGCTAGGGTGACCGGACAGAACAGGGGGTGGGGGGTAATAGGAGCCTATATAAGAGAGACCCCAAAATCGGGACTGTCCCTATAAAATCGGGACATCTGGTCGCCCTAGTTACAGCTTAGTGGGTTGCGACAGTGAACTGTCATTGGGAGCAAGAGGAAGTCTTCCAAGAAGCAGCTGTAGGTAGTGGACTACCCCAGGAAATTAGAACTTGAATGAGGTTCAGCTGGCTCTAATCACTAATCCTTGCAAAGGTTCCTGGGGGGTGAGGTCTGTGGCCCGTATAAATCAGACCTAGCTCACTCCAGGGGTAGCAGCGGGAGGGTTGGCGATAGGAAGGGCGTGCTCGCACGGCTGAAGGAGAGTCTGGTAAAAGCTGGGAGCATGGAGACTGTGGAGCCCAGGAGCAGGGTCGAACAGAGCCGTAGAGGACAGAACAGCCCCATAGAAAGCAGGTACTGAATCAGGGAGAGTTTGGGCACAGGCTTGAGCCTGCCTCCCTTTAAAGACTGAACTTTGGGTTCCCAAAAAGAAAAAGGACCTCAGGCGCCCTTGAGATACACAAAGCACGCCAAACCAGTACGATTTGGGTCTGAAACGGGGATAAAACGCTGGTAAGATAAATCCCAACATACCTTTGTCTTAAGAACTGCTGCGTTCTCTGGATTCCTCCCCCCACTCAGATCAACAGTGGTCAGGCCATCCTGGCCCACCGGGGAACAAGCTGGTGGTGACATGGTTGAAGACCATATCGAAGAGCTGGATTCTGAGCTGCCTTTTCCCAAAAAGGGATGGAGAGTCACGCAGGCAGAGGAAGGTGGTCAGCCTGTTCCAGATGGCTGGTGTGGTGGTGGCAAGAGAGCTCTCTCCATCGAAGGAGGAAACGAGGGGTGTGGGGTGCAGGGAGAGAGATTATAGATCTATAGGGTAATATGCCCCTGGATTGGTCTTGAAGATGGGGATGGGAGGTTTGAATGATGTTCAGGAGAGTCCCTGAAACTAAGCACTGAAAATGAGAAATGTGTTTTCCCCAAAATGAGTTGTTGTTCTTTTTCTTCCAGGTCGTCTTCTCGCTCATCCTCCTATTCTGGTTCTGGTTCTTCACGGTCTCGTTCCAGATCCTCTTCCTACAGCTCCTACTCTAGTCACTCTTCCAGACACAGTTCTTTCTCAGGCAGCAGATCCAGGTACTGTTTCTCTGGCTTCTAATGCAACAGCTGCAACTTTCCTCTACTCTCCAAAATCAATAAATAGGGTGCTTAGTTTTAAAATCTTTTCTTTGTGTTACTCAGGTATTAAAAGCAGATACAAAACCAGTATCTGAAACAAAAATGGTCAAACCAATGATGATCTTAAACAGCAAGATCAGAATATAAAGATATTACTGGGAACTAAAATACTGGAATAATTACAGACATGTGCTGCCTGTATTTCAAAACAGTGTTTAAAATTTTCTCACCAAATAGCTCCATTCAGTGGATGGGCCTGGCGTTCTCTCTGCGGACGCTGCTGTTTGTTGCTTCTTTCCCACTGATCCTTTCTATACCTCCCCTTCATACACAGTAGGTCTGAAAGAATCATTTCCACTGTTTAAAAGACATGGAAATGAAAGTCTTGCAAAGTTGTTAACTAGATTCCGCTATAACTTTTTAATGTTAGTTGGTTTAGTTACTGTTTAAATGAACCAACTTTTTATGTGATGGTGACAATAAACCATTTTTAAAATCTGTTTCCCCCCCACTGTTTTTAAATAGAGAAGCTGATTTAACCCTACTCTGCATCATATAAGGGTACTATTTTTTTTATTTGCTGTTTAAAAGCCTGCCTCTTCTGCACTGTGGGTTTGCAACTGTACACCCATAGTGCACACACACAGTTGCTGGGGTTGCATCTGTGATTAGGTATTTGTGCACTCAGATGGCCAGTTATGTCTGTCAGTACATTTGTGCATGCAAATATCTGGTTTTCCGGTCCAGTGGTGGTAATTGTGCAGTTGCATATGCCTGGCTTAGAAAATCACGCCCCTGAGTTTTTCAATGATTAGCTCTTTACAGGGGTGTTATGAGGAGGAATACATTAAAGACTGTGAAATGCATTGAGATCTACTGATAAAAAGTGCTATATCAGAGCTAGGTGGTGGTATTATTATTATTATTCTCTTTCATCCTGCACTGGAATTTCCCTTTAAAGAGGAGGAATTAATGTCTTTGACAGGAACCAGCCTGTGCAACTTTGTCTTAAAGATGTTTTGATATTTTGAAATGACACTTCTGTGCCTTAGTGCTGTTAGAATGCCGGCATATTTATTAGTTTGCCACTCGCCTAAACTGAGCGAAGGCGAGGATAGTTCCCCAAATCAGGAATGAAAATAGTAGGAGGAATTGCTCCCATCCTGGGCACGTCTTTAGGGTTGAAATCGTATGTAACCTCAGAGTGGAGTGAACTGAAAATACAAGTGTGCAGTATGTTATTTGAGCCAGCTTCTTCGCCCAATTAAGGAATTGCTCTATAGACGCAAGCACTTATAGGAGAACGGGAGGAAAGGGGAATTGACTGTACACTTTCCTCCCCTGTGCTTCACCCTCTGTTTGTTGCAGAACACTGCCATCATGTATGGTACCAATCAGTCTGACGCATTTAGCGTGGCTGCTGCTAGCTACTGCGCGAGGAAGTGATGAAACTCCCAGCTATATTCCCAAGATCATTTGGTATCTGAAGAAAAAGTTGTGTAAACAAACTAGTCTTCTGGCCCTGGGAAGTGTTAGGCTGCAAGAGACTTTCAATCCTGGTAGTAAGGTGACTCATTTCTCAGCTGCAATCATTGTCAGTTATAGCACCCCATGGGACCAGCAAGTCACTTGACTCTGTCAGTGCCAGTCCAGGAAATAACTTCTGCCCTTGGCTCTCTTGGCTTTGATATACTCTGCTTGATTGTTCCCCTAACATTTCAGGAAATTGCAAGTGCTTGATCCATCCCATTTTTTCCCAAAGTCTTTTTGCTCCTATCTAAGTGACTGTAGATTGCATTTGGAGTGTCTGGGCCAGAGCAGGAATACGTAGGACTTGAAATAGAATTCACACTTGCAAGCATGATCTAGTCTCTAGTTTCTCTCTTAATAAAAAACCATTTGGTGTACCTGCCTGTGGACCTGAAGCCTGTAATGGAGTATAGAGGGCTTGGACCCAAACATTAATATGGAATAGCTTAGAGCTAGTCACTTTCTGGCTAACATCCAGTTTTCCCTCAGAATTCCTATCTCCCATATTGGCATCTAGAGCGGAGGGCAGGTATGACACTAAGAGAACAAGTTTAGTCCCACTAGAAGTAGCCAGTGCAATACAGCCGCCTAACCCACGGACGGAGAAGGTACAAATAAGAAGAGGGCACTCCACACACCTGAAAGGCCTGGAGACCACAAGTGAGAGAACCTTTCTGCGATCCCAGGGACTGAGTTGAATGATGTACCCCTTCTCTTCCTCCCAGAGCTCATCTGTTGTTTTTTTTTTTCTTTTTTTTTTTTTTTTTAAACTGTCCAGGTCGCGATCCTTCTCCTCTTCCCCTTCTCCTTCCCCAACACCATCTCCACACAAAGCGCTTGTGAAAGCTAAAGGGGAGCCTGCACCACCTGCTGGAAAAGGGTAAGACTTCTTGTCTACTTGGAAGAGATGGTGTAGGAAAGCCTTAAGGGGTCCCGGGATATGATTCTGATCTTTCTGATCAACCACCCTACTGAAAAATGTCAATACAGAATGTTGTTTGTACCGATTGACACTTGTGTTTAAGTCTTTGATTAATTGTGTTCTCTTAATTATCTCATAGGGGTAGAGTTGCAAAAATGGCAGTCCCTCAACTGTATTAATAGTTCATGTACACAAGCTACGCATATGGGTATATGTAAATGGTACATAGGTACACACACTGATTTGTAAAATGGGTGTGTACAGTCTCTAAGGTGCCACAAGTACTCCTGTTCTTTTTGCGAAATCTGAATGACACTCTTGTAGAAAGGTTTCCATGATACAAAGCATGTGACTAAAGCTAGTGTGTATTTTACATATCATTAAACTAGCGAGAGGAAATATAGCTGTATACAATTAAGGTGTGTCTGTTTTGCAATGTTGAGCGTGAATTAACACAAGCACAATAGATATGTAAACTTAAATATTTGTTTAGTAGCTTATGTCACCCCTTGTGCTCTTTTTTTAATAGGCCTATATTTCAGATTTCACACACTTCTGTCACACTAACATAGTACACGTGGTTATCCTGGGGAATGTTTCTCTGCTGTATACTAAGGTCATTGTTTTTAAAGGTGACATGGAAATTTTTCCAAAAGTTACAACTTGGAGGTCGGGCTGAATGCTCCAGCAGGGCACATGACCACTTCAGCCCATTTCTAATTCAGTATTTACTCACTTTCCTGAGCCCATGACGTGCCTTCTATGGATTGGGTCCCTGGTAATATTGCATCTTCTGCTGAACAGCATTGCAACCCTCCAGCTGCCTAAAATGGCACCTTTTCTTTTCCCTGTGGAACATGGCACATATTTAATATTTGTGTTCTGCAGGTTATAAAATAAGAATAGGAAATAGGTAGCAAAAAGGGAAACTAACAGCCTTTGCAGCCAGCCCGCTCCACCCCGGTTAATAATAGGTGTGACATCACTATCAGAGTGAATGCTGGACCATAATCAACTATTATGTAAGTGATTATGGGTCTGAAGAAGAGTAATGCTGGAAATGTGCTGAAATGACCCCTTTCCTATTTGGTATGGTCAGTATAAAAGCTTAAAGGCAACGCACAAATATACTATTTTTTGTGGTAATATACCACTGCCCGCTGTAAAATGCAAGACTAAAAGTCTAGGGTCAGAGTTTCAAAATGAGGCATGCACAAATGGATGCATGCATTTGCACCAACCTTCGCATGCAAACGTCCACTACAGGTAAGTGAATCAGTTATTTGCACCCAAGTTAGTTCTGTGTGTCTAACTTTAAAGTCTGACCCAAAACTTGTAAGGAGATGTTTGTTTCAGATATCTGCGTATCATAAGTAACTAATTCCAAGGGGAACTTGTGGACTGTAAACGGCTGGAGTAGGTTGTCACCATAACACTGTTTATATAATAGTTGATCTCTTTAAAAAATCTTTCATATTAGAATGCAATAAACTGCCCTCGTTAAGGGGCTTTGTAGTGTCAGAATATTTCTGTGAAATATGGTCTACGTTGACTTTTCCAAAAGGCCATAGTAACAGGAATTGTATAATGTTTCAGTAGTGGGAAATATGTTGCTTCTGAAAATCCCCGTGTTACATGCCCGTGGTGTTTGATCATACGCGAGAGTATCAAAACTCCATTGTAACTTTGCAGTGAGAAGTCTGTGAAGAAAGTAGCTGCCCTTCCAGTCCCACCACCATTGACTAAAGTTGCAACAGCTGCACCAGAGCCAGCCAAACCAGTGGATAATCGAGAGGCAAGAAGGAAGGAACGTCAAACGAGGACTCCACCCAGGAGGTAGGAGAACCTGGGCAGAGGGATTTGATCATGCGTACAAATGAAGAGCCGGGTAATTGCTAATTGAGGAATTAACCAAGAACTCACTCTGACTTAAAGGAGAAATCTGTTCCCTGGGATAGCAGGGGAATCGGAAAAGGAGCAGAACGTATTACTTGTGTGCAATAAAAAACCCAGGCTGATCTCTCTCGAGACCTGTTGAATGAGGGCAGCAGGTGGAATCCTTGAATCGCACCAACAGGAAACTCTCATAGGGAAAACACACATTGTAGAGCAGCTGATTGGTTAGTTCAGCCATTGAGGAAGCAACAGAAGCTCAGACCTATGTTGAATCTAGAGGGTCATGTTCCATAATGAAGTAAAGGGAGGGAAGGACTCAGGGCTGCGGAGTTGGGTATTGGCCTGCACCAGATGCTTAATAGCTTCAAGAGAAGATTTCTACTGCGCCAACCCAGAAGAAAATGTGACTTCAAAAATGTGGAACTTTCCTCAGACCTAGCAAAATCGATGTGTCCTTTGAGGGCAAACAATAGTTTTCTTAGATCCTGGTGTTTTAAATCAATAAAAATAAAGTCCTATGCCCTAATTCTATTTTCCTTTCAATTACAAGCTTCCCGGGCAATTCTTAGCTTTGAATGGAGCTGTTCCCCTTGTTCCTCAATAGTGACACGAGAACAGTACTGGAAGGGTTGAGTTACTTCTGTCTCTAAACCTGACGATTGGTTGCTAGGATTCCTCTCCCCTTAGAAAAGTGGGTTATTGGACCCGGTTACTCTTAGGAGTCGTTAGACACTGCGTGATCCCTTACGTGACTGTTATGGGTGTCAGTGTTCGCAGAAGGAAAAGGAAATAAACTGTCCCTAATGTGATAATTTAGAAGATCGGTTCCATTTAGCTCATCACCCCAAACTTTAAGTAATGAGAGATGAGTTTGATATTTCTAGAGTTCACGCTACAAGCCAGCCCCACAATCTTGTGCACTTTACACCTTTGTTTTTAGGAAACATTCGCTACTGATGCGATAGGACAGGACAGAGGTGCTGTTCTGGGTCCGGCTCTAACCAGCATCATTCAGTCTTTCACGAAATATCTGCTGTTCAGAAGTGGGGATGTGTGGCCAGGACAGGGAAATCTGATTGACAAAACAGAGTTCTCTGCTGTATGATCTACTGTCAGTCAATGTTTGCAAATAACTGCATTGGAAGCCTCTTGCTCACCATTGATCCAATGCACAAAAAGCAGCCCTGCTTTATTGCTGAGTCGAATCAGATGAGAATGGGGTCTTTTGATCTGTGTTGCAGGCGGACTATAAGTGGCAGCATCAGTGGCAGTGCCAGCAGCTATAGCGGCTCCAGTTCCCGATCTAGGTCCTTGTCTCGGTCTCTCTCCAGATCTCATTCCCGATCAACGTCTGCCTCAGTTTCCCCCTCCCCATCTGGGTCCAGAAAATCCAGGTAAAGCACTGTGTTTCACACTTTATCATCAAGGTTGACAGACTCCGATTATGTGTAAGTGTTGTACTTGACACGTTTGAGGGGTTTTCCTTGCGCTGCATGCACCTGCTTGTAAGGTGGTTGCCTGCAATGTAGATTCATGTGCTCGGAGTATATAAATGAGTCTTAAATTTTGAAAAATGAAAACAATGTTAACAGCTGCCATGTTGCTTATTCTAGGAAAGAATGAAATTATCGTCAATGTGCCCTGAATTATCCATTTTCACTCTACCGTGGGGCTGAAGCCTCTTCTCTCCCTGTTTTCAAATCTTAATTGAACATTTACCTTGCTGTTGTAAATAAAAATTCCAGGGTGTTTCTTTTTCTAAGGTAATAGGCATTCATGTTACACAATGCTGCTGTTCTAAACTTTTCTCTAAATCTCACTGTTGGATCTCTTTAGGGTTGATGCCTGGGCATGTCAACACTGCTTGATCAGAAAACATCTAATAGATCTGTCTAGTGGTGGTGGTTTGCGCTGTGAATGGCAAATAAGGTTGCAAGAATGGTTCCCGTTACGCATTTCACCCCAAGACACCATTCAATTCTTTGAAGCGAAGGGGAGTGCTGTGTCTGTTCGCTCCCTACAAAGCCCAGTGACTAACAAATTCTGATAGTCCTGAAATGAATCCCCTTCAAAAGCATATTTAGATTAACTTGTGAAGCCTGTTCATACACAAGAGTCTTTCTGAAACCCTGTAAGCAGCTGCACCATTTTTTTTTCTATCTAAACTTCTTAAGCCCTTGGGTAGTATGATGGGTGTGGTGTGTGAACCTTTATAGAATGGAACAGAATGTGATTCAAATCAGAGCCGATTCACACCTCTGTACACTGCAGAGCCACAAGGTTGAATGGCTACATTTTTTCCCCCCAGGAATTTAAGCATGTTTATTAAATGTTTGATTCATTAGACCCTCCAGAGGCTGATGTGAGAGGCTAGGGGTGAGTCTGCCTCTCAGGTGCTCTCTTTTTAACTCAACCCACGGTAAAGTTTATGTTTAGGATTTCAAATGTCTACTTACTTACACAGCACCAAATGATGAGCCTGCTGCTTTACAGGTATTTGCAAGTAAGATCCCTGCCTCGTGCCGCTTCCTGTAGACAGCCCAGATAGGGTGTGAAGGCAGAGATGGACAGTGAGTGCTGGTATTCCTGCTGAAACATAAACAGAGCTGGCTTAATATTTACTACCGTGCTGCTTTACCCAGCAGTGTGAAAACTGTGTGCATGTCACGGTCAGAGCACTCTGCCCACTGATACTCCAGGACCAAAGCACTTTTTGAACATAGGAAATAATGTACTGAATGAAAGCAGACTGCTGACACAATTCTGTAGCCACACCCTCCTTTGGAGATGAAATTCTATCCCTGGGTTCCTGGGTTACCAGGTCATCACTGCCGCCTCTAACAGCTCACTTCTGTCATGGTACTGTTGAGTTGTGAGCTTGTGATTTGTTTTAAAGTGATGTGCCCTCCATGGCCACCCAGGGGGACGGGAGAGGGGCAAGTGGGGCAATTTGTCCCAGGACCTGGGCACCGCTGGGGCCCCTACAAGAATATAGTATTCTTTAGTATTGCAACTTTTTTTTATAGAAGGGGCCCCCGAAATTGCTTTGTCCCAGGTCCCCTGAATCCTCTGGGCAGCCCTGGTGCCCTCCCCTGAATTTCCCTGTGATAGTCCCTAACACCAAACCTTTGATCTATCTTATCTTTATCTGGGCCAGTGCAAAGTACAAAGTCTGCATCAAAAAAAATACAGTAGTAGTTCTCCAGCATTTTAATTGTGCGGAACATGTCATCACACAGCATCCATCTTGTGGGCCAACTTCCCCTCAGCAATACCACCTCCCCTGTGCTGTTCTTCCCATCTCTGTGGTCTTGTGGTGCTTCAAAAAGGGAACTTGGTGTCCTCTGGGATGTAGTTCTTGAACCCCTGGCTTGGAGAATCCATGTCTTTTAAAGCTTCCTTGGTAAATAAGTATCAGGCAACTTGTATATCAGGCAGCATGAATGATATGGGGAAACTCTTGACCTGAACAGTATCACTGAAACGTGTAGTCCAGGGCTCACCCTAGTTCTTGCTTTATTGATATCGATGGATGAATAAGCTGTATAACTGTCTCTGAGTATAAGATTACATTGAAGGTTTTTGTCGTCTTGCATCTGACAACACATTTGAGGGGGTGATGTCATCCCTGCCTCAGGAGATGCAGACAACCTTCTCATCTCGTCATGAGTACCACTCCCCTTTGCAGCCCTTGTGACGGCTCCTCCGGTGTGGTGTGGGAGTTAGGGAGAAGGCGCATGTGTGAATTCTAGACAGCCTCGCGGTGTTCTCCGCTGCCAGAGATTGTGAGTGTGTGTGTGTGTCTGTTTTCCAGGTCCCTGAGCGTGAGCAGTGTCTCCTCTGTCTCTAGTGCCTCCTCCAGTAGCAGTTCCATACGCAGTGCGGACTCAGAAGACATGTACGCTGACCTGGCCAGTCCAGTGTCCTCAGCCAGTTCCCGATCCCTGACCCCAGCCCAGCAGAAGAAAGGTAGAGGTATCCTGAGAATGAGGGAACGGGGTGGGGCAAGATCTGCAGAGAGCTCACTTGGTGATAGGCAAACAGCATGGAACCCATTACACGGAGGTAGATAAAAGTGTGGGGAGCAACTCTGGTTTGATATAGACTGGGAGAGTCCAAAGGCTTCACCCTGGACGAGTGCTGAGAAGGCAGAGGTGACGAGCTTGAACGGGAATACGTATGCATCATTTCTGTGCCGTTGTCCATGTCTGCTCGGCTACCTGTCTGAGAAGGGGTCTTCCCTTCCTCACGAACCCTGTGTGTGCTTTGGTGCACGCTCCCCCATCATCCTGCCGTTGCCCATCCTGTTTTCACTCTCACCCTCCTGAGATGACGAGCCAGTGCAGCTCTCTCTTCCTGGGGGACTGTTGTTTCCTCTCAAACTCCCCATTTGCTCGTTCGAGACCCCATCACAGTCTGATGCAAGAGCTTCTCATTCCTTGTCTGCTGATATGTTAACTATTCTCCCCTGGGGAATTCTGGCTTCCTACCGGTTTTAATCTGGGCGCCGTCGGCTTTGCTAACCAGAATGGGTCCCTGCAGCGCCTTCCATCCTTTGAGCCTTTTTTTAAAAGGCAGGGCAAGATTTATTGCGCATCGCTGACACTGGGATTCTGGTTTCAGCAGGAAAATCGAAAAAAGAAGACAGTGTTAAAGAGGAGAAACGGAAACGGGAGGTGCCTGCCCAGCCCCTGAAATCAACAAAACCCACACAAGCGAGTAAATCGCAGCAGCTGCTCCCACCCCAGCAGCCCCCGCTGCCCCAGCCTCAGCAGGGGGGCTTCAGTGCCCACAAAGAGATCAAACTGACGCTGTTGAATAAGGTGAGAGGTGGGGTGACTGCTCTCGGTGGGCTTTTCAGAGCCGGGGGAGGAAGGGACCATGGCTGGCTCTCTGGCCTGTGGAGGAGAGTTTGCTGCCCTCTTGCTGAGGAGAGCTCTGCTGGGTATGTCTGCAATTGCTTCTGAAGTTCTCCTGATTATGGAAAGCGGGCAAATGACAGAACCTGTTGGGCAGCGTACACGATGTCTTGACTTCTGGCTGTGTCAGAAGCTTCCCTGGGGCACATTCCTCCTACCCCATCAGGGGCTGTTGCCCGCTTTCCCTGAGCCACATTCTTTAGGCCTGTGGCCATATAGCACCTTGGCCTGAGATCTCAGCGTGAGATCTCCTGAGCTAGGCAGGGTCGCATGTGGTGTCTTTCACTGCAACTTCTCCTGCCTCTGTCTGAGCCTCGCCAACCTGCAGCCAAATGGAAGCATGATCTCTTGTTGCCTAAGGGTGCTGAGCCTGCCTTGGGAATGAGCTCTCCTTAGCCCGGCTGGCTCTAAAAGTGATCCCTGAAAGGGATTAAAATGGGTCAGTGCATGAATGTGGAGACTCCAAAGGACTGTCCTGGGGGTTGCAGAAGGTGGAGTTGGTGGCTCATTAGGTGTGACTCCCTCCTAGTTAGTGCTGGGCTTGATACCCCAGCATGCCGTTCGGAGAAAATGTGCTCCTAGAGGTAGCCATCCTTTGGCTGAGAAGCACGGTCAAGATCCCGACCTCATGTGGTGGTTCATCCTCATGGTGCTTCATGCTGGAGGAGGGAGGTAGCCCAAGTGACCTGGATAATTTCAATTGGAGTGGTCATTTTCTACTACCCTGAATTCTGCTTGCAACATTCCCTCTACTTCTCCTCCCTCAACTGCAGTGAGGAGTGTTGTGTGTGATGGGATTCCAACAGCTGGCTCGCTAAGCAAGCTAGGCTCCTCTCTGTGAAGGGGACACGATAAATGACTTACTAAATGTTACACAGACCCTGCAGCATCACATAATGTGGTGGTAGACTCCCCCCTCCCTTGTGTTGGGGCATGTCCTAGAGAAAAACATGGCCCTGTAGATCTTGTTAATACTCGTGCCATCATCCTGAGCCAAGCCAAAAGAGACTGGACAAAATGCAGCTTTTTTCTTCCCGCAGTTGGATGTAAAATGCCCCGTTAGCAGAAACGCAGTCTGACCTCTAAGAGCTGTTCCTGTTCATTGTAATGGCACGTGACTCCAAGGGATCACTTTGCTGTTCAAGTACGCGGGGAGGCAGTTTACCAGCCTGCTTCAAGGAAACCTCCTTAAGTACTGGGGCAGTGTGTGTCGCTGGCGCGGGAGCCTTGTGATGCCCACAACAAAGGAAAAGTGCCTAGCTACCTCAGTTTCCTCCCTAAGGGATATATATGTATCCGGATCTATCATCTGTTTCCTTCCATTTCAGGCGGCTGACAAAGGAAGCAGGAAGAGATACGAGCCAGCAGACAAAGACAGACAGGGCTCTCCTCCAGCCAAACGGGTTAACCTGTCACCTGACCGAGGTGAGGAATCTGAGAGATGCAGCGATAGGGTAAATGCTCTCTGGCATGGCCTGAATGCAGCTCTGCGGGCAGCAGTTAAACTGCTGCCCCATACTGCTAGGGGAGGTCATTTGGTCATGGGACTGTCAGCAGGTTAGAGTCCCAGGGATCGGTGCCTTTGTCTCCAGTAGCTGGAGAAATGAACCTCTGGCACACGCCCTTCCAAACCGGGGCTGTGTCCTCTCCAATAAAAACAGGGGTGTTTGCCGTGCTCTCCCGCTGGCAAAACCTAGTGGGGAGGAGGAACTTTCATTTACTGCGAGGTGAACCCCGGGGGCGAGTATAGCGTTGGCCTCCCCGGCTACCTTGTGGCTATCAGTGCCTGGTCTCCGCTTCAGATTTTTAATTATCTTGCCTCAGTTACTAGCTGTAAAATCCCCCACTTCCTGTCAGCGAAGACCAAGGACGGAGTACCGTGCTTTAGTCTCCCGGGAGTCCTGGGGAAACGTTCATCGTACACAGGCCTGCCATCTGCTCGCTGCCTGTTACTGATGTGGCTGTTTGAGTTGGCCGGTTTTAGAAACGCCACATCTTCAGCTCTCTCCCTGCTCTTGGTGTTGTCCCAGGCTTTAAAGGGGGGCACAGAAGGTTGAGGGGCCGGAACATAGTATTAACCCCACTTAAATCCTGTGAAACAGATACTTCCCTCACTTCCATCCACTTGTGTGTGACAAAATCTAGGCTGGGGCTGTAATAAAAATACACCAGGGCTCCAGTCTCTTTCCTGTCTCTTGTAACTTGCTGGCACTGAACCCTAGCTCTTCGTACACTTGTCCATTAGCACCTTTATAGCGGTTAGGCCCCTGTAGATGCAGCCTGTCGGATAACCAGCTATTACCCTGCTTTCTTTCAGCCTGGGTTGTTGCTAATGCAAAACAAAGAAGCAGGCAATGGTGGAGGTCTTGCAGCTTGGCCTTGTGTTGTACAGAAGCGGGCTGTGACACGTGATGACGTTTTCCCTGAGCTCTCACCATAGGCGTATTACATTGACTGTGGCTTGGAGCCAGCAAAAATCCTTCGAGTGCTAATAACCCTGTCCCATCCCACTGCTGGAAAGTGGCTTGGAGGATTCGGCTAGGTTTAAGATCACTAGGACTCAGTGAGACAGTGCAGCTAGAGCAGATATTCATGCCTTCAGCCAGCTGTGAAGCAAAGAGAGCCGTTGTAGCCTAGTTCTTGGATTGCTGGATGGACGTGGGAATGCCAGGCTAATAAGCACTGCTGTTCTAACCCTCCCAGTGCCTGACTGCCCGCGAAGGAGAATGCACCGGACATACTGCCTGAGTACAACAAAACTGTGTTGCTTCACCTCTCCTCACGATTCATTTGTATATAGCACTGCAGGCATGCATGCCGTTCCCAGGCAAACATAAAGCTGTCCCGGGGGCTTGCGAGCCAATGGAAGGATCTCAGTCTGGAAGGCACAGGGCATAGCGCTCGCTGCAGTTCCCGGCGGAGGGCGAGAGGGCAAAGCTTTGTGCATCACACGCTCCTAGGTTACTCTTCTTCCTCACAAGTGCCGTGTCTCTTTGCAGAGCTGAGGGAGTTGCAGCTGGACCGTTCCGTTCCCTGATGCAGCCTAGCCCGTCTAGGGAAAGGCTCTGTTTAAAATGGCGAAGCGGTGCTGTGCGATCTGGTAACACTCCATGGGTCATGCGAGGGCTAAAACCTTTTGTCTTTACATTCTGCAATAGGTCCTCGCGATAGGAAACCTGCTGGGAGAATCTCTTCACCCAAACAAGATCGGCAGAGAGGCCAGAACCCTAAACCATCTCCTGCTCAGACAGACAGGTCAGTGTGTATCCTGCCATCAGCTCCCACCTGTGACTTGTTATCTCTTGGCCAGCATGGTTTGCAGAAGAGCAAAAGCCTTGGCTTGTTGGCTAGGGAAAGAGCTGTTTGGCCTCAGACCTATGGAGGGAGACCTCGCTTTCCCTTCTCTAGCAGTCTCACCATAGAGAGAAGCAAGAGCCTCACTCATGGTCTGTTAAAGAAAACTGGGAGGATGGGGATGTAATTGGACGATAGAGTGGCTTACGGTAGTACTGACAAGCAATGAATTCTCTGCTACTGCCCTGACACCAGTTGCTTCACCCCTGTGGCTCAGTTTCCCTGCCTCTGAAATGGGTTTAATTCGGACCTCTCAAGGAAGCTATTTGTAGTGCACATTGAGATCCTTGGATAAAAGGTGCTCTGGAAATGCAAAGTTCTAGCAGTGACGATCTTAACTCTATACAACTACTTCAGTGTGAACTGTGGCCAGTGGAGTTTGCGGGGCAGAGTCAGATTGCGGAGAAGCCAGTGGGCTCCCTGCATCAGCTGTCCCATTGTGGGGTCAATCCTAGCTACAGGTGCTGGGTGTGACCTCTCGTCTTTCCTGGCCAGTGTGCACCAGTCCATGGCTCTTGGCTAATCTCGCACAAGCTGAGACACTTAAAGAACAGAGTAGGCTGCCAAGATGTGGCTTCTGGTTGGAGTTAGTGAATGACCCCGATTCCGTCTACACCTGTCCAGCCCCTGGGCTCTGGGGCCAGCTTGTTCTCCTTCCTGGAGTCTCTCAACTGAAACAGTGCAGAGCAGAACCCGAGATGCCGTGCCAGGGGGCTCATTGCCTTAATGAGCAAGGACCACGCCTTGCTCAGCGAAATAGGGAGTGCTGTTCCTGGTACAGCTGAGAGGGCCTCTGTCCAACTCGATGCTGGCAGGAGCCAGGTAACACTGCTTTGCGTTCCTCTAGCACTTCCCTCCGAGATCTCTGCGGACATTCAGCCAGCCTTGTCCCACGCCTGGCCTTCCTGGGCCGTGGGGTCTTTGCCGATCGGGACACCGAGGCACAGAGAAATCGAAGCTTGCCAAGTGGGACAGAGCCTGAAATAAACCCAGGTCTCTCACTGCTCAGTCCTGTGCATTAACCACCAGCCCAGCCTTCCTCCTTAACCGGCGACTGCTGTGGCCAGGAGGTTCTATTTCGAAGCTGTAACGGCGAAGCTGAGCATTGGTACCTGCTTCGTCTGGAGCTGGCATCGCTAGCTCCTAACCCTCTGCCACCTGCTCTTGTTTGATGGGTTGGTAACACTATCAGCTGGGCCAGGAAATCACAAGAACCTGAGCTCGGGGCCTGGCCCGGGAGTAAAGACGGTCAGGCAGAGCTCTCCCAGAACTTGGGTTTGAGATTTGAAAAGCCTGCCTCTTACTCAGGGATTAATATCAAAGGGCTTCAAGTGAGGAGTTGCTCGGTTTAAGGAGAAGGATTACCAGGCTGTCTCTGTAACCTGGGCGATTGAGTCTCACCGCTCATGTGACATGCTGCTGTCAGATTGCCAGAAGCAGCTACACAAAGTGGCACGAGTGTGACCCCACGTGACAGCTGCCAGAAAGGGAGGTGAGGCTCAAATTGCACCCTTGGCGTGTGACCCGCTGAGCTTGGGCACTGCAGTCATGTGCACGTTGTGCAATTCCAAGGACTATAGACACTGTTCTGCAGTCCCTGCAAGGGGGGGCGTGGGACGGGTGACAGCATTTCCTGGCTTCTGTCTGTCATCACTGCCTTACCTAATGGCCGGGGGTTTCCTCTGGATTTTTGTGGCCCTGAGTAGGTGGGAGCAGGGAGGGAGGTGGAGTGCATCCGTAAAGAGTGTGACTCGCCTCTTTGAACTCCACCTCTGCCAGTCCCTGGAAAAAGCCAGGCAGTGTGGATGGTTAGGTGGGGCAGCCGAGTTCATTCAGCATGGGGATTCTTTGGAGCCATCAAGCTGTGCAGTATTTAACCATGTGGTTTCCCCCCCCCCCCCTTTTTGTTTGTTGGCTCTTATCTCAAAGCAGCTTGTAAACTCCTTGTGGGAGGGACCATGTCTTCCTGTGTGTCTGTTCTGCTCCTAGCATGCTGGAGTGCTGACCTAGGCCTCTGGGTTGCTCCTGCAGGAAAAGTCATGAGGGTGGTGGGTTTAAACTCCACCGTTCCTCAGGTATTTTTCGGCTGGCTTGCCATTTGAATCCTAAAACTCATTCATTTCAGCCAGCCTTTAAAGCAGTGGAGCAACTTCCTCCAGCGAAAACCTGATTGCTTCATTAATGTTCCTGCATCCCTGGGAAAATGTGCCCTGCTATTTAACCCCTGCTGCTGTTCGAAAACCACTTGATCTCAGAGCTGCCCACGCAGGAGGGGGGAGCCCCCTCTGTTACCCATCAATCCCCTCTTACCCCATTCTGGCTTTTTCTCTCCCCCACCCTATAGGAAGCGCCAGCTGTCGCCCCAGTCCAAGAGCTCCAGCAAAGTCACAAGTGTACCAGGCAAAGCAACGGAGCCAGGCCCAACCGCTGCAAGTGCGAAATCGGGCAAGTCCAGCACGCTGTCGCGGCGGGAGGAGCTCCTGAAGCAGCTGAAAGCCGTGGAAGACGCCATTGCTCGTAAACGGGCCAAAATCCCTGGGAAAGTATAGTCCAATGTGTGCAGAGCTCTGTCTCCACCTGGATTCAAGACTCTTCTATGTTTTTATAAATAGTATACAAGCGGCCACGCTGGATTTTGCAGTTCTGTCTGATTTTGGCTGCAATTCTTTTTAAAAATTAAAAAAAAAAAAAAAAAAGTTTGTCAGCTGAAAAATCCCACAGACGAGATGACTCACTCTGGCTCCTAACCCGTATGGTGGAGAGTCGGGGAATAATCCCCTCTCTGCATCAGCCATGCAACACAGACCGAGCCGGCACCAAGATGGAGGCCCACACCACCTCGTTTTCCCTGTAAATTATGCACAGAGGACTCCAAATTCCAGCCCTGTCGGATACTTTCACTTTCTCTCTCTGCCCGTCCCTCCCCTCTTTGCTAGCCATAAGTTGTATTCTTCTAGTTAGCCTTGCTGTGTGTTGAGTGTCTTCAGCAATGCAGTTCTATATACTGTGTAACGAGAGAACCGAAAACCGCTGTGAACTACTGGCAACATCATCTTCTCTCCCCTGCCCCTCCCTCCCCCAGGAACAAAACAAAAAAATATATATATATTCTTGACTAAAGTCTGATTGGGAACTATGACCTGTCTTTTATTTTAAGCATCAGATTGTTTTAGTTGATTTAAAAAAAAACAGAAAAAAAAAAAGCAAAGGTATTGTTGGGATGTCTGTCTGAGGAGGGTCTTTTTTTGAGGGGTCTCCCTGAAATAAAGTATTTTGATAAACAGTTCTTCCTTTCTAGTTTGTTCTCTTAACGATCCCAGGGTGGACCCCTCACCGTGGTCTCTGGACACCTGCCCTCGTCTCTTTGGGTATTTCTTCCCTCTGTCTGTCAGCTCTTCAGCCAGGTTGACGTCCCCGCGTAGTCTAGTGCGGTCAAGTGACAGAGCTATTTAATCTTCCAGCGCTGGCATTGCCGCTTCTACGGTTTGTCTGAATGTGAGCTCCTGTCATGGCTGGGCTGTTGCTTAATGTCAGCGTTAACGTCCTAGTGGTGGCACCGCTTGTGCTCCAGAACTGTTTCTGGAGGCTCGTAGTGCCTTATAAATGTTGGGCTCCAGCCAGAACTTCCATTGAAGATCAGCTGTATTGTTTAACCTTTGCAGAACTCCCATCAGGAAGGTAGCACTATCCCCATTTTTCAGATGGGGAAACTGAGGCACGGGCACTAAGTGACATCCTCAAGTTCACACAGCAAATCAGGGGTAGAGCTTTGAGTGGATCCCAGAACTCATGGTGCTTTGGCCGGTCCTTTAACCACCAGATTGTGCTTCCTCTCCTGACCCTGCTGTACTACTTTGAGAGCTAATTTGATGTCACAAACTTAGCATCATCAGTGTTTGCTGCACAATCAAATAAGGGGTGAAGGATGTCAGACGAGGGAGAAGCCACCACTACTTCTAGTGATGAACAGGGATTCTAGAAATGCATTTGCCGACGAAAAAGGCAGAATTTGCGTTTTTACAGAGAATTTTTTATTTTTACATTTTATGAAAAAACATACCCTAGAACCCCATTTATCCGCGCTTCCATTATGAGTCTCTCCGTATTAACCAAACCACCGGCTCTGACGGGTGGGGCTGACCGCCCGAGGCCTGCCACTGTCAGCCCCAGGTGGTTGGTGGTTCAGTTAATACAGAGAGCCGGATAATGGAGGCTCCAATAACCGTCAATAAAAAGGTATTGAACTGATACCTCTCTATAAAAGTTCAGTGTTTCATTTTAATTCTGGGAAAACATGGGGTTTTATGGCTTTTTTATGGGAGAATTTTGTATTCTCAGAAAACTAGGCTCCCTGGTGATGAGCTGTGATCTAATGACAAGTCAAAGGGTGAGGGGCCTTTAAATCCAAGGCCCTAGTACAGCGATACCTAGGTTTCATCATGAGATGAAACTCCGAGCTTAGCAGACCCAAAAGAACACAGGCCGGGAGCAATATTTCAATCGCTGGATAGCCCTTCAGCTGGGAAGCGAGAGACTCCTGCACGTCTGCCACTTTCAGCTGACGCACAGCACTCTTACTAGTGACAATAACTAGTATAGTCATAGCGGAGGGATGGGAGGAGACACCAGCCTTCTGGAATCAACTCCTGGTTTTCCAGCCTTCCCTAGCCCTACGCTAGAGAGTCTGGGGATGCCACTCGGGCTACGTTGGACTGAGGAGATGGGCACTGCCCAAGTGGCTCTTCCCAAAATCTGCTGGCAGTTCGGGTTTGACTGGCTGCTCTTAGAGTCGTTTCATTCACTGCCAGATAAAAAGATTTTTGCCTTGGTGTTTGAAGGCCAAAAAAAAAGTGGACCTTGCCAAAAAGGAAAGGCCTGATTTGCTGCTTGGGTATCTTGGCTGGTAGTGCCACAGGGTGGGAGCATGTTCCCGAAGCTGGTGGTGACGGGTGTTAAAGGCATAGGGCTGCACTTTTCCCTGTATCTTCAGCCATCGCTGGGAGGCTGGGCTCGCTGGACCAATGACCTCTTCCCCATAGCAACTGCCACATTCTTAAACTTCCAGTAGCATTGCTCTACCTTGACTTTCCTAACCTAGGGCAGGGAGTGCATATTTCTCACAGACATTCGCTGCTGAAACCTTGCCGTCTCCTGGGGACAGAAGCAGTCTGGCTTGGGTCAGCAGTGACCTGTCCAAGGGCCAGTTATTTAGAGGGCGTGAACCTGCTGCTTGAAAAAGGGCTAAGTACAAAACCCGTCCGCTCTTTGCAAAATGGAGCACGCTGGCAGCACAAGGTGGATGACTGTCCGGGCTTGAGATTCCCAAGGGAAAGGCCCGGGAAGGGTGGACCCCGGCTTTGTGACATGAAACTGCTGCTAAATAGCTCTCCCTGTGGCCACTGCTGTTTAGAGGCACTTTCAGTTCGTACGAAGTGTGTTTAAAGATGCTCATTTTCATTTGCTCACCGCTGCCTGTCTCCTGGGATCTGTCCCCTCCGGAAGGCATGGCAGTCCGGCCTATCCCCCGCATAAGCCTCCGAGGGGACCAGCTACAAGGATCACTTTGTATTAGTTTCTCAAAGTCAGCCTGATTCTGTGCGTATGTCAATAATACTAGGGAACGCTTTCCAGCCCTTGATCCCATGGCGTTTCAGGAACGTGAGCGCACAGAGATCAGTGCCCTTCCCCTCCGCCAGAGCTGGAACGCCAGGTCTGCAGAGTCTCTCTCCCCCAGATCGCATTTAATGGGGGTAAGAAATGGAGGCTAACAGTGCAGTAGTCAGTGACCGGGGGGCGGGGGTGTTGTTTTGCCAGAGTGCAGAGAAGTGAGCAGCTGCATACCAGCCGGGCGAAGGTTTGGTGGCCTCTGGATTAACGAGTCCCTTAGTTGGGGTGCAGCTATGGGCCCTTTGCTCTGAACTGCCTGGGAGTGAGGCTCGCAGAGCAGAGGGGGCAGCAAACCCCCTCCCCAAGAAAGGTGGGAGAAGCTTATTTGGGTATCTCCTCCTGAAAGGGGGTTGGGACAAAATGGAGCAGCTCCACCCCCTGTTCAGGAGAGGCCGGCTCCCTGGGGTGGCCCTTGGCCTAAAGGCCTTGTGTCGGAGCAGCTGGGCCTGAAACTTCTGGGGCTCCTAGGGGAGCCAAACCCTTGCTGGTTCTCTCCCCCGGCGCTCGCTCCTTGGTGTAGCCCCAGCGGTTTAAAGCCAGGGTTAGGCCATATCTCTACTGCGCCCAGCGAGTGAATCCAGCCAGGGCCGGCTACGGCTCCGGGAGCAGCCCACGCAGTGCTGCCCCCGTCAGAGCACTGCAGACGGGGTGGACTCAGCCTGGTTCTCCCCTCACTCCCCGGCAGCAGGAAGACTTTGAAAACCTCTGCTCCTACATTAGCTGAGATCCCAATCTCTGAGCCCCACCCCTCCCCTCCTGCCCACAAAACTCCCTTATGTTCCCCTTAGTGCCCCTTCAGGCCGGGTTTGCCATGTAACGCCTGGATTGGCTGGCTCCAGCCTCCTGCACCAGGGCATGTCAGCCAGGAAGTCCCTGGGCTAGCGGCCGCCTCAAAGGCGAGTTTCGCATTCTTTCCATGCTGCCTTTGTTTCATGCCTGCACTGAGCCTTGTCAGAGGGCTGGGGCCTCATGACTGTGGAGGTGTGTCTGCCCCTGGCCCTGAGGTGGGGGGGCAAGGCAGTGACTTGTGTTTGAATGTTTGCTCCGACGCAGGCCCTGCTAGACGCCCAGCTCGTGGGTCTCTGGCCCATCAGCGCCCGCCGCTGCATCCTGTCTCAAACCCGCTCCCACCAGGCCGGCCTTTCACATGTGCGTGGGTGAAAGGTGTCACCCGGCAGCCCTTTCCAGTGTTACCCAACTTGGGATTTCTCACCTTGCTTCAGCTCCCAAGCTCAGCAGCCGCTGAGGAATGCGCCTTTTGGTATGGGACGTCATCGCCGGCTCTGATGCAAGGGGTGCGTGGCCTCCGCCTCGCTCTGATTGGCTGGGTGCTGCTGGGACGTGAGCGAAGGGCCAGCTCTCTGCCCGCTGAGCCTGACGCTGCTGCCAGCTCGAGGCGCCGGGGCTTATGCCCTGCACCCTCGTGTGGCCAGCTGCTACCTCTCTGCCAGGCTGGGGCCCCTGCAGTTATTTTCTGGGTTCCTGGAAACAATTCACCTGCATGCACTGCATTGAGTGGGCAGAGACCGGGCGCAGGCCCCGTCCCTGTTGGCAGCCAGGGCTGGCAACTCTCTCGGGGAAGCACAGACTCCATTCGGCATCAAGCAGCTGTCCTGGGCCCTAGGGGAGTTGGGGGGGGGGGGTCTCACCTGCTCAGCAGGCAGGTTAATGAGTTGCCCGCCCATCACTCTGAATGGAAGGGGGGGGGGTGGGAAGGGGAAGTCTGGGCCGCAGGGGGGGAACAGCAGTCAGGGGCCCCAGGGAGTCCCTGCAAGGAGCGGTGGCCATGGAGGTGGCTCTTAGGCTGTTTCCCCAGCAGGAGGGTGGGGGGGGGCATCTTCTCCAGCACCAGGGGCTGGATCTCATCTCTGCTCTGGGGCTGGAGATCGTCCGGCTGTCTCAGCCCAGCTCGGGGATAAGGGAAGAGTCATAGGGACACATCAGCTGAAGAGGGGACAGTGCAAACCAAGCCGCAGGCTTTGCCCCAGAGAGTTTAGGGTCTGAGAAATGGGGTCGTGGGAGGACCTGGACAGAGGGGCGACCGCCTGCACCTTCCCCTGCTAGCACTGCCCCGCCATCCCCCAGCCATGGAACTGGGGGTTGGTGCTGGCTGGAGGGGAGACCGCGAGAGAGGCATTAGGAGGTGCCGAGGGAGGACATGGGGGTCATGCCTCACTGCTCCCGATGCCGAATGCTGCAGTTCAGTATGCAGCCCTGGCCCCGTGCCCACCCAGAGCAGGACAGACCAGCAGTCAAACGCGCAGGGGTGTGCAGAGAGCCCCAGGCCTGCGCTGAACACACCTGCCGCTGCCAGAGAGATCTGCATCTCCCCTGGCAGCGCGTGGCCCCGGTGGACACAAGGGAAAGGGACTGCTCCCTCCCCGTCTGAACCCGCGGGTGCTGGGCTGGTACCTGGAAACCCCGGTTGCCCAGCCCCGGTCTCCAAGCAGCGCATGGCCTTGGGGCTCCTGCCAAGTACCGCCCCGTCACCACGCAGGGGAGCAGGGGGCTGGGCTCAGCCGCTCAGCGAGGCTCCAGGCCAGCTTGCTTCCCAGCCGTCGGTAACATCGGGGCCGGTCCCAGCGAGCTGCAGTTGCCATGCCGGGGTTTTCCCTCAATCCAGCGTGGCCCAGCGAGCTGCAATGCGGCGTGGGGGTTTTCCCTCAATCCAGGGCCAAGCGGGCGGGAGCATGTGACAGCCGCGGTGAACGAGTGACTCCAGCGCACGGTAGCAAGGAGCCGGCTGTCAGCAGTGCCTGGTAAGGCCGGTTTGCAGGGAACCCGTGATCCTCCAGTCGAAAGTTCAGAGCCTGCTTTGCGGGTTGACGTTTCACCAGTTGTGGCTGGGCTGCATGTTAACCCTTCCCCGGCTGCTGTGGGCGGGGGGCACCCCATCTCTCTGGCATCTCCCGGTACTGCACAAGAGCCCCCTAGATCAGCCATACCACGTGTGTCCAACGCTGCCTGTGCCACGTGGTCAGGCCTCAATGCATTATCTTTGGGGAGGGGGCTTCACTGAAGAGATGGGGCCTGTTCCAGCTGTGGCTTAAGGGCTCCTGTGAGGCGTGTGGCAGCGCCCCGCTCCCTGCCTCATCTCTCACATGGCCAGCCGGCCACAGTGGGGCACGTCGACCTCCCCAGGCGCTTTCAATGGCCTCCGTTGTGGGGCAGCCTGGCTTCCTGACTGTATGTGCCCGACTGCAGCAATGCGAGGGTCAGGTTTGCAGCAGCCTGGGGCCGCCAGTCCTGTGAGGGTTTGGACCCTTCCTGCAGGTTGGGCCTTTGTCCCACCCTGAGCCTTGGCAGCTGCCGAACCTCTGCCACTGACTTGCCAGGTGACCTTGGACAAGTCACTGCTCCGTGCCTCAGTTTCCCCATCTGTGCAGCGCTTTGAACGTCCCGGATGAGGCCTGTACAGCGGCATTAGCTGACTGGCTCCCTTTGCCAACTTTGACGCCTACCGGGCGGCTGACAGTGTTGCCCCAGGGATGGGTTACAGCTGGGCAGGAACCGGCAGGCCTGACGCAAAGGGGCGTGCAAAGGAGCTATTGCTGGCTTTGTAATGCCAAGTGGGTTCCCCTCGGGCAGGTCTCTTCCTGGAGAGCAGCAAGAAGAGCAGATCCTGCATCATCTCATCCTTGAGGCAAATGTGCCACCCAACCAGGCCCCTGCCCACACAAACCCAGACCCCTTGCTCTGGGCGCCCACCAGCCCTAGCAGAGAGTCAGACAGCTAGTCCCAAGTGGCCGTCTCCAAAGCCGGGGGGGGGGAATGAGCCATGGGACACACACACACCCCCGCAAGCTCAGCAGGGGCGTATTGTCCTTTGCCTCCTGAATCAAACACATGGTCCTGGGTCAAGCTCCAGCGGGAAGTGAACGCGCCACCTATGGGGAATAGCAGTGAGGGGAGAGCCTGTAACAAGGACGCCCCCTCCCGCCCATTACCCCAGCTCCCTGCCCTGGGCCACCTCGCCCCTAAAGTGCTGCGCCAATGATTAACAGATTGCAGAATAAAGGAAAAGACTCTTACAATCAATTAGCTGCTATCCTGCTCCTGCCCAAGAGGAAGTAGTGCGTTGAAATGGGAGGAGGAAGTGAGGCTGAGTATTTGGAGTTTCCAGGTGTGTGTACATCACCTCCACGGGTCACTATATAAACTCAGGCAGCAAGAGACCTGGCCAGAGAACACCTGTCACTACCTACCACCCCTGAGGGCAGGAGCAGCCGGCCTAGGGAGAGCCACAGCAGAGAGAAGGGAGAGAAGACGCTCCCCAGCCTGAGGACGCATCACCTGCTCCAAGCCACTTGGTCTTCCCACTCCTCCATGGATTCAGCCAGCGTGGTAAGGGATGCACAGCGCCTGGGCTGGCTCGGCACCCGTGCCAGTGCGGCTCTCCTGGCACCCTGTGAGGGAGGCAGTGGCCAGCAAGGCTGAGTGCCAAAGAGGGTCAGGAATTAAGCAGAATTAGCCTGGATGGGTGGGTACATAGCAGGCTATGCTCACACTGTAGGTTTGTGTAGAACTGTGTGACCATAGATATACACACTGTGGAGAGAGGGGTGGGTACATGTAGAAGCTGTGTGTGTGCATGACGGGGTGTGTGTACATACGTATACACTATGTTTGTGTAGAGCAGTGGGGGTAAATATATATGCTTTGGGTGTGTACATATATATGCACACACGATGTGTAGCAGTGTGTGGGTACATATAGAAGCTGTGTGTTTGTGTGGGGCGGGAGTGTATACCCCAACACGCTGCATGTTTGTGTAGGCCTGGGGGGATATGCACAGTCCATTGTGTAGCTCTGTGTTTAGATGTTTGTGTAGATAAAATGTAATGGCCGCGGGGACCGTTCTCCGGGCCTGGGGGGATGGGAGTCAGGCTCCTGGGGAAGCCGGCAATGATTGCAGGGGGGAGTGCGGTTTCTGGAGGTGTCCCCCGGGCTGTTGTGGGACGTCCCTCCTGGGCAGGCTGCTCATCTACATGCACTTATCTCCACCCCCCCGTCTCTGTCTGTCAGGGGGTGCTGTGCGCCCTGCTCCTGCTCTCGCTGCCGGCCGGCCAAGCCCAGAAGCGGGCAAAGGATCACCACCGCCACCACCACCACCACCACTGTTTCAGCCAGGAGCAGCTGCAGGCCGGGGAGCTGCCCACCCACTTTGTGAGCAGGACCATGAAGTGGGACCGATACGCCCCCGTGCAGCTGGTGCCACACCTGGAGAAGATGCAGCAGGAAGGAGGCCAGAGACGCAAACGCCAAGTAGATGGGTGCCCGGCTCTGCAACTCCAGGCTACCATCAACAGCGAGCCCAATGAGCGCTCCCTCTCTCCCTGGAGATACCGGTAGGCACGGGTGGCCCCTGGCTGGGCAGGGTTTGCATGGAGAGGAACCATAGACCGTGATACCAGGCAGCATTCTGTGCCTAGCGGGCTTGAATAGGAGTCATGCGGGCTAGTGAGCTCGGCTCTCCTGGGCTTGAGTCTCAGCTCCTGACCCCTCCACCCAGCGTGACCTTGGGCACACCTCTTCCCCTGGCTGTGCCTCAGTTTCCTCTCTTGGGGAACGGGCTAACGCTAGCTGTCCCTCATTTGTGTTCTCACAGCCCCACGAACGCACCGGATGCCGTCTGAGCATGGCTCTCGCTGCTCCTTTTCATTCAAAGACCAACCGACTCCGTATGAAAATCCCCAGTAGGGCTGATCGGTGGAAAGGGTTCCCTCGGCAGAACAAGGCTTGTGGGTTCTCACCCGCACAAAACAGGAGCAAAACACTCCAATCCTGCTCCTCCCCAGCCAGGGAATGGACAGTTGCTAAAGAACGACTGATCTGTGGTCGCCTGGGGCCCCTGTAGTCGCCTGGAGTTGTAGGAACCCCCGGTCCAGAGAGACACAGGGGATGGCCCTGAAGCAAATCTCCCCAGCTGTTAAATCTCTGCAAGAGAATCACAGAACAGAAGACCTGTTGATTGTTTACACCTCGGCCATCCCCTTCAGCCAGGGCAGGGTTAGACCCCTCTCCTGGTGCTTAGCACTGATGCACCATTAACTACTGTCTCCCTTCCTGCCCTGGCTGTCCCCATTTCACAGATGTGGAAACTGAGTCCCCAAATGTTCATTAAAACTGTTTCCTTGGGTCCGTCCAGTGGAAACAGGCCTTAAATAGACCCTGAACGAATCCCCAGATGGTGCAGCAATGTGGAACTATCTACTGAAGGTACTTCCATGGCCCCATCACCAGCGCATCTCATGTAGTTATCCCCACGCGCCCCATGAGAGATTAGCCACATTGTACAGGCGGGGCCCTGAGATGCTAAGTGAATTGCCCAAGGTCACGCAGGACATCTGGGGCAGAGCTGGGTGAATGGAGACGCTTGGAAACATTGCTCTGGGGCTGGGCACCTGGAGCTCTCACTGACGTCGATGGGGGATGGAGGGTGGCCAGCTCCTGTGCCCCCCCCCCCAGGTCACACAGAAAGGGGTAGTTCATGCTTCTGGTTCCCCGTTAAGGTGCCAGCTGAGCTCAGAGCATGGCAAGGCAGCCAGGGAGGCTGCTGCCAGCGGGCGATGGGGTTGTATTAGCTCTGCCTTGCCCGGAGTATGGTGTGACCCTTCTCCTCTCCCGCAGCATCGACGAGGATGAGAACCGCTACCCGCAGAAGCTGGCCTTCGCCGAGTGCCTGTGCACCGGCTGCATCGACGTCAAGACGGGCCGAGAGACGTCCTCGCTCAACTCTGTGCTCATGCACCAGACCATGATGGTGCTTCGCCGCAAGCCGTGCCCGCACAATACCAGCCCTGGGACCTTTGCCTTCGAGGTGGAGTACATCAAGGTGCCAGTCGGCTGCACCTGTGTCCTCCCCAGGTCCAGCGGCTGAGCACGTGACAGATGCTGGAGCAGCCGCGCTCCCGTGGAGCGAGCTGGTTTCCAGCATGTTAACCCCAGACCCGTAGTGTGACCATGTCACACCGACCAGTATGTTTGTTTTAAAGCACTTACTATTTATTTAAATTGTAGGCCCTATGGAACCATTTCCCTGTCCCTAGCGAGACCCGCCCAACCAGCTAGCTGTCCTGGGATTTGCATTTCAGCCTGCCACCTGGTGATCCTGAAATCCAAACTATCAGCTGCCAAGGTTGCAGGTGCTCTGCAAGCTGGAAATGCAATGAAAAGAGCTGTGAATCCTCATGCCTCAGGGCATCACCTGACTGTCAGCTAGAGGGGTCAGGAAGGAATTTATTCCTGGCTAGAATTTTGCACAGTGAGGCGTATCTCTTGGGAAGCGAGAGGGAATGTATTCCTTCCTCTGAAGCAACTGGCAGTAGCCACTGGCCACTAGCCTGTTAGAGGGCTCATTCTAATGCTCTTGTGTTTATTACAGACCTCATGCTTAGCTGGCCCTGCCTCCTTCCCCACGGTAGCTAGAAGGTGCATGTGACGGGAGGAGGAGGGGTCATATGGAGCTAGGCAAGCACGTCTTCCTTGCTGATTGCACACATTGTGCCGGACACTGCCTCTCGGTGCTCTCTAGCAGAGAGCAGGCCAGGGCTCTTCTTTGTGTCCACATTTTTCTTTACCAAAAAACCCCAAAACAGATGAAATTCCAGCCAGAAAAACCTGGCAGGAAAGGCTGCACAGTGAAGCAATGGCCAAGCGGGGGGGTTGCCTCCGTATCCTTAACTCTGCCCTGCAGGAAGCAGTGCATACTGACTAGCATTGTCCTTGCGGCTTCACTTTGCAGCCTGACGATGCTCTCTGGGCCAGGGACTCGCATGTACGTTCCTATCAAACCCAAGCACGTTGGCTGGCCAGCAAGCTGTGCCGTGCTCTGGAGCCCAGCCTGCCTGTGCTCTGCGCATTCCCAGCCCCTTGGGAGACCTGCAGCCCCGTGCAGCCGTCCGTGACGCTGCAACGCAGGGAACCATGGGCTAGTACAAGGCTGCGTCCAGCCCAGATGGCCCCCAGCTGGGCCGAAAGGGGTCGGGGCCAGCCAGCCGTGACGCTGATTTGTTCTGTGTATTTATTGGTTATTTATTTATTTCTGTTTGCTGAGATGCCGGTGATACTGTTCCCTGGGGGGGGGGGGGGGGGGGGAGGGGAGGGGCTCACCGCTAGGCCTCCTCCACCGAGAAACATTTTCTTTGGCAAAACACTGAGCCAGATCCAACCCCCTGGCCTGTCTCACACTAGCCACAGCCTGAAGTCTTGCATTGGAAATCAGGCCCGGCAAGTGGGACGTCAGTGAGGTGTTCTGGCCAGGCTGGCGCTGGGCAGTGCTTATAGTCCCTCATGAGCATCAAAATGCCCTTGAAAAGCAACCCCTGTGGCTTGTAAAGAGCGAAGCAAGTGGCCACACGTGTGCTCAGTCCCCGCAGCATCGGGCCAGCCCAGCGTCCAGCTGGACCCAAGAATGGGCCAGTTCTTTTGCAGCAGCCGCTGTTGTTGCTTTAGAAAGTGGCAGCTCTCGCCCCAGCCGACACGCGATCATCTATTTATTTAAGCGCCATTGATTGTGAAGTCTGGTGAGTGTGCGATAAGACCGAATTATTATTATTATTTATGCCAAGCCATTAGTATTTATTGTGTCACTGTTAAGCTGCGCTATTTAATATTGCCTGGATTGGAGCGGTGCTGATTTGTTGAACGCAGTTGCTGTTCCTGGGCTGTAATTTCGCTGGTGTGGACGGCTGGGGAAGTGGCAGAAACGCCAGCCAATAAAGTTTGATTTCCCTTTGGAAAGTGTCCAGGGCTCAGCCTTGTTTGTTACGCTACCAGGCAGCAGCGACTCTGTGGCCATGTCCCAGGGTGATGCTAATCAGCTCCCAAGCGCCGAACAGCCCTGGGGTGAGATGCTGCCTCCCGGTGCGATTACTGCTGGGAAAATACCCCTGGCATAGGAGCGCCGTGTGGGGCTGGCCCATGCACCCCTGCGCTGCCCCCATCCGAGCATGGGAAGTGCAAGCGGGGACGTGGCCACCGCAGGGAGGCGGGGCAGAGTTCGACACTCAGCTGTGCTGCCCAAGAGGGCGCCAGTGAGGTTTGGGGTGAGTTGGAGAACTGCTGTTGTCCTTTGAGGGGGAGGCGGGTCTAGCATCTCTACCCAGGTTGTGAGCTCAGCCGCTGGACGGTGCTTCTGGCTGCAACAGCCTGTGCTGGTGAGTGGGGAGAGGCGGCGTATGAAAAGGCGTGAGCCGGCTCAGGCCTAACAAAAGGGGCTCCAGAGGCCATCCCAGGGCCGGCTTGATGAACAAGGCGAGGAACGACGGGCCCAGCTTGGCGTGCTGGAAAGCCGGCCTAATTCGGGAATGAACTAATGAGAGGATGAGCTATTCCACCCAGGGCGAGATGGAGGGTGTCTGTGTGTGTGGGGGCACAAAACAGTGAGCCCCACTCCTGGGCTAGTCCCTCAGGAAAGGGCAGCAGGCCTCTGGGTCAGTCTGTCCTTCATCGGTGCATTGAGCCCACAGCCCAGCGCTGACCCCACCTGATACACGTGAGTGCCTGCTCCGGCTTCCCCGCCCTCGTTTGCTCCTGTCCAAGCCCACTAGCGCCCTCCTGGCCTACCGTGCTCCCGCCACTTTTCGCCTGCCCTGGAGCCCAGTGGCATCATATGGCACCAGCATGACATGGCCCAGCCAGAGGGTGGGGGCTACACTACAGCCTTTGGGCACTGACAGCCCGCTTACGGCACCCTCGTTATGGCCGCGTCCACTACGATGCTGCGTCTGCCGAAGTAAGTGGCCCGTTACACCGACATCATGACGCTACCCGCGTCGCTCTCACGGTGTGGTCAGGATGACGCAGCATCTGTGCAGCCCCTGCGTGACTTACATCGGCTGTCAGGCCCAAGGGGGCTGACCTCCCAGTCCCAAGCCCTGGCACTGCCAGCCCAAGCTGTCAGCGGGGTGCGGGGGTCACAGCTGTGAGCACGCCCCAGCCCCTGCTACTGTCTCCCAGGAAGGGATGGAAATAGTACACTCCCTGCTGTGAAACGGAGGCCTGGGCTGTCAGTACCAGGGGGGGGAGGCTCCCAGCTGTGAGCCCACACCCAGCTGAGAGGCTCAGGCTGTTGGGGTGGACAGGCCCAGGTGTGAGCTGGTGCCCACCTGACAGCTTTGGGGGTGGGGTAGACCAACTGTGACCTACAGCTGAGGCTGTCAGCCCCTGAGCTGCCGGGCTCCAGCTGTCAGCCCCCTCGTCTCAGCACTGTCCCATGTCAGTCGGCGGCAGCGTTTCTGGGGGGGGAGGGGGGGCGCACACTGCCAGCAGACGGAGCAAGTGAGGCTGTGACCCACCACGTTAATTACTGCAGTGGCTGTATGGCGACATACTTTAGCCAAGCGCATCCATCCATGTTTGACCAGCTGCCCTGTATCACGCGCACGTCAACAAACGCCACATCTCCCCGACCATTCTTACCCGGCTCTGCGCCCCTTCGTGGCACACACGTTTGTCAAGAGCAGGACCCGTAACCAGCACGCCCCAGTCTTTCCCACAAAGGAGGCGGGGGTGTTGGGGTCAGAGCCGCGAACGGCCAGCCGCACGCTATAAAAAAGGGCTTTGATGGGTGTGTTTTGCAGCTCCACTCAGTTTCCAAAGGCTCTAGGTTTTGTTTCTGTTTGTGCAGCTGACGCTGAACAGGGCACGACTGCGGCAGGTATGGTCACACCGTTACCCTAAATGGGTCACGTGAATGCCGCTCACCCACAAGGCCCTTTCGTCTGGCGTGGTTTACACACTGGGCCGTGTTGCTTTGACGTGTCTGCTGGCGTTGGCCCCAAGCCTGGTGTGGTGCTGGCCTTAGTGACAGTGGGAAGAAGGCGATAGGACGTACCATGCACCAGACGCTTTGCCGCGGACGGCCTAGTGCCCGGCTTTCAGGTGCTGGTGGGGGCCTCATGCAAGCCTGTCACTGTTATGAATAGTCAGGTTTGTCTTGTTAGGACTAGAGCCCAAAGGGCATTAGGCACCTGCCGCCTCAGTGTCTAAATCCCAGAATCGGGCCCTTGCTCAGCAGCCATTGCACATCATAGGCCCCTAAAGTCACATGGCTCCTCTGGGTCGGTCTCTGCGCAGCCTCATTCCCAGATGTCTCGACTCGCAGGCCCCAGAGCACTGCACGAAGCCAGAGGATGGGTGTAGTCCCCCCCCCCCACACACACACACACACACTCCTGAGTCGCCCATGGGGGCCTGCGCTGGGCTCCTAGCTCACCCACAGCCAGGGGCTGCAGCGCTCGCAGGACCGCTGAGGTGAGGGGGCAACCGCCCACATGACTCAGCCCAGGGTTAGGACAGGCAGGGAGGGCCCTGGGTCACATGCTCCCCTCGGTTTGCAGGGGCGGAGGGATTTGAAGCAACCGCTGCCCCCCTCTGCCCCTCCCCGCCCCCCCCCGTTGCGTGCGCTAGCCACTGGGTATAGAATAACCTGCTGTGGGGCTCCCGCAAGTGCTCCTTTGACGCTGTTACACGGTGGATAAGGCAGGAGTCCCGCGCGACTGTGTCTGTCCGAGCAGGAGGCTGCAGCCTGGGGGGTGGGCACACGCAGCGAGGTGGGGGGAGCCCCAGCAGCCAGCCCCCCACCCACCCCCCTCCCCACCCCCGAGCCACTAGTGCCTTTTTTATTTAGCTCCAGTACAATAGCTGCAAGAGGGCAGCACACCCCCCAGAGCCCAGTGATTAGGGCACCAAGTGGAGACAGGGCTGATCCCTTCTGGTGGGGCGGGGCGTTAACCGGGGGGGGGGGGCGGCTCCCACTGTACACCCCCCACACACACTGGGCTAAACACTAAGAGGCAAAGAAGGCCAGTGTCCAAGGCACTACGAGGGGGGCAGCCCACGCAGCCCAGACCCCAAACTCCCAGAGAGCAGGAGGGCTTAGCACCCACCCCGGTATCACCCCCCCGGCTGGCTCAGGCGGCTGCCCCCAACCCGCCCAACTGCTGACATGGTACCTAAGCCCGGTGTCTACGTGTGTGACTCTGAGGCAGGGGCAGGTTCCCCCAGGCAGAGCTGACACTGCCACAGGAGGGTGGCTGGGTGTGTGGCCAGCGCACAGGGCCTGCACCGCGCTGCGTGGGTTACAGCCCAAACCCCTGGCACAACAACTGCTGCGGGGGCCCTTCCTGCCAAGATCCGGGCCGCGATGAAACCGGCCTGGTGCAACCCCGACATGCACAATGGTGCCACTTCAGCACGGAGCGCTGGCAAAAACAGCAGCGGGGTGAGAGGGTTGAGGTCAGGGAATGGGAGACAGAGCTGTTCCAGGCCAGCCCTGCCCGGGCAAGGGGAGGCCGGGCTAGGCCAGGGAGGGGAACCTGGGGTGATCCATGGCTCGGGCACTGATTTTAGTCTGGTGCAAGGAGACACTAGCTGCCTTGGGGGATGAGAAAGGAAACCTGGTTCATTTCCTCCTGGGCCACAGTGCAGGTCACTAGCCGGACACCAGTGCCGACCCGAGATCTGGGGGGAGGGGGGGGAAATCCACTGCCCCCCCCCCCCCCCCGGCCTGAAGTGCCCAAGGCAGTTGCGATGTGCCAGCCGTTCAGTGCCCCGGCTGAACGTAGCAACCAGGGGCTAGCACAGCCATGCCCACGTAGATACTAGCCCCAGGTGGGAGCTAACTCGCCCTCGGGGGCCATGGGCCGGCTGCCTTCCCCTCCACGGCTCCTACTGCCCGTGCACCATCCGTCCTGGGCCCACAGGACATCAGCCGGCCTCTCACCCCAGCATCCTCACGGCTGGCAAAACCAGGCCTCGCCCCGGGCACAGACCAGACCACCTTCCACACACACCCACACACCCTCCCTCCTGTCTGGGCTCCCGCTGCCCTCACAGCTGGGCTGCTCGGGCTGAACAGCAGCAAGCCCACAGCGCCCCCTGCAGCCCAGAACCACCAACTGCTGCACGAATTCAACCAGACTGTGACCCTACCCGCAGCACAGTCGGGTCCCCCGGGACCCCCCCGACCCTGCTGAGGCCCCAGGGGAAGCCCAGCTGCCTCTGGTGCTTTCCTCACAGGGGGCTGAGGAAGGACCCCTTCCTCCCCGGACCTGGCTCTTTGACCCCCACCCCACTCTCTGCCTCCCCACCCACCCCCAGCCCCCTCAGGCCGCCAGCAGAGGAGGAGGGTGGACCTAGGGCTCCCAGCCAGCACTGGAGCTGGGTGAGAGGGGCCCATGCAGGGACCACACTCAACTGCCTCACAGCACCCCCTGCCTACAGGAGCCCCCCCCCATAGAGATCCCCTTGGATGCTGGCTTCCCCCAGCAGCCAGCACCCCTCCCCTGCCCCACACACCCTGCTAGCACAGCCAGAGCGAGGGGAGCAAGTGACCACTTCACGCAGCACCCTGGCTTCTCCGTGAAGATCTCGCCCCCAGAGCTGCCCTGGCAGGCTGAAAGGGGCTCTCCTTGTAACCCGTGCTTTGAGGCTGGCCATGAGGAGACGCAGGGGAGGCGCGGATGGGATGCCCTGGTACCGGAGGGGGATGGGGCAGGGTCCGGGCGTCTCAGCACCAACAGAACAACAAGGCGAGGCGGAAACTGCAAGGCCTGGGGGGGTCCCGCCTTCCTGCACAACCCACACCCCCTCCCGTGCAGCGAGATCAGAGATTGCTTCACTCGTTTTATTACAGTATCAAAAGGAGACAACCCAATGAAGTGATGCCATTCAGCACGACCACGCCCCCATCCAGGGGAGGGGCCTAGCAGGAGCCAGCCGCCCCCAACTCCCCCACATCTCAATGGGCAGAGTGGGCCCCACACCCCTCCACTGTGCAAAGGAACACCGAGGTTGCTGGGCTCTGTGACGCCGGGGGGTCCTGAGCGGGCTGTAGTGTGAAGGGGTGATGGGGAGAGAACTGGGCTCTAGAGCTGGGCGGGGGGGAGAACTGGTTGTCCAGGGGGGAGGGGGAGCAGGCTGGACCCCGGGAGGAAGCATCTGTGAAGGGGGCATGAGGCTACGGAGCTGGCAGTGGGGGCGCCCGGCTGCAGGCAGAGTGTGCTCAGTGCCCGACTCCCTCCAGCTGGGCAAAGCGTGGGGCTGACGTGTTACTCGGCCTCAACGATGACCGGGATGGGATTTTCCTGGCCGGCCTCCTCCGCCGGCTGCTTCTTGCGCGTTTCCGCGGGCGGCCGCGGCGGGGGCATGGTGGGGGGCTGCTTGATGGTGCCTCCTCCCACCTGCGGCCGCTCCTGGGGCTTCTGCTCGATGGGGTTCCACTCCTCGCCGCGGATCGCAGCCTGCAAAGCAGCCCCCACAGGGCAGTGAGAGCCGAGTCACCCCTTCCCCTGTCCCCCCCTTCAGAGAGCTTCCCTCAGGCCCAGGAACCCGTCCACACAGCTATCACCCCCCACCACCTCCCATTCACACAACGGGCGCCTCTGCTGGCCAACCTAACTCGATGCACCCTGGAGGTTTTTAGGGACCCAGAACGCTCAGCATTCGAGTTAGCCAGCAGGGGGCACTCAGCGCCTGGCAGAGAAACTTCTCCGTCAGACCTAGGGAAAGCAAAGGAGGTTACTGCATCTCTTACCTTCCACCTGGCACCCTGCCAGCTCTGTACAAATATTAACTAATTAACCCCTCGTGGGGGACTGTAGCTAAACACCATCCAGTTTATTGATGGGGAAACTGAGGCATGCACCGATCCAGTGAGAAGCAGTGGCAGCTAGGACACGAACCCAGGAGTCCCAGTCCCCTGCTCTAATCACTAGACCCAGAAATGGAACCCAGGAGTCCTGCCTCTCTCATGCTGTAACCACTAGACCACATCACTGGGGGGCAAATAACATTCCTGTCAACTATATCCCTGATTAAAGCAGAAGCAAACAAAAGATGATGAGAGGCGTGAAACATGCCGGGTGAGTCGAAAGACAGATGCTGCCTGGTTTTCTGAGAATGGCACCAAGCCCCCAAGCGCCTGCTCTTTAGGAATAACCCCCAGAGGGCTAACAAGGTAGGTGAGGTGACAGCACTGGGCACTTACCAACAAATAGATGCCACTTGCGATGCCCAAACACGCCGTGCCCAGAATGGTGGATAACAGGAAACCCGCAGGCACTGCAAGACTGAGCGAGAGAGAGATTTAACTCCAACCGAACCTTTTTAAGACAAGCCTCCAAATAAATTAAGAGCAAAGGTTTGTGGGTAACACAAGAGGGGAGCAAAGGTCTGTGGGTAGCGCACCGGGGAGCTGGTTCTCTCTGTGGATTCTGATGCGTTCCGCAGAATCCAGGCTTTTGTTTACCCAGAAATCAAACATTTCCTCAGCTGGCGAGTCAAATCTCTGGTTCTCTCTGTGGCTGGCCAGACAGAAAGAGCCTGTCTGCTATGGGGGAGATGGTGCCTGGATCAGGGGGCACAGGGACAGGCTGGGTAGGGTGCCAACCCCAAATCTCCAGCGTGGGTTTGGCAGTGAACTGTTCCTGCTCATTCCTGGATTCTCCCTGCTGTAACTTTTGGGCGATTGGAGCAGACTCTCCACCCCGGGCTCAGAACCAAACCCAAGCCCCGCACACAACCTGGGAGAATTCCTGAGCGGGCGGAGCAGTGCGTTTACACAAACTCCCTGTGAACTGAAGCTGGGGAGACGCCCGCCATTTGACATCCAGGAGGCAGGAACAGATACGAATCTAGCCCCTGCCGAGAGCAACGGGTGGCTTCCCATCCCCAAATCAACGAAACCGTCTCACGCTTCCCATTCTGAAGGCTGGCAGAGCACATCCCAAGCTCCATGCAATGCACACAGCCCCACTGAAATGCAGCCACCTCTGGGGTGGAGGGCAGCAGCCCACTGCGGCACTCTGTGTTGCATAACAGCAGCGGAAAGGGAAAACTTTGGGCCAGATCATGGGAGAACCGCTGCTTAAAAACAAAGAGACAGGGACAGTGCACACAGGCGCTCTCATTCACCCAGAGCAGTCGTGGGCTCAGATCGATGTTGGAAGGGTGACGGTTACACTGACCCCATGGTGAGAGGGGATGAGGGATTTCAAACCTGGTGCTTATGAAGAGAAGCCATCCCCGCTGGCTATGCACACCCTCTCGGTGCCGCCACTCGATCCAAGCCGGGCCTCAACTCGGGATCAGGCATGTGTGTACTGAGACATGGTTAAATGTAACCCCGGGTAGGAGCTGGCTGTGGACACGGACACGGACACACACACCGGACTTACGCAGCATGCAGGATGGCCCGGACGTAGTAATTCCTAGTGATCGGCCCAAAAACCTTCACCACGGCTGTCAAGTACTTCTGGCCACTGCATGGGGTGGAAAGAGAGAGAGAGAGAAAGAGAGAGAGAGAGCACACAGGGAAGGGGGGTCAGAAAGGCATGGGATTCCCACAGAGGATGAGGCACATGACACAGAAGGGCAGCCCTCCCTCTGCTCCCGATCACATGCCCCAATCTGCCCTGTGCCACGCCCCTCTCTCTGCCCCCTCTATCGTGATCAGGATCTAACATGCTCACCCAGGCAGTTGAAAACATTGTGGGAGCGCAGAAGTCTCCTCCCACCTGATCACCAATGACCAGCGAACAGGGCAGTGAGCTGCAGCCCCTGGCACTCTGGGGATCTGAACTGCGATGTGACAGGGAGCCAGACAGGGCACAGAAAACCCTGCTGCTATGGAGGAAGTCAGCACCCTGGACATGAGGCTGCAGGGCTGCGATACCCAGAGACCCGAGCCCAGTTCGGCCACTCCAGCTCCCTTACGACTTCCTCTCCAAAACCCCAGCAGAGCCCCTCCAGCCAGGAATTTCAGGGCCACGACTGCATTTGGGGCTTTTTAATTCCAGCCGAGCCATGTTTCACTGCCATGGAAACGTCCCACTGCTGGCAGGGTGAGACCTTATCTAGCACGCCGTCCTACTGGCGGAATAAAGCTGTTCAGCCATGTGTCATAACCCCCATACTTCTCGGAGATTCTCCTGTCGTTCAGACTGGAGACGTGCTGTTGGAGCAGGAAGAGGCACGTTTTGGCCCTTCTAGGCCTGAAGAACATAGCAATTGCCAGACTGGATCTGACCAGAGGTCCAGCTAGCCCAATAACCTGTCTTCCACCGGCACCAACTGCTTCAGAGGAAGGGATGAGAAACTCCCTAGTGGGCATTAAGGATCACCCCGTCCATAGGAGAGAGTTCCTTCCTAACCCTTGTCAGTGAGTTGCTGGCTAATGCCCTGAAGCATGAGGATGTATTGGGTTTTATCCAATCTAATCTAACCATGGATGCTCTTTTCAAGCCTGCCCATGTCAAAATCCATTTTTTAGGACCCTGCTAAGCTGTTGGCCTTCGTATCATGTTGCAGTGAGTTCCACAGGTTACTTATCCATGGCTTAAGACACCATTTCCTTTCCTCAGCTTTGAGCATATTGCCTCCGCTCTCCATGCCATTCCATTGCCAGGACAGGGCTGCAACAGTCAGTTTGGGCCTGGACTGAAAGCCAGAAAATCCCCTTTGTGAGATCACCCTCCTCCCCCCGACAGCTGGAGGCGAAGGCGGGGGAGTACTTACCATCTCTCCATGGTGGAACCCTTTTTCCGCTTCCCCCGGGGGTACTCCAGCAAGCAGATGAAGACCCCAGCCGCTCTAAGAGGACCAGTCAAGGAAAATAGCTTCTCAGCGCCCAAACCCCCTTGGTCTATGCTGCCTGTCTGGAGCAGCCCATAACGTACAGCACAGACCCACAAGGTCAGGAGAAGCCTTTTTCAGACTCCCTCCCACATTCACTGCCTGGATGGGACCTCGACGGCAGCATCCACCCTGGGGAACTTCTGCTGCCAGCTGCAGCAGCCTAGGACTGGCCCGTCAGCCCATCAAATCCAGGATCCCACCTGTGGCCGGGGACAATGCCTGATGTTCCAGAGGGACACAAGAAAAAGCCCATAATGCTGGCCAGCTAAGCAATGAAGGGCAGAGGGTAACAACAGCTGACTGACCCCAGCAGGTGGAAGGGAGTTTGCCCCTGAAGCGTGAGGATTGGCTACCCCTGCTTTAGCACACAGGACCACAAAGGTTATCAACCAGCGGACAATTCCCCAGCCTCATTACAAACCCAGCCACGGCGGCTGGGCACTTCAACGCTTAGGCCATGGAACTCGGCTAGTCAGTTTCACTGTTTGTTTATCGTAAGTTCCACTTCTGGGTTCCAATACACTGGCCCCAAAGCGGCTGCTTTTGGGTTTCTAGTCCCGTAGGGGGAGAGGGGTTGAAATGCCCCACCCCAATTTCTTCATTTTGACTTTGTGACATTGCGAAAGCTTTTCCAGCAACTCTCGACAGCCGGGTACCCTTTTAAACCACTGCTGTGGTGAGCAAAGCCAGGACGCCGCAGCCTCCGGAGATCTTCGCCCGCAAGATGCCTGGGGAGCCCAGGGACAGATGGCGGTTCTGGGAAAGGATACATGGCATAGGCAGCAAACGGCCACCCTTTGAACTGAGCAGCTACCGCCACAATCCCTCCCGTCACTAGAACTAAGAGACAAGGGAGAGAGAGGGAGGAGGTTAATAAACCAGAGCGAAGGTCCCCACACTCTGTCCTCGTGGTACCCAAGAGCTGAGCTTCTCTGAGCCCGGAACAGGCTCTGTCCCCACGGTACTCTGCTCCAGAGCGATAGTTAATCCCAGGTCTACCCATTCATTGAGCGCCCCACACGCCACGGCAGGTCGTTTCTATCTGCTTACAGAGACACAGGTCTCACGCATTAGAGAAACAGCCCCCAACACGCCGCACAACCTCAAACTGCCCCCGCTGCTGCTCCCTCCCCCAGCCCGTATCACGCCACCGACTGAGCCTGGGGAAGATTTTAAATCAAAGCCTCTCCCCGGGAGGTAAGAGCTGGAAACAGGACCCAACCTGAGAGGGTTTTTGCCATCCGGTGACGCCAAAAGAGGTCACCTCAACTTGTGACAAATTTAGCAGGAGAAATAGGGTGACCAGATGTCCCGATTTTATAGGGCCAGTCTTGATTTTGGGGTCTTTTTCTTATATAGGCTCCTATCCTCCCACCCCTTGTTCCGATTTTTCACATTTGCTGTCTGGTCACCCTAGGGAGAAATAACAATCCAAACAGACTCTGGGCCTCAAGCCAGGTCAGTTGGACACTCATTAGAGCTGGTCTTTGCACCAGGGAGTCTGACACCACAAGCGCCGCTGTTTGGTTAGTTACACTCCAGCCTCTGGCCTGGCCATGGCATTTCAGCACAGCCCCAGCTACGCTGGTTTCAATTCCACTTGGGCCAGCCACCACGGACAGGAGAAATCACCTGCAAACCACCTTCAACCGAAGCTGAAGGACGGATTTAAATGTAAGAACGCCGCCTGGGAAGAGGGCACCATCCGTAGCTGCGTCTGGCACGCTGGGGCGGGCACGCGTCACTGCAAGGGAAAGTGACACCGAATGGCCTCGGCTGGAGCTAGGGTTGGGGTGAGGCGGTAGGAGGGTGAGGAAGGATGAACATGGGTGAGAGTTACGGGGATCACTCAGCCGTAGGCACCAGTGGAAAGGGCCCCTTGAGAGGGCATCTGCTCCAGTTACTGCAGGGACTCCGCAGCACGTCACATCAATACGCTAACCCAGTATTACAGTAACTATCGCTGCATAGGCCCCTGCCCGGAAGTAAGTCCTGCCCGGAGCCAAGCATTGAACCCAGCTGGATTCTTCACCAGGGAAAGGAGGAAGAGACTTCGCTAGTTACCCAGACGCCCTGGCTGGGAATCAGCAGGGGGACTTTCCCAGGTGTTACAAGAAGCCACCAGCACAGCCAGAGCCTCGCCAACTCACACAGCAAGAGCACAGCAGAAAACCCCACTCCCAGCGAGAATACAGCTGCCCTGTCACAGTAGCTGGGACCTGAATCTGCCAGACAGCAGCAGCCAGGCAGGGCATGTTCACATTGCCCTAAAGCAGAGCCAGTTTTGCAGGAGTGGTCCCCTGTGAAGGTCACGCATCCATGGTGACCTGGGCAGGAATGCAGCTCTCGCACTGGTCAAGCCAGTCCACAGCTAGTGCACCTGGGACGCCCACTTTGCACTTTCCCATCAGCCAGGCAGAAGTGGGAGTAGAGGGACAGAAGTTGCCTGGCTCTTTCTTCACTGGGCTAGACACGGGCCAGCATATTTGGCGTGAAAGCCCAGAGCCAGCCAGAGAGGAGGGTTTAGGTCTAAGGGAGGATGTGCTACTCACAGAGGCAGGCCCAAAGTTAAGAAACTTCCTTGTTTCCTGCACAGCCCATCACATTCTTTCCTTGCTTAAAAAACCCAAAACAAATGCAGCCTTGACATTCTCAAAGCCTCTAGCGGAGGCGATTAACCTGCCGCGCAGCATCCGCTGGAGGGAGCGATTTCTAGCTGAACAAACCAAACAGCCAGGATCCAGTCCCTGGATTCGGTTCCTTTTAGACTAACAGACGCTTCGGGATTTTTCGTGTCTAAGCAGAAAAAAATAAGCCCAAAAGGCCCTAGGCTCAATAAATAGTTTAATCTACCCCCATCTTCAACCCTCTCCAAAAGTTGGCCTGACTTGTGAGCCTGAAAATGCAATGCTCCCTGCCCCCATTGCATGTTTTGGGGCCTTTCTTTTAACTCGTTAGGCATGTCTAATTTGCAGTTACCACAGCAGATCCCACAACTCAGATAATGACATGCACACATCGCTAATTAGGCGCCAATCACTAATTAGGCACACTGCCACGCATAGTTACCCAGCTAGCAGGTGGAAGGATTAAAGGCCAAGTGCTATAACCACACCGGCTTCAGGCCGTAAACCAAATCCTAAGTGATGGATTGAGAAGCAGCCTTCCCTGCAGACAGGCAAGTCCCTGCCTACTACAAGGCGCCTTGTACCTTGTGCTGAAGCATCTGGCGCTGGCCGCTGCCAGAGACAGGCTCCCAGGCCAGCTGGCCCCTGCGTCTGGTCCAGACTGGCAATTCCTACGCGCCTGGCCCACAAGGCGAGTATTTGGCATGCAGCGTTGCACATTCGCATTTATCAACTGGCCATTTGCGGGTTTGAGTTCCAGGCTGGTGCTGGCCTGGCAGCTCCCAGCTCCTTCATTTATCCCCAGCTACTGAGCTCTGCGCTCGCGTCCCCATCGGCACAAGCTGGCGGCACCACCATGGAGGTGGCAGGAGACACCGGGTACCACACCCCAATCGGGAGGCGGACGGCAGTGTGCATAGGCAGAACTGAGCTATCTGAGATCCAACCAGCTCACTACAAATAGCAGCGTGGCAGCGGGTTAGATGCCCCAGTACGTACCCAGGGCCCAGGCAAGACAGTCCGTGGGTGGCTAGCCCATGATCCCGCCCCCCCTCGTTTCCCAGACACCCTGCTCTTTTTAGCAAGCGAGCTCAGCCCTGCCTGCCCTCCCAGCTGCAGTGAAGACATACCCTGAAGGTGAAATCCCAGTGCCAGCCTGGGTGCCAGGCTGACCGTGGATTTTGTGATGACGAGCTGTCCACGGGAACTAGACGGTAAATGTAACTTGGTGGCTACAATCACCTGATGGTAACAACACCCAGTAACCGAGAAGCAAAAGGCTCCCCAGCTCATCCCGCTCTTCCCACCAGCCCTCCCACCCACTCTCTCTCTCCTTCCAGTGAGTTCCCCAACAATTGAAGTGTCACAATGATGCTGTAATGTAGTTAGGTTCTTCTCTCTGGCCGCAAAGTTCGCAACCATGTCACGGCTGGGGGGTGCCAGCAGGGCAGATCTAGTTAATTTATACATTGGAGCAGTGGTTCTCAACCTGGGGCCTGTGGGCCGCAGCAGTGTGCTGATGGGGCTGCATGTGACATCCTCGGGGCCAGACGGGTAATACTGGATGCAGCCCGCAATGAGAAATAGGTTGAGAACCACTGCATTGGAGGGATCCCAGCTCCTAGCTGGAGAACACTTTGGAAGAAAAAATCCCTGTACAAACGCTCTTCCCAAGGGACTCAGCCCCACGCCGGGTGTCAAACTGAGGCCTGGCTCCACTGCCACGTGTTACCATATCCCTGTGTCGGCGTTCGCAGTGTGAACGCTGCTATCCCAGGATAAAGGTGCCGTAGCAGTAGGGGGATTTATTTCCCTTCCTGCGCAGGAAAGCGATACTGGTTCCAAGCACCTTTATCCTGGGATAACGGCATTCAAGTTAGGGGGCTGAACAGCAGCTCTCTCATGGGAGCAAGTCCCCAGAGAAACCCAGTTTACTCAGATTTCTATAGAGAAGTGAAGTTGGTGGCGCAAGCCCTGTACCCACTCTGCAGTGGGAGTTTTCATGCACATTTTATCACCAGATGCTGATCAGGCCAATGGAAGAGACTCATTAAGCAAGAGGAGAACAGAAGAAAAACAGCCCGGACGCTTCCTTCCCCTTTTTATTCTTTTCACTTCCTCAACCTCGGCCTCGGCCACTGGGCATGCCCCGCGCTGCAGGGTGATGGATGCTTGCCCAGGCCCCGTGAGGCTGGTACTGGGGAGGAGACTGGGTCTCCGGTGGGGAACACAGCAGCTTGGGAAATACCAGGATGAGGAGTGGGCATTGCTCATCACAGACCCTGCAGGGCAGGGAGGGTCCCTCCCCCAGGAATGACCCTGGGGAAAGGCAGCCACTTCAGACCTTCTCTTAAACCCTACCCCCCCACCCCTGCCCCACAGCCAGCCCTCCCATACCCCCTCCCCAGCTCTCCTTCCTACCCCCTTCTCCACCCCACCCCCAGCTCCCCTTAGCCCAGTTTTCACCCCCAGATCCCACCTACTCTCCATCTCACCCTCTTCCCTTCTCCCCCCAGCTCAGCTCCCCCACCCTAATCCCTGATTGCCCCCCCAGCCCACCTCCTTCCTGCCCCCAGCTCCCCTCCTCCACCCCCCCAATTACCTTCCCAGCTCCCTTCTCCTAACTCCCCAATCACTACTGCCCCACTCCCCTGCCCCCCTCCTCCAACCACCTCCCCAGCTCCCTTCTCCTAACCCCCCAATCACCCTCTCCCCTGGCCCCCACCTCCCCATCTCCAACCCCCCCCCCCCAATTCCCTTCTCCTAATCCCTCAATCGCCCTCTCCCCTGGCCCTCAGCTCCCCTCCTCCAACCCCCACCAACCCCCACCCAATTCCCTTCTCCTAATCCCCCAATCGCCCTCTCCCCTGGCCCCCAGCTCCCTTCTCCTAACCCCCAATCACTCCTGCCCCACTCCCCTGCCCCCCTCCTCCAACCACCTCCCCAGCTCCCTTCTCCTAACCCCCCAATCGCCCTCTCCCCTGGCCCCCAGCTCCCTTCTCCTAATCGCCCCCGCCCCGCTCCCTGCCCCCCAGCGCCCCGCCCGGAGCGGCTCCCCCGCCCCACTCACTGAGCCCGGACGCCAGCGCCTGCTCGTTGGCCCACATGGCCCACTCGATGCGCCCCATGGCTGCGCTGCTGCCGGCCGGGGACACACTGCGCCCCGCCGCCGGGAACTGGCCTGGCCCCGCACGGCTCGGCTTCTGCCCGCCCCGCTGCTGGCCACACCCCCGGGCAGCCGGACCCCCGCCCCCGCCTGGGGACAGGCGCCAGCCCAGCCACGGGGGGGGGCGATCCGCCCCCGGCCCTCGGTCCTCGGCCCCGGCCGGGCGGGGGGAGCCCGGCGAGTCGCTGCTTCGGAGGCTTTAAAACCCGCCTTCAAAGAGGGGAGCGGGCCCGGGGTGGCGCCAGCGGGGGGCACCCGCCCTCAGCGCGGGGAAGGGCAGGGCTCAGCCAGCCCCCGGCCACACCGGGGAAACTGAGGCACCGAAGTGAAGCGACTGCAGACTTTCAGCCAGCCACCTGCAGGGGTCTGGAGGGGATTTCCTTCCCCCGCCCCACCCCGGTTTTCGTTTTAATCCCCTTCCTCTGAAGCATCAGAGATTGCCGGGGCTGGAGACAGGACACGGGGTGGGCCGGGGCTGGAGACGGGACCGTAGAGAGGGTCGGGGCTGGAGACGGAGCGTGGGGAGGGCCAGGTCAGACTGGCAGGTGGTTTTCACCTTCCTCTGCAGCATGTGGGTGTGGGTCACTTGCCCGAATTATCTAGGTGTATCACACATCTTCCTGCCCCTGAGGGGGGGGGGGGGGGGGAGGGCCATGGGCTCAGGCACTAGTGCACCTCACTCAGTCCCAGCTTGCCCCCCCCCACCCCCCTACAGTACACTGGTCTCAGTTCAGTTGTTGCGTTTAGGGTGGGGGGGTTGGGGGGGGGGTCAGTGGTCCCTTCCGGCATTAAACGCTGTGACCGTATGACCCAGCATCACTCGTGGAGGCAGCGCGAGGACCTGGAACGGGATCCAGCACTCGGGGCTTGCAGGGCCTCATCTAACCTTTAGGCCGACCTTCCTCGGGTAGGGCGCAACAGGGAAGCAGGTTGTTTGGAGGGCACATTCCTTGTTACTTGTGCTCTTTGCATTCAGCAGAAACCGGGTGCAGCATAGGGACGGTGATCCGTACCGCTTGGCAAAAGGCCCAGCATGCAGGGCTGTAGGAAGATGACCGCGCTCAGGCGATCTCACAGCATTTCAACAAGGAGGTTAAAGCTGGGGAAACCGAGGCACAGAGACCCGCCCACACTCACAAAGCATGGCAGTGGCAGAGCAGGGACTGCACTCAGGTTCTCTGCAGGCCCAGCCCTGCTCACCCAAAGCAGCAGGGGGAGAATCACTTCACTCAGGCCCTGACAGCTGAGATACAATTTGCGTGAAGGCCAGGAGCCCCAGGGGAGTGAGCAGAGGCTGTGAAATCATGGCGAGCAGAGGCAGCTCCTGCCCGGTTCCCCTTCTCCAGCCGGGTCGGGAACTAGAGGAAAGCGGCTGGGTGCCCAGACCCTCTCTGACGCCAGCAGAGCCCTGCTCCTGCTCTGCGGGTGAGGCACGGGGAAGGACCCTTGGGCCTGGCCTGAAATGCTTTCACTCCAGCCTCTGGCTACAGCACCCAGCCTGGGGCTTGCAAGCCACAGCTGACAGGGTCACGGCTGCCATCAGTTGGTGAGGAAATTGATCAATTTCCTCAGGCTTGTGGGTTCATAAGGCAGTTCCTCCTTGCCCCCCGGAGCCGGCTAAAGCCATCTCACCCCCATGCTCCCTTCGTCTTATCCCCCAACCCCTGATTTACGGCAAACGCTTCCTGTCTCCTCCCTTCTTGGATCACCCACTTTCCTCCCGGGCCAGCAAGATCTCCACCGCCCCAGCCTTCGAAATACCCATACAAAGGCAGCGGGCAGAGCTCTACATTCTACACACATTTCTGGGCCTGCCCCTTCAACTTTTACTCGGACCCGGGAAGTGATGCAACCCCCCTCACACATTACCCCACTGACAGCCCTAGCCCCCCTGAATGGGCAACACTTTCTCTAGCAACCCTCACCCCAGAGCTTCCACCATACCTCAGGATCAAATAGGTCACAAGCACAGCAGAGAAGAGCCACCAAGGTGTTGGAATGAGCTATGAGGAAAGACTTTTAAAAACAAACAAACAAACAAAAACCAACCCAGCAGCCTGTAGCCAATTCCTCATGACTCAGTGGGCTCTGATACCAGGAGCAGCTATGGGACATTAGGAAAAGATTCTGAACCATACAGCTGATAGAACGGTTGGATACGACGTGTCTTCCCTTTCAAGTGCTGTAGTTGCTGTAGACACTAGTGATCACTCACCCACCCACCGCTGAAATGCAGCTGCCTCTGGGGTGGAACACTGCAGCTGTTGAGCAGCACACCGCACCAGCATTCCACTAGGAGCATGTGGAGGGGTCGTTCTTAAGAGGGGAAGTGAAGAATAACTCCTACAAGTGGAACTGCATAAGGGAATGGGAGGTAGGCAGAAAGTAACCAGAATTTGCCCCCGACACCAGGGCTTTTATTCCAGACGTTTGATAAAGTACTTGTGGAATCACCATGGAAAGAAACAGTTCTACATGTGTGGTGGGACTGGACTGGTTAGTGCTGCTAATGTAATGCAGGAATTTAATCTACCTGCTTCATTTCCAGCCTCTTCCTGGACAACACCCTCTCCTCCATCCCTCTGGGTGTCTCCCGCTGGACCTTAACAGGTCGAAGGGAAGCAGGGCAGGAATGTAAAAAACTGAGCAGACACTTCTGGGTTCAGAAAGTGATATTCATGGGCATTTACACCGAAAAACCAACAACAAGGAAGCAGGGACACTTCAAAGTTGTTCCTATTGCTCCATTCTTAAAAAACCCAGCTTCTCAGCGCACAATGGGATGGGGTGATCTGTGCTGGAGAGCGGCACCAGCTGGCTAAGGGGATGGGTGAGCCCTTCATCTCTAGGTCAGTCCAGATCAGGCCCCACCAGAAAGGAGCCCAGGGCAGCTGGCGCCAGGAGCTGTTCCCATCTGGAAGCGGTTTGCTGTGGAGTCTCAGTCCTTTTCCTAGCAGACGAACAGGCCTCGTCAAACTGCCCTCCTTTGCTGGCAGAATTGGCCATGGAGATGGGACCCTCCTTTCCCGAGGGGCCCCGGCAGATGGGGGGAGCAGCACACTGGCTGGGCAGCGTGGGTCACTGGCACTGCCACTGGCCAGGTGGCATGTGTTCTGCGAGGGGGCTTTGGTCACCAGCGCTCTTCCCCAGCATTAAATCCCCCAGGACGGAGCAGCAGGCACAGCAGGACCTGAAAACCTTCTCCCAGACTGTACCTCACCGGCAATCCCCCAGCTTTGCTGGGATTGATTCCCCAAGGCCAAGCCCCGAATGCCTCTCCGCTCTCCTGAGAGCCAGCGACTGAAACGGCATCGTCACAATCCACGTTCCCCGCAGGCTGGAAGCGTCTTGGCTCAGCGTGTCTCCCTGAGGCTGAAGGGGGCCGGACAGCTGCTCCGCAGGGCGCTGCTCAGGCCCTGGGGCAGGGCAGCCCATCTGCTCCCAGCAGATGTAGGTTGGGATCATCCAGAGGCTGAGGCCCCGGCCCTGGCTATAAGAGGAACAAAGCCACACATTACAGAGGGGAGCTGGAGAGGGCTGCTGGGACCCCATGGGTGCTACGTGTGAGGGACCCAGACACAGGGCTTTACGTACACAGCAGAGGGTTTAGATAACACCAAACAGCTGACCGGGTGCCCTATCGATGGGGGAAGTTAGAAGAAAGCCCCCTTTGAGTACTGCACTGCCAGAGATGGGCAGGCCGCTGGTCTGTCTCCTGCCACTGCAGATCTGCGAACCTCCCGGTCTAATCTGGGATGACAAAGTCTGCACCAGCAGCCTGCTCCCCCTCCAATGCCTCCTGCCCTTAACTGGATGCTTGCCCCCAGGTCTGCACGCTGGTGGGTACATTGGATTTAACCCTGGGATGCCAGGGGACACCTTGCATCACGCGCGGCTTTCCTCTCACACCAGCACTGGCCAACCCCACGGCTGGAAGCCACATGACTCCTCCAGGCCCTGATTCCACGCGGCTGATGAGCTAGGGGACCGCTGGGCGTTTCGCTAGTTCAGAGAAAGAGGAAGCAGGTGCTGGCATGGGGCGTGGCCAGCTGCCGGGAAAGAACTCGGGGTTTGTCTTCAATAGCAATGTTAAAGCGTTGTCACGGCACCAGCGCTGGGAGAGAGAGAGCTGTAAAAAACCCATCCCCTCAAGGGGCGCAGCTCCCAGCGCTGGGGCACGGTCTACACTGGTGCTTTACAGCGCTAAAACTCGCAGCGCTCGGGTGGAGGAGGTGGTGTTTTTTCACACCCCTGAGCGAGAAAGTGGCAGTGTAGACAAGGCCTCGATGAGAGAGTCTATCTGCACAATGCTCAGACCCGCCCAAGGAATCTTGGGGCGCTCTCCCATGGCACAGGGCTTGTCCTTAAAGGCGCCCTTTGCAATGGGGATGGGGGAGGAGGACCTAAGCCCCCTTCCCCACCCCTAATTCAGACTCTGGGGTTCAGAGCATGGCCAGAGACCCAGAGGAGAGTCAAACAGACCAGCCCCCCTCGTTCCCCACTCCAGGCTGTGCAAACATGGTTTCTTTCTGCCACTGCAGACAGCCAAGCCTGGCGTCAGCCACGTTCGAGCTCCACAGCGTGGCTGGGCCCGGGTCTGCAACAGCACCCCCAACCGGCCCCAGGCCCAGCCCCGCGCCGTACCTTGGTTAGGAGGATGTACCGGATCGCCCCAGGAACAGGCTCCAGCACCACAGCGGAGAGCAGCTCCTTCGAGAGCGAGGCGGGCCTGGCCGGCAGCCCCTTCAGGAACCTGCGGGGGGCACAAAGGGGGTATCGGTGGGGGTACGCGGTGTACACCCCAAGAGAGGGGAGATGGGGGGGGTCAAGTGGGGGCTGGGAGTCGCTGCCCTCTCAGTCATCTCCCCCCTGCGCCGGGACGCCTCGGGCTGACCCCTCATCTGCTGCAGACTGGCTGTCTCACCAATGCCCACTCCAGGCCGAGACCAAACTCCTAGAGCTCCCGCCTTAGTCCGTCGCGGGCAGACCCCACTAGTGCTGCCTGACAGCCCCAAACCCTCCGGCTGCTGCAGGCCCTGGGCCCCGGGAACGCAGCGGCAGAGCTGAGAGCAGCAGCTAGAGACCCCGGATGGACCAGAATCAAGGGGGCAGGGCAGAGGGAACAGCCCTGCCTGCCAACTTGCTCCTGGTGCCCCACTGCATCCCCACCCCAAGCACTGCCAATGCCCCTCAGTCCCAGCCTACAGCCCCCTCCCCTGCTAGCCCAGCCCTGGGAACCCCAGCCTTCCACAGCCCTACCGATACCCTCAATCCGGAGCAGCATTGTCCCACGCCCCTCTGCCGGTGCCCCTCAGTCCTGACCCGCAGCCCCTGCTACCCCAGTCCCCAGCACACCGCGTTGGCTGAACGGGGCGTGTGCGACTTACTGGTCTCCGTTAGACTCAGGGGGGAAGCTGCACTTCACCACTTCCACAAACTCCTCCACCGTGTCCGCCAGGGTGAAGACCACGGCGTTGGGGCCAGCGTCGAAGGTGTAGGCCACCTGCGACAGAGCGGATGTGGTCAGCGCAGCACCCGGAGCAGGGCTGCCTGTCCCCAGCGGGCTCCAGCGCTCGGTGCCCTGGGTCCTAAATGCTCGCCCGGCCCAACAGCTGCAGCCTTTGCTGGCCCTGGGCACGTCTCCACAGTCTGGTGCCCAGCAGCACGCTGGCACCAGAGCAGGGAGTTCAGGGGGCAGGTGAATGGGGCTGGCCAGAGAGAAACACCTGCTCGAGGAAGGCAGCGTGAAAAACAGCAGCTGCTTCCTGTTTCATCTGCCCTCAGCGAGATGCACATTCCCTCCCCCTGCCATGCAACAGGGCTGGTGCTAGCACGGCTGGGTGGGCAAACAGATCCTGCCCAGGGGTCCACCAGATCCAGTATTCATGGGCAACGCCCGGTGCCACAGAAGGAACCACCTCCCCACCCTCGACAGCTGCATCTGGGGTGGGGATCCCTTCCTGAGCCCTGCAGAGCGCAACGGGCCCCCTGAAGCATGTGAGCCGACTGCACCTCGTCCGCTCATCCACCAACTGCTCGCCTCCATCACATCCCAGGGAGCGGGGCTGCGGGATCCCACGCGTTTCCCACAAACAGTCAGGGACGCGTGATGGAGATTTGCTGAAGGCTAGTCAGTGGGGAAGGGGGGTAGGTACTGCAGGGTGGGTGGCAGAAGCCGGGCAGGATAAATCACTCACACGGGGAGGCCGATTTTAGTTGGTTTCCTAGGGGCAGGTCCTCTGGGGCAGCAAGGAGCCTTTTGTCACACACCGGAACCCTCGACGGGGCATCACTCCACTAGGAAGTGACCTCCCGCGTAGCGGTCACGAGTCAGTGCAGCCCTACACCTGTTCGCTGTCCGGCCCCGGCACCCTGACTGCGCTGCCCTGTTAGGTTGGAAGCGGCGTCTTCTGGGCACATACCCCAGAGTTCCCAACGCTGCACATGGTGGGCAATTGTACATGGCTGTGGGGGACTCTTGGGTGCCAGGGGAGAACGTGGAAAAAGTCTCCCAACTCCCACAATCCTCCTGGGGAAATCCCAAGCTTCCCTAGGACCTGCCTGAGCACATGTAGTGCCTGGCACAGCAGATCGGCCCCGGGAGATCTCAAAGGGGCGGCCAATGGCTCTACCGGTGCATGGCACATGTTCTGAGCGGACAGACACCACTCTCCAATCATGGGGCTCTGACCCTGTTGCCTTGCTACAAAGACAAGCCCCTCTCTGAACCAGGAGGCCCTGCCCGAAGTGCCAGGCTATGCACCCCTGATGCCAGCTCCGTCCGCATATCCCGCCCTGAGCCCACCTTGGTCTTGCCGTGGTGAGCGTTGAATCGGTGGGCCAGGGCGATGATGCGCCGGGAGACGTCGTTGAGGTAGAAGATGGGAGGGAAGGTGTCCAGGCAGGTGGCATGGAACTGGTTGCTGTCCTTCATGGTCAGCTGGCCAAAGCCCTCAAAGTCTCGCTGCTGGATGAACTGGATCATCTGGGCCATGCGCTCTGGCACCACCGCCTCTGCGCGGTGCTGCAATGGGGCGACAGGGACGGTTAGGTTGGGCTGGGGGGCACCCCATTACCTTGGGATGGGGGAGACCCACAAAGTCTCATTACTACGTTGGGCACCTGTGCCATCTCCTCGGCACCATCATCCAGTGGGGGCACCTCATCACAGCAGGGGGGATGGACTGCACCCTCTCTAATCCTGCCCCCCAACACACAACCACTGGGAGGGGCTGCTCCCAGCAAGGCCCCACCCACCAACATGCCCCTACAAAGGCGGGAAAAGAGCCAGGAGAGGATCAGAGCCAGGAGAGCTGGAGGAGTCATAGGACTGGAAGGGACCTCTACAGGACATCTAGTCCCGTCCCCGGCACTCAAGGCAGGACTAAGTATTATCTAGACCATCCCCGACAGGTATTTGTCAAACCTGCTCTTAAAAATCTCCAGTGATGGAGACTCCACAACCTCCCTAGGCAATTTATTCCAGTGCTTAACTACCCTGACAGTTAGGAAGTTTTTCCTAATGTCCAACCTAAACCTCCCTTGCTGCAATTTAAACCCATTGCTTCTTGTCCTGTCCTCAGAGGTTAAGAACAATTTTTCTCCCTCCTCCTTGTAACAACCTTTTATGTACTTGAAAACTGTTATGTCCCCTCTCAGTCTTCTCTTCTCCAGACTAAACAAACCCAAATTTTTCAATCTTCCCTCATAGGTCAGGTTTTCTAGACCTTTAATCGTTTTTGTTGCTCTTCTCTGGACTGTCTCCAATTTGTCCACATCTTTCCTGAAATGTGGCGCCCAGAACTGGACACAATACTCCAGCTGAGGCCTAATCAGCGTGGAGTAGAGCGGAAGAATTACTTCTCATGTCTTGCTTACAACACTCCTGTTAATACATCCCAGAATTATGTTTGCTTTTTTTGCAACAGTGTTACACTGTTGAATAACATTTAGCTTGTGATCCACTGACCCCCCCGATCCCTTTCTGCCGTACTCCTCCCTAGATAGTCATTTCCCATTTTGTACGTGTGCAACCGATTGTTCCTTCCTAAGTGGAGTACTTTGCCTTTGTCCTTATTGAATTTCATACTATTTACTTCAGACCATTTCTCCAGTTTGTCCAGATCATTTTGAATTTTAATCCTATCCTCCAAAGCACTTGCAACTCCTCCCAGCTGCAAACTTTATAAGTGTCCTCTCTATGCCATTATCTAAATCACTGATGAAGCTACTGAACAGAACTGGACCCAGAACCGATCCCTGCGGGACCCCACTCGTTATGCCCTTCCAGCATGACTGTGAACCACTGATAACAGCCCCTCCCCACCAGGGGCCAGTGCACGGCTGCTCCCCATGGGCTGTGCAGGGCTGCTTTATCCTGTTTTGAAGGGGATGCCGGGGGTAGGAGGGGGGGATCCCAAATCTCCCTGCCACCCTCTGAATAGAATTAGTGCTTCTGCTACAAAGGGTCTCCAGTCACATCACAATGCCGCTGCTGGCTGAGTTGTTAACACAGTCAGTGATGTTCCGGCAGCTGTCTGAAAACTCAGCCCATGGCCACGTGGGTAGAGCCCGGTCACCTCCCCGACGTGCAGGCCATACCCTCGGATCCAGCAGCCCCGGAGGAGGAGCCTCAAAGCTAGCGGGTCTCAGGGTCTCCAGCCACGCTGCATTACAGCCCACCAGCAATAAGCGGTTTCTCTGAGTGCATTCCAAGGCGCTCAGTCACGCTGGTGACCAGAGCCCACGTTGCACTGACATGGATTCATGGTGCTGGAAGGAGCTGGAAAAACACCAACGAATGCACTCAAAGGTCCGGCAGACTTTGCAAGGGAGCAGGGCATCAGGCAGACAGGATGGACGGAATAGCCCACCCCTTCCCGGCTGCCATTAGCTAGAGGTCACCTCAGGCCCTGAAGCAGGAGAGTTTAGATTCCACAATTCCAGTCTCCGGGGTCAGGAGTCAAACGCCCCCCAGCATGGCTCCAGGGCAGGTAAGGGAGGGGGGAGTTAGCAGCAGCCCTCCTGTGCTCTGGGATTTATTTGAGTGATTCGGGGGTTATTCCCAACTCCAGCGCCCCTGTCTGCCCCAGCAGCATCGCAGGGGCAGCTAGTTCAAACGTGAGCAAGAGAAACCCCTGCCCCCGCCCGCCACCCCTGTGTGGCACAGGGCTGAGAACAGGGCTCCTGCCTCAAACCTTCAGCAAGAGGCTGGTGTCCACGCTTGTCTGCATCCCAGCCGTGCTGCCCACCGGCTTCTTCTCAGCGCTTACCTGTGGGGAGGCGGGGGGGGGGGAGAAAGCACTTGGCATCAGCATCCCCAAGGGCTCTCCCCACCCAGAGGAAGGTGCAGCGGCCCCCAGATGCTTGGGGAGCGGATCTCACCACCTGGGAGGAGTCAGCTGCCCCACCCCAATTGTGACATTCTTGGGGGTTTAGGGATGAGATACTCCCAAGACCACGCTGACTCCACGCCCCCCAGCACCCCGGGAACGGACGCTGCTCTCCCTCCCAAGGGAGGGCACAGCAAACCTCAGGGTCCAGGTCTGGGCCGATAGGTTCTCAGGCTCAGAGAGCGACTGCCTGCGAGAGCCCTATTAGCCAGAGTCCCATCTGGAACGTACCCCCGCAGACGAACCTCCCGCCCCGTCGGGAGGCAGGCCCGGGACTGCAGGGGAAAAATGAGCCACAGGGAGTGGGAGTGACTCGCTCAAGGTCTAGTAAGCAGGAGAGGCTGGCACAGAACCCAGGAGTCCGGATGCCAAGGTCCCTGCTCTAACCAATAGCCCACACTTCCCTTCCAGAGCTGGGAACAGAACCCAGGAGTCCCAGCGGGGAAGCAGCCACTAGCTCTCGCTCTCTCCTCGCCATCCCATAATGCTTTTCCTGCCCCACCCCCGGACTCAGGCCGGATGGATGCCGTGACCTAGGGGTACCAGACGCCCTGGGCCGTCACCCCGGTCTCACTCACCACCAGGATGAGTACTCTGAGCTCCGGCCAGTGCGTCTCTGGCGCCACCTGCTGGGCAATGCTGTCCTTGCCGTCGGGCCGCTCGCCCATCAGCCACTGCACGAAGCCCCCAAGCATGCTTCTGCAGGCGCTGCCCGAGCCCTGGCGGGCGACCTCGGAGAGCTCGCCCTCCACGCCGTACAGCCGGGCCAGGGTGTGCACTGGGACACAAGACGGGGTGAGGTCAGCACGGCTGGGGGACTCGCTCCCTACCCACAGGGCCTGGCCCCAGGGCTCCGCCAGCATCCAGCCCCCTGGACCTATCCCAGGGTCACCTGTCCCCCGACGGGTCCCCAAGTTTCTCTCCCATCCCCACTCTAGCACGGCCCAGCAACGGGGGAGGAAAGGGGGACCACAGCAGACCAGTGCAGGGCATGGGGGGGGCATGAACAGCCCACCCTCCACTCCCTCCAGAGCCGGGGGCAGGGTGTGTGTGGGGGAAGGGACAGCCTGGTACCCCCTCCCAAGAGCCAGGAGCAGGGACAGCCCAGCACATACACACCCATGCACTCACCCAGGCAGGCGTACCCCGCTGCTGAAGACGCCAGGCCGGCTGCCGTAGGAAAGTTATTCACCGAGGCGACGTGCACTTTGTAGGCCAGGCTGAGGGGGGCCGCGGCCCCAGCACTGCCGCCCCTCCGCTTCCTGGCCAGGCGGCGCACTGCAGGACAGAGCAGAGCGGGGCTTAGATGTTCAGGAGGCATCGGACCTGCCTTAGTGGGTTCCACAGGGGCTGGGCTGGAGGCATCAGGTCCATGGGTAGCACCTGACACCCCCTCCCAGCAGTGACCAGCTGCCTGTGTTGGGAATTAACCCCTTGGGTGCTGGAGAGAAGATGACAAGCTTGGCGGCAGCAGCAGGGCCATGGTGCCAGCCAGAGGTATCTGCATGCCCCTCCTCGCTCTCCTGGATGGGTTCTGGGCAGGGCAGGAGAGAGCCTGTGCTGGGGTAGCACAAGGGACTTTCAGGGAGTGGGGTACGTCCCAGAGAAGCAGCCTCCACCCCCTAATCAGCAAGGGTCTCAAAGCACTTCACAAGCTTTAAATACAGCCCTTCGATCCCCGAAGAATAGGGGGGGGGAGTTTGACAGAGGGGGAAACTGAGGCACGGAGCCGGGTGGCATCCTGTGCAGGGTCACGTGGGGAACCAGTGGCATGGCTGGGAATGGACCCCAGGAGTCCCACGTGCAGCTTGCATATGGCCGAGGTACTGAGCACGCCCGGTGGGGATCATGCTCCCAGCAACTTGGAAATATACAGGAAACCCAAGGGACTGACAGACCTCGACCGCCTGCCCTCCCCACAGGTGACAGGACTTGCCCACTTTGGGAGCCCAATGAGCCCCCTCCTTCACACTGCCCCTACACGCCCCTCGGTCCTGTATTCTGGCCACTGGCCTGGTGCGAGCACCATGACTAGATGGAGTCCCAGGTCTGGGAGAGACCATGCAGTTCCCTGATCAACCAGGAGAGGTCCCCCCCGAGGCACATGGTACTGCCCTTGCAAGGGAGGCAGGGAGAGCTGGGGGCTCAAACTGGGGCCTGCCCCCTGGCAATGCCAGCTGCTCACCACCAGCCCAACTGGCTGTGCCCGCCCTGCCCACCACCAGGATACTCACTCTCCCGCAGGCAGGACTGCAGCCGTGGGTGCCCGACATCGGCCTCCTCCCCGTTCAGCCAGAGCCGGTCCTCTTTGAAGTCTCTGCTGATGGCGGCTGTGGTGGTGGTTTTAAGCTGGGAGGGAGAGATCAGAGCACGCTGAGCTGCAGCCAGGGCCCGGAGGGGGCGTTCCAGCTCACTGTGTGCTTGCCCGTGGATTTAGCTCCGGAGATTGGCGCTGAGCCGCACCCCGCGGCAGTGGCCACTTCGCATCACCCTCGGGGCCGCACAAAGCCCCCGTCCCCCACCCCAGAGGGAGTTCTATTTATGACGAGGAAGAACAAAAGCCCAGAATTATTCTAACGCATCACGATTGCTCTCTATCATGGCAGCACCCAAAGGCCCCCCTTGTGCTAGGCGCTGTACAAGGCAGAGTGACACAATCCCCTGAAGAGCTGACACAGGTGGAAGAGACTTGCCCAAGGTCAGCAGAGGTCAGTGGCAGAGGTGGGACTAGAACCATGGTCTTTCAACTCCCAGTCCAGCACCCTGCCCACCGGACACCCCCTCCCCACACAGGCTGCCACCAGGCCCTGCTGAATGTGTGAACGGATTCTCTGCAAAGTTTACTTTGTTTTACAGAGTGGCTCCACTCTCACTGCAAGTGTACGTAAAGTGAAAGCTAGGTGCCCCCAACCCCTTAGCCCATGGGGCAGCAGCTTACACATTTTGCTAGGATAATAATAAAAGAAAAAGGTTTCTATTTATACCACCGCTCACCTGGGATCTCACAGCCACGTAATCCCCAGCGGTAGGTAAATACTATCATCCCCACTTTACACATAGGGAAACTGAGGCACAGAGTTGGGAAGTGACTGGCCCAAGACCACACACAGCAAGCCAGTGGCAGATGTGGGAAGCGAACCCAGGTGTTCCTGCCACCAGGCAATACTCCTTCCGGGGTGAACATGGGAAGAGGCATCCCTGACAGCCACCAGATGGGCTGGCACCTCTCACCTTTATGAGAGCGAGCCTGGCCATGACCTTCCCAAGGCCCTAGAAGTGTCTATTCGGGGCTGAGGCGCAACAAGTCACTAGGTTGTGAGATTAGGGTGACCAGACAGCAAATGTGAAAAATTGGGACGGGGTGGGGGGGGGGGGGGTGGGAGTAATAGGAGCCTATATAAGAAAAAGACCCAAAAATCGGGACATCTGGTCACTCTACCAAGCACTTCAGCACAGGCCACGGGCCAACCAGAGATCCCTTCGGATCCCAAGTCCCCACCTTTCCACCAAGCTGTACACCCACCTCGCCCTGCGGGGAAGCACTGAGCGAATACGTGGCTGGATACATCTCTCTAAGCACAGATGCCAATTCAAACACTGCAGAGGGCCAGATCACAGTGCACAGGGATCTAAAAATGAAGGGCCAAAGGGAACTTCACTGAACTCCCGGGAGTTGATGATTAAACCAAGGGATGGACTGGGCCAAATCAGATTAAAATAAGAAAAGGGAAAACGTTGGCAAAATATCAGGAAACAAGTCCTGAGGCTGTGGAATATTCTCCCAAGGGAAGGGACAGGAGCCAAAGGGGACAACCGTGTACTGGTCCTTGGGGAATGCACTAGACAACACCGCAGAAAGTAGAGAGGGGAAAGATTTCTATGACAAGCTTACAATGGGGTTTATAGCAAACCACACTTTGGGGCAGATGTTTCTCCCATGGTGCCCCATCATTTCCAAGCCCTTTGGGAAGAAAGTTACCACCTTTTTCCTTGAATGTTTGCCTGATTGTTCCCAGAAGAAGAGTGGCTGCTGTTTTTTCACTCCCAATGAACCCCCCCTCTCTGCTCCGGTCTCACCATTAACCATCTCTCTTCTCTAGCAGCCTCAGCTCCGATTCACTCCCGAGAAACATCTTTCCTGGGCTTTTAATACAAGTTCATACCAACCTGGTCCTGGTGCAGGGTGACGCTCAGAGAGGAATTGATGGGTAAAATCAGCTCTTCGTCTCGCTTCCCCCCTGGAAGAGATTAGATGGCAAAATCAGCACCGAGAGCCCCTGTCGTTAGAACAGGGCTCTCTCTCATCAAACAGTTAATCACGCAGGTTCCTGCCTCAGCAGTTGCCCTCAGGTACATGGAGATCCATCAAAGGAGCCCAATAATGCAATAAGACAGAGACACACAAGTCACTTCCAAATAATCCTCATCAGCCCACAGACAAATGGATACAAGAAACAGGTTTGACGAGATCACGGCTGCAGAATTCATTCTGCCTGCCTCACCCAGGGCTGGTTAGTTACCACGGCCTCTGTTTTAATTTATTAAACCCTACAGTGTGTACCGCCATGACAACTGGAGGTGCTTCCGCTGCAGAGACTGAGACAAATAAACGGGGACAAAATCTGCAAACTCAGGAACAGAGAACAAGCCAAAGTCAGCCCCATTAAATACAGGCCTGACGGCCCGCCCGGCAGGGAACATGGGGCTGAACAGGATGGCAAGAGCCCACGTAAAGGCCTTTCCCCCAGTTATGCCCCCATCCAGTGGTTGGCAGTGCTGTTAGACGGAGTCTGGAAGGGACTTCACCTGGGTAACGGCGTTTGGCAACTTCCAGCTCCTCCAAGACTTCCAGACTCAACGAGACAGGCTTTGACAGGGCTCTTCTCCTGGCCCAGCCCCCTCACCCGCTCCCCTGCCCTTGAGGAAAGGCTCTCTCTGGAGGGGGCTGGGGTGGAAAGCGCCAGCCCGCTGGAAGGCGCAGTCCCTGCCCCAAGGAGCTTACACAGTCTGACAGAGAGACGCAGCCGTTTGTTCACTCAGAAAACTGCAGCCGTTGCCGACTCCAGGGCCTTATTGGGGGCGATTGAGGGATACGGGGTCCCCCCACCCTCTGGGGCGCTGCCCTGGGACCGGGGAGGGCCAGGGGCCGGGCACGAAGGGGGCGTGCCCGGGAGAGGGAACGGGGCACCTAGCCCCCGGCAGGCCAGAGGGGCAGGGGGATACTCACAGTACTTGATGACCGCGATATTGACAGGGGCTGTGCAGGTCACCACGGTGAGGGGCTTCTCCTCAGCCATGCCGGGGGCTGCAGAGGCCCAGGGAGGGAGCCCAGGGGAGCCCCGGCGCTGCACCGAGCTCCGGCTCCCCCGTGTACCTCGCTGGGTCCTGCCCGGCGCTGCAAGCCCCTGCAGGCAGGTGCCCTCCCACACGTGTCTGCCCCGCGCGACACACCCATCAGCTGACGGGAGCGGATTGGCTAGCGGAACACCAGCTGCTCCCGCCGCTTCCAATCAGCACCGGCGCCCCGCCCACGGCTGGCTCTGTCAACCAATGGGAGGGATCGGAAGATGGACGCCGACCGCCCCCTCCGCACCCAGCAGGAGGAACCCTGGTGGCGCCGGGTGCACGTTACCACCCGGAGGGTTTTAGCTGTCACACGAAGAGGGTAATGTTGCTATGGTGCACCAGGTGCCATATTAGTGAGTGGAACAGCGTGCACATGCGCAGTGTATACTAGTGCTACCGTCATTCAGGCCCTAGGGTTCCATCGTCGGCCATGACACTATAGGCAAATCCAAGGGGGGGGGGGTGGGGGCTGGGGGCTGGGGCGGCCAGAATTAGGGACTGATCCTGCAGCTGAGCAGTCTGGGGGGCCTGATCCTGGGGTCACTGACACCAGACTACCCAGGGTGCCAGTTCTCGCAATGTTATATGGTGGCTTATGTGACTTTGGGAGGGTTTAGGGATATTTGCCACATTTGGGAGGCTGGGGGGATATTTGGGGATTTCATGGTGAGGCAGTAGTGCACTCTAGCCAAGTCGGAGACTCTCTTACTGGTTAACAGCTGACTTGTCCAAGCACTGTAAAAGTCTACCTACCTCCTAAGATTTCGGAAAGCCCCAGCTTCTGGAGTCAGGGGATCGCATGCAAAATCACAGCTTTCATTTTAAACTGGTACGTTTCTAGCCTTTGTGGTTGCAGAGGAAAGCTTAAAAATATCCTTCCCGCCCTCCCCCCAAGGGCTCAGGCACCAGCAGGCAAATAAAAAGAACCAGACATTTGTTATTTTTATAACTCTTGTGATTTTTAAGCCAATCTTGTGATGGGGGTGGGAGGGGCTTTTTAACATTTGAGGTTGGCAGTGCCCCATTCCCGTGTAGCCAACCAGGGTGTCACTCCTGATTGACACCAATGAGAGAGGAGAGTCAGCCCTGGTGCCCTATGTTTTCCTGCACAGTACTACACACCCCTCAGGGGCTGGGTAACTTCCAGCAATGTCAACAGGACATGGACAGTTCAAAGAGATCTGAGGAAGCAGCCTGTCTGTAATTTGGGTCACAAGAGTTTAGCCACTAGGGAATGTGTAACCAGAGTTCCTTGAAGTAACATTCAGCCTGGCCCTTTAGTTCCTCTTCTTTCTCCTGCCAAGCATGGGTCAGCCCTGGTGGGCAGGCAGATTCTGTGAACATGGCTGCCTGGCTCTGGTGCTGGTTCTGAGCCTCATACACCTGGATGCATTTGTTCTACAGGCAGCTGTGGCGAGAAGGGAAATGAGTGAACTTGGCGGGTCCATGTGTCATCCTCGGGCATTAAAGCCAGCTGGTTTCCTCCCCTTCTCTGGCCCAGGCTCTTTTACCCTTCATTGCCGAGAAATGCACTGCTGCTTGCTGACTCTGGAGATGTTGAGACACTGTGTGGCTGGCCCTTTGCAGCTGCAGCACTCTGACCCAGATCCTTTGGCTCCGATGGGAGTTGGGCACCTTTGAGCATCTGGGCCTCTGTTCATGCAGCATGGGCGGCAGCAGGGTGAGGTTCCCCCAAAGGCCTTTGTCTCCCATTCACTTTTTGGCGGCTTTGCTGCAACTGCCAGCAAAGAGACAGATTGGTGCCTTGTGGAACCGTCTGTCTGATACAGAGGCCTGTGAACTGGGCAGGGATCCAGGCCTCGTTTCATTAGGGTGACCAAGTGTCTGGTTTTCGACCGGAACACCTGCTCGAAAAAGTGCCGCCGATCAGGCCGTTAAAAGTTCGGTCAGCGGTGCTGCGGAGCTAAGGCAGGCTAGTCCCTCCTGTCCTGGCTTTGTGCTGCGCCCCGGAAGCGGCCAGCAGTCCGGTTCCTAGGCAGGGGTGAGGGGGCCCACGGGGCTCCACGCGCTGCCCCTGTCCTGAGCACCGGCTCCGCACTCCCATTGGCCGGGAACCACAGCCAATGGGAGCTGTGGGGGCAGTGCCTGCAGGCGAAATCAGCGAGTGGAGCCTCCTGCTGCACCTCTGCCTAGGAGCCAGACCTGCGAGCCGCTTCCGGGGCACAGCGCGGAGTCAGGACAGGCAGGAAGCCTGCCATAGTAACCCTCCCACTGCACTGCTGACCGGGAGCCACCAGAGATAAGCCCATGCCACAAACCCCAAGCCCCAGCCCTGAGCATCCCTCCAACCAAGAACCCCCTCCTGCACCCCAAACCCCTCCTCCCCAGCCCCAGCACCCCCAGATGGAGCCCCTCTACACTCCAACCCCCTGCCTCAACCCACAGCCCCCTCCCGCACCTGGATCCCCCAGCCCCACCCCAGAACCCGCATCTCCAGACAGAACCCTCACCCCCTCCTGCACTCCAACTGATTGCCCCAGCCCAGAAACCCCTCCCACACTCTGAAGCCCTCTGCCGCACCTGCCAGCCTGGAGCCCTCTCCTGCCCCCCAAGCCTCTCATTCCCGGCCCCACCCCAGCGTCCGCACCCCCAGCTAGAGCCCTCACCCCAACCCCTTGGCTCCACCCCGGAGGCCACACCGCCAGTTAGAGCCCTCACCCCAACCCCTTGGCTCCACCCTGGAGGCCACACTGCCAGTTAGAGCCCTCACCCCCTCCTGCACCACAACCCCCTGCCTCAGCCCAGTGAAAGTGAGTGAGGGTGGGGGAGAGCGAGCCATTGAGGGAGGGGGAAATGTAGTGAGCGGGGGGGGGCTCAGGGAAGGGGCAGTGCTAGGGTGTTCGGTTGGCAACCCTGCATTTCATAGAGGTAGCCAAATGGTCACCAGATGAAAAGGTTTTAGATTAGTACCAGCCTGGTTTGAATGGGTCATCGAGAGGCAAGAGGGTCTGTAGCCCATGGGCACATCCCTGAATCAGCCAGTGCCCTGCTGGGTCGTTCTCATGGTTTGCAGTGATTACCTACATTTCAGAAGCCGGCTCTGGATTCCACTGGCCAGTATCCTCCGAGCAGGCAGCCTGGAGCTGCTTTGCAGGATTCCAGCCCTAGAGCCTGGGGGATCCGGCTGGGACCCTCAAACGGGGTGAGCTGAGATTTAGGGCTCGCTCCTGCTCCATCAAAGTCAATTGCAAAACATTCCGTGGGCGTGTTAGAAATTAACAAGGTGTAAAACTGAGCAAAGGGAGGTTGAGACTGGCGAGCAGGGAGTGTTCCTGCCACGCACGATGGATTTATCTGTCTACTATTCCAATCTGGCCATCTCCCCAGGGAAATCGAGTCACCCACCTGTCTGCAAAGACTGATCAGCAGCCGGATAGTTAGTGCCGCTGTCATTTCTCTGTGTGGAGTCTGCTGGGAACTGGACTTGATGTGCCAATCCATGGCATGTGGGCCAGCGACCAGCCCTCAAATGGTAACAGCTTTCACTCACCTTCGACCAGTGGCCTAGACAGGAATTAACAATGACCAGTCCCTCCCAAGAACTGGTTTTGAAGCTAGAGAAAGATCCTGATTGTTTCTGATGTCATATAGCTTCCTTTGGACTTTGGCTTTAAGCAAGTGACAGGACTCCTGTTTTCCTTGGTCAGAGGAATCATTTTGTCAGTTATGGGATGCGTTTCTTTTCCGTTGAATTAATGCCAGGATTGTCAAACTGTTGAGTGGAACATTCACTGTGAGGTGTGTAAAACAGCTCTGGTGGGACTCGAACCCACAACCTTTGAATGACTTCATTGGTCATTAACCTAGAAGTCCAATGCACTATCCATTGTGCCACAGAGCCCTTATTGCTGCTATGAGAAAATCTGCAGCATGTGAATTGGGCTCCTCAGCCCCTAAAAACTCACCAGTGAACCCCCTCGGCAGACATGCCCCTCACATGGAGGGACAGTCGAAGAAAAAGAAGAAAGATCCTGGTGGAGGTTTGGACTCTGCCAGCCTTGATGTATTTCTTCAGCAGGACTTATTTGGCAGGAGGCTGGGCAAAGGAAGCCAGGGACATGCTGTTTCTTAGATGCATGCTTTGCACCTGTCTAGTACCTGCCAGGGCTTTACAGACATTAAGGAGCTCAGTGGGTAGGGTGACCAGACGTCCCGATAAAATCTGGACCGTCCCGATTTTGAACTGATTGTCCCACGTCCCGACCGATCTCTGGTCGGGATGCAATTTTTGTCCTGATATTTTCTTCATCTCCTCTGGTCACCCTATCAGTGGGAGGCAGATGCCCCTGGGAGGCAGGTCACTAGCATTATCCTCATTTTACAGATGGGGAAACTGAGGCACAGAGTTCTCACCCTGCTCACGCAATGAACTGAGAATACAACCCAGATCGCCTGGCTCCTGTTAACCACAGGAAGGCTCTGAGCTGAGATGCCAGTCCCCTTCCTTACAGTAATGGCGTAACATGGCCCCAGAGGGCCCTGGGGCAAGACAAGGCTATGGGCCCCCTTCCTGATTCTGAACTCTAAAATGTTGCTTACTCTCGACATCACGGCCCCCCCACCTACCCCATCATCCCCAACCCCTCGCCCTGCAGCCCCCAATACACTCCACTCCACAGCCCACTAGCAACTTGGCCACAGGCCCGGGACTTTCCTAGCCAGACACCAGCACTGCCGCCCCTCCCCACCCTCCCGCTCAGCACACCGTTCACCGCCTCCCAATCCCAGGTGCCCAGCAGCTCCGCTTGCTCCCCTCACCCGCCCCACGCTCACACAACACAAACCAAATCTGAGAGATGGTTGGCATGGCAACCTGGTGCCAGGGTCACGCCACTGGTCAGGTTTGGCCCAGCCCACCCCTTCCGTCACGACGGGTGCGATGGGGCCAAATGAGAGCGAGTGGCGTCACGACCCCACGGGCCAGGAGACGTGCCGGAGCATTGCTGCTTCTGGTGGGGCCCCGTAACCTCATGGGCCCTGGTACGCCTGCACCACTTGCACCGTTGCAGCTACACCACTGCCTTACAGGGCGCATTGAATAGCAAACGCTGCCTTGTATCAAATACACGGTCCCCACTGGGGCCAAGGCAGCCTGGTACTGGGGGCAGCATGACGGGGATTGCCCAGCAGGTGGCGGCGTGGGCCTGGCTTGCCCAGGGAAGCAGGCTCAGCTCTGCAGCTTTCGCTGTGAACCAGGGATGTTTTCCCTTGGCACCTGGCGACTGAGTGAGGTGCAAAGTGGAAGGGAAACAGCTGAGAGTGGGCCAAGAATCCTCCCTTCCCTCCCCCAGCATCTTCCCAGACACCCTCTAATCTCCACAGGATCACCCCTCTGGTTCCTTCCCTCCCGCCAGGTGGGCATGCACGGACCCTCCTTCCCCCGGGAAGCACTGATGTGGGTACACAGTATGCGGGAGCTCCCAGCCCAGTGCTCCCGGCATCCTTGGAGTCCTGGTGCCTGCAGCCTGCCCTCGGCTCCCTCCCCTGGCTCAGCATTGCACCTGGTTCCTGTCTGCCCAGGGGCGGGCACTGCACAGCCGACCCCGGCGCCCGTAGGCGAGACGCGAGGACGGAACCCGCACCTCTGGGGATGGCGCCCAGAAGAGCGATCGCTCCTGCGGGCAAAGAAACCCAGTGACCCGCCCCAAAACCGTCCCTGGGGGATGGAAGCAGAGCCAGATGCAAGGGACGGGAGGGCCTGGGGAGGGACCCAGGGACTGACCCTCGGACAATGGACTGCCCTGTTCCCCACCTTTCAGGACGAGTGTAGATAAATCTCCGATAATTTTCATATGACTTTACATTGTGCCTCTTCATATAACCTTGTGGTGGGTCTACCCACGTGTGACCTCTGTTTTCATGGAACTTTGTATCAAAGCCTCATTTAGAAACTTTGCATTGCCCTTGGTATAATATTATAGCCCCTAAGGATAAAATAAGATAAAAGAAAAATTTCTTTTTGCTAGCAGTGGAACAAGAGCTCTCCACCCCCACTTTTAATCAATTGCCCTGTTGAATGAATGAGGTGTGGATGAGCAAGGCATGGAAGGCAGCACCTTCAGACAGCCTCAACTGTTGGAGAGGGGCTGGGAGCCAGACCCAAGGACAATAAAACGTGTCAAGTGGGCTCGTTAAAGAGAAGCAGACATACTGACGGCCTCGGGGGTTAGAAGCAAGCACCTTCTTTTGGAAACACCCTCTTTGCAGCATTGGGACAACACTCAAAAGAAAGGTTTCAGAGTAGCAGCCGTGTTAGTCTGTATCCGCAAAAAGAAGAACAGGAGTACTTGTGGCACCTTAGAGACTAACAAATTTATTAGAGCATAAGCTTTCGTGGACTGCATCCGATGAAGTGGGCTGTAGTCCACGAAAGCTTATGCTCTAATAAATTTCTTAGTCTCTAAGGTGCCACAAGTACTCAAAAGAAAGCAGCACAAAGGACCAATGGACACAGACACAGAGTTTGAATCTGGTATAGATTTGCATAAGAGGAAAGCTGCTATAAAAGTGAGGTGTCTTGCAGAGGACCCCGGGTCTCGTCTTGTCAACATGGGAGCATCGATCCGGATCGGCAGAAGCCCGGCTCCACCCCCTCCCCCATCTAACTCACCTGGCCAGTGAAGTTAAGGGGAGCAACTAATTGGTAACAACAAGACGGAGTGTGTTTGTGTGTGTGTGTGAGTGTAAGTGTAATATATTATATGCATATGATACAGTGTTAATAAATACATGTATTACTAATAAATGTGGTGTTTTGTCTTATTCCCCCTAAAAAGATCCTGTGCAGTACTTTAAGTACAACACGAGGCCGACCAGGGTGATTTCGGAGATCTCCCCCGTCTGGCTCCCGGGGAGGGGGGACTGTGTGGAACAGGCTCTCCCCAGCGGGGCCCAACCGCAGACAGCTCACTTCCCTCGCAGCTCCCGCAGGCTGGAGCAAAACTGCAGCGCAAATGGCCCAGCTCCGGCCCACTGCAGCCTCCAGCCCTGGGCAGTTTGCAGCCAACGCACTTCCAGGCAGTGTCCCTTCCTCCCCGGCCTGGCACCAGCCCCTCCGGCCAGTCCCCTTTGCAGCCAGCTTTGCACGGGGTATCTCCTTTATTCGCTGAACTCCGCAGCAGCCCCAAACTTACTTAGCTTCTCTGTGGCCATTTTTACCCACTCACCACAATGCACCTGCTCTGCTTCAGAACTTCCCCATGTCCAGGCAGCACCCACCTACCCTTCCTCTGGGTGTCCCCAGCACCCACCTACGACCCCGCTGGGTGTCCCCCAGCACCCACCCGCCCTTCCTCTGGGTGTCCCCAGCACCCACCCGCCCAGCCGCTGGGTGTCCCCAGCACCCACCTACCCTTCCTCTGGGTGTCCCGAGCACCCACCTACCCTTCCTCTGGGTGTCCCGAGCACCCACCCGCCCAGCCGCTGGGTGTCCCGAGCACCCACCTACCCTTCCTCTGGGTGTCCCCAGCACCCACCTATCCTTCCTCTGGGTGTCCCCAGCACCCACCTACCACCCCGCTGGGTGTCCCCAGCACCCACCCGCCCTTCCTCTGGGTGTCCCGAGCACCCACCCACCCTGCCGCTGGGTGTCCCCAGCACCCACCCGCCCAGCCGCTGGGTGTCCCCAGCACCCACCTACCCTTCCTCTGGGTGTCCCGAGCACCCACCTACCACCCCCGCTGGGTGTCCCCAGCACCCACCTACCCTTCCTCTGGGTGTCCCCCAGCACCCACCCGCCCAGCCGCTGGGTATCCCCAGCACCCACCCGCCGAGCCGCTGGGTGTCCCCAGCACCCACCTACCACCCCGCTGGGTGTCCCGAGCACCCACCTACCACCCCGCTGGGTGTCCCCAGCACTCACCTACCCTTCCTCTGGGTGTCCCGAGCACCCACCCGCCCTGCCGCTGGGTGTCCCCAGCACCCACTACCCTTCCTCTGGGTGTCCCCAGCACCCACCCACCGAGCCGCTGGGTGTCCCCAGCAACCCACCCGCCGAGCCGCTGGGTGTCCCCAGCACCCACCTACCCTTCCTCTGGGTGTCCCCAGCACCCACCCGCCCTGCTGCTGAGTGTCTCCAGCACCCACCCGACCTGCCGCTGGATGTCCCCAGCACCCACCAAACCTGCCGCTGGGTGTCTCCAGCACCCACCTACCCTTCCTCTGGGTGTCCCCAGCACCCACCAAACCTGCCGCTGGGTGTCTCCAGCACCCACCCGCCCAGACGCTGGGTGTCTCCAGCACTCACCTACCCAGCACTGGGTGTACCCAGGCACATCTAGAGAGGAGACACCGGCTGTGCTGCTTGGTGCACGCCGGGCACAAGACACGGGCCGTGCTGCTGGGTGCACGCCGGGCACAGGACACGGGCCGTGCTGCTGGGTGCACGCCGGGCACAGGACACGGGCCGTGCTGCTGGGTGCACGCCGGGCACAGGACACGGGCCGTGCTGCTGGGTGCACGCCGGGCACAAGACACGGGCCGTGCTGCTGGGTGCACGCCGGGCACAGGACACGGGGCGTGCTGCTGGGTGCACGCCGAGCACAAGACACGGGCCGTGCTGCTGGGTGCACGCCGGGCACAAGACACAGGCCGTGCTGCTGGGTGCACGCCGGGCAGAGACACCGGCTGTGCTGCTGAAAGGCCCAGGCATACCGAGGGAGGTGACACCGGCTGCGCTGCCAGCACTGGGCCCGCACTGACATGCCGGGGATGGGAGTGGAATGCTAAGAGACAAGAGCCGCCCAGGTGAGGACGCAGCAGCAAAGACATTAAGAGCATTGCAGGCAGCGATGCCCACTGGTTAGAGCGCCTCCGCTGCAGGGAGTGTTCTTTGCTGGGTTTGCCCATATATTCGCTGCGCCCGGCTGCAGGTGCCAGAAGGAGCACAGGTCGCCCCTCGGGGCCAGCGCAGGGCAGGGGCCGCTAAGCTCTCTGCGGTGCCGCTGCTCCTTCACGAACCAGCTGCTGTATTTATTTATGCACTTTAAATACCTCCCCAGCTCTCTGGATTCCGGGCATAGTTCTCACCCCATCACGCCATCGCTGAAGAGAGGGACATGCCGATGGAGTGCGGAGGATGGGGGTGAGCGCTGGGGGTCCCGAGGCTCGTCCTTAACCTCACGCCCACTGCACGCGCGCACACACACTCACAGTCTCACACACTCACAGTCACACATGTACACACAGTCTCACACACTCACAGTCACACACACACGTTCACAGTCACACACACTCACAGTCTCACACACACACACTCCCAGTCACACACACACACACAGTCATACACGTACACACAGACATACACACTCACAGTCTCACACACACAGTCCTCTCGGCAGTTTTGTCACCTCTCCAGGAAGCAGGTGCCTGCCCATTACCCCCAGACACCTACGAAGTCCAGGGCTTCCTTGATAACAAATGCTCCCTCTTCACTCAGTCGTCCAGCCCCAAAGGTCCCATCCCACTCTCCTTCTTGGGGCAGGGGGCGGTTTCCTCCTTCCCACCCCAGAATCTTGACCCCATCAGCTCAGCTACGTGGGTGAGGTCTTTTTATGCCAGCATTGCCCCTCCTGAATTCCGGCCTGCTGCCCTGCAGGAGTTGGCCTGGCCCCTGGGGCAAATTAGAGCAGCCTAGTCCAGGAGCTGCTCTAACTTGTGCTGGCCTCCCACAGGTGCAGAGGGGCCAAGCTGCAGCCCAGAATAGAAGCAGCACAGCCCCCCCCCCTCTCTCCCACCCCCATCCCTGGCCCCATCCCTGCACTGGGACCTGCCAGAGGGGGACAGCTTAGAACCTTTTCTCCAGCTGCGCAGCACCAGGGACTTCGCCTGACACGGGGGTAATTCCCGGTGAGACGATCCGTTGGTTTGGTAAGTCTCTATATGAAGAGTCGACGTTCAGGGTCCACAGCAAAGCACAGAACCAACCCCCTGCCTCCCCTCCATCCACTGGGGATGCTAATAATTATCCCTAAGTCATGGCTCCCGCCCGGCCGCTCTAGCCCTCGTTCCCCACTGTCTGATCTCCAAGGCTCTGTCCAGGCCAGTGGGGAGAGTCCTGAGCGATGATGAATATTCCTATCAGATTTTCCTTTTTCCCAATGTCCCATCACAGCCGGGTACATGTAGGCCGGGCTGACATGAGTAATGGGTCACGGGCACGGCCTCATTTCTTGGGAGACAGAATTAGGGAGGTCAATGGAAGCAGAACGTCTGTACGAGCTAAGACAAGGGAGGACACCCAGGGACCCATTTCCAGAGGATCACATAAGCTTGGCATGTGAGTAAGGCGTGCCCGGCCCGCGCGTGAACGGAACGTGCTGTCGAGGCATTGGTTCCCACAAGGGGCCGTGCCAATCCCGACACGTGTGATGCAGTGTACAGCAGATGACATGTGATGTGTAAATGTATACGAAGGAAGAGGTTTGCTGTGTAACTCTGGCTGCTTGGGGTACCCTGTACTCACCGTACACTGTCTGATCAACTCAGCGTAGCAGTGCTGTATGCCAGAGAAAGGCCTCCCTAAGCCAGGCCTGTAGCCCTGCCCACACTCAACCCCGCCCTCGCTCCCCCTCTCCCCTGAAGCTGGCAGGGGCTCTGCTCCAGTTGGTGGTCCGGTACTCGGGCCGGCCGGCGCGGCTGCTGTGGGCCAGCTGGGGCTCCTCCAGCCACAGGGGCGGGGCCTCGGGGTTCCAGGGGGCGGGGCTCCAGTGGAAGGGGCGGGGCCAGGGGCTAGCCTCCCTGGGGGGGGTTCACCCGCCACCCATGGACCTGAGTGACGAGACTGGAGTCGGACTGACTTCTTGGGGAACTGACGGCTCGGGGAATCCCAACTGTCCGTCCCTTAGAGCAAGCTAGCTGGGTTCTGCTCCTGCAGCTCGCAGGGTGATCACACCCCTCACAGTCACCATCGGGCCATGCCAGACAGGATCACTTGATTCTGCCTTCATCTCTTTGGCATCTTTTACTTGCTTTCTGAATTCCCTTGACTTTTGCAACATCTTCCTGGCCCTGAGGAACATGGGATTCCAGCCGCCGGCTGATCAGAGCTAGACGGAAGACGATTAGGGCTAGCTCCAAATTTCCCCCCACCCCCCAGAAAGAGCAGATACCCCATGCCCCGGGCAACAGCTGAAATTCAGTCCTTGCCCCCCTTTAATGAAGAAAGCTCCCGCGTCATGGGGGGGATGGGAGATTGTCCCGGCCACCTTCCGAGGAGCCCGGCTCGCTCTGCATCCTTAACGAATTTCCAAACCGAGCAGCTACAACCTCCTGCCCCCGTATTTACATGAAGCTAGCAGAGAAATGCAAACAACAAGTGCATGCAAAGCCTCATTCACCCAGCCAGCCCCCGTATTTTTATCGGCCAGTCACTCACAGTGGAAAGTATTCAGCAAATCCCAGCCCTAGGAGAGACACACACACATGCACCCAACCCCCAGGATAAATATATCCCAGCCTTGATTCACTGGGGCGGGCTAAAAATAGCAGCCTTGCTTAGCACCCACCTGCCTGGTGGGTTAATAGCTGGGGCACTTGTTAGCGCTGCGCTGACCCCACTCAGGCAGAATGGGAAACCCTGGTGTAGGTGGTAAAACAACCACTGAAGAAGCAAAGCTGGTCCCAGCAGAGCCCTGCAGGTAGCCCCACATCCCTCCAGACTGATGCCCCGTTGTCCTACGGGTTAGGCAGAACCGGGAGTGCCAAGAAAACCTGCGGGCCTGCCCCTGGAGTGACTCGTTCACAGGTTCTCTGCTGCCCTTCCTAGCAGAATGTATGGAACGTAGGAACCGCCAGACCAGATCAGAGCCAAGGGCCATCTGATCCGCGTCCCAGCACCAAAGGCAGGTGTCGCAGCAACAGATGTGGGATAATCTGGTCTCGGATAGTTAGAAATCGGCTCAAGCCCTGAAGCGGGAGGTGTAATCTCCCTGCCCGTATTATCATCACTCATCATAACAACTCTGGCTCATCTAGTCCCGAGAGCTGGACACATGGCCAGGCTAAATTCTTGGCCTCAGCTCCCTGTGACGGTGAGTTCCACAGCCTAATTCCGTGTGGTGTGACGACGCATTCGCTGCGTGGGTTCTGAATCTGCCACCTTGGCCGTTCCTTTCTTGTCCTCGTCTGGACCCCATCCACGACTCCGGATTCGCAGTTAAGGGTGGACCCACCAATCTCTCGCTGGCGGGGGGCACAGGAGCTCTGATATTCGCTGTGCGCTGAGCTCCAGCTGGGCTCCGCCGCAGCTCCGTCCCGAAGGCACAAGCCCATCACCGTGGTGTCTGGGCACTGAAGAGTTCCAGAAATGTGGTTTCATTTCTGGTGCCCCCTCGCCAGCCGGTGCGTCCAAGGCCACAGAACTGAGTGGGCTAGCCAGGATTCAAGAGGCTGTCGCTGTCCCATCTCAGCCTGCCCCCTTCCAGGGCAACGGGCAGCTGTAAATCATCAGAGCTTTGCTGCTTTCAGTGAAGCCAGGCCATTTACCCCAGCGGGGGAGCTGGCCCCCTGCCTCTCTGCAAGACTCCTACAGACTGGGTGGGGACGTGAGTTCAGGCCCCCCAGCCTTGCCCTCTGCTCTCCCAGGTAGCCCACCAGCTTTGCAGCAGCCTCACTCCCGCTCCAGCTGATCAATGCAGTGGGGGAGAGGGGTTTCTATGTCTTGGGGAGGGGGTGAAGGGCTGCCTTTCCCTGCAGGCACTAGGGCCGGCCCAGCCCGACACCCCGGGGCTTTGCCATGGGGAGTTCTAGGCTCAGCCCTGACCCACGGAATAGAAGCCACCTGTGGCACCCGCCTAGCGAGGTCAGTTTCTCTATGAGGCTCCAATTCAGCCCCAGCATCAGCAACCCCAACCAATACACACTCTGAATTCAGTGGCAGCTGTGGCTTGTCCCATACGCCCTTGTTGCCTTAGGCTTTCAGGATTCGCTTTTGGAGAAGCTGCAGGGGGGGCAATAGGAGACAGGCCTGACTCAGACCCGGGTGCCTGGTACCCATCCAGACTGATCTTGATGAAGGACTGCCAACAGACTGGGCCAGTCCCGGACCCAGCCCTCCCTGCCACCACATGGGCTCTGGCGTGGGGGAGCGCCGGCCCAGTTCCCTGGGAACGATCCCAGATCGGACACGTGCAACTTGCAAACCAAAAGGCTGTGCCACTACCTGCCCCGGGCTCTGGGAATCCAGCCGGTCACACCAGACAGCAGCAGGAGTTGGCATTGGGGCTGGCAGGGCAGGAGAGAGCCCAGATCCCCTCATCCCCTTGCTGCACCGGCTCCGGGAACAACCAGTAAAGCTGGCAGCACAGGGTGGACGATGCTCAGGGCTACGCCCAGCACTGGCCCTGAGCACCCAGGAGAGGCGCTGGTGTTCCCAGCCGGGGACCTGCTGCCCTGCACAGCGTGGGGGTGCAGAGCCCGCCGCTGTGATCCAGCTCAAACCACCCAGCACCAGCCGGCGATTGCCTCACCAGCTCCTAGGTGCTCTCCCTGGCATCTGATCCGCTTCCACTAATGTGCTAACAGAGCCTTGGAAACTTGTGTGGTTCCACTGGGGCCTGCCAGCTGGTTATAGATAGTACCTGGAGGGCAGGCCCAGCCCCGGGCAGCCGGCTATAGATAGGAACGGCGTGGCTATTTTCAGACAGGTCGTCACACTCGCCCGAGGAGCCCCTCCCTCCCCCCACCAGGCTCCGCTGCAGGGGATGTCGATCGAAGGGCTGGTGCTTTGGGGCGCACAGGAGCAAAACGTGCTGCCTCTCCAACCGTCACAGCCCTGTGCCAGTCCCTCCCCGTCCCACCCCCCGAGCGGGTCATTGCAGCCTGCTGCTGTGCTGCCCCGCCTTCCCCCTGGCCCCAGAGCCAGTGCAGCGAGGACGTGACTTTGGCCTTCCCAGACCCTTCCTCGCATAGATTGGGTTTAAGGGCCGAAGGGACCATGAGCTCCACCCTGCTGCCCTCCGTGTAACCCCAGAGCTCCCCCCAGTTACCCCGGGCCTGAACCCGGCAACCTGGGCTTGGCTACAGCATCTCGTCCCAGAAAACAGCCAGGCTCAGATGGAGGAGGATCCAGCCGACCATTTGAAAGAGCTTGGCAGGTCTACCCCTTCCCTCCCTGCTCGCACAGTCCCTATTTCACAGCCCAGTGTGCCAGTGCCAAGGAGAGCCGTGGGTTTCCAGTCCTAGGTTTTAGCCACTTACCCCCCATCCCACCATGCGTGTGTAGAGGGGCAGGGGGCACGGCCAGGGAATGGGCGCGGGGGTCTCGGCTGTGCTGGGACCAAACACCCCTCTTCCCCACTGCTTTGCCTGTTCCAGCTCCCCAGGGCTCTGCACCCGGCATTTCCGCCAACCTGAGACTCTCGTCAAATAACACCAGCACCTCCCATTGCAAGGCACCCGGGAGAGGCAATTTCAAGGGACACGCACCGATCTGCTGGTGCAGAGCCAGGAGGGAGCTGCTATTTTCACCTCCTCTTTCCAATGGGCAGAGCCCTGAACCCAACCCTCTAGATCCCAAACACTCTGTCTGAACCGGTCAGTTCAACGCCCAATGGGGCAGTGTCACCATCACTGGAGCACCCTCAAAACTAGCCACCCACCTAATGGGACAGTAACGGGATTGCTGCTCATGTGTAAATGAAATACCAGCTCCGAAAGGCAGATTTACTGAACTCTGACAAGAGTGAGGCAGACAGACGGGGCGGTTCCCCGGCCACTCACCCTCAGGAGAGAGGATCTGCACAAGCAATTAGTGCATAATTTACAGGCAGTAGGTGTAATTCTGCACTCTGGTGCAAGACGCCAGGGGCTAGACTTCCCCCTAGACACGCCACACTCCCGTTTGGTTATTTCAAGACAGGGTGCTGCAGTTTGGGCCACACCCTCCCTGGGGAGAGTCTGCCAGATTGGGAGAAATCTCTTTTCACCCCGTTGCAAGACAGCTCTGTGGATGATGAGCGGAAGCCTGATTTGCAAACACGGCCCTCAGTCTGGATGTGATGTTGTTCACTGGGCCATAGTGAGCAACTGTACTGCGAGGAGGGACCTTGAAAGTGTCAGGGGGTTGGGTAGCAAGGGGCATTATGCTTCATTCTTCTGGTAAGAAAGTTTCACTCCTCTGCTAAGGGACGTCCGGTGCCCAAGCCCCAGAGATCAACACGGGCTGCTCCTCACGGAGCACACGGACTGTCCGCTATTCTCAAACGCCGAACATTCCTGGGCTGTTTGAATCAGAACCAGGGCCGGCTCCAGGCACCAGCCCACCAAGCATGTGCGTGGGACGGCGCCTGGAGGGGGGCAGCACGGTGGGGTGCTCCGGCCCAAGAGCGGGGCCGCGACTGGGCTCGCTGCCCTCCCCCCAGCGCTCTGGCCGCTGGGAGCTCTCCGCCCTGCTCCCGGCACTCTGGCCGCTGGGGGGCTCTCCGCCCTCCCCCTGGCGCTCTGGCCGCTGGGGAGAGCGGACAGCCCCAGCCGGGCTCTCCGGCCTGCTCCCGGTGCTCCAGCCGGTCAGGGATTGCGGGCCCGCGGCCGGGTTTGGCGCCCTCCCCTGCCGCACTGGGGGGGGAGGGGGCGCGCGGGGCAGCGGGTGGCTTTTTTGCCTAGGGTGGCAAAAAAGCCAGAGCCAGCCCTGATCAGAACCCTTCTCACCCCGTCAGACGTCATGGGGGGCACGAACAGGGCTCGCCTTCCCTGGCTAGCCCAGGCTGCTCTTTGCCCGTTCTCTGGGTTAAGTCCCACAAGTTCTCCCTCTGAGCACTGTTTGGTAGCTGGATACTTTTGGCCAATCCCTTTTGCATATTCCTCCAGCTGCCCCCCCAACACAACTGCTCTGGCTTGATTCTTTAGAGATAAGGCGCTGTTGAACTCTGATGAATCTTGGCATTTGCTATAAAGTCCATTTGATAACTAGTGTTTTCCTAAGACATTTGCCGCTGAAGGCATTCCAAGTGTTTTCTGGATCTTTGGTGGATTTCCAGCTTTCACCTCCATAGGGTAAGGTGGAGATAAACCCCGGACTGGAAGGTTTGTGGTTTGGTCTTAAAAGTGTAGCTGGTTAATGACCAAATCTTGTTTAACCTGGTGAGTGCAGCGGCCACCTTGCCGGATTCCTTCTGGGCAGCCCCACTGGTTTGCCTGTTCCTGCCACAATGCATAGATTGACTCCCTCCTTGTATTCCCTGCCTCCTAAAGGAGTGCAGCAGCGGGCATCTGCTTTGAGAAGCTGCAGAAAACTGTAAATGGGCGACTGGTGTGTCGGGGGGTGAAATGGGCCAGGCAGGTTGTCCGACTATAAAACTCAGAGAAATGGCTCCAGGCTATCAATGACCAGTGCTCCCAGCCCCCAGAACAACGGGCTCTGGTCCTGATTAACGTGCACATGCCAGATCCGGCCCTGACGAGTCACGCAACGCCCCGTGAGGAAGCACGCGTGACTGCGGGTGCACCAGCTCATGGGGAGGCATGGGCCGAGCCACTCCTCCTTGCACTGGGCAACCTAGCCCTGGTTCATTCCCCTTCCCTCCCGTACCATGAGACAGTCACCGCTCTGCCGCTGGGGGCCAGGGAAGAGGCCCGGCCTAGACACGTGCAGCGCCGTCGAAAGCAGAACTTGGCCCTGCGACACTGTATGTTCCTGGTGACCTCACTCAGGAAACGTCTCGGAGCTGCTGGCTTTCCGTCTGCAGGCTGCAAGGTGCTTCTGTCTCCTCTCGCACGCACAAGCTGCGAGCCCAGCAAGCAGCCGGTGTCCCGCTCAGCCTGGCTTGGGAGTGATAGAAAGGAGAACCCCTGCCATGCTAGCGCCCCGTCACAGAGACCACCCCACCCCCTGGCTCCACGCGGCCCAGCCGTGACGCTGCTAGCACCTCAGTGCAAGGCATCGCTTTTCTAACGGGTGTCCTGGGGGTTAGAAATGGGCTGGACGGGGAAGGAGCAGCAGAGGAGAGTCCTGGCTCCTAGCCCCAGCCCAGCTGCTGTGCCCTTTCTGAGGCCTGGCTGTGCCTCAGTTTCCCCAGCTGTAAGATGGGGAAAGTAGGGGCAGTGTGGGCGCGCTGGCGAGGAAGAAGGTATAAAGTGCCGAGCATGGGCACAATGGCTCCTGCAGCAATGGGCTCTGGTAACGTTTTTAGTCCGTGGGCTCTGTGGCGCCCATGGGTTGATCCCAGGCTCTGCTCGGGCGGCTGGCACAGGCCCAGCGTCTCCCACCCAGCCTCTGAAAAAGAAGAGGGAACCCCCAGGATGGCGGATTTTGTCCTCTCGGAGGGAAGTGCAGAGGTGTTGACCCGCATGGCCCAGCTAGGCACTGCCCTCCCAAGCCCTGTGGAAGATCTAGCAGCTCGGGGTGGAGGGCAGATAGCCCAGAGGAAAGAGGCAATAGAGGGGAACAGAGCAGGGGGAATGGGGCCCCAGAGGCCCCAAGGGGAGGATGGGCTGGGGGTGCAGGAGGTCCAGAGCTGGTGGGGGGGAGAAGGCCCCACGTGCTGTTTACAGCTTCAGCCTAACCACCGCAGAGTGGAAAATCTCATTCATTCATTCCGCTGCCGCTCTCCCTCATTGTGCCCAGGGCTGGCTGGCTGCCAGGGCCCCCGTCTGCTCCGCTCCCCCCAGCCCGGTGATATATTTATACGTATTTTCCATGCACCGTTAGGAGAAGGGAAAACATTCGGGTTTATTTTAGAGCCTGTAAGATTCTTTCCCCCACTGCCCCGCTTGGCGACAGGTGCAATGGACATATTTAGACATTGGGCTCTGGAAATAGAACACAATTCATAATATAGCTTCCTTTAGGCCTCTGGGCTCTATTTATAACCCCCCCCCAAACCCTCTGGTGCCCAAAATAGAAATATTAGCTCTGCTTTGCCTTTCTGCTGGGCCAGGAAGGTGACATCAGCAGCCCCGCCATCCCGCTGCTCACCCAAACACGCTGCCATCTCCACTAAGGAAACACGCGGGCTCTTTCATAAGGAGCTATACATAGCTGCTATAGCGGGGCGCAGGGTTCTGCACCCAGAAGCATCCCATGACGACATGGCCCTGAGCTGAGCCTGTTTCACTGCTGCCTGCGTCGCGTCCCCTCCCCGCAGCCCTGAGTTCCCTTTGTCATGGCGCTTATAGGCTCCTTGGGGCAGGGTTTGCCCTTTGAAGAGTCCGTACAGCACCTAGCACACGGGCCCTGGCTGGACGACAGAACAGGCCCCTGGAGACAAGCTGCCCACTCGGCTTTTAAATGTTCTCCACAGCTGGCACCGGGCAGGTCTCAAACCCGTTCTCTGCCACCAGCAGAGCAAACGGGGCAGGGAGCAGCCCAGACCCGTGAAAATGCCGAAGCAGCTTCCCCCCCGCCGCGCCAAAGTCTCATCTAGCCACACGCAGCTAGGGATGGGTAGCTGAGATCTCTGATGTGCGCGGGGCCGGGGGGAAGACACCTCTCTGGCACCGCATGCAGTGCCCAGCCCATTGCTGTCTGTGCTGAAACAACGTAACCCGGGCCCCTGTTCTTCCCAGCGCTTGGGGGGGTGGGGGGGCTTGCCTGGCTCAGATCATCCACCCGCAGCAGCTTGAAGGTGCTGTCCACCTCACAGTGCCAGGTCACCCAGCTGCAAAACGGAGACCTGATCCCTCGGGTTAGGGGCAGGCAGAGGTGGGTGGACGTGATGCTGGCCACCGGACTCGCTTGTGGGCCGTTGGCTTTGAAACTGACGTGCCATAACTGCATCAGCCCCATGAGCCACTGGCTTGGGGGAACTTTTGACTAGGATCACCAGGGGCCTGGAAGTTTAACCAGCCGCACAGGGCTCCGAAACCAGCAGCGACCAGCACCGAGAGCACGCTCAGCTGTGTCCAACACAAGCCGAGTCCCTGCCCTGCAGAGCTTACAGCTACCCTAGGGAAGAGGAGGAGCAGGCAGACAGGCTAGGAACAGAGCTACAGAGAGATTTGCCCTCCCTAGCTCCTGGGGAGAAGGGGGGAAGCTTGCCCTGACCTGCTCAAGGGGTAGAGAGGTAAGTCCAGAGCCAGTCCAAATGCCTGCTCATCTCTGAGACCCCAGCAGGGGAGGGGGCATTCCCACATGCAGCTTCCACACAGCCCCCCAGAAATCCCACAGGGCTACAGCCCTGCGTCATGCCGCCCTGACTGAGCAGGATGCGAGGAGGAGCTGAAGGATACAAAATGCCTGGGGCCCCATGCACACACTGTAGGCCCCCGTCACTGCCCCTGCCCCACAGCCCTACCCCCACTTGGAGTGGCCGTGGCAGGAGTCACCACTCCCTTTGCTCCCAGACAGAGCGGGGCAGTAGCACGTGGCCCCCTTGCCCCACAGAAGCAGCAGCAGGGGGTCCCCTGCCCATCGTCAGAGAGGCAAGAGGGACAGGAGGGGAGCCCCAGTACATACCCCAGCAGTCAAGATGTATCGGCTAGTGGGTGGGCGGAGCCTGCTGCCACATGGAGAGTCCTTTCTGGGGTAGAGCTGGAGCAGCAGGACTTGGTGTGAACACCCATTGAGATGCCCAGGGCAGTCAGCAGCTCTCAGAGCTATTGTTTCAGGCTCTCTGCAGACACAGGCAGACATCACTGCTCTCGTTACCCCCAGTTTCAAGCTTTTCTTTGCAACCACAAGGGCGAGACACTTTTTAAAAAAATGAAACAGACTGTGGTGCAATCCTGACACCAGGAGCTGGGACCCTGAGTGGCAATATAGGGCCTCTGCCTTCATCCAGCTCCAGAGAGTGAGCAGCAACTGTGTCAGGCCCCTGTTTGGGGCAGGGCAGAGGGACGCATGCAGCTTGGGAGGAAAGAAAACAGGGCCAGGAATCTGATATTTGAGAGCCCTTCCCGCTCAAGTTACATTCAGTGATCAGCAAAAACGAACACCCCTGTGTCTATTTATACTGCCCGCATGGACGCGGCCTCAGGGCCAGGCCCTCTGCTTCCTGTTTTGGTTGGGAGGCTACCTCCGAGCATAGCTGTGAATGCAGCACAACTGCCAGTGAAGCAACAGCAGGGGTTGCATGACACACTGGCAGTAGGGCCTACAGAAACAAGGTCTTTAAAAGAAAAAAGCCTAGACAAATAGCAGAGATTTCAGACCTGGGAGCGGTTCTTCCAGCAACTGCTAACAATGCAAGACCCATGGTATGTTTTGGGGCTGGAGGACATGTCTGTGTCCAAGTGGTGAGGGTGGGTGAAACTGCGCCAGGAGCGGGGAGAAGCAGATGCCCGGGAGAGAGGTAAAGGAGTGTCTGAAAGCCAAACAGCACAGAAGCAGTCCCTCGGCTGTGACTACGCACAGCCCTGGAGACTTCTGCCAACCAATGGTGTCTCATTGTTTCTTCTATTCTCTGTCTCTATCCTCCATTGCCCCTTGTCTTAGACTTAAGACTGTAAGCTCCTTGGAGGCAGGGACCATTTTTTGTTCTGTGTTTGTACAGCGCCTAGCATGCTGGTATCCTGGCCCTTGCTAAGGCTCGGGGTGCTACTGCAATACAAATAACCCAATCGGATAAGTGCTGAGGCTGGGGAGGAGCACTAGGAGGACGTGTCGCCAAGACGGAGCAGGAAGCAGTGAGAAGTCACTGGCCCCGTGTTCTCATTGAGCAATAAGACAAGTTCACTTTGCAGGCTCTCGGTTTTATTTTTTATTAGACACCAGGCAATCAAACTGAACCGATGTGTGACAACAGATCCCACACTGGCAGCCACAGAGCAGGGGGGAATGGACAGCTCCCACCGGCTGCTGGTGACAGGACAGCGAGTTGCATTTGACGGCCCAGCCCCTAACGAGGGAGGTGGAGACTCTTGGATGCAAAGGATGGGAGAGAGGCAGAAACAAGGAGAGGTTATTCCTCCAGCGTGGCTCTGCTTGAAGCACCGTTCGGGCAGTCCCGCTGAACGGGTGCAGACAAACGTACTTCCAGGCAGGTGAGCAGAGTGGATGCATGGAGCTTGGGGGTGATCCAGTTCACCCCTAGAGAGCCAGAGCTCAATGCATGGAGCTCAAAGCTAGCCTGGAATGCAGTCTCCACTCCCCTTCCTCACGCGCACACTGAAGGACATTGCCTGCATGGAGAAAGAACCAAGTCATTCCTGCAATGAGTTTGCCAGGCCTCCAGCACCGCCCTCTGCAGAGCTGGTGCCATTCAGCTGAAGACACAAAGCTGGAAGATGGGTATAGATCTCCACCATCACCAGGAACCGGAGCCTTCTCCCATGCTAGCACACGTCCACCCGCACGCTCCACAGCGTGGCAGGATGCCGGAAGCTCCCACGGAGATGCCCAGGCCTACAGCAGGTTTCCTCGTTCCGACTGCTTGGTGCAGCCATGGGCAGTGGGCGTCAGGATGCAGGGCAGCAGCCAGCCTCCTCGTGCCGGGACAGCAGAGACATCCGGGAGAAGGTCTTGGAGCAGCCCCGGCACTGGTACTTCTTGACGTCCGAGTGCGTCTGCAGGTGGGCGCGGAGGTTGGAGCGGTCGGCGAAGGCGCGGCTGCAGTGCGAGCAGCTGTAGGGCTTTTCACCTGGGGGGGGGGGGGGAGCAAAGGCAACACCGTCAGAGAGAACCACCCCCATGCAAGCAGCTCCCTCTAGACAAGACACTGGGGCACAATCTTGGCTTGGCCGGGTCAGGGAGTGGGACCAGTCCCGTGTCTGGTCTGGTTTGTACGGTTCTCCTGTGAGATCCAAGCAGCCTGGGGTCCCAGAAATAGCAGTAAGTTCCACACAACTCTCCTATCCTGGCTCCCCCTTGGAATCAGCGGGGTGCAGTGGCCAGGCCGAATGGCAGGCAATCACCATGGGTTGTTAGGCGCTCAGGTGGGTTAGGGGGTTTCCAGGGAGCAGGAGGGAGGGAGCGTTGCGAGCATCCCAGCGGCACGTTGTAACCAGGGGAATGCTCCACTTCCCTGCCGTGCGGAAGGGGTCTGTACAGCAGGAAGAAAGAGAGGAGACTGGAGCCAGGTGGACAGACAGCCCAAGAGAACTGGAATCTCATTTCCAGCAGCTGACTGCACAAGTAAATTTCAGAAGCACTCCACCGTGGGGGGAGCAGAGGGAACATGGACTCCACAGCTGGAAGCCCTTCACCTGAGCATATAGTAGCAGCAGGGGTGGGACACAGCACCCTCGGGAGTCAGGATTTTGCGTCCCCTCCAAGCCAAGCCCGGTGACTCTTCCCAGCCACCCCCAGCCTCTGCTGCAGAAGCTGGCCCAGGCCAGACTGTTTGGCTTGAAATTCACAATGGAAGGACTCCCTGTCCAATCATAGACGTTGGAGATAGAAAAGCCCCATCAGACTCTCTCCCCAGGGCCAGGCCTGGATCATTCCCCTCCCAGCACCATTTGCCAGCCATGGGGCTTACAACACTCTCCTGGGGAGAATATGGCACAGCCCAAGGCAGCTCACTGCCAGGTTTTCCCTGCTACAGCCTAATCCACCCCACTACCACCCTTCGTTATCCCTCTATGTACCACACTGAGTAGCCCCTCACTGCCTCTGCTCTGCTTAGCCAAGCTAGATGCATGCAGCTTTTTCAGTCTTTCCTTGCAAATCAATCCTGCCAGGCCATAGATCGGTCACCCTTCTCAGAACTCCCTGCAATTTGTCCATATCTTCCTGTGATCCTGGTGCCCAGAACCAGGGACAATATTCCAGGTGCTGTGCCCAGAGCCCTGTACAAAGGAACCAGGACTGGCCCTGCTCCGGAGCCCAAGAGTCACGTTAGACTTTTCTTTGCAACCGGCTCATGTTGCCAACTCATGTCCGACCTGCTGTCTGCTTAAAGGGACACTGGTGAGTCAGCCTCCAGCTCTCCCCCCCGCCTCTCTTGGATGTTTGCAACTGAGAAATGCGGAGAGACAAACATCAGGTTATCGCACATCCTCTGCAGGAGCCCTGTTGCCGTGCTCAGCTCTGGGCTAGGTTCGTGCATGGGATATGGAGGGGGATATGTGCATCAGGCACTTGTATTTTGTTTCCTGTTTAACACCTCTATTTTAGGCATGCAGGGAGTGGGGGAAATGGCAAGTCTCCCACTTCGGAACAACCAGCTTTGTAACTGGATTTCTCGGCCCACATGGCATGAGCACATCCTATTACAAGAGGAACTTTCCCACAACTGCAAGCCTGGCAGGAGATTGTTTAGGCAGAAGAAATGTACTAGACCAATGCTCCTCTGCCACTCTCTTTGCTGACAGCACTTAAATCTCCAAAGCACTTTATCAGCACTAACTAATCCTCACAACCCACCTGGAGGATAGGGAAGTATTACCCATGTTTCACAATGGGGAAACCAAGGCACAAAGAGGCAACATGCCCAAGGCCATAGGAAGTGAGCCAAGAGGGGGCAAACCAAGACTGTAAAGGCACCACCACAATCTTACAATAAACACACCATGAGTAAATAGAATTAGGGCTAATCTGGATGGATTAGAGAACATCTTTTTAAAAGGATAGTGGAATTTCCCCTCCCTTCCCCTGATCTGTAATACCTAAGATTATTAAAACTGGAAGAATTCTCTTTTAGATCATTTACTTCTCACTAGTTGCATTTGCTCTGGATGTTGTTCTCATCTGGCATAAGGGAACAAGACTAGTCAGTCTGATTTTTGGTTACTTCGTTGCTAGTCAGTTTGACCGGAGTTATTCGATTTCTAAGGGAATAGGTAGGAAATACTGCAAAAAAATTCTACTAAAGAGGGACAATCAAGTTAAATGGTGACAAAAATATTAGTTTTGCTAAAATCAGCTTTTATGAAACCTAAGCCCAGCAGAGCAAGATTTCCATACTTTGAAACTCACAGGGGGAAAACGAAAAGTTCATTGAGTTTGCATTGTCCAAACAAATAGAAATGCAAAGGGCAAACAAAGAGCAAAACAGGGCCAAGCAAATGGGACACTGAAGATCTACTCGAAGGGGTTAGATTCTTCTTCAGAGAAAGATCCTGGCATGATTTATGCACTTGTTTAATTTTCTGCATGCAGCAGAGCCATTGAAGCCAATGGGACTATTTGTGTGCATAAAGGTAACGTCTGTGCAGGATGCCTTAGGGCTGGTGGTCTTTGCACTGTGGGCTGGAGCTCGAACTCAAAGGTTGCCCCTCCCCTGACTCCCATCCACACTTTAAACTCCACCAAGCTGGGCCACCACCAAGGGGGAGTTGAAGCTCCAGTGGGGATGCAGCCGCTCAGATTACAGCAATTCACCAACTGTGGTCCCTGGAGCGAGCAGTGAGAGGAGCTCAGGTGTACTAAGAGAAGCCCTTGGCCTGTAAACTCCTCAAGGCAGGGACCGCGGTATCCTGGTATCTGTACAGCACCTAACGCCAAAGGCTCACCCCGATCTAAATGGAGCCTTTAGGTGCTACTGGGATACAAATACAGTGTATTAGTGTCCCAGGTAGAGATGTTGGTCTGCAGCGTTTGATCTGTAAGCAGACAGTGCCCTTTTACTCTTGGGGTCTGCAAAAAAATCTCTGTACAAAATACAAGCATTTGGAACCAAACTGGGCCTGGCAGGCTGTTTTGTGAGTACCAGATTAAAAGGCGGATCCACCAGAGATTAGCCATTTTCTCCCAGCCCGCCCTCCGCTACCGCCTGCAAGCCACCTCAACCTGCTTGCGCCGGCAGCTGTGCAAAACGACTGGCCAAGCAGAGCCCGGTAAGCACATGAAAGGCACTTCCCTCCCTGGGCAGCCCCGGCGCTGCAGCCCACCTGTGTGCGTTCGGATATGTCCCTGGAGCAGCCAAGGCCTGGAGAAGGCTTTGCCGCAGATCTTGCAGACGCAGGGCAGCGTGTGGGTGCGGATGTGCATCTTGAGCGCCCCCAGGCTCCCGTACTCCTTGTCACAGTACTTGCAGTTGAAATACTTCCTGGCCTGCAGCACGCAGCGCTGTTGGCGGTGTTTGGCCAGCCCGGAGAAGGTGTGGTAGGACTTGTGGCAGTCAAAGCACTCAAATCTCTCCAAGGGCTCAGCTGCCCCACCCCGTGCCCCTGGCAGTTTGTCCTGGGCTCCTCTGTCCCCCTCTGCTGGGCTCCCCGGGTCGGATGGCCTCCCTGGGGGCAGGCTGAGGACAGGTGGCAGGTTGAGATTGTTCTGGTTGTCTTTGAGAGGGGTGCCCGGGGCTCGGCCCGTTAACGTGTCCACCAGGCTGATCTCCAGGTTGTGGGGGCTTGCGCTGGGAGTCCTTTTGGTATCACCATCCAGTGGGAGAGGCAAGGAGAAGCGGGCGAGGATGGAGCTGCCGTCCCAGGGCGTGGAAGGGGCGCTGTCATTCGGGATGAGGATGGGGAAGACCAGCCCCCCGCAGGAGTGGCACGCGCCATTGATTTCTGGGGAGAAGCAAGAGGCAGGTGAACACGAAACCGTGATGTTGCCTATTAGCTCCCACCCCCGTGCCCGGCGTGCACGCCTAGCCAGGAGCTGTGCACCAGTGAGAACAGCAAGGCAGACGAGAGCTGAAGGCCAGTTCGCTTGTGTCCATTAACCAAAGTCCTCTCCGCCTACACACTGCACACACCAGTCCCTGCACCAGGTCACTCCAACTCCCCCACCCCCTGCGGGTTTGTTTTGCTCAGACTGGGTGGAGAGAAACTGGGCAACAGTTTGGGCAGGGGCTGCTAATGGGGCGGTGCTCTTGACAGTCTCGGGTCCGGGATGTTGGGCTGGCCCCAGCACTCCCTCTTCCACCAAGCTAACCCCCCCCCCCCCCCCCGCATTTCCCTTTTCTAGGGATGGGAAGCCTCAGTGCAGACAGTCAGAGCCTTGTTCTACCTGATGGAAACAGGCCACCCTTTCTGCTGCCGCTGCCGGAGTCTCCTAGGTCCTGGCCCCGTGAACGGAGCTGGCTTGAGCAGCCGGAAGGCTCCCACCTGGTGGCATTCTGCCCCAGCCTAGGGGCCGTGCTGGGGGGACGGGCCAGGCCATCTATCTACGGGTGAATCGGGCCCGTCACGGTGCTCAGTGGAGTGCGCGGGACCTTCCAGGAGGTCCAAGAGGGAAGTTAATCACAACATGCCCTTGTGCCTCCATCCTGGGGAGATTTCTGACACCCCCCCCCCCCGCTCCAGGGCCAGGTAGTCTATTGGAAATACTCCCGCCCCCCTCCTGCTGGACTCCGATGAGATGACAGCAGAGGGTCTAAGGATGGAGCTGGATTAGGGTCCCCCTGCCTGAAGCCCCCCCTATTAGGGGTGTCATACCAGTGCCCCAGCAGTGACAATCCAGGCGGCACTGCCTGCCCCCAGAGCCCCCACTACCACCTGCCCGCCCTGCTCTCCAGGAACGCGGACACCCCCGCCCCCCAGCCCGGTCTGCAAGAGAAGTGCTGCCCGCTCCGCTTCTCTCTGTGGGGTCCCACTGGGAGCCGCTCTCCGCAGCTCCCCCGGCGAAGGGGCCCAAAGACCCCCCTGCAGAAGGAAGCGGGGTTACTTGGCAGTCGCAGCCCCAATCACTGCGGGGCCGGAGCCAGCCGGCGGGGCCGGGCCAAGCGGGCGCCGCGCTGCCCTGTGCGGGGCAGGGGGGGAGCTGACACCTGTCTCGTGTGAAGCGCCGGGGCAGAGCCGGGCCGTCAGCCCCAGCGCCCGGGAAGCGATGGGGCGGGGAGACCCCGGCCCGGGACTGTGCCCTGCCGGCAGGGCGCTGGGGGCAGGGTGCGAGCACCTGCCGGCCCCGGGAGCCTGCGCCCCGGGACAGCGCCCACAGCCCGAGGGCGCAGGGAAGTCACAGCCCGGCAGCAGGGTGACCCCAGCAGGACCCGCACCCCCGACGGGTCCCCGAGCCGGGGGTTCCCCTGGGCGCCCTGCCCCGGGCGCAGCCCCGGCCCCTCACCTTGCCGCCGCCGCGTCTCCAGCTGCCCGTAGTTGGGGACGCGGGTGCTGCAGGGTTTCTTCACCAGGAAGGAGCGCGGCATGGCCGGGCGGCAGCGGCTCTGCCGGGACCCCGCCGGCAGGTGCCATAAGGCGCCCGGCTCATTAGCATGGGCCGCCCGCCGGGCCAACCGCAGGGCGAGGGGCGGGGCTTGGCCGCCTCCCCCGGGACCGCCCCCGTCACAGGTACGGGGGGTGGGGGGACGTGCGGCGCTGCTCGCTCGCCCCCACATGCCCCGCCCGAGCACCCCCTAAACCGCCCCTCAGTATCCCCCTACCCAGCCCTAACCACCCCCACTCCCCTTACCCAGACCTAACCACCCCCTCCCCTCCCTCCTCCGTACCCCCACACCCCCTCTTTTCCCCGTACCCCCTACCCAGCCCTAACCACCCCCCACTCCCCTTACCCAGCCCTAACCACCCCTCCCGCCCCTCGCTCCTCCGTACCCCCACACCCCCTCTGTTCCCCGTACCCCCTACCCAGCCCTAACCACCCCCCACTCCCCTTACCCAGCCCTAACCACCCCTCCCGCCCCTCGCTCCTCCGTACCCCCACACCCCCTCTGTTCCCCGTACCCCCTACCCAGCCCTAACCACCCCCCACTCCCCTTACCCAGCCCTAACCACCCCTCCCGCCCCTCGCTCCTCCGTACCCCCACACCCCCTCTGTTCCCCGTACCCCCCTACCCAGCCCTAACCACCCCCCACTCCCCTTACCCAGACCTAACCTCCCCTCCCCCTTCCGTACCCCCACACCCCCTCTGTTCCCCGTATCCCTCTACCCAGCCCTAACCACCCCGCCCCTCGCTTCTCCGTACCCCCACACCCCCTCTGTTCCCCGTATCCCTCTACCCAGCCCTAACCACCCCCACTCCCCTTACCCAGACCTAACCACCCCCTCCCCTCCCCCTTCCGTACTCCCACACCCCCTCTGTTCTCCGTACCCCCCTCCCCAGCCTTAACCACCCCCCACTCCCCTTACCTAGCCCTAACCACCCCGCCCCTCGCTCCTCCGTACCCAGCCCTAACCACCCCATCCCCTCCCCTCCCCTCGCTCCTCCGTACCCCCACACCCCCTCTGTTCCCCCGTATCCCCCCACCCAGCCCTAACCACCCCCCACTCCCCTTACCCAGCCCTAACCACCCCCTCCCCTCGCTCCTCCGTACCCCCACACCCCCTCTGTTCCCCGTATCCCTCTACCCAGCCCTAACCACCCCCTCGCTCCTCCGTACCCCCACACCACCTCTGTTCCCCAGTATCCCCTTACCCAGCCCTAACCACCCCCCACTTTCCTTACCCAGCCCTAACCACCCCTCCCCTCGCTCCACCATACCCCCCCCACAGCACCTCTGCTCCCCCCACTCCCTGCTACCCAGCCCTAACCATCCCCACTCCCCTCGCTCCTCTGTAGCCCCCCACACCATCCCCCTACCCAGCCCTAACCACCCCCCTCACTCCTCCATACCTACCCACACCACCTCTGCTCCCCCAGTATCCCCCTACCAAGCATGTACCGATTCACACACCCTACTTCCCCCAGCGCCCCCATACACAGCCCTGACCTACCAGGGCACCCAGCGTACCCCCTACACTACCCCAGCTCCTCCAGCACCCCTCCACACCACCCTGCTTCCCCCCAGGGCACCCAGAACACTCCCCCCACACACACACACAGCCCCTGCTCCCCCCAGCACCCCTCTACACCACCCTGCTCACCCATACACAGCACAGACCCCCCAGGGAACCCAGAGTACCCCCTACACTACCCCTGCTCCCCCAGCATCCCTCTACACCACCCTGCTCTCCCTACACAGCTCTGACCCTCACCACCACCTAGAGTACCCCCCTACACACCCCCTGCTCTCCTCTTGCCCCAGATACCACCCAAACCCCCACCATACACATCCCCTGCTCCACTCACCATTTACCCCACACCTCCCAGCATACCCCCACATACCACCAGACTATCCCCAGCCACCACCCACAACCCCCCTGTACACAGCCCCTCCCCCCACCTTCTACCAACATGCATCCCCAACCCCCTCCTGCTCCCCCAACACAGCCCACCCTACACACAGTCCCTCCTACTTGCCCACACCTGGGCCACAAGCCACCCCCACCCTCACCCCAGCACCCTCACCTCTCCCCATCACACAGCCCCCCGCAGCCCTGCCTCAAACACACAGACCTCCCCACACCACCCTGCTAAAGTAATCCAGCAGCCCCCCCACAAAATACAGCCCCCCCATCCTTCTGCATTCCTCCCTGGGCACTGCCAGCACAGCAAGGTTTGCACCTACCTTACACACTGCACCACACAGGGGTGGAAGGATTAGGAATAATGCAAGTGCAGACTGTCCGTGCCTCAGTTTCCCCCCACTATAAAATCGGGATCAGACTTCTCCACTTCCCGAAGGTGGTGTAGGACACACCCATTAATGTAAGGACCTAGAGAGGGAGAGTTACAAGTACTGATACACACACGCATGCAAAGAGGGGTGGTCTGATCATCTTGGGAGCCAAGAACTGGAGTCTAATCCCAGCTCTGCCCCTCACTCACTTTGCGACCTTGAGCCAGTCACTTCACCTCTGTCTCAATTTCCTCATCCGTCTAACACGGATAACCACCATTACCTCACCGGGAGACCTGAGGCGAACGGGATGTTTGGAGAATACTTTGAAGCAGCAGAGTGCGAGATAAGAGTTATTCTTCAATGTTATCAGAGCCCCAGACAGTGCGCCCACTCACCTGGCCGTTGGGTCTCCGAAGTCTTCCTACCCCACTTGCTAAGAGCTAGAGATAATTTATGTTCGACCAGGGTCTTTGCGCCTTCCCGGCCTGTCTCCTCTTACACGCAAGCCTCTCGTGAAATCCGAAAGCTGAACTGGACGCAGTTGCAGATCAGCATCACATTCTCCGAGGTTATAGGACGGCCGGCAGCACGAGAAGCCAGGGCTGGGACAGAGCTTACTGCTTTTAGTCAGGCACCATTTCTATTTTATAGCGGGTCTTACACCACCCTGCTCCCCACAGCGTCTGGTACCTTTCACTGATGCATTCTGCAGCAGCATTCACATCTGGCCTGGGTTATGCAGGTCAGACTAGATCAGGGGTGGCCCACCTTTGGCTCCGGAGCCACATGCGGCTCTTCAGACGTTAATATGTGGCTCCTTGTATAGGCACCGATTCCGGGGCTGGAGCTACAGGCACCAACTTTCCAATGTGCCGGGGGGTGCCCACTGCTCAACCCCTGGCTCTGCCACAGGCCCCGTCCCCTCCCCTGAGCCTGCCGTGCCCTCGCTCCTCCCCCTGCCCCTCCAGAGCCTCCTGCACACCACGAAACAGCTGATCAGGTGGGGGAGGGAGCGAGAGGCACTGATTGAAGGGGCTGCCAGTGGGCAGGAGGCACTGGGAGTGCGGGGGGGGGGGGAGAGCGGATGAGGGGCTGCTGACATATTACTGTGGCTCTTTGGCAACGTACATGGGTAAATTCTGGCTCCTTCTCAGGTTCAGGTTGGCCACCCCTGGACTAGATGATCACCAGAGTCTCTTCTGGCCTTGGACTCAATGAATCCGTCATGGGTGGTTCATGCTCTTGGTCTGGCCCTGGGGGAGAACCAGCTGTGCATTTAGTTTGGGCAGGGGGTTGGTTTTTTTAACAGGCACACTGCTCTGTGTTTGTCAGAGAAGGCGAGTAGAAGCAGCATGCCTGGCCCCTACAGCGGAAGGTGGGCAATAGTCTGGCTTAGCCCTTGAGAAAATGGTTCATTACCTTTATAGTGGCCCAGATTTTCTCTACCCATCATTGCAGCTAGAAGACACAAGATGAGCACCCAAAGGAACTGCTTTACCCCCACGACAGAAGTGCCCTGTCAAGCTGAAGGCAGAGGCTGCTCATTGTCTCAGCCTTGGCAGTGCCCATGTTTAACCACACACAGTTAGACACCCCACCCTCAGGCCTCTCCTGCCCAGCAAGTCTCTGACAACTGCCTCTGCCAAGCACTTGCAGGTCTGGAGTGAAATCGGAGCCTGGAATTTGGAGTTGGACGAGTCCTCCTGGGTCAGTCTGCCCTTCTCCCAGGGCAGGATTTCAGAGACGTTCGCCACTGACTCAAAAGCCCCCCCTCCGTGTGTGAAAACCCGTGTCATGAATCTAGGCTAGAAACTCTTCAGCGAGCCCCTGGCTGGTTCTGAACCAACAGAGCAAAGACCCCCAAAACCCATCAGCTTAGCAGGAAAAGAGTGTTTATGACAGTGACACACACAGCAAATATTGGCCAAGGCTGAAGGGACGGGAACTGCCCTGGCCCTAAGCCCTGTTCTCCGAAGGTGCATCGGCCACAGAGGCAGGTGTTCAGTGCGTGGGGAGGAAGGGGTATGCGGCGGCAGTGTCAAAGCCGGGAGAAGGGGGAGCACCGGAAGACAAGTGGGGGAATCACAAGGGATGCCTAGCAGAGACCAGTAAGGGCCTGAGGATTGGGCAGCAGCAAGGTGAAGAAAAGCGGGAGGAACTTCAGGCATCAGAGCGCTGGCAAAGGCTCAGAGCATGCAACCAAGGGCTAGAAAGGAGAGAGCAGAGCTGGAGAAAACGGTGGTTAAGCCCAGGCAGTAACCGAGCAGTTAATAGCTTTGGTCACCAAAGTAGTGGGTGCCGAGCATGCCTAGCCCCTCTCTTAGCCCCTATGCTCCCCAGGGGGTCTGCACTTGGCCTTCCACACCTCAGGAGTGCCAGCAGAACTGGGCACTGCAAGGCACCCAGCCAGCTGGATCAAATAGTGCTGTTCAGAGGCACCAGACAGTGGTACTGAAGCAGGAGGATTCAAATGCACCAGCAGCCAATGGCTCGGTGTCAGACAGCTATCGGACACTCCCTGCTAGTTCCAGACTGGGCACCCCAATACCAGAGGAGTGTTTAGGCTAATAAGCCAATTGTCCTTCAACAGCATTTTCTATCAAGACTCTCCAAGCCCTTTGCAAACACTAGTGAATACAAGCTCACAAACCACCTGTAGGTTAGGAAATAGTCTCCCTTTTATAGCTAGGGGAAACTGAGACAGCACTGTTAAATGGCTTGCCCGACGTCTCACAGCGAGTCCGTAGCAGAACAGAGCCCCCCGATTTCAAGTTCTGGTCCTGTACTTTAAACCCCAAGAACCTCGCTCTCCACAGGCTAGCCAAGCCAGGTCCTGTGATGCTCAGGAAAGAACCCCTCCTGGAGTTTTGGAATTGCTAAAGCCAAGATAGCCCCCCAAAGACCCCATCCCACCATGAGAAGTGGCTTAGTCAGTCCTACTTGGCCCTCTAGCCTAGCTCGCTGCATTTAAATAACACTGCTGGTGTGGAGACTGTAGCCCAAACTAAGAGTTGGTGCAAGCTAGGCTCCTCCCACTCAGCCCCTTGCACGCGCCGGTGACCCACGTGCAGGGGATCCTGAGCTGGTGTAACCCTCCTGCTAGGAGCCAAGGATGGTATACAAGTTAACCGCAGATACTGCCTCTCAAGTGGTGCACAGCAGCACCCTGGCCAAAACGCGGTTGGGGGCTCCTGGAAGCTGTGTCAGGAAACAGTGTGCCCGGCTCAGACAGACAACCCCCCCCCCCCCCCCCGCCCGCCGTCTCCAGGCCCCAGAGCTGTGAAGAAGGCCCTGTCAATACTACGGCGAGAGGCTGGGCTATTGTGAAAGATGGCCCCGCTGGCATGGCTTTGCCCCAGAGCTAATCACAGCAGGCCCCTGGAAGTATTTAAATCAAATTATGTCCCATCCACCCAGGGGCAAAGCCATTTCTGGAAGCATAGATTGGGCCAGGCCATTGCAAAGGCATCTGCTGATTCTCTACCCCCCCCCCCCCCCCCGGGAGGCTCCGCAGCCCCTCCCTGCTTCGGCAGGTGAGACACTGAGGCAGCAGCCGCAAAGGAGCAAAGGAGCGGATCATGCTTATCCTGCACTCACCAGCCTGGGAAGGGGAAACCCCAGGCTCCTGGCAGCCTAGACAATGGGTGGGGGAGGCCCCACATGGCAGACTGAATTAGCCCATCCTAGACAAAGGAGGGGGCAGCCCAAGAACAATGACAGTACAAAGCACCTTGACGCCCCTGTTTAATACTGCTTAACATCAGCAGGCATTTAAATGGGCTGAGAGATTAACGCTTCCTCAGCGCAGGGAGTCCACTGCGGGCACCCCCAGGACTCTCCATTCCCACCCCTGCAGGCAGATTTCATCCTGCTTGGGTAGTTCTCCCTCCGATTGGGGCACAGGTGCTGCTCCCACTCACCTGAGCCAGCCAGGGAAGCAGGGTCCCCCACTCTGAGAAGCAGAGACAGTCGGGCTACAGGGGAGAACGCCGTGGAAGTCTCTCAGCACCTGCCCTGCTCAGGACAATGTTCAGAGTATCATGTTCTACAAAGGATGTTTCCAAGAATTGGGATTTTTAAAATCCTGAGAAATTGGAAGGGGATCAAGCACAGATCAACACCCCTTTCCCCGCGCTGGTGCTTACAATTAAGAAGATTTATAGGTGCTTTTCAAGCCCCATCTGGTTTGTGATCTGGAGAAGAGGAGCTCAGCAGTAACCTTGGAAAGGGGCTGCTGCTTCCCACCCACAAGGCGTAGCAGCTAAGGCAGCAAAAATCTAGCAGCTTTGTAAGTGACTCTACAAACATGGCCTGGAAAATGACCCGGGCATCTCATCATCCAGGCAGTGGTGCCAGAGAACTCCGGGCTTCAGCAGGGAGATGGACCTAGCCACACATTGCTCTGGGTTGTGAGAAATTTCATGCCTGGAGTAAGTCAACTTAACCCCCGGTGTAGCTGAAGCTAGGCTAGGCTGATGGAAGAATTCCTCCATCGACCTAGCTATGGTCTTTTGGAGAGGTGGATTAACTATATTGATGGAAAACCCGATTCCGCGGATGTAGGAAGCATCTATGCAATAGTGCTGCAGCTGTGCCCCTGCTGTGTAGACGTGGCCTGAGACACTGAGGCCTGAGAGGTTAAGTGACTTGACTGAGGTTACACAGGAAGTCAGTGGCAGAGTGGGTAATACAACTCAGGTTCCCAACTTCCAATCCCATCTCTCACCCAGCGAGCCTCTCCAACTGTGTGTCTCCATAGCAACCCCCCTCCCCGTTTCAGAGCAGCATTTTAGCTGTTGACAGCGTAAGACAGCATTGGGGGCACTGATACGCACACGGCCTGCATTTGGAAAGGTGCGCTAGTGTACGTACAGCGCCTAGCACCCTGGAGTCCAGGTCTGTGACTAGGCTCTTTGATTTTTGTATTGCTGTAACATCTATCAATAATGGCCAATATCAAATCCTGCACTTTGGCCTTCTCTGAGGGAGCTGCCCGGCGAGCTCACCTTGAAGAACAATACAATGCTTCGGCAAACTCACCTTTCTAGCTTGGCACCACCTTCATGGCTTCATCTCAGATGACCCTTCGCGGGTCAGCGCTAGCGCTGCTCCTGTCCTCAGTCCCGCAGCAGATTTTGGGCCTGAGAGTGAGAATTATTCCACACGAGCCTGCTGAGCGCCCTCCTTTGGACATGGCCAGAGATCCAGTCGAGAGGCCACTGGACAACTGCTATATGCAATTCAGGCCACAAACCACTTTGCTCTGGTAGACGGGCATTGCGAGGTGCTCTTAGCTTCTGAACCGGATTCACGGATAGCGACTATTCCTTAGTGCAGCTGCAAGGAGAGGGGGACGGGTGCCGGGTTCAGATTATCCACTAGCCCCAGCTTCCCTCTGTGGCAAGATCTCCAGCAATTCTAGGGGGCCTAGTGTCATTTAGTGACCACCACCCGGCAAAGGCGAGGGTCTGTGGGTGCAGAATAGTTGGGGTATTTTGTATGATTTATTAGACTTGTATTTCAATATAAACGCACTTCAAAAATAGTCTCCCTCTAGCCTCTAAAAGGCATAAATGAGCCATGAAATCATGTAACCCTTTGAAGTCAAAAGCAGACACGACCATGCACACACGATGGGGAGGTGAGATTGGACTGTAGCCAGAGCGGGTCACAGACATCTCCTGGCATTGCCTGGTATTTGGAACTTGTCCCATAATGCAAGGAAGGGACCAAGAGAACCATATTCTCCCCAATGGCCCTTGGGGGTATGTCAGTCACACAGGCGGCTAGAGGAGGGGTCCTGGAACCGTGGGCAGCTCCCAAAGCATCCATGCAGGGAGCTCCAGACTAGCCAGCGAGCTGTGCCAAGCACAGCAGGGAATACAGACATGCAGCCCTGCCTATGGGGTACAGTCTTTTGATAGCCTGTAGGCAGCAGCCCACCTCTGGTCCTGTGGAAATAATCAAAGGCTGCTATTCAGTCTGACATTCAAATCCAGTGCCGGCCCACGGCACTTCGGCAGCCAGAGTCGTTAGCTGCTAGCCCAGTTAATGCAGCAACCCACGCTCCAACCTGGGCCCCCCCCAGCAGGCAGGACTGTGGAGAAGTCAGCACACAGGTAGAGCACTATGCAATGTTCAACCCAGGCACGGCTATGGGAGGGGAAAAAATCCCCATCCCAATTTCTAGGGCCTTGGAGATACCCAGGATTCCCAAAGTCAGGAGCCTCCCACCCTGTCCCAATCTTCCAAGGCACGGCCACACCCTTGGTTACCCTATCCATTCACAACAGCACGGAGACGCTAATCACAGAGTAACAGACGTCCTAGAGCTTTGGCAGAGGGTTACAGAGCTCCATAAACCTATGCCGTGCATTAGGCTCCTGCTCTCGAGAGCGTGTCATTAACCTGTAAAAAAGCATCCCCTTTGCTTTCAGCAATGGATTGCTGAGAGCAGATGGGAGCAGTCGGCTCAGAAAGTGCGTCGCTTTGTGCAAGATTTCAGGTTGCTAGGAGTAGGGGGCACTTTTTGCCCTCAGTGTGTTGCAGGAGAAGCTGTCCGAGCTCGCTGGAACTGCATTCCCTGTACTGAATTTTGTCACTGGACTTTTCCTACAGCTCAGCAATTCTTGTGCAAGCATGAGGGACGGGGGAATTCACCTAGCCATGCAAAACAGTTATGAACAGTGCAGCCAAATCAGGCCACTTGAGGAGCAAAAGGCAGGCTCTGAAGAAAGACAGTAGTTACGATCACCCTTCTCTGGGTTTTTGTTTTAAATCCACACTTAACTCCACTGTTGACAGAGGTGAGACAGAGATAAGGTTTTAACTGCTCTGCGTCAGCCAGATAAGCAGTAGCCTGTGCATTGTTGGAGACTTGATACAGGGGCCTATCTAGCAGAGGGCACTGGAAATACAAGATTGAGGATGATGAAACCTTGTCTGCCAGATACTTGACAGGCACCACAGTGCTCAGCAGTAGTTAATGAGTCAGTGGACGAGGTCATAAAGATCAGCCCAGCGTCTCCCTTTCCAAACAAAGACAGCTGATTCCATTCAGCACTTGTTGCCCTATCTCGGTGGGCTTTGCCTCGGTATACCTGCTTCTGCTCCAGGCTCATGGTGCTTCAGAGCAGAGACAGGTTAGACACCTGTAGCTGTGTCTTGGAAGGGATCAGCCACGCTTGTCCAATGCAACGGGCAGGCTCAAAGCGTCTGGAATGGCCATAAAAAAAAAGACAAGTTCATATGCCACTAAAATTCATTCAGCTCTCTACTCCCCCGTGGATGAGGAGTGTGGGAGGGGAAACAGACCCACTAAAGGTCTACTAAGTGGGGGGGGTTCTGTTCCCTAGAGCTGACACTGCTCCCCAATTTGTCCCAAGCTCCCAAGAGATTTCAGCCCGACACCAATGGATGAAACTGCATTTATTGAGAAAAAATGGTTTGCTACAAATACATCATTGATTTTTCTTCAAAAACAGTATGTCTCGTTAAAAGTTCTATTCATATGCAAAATAGTCACAACACCACATTGAACAGCATGACCGTCACCAATGCCAAACCCGACAGAGAACACTCAACATGGGGGACTCCTCTGCCTACACCCAGAACCGTGGGCCCGACAGTCCCACACCTCCAGCAGAATCAGGAGTTCAAGGGGAAGAAGTCTTGTGATTTGCTGCGACACGTGGAATTCTGAGTGTAAACCCCTTTCATTTATGTTATTACACATAACTGATGCAAAGGGAGCATAGTAAATATCCACTTAGCACATATGTGGGGCTTTTCATCCATAGGCCTTAAAGTGCTTTACAAAAGCAGGTATCATTGCCCCCGCTATAGAGCTGGGGAAACTGAGGCACGGAGCAGTGGCTTGTTGAAGTTCATACAGGATGGCTGTGGCAGAGCCAGGGATGGAACTCAGGCCTCAACTCCCAGCCCCAGAAGTCTATCCACACAGCCATGCTGCCTCTCTAGCGTCTGTTGCACCTTCCCCTTCCCCATCTCCAGGGCAAAGCTTGGGCCAATAAATGCTGCCACTCATTATTTATACAACAAAGGGGTCTTTGCCAGCAACTTGCTCAGGATGCCACCCCCCACCCCTCTTCCGGGCAAAGTCCCCTTTGGAAGGAGCGAAGAAGTGGCACAGACTTGCCCACAAAGCAGCACGAGCTCTTTATACACGGGACCCAACAGTACAGGCCAGGGGCAGTGATTCGGATACTGCACTGGCATAAACAGGAAACCCAGACCCTTCCCAGGTTGTATATCAACTCCTTTCTTCCTGGAGAGAGCATATATTGCAAGGAGGTCCCATCATCTTCAGGAAATCCAGTTAGCGGTCCCTGGGGTTAAAGAGCAGCGACCGGCTAGGAAGAAAGGCCCCCTGGCTCACTGAGGATATGGTTTTGTTCATGACTCCCAGGCGGCCCCACATGGCTAACACCCAACTCAGGAAACTTCTCCGAGCAGCTGGTCTCTGCTAAGCGTTTGCCCTTTGCTCATGTGTTGTAGGGATGACTGCAGGTTCCTTGGGGTGAGGGGGGTGGGGGAGGGACAGCTAGCCACTCAGGAGCAAACATGCTTTGCAATATTTTCTGTTACTATTTAGACTGAGGCGAAAAATCTCTGTATTACTAGAGTGTGAGCCTAAAACTCGGATAACAGGGTGCAGGGAAGTACCTTGGTTAAGCCCCGAAATTGCACTCTTCAAACTAGGAACGTGGAACAAAGTTTTCAAGAGCGCCTGAGTCCCATCAAAAGTCAATGGCACTGCTGAAAGTTCTCTCAAGCGCCAGTCGGACACGAAGCAATCCTGGGAGAGGATGGCTTCTGGACTAGAAGGCAGCCACCTCCTAGGTCTCAGCGTGGTTGAAGAACGCCAACCCGCTCCCTCCCCTGCCTGGATTTTGGGTGAGAAGCGAAGACACTCACAACAAACAGACTCGGTACGGATCAGTGTTTAAAGGTTAAGATGGACCCAGAATGGGAATGAGTGAACTTAAACACAGGCCTTTTAAGGGCTGGGCTCCTGAGCATTGTACTGATCCACTGAGTCCTAGCGGAGACACGCTGTGCTTGCACAGGGAGTTCCTCAGTCACCCACCCTGGAGATTTTCCCAAGCGGCAGCTGCTATTTCAGCCGAACAACACACGGTGACTTGATGTGCCCAGTTAGCAACCTTTGGCTGAGACATTCCATCAAGGGCCCATCTGCTTCGAAGAGTTTTTCCACAACTCCAAAATCCTGGCCAGCATTCTCCCTCAACATTTGGGCAACTGCTGAGGGCAGACCAGCTGCAGCACCTGCCAATGTTTCACTCACTTCAGTGGGAAGAGCTTTAGGACACCTGTAGTATGAAAGGTGCCTCATAAACCCAAAGTCATCCATGAAGCTATCCCATATGAAAAACCCCTTTCCTATTGCCGGCTGCAGTGCGGTGCGCTGCATGTCCGAGAGCCACATGCCACTGACATTCATGTACTCAATAGCATCGCTGTGTATTTTACCTGGAAATATCGACATAGTATACTGCACACCAGCACGCATTGAAAGACGGCCTTGCTCCAGCACAGTTCCCTCGTTTAGCAAGTCCAGATTAGCCAGCTGGAAACGAACAGCTATTTTGAGCACAGAGTGAATGATTTACAAACATCACCACATTGCTTAGGTAAAGAGATCTGAACGATTATACAGCTGAAAAATGAACTGTGCTTGCTGACACACAGCTGATTTCGAAAGGTGACATTTCCCATTTCTATAGCACCTTTCATACGAGGATCCCCCTAGCACTTTACAGAGGTGGGCATCCCCCCCAAATAATCCCTCAAGTGGGTATTGCTCAGGTAGGGAAACTGAGGCACAAAGATGAAGCGACTTGCCCCAGGTCACCCAGCTAGTGAGTGGAGTAGTAGAGACAGATTCGAGCGTCTTGGCGTGCAGGTCCCTGCTCTAACCACTAATCCCTGCTGCCTCAAAAGTGCAATTGAACCTATGGCAAACAAGACTTCTACATTAGCACATGAATATTTCTTGCATGACCGCACACATTCCAGAGACATTTACACATTTCATTGTAAGAGGCGCATGGCTTCGGCTTTTTCCAACGGCATCTCAAGTGTAATGACAAATGCAGCACTTAAGATGTACACTAGACAGGCTTCCCCTAGCAAGTGTGTAATTGTTGCTCCCCCTAGAGGATTCTGCTTGTTATAACAAGACAGCAAACAATACAAAGACAGGAACAAACTCCATGCTAGGAACAGACGTTAAGGCAATGTGTCAGTGGGCAGGTTGGGGTGAGACAGGGCGAGAGAAAGTTAACAAGGTTTCTGGGTTCTGATTCTTCCTCATCACACTGGCTAACTCATTGCCATTCCTGGTCCCAGCGCGAGGCTTGCGTTTCACAGTGCTGCGCCACCACTTTGAGCAGAGATCAAGCACATCCACCCTCAAGCCATAAGTAAAATATTCCTCCTGCCAAAACTCATTTTCTGTTCGACACAATTGACATTAAGACAAGACTCAGAGACACCCTCCCCACTCCCCATGCCTTGAAAGCCAGTGGCAAACTGGACCCCATTCGCTATAGTACAGTAAAAGTAGAAAAGTTAGGTAGGTTTATTAAAGCTTACATACTTGAAAGGAACGTAAGCTCTGCAGCTTAACGCTGCTGGAAGAGAGATGGGAACAGATGAGATCCGACGTCTGTGACGTCTCATTGGAGAAGGAAAGCCCTCTGGATTATATTTCCGCTGCCCTCTTTACGGTCCACCCACAGCAGTACAGACTCAAACCCAGGACAAAACAGCCTGCTGGCAGATGGCTGGGTTTTAAGGCTAGACAGACAAAACCTCCTTCTCCAACCCATCCCAACGAAGCGAAGCAAAACAAGCAAGGTTAACAGCACCGTACTGTGGAGTTTCCCTGTCCGATCTCATCTTACATTCAAAGGCAGTGATTTGGGGGCAGTTTCCATCAGTCCCTGGGTTTGCAGTAGGCAATTGCATTCAGTTACGTTGATGGGTAACCCACTTACAAACTAAGCTTCAAGCTTGGAGCGAAGCGGCTACTGAGATGTTTAAAATATCACCCCCAAGACCATTTGGCATGGCCGGGGACCTGCTCGCAGCGACAGCGCGGTGCCAGATGGTGAGTATCACGCAGCCAGAGCAATGCTGAAAGGAGGGTCTGCACAAGCCAGCTCCCAAACGCCAGGAGATTAGCTAGCTGCTATGCACCCCCTGAGAGTCCCCAGGCATCAGTGCGAAGTCATACTTTCACCCAACACAGCACCCCATCCCTAAGCGGGAATGCAGCAGTGCTAGGTGCCTGCCAATTGGTCCCAGACTATCAAAGTGAGGTGCAAAGTAGGTGGCGTTCTAGCATGCTGGGAGGTGGCAGCTGCTTTGCAAGGAAGGAAAAAGGAGTCAGTGGGCAAAACCAGCGGCAAGCAGAGCCACTCAGCTCTTCTGGAGAAAGGTTTAACCGTGCGTGCTAGAGCAAAGGGTGATAAATAGGGGTTTGGAGATGGAGATCCCACCTAAGAAAACGAGGCGATCCCTCCACAAGGGATGGCCTTCAGCCAGTGTGCTAGAGATTAGACCATCATAAGCCAGGGACTTTAGTAGCAGAATGTGTCCATATTGGGAGACCAAGAGCTGGAAGGTCAGCAAGCTGCAATGCTCCTTCCCTTGGGTGGGGTTATAGGATAGCTTCCTGCACTGCTGCAGATGGAAGGACTCGAGATAGGTCAGGTGGCAAATAACAAAGGTCACAGGATAAAAGAGCAAATAGAGAACAAAAAAGCAATCCAGTGATGAGACTGATTTGAACTGTGATGGGAAGGGATAAGAACCAGGCACAGAGCCAGGAAGCAAAACGGCTAAAGCAAGAACAGCGAGATAGAGGGAGGAAAGGTCCCCTTCCAAGAGGTCAACACATGGCCACCAGCCACCCAACACCTCATGCTTGGACAAGTTTAATGGCCTGCGTTACATAGGTCAGACTAGAGGTTCTAATGGCCTCTTCTGGCTTGAAACACCCTGAATGTGAAAGTGCAGCGTCACCCAAGCACCCATGGGATGAGCGAATCGCAGCACCTGATGAATCCTGCCCCTTCACATTTCACACCAGGTTGCGAGTGGACAAGGTATCTATTGCTGGGTTGTGTTCCTAAGCAGGACTGCCCCTCCCAGGGCACTGGAGGAGAGAAGCTCCCAGCTCCCTAGAAAAGGGGGTGCTGGGTTCCAGCTTGCTCAGCAGGACTGTACGTGATTTACCCGTTTTGGCTTTCTAGCTAGGGAGGCTACAGGATGTCTCTTAGCAGACGGGAAATGGATTTTCCCTAGATGGATTTTGCCCTGCCTCCCACAGGGCTCTTCCCCAGAGCTCAGCAACAGAGGGGCTAGTGGATACCAGCCAGGAACTTTGTTTTGTGCTGTGGAGTAGGATGTCCAGTCCCTACAGAAAGGAGGATCCAGCAATGGGGATCCCAGAGGTCAGTTAGGATGGGAACTGGCCCACTGACAAGTGGCCAGTTCTCCTTGGCTGGGAAGAAAGGGGCTGTGTGCAGCATAAGTCTGAGGCTTGGCATCTAAGGTAGGGAACATCAGGGCTCAAGTCAGTACAAGGAGGTGGTTTAAACCAGTATTACACAGACCCACTGAACGACAGTCAATGCAATGGCACCAATGACATTTAAGTCACAGACCTGGGCAGAAACTAGACAGGGAAATGCACTGTCAAAACTCCCAGCACTTCCTTCCTAACCGCGCTGGCTGGACAAGTTAACTGAATACACACGTCTCCCTGCCATGGAGAGCGCACCCTGCTCCAGTCATTCTGTTTCCCAGCATTTTTTGCTAGCCATACTATTCCAAAATGAATTTCAACTCCCTTAAGAACAGGCTCAGCCCAAACCTTTGGGCAGATCTGCCCTATCCCCAGAGAGGCGCCTGCAGCGTCCGAGGAGCAAACGAGGAAGTGATCTTCACAGCGCAGAAAGACTAAGCTGGTCTGATTCTACACTACAGCAAGAGCATGGAACTGAGCATGCCCAGACAGCCTCCTGGCCCCAGGAAGAATGCATGCCGCTAGGCCAAAGTTTCAGCCACCCCCAGTATGTAATGGTTGGTTACAAACAGATTGATCTGATTTCAGGACCTGCCACGCTCTCAGACAAAGGGCCCTGTCTCAGACGGGGCCAGCACCAGATGCTGGGTGTAACTCCACACCAATGGAGAGTTTTGCAGTCATGTCCTTATAAGATTTAAGGCTGTAAAATTACAGTTGTAACAGAAGAAAAAATCTGGGGCGTGACGTTTATTATAAATTATCCTACTGGTGTCACTCCCGGTGAGCTCCCGAATCTTTGCCCCGGGATCACAGAGACCCAACCAACCTCTGGACGGCTGCTGAGGTGCATTGGTTTCCTTCTCCACAGGTGACTAGAATCGGAGTCCCGAACTACAGTTTACACGCCACAGCCCGAGGCTGGATTTGCACACTATCGGCGCCATATTCACACACATTAGCACTCCTGGGTCAATCAAAAGCTTTAAGAGACCTAAAGTTAGTACTAATAGTGGAAGGCAGCCTGCTTGTCATGCTGTACTGCATGTACTTCTAAACACCAGACCACTGCTGAACTGAGCTCTGCCAAGCTAGGACCAGACCAGCCCCCTCACAATCCCAGCCAAACCGCCCGTCCATGCCGACGGGAGCGAATGAACAGCCTGGAGTCGAGACGCTCACTGGCCCGCTCCTTGGTAATGCGAATGGGGCTGTTGCCCCAGAGAACACCCCCTCTGCTGTACAACTCACAGGGCTTTGCATCTCGGAGACACACACAGCTTGTAGCTTATTCACAGGTTTAATTTTCTTTCAGAAGTGGACTTGATCCATTGACCAACACCCCCGTTAATGCCTGGTGAGTAACTCCGAGTACCGCCCCGCCCACGCTTGGGTCACATGTCTGATCCAGCATGGCTGCACATCAGCATCTTTATTTGAAAAAAAAAAAGTAATTGACCCCCAAAAATAAATACGGAACAATGCAACCTTTCTGTTGCTCAGGCGCGGATGGAAAAGAGCCCCCTCTCAATTCCAGGTTCCAGCAGTTCCCCACCCCACCCCCCCAGTTCTTGAATCCACAGCATGTGTTTAAAAAATATAATTTTTCTTAATAAGGTTCCATAAAAATACTATTGTTCCTAGTCAAACACAAATATTGCAATATGAAGAGTAACTGCTTTTTTTTGCGCTATAAAACGTGAAAAGGTCTCACACCGATTAATGTAGAAAAAATGCAAGAACTCTAGTATCACAAAAGCCAGTACAAAATGAGCAAGGTGAAAGAATGCCAGTGGCAGGACAGTTCAGGATTCCTTCCCATTTCTACCTAGCTCTTCTTAATAGACTTGTCATCACGGTATCTGAGCGCAGCAGATTCGCTCCCAAATTTAGCCCAATGTGCTTCGTTGCCTCTGGCCTTCTGTGAGCAGCGGCAATAGAGCTGAGCAACAGAGCGCTCATGCCCTCGGGAGGGCGGAGGGCCAACATCCCAATAAATACTCTTACGAGGCTAAAAAACGCTCAACGCTTTAAAACAAACCAACCCATGGATAAGAATTGAAAACTAGGGCATTTTACATAAAATGCATCGTTGTTTTACGTACCCATTAACTGCAACAAATAAGAGGAGCGACGGTGCCAAAAAGCATCTAATAATAAATAGATAAAGATATATACTCCGTATATGGATATGAAATGCCCAATTGGAAAAAACAAACATTTGGTGAGGTCGCCTTTGCCTCTTCCCATCCAGCAGGTGTCACTCTCACCAGATCATGCTCGCTCACCATTTAATTGTGCAACGAAAGATTCCACCTTATTAAACAAGGTGCGATTTAACCAGAGATGGGCTGCCTAATCTCTAGGGAATGCAGAGGGATTAAGAAGTGTCACACCTCTCCTAGCGGAAAGGCGACCTGTGCAAAGGATCCACGCCGCTGCTCATCAGTCGCCTTCAGTTCTCCGAGAGGGAGAGCGCCAACGCAGCCTGCAACGCTGCTTCTTCATCGATATTATAGTCCTGGGAACAAGAAGAGTGAACAGGTCAGAGGGGCTGAGGAGGAGTAAGTGCGTCTCTCCCTGCATGAATGAGCTGTCTGCCCGGGTGCTCGTACCTCCTGTGACATTCCCAAGAAAGGGCCAGAATGCCGAGCGGAAAGAATCTTCACATTGACCTTCCTTTCAGACCTGGACACTGTCAAAACAGCCACATGATTACAAGAAACCTCACCTGTGCAATTACCGCCACCTCAGACAGGCCAGGCTGGGAAGAACAGGACATTAATTTACCTTTCTAAGCTTATTTCTTGCGTGTTAAAAGGACAGTCAAGTTAAACTGATCAGTTCTAGCCTCAGTTTCACTCTCTGGTTTGCCTACACACAGCAGGAAGATGCAGCCAATTGAAAAGGTTTCATTTACAAAGTCAAAAAAGGTTTCTATCAACACCACAATTTTTTTCCCCAATACCCACATTTGGGCACAAGCTACATGACCATGAGGATCCTTTGAAAGATGAGACGTGCAAATATTTCAAAGCTTAGTATCTGTCCTCTGAGGTTAACAGTCACTCTGGAATCTAATCTGCCAAACGATAATGGCAGACACAAACTGGAGTTTATCTACAAGGTCCCTGGAGCAGAACTGCACTGGCAACAGCCTTTGAGGGGTGAGTACCACCCCCACACCTACACAAAGATTAACCATGAGGGAGACCGGCCAGAGTTCTCATTTGCACACCGCACCAGAGAAGGACATGGCACACTGTGGACGTTCCGTATTTCTGAACGGTCTCTGGAGCTCAGCTCCCAACGCCGCCGTGCGAGAGCACGTCTGAGCGAGGGGCTGGACTCAGCCAGCCCAATGTTATCCAACGCTCCTTTTGGGCACATGCCCCACAGCTGTTTATACAACACAGGTATTTGCATCTTGGAGCGTTGCTTCTGGTGAGATGCCAGTCCAGCCTGGCCAGCTTCTCACGAATGGAGATTTTCCTGAGGCTGGCTGGAACAGTGACTACTTGCACAGAATTACCACCAGCTCACTTTTCTCAAGTCCCCAGTGCAGACTGTGAAGGGAGCGCGTGCTGTGCGCCAAAAGGCAGCGTGGGGCCTGCCAAATGCAACCCAACTCCTGCATTAGTGGCTTTACCTCTCTCAAAAATCTTGTTCGTTAAAAATGCATCAAGCTCAGGTGAGATTCAGCCTGCACGTAGAGGCTGGTATGAACTTGACAGCACATTTGGTTGGGACTTTGTAGTCCTAGCAGGTTTTCAGTGACACTTTTCTTGCTCGTTTTCCAGTGTGTTTAAAAGGGACACATGAGCGGATAAAAAACTTACATACTCTTCCTTTCCCAACTCCACTGCCTGGCCTCACTGTTCACAACCTGGCGAAGTTCATCGCTCAGACGAAGCGCCTAGGGGCGGGAATCTGTTTCATTGCGTGCATCTCCAGGTCCTAGCTCCGGGGCCCCAGATCCCTCCCTAGGGCCTCAAGGCACTACGGCAATAATAGAATAATAAAGCAACATACAGCTGACTCCCACAAGTGCAGGCCACAAGAACAAAGCTCAGCCTTCACACAGGACCCCTCCCCCAACCCTCCTGTGCGCATGTGTCCTGCTAGGGGAACTTCCTACAATTCAGCACACAGCCTGTTGCCGAGTCTTGCTTCGCCATTCCAACATGCTGTTTTGTCTCAGTATAGATGTGATTCTATCTAAGAGGCAGAAGTTATTTCAAGGCCACTTAGCTGGTTGGGACAGACACCTGCGATACAGAAGAAAACCTTTCCCCTTCCGTTCCCCCACTAAAAGATGCCAGTAACTGATAGCTCAGCATGAAAACTGGGCAAAAATTGCACACAAAAGTGGCGTTCTCATATGGGCCAGCCACATGTGAAGCCAACGCCAGCTGATTAAGGGCTGGAACGTGGTCAGTGGGAACAGCCAGGGCCCTAAGCGACTTGAACTTTGATTTGTGGCAGTACCCACCACAAAGGTGTCATAGGAGAACTTGTGCCTGTGTAGGAGATGCTGCAGGAAGTTGGCGCTCTTGTAGCTGGGGTCCCCCCAGGGCATCGCTGAACAGACTGGGCACACCTAGAACGTACAGGGGAGGAAAGGGAAGTCACAAGACCAGCAATGTGGTGTAGTTCTTGGAACCCTGACTGCCACCCACAGCCCAAATACTAGATTTCCTTTTTAATTTCTATCAGTCAGAGGCAATTTCTGCAAACACCCTCTTCAAGAGAGGCTGTACATCTACACAAGCTGGAGAGCTAGTTACAGAGTATAAAAGAAGAATCAAAATCACTGTCTGTGTAAGGGCCTTCTTTTACTGTGACAGTCTGAGGCCTGGTTCTTAGGCTAAGGCCTTCGGCTAAGCAGCAGAGGCCAGCCATAAACTGGGAAGTGAACGGTCACATCCTCCCATTCCAAACTAGTCACATGGAAATAAGGTGCTATCCAATCCTGTCCTGATATTCCCATCACCTCCAGGGAAAGGGAAGAGCCTAGAAGATATAAAAGGAAACTTAGTTTGATAGCATCCTGTCTGGCAAGAACTCACTTATCAATAACTGGGATGTGAAATCCTCATTTCTGTATTGTTCTATCACTGTAGTCTCCACTTTCCTATTGTTTGTCTGTATAATCTCTGTCTGGTTCTGTGATTGTTTCTGCCTGCTGTATAATTAATTTTGTTGGGTGTAAACTAATTAAGGAGGTGGGATATAATTGTTTAAATAACCATGTTACAGTATGTTAGGATTGGTTAGTAAAATTTCAGTAAAATGATTGGTTAAGGTATAGCTAATCAGAACTCAAGTTTTACTATACAGTTTGCAGTCAATCAGGAAGTAAGGGGGGGGAAAGGGGAACAGGACTGGACGTGGGGGAATTGGGATCATGTTTTGCTAAGGGGGGGGATGGGAACAGGGAATGGGAACAGGGACACAGGCAAGGCTCTGCGGTGTCAGAGCTGGGAAGGGGGACACTGAGGAAGGAAACTGGAATCATGCTTGCTGGAAGTTCACCCCAATAAACATCAAATTGTTTGCACCTTCGGACTTTGGGTATTGTTGCTCTCTGTTCATGCGAGAAGGACCAGGGAAGTGAGACGGTGAAGGAATAAGCCCCCTAACAGGCACATGCAACTGTGGGAATGGTGCGTGAAAGTGACAGAGTGCTGAGAACCCTCGGGGATGCTCTAGTGGACTAAAGAGGTGTTTGCAATCTGGAGATGGTCCCTTTTAGCACTGATGAGTGTTGAGCACAATAGGCTCAGGACCAGAATGGGACACAGGAAATATGATCACTCAAGTGCAGAGGGTTCCCTGCCAAAAAGCTGTGATCCCTCTGTGAGCTTAAAGGCACGCTGCATTTAGGGACACAGAAGAAGCTCCCGCCTCAGAAGCACAAGAGGCCCTTAAAAGTCACAGCCTATTGTAGTGGAAAGTGAGTGGCAAAGCAAAACCATTAGAGTTAGGGAGAGAGCACTGAAATCTAGGCTTAACCCAGTTCTTGCTCTGCAATGCACCTCGAGCAAAGCTAATAGATCCAGCTCCGTGTCTGCCTGTCAAAGAGATTTAACAAAGATTAAATGAGCTAGAAATGCAGATAGTACTTTATGCCCAGAAGCAGATGTGTGCGCCTGTTGACTTTGAACAGGGGATTGATTAAAACACGCAGAGACTTCCAATTCACTGGAGGTTACCCCGCTCCCATTCTCTGCCTAGCCAGAAGTTCACGAGCACAGAACCGGACACGGAAATCAGGGCCGCGGTGCCAAACTCTCGCCAGTCTGCCCGAGGAAAGCTCACCACTTTGTTGGGGTCATTGCGGTGGTTCTCCATGCAGTGCTTGACCAGCTCCTGCTGGTCCAGGTTCCGGGCTCCACAGTAAGGGCAGACAAAAGTGGAACGGTTTGGAATATTGCTAAAAAGAAACAGCAGTCAAGAATTCAACACAACAGAGACCCACAGGGAAGAGGACAGGTGAAAACTGAACGGGCTTCACAGAGACAAGCCAACCCCAGCGGACTCCAAAGTATCTGATACACCATGAGTCACTCCCTCACTACGAGCACCAAACACCACCTTAGACTGAAGGAAAAGATTTTGATCACATGCTGATGCACCTCCAGAAGCTTCAGTGGAATTACTCTATATTTGCATCACGGTCAGTGAGAGCAGAATCAAGTTCAAAGAGTTTTTGAAGTCTACCATATCTATTTTACCAGCCACACAGTTTACTTTCTGCATCTCTCCCAGCTGGCAAAAGAACAGATTAGTCAGTTTCCCTTTTGTTTTCAGGCAGTTTCTAGTCTATTCCCCCAGGTTCTCAGGCAGGAGAGCAATGCTGCACAATGTTAGAGCTGCAAATGGTGCAGGGGAGTCTGATTTGTTTAAGAAAAAGCTTTTCCATTGGATTTTTTTTTAAATCATGTAGACATTTGTGTTGGGTCAGGTTTTGGAAAAGCCTATTTCGAAATCCCTCTACAATTCAAGGCCAGATTTGACCTGACAATTTCTGGTTCATCTTGTGCACTGTTTAAATAGCAGTTTGTTACAGAAAACAAGATGGGAGGATTCCCCTATGAAGTGGTTGAATTTGGTATTTTAATACCTGGGAATGGGCTGGGAAGTTGGGACCACTGGAACGAACTTTGGGCAGTTGGCCATCTGCTCTTGAACCTTAGCGCAGGATGAAACGTGGGATCTCATCTTCGCTAGGGTCACCTAGAAAGACAAATAGAGGGAGAAAAAAGAAATAGATCATTGGACAGCCAGGACAATCTTTGAGAACTCCAAGGAGCAAGGGATGCATTTCTCCAGAAAGAAGAAAACAAGGCAGATGCCCCACTCTCAAGCAAACCAGTACATTCGAGAGAGCAGCCTCCCCAAACGCTTTCTGACAGGCGCCAGAATACAGGAGACCACTAGGATTATTGCACATCAGTCTGCACCAATGTGGAATTGCTGGGCCAAAGCGTGTCTCGTTATAGCCAACTAAAACAATCAACCAACCAGCTCCAGTGAGGAGATGCAGGATTTCGGGGGAATGGGGTGGGCTAGTCTAGCTGATCCCAGAGACTGCTAAGAAAGCCCATTTCCTTTCCATAAGACCAAAGCAAATCATGGCAGAGCTCTTGCCCTTCAAGGCAACCCAACCCTTACAGTCAAGTTCTCAACAAGGAACAGAAATGCCAGGCTCAAAGGTACACAGGGAGTTCTGGAGTTATTCACTTGACAGCAAGTGAGGCGTTGGAGCAGCAGAGGGAAAGGGTCTCAGTCCCCGAGGTGACAGCAGTCCACATCACAAAGCCACCACAACTGAACAACTTTACTGCCAGTCTCAGAGGCACCCAGGTGGCCCCTTCACGGCAGGGCTGAGGCATGATGGCAGGACAATGCCCTAGTTAGACCTACTCTCTGCTGTGTTCTCTCGGGCTGTCAATCCAGCTTCTTTCACCAGCTCTAAAGAGAAGAACATCCCACTCTGTAAGGCTGCTCATAAACTAGAGATGAAACACCAGCTGCACCACTTGGGGTTTGTCCCAAGTCTCTCTGTTGTTTTAATAATGGCACTAGTCTACTGCCAAAGGGTGTTAGGACAAAGATGTTTCATCTGAGCACAGCACCATCTCACAGCAGGCAGCAAAGCCGGTATAGCTCAGATATCTCACAGCCCTTCCTGCAGGGGCCCTCTGGGTTCATAAGCACCAACAGCGCAGGATTTCACCAGGGCCATGTACCTAAGGTCTCAAGTTGAACAGCTCTGCGTGTGAAACTCAGCCAGCCAACGAGGAGATCCCCCGGGTGGAACCACTAGCTGGAGCTTTACCAAGTAGTTTGGGTTCCAGAATTTGATCTGCTTTGTGAGGAGTGTTCTCTGGAGTCTAAACATCTGTGTTAAATTCAGTGGCAAAACACTACGGGAACACAGAGTGAAGGTTGCTTGGGAGTATGTCCCCTTGCAGAACACGGAGTTGAGCAAAACTCAAATTTAGAAAAGCAGGAAATCCACAGTTAAGGAGCCCAAACAATCTTAACTCTGCCGTCTTCCAGCAGTGGCCCAATACACACCGGCCCCATTACTCTGCCAACCCAGTGTTACGGAAATGTACAAGCTCTTCACCTACTTCTACAACCCATTCACTCTCACCCACAGGATTCCATCAACACAGGGGTTCTCAAACTGGGGGTCGGGATCCCTCAGGGGATCGCAAGCTGTCAGCTCCACCGCAAACCCCGCTTTGCCTCCAGCATTTATAGTGGTGTTAAATATATTAAAAAGTGTTTTTAATTTATCGGGGGTGGCACTCAGAGGCTTGCTATGTGAAAGGGGTCATCAGTACAAAAGTTGGAGAACCACCGATCGAACACTGAGCATGTTCATTTTAGGAAGTTCGACCTTTAAACAGAAGTCTTGACACAACCTTAACTACAGCAGCGCAACCTTACCACTAGGATATGCACCGGTGCTGAGGAATTAACGCTCCCACGTCAGGTCTGCACCACTGCTCAGCCAGCAGTAAACTCCCTAACAAGATCTAGGCATGGAGCTGTGCTGATTCCAAATACAGGAGTGGGGGAGATGATCGTTACAGGGAAAGGATGAATTTTAGTAGAAACCTGACGACAGGTGTCTTCTAGAAAGGGTTAAGCAACTGAGGGAGAAAATAAGGGCCCGGGTTCCCTTTTTAAAAGATGCATCCACTTAATAAAATACTGACTTGGCCTGCAAGAGAGCAGCGCTAATACTTCATAAACATTCCCGATTTAAGCCTCAGCACCTCTGATGTAGGAAGCATTATCCCCATCGTCTAGATGGGAAACCGAGGCAGAGTGAGGGTAAGTGACTGACTCAAGGGGACACTGTGACTCTGTAACAGAGCTAGGACCAGAACGCAGCTCTCCTGACTCCCATTCTGGTTTGGAGTACAAGGCCGCCCTTCCTGCTATTTGATCGCCTCCCGACGGGAGCAAAAGTCAGGTTTTCTTATCGTGGTGGGGCACCCCCCTTTATTGTGCTGCCCTGAGGTTCCAAGCCACATGCCTCATAGTGGAGCATCCCACTTGCCTCCCATCCACAATCTTTGGGGATGCAGGAAGTAACCCCTGAAACAGATACTGCGCTCAGACATAAACCAACACTCATCTGGGCATGGACAAAACCTTGACTAGTACAATGGGCCACCCGAGGTGTCACCCATACCTGTCCTGCCCCCACAATACCAGGTATGGGATAGTCACGACTGGACCCGTTCAGATGGATTACCTTCTTACTGCACCCTCTGCAGGGAGCCTTATAGGAGGACAACTGCTTCTCCACATTGGAGGCCTTCTCCACCTTTTTGGGGTCAAAGGGCATGCGGCAGAGCGGGCAAAGAGGAGATGGCACTTGGAGACATGGCTGCAAACATTCCCCGCAAAATCTGGAGGAGAAACAAAACCATTAAGTTGCTCAGAGGAGAACCATTATTTATCACAGCCCAGGGGAGGAGAGGAAAGGACCCCGTGGCATTTTGGTTCCCCCGCACATGCCCTCTGACACACCTACTCATAGGAAGCCCTGCCCACTGCCTCCTTGGGGGTGCAGGAATTGATCCCACACAGATCAACGGAACTGGTTTCTCCTCAGACATTAGGAAGCCGGCAGGAGCTTTTTGGTAGCCACCAAGGATCTAGTAACACCTACGAGACCTTGGGACATGGAAACGGTTCCTCCAAGTAGATCCAGCACATAGGCCCAATAGGCTGAACTACCTCAGTGCACATCAATGCGCTACTAATACGCAGCTATCAGCAACTCCTGGCTCCTGTTTCAAAAGCAACACACTGTGCATCTGAGTTGCAGGCCTCATCCAGCCACCCCACTCCACTTTATGGGGTCATGTGGGGGGCTCATAGGCCAGCTGGAGCAGAGACTTGAGACTTTCACCTACTTGTTCCTCCTGTCCACTACTCTCCTGTTGTAGTTTGTTACCTCCCTCCTGCATAGTCTAGACACTTTCCTTAATTCCCCAAACTAGTCACAGGGCTACTGAACCTACTGGCCAATTTGCCTTCTCCAGCAGCTTCTCCCTACCATCTGAAACCGGATGCTCTATACATGCAGAGACTTCTACGAGTACCTCCAGAGACAGAGCTACCAGTGCACCCAGCCAGGCTGCAGTGGCCAAAGGTCCGAAGGGAAGGATCTGGATTTGTCCAGAACAGATAGCTTGGGGGCAGGGCTTCTAAGCGAGGGACTTACACAGAGCTGAACGTGTCCGTTGCATGCATGACCGCAACAGACCAAACACGCTCAGGTTGTTTCCCCCACAGGAAGGCAGGTTTCCTCCCCAGGAGCCAGCGAGCATGTGTCAGGCTGCAGCCAATGTAGCATCTGCAGGGGCTGACCTGATGTGGTTAAGAAGTTCAGGCTGTGCAAAAAGGTCTGGCTTTGCATTTACCCCGCCCCGTGGCCTCTCACAGAAGGGTATCTTATGCTAGAATGAACGAGGTTTCAGATCACGTGCACAGGCTGGTGCTGAGAGCTAGTGATGCTGTCGGGGACAAAGTCAGCCCCTCTGGATCCTTGGTTCCCAAGCCTGCAGGAATTAGGAGTGAGACAGTCAATGGACTTGGCCCTTGGGGAAGGGGACACCCTTTTACCGTCTGGTCCTTCATTAAGGAAAACATCTCCTGCATTGACACAGTGAGTGAGGTTGGTTTGTTCCAGGCTGTTTCTGCCCACAGCTGACTGACATACTGCAGTGATGGGGGCCAGAGGACGACAGAGGTGTTCAGCTAACCAGACAACAGAGGCATGCAAGTGACATTCTTGCCACACTGCTCCTTTAAACCAACACAGAGTACCTGGACGCTAACAAAGGCCGGAGTTAGGTCTGCTTCTGCTCATGAAACCGTCCATCCAGGAATTCACCTGTGCCCCAGGGTTACACTTGCAAGTCCAAGTGAGGACCTACCAACGTGACTGCCTTGCCACGGCAAGTGCAGGGTTAAATCTCCACACACCAATTTAGAAACATCCAGACTTCAAATGCTGGAGAGAAGTGACCACTCTCTGGGGCTGAGCAGCACCGTGAGAACCTACCGCAGCTGACCTGGGCCAGGCCAAAGGGACGTTGGGAAAACAGCAGTTAGAATGAATGACGGGTGCATCGCCTCGAATGTCAGGCCTGTCTGTAGACGTGTAGTGAGAAGGAGCGTTCGGGGGGTACGTGCCAGAAAGCAGACAGGAGCCTGTTGCCCTTTGCAGACTCCATGCTGCACTACACAGCATCACACAAATAAGATCTAATTGATCTCCATGTGTACCCAGGCACAAAATACGAGCTGGGAAAGAGTGCTCCGCTCTGAACCCCAGACGAAGGGCAGGAAGCATTAGAGCAGTGATCCGGAGACCCACAGCAAGGCAGCAGCACCAGGGAATGTGCTTTCTCTGCAGATGGTCACGCAATGATTTTCAAAAACAAGCCATTTAGGACTTCACGGGAGGGAAGTAATAGGCCAGGACACACTGAGATTAGGCTGGGGATCACCTCCTCTCAAATCACAGAATACCAGGGTTGGAAGGGACATCAGGAGGTCATCTAGTCCCACCCCCTGCTCAAAGCAGGACCAATCCCCAGACAGATTTTTGCCCCAGATCCCTAAATGGCCCCGAAGGATTGAACTCACAACCTCTGGGTTTAGCAGGCCAATGCTCAAACCACTGAGCTATCCCTCCCGCCCAAAGTTCTTATGCCTGCAGAAGCAGGGACCTCAAATCAAGTGCTGGAGAGGAAATTCTGGGAAATAAACTTTTCTACTGGAAACAGACCTCTGGGCTACGGGGGAGTGGGGGAGACAAAAAGGGCAAATGGCAAATCCCTCCTGGTAGCACCCCAGCCTTTCCACTGTGAACAGATCTGGCCGGAGCGGAACAGCTAGCCGGCCGTACCTTTTTATCTTGAGCAAAGGGAAAAGTGTAGACATCTGTAAAGATGAGCTGGGATCCCTGCTGAAAATAAACTGGAAACTATAGTTTGCAGGCCTTGGGAGCTGTGCTCCGGCTCCGCTCCAGCTCCAGGCAAAAACCTGCAGCTCCACTGCTCCGGAGCTGCTCCGCTCCAAAGCCCTGGTAGTTTGAGCCTGGAAAGTTTCCAGACAGCTATATTAAGAACCCCCCCCTCCCTTGCTCATCCAAGACATGCTCAACAGCTCTGAAATAGACAAAGAGAAGCTGCAATGAATCCATAATTCTTTAAGGTCAACATGCAATCGGTTCATTGTCTGCTCCCCAATAACACAGAGTGGAGTTCACCCAACACCGCCTTGCCGCCCATGACTAACTCTTGGAGTGGGGTTGGATGTTTCAGTTTAGACCTAGGTGGGAAATGTTTTTATTGGTCCCATGAATATTTGAGAGATGGAAACTCCCCCCCCCCCCATCTCAAATTGGGACGAAAAGTCAAAATCTCAAACTTCTGCACTAAAACATGGATTTTTTTCACGTTTCAGATCAATCAGAACGTCTCGTTTCGACTTTACCTTTCTTCTCCACCCTGTCCTACTTTAATTAGCTGAAATTTCAAAACGAAAGGTCATTTTGAACCAGACAACCAGAATTTTTATTTTTGAAAATGTCAAAAAAAAAAACGTGGCTCCATCATGTGCTCCCTGCGCAACTCCAAGCAAGTTGCTTCATCTCCTTGTCGCAGTTCCCTATTAGGAAATACTATCAGCCCCATCTTGCATTCTTCCTACCCTTTGCCTGTCTTGTCTACTTAGCTAAGCTCTTCAGGGCAGGGACTGTCTCACTATGTGGTTACACAACACGAAGGCCTTGCCTCAGTTGGGGCCTGCAAGCATGATGGTAATACAAGCACATGATAATGCAGAGCACATTGGTACGTGCCAGTTCCCACACCCACCTCATGCCACTTAGCTAGTTTCCTGCCACTGGCATGACATCCTCAACGACCCCCCCTGCTTGGTGCAAAGATGGACTCTCTCACAGAGTAAAGGCAGCGGGTGTCCCCAAAAGCTGCACTTCCTGCCAGTCTCTCTGGATCAGTGGCATGACCAGAGGGTATTAGATACATATGTACAAGCAGCTCCTGCTAGGAAGCAGAGTTCACATGGTCACTACTCTGCTCCTGAACAAAAGCAGGAGTCACCAGTGAACCTGCCTTCCACCCAGACTCCTCTCCTCAGCAGATTCCAATGCAGCACATTGCACAGAGGCAAGGACCACATGATCCTCTCAGAGTCTGTTAGCACAGGCAGCTCGCCAAGAGTCCAGCCCATTGGACAGGCAGGGTGAGGTACCAAGTTAAGTAGTTTGGTCACCGACTCAAAGGCACTTTGGTCAAATAAACCCACAGCTTCTCCACATCCCTCCCCAATGCTGCCTTTGCCATCACTACTGACTACTGTCTCTCGGGCTCAAGTTCTGGCTCCCACAACGTTTTCCTAGTGAAGACAAAATCTAAAGCCCTCATGGGCACAGTGGTCACCTCTCCTTAACTCCTGCAATCTGCTCGCAGGTCTCCCTGCTTCTCCCTCCAGATGCTGCTAGTAATCTTCATCATGTCGCCAACCCTGCGTGCGGACTCTACCATTCCCCACAAAGCATAAGCACAGGGTCTTCAAAGCTCTGCTCACCCACAGCCTCATTCCCGCCTACTCCCTCATGGGGACCCAGCCCCCACCCATTTCTTCCTTCCATTCTGACCCAATGCTGGGATGACAGCCCCCTCCTCTTCACAGCAAAGCTGTCCAACATTGTCCCCTGCAAGATTTCTACCTGTAACTGGTGCATACACCACTGTATCCACAGGAGGGATAGGTACAGTGATAGACATGGCTGCACTCCACATCATTCTCAATCATTACTGCAGGCAGGCCAAATCCACCCCAGTGACCCAAAGAGGACCAGACCAAAAGGAGGACTCCTGTGGGAGTCACCATTGCAAGGCTAGGTACCAGAACAGCAAGCTCGTTGGGGCCGGCATTGTCTCCTGCTCCGCTGGCCCAGTGCTGACACTGAAGCTCAATCAATAGAAGGAATGCCACTGGGACAGAGGGAGGCCTAAAATTGGACCGGCCTGGTTTGATGTAGGAGCACGCACTGCGGAGTCCCTCCGCTCTGCTCTGTTGAGAAAGCCCCGTTCTGAACCGAGTCTTGGAATTGCTGATCCTGTCTGGCTCATCAACAGGCAAGGTGAGCAATGGCCGGAGGCCGAGGCCTGCAGACCTTGTCATTGGTCCGGCAGAGAAGGGGCAATTTTAAACGGCAGTCTGTGATTTGGAGAGGCTGGACATTTTTCAGGCTCTGAAGGAAATTCAAGAAGAGCTTTGGGCCCCATCAGCCTGCTGAGGTGTCTTTAAACTGTTTACTTCCCCAGGGGAACACGGCTCAGAATTAAGCATTTGGAAATAGTCAAAGGTGCCTGTGTTCCCGGTTTGATTTAACAGTCTTTCACACACCACCACTGTACAGAAAACTCACACCACAGGAGAGAGAAGACAGCAGGCCAGGCCCTGTCATTTGCAGTCCCCCAAACAGTTAGCCTTCCCATCCACCCTCAGGCGATGCTCAGTCTGAAAACGCAGCCCAGACAGTGCACTCCCTGGAACTGCAGAGCAAAGCTTATCAGCTGCACGTTTTTCCATTGCTGGTGAAATCAAACCACCAAGCTACAGTTGTCTACCAGCAGGAGTGTATTTTACATGAACAGAACCACCTAGACATCTGTCTGCTACACCTGTAACCAGGGGTTTGTACCCTATCTCCACCCGCAGTCCTCCCTTTCCCAATGAGTGTAATGTCCTTGATCAACAAGCGAGGGCTTGTCTACACGGGCAAGTTTTGGCCCCAAAACTGCCTTCTGGCGACAAAACAGCAAGAGCGTATACACTACAATGGGACTTTTGTCGCGAAAAACACCCAGTTTTGGTGACAAAAAACATCCACCCCAGGAGACTTTTGTCTTTTCCCCTCCCTTTAATGTCGACAAAGAGCCAGTGTAGACACTGCTGATTGCTTTGACTACAGAACTGGCTTCCGCCAGTATCCCACAAGGCATGCCCGGATTGCTCAGCTCAGTGTTTTGATCTCCTGCAGGCATGCGCCCCTCCCTTTCAAAGCTCCGGGAAGTATCTGTGTGCGGCTCCCTTTGGGGAGCCAACAAAGAGCAAAACCCTGGAATGCTCCTGTTCTGCCCAGCACTAGGGACACGACTGCTGCTGCAGGGGGAGGGGAACAGTCTGGGGTGCTGCTTTGCCAGTCCTCAGCACGGATGCTGTTCTGGCAGCTGAGGGGGCTGTGGGACAACTCGGAGAGAATCCCAAGATGCGCAGCGATCAGCTCTTCCTTCCCACAACCCTGCACTGTGGGATACATACCCACAGTGCATTGCTCACCCTGTCCATAATGGTGTCCCCAATGTGGACATGATCTGTCAACAGAGGGAGCAAGTGTGAACACCCTTTGGCGATTTTTGTTTTGTCGACTTTTGGGTGTCGACATAAGTTTTGTCAACAAAACTTGGTAGTGTAGACAAGCCCCGAGGCGCTCTCGCAACTTGTTTTGCCAAGAAGGGACCTGTCCTTTGTGGGGTTTCCCCATGAGCCTCTTAGCAGATTCAGATAACAATACAAGCACAGGGCACTACAAGGCTCCATAGTTTCTGCTGGTGTCATCATTAGCAGACACTCCTTTCACTCCAGCTGCCATTTTATTATGCAATGCTCGTTCTGCCCTCACACACACTGCTGAAGTGCCCGTCACTGGCGCACCTGGGTGGCAGCTCATGGAATACCCCCCATACCATCAATGTGGGCCCCACCCCTAGCTTAGCTATTTACATTGAGGAGGTGATGAGGGGAGAGTGAGGTAAAGTCCAAGATGGTGAAGAGGCAGTAAGTTTTGCTGTTTCGTTCAGCATTGCCAGTATGGAAACTACTTCCGGTTGTAATGAGAAGGGAAAAATCAAGGGACGGTCTAGGAAATGCTTCCTTCCAGGCACCCTATAAATGTCGCTGTTCCCCCCGTGCCCTAGATCAAAACAAAACCCATGGAACATGACATTTGCTAGCACTGAACATAAGAAAAGCCACACTGGGTCAAACCAAAGATCCATCTAGCCCAGTATCTTGTCTTCTGACAGTGCCTTCAGAGGGAATGAACAGAACAGGGAATATCAAGTGATCCATCCCCGGTCACCTATTCCCAGCTTCTGGCAAACAGAGCCTAGGGGACACAGCCCCTCAAGCTGCCTTCTGTCACTTCCCATCCCGCCTTCATCTCTTGCCCAATTAGACTGTAAGCTTTTCAGCGCAGAGCTCTTCCGCCAAGCACTTTGCATGTTGCCGATTACCACACAAGCAAACCACCACCGTCAGTATAAGTAGTGTTTGCTCCAGAGTTAAAATAGATCAAAACAAGTAGTGCATGTTCTGACATTTACAATTGCCTCACGCTCTGGGGAATCTAGTCATAAGACATATGCACAGAAAGGTAGTTTTAAGGAACTGGGTGACTCAGCTGTTAGATGATCTGATACAACAACATAAGAAGCTGCCAATCACGCAACGCCCAAACAGACTCCGAACAAAGCTGAAAATTCAATCGCTCCATTCAAGACAAGCACCCCATCGCTCACGAGCCCCTAGGGCGAAATCTGGCCCATGGGAGAGTCAGGAATGGACAGGACAGGGCATTTTGTTTTACACTCACATTCAACCCCATGGAAAAAAATCAACCAACGCCCCCCTAGGCCAGGCTGAAAGCCGGGCTGGCTCCGCACAGGGCGGGCAGGGGTCGATGGGAGAAGAGGCTCCAACCCCAGGTTGGGGTGGGCTGGGAGGGGGAGGGAGGTGATGGGGGGGTCCCATGGGTGCCCCCAAGAAGGGGTGGGGGCCTGGGAGGAGGAGGAAGGTGATGGGGTCCCATGGGTGACCCCGAGAAGGGGTGGGGGGATGGGAGGGGGGAGGGAGGTGATGGGGTCCCATGGGTGCCCCCGAGAAGGGGTGGGGGGATGGGAGGGGGAGGGAGGTGATGGGGGGGTCCCATGGGTGCTCCCGAGAAGGGGTGGGGGGATGGCAGGGAGGTGATGGGGGGGGTCCCATGGGTGCCCCCGAGAAGGGGTGGGGGATGGGAGGGAGGTGATGGGGGGGTCCCATGGGTGCCCCCGAGAAGGGGTGGGGGGATGGCAGGGAGGTGATGGGGGGGTCCCATGGGTGCCCCCGAGAAGGGGTGGGGGATGGGAGGGGGAGGGAGTTGCTGGGGGTCCCATGGGTGCCCCCGAGAAGGGGTGGGGGGATGGGAGGAGGAGGGAGGTGATGGGGGGGTCCCATAGGTGCCCCCGAGAAGGGGTGGGGGGATGGCAGGGAGGTGATGGGGGGGTCCCATGGGTGCCCCCGAGAAGGGGTGGGGGGATGGGAGGGGGAGGGAGTTGATGGGGGGGTCCCATGGGTGCCCCCGAGAAGGGGTGGGGGGATGGGAGGAGGAGGGAGGTGATGGGGGGGGTCCCATAGGTGCCCCCGAGAAGGGGTGGGGGATGGCAGGGAGGTGATGGGGGTCCCATGGGTGCCCCTGAGAAGGGGTGGGGGGATGGGAGGGGGAGGGAGGTGATGGGGGGGGTCCCATAGGTGCCCCCGAGAAGGGGTGGGGGGATGGGAGGGGGAGGGAGGTGATGGGGGGGTCCCATGGTGCCCCCGAGAAGGAGGGGGGGATGGGAGGTCCCATGGGTGCCCCCCGAGAAGGGGTGGGGGGATGGAGGTGATGGGGGGGTCCCATGGGTGCCCCCGAGAAGGGGTGGGGGGGATGGGAGGAGGAGGGAGGTGATGGGGGGTCCCATGGGTGCCCCCGAGAAGGGGTGGGGGGATGGGAGGGAGGTGATGGGGGGTCCCATGGGTGCCCCCGAGAAGGGGTGGGGGGATGGGAGGGGGAGGGAGGTGATGGGGGGGTCCCATGGGTGCCCCCGAGAAGGGGTGGGAGGATGGGAGGGGGAGGGAGGTGATGGGGGGGGTCCCATGGGTGCCCCCGAGAAGGGGTGGGGGGATGGAGGTGATGGGGGGTCCCATGGGTGCCCCCGAGAAGGGGTGGGGGGATGGAGGTGATGGGGGGGTCCCATGGGTGCCCCCGAGAAGGGGTGGGGGGATGGGAGAGGGATGATGGGGGGGTCCCATGGGTGCCCCCGAGAAGGGGTGGAGGATGGGGGGGGAGGGAGGTGCTGGGGGTCCCATGGGTGCCCCCGAGAAGGGGGTGGGGGGATGGGAGGTGATGGGGGGGTCCCATGGGTGCCCCGAGAAGGGGTGGGGGCCAGGCGCTCAGGCGGGGGCCAGGCGGATCCGGGGGGGGGTTATGGGCTCCAGGGTGGTTTCTTCTCTACCCCCCGGCCCGCTCCCCAGCGCCCGGCCCCGCTCACGTGTGGCCGCAGCCCGCGATGCACACGGCCCGGTGATACACCTCCAGGCAGATGGGGCAGCTGAACTGCGCCTCCAGCGTGTCGGGGGCGGGGCCGGCGGGCGGCTGCTCCCGCGGGGTCCCGCCCGGGCCCGGGGCCTGAGGCCGCTGCTGGGCCGCGGAGACCAACAGGCTCCGGAACATCGCGGCCGCCATGAGGGAGGGGCGGGAGCGCGGAGGGCCCCGCGCATGCGCGCGTCATCGCGGCGCGCCTCATCCTCATCACCGCGCGCTCGGCGCGGGGCGGTGACGTAAAGGGGCGCGCCGGAAGCGGGGCCGGGGACCGGGCGTCACGTGGGGGAGGGGAGCGCTGCCGCCATGTGCCAGGCGCAGGAGGAGTACGGGGGCTGCGACCAGCCCCGCAGGCGGCCCCGCGTCAGGTGAGAGCCCGGCCCCCCGCGGGGGGAGGGACCGGGGTCCCCCGGGGCCTCGCTGGGCTGTGGGGGCCGGCGGGGGTGGCCCGGCTCAGCCGCTGTCCAGCGTTAGCCAGGGCCGGCCAAGGCCCATTAACCGCCCCCTCGCCTGGCCGCAGAGACAGCGGGGACGGGAGGCCGGCTGGAGCCTGGGCCAGGCCAACTCTGGCCTTGGTGCCCGCGGCCTGCCCGGCTCCCTTGAGCCGCAGAGCGGGATTTAGGGGGGACATTGCCGAGTCTATACTGGGGGCTAGGCCGGCGTAGCCACGGTGCTCAGTCATGTGGATTTCTCACCCCCCTGAGGGACATAGCTATGCCAGCCTACACCCTGAGTACAGACCAGGCCTGGGGTGTTGATCGGTGGGCGTGGGGGGCTTATAATGCCCAGCACAATGGGACACTGCTCCTCACTGGGGCCTTTGGGTGCTACAATACCTAGGTATATAGCCACAAAGGTGACCATTACCTTCTACTGTAACAATTTTACTCACGCCTTAGTGCTTTGGCCCTTCAGAGGAGAGAGAAATTGCAGGGTGCCCCTGGACCTCATCTGGCCAGATTATCACATGGCCACAATTGACATGGCACGACTGCAGCTGTGTATGTGCAAATACCAGCTTGAACACGTGCCTCCAGATTTGTGCTTTGAAAACGGGACCTGACATAATTGACATGTGGACTGAGATTTTGTATAGTTGGAGGTGGTAACTGGTCAGCTCCAGGGCTAATAGTATAACGTAGCCTTTTACTGCTAGGCCACTGGTTGCGCTACCACCTCCCGTGCGTACACAACCTCAGCATTTCAGTCTCTCTAGTTCCCACATCAACCCCAGATTCATTTATTAAAAAAATACAATTGCACTACGCCCATCCTTCACCTCCGTACTTACAAAGCACCTGGTATCTTCAAAGTGTTTAAACAAGCTGATTGTGGTTTGCATTGCTCTTTGCGTGAAGGCGGTCCCTAGAGTGGTAATCGGTTCGCTTTGATTGTCTTTCCCCAGCTGTGCGCAGAAGTGCATGAAGTGCAAGGAGGCCTCGCCTGTGTTAGTCATTCGTGTTGGAGATGCCTTTTGCAAGTAAGAGCGAAACAGCCATAGTGATTTACAAGAAAAAACCCTGTTCAGAAGGCCAGAACATTCCCATCTTAAGATCCTCATTTACTGATCTTTATAAATCTGTTTGAAATAGGGCTGTATATGAGGAGGGTTGCAAGAGAGATTCAAACCAACTAGATAATAAAGAGCACAACAGTTGTGTGCAGCAGACTGAACTCACTCAGGAGTGTGGGGAGTTGCCCTGTAAGGCCCTTGCTTTGGATTGGCATCATTTTGTTTCTGCACAGACCCAATCACTGCCATTGCATGCAAGAGATACTGTGATGCAGGGCCCTAGTTGTGGAGAAATGGGGTATGAGCGTAGGAAAAGGGGGAGGGGGTTCACCTTTTTTTAATTTTGGAAAACAGATCTAATCTGCCCCATATTGTTTTTATCTGAATCTCGGAAGTTGATTTGTTTGAGCTCTGCAGGCCAGGTTTTGGAATGCTTGGGTTTGCAGTTGCGTAGGCAGTTTGTACGGGTACTACTGTGACTGAGAGTACAACCCAAGCAACTGCGCGCACACAATGATCAGAACTCCAGTTCCAGTTAACAGTGGGCATGCACATACCTGCATGCCTACGGTCTTTGCAAACGTGGCGTTCTAGCGCCTTGCGCACATTTGTACCCTGACCGCTCTGAACTGAGGCTGGGGATCAAATTACCTCTCCATGTGTCTGGCTTAACTTGACCATTTATAAAGCAGCAAACCCTTTTAAGTTGATACCTGTCTTGTACAACGGAACTTTTTCCTCTTGGGCTTTTTATTTTGTTTGTGTTTTGGCTCAGAGGGCTAGAGAGGGATCCAGTCCAGCAAGCATGGTTTCTCAGACTAGCTTTAAAATGGATCTTCACTGACTTCTAGGTCCCCACACTGGAACTGTCTTGCTGTCAGACAGAAGCTAATTGATGAAATCTTAAGGGGAACTCATTGACTGACTTCCCTGTCGGGCAGGGTAGCAGGCAGTTCCCAGTGCCTCCCCGTTGGCCTGTGCTGGAATCAAAGCTTTATTAGCGCGAGATGCAGGTGCCCGAGGTGCTGCCTCCCAAGACTGGGATCTCGCGTAAGGTTGGGAGTGTCGTTTCTAATGACTTACGTGCGTGTTTGTTTCCAAGGGCCTGTTTTAGGGAGTATTTTGTTCACAAGTTCCGTGCGATGCTTGGGAAGAATCGTGCCATTTACCCAGGAGAAAAGGTAGAGTCGCTTCTTGTGTAAGGGCGGGACGGCTGTGGGAAGGCGAGGGGGAAGCAGAGATGGATGGTTAAGTCTCTCTCCTATCTCCCTCACAGGTTCTTCTTGCATTATCAGGTGGACCTGCCTCCAGCTCAATGCTTCGACAAGTCCAAGAGGTATCCGCTCTGCAGTGCTGCGGGGAAACTTGTTAGGAACAGTGAGAGCAGTTAGCCGGAGGAAGGAACAGCCAACTGCACCGTAGCAGGGGTATTAGAGATGGTTAAGAGGAGGCTGATGAACTAGCAGAGAGGAAAGCATTGCTTTGTGGGGTGAGGGCCTGGATCTCCCAGGAGGGCTGTCTGCTTCTATCTGCCCCCATGTCTAAACCGTAAAAGTGCAATCAGTGAATGTACTGATTAGAAAATCTCCCAACTCCTGTCCAGTGCACCTGCAGCTCTATTCCCAAAAGGTGGGGAGCATCTAAGCTATGCCCACAGTTACTGTGACAATGCGTCCAAATGTCCGTGTCCAGGTCAATGTCTGAGCGTAATCAGGTGTCAATTAGAATCGCGTGGTCTAGGCTGGGGCCTTCAGCCCATGAGATCTAGGTGTGTTGTTAACTAGAAACATTCGCCATCTCTGCCGGGGTCGTGGGAATGCCTATCTAACAGCCAGGATTAGAGGAGTCTGACCTGCCCTCTCTGCTAGATCCAGGGGATGCTGCTAAGACACGCAAACATGAATTACATTTCCCAGCACAAGCGGCTCATTCCCATTTCTCTTCTCAGGGGCTGAGTCGGGAGACAGCCAAGAAACTGCGCTTTATGCCGGGCATCATCTACGTTGACGGTAACCCAGCAACCTGCCCTGCTCCCAACCCATTCTGTGCACGCGGTCTTGGGCCAGCCTACAGCCAGAACCCTCTGGAATCTGCTGATGCTGTCCAGCATTAAGAAAGCTGGTTTCGGATAGTGCCCCCTCTCACTGTTAAGGCCTGTCTAGTTTCTCCGCTCTCCTGTTACTGGCAGCGTCCCTTCAGGCCTGGAGAGGCAGGCTCCCCAAGCGAGCAGTGAGATGGCCGGTGCACAGAGTAAACACATTGGAAATGGGGGGTGAAGCTAGTCTGGTTCAGTGACTGGCACCCACGGGAGGCACACTTCAGACACACAGGTGGATGGTGTCCCCTTCCCAGGAAGGGTCTGGCCACTCAAAGGCTCCCACACTCCTCCAGCCAGAGCTCCCGGCATGGGCTCGGGAGTAAGGCTCTCAGCCTGATCCACCACTCACAGTATCCCCTCGTCCGACAGCAGCTCCTTCCAGCAGCTTCCGTCCTGGTTCTCTGGTCCCCCTGGGCGGGAAGCAGGGGGAGATTCCTTCCCGTGGGAGGCTGGGGAACTCGGAGCCTCTCACTGCCCCCTCTAATTTCCTTGCCCTCATGAGCAGGCAGGAAGAGGGGAAGTTTCCTCTGTCGTTGCCCTGACAGACTATTAACCCTTCCCCTGCCCAGCTGAGGGTGGGGTATGTGTACCCCCACTGCAGATAGGCTAAGGCTTATCTGCAGCTGCTCTCTTTAAATCCGAAGAGACAACACGCTGGGCAGCTACACCAGCCCCCACTATGGGGGGTGATGGACCAGGGGGTTAGTGCACCAGGGGGTTGTGCTTCCATCTCCAGAGACTGCAGAGCAATCCCAGTCTGGACGCTACCCGAGCACGAGTTAGCAGGTCTCTGACCAGACTCCAGCGGCTGCATGGGCTGGACGTGCCCTGCTGAGCCCAGCACTTCCTTCCTCGACCAGATGGGCGCTCTCCGCCTGGCAGCACCAGCAGGCTGCGTAGGAGTAGAGAGACTAAATGGGATGGGGGGAGCTGCTCTGCTTGTTTGAGGCTGGAGGGGGGATCCTCTTACCTCTCCCGACGTCCCTGGGGGGGGTTGAAAGGGAGGGGGGCTTGGCTGGAGGATCAGTGCATTTCTGCTGGGTTCTGCGGCTGACTCAGTGGCGTAGCCTGTTGTTTGACTACGCTCGCGCTTCAGTCTTAAAAACATTCGAGACCGGCCAGCTGAACTTAGCCCAATGCATCGTCTAAAGAGAAACCGGCACAACACGAGGAGACGAACGCACCCTCTCGCGGCGCGTTCGCCGTGCACGGACGGGGTGCTTCAAAGATCTGCGTTTCAGCTAGCGGCATTTATAGGATGGTTTTACAAATTACAAAGCTCTTCATATGTCACTGAAGTCCAAGCCCTCCGTTTGTACTGGTTCCTTCACGTGTTGGCCTGTTTGTTCCTTATCTTGGTTTGGATACGAGCACTCCAGGGATGTGAAGGTGCCTCCCCACTGGGCTGGGGCAGAACATTCATGTATTTTGCCTTTGACAAGTTTCTAATGCCAAAGCTGACTTCAGCTTTGCAGAGCGTTATGGGATACTTGATGGATGAATAGAATTGTGGGAAGAGCGTAATTCATTCAGTTAACGTAACTTCAACACTTAGATATCTGAACCCGAGCCCGAATACCTACTCGGATGCTGTGTATACACCTAACGTGTATTAGCGAATACTGTCTATGGAGATGAGGAAGTGACGTATGCATCTAAAGTTCTGCAGCATGGCTCTGGCCTGCCCATGGAGAATCCAGGCCTCACCTGGAGAAGGTCTGGTCTGGCTGCCTGTAGGAAGAGAGAGCATTGCTGGGAACTGCTCCCCAGGCTTCACTCCTGTCTGAAAGAGAAGGGTGGCTGCAGTTTGCTTCATTGCATGCAGCCTTCAAGGCCTGTAGGCCCGTATCCCCCCTGCCCATGCACTGGAGAGTCCCATCTCCCTGCTTCGTGCCTTGTTAGTTGGTGAGGAGGGTAGATGTGGCTGCATGCCTTCTGGGTTGGCTGGAGCGTCCTAGGCCACCCCCTCCTCGCCGATAGAGAAACCTCTCCTGCAAGGCAGCTAACTCTCCTCATCTGGCATCTCTTGTTTGCTACTCAGAGGGAGCCGTGTGTGGGCAAAGCCTGGCTGAGAGAGAGAAGACGCTGCTCCAGCTGGAGACCGTCCTGCAAGCTTCAGGGTTTCCATATCACCTGGCCCACCTAGAAGAGGTAGGGTGGGGTCACGGCCCTGCGGCACGCTGGGGCACACACTGGGTGAGAGATCACATGCCCCAGACCCCCCCTTCGCTGCGATTCCAGGTGCTGGGACAAGAGCCTCTGGCTGAGATGTCCGAGGCCCCTGCTCAGCATGGCCACCCGGTGCCAGAGGACTGAGGGGCACAGATTTGTCCAATAGGAACCGACGAGGCTGGGATGGAGGAGGCCCTGGGCCAGGTGCCCTTAGCCATGATAGGGCCTGAATGAGACAGTGAGGTGGTAACATTTGCAGATGATACAAAATCAAGATAGTTAAGACCCAGGCAGACTGCGAAGAGCTACAAAAGGATCTCACAAAACTGGGTGACTGGGCAACAAAATGGCAGATGAAATTTAATGTTTCTAAATGCAAAGTAATGCACATTGGAAAACATAACCCCAACTATACATATAAAATGATGGGGTCTAAATTAGCTGTTACCACTCAAGAAAGATCTTGGGGATAGTTCTCTGAAAACATCCACTCAATGTGCAGTGGCAGTCACAAAAGCGAACAGAATGCTGGTAATAATTAAAAAAGGGATAGATATTAGGACAGAAAATACCATGTTGCCTCTATATAAATCCATGGTATGCTCACATCTGGAATGCTGTGTGCAGATGTGGTCGACCCATCTCAAAAAAGATATATTGAAATTGGAAAAGGTTCAGAAAAGGGCAACAAAAATGATCAGGGGTAGGGAACGGCTTCCGTATGAGGAGAGATTAATACGACGGACTTTTCAGCTTGGAAAAGAGACGTCTAAGCGGAAGATATGATAGAGGTCTATAAAATCATGACTGGTGTAGAGAAAGTAGATAAGTGTTGTTTGCTACTTCTCATAACACAAGAACTACTGGTCACCAAATGAAATTAATAGGCAGCAGGTTTAAAACAAAAGGAATTATTTCTTCACACAATGCACAGTCAACCTGTGGAACTCCTTGCTAGAGGATGTTGTGAAGGCCAAGACCATAACAGGGTTCAAGAACTAGATAAGTTCATGGAGGATTGGTCCATCAGTGGCTATTAGCCAGGATGGGCAGGAATGGTGTCCGTAGCCTCTGTTTGCCAGAAGCTGGGAATGGGCGACAGGGGATGGATCACTTGATGATTACCTGTTCTGTTCATTCCCTCTGGGGCACCTGGCATTGGCCACTGTCGGAAGACAGGATACTGGGCTAGATGGACCTTTGGTCTGACCCAGTAGGGCCGTTCTTATGTATTAGAGAGGCAGCCAGGTGTGAGTGGGGAGCCGGGATTCCTGACCTCTAATCCTGTCTCTGGCACAAGCTCCCTGGGGCTCCTCCGTTGTCTGGGTTTTGCCAGCTCCCGAGGCACCTATCTCACTGCCATGCAGGCGCTCGCTGTGGCTAACAGGATCCATCCTCTGCTTGCTCCGTGCAGGTGTTTGATTTGCCCAGCTCCATCCTGCAGCGTGTGCCCCACCATCCCGCAGGCCCCAAGGACAGCTACAAGGAGGCGGTGGAGGGCTTTATCCGCCAGCAGAGGCAGGAGGAGGGCGGAGGTCCCTCTGTGCCTGAGAGGCAGATCCAGGAGAAGCTTGCCGAGGTCAGCGTGCGAGATGCGCCCGGAATGGAGGGGCTGGCCGCCCCAGAAGCCAGGCTCTTGGCTGCAGTCCGGACCGAGCAGCTGATCCGGCTCTTTGGGTCCGTGAAGACATTGACGGCTAAAGAAGAGCTGCTGCAGACCCTGCGGTGAGCCCCGCCCAGAGTGCTGACCGCGAGTTGAGCCCTTGTGCCAAGGGCTGCAAGCTTTGCCCTCTCTGACCTGCCGCCTGGGGGCTGCCCAGGAGGGGAGGGGCTAAGGAGATTTTTCCTCCGCCTTTCCTGCCCTCTGATCCATCCCAGCATGCACTGCTTCCCAGCCATGATGCTGCAGCTCCCATCCACAGGAGCGTCTGTCTGTCCATCGCTCTCGCGCCAGGCCCCCCAGCGAGCTCTGGGGATCTCCGGAGGAGCTGCCTAGGCCACTTGCCCGCGCACACTGGGTTTCGCAAGGCACCCAGCTGCCTTTGAAATTCAGTGGGGTTTGGGGGCCGATCTCCCTTCGGGGCCTTGGGAAAGCCCAGCCCTGCTCGTCTCCTCCCCGCAGTGCCCGTGAGATCTCATCTCCCTCCTCTGAAGCCCCCAAATGGCCCCTCTGCCTCGCCCTGGGCACAGCAGTGGGTGGGAGGCTTGCTGTGGGAGCTGGTGTCCGTGAGGAGCTGGCCGGGGCTGATGGGCTCAGCGTATCTGTCTGGCTCCGGACTGCAGCCTTCCCTCACTTCTGGCTTCTCCCCCTTCAGGAATCACCTGATCCTGCACACGGCCAGGGCCCACGGGTACTCCAAGGTCATGATGGGAGACAGCTGCACCCGCCTGGCTGTCAAACTGCTGACCAACCTCTCTCTGGGGCGGGGGGCCTCCCTCGCCATGGACACGGTAAGTGCGGGCGGGAGGGCGCCTGGAAGCAGGCGTCTGAGATGGGCTGGAGTCAGCGGTTACCCGGACTCCACTGTTAGCCCCTTTCCCTAGCTGGAGGCCTTGGTCCCAGTGCTGCCAGGCTGCTGTGCTGGGGGAGATGGAGACGCACTGCACTGTGGCCTCTCCGCTCTGCCTGGGCCTTGGCGGCACTAGTGCGCTGTGGTTTATCGGGACCTCGGGGAGAAGCTGGCACTGCCGCAACTTCTCCATTGTCTTCGTAACTGAGCATGCCCAGGGCCCACAGCTTAGTGTTGGGTGAATGTATAATCCTCACGTGGGCCTGGAACAAAGGGCTGCTACGTCCCTGATCTTCTCCAGCCGCCTTAATGCCTCTAACAGGCTCCCCGCAAGTACATGGGCATCGGAGCAGAGCCGCGTGCGAGCTGCTGTACGGCAGCACGGGGATTCTGATCCGATCAGTTCCCGCTCCGTGCTCTCCAGGAAGGGGAGGTTTTCCTGCCCGTGAAATTGACATTTCTCAGCTGCAGCAGCAAATGCAGGAGCTGGGACAGATGTCACTGCACTGACTGCTCAAGCCGGGGCTTTCGGTCAGGGGAGCCGCGCCACGTGCTTCTGCTTCCCTTCACAAGCTGGAGCGGCCCCGGCTCCTGCCAGGTCGTGTTAACCCTTAGACTGCGGCTCCCAGGCACTTGGGGACTGGCTTAACAAAGACAGATACTTGGGACTGTACGTCTTCTCCCACTCCTCCCCATGGGGCAGGCACTGGAACCGACGGGAAGTGACTCGGCCAAGGCCAGAGAACCCAAGAGTTCTTGGCTCCCCTTTCTGTGCTTAGAGCAGACCAACTGCTGAGTTAGTTTCTGACAGGAGGCCAAGGAAGAAAAAGATAAAGCTACGATAAAAACAAAAATCTGATTCTCCCACCCTGAAATCTAAAGGAGGGGGTGGAGTTAGGGACCCAGGGAACGGTCTGATCTCTATTCCCTACGCCCGCAGGCACTGTGCATCCTGAGGGAATTGCTCTTTAATCCCTTCCCATAAGCGGAGAGCAAGGGGCGTGGGCTGGCCAGGGCTGCACGCATGTGTGCAGTGGAGGGGTCGTTAGTGAAACGTAGGGGCAGCCAAGGTAGCTCCCATAAAAAGCAGCCCCACTGGGAGGCCAGCAAGAGAAAACGGGGCCTGACTTTTTCCCCACAAGGGACCAATAATGTTACAGCCACTGACGCTGCTTGTCCGGCGCTCAGGGGACAGCGTTCCCCATAGCACAGAGCAGGCGAGGTGCACTGGGGGTCTCTGCCTCCCACCGACGCCCATGCTGGAGGCCAGCTGCCGGCCTTGACAGACCGTAGATCTGATCCAGCATGGCGATCCCTATCTCCCCAGCCCCTGCTTGCCCTTCAAGAGGGATCCCCGGTGCTGCTTTGCACACAGGCCGCAGACAGCAGCAGGTCCGGGGTTAGCCCTGGCTCTTGCCTCACCCCTGCTCTGAACTCCAGGTGTGCGTGACGCAACGGGGAGCCGCCCGCAGCCATCAGTCTGTGCAGCGTGGCTGGGAAGCCAGGGGCCAGAAAGGGCTCAGGGAGAGAGGCTGGCTGGGGGGCGTCGCTCCGACCGATCCGCACAGGGGGCCGTTGGAGGAACATGGACACGCGAGCGGAGATGTCGTTGCAGCTGGCTGTGGGCAGAGCCCCTCAGCAGCGACCTGCGCCGCCCTCTGTGGAGCCCCGCAGGAGGCCTCTGAATGCCGACTCCGTGAGAGAGCCTCTTCCCCTGGCTGTCCCTTTACTGGAGGCTGGCTAGGTTACCAGGGAGCCAGACAAACCCTTTTCCAGCCAGGATCTGCCTCAAGGACTAGGCCGCACGTCCAGCCTGAGAACTGCCCACACTCCCTTGCCCGGTGGTTAGAGCAAGAGGCTGGGAAGCGGGACTCCTGGGTTCTAGTCCCTGCTCTGGCACTGACTCCCTGTGTGGCCTCAGGCATGTCCCTTCCCCTCGGTGCCTCGGGTGCCCCTGTGAGATGGGGGTAGCAGGTGGGTAGAGGGGTTTGTAGAGAACCCTCCCGTGGGCACGGCCTGCCCCAGAATCAGTCCTACGACTGCCCTCCGAGAGCAGCCTAGCTCGGAGCGCGCTGCAGTCTCGCTCCAAGGGGAAGCTAGTCTGGAGGGCCGGGGGCGCGCTCCTGTCTGGCAGTTCACCCCAGAGCTTGGCACTGCCACCGGTGTGCTCCTGGCGGCCACGAACGAGCAGCTAAGAGCCCAGGCTGGGTGTGAAGGGCGGTATGGGGCCGGTGTTCACCCAGCCATGCTCAGACCTGAGCTCTCTGGTCAGACATGCAGGACGACAGCGGCCCCAGAGGGCTGGGGGCCGTCCCGGCTCTGCTCCGGTGCTGGCGGTGGGCCGGTCCCTCACCCGGTCTCTCTCCACGCAGGGCTTCTCGGACGATCGCCATGGCGACGTGGTGGTGGTGCGGCCCATGAGGGAGTACTCTGCCAAGGAAATCGCCTTCTACAACCACCTGTTTGGCGTTCCCACGGTCTTCACTCCTGCCTTGGACACCAAGGTGGGGGGCGTGTGGGTTTGGGCCAGCCGGCAGGGGAGAGCCTGCCGGGCACTGGGCTCTTCCGGCAGGTCAAGGGCATGCACCCCCTCTCGGCCACCGCCCCCCTCTCGCTCATCCCAGCCCAACCCACAGGACCTGCAGCTGTTCCCAGCAGTCAATGTGCCCTCTAGGGAGCCCTGCAGTGCAGGAACTCCAGTGCCCCTGGCACCAAGGGGCACTTTCCCAAGTGCCGGCCTGCAGTGATCCCTGACAGGGATGGGCAGTGAGGCCAGGGCCCCAGCCGAGGCAGTGATGGCTGGGGCCTGGCTGATGTGACTGGGGGAAGGCTCTGGCAGATTAGGCTAACTCCCCCTCCCCTGGGCACTGCAGAGCCGGGCATGGTGCCGATTCCATCACTTCAGGGCCTCTGAACATCTGTGGAGAGGACCCAGCTGCTCTGCTGTCATCACAGGGGAGTCCTAGGGCGGGCATGGGGGTTGGAATCAGCTAGGTTACGAGACTCCACATGGATTTCTCCCCCCCAGGCCCTGGAGAAGGCCAGCATACACCGGGTGATCGAGCGCTTCCTCTACGGGCTGCAGGCAGAGTTCCCCTCGACCGTCAGCACCGTGTACCGGTAAGGGCTGGCCCCTGTGCCCCCCCTCCCCCCCCCCCGACAGCTCTGCAGACCGGGGCTCCGCTCAGCTGGGAAACGTGGGGGTGGCTTCACTCTGGAGGCCATTCGCCCGCCTCGTCAGCCCAGACCTTGGTGGGAACAACTGGAAACTTCTGCTTAGGGGAGGGTCAGAACTCTGCTGCGCCCCTGAATCCTGGCGCACAGCATCTCCTGCTGCGTGGGGAGCCCAGGACTGAAATGGCTTGGGCGGGGCTACAGGGCACTGATTGAACTGTGCGTTGGGAGCCTGGGACTGGAGGCAGGCTTGAGGGGCCCCGGCAGAGCAGGGTGGGGGGAGCCCAGGGCTGGAGTAGTGGGGGACATGGGGGTGGGGCACAGGCTGTGGGGCAGTTCAGAGTTTGAGACCTAACATTGCTATTGAAGAATTGCCCCTGTGGTGCCCAGGCCTTGGGGAAGGGGGAAGCCCCGTCTGCCCGCACTAGCTGTGGTGGCAGCTGCACTCACAATGGCACTGGCTGCCCCGTCGCCTGGCACTAACCTCTGTGCGTCCCCCTCTGGGCTGTAGGACGGGCGAGAAGCTGAGCGCGACCCCTGGAGACGCCGGCCCTGCCGCTGAGCCCGAACGCTGCCTTCTGTGCTTGTGCACCCTGGACACCAACGTGGGTATGTGCGAACGCTGCCCCCGGCCAGCGCAGGCTCCGTTCACTTGGCCCCTTTCCCTGAGCGGGGCAGCCTCCCCCATCCACAAAATCCCATCTGGCTGATCTAGGGCAGGGTGCCACCAACTGCCCTCCCGGGTCAGAGCCCATCCGGGTCCGGCCCCTCACCACCCCCAGGAGCAAAGCAGGGGAACCTTGCCATGGGTGCGGGGCCGGGGGGCCTAGTGATGCAGGCCAGGGCGAGGGCTTAACTAGCCCCTTTTCCCAGCTGAACTATGGGCCTGGATCTTCCCAGGGCCCCTTGTGCAGGGGAACCTGCCTCTGGCTGGGCCGGGCCTGGCCTGGCAGGGGGTGTCTGAAGGCCAGGGCTGTGGGGTTTGCCATCCTGGCTTGGGTCACTGGCCGGCCCTGTCTGCTCCGCCAGGAGGAGGCAGATGCCCGGCCTTCTGGATGGGGAGCGGAAGCCCGAGGGGCTCTGACAATCATCTCTCTTTGGTGCAGAGGACGGCTCTGCTTTGCAAGCCATCCTGGTCTCGGAGCGGCTCTCCCAGCAGAAGCTGCCAGCTGCGGCGCCCGCCGGGAGAGGGTGCTGCCTGGGGGCAGAGGAGCAGAGAGGATGCTGCATGAACACGACAGCTCCAGGGTAAGGCCAACCCTAGCCCAGGATCCATCGCGGGGTAAGCGCGCTGCTTGGAGTGGCACTGGCCTTGTGGCCCCGCGTGCGCTTCCCATCTGGGCCTATACTCCCCTAGCAGCCGTGGCACCATCATCCTCGAGCTGCCCCCTGCTAGCTCCTCCCCTGCGAGCAGAACCGGCCCCTAGCCCTCTCCTCACTTCTGTCTTCTCCCCTCAGGGCCGACGCCCGGGCCGACTTCCTGCCCCTGCTCTGCTACGGCTGCAGACTGACCATCAAGGACACGGTGAGCCCCTCTGCCCCTCAGGGGCTCTGCTGTGGTCCCAGCCCTGCTTTAGGCACCCGGCAGACCTGGCTGTCAAGGGGGGTGGGTCTCCGTTGTTGGCAGGACTGTGATCCCGGTGGAGTCTCCTTCGGATCCCAGTTTTGCCCATCAGCCCCCTGGCCCCATCCAGGGCTGCGGCACGGTGCTGGGGGCGGGCGGGGAGAGACACGCACTGCTGCACGGACCCCAGCAGCACAGGAACAGGGGATGCTGGGGGCAGCCCGTTACCGCCGCTCTGTTCTGTTACAGACCTGCCTGGAGAGCCTCCCGCTCTACGTCCGCTCGGAGGCAGAGCGCAGGAAACGCAGGTACGGGGAGGGCGGGTGGGCCGGCGCCATCAGTCACCGCGCTCCCGCTCTGCATCCTAGCTTGAGCCCTGGGAGAAGCCACTGCCGTGCAGGCCGAGTTAGAAGCAAATCCGAGGCAGAATCTCCTCCTTTACCATAACATCCAGAACGTGACCTGAGCCGGTCGGACCGGGCCTGTGCCGGGAGCTCAACCCGGCGTGGCAGGGGGCTGAGATGGTGGTTGTCTTCCAGGGCCGCGATGAAGCTGGAAATCCAGGAGTTCTTGCTGGAAGATGAAGCTGTGACTCCGGGTGAGAGCTGACAGGTGGACCATGCTCCCAACGAGCTCGACGCTTCCCTGGCTGTCAGGGGCCCCCGGAGCAGCGCGCCTGCCAGAGAGCAAATGGGGCCTGGGCCCAGCCCCGTCCAGGCTGGGCTTGAGATCACAGGGGCCCTGCTGCAGGGCAGTGGGCCTGCCTTTGTTTCCAAGGTGCTGGGCCCAGCTCTTGTTCACTGCCTGCCCCTGCAGCGGCGGGGAGGAGAGGAGACACCTCCCAACCCCCCTTCTTTTAATGACTGTTTCTAAGAGGAATACGATATTTTGCATCCCCTGACGCACAGCTGGATTGGGGCCCTGGGCTGACTCCCCGATCTCGAGTGGGTGAGGCCAGGCTGAGTCAAGCCCTCGGACTGCGCCAGCCCCCCGTGGAGCGCCCAGCCGGGGCAAGAAGATGGAGTCAGTCAGTCACACTAACAGGCCGTGGCTTGGCTTTTATTAGAGATCTGTATAAATAAACCATTTGAATTTAAAAAAATCTACAGTCCAGCTGGAGCGAGCCCAGCCCTCCCCCCCTCGGAGTGCCTGGGGGGGCGAACCAGTCCTGGGACGAGCAGAGCTCCCTGCACTGGGCCTTGGCTGCAGTAGCATGTCCCACGCCCTCTGCAGGCAGGGCAAGAGGAGCGGCAAGCCCAGCACCGCCGGGGGGGCTGTCAGGCTAGTGGGACCCTCTGCTTGCACCCATGGGTGCTGGCCAGCGCTGTGCTGGGGGGAGGGGAAGGTATTGCTCTGGAGTGTTAGTGCAGCCAGATTCAGGAGCAGGCCAAGGGGGCAACTGGGCCAGGCTTTGCCTGCAGTGGAGTTGGGAGCGACTGCGGCCGGCTGGCTTGGATTCTCCCGCTGCAGGAGGGGGAGCCCATCTCCCTCACAGGCAGGCACAGCCGCTGAATGGGCTCCAGCGTGCACCCCCCTTCGCCCAGGGGTGCTAACAGCCAGGAAGCAGTAGGGCTGGAAGGCACTGAGGTGGGGCTGGGGCAGGAGCGTGTCCCCACCCCGCTGATGCGGAGGGAGCGTGACTCCTCGGGAGGGGGGTCTTCACCCAGCTGCCTTTACAGGACTCACAACTTCCTTTTAAAAAGCACAAGTCCAGCCTGCCCAAGATGCCCCCTCCGCACACGGGTGGCGCTGGGCACAGCTCAGACCCCCTGCCGGCCAGGGGAAGGGGCTGGCGGGTCGCCTGGAGCACTTGGCCCGGCCCCCCAAGACGGGGCGCTCTGGCTGGGCTGGGTTAAGGCCTCGGTTGTGACAGTCCAGGGGTTGGAGGGGGCCCGCAGCAGCTCCCTGCTACTCCTTCTCCCGCGTCCACTTGATCATGGTCTCGGGCGAGCGGTAGAGGAAGATGAGCTTGGCGTAGAGCTCCTCCTCCAGCTCCAGCTCGCCCGTCTCGCGCACCAGGAAGATGTCCTGGCACAACTTGAGGATGCGGTCCACACACGGCAGCTCCTCGAACATGATGGAGTGCGAGATCTCGCTGAAGAAGCCCCGCACAAACTTGCCGATCACCAGCACGATGGACACGTAGAGACCCATGATCCTGCAATGGGGCAAGGGCAGCGGGGTCAGCCCTTCTCCCTGCCCCCCAGCACCGCGTTGGGGGCAGAGCCCTTCCCTGCAGCCGCTGGGCCCTGTGCTGAGAGCAGGCTCAGGCCCTGCTGCCTACGGCCTGGTTCCAAGCGATGGGGCCGCCTGGGCCTCCCGTTGGGAAGCCGGCAAGTGACAGGAGGTCGCCCCGAGCCCACTCGTGTGCTCCTTGGGGTGAGGAATGGGGGGCGCCAGGAGCAGAGGCCCCGAGCTCTGCTGCCAGCATGGCTGTTGGGATGGGCTCAGGGTTTGGACCACGGTAGGGGAACACAGGCCAGGGCGTCCCCCCAGAAAGGCCTCCAGGCCGCAGGGAGTAATGCCCCACTGAGCCCAGGGGCTTCCCAGGGCAGTATGCCCCCCTCATACTGCAAACGGGCACACCCTGCCCATCTCCCTCCCCCCCGTACAACAGCTGGCATCCTTCCACTCCCTCATACCAACGAGCAGCTGGACCACCCTGTCTGATATCCCTCCCCTCCCCACACTGCAGAGCCCTGGGCTGCCCCAGGCTGGTGCCCTTCCTCCAGCATGGCCAATGGGGGCTGGTTTTGGGAGGGGCCCTGGCACTCACCCGTAGCCGGCCAGGAAGCCCAGGCTGGGCGGGCTGACCTTGTCGTTGAAGATCACCATGGGCAGGATGTTGCAGGTCTGCTGGCACTCGCTCAGCTGCACCACCCACCACTCCAGGTAGCTGTCGTTGGCGCCCACGCGCTCCCGGTGCAGCTGCACCTTCACGCCCAGGTAGCTTTCCTCCTCCTCTGTGAGAGAGGGGGGGTCAGGGCTGGGAGCTCGCCCCCCGCTCCAGCCAGGCAGGACGCCTCCCCCAGTACCCACCCGGCTGGCTTCCCGGGCACTTCGCCCAGCCACCCCCCAAAGCAGCTCCTGCTGGGCCATGCCCCCGGCAACCCCATCCCACAGTTCCTCTGCCTGGCAGCACAGCAGCTGGAGAGGCAAAGGGGGCCGTTTTCCCCTCGGCTGCCCCCGTCCAAGGAACCGAGGCCCCAACGCTGCCAGCAGCACAGAAACTGGGGACACCCATCAAACCCCAGGGCAAGTTCCTCCCCACGGCTCAGACCCCGGCCCGCTCACCTGGCAGCAGCTGCTTGACGGGGTTGGCCTCTGGGCCGTTGGGTGCGCGGATGTACGTGGGGAAGAGATGGGGGACGTTCCTGCAATGCAAAGGGGGGTGAGGGGAGCCGTGCCGAATGTTCCTGCTCCTCCTGGGACAGCCAGGCTCTGGGGGGAGCTGGGCACAGGGCGACGGCTGGTGGGCTGTTAGACGGCTCGCACTGCGCCATTTCCCACTCCCTGCACGGCGCAGGCTGCTTCCCTCCCAGCTGCGCTGTGGGGATGGGGCTCGGCGCAGCGCTCGGGGACGGGCCCCCAGGCCTCGCTGGACCCAGCCAGAACCTGCCTTTCATGGTATTCACCCCGAGTCACCCGTGACTCCACCCCACCCTAGTCACTCCACTCGCAGCCCTGTAGCTGACTGACCTGCCCCCCATTATCCCCATCCTTCTGCTGGCCCTGTCGGGCCCAGGGCCAACCCCCCACTCCTGTTGTGCTCTCCCCAGAGCCCTGCAGGGAGAAGCTATTCCTCCCCCGAGCCCGGTGAGGTGGGGCCCCAATGGCCCCGGCACTCCATTGCACCAACACCGCTGCTGGGTGGCCGTGTGACACCCTGGGAGCCTGGCACCCCTGCCACCAGGCAGCCGATGCTTCGTCGCAGGGCGGGAGGGGTATAATTGGAGGCTTCCAGCCCCTCCTCTGCTCCCCCCGGTCTGTCCCTGGGGTGGCGCGGTGCCCGCACTCACACGGCGGTGTTCCTGGTTCCCTGCAGCAGGTTGGCGAGCTCGGTGCGGATGGGGGTGCCCGGCTGCAAGTCGGTGGTGTGCTTGTCGAAGGTGTGCTCCACGGTGCCACCCTTGCCCAGGTCCCTGCCAGGAGAGAGAGGGGAGGCAAGGTGAGCTTGGAGCAGGGCGCTGGCCCTGGGGGTGGCAGGGCCCCCCGCCCCGTCCTGGCCGGTACCTCTGGAAGGTCCAGGTGAGCCGCAGCGTGATGTCCGACAAGCCTTTCAGCAGCTCCCCCCGCATCTGCTCGCGGCTGGGGGGGCTGATGCTCCAGAGCGAGCCCGAGCTGCCCTCGATCTGCGCCCTCACGATGTCCTCGTAGCCGTATAGCGTGATGAACTGCATGGCCACCTGCCAGCACGGGAGACGTCAGGGCGGGAGTGTGGGGCAGGGACCCCGCCCCAGAGAGCCCCGCCCCAGCCACGGCCCCCGCCCATCACTGACACCGGGGGCGGGGAGAGACCGTCAGGGCTGGAGTGCGGGGCAGGGACCCCGCCCCAGAGAGCCCTGCCCCAGCCACGGCCCCCGCCCATCACTGACCCCGGGGGTGGGGAGAGACCGTCAGGGCGGGAGGGCGGGGCAGGGACCCCGCCCCAGAGAGCCCCGCCCTAGCCACGGCCCCCACCCATCACTGACCCCGGGGGTGGGGAGAGACCGTCAGGGCGGGAGGGCAGGGCAGCCCCCCCCCCAGGCGAACAGGCCCCTGGGCGCAGAGGAACAGGCCCCTGGGCTGGCGCAGTCATTAGGGACAGGCAGGCGTGGGTGTGACTCCGGCTGGGTGCAGAGGGGGCAGGCTCTGGTCGGGCAGTAGGAGCAGAGCATGGGAAGCCAGCACTGGCAGCAGCCCCGCTTGGTCCAGCCCACGCCCATGGGTACCTCCCGGCATTGCCCCTCCGTGGGAGAGGATGGGTGAGCGTGAGCACCACCAGCCCTTCCACAGCCCCCCACGCTCATCCCCCCCTTCCAACCTCCCCGCAGCACACCTCCTGGGAGCCAGGATCTGCCCCTCCTCCTGCACCCCTCACCCCCACACTGTGGCTCCGCCCGACCCTTCCCCCCACACCTGGGGGGGGGGGGCCCTTACCGGCTGCCTTTCAAACTTCTTGGTGAGCTCCTCGTAGTCCTGGGGTGTGAAGGGCTGGATGGACTGCTGCTGGGCGCTCATGGTGAAGAGCGGCTGCGAGGCAGCGGGGAAGGGGAGCCAGGGTGAGGCGGGGAAAGTCCCAGCACTGGCCCCCCGCAGGGCAGCCAGGCAGCAGCACCAGCCTCCCCCTGCTGCACTGCACCCGTTGGGAACCCCCGGGACAAGGCTGAGCGGGAGGTCGGGGCAACAGGAGCTGCAGCCCCATCCGGCCGAGGGTCTCAAAGCATCCTGCGGACCCTGCGTGCCCAGGGGGAGGGAGGCAGGCACAGCCAGGGAACCCAAGAGCCCGGGCCCTTACTCGGATTCTAGACCAGCCTGCCTGCCCCCTCTGTGGCAAGGGGAGCACAGGGCGGCCAAGCCACGCGCAGGCCAGGCATCCCCAGCCAGCGGCCCTCACTCCCTATCCCCCCAAGGGGGAGTCTGAGCCCAAACCCAGAAAGGTTCCCACCCCCCCCTCCCTCTCACCACCCAGTATCTGGGCCATTGGGCAGCCAGGGCTGAACAGGGCCCCGGCACCGCCCTGGTGGTGATCAGAGCCATGGGGGTCCGGGACGCCCAGGGCCTGGCCTGGCCATTACCTCGTAGCCCCCCAGCTGGAGGGTGACGGTGACGTCAATGGGGTGGTTGACCACGCCCACCACGGAGCGCACCAGCGACATGAAGAGCAGCGGGAACCAGATGATGCAGATGAGGAAGAGGATGATAAGGCCGCCCATGCCGTACTTGACAATCTTCTTCTTCTTCTGGCCCTTGGGCTGGGGGTATTTCTGTGGGGAGAGGGCGGGCTCAGCTCGGGGCAGTGGGGCTTCCCAGCCTGGGAAGGGACAGACCCTCTCTGGCGCCCCGGCTGTGCTAACAGCTCATTTCAAGGCCTTTCCCACCCTCCGGGAGGCAGAGGAGGAATATGGGGGAGGGACGAGGATCACGCTCAGTTAAAACCTGAGTGACTGCGGAGTGCATGGTCTCCCCACACACCCCTGTGGATACCCCTCAATCCCAGCTCCCAGCCCCCCTGTTATTCTACCCTGGGCTCCTTGCAACGCAGCTCAGCTGATGCCCAAGCCCCAACCCATAGCCTCCTGCTCTGCCAGTCGACTCCGCCAAGCAGGGCCTGCCCGCTGAATCAGATGTAGTCACATTCTGTGGCTGAAGAAATGCCAGGGACTGAGCTGAGATCCTCAAACTCCTTTCACTTGTCCTGGAACTCAGAAAGAGCCTGCTACACCACCCAGCCCCCCGCCCTACCCAGCTTACCCACCTGCCCTGCCCCCTCATGTTCTCCACCCCACCCTGTCCCTATTACCCTTTCAGCTTCAAGTCCCCAGGCCTGGGCATAAGAACGGCCAGACTGGGTCAGACCAAAGGTCCATCTAGCCCAGTATCCTGTCTTCCGACAGTGGCCAGTGCCAGATGTTTCAGAGGGAATGAACAGAACAGGGCAATTATCAAGAGATCCCCTGTCGTCCACTCCCAGCTTCTGGCAAATAGATACCCCAGGACACCCAGAGTGTGGGATCTCTGACCGTCTTGGCTAATAGCCATTGATGGACCTATCCTACATAAGCTTATCTAGTTCTTTTCTTTTTTTATGCCCTGTTATAATCTTGGCATTCACAACATCCCCTGGCAAGGAGTTCCACAGGTTGACTGTGCATTGGGTGAAGAAATACTTCCTTTTGTTTGTTTTAAACCTGCTGCCTATTAATTTCGTTGGGTGACCCCTGGTACTTGTGTTATGTAAAGGGGTAAATAACACTTCCTGATTTACTGTCTCCGCACCAGTCATGAATGTATAGACCTGTCATCCCCCCTTAGTCGTCTCTTTTCCAAGCTGAACAGCCCCAGTCTTTTTAATCTCTCCTCACATGGAAGCTTCTCCAGACCCCTCATCATTTTCGTTGCCCTTCTCTGTACCTTTTCCAGTCCTGACATAGCTGGTTTGAGGGCCGCTGCACACTGAGTGGATGTGTTCAGAGAACTAGCCACAACGACGCCAAGATCTCTTTCTGGAGCGGTAACAGCTCATTTATGTACCGTTAGGATTATTTTTCCAGTGTGCATGGCTTGGTCCGTAACATGTGGTGACACGGTCCCAGTCAATACAGGGAGAGTTGAAAACCCTCAGGATCACTGGGTTTTCTGTTTTCGTAGCCTCTCAAATCTCCCTGCGCACGTCACCATCCCCATCGCCATCCTGGCCAGGTGGTCGGCAGTACCTTCCCGTGGCTCTGCTCTGAGCATGCCGGCCTGGAATTCCTCACCTCAGAGATCCTCAGGGACGCTTTGATTCATTTAAGATTTTTACCATATTGACTCTGTTTTCCCACACAGCGCCCCTCCCCCACTAGGGCGATCTACTCTGTCATTCAGCTATTATTACGCCCCATTGATTATCACCGTTCCACCAGGTGTCCGGCCTTCCTATTCGATCAATAGCCTCATTTCACGCCAGCCGTTCTAGATCACCCTGCTTGGTATTTAGCCTGTCCGGATTCGTAGAGAAGCACTTGTACGTTGTGTCACTAGTCAGCTGCTTGCCTTCCTGTCTTAGATTTCAATGAGACTCTTGGACGTTTGACTGTTCCTCACTAGCTCCTCCCTGGTCGTTACCCGCTTCCTTCCTGTCCTATTTCCCAGGATACAGAGTTCCCCCTTCAATGATTTCACCCCTACGGGATGTGTCTGCCTGAACCGTGTGCTCCTCCACACCTGTCGGCTTAGTTTAGAAAACCCTCTCCGGCCTTTGTAGTTAGACAGGCCAGCAGTCTGGCTCCACTTGGGTTTAGGAGGAGCCCATCCTTCCTGCCTAGGTTCCTCCTTTCCCAAAAGGCGGGTGGTGCCAGTTCTCCGTTTCCAGCACGGCATGGCGCAGGGTGGTGAGAAGGCAGCAGGGACGGGGAGCCCTACCTTCTCAGTCTCCCGGCTGCACTTGATGATGAAGATGTTGGCGTAGATGTCCTCCACGCACATCCAGTTGGAGAGGGACAGGGTGGTGTCGGTCCAGACCCAGTCCATCACGGCCCGCAGCTCCACCAGGAAGGGCACCAGGCGAAACCTGCCGTGGGCGAGGAGAAAGTGAGCGGTCATTGGCTGCACCCTGGGGGGAACCAGCTGCCCTCTGTCCACCCTGGGTGCCCCTCCCCAGGATCTCCTGCTCACTGGCAGCCCTGGGGTCCTGGCCACATGCCAAGCTGGGCCATCCCATTCTACCTCCCCCAGGGTCCTGGGAAGCACCCCTTGGATACAGGATCCTTCTTCACTCCTATCCCTGGCGTTGGTGCTGTACAGTCTCTGCACACGCTCCTGGGGAACGAGGCTCAGAGGCAGGAGGGCTGGGGTGCAGCCCACCCCCGCTGAGATCAAAGGGCAGGTCCCCGTTACCCTTGGAAGAGGAAGAGGTTGAGGTGGTTGTATTTCTTGGTCAGGAAGTTGCCCAGGATGCGAGTCGGGTAGCCGCAGCGGATCTGATAGGCCGACAGAGCGAAATAGATGCACTTCACGAAGTACCACAGCTGGGCTACTGTGTTCAGGCTGAACATCCTGCATGGGCAGAGCCGGAGGGAGAGACGTCAGTGAGACGAGGAGGCCGGCAGGTGTCAGGGCAATTTGTGTATCACGACAGTTCTCAGCTCCCGCGTGGCCGGGCCAGACCCCGCGCAGCCTGCGCATTAAGGGGCTGTGTAATGAACCATTCGCACTGAGCACGTACGTCCTGTCTGCAGACGCTGACCCATCTAGCTGCACCCCCCCAGGGAATGACCTGCCCAAAGAAACCAATGGCAAGATGGGAATAGAACCCAGGCTTCCTGACTCCCTAGAACCTGGACTTTGACCACAGGGCCACGCTCCCCTCTGGAGCTGCGAGGGTCTGGGCTGGGATACTCTGGGAGCAGAGCGCTGTGCAGTGCCCTCGTCTTCCGGACCGAACGATGGCTGCCCCACCTCCCCGAGGCCGCACTACCTTTCGGTGACCGCTGGCAGGATGAAGAACATCCAGAGGTGGATGCCGAAGACCAGGATGACCTGGAAGATGAGCTTGCCCAGCACGGTCTTGCGGAGGTAGAGGGCTCGGTCGATGACCATGGTGGAGAACTGGATGAGCAGCATGACCAGGAAGGCCTCTGGCACCTGGTCGTCCGACAGCGAGGAGGTGATGTCGGCAGCGGCCGAGTGTTTCTGGGGGAAGCCAGGGAGATGGGCCATTACAGGGCACAACACCTAGCCGTGGGCCCGGCTGGGGAGCCCGGGCTCCAGCCCCGTAGGGAGGCTGGAGCAGGTTAGCGAGGCGGGTGTCTGGCCTGGAGCAGTGGGCGCTGCAGGTCCCCGGGGGCGTGGCCAGCCCAGCCCTGGGGCCCGGCTTACCCCAAAGGCCCAGAAGCCGAAGATGATGATGATGAAGTCGACCACGTCTGCCAGGAACATGAGGGCGTAGACGTCAGTAGCAGCCTGATACTTGGTGTGCAGGATGGCGCAGAAGAAGCCCCTCAGTGGCTGGTACATGTTCTGTGCCCTGAAAGTAGGCGAGGAATCATTGATTCTATATTCATAGAGGAACTCAGACTGGTTGGACTGCTCAGCCAGGGCACCCCCCGGGTTCCCCCCCAGGCAGCTGAGGGGCAGGGCCCCACCCCCCGGGTCCCTCCCAGGCAGCTGAGGGGCAGGGCCCCACCCCCCGGGTCCCTCCCAGGCAGCTGAGGGGCAGGGCCCCACCCCCCGGGTCCCCCCCAGGCAGCTGAGGGGCAGGGCCCCACCCCCCGGGTCCCCCCCAGGCAGCTGAGGGGCAGGGCCCCACCCCCCGGGTCCCCCCCAGGCAGCTGAGGGGCAGGGCCCCACCCCCCGGGTCCCCCCCAGGCAGCTGAGGGGCAGGGCCCCACCCCCTGGGTCCCGCCAGGCTGCCAGGGGCCCGCCAGCAACCATCAAGCAAATCAAATGTTTGGTTCATAGAAGTGGGCATCTCTTCCCCTCCCGCACTTGACAAATCGAGGGGATGGGGGGTGGCAGGGACAGTGGGGGGGGTCAGGGTGTGCGGTGGTGGCGGGCTCAGAGGCTGTCCCTCCAGGCTGAGGGTTGGGGTCACTTACACAGCTAGAAGGAAGAGCTTGACTCTGAGCCCAGCAGCCTTCAGCTTCTCCCGGGCTGGGCTCTGCTTCTTCTCTTCCTTCTCCTTCTCCTCCTCCTCCTCCTCTGCCGTTCAGAAATCAAGGGTTAGCCCCCAGCATGCCCGGCCCTGCTGGGCTGGGGGCAGCGAGCATGTGGGAGTCTGCCTCTTGGATGGGTGGGGCGGGAGAGCGCCCTGCTCTGCACGGCCCCAGAGTGGCCTAGATGGGCACCCCCCAGCCCGCTCTGGCAGCGGGTCCCCACAGTGCCAGGGTTTCTAAGGGAGATCCCAGCAGAATGGCCCAGCGACCCTGCCAGGGTCCTTAGTGCCCCCCAGTAGGGAATGTGCTCGCACCCCCAGGCCCTCCCCGCCCATGTACCTGCCACTGTTGCTGCTGCTTTCCACTTCTTGGTCCACCTCCTCTTCTCCTTCTTCTTCTTCCGGAAGCGCAGATGGCTCCCATTCTCCCCCTCCCCGGCCCCCTTCTCCTGCAGCTCCAGTCCTGCTGCCACCACCTCTGTCTCTGCCCCATTCGCTGCTGGGGGCTCCGCACCGTCCCCCCTGTCCAGCACGGGTGGCGGCTCCACTGCCGGCTCTGCTGCCTCGCGCTTCTCTTCCTCCGCCCGCTCGGCCTCGCGCTTCTCCTCCTCCGCCCGCTCGGCCTCGCGCTTCTCCTCCTCCGCCCGCTCGGCCTCACGCTTCTCCTCCTCCGCCCGCTCGGCCTCGCGCTTCTCCTCCTCCGCCCGCTCGGCCTCGCGCTTCCACTTGGCGAAGGCATCCTCCTTGTGATCCCACAGGCCGTAACACTGCAGGGAAGGGGGCAGCCAGGGTCAGTGCCAGCCGGCTGGGGATGAGGGGCTGGGGGTCGGGCTCAGGGCACTGTGGTGCCAGGCCTGAAGCTTGGCATGGCATGTCCGGCTGTGCTATCCCTCACTAGGCCCTTCCCAGGATTCGGAAGCTGAGCCCCCTCGAGTGAAACAAGACCCCCCGCGACCCCTGTGTGTTGTCAGAGGCCGGGCACCAGGATGTACACCTTCCCCAGCTAGCACTGTGCCCCCACATGCCCCCATCACACTGCAGAGCCTGACCCTCCCACTTCCTTCCCAAATCTCTTAAGGTACCACCGCTGGCACCTATTGAAACCTGGGGGGGGGGGTGACACCCCCTTCCGAGCGACTGTCTCCAGCGCCCTGACCTCAGGCAGACGTGCTGGACTGGTTACACTGGCCTCACTGCTCAAAGATGGCCAGAACCACGAGCGACTGATTTCTCTGCCGGGGAGCCACTCAGAGGCTATCTGTGCCCCCACCTGGACCTACACCCCCAGGGGTGTACCCCTAGCTTTGGGAAAGGCTGCCACCCCAAATTCCAGCACCCCACCTCTGCTACCATGCTTCCTGGAGCTTGATGGACCCAGCGCTAGGGCCATGTCCCTGCCTGGGGCAGTGAGTCTCAAGGCCTGGCTCCCAAGAGCTCAGGCAGGTGGCCCCACGGCAGCTCAGCCACAAGCCGTACGCACCGGCCGCCACGTCCCCCAGCTCTTACCAGCAGGAGAGAGCGGTGGAAGAACAGAGCCATGAGCTGCACAAGGTCAAACTTGAGGTAGCGGTCGGTCTTCTCCAGGCCCAGGATGCGCGGCGGGAAGAAGGGCTTGGCATCGTTCCGCACCAGTGAGGAGTAGCTGTTCCAGGGGAAGAACCCGAACTGGAAGAGGTATTTCACCACCACCATCACCTGCGGAGGGGAGAGGGGATCAGTCCCCACGCGCAGCCCCAGAGCTCAGCCTCACCCCACCACGCAGCCAGGCAGGACCCAGGGCTCCGCCCAGCCAGGGCCGGCTCCAGGGTTTTGGCCGCCCCAAGCAGCCAAAAAAAAAAAAAAAAAAGCCGCGATCGCGATCTGCGGCGGCAATTCGGCGGGAGGTCCTTCGCTCCGAGCGGGAGTGGGGACCGTCCGCCGAATAGCTGGACATGCCGCCCCTCTCCGGAGCGGCCGCCCCAAGCGCCTGCTTGCCAGGCTGGTGCCTGGAGCCGGCCCTGGCCCCAGCCCGCCGGGGGGCAGAGTGAAGGCTGGCTTCCACATGGCAGCCCAGGAGCCAGCCTGCAGCGGGCACCCACCTCGGTGAAGACGATGGCTGTCATCCAGAAGCGTTTGCTGGGCCGCGGGATGGAGAGCATGGCCCACAGGAAGACCAGGATGGGCAGGAAGAGGGAGATGACGGAAGCCGACACCATGTTGTTGAGGATGATGATGAAGTAGCAGAGCAGCTCGGAATGGGCAGCCACGAAGTGGTACAGGGCCAGCAGCAGCTTGAGGAAGCGGTTCTGGGCCCGGTAGAACTGCTCCGACTCCTCCAGCTCCTGGAAGTACTTCTGCCTGGGAAGCACAGAGCCAGACGTGGGCTGATCCTCCTGCCTGCGGGATCCGGGGATACGCCTGGTGCGCCCCAGTGTCGCCCTCTAGTGGCCGAGCCCAGCGACTGGCTCTGCTACCAGCTAAGGGGAACCCTCTCCAATGGCAGAGGCCTGTGTTTGGGGTGCTGTGCCCCCCTAGAGCAAGTGCCATTTACACGGGAGCTGGGACTTCTTCGTGTACAGGCCTGCTCTGCCTGCCGAGAGAAAAGACAGGCTGGGAGCCTAGCAACGCCTTCCCCAGGGATGCCCCCAGTCCCCAGCGCCTGCCGCCCTTTCACTGCCCGTCTTTTGGCTCAGGCAAGCTGCACGGGACTCCAGGAGCCCAGAGTAGTCCAACGGCTCCCCTTCTCCCGGGGCTGGCTGAGTTCCTGGGAGATCAATGCACAGACCGAACTGGGTCTCTCACCTCTGTGTGCAGAACACCGCGCCCCAGGGGTACTGCCCGGAGCTTCCGGCCATGGGGGATGGCGGAGCAGCGACGCAGACACACATCTGCCACTAGAGGCCGCCCTGCACACTGTGAAACTAACGAGCACATCCCGGTGAGCAGGTGCCTGCTGCAGGCTTCGGAGGCTAGGTCCTTCCTAGCCAGAGCCATGCTAATTTGCATGGCTTTCCCACAATGCTTTGCACGGACCCGGCTCTCACTCTGAGCCTTCCACTACCTGTTGGAGAGCAGCTCGCTGGCCGTTCGGGTCCGGTGCTTGGGATACACCAGGAGCTCCTGAGACCCCTGGATCCGCTCCACCTCCTCCTGGGAGCTCAGGGCCATTATCTGCTCCTCACTGTGGTAGCCGGTTGTCAGGGGGGAGATGGTGTCGTCGGTGCCCTCAGCCCCACTGCTGAGAAGGTCGCCTCCTTCGCACCCACTGGGAGGGCAACGAGCACAGGGTCAGGCTCTCTCTGAACCGCCAGGGCTTGCATTGGGGGAAGCACCACAGCCCCCGGCCTGGGCGATGCTGGGCTTCGGAGCTGGGCATGGCAGGGTTGGCGTGGCTGGGAGAGAGCCATAGTGCTGCCCCCGGTGGTCATGCAGCAACAGCACAGGTGGCAGGAGGGGAGGAGCAGCAGACCTGGCTGCCATGGGGGAGGGATCACCTGGGGGGCAGAGAGGTGGCAGGAGAGGGCAGCAGGCTGCAGAGAAGGAAACAGAGTAACCCGGCTCCAGGCCGAGCTGCCCCTGCCCGGGCCCCTTAGGCCATCTATGCACCTGCCTTGAAGCCATGCTGTTGTGAGAGTCCACGGTGGCGGCCGCCTGCAGGCCTGTCTCGTCGCCCGGCGCCGGCTGGTACAGGTCGTCCAGGACTCCGCTGTGCACCTCGTCTCCCTGCCAGGGGAACAGCAGCGTCACCCAGCGCCCCTCGGCCTGGCGCCTGCAGCGCTCCTCCCCCCGCCCACACCTACCTGGCACAGCTTCTGGGTGAGGACGTATCTCTCCACCCACAGGACGGTGGACATGTCCCTGTGCTCCTTGGTGAAGGCGTGGAGCCACTGGGTGAGCCCGTCCACCGTGGCCTGGCACAGCACCCACAGGAAACGCACCATGTTCAGCGCCCGCTGCACCATGTTGCTTCTCTCTGCAGGGACGGGGAGGGGAAGCTGCTTTCTGGAACCGCGGCACCCAGCTTGGGGAGGGGCCCCCGGCCACCCGGAGGTCAGGGAGGGCCCCGGCTGGTCTCCCCCATGGCTCACTCAGCGTCTGGCTGCTTTCACAAGGGCCCGGCAGCACCGGAGGCGAGGTGGACCCCAGGCGCCTGGCTGAGCCCCCCACACCCAGCCCAGAGCGGGGCTGGAGGCACACACAGCCCTGGCCTTACCGCGCTGTGCTTAGGGTGAGTGGTGCCCCCTGCCTGGCACAGAGCAGGGTCCAGTCTGGCAGCCCCCCCACCCCCTGTCAATCCCCTTGGGGCATGGCTGTGCTGCCCTGCTGGCTGTGGGCACGTTCCCTCCCCAGGCCCTGGGGGGAGCAGGGCAGGTCGTCCCCATGGGGCGCTCTCTGGCAGATCCCACTCTGGGTGTGCTGGGGGAGGGAGTGGGGCCTGGCACGGGGGGGGAGGCAGTCAGGGCTATGGGGTGCCCATGCCATAGGGGACGTGAACCCCCAGCTCTCCCCATCTTCCAGAGCTTCCCACCCACCTGTGTCGTCCTCCTCTTGGTCCTCAGGCTCTTCAGGCGTCTCGGCCTCACAGACGTCTCCATCTCCGCCGTCCCCTGCAAGGCAGGGCGGGTTACGCCCCTGAAACCAGCCTGACACCCCCAGACGGTCATGCTCAGCCTCCATGGGGCTCGCCGTCATCACCCCCTCGGGCTGGCCCACGACAAGGCTCCTCTGGGGCCTGTGGGCAATGGGAGGGGAGCAGGGCCCCTCTCCAGCAAGGATTACCACATACCTCGTGGGGAGGGGAATGGGGCCCCAGAGAGGAGGGGGGAAGGACAGGGAGGGAAATGGAGCCATTGGGGTCATGGGGAAGGACACCCCTTCGCCACGTGGGGCCGGGATGCTGCTGGCCTCCCCAGGTGTGACGCCCCCTCCGTCACGCTCTCCCCTCCAAGGGACAGGACATGCCCAGCCAGGGCTCATCCCAGCTTGGGAAGGGACACATGGCGAGCCCAGAGGGCTCCCTGCCCCATCTATCCCAGCCAGGGCGAGCCGGGCAAGGGGCAGAGGAGGGCAAGCCAGTCCCACCTGCTGGCGACTCAGCATCCTCCCGGTCCTGCCGCTGTCGCTCCTTCAGTGCAGACTTGGTATTGGTCACCCAGGCCTGATACGCCAGCTGGAGCCGAGAGACAAGGTGCAGAGCTCAGTGTCCGGCAGCCGCCAGCCCCACCGCAGGCATGGCCTGCCCAGGACCAACCTGCCCGCTGCCCCTCCTTGTGAGCAGAGGGCAGGCGGGCAGCTGGGGGGCGGTTCCTGCCCAGACACGAGCTTCTCAGAGGTTTGTGCCAAAATATCATCCATAAACTACCCAGGGTGTCTGCAAACCCGCCCTGCACTGGAGTCTGGTCCTGTCTATCCCCAGGGACGGCACTGCCACGCTGACCCGGGGGCCATCACTGCAGCCTGGCCGAGGAGGGGGAAAGAGGACGCGGGGTGGAGACGGACAGGCACAGGGGGGGAGAGGGGGATGGGGCTGGACAGAGGAGAGACAGACGGATAAGGACAGGGATAGGTGGACAGAATGCGGATGGACGGACGGACAGATGAGCAGAGTGGACAGACGGACGGACACCCAGTTTGTCCAGCCATGACCACGGCTAGCAGGTAGTTGCCCGGCTCCAGCAGGGCCGGCTGGGGGCTGCCCTTACCTGGAACGCACTCTGCTTGGCTGGCTTCTGCTCCTCCAAGCTGGCCTCCTCCTCCTCACTGTCCGACTCGAAGAGGAAATACTCACCCGAGTGCAGCACTGTGGGGAGCCGGGGAGGGGGAGACAACACACAACAGCCGGTGTCATGGAGGGTCCTGCAGAGGACGCAGCCCAGGAGGGAAGGTCCCCGCCCCCACCCCCCCCAACTCCTGGGGGGAGGGGAGGGGAGGGAAATGGCGCTCAGACTAGGCCCCACAGCACTGATGGCTCTGTGGGGCTTTGACCAGCTCAGCCCAGGATAAGGTGACGTCAGGCTTATGACTCTGGGGGCAGAGCCCACCTGGAGGCGGCCCTGAGCGTGGCGTATCTCAGGGCACCATCAGTGCAACCCAGCGAGCAGCCGCTTACCCCAGTTACGGTGCTCCTCCCGGCGGGCTCCCCACGGACTCCACTCTCGCTGCACGTGACCCGAGCCTGTCCGCGGGGTCCTGCCTGCGCCCTAGATGTCCTCGCACCCTCACCCGAGGGCCCAAAGGGAGCCCGATGCCCCAGGTCCTTCCCCGGGACCCCAGAGGAGCAGTGGAGAAAGCGGGCAGGGCGTGGAAGCCACATGGAGAACGCAGCTCGAGGAACCACTCCTGCTGCAGGGTCAGGAACGGTCCTCTCTGGGCGGCTGCCCGGCCGGCTCCTGCTCCTGATGGCTCCCAAGCGTGGAGGTGGGCAGGAATTCACCAGCAGCCAAAATGGGACTCCTACCTGGAGGCCTCTTCCAACAAGCAGTGTCTTGGAGGGGGGTAGCACGAGCTCTGCGGGGCTGCCTTGCCTTTCAGCAACGGGGACGTTCTTCAGGCAGGCCCCAGAGGCTGCCTCAGCTCCAGTGGAACGAGCGCAACCATGGCGCGGTGGGTCGAACGTGGCTAGCTCCTACCACGCCTTCACCCGGGGAGAACCGCTGGTCTCTACCAGCAAAGGCCACGGGCAGCGTGGAGGTGTCCTGGAATTATTCTGTTCTGCTGGCGTGACTCGCCAAGCTCCCTGTGAGGGCTCTTCCTGCTAGGGTGGGAGCTGAGCCCTGCTCTGCCCAGCACAGGAGGAGGAAGAGGACTTTACTTCCTCCAAGGGAGGGCCCCTTCTATCAGGCCCCGGTGGAGGAGAGGACGGTACAAGGGACACCTCCCTTACCGGGGGTCAGAAGGAACCGAGGGCCGGTTGGGTCGGCTCCGCGCCCTTTATGCCCTTGGGCGGAGGGTTGGGGGAGGACAGCTAGGGCATGGGCACAGGCCCTGTTCACACTGATGGCCAAAGAATCCGATCTCACGCACCCGCGCACCGAGAGTGGAGTCCCCGAAGAGCCACCAAGCGCTCTGCCGGATGAGAATTAAAACAGCTGCATCCCAATCAGCCACCGAGCAGCCCCGGAGCCTGCGGCTAGCGCCCTGGGGCGCAGCGCTCACGGAGCACGCTGGCACCTCTACGGCCAGGCACTCGGGGATTGGCCGGGGCCATGTGCCAGCTTGCACCAGTGACTTCCGCAGGAGGAACCGGTGCGCACGAGAGCTGAATGGCACAGGCCCCTGTAGGCAGGGCCCCAGGCGAGTGCTCCGGGGCAGCTGTGCTACACACAGATTAGCTGCACGGTTCGCTCACGGGACCCAGCCCCGCCTAGGTTTAAGCCTGAAGCCTGGTTCCAAGGACCCTCTGCTCGGGGGGGGTGGGGGGGGGGAGGGGGGATTGTCTACAAAGGGGCTCCAATGGGCACCTAGGATCTGTTCCCAAGCCCCTCACTGATTAGTACCGACAAGCACAGAAACACCAGGTTAGCACCCCAGGGTGTGGGTGGGAAGCAGAGGCGGGAGGAGCCGGGCTCGGGGCCACGCAGGGCAGGACAGACTGCCAGCACCGGCGCCAGCCGCGACGAAGGCACCATTGGAGCTGCAGAGGGAGATCGGCCCTGCCCCTGCTGCAGCCCCCCGCAGGCGTTAGTGACCCCCTGCCAGAAAGGTTAGAGCTGAGGGCAGTCGCCCGTGTTAGTGCTCCATGCTGGGGCGGGGGCAGTACCTGCGGCATGGTCTAACCAGGGCCGCCACCAATTCTTCCTCTGCCGGGAAGGGTCCTTCTCGCCACTTGGCTCTGCGGAACGGGCACATCAGAGGGTGAGCACCAAGTCGGCCGGGGCTGGACGCCTGTCGGCCGCACCAGCTCGCACCCTGCCCCACGGCAGTCAAGACCATGGCACAGATCTCGGAATTGGGCAGGGCACAGCAGGGGAGGTGACCGGCCATGCCCAACGCGCTGGGTGGAAATGAACACGCCCGGTGTGCCCGACCCAGCCTCTGAGGCTGCTTGGGGGGGAGTGGGGCAGGGAGGGAGGACCTCTAGCTTGCTCGCACTCTTCACAGCACAGAGTCGTGGCCCCAGGAGCGCCCAGGCCGGCAAAGGAACTAGCGCTGCTGTGGGGGCATGAATCCTGGGGTGGCACCATCTGAGGGCAAACCACCTCGCTGCACGGCTAAGGGAGGGTCTGCGGGAGAATGGGCATGGATGTGGGGCTTCCTGGGGCAGGGGAATGACAGACACACGCGGGAGGGAGGGACAGACAGATGTTTCTGCTCAGCGTGGGGGGTTATGGGCCACCTGACTCTCCAGGACACTGGGTGTGGGCCATGCAGCCCCACCCTGTGCACCCCAGGTCCCCAAAAGCCACTGCCAGTTCTCTCCAGCCCGTCCTACCCAGCCAGGCTCCCATTGGGATACCAGCCCGGTAAAGGGCACTGGGTGCACAGGACTCCCTGGGGGTGGCAGCAGGAGCTAGCGCTGGGCTCGAGATGCTGCCGCTGCTGTGGTGCCCCAGGCCGGCCCTGCCATTCTCACCTGGCTGGTCCTCGTCCGGGGCCTCGGCAGAGTCACTGCGGCGCTGCCCCAGGTGGTATTTCTCCTGCTTCGCCCGGATCCTCTCCATCCTGCAGCCACAAACACAGAGCAGCTGCGGGCGCTGGCGCTGTCTGTCCCCCCACTCCAGCCAGCTGTCTGATCACAGCCAGCACACAGGGGCCCCAGCCACAGGTGCAGGAGACCTTCTCCTTGCCCAATTCTTCCCCTACCCCCAGCTGGGGGGGTCCATCTCCCCCCCACGGAGCCAGGCGGCCAGCCTCCGTTCCCCAGGCCCCCGTTTGCAGAGGGGCTGTGGGCAGCGAGAACCCCCGGCCCGGGGCCCGCCCTCTCGGCTGACTCACTGTCGCTTGAGCTGGGCCAGCGACTTCTCCTCGGCGTGCCGGTGGGAACTCATGCTCTTCAGGGTTCTGGCCTTGTACAGCGCGAATCCTCTGCGGAGACAGCACGGGGCAGTGAGCCGGGGCACCCCCCGCACGCTGCCCCCTGCCCAGGCGCTGCAGCGAGACAACCTCCGCCCCCGGGACACCGCGCCCAGAGCTCAAGGCACAAGGGATCCAGGAGCAGAGTACTGGCACCTCCAACTTCCCCTGGGGCCCCAGGCTCTCCAGCCCCTGCTGGCCTCTGGGCGGGGCCCCACAGGAACTAGGGCCTCCAGTCCCCGGCGCTCCATGGGAGCTGGGGGAAATGCGACCTTCAGCCTCTGCCGGGGGCACAAGCAGGGAATGCCACCTCCATGCCAGTCCGGTTCTCAGCACAGGCTGGGCCGGTGGCAGAAGCGCTGGGGATCGCACCTCACAGGGAGATCCTCCCCCCCGCCCCTGCTGTGAGGGGGCTCCCAGCCTGCCCCACCAGCATGCATCCCCTGGCCATGCCGCCCCCACCTGGAGGCCTGCAAGGCCGAGGCCTGGAGCTCCATCATGACGTGCAGGAAATAGTAACTGAGGAAGACTCTGCGCTGGAGGAGGAGGAAGAAGAAGCAGATGCTGTCCCAGATGATGCCAGCCTCCTCCACGGGCAGCGAGCAGTCCTGGTCCTTGCCCATCTCCTTGGCTGGCAAAGCAGAGAGACAGGACCGTTCAGGCCGTGAGGTGGAGCTCGGCGACCGCAAGGCAAACAGCAGCGCGAGGCTGGGTCGGACTCCGTCCCCGGCACCAGGGCTATGTCTACACAGCACACTAACCCAGGTCCTGACTCGGGTTTGAGCCCACACCCCTCTTCTGTCCACACACAGATCTGTCTGACTCAGGTCACAAGCACTCAGGAACCAGGTCCTCGCACCCAGCTGGGGGGAGCGTCACAGCCTGAGTCCCGTTGTGACTCGGGGCCATGCCCCGTCGCTGTGCAGTGTGGACATAACTCAAGCCGCGGACCTGGCTCAGAAGGGCTGCACAGCGCAGTATGGATGTGCTAGCACGGCTGAGAGGCCCAGGTTCAGCACCTGTAAGCCCAGTGCAGTGTGGACACTCCAGGGTGGGCTTGAAAACCCCCAGTCTACAATGCAGTGTAGACACATCCTTGGAGACCCTGGGCCTCGACCTCCACACTGCAGGCATGAAGATCAGCCCCCACCTTCCGGACACTGGGAGACCTCAGGCTCCCCTCCCACAGTGCTGGGCCCCGCACTTCCAACCCCACAACACCCTGAGCCTTGGCCCCTCCCAGCCTCTTGACACTGGGGGACCCCAGGCCTCAGTGGGCCAGCCCCTCACTGCCAGCCCCCCGATACTGGGATAGGCCCATGGTCCAAGCCCCTGGCATACAGCAGGGGGTGTGAGAGAGCAGGGGGGCTAGTATGAGGTTCTGCTCCCCCCCAGAGATCCTGGCCATGCCCGGGGTGCCCGCGCTGACCCTGCCAGCACAGCCTGCCCGCCGGCGTTCTGCCCAGCGGCCCGAGACTCACGGTCATAGTAGCCCTTGACGGTGCAGACCAGGCTGAAGAGTTGGATCACCCAGCAGAAGTTGCTCTGCATCTGCTGCACGAAGACGCAGGAGAGGAGCTGCCGGGACAGAGTGGGGGAGGGGGTCAGCCCCCCCTCGCTGTGCCAACCACTTGGAGCCAGGGCTCCAAAGGGCCCTGGGACCATTCCCCTCCCCCCACGCTGCCCGCTCGGGCCCCTGCCACTCTGCTCCACACTCCCCTGTGTCTAAAGGAAACGCATGCCCAGCCCTGCTCCGCCAGGGCTTCCCAAAGCACAGGCAGAAGGCCCCTACGGAGGAGGGGGCTCCCACAGGGGCACGTGAACCCTGCCCAACCCATCCGGCCCCAGGGCCACACGGGGCTCTGAACTGTGCACGGACAAGGAAGGCAGAGCCCCCCTCGCCCACCCAGCCCTGGGGGATGTCTTCACGGGGCCAGAGGAGCAGGCAATGGGCAGATAACCAAGGAGGAAAGGGGCCAGGGCAAGGCACAGAGTGGAGCTGGGGCTGGCCCCAAAGAGGGTGCATAGGGGGTGCTAAGAGGGTGCTCCCTTGGGCTCTGGCAAACCCAGCCGTGCCCCTGCCCCCCAGGCCCTGCCAGGGCTCTCCCAGCCGTGCCCGGTGCCCATTCCCCGGGGGCGTCGGCGGGGGCAGGTGCTCACCGACAGCATGTTCTTGGAGATGATGACGGTGACGTTGTAGAGGATGAGGCAGTCCCAGAGCACCAGCCGGGCCTTGGCCGGCTTGCGCAGCATGGCCGTGCCGAAGAGCAGCAGGTAGAAACAGGCCAGCAGGTAGCCCAGGCCGAAGATGCTGATGCGGGTGGCACCGGTGATGAAGACCACGACCAGGACGAACCAGAAGAGGTAACGGAACACCACCACCTTCAGCATGTCCAGGTACGACCTGCAGCCAGGGCAGCCGGCTCATAGCAGCGCTGACAGCCCTGGAGCCGCGGGGCAAGGGCGGCCCTCCCACCCTATCCCTGTGGCACAGTGGGCAGCTCGGTCCTGGGCCGCTGGGGGTCTGGGTGGCAGGACACCCCTTCCCCAAGGAGCAGAGCAAGAGGCCCCACAGGCCGCCAGATGGTCTCCATGCCTCATCCCCTCCCTGTGGCCCTCTACCGTCAGAGCAATGTCCTGCTCCCCTGAGCCAGGGCTCCCCAGCCCGCGGGTCCCCAGCCCCCCTGCCCAGTGCTTTCAAGGGAGCAGGCCCTGTGCCCTCTGGGTGCTTCGGCACAGCCCCACGTGAGCCGGGAGTTGCCCAGGCCAGGCCCCGCTACCTGCGCTTGCCCATCCCCTACCTGCAGTTGATGAAGTTGGGCACCGGGTTGGGTCTGCCCCTGGCCAGCTCCAGCTGGTCCGTGTTCTCCCCGGCCGCCCTCAGCCACTCCTCCGTCCGCTCGGCTTCAAAGACCTGCCACTGCTGGGAGGCACAGAGCAGCAGCAGGAAGTCACCTGCAGGGAGAAGAGAGTCAAAGGGACCCAACCATGCCAACACCATGGGCACCTTGGAGAATGAGCTGGATGGACCCCAGCCAGGCCCCTCCTCCAAGGGGGCAGACCCCAGCTGGACCCCTCCTTCTCCCACCAAAGGGGTGGACCCCAGCCAGGCCCCTCCTCCAAGGGGGCAGACCCCCCGCTGGGCCCCTCCCCCTGCCTGGGAGGCACAGCTGGTTCTCACCTCCATGGAAGCTGCTCCCCGTGACATGCCCAGAGGTGCGAAGCGCATGGTGAATACCCAGCTGGCCGGGTCATGGGGCCAGTGGGCGAGGCTGGCAGACAAGTTCCTCTGGCTAGCAGGGGGGATATGCAGGGGGAGAGTCAGGCCTGTGGGATTCCCCTGGGGAAGGACACTGGCAACCAAGACTCTGCTCCCAAGGCCTGGAATGAGGCATTTCCCGGGGGGGGACATGCGCTGCCCAGGAGCCAGTGCACTGCTTTGAGGGTGGGTGGACAGACAGCCGGGAAGGAGGAGGCACCAGTCCCATGGGGAGCAGTGGGGCCACGTGGGCCGGGGGCTTGCCCAGGGCGAGGACGGGTACTCACTGATGAGGTTGGTGGAGTTGGGCGCCATGTAGAAGTCGGGCAGATACATCCATTTGATGAGAGCCGAGTTCATGGGATGGAGCGGCTCCACCTCCAGGGATAGTCTGCCAAGGAGAGGAGAGGTCACCGGAGGAGCGGGGCACACGTGCCCCCACCATGCCCATGTGTCTGCTCCCAGGCCTGCTACAGAGATGGGGGTTCGATAACACACAAGCATCAATGCTCCCCGCAGCTACTCCCTTGTCCGTGCAGAGATAAGAGGGGCAGAGGGGAGGAAGAAAGGGGTCCTTGCCCGTGCTGAGGTTGGGGGCTGGGGTGAGAAGAAAGGGGGTTCTTACCCATGCAGAGATCTGGGGGGGGAGTGTCTCTGCCTGTGGAGAGGTGGGGGGGAAGGAAGGGGTCCCTGCCTGAGGAGAGATTGGGGAGAGGGGAAGGAAAGGGTTTCCTGCCCATGCAGCGATTTAGGAGCAGGGCTTCCAAGCATCCCCCGCTCTCCTGGTCCCGGCCCCCTGGGCCTTACCTATGCAGAGGGCGGGGGGGATGCCCACGCACAGCAGGTACTGGTAGAGCAGGAAGAGGGCCAGGAAGAGGCAGTACTTGGGCCAGAGCCTGGCGATGGCGGCGCGGCGGCGGCGGGTCAGGATAACGACCAGCCAGCAGCCGTGCAGGATCACCATGAAGTTCATGCGCTGCCCAATCACGTTCACCGTCATGAGGAAGCAGACCTGGGCGGGGAAGACGAGGGGCTGAGCTGCCGGCAACCCCATGCCAGGGGCCTGGCTGGCGCCGCCCTCCCCACACCGAGCCAGCTGAGGGCAAGAAGAACAAGGGTCCCCCTGCGCCCGCAGTGTCCCCCCTCCTGAACTGCACCCCGGGCAGCAGCGCCAGGGAATCACCATCCTGGGGGAGTTAATTCCCCACAGCCAGTGCCCGAGCGTTTCCGAAGGCAGGGTCTGGGCGGGGGGGTTTGCCTGCCATGCTGGGGTCCTGCTCACAGGACTGGGGAGCGCCCGCTCCCATAGACACGCCGCTCTTGGCGCCCGGGCTGGGGGGCTGCCCTCAGCCCTGCCCTCTCACCTCCAGGCCAAACTTGTAGTAGAAGTAGTTGATGAAGTATTTGGCGCAGCTGATGAGGCCCTGGTCCAGATGCTCACGCGACGCCTCCTCGAAGAGCGTCTGGGTGGCGGGCGGCGCCAGCTGGTACTGCTTGCGGTAATACTCCTGGCGCCGGTACACAATGGCCTCGAAGACGAGCAGCATCAGCACCAGCAGGTGGTTCTGCAGGGGAACGGCCAGGGGCGAAGGTGAGTCCCAGCTGGGAGCGAGGGCTTGGGGCATGGCGGGCAGGAGGGGTCACCCCACCAGCCATGGGCGAGGTGCTGGACTGCCCACGGCCCACATGGATTCACCGGCTTTGCTGCTGTGACGAACTGGGACTGTTCTTACTGTGGTCTGTGAATGCTGACAGGGGAGTGTGGCTAGGATAGTCTGCATTGGGGGATGGGAGACTGCCCGAAGGAGAATACCTGAGCATGTAACATGAGAACCCAGGAAGGGGTTGGAGGCCAGGTGACACCTTGGCCCGGGAAACTGAACAAAGGCTGTGGGAGGGGTCGCTGAAGGCAGAGTGTTGGAAGCTGGCTGGTGAGATGGCTGGGAGGCAGAGGGGGGCTGGGATGCCCTGGGACCCCAAGATGGACCTAACTGAGGGGGGTCCTGTTGTCTGTGCCTGCAAGACCTGTCTTGGACTGTATTCCTGTCATCCAAATAAACCTTTACTGGCTGGCTGAGAGTCACGGTGAATCGCAGGAAGCCGGGGGTGCAGGGCCCTGAGTTCCCCCACACTCCGTGACAGCTGCCAACGCTGACCCCGGCGGAGGGGCAGGCGGTTCCCGTTTTCACTGGGCCAGTGTGGACAGCGGGTGAATGCGGGTGAGCTGGTGCCTCCGAGGGCTCAAATCCTGCCTTGGGCCCCACGGGAGGAGCTGGGGGTCTCTGTCCCATGCCCACTACGCGGGCATCCCCAGCAGGAGCATGGCAGCGGCAGAGCGGGCCGCGAGTCCAGCAGAGAGCAGGAGCAGTGCCCCCGAATCACCCACCTGGATGTAGCCCAGATTGGGGAAGCCCTTGCGGATGCCGAACCAATTGGCAGGGTCCACGGGGCCCCGGTAGAGCGCGGAGTTCTTCACCTCCGCCTCCAGCAGGTTGGTGTCATTCAGCTGAGGCTGCGGCGCAAACACACAAACAGATGTCAGCTGCCAGGCGTGGGACCCAGCCCCCCGGCAGGGGGTCCCCATGATTCTCCATCGGAGGAGGGGCGTCAGGCCCACCAGCTGCCAATCCCTCCCAGTGCCTGGCAGCTGCCTGGCTGATGCCCGCGCTGTCCTGGGGCGGCAGCACATTGGGCTGCCCTGCAGGGACGGGCATGCCGGTGGCAGCTCCCGGGGGCAGGATGGAGGGAGCCCTGCCGACCTCCCAGGGCTGCCGGCTGCGGGAGCCCACAGGCTGAGCGGGGAGCCCCGATCCCCTCCTGGATCCTGTCCCGTCCCTGCCCCGCGCACCTCGGTGCAGTTGCTGGAGTACTCGTGCGGGTCGACGGCCTTTAGCTGGTAGAGCATCTTGCAGACGATGATGATGCAGACCCAGATGGTGCAGAGGCAGGAGGCCATGTGGCGGAAGCGGCAGTAGGGCAGGGCGAAGGCCCAAAGCGCCACCAGCAGGAAGTTCATGACCGACACCTGCAGAGAGCACATGGGAGCAAGGGCAGAGCTGGGGGCGCTGGTCAGGGGCCCCCACCTCCAGGGACACCTTCCAGCCTCACCGCCGACGGCCAGGGCCCCCCACTGAGTCACGTGGCAGCCGAAGGAACCCCCAGGCTAGCTAGCGGCCCCCTCCCACCCCGACGCAGCGCTCCCCCTGCCCCGAGGATCCCACCCCCCATACGGGGCCCTCCCGATGGCTGGCAGAGGCAGATTGCCCAGCAGCAGCTCCAGGGCCAGGGGGAACGGGTGGGAGGCCTCGAGGGCATTTTCCTTCCTGGGCTCCCGAGCACGCCCGCCCATCCCCCGTTACCTCCTGCAGCGCCACCCACACGGTGTAGAGCGCCACCAGCTTGAGGACGTGCAGCTCCAGCAGGCGCCGCACAAAGACCTGCCCGCGGGTGAGGATGTCGGAGAAGGTCCAGCCCAGCACCACCAGGCGCTCCAGCACCAGGCCCCACTTACCGGGCACCGCTGCAAAGCAGGGCAGCTTGTCAGAGCCGTGCGCGTCCCCTCCCCCACCAGCGCCCCCCGTGTACCGTGCGCGTCCCCTCCCCCACCAGCGCCCCCCACCTGCCGTGCGTGTCCCCTCCCCCTCCAGCGCCCCCCACCTGCCGTGCGCTCCCCCTCCTCCACCAGCGCCCCCCATGTACTGTGCGCTCCCCCTCTCCCACCAGCGCCCCCCACCTGCCGTGCGCTCCCTCTCCCCCACCAGCGCCCCCCATGTACCGTGCGCGTCCCCTCCCCCACCAGCGCCCCCCACCTGCCATGCGCGTCCCCTCCCCCTCCAGCGCCTCCCACCTGCCGTGCACGTCCCCTCCCCCACCAGCGCCCCCCCATGTACTGTGCGCTCCCCCTCTCCCACCAGCGCCCCCCACCTGCCGTGCGCTCCCCCTCCTCCACCAGCGCCCCCCACCTGCCATGCACGTCCCCTCCCCCCACCAGTGCCCCCCCACCTGCCATGCACGTCCCCTCCCCCCACCAGTGCCCCCTACCTGCCATGCACGTCCCCTCCCCACACTAGCGCCCCCCACCTGCCGTGCGCTCCCTCTCCCCCACCAGCGCCCTCCATGTACCGTGCGCGTCCCCTCTCCCACCAGCGCCCCCCACCTGCCGTGCGCTCCCCCTCCTCCACCAGCGCCCCCCACCTGCCGTGCGCGTCCCCTCCCCCCCAGCACCCCCCACCTGCCGTGCGCTCCCCCTCCTCCATCAGCGCCCCCATGTACCGTGCGCTCCCCCTCCCCCACCAGCGCCCCCCACCTGTCGTGCTCTCCCCCTCCCCTACCTGCCGTGCGCTTCCCCCTCCCCCACCAGCACCCACCCCATGCCCTGGGTGCCCTGCCCCTCCTCCAGTAACCCCCCCACACCCCTTGTGCTCTCCCAAACTCCTTCCCCACCAGCCCCCCACCGGCCCTGCACTCTCCCTGCCCCCTCCTCCATCAGTGCCCCCTGCCCCCGCAGGCTCCCTCTCCCTTCCCAACATCTCTCCCGCCAGCGTACCCCCGGTCCCCCCCACCCCCACCCCGCTGGGCTCCGCCCAGGGCCCTGAGAGGCGTTTACCTTCGGAAGCCGAGTCGGAGTCTCCGGGTTCAGCCTCCTCCTCCACATGGGGCAGCAGGTGGCTCCCCGGCGCCGCCTCGCACCTGCGGGGGGGGGGGGGGAAGAGAGGGACAGGGTCTCAGGGGAGGAGCCGAGAGGGGGATCCTCGGGGCTGGGACGCAGGGAGCAGAGGCCCTTGAAGAAGCAGAAGTCAGATCCCCAAGGTGGTGCCCCAAGTAGCACAGAACCCACCAGTGCCAATGCGGGGTCTTGGGGTCAGCCCTCAGAGGGGAGGGGGCCCTGCTGAGCCACCTGTCCTGCTCCTGCAGCCCCTGGCATCCGACAGACACCCCCGGCAGCGCCCTCTGCCGATCCCACGCGCTGCACTGGCCATCTGGAGCCCGCTGGGCACAGCCCCGGGGCCGCTCACCCGCCCCAGCTCTCTGCACGGCAGCGTGCCCAGGGCTGGATCCCGAGGCCCCGGCAAGAGCAGCTCAGAACAGGGCTTGGCGCCGAGCTTGGCTCCAGTGCCCACAGCTGACCCCTCCCTAGTTCAGGGCAGCAAGGGAGGAGGTTGGGGAGGGAGGCCCAGCCCCACAGCGCAGCCAGCAGCAGGCACTACCCAAACATGCAGGAGCCCAATGCTGCTCCCTGGCTGGCTGGGAACCAGGCACCGCACACTCCATTCCTCAACACGTGGGGCAACTGGGCAGGGGAGGTGGCGTGGGGCTGCCCAGGGGCAGGGGAGGTTCCTCAGGGAAGGGGCTGCGGTGCCCATGCACAGGGAGATACCAGGACTTCACTGCCCTCGTGTCAGACCAAGGGGCATGAATGCCAGAGGCAGGGTCCCATGCCAGCCCACCCCAAGCTCACATCCAGGCCTGTCTGCAGAAGGGCCCCCTGCTCGCAGCCGGGGGGGGGCGGTGCCAGAGGAGCACCGGGCTGGAGCAGACAGGATGCCCGGAACTGCGCCCTCTCCCCCAGACACACCTCCTAGAGCCTGCCCTTGCCCCAGCCCCTTTTCCGGCTCCGTGTCCCCACAGACCCTGCTTGGTGTATTTCCCGCAGGCCCCTCCGCCAAGCCAAACCCAAGGGCTGGGCTGCGAGGTCTGGCTCCTCACGTACTGGGGCACCAGGCAGGCCAGAGAGGAGGCCCCCAGCACTGCTCAGGCGGGAGGGGAGCATACCTGGGGGCGGGCGGGCTCCGGGGCTCCGGGGGGGCCACGTGCTCCAGGTCGGTGATGCGCATGAAGGGGCGGTGGAAGTAGTGCAGCTGCAGGATGCAGGCCAGCAGGAAGAAGCCCGGGATGAGGATGCTGGAGAAGAGCTCGGAGACGCTGAACTGCTCCAGGCCCAGGTCGCCCAGCCTGGATGGGAGGAGAGCGGCTGAGGACCAGGGCGATGGAGCCCCCTCCCTCTCCCCCCCCGGCTCCTGCATCCAATCCCAAACGCTGCTCCCCAGCCGCAGCGAGCAGAGCTGGAGAGCTCCAGCCGGGGCACTGCCCAGGTCCCAGCCAGGCCCAGCCCTCGGCCGGTGGGAGAGCAGCTAGTGTAACCCGTCGGGGGAGGAGAACGGGCATGCCGGCAGAGCGCCCGGCGACGCAGGCTGTTACTGACACGGAGACACCCCGGTCCCGCCCATTCCCGGCACGCGCTCCATGGGAATTGCCTGAGCGGCCGCAGCGGGAGCTGGAGTCTGTGCTAGGAGAGGGGTCGGGCTGGGAGAGGCTCTGCCACAGACGGCCTTTGGGGCAGTCCTTGCTCCTCTCCGTGCCTCAGTTTCCCTCTCCATAGCCCGGGGGGAGGGAACAATCCTGCCATTCCTCTTGGGGGAGTCGGCCCCACTCCCAGGACAGACCCTGCCCTGCCGAGGGGATGGGGCGACCCCACCTGGTGACTCTGCCCCTGGGGCAGGGTTTGAGCACCTAGGAGCGGAAGCAGCCACTGAGCAAGGCTTGGCCTGGAGCACTGTGCGGGCAGCGTCAGGGCTGGCCGGGGGTGTCACTCACTGCTGGTCGGTGAGGCCGGTCAGGTTGCGCCAGTACATGGGGAAGTCCTCGAACTGGAAGGTGTAGACGGCGATGAGCACCAGCATGGTGTAGGCCACCACCAGCCACCAGAAGCCCTTCAGCAGCTTCCTCCACAGGCTGTAGTAGACCTGCGGGGACGACAGCCATGAGCGCCTGGGCCCCGCCTCCCGTGTAGCCCAGAACCCGGCCGCACCCCCAGCTCCCAGCAGGGCTGCCCAGCTTCTCTGTCCTCAGGGTGGGCGCAGCGCCCCCTCTCCTGAGCCCACGACCAGCCAGCACCAGCACCCCGCCCAGCGCAGCCCTGTCACGCCCCTCGGAGCCTGGCCTGGACCTCCAGCGGCGGTGCTAATTCGATGCCCCTTGCTCTGCCCCGCCTGATGGCTGCCACCCGCAGTGGCCCAGTCACCCCATGGGACCTTGGGGGTTTCTTTAAGCCTGGGCACGGAGGGCTGGCCGGGAAGCACCCTGCCCAGCGGCCTGGTGCACCCGCCCACATGACACAGGTGGGTTCCCCATCACAGACAGCGGCCGGTCGCAGGGTAGGTGTCCAGGTCGCCCTGGAATCAGACAGCAAGCGGCTGCCGAGGCCAGCACCCCATGCAGGGAACATGCCCAGCCTAGGCGCCTCGCAGGGCTTGCCAGCCAGCCTCTCCCGGCGGGCGCAGGCCTCACCTGGAAGAGGAGGAGGCAGAGGAGGAAGAGGAGCATGTAGACGATCTTATAGACCACCAGGCGCCCGGCAAAGCTGACCACGATGAACATCCCGGCACACACGTAGATCCAGTACTTGGCGTAGAGATCCGTCAGCAGCTCGCCCAGGAACTTCAGCATGCTCCGCGGCCGGCGGGGCTCTGCAGGGCACAGCGGGTGAGAGCCGGGGACGTGCCAGGCCTGCGCCAGCGAAGCAGCTCCGGGAGACCCAGCATGCACATTTCCCTGGCGGGCGGCAGGCTCCGGCCCCAGACACGCAGACAGACAGCAGGGATCAGACAGCGACGGGCGCGATGCCCGGAGCCAGGGCAGGGGGATCAGAGATCACCCACAGGTGGCACCCGGCACGGTTCCTGGGATCAGAGGTCACTGGTGCCCAAGATGCCCTGCTCCGTGCCCAGGCAGAGGGAGGCAGCTCCCCAACCCCCCATCCCCCATTGCAAAGCAGCGAGCGTGCCCAGGCTGCTCCGAGCAACACCCGTGGGCCCTGTTACTGTGGGCAGGGGGCACATGGCTGCCCTTGTCCCTCCACAGTTCTATGTGGCCGGACGCAGACCAGCCCCTCATCATCCCGGCACGCAGGTCCAGCGCCACGACGGCCCTGGCCAGGCACAGGCTGCGCCCGCTCCAGCCCAGGGCAGGGCGGAGGGCACAGCAGCGTCTCCCCTGGCCCGGGTGCACTCCCTGCGGCTCCCCCTCCAAAGGCTGCCGTGGGCTCCCCGTGGAGGTGGGGGAGGCTGAGGCCCCGGGCGGGCCGTGGGGGAGGGGTGCTCACCTGCGTCGGAGACGGTCACCTCCAGCAGAGAGGCGGGCGGCCGCCGGCACTTCAGCAGCTTCTCCTTCACGAACTGCCGCAGCAGCAGCCAGAAGGTCAGGGTGTAGAGCAGCTGTGGGGAGCAGCGGGACATCAGCCGGGCTGCGGAACCAGCCGGCCCGGAGGCAGACGGGCAGCGGGGAGGGGAGTGGGGGATTACCTTGGCCCCTAGGTCCAAGCAGGGGTATTTGGTCCTGACCAGCCCCAGCTGCTCCAGGCTCATGAAGCCGACGCGGGTGGGCAGCTCGGGCTCCAGGTCCATGCCCCAGACGTACTGCAGGCTGCAGAGCGCCAGGCCGTAGAGCAGGAGGAAGGGGGAGCAGAGCATGGCGAAGTGGTGCCGGCTGCGGACGATCCAGATGAGGCAGGCCCAGAGCAGCAGCACGAAGGTCAGCCAGCTGTGGTAGGTGATGCTCCACACCTGGCCGGGAGAGGAGGCTCCGCCCTCAGGCCCTGCACCTGGCTGGCGCACCCCTCCCCATGTTCCATGCCAGCCCAGCCCAGCCTGCACCGGAGCGGGGAGCCCCAGTATGGAGCCGGCGCACCCCCTGCCCAGGGCAGCCCAGCCTCCAGTGGGGCTCAGGGCCCCTGTACAGAGCTGGTGCACCCCCTGTCCATGCCAGCCCAACCCGCACCTGGGCAGGGAGCTCCAGTCCGGAGCTGGTTCACCCCCTGCCCATGCCAGCCCAGCCCCCACTGGGGCTCAGAGCCCCTGTGCAGAGCTGCTCCCACCCCCCATGTCAGCCCAGCCCTCCCCAGGGCTCGGAGCAGGTGAACCCCCACCCCATGTCAGCCCAGCCCCCACTGGGGATCAGAGCTCCGGTCCGGAGCTGGTGCAGCCCCTGCCCAGGCTCACCATCATGGCGATGAGGGCACAGACGTAGCTCTGGTTCATGATCACGTGCCCCAGCGCGTGCAGGGGCAGCCTTTGCCTGCGCCGCTCCGGCTTCTTACTCGCTGCAGAGAATCACAGGGATGGTTAGAGCAGCCCCAAAGCTGCCCAGAGACACCCCCAACAATACCAGGCCACCCCACGGCTCGTACCAATCACCTCCCAGAGAGGAGCCCATCCCACTGGGCACGAAGGCTCCAGCTCATCTCACAGCCCCGAAATCCCTCTCCCAGCCCCTTCAGCTCCAACCCCCTGGAGGAGACAGAGTGAGGCTAAAAACTGGCCAAGCACCTTGGGACTGATGTAGATCGAGAGCGGCACCGACAGGTCAGGGGCCGTGGGGATCGGACAGCGACGGGCGTGGTACCCGGGGGAGGGGGGGGGGATCAGACAGCGATGGGCGCAGTACCCAGGGGGGGATCAGACAGCGACGGGCACGGTAACGGAGGGGGGGGGGGAATCAGACAGCAACGGGCGTAGTGTCCAAGGCCAGGGCAGGGGGGCTGTGGGGATCAGACAGAGATGGGCGCAGTACCCGGGGCCAGGTCGGGGGCCGTGGGAATCAGACAGGGATGGGCACAGTACCCAGGGCCAGGGCAGGGGGCTGTGGGGCCGTGGGGATCAGACAGTGACGGGCGCGGTGCCCAGGGCCAGGTCGGGGGCCGTGGGAATCAGACAGTGACGGGCGCAGTGCCCGGGGCCAGGTCGGAGGCCGTGGGAATCAGACAGCGACGGGCATGGTGCCCGGGCCAGGGCAGGGGACTGTGGGGCCGTGGGGAGCAGACAGGGATGGGCGGGTGCCCGAGGCCAGGTCAGGGGCCGTGGGGATCACACCTGGGCAGCGGCACAGGAACAGACCCTCCCATTCTGCACCCCAACACCATGGGTAGCTATGCGACTCCTGGAGGTGCACGTCCCTGCAATGCTGAGCTCTGACCACTAGGAGTCACCTTTGCTTCACCCCAACCGAGCTGAGCCCTGGTACTACTCAGCCAGCCCTGGCTGCTGGGGTCCCTTTAACACGAGCAGGGCTGGGGGGCAGCCCATGCCCACCTCACTGCCAGGGGCAGAGCAGGGCCCAGGGCCTGTGCCAGCCAAGCCCTGGAAACTCCCCTCTGGAGGCTGCACCATCCTGGGTGCAAGGAAAGGGGGTTCCTGGGGCGGGGGCTGCAGGCTTGGGGTGGGGACCAGCTAAGGGCAGAGGGAGCTGGAGCCAGGCGAGTGGGGCCGCAATGGAGCCCCAAGCCCAGGAAAGTCCCGTGGCACCAGCGGCTGGCACCGCAGGGCAGTGCCCAGGGAGGGGCAGCTGCTGCAGTCACTCAGCTGAGCAGCCCCCCAGCGTGTCTCTCCTGGGCTGCTTACGGCCTCTTACCTGGCCCGATCACGTGCACGGTGCAGTTTTCAGTGTCCGCAGCTGAGGCCTCGGTGCCCGGGGACAGCATCCGCTGGGGGAGAGAGACAGGAGTGGGGTGAGCCCCAGTCTGGAGAGCGTCAGGCCTGGGCATATGGGCTGCCAACGCTAGGCGGCTTCACAGCCACGGAGGGTGCAAGGGGCAGGTCTGTGTGCTCCCCTCCTCCTGCCTCCCCCGCCATTATCTGCCCAGGATGTTCTCTCTTTCTCACACACTCAGACGCACCCCTCCTGCGCCACAAGACCCCCCCCACCCAGTGTCCCCAGGCCCTTGACCCTTTCCCTCTTGCCCCCCCCCCCATGGACTCTCCAGCATAAGGCACAAGAGCATCCCCCTTCCATGCCACCCCCCTCCGGCCCCACTAACCCCACGAGCCCCTGGCTGGCTGGTGCTAACGGCCCAGCACCCCCCTCTGCCCTGAGGGAAAGCTGGGGGTGGGGGGCTCCCTGTCACCCCTCCGAGCCATGGGGAGTCCCCAAAGGGCGAGCGCAGTACAGGGGCCCCATTCCCGAAGCCCCAGGGGCCAGTGGCTCCACTCCTGACCTCGGTGTCTTCTGCCAGGCAGTCTCCCTCCCTGGGCCAGCTCTCCAGCTCCACCAGTTCATCCTGGGGCTCCGCCGCCACCGCTGACGCCTCCGCCTTGTCCTTCTGGGGGGGGGGCGGGAAGAGCCAACCTCAGCGCCTCGCTCCCACACGCACAGTGGGGCAGGGACCCCGGTGGGGTCTCCCCAGAGCCAGGCAGAGAAGGACTGCGCCCTCCCTGCTCTGAGCGGGGAGATTCTGGGAATGAGCCGCCTGGAGCAGAACCGTCCCTGTCCCTGCTCTGGACGCCGCTGCACATAACGCCCCCAAATCCCCCTGGCCACATGCCCCATTTCCCTCTCCAGGGTTCCCCAGCACTCTGGGGAGCTCGCTGCAGGGCACAGTCCGGGCCTGGCAGGGACCCCTCGCTGAGGAGGACAATCTGCAGTGGGGCAGCCAGTGCTGTGGGGCTCTGGCCCCACCATGCTACGCAGCAGGGCGTGAAGAGTTCCACTTTCAGCCACTAGCTGATTGCTCTTTGTCCACATCCCCAGGTCGGCACTGGTGCCCTCTGGAGCACCAGCTTCCCAGCTGGCACGGCAGCTCTCAGCGGCACCTTCTCGGGCACAGGGTAGGGCACAAGGGGGCAGAATGGGCCCAGCACTGTGTTGTATACAGCCCCAGCGACCCTCACCCGTTCAGAGGAGTCCAACTTCCTCAGCTTCAGCAGAGAGGCCACGGTGAAATACAGCACCAGCAGGACGCCGGGGTTCACGTAGACCGGCCAGGGGTGGCTGGTGTTGAGGAGGAGGGCGTTGGGGTTGGTACAGTTCAGCGGCAGGATGAAGGCCTTCAAGCCGAATACGCTGGAGGGAGGAAGGAGGCGGCGTTACACCCCTGGGCGTGGAAGCAGGACCAGGCTGGGTACGGAGGTGCCGGCGGCTGGGTGGGCTCAGGTACACGCTGATGCTCATTCACAGGCTTGCACCGGCCAGAGCGTGGGGTGCCCCAGTTCTGAGCACGCCCCAGAGCCCCTCTCGCTGCCTGGGACGCCAGTGGGAAAAGCAGCTGCGCTTTCTTCCACAACGGCACACTGTTTCCTTTGCTCCGTTTGCCATTCGCCGCCCCCCCTTCCCCGTCTGCCGCCTCTCCCGGCCACTCTCCAAACGGCACTGCCTGAGCCTTTCCCACCCCACCTCCTCTCTCCAGGGCTCCAGCCCCCCTCGCAGGTCATCCCTCCACTTCGGCTCTGTCCTAGAGCCAGACAGAACCCCCCTGCCGGCCCAGTGATCCACCCGACCGGGGGGCTCAGGATCGGTTCTCAGCCCAGCCCTCCCACCCCAGCGTCCTCGGCTTTCCACATGGCCGCCGCGCCCTGAGCAGAGGTTCCCGCTCAGCTGAACCCAGCCATCGTACAGCTGAACCCAGCCGGTGACCACACAGATGCCTGCGCTAACCGACTGAGCGTCACAGCCCCACCGAGGCACAGAGCAGGGCTGAGCCGGGCCGGGCCCACACCACACACAGCGAACCGGGGGCAGAGCTGGGACCAGGCCCTGCGCTAACCGACTGAGCGTCACAGCCCCACCGAGGCACAGAGCAGGGCCGAGCCAGGCCGGGCCCACACCACACACAGCGAACCGGGGGCAGAGCTGGGACCAGGCCCTGCGCTAACCGACTGAGCGTCACAGCCCCACCGAGGCACAGAGCAGGGCCGAGCCGGGCCGGGCCCACACCACACACAACGAACCGGGGGCAGAGCTGGGACCAGGCCCTGCGCTAACCGACTGAGCGTCACAGCCCCACCGAGGCACAGAGCAGGGCCGAGCCGCGCCGGGCCCACACCACACACAGCGAACCGGGGGCAGAGCTGGGACCAGGCCCTAGGACTTGCTGGATCCCGGTCTGATTGGCACACTGACGAGTGGCACGTCCGGGGTCCCTTCACCGGCAGCTGCTTCCATCAGCTCCCCCTGGCTATGGGAGAGCTCCTCCTTGGTGACCCACAGGTCCCCCCTCCTTCCCCGGTCCCTCGGGGTGGGGGTGGGACGACTATTCAGGGGAACCTTCTGGTACCGGAAGCAGGTTGCTAGGCAGAGTGGAGGTGGGAATATCACCAGTGGGAGATGGGTCCTCCCTGCAGCCGGAAATGGGGCAAGCGGCTTTACCCACCTGTGCTGCAGGACGAGGCCACAATGCCCATTGTCACCCGAGTTGGAGGGGCAGCCTGCCACAGGCGAGCGACAGGACGGGGGCAGGCCAGCCCAGCTGCAGGGGGGTGGGAGGGCGACGGGACAGGGGCAGGCCAGCCCGGCTGCAGGGAGGTGAGAGGGCGACGGGACAGGGGCAGGCCAGCCCGGCTGCAGGGGGTGGAGGGGCTCTGGATAGGGACAGGCCAGCCCGGCTGCAGGGGGTGGAGGGGCGACGGGACAGGGGCAAGCCAGCCCGGCTGCAGGGGAGTGGGAGGGCTCTGGATGGGGCGTCAGAACACAGGAGGGAGGCCAGACCCGGTGCCTTACCGTGCCCAGATGCTGGCGGGGGGGAACAGCCCCTGGATGAACGGCGCCTGGTAGCTGTAGATGCAGAGCAGGTGGCCGGCGGCGAAGACGCCCACCATGACGCACAGCGTGTTGAAGCCCAGGTGGCTGATGGGGAAGTGGCAGGCCCACCAGGTGCAGATGCCCACGAAGAGCAGGTAATAGATGCTGGAGAAGGCGGATGGCAGAGCGATCCCTGGGGAACGAGCCGACACCGGAGCTGCTGAGAGCTGCACTAGCCGGGTCAGGGCTGGGGCTCCCCGCCAGGGCCCTGCTCTGAGACCCCAGGGGGGCCCCACACTTCAGCACTGGGGACAGAGGTTTCGGCACCGACCAGGGACAGTGCCAGCTAGGATGAGAGCCCCAGACTCATCCCATGCCCAGGCCACGGACCCTACAGTGACCCGGCGACGCTGGGCCAGGAGAAACGGGAGAGGACCCTCCCCCCGACACCTACCTGCCAGAGCCAGCAGCAGGATGACCAGACCCTTCCCGACCGCCAGCAGGAGCCAGTGCGCCCTCACCCGCAGCGTAGCAGCCAGCAGCCCCTTTCGCGTCGCAGAGCCCACCTCCTCTGCAGCGCCTTGCCCAGCCGGCCTCTCCAGGTCCTCCTCCTGTAGGGAACGAGAGCCAGGCTGGGTCACCGCGTCCCTCGGGCCCTGCAGCAAGGGCGGCCGCAGATCCGGATGCCCTTGGTCGGTGCAGGGTCGAAATCCAGGGATCCAGCCCTGCACGCTGGGGGGTGACCCAGACACACACACCCCACACGCCTGGCCCCACAAACCAGCACTCCTGAGGCTGGTGCGACGAAGCCCCGCAGGAGGCAGAGCCGGGGGCTGAGAGGAGACAGTTCCTCTCTTCAGAGAGCGTGGCACACACGTGGCCAAGACACCACTGACTAGTGGTTAGCGCGGGGGTGGGTGGGTGGGAGGATTCTGGAGTTCTAGTCCTGGCTCTGTCACAGACGCACTGTGACACCATGGATAAGTCACTTCCCCTCACTGTGCCTCAGTTTCCCCATCTTCCAGATACCTGCCTGGCTTGCGACCCCAGGACACAAAGGGCTCCTTCTCCCTACAGTACAAAGGCGCTGAGCTAGTCGGAGGCGCAGGATGAACTGAGTTCTGGCCACTCGACGCACAGCAGAGCAGACAGACCCGTGGATTGCACAGCCACGGCGCCCGCCAGGGAAAGGAGACCCGTCGATCAGTCTCCGTGCAGGGCACCGGGTGCGAGGTGTCAGAGCGAGGGAGGGCGGGAGCAGAGCCTGCGCTCAGGGATCAGTCGCGCTGGCTGTACAGAGCCCAGAACAGACATGGCCCCCCCAGCAATGTTGCTGGGTCCGGTTACCGGACAGGTCGGGAGGTGCAGGCAGCCTGGTCAGACTGCAGTTTCAGCTGATGTTCTGATAGAGTAAATGGAGACAGAGGCGCCAGTTCTAGCCCAGCCCCTGGCGCTGGCCCTATGGGTGGGGGAGGTTCTAGGGGTCTGGTTTATATGCCCATGGCCGGGCCCTTTTCCCAGCCCCACACGAGAGGGCTCTGCACCCCACACCACGGGTCATTTTAAGCAAAGAGCACCCAGGGTCCAGTGGCTAGAGCCCAGGAGTCGGGCTGGGCCTGGCTCTGCCCCTGAGCCCGGGTGAGTCCCGCCCCAGCTCCAGGCCTGTCTCCCAGCAGGAAAACGGGGCTAACCAGACCTGCTTTGCAGGGATTTTGTCAGACTCAGCCAGCTGCTGTTTTCGTGGGTCTCGGGTGGCAGGGGACTGGACGCGGCCCAGCAGGAGTTTGCTGCAGCTGCTGGGGAAGAGCGTCGCCTCCTGCTGGCAGAGGTGGCAGGCTCCCCCCCACGGCTGCCGGGGGAGGATGGCTGGAGAAGACACCGGTGTTCCAGGGAGTCGCAGTGGAACCTGCTGCCCGGCCTGCTCAGCTCTCAAAGCACCTGCCATTTCCACAGCAGGGCGGGCAAGGGAATAATAACTACGGAGCACCGAGGAATCTGCCGCTGGAACAGCCACACCGGGTCACGTACCAGGCGTGCCGGGAGCCACTTGCCCGTCTGCCTCTTCCTCCCTTCACTGCAGAGATTTCAGACAAGGGCAGCCCAGCTGTGGCTACATATAAATGCCATGCGTGATCATCTGCCTGGCAAGGGCACCAGGGGGCAGCCCTAGGTATACAACTGCCATGCCGGAGCAGGGCACAGCCCAGCCAGCCTGGTCTCCAGCCTCTGACAGTAAGCGCCCAAGAGAACGCTAGAGGTTTAGGGGCAAGGGCTTCTCCAGACCTTTGGGAAGGGGAAGAGGATTGGGGATCCCCCCCGGGCTCCACTGCTCTCACAGGGCACTTTCCAGCCGTCCATCGCAGCGGCATCATGCAGCACCCTCACCCCACCGCAGGGGAAACTGAGGCCCAGCACCGGGAAGCGGCTCCCCCACGGTGGTAGTGAATCAGTGGCAGAGCTGGGACGAGGACCCAGGAGTCCCGGCTCCCAGGTCTGTGCCGTGCCCGCTGAGTGACGCTGCCTACCAGACGACGAGCCCAGGCCACAATGTCCGGATCCAGACCCAGGCTCTTCCAAGCTTCTGGTGGGTCTGGTTCAGCCCGTTGCTGACAAAGTCAGACCCAGACTGTTCGGGCTGGGCCGACCCATGAGTGGGGTGGGCGAAGGTGCCTCATCACCCCATGTTCAGCCGTGTCCCCCTGGCCATAACCTGAGCCTCCAAGTCAGAGAGTCCCAACCTGGGAGTATTTCTGGGTTGGGCCACACTACAGAGGGGTGGGAGGGTGAGACAGGCTGGGGACCTGCCCCGTCCCATGGGGGTCACTGGAGATCAGCGCACTGCCCCAGAGGTTTGATTACTGCTAACTCACACGCCGCCTGATCCTCCAGCCATCCCTGCTCTGTGTGGCTCTGGAACAATGGCCCCAGCCCCGCTGGGGTGGGAGCCAGCTGCCTCCGCGCTCCGCCCCGCAGCCCTGCACCTGGTCTTGTTTGTCTCATTAGCTGCTTGGACAACACATTACAAAAAGCCTGTTTTTCTTGGCGCTGCAGCCTGGGTTCCCAGCGCCGCCTTCCGCGCGGATCCATTCTCCCAGCAAAGGTATTTGCAGCTGACTGGGCTCCAGCTGCCGCCTGGCACCGTCCAGGCCTGGGCGCCGGGTTCAGATTACTTCACGCACACAAACACACCGAGGGCTGGCTGGAACCTTCCCCTGGAGCCCTCCCAGCCTTTCCGCCCTCACCTCTGCACGCACCGCTGGCCCCCGCTCTGGGGGATCTGCAGCGAGAGAGCGCTTCAATCCGAACTGGAGAACTGGGCAGCTCCCTTCTGCACAGGTGGATGTGGCGATAGGGTCCCTGCTGTGCACCCAGGGGAGCCAGGCCTTCTGGAGGTGGAACCCCACTGAATTATGGGGGTGAGGCCCCCGCCAAGTAGTTCCATTTCTGCCAGCAGAACTATGCCAAGGCAGAGGCTCTGGGCACCATCCATCAGCACCAGGGCGTCTCGCCCGCCAGGCTGCCAGGCCCAGGGTGGATCGCTAACAAGCGCCAGTCACAAAACAGGCCCCGGGACACATGGAGCGACAATTCCCAGCAACGGGAGAAAGCGAGGGCCCTTGGGGCCCCCTGGCCAGAGAGCAGGCCGGGGTACCGCGGGCTGCAGCCACACACAGCCCAATCAAAGGCACGAAGGCGCCATGTTCTGGGGTCACCCTGGCTGAGTCCCCTCCTTTGCAGTCTGAGCCTGGGCCCTCTAAAGTACTGCTGCCGGAAGGTGGGCAGGGACTGGTCTCCATGTCTCCCGCGGTCTCCAGTGCCCAGCAAAGTGCCCGGTGCCTGGCCCCAGCCCAGGTCGGCTTGCCAAAAGCACTGGCCGGAATAACCTCCCCGCCCATCTTCCTCCCACAGCTGCCAGCCTCCATCAGCTCTGCGGGGCCAGCTCTGCCAGGCGCCCTGCTGGGCGCTCCCCTTGGCTGGCCACGAGGCCAGGCCGGGACAGCCAGTGTTGGGAACAAAGAGAGATCAGAAGCCCCAGCTTCCCGTGGGACGTGGACACTTCCCCCCTGCCTCCCCATAGGGGGCTGGAGCAGCTGAGACTTAACTCCCCAGCCTCCGCAGCCCCTGGCTCGCCCGGGTCCAACCCGAGCTCTCCGCAGAGCACCCAAGAAATGGCGTTTCCTGGCAGCAGCGGCTGGTGCAACCCCGCGGCCGGCGCAGCTGTGCCAGCTACCTCGCTGGGCGACGTTCTCACAGGCCAGTGCCAATGGGAAACGAGGCCTGGCCGGCCCTGAGTCAGACTGGGCTCTGTCTCCTGTGGGCCGGGGGCACAGAGGGTGGGGAGAAGCCCCCTGGTAGCTTGGCCAGAAGCAAGCAGAACGGTCTATCCCGAAGCAGCTGGCTTTGGACAGGCCCCTGCCAGAGCTGCCTGAGTACTGGGGAAAGCGGCCAGGCCATATCTCACGCTGCTTTACAATCCTTCCGGCATGACGCCTCGTGCCACACCTGGAAGGAGGGTACCGGGGGCACTGCCTCCATCTCAGAGACGTGGCACCGCACCGCGAGTCAGGACACAGCCAGAACCCAAACCCGGACTCGCTGCTTTAACCACTAGGCCCTGCTCCCACCCAACCCACACAGTACTGGACACAATAATCCACTCGCACCCCCCTAAAGGCCACCCCACGCAGGGTACTGGTGACTGGGTCCCCACCCTGGGTTGCAAGCTCAGCTCTCTGCCAGTGAGTCTATTCAGCCCAGGCACCAAGCAGGGACAGGGGAGCTCTACAGCGCTCAGCTCTGGGGTCCTGAGCTGGAATGAGTTTGCTGGGTCTCTACCTAGTCCCGGTCTGGACCCGTCCCAAAGCCAGTTGGGTAGGACTGGCAGCCTTCAGCCACGAAAGGGCTGGACTAGACCCAAGGCAGAGCTCTGTGGGATGAGCCAGCCCCCCTGAACCACCCCTGGGTGCAGCAATCAGCCCCCTCTGGCCAGCAGGGGCAGGAGAACACCCTGACACACATCCCCATCGTGATCGCTGGCGCCGTACAGCTCTGAGGCGGGCAGGGCAGGGCAGGGCATTGGGCTGGGAGAAGCTGAAGAGTTAATATTCCCAAAGGGCCAGGGCCTGCGCCCCCGATGCCAGCCCAGGTGCGGTGGGCCTGAGGCTGGCCAAAGCCCACATCCCCCGCGGCGCTGCCCCCAGCTCCGCCTTTGCTTTCTGCCCTTACAAGCGCCCCAAGGCCCCCCGACAGCTTGTGGTGGCAGCAGGGGGACATCACTGAACACGGCACCCAGCAGCTCCCACTACCGCGAAGGTCCCCAAACAAGCCAACCCCCCAGTGCAGCCCGACAAGCACCTCCAAACCGCAGAGGGAAATTTCCTTCCCATTCCCTCCTGCCAGCGTGGCCCTCTCTCCCTTCGCCTGCCCTCCAGCCAGGTGAGCCCGGGTACCAGCTGAGGTCCCGGAGGGGCAGAACATGGGGGGATCTGGGGATCCAGAAGAGGCAGGAGGCCCTGCTCCCGCGGCCTGGGGCTGCTCAGCCGAGCTCACTAAGGAATGTGAATCTCGAGGAATGTTCCCAGGGGCCGGGGGCCGTGCCAATCCCAAACGCAGCCTAGGCGCGGATTCAGACGATTCCTGGGACTGCAGGCACCGCTAATGAGGAAAACATTGTCCATCTTGGCAGGACGAGCGCTCCCAACCCGAGGCCCCTACCTCTGAGGAACTAGGGGCAAGTCAGCTGGAGGAGAGGGGGATCGGGACTGGTAAGCACCAGAGACCTTTCCCATCCCATGGCCACTTGCTGCCCTGATGGCCTCAGTCCTGTGTCCCCGTCACAAAACAAACACCACACTGGGTGCCGCTTTGCTGTTGGGCTCAGCGGAGAAGCAGGGCCCCGGAGACTGTTCTCTCCACTGGGGGTAGCCCTTCCAGGGCAGGGGCCCGGATCAGAGTGGGGGAAATGCAGTGCCACTACCTGCACTGGCAGTTCCAGCCTGCAGGCTCTGGAGCTGCTGGTCCAGCTCCTTGCACCAGCACTACGCAGAAGAGAAGAGAAGAGAATTCTCTGTGCCATATATGATTCACCCGTGGAACTCACTGCTGCAGGGTATTAGTGAGGTGAACAACAAGGGTTCCAGATGTCTGTGGACTGCAGCATCAGAAGTACTAGTTGCTAGGATATAGTTACTCAGGCAACTGATCCTCAGGCTTCAGGCCACAAGCTGATCACCAGCTGAGGCAGTCAAGCATCCCCTCCCAGGGTGTAGACTTAGCCAGGTGCATTGTGGGCTTTTCCCACCTTCCTCTGAAGCACCCAGCACTGGCCTTTCCTGGAGCTAGACGGACCAATGCTCAGTTCCACAGCTGCAATTCCTAGGCTCCCGCTTCAGGCTTCGAGTGACTGGCTGCGTCTAGAACGCCAGCTCCTCAAACCCAGTAGTGACCTCCTGGCCCCATCAGCTGGCGTGGTAGCATCCTGCCCCACAGGCACCTCTGGCTGCGCTGGCCGGGGAGGGACCTGCCTGGCTGGTTTGTTCAGTGCGGAGGATGCGTTCCACTGGTCACAATTCAGCGGGGGTCTGACGGGATGTGACAGGAGGGGCTTTCTGTGCTGAGCAGCATATCCCTGGCTGCAGGACAGCACAGCAGGGAGAAGGCTGCACGTACCACTCTCCAGCCCCCAGACACTCCCGGCTGCGAGCCCCGGAGCCTGGGCTGCCCCAGCTCCCTCACCCAACCGCGAACCTCCAGCCGAGGCCATTCAGCCAAGAGGGCTCCCCGGCTCACAGCACAGAGGGGCCATGCCCGTTTCGTGGGGGGAGTCACAGTCCTGGCCCCACAGGCCAAGGCTTGCACACTTCGTTTACACGCATGCTCGCTGATCAGGTGACTGGGTGAGCAAACGCAGCCAGTTAGCCCCGGGGTCGCAGGTACAGCAACTGCCCAGGCAGGTCAGCTGCAGCTCAACTGGACAAAAGTCTGGTCCTCAGTCTACATCCTGACCCCCCCCCCCCCCCACACACACACCCCATTCCCCGATGCCCCTGTGCCCCGAGCCAAGTCCCTGAGAACCAGGGGGGAAGGCAGGTGGGGGGCAGAGCAAACTGCTTTGGCTTCCCCTGACGTGGGCACCTGCACAAGCCCCTTCGGCAGCCTCCGGCCCACAGACTCCCGGGGACCAGCTGGGCACTTCCCAGGAGAGGGACAGCTGGGGCAGCCCCTGCAGCGTCTGGCCCCGAGGACAGCTCTCCAACACCGCTCCAGTGACCAAGCCCAGGGCTGCAGCAGGGGCTAGACGGGGAGGCCGCAGGACAGGGGAGACTCCAACCAGCCTTCCAGGAGCAGCAAGCGGCGACACTCAGCCACCAGCCCATCTGGCCCTGGCCCCAGCTGAAGCCTGGCCTCTGGCGAGCCCCGCATAATATCAGCTCTGTTACTCGGGCTGTTTGCTAGGGTCCCCATGGTAACCGAGGAGCAAACATGGTCCCTCCTCTGCTGGGTGACTCACCTTGAGGTTTGCAAGGTGCCAGGAACAGGGGGTGGGGGCAGAGGAGCAGGAGCTCCCTCCAGGTGGGCACGGCAGGAACGCTGCCTGCGTCACCCCCCGCGCCAGGCAGCAACAGCCCCACACCCAGATTCCAAACCCTCTGGGCAGCTGAGGCCCAGCTCTGCCAATCCCCCAGCTGGTGACGCAGCTCCCTACCCCCGGCCCAGCGTGTGGGGTCCTGGGCAGGACTAGTTCTCCTCTGGCTGGAAAGGTGGAAGCACACAGCTGTGCTGGACTCTAAGCTGCACTGGGGCAGGGCCTCCTTCCCCCGTCTCAGGGCACCAGGGGTGTCCCACTGCCGGCAAGGCCAGGCCTGGTGATTTCGCTCATGTGCCATTTTCTTGGTGATTTTCCCAACAAACAGCCCTGAGTTCGAGGATGGGGCGGTTCCAATGGGGAGTCTGGTGGGTCAGATGTTTGGGGTTTGGCCTCCAGAGAGTCCAACGTCCAAACTGTTCCCAAATCAGCAGGGGCTAGAGAAGCCCTGGAGCACCCACCCCGCATGTCCTGCCTGCTCCATGCTCGGGCTGTGTGACAGGCTGGACAGAACTCTGCGGGCTCTGGGTCTTGGGAGGATGCGCAGAAGCAGGAGGCCAAGGCGTCCGTGTGGTTTTGGAGTAGAACCGAACCCAGTCTGCACTGGGAGCGCTAAGACTCCGGTTATCTGGACAGACTCCCTGAAACGTCCTTTGTGGAGCAGAGGAAGTGTGGAGTGAGTGCTGGGAGGAAACCGCTTGGCTGGCTCTCCCCGCTGCGGAGATTGCGTTTCGCTCGAGGCCGGCGGTTTATCGGCACTGTGGTCGTGCTGGTGCTTGGATCTGCCTGGGGCAGTTTGGGCAGTGTGAATGCGGCACTGCGCCAGGCGCGCTGGGCTGGCTCCATCGGCAGAGGGAGCTCCAGAAACAAGGTTTCCAAGACGCCGGGAGTCTGGAGCTGGCAATGGCCTGGCCTTGCAGCCCAAGGCTGGGTGCTAACTCAGGGATCGGGGGCTGGCGGCAGGGCCCAGCAGGAAGGGCTGGCCTCCCTCTCTAAGACCAGGACGGGTTGGATCAGACCAGCACTGCAGGAGGCTACGACCCCTCACTTCGCATGATCTCTCCCCAGCGGCCTCGGCTCGACACAGACTCACTCCTGCAGCTGGTGGCCGTGGGCCCTGCTGTTACACGGGAGCTGTCTGACGGGCTAACAAAGGCTCCGCCGGGGCTATTGGAGGGAAGCATCTGTCTGGGATGGGACCGACTGGCCTCACCCTTCCATTCGCCCCCACAACAGTTCGGATTCTCTGCCATCACACCAGGGCACCCTGTGCCCGTGGCAGAAGCAGCCGGCTGCTTTCGATCCATGAACCAGGCTCACAGGACACAGGCCAGGGAGTACCAGGATGGGTGGGGGGCCTGGCCTTGTGCCCCACACTCTCTGTGGGGTTCTCCCCCACCTGCCTTGTGGCCCCTCATGCTCAGGGCCATGCGGAGGGGGCTTGGGTGAGTCACGCTTGGAGCAGCTTGTGGACGGCTGTGCCAGGATCAGCCTGGGGTGCTGGTCTCCTCCCTCAGGAGAGTCTTTGTGGTGCCCGAGAAGGGCAAGTCAGCTGGGGCTGGCCCCTCCCTTGGGCCCTTGATGTGGTTTGCTACAAAAGGCCGCCAACGAACCGACCGAGAGGAGCCTGCCCGTCCCGATGCGCAGACGGGCCCTTGGGCCATTTGCAGGCAGGACAAAAGGCAGCTGCACTGAGCTGGGAGTGCAGCTGATGGGAGGAACCGAGCCCCACCCAGGTCTGGGGGCTCCCTCCCCCTGCAGTCGCAGGGCGTCAGTTGGGGGGGGAAGGGCCCAGCTGACCCCGCTCAGTCAGGCCAAGGGAATCGGAACCCTCTGCCCTTCTAGAGCCGTCCATCTGCCTGAGGCACTTTACAAACCAATGGGGAAACTGAGGCACGGGGCAGGGGAGGGCCTGGCTCATTGCAGTACAGCAATGCCAGAGCTGGGAATGGAAGAGCTGCCCAGTTTCTAGTCCTCTGCTTTAACCCCAGCTCATGTCCCATTCCCAGAAGTGTGCCCGGTGTGGGGGGAGGGGGGGAGGAGATTCCCTCCCAAATCCATTGGGAACAAGGGGTGCCTGAGCCTCCTCTTCCAGAGAGGGAAACTGAGGCACAGGAACGGACCACAACTTGCCCTAGGTCAGATGACAGAGGCAGCGGTGGAGCTAGAAATAGAATCCTGCTCTCTGGCCCCACAGCCCCAGACCCCGTTCCCGGGACTGGGCTGCCTCCCCTCTGGTTCTTCCCCAGGCCACGGCATCCAACAGCACCAGCGGTTAGCGACCAGCCCTAGCCACGGGGGGGCACCGAGGGGAAGGGGTCAATGGGTCAGTCAGCAGCGGAGATCCAGGGCAGCCTGGGCTGAGTACACCACGTGCCCCCCGTCCCAGGGATGGGTCCCTCCCAGGCCCCAGAGCTGACGAGCCCTTCATTCGGAGAGGGTTTGCAAGGCCAACGAACGCAAGGCCGGCCGCGCAGCGGGCATCTGGTGCAAGCGGGAACAGGCCAATCTCTCGCCGCTGGCTCTGGGGGCTGGGGCAGAGCTCGGCGCAGCGTGACGCTGAAGGATCTGCACCGTAATGAGCTGCGAGGGAGTGAATGACTCCCCCAGGAGGCAGCGCTGCCAGACTGCGGTTCCCAGGGGCGCAGGTTCGCTGGTCCTGGCTAATCCCATTAGCACATCTGTTCCACAAGTGGTCTCTGGGGCTTCCTCGGCCAGGCCAAGCTTCCCAGGCTCGCAGCTGGCTCCAGCGGCAGCAATCTGCAAAGCTGAATAATGCCCAGGGGGGCAGCTCCTGTGCTCAGCGGTGGGCTGGCTGCAGACAGACCGAGCCCCTTCAACTCCTCCTCGGGGTCTCTTTCCCAGGAGCTCAGTGTCAGCCAATGGGATTCACCCTGGACGAGGGGGATTTTAAAGGGCCGGGACGGTACCATAAATACAGCTTTTTCCAGCTCTCTAACACCTTCCGTCCCAAGGGCTCTCCGGGCTCTGCACTGCACGTGCCAGGCCCTCTGAGCTCATGTACGCAGCTGTGGCAGAAGCAAGCCTCACGCATGCACAAGGATCCCTTTCCCCCGACACTAAACAGGGAAGTTGCCCCGTCGCTGGGGGGTGTGTGAAAAATTCACCCCCACAGCAGCGTCGTCAAGCCGACCTAACCCCTGGCGTAGGCAGTGCTAGGTCGATGGAAGAAATCTTCCGTCCCCCTGGCTACCGCCTCTCGGGGAGGGGGATCCCCACAGCACTGCAGCTGGGCCGTTTCAGCGTTTCAAGTGTAGCCAAGCCCTGGTGCCAGGCAGCCACCTCTGGCGGTGGCCGGTGCCCCTGTTTAACAGGGCAGAACTGCTCCGCACAGGAAGGACAATCCCGTCTCCAAGTGAATGCAGCCTGTTAGCTAGGCTGGGGCTCTGGAAGGTGCAGGGCCGTGGCTGGCAAGGAAAGGAAATACACCAGCTGGGGACCCAACACTCATCATCCTGGGGCAGGTCTGGCCTGGCCCGTGCTGGGAGCCCTTCCCCCACCGCACAGAGCGAAGCTGCAGACACAAGTCAAGGCCATGGCTGGAGGATCCCAGTGGCCATTGAATGGTTCTGTTGAAGTCCAGACTCTAATGGGGGTCGGGGGGGGGGGGGTGTCATTCCTGAGTCCACGCCCTGCTCAGGACAGCTCCCTGACGTCGGGGGGGCTGTCCGTGTGTGTGTCTGGTCTGGAAGAAACTCCATCGCCTGAGACACAGCCAGCCAGTCTGGACAAGGCCCTGGAGAAGTATCCTGCCCACGGGAGGGGCTGGCAGAAACCCGGGGTGGAAAAGCCTGATGGCTCTAACCCATGGCTGGAGCGGTTCACCAGCTTCCCAGCAGGGACCCTGCCTGGGGCTGGCACCCGTCTGTCAGAGACCAGCCATCTCAGCTCGTGGAGTTGCAGCATCTCACCTGTTCGAGGGGCTCGAGCGACTCCAGCCTCCGGACACGCGCCGCTGCGCTGCCCTTGGGCACGAGGCGGCGGCCCAGGCCCAGACAGACGGCAGAGACCAGCAGGATCCCCAGGTCGGGAGCCACCAGGCGCACAGAGTTGGGGATGTCGTTTAGGTCCAGCCTGCGAGGGAATGAGCCAGGAGGGAGAGTTAAACACTCACCTACCGACAGGCCAGTCCCTCGCGCTGTGTGAGACCCACGGGCAGAGGCCAGTGGGAGTGGCTGGGGGGGACCCACATGGCTCAGCCACGGATGTGGGAACAGAACATCAGGGAGCAACATGCCCTGCCACGTGCTGCTGCTGGCCACCCCACAGCTCCCTCTGGCTCTCCCTCCGCCAGGCTGGGCTGGAAGCTGGGACAAGGAGACAGCTCTAACCGGAGCCTGCGCCCTCTGCCAGCGCTGCAGCCAATGCCTCGAGTCACTGCAGCGGCACGCGGGAGCACACAGGCGGTCCCCGGCCCTGGCCTGTGGCACCACACGGTGCTTCCGAGGAAAGCGTAAGGCCCAATTGTGAGGACCTGCCTTCTGAGCCTCCCCCCGGCCATCAGTTCAAGGGCTGGAGCAGGACACCCGATGGCCCCAGTGACCACCCAGCCAATGCCCAATCACAGCGGTGGTGGATTTCTCAGACGTGGCCCCAGAGGAGCGTGCGTGGGGCCACGTCCGAGAAATCCACCACCGCCCAAGTGCCACGACGCAGAGATCTGCCCCTTACCTGGTGACCCCAATGTGACGGGCGAGCGTTTCCCACCTGCTGCCTGTGGGGAAGCAAACAAAGAGGGAGTTAGTCTGGCAAACCCACTGGGAACTGGCACAGATGCCAAGACATTGCTGAGCCCGGCAGCAGCAGATGGACAGCGTCTGAGCAGGGGAGCGGATGACAGAAGGCACACGGCCAGCGGAGCCTGATACATAGCAGGTGGCAGCCTGCGGTAACTCACCAGCTTGACCCTCACTGGCCAAATGGCTCAAAACTAGAATGTTTCACCTCAAATAACAGTGTGGCTAGTGCAGGCCTGGATCACCAGACCCAAGTGTGCAAAACGGCATGCACAAATCTGTGCAAAGCTACTGCAAGGGCACGTGGGAGGGACCAGTCAGACGGTTATTTCTGCCCCCTGCTGTTTGCGCACCCAATTACGGTCAGAGCCAATGCTATACACTCCGCTTCGCCCATAGAAACGCCAGGCTCAGCTCTCTAGATCTCACATTTATACAGCATCTTCCAAGGAGCTGAAAGCTCTTTACAGACTAGCCAGGCAGGGACCGCTTTGCCCACCGCTGAAATGCGACCACCTCCGCGGTGGAACGGGGCGGCCGTCTAACAGCTTCTCGGTGTCCGTTGAGGAGAGAATAAGAAGAATCTTCAATCTAGCTGAAACCGCAGGGGAATTTAGGAAGCAAAGTGCAATGAGCAAGGTTGGAATTGGAGCCGGACACCGGCTCCAGCCCTGCTCCAGCCCTGCTCTGGGGGGGCTGCCGTAACCCCAAGTGGGTCAGGACCGGAGCGATGCCATCTCACTCTTAGCCCTGCAGCTGGATCCCCCATAGGGGACATGGGGTCCCAGCCATATTTGACCCATCAAGGATTAACGGGGACCTTTGACTCCTGCCTCACGCATTCCCAATGTGCCCCCGTCGTGCCGGGAATCTGTATCCCTATCGCCGTGCCGGGCACTGCGGAGTGCATCCTTCCTTCCAGAGCGCCCTGGCTGGGAGCAGAGCCCGGCTGGCTGGGACCCCTGACATGTCTGATGATACTGGGGGGGCCCAGATTGATCCCCTTGAATAGCAAAGAGCCCCCCACAACCCTGGCCCCAGGCTGCTGCTGGCTCCAGCCATGTACACAGCACGTGGGGATGTGGTACTGCTCGGGAGGACGCCGCCAGCAAAGCCCTTCTCCCTATCAAACCCGTAAGAGTGAGAAGGGCCGGGTGCCAAGAACAGGAGCAAACGCCAACAGGGCCAGCGGGGCTGCCGAGAGCTCCGACGCCACCCGCTCTGCAGCTGCTTAGCGAGCTCGTCTGAAGGGTCAGCGGGTGTGGGGAGCTGCTCCAGGGCAGGGGCCGAGGGGAGATCAAGTGCCACAGCCGCATCCCCCCGTCTCCACAGCGCCTCCTACCCGCAGCCCTGGGCGGCGCAGCCCGGCGCGTACGTGCCATCCATCCCAGCGTCCCTCTGACTGTCTGGCCATCTAACGGGCCAGCCTCCCACGAGAGCAGCAACAGTGACTTTCCAGCGCATCTCAGCAAACTTCTCCCTGGCCCAGCAGGACCTCTAAGAGTGCCCCCCGGGGACTGGCACACCAGGGGCTTTCTCCTTCTAAAAACACTCGCCAGCTCAAGGGTCAGGGAAGTGGCGAACGTGAAACCCTTAGTTCTGACGTCACATTCCCAAGGCTCGAACGGTCTCTCCCGCTTTGCTGTATCCTTCACGAAAGGTCAGATGGCTGTTTAATGGGGCGGAGCAGGCTGAGGTCTCTGTACACGTACACCGACCCCTCCCCTTGTTTGACACGGTTTGATGTAGGACACCGTGGGCTCATACTATCCATCTAAACAAATACAACAGGATGAGCCGGGAGCACAGGAACCATCTGCTGGCTGGGCCAGACCAAAACAAAAATAAAAATATATGGAGATATACCTATCTCATAGAGCCGGAAGGGACCCCGGAAGGTCATCGAGTCCAGCCCCCTGCCTTCACTAGCAGGACCAAGTACTGATTTTGTCCCAGATCCCTAAGTAACCCCCTCAAGGATTGAACTCACAACCCTGGGTTTAGCAGGCCAATGCTCAAACCACTGAGCTATCCCTCCCCCCAAATGGGGCACTAGACAGTCCCAGCTCAGCTGACCCAAGCCCCCTCCACCCCAACTCAGGGCTGGAACAGAACAGGCCAGGGGGCAGGTACATCTCCTTCACCTTGACAGTTCAGGGAGCCAAGCAATCGGATTGGCCAAGCACTGTCCGGTGACGCCCAGCCGACACCTATATTCCCGGTGGATTCCAAATGAGACACAGGAGAAGGTGGTTTCTGGGGACAGCTGTGGCTGCACACCCCCCTCTCCCATCACTCCCTCTCCCCTTCCTCTGCCCCCTGCTGCTCTGGGGAGGAAGCTCTGTAGGGTCTGTGGAAGGAGGGCCCAGAGGGAGCAAGACGGGGGCACTGGCTGCAGGGAGCACCTTGCTGGGAAAGGAGGAAGTTTGGGAGTAGGGGGACGTTTCTCCCACTGGCTTTCCTGGCTTGCCGGGGAGTGGTTCACTGGTGTGTACTGTACACAGCCCTGACCGGGGGAGGGGGGAGAGGCTGCAGAGCAAGTGGCGGAAGCCAAGCCTGGCTTTCCATAAGGGAAACAATTTCCTACTGCCTCCAATTCCGCTCGGAGACGAGGAAAGGCACTTGCCAGACCCCCTTTGTCCCCGGAGACCAAACAGACTCCGTGTCCACAGGCCAAGAGAGAATCCAGTGCGGACAGAACTGCAGGGGCTGGAGGGCAGAGGCACACGCCTGCCTGCCCCGCTCCCCTCTCGGCCAGCCTGCGCCCAGCCGGGGATGTGGTTCGACAAGTGCATGTAAGTAACCTCTGAAAGCAAAGTGCCAGCACTTCGGGAAAGCTCGCGCTGGGCAGCAGGACGGAGCCCGGGGACATCTGGCAAGGCAGGTAGAGAAGAGCAGGGGACATGGGATAAACATGGGGCGAAACGGAATCAATCCAGGAGCTACCACTGAGATGCAACAAATATTTACATTTGCCCCCAGACTGGGGAGGAAAGGGCTCAGTACTCACAGTTCTGTCCCAGCAGCTGGCCCAGATCCGGCACAGTGTACAGGCATATCTGGAAGACCAAGTGGGCAGTGAGGAAGAGGATGCTGGTTCCCAGGAGAGCTTGGAGGAGACGGCCTGTGTGCCCTAGAAGACAAAAATAACGCCCCCATTTATTAAATCATCCTCCTTGCTCCCCTCCCAGCTGAGGGCTTTTTACGCTGTGGCCAGCATCTTTGTTTTACAGAGGGGGCAAGAGAGAAGCTGGGTGACTTGCCCAAGGCTCTGCACCAAGACAGTGGCAGAGTTGGGATCAGAACGCCAGTCCCCCCTGCTCTAACCACTACACCCCGCAATGTGGGTGATGTTTCCAGTGCCAGAGAATGACTGCGTCTCCCACAAACGCTCCGCCAGCTGCGTACAGGGGACTTGACCCACTGCTGTGCAAACGCAGGCCTGCCCCCGGCTCAGCCGTTGGAGGGTGTCAGCGCACACCACGCTCTAGCTGTGTTTGCACTGTGCCGGAGGTGGCTAAGTTATTCCCGCATTCCAGCGGGGTGCTCGGACGCCAGCATCCTGGCCAGCCCCCGCTGTGGCTGGTGCACTGCTCCCCAACACACGTTCCCTTCACAGCATCACAGACTGGGAGCAAAGCACACCAAGCTTCTGTACAAGAGCCCCTAGTCTGGGGTCTCAAATCCCACCCACATGGCGCTCCTCCAACTGACCACCAGGGGGCACAGTCAGAGCACACTCCCCACCCTGTCCTCTCCAAGCTGGGTCCCTGCGTCTGTCCTCCCACCCAAGGGCTTGGGAGAAGCAGCCTCTGAACATTTCTGGCTGAGCCTCCAAACCTTCCAAGGTTGCTTGGCCCAGGAACGTGGTACCCTGCGTGCTATGGGGAGGGCTTATGACTTCCTGTAGGGATCAGCCCAGGGTAAATTCCAAGCACTTGTACCTGGAAACAAACAGGCGGAAGAGCGTCCACACCAGCCCTGCAAAGGTGCTAGCTGCCTCGAGTGATTGGCAATGGATTCCTTCAAGGCAACTCTAGCAAAGTCACACTCTGAGCCCAGAATCAGGAAGGCCCCGGGGGGCCCATTTAAACACAGACCCGCTGAAGGAGAAGGTGGGAAACAAAAGGCCCCTTCCAAGAGGGATTCCCACGGGAGCACAGATTCCCACGCAAGGCAGATGTGGGAGAACTAACCCTTCGCCTCGCTAGCAGGATAGGGAATGACTGGCGCAGTCTGCCAGGCCGCGGGAAGATGTGTGTGGGGCTGTCACAGAGTCAGCCAGCCCCTCTGCCTTGGCGCAGGGTAGCCCAGACCATGTCGAGAGTGGCACCAGCACCCAGGCCTCCCCCAGGAGTTGGGGGTTAGATGCTGGCATCTGAAGGCCTTTGGTGGGCAGAGATCATGCCCTCATGTGCCCGTTAACCCCAGCGGAGTCTGCCCGGTGCACACTGAGATTGCACCCCCAGGCAGTATCTTTGGGGCCACCGAATCAAATCTCTGAAAGACTCCTGTAGGGCCGTGCTCTGCCCCGGGGAGGGGACCACAGCCCCTCCAGGGACTCAGAACAGGGGGTGGTGATTAAAGTGAGTCACTGACACTAGCCAGCCCTGGAGAGGAACCCCCCAGCGAGGTTTCATAGACCGGGTCAGGCTGGGTTTTCCAGAGACTCAGAGACAAAGAAAGGGCTTTTGGTGTAAAAGGATGAGCATGGCCTGGCTCAGGCCCTTCCTTCTGGGCTGGCGAATAGACTCGGCCTTCTGTCCACGGAGGCCCCAACCCAGGGGGAAGGGCTGGAAAGACTTGGGCCTGCTGGGGCTCCGGAAGGCTCACGGGTGACCTCTGGCCTGCGCACGGGAACCTTGACGGTTACCAAGCTTAGAAAGAGCTGGGGGGTAACGCCGGCACTACAGAAAGCAAAGCGCAGAGGCTGGCTGCTAGGCAGACGGGCTTGCTGGGGGCAGCACAGTGCATGGCAGGAGCCGGGCAGCCTAACCCCTGGTCAGGAGGGAGTGGGACACGCCCTGCCCATAGACAAGGGAAGGCCGGAGGCCTAACTGGGCACACCTGGAGCTGTGAGGGTCTCAACACCAACCCCCATCACTACAAGTGGCTGAATCCACACGAGAGGGGGGTGGGATCCCCTGCCATGGGAAACCCAGAGGGGAATGAACCCCGGATCTCGGGGGGTGTCATGCAGATCCCCGCTTCCTCCCCTTCCTCCTACATTAACTGATGGGACACCATGTGACAGGCCGAGTCTCTCTCTCTCTCTCTCTCTCTCACACACACACACACACACACACACACACACACACACACACACAGCTGACAGTTCCCACACCCACTTCATCGGCCCAGGAAGGACTTTACTCTTTCACAGCCTTTGTCCACCAGCACAGCTCCGCCTATGTAAGGCTCGGTCCTGTTTGCACACACGCAGCCAGCCCTGTCCAGCTGCAATGCTGGAGGAGTCAGACACAGTCTCACAAAGCAAACAGCTCAGAGAAACACCTCCTGCCCCCCACACCGCTCAAGAGCCCCAGCCCTCGGGCAGGCTGGGATGGGGGCGGACCCCTGTGCGGGGCACGGCAGCCCTGCCAGCCAGGGCAATGGAGGCTGTGCGAAGTGATCAGCTTACGTCTGAGATGAAACTGGACCTCCTTTGGTTCTACTCCAGCTTAGAGACGGGCCCAAGCCAAACCCCGAGGCCCCATGAGCTTCGGGCATTCGACAGCCAGACCGAGATTGTGTAATTCTCAATCAGAGCCTTAGCCAGTGGCTCACAGCCACTTCATACAGAGCACCAGCCGTGAGGGCTCGATCCTGCCTGGGGCGGAGCGCTCCGGCCCAGTCCAGCAAAGCTTAGCCATGTGCTTCATGGCAAGGGGGTGTTGTTCCCTGCTGCACGTAGCAGGATCCAGCCTGCAGAGAGGATGGCTTGAGGGAGAACCCCCCCACCTCCCACAGGAACCTCGGGCTCCCCTGGGGGAACTCAGACACTTGTGCTGGGGCCACCCCTTCAGAGGGTCTCTCCTGTAGGAGGCCATGTCACAATGCAATGCCAGCGGGGGCTGCCTGGTCTTCTCCCAGCCATGCTGCAGCTGCGACTTCCCTCGAAGAGGGGACCTGCAAATACTTCAGACCAGCAGCATGAGCCGGGCGCCCCGAACAGCCTGCATACAACAGGGCGCAGGGGGGACATTCTCCCCTTCCTGCCAGCCACCGCCTTGCGGAGCACATCCCAGCTTCAGTCGGAGGGTGGGAGAGGGAGCTAAGAGGGGCCAGCTCTCAGTGTGTGTGTGTGTGTGTGTGTCCAATTTTAAAATGCACGTGCAATTGCACTTCTATAGCTGTGCACCGTGCCCACAGTGATGTGCACAAACCAGGCCAGCTGAGATGTGTGTGGAGGGAGATTTCCCAATTTGCACACGCCATCATGGTCCCACACAGATAAATTAGACACCCAATCACTAAAATAAAGCAAAACTCCAGCAGTCCATGCCCGGGCTGTACGCTGGGGGTTGTGTGTGCTGGGGCAGGGGGAGAGGCTGGAGATTAGATGTTGGGCTCAGTCCCCAGTGCTGGGTTTTTCCTCTCTGCTCTCAGCACAAAGGGACGTTTGGAAGTGGATGAGGACATCGCCCCGCCCACGCTGTCCCATGTGGGGCAGCCCCTTTGATTCCATACAGCAGGCTGGGCATCAAGGGCAGGAAGGTTTAGGTAAAAATCCCCTCCCTCCCTCTGCCTCGCTGCTTTGACATAAGGATCTCACAGGGCTCAATGGACATTCATGAGTTAAACTTCTCAGCATGCCTGGGCCTGCTGGGAAGGGCTGTCACCCCCTGGTACAGATGGGGAAACTGAGGCACGGGGTCAGACATGGGGTGTGGGTTAGAGCCAGGACCCAAAGAAGGCGAAAACGCCCCCAAACTGCAGGTGTGCGTTCCGGGAGAGCCGCTGGCGAAGGTGACAGGCAGCGGGATATGGACCCTTACAGCTCTGCAGAGCCAGTGCCAATCCTGCCGGGCGCGGCAGTCATCACCCAGTGGCTGGGGTCCCATGGGAAACAAGCTGGTGGGTCCCTGTGGGGGGCGAATCCCTGGGGTGAAACCACTCCAATTGCCCCCCTGATTGGCAGTCTCAGGGACCGCCCCTCTTGCTTAAAGGAAACCCCTGGGCCTAGCCTGCCCTGACAAAGGGGAGCTGCCCAAGGATCCCCTGCCTGGGGGCCTGCAGAAATGAAACCCAGCTGGGCTCCCCGGGCCTGCCAGGGACGGCTCCTCTCCCCACCCCCGTTCACCACAGGCTGCGGCCCTGGCTCAAGCCAGCCTGGAATTTTCCAATCGCAAACCACAAGGTGAGCCAATAACTTCAACCCCCCCACCCCCGATAATAACCCTAGTCAAATCTTCCACCAGATGCTGCTAAGCCCCCTGCACTCACACACGCCTCATAAATCCAAGGATGCCAGACTGGGGGGGGCTCACATTTTCCTCTCCCGGCTGGAAAGAGAGAGATCCCGGGAGGGGAGGGAGAACTGGCCCGTCCAAAGTCTCGCTCAGTGACGATGATCCTTTCCTGTAAGTCTGTTCTGCGGCTCGCTGGAGAGAGCCGGGTTCAGATGGCACAAAAGCCCATGAAATATTCAAGGGCAGAAGCTTTTAGTGGTGGCACACGAGGGAGGCCAGTTCGGATTATGGATCTTTTAATTGTTGCAGGGGGCGGGCAGGCCTGGGGCCTGATCCGGAAGGGCTCCGGCAGCAGGGCGGCCCCGGTGCCAGCCGCACGAGCACTCGGAGGAGGGGCGTCCCGCTCGCCACACCCCAAAGCCCTGCCCGCTGCATCGCCCCAAAGCCATGGCACTGCCAACCTCTCCCCCTGCGGGAGGCACTGCCTGCCCACCTGTGGTGGGTCTCCCTGCACTGGAGGCCCCCAGCAGCTCCCACCAGCCCAGCCTTGGCCGACACCCAGGAGATGCTGAACAGCTGATCTATGGCTGCCTCCCGCCCCTCAGGTGGCTCCTGCTGGGCAACCAGGCTCTCCCCCCCCCACCCCCCCGCACGCCCCTCTGCTCCAGCAGCGAGCACGGCGAGGGGGGGGACTGGCTCCCTGTTGGATGGACGCAGCTCGGCTCTGAGGTTTCTGGTTAATAAGCCTGGTGTTTGGAACCGGCCATTTCATAGCAAGAGGCCTATTCATAGCAAGGCCAGGCTATAATTAACAGCGGCACTACCGCCCGGGAACCGCTAGGAGACTAGAATCCCCAAGCTGCCCGGCCTGGGGGAAACCACAGAGGAAGGAGAGAAGGTGCCCACTTTAGAACAGTTCACGCCCCCCTTGCCCTAAAAATAACCCCCACGGACCGAGAAACCCAGGACTCTCAGCCTACGAGCTACCCACCCTGCTCAGCCAGGAGCTGGGGTCCCACCCTCACGTGGGCATGGCGGTCCAGCCCCCGCCCCAGGGGGCACCACACTCCCGTCGCCCCATCCCCCAGGGCTCCTGGAGTCTGGGTCTCGACTGCCCCTCCTCTCCTCTGCATGTCAAACATCTGAGTCCAGTCTTCCTCGGCACCCCTCCTGTCCGAGCAGACAAAGCTCCCACACCCACCCAGAGCCACTGGCCAAGAGGCTAACTGGTCTTTGGCAGATCCTGGTGCCAATGCTGCACTGTGGCACATCTCAGGGGGGCTCTTGGCACAGGCAGATCAGGACAGCCGTTCGGCTGGGGTCGCGGCTCCGAGCAGGACCACGGAAGGGGTGCAGGACAGTGAGGGCAGGCCAGGCCTGACACTAGAGAAAGAAGGATCCATAATTCCCTGGCGGTGCAGGCCAGTGCGGGCAGGAGTGCAGACTGGGGTCAGGCCCTCTTCTCTAATCCTGCTCCCGGCAGGTGGAGAACAAGGCGCCGTGTGCAGACGTGTGGGGCCAGTTAAGCCCTGAGAGCTGCGTGAGCGCGTCGCCCCTCTCCAGCAATTTGCCAGCTCGAAGAGCCAGGACTCCTCACAGACACGCTGACGCCCCCCGTTCTCCGGGGCAGCAGCCAGTGGTGCTGTGGTCCCGGAGATTAGAGATGGGACAAAGAGCCGTGGGGCTAAGGCAGGGCTCTTCCTGGCGGGCAGCCTGCAGTGATTTAACCCTCTATTTATAAGCCACTCTTCCCTTGGGCACTACTCCACAGTCCTGTCCCGGAGAGCCAGGCTCTCTGTTCCTCTGATGACATATCATCCCATTGCTCCCAGCTCGATTCCAATTCCTCTCCTCTGGGATCCGTACCGGACCCTCCCCGAGCAGCCGAAGGACGCGTACGGATGGACTTTTTACCCTGGACTCCCCAGTTGTGGCTCTTCTCTGAGCTGCTCCAATTTATTGACATTTCTCTGGCACGGAGGGTCCTGGAGCTGGACGCCACATGCCAGGTGCGCTCTCAGCAGCCACAGGGAGAGGGATTATTGCCTGGCGACTCTGGGATACCCCATCTACGCAGTGCTAAAACGGCAGCGGATTCTCTCACGATCCCCTGGCTCTGCAAACCCCAAGCCATCTGGCTGCCCGCCATCGCCCCTGAAAGCTGATCTAGCCACGGGCCATCGCCCCTGAAATGTCAATCAGGAGCTGTTCGAGCTAGCCAGCAGTGACACACGGGGCCAGCGTGGGGAGCAGAGCCCCCAGGCCGCGAGCGCTCGCGGCACCCTTCGTAAAGGAGGGGTCCTGGCTGATCCATCACATGCCTTCTGCTGCCTCCTCCAGCTTGGGCCGTGGTTTAAAGCCACAGTCTGGCCTCCACGCAGGAGTCGGCCCGCGGCGTACGAGCCAGGAGGCTCAGGGCAGGCACTACAGTGAGAGGGGAAACAGGAAGGATTTTGCATCCAAACCATCTCTGGAGCCTTTCCCGCCCCAGGGGTCCCAGTCGCTTTTCGGGGTGGGGTGGGGATGATGCTGGTGCACAGGCAATCGTCCGGCACTCACACGCAGACCCGCATCAGGGCTCTGCGGAAGAGGCAGAACGGCCAGCACAATCGTCCCCAACGGACCTTGGGATCTTTTACTTCCACTGGAACACAAGTTGTCCTTAAACATCTCCCCTCTGGCATCACATCAGCCTCCCCGGAAGCACAGCAAGAGGCTCAAGGCCTCGTGTGGGACTCGAACCCACAACCTTGTGGCTCAGAGGTGAGACTGCAGCCTGCTGAACCGCAGTAGCAGCTAGCCCCAAGCATGGTTAGTATCAGCAATCAAAGCAAAACTCAAGAAAAGGGGGTGGGGGCATTACACGGCAGGGCCGGGCACCGAACCCGAGCACAAGATTATTTCAGAGCTCCACAGACTCATGCACACTTTCTCCATTTCCTTTCCCTGTCACTGCTGAGTCACACGCGTCTGTGCCCAGGTCTCCTTTAGAACCAGCCCCCGGTCCAGTGAGGACCCAGTCCCACTGCACGCCAAGTGCAAGCCTCCACCGAGAGCAGCATATACAGTAATGAATGGGGAGCGACACCTTCTTGTCCTTGTGTTATGGGATGGGGAGAGCAGGGGGCCCGAAGAAATTAAAAGATGGAAAATTCAAAACCAACAGAGATAAATACTTCTTCACCCCATGCAAAACTAGACTGTGGAACTCACTGCCACAGGAAGTCACAGAGGCCAAGAGTTTAGCATGATTCCAAAAGGGATCGGCATTCCTATGGAGAACTAGACTATCCATTATACAAAGGATGAAAATTCTGGCAGGGATATTAAGCCTCCTGCTTCAGGGCTTAAGCCAATCTCTAACTATTAGAAACCAAACTGAGACATAACATGGGGGCAGATTATCCCACACCTGCCTATGGCCGAGTTCTTCTACCTCCCTCTGCAGCCTCTGGGGCGTGCTGCTGTCAGAGACCGGACTTCAGACCAGATGGACCTGGGGTCTGATCCAGTCAGGCCCCAAAAGGCAAGCTAGCAACGTGGGCTGTGTCCAGGAGACAGGGAGATTATCTCCAAGCCATGTCTGAGTTGCCTTGTGGCCTTTAGCCCACTCCCAGTTAGAGAGGCAACATGGATACAGACGAATACAGTCATAATGAATAGCATATGTATGTGCTACTGTCCTCTATTGCATGGAATCAGAACTGCTCAGCTGTGTGCCATAGTCTCAATACTGCTAGCAGCTAAGGGAGATTCTCCTTCAGCTCAAGAGGCAGAGCCCTGAGCTTTGGATGCAGGAGTTCCTGTGTCCTCTGCCTGCTGTTGCCAGGAAGTTCTCAGTGGGTCTGGAGTGCAGCCCAGTGACAAGGGAGCAGTCCCAGGTGGGCTGACTTGCTAGAATACACGGCCCGGAGGATGTTTTTCATGGGTGCCTCTCACAGAGTATTAGAGAGAGTGGGAGTTTCCCTCGCCCATTCTACAGCTCGGAAGGCTGAGGCCCAGCGCTGGGACAGGGTGTGCCCCTGGCTGCAGAACCAGGACTGCTAATATTCAGTCTCATGCTCTAACCGCTGACCAACGCTGTCTCCCCCAACTCCTGCCTGGCTTTCCAGGGGTGGAGAATACCACAGCCGCTGAGCGACGGGACTGTTCCTGCTAAAACCCGGGACACTCCGCAGGGTGGTGCCTGTGCTCTGACTGCCCTGGGCAGGAAGGATTTTACGGCTTGTATCCGGAACAGGAAATCGCTCCGGCGCTAGGCCAGGAGCCCTGCCCAGAGAGTGCGAGCTCCCAGAGCAATGCCTCTTGGAAGCACGGCAGTCTCCCCATGACTGCAGCCGGCATCTCTATCCCCCAATCTCAGCCACCATCAGCCAGGACAGAGCGAGGAGAGCAGGCGGGGGGGTGGGGAGAGGGCAAGCCTTCAGGGATCGCACGGCAAAGGGAAACCTGCCACGCCCGGAGCCTGGGCGGAGCCGCGGCTGCCCCCTCCTTACCTTTGATGGTGTGTTCGGTGGGTCCCAAGAACCACGGGAGCAGCAGCAGGTACAGCAGGTACACGAGCGAGAGGGCATTGAACCGGAACACACAAGCTGGGGAGAGAGACAAAGGGAGGCGGGTTAGAGATCTGAGCCGCCCCAGGGCAGGGCAGGACACCCTATGGCCCCCGCTGCTGCAGGGTCCCCCAGGCGGCAGGGAGTGACTTGTGGAACAAGTGTCCCCCCAAGCAGAGCTCCTCATTACTCGGCCCAGGAACCGAGGCCCCATTACAGCAGAAGGCTGTGGCGTCAGGCCAGCACGAACCCAGATCACCTCCTCCTGGGGGACCCTCCCCAGCCCCCCACAGCATCAAGGCACTGACAAGCTGGCAGCCACCACTACCCCTGCCCAGGAAGAGGGGGCCCACAGGCAGACAGGCTCTGACCTCAACCCACCCCCGGCTGCTCGCCCACTCCATACAAGAGTACCAGCACTGCCCCCAAAATGGGGAATTCACCGCCAAACGCTCCCTGGAAAGCAGGGGCATTCCTGACACCCACCAGCATGAGGTTTCATGGCATGGGATTTGCTAACCTTCGGGTCTGCAGATTCATAATATGGGAAGTTTTTGAAGTAGACTAGAAGCAGCCTGTCAAAAAAACATCCAGCAAAGACCTGGGTAGGGAATGTGCGCCACTGCCCTCTACTGGACAGATTCAGAACTGTTCAGCTGTGTGTCATACCCCCTGTACTGGTTCCAGAACTTCTCCCCTTAGCTGCAGCACTAAGGCCGGTGTGTCTGGAGCTAGAGGCAGAGTTCCAGCAGCACCATCACCCTGCTGTGCAGCATGGGGGGGACTGAAGCTCCCAGGCAGCCACAGGGCTAATATGATATTCAGCCGTTACACGGCGTTTTACACATTTTAACGAAGGCCAAGTCTCCCCAAGAGGAAGAGCAGCGTCAGGGCTGGGAGTAGACCCCAGGAGCTCCCGGGTCCCAGCTCAGTGGTCTGGCCACTAGACCATGCCCAACCCCCAGCGCACCTGACACTGCATTTCAAGGGGCGGGGGAAGAGGGAAGCAGCAGGGGCCTCACACAGCCACCCCTTCGGAGAGCTCCAGCACCGCCCCAGTCAGCGACACCCTTCCAGCGTGGGGGCTGCGGGTGGCTTTGCCCTTCTAAGTCCCTGCCCCCCCTGGGTTTCCAAGTCTAGACACCATTTAGTTTGCTCCACAACACGGAATCTCTACGGCAACCCACCTCACACACACCCCTATTCCCAGCCTTGCCATGATTTCCGTGCTCCCTGCTCATCCCCTGGGGGGACCCAGCCTCCAATCGGGGCTGGAACGCTGGGGAACCCTCCTGTTCGCTCATGCGCCAAAAAGGGACACTCTGAAGCTGGATCATCATCAGCGGGGAGGGGGACGCTGCTTCCCGTGTAGGGCAAAACCCCTGGGTGGGAGAGTCCTGCAGGAGGGAGTTGGGATCACACCCCTCGGGGGTGATGGAAGTTACCCTGACAGCCTCACCCTCCGGCCGATCACTGGAGAAGGTTTGAGCCGTCCCGTCCCGCGCTCGAGTTGGGGGAGAACCTTGTAGTGGATGCTACGGCCCCGGGCCAGACAGTCTGGAGCAGAGCTCGTGTTTTCTGTAGGATTCACCCGCCTCTGCACCTCAATTCCAATGCCAGTTAATGCTGCCCGCAGACCTGCCTTTCTAGGCACAGCCAAGCCCAGTTGACAGGCCCATTCCCGGCCCTGGCTGAGTGTCACATCGGACGGTGCCGGCTCTAGAGGGTTTGGACGGAGCAGCGGCCGAGCCGCATTCTGCAAGCAAAGGGGCCCACTCTCATTCCCCAGCTGGGCACATCTGCTCAGACACTGGGCCCCAGACCACCGCGCCAATTCCAACCTCGCCCCCTGGGGCTGAGGATTGCGGGATACGGCTGAGGCAAAGCCCACGTGTGGGCTCACAGCAGAACCCGCCGCCGCCCAGGTGTCCCCAGGGTCATGAGCCACTCGCTACCGCCTGAGCGTGAGGGAGCCAGGGCTCAGCTCCCTGATCTGCCCAGCCACGGGCAGCACAAGTTCTCGCCTCTCAGCCCCCGCTGTCCCTCATCCAGGCTAGCGATAGACACCCGCCGACTCGGAGCATCCCCCTGCGGTGTCCGGCCCCGATCCGCTGCACGCTCCCAGAATCGCCAGGCCTGCCAGTCCCAAAGCCTGCTAGCTCGCCTTAGCACACAGCTCCGCTTAGCATGCGGCACTGAGCTCTGTTTCTAGAGACAGCCGGGACAAACGCACTCGAGCAGAGACATATGGGAACAAGCAGAACTGCTGAGCACAAAGCGTTACAGACCCAAGACAATCGCACCACACCTCCTAGAGCCTAGACCCTCTTGTCCACTAAGGTTCTGCTCACCCCAAAGCCCTTCTCACAGTGCTTTCCCACCAGCGTGGCAGAGACCCGTCTTCCATGGCAATCGTGCCCCCCTTGACAAAGGACTCATCTGCACCCCAGACAGAGTGCCGAAAGTTCACAGCCCTGCCTCCTACACAGGATCAGCCCTGCCAGGTTTGGGTTTTCGTGCAGTCCCCGCAATCATAAGAACATAAGAACGGCCGTACTGGGTCAGACCAAAGGTCCATCCAGCCCAGTATCCAGTCTTCCAACAGTGGCCAGTGCCAGGTGTCCCAGAGGGAGTGAACCTAACAGGTAATCATCAAGTGATCTCTCTCTTGCCATCCATCACCACCCTCTGACAGAGGCTAGGGACACGATTCCTTATCCATCCTGACTTATAGTCATTAATGGACTTAACCACCATGAATTTATCCAGTTCTCTTTTAAACCCTGTTATAGTCCTAGCCTTCACAACCTCCTCAGGCAAGGAGTTCCACAAGTTGACTGCGCGCTGCGTGAAGAAGAACTTCCTTGTATTTGTTTTAAACCTGCTGCCTATTAATTTCATTAGGTGACCCCTAGTTCTTGTATTATGGGAATAAGTAAATAACTTTTCCTTATCCACTTTCTCCACATCACTCATGATTTTATATACCTCTATCGTATCCCCCCCTTAGTCTCCTCTTTTCCAAGCTGAAAAGTCCTAGCCTCTAATCTCTCCTCATATGGGACCCTCTCCAAACCCCTAATCATTTTAGTTGCCCTTCTCTGAACCTTTTCTAGTGCCAGTATATCTTTTTTGAGATGAGGAAACCACATCTGTACGCAGTATTCGAGATGTGGGCGTACCATGGATTTATATAAGGGCAAATATATTCTCCGTCTTATTCTCTATCCCCTTTTTAATGATTCCTAACATCCTGTTTGCTTTTTTGACTGCCATTGCACACTGCGTGGACATCTTCAGAGAACTATCCACGATGACTCCAAGATCTTTTTCCTGATTTGTTGTAGCTAAATTAGCCCCCATTATATTGTATGTATGGTTGGGGTTATTTTTTCCAATGTGCATTACTTTACATTTATCCACATTACATTTCATTTGTCATTGTGTTGCCCAATCACTTAGTTTTGTGAGATCTTTTTGAAGTTCTTCACAGTCTGCTTTGGTCTTAACTATCTTGAGCAGTTTAGTATCATCTGCAAACTTTGCCACCTCTCTGTTTACCCCTTTCTCCAGATCATTTATGAATAAGTTGAATAGGACTGGTCCGAGGACTGACCCTTGGGGAACGCCACTAGTTACCCCTCTCCATTCTGAAAATTTACCATTGATTAGCATGTTGCTCAGCCTGTGAATGGGCGTCCATTTGCATATGAGCAGCCAGAGAGAGAGAGAGAGAGAGAGAGAAGTGTCCGGTCCGGTCTCCCTGCCTGCCAGGAGGATGGGGATCACCTGGTGACCTGCCTTCGCTCACAGACCTATTTGGAATATCTACATAACTCCTCGCAGCTTATCCCTAACGTACACCTCGCAGGGATTACGGGGACCAGCGTGATGCCGGCTCTCATTAGAGACCTTACACGGCATTCTTTGGTGAGCTACCATGTGGATCCCAGACCCAGGGGACCCGCCATGACTGCCGTGCTGGGCCTCCCCACACGCTCTGTGCAATGCCAGGACAGGTCATGGCGGAGGGATTCTCAGGTGGCCAATAGGATCCAGGCTGCACAGGGGGCAGAGATAATGCTCTGATGAGGAGCATCCAATTTGGCCACTAGATCAGTCGGACCTTCCCTATTGGCTCCGCCCCACTGGGCGACCCCAGCGGGGAATCAGTCAGTATGTTCTGGGAGGAGGCGCGCACCATACAGGGGCAGGATAAATCTCCACTCACTCATCCCACCCAGCACCCCCTCCCCATGGCTGGCAGCCACTGCCCTCTGGAAAGAGCTGCAACTTTCCTTCCAGAGACGCAGCCACTTCAAATACATATTAAAAAAAAAAATTCTCTCAAGAAAGCGAGAGCACAAGCGTGCGAGCCAGAGCACCGTACTGGAGAGATTGTCCCCTGAAAAATGGTTCCAGGCTAGACTCCCTTCCCCCACGCCAGGCTCAGGCTGCCAGGATTTCCCCTTTTTACCAGAAAACGGGCAGTCTGGTAATAGCTGTATATGTCTATCCAAAAAAATAAAATAAAAAAAAATCAATCTTGTCCAATGCTGGAGAGGAAGGGGGGGGAGGATGGGTGTATTTTGGTGCCAACCAAGACCTTTTTATGTGACTGTTTATTGAAAACCTCCCCCTCCTATTTCCACAATGCATCTCATACACAAACCCACACACACACCCCTTCAGATCAGGGCAGTGTTCGCTACAGAAACGCCACAAGAAGCCCGCGGTGTCGCTAAGGGTCCCATCATCTCCCCTCTCCAAGGAGCTCGCACTGCAGCCCGCCCTGGGAATGCGCCAGAACCAGCCTTCCCTGCAAAGCTGGACCTGACAGGCACGCTCCCCCCGGGGGCCAGGAACACGCCTTCCCTTCTGCTTTGACACCCAAAGACGCCCAGGCCAACCGGGGGATCTGCCCCACCTTACACCGTCTCTGCAAGACTCCCCCCAGGGCCGGGGCACTGAGCTCATCCTGTGCCTAGGGGTGAATTACGTCAACTCTAAGCACTCCAGAGCAGGGACAGTCTTTCTGTGCTGTATATACAGCGCCGAGCGCGGTGCTGCCCTGGCCTACGGCTGGGTGTGCTTCCACATTAGAGAATCATAGAAACATAGGGCTGGAAGAGGTCTCCGGCCCAACTCCCCCGTGCTGGACGACATATGAACCCCCTGTTTGGGGAGCCTCGCCTGGGCCTGGCCCTGGGGCCATTGCGGGGAGCATTAGCCGAGGTTTGGGGAGGTTTGGCCTAAACCATCCCCGACTAGGGTTGCCAACCCTCCAGGAATTAAAGATTAATCTTTAATTAAAGATTATGTCATGGGATGAAACCTCCAGGAATACGTCCAACCAAAATTGGCAACCCTAGGCCAGACAGGTGTTTGTCCCACCTGTTGGGGATTCCACAACTTCCCCGGGAAGCCTATTCCAGTACGCCACTACCCTCATGGTTCAAACATTTTTCCTAATATCTAACCTAAATTCCCCACGCTGCAGCTTACGCCCATCGCTTCTTGTCCTACCTGCTGTGGATGCGGAGAACAGTTGATCACTGTCCTATTTAGAACAGCCCTTAATATAGCTGAAGGCTTCTCAGATCCCCTCTCAGCCTCCTTTTCTCTAGACTAAACATGCCGAATTTTTCCAGCCTGTGCTCATAGGCCGGTTTTCCGATGGCTTTTCTTGCTCTCCTTTGGACTCTCTCCAGTTCATTCCCGTCTTTCCCACAGCTGAACGTGGCGAGGGCTCCCCAGTGCTGAGTACAACAGAGCCATCATCTCCTGTGTCTCACACGCCCGCTGCACCCGCTCACAGGGGGGGAGGACGTAGACCAGTGCGGAGCACTGTATAAGCACCTTGATGGACCACCCCAAAGGCAAGACACTGGGAGACATGCCATTGTGTGTGGGCCCTCTGGGCTCCACTGCGGGGGAACACCCAAAGGAACCGGCCATTTGCCATCAGGCCTTCACTCTTTGTCCCAGACATTGGCACGGAGCTGGCACAGCTTGCAGAGTGGCTGCAGCGTCCATGCCCAGGGAGCAGGATGGGTGTCTGGGTGAGGGCCCTTGTGTATCCCGATTATCAGTGTTTGTTTGGGCACATTCAGAGCACAAGCAGTTTAAAGAATGGCTTCCCTCTGAGCTGCCCAGAGTGCGGGACGCTTTACGGCAGTGGTTTCTCAAACTATTGTGCTGGTGACCCCTTTCACACAGCAAGCCTCCGAGTGCGACCCCCCCTGATAAATTAAAAACACTTTTTATATATTTAACACCATTGTCAATGCTGGAGGCAAAGCGGGGTTTGGGGTGGAGGCTGACAGCTCGCGACCCCCCCATGTAATAACCTCGCAACCCCCTGAGAGGTCCCGACCCCCAGTTTGAGGACCCCTGCTTTACAGCCTCTCAACCCGCTCTGAGAACAGCTGTGAGACGCGCAGGGCCGCAGGAGGTGGGACACCTTTGGGGCCACAGTGACACCAATCTGCTTTCAGTGGCGTGCTCCAGGGAAGCGGATCATAAGTCCCATCCCCACTCCTCTATACCCGAAGCCGCGGTACCTGGAGGTTTATCAGAGCTCATGCCGAGATTCGTTCACACCAGAACATGGTCTCCAAGCCCACCGAACTAGGGGAACATTCAGATCTGGGTCCCCGCTGGGTAACTCTGGCCTTGTCCTCCTCTTCCCCCTTCCATCAGGACATCCCAAACATTCCCCCTCGCCATGCACGGGTAGGAGGCTCAGGCCCATCCCCCCCGCCTGTGCACGAGGGCACAGAGAGGCTAAGCCACTTGCCCAAAGCCACACGCAAGTCAGCAGCAGCGTCCGGGCTAGGAGACAGATCGCCTGACTCCCCGTCCTGTGCTTTAATCACAAGATCAGCTTTCCTCTTTGCTCGAGTTTATTTTTAGGCAAATTACAGCTTGTTTTAAGGAGTGAAACCATCTGACCGGTCTGGAGCTTGGAGGGATTTAGAACAAACGATGGGCGCTGTGCTTCCAGCCAGCCTAGAGCTGGAAACCCCACGTCTCCAATAGCAAAAGTGCTGGAGATGTGGCAATCCATACCGTGGGTTACAAAACCAGCAGATCACGGGGATACACAAAGGAAGTCAGTCTACTTCAGGTGGAACTCACCAGGCTAGATGCTATCTGATCAGAAACCAGGTTGCTGGGCAACACCAGACACAAGCCACAATCAAATGCAGACACCCACATGAGCAAGAGGCCGTAGGGAGCCACTTGCCGGCACGGAATGAGACTAGCCGCAAAGCCGTAGGCGCTCCGGTTAGCGCAGCTGCTGTCAGCATTCATTTGTGCCCCAAGTTTCTAGCCCCCTTCCCCAGCTTCCTACTGGAGTAGCAAGCCGGGCTGGTGTGGGTCGCCCACAATGTGCAGCAGGCTTGGCCCCTTCCCCCCCAACAATAAAAGTAAAGGGTTATTTACAGTGTTGCCAGACCCGATAAGATCGGGAGCTGATGATATGTTGTTTTTCTTAAAGCCCCAGTACCTGAGTCATGTGATTACAGGAGAATCTCCGCTTTTTTTTTCTTTTCTTTTTTTTTTTTTTAAATTCACTTTCTAGTCTACATGGCTGCGGGGAAGAACTAGCCATGTGGCCCCTAGAGGCCAGAAGGCAAATATAAAGGTCCAAACATTGATTTTGGTTTAAAATCTCATGATCTTCAAGCCGATCCCCTGATTTTCAGGGGCCTGCTGCGATTTTTGACACTTGGCACTGGCAATTGGGGGAGGGGGAGGTTCATGTACCGAGGCCTCATGGGAAAGAGGGCGTCCGAGGAGCGAAGCGGGACGGGGGTGGCACTGGGAAAATAACCACTGGCAGGCCCATCCCCTAGGATGCAGCTAAAGCAGCAATTGGGAAGGTTTAGGAAAGGGCCAGGTGCAGAGATGGGGTGGGGAGGGGAGGGGGCCTAGAACTGGCTGATGCTCCCCCCCCCCCCCCACTGCCATGCACCCCTCAGTCTCTGATTGCTGAGCACTCACCCTGAGCCATCACATCCTCCCTTCCCCTCCCCAGCTCACTCCAGGCCTGTGGCCTCTCTCTGTGCCAGAGCGGCTCATGCCCACAGGCCCAGCCCGAAGCAGAGCTGAGGACTCCCAGGTCCCAGCTTCCCCAGGCCTTTATCGGAGCTAATGAAACCCGGGGGGGCCAATAAGCAAGGTGGGTCCTGCTTACACAGAGCGCCAGGGCCTCTACGAAGCAGCACAGCGTAAATATGCTCCGTACGACGGTGCTGGCTAGTGCCGGGCGGTGTGCGCGGCGCACTCCGGCTCTGACAGGAAGGGGGCACGGCCCTTCCTGTGTTTACCAGCAGGTTTCCGTGGGATCTCGCTCCCTGGGGATAGGAAGCCGCACAGCCGCAGAAAGGCCGTGTAGCCGGACACCGCGGGAAGAAGCGTGACCCCAGTCACTGCCCAGTCACGCTCCCACCAGGAGCTCAAATGCACCAGGCGGGAAGCCCAGGACTGGGATGCCAAGGATATAAGATTACTGCATCGACAGAGGGCCTCTCCGTGCTGCCCGACACACACGCCCTGGAGTTAACACACAGTCCAAAGCCCCTGGGGCTGCTGGGAACAGGCTGGGCTGGAGCCTGTCATCCCTGCAAATCAATCTCCCTCGAGCTCCACCAATTGGCAGGTTGCGGCTGCACCCAGAGTGCTTGGTGTGGGGCACAAGGTGGGGGTGCGCCCACCGCCGCAGAGAATCCGAATGCAGAGAGCTGGGGTGGCCCACTGGCTGCTCCCTATTCCGGGAGCAAGGAGGTACTGCCAGTCCCTGGTCCTGCTAAATGCATCTGACCGAGGTGCTGCTGGAGAGGGACACGTGGCCAAAGGCGAAAGCCCTGCGGAGCGTTTCAGAGATCAAAGCCAGCTCAGCCGCTTTCTCAGGGAGCTTAATGGTGGCAAGAGGGCATCAATATTAGCTTGGCACTGGCACAGCCTGGGGAGCAAGAGAACAAGTGCCCCCACATCCTGCAACACAGAACAGTGGGGGGACGGGGACAACCACCACCCCTTGCCCCTAGGCTCCATGGCCCACTTAGCCCTCCATCGCTGCTGAGCCGCCTGCCCCACCAGACCCCCTTCAGCAACCCCTACTGGCAGGAGACGAGGGCAGCCCGGGGGACCGGAGCCCAGTTTGAGATAGAGCATGTGGGAAGGCAAAACAGCCCACGCTCTCCAGGGAAAGGAGAGCACCCGCAGGAGCTGTACCATGCAGGCAAGGATCACGCCCCTCTCCCTCTCGCCTCCTCCTCCCCCGTGGCTCCATGCACAGCACTCGGGGCAGAGACGTCAGCTTACCAAAAAGGAGCAGCCTGCAGCAACCCTAAGATGCCAGTCATTGAGGACGGGGCGCAGAGGCAGGTGCTGGAAGTTCTGCCCTCTCCTCCCCTACCACTTATTTTCGCATAGCAGAGGGGGGGAGAAGGAGGGTGTCTGCTGGATTCTGGTTCTCACACACACACACTTACTTTGAGGGGGTCACACTCCAAGAGGCCCAGGAGAAAACAGGTCCAACAGAACGCTTAGGGCCGCAGCGTCATTGCAGGGCATTAGGCCCTGTCTCCAAATGCACGACGCAACGGTACCTTCCAGACAGCGACTGCTTAAGGCAGCCAGGAAACCCCAGGTCTCCCAATACACGCCCCCACCCAGAAAGGCAGATCCTGCACTGCACCAGGGAGACACTGGCCTTGTCCAAGTTCCCGCAAGGGAACCCCACCCATGCCAGCCGGGGTGAACCCGGCCCGTTCCGGTAAGGGTCAGACTAAGCCCAGGGGACAGACGAGCTGGGGCACACGGGGCTCAGGAGTGAGACACCCCCTCAGCATGCCTCCCTCTTCCCAGCCTCCCTTCTTAGCACACCTTAGGGTGCGGCCCCGAGGAGCGGGGACCTGCCCTTTAGCAATGGTGCTGCTCTCTCTCTCCGCGCAGCCACCGCCCCGAGTTTTGCTTCCCCGCTGCCCGCTCAGGAAACCAGCGCTAGAGAGGGTTCGAGGGACAGTGTCCCAGGGCAGCCGAGGCTGGAAAGTCATGTGGCCCCAAAAGGGGTCTGGCTCCCAGAGCACAGTGCCCACAAGCCACAGGGCCCACCCTAGAGCGCAGGTCTGGCCTCCTCTGCGCGCACCCCGGCTGCTTTCCAGCTCGGCCAGCACCGGAGGCGACAGATGTGGGTGACGGGGCAAGCGCCAATCAGCAGCATCCCCACCACTGGCTGCGGCACATCCCTCGGTGCCGCCCTGGGAGGGGAGCAGGCCAGCCAGTGACCTCTGCCTGCAGTGCCTTGCGCTCCCCGGCTTCACAAGTGCCAATGGTTGCTAACTACAAAATTTACAAACTGCATGATCTCATGGAGCAAATATGCCTCTTCCGGTGCCAGCAAGAATGAGGCAGAGAGAGCCCTTTCCCGAGAGCGAGAGAGACCGCTGGAGCTGCCGCAGCGGACTCAGGAGGGCAGCCCTGTTTTCACCCTCTCTTCCCCAGGAGGCTCAGGACTGCTCCCAGCTTCCTTGTCAGGGACCTCGGACCCTTGAGCCCAGGGGCATTAGAGCCTCTCAGTTAAATCGCCAGGGCCAGGCAGTTAACCCCTTCAGCACCAAGATCTCCCACACCCCAGCTCCAGCTGTGACTACTCCTGAGGAAATTCGGTGCCAAAACATTAAAAATTCTGTGCACATTTTAAAATTCTGCAAATGTTATTTGTCAAATAAATGTGGAAACTCCAGCATGGCAGTGGGGAGCACAGGCCACTGGCTGCACACCGGTGGGAGATCACTGTGCAGCTCCTCCCCAGGACACAGACTCAGCGGTGAGGCTGCACCCAACCCTGGCACAGTGCAAGGACCGGGCCTGCCCCAGAAACAGGGTGCTGCCCCTCTGTGCCAGGTGCACCACATGTGGGAAGGCAGGCTCAGCAATGCAGGAGGGGCTCTGTGTGGGGCAATCTGGGTGCGGGCGGCTCAGTGGTGGATCTGGGTGCGGGGGGCGGGATCTGGATGCACAGGGGCTTGTTGGGGGATCTGGGTGCAAAGGTAATGGGACTCATTTTTCTGCAGGGAAGCAAAGAAATATGTGGGGGACATAAATTCTGTGCATACGCAGAGGTGCAGAATTCCCCCAGGGGTACGTGAGGAAGCAAGCAGCGGGAGTCGTCTCTTCTCCCCATCAGAGCAGTCTCCACGGCTGCTGGGCTCTAGCTGCTCAGAATGGCTGATCCAGGGAGGAGTCAGCGCAGACCCAGCCACCAGACCTGACTAGCAGCTAACTGCAGCTCAGCCCAGGGTACGGGACTGGAAGCAGCTTCATATGTGGGACGGGATCCCAGCTCCTCAAGGCAACAGGGCCTGGGAGCAGAGTCACACACTTCCTATCCTGCCTCTGGCCATGACTCCGTGCAATGGTTGGTGGGCTGTAGCAACCTACCTGCCTGGTGCCCCTGCCTTTGTGCTAGGCACTGTGCATGCACACACACACACACACGCATGACAGCCCCGCGTTCATCTTCTCCCCCTCCTCAACCACTATTCTGCAGCAATGCTAAGCTGGAGCATACGCCACGTCCCACCCCAGAGGCAGCCGCACTTCAGGGACGAGGGAGAGAGCCGTACACACGCTCTGGAACACGCTGAGCATTCCCTGTGCAGCAGCTGGTTTGCAGGACTGCTCTTTGCTGCGGAGATAGGCTAGTGTCTGGCTGGCACTGGGCGGAGTGGGGAATTCGGTACGGAAAACTCAGTGAGCAAGGGGAACAGGGTGGGTGAGAGGAGCTGTCTTGAGGGCCTTGGGGACAAAACCGTCTAGCCCCAGAGCAAGCGGACTGAGCAGGGGGCGCGCTCACACCCTGCGCTGCCTCCCAGGGCCTCAGACCTGAGCCGCCGGGGCCTGAGCGCTGGAGGCACTAGAGAGGACCTGGCCCTGCTGTGCTACTGCCCGGAGCCAGGGGCTGGTTCTGGCCCCAAGGAGGCGCTCACGTGCTCTCGCTGCCGCAGGGAAGGCAGGAGCCTACGACAGAGCTTGAGAACTATTGACCTGACCCGGCAACCCACTGCACAGGGCGGGGGCGGGGTGCTGCCACCTCGCTTTGCATTTACACCAGTGACCTAGGCTCGGCGACCCCTCCCCAGCCTCTCCCTCCTCCTCTGCAGCCGCAGCAGCTCCTCCAGGCCAGGGGAGGAGGTTTGCATTCCCAGCCGTGCAGACGTGGTAACTCCATCACAGCGAGCAGAGACTGCCAGGGTCACACCGTCTGACCCCACCGCCGCAAAGGCTGATAGACGGCCGGGCCGCGCACGGCCCCAGCGATGCTCAGATGCGGAGGCCCGGTAGCGCCCTGCAGGCCCCACAGGGATCCAGCCGAGAGAGAACAGGAGCTGCGGAGCAGCAGGACTGGGCGTTGTGTCCTCACTTGGCTGGGAATGCTGCTCAAGTGGCAGTGGAGAAGATACCCGCCAAGGGCTCTCTCCTGCTCTCTGCCAGTCAGCCGCAAAGTGCCACGAACTCTCCGCTAGCAAGCGGCACCTTCCAGGGCACCGGATCGCTCCCGGGCTATTTACCCCCATTCCACAGCAGACACAGCCCTTCACGCTAACGCCATCGACTGCAGCTTGCCTCTTCTGCCAGGCACGTTCCCTCCTGTCTCCCATCCCAGAGCGCACAATGGGGGCAAACTGTCTCCACTAGGACAGCCATGCCACCACCAAGCCAGTTTGCTGCAGCATGAGCAGAGCCACTGCAATTCCCGCGCTGCGCCATCCCACCGCAGCAAGGTTAAACTCACGTCACTGAGCGTTAGCGGGAAAACACACACCCTGCCCAAAGGCGCTGGCGCCCTAGGAGCTCTCTGGCCACACGGGGACTTTCAGCAAGATAACCGCTCCGGAGTAGCTACTTCAGTAGTGTCCAAGTGTAGACAAGTCCTAAGGGCCACACTGTAGCTCGCCTCCTGCAGGCGCCCCAGGGGAGTGCAAGAGACAAGAGCCTCCCCAGCTCCCCTTACGTCCCTACACATGGGCCAGCCCTGGTTCTGCCCAAGCACATGGCACCGGAGAGTCGAGAGTGGCTGGGACCCCAGAGGGGCCATGGCCTCACCCAGAGCTGGGCTGGCACAGTGAGGAGCGCACACTGCACCCATTCCAGTGGGTGGCAGTGACCCCTGCTGGGGATGTGCCAGGCACACCTTCAGAAGCCGCTGCCAGTGCGCTGGGCTGTCCCAGTTATGCAGCCGGTGCCCGGCTTCTCCCAACTAAGGGCAAGTCGCCCAGGCAGGCAGCCTCCGTCCACGTTTAACGTGAGGCATGCAGCACACCAGTCCTTGGGCACAAGGGAGGAAGGGGCTGGGAGCCAGGACACCTGGGTTCTATTCCCAGCCCTCCCACCGATGAGTGAGGGGAACCCAATCCTGCTCTAACTCCTGAGCAGAGGGGGCCGAGCAAAGCGTCTTTGGCCTGCACGGGCAGCGTGCACCGCACAGGAAAGGCCCTGCCCTTTAGGGCTAAGCTATATCTCCGCACCCGAGACCGACGGCACTTTACGGGGGTGGCATTCAGAGGAGTCGGGGTTATTCGGATGCATTCGAAAGCCATTTCAAACCCAAGGGAATTCCCTCACTTTAGTCAACCGCAGATGCTCTGCGCAGGCCAGAGGTACGAGAGCTCGGTGGGGCAGACGCCCAGGCCCGTCGCGCAGCGTTCCCTGGAGCGGCGCAGTGCTCAGACCGCTAGGGATGGGGAGAGCCCTGCCCCTGCCCACGAGGCCAGGCAGAGAGGAAGGAGCAGCTGGAGCAGAGCCCGCTGGCACGGATTGCGCCGGTGACATCCCCCAGGCCTCATGCGGCCAGTGTTTTGGGGCTAATGGCTTATCTCAGTCTCAGCTCCCCCATCACGTGCTCGCGCCAGGAAGAGGAAAGCTTTGGTGCAGAGCACAGAGGCATTCAGGAAATCTGCTCAACCTCCCCGCCCCACCTCCAGTAAACCGGAGAGCATCAGAAAACCTACTGGGGAGCAGGGGAGAGAAATCCACATTCAGCTTCTCCCTCCCAGACTGTGCCTCGCCACCCAGCACAGACACAGCACAGGGGTGCTGCCCCAGACTGAGCATTAAAAGCAGCAGCACAGGGATTTGGACCCAGAGTTTTCACACGCCTGCAATTTAACACCGTCATGTGCAATCACAGGGGCTGGGCGGGGACAGCAGGATTCTGCAGATATTGTCAAAAACGTATCTGAGAACCGGCTGAGCAAGTTATGGAGCCTGAAAGCCTCCTGTTCCTTAAGAAAGGCAGTAAAGAAAAACAAGGCATCGCAGGATTTCCTGTTTGCTGCCTCTCGCTGGCTCCGGATCCAGCCTGCTCCAGTTTACAAGGAGGAGGATGGAGGTTTGCTCGACAAGTGCTGGGATCTGAGAGTCAAGCTCGGCTCTTTCTGCTCCTCTCCACAGCAGCGATACAGAGTGACGCCCGGGCAGCTGCAGGCTCTGAATTCCCCGTGGTCTCCAGCAGGGCTGCGCAGGAGTCCCCGGCAGCCTCACTCACACGTCTGACTCTCGCATTCTCAAGAGGTCAGAACGCAGCTCTCCCAGCCCCCAGCAGAGCCGGCTCTCCAGGGCCAACAGGAGTGAAGCCTGCCTGTCCCAGCCGAGCTGCGAGCGCACACACAGCAGCGAGAAGGGGCTATTTTTACATACTAACTTTGACCACGGCTGCAGTTTAAGATGGACAGTGGCCAACACAAAACATACGGCACAGCGGTTGGAGGAGAGCAGTGCCAGCGAGCTGGAGAAGGACACAACCTGGGTTCTGCAGGCGCTGGCAGCTTCGGGGAAGAAGGAGCTGCTTGCCCCCTGAGATGCCCCATTGCAGCTGGTTTGGTGAAGGGCAGAGACGCTGCGCTGTGCATTGCTGTTAGCACAGGTGTCCGCGGAGTCTCAGGCCAATGGAGTGCACAGATCTGGATTGCTGCTCGCAAGGGAGAGGCACCATTACCCAACCACTCCCCGGCCAGCTGTTCCAGCCCTTTGATTTATGCCCTTTCCTCACTTAGCAGCCACCCTCCCACCATTCACAAGCCAGCTGTGGGGATGAAGAGGAAACGCTGAGCTGGTCAGACTGGTAACATCCACTTGAACCCCCTGGAGTTTAGAGTCCTGGGTGATTAAGGGAGTGTTGGAAAAACGAGAACAGGCTTTAAGCAAGAGAAAGAAGAATCACAGAACCCGCTGCCTGCTCCCTGCCTCTCCTAGCCCCGGCCTACAAGCGGGTCTGGAGCAAGGCAAACCTGCGACTTGCGAGTACTTAGGGGGCCGCCCCAGCCCAAGAGACGTTGGATTGGCCAAGCTGGGGAGATCCTGACCAGAATGAGGAAGATCCCAGCCTCACTCCAACTAAAGCCTCCAGAATGGGCTGTTACTAATCACACGAAGGCCCATCCCCACAACAGAGGTTTTTAAGGTCAAGCTTGACAAAGCCCTGGCTGGGATGATTTAGTGGGGGATTGGTCCTGCTTTGAGCAGGGGGTTGGACTAGATACCTTCTGAGGTCCCGTCCAACCCGGATATTCTGTGATTCTATGAACACTGCCCCTGCCCTGCTTACAGCACCCGAAGCCATCGCAGTGACTATGTGGGGTCACTTTCCGCTCCGTCTCTATCCTGGCCCCTGACAGGCTCCCCCGCTGACCTGCGGATAGCGAGTCTGGACTCGTGAGCCCCGGCAGAGTCCATCCTGCCACACGCCTCCTCAGCAAAACCGTCCCCACCGCAGCATGGAACACGGATGCTGCAGGAGGCAGGAAAAGCCCAGTGTTGTGGTCAGATCTCTGGCCCCTCGCAAGGCAGGTGGCGAGCAGTGCGCGGGAGGGGGCGGGCATCACCTCTGAACTTGTAAACGGAGCAAATGGGCGCTGGAGTCAGAGACGGGGAAGATGGGGTGTTACTCTATGGCCATGTCCCCAGCACGGTGGATTATTAGGTAAATGGGGAATGTTCTCATCGAGCTGATTCTAAGTCAGCCCAGCAGGGTAGTGTTGGAAGCTCCCTCTGGTATGGAGCCAGTTTAGCCAGATCTACAGAGGTATTTTACTTAGGCTCCTAATTTCCATTGATTTCACCCTTTTCACCTCTTCGTTAGGCTCGCAAATATCCTTCAGCCTTGCTGGCTCCTGGCATGGCTGCAAAGGGCAGGGCCTGACTTTTTCCAGTTCACTCCGCTCAGCAAGCTTGGGGGTGCCAATGGTCATTAGTTATTTTCCCTCTTGGTATTTCTGACTCATTCCCTTGAGCCAATCCAGCCAGAAGGTGCAAATGCACGGCCAGTTTCTGCTGAAGAGCAGGAGGGGTTGCCAGCCTTCAAGATTTTATACGTATAAAGAAAAGCTTTTCCCTGGCTCGGGTATAGTCCATGTATTTTTAAAGCTACAAATCTCAGGCCTTGTCTTCAAAGAGCCCTCGAGCAGATGTGTGGGTGGGCAGTGGGATCGGACGTCACAACAGACTTAGATCTGACATGTGTGATCTTAAAACTTGGATTGTTTAGAACATCTGTGAAACACTTGGGAGAAAATCTCTCTTGGCCCAGCCCTTCTAGTTACCGTCTCTGGAAAAGCAGACACCTAGTTCTCTAGTCCTCCAGACCGAACAGGGAAGAGGCAAGACGGAATGAAGTATTGCTACACTTCTAAAGGTTACAAAACCACCACCACACAACAGAGTTTTCCACGCATATATAATCACATATAAGAGAGATGGATACTAATTTCCCCCTATGCAGCTCCTCTTTCAATCCTGCATCGTAACACAAACCGAGCCCTCGATAAATAAGTACATTGTCCAGGTGACAGTTCAAAGCAATCACTCCACATTCCAGCCCTGCCCCTTCTAGCTCAGCAGAGGCCAAGGAATACCTGTGCCAAGCTCACGGCACAGCACAATGGGAGTGGTGCTCCATGGGAAGGTGCCTTTGTAGAAGGGGTGGTTCTCTGTTCCTCCACATCCGGCTGCTACTGCCGGGTGCTCTGGCCCTGGTCAGACCAACAGGCCAGAGGAATTGAGCACAAAGGTCTTTTCATGTGCAAACGTGCTGCTGTGCTAACTGGTACCAAAGGACATTGTCCGGGACTCCTGGACCCTCCCCTCTCGCAGCTCACTCTTGGAGCCATTCCAGGTACCAGAAAGATTACAATTGCCACAGCATTGATTTAGGACTCGGAGTTTGCTCCAAGATGGGGCAATAGCCAAGAGGACAGTGAGAACACTCTTCATTAGGGACACAGGGCTTGCCAGACTGGATCAGACCAGAGGTCCATCTAGTCCCACACCCTGTCTCTATCAGTAGCGAATACCAGGTGTTTCACAGGAGGTGCAAGAGCCCCTTTGGGCTGCAGTTATGCAATGTCCGCCCCTAGGGAAGTTTCTTCCTGACCCCCATCATTTAGTGGCTAGCTTATGTCCTGAAGTATGAGGGTTTATTCCCCCTCCCTTTTTAAAAAATTTTCTATCCCATCCAATGTAATCACACAGGCTCTGATTATCCTTATCAAGGCTAATCCTCTTTCAATTCTACCTGCTTCGCTCTGGCCTCAACAATTCCTCGGGTCATTGGTTAATTAGGCCTGGCGTAAAAGGGGCATTTCCCTTTATCAGCTTTAGACCTGCTGCTTGCACGGACTGTCTCCCAGCACTTGGATTAAAAGAAAGGGTAAAGAGAAGCTTCCAATCTGCCCGCTCTGTGCCAGTCATGACTGCGACCACCTCTGTATTGGCCTTTCCTATTCATCTCCTCTCCAAGCTCAACAGCACCAGTCGTTTCAGATTTCTCATTCCGAGCCCTCTCACCAGGATCTATAAGACAGTCTAGAGTCTATTAAAAATGTTGAAAATTAATAAAAAGTCTCAGAGTAGCAGCCGTGTTAGTCTGTATCCGCAAAAAGAACAGGAGGACTTGTGGCACCTTAGAGACTAACACATTTATTTGAGCATAAGCTTTCGTGGGCTGCAGCCCACTTCATCGGCTGCATAGAATGGAACATCTAGTGAGGAGATATTTCTACATACAGAGAACATGAAAAGGTGGGAGTTACCATACACACTATAAGCTCAGTTAAGGTGAGCTATTATCAGCAGGAGAGAAAAAGAACTGTTTGTAGTGGTGATGAAAATGGCCCATTTCCAGCAATTGACAAGATGATGTGAGGAACTGTAGGGGGGGGATAAGCATGGGGAAATAGTTTTACTTTGTGTAATGGCCCATCCACTCCCAGTCTCTGATCCAATCCTCCCCTGTGTTTTTGTAGGGACCAGAGGAACTCTGTGGGGAAGGAACCTGACGGATTCACCCCGCTGGCCTGTGGCTGGCAGGGCCTTGCCCTTGGGGGGGGGGGGGGGGGGGAGGAAGGGGGCAGTAAAGAGGTGCTGTCCAAGCCCCCCAGTTAAAGCCACTAGGGGTTGCTGAGTGGGCCCTCTTTCTTGCAAAGGGTCCCTCGCCCACCTTGCTGGTCTCACTAACATGCCCAGATCCCTCAGGCTCACCCCCTACACACACAGCTCTAGAGTGGGGGCAAGGGGGCAGCCATGCCTAGCCAGCGGGGCTTGCCAGAGCCAGGAAGATGCGGGGGAAGAGGAGAGAAGCAGCAATTTTTTTGCATGGGCTAAAGTTTGCTGAATTTGAATCCCGCCTCCTCCTCCCTCACCAGGGCTTCGTGCCGGTTGCTTTCTGGGCAGACAGCTGTTCATCTTCCAGATTTGGCCAAAGCACTGGGTTTTATGGACTTTTCCAAGGAGATGGGTTGATTATTTTATGCCTCTCTGGAGTACGCTGCTTCCCCCCATTTCCCCCCCTCCCCAGCGCAGGGCTACTTGAGAAACAGTGAACTGACGTGCCCATGAAATCCTTTCCAATGCGCTGACGTAGGCAGACAACCCCCCCGGAGCCAGCACCTTTCAGAGCCACTTCCCTTGCACAAACCCCGTCCATCAGCGGAGGGCGGCCAGCGGGCTTCTGGCACAGAGCAGCTCGGCTCTGCCCCCAGCAAGGAGTCTGGGGAGCCAACAGCAGCCTTGATGCATCTCAGAGCATCTGTCACCATCGGGTCACCCGGGGACTCTCCCAGCTTGAAGCACCAGGGCAGCCACCTAGGGACTTTTGACACTCACCAGGGGGTTTATGCCGCAGCTGCATGGCTGGGGCATTGGATGGCTGCGGAGGGAACAGCACCTCCTGTCGAATCAGCTTCCTGCAGCTCCCCAGAACTCCTCGGAGGTCTCCCCTCCAGAGGCTGAATGGGCCTGACCCTGCTTAGCTTACAGAGGAGACCGTCACAGCTGGGGTGGGGTTGGCTGCATGGGAAAAACTACCTAGGGATTCACAGCACAAGTGGCTCTGACCCAGGCTGCGGTGGCTCCTCCTCTCGGGGTTTCAATGGGGCTAGAATAGCCCTGGGCCAGTAAAGGCAGCGCCTGCGCAGTGCAGGACGGGGGCCAGGATTACAGACTCCCAGCAAGGGCAGCAGCGTGGCGAGCCGGACCCTCAGAGATGGGGGAAATGGGGAGCCGGTTTCTAAGCAGCTCTAAGAATCGGGGACAAAGCGCTTGGGGCAAGGGAGGGGTGGAAGAACCGGTCACAGTGCAGGAGTGAGGAGTGGGTTAATGCGTTACTCAGAGCTGGAGCTGCCAGCCCCAGGAGTTTGTTTCTTTCAAATACTTTTATGTGAGGAGAGAATAAATCACTGCTCGGGAACAGCTCAGCTCTGACTTTGCTGGGTTGTTTAAACGCTGACCTTTAACCCAGCCTTGAAATCTTCCCAGATGAATCTGGGCTGCACATTAGGGTTAGGAGCGGCCCTGCCCACAAGGCTGGGAAGCAAAATCAGAATTGCTCAGTGCAAGGGACTTGCCCACGGCTACACACTGGTTGCAAAGGAAACGAAACCTCACTGTCTCCTTCGCTCAGCCGCTTTGCACCCGGTGCAATCTCCAACCCATCTCCAACCACCGCTCGCTGGGTAAGGGGAGGAGACGGCTAGTGCAAGGGCAGGCACAACTCAGCAGGGAGAGGTGAGGGCACAGCAAGACAAAGCCACAAAACGCAGTGAGTGACTCCTCCCCTGGCACGACAGGATTTACTAGCTGCATTACGGGAGAGTTAGAGGCCCCAACCGAGACCAGGGCCCCCCACCGAGCCGGGCACAGCACAGACCCCGACCGAGACCAGGGCCCCCCACCGAGCCGGGCACAGCACAAACCCCGACCGAGACCAGGGCCCCCCACCGAGCCGGGCACAGCACAGACCCCGACCGAGACCAGGGCCCCCCACCGAGCCGGGCACAGCACAGACCCCGACCGAGACCAGGGCCCCCCACCGAGCCGGGCACAGCACAGACCCCGACCGAGACCAGGGCCCCCCACCGAGCCGGGCACAGCACAGACCCCGACTGAGACCAGGACCCCCCACCGAGCCGGGCACAGCACAGACCCCGACCGACACCAGGGCCCCTCTTTATGCCAGGGGCTGCACACTGGCTGACCAGGCTGCAAGCAAGAGTCGAAGCCAGTGGCTCTCTAGCTTTGCCATTCTATGGCCCAGTCTGTAGAAGAAAGGGCCACTCCACCATCCTCTGGCTCTCAGAACAGTAATTGGCTCCCTAAAGATACTAGACTGTGGATCTCAGAGCGGTGCTGGGTCCCAGAGGGGCAGTGCCTAGGCCCATGTACCCAACACATATAGTCCATCTATGGTGGTAGATGTGGGACTTTCTGTGGGATGAACTGGGTAGGTCTATAGCTTGGCCTTCTTGGGAAAGGGAACCTGAACCCGACACATCCATTGCTTTGTGCCATGCTCACCATTGGCACTGGCCCACTAGAGAACTGGAGGGGTCTCACTTTAAATCGGAGCAGATGCAGGTCAGTTGGGCAACAGCTGGGAGTCTGCAAGTCTGCACAGGGGCCCTGGGACGCTGGAGCTGGAAGCAGCGGGAGTGGATGCCTGGGCAGGCCTGTTTAGGATCCCACTGCTCATCCTATGTAGTGCAGGGGCTAGCCAGGGTATCCTATGAACTGTCCACTTCCTTCTGCCAGAGCACTAAGCCATGGCTGATAGGCCATCACAGCCCACTTGATACAGAGACTAGAGAGGGTCACACTCTTATCTTGGGCACTTCAGGAGAATAATGTTTCACGCTGCTGAGAGAGAAAACCGGCCCAGATTTCGAGAGAATGGACCCCCTGCCTCCTAATGCCCTTCTGTGCAGAAGAGGGTGCGCTCAGGAAACAGGCTTCCGCTGGCATGGTGAGCCAGGTGAAGGGCCCAGACTTGCCGGTGTCAGATTTACAGCCTGGAACGTGATCAGTGAGGATCTGGAGAGCTTGCCAGAGGGAATAAGTCAGTTAACAGCTTTGCACAAAGGAAGAGGCGTTCATCTCTCAGCGTGCTGTGCATGACCCCAGCATGACTAACAGCAGCTCTAGAGACACTCAGAGGAAGCCATCAGCTCACTCCAAGGGCTGGCGTGACTCATGCCTGAGGAACAGCGGACTGGGCTGCCTGGCGAGCCGTGATTGGTAAGCAGGCCGCAGGTTAGCCACCCCTTCAGTGACAAGGAGAGAGAGGAGGGGTTTCCCCCCCCCCCAGGGGACAGATTTCCCCACCCTCAAGCACCTACTGAGCAGCGCTTTGCTCTCCCAGTTGTGCCCCTGGTCACAGTGACGCGTGGGGAGGAGAGCGATGCTCAGGGTGAGAAGGGGAGCAGCATCCGGCCCGTTGAGTGCTCCCTGGCACTGTGTGGGGAGAGCGACAAAACCAGAAGAGCCCCAAGTCCTGCCATAAACAGCCTTGGAAGCCTGTGCACCTGCTGTGTGCCTGCTTTGGGGCAACCCAGCAGAGGGGCTAGTCCCACAAGGTCCTCACTGCCCCTCACGCTTGGGAGGAGCTCCCCATCCGAGTCTCCAAAGCTCCCTCCTCCTCCTCCTTCAAAGCCGCCAGAAACACATGGCCATGGCTCGGCTGCTGCGGTGCTGAGCTCACAGCCGGTCACGTTGACCAGCACCATTTCCTTGTGCTCCCCCATGGGTCTGGCTGGCTCCATCTGTTGTCTCATCTGTATACTGTCAGCTCTTTGGGGCAGGGGCAGTTGTTTTGTCCGATCTCTGTACAGCGCCTAGCACAGTGGGGCCTGGCCCACGGCTAGGGCTCACAGGCGATACGATACTACAAATAACTATCAATATCATCTATTGAAACACGAAGGGGGGCAAGGCAAGGGAGTCAAGTACTCTCAATGGGATGGGTCCCCTTGCTTTGGAGTGCTCCCTGACAACAACAACTGACCGAGTCCTTCCAGAGTTATCACTGTTTACACCACACCCAAGGGGGTCCTAGACTATCTAGACACACTCTCTAGGTCACCTTCAGAAGGGAAGTAGGAGTGATTTTCTCCACGTGCACTACAGAGGGCTTACGCTGTAGCATAGTGGGAGTGTAGACATGTTCTACCACATGGTAGATTGCAGCATCAAGTCTGGAACAGCACAGGGTGATGCATGAGAACAAAGTCCCCCTTTCCCATAGTGGAATGTTTCCACTTTACTCCACAGCGCTGTAATACGGATAGTTATCCCAGGCATATCCAGGGGGTGGAAAGGTCTCTGAGCTAGCATTCGTTTCAGGTAGCCGGATAAAGTCATGCATATAGAGAGGTTCTCCAGCGATGTTGCACAAACAGTGCTGAAGACATGCCTATGAAAGCTTAGCTTTGCTTGACTGGACACGTCCTCTGCAGGGAAGACGACAGGTTCCAAAAGGAAAAATCTACGGTGAACTTTAAAATGGGCAGGAGGTGACGAGGCAAAGAGAGGAAGAGACCCAAATATGTCCTCCCCCCCGCGACAGAAATATCAATGATTGGGAAACCAAAGTGGCCAACCAGCCGGCTTAGCGAGCCAGAGTAACAACTGGTGCAGAAAATTTCAAAGCACGATATATTGGCCAATGACAGGAGAGGGTATTTCATAAGCAGAGAAAGAAGGAGCTAGACAATTTAAAAAAAAAAAAAGGAAGGAAGGAAGGAAGACAACGACAATTTTTGCTTTTCCCCGGTTCCAGAAAAGTCTGCAAGTCAAGAACTGGACTCTAGAGACATTCTCAGCTCTGTGGAAGAGCTTCCTAACTTGGTCCCCCCTTCAATACCCAGGACAACAAAGGCCCATGACCCTGGAGAGGAATATCACCAGTACAATCACTACTGTACCCTGATGGCAAAGCAGTGCCATCTATGGACTTAGGGGCCCCAGATCACCACATCAGCGCTTCGGGGAGCTGTGCCACCAGCATCCCCTGGCCTCCCCATGGGAATCAATCACATTTCTGTGGAGCGGGTGCTCAGTCCCACTAGTTTGATTTGGCAGGACTAATCTCTCCACTGAACCCCTTCCCACCCAGTGGGATCTCATGGGTGTAGCCAGGAAGCTGGTAGAGAAACCCACCTTGAGGGCAGTAATCCTGAACGACTGACCCAAGAAGGACAGGTTCTTGGAACGGATGGCAGGTGTGTAGATAAATCTCTGATAATTTTCATATGACTTTACATTGTGCCTCTTCATATAACCTTGTGGTGGGTCTACCCACGTGTGACCTGTTTTCATGGGATTTTGTATCAAAGCCTCATTTAGAAACTTTGCATTGCCCTTGGTATAATATTATAGCCCCTAAGGATAGAACAACATAGAAGAAAAAATTCTTTTTGCTAGCAGTAGAACAAGAGCTCTCCCCACCCCCCTTAATCAATTGCCCTGTTGAATGAATGAGGTGTGGATGAGCAAGGCATGGAAGGCAGCACCTCCAGACAGCCTCAACTGTTGGAGAGGGGCTGGGAGCCAGACCCAAGGACAATAAAACGTGTCAAGTGGGCTCATTAAAGACAAGCAGACATACCGACAGCCTCGGGGGGTTAGAAGCAAGCACCTTCTTTTGGAAACACCCTCTTTGCAGCATTGGGACAACACTCAAAAGAAAGCAGCACAAAGGACCAATGGACACAGACACAGAGTTTGAATCTGGTATAGATTTGCATAAGAGAAAAGCTGCTATAAAAGTGAGGTGTCTTGCAGAGGACCCCGGGTCTCGTCTTGTCAACATGGGAGCATCGATCCGGATCGGCAGAAGCCCGGCTCCACCCCCTCCCCCATCTAACTCACCTGGCCAGTGAAGTTAAGGGGAGCAACTAATTGGTAACAACAAGACGGAGTGTGTTTGTGTGTGTGTGAGTGTAAGTGTAATATATTATATGCATATGATACAGTGTTAATGAATACATGTATTACTAATAAATGTGGCGTTTTGTCTTATTCCCCCTAAAAAGATCCCGTGCAGTACTTTAAGTACAACAGGTGCATCCCCTAGAGCAGGAATTCCAGCAAGGAGCTGAAGATAGTCAAGGAACAGCATGTGCCCCATCTCCCATTTCACTGTTGCCAGCCGATAGCAAGCCATCTCCAGAACGACAGACAGTAACTTACTCTTGCCAGGATACGGGGTGTTGGCTACACGATGGCTGCAGGGAACCCTACTGGTTTGGATCATCAGCCCCAGAGTAAATCCACAGCCAGACTTGATTCATTTAGCTTCCATGTTAGAAACAGTGCTGCTGTCTGAATAACCGTGCAGATCCCACGTCCACCCAGCCCTCGGACCGGGGCACGTAAAGGGAATCTACCGCAAGCTCACATTCTCCTCAGGATGAAACCCAGCTCCAGCTCACAAACTACTGGCGGCAGCAGCTAGTGCTGGAAGAAAGGGAGGTTCTGAAGCAAACTGGGGGGGACAGAATGAGGCGTGAAAGCCCCAGGTCATGGCCCAGCATAGCTGGTGGTGCATTAACTACAGGGGGTAGGAGCTACTTCCTAGTCAGTGGCTAGCACTCCAAGCTGTGCTGCTCTAGGACTCGGGCTCTCTGGCTGGGTCGCTAGCAGAAAGGAAGGGATTTGGCAGAACAGGGACAAGCCACCTGCCGGGTCGAGGCAGGTGTTTTCTTAATGCAACATTAAGCAGCCTCCAGGCCTCTTGGCCCAAGTCCATTCAAGTAGCCAGCCAGCCCCAGAGCCCCTGGAAAAGCAGCCGGTTCTTCGTGCCGGGAAGGCTGCTCGGTGCTACGCTTGCCCACAGTCACTGCGGTGTGACACACACGGAGCACAGCCTATTGAACAGAGCGTCCCCCTCGCGGGATCGGCCTGAACCGAATGCCGCCTTTGGCAGCCGGGAATCTCCGCAGTGGCTGTTTCACTGGAAATAGCAACTGAAGAGGTTTCGGGAGCACTTTATGCTAAGTAGCCGGCCTCATTAATTGCTGCTGCACTCACAGGGACCCGCTGGCGTTCTGCAGTAATTAACACAGCGCTATTTAATCCATGGCACGCAGTGCCATTTGTACATGCCCACAATGGGGGGCAGCGACGGAGGGCGCCACAGCCCTGGTTAAGAGGACAGGAACAAGGGACATAGCCAGGGACGCCTCGTTAATGGGATGCTTTGAGCATTTAACCCTCCAACGTCCCCCTCACAGCCATAGATGAGAGCGATTATCCAGCGAACTGCCCCTATAGCCCCCCTTAGAGTCATTTCCTGGCTCCCCTGTTCCTTAGAGCACTCCCCAGTGCCCCATTTAGAGCATCCCTGATTCCCATAGGGGCAGCAAAGCTGGGGGAGATGGACGCAGACAGTGGGCAGCTGCCCGGGTTCTCCCACGGCATGGCAGTGACATGAAGCCACCCTCCAGCTCCCCAGCCGGGATGGCGGGGGGGGGGGAGGGGCAGTTCAGGCAAACATCCCCACGATGTTACTTCACACCCGGGCCTCGCATTCATCCCAAACAAGCCACAGAGAGGTGTCAACCAGATCAGTGGCCCAAGGGTGAGGCTGACACGCGTGTGACCACAGGCTGCAGAGGCATCGCTCTTCCTGCACTTGGGGGGTTATTTTCACACCATGGAAGACAGGACAGATGTGTGTCTCCACACGTTACACAGTGAACTGAACGACGGGATCCCATCACGCTCCCAGCGCCGGCAATCTCAGGGCCCACGAGAATGGGCAGCTGTGACTCAAACAGCTGGAAGGCAGCGTGCTGTCTCTGGCTGACACCAGCCCTGGTGGGGAAGGGATGGTGGCACGTTAATTAGAGCTGGGGACTGGGAGACAGGACTCCAGGGCTCTACTTCTGGTTCTGCCACTGCTGCACTGTGAGACCTTGGGCAAGTCACTTAACCCTTCTGTGCCTCCATTACCCCATTTCACAGAGGGGGACGCGACCTATCGGGAGGTTACGAGAACATCTTAGACATTTCTAAAGCACCTAGCACACACACACCCCACTACCATGACAATAAGAGGATGTAAAGTGCTTGGAGATCCTCAGGTAAAAGGACTTTGCCCTTCTCAAAGTGCTATTCCTTCGGGCGTCCCAGGTCACCTTAGTATTCCAGCTCCAGGGCTTCCCTTCCCCATGCTAGCGGGACCAGAGCTTTAGCTCTGGCACCAGAGCAGGCTCCCTAAGCCAACTGCTCCCCCCCACACACCCCCCAGCAAATCACAGGGAAATCAGCCCTGACTGCATTTCTGTCCCACCTGAGCTGCCCGCCCCACCACACTCTCCAGCCTCCCCGGGGTGCGCACCCCCATGCTGCCTTGCACTTGGCGCCCAGATGAAAAACCCACTTGCCCACTAATTCAGAGGCCGACAGATCGCTCTGTGCTGCCAGGGACGTATCGAACGCGCTCCCGGCCAGCCAGATTCCTAGCAAATCAGTGGAGATTTCCTGTTACTGGAAGAGACGATCAGAAATGCCATTTCACCCACTACATCCTGTTTCTATGGAAAATGAATCCAACTCCTAACTGCGCCGGGAGATGCAGACATCTGCTAATGATCCCTGGGGCCTCCGCTGGCGGAGGGCGTCGGGGTCACCAAACTCCGAGGGGGTGGCCATTTGGACCCAGGCATTTCAAGCAGGCTGTCTGGGGAGAGGCTGGGCAGTGCTCATCTCCCTTGCCAGTGGCCATGGAAAGCATGACAGGCTGCAGCCAGATTACTTCTCTGAAGGGGCAGCTCCCACCCAGGGCACTATTGTGGCAGCCCCACGGGTCTGGATGCCACCTTTGGGTGAAGAGTGGAGGTGCAGAGGGGTCCAGGCTCCTTCTCCAGCACCATCACCGGCTTGCCAGCTCGCTCCAGAGCCAACCGAGAGCTCCAGGGGCTTGCTCAGCCCAGCCACCCCAATTTCTCATCCCCTGGCTGCTCTGCTGTGCCCCGGTGGTCTCCCTCTTCCCCTCCATCTGAGATGCTTCCCCACCATGTCCCTCCCTGCCCCACAGCCCTGCCCATTGCAAGGCCCCTCTGCACAGTGTGTGGCTGCCCTCCGTGAGGAGTTTGGGGAGGGGTGGTTTATGTACCAGTGCAGCCCACAAGCAGCTCACGATCACTAAAAGAACAGCGTGTAGTCGCCCGGCTCCACAGACCCAGAACAGAGCCCTCGGCACGCTGGGAAAGAGATGCAAACCCCTCCCCCATCAGTCCAGGAGCTGGGGGTTCCCAGGCAGCGAGGGGTCTGGACAAGTCCCTGCCCCCAAACCAACCAGCAGAAGGGACCCCACTGGCCCTACAATGGGATGCAGGGAGAAGTGGCTTAGGAGCGAACTGGGTCCCAGGCAGGGCACAGCACTGGGAGCTCAGAGGTTTCCCCTCTTAAGAGATGGGCTGTTAAATTCTGCACTAGCTGGGCCTGCTGGGTGCTTTTCAGGGATAACCCAAGGAGCACGCTTGGCTAGGAAGTCTGGGCTCACTGGGGCCAGACATGGGGAATGCCAACAGCCTGCACTAAGTGCAATGATCCCCCGTCAGAGGGGAGATGGTGCTGCTCCGACCTGGGGGGCTGGAATCTGCCTGCAAACTTCAATCTTCATAGGCAGGCAGGGAACTCAGCGGGACCTGTGTGTGGTAAAGGGCGGCTGCCAACTCAGTCCCTGCTGTGCCCCCGGGATGAGCAGGGCTGAACAGCAGAGGAACCCTGAGAATGCAGCTTCACGGTCAAGGGCTGAAGCGGCTGCTGTCCTGGGTGTGAACCCACAACTCTTCATAACAGACCCTGCGATCCCAAAACAGCCCTGTTGCCCCCAGTGGAGCCGAGCTCTGCTGGGTAGGTGTCGGGGCCCAGCTGGGCTGCCCAGCCCCATACCCATCTCAGAGCATTACCTGCACCCTGGGGTTTCTGCGTCTGAGACCCTGGAAGGACTGGAAAGGAAAGTGTTCCAGGCGTTCGATCTCTCTCCTCTTGCACCTCGGCCCTGGCAGGACCAGATTCACTCACATTGGCCAGCTCAACATTCTCAGAGATTTATGGGAGTCACATTGCCCTTTGCACAAGCTTCCCAGCCCATAAGCTAGCCCCCTGCTGAGCTGAGAGAAGCCTAGCATCACCCAGTGAGGGGAGAAAGACACAAAGAATCAAGAGAGAGGCATGGGCTGAAGAAGGAGTGGGAACCAAGAACTCGGTCCTAATCCCAGTGCTGACACCAACCCCGCTGTGGCCTGGGGGCAAGTCACTCTCTCTGCTTTAGCTTCCCGAGCCAAGTTCCCAGGAGGTGTCATTAACGTGGCGTGCTGAGCAACGGTAACTCCAACTTATCTGCAAGTCTCGCTCAAACGTCAAATCCCAGCGGGGGCATTTTACACTGGCCAAGAATAGTGGGGCTGCAGTCACCAGCCACACTGCCCTTGGAGATGTAAGACCCACGCTAGATACCAAGCTACCCGATTCCTGCTGTCGGACGACTGCCCAGTTCTCTCTCTCTCCCAACAGCTACATTCCCCGCACTGCCATCATAGTTTCCATTCGCTGTCCAGGTCTCAGCAGTTTACGCCACTGCAGTGAAGTTAAACACCCGTTGTTTAAACAAGCCCACCCCCACCCCCGTAGCCCAGCACACGCCACTGTGTAAACTCGCAAGCTGACTACAGTGCAGCTGCCCTCCCCGGGTCCCACTTCCCCCGGCCGGCCAGGACACACAGTCAGCAGCATGGACCCTTCGGAAAAAAACAACGTCAATGAATCAGTGGAACAGCCCCCACCTCTCCCTCCCAAAAGAGCTCAATGCTTCAGTGGTTTTAACCACCCAACCGAGCCAGGTGACCGTATACAGAGGCCCACTGGTCTAAGCTGGATCTCTACTACCCGAATGGCATTGCAGAGGGCTCAGTCAGAGAGCCATGCAGGGGGCCGAACACGTGCGGAGCCGGTTCATTGACAAGACAAATTGGCCTCCAAGCCTCGGACGTGTGCAGCGTTTTGTCTCGCTGTGTCCGACGGGAGCAGAGTGCTAAACAGTCCGAGAGCGAATCAATAACCCAGAGCACAGGCACCGCAACGGGGCTGAGAGCGGCTCCTGCCGTCCCAGTGCCCCTCAACGCTCCGGATCAGCTAGAAACCCCAGCCAGTATCGCAGGCCCAAGGACGATGAGACTGGCCCACACAGCAGGGTGCGCTTACATTCCACCGCTTGGAATTTGTTTACACAGCAACTTTTGCACAAGGCTGATCATGGGCAGGTTTGTATGGCAGCTGCCAAACAATGCGACTGGCACGGAGGGACCGTGCGGGGGACGGACAGGACAGGAGGTGCTGGGAAGAGAGGAGGGAGGGGAGCAAAGTGAAACCAAAAACTAGACGGGCAGGACTGAAGCCAGCCTTGCAAGATGACAGAAGTGTTTGGGGAGGGGGAGGGAGATGTCGCACAGAGATAGGGTTGGTGAGCAGTGGTGCAGGGTGCAAGGCCGAGGTCCTACAGGTGTGCTCATGCACATGCCCTTAAGCAAGGCCCAGAGGGGAGAAACTTGTGCTGGTTTAGGACCCTGCACACAGGACATATTTGTACATGCACATATGCCACACACACACAGACCACCGCACACGATGCAGACTGGCACTACACACACACGCACAGACCCACCACCGCACACAGAGCAGACTGACACCATACACACACACACACCACCGCACACCGTGCAGACTGGCACTACGCACACACCACCGCACACCGTGCAGACTGGCACTACACACACACACACCACTGCACACCGTGCAGACTGGCACTACACAGACACACACACCACCGCACACCGTGCAGACTGGCACTACACAGACACACACACCACCACACACCGTGCAGACTGGCACTACACACACACACACACCCCACTGCACACCGTGCAGACTGGCACTTTGTTACAAGCACCAGTTATTTTTTTCTTTGAGGCCCTGCCCGTAAAAAGCAGACACTGATGCCGTTTTACTTCTCTTCTAGTTAAAAAAAGAACCCAACCACAGCAGGTGACTGGCTGTGCAGCCCACTCTCCCGGACAAGCAGCAGCCTGGGGAGAGTGGAGTCGCTGGCTGGAGCCTACTTCGTGGAGTATTTATTTCAGGAAGAAAAGAAAAGCTAAAATAGGGAGGCTGGTTAACAGCAGCCAGCACCCAACGCCTGGGCTCGTCCAGGAGAGAAACCCCTAAAAATACCCCCTATAATTACATTATTAAACAGGTGAGGTCAGGGGAACTCCTGTAATACGCCGAACACGTGAGAGAGGCGGAAACCCAGGGAAATAAGGCCTTTCGAGAGCAGGTCACATGGGAGCGGGGTCCTTATCCCACCCTTAGCGCAGTCCTGGTGTGGACAGAGGGCAGTCGAGGAGCAGTTTCCGTGCCAGTTCCTCATGGTCAGGAGTCTGCTCGGGTCCTGGTATTCCAAGCTGGTATTGCCATCATTTTAAAGTCATCATGTTAAACAAAACTCTAGTACAGACAAGGAACCTCCACCAGCGAACACACGCTAAAGCTACAAACGGCCTCGTCTACACAGAGCTTTAACGCACATCACGCTGATCACCACACGTCCGTCTTCCCTGTGGTGGGCATGAGATCGCAGGCCGAGATCGGGTCCGAGTGCACACGCCTGCCCCAGCCACAGGCCCCAGCCATGTCAAGCCTTACCCTGGGATCTGTGGGCGCACAGGGGCTTCCATTCACAATTACTGCCTCTGACCAAGAGCAGAACCTCTGGCACAATGGAGACAGCTGGGTGGGACCAGTGAGGAAATAGCTCCCCGGGGTAGCACTGTAAATGTGCCAGGTGTTTCCCACATACACAAGCTCCCTGCCCTAAACTGCTTAGAAGAGGAACAGTCTACAGGCAAGGGAGCAGGAAGAGGAAGGAGCCGAGACATCTGAGCAAAGCGACTAGTGGGCGAGGCAAGGTTAGGGCAGGCTGTATGGACACGGAGTTCTTGAGGAACCGTACTGAAGTGATTGACCTGGACCAGTGCCTGGAGCCAACCCAAGCACTCTGGGCTGGCAGTGAAGATGCCCACTCCTTTCCACATGTGGTGCTTCCAGAGATGGGCTTCAGGAGTAGCTGAAGTGAGGTGGGCGAGGAAGAGGACAAGATTTGGAAGGCTGTTGGCAGCAGAGACAATAGTGAAAAGAGACTGAAGGGGAACGGAGGCTGGCATGGGGATGGGACCCCTAATAAGACCAGGGTAGACGCATGATCGGGGCAGTGTCATGGAGAGCCTGGAAAGAGACAATATGGGGCTTACAGTTCACATGCACCCCAAAAGGGAGGCAGAAAAGTGACACTACAGGCAGGGGAGAGGATGCAGCCAGGGAGTTTTGGATGGACTGGAGAGAGGAGTATCAAAGATCTGAGAGGTGAGGATACAGGATACTAGAACAGGAGAAGACTAGGGCAGGGACAAGCAGCTGGGATGGGGAGGGAGGGTTATGTTTTAGAGATGTTGTACAGAAAGAAGCTGCAGGACTTTGGTTATGTTCTGGATTTTGGAAGGGAGTAAGGAGATCTGGTTTTATTGATGGTTCTTCCACGGACTCACTGTGTGAATTTGGATAAGTGATGTCCCCTCTCTGTGCCTCAGTTTCCCCATCCAGAGAATGCACAGTTCTTCCCAAGCTCACAGAGCTATTGTGGGGTTTATTGGTGGTGTTTGCGAAGTGCTCAGGCACAGTGGTGTTCAATACCACAGACGTGCCTAACAGCCGTTCTCAGAAGGAAATAACTTGGCAGGCGTTTCGCAATATTCTTCCCCACATCATACTGGGAGCTGGTCACCTGAACATTCCATTTTGAAAAAAACAGTTTTGAGCACACCCAAGAGTCTTATATTTGATCTCCTAGAACTAAAAAGGACAGTGGCTACTTAACTAAGTTCCCAGTGTAAAGAAACAACTACAGAACCTAATGTGCAGGGGGAAGTTAAGCAATTTTAATAGGATTTTAAAGAACACAGTTTTGGGACTTTAAATATTTGCCTGCAGTGCTGTGAACGCAAATGCTGCCAGGGCAGAAGGTGAAACTGACAAGGCTCGTGTCACTGTCAAAACTGACTGAACAGCAAACAAGTTCTTTCAGTCTAAATAATCTCAGCTGTTGTTCAACTACAGGGACAAGCAGAGGAAGTCTCTTGTAGAAGGAGATTATATCCATTGTGAACACACACATAACCAGCCAAAACCTCAACTGGTGAAAACGACAGTAGGCCCCACCGAAGTCAACAGTGCTACACCAATTTACACCAGGTGAGGATCTGCCCCTGTATATTTTACAACCATGTGCATCTCCAAGATGCCCAAACCACCATGAAGCAAATTTGGGAAACAAATCCTTGCTCCCAGCCTGAAACACTCCACAGCAACTTCTTGCGGCTGTGGTTAACACCCAAAAAAGTGGGTTTGTAACAGACACATAGACACACTCTCGTAGTGGTGTTTGCAGGCAGAATTATAATTATCTTCTCACATCCTGCACACTCTGTCACGGTGAGTCACTGCTTGAGAGAGAGAGACACATACTAGAACAAATAGGAAGTCAGCAACTTTTAAAAACGCCTCTGCCACCAAAAAAAAAAAAAAAAAGTCAACTAAAGAGAGAGAGTCAGATTTTCTCTAACCGCCAAGAAAGCCCACTTTGCCACCTGAATCCCTGTAAATCACATCCTGACCTGCCGTGCTCCCAAATGCAGCCTGACAGCTCACGGCAATCAGTTTCAGTTTATTAATTGGAGGAGGTGGCACAGCTGCTGGCAAAAGTAGTCAAGCAATTTTGACCTACTGGAGAAGAGTCACACTACAGCTTTTCACAGCTGCAGATTTTCCCCTCAACCGCTCTCCTTTTTCCTCCAAGCAGCAGTTTGCCACAGAATTTGGGTTGGAAAGCCACACGCTACCTTCCCTCCCCCCACAGCCTCCCAGTTTCTAACTAGAATCTAAAGATGTCTTTGGCTGTGGTTCATCTCCCTGGGGAAATGGTGGAAGCCTCATAGCCTGGGACTTTTTCAAAACTTGGCCAGACAAAACACAAGGAAGTTGTTGAGGGCAATCCTTCATCTGCAGAGCACTGGGCTGGATGACCCAACAGGGCTTTTCATTAGTGTCTATTTAAAGGTAAACTGACAGTCCACTGTCAGCTAACGTACTTCACAGAGCAGCACAGATTGAAAGAGTTGATTCTGTTTTTTAAGTCTCAGGACACTGGTATTTTCCAGACTAGTAGCCAAATGGGTGCTCAGGCTGGTGGTGCATCTGTCTCCAAAGAATAACATTGCTTAAAACAGTCTGAGAGCAGCTTTTTATTATTGATTTGACCTCTCTGAAAACCGGTTGCTACAGCCAAGGTGGGTTTTCCCCAAGCATACAAGTTACCCAGAATGTTCTGTTAACAGACTGATACTTTCTCTGGGCTGAGTGAACGGATTAGGGGGAAAAGCCAAAATTAGTCAAAACTGCAGGCTATTAGCACAGCTCCTGGAAACTCAGCAGAGATTTTCTAACAGCTGCCAGCGTCACCGTACACCAGTCAGTCCCTCTCTCACAAGTTTCTAGAAATTAGATTGCAAAAGTAAACTCTGGAGTAACAGAAACAGCTCAGGGATGAGCAGAAGTTTGCTTTTTAAATATTTCTGAAATACTGGCTGACTTGATGCATGCAGAGACTTCAGACAGAGGCCGGGGAGGAAGAGTAAGAAGTTAGATTTCTAAGTAAAGAAACTTGGATGCAACAGACTCCAGCATCATAACTTTTTCCTACTTCACATACTCATGCCTTGGTAGGACTCACTATGTTTTATCATTCTGAATAATAACTCTTGCAAAAATGAGACTCACTTAAAAAAAAACAACGAACACCTGTTACTACCACCTGATAGGATTAAAACCACCTCTGTCTTAGGGTTTTGTACTGCCACTCACCAGCATAGTAGCTGGGTGCCTTCCACTGAGGACAGATTGACAACACATGAAGAACATTAGGGACTTCATTATCTGTGGAGTTCTGCAGGGAGAAGGGGAGGGAGGTTCTGCTGAGGAATGGCTGATGTGGAATAGATCATTCTACTTGTGGTAGAAAAGCTTTATCAAAGAGGAAGGATTTGCAGCATTTCCACGAGTGCTCAGTTGCTTGATTCTAATCTCCGGCAGTTCCTTCCCCAGCTGGGTCACCCTCATCTGAGGGCAGCGTGGCCCTGGGTCTTGCACCACTGGGCTTTGTGTCGCTGACATTCTACCACATTTGCTGTGTGTTTGTTCTGAGACATTTCCACTCCTCAGACATGGCTATTTGATGGGTCACTGGATTGTGAGTTAAAAAACCTGGAATAAAACACCTAGTATTTACACCAGCAGCTCTCAAACGCTTCACAGACAAGCATCACTGTCCCCACTCGATAGATAAGGAATCTGAGGCCCAGAGGCTGAGTTCTCACAGTGATTCCCTGACAGATTCAGAAGCCAGGTCTGACTCCCAGTCCTGTACTCCATCCACTGGACACAGTGGACTCCTTTTTCAAACCTAAACCTCTTGACAAGGTCCTGTTAACAGGCGTGGTCCCACTCACCTAGCAACAGGCAAGTCAGGTAAAGAGAATGTTTGTTAACAGCTGGCCTGCACTGATTCGATACATTTCCCTGCTGCCTGGGGAAAATTTGTAAGAGCTACTCCCCCAGCAGCACTACGCAGAAGTTGTTTGTTTTTCTACCCCCTAAGACTGTGTCTTGGGACAACAGAATGTAAAAACATAAGAATGGCCATACTGGGTCAGACCAATGGTTCATCTAGCCCAGTATCCGGTCTTCCAACACTCGCCAGAACCAGATGCTTCAGAGGGAGTGAACAGAACAGGTCAATTATTGAGTGATCCATCCCCAGTCATCGAGTCCCAGCTTCTGGCAGTCAGAGTTTTTGGGACACCCAGAGCATGGGCTTGTGTCCCTGATCATCTTGGTTAATGGCCATTGCTGGACCTATCCTCCATGAACTTATCTGATTCTTTTTTGAACCCAGTTACACATCTGGCCTTCACAACATCCCCTGGCAATGAGTTCCACAGGTGCCTAAGAGCAGAAAGTCAGGTTCACCCAGGGCATGAACACAAAGGATCTTGGAAAGTAGGACACCTGATTTTATCCCACTCTATGCATTCAGGGCTTTGATGCAAGTTTGTTCTTCAAACATGCTGTTCAGGGTAGGGATCATGGTGTCTTACAGGTCTCGAATGGGCCACGCACATCAGTGGTGATTGACAGGCCAGTCACTCTTCAAAAGATGACATACTATTGTGACAGGTTTCAGAGGGGTAGCCGTGTTAGTCTGTATCAGCAAAAACAAGAACAACGAGGAGTACTAGTGGCACCTTAGAGACGAACACAGTTATTTGGGCATAAGCTTTGGTGGGCTAGAACCCATTTCATCAGATGCATGGAGTGGAAAATACAACATAACAGTACATGAGAAGATGGGAGTTGCCTTACCAACTGGTGGTGGGGGGGGGTCGAGGCAATTCAATTAAAGTGGAAGTGGGCTATTATCAACAGGAGGAAAAATCACTTTTGTAGTGGTAATCAGGGTGGTCATTTGAAACAGTTGACAAGAAGGTGTGAGTAAAGTAGGGGGAAATTATTGTGAGTATTTGCATGCCACTGGTTGCCATAGTACCTAGGTGCCCAGTAGGCAGCTTTAGAGAGACCATGCATAGGAATATAAATACACACAAACTAGCCAGCACTGCCATGTGGACACCCATGTTCCATCCGCCACACCAGTGGCTCTCAACTTTTCCAGACGACTGTACCCCTTTCAGGAATCAGATTTGTGTCGTGCACCCCAAGTTTCACCTCACTTAAAAACTATTTGCTTACAAAATCAGACATAAAAATACAAAGAGGTCATAGAACAGTGTTACTGAAAAACTGCTTACTTTTACCATATCATTATAAAAGAAGTCAACTGGAATATAAATATCGTACTCACATTTCAGTGTATAGTAGTATACAGAGCAGTATAAACAAGTCATTGTCTTTGTGACATTTTAGTTTGTACCAACTTCGCTAGTGCCTTTTAGGTCGCCTGTTGTAAAACTAGGCAAATATCTAGATGAGCTGATGTATCTGCTGGAAGACCTCTGCGTACCCCCAGTGGGTACATGTACCCCTGGTTGAGAACCACTGATCTATGAAAAGTTTCAGAGCTATGCTAACCTCTCACCCATGGGAGCACCTCAGGTTACTAAACAAGGGCCCTTCAGGCTAAGACAGGAACATGGTTGGGTTCCTGCCCAGTCTCTTCCAACTTAGGGTGACCAGACAGCAAGTGTGAAAAATTGGTACAGGGACTGGGGGGGTAATAGGAGCCTATGTAAGAAAAAGACCCCAAAATTGGGACTGTCCCTATAAAATCGGGACATCTGGTCACCTACTTCCAACTAGAAGGGTGGGGATGGGACAGGGGGGTCTTTTCTTAAGGCCTCATCAGGCGGGGAAGAAAGATTGTTGAAATGAAGAGGAAAGCCAGAGAGGTGGTGCCCCATATGGGCAGGGACATTGCTGCTGGGGATGTACCTAGCGTCAACATGAAGCAATTCAGGGACTGGTGGGTGGGGAGAAGTAAAGGGGAGACTGATCTGTGGTTTTTATATCGTGACCCCCGTTTCTCTCCTGCTTGTCCCTTCACTCCACGGACATGCCCGCGCTGCTCAGACAGCGGCCCCGGCCATGGCAGCCCACGTGCCGCGTGCGGAGGGACTGGACAGGTCGAGTTCACACGGGACTCTCCCCCTAGCCTGGTCTCCTTCTCGAGCCCGCTCTCCCACGCGTGCAGGTGAGTCACGGCGAGCTCCCCACGCGGGACCGCCCACCAGCAGCGAGGAAGGTGCAACGCTCCGCTCTGCAAAGGGACGGGCAGCAGAAGCGCCCAGAGCCGACACAAAGTTTCTCCACGCGACGCTGGCGAGTCCTCCCAGCGCGGCACACACAGGGGCTGGCAGGGTCCCCCCCACATCTCCAATAGCCACACCCAGCCCCCGCGCGCGGCGAGCAGCCCGGTCCCGGCGGCAGGGGGCTCGGGCTGACCTAGGCTCTGAGCCCCAGGGGAACTCCCGACCCACGCGGCCTCGCCTGGACCCCCAGCGGCCGCCCCCTCCCCGGCTCTGGCAAACGTGGGGCGGGGGGGGCAGTTCCTTACTCACCGGCCAGGAGCGAGAGCGGCAGCAACAGCCAGTACAGCGCCCCACACAGCGCCCGCAGCTCCATCCCGCCCCGCGGCTTCAGGGTGGGGGAGAAGCGCCCAGACTCCCCGCCGGCGCCCGCGGTCAGGCGGAGCCCAGGGGCCGCCCGCAGCGCATGGCGCTAGGCAAGCCCCGGCTGGCTCCGCGCGCAACCATCCCTCGGTGCCGGGCAGCTCCCGCGGGGACCGTCTCGGGCCCGGGCGCGGCTGACCCCCCTGCGGCGGGCCGATCAGCGGGGCCCGCTCCGAGCCCGGGGGGCGGAACGACGCGGCATCGCGGAGCCCCCTTCCCGCCCCAGCCGCGCTGCCCCGCGCAGGCTCGTGTGTAACCCGAGCAGCCCGGCCCCGGCGCTCCAGTGGAAAGTCTGATGCGGGGGAAGGAAGAAGGTGGATTTATCGCGGGGCAGAGCTCGGCGGGCTGGGCCCGGCTGCTCTCCCACGGGTCTTTATAGGCGCGGTCTCCTCCCTGCCCAGCCCCGGGCCGCTTCCCTTCAGCCCCCCTGGGCTGGGCAGGGCCGCCTGGGAGCGGCGGGCTCTCGCCTCTCTCGGGTCCTGGGTGCACCCGCCCCAGCACACCCCCAGCCTGCCCAGGGGGAGGCGCTGCGCGGGCAGGGGCCCCCCGGGCCTGGCGGGGAGGGCTCATGGGGAAGCTATAGCTGCCTCTCCCCACACTCCCCGGGCACGGCTTCTGCTAATGCCCCCGGGCCTGGCTCGGATCCTGACCCCATCCCCGCAGCACGTGTGCAAGCTGCGGCCACAAGGCGCTGTGCCTCCAACTTGCGCTTTGCTGTGGCCCCCCTGGCCTGCGCCAGCGGCTCCCACTCCCTGCCCGTCCCCGGGCAGCCGCCGCGCTCAGCCGGGGAGCCAGCTCCACCTAGCGCCGGGACCACGCTGGCTCCCCGGGAGCACCCAGCACCCACCCTGCGGCGTGGGGGGCCCTGTCGGAAAGGAGACGGAGCTGGCAGGAGCGTGCGCGCACGCTGCTGTATCTCGGGCTGCCCTGCGCAAGGAGGAGACTGCGGCTGGGTTGGTGGAGGGGGAGCTTTGGGAGACCCCTTTTATCCGTGAAGTGGGATCGGATCAGAGCCTTGGTCCCTGCTGCCGTTTAGAAAAGGAGACACCAATCTGAGCGGTGCCTTGTGCAAATTAACAACGATCCCTCTTCTCCCCCCGCCCCCATCAGAGCCATATGCCAGGAGCCAGACACCTTAGCCAGAGCTCACCTGCCTTCCACCCTTTCCACCACAACTTCAACAATCAGCACCCATCCACCCGCATCACCACCAACTTCCTGGGCACCATGATCAGCTTCAGCAATGGAGCCCTAGAGACAACGGATCACCACACCAACCTTTGCAGCTCCAGTAACCACTCCAATCTCCAGCCAACCCCTCAGATACCACAGCATATGCTCCCAGGAGAAAGTCCAAGATACACAACTTAACATGCTTAAAACCGCCTTCACCAAACAGGGACACTTCACCAGAGATGTAGAGTGCAGCATGGAATGGGCCACCCAAATACTCCCAAAAGAACCTGCTTCAATGGGGGGAACAACCACCTTTGGCTGCATCTCCCTAGTTGTCACCTACCACACCACACTGGGCCCCATAAGGAGGCATTATTAAAAGAAATCTCTCCCCCTCTTTTGGCCTTCGAACAATCTCGAACCATACTAAGCTCATCATCAAAAGCAAGATCTACACAGACCAGGGCACACCAACTCAGTGCACTACCAGACCCTGCCAGACCACCAGGGCAGTATTGTAGATGAAGTGCAAACCACGGCGTGATGATTGCTAGTTGAAAACTTTTCTGTGGACAGGGTTTTCAGGACCTGGTGAGAAGCAGGGTTAAGCCTTGGGGACCAATTCCAGTATTGTATCCGACTTATAACAGATGCAAAACCTGCAGACATATCTCCTCTGCTACAGTGATCAACCCCCCCACAATACACCTTTCAAGATCCATGGGTCCTACACATGCTGATCACAACATGCGATGTACCTCATCCCGTGCACTAAATGCCCCAATAGCAACTATGTGGGTGAAACCAGACAGTCATTATGCACTCGATTGAACTCACACAGGAAAATGATAAAAGACAAAAACACCCTATCACCTGTGGGCAAACCCTTTTTACAGACGATCACTCCATATCTGACCTCTCAGTTCTTGTCCTCACAGGAAACCTGCACACACACCTTCAAAAGATGAGCCTGGCAGTAAAAGCTCTGCTAGACAGCAAAAATCATGGGCTTAATAAAGTACTCCTGTTCTTTTTGCGGATACAGACTAACACGGCTGCTACTCTGAAACCTGTCATGGGATTAATAAAGACACTGGATTTATGGCTCATTACAACAATCTGTAGCCCGCTAACCCCGCCCCCCCCCCTTTTTTATTTCCCCTATGACTGCAGGGGTGTTAATGAGCCATTTCACCTTGAATGGTCCCTTTAAATATGTATTAACTACTTCTGCTACCCAATCTGTTCCACCTGGTATTTGGCTGTGATGCTCTGAGTACCTTTGGCAGAGCTGCAGAAGAGCTCTGGGTAAGTTTGACTCTCTCAGAAGTTGGTTCAATAAAAGATAGTACCTCGCCCATCTTGTCTCTCTAATACCCTGGGACCAACTGTCCTGGATCTACAGGATCGGTGCTCCGGCTCCAGCTTTGGAACACCTTCTAGGAGGAAACCCGTCAGGGCGCCAGACCCTCTGGGTGTCTCGCTCTTCCTCCAGGGTAAGACATACATCTTCACCACTTCCTTAGACTGGACCTCTGAGCCTTCAGCATGCCTGCTTCACATTGTGAGCTCCGTTCACATTTGCAGTGAGACTCACACAGCGTTGTCAAAACAGTAAGATATATTCATTGACTGATAGACAGTGTAGGAAGTCCTTAGGGTAGCGTACACAAATGAAGGTTAAAGCATAGTCCATTCTGGTTAGCCCAAAGCCCAGCCAAGCTGCAGTGAACCCCTTGGTTCAAGGTCTCCCTCTCTCTCTCACCTCCTCCTTCGATTCCTTCCAGCAGCCAACTCTCACACCTCTCCAGTCCTTTGATCTGGAGCTAGAGATGGTTCAGCTTCCCCCAGGAGAGGCAGGGAAGTCCATATCCCTCTGGGTCATTGGTTGCTAGGTGTCAATGTCCTGATGATTGGATTTGCCATTGTCTTCTCAGATCCTCCATTCATATGGGAACTAAGGCCCAGACAGCTAGGAGACACCCACACCTATGAGAGCAAACAATTCCCCTTCCACCACTGGGCAACAATGCAGAACTGAGGAACGGGACTGAGGCACACCAGACCCTGTTGTCAGTCTCAGCATGGAGACCATGTATTTAGTGGGCTCTCAGGCCATCCTCAGCTGTTTGGGGCAGCCATCAAATAACCCAGCCAGTAAGGCCTTGGCTACACTGGCGTTTTACAGCGCTGAAACTTTCTCGCTCAGGGGTGTGAAAAAACACCCCCGAGCGCAGCAAGTTACAGCGCTGTAAAGCGCTAGTGTAAACAGTGCCCCAGCATGGGGCAGCACTGTAAGCTAATCCCCTCGGGGAGGTGGAGTACCTGCAGTGCTGGGAGAGCTCTCTCCCAGTGCTGGCGCCGCGACCACACTCGCACTTCAAAGCGCTGCGGCGGGAGCGTTCCCGCAGCAGCACTTTGGAGTTTCGAGTGTAGCCAAGCCCAAAGTCTGCAGTGAAATTCTGGCCCTATTGGAATCAATAGCAAAACTCCCCATTCGGCCAAAATTTCACCCTGGGGTATATGATGCATAGGCTGGGTATACTACTAGCCTTTGGAGACCTTCCCCCTGAAATAACTTCCCTGCCCCTCCCTGAGGACACAGCCCTGCCCTTTTAGGAGCATCTAACTGTCGAAGGAGGCCCAGCTGCCTTGACTTTGATGCATCTCTGCCCGGGTCCACCTGCAGGCATCCCATTGCAGGATCAGGACTGAACTGAAGTGCTCAAATGCCAACTTCTCGTTTTACAGCAGGCAGGCAGAGGGTAAGGACATTTGTGGTCAAAATGATCATATGGTTCCTGTTTGCCTATGATAAACAAAATATTAAATCTAATTGAGGTTGAGTGCTTCATTTAGGGCCATGTAGTTAGCCATGTCTGTAAACAGCTTTGACAACAAAAGCTGTGTATAAACGTTAAGTATTATAATATACTGTCCTCAGCTGACATGCAGAGCTCCCACTAAACTCCCTGGACTAGAGCGTGCAGACTGCGGCCACTATATGATGCTTAACATTCGTGTGGAGACAGGTCCACATTGATGTATACATGCAAATAAATGCTCCAGCTTCAAGTAGAACACACTTTCCTGTCCCCCTTCCAGACGGCACAGAATGGATCTGTTTTATTAATTTCCAATGATGGTAATGGTAAATGGTGTTCCAGACACTGTAACAGGAAATAACAGGCAAATGAAATTCTTCACATTCCTTGGCTCACTGTACGTTTGTACATGTCAAATAAAACAGCATCCAATTGTCATCCCAGATAGCTTGTTCCCACTGTTTCCTGCAAGTTGATTACACTTTTCAAATTTTTATTTTTAAAGGTACCTGGGTTGTAACTAGCTTTTTGCATGGCTTCTCTAGCTTATTAAACTTCCAACTCTGCACCAAGCAATCAAGTAACCAAACCTCTACTGAGCTGCAGTGTCTGACGTTTCAGATGAGGGCATGGACAGGAGGAGATAAGAGAGAAAAAAAGAACACAAAAACCACCCAATAAAAATTCAAAGCTGCCACTTACTCAATGCTGGGGGCAACCTTGCCTTGACCTTGGCTGTCTCCACCAGCTCCTCCCATTCAATTGTGGTAAACTCTAACCTGCAGTGAGACTTGGGCTGCTATGAAATAATGTGGTTTGGAACATCCCAACTCCACTACAAATTAGAACATGCACAACTTATGATGGGGTGGGAGGAGCAGATGCTGCTCTACTAGGGCCCAATCCTACACCCATGAGCGCCAACAGGAGTGTTGCCAGTGAATGCAATAGCAGCAGGATTGCGCCCTAAGGTAAGGTAGGGGAGCCTAATTTACTAGCCACAAGGGCTTGAAATACCTGGGCTGTGTACAAATCCAGCCCCAGTCGGAGTCTTCCTAGAGGATCCGGAGATCGCTTCAGTTGGCCTAAGTGCTGTCAGATGTCATTAGAGCGGAACAAAGACTCCATTTCTAGTCACACATCAAAGCTCATTTCCCTTACACCCTGGGCAATGCAGGGTTTCTATTGATTCTGGTGAGGCTGGTCTCCAGACGTATTCACTGAAGGCAAAGCATTCTTCAACGTTCAGCCACAGAGCTCTGCATTAACTAAATGTCCAGAGTCTGAAACAAACCCACAAAAACCAGACACGTCAGGACTACCGCAGCAAATGAGTCCAGCCTGACACACTGTGTACTGAGCCGATTCAGGTGTTCCAGGAAAAGGTGGTACACTCCCCTTGTTTTTAGCACCTTCCGTCCAAAGAGCTGGGTGCTTTTCACACATTTCAACTTCCCATCCTCCTGGAAGACTCAGCAAGCATCATCTCCATTTTACAATGAGGGAAACAGAGACTAATACAAGGAGTTATGTGGAAGGATCAGGAGCCCCAGGCTCCTAGTCATAGAATATCAGGGTTTGAAGGGACCGCAGGAGGTATCTAGTCCAACCCCCTGCTCAAAGCAGGACCAATCCCCAGACAGACTTTTGCCCCAATCCCTAAATGGCCCCTTCAAGGATTGAACTCACAACCCTGGATTTAGCAGGCCAATGCTCAAACCACTGAGCTATCCCTCCTGGACTAAGAACCCATAAACTTTGCCTCAGTGTTGTCAACCTCAAACTTTCCCTTCCCCTGCAGTGGTGCCGTGAGCTGGCTGGTTGCCATCTTGTATCCCAGAGGTGTTTATATTTCCATGTTTGTGAAGTGCTTTGGGATCCCTTGGGAGGAAGGGCATTCTCCAGAGTCTTGCCATGACTTGTACGTGTTTACAGAACGCTGAACTGCGCATTGCATCAGGGACTTCTTTCCTGAAGGCTCAAGCTCAGCTGGACACGGAAGCAGCTGCGTCCCAGATTTGGCTTCACTTTGACACAAACCTGGAAGCAGATCATAGCCACGTGGATGTGGAAACAGCTGTGACCCAGATGTGTCCACCTCTTAGAGTCTCTGAAGTTTGGAAGGAGTTACCCACACACAGGGCTCTCAGCCCCTCGCGCTGGCTGCCAGTTGTCCTTGCAGAATTCTGCACTGAAGCATAAGGTAACTGCCATAGGTCTCCGAGGGGCATTAATAGTTACACTCGATTCTGAAACCATGATAAGGTCTTTAGCCATCTTGGCCCTTGCATCTTTTGACTCATAGTTGGGTCCAACAGCTAGTCATACCTTCACCAGAGATTTGACAGACATTGATCTAGCTAAGGAATCTGAATGGATTAATTAACCTTAAAGATGATTCACAAAGGACAACGTGCCGGTATCTTTTTTGTGTTCTGCATGATTATAAATCAAAACAAAAGAGTTTTGTTGTTAATATAGGGGTTTGTTCTTGGATTTTGTTGTTGTTTTGCATTAGAAATCACAGGACTTGACTTGTGTTATTTACTCGAGGACCTGTTGGAGGTTTGTTAATAAAGGCTAAGATTTCGTCATGGCTATTTTTTAGTAAAAGTCACGGACAGGTCACAGGCAATAAACAAAAATTCACAGAAGCCCGTGACCTGTCTGTGACTTTTGCTGCTGCGGCTCCATGGTTTCCGAGCTGTGTGACAGCTGCAGGGTGACCATATTTCCCAAAAAGAAAATGGGACATCCCCAGCCGTTTACCCAAGGTGCCCCCCCCCCACACACACACATGAGGCTGTCATCCCTCGCTGGAACCTTGCAGGGGGCCTCCTGTCTCTGCTGTTGCCTGTCGTTGGAACCCTGCTAGGGCCCCACTGGCTGCCAGTTCAAGTCCCGCAGCTCTTGGGACTGGAGCAGAGCATGTCAAAGAGGTCTCTGGCAGTCATGGATTCCATGACTCTGTGTCATAGACTCATAGACTTTAAGGTCAGAAGGGACCATTATGATCATCTAGTCCGACCTCCTGCACAACACAGGCCACAGAATCTCACCCACCCACTCCTGTAACAAACCCCTAACCTATGCCTGAGCTATTGAAGTCCTCAAATCGTGGTTTAAAGACTTCAAGGTGCAGAGAATCCTCCAGCAAGTGACCCGTGCCCCACGCTGTAGAGGAAGGCGAAAACCCTCCAGGGCCTCTGCCAATCTGCCCTGGACATAAACATAGCTGTGAGAGCTGAGTGGTTTTCAAAACCAGGTTGCTTATTTAGGTGCATAAATATGAATTTAGGTGCCTAACTTTAGACACCAAAGTTAGAAAATGTTGGCCTTTGATGCCTCTGTGCCTCAGTTTCCCAATCTGTAAAAATTAAAAAAAATATATTTTCACAAGGATATTATGAGGTTTATTAATGGATATTGTTAAATTGCTATGGGATGTTTGGGCAAAACAGCAAAATGTGAATAGGTCAGGGCTGTTATGACATGTCAAATCATGGAGGGGGAATCGAGTTTTAGGTCAACAACTTTAATTCAGGGTTGGAGTATGAAGCAAAATGAACTAGTAATGCTGCCAACCATTAAAAAGCCAAGTCTAAAGGTTTCTGTGTGTTGACTGGAAACCCACATCTGTTTGCTAACAGACATGCTGGAAACTCTGATAAGCTTGGAGGGAAGCACTGGGCTGGAGGGATAAATTCTGGTGGAGGGGGGAGGAGCCAAAGTGGTGTGCTTCAGCAGCCTCTGTGCATTCTTTCCCTGTTGCCTGAAGGTCTCACAGGATCATCCCTCACCTTATTATGAACTCGTAGTGGGCCCCTTTTTATGCTTAGTTATACAATTCATTCATTTATCTCTATTATAATTGTTATTATTCTTTCTTGTATTCTAGTAGGCCCAGGAACCCTGGTCACGGGCCAGCATCCCACTGTGGGAGGTACAAACACACGCTCTCGAGGCCACTGAAGATATTTGTCTTTGAAAGGGCATGAATGTCCCTGGCACCTGACAGCAGAAGACACTGCGCTTTTTAAGTAGAAAAGTGACCGGAGACAAGGTCTCTGATCTGTTCCCTGGCCCGAGTGTATCATGCCCTATGCACTTGGAAGAGGTCTCAAACACCAAAGTATAGCACCATCTCCTCTAGAATCCACAGAGGCCTGCCTGTCCACAGGCTGTGTGGAGCAGGGGGAGGGGGTAGAGCCTGGGGGGCCTCCTTGGCTGGAATGTCTGATCACTTCACCGTCTTTAATGCCCCCCATTTAATTATCCCCATTGCACAGCTGGGGAACCAAGGCAAGGAGAGGCTAAGTGACATGCCCAGGGTCCCAGGGGAAATCTGTGCCAGAGCAAAGACTTTAAATATATGGAGATATACCTATCTCATAGAGCTGGAAGGGACCCTGAAAGGTCATCAAGTCCAGCCCCCTGCCTTCACTAGCAGGACCAAGTACTGATTTTTACCCCAGATCCCTAAGTGGCCCCCTCAAGGATTGAACTCACAATGCTGGGTTTGGCAGGCCAATGCTCAAACCACTGAGCTATTGACTTGACTCCAGATCTCCCCTAGCCCCAGCCTGGCCCCTGACCACTGCACCACCCTTCCTCTCCAAATGATTGCAATGTGCGTGTGATACCTACCGCGGCACCGCCCATGCTACGGACCAGCGCACACCCCGTCTCTGCCTGAGCCGGGCACATGGGGGGCTCTCCCCCGCGGCAACAGACGCAGAGGGGCGGGGACGGGTTGCGGGCGGTGCCTTTCCGAGAAAACTGGCGCCAATTTTCCGCGCGAGGCCATGTGCGCAGCCGCGCCAGCCAGGGGGCGGGGCTCCAGCGGAAGTTTGATACATTCGGCGCGCGGTGGAACCCGCGGCTGTGCCAACGTTCTAGCGTGCCGGGCCTTCCCCCGGATCGGGCCCCGCGAGGATGGCTCAGCTCAGGGTGACCGATTTCTTCTCCCACAGTAAAAACCCCGCCCGGGACGGACCGCTGGGCACGAAGCGGAGGAAGACCCGGCCCGCGGGAGGAGTGGCCGGGGAGACGCGCCGGGTCGCCCGCTCCAAAAGCCGGCCTACCCCAGCCCCGCTAAGGATCCCAGCGGGGAGCGGCCATGAGCCCCGGGTGAGCCTCCGAGAAGCCAGCCCGGGAGCAAAGGTGGTCGGATTGGAAAAGAACGATGGGGCGGCGGTGAGCGCTGCAGCCGGGCTGCCTCCCCTGAGCCCCCAGCAGCAGCTGCTGCTGGCCTCCCCCCACACCCCGGTGCGCCCCGATCCCAGCGCCCCACAACCCCCGGCACGGACACTGACCGGCAGAAAGCGGTGTAGACAGGAACTGGACCCTGAACTGAAAGCGGGGCGAAACGCCGGCCCCCCAGCCAGGCTCCCGCCCCAGGAGACCGGCAAGAGAGCGGCCAGGAAGAAGCTGGTACTGCCCGCAGATGAAGACCCCCAGGGTACAGAGCAGGAGACGGTAGGTACCTCCCTGAAGGCCCTTGGCCAGCCCAGACCCACGCGAGACCCCTGGACGGGGGCAGTTTTGGCTCCGCAGATCTGGGTTCTCTTTATAACAGGGCCTCTGTGGGCAGCGCTGGGTCTGAGACCTGCGACCAGTGGGCGGCCTTGTTGGGACCTTCCGTACCGCGTGTTACTCGCCTGCTGCCGGCGAACAGGGCCCTAGCTGCTCCCCCGACCTGCGCTGAGGAGCCAGCGACAAAAATATCAGCAGGGAAACCATGAACAGCGTGTCTCGTAGCGTTGTTCTTGTGCTGATGACTTCACAGCCCATTGACGCAAACGGGGCACATCCCTGCGGGCAGCAAACCTGAACAATGCGTTTGTAAGAAACCCCAATTGCGGGGCTCGTAGGGGTCCTGCTCACAGGAAGGGAGGACTCTTCCCTTGTTGCTCGTACTGGTGTTAAGAACATTGGGAGTGCTAGTGTAGAGCGGTGCTGGTATTTCGTGCAACCTGGAGATTAGATCCCCTTCGATAAGGGCAGGGACTCAGTATTAACAGCCTGCAGCAGCTGGTGGCCCATCTCTGCCAGGGTTTCGGATGTTGCAAACTTGTTGGAGCAGAACTAGTGTAGGAAATGTTTTGAAAATGCTCCTAGTGTAGACTGACCGGGCCAGGATGGAATCCCTAATCCCAGGCTGTGATGTTTCGAAGTGTGTGTTTGGGGGGTGGCGAAGTCGAAGAACAAAGGCTGTCTGTTCGTTGCACCACACTGCTCGGACCTGGATTCGCTGGGTATTGAAAATCTGACTTTGACTATAGCTCTAGTAACTTGCTGACTCGTAGCTATGGGAAGGTTTCTCTCCCACTAAAGCAGGGAGACTCTTTGGCAGCGAAGGCAAAAGGTTCTAACAGAACAAATTCCTGTTGCAGGTTTCCAGCCCCTGCTCCAGTGCTGCCCTCAGACCCCCAACCCCGTCCTCCCTTAACAAGAACGTGAAGAACTTGGTGAATGTGACCCTCTCACCAGGTCCAGAGAGTGGGCTGCAGTCTGGCCTGGCTACACTAGAGGGAAACATAAGCCTTAAGCAGGTATGGAAAGAGCATGAGTTCTCTCTGAGACTGGGAACGGAGCTCTGCCAGTAACTCTGTGCTCTTCTGCTCTCTCACCCTCAGAAGTGGCTTGATGGTGCACACATAACCCCTCACTCTTAGCCCTGCAGCAGTATCTAACTGCATGTTAACACCAAGGGGGAATGGAACACAAGCCGGGTTGGGGTAGAATTCCCACAGAATCTCTTATCACTAACCCACTTCTGTCGTCCTTGAGATGCCAGCATGTGCCTGGTATGTTCAGCAAGTGGGCTGTACCTAGATTGGCCCCCTGCATGCTAAATAAATAATGGTATAGGAGTATAAGGGACACTTGGAGCTCTGCTGACCCTCCAAAAGAACAACCGAGCATTACTTGTAAACAGTCTTCTATCCTAAAAGTCCTGTATCTGTTACCTTCCCACTCCCCCTCCCCATCCCAGGTTTCATCCAAGGAGCTGAAACACCGCCTGCAGAGACTCCAGGAGCTGACTTGGAAAGCCAAACTGCCCGCTTGCCCCTCTGAGACCTGCAGTGACTTGAAAAGCCGCCTGAAACAAGTGCAGGAGCTAGAATCCAAAATCCGCAACAGAAAGGCAGAGGAGGGGAAGGGATCTGGACAGCAACCATCCAAAGAGACCTGTGAGCCAACTGCGGAAGCCAGGTGAGAAGCCACCTTTGGGGATAGCTGGAATCAGAGCTTCACCTTTAGTGTGTGTTTAACCTGGTGCTGAAACAAAGTCTGGGACAGTAGACCTGGGGTTCCAGTTAATTGCCGTAGTCAGCAATGGTAAAACTAATGCTGCTCTGGGTTTCCTGAAGGGTAATTACCACCCACAAGGCAGAGGTAGAATGTAGCCCAAGGCACTTGGGTAGCAAAATGCTGCAGCTCTCCAGTGGTCTCTCAAATATCCATGTTTCTGATGTTTAAAATCCAGTAGCTGGGGTTCAGCATAAATGGGATCTTTATACTCCGAGACCAAACATCTCCTGCTTGCCCAGTTCACCCAAGTAAGTGCGCCAGCACTAAATGGCTGAAAATGAGCGGCTACTTCTGAAATGTCTGCTCCTGGGCACTAACATGGCATTGCGAGAGGGATCCCTGAGAGGTGACCTGCTGCCACCTACGCTCTGGACAGCAAAAGCGGGTGGGCTTCTCTGTTGAAGCAGAGTGCGCCAATCTGGGGGGGAGACTTCAGCAGGGTCACTTGAGGAAAGCGCTACACAGATGCTGTAGTGAACTTGGGATGAAACTCACACGTATCTTAGTGCTATTCTGATGGCTAAGAAAAGAGACTGGAATACATAGCACAGCCTCAGAATTTGAGCTGGACCTTTTCAGCTCATCCAGTCCATCCCCATCCTGCCAGCACAGGGTTGTTCCTTGGAGAACATAGAGGGAAAAGATGGCAGAGGTTGGGGATTGTATGACCATCAAATCGCCATGTCAGCGCTGACTCAGATTTCTACCACACCTGAATCTGGCAGGCTTTCCTGCTGACCTCCTTTTTGACTAGCAAACCACTTGCCAGTCTGTTCACACACTTGCTCACAGACACCTGGTGTTAATCTCAGGTTGAAGCTACTTGTTGTGAGTCTAATTCCTGGTCACTCTTCCCTTCGATCAGCGAGAGGGCACCTGCCTATCAGCGATTCCACACCCTTGCTCAGGATCTTCCCCCAGGTCTCACGCTGCCCTATAAATACAAGGTACTGGCAGAGATGTTCCGCAGCATGGACACCATTGTGGGGATGCTCTTCAATCGCTCAGAGACGGTAACCTTTGCCAAGGTCAAACAGGGTGTCCAAGATCTAATGCACAGGTAAGTTCCTCCTCCTCCTGCCGGCGGGCAGCTCTCTAGATGAGGAATTGCTAGAGAGCTGGCGGACTCAGAATTCAGCATTCCCTGTAATTGTGATAGCAGCAGAACAGCTGTGAACTTTTCCGGTCTTGTGCCTCGTACAAAGCAGATGAATCCTGACCTCCTTAGATGCTGCTCATTGTGCAAGTGCACTGGAAGGGCTGGGGCTGTGTCGCGCAGACTTCCCAGGCCTTCGCAGAGGGACCTAGAGAAGCCGACAGGGAAGGGTTGCGGGGGAGGGGGTTGCACCTGTTCTGGCTACCCGTGATAAATTCTGGTTGTAACCTTTTCCCGCTAAATGAGGACAGGCTCAGCACAGCTGAGGAGTGTGGCATTGCTGGATGTGTCCACGTGGGTGGGGGAGGAGTCTGTGATGCTGGCACAAGGGAAACTTGGCTAGAGCATGTGGAGTGACTCTCACTCCTTCCTGCTCTACCTGCAGTACCTCTTACAAATCGATTTCCCATCCCAGGGGAAAACTCGGACTATCTCCACGTTGGAGAGCAGACCTGAGGCACAGACATTCCATGACTTGCCCAAGGCCACAGAGGAAGCCAATGTCAAGACTGGGATCAGACTTGGAGAGCCCTTGGCTCCCAGACCTGTACTCAGACCACGTCCCAGGACAGAATTTGCTCTGTAACTCGTAACTTCTCGGTCCCTTGCTGTTAACTTCCATATGTACGCAGACAGGGACTCTGACTGCTAGTACCCGCGTGTCACATGTGTGTCACTGATTCCTGGGGCCCCCCATTGCTCTGGTTTCCATCAGGCTGCTGAGTTTAAGCACTTGTTGCTGATGCTCGTTTCTGTCAGCGCCGCTACCTAATTTCTGACTCTTCCTGCAATGCCACAGGCAGTTTGAAGAGAGGAATGTGGGTCAGATCAAAGCCGTGTACCCCACTTCGTACAAATTCCGCCAGGAGAAGAACATCCCAACCTTCAGCAGTTTCTTGAAGAAATCCAGCTACCAGCTCACCGTGGAGCCAGTGCTGGGGGAAGGTATGTGCTGCAGCATGTGGAGGAGACCTGGCTGGCAGGCTGGGCTCTAAGCTCTCTCTCTGATACGATCCCTAGTGGGGCTTGTTGGGAGAGGATGTTTGGGTCTCTGAAAGCCTTCCCCAAATGAGTTCACTGTGTCTCAGTTCTGTCAGACAATCTGGCTGGCTGGTTCCCGGAACGTGGGAAGAGTGGGGAGCAGCTCTGACCTGTTCCAGCATGGGTCAGGCATGTAAAGCTATTGGCTGGTAATGGAGCTCTAAGCTGGTCTTTCCCAGGGGTTCCTTTGAAACTGGGCTCAGAACATAACCTGTCGATGGCACTCCCGGTTCTGGCTACGCTGGTGCTCTGCATTCATCCAGGTGCTGATCTGTGTATTTCCCTGGGATGCAGCAGCATAGCAGGTCGGGGCGGAGGGCCGGCTCTGAAGCAGATGACTGAGTTCAGCGTGACTAGCAGAGAAGGGGCTCTGGTGCCCTGGAGGCTGTTGCTTCCTGCTCCAGTACTTACAGCTGCAGCAGTGTCAGATCCGGGGTGCTGCAGCCAGCTCTTCCTGCCAGTCCGTCCCCTGTAGCTTTCCCAGTTGCAGGACCTGCAGATAATGAAGGACCATCTCTCCCCTCTAGAGGAGAAGGTAGATGGCCGCCCGCACCTGTCAGCATCGCGCTTGCTGGAACGCAGGAGGGTATTCAGCAGGAACCTGGTGAACATTGTCAAACAGCATCACAAGGTGAAGGGCTCGGGTTTTTTGGTATCATGGGGAGACTGGTATAGACCACAGGCCATGCAGACTGAGTGAATCTGCCATCTGTGCATGCAGCCATCTGGAACCTTACTATTGTTTGGGGGTGCTGCGTTCTCCTGTACTCCGTGAAGCTAAGCAATCGTCTCCTTAAAAATATCTCCAATTCAGAAGCTCCCCATCATGCGATGATGAGACCTGCTGTGTTTTAGGTGAAAGCCAACAAGTGACCCTAAGGGATCTGGGATTCCCCAAGACGCTTTTGATATCTAGAGGCAGAGCTAAGAATCCACTTAACTGAGGGGCCTGGGATCCAAAATAAAAGTACATGGTTGGACCACCAAACCGTTCAGCCCGTGGAATCCTAGGAAGGGAGGGGAGAGAATCTGAAACATTGAGACAAGGATCAGGATTCTCCTAACGAGAGAGACTGTCCTGGAATCTCCGGGGTCTGGTTTCTCATAGACACATGACACTAAACTCTGCTAAAAGCACAACACTGCAGTGAGGTAATGGCTAGCTCGAGGGTAACACAACCAATCTCTTATTGGGTATGTGACTTGCAGCATCTGACACACAACTCTTTTCACTCCAGACATTCATGGCTTCCCTCAGCCCCCCAATGGTCATACCAGATGACAAGCTGACCAGATGGCACCCTCGCTTCAATGTAGACGAGGTGCCTGACATAATACCAGCTGAGTTGCCCCAGCCCCCTCAGGTGGACAAGCTGACCACGGCGCAGGAGGTGTTGACCAAGGCCCGGAGCATGATGACCCCAAAGGTAAGGGACAGAGCTGTGTAGGCTGGAGTACACGGCACCAATACTGGATGGTTGTGATGAACTTGTTACGCCCTCTCACATCTATGTGATCATTGGTAGTCCTGTGACCCAGGCGCAGTAATACTCAAGCACCCACTCCTCCCTGGGGAGGAAACTCCACGTTCGACTCTTCCCTGCTATCGATCAAAGACCCTGAACTATTAATCGGCAGTTGGGAACCATCCCCCTAGCTTCAAGCGTAGGCTCCCTGGGTACACCTCGCAGCTCCCCCATGTGACCTCTGACTCTCCTTCGTGTGGACAGATGGAAAAGGCTCTTGCCAACCTGGCTCTAAGAACAGCTGAAACCAGCCCAGGAAAGCATGAGGACCCCAAAGCAACGCCCACGGCCAACACCTCCAGTGCCCTGAAAGGGGTGTCCCAGGCCCTGCTAGAGAGGGTGAGTAGCTTGGTTGTGACTGCAGAGGGAGTGGCCCCGACAAGGGGGGTCTGGAGGGGGTCTGACCCAACCCCCACTAACTTCCGTTCCCTTAGATCAGAGCAAAGGAGGCTCAGAAACTGCAGGCTCTGATGACCCGGAATCCACAACAGGAGGAGCGGCTCGTCATGATCTCCCGGCTGCCAGAGATGGCACGCCTCCTACGCAACGTGTTTGTGGCCGAGAAGAAGCAGGCGCTGACTATGGAGGTGGCGTGTACGCGGATGCTCGACAGCTACCGGACCACAATGACATCTGGTAATAGAGGGGGATGGGAGAGGGGTTTTTGCCTCTGGCATGTGAGATTCTAAGATACCTGAAGAGCCTACAGTGAGTTCTGAGTCACGAAATCCAACATCTCCTGCCACCCCAGGAGCAGAGGTATAGCTGAATGCTAGGAAGCACTAAATGGGTACCATAATACCCACTTACCTCTAGGGGGTGCTATGGCTACCATATTAAACTACATTTTTGGTAGCTGAAAAGCTGCCATGGAGTTAGCCGTAGTTGGAGGATCCCTATGGACAGAGCCTTTACTTTCTAGCCTCACTTCTACCTCATGCTCAGCTTGCTAGTCTTGCTGGCTTCCTGGAACAGTGTCAATGGAGCAATAGTAAACATTTGTTTTCCTTCAGTGGTCTCCCTAAGACCTATCTTGGTGGAAGCGAAGGATCTAGTCTTTATCAGGCAGCTCTATGCTCCCCCAAAATGCCTAGCTGCTGCACCCACCCTAAGACTAGTTTGCCTGTCAACGTAGAAGCTGACACTACTTCATCTGCTTGGTAATGTGAGTTCTGTAGCCTCTCCCCCAGACATGAGAATCTCAGGGGTAGTCTAAACTCCTAAAATAACTGCTGTAATCTGATGGAGAGAGGAGTGGGAATATTTTTATAGGGCTTCCCTGTGTACCAGCAGTGCCAAGCACAGCTGTGTAATTGATGGCTAAACTCAAAGCCTGGAAGCAATGGCTGGGAGGAAATTCACCTTCATGGGTCTGTGATTTGGGTAGGGAGCAGAAGCCAGAACTGCTGCCCAATGTGTAATACACTGGCTGACAGCTGGGAGAAGCTGTTTGAAACTAACTTGCTGATCACTTCTGGTTCTCTGCAGGTGAAATGGAGAAACACCTACACCTCTTCTCAGAGTTGCTGCCTGACTGGGTCGTCATCCATCCAATCAGGAAAGACACCTACATCAAGCTGGACAAGAGCATGGACCTCAATGTCCTTATGGAGAGACTGACAAGGATGATTAAGGAGGAGGAGAAGCTCTGATTCTTGGGGGGTGGGAGGGAGATGGCTGGGGGTGAGACCTTGATTTTAATTAGATGTGCCTCTGAATGTAGCACAGATGGTGCTCTCAAGGTCTTGCAGAGAACTCCCCTTTGGGCTGCTTGTGACCTCACTGGTTTCTACCTATGCACAGGAAACGGAGAAGGTAGACAAACCTCTTTGATCTTGGGTTGTTCGTTTGGCACAGTTCTGGGCAACTCCCCTGGCCCTCAAACATGAGGGCTAATATGTTATGTTCACTACTGCATGCCCTCCACCAGTAGGAGGTTGCATTTGGCTTTCCTACCTAAATTGCTCCCTTTTTTTAGCTCTCAGTGCTCTGTTACTATGGGCAACTTCGTACAACAAATAAAAGTGCTCAGGCCACAGTGGGAGCAGGGGTGTTTGAGCATCTCTGGCTGGCATGGCCTTAGTTACATAAGCCAGACCCCCCTCTCTGAACAATGATGTAATGTTTAATTCCCTTGAACAAGTTTCCAGTATGACAACTTGCATCCATTTCTTCCATTAGCTGAAGGTGCTGTGGGGGCGGATGGGATCATATGCCATTTCTCATAAGTGAGAAACAAGAAAAATGGAATTTCCTTTGGAAAAAATAATCCCAGGGGCTCTTTTTAATCTGTTCTGTTTTAGAGAGAGAGAGAGTGCATCTCAGACCACTCCAGCTCTGACGTGTTCAACTCCATGTACATATTGTTGAAAGGTGTTGGTATTAAACTTTTAAATGATTGGCAGTAGCAGTGCTCCCTGCTTTAATGAAAGCTCTTGCCTTAACCAGTGGGCTGCTTGAGGTGCTGAGGCTTCTCGGCAGCAGAACGTTGTGAATTACCAGTAGAGGGAAGGCTTGGGGTGTCAGCCAATTCAATTCATGCAAAGAGACTTCTTGGAAAAAATGAGCAGGGGTTTGCAGAGAAATGACTGCACCTTTTGTGCATACAGGCATGGCTGAGAGCACAGTTTACTGTGTGAGGGTCGGTACCTAATCAAAGGTTAGGCCTTCAAGGGAAGGGAACTGCTGACAGCTTTTGGCAACTGCAGCATAATCTAATTAGCGCAAATGAAGAATGCTCTGTACCCCCAACTGTTGGTTCATGTACCACTTTTAACATGTGTTGTGAATTGATAGAACATTAAGCTCCTGTTGATGGAACCCTGCTCTGGATGGTCCATGCTGTAAGTCTGAGGGTGGACCCTAAACCCCTCTGCTGGCACATCACTGAGGTGCCATCCAGGGCTTTGTCAGCTCAAAAGGCCTCAGGATATACAAATACTGCTTGGAGGAGTTACCTCAGAGGTGCAGGTAAGGAACAAGTCTTCCTTGCCTCAAGTACTAGGACAGGAATGTGAGTTACTGCTCGTTTATACCAGAAGTACAAACAGGGAGCAGCTCTGTTCTTTACACTGGGTAAACTACAGCCAGGCTGGCCCATCTGATTGAGGGAGCAGATTCAGAAGGTGCCTATTTGCCCCCAGAATGACTGCAGTAGACAGGCTGGTAGTGCACATGCAGGAGCTAGCATTAGGTAATGACACAAAAGACGCTGTTGTGTAACAAAGCAAAGCCAACTTACTGCTTTTCACTAAGAGTAGGAAACAGCAGTAATGTGTGGCAGATAAATCTGATCACATCTAATCTGAACTTTGGCACACACACCTCTGCAATCTTGAGCAAATCCCTTGTACACCACTGCCACCTCTTGGATTTTAAGGAAAACACCTTCCATCCTAACTCTCCAAGTGACAGGATCAGATGAAAATCTCAGCTTTCACATGTTTATAGCTCCCAGGTGCAGGAAAAAAGGCTGAAAATGTGACCTCTAAAGGCTCAAAGGCAAATAAAGAGCATGCTTTTTGACCACTTGGGGATTAGCAATGTTGCTTCTATCAAAATGGAGATACTCAAACCCTCCCCCAGGGTAAGACTGATGTCCAGTGCTCTATGCTAAGAACCTGAAACAAAGCTAGCTTTCACCTACCCTTATGAGGCTGGCATGGTTCCACTGAAAAAAGTTTTCTTTATAGTGAGATATCTAAGAGGCGTTACCTCCTACTGTAAAATCCTAATGAAGAGAAGGCACTAGTTTTTACCTTGATGTAGCAGGTCCAGGGGGAAGAGACAGGGCTGGCCACAACTAGCTACAGTAAGGTAAAAACTACAGGGCTCTTTTACTCTCAAGACAGGTAACTCAAGTGAGCTCGCTCAGTATAAAAAATGCCCTGCAGCCAGAGAGGGTACAGGCCAAGCCTTGCCTGCGATCAGTTTCTGGCACTGCATGGGGCCAGGGCTGTGCTTTGGCAGTCAAACAACATATTTGTGACAGTGCTGCAGCTGCTTTCCATGTGTCTTTTGGGTGGAACTTAATTTCTCCACTTCACAGCAACTCTCCTGCCTTTAGTGTCATGTATGCAGGAGAGGTACTGATTCTTACACAGGCTGGGCATCAAAGTTAAAAAATATCCTCTGGAGGCTTCCCAAAGAATTGGAATGTCCTATTTGGGGACTGGTGTCTCTTCCAGCACTACCTGGTTCTGAAGCCAGGAGCAAATTAACCCCAGTACTCCTATAGACCTAAGAAACTGAACATCTGATGTTTAAGGTTAACTACAAGTGCTTGGCTATGCACCTGGAAAGCAAGCAGGCCTGGGGGATTGTAAAGGACACTTGGTCTGTACCACTCAAGCTCCACCCTTCACAGCTAAACTCCACAACTCAGGCTGTAGACAAGTTGTATGGTTTCAGCAGTGTCACCCTAGAGGTGGTTCTATCCAGTGGAGGGGGAGCATACAGCAGCCTACAATGAAGCAAATGCCCAAACCCTCTCTATAGTTCCTACTCTTTAACAGCAAGAGTATTTGATTTAATGTGGCACCTGAGCTATTCTCTGTGTATAAGGTGCACTTCCACAAACCTGTGGGGAAGCAACAGTTTCCTTGCCCTGTGCCTCAAGGCACTGAATAAGTAACTGCCTTTCTTTACCTTGCAGGATTAGATATTAAGTATTAGAGTTCTAGGAGGGTGAGATTAGCAAGTCCCAAAGTTGGCTTCTCTACCATCTTCCAGTGAGAGCTCAAAGGGCAAGGCTGGGGGAAGAATTCAGTAAGACCAGATATGAGGAAGATATGTTAAAGGTTCAGCTCAGCATGTAAAGCAATTGGGCTGGCCCAACTTCCAACTCTTTTGAATTTCACTGAAGTCACAAGATGGCTTGTTTCACTGGATGTTGGTTTCTTGAAGAGAAATGGTCAGAGAAACACACACCAACTTCATCCTGCTACCAGCCTAGTTTTGAGAATTAAAAGATCAATATTTATTTACTAAGCAGCTACCGATTCAATTGAAGACAGCCATTACAAATATTAGTTACAATCCAAAGCATCCTTTCTCATCCATAAGGAGATTTTGGTACCCTGGCTCTGATTTGTAAGTGTTTGTGACAGAGTTGGATGTTCTAGCTAGATCACACACTGCAATTAGGAGTCTATTTTCTAAAAATCTGCCTATCAAACTTTGTCCACCATAGTAACTAGAATGCTGTTAATATTAGAGCTCATGCTAAAGCACTCAAAGTGAGCATAGTTCCACTTTCCCTTCCCTTTTTAGCTGTGCCAATACTGGAGGGTATTTTGGAACAAGGAAGTTGATTGGAAGTGGGGGGGGAGGGGAGGGGAGGGAAGACAACAGTATCAACCCAAGCTCTGAGTAACCTTTCAGTTTGCTGGAACCTGAGGCTAAAGGCAGAGTCCAGGGAACTTTACTGTATAAATAATAGAAGGGAGCATGTCAAAAGTTGCTCATCCTATCTCATGCAAAACATGCATGACATGCTGGGGACTTGCACCCATTTCATATATTGAACAAGTCACCACCGCTCCATTACCATTGCAAATTGAAGAATTCCAATGTGTACAGTTCACAAGGTTGACAGAACAGCTGTAACCCGAGCATGTGGATGCAGTAAAAGAGGCCATCATACAGATGCCCAATACCATGTTAGTTTTCACTGATCTAGAGAAACGGATTCCTTCCACCCAACCACAAGAAAATCTCAAAGCCCTTCCTCATTTCTCACCAAACCCGCAGCTGTAGCAGTACACAGCAAAACCTAACATGAGATTGGAATGATACAAAGGCTTCTAAATGGTATTTTTAGATTGAAGGACAACTTTTTCCCCCACTCAAAACTACCTTCAGCTCTATCAGTTTCCCCACAATAAGGGGGCATAAACAGAGCAGCAAGTTTAGCAGAATTGAGCTGGAACAAGAGAGGTCTAACTGCCCTTGCTGTAATGGGGAGAAGCTTCCTACCTTCTTTAGAAAACAGGAGGGGTGGGTCTAATGATTCATTTGTACCAACTCTGCATTGCCATCTGCAGTCCCTGCCTTTCCCACATGAATAGCCCATTCCGCTGCCAGGAAGGAACACAAACGCACACAGCGTCCCAAAGGAAAGCAGAGAACATTGCATCCAATCTTCTGAAGCCAGATACGATGTTGAACTGTTTTATAATAATTCATTTCCATCTCTGGTATTTCTAATGAGCCTATTACAAAGTCTCAGCATGGTACTGACTATTTTTGGCTGAAAACAAAAGCCAGTACATGTGTCCCACAAAAGGCATCACCTCAGTTCTCCATCTAGCTCGCTACTGCCCTTAGCAGCACCATTTACGCATTGATCTCTAAAAGGAAGTTTTAATCTTTGACTTGGAAAATAAACAGGAGTAGTTATGATATAGCACCTGAAGTCAAGGTTAGTATTATCGTCTCTCAAGGAAATAATGGAATAAAACACATAGGAACGTATTATCCACACCTCCCATTCCTCACACCCAAAAATGTGCTTGTTGCCTTCAAACAATTGATCAAGATAAGAAACAGCAGCAGATCTTCAGAAGGCAGCCTCAATCAGACCATAGCAACCTTCTCTGATCTGAAGCTCATTAGTCATATTGCAGCAGAGAGTAGACTGGGAAGGGTTTCAGTTTTTCTGCCCCTTTCAGAGATTTTAACTCGATGACCACCACACACTCTAGGATATCAGCCTTCAGCTTCTTCATCAGCTCACAGGCTGCACACATGGTACCTGCACAACAGAGACGTTAAGCAGAGAGACACACAATCACTCCAAGTATTACAAGCAGATACGGCACACAGTCTTAGTTCCAACTTTAAGCCATCGCTAATCACATGGTTAGAAGCATGCAAGCAGGTAACTTCCGATTTTCAGAAAGTGTCAGACAGCGCACTGCAAAGCCAAGAATGAGACAATGGATTTCTACCTGGCTTTTCTTTTTTTTAAACCAAGCTGAACTCTGGCGGGCCTTAGGGCAGGGATTTCAGGTACTATAGTACAGTAATTCAAACAGACACAGTATAAACCCCAATTGGCTAACTGCTGCATCCCTCTCCCCATAAAGTCACAAGGACACTTTTACAAAGAGATTCTATCCTCTTCAAAGCAGCTTCAGCAGAGAACACCCTGAGATGGAATGAGCAATGCCAGTTACAGCACAACTACACATGGAGCAGACTTAACTAAGCGACTGCTCTTACCTCCAGTTGCAAGCAGGTCATCAACGAGGATCACTTTCTCTCCCGGTTCCAAGGCATCGCTCTGGATTTCAAGTTCAGCCTGCAGGATTGAAAAGGCAACTTTGTTCTAGTCTCACTTTATAGAGCACTGCTTTTGAAAATGTTAGTGTGTAGCAAAAAGCAGATATCACATTCATCAGCAATAATGAAATCCTGACTTTCAGCACCTAAATACACAGGCCTTGAGCTAAAGGAGATCTTCAGAGTCCCAATCATGCACACTAACACAGTGTATTCTATTCCTTTTGTTAGATAAACTCTCCCAGAACAGCAGCCCAGATGGGACTGGAACTCCTGTATGTAATACACTGGCCTAAGCATGCATGATCAAGACTCCTATGGTTTTGGTGCAGAAAGTCCTCGGTTTCAGCCCTTTAGTGTCTATATCTATATCTATCTATATATACAGCCAGCCATGGAAGCATCTTTTCTCTGTCCTCCAAGAGCGATGAACCCATTCTACATAAGGACTGACCCATGCAATGCTTATGACTACCACAGAACTTTGCACTATGCAAGGGAAGGCTAGCCTCAATAGTATTCAGCAGCATTAGTTAGCTAGCTAAGGCAGAGTTATCAAGTCTATGCTATATCTCTTCCAATAAGGGCCAGGCATGAACCCAGCTGCTGTGCAATAATTGTTTCCTGCTTTAAAACCATAAAAAAAGAGCTTTTAACTGGAGCATTTACTGAAACAAGCAAGAGTGGGAAAAAGTAATGGATATCTTCATGCAACCCTCCTTATTTCCTTTTTTTTCCACTGGCCTTTCTCCAGAAGCACAGGACTTGCTGTCAGTCCTTTAACTAGGTTCCTCTGAAAATCAGCAGCCATTAGTTTTTATGCTCAGTACTCTTAATAATACATACACTCAGATTCAAGCCCCACCTAATAGCTGTCTGAACTAAGTACCTTTTCTCCAAAGATCTCAGAATAGTTTGCAAAATTTTAAGCCTCACACCACCCCTATGATGTAGGGACTAGTCACTGGCACAACCAGAATGGAATTTAGAATGCCTGACTCCCAATGCTGTGTTCTCATCACCAGCCCCAGAAGGGCTACAGTGGCTGTGAAATTCTCTAGCACCAAATATTATTAGATGGGCTTCATCTCACCACCATCCTCATCCCCAAAGTAGCTCAGTGATCTCAACAAACAAGACATTAGCAATTACAGCAGTGTCCACCAAGGGTTCTCTTCTGGCTATTACCTGGCCATATTCAAGAGTGTATGAGACGGATTCTGTGGGACCCGGAAGCTTCCCCTTTTTTCGTATTAACACACAGCCAATCCCTAGTCTCTGTGCCAGAACTGGGCCAAAGAGGAAACCGCGAGAATCCAGACCTATGGAAAGCAGAGCAGCAAAAACACTGTTAACAAAGGGAAACCGTTCAGCTTTCACTCTCTCTGCAAATGCTCAATGTTTCTGTTATCGTCCTGTACTCAGGGAGTCTAGCAGCTATTTGTACTGACTTGCAATCTCACCTACGTTGCATTGTATGTTTGTATTCACACAAACTTACTATGAAATGCAGCCTGGAACCTGGAGTTCCACAGTATCTATGTTAGAAGCTCCCTCTATTAGTTTGTGAACTGGTTCTTATCTGTACTGATAAGAAATTAAATCTCAATATCAATTCAACTGTAGGGCCAGAAACTCAGTATCACATCAGGATGGGTTTACATGATCACAGCCACTAAGAACTGAATAGAGTCCACTAGACTCACTGACATTGGGTTATTGTCAAATCACCCCTCTTCCATTCAATACTTATTATTCTCCATGTCCTTAAACAATGTGTTAGTTGGAACAGAACAGTTATCTCCACAAGGCACAGCTATAGTTGGTCTGTAGCCAGTCATTCTGAGACAAGCGGAAAATGGAGAAACAGCTTGGGTCTTTGCTATTCATATAACACTAGACCTGGCTTAAAGGCAAGTTATAGACTAAGGAAGACAGAGTAGTAATTCACTTATATTGGCTAATTCACTGCTTACTGCTATTAAATCTTTTTAAATAAAGGAAATTATTGCCAAATGTTCATCGAGTATGTTCAACGCTCAGAACAGCATGTCAGAAAACTACAGCACAGAAATAAAACAACCATACACTAGTGTTACGTAGTTTGGTACAGAATAAAACGTTATGATAAACAGTCATAATGTTGCAATACCATGATGTTATATCATCTTTCCTGCCTCCTTAAAGGGGTTGTTTCTGACCTTTACTTACCGTGCAATCTCTGTATGGATGAACAGTAATGTTCTCTACTGTATTTTATTGAAGTTTCACTAAACATTTATCATGCTACCCACCCGCAATGAAGTCGATCTGTGGATAGTGTGTCCTCACACGATGTTCCAAAATATCAATCACAGTCCTGAAGGCTATAGGATCCTTTAGCAAAGGGGTGATATCACTAAAAACAGAAGAACAAAATGAGTTTTCCCTGGAACCTGAAAGCTACATTACAGAGATCAGAGCCCACAGTTTACCGTCTCCATGTTTAAGAAGCTTGGTTTCCACAAGTGGATTTGAGTCCTCACTCCATTTCCAGGAGTTCATAATAGCTGCAAAAGGGGCTACCTACAAGATCTCTTGAAACAGTGGTTGGACTCAGCACTGAGTGAAGAAACGTTTCCTATAACTAGACAGCTAGCAACTGCTGCTAGGATTCCCTAAGCACTTGTATTCTAACCCTTTTTTCAGATGCTCAGAACTTTCCAAAGTGTTCACACTCTAGGCTGAGAATTTCCAGACGGTGACTATTTCTGAGAATGTCTGAGCCAAAACAATTCAGATGTTTTAAAAATACGTGTGATGGAAAAATAACTTCTTATAATGAAATTCATACTTTTTTAATAAAAGAGTTCTAGCACTGACAGTAATAGAAAAAAAGCTGAAACAGCCCTCATTAAGAAATGCCTTTGTTTGGGCATCTGCAGAGTGTTTTTTTATTTGCTGAGATATAACCCATACATATACCTGACCAATGTCAGCCACAGCTGATAAAGTGCTCAGATAAGAACATTCTGGGAGAGAGTTTGGCCCCGGACTACAAAGCTACACACCAGTTCAGTTTCACACCACGTGACTTTACTCCCATGTGTAACTGCGGGAAGGACTAAGGCCTAACTTGGCTGCTCACTGACCAAGTGACTGCAGGAGCCTGTGGGTCATGGACTGTGCCCCTGAGCTCAGCTTCAGCGCACCGGGCAGAGGTGGACAGAGGCTGCCTACTGCGGAGTGAGCAGGGCAAAGGCCAGCACAGACCAAGGACAAACCTAGGCAGGCCAAGCGGGTCTATCCCCAGTGCCAGGGCAGTAGGACTCTGCAGCTGCGCCATCCATGTGCCAGGGCCAAGCTTCACGCTGTGCCCTAGTGTGCAGGCTGCACAAGTGTAATTGCACACGTCCTGCCCCCATGTCCCTCCCTCATCACCCCCAGCCCCCCCGCTCCCAGCCCCCTCACCCCCAGCCTCCCTCATCACCCCAGCCCCCTTCGCTCCCTCATCCTCCCTAGACCCCCTCACCACCCCAGCCCCCCTTTGCTCCCTGACCTCCCCCTCCCTCATCCTCCCTAGCCCCCTCGCCCCTTTCCTCATCACCCCCAGCTCCCCTTAGCTCCCTAACCCCCATCCTCCCTAGCCCCCCCATCACCCAGCCTCCCACTCCCTCCCTCACCACCCTCAGCCCCCTTCGCTCCCTGACCCGCCCCCCTCATCCTCCCTCGCCCCCCGCCCCTTTCCTCACCACCCCCAGCCCCCCTCCACTCCACTCCCTGACCCGCCCTCCCCCATCCTCCCTCGCCCCCCCCCACTCCCTCACCACCCCCAGCCCCCCTCCACTCCCTGACCACCCTCCCTCATCCTCCCTCGCCCCCTCACCCCCCCTCCACTCCCTGACCGCCCTCCCTCATCCTCCCTAGCCCCCCCACCCCCTCACCACCCCCAGCCCCCCTCCACTCCCTCGCCCCCCCAGCCCCTCACCACCCCCAGCCCCTCACCACTCCCTGACCCGCCCTCCCCCATCCTCCCTCGCCCCCTCACCACCCCCAGCCCCCCTCCACTCCCTGACCGCCCTCCCTCGCCCCCTCACCACCCCCAGCCCCCCTCCACTCCCTGACCGCCCTCCCTCATCCTCCCTCGCCCCCTCACCACCCCCAGCCCCCCTCCACTCCCTGACCGCCCTCCCCCATCCTCCCTAGCCCCCCCATCCCTCCCTCATCACCCCCAGCTCCCCGACCCCCCATCCTCCCTAGCCCCCTCCCTCATCACCCCCAGCTCCCCGACCCCCCATCCTCCCTCATCACCCCAACCCCCTTCGCTCCCTGACCCCCCCTCACCGGAAGAGCACCCCGGGGGAGGGGAAGTCCGGGAAGGCCCGGACCCGCTCCTCCAGCAGGCGCCGCCGCTCCCACAGATCCCCGCTCATGCTGCCTCGGGCACTGCGCAGGCGCCCCTCGGCCGGACTAGTGCCTCGCGCGCTGCTGGCGGGGAGGAGACCGGAGAGTGCGGAGGAAACCATTGCTGGAAGCGGAGGGGGGAATGCGGGGGAAACCATTGCAAGCTAGAGGGGGAAGCGTGGGGGAAACCATTGCAGCTGGAAAGGGGGGAAGGGTGTGCGTGTGTCGGGGGAACCATTGCAGCTGGAAGGGGGGGGAGTGTGAGGGGGGAAACCATTGCAGCTGGAAGGGGGGGGAGTGTGAGGGGGGAGACCATTGCAGCTGGAAGGGGTAGAGAGGAAGTTGGGGCTGTTGCTGGTGGTGTGGCCCGGCGCTATCAGCACCTGCCCTCCCAGTGGCATCCATGGGTGCCCCGTGACAACGTCCCCAGGGTGTTACCTTCCCTTCCACCATGACCACAAAGACACTGCCACCCACACCTGCCCGTCCTCATGCTGTCACGCCTGCTGTGAGGACGTCACTCCCTTCCAGCCACCCCCTGATGACACCAGCACTGGGCTATCACTCCGGTGATGTCACACACACACACACAGTGACCTCATGACACTGATTCCGGCCACATCACCTGCCTGCCACTATGAGGTTACACCTGTGATGCCACCCCGCTGTCCGCCCCTGCCATGACACTGTTCACCTTTAGCCTCTGTGCCAAGGGAAGAGCGAGTCCTACTACAGCAGGACCCGCTGCACCACGCAGGAAGCCACGTCAGCAGCATCGTGTTAGAAACAACACAGCACTAACTCCGCAGCATCGCCGAGAGGAGGCTGAACTTGGTTTATAGTTCTGGCTTAAAAAAACAGAAAAGAAAAAAGTTACCAATTCAAAAGCTCAGGATGACGTGTCACTTTCGCCCTCTACCAAAAGCCAGCCATAGTTACTCAATACCAAGCAAACCCATTCCCTGGTCTGTCACAGGCTCTACCCGCTACATCTCTCACCCTCTCCCATGCTTGATAAACTAGGTCGCAGCATGACCTGAACATTAAGCACAGACTAGTACATCCTGGAGTATGCATTTTGTATCAGTTAAAATCTGTTGTTTCATTTGCATAAAGTGGAAAAAAATCAAGTAGGAAATGTGAGGATGCTCAGTTCTGGGCTACTGGCTTGTGATGCTGGCAGGCCAGATGCCACCTCTTGTAAAGTCTGCAGGCATTAGCTAAGAACTGACAAACTCATAGCTGGTGCCCAGATCAGGTCACTTACACATTAGTGTTGCTCGAAATAGGTGGTAGTCTTACAAGAATGTATTTAGTGTTTAGACTCTAAAGAATGTTTGTAAGTTGCAGCATGCATTCGTCTTATTTGTAATGTCTGTATTTTACCAGGCTATAAGGAAATATATAAGTTTTGCTTTATAACTTTTAAAATGTTTGCTCTAAACTTGTGAACTCAGATGGGAAGAGTGTTTCCCCCTCTCCACCCCACCCCACCCTAAAAAAAAAAAAACTATCAAAATCAGACCGGGCCATTAAGGAACATCGCAATACAAAGGATTGGTGAATGGCCCTATCACACCTTGGAAATGCTACATGCAAGGAAGCTCATCCTATGGACTTGGAGGCTGAATGAAGGAAATAAAACAGACACACAGGAAAATTTTCCATCTCTTTGTTGTCTGAACTCTCACAGGGCCAGAGACACTAAACGGAAGCCAGAGATCTCCATGGGTTACCTCTGGGTCTTTGAATTGACAGATCACTACAACTCTGTTACTCTTAGGATTTAGATTGCAAATCATTTGTGTATATGTTTGCATGCTTTAACCTCATTTCTTTTTCCTAGTTAATAAATCTTTTAAGTTAGTTTATTACAGGATTGGCTACAGGTGTTGTCTTTGGTGTGAGATCTAAGATACACATTGATCTGGGGTAAATGACCGGTCTCTTGGGCCTGGGAGCAACCTGAATATTTTGTGATTTTTGGTGTAAGTGACTATTTATCACTAAGTCTAGCTTGCCTGGCTGGCAAGATAGACTGGAGAGTCTAAGGGGACTGTGTGTGACTCCATGGTAAGACTGTTACAGGAATCCAGGAGTTCACATTTGTCACCACCAGTTTGGAATTTTTGCCCTGCTTCTTGCCAGTCTGCCCTGAGGTTGGCACTCACCGTGGTGAGCCACTCCAGACAACGTGACATGGCTCAGAATCAGCCCACCACAGGGCAGAGCATCCTGACATCAGACTCCTAACTCCTGTTTCTTCTGCAGCACGTTCAAACCTCAGCTAACGAATACAATGAACATATTAGCCAAGAGACTTGGATTTAGAGCGTTCCTATTGCACTGACAACAAGCCTATGGAATGGCCAAAAGATGGGCCCTGGGCAGCCTAGAGCGATGACAGGTCCCAGTAGGCAGGATTCCCTTGCTGATCCTAACTTGCCATCATCTTTGCAGCCTTAGGCAAGTCCCATACTTTAAACACACAGTATCTGTGGCGTATGTTGTACATGTAACAGCAAACACTACGAGTACGCAGCTTTACGACACAGTGCTGAGCAACGACACCTATTGAATTCCTGGGAGCGGGTGGGCCCAAGCTGCCTGCAACATCAGAAGGCCCCTCACTCAGCCTAAAGGGAGGAGCCCCTAAACCCAGGCTTCAAGTAAAGGCGGGGAACAACACATGATCAAACAGGGACAGGAGTGAGGGTTACAGGGTCCAAATCAGGGAGCCAGAGGAGGACACCGAACAGAGAACCCTGGACAAGGCCCACTGCTCCTCGGAGGTGTATAGGGAGCCAGTGGACACGGCCCAGAAGAACTCTGCCTGGAGACATGACCTAAGGGAGGAGTGGAAATAGGCCGCACAGTCAGAGAGCACCTCCCTGTCCAGCAGCCTCCTCCTGGTATGGTAGACGGCCACCTTGGCCAACGTCAGGAGGGGGATGACGAGGTCTCGTGACTCTGTGGGGCCACGGATGGGGTGTGCCTAGACTAGGAGGTGTGGGGAGAGGTGCGGCCAGGAGAAAGTTCTGGAGGAGCCAGAAAAGGGGCTGCAGCCTGGCGCACTCAAGGTAGACCTGCGCCAGGGTCTCTCTCATGCCGCAAAAGGGGCAGGCGTCGGGGAGGAGGGTGAGCCACACCAAGTACACGCCCGTGCTCACAGCTCCGGGAAGGAGCCGCCAGCCGATATCCCCGGCAGGCTGCGGGCCCAGGGTAGAATACAGATCTGCCTACTGGGGTTGCTCACCCAGCCGGCACAGACGGTCCAGCCCCTTGGTGTCGGGGTGAGGCATGAGGGTGAGGAAGTGAAAGGCATGGGGCACGAGCATGTACAGCTGTGTTCTAGGTGCGGTGCAGAAACAAACCGGCTGCAGGTCATGCAGCCGGCTCAGATTATGCAGGGGGAGCGGCCGGGGGAGGGAGGACTCAGGGGCAGAGCCCAATGACAAGATCCAGAGGGCCAGGGGTGAGGGACAGGTGGGAAATACCCTCCCACAAGACCCGCTCAGGAAACCCCGAGGGGTGGGTGGTAAGGCTGCCCTCTCCTCCTGCAGTATGTACTGGGGAACATGAAGGGTGGAAAGCCCCAGGGGATCCCCCCCCCCCCCCCCCCGGGTCATAATCCATGAGGTCTCCAATCTGGGTGGAACCTGCCAGGACCAACCTCTAGCACACCAAGGGGGACTCCACCACCTACGCACCAAGTTGGGGGTTGTAGAGCAGGGACTCTGCCAGAATGCGATGGTCACAGGGTCAGAAGCAGGGAGCCAGAGGGAGACACTGAGCGGAGAACCCTGCTCTGCACTGCTCCCCTTTCCCCCACAATGAAAGCAACAAGCACCACCGGCCCAGGAGGTAACACAGAGGGCATAGCGAGCCACTCAGTCCATCAGCAGGAGCTCTGTCTTCCTCCTCCATGATGTCAGCAACAGCAGCAGGGCTCCCAGGCAGCAGCCAGCCAGCGAGGCAGCAAGAAGGTCCTGGCCGGGTGGGGATGTGACACTGCGTAACCGAATTGGGCCAGGGCTCTGCTCACCGCAACTCCAATTAGTTCCCCAGAGTGCACCTGACGATGGGATCTGTGCCCAATGGATGGGCAGAGATGGGCTGGAGAAGGCTAATTATCTCATTAGCCCAGATGGCACAAGAGGCATAGGAAGGAGGTGTAAGGGGACTGAGAAGCAGCCAGGGGGGTTACCTTGAGAGACCTCTCCTCGGTCAGGAGCGGAAGGCTCGATTCCACGTTACTGTTGGGATGAGGCTGCTTAGTCTGCAGAGGTGGTGGAGAGGAACATTGTAAATAAATCGCACACGGGGTTTTACTGGAAGGTCTCCATGCGGTTTGTGGGCTAGCCAGTAGGTTAGGCGCAAGTCAGCCCTGGCCCACGCTGGGTCTTTATGACCAATCAAATGAAAGCAGGCTGGAGCAGCCCTGCTGTAGAAACGTGGGGTCGCACTGACTTCATTCAGGGCTGTAGCAATACCAGCGGTTGTCAATTAACCCAAGAGTCATGTGACTTGCTGTCTAGACTCTGCAGTCTGCTGTGGCCAGATTGCCTTCTGGTATGTCTCTCTAAAGAAAATGGGGTTTGTTTTTCACAGCCCTTGCTGCTTTCATATCCCATGGGCAGTAGTCCCGTTTTGCAGGGAGGTGGAAATCAGGGCGTGCCTACACAGGAAGTGAAGCCTACAGGGAAGAACGCCATGGTGATTTGTGACTAGGGCACGATGAATTAAGACACACAGCGCATAGCCTGCACCTGGCTTTAGTTTGTCTTCATCCTGGGCTAGGGTGACCAGATGTCCCGATTTTATGGGGACAGTCCCAATATTCAGGGCTTTTTCTCATATAGGCACCTATTACCCCCACATCCTCTGTCCTGATTTTTCACACTTGCTATCTGGTCACCCTATCCTGGTTAGCCTATCCCGTCCTATAAGACTTCTCCCTCAATGTGGATAGATGACTGCTCTAAGAGAAGAGTGCAAGTTCTTGGTGCAACCCCCTAGGGGAGATGTGCACCACATACTGCCGGCTACACGGCTGTATTTCCTCTCTATTCCATACATGGAGGGATATGGGCCTGCTTTGGCAAAGTGACAAAAAGACACCTGTTTTAATGACCACCTGGCATTAAGTGTAAGCCTGGGGGAAGCTGAAGGTCAGTGCAAAGGTTGTCCTTTCTGAGGGATTTATGTTTCTTAGAAAGCGCTTTAGAGAGAGAGAGACAACAGCAGGAGAAGGTCAGTGTGGGTTATTTTCATAGCAGTTCCCATTAGGAATAAGCTAATTTGACTTTGGGAAAGTCCTATCTGCCACCAGCAAATCCTCTCTGCAACAGCTGGCCCAAGTCAACCAGCCCTTCCACAACTGAAGAAACAAACACAGATCAAGCACATAACTTTCCATTGGAACGGAGGCTTTTCGGCTCTCTTGTTAATTCCTCGAGGTGGATCAGAGGAGTTTGTTTTGCTGCTTTACCAACTGAAGTACGGTGTAGTCAGCTATTCCAGCGTCTTGGCTGCTTTCTCAGCAGAAAGAAATTATTCAGGTAATTTTCCTGCCCACCAGGGATAGCAAACTGGCTAGGAAGTGGGAGCTCCACATTGCAATGTTCCATCAATGCAAACTTAAATCATCTCCATCCTCCTCCGTTCATCATTGATGGATCTATGGCCCCATAACACAAATTTTACGTTTCGCCATCCTCTCCCGTTTGGGCTGCCTCGCCTTTCTTCTTTGAAACCCTCCCATGCTGTCTGCAAAAGCGCTGCTCGCATTGATAACACGGGACACCACACCACTTTGCCAAGTGGGCATCCCCGTGACGCTCTGCCATTTTCTCCTAGAGAAGCAAATGTCTCACACCCATGAGCTGCAGGGGCCTCCCAGAAGCCCTTTGTTAGGATTCTACCCACAATCTGAAGGGAAGGGGACTTTCATGCCTCTGATAGGGGCTCAGGTCCCTCCCTGGATAATGCTAGATCAGCCCGGCCAGAGAGCTGATAAAGATACTTCTGAAAAACAATGTTTCTACCCTTTGCCATGCCCCAGATCACAGCACATCAGATACCTTAACAACCAAATTGCCCCAACCCCTACAAGCTCTTCACCCCTCTATTCCTCCATTTCAAAGGAGACAAGATGAACACTGCTCTACTGGCCAATATATTGGGTTTTGGTATCTAATGCTCCCGCCGCCTATTCCTCGCAACCAGTTAACTTTCAGAGGGATAATGGGGGGAGGGGGTGGGCAGTGTGAGTCTCATCTGAAAAGAATTTGCCTAGGACTAATTTTGTCCTGCCCGTTTGAGCCAGGCAGAGACCCCTCCACTGGTGAGGAATTCATGCCAAAATGCTTTAGTTCTGGACTATCACTAGTGAGGTTTGGACCACCTAGTCTGACTAGACAAGCTAGGGAGAGAGATGGACTGTGTCTCCTCCTCGAGGCAAGAAACGCATGGGATGTTATATGGCTAACGCTGGAAAGACTGTTTCATGTGACTGTATTACAGCAGCCTGCAAGCACTACTAACTCTGTAGTTAATCGTTTGATATAATTATGTAGTTATGTGATTATACACCTCTACCCTGATATAACACTGTCCTCGGGAGCCAAAAAATCTTACCGTGTTATAAGTGAAACCGCGTTATATTGAACTTGCTTTGAGTGCACAGCCCTACCCCCCCGGAGCGCTGCTTTACCGCGTTCTATCCGAAGTCGTGTTCTATCCGAAGTCGTGTTCTAGCGGGTCGCGTTATATCGGGGTAGAGGTGTATCTAAATTAACTGCAAGGATAGATGAATATACGAATACATAATACAATCAATGTGTGGTTTAAGTTGTAGGATAAGGATAAGGAAGGTAAAGCATCAACCTAAGGCCTACAGACTTTAGGCCAGTAAGAGATTTAGCTTGGCCATCGAAGGTCCCAGGCCTGAAAGAGGTTGACATGACAAGATGGCTGAGGGATAACCCTGGGCCAGTAAGATTGAGAGATACAGTAATAGATGTATTAGTTTCTGATGTCCTGGGAAATAGGCCTCAATGAACCAGTTAATGCCACAAGATGACTGGTAGTAACTTTTCAAAGAATTCTGTAATAACAAAGTTACCATAATGAAAGGTTTCAGAGTAGCAGCCGTGTTAGTCTGTATCCGCCTCATGTGCATGTTAATGAGACTAAGGGAAGAGAAGACTGAGGGGGGACATGATAATAGTTTTCAAGTACATAAAAGGTTGTTACAAGGAGAACGGAGGAAAATTGTTCTCCTTAACCTCTGAGGATAGGACAAGAAGCAATGGGCTTAATTGCAGCAAGGCGGGTTTCGGTTGGACATTAACCACCCTGACAGGAAGTTTTTCCTAAACACTGGAACAAACTGCCTAGGGAGGTTGTGGAATTTCCATCAGTGGAGATTTTTAAGAGCAGGTTAGATGGTCTAGCAGGGATGGTCTAGATAATACTTAGTCCTGCCATGAGTGCAGGGGACTGGACTAGATGATCTCTTGAGGTCCTTCCAGCCCTGCGATTCTAAGTGAAGGGGATAACCTATAAGAAACAGGGCATGGTAAGTTAGTAAAGTGTGGAAGTACAAATAAGGAAAAGGGGTGATACTCTTACTCTGATACATAAGCATAATGGATGTAACGGGATAAAAGGTGTAGCCCTGCCTGAGTGTGGAGGGAAGCATGTCGGGGACACCCAATAGGAAGGCCACCTAATGATCTTTTTACCCATCTCGATGGTTCCCTAAGGGATGAGAGTATGAAATCATTGATGCTGGACATCTCATTGTTTCTCTCTATCTCTGTATCAGTTTCAGTAACTGGGTCATTGTTCATCTGCTTAATTGTTAATAAGAAGATGTTTGATAACCTGTGACCACACGCCATACACTCACAGTTCCTCATGGGCTCCTAGAGTCTCTAAATGTAATAGAATTGCTAACGGTGATTCTCACTCTACTGATCCCGATATTGTAGGCATTCAGGAGGCTGAACCCTTAATACAAGTCACTGTGGTTTAAGATGCCCATTTGTAGTACCACCCAAACGTATCAAATTAATCAGGCTACACCTCCCTCACACGGGTTCTGGGAAGTTTAATTAGTTAAGCCTGTAAAAGTACTTTGAGATCCTGACATGAGAGGTACAAAGTATTATTATGTACACACCTGTCTACAAGACGTTGATATCTTACTTTAATTTGATTAACTACTCATTGGTAAAGTAGTAGAGCTGTGCAGAGGGCAGAAGTTTAATTTCATTAAGGATTTCAGGATTTGGAAATCTGGCTTCATTCCACCCCAAAAAACACCTTCATTTTTGGATAATCAAAACATTTCATTTCAATTTTTTGAAATTTAGAATTATAAACACAAAATCAAGTTTTGGAAATGTCGTTTCAGAACAAAAAACTGATCGGTTTCCTTCCAATTATGTTGGAAACTGATTCAACATTGTCAAAACTTTTTCCTGGTTTTCTTCTGAAAAGAAATTCCAGTGAAATCCACCGGATTTCGCACAGTGTTTAGATTTTGATGGAACCAGATATTCTGCTGGAATCTGGGTCTGTCAATGTTATTTTCCTCCACCCAGCTCTATGATGCAGCCTTCAGCTTTGGTACTGGATAATTAGGCAGGTTTTCTGTAATAAAGTCAAATGCACCATAGTCTAATGCTGTCATTTTACAGTTAGCCATATCCATGACTGCTTCGACTCTTCATGACATAGGGCCCAATCGAAAGCCTCCCATTGGCTTCCTTACTGGCCTAGTCATCCAAAATGGGGTTTTGAGAGTGATCCAGAACTGGTGGATTTGGCACAAATGCCTCAAATCACATCTCCCGGTGCTTATAGCCTGTATCCCTTTCAATGGAGGAATCTCGTTGCCATCCAACCTAGAGATCACCCAGAAGGGTATTAACTGATTCCAGGGAAATAAAATGCACTGAAAGCCAAAAGCCAGCTGCTGACTTGTCTCTCTCTCTCAGGGAGTGTGATTGATTTCATGTTTCTTCTCTCCTAAAAGGTGAGATTCCTGCCTGGAAATCCACCTTCTTATGGAATGATTTTTATAATTTATTTATAGGATTTTGAATAGATCTTGAACAAGGAATAAATATAAACCATAGAAAAAGATATGCCATGAATCCAGCAAACAATGCCCACGGGTCAAAAATAACCAAGAGAAGAGGAAGCAACCCACATGAGAAGCAAATATTTTTTCGTTATTCTTTACATGGTTTTAAAAAAGACCACAGTTTAGTCAAGCGGAAACAAAGCATAACATTAGCTTACTCTGTATTACCCTCTTCCAATAATGCATAGGAAATTTGTATCAAACATTGATACTACCAGAAACATTCAAGCAAAACCATATATTTCCAAATAAGTCTCAAGAAAGAGAAATCAAGCCACTCATTAAGAAGACCACTGTCCTGACACCAATCGAAATCCAACACAGTTCTTAGGGTGTTGAAGTTCTGGGAGTGACTGCTATAAAAACTGGTAAAAAAGGGAAATTATTCTGTGTGGTAGTTTGTAAAGTTTCCAGTGCACAGTACAGCAGCAAGATCACTGGTGTGGGATTCCTCTTCCCTGTCTGATGAAGTAGCCACTATCGACACTGCAGAACGTTTTGCCTTATCCCACTCAATTTTTTTCTCCCCAATTTGAATCGGAATATTCTTGAAAAAGAGATGAAAACAATAGCTCCCCATCTTCATGAGTTCTTTCTTTATTAGTGCTGCTTTGTTCAGAATCATTAGTGTTATGACTGAGTAGACGTCGCCATCCCTAGAAAAAAAAATGTATTCTCAACCTTCCAAAAGTTACCCACCTTATCAGCTTCACTTTACAAAGAGTGACATGGCTTTGGGAAGTCGTTACTAAAGATAGTGACCATGGGGGCGTATCCTATACCTCAGTCAAAGGCTTGAATATGGAGGGTGCTGAGAACTGCTAGCTCCCGTTGATGTTAACAGGATCTGAAAATGCTCCGAACCTTGCAGGATCCGATGCTAAAATGAACATCCCCTGAAGTCCGACAGTCTCCTCCACAGTAGTATTAGTTCTAGGTCCGTTAGTAAAAACCCACTAGCCTCTGTCAACCTCAATACCCATCTGAGGGCTCCATCCCAAGGCCTGGCTCAACATTTTATTAGCAAATGCACCGCTGTCATTGCCTTCCGTTCTGGCAGGTCAGTTCAGAACCTTTGCGTTTTCACTTTTAATGCTGCTTTCCAAGGATTCACATTTAAAATGCAGAGGCATGTTATCTTTCATCACCATATTCAACACAGTTTGCAGGACATTAACCTTGGGTGTAAGTGTTTGGAATTGATCTGCTGGTTTTCAATTCCAGTGTGCAGATACCCAAATTGTTGGTCCACAGAGACTAATTTGCCACCGAGATAATCCATTTGTCGCTGCAGGTTTTCAAATCAAGCCTCCAATTTTGGAGCCATAGACTGTGAATATCGTAGGACTTTCCCCAGGATTATTAGTTACATCAATTTCAGAAGCTTCTTTGCGTTGAGGGGCTGATGAGAACATAGCCTCAGGGGGTGAGGAAGAGGCCATCTCTGGAGTCTCCTGGATCAGCTAATTGGAAATTAAAGTCAAGGAAGGAATTCCCTGGATTCTCAGCCTGGGCAGCTTTTAAGCTTGTGCCATTTAGGAGACATATTTAAATATAAAGGAGAAGGGAACATCACATAACCATGAATAAACTCAAGACATAAGTCCTCTTTCTGTTCGTGTTATGTGCTGCTCCAAACTACACATCTTAAGAGAGGAAAACACCAAGAAACCATCACTGCCAATAACAGACCAGCCAGTCAGCCAGACCCACCTGCTAGCCTGCCTTCTTTGAAAGAAGATTGAGCTGCCAACAGCCACAAGAAAACCAACTCCTGCCTGAGTGTGGGCAGTTCCCAAACCAGAGAGCTCACTGACTCACTGAGTGTTCTGGGCAGCTGGAGCCTGGATCAGACTTGCATCGAAGGTCCTATATAAATACTAAGGGCAGGATTTACCAATGTGTTCTGGCTGCTTTGTGCTGCTACAGTGACGCAAGCCAGCCATAAACACAGCTTACCCAGCCAGGTAAGCCAAGTTTACAGCTGCTCTGTGTGACAGAGTGGTGCAAAAGTTGGAGCTCATCAGTGAATTTGTCCCAATGTGAGGTATTTATTTGTATGACAGTAGTGTGTAAAGGGCCCCATTATACTGGAAACCCCCCCCCAAACACAGTAAGAGACAGACACTGCCCCAAAGAGCTTTGCGATCGAAATAGGCAAGATAAAGGGTGGGAGGAGGAAAAAGGCACAGAATGGGGAGGTGACTTGCCTGGGGTCATGCAGCAGGTCACTGGCTGAGCTGGGATTAGAACTCTCCTGATTCCCAGTCCCATCCTAGACTGTGCTGCATCTCTCCGAGCTGTATCAGCACCTGGCTAGAATCCTGCCATTCACCCCAACTGGCTCTCACCCTGCTCGGGAGAAGAGAGGCAGGTTTCTAATGCTAGTGCTGGCATCGGGGTTGCATCTCTTAGTTTTGTCAGCCTCAGAAAATACACGTTGCACATGCTGATCAAATACCTTTTTATTTTGTTCTTCAATTCCCCTGGGCTCACAACAACATTAAAAACTGTCCACCTTTGGAAGAGGCATTGATTAAAAATACTTAACAATACAGCTATGAAGCTAATTTCCATTTGCTACAATTATTCTTATTTTAATTTACAGCAGTAGCTCCTTCATATCAAATTTCTGTCTCTTATAAAGAAACAAGTGCAGCGCAGAGAATTAAACAAATCTCACTGTCAATTCACTTACAGCATCCAGAATTCTGCATGCAGATGTGCGCAGAACCTGTGGATCTTTGGAAAAGGGATTGATTTAAAATAAGAGTGCTATGTATATTCACTTGTCATAACTGCACATGCAAGTGATTAATTAGATCAATTAGACATCTAAACGGCTATTTTATGCAGAACTACTGCAAATAAATGTGCACATACAGATATCTTGCACACACACTTTTGAAAAAAATGGCTCTAAATGTTGCACTTCTCAGCATTTATCACCTCAGCATGATTGTTTCCAAATCACATCATAGACATGTTGTTATAAATTCAATGTCTTAGAAATATGATAATGAACACTTACGGCTGTTTGTAAAACCCTAATCAATTCAATACTCTTGATATCTGTTTAAATCAGAACAAGTCATCCTGGGATCTCAAGGCTGCTACATATCTCTTACTGTGCCCCCATTAAGGGGCCCTGGCTGGGTGCACGGCCATTTTGCTTTACAAGCTTGTGCATCAGTTTCATTTATTTTTGCACATTCTCTAACTTGGTTTCTCTCCCCACCCCTCTTTTTTTTCTAGACAATAATACAACACTATGATGCTTAGAGAACCAGAAAGAAAGGAGGGAAAATGTCAATATGATGTGCTCCTCTGGAATGTTTCAGTTGATGCAACCCACCTGGAGTTGGCAAAGTCTAAAGTTAGTAAAGGAACAGTCAGATATACGAAGGATGTTGGCTTGCGGTGTCTGACTGTTCCTTTGTTTTTGATCACAGAAATCAGGAGCATGGGAGTGTTATCTCAAGCAACTGAGTTGTCAGAGTGATGAAAAATCAGGGCTCCTTGTAACTGATCAAATACTGAGGGCATTAAGAAGTTGATGGGCCTGTATCAGCAAGATATATAGAGAGGGGAAAAGCAGGATCTTTGACAATATAAGCTGGGAAAGAAAGAAAAAGGGGGAGGAAGGTAAGGAATACATGGGATAAGAGGCACCCAGATCCTACTGTGACGAGCATGGTATAAATGCTTAGAATGAGCGATAACTTAGTGTGTTTGGGCTGGACCTTAAAGAACAAGCATTGACCCCTGTTTACATGGTGCCTTTCGTCCATGGATCTCATAGCGTTACATTCATAACAATTACATTTTAGGTTGACAGTGATTTTCAGAGCGTCATAATGAAGGAATCCAACATCTGCTGATCTCCATGCCTGTTGACAGTGCAGAGTATTAAACAAATATGGATAGTAGAGCTCTGAGCATTTCTGGGTGACAGATCCCAGCGGCAGTCAAGCTTAGAGAGGAGAGAGATCTGAAATGGGGGTGCTGGCTGTGTAATGATTCCTCTGGCTATAGTCAGGCTCCAATCCATCATCTCCTGTCATCCAGCGTATCACTCAAAATGGGCTGTCTGCACCAGCCATACTCTGATGACATACATAAAATATGTTAGGACTCAATCAGAGAGGCCTTGAGATCTTTGATGGATAACAAGGAACACTCTAACCCACAAGGTAAATAAGATGAAGAACAGCAGAAAAATCACCCCGACAGATGAGCAGATCTGTGAGATACTAAGAGGGCTCTGCTGGAGGGTGAGGCTCTGGTACTTGTTGTAATTCCTGACACAAAGGGCGCTAAGGCCAACTCCAGTGTCACTTCTTGACAATCCTATATTTGTGGGCCTGTCCAGCCTCTGTGAAGGGGTTTAGAGGAGGCAAGTACATTGGGGAACAGAAGGATTGGATTATTTAGGCTTGGAAGCAGGACAAGAGCTTGTGTGGACAAAAGGTGTAGAGCCAGGGTCGCAAAGGGTGGTATAATGGTTAGCACCGAAGCTGGTGGTCTCCATTTATCTGGAGTTGTGGGCTTTGGTGGGGGGAGGAGTGGAAGAGTTGTTGCCTTCCTGAAGCAACTCACCTCTGCATCAAGACAAATGGGAATAGCATCAAGTGCTCTGGAGAGACAGAAGTGGCCCAGACAGGCTGTACAGGACTACTGCTAGCGTGTCCCCAGCAATCCCCAAATGGCTTGTTAGCTTTTCTTTGTGCACCAGAAAGCCACTAGCACTAGCGAGGTGCATGAGTACCAGATACAGAGCCAGGGGAAGAGCCTTCCATGTGCAATTCTGCTGGGGCTCCACATTTCCTGAGAACTACACTTACAGGAATTCTGGCCCCAGGATGCTGAGTGCAGCACTTGGACAGTTTGCACCGGGAGAAGAATTCCCCATAGAGCATAAACTGGGAACAGTGCCAAGACTAAAGATCCTGATGCAAATGGGCCTTTCTGAGCCTCCAGCTGGCTGTGCCCATAGGACTGAAAAGTGACTTCCTTTGGCAAGCTGGAAGTGTGACCAAATCCAGATCTGAAGTGAGTGGATCCTGGACTAAGCCACTGAGGGCCATCCCTGGGTCCCAAAGAAACTCCCTGTAATACTGTAGGGAAACGTAGCACTTACATCCCACTTTTCATCTTCAAAGTGCATTACAAACATTACCTAGCTCATGCTCACAACAGCTCGGTTGGCAGATTCATGCTTGAGAAATACAAGGCATTCTCCCGCTTGGAACCTGCTGGGTAATATTAGGCTATTGAAGGGAATGTTTGCATCAGGGAGACACAGAGCCCGTGGGTGGTGTTTGTCGTGCAATAGCAGCTAAGTAGCCCAACCAAGGATCACAGACCATTGTGCTAGGACCTGTGCTGTGTACACACACTAAAAAAGATAAAAGGGAAAAAAAGGCCATGCCTCAAAGAGCTTACACGAGAAGTACAATTTTAAAACAGTTACTGAAAATGACTGCAGCTAGCTACAAACTTTATTCCTACGTGACTAGAAAGTAAAACAAAGCAAAACTGGCATATTCTATCTGGAGAATATGAAAGTTCTGGGCAACCTTCTTCTTGGACCTTCCCTTGAGGCCACTTTAATGAAGAGTTATCCAAGAGAACAGCCTGAGTGGGAAAGGAGCAAGCTGACTGGACAGCCATGTCATTCCTGAGGAAATGTGAGAGTTGTGATTGGCTGAAAATCTTCTCTAGTCATATCATTTAAAAATTATATTCATTACTGAAAATTTACCATGCATTGCAGCAACATCTCATTTGACCCATTAAGAGAGACACTGAATTAAACGAAAACTAATTGCTAAATCCCTGAGAAGTAATGCTGTAACCATTGGTCCCTTCTGAAGAGTCGGTGATGATATCTTACATCACTCCCTTCCATGACGTAAACACAAGTGTCCATGTGCATTGTGAACCATGATCTCAGCTGCTTACGGCTTTCAAGCAGACCCTGCATGCTGGAATATTAGTGCGGCCAAAAGCATTTCTTTGGATTGGACTTGGGAGGTTCCAAACACTTTCCTAGTTTCTCACAGCCTGGAGGAGCCCAATTCTGTTAAAAAAAAAAAAAAAAAAAAAAAAAAGAAAGAAAGAGAGAGAGAGACATATAAAATCAGCCTTGTGGAATTAAACTGTCAAGGTCTGGAAGAGGAGCTAGACAATGAGCCCTGAGCCACAACAGACCCATTTACATTTTTAGTACACGAGACCACTTTTATATTCTCATTGAAAAAGGAACCTTCACTTGTGGCTGAAGCTAGCAGGGTCCATCTAGCTACACCCTTGGAACTTCATCCCTACAGTCCTCAGGAAAGCCCACAAATCCTTTTCCCGCAGATGGTTATGAAACTGCCTTCCACATTCCTTCAGTAACAGACACCTGCATTAGCCTCCTGTCTGAGATCTGCAGTGTGCAGGGAGTTGTGGTGACCCCTCTCTCCAATAACGTGATGAGGGAGCAAATCTACATGTTTAGTGAAACCCCTCAAATTGCCCCTGATCCAGAAAGAGGCTGTAATTATTAGCAGTAAGGTATTTTGTAAAATTTCTTAAGGAACCAAGTACAAGGCAGCAGCCTCTGAAGACTGAGGGTGAGAGAGAGAGAAGAATATTTGCGTTTTAATGAGCGTTTGGGGGGATTAGCCTATGAATTGATGGATTAGGAGGCGCTTAGATAACGACCATGCCAAAGCATGTGAACCAAGGCTATTTGCCTCCCTTCTTTTCTTGCTTCTTGAATGATCTTGTCCCAGTGTGCAGGCGGCAGAGGATAAATGTGATCAGTGAGGAAACCCAGCTTCCAAAAGGCTAGTAGGAAATGGGTGGGTGGAGGTGAGTATTTAAATGATGAAAAAAAAACCCCAAAATGAAATGTGGGATTGCAGTAAAATGAATGAAAAGTCACAATTCCTGTTCTGTCTCCAGAAATCCTCTGCTCTCTCAGTCTCCCTCTATGAAACAGAAGCCTGGTAAATGGTGATCTTTCTTTCCTCTCTCTCAGTGCCCATACATCCACGGGAAATTCTTCTGGTCAGTTATTAAGGCTCAAGTCTGCTCTGACCTACTGTCTTCATTTTTATACATATAAAATCTAGTCACTTGCATTTGTTTAGTATCAGATTCCTTCAGGGAAAAGATGAATGCTATAAAAAATGCTGGAGCCGGTTTACATTCCACATAACTAACAACAGATGGCAGTGACGCACCAGCAATCTCTGCAGGCGGCGAACGGGAAGGCAGAGGGATTTCATAGGAGCGTGTCTCCTGAAATGAAGGGCTCCAGACAATTTAAGAACAATTAATTCTGCTTTCTAAATAGGTTTCTCACTTTCAAAATACATACGAACAAGAAAAACCCACTGGAAATTTCACAGGCTAAACATTCTGCTGAAGCAATATAGATCCAAACAAACAAAGGGAATTTTCATCCTTTTGAAAAACTGGATTACATCTGCTTTAGACTCAAGATTTAAGTCCATTCAGCTTTCATAGATCCATTCTTGAAACACCACGTCCTGAGACCCCTTCATGTGCCAAGTCCCACATCCAGCAAAACTGGTGTGGGTCCAGGCAGAGGGGCAGTTTCTTCAAACCAGCACATTGAGAGATCAGCTCAACAGGGGTTCCCTGCACATTAATGACAGGGATCACTGGGGCACAAGACAATGGAGGATTTGCCACATCGGTGGTGCAGAGGTGCTAAAGTTGCAGCGCCTATTCCTGTCCTGAGACCAGAGTAACAGCTACAAAGTGGTTGATCTGCTTTATTCCATGGCTAAATAGGAAAGATTCCTCTTCCCAGCCCCCCAAGGGATCTTCAGGGCACAAGCCAAGTAAATGGGTTTGGCACTAAGAACAGATATGGGGACCCACTACTAGGTATGTGCAGAAATTGGAGAACCTTTCAATACATTTATCAAAGCAGGCAATACAATACCATTGCTGAGTGATGACCGTTATTAAAGCAAACGTGAAACAAATGCAGCACAGAAGAACTGATTCAACTGCTTCCCCTGCACAACATCCAAGAAATGAAAATCCTAGAAATTAGAGATGGTAAAAACTTACTAGGTGACTCTATCCATCTCCCTACTAATGCAAGATTGTTCCCTATGTTATATTCTGTAGCCATTGGAATTTGCCCTGGAAGATTATTTCACTGTCGGGAAGATTTCCTGCTATTCAATCTACAACATTTTCCTTTATTTCAGTTTCATCCCAGTATCCTAGACACACATCTTGGACTAGACTAAATAATTCTCCCTCTTTGGGATTTACATGCTTCAAATCTTGCACACTGCTCCGGGCCCTTCTCAATGTCCCAAACCATCACGTTCAGAAGGAGCTCAGTAGAAATCAGGGACTTTTCGACTGAAATGCCAAAGCACAACTATCAAACACGCAGTTTCAAATACAATCTGAACAGAAAAGCAGCACTACTCTCCACTTGCTGGGTTTAAGACCATGAAGACTTTGGAAAAACAGTTGTGGGCTGAGGTTGGGGAGGTGGACCAAGACCAAAGCTACCCAAACCCATTGAGAACGACAAGAGCCCAGGTGCCAATCCCATTGCTCACAATGCAGCTGGACTGCTGAGATTTGTAGAGTATCAGAGGGGTAGCCGTGTTAGTCTGAATCTGTAAAAAGTAACAGAGGGTCCTGTGGCACCTTTAAGACTAACAGAAGTATTGGGAGCATAAGCTTTCGTGGGTAAGAACCTCACTTCTTCAGATGCAAGTAATGGATTTCCATTACTTGCATCTGAAGAAGTGAGATTTGTAGAGGGGATTAGGAAGGAGGAGAAGGCACTAGAGCCGTGGATACTGTACTATCTATAAGGAAGGAAGTCACAGAGTTATCACAGTGTGCTGGTAGACTTTCCAGGCCTAAGACCACACACTTTGTACTCCAGCATTCCACAGATAACCAATGGCTGTATCTTCAATGCAGTAGCCAGATAGCATTTCGAAAGGACGGAATGACGTTTCTTCTCTAGCCTTCCTCAGTGTTGGGTGAGGCTTTTAAGCTTTACGAAATACATTATAAGCCAAGGATGCTCAAATTGATTTATGTTTTAATCCCTTACCATGACGGCCTTGTCACAGACGTTTAGCTGTGGCTCCCCTGGCACCATGGTCTCCTTGTGCAGCTGGACTTTGCGGGATATTTGTTCCATAACTTCCTGGTACTCAGTGCTGGAAAACCTAGAACAATATGAAAGCAACAGGAGTTATTAGTTAGACACTACCCTGGTGTCTGGTTCGATGTACGGTATGTTTAGGGGACAGGAGTTTGTACGGTGAATGGCACTTAGGACCATTGGGAAACTCATGCCTGGTACGGCTGCTCCGGGACAGTGCCTAGAGCACGATACAAGCACCTGGTAACACATCTAAATAAGTAAATGAGGAAGTTGGGTAGGATTTCCAGAAACACTGGAGGGTGCTGGGTGTCGAACTTCCATTGCCTTTCAATCGGAATTGGGGGCCTCAATGCTTGGAACACCCCACCCGTTTTCCCTATAACAAGGGAAAAAACAGTACTTTGCATCTTTGTTACACCCCCAACATTGACTAATTCAGCCTCTCAATCCCCCAGCAGGGTGGGCAAATATCACAAACCCCACTCCGCAAATGGGGAACCCAAGAAAGAGAGAACTCACAGGACAGAGCCAGGGACAGAACCCGGACTTCCCAACTCCTCACCCCATGTTTAAACCACAAGAATGTTTTTCTTCAGCAACATTCTTGTTGCTGGCTGGCACCAACCTGTCCCATTCATACACAGGACACTAGCCAAGCTTCTCCCATTGACCTTAATGGGGAGCTGGCAGCCTAAAGCCCCCATGGAAAGAACGGTGAACCTATCTCCCTTTTATCAGCATTATTACTTCAGTAGGTATTGTTTAAGTGGCTTACACTCTATTTCACTGTGGTAATACTTCAAGTACTTCTAAAATGGAGGATTAATACCCAGTGATCTCATTTTGCCCATATTAAGAGTCACTTAAGAAACAGAGAACGGCAAATTGCTTCTGGAGATAAAAGGGAAACAATGCAACGTGGTCCTGACCCCAGGCTCTCTTTGCTAACAGCCCAAGCTGGCCACCAGCCCCACACTCCAGCTAATTTCCTTCTCTGAAAAACAATCATCTCTTGAAGCCCAGCAATGTGCCAACTGTTTCCAGTAAACCCTATAAATATCACATCTCCTCGGCAGCCTTCCAGAGAGAAGCTGATTGTGGGGATGGGTCTGAGCTATGCTGATAGCGAACAAAAGGGAATTGGGAATGACAAGCTCAAGCAAGCTAATCTGTCTCTCTCACACCTACCTAGCTGTATCCTGGATTAGAGAACAAATGTAGAGACTATCAGCAGGTCCAGCGGTATGATTTGGTTGGACCACCAGGAGAGATTATTCTTGTGACGTTCCCATTCCATCACACTCTATCTCCTTTTTTCTCCAATTGCAGCAGGTTCTACAGTTCTCTCTTACACCTGAGGCTATTCTGAAAACTGGGGCTCGACCAAACGTTTTGCAGGTCCCAAAGACCATCTCTGGCTACCACTCTTGATAGGAGCATTCAAAGCAGCAGCCACGTGGCCAGTGAGTGGAGACAGCATTGCCCCCGAATGGCCACATTGTATCTGGAGGTTCTCTGGTCACACTGAACACACGGGACTCCCAGGATGATCGTTTGTTAAAAAAAGTTATTCAGCTGAGGCTGTTAGGCCTTAAAAGCTAATCTATGTTGACATACAGGGAAGAGATCACAAAGAAACGCCTGCACGCTGTCAGGAGACATCACAAAGGGAAGCTCACAAAGGCTGTGGATGTAGTAAGAGAGACGTACAATGACTTACACAATAAATTGGGCACCGGAGCCCATTAAAATTGGATAGTTCTTTAAAGGGGGAATGTCACTATGCTGCAAAGTTGAAAAGAGAGAACGCTTCTCAAGCCTAAATGCTACCGTGACTGGCGGATCAGAAACCAAGATAGCTTGTGTACTTCACATGAAAATACATTCTAATAGCAATAGTGCTTTGTCCTTCTATTGCACCTTTCATCTATCGATCTCAAAGCGCTTTGAAAACCTTATTTAATCACACTTTGTATTAAGGTGCCATTTATAAAAGGGTTAATAAATGATTAAAGATGTTTTAATAAATGGTTAATGAATTGTTAGTCCAACAGATCAATAGGTTGCTCAAAACCACCACACTTTTTACTGATGTGGTTATAATGATCTACACACACATACTACTTATGTCGGTAACACATTTAACCCCTATTCAGCATTTTCTGAACAATTTATAAGTGGAACCTGAAGCTTCACAGCTTCTTTGTAAAACATCTAAGGGTTAAATGCTTCACCCACCAAAAGTGCTTTTGGGACACAGGGTTCAAAATTAGCTGGAAAACCGAGCTGTGGCCTGGCTGACAGGTACCAAGGTGTTGCTGTGATTTTGCTGCTTTTTGCTCCATACACGGCAAGGCTGTCGATGGTGAAACCCTCCTTTTTGTCATAATTACAGCCACTGGGTTTGCCCACAGCTCTACTTCTCACCAGCCAGCTGTTACACGTCTGCATGGGGCTGAATAGAACGGAGAAGGCTAGTGTCATTTACAGCATCTCCTTGCTCGGATCTGCACATGCAGGCCATTGTTTGTGTGTCCCTCACTAGTTCAGTCACCAGAGGAAACCTTGGCCCAACATCAGTTCCTATGTACCTGTTCAGGTCAGCCAAGGAAAGTGGAATGGGAACACCCCTATCCCTTTATCTATCTATCTTGGGGTATCCGAACCATCCATCACTGTAGTACCTCAACAGTTAGATCCTTTCAGTCTTTGGCACAGACTGGACAATTTCCAGAAGCATGGTCTGTTTGAAGCAGCCTGGCTCAGACAAGAGTTTCACACCTCTAAAGTGAGTACAGTCTAAAATGTAAGGCCATGTCTAGGCTGTGTTTGAAAACATATGACCTAAAAGGTGTTGGTGAAAACAAGTTAAGTACTGTATAGACATGTTCTTAAAAGTTACACTGAGCTTCTGCAAGTGTTTTAAAACATGCTGAATTGTGACAGCCTTACTCACCTGAAGTACTCTACTCCACAAGTCTGACTTCAATGGGACTCCTCCTGGTGTAGGCCAGAGTACTAGTCGATGTAAGGTTCTCTCAGTCTGGCCCTAAAATGTGTTAGCTAGAGCATGTTTTTAAAACACAACCCATGTTTCTCATCTAGTCCTGTCCCAAGTGTGTGGGGGTGGTACTGGGGGAGTGCACTGGCCATGTGACTACTGTTCACTTTAAATTGGAGTCATGCTGTGAAATCATCATTCACTCCTTTGTGGTTGTTATTTGAGTGCCAGTGTGGCTGGCCCTGTCAAAAATGGAGGAAGACAGAGCCTCTGCCCCATGGAGTTCACAACTTATTCAGACCCGCAGGCTGACCTGCTCATATCTACAATATGCCTGCTGATGATCCCACACTCATGTGCCGTGCTTCTACAGAGCAGTATTTAGGGACTGTATGTAGTGGGTTGCCACTGCCCACCGCCTCATGGCAGAAGCATGTTTGGAGAAGGAGTTTGTAATAGGAGTGCGAGTTTGATTAGTGCCCAAGGTTTAGGGGGTAAATACTTCCTGGTAACCAATCTGAAATCTACCTGTGAACTGTTAACATAGCTAGGAACTTCTCTTACGCCTACGAGTCGCCCCATTGTCTTCAGTGGGAACGCAGGATCAGGCCCCAAGTGCAGAGCCTTCAGCATTTTCTATAAAAATGATATTATCTATCCAGGTGTTTGAATGTTACTATCTGAGTGAAGGTTCAGACCACTCTGCCTCCAGGGCACACTGCATTTGTATTCTAGCTCAACAATCCTGCTGAAGGGAAGAGCTGGGAATAGCAGTGAAAGAAGAGAGAACGTGAGCAAGGGTTGAGCAGGTGTTGTTGAGAGGAGTTTGCTAAAGAGAGCCCCCTGTGTACATGAAGTTATTCCATGCTCAGAATGAAAGAACAGAGTGGACAAAGTCCAGGGTCATTACACTAATTGACACTTTACCTCCAGGAAGTCTCTGGAGAGCCAATCAGGGCTGGATTGCAAGCACTAGGTCCCAGACACAGGTGTGGCCTGTGCTTAGTTCATTTAGAGTAATTGTGCTTTGGCAATCTGTTCTCATCTCCTCCCTCTCCAAACAAATCCACATGTAAACTGCTCTGCTGTTAACCCCTCTCCCCCATGCCCTACAATGAAATTAACATTTGGGGGAGGGGATGGACAGGACTTTAATGTACTACTTTGATTAACAGAGGATCATTTTAATCTTAGAATCCTCACAGTCCTTCACCTTCAGGTTTGCTACTAATTTTGAATTATACGAGAAGTTATGAGACAATTTCTTTATCTTTCTCATCACACATAAACCCGTAATAAACAGTATACCCAAACAGGCAGAACATTTCTAGCTAGCTTAGTTTTTGAGCTAGATCTTGGTTTTTAAATTGTACCTTTTCCAGGTGATTTATATACAAGCAGACTCCAATACCTCTATCCTGGGAACCATAGGATTACCTTATTATTGAGAGAAATGTTACCAAATGGTCATAATATAACAAGCATCAGTGGGGTAGCCGTGTTAGTCTGTAACCACAAAAACAACAAGGAGTCTGATGGCACCTTAAAGATTAACAAATTTATTTGGGCATAAGCTTTCATGGGTAAAAAAGCCACTGAAGAAGTGAAGAAGTGGGGTTTTTTACCCACGAAAGCTTATGCCCAAATAAATCTGTTAGTCTTTAAAGGTGCCACTGGACTGCTCGTGCGAGTATAACAAGCTTCATAGAAGTCTCACACCAAGCTATTTAATACCAGTGCTCAGATGTACAGTATGTTTTACCAGACACATGTGAAGGTAGTGGAACAACATAAAATCTGGTTAATAAAGTGGCTTCTGTATTTTACTTCTTTCTCCATAGGAATGGTTTAACATAAATCCCTTTTTGTTTCTAATAATTAAATAATCACACCCAGACCCTGATGAGCTAATCTTATCTACTTCAGGTATTTTCTGGGTTTCCTATAGCATCCACCACTGTAGTATCTCAGACTTCATCCTCTGCTATTATTCAGTCTTCCTTTGTTGCTGTTTTCCATTGTCAAGTTTATTCTCAATGTAAAAGCTGTATTAGATGAGATGGAGACAACCGGTCTGGGCTCTGCTTCTTAGATGCAGCAAGTTGCACTAACTGGAAGGAGGCATGACGTCAAAGGGTAATGGGAAGAGGGTTAGAATAAAAAAAACAACCCTGAGACCCATATTTTAATCATCTTTTATTCTGGTAGCTTTTGGGGGCATTTTAATACAATTGCTCTTAAATCCTTTTGGCTCTTGCTGCGCAAAATTATCACACTCCTTCTACAGTTCTCCTGCTGACAACATAGAAAGCCTACAATGCGCTAGGTCTGAGTGACTGCCTCCCACCTTTTCTCTCCAAGGCACTTGCAATCAACCATGTTGTCCTTGATTTTTGTCTGAGGTTCTAGATGGCTCTCTCTGAATTCAGAGGCTCATCTGGGGAGCACCCCCCTTCCTGAGTATGTCAATCCGGTTCTTCTTGGTGGCTGGCTGTCTCCAGCAATCAGCAAAAGGATTGTCCATTTGGTCCAATTAATCTCAGCCTATTTTTAACTGCTCTTCTTTTTCTGGTGTTGGGTTTGTTTGTTTGTTTGACCATCGTTATAGAGTAAATACAAAATTAGGGACTCAGAGTTAGCTCAAATTTGCTTAAGGAAATGTGTGTGTTGTAAAGAAAGGCCCTGGCTAGCAAGTAAAAGGAAGCCCTTGAAAGAAACAAGTTATAAGGCAAAAGAAATTAAGTAGAGAGGATGTCTGGTTCAAAAAAATAACTAATGAGATACGGGGAAGTTTCCAAAAAGAGGGCCTCTGACCAATAGGGGGACTGCCGATGGTTTTAAAGAAGACAAAAAAATCTGTCTTCGAAGGAGCCAACATGGTTACCAGTGTTATCTTAAAAAGGAAGACCGATGGGAACACAGGTGCAACAAAAAAGCTATTGGTCAGCAGGTAGGGTGGGAAAGGAGAAAGAGGAGACACCTTGGGGAGAAGGGAGGTTGTATATTTTATCTGGATTAAGACTGGAAATAAGGGCGAACTCTCTCAAACTGGTGGTTAGTGAAAGTATTAATTACCTAGGACATTGTTTGTTGAAGGGGTTTAAAAAAGTTATGAATGTGACGGTTCTTTGTCATGCTGGAGCATGCCAGGAATAGACAAGTGTTCCCTAGGTCTGGTCTGTTTGTAAGCATACTAATCACATGCTTATGAAATACTTTGTTACTGTATTGGGTGTTGTAATTGCTTATTCTTTATGCTGTTGGACATGTTTAGAGCAACTGTATAAACTACCATTTGGCCTTTGGACTTAATAAAGGAATGTGTGGTTAAATGAGTGTTTGATGGTCTCCCATATTATCATTAATTCCAACAATTGTGTTTCCTTGGCTCTCAGCTGTTAGTACTGGACCCGCTTAAACCACTTTTGTTTAAATGCTAACTTTAGAATTTACCGTGTCCCTGAAGCGTGTGCTGGCTACTTTGACTATTAGCGGTAAATATGCCCAATGGTCTGTGATGGGATGTTAGATGGGGTGGGATCTGAGTTACTACAGAGAATTCTTTCCTGGGTGTCTGGCTGGTGAGTCTTGCCCATGTGCTCAGGGTTTAGCTGATCGCCATATTTGCGGTCGGGAAGGAATTTTCCTCCAGGGCAGATTGGCAGAGGCCCTGGAGGGTTTTCGCCTTCCTCTACAGCGTGGGGCACGGGTCACTTGCTGGAGGATTCTCTGCACCTTGAAGTCTTTAAACCACAAGAGGACTTCAATAGCTCAGACATAGGTCAGGGGGTTGTTACAGGAGTGGGTGGGTGAGATTCTGTGGCCTGCATTGTGCAGGAGGTCAGACTAGAAGATCATAATGTTCCCGTCTGGCCTTAAAGTCTATGAAAGCTGCACACACTGATCAAATGCAGATTTTAAAGCACTATTGCTATTCAAATCTTTGCCATGGCAGTGGTGGGCAGTGGCGGAGGGAGGGAGAGAAGCCCTTGTACAAAGTATCAGTGGCAGCTCTGGAGATGGACATCTTATCTATCTACCATGTGGGTGACAGTGGACCGTATCCATTTAGACAGGGCTACTACTCCTAAATTCTAAATAGAGTGTCGTAAGAAATGCTGTTGCAATAACACTGGATAAAAGGAAACCATAGGGAGGGCTGGACTGTGGCAAGTGTAGGCATGTAGAACTGAGCTGCAGTCCCGGCTGATTCAGGGTGTTCGTCTGGAGTTAGCCCTTCCTCCCCGTGGAAAGCAGAGGCAGTCCAAACATACCATCACCTTCCTTCCCACGTGGGAAAGGGAAGTAAGTGTTGTACTGATTAGGTGTTACCAAGCATGGAAACACCAGATGAGCCCTAAATCTTTCAGAAGATGAGAAGGGTAGTCCCCTCCCCCACACCTCCTACATCAAGTTTCTGTCTTCAGAAGAGCTCAACAAGCACATGTTAAACAGGGAACGCCGCGATCCTAGAAAGAAGGGGGGAGTGTGGTTTAGCAGTTTTATCCAAGGCCTGGAAAACAAGCGGTTCCTCGGTTGCAGAGTCCCCAGGATCACTGCATGACCTCAGACAAGTCACAGCCTCTCGCACCTCAGTCAAAACAGCTGTGAAATAGGGTAGAGCTAGACCAGATGTTGCCTTGGAGCTGAGCGTTCCTGTATTGTCTTTTTTCCATCTGAGCCCTTATTGCTGCTGTTTAGCTAAGTGCATTGGTTAAGTGGGAGGATAGGTGGTGCTGCTGCTTTTACAGTTATTATTCCCTGATAACCAGAAATTTCTATGCTCAAACTCTGTTCACTTTTTTTTTTTTAAACATCATCTTAATTACTTGGTGGTGCTAAGTTTTGTTTTTGCTCCCAGGACCTATCACTGGGGGTAGCAGGTCATTGCTGGGGGTTCTCCTGTGTCATCTGCCAGTGGGACTTTTCTTCCTCTGCCCTATGTTTATAGGAAATGGCTAATTTCATTTCCAAACCTCCTGTTGACTGTATTTCCCTTCCTCAGTCATCGGAGCATGGATGATTTTACTCCAGAATGCACAGTCTGTGGTTAACAAATCTGATATGGTCCATCATCAGGAGTATTGACCTCCTGGCAGTGACAGAGATCCACTTGTCTCTGAGAATCTTATCACCCTGTAGCGTTAGAGATTAGGGTGGCACTATTCGCCACACTCTTCTACAATGGCTGGTTAGGCTGGAGGAGTTGCACTATTGGTGTTTCTAGTTGTAGAGCCTTATAATAAGTTAATGCCTGCTCTGTAACCTTGTCCATATGGCAGTTTCCCATTGCTGATTTTAAAAAGGCAGAAGTAGTTTATTTCCTACCTATTATTATTAGCAGTAGTAGCATTATTAACATGCTACCTAGGAGCTACCCCTAGTCATGGACCAGGACCCCGCTGTGCGAGGCGCTATACAACCTATAATCTGTGAGAGGTTTGCTGACTTTTCAGCCTTTTACTGTCCACTGCTTCATTATGGGCCACTTAAACAAAAATGATGGTGATTACTCACCTGATATTTCTGTATTTGTTTCAATGCTGATTTGTGAATCTTGATTTGAGGCAGCGGTTTCTTGTAGCCCCTCACATGTCTAGACATTGTCTGGACCTTTTTATTAGCTAACTTTGCCCTTTTCAGATAATTTTTCACTTGAACTTCATTCATGAGTTTGTTTCTTTTAATATTCCTTTTTGTGAAGCGTCACTCTCGGCTAAGAGGGTTACTCATCGAAACACGTGCAGGTGTTTATATAAGCCTTACTAAAGGAGAGGTTGATTTAATGGCTCACTGCAACACAGAGGTACCACGTGTGGATTACAGCGGGCAAAAGCCCACAGATGTACTTCGACAAGCTATCCTCCACAGTCATATTTCTCTTCAGACCCCCCCAGGCAGTGGGATGACTTGTTTGTTGCAAGAGGTGTTGCTGGAAGTACTCCAGGCATGTGCCGGATATGAGTGCTTCCTAGCAAATCTTTCATTGTCTAACACCTGCTTGGTTGATACCAGGCAGCAGGTTCCTGTTGTCTTGACTGAGGCGTCTAACCATACTTCTCAGCAACTTTTTCATAGTTTTAATGCTTTCCTCGGCACTCCTCCTTGGGCTGCAGGTAATTTCCCAGTGCTCTCCCTCAATGCAGACGCTGCTGTTTCCCTCTGGTTAGATGGCGAGCATCCAGAATAACTTTCCCCCTGAGTGAAATTATACACCAGTTTAGCTGTTTTGCTCGTTCTGACGTTTCTGCCCTGACCTGTGAAGTCAGGATCTGACAGAAGAGCAGCTAATCTTTCTCCTATCAGTTCCGCCCGGAGCTTCTTCCTCTCTTTTCTGGCCCTATAACTAGCATTGTTAATTCTTTGATGGTTTCTAGGATTTTTCATCATGCTCTTGTAAACCCTGTTTTAAACACATTACTGTTGGATTCTGAAATCATTAGTAAATATCAGTCAATTTTGTGGATTCCATTTGTTTCCTCCATTCTAGTCAACTGTATTGACTGAAATCAGAGGTCACTGCTTCTCCAGGCCCAGAGTTTAGGGGACTCCTAGTTTGAATGAGGATCAATCACTCAGATCAGATGGCAGTACTGACTGCCATTAATAACAAGCAATGGCTTTAGCTTTCTGTGCTGGCTTGTTAAGATGTTGCACCTCTGGAGATTTATCCTGACAATTCCTTCTGCACCTTCAGAGTTTGACTCCAAACACCTTCTTTATTGCAGTTTGTATTGGGTTTATTGTATTTTATGCTGTGCTAAGTTTAGTTTTATTTGCTGTTTGCTTGTGTTTTTAGTGAGTATTGTAAAGCATCTTAATATAGGCATGTGTGAATAAAGTATTTTCCCCCACAATTGGTTCTGAAGGTGCTAGCAACAGATTATTTTAATCTCTCTAAAATGTTACTTGGATGCATCATATTCTTGGAAAGAACCTTTCCCTGTATGGTACTTGTGGGATGTGCAATACTCAGAGAATCAAAGAATTTAATAAAGAAAAAGACTTATTAAATCACCTAGTCCAGTCTCTGATATATTCTGTAACAAAGGCCTTCTACAGTTCCAGTAGTTTTAAATTAATCTGAAGGACTAGGCATTGTGTCCTGCAAGGAGAATGAATATTGCTTGGACTTAGAGAAATGCTTCTCCCCCACATTGTCGGTGTTAATGTATGATCTTATGTTTTAAAAAATAAACACCCAGAGCTACAAAAAACAACATAAGACATAAATTAGTATCTGTCCCTCAGCCTTCTTAGACATGATCATTAACATCTCAGATGACAAAGACACAAAACTGGTTCAATCCTTGCCACACAAGAGCTAAGGAGATGCAGGTAATCAAGGTTCTTACTGGGACCAGTACGGAGTTAAATTACCCTTTTGTCAACAGAATGCTGGGTTTCCCTCTGAGGAGCATTAACGTAGGGACTCCCAATGGGCAAGCTGCCAAAGGGGATAATTAAACTAAATAAAAATACACACCAGCTACAACAGTAACATCCCCATAAATGAGGATAATTTAAGTACTACATAGGATAGGAGACCTACTTTCCATGATGTTTCCAATGTGACCAGAGACAAGAGAAGAGTAACATTACATGTTGCAGGAAGGAATATTCATTTACTAAAAATATCCTTTCCATTATAGTTTGCATATCAAATAACATCACTGCTTTCCATAATCATGTCATAATCTTACCATGAAATTCAATCAAGGCAACAGCTTGTGTGTGTCCAGAAAGCAATGGAACCATATGAGAAATGACTACAGATGTATCACTGGAATTTAGTTCAATCCTCAAAACATGGCTGTTGAAAGGAATGCTTAAACTATCAGGCAGCAGGTGCCCTGCAGACAGACACCTCCCAGATAAGCCTCTTCAAAACACAGACCAACATAGCCAAGATAAGATTTCTGATTATCTAATTTTTGGAATGGGGTGATTTCCACCTTCCGCAAAAAAACACAGCCATTAAACCAAACAGGATATAATCTCATCTGGAATCCCAATCCAGTAATGTAATTTTACTGAGCTGAATTTAAAACACAGCAGCAAAGAATAAGATGTGATATGATTTGGTTTGTTCATTAGTGCTGAAATGCAATAGAAAGGGAGCAAATGCAATGGGATTCTGGAGAGTTTTATACACTGTGTAATGTACCTCTAGGTGCTCATCTGTTAGGAGAGAGAGAAGTGAAAATATTTTTTCTCCCCTTCTCTCTCTAGTGAGAACACTTAGTGGACAGTACAGGCTCAGTGCTGTTGAAAATAATGGAGTGAGTGCATCCACTCAATTATTTAAAATGGTTGAATAATTGCAGTCCTGTCAGTTCAGAAAACATCTCGCTGTAAAAGCCACTGCACAAAACCATTTCTGTGCAAGTGGTCGTGGCGGCCCCACTTTCCTCCTTATTTACTTATACATTCTATAAATCAGAGCCAATGGAAATGGAAAAGATAGCATATCCCAGTCCGCCATCTGACCTTGCTAAAACCCCCATAACATTCTTCCTAATCAACGGAGAAGGGTGGAGCCCAGACAGATTTTTCGTAGGGTGGTTGTAATTAGACTCACAGGGCCAGATTCACCTTCTGCTGGGTTAGCTGATGCCTGCTTAAACCCTTGCAGAAATCATTTGGGGCAGGAAGTCTGCTAGAGGTGCAGGTTGCAGTGACACAGTTATGGGAGATTAAGTGACCAGCGTAGTCCAAAGAGTGGGCGGGATGGGCAGAGGGCGGGCCACTAACTCAATTACTTTCTGAGGAAGCTCCCACAGGCTTGAAAGCTTCCCACTCGCCATCACAGAACGCAGGGGGAAGGCACTGGTGGCAAAACCTCTCCGAATGTGCTGCGATGGGAAAGGGGAGGCTTGGCCCTGGAGAACAAGCGCAGACAGCAGACTAGCTTGGGTGTGCACGTTCACTGATGTGCTATTCTGCAGCTACCCTAGAGTCAGTCCTGTCCATGGGACACAAAAGGTAAGGGGTGTTGGACATGGGACAAGAGCCACTAGATAGTCTAAGTCAAGCTGGGACAAGTGCCAACCCAGTGTCTGGCCAAACCATTTGGAAACTATATTTTGTTCTGTTCTTTATTTGTTAGTTTAGAACTATGGTCACCAGTCTAAGCTTTCTGAGGTGTAACACCTGATTTTCAGAAACAGCTAGCAAGTCTATTGATAAATAAATAGGTATTGCCACATACCCAAGGGGATATCTATGCTGATGTAATCTTTGTACTCCACCACCACTTGTTCCCTAAGAAACGTCTGTCTCCTTTCCACCCATAGCTATAGGATCGTCGTGGATTCTGCTTTAACTGCTAGATTGGCACAATTGCCACATCAGTTTCATTCGGTGCATTTGCCTGTTCACATCCCTCTTAAGACAAAATAATCCTCAATTAACAAAATACATACCATTAATAATGAACTAGTACGATGGACAGCAAGACATGAAAACAATATCATGCTCACAATGACACGATGACCATTTAATACAGCTTATTTTACCCATATGAAACAGAACCTGACTAGCCGGAAGAGGAGCTTTGTGTAAGCTTGAAAGCTTGTTTCTCTCACCAACAGAAGTTGGTACAATAAAAAATAATATTCCCTCGCCCACCGTGTCCAGCAATCAAGAGAGTCAGGTCAGTGAAATAATGGGACCAAATGCACCTGTGACAGGAGAGTAAATGCCAGATGAACTAAGCCTGGTGTTAAAGTCACAATGTGCTCGCTGAAGAGCTTCCTGCCACCTCACTTCCGAGCCCCTTCTGGACCGGACCATTTCCAGCAATGGACATTTCCATGTGTGTCTTTCTGGCTCACCTTATCGGATACTTTTCCCCAGGATCCCTTCCCAAGTGGAAGAGCAGAGGCAGTTTGGTGTGTTCCTCCTGAGTATGGGTGGTTACTCCAGAAATGTTCTGCCCAGGACAGAAATCAATACCCTGCATTGGAGAGAACGAAGTGGGTCATTGGGAATGTGAGAGGAGAGAACGGGGTTGAATTTATTATTTAATAACAGATGTAAATATGAACTCCTCAGCTCTCAAGACTTTGGCTAAGACCACTTTCCCCACTCTCCCGTTATTAACTGTGACTTTTTTTTTTTAAAGAAGTTCTAACCCGAAGTTGATTATGAGTCTGCAAACTGGATTCTTCTGTTATTTATGCTGGGGTGAAAAAAGTAACTCTACTGGAGCTGATATGGTGTAAAACTGGAGGGAGAACTGAAGCAGGACTCACATTTCTGTACTATTAAAAAGCAGAAATCATCTCTATAAAATATTCATTAAAATGAAATGGCAAATGAAAGACAAAAGGGGAGATCATTTAATCATAACTCTGCACATGAAAAGCATCTTCTCCCTTTGATTACTGCAGTACAGAGCTGCATAGACGGGTTCTGATTGGCTGGTGACAATGTTATAAAGGGGAAAAAATCCAATAAAATTAAAGGGCATAATCCCAAGAGACAATGAGCACCCACAACTCCTGTTAGCTTCTATGGGAAATGTTAAAGCTCAGTGTCTCTCTGAATCTGACCCAAAGGCATATTTCACTGAAGAAAGCTGTAAATTTTAATTAAAAAAAAAAAAAAAAAAAAAAAAAAGAAGTTTGTCTTTCTGATTTACAGCTTCTCGAAGTCTTGGTATTAGGTTATTAAGCTGGTAATGCTAGGTGGGCTGGAAGATCTGCATTAGGTCTGAAAAAAACTCCCGTGCCCATCATTAAACTCTGTGGAAGCAAAAATCAGGATTTCCCCAGCAGTAGCGGCTGGTATGATGACCATAAGTATCTGGACATTCCAGTTGCTCACATCAATGGGTTAAGTCCTCAATAACCAGCCCAGGGACACCCAGAGCTGTCTGTTCAGAAATCCAGAGCAGTTAGCTCTCTGCATCTGTGCATTTGTATGCTTTGCCAGGTTGTGTGTCTCCTGAACTCCAGCCAATTATTAGCCAGATGTCAACTCCCTAATAACTTAGAGCTTGGCCTACGGTCCTACGGGCTAACAGAACACTTTTAGCTCTGGGAATAGCAAAAAATTTTAAGTGCTAATTTCACTGAAGAGAAAATAAAGCAGGAGGCCCCATAGACTAGCAAGAACTAGCACCTAATGGACTTGTTAAACCTCACAGGTTTACAATTCCAGCTAACATGCTGCGCTATTTACTGTACTTCATAATGCCCTGAGACATGGACAGAGACCCAGAGAGAAGGTAAATGGTAATATTTAAATGGGGGGGGGGTGAAAAGCAGTTGTACCATTTGCTTATAAAACAACAAACAAACTGAAAGGCTCTCCACAGATGTTAGGATTTGATTGGCAAACAATTTTCTAAAAATATCCTGTATGTTTTTAATGGACAGCTGGTCAGCGGAGCAGTTAATATTCTGCTTTTCAATAAAGCAAGAAGGTTAGAAGCCCATGAAATCCCATTTATCTGCACAGAGCTATAGATTCCTGAATCAGTGGCTGGAAAAAATAAGAGAGTTGCTTGATAGGTTGTAGCGGGCAACTAATAATGGACTTTAAATGGATACAAAAATGATTGACCTTTTAACCTTCTCATACCATAGACCTTGGAGACTGAATGAGGTTTTGATAGTGGAAAATAGAATTTAACTTTAAAAAGATACATGGAACAGTTAGCGGAAAGGTATCAAAGCCCAGATATAACATACAAATTATAATTTGGATGCAAATCAAACAAGCTATTTAATTAAGTGCCTGCTAATTGATACACTGCTCCTCTACTGCAAATGTTTTAGTTTGAGGGAAGAATTTATTCTCTTGGGCATTTGCTTCTACATTGCTCTGCTTATATGAGAAGCAAATGGTGAAATGTAATTCACAAAATGAGGTGCTCCAGAACACGTTCCAGATTATATCCCCCGATTCCTGAGAAATAAGTCTTCAACAAAGGTGTCTCAGAACCAACAAAAAGCTACCTGTCTCTCTAGCTTCAAAAGCCAATTCCCTCTTCAAATCTAATTTACTAGAGGGAAAAAGAAAATCCCTCAAACATAACATTCTGTGACATTGATAAATAACACCCCGAAAATGTGGCTGAAACTACCATTTACATTCTAAAGCCTTTCAACTTTATCTCCACAAATAAACAGTGAAATACAAATCATTTCTATGATGTTCGGTGTGACATCAAAATCCACCTGTGGCCCAGAGATGGCCTCAAAACTTTCCTACTTGCATATCAACTACTAAGTAAAATCATATTCCCCCTCCATCTCCTCGGACGGCACTGTCCAGCATAACAACCACTCCATCAAAATACAACATCAACAGTTAAAAATGATCCTCTTAGAAGTCCAGGCCCTGAGATCCAATGGGAAGGAGCCTGACATAATAAATATCTAGGTAAGTGAAAGAGACAGGAAGAGGTAACAGCAAATGGAAGGATCCAGTACAAACCAGAAGGATGGTAATAAATAGGGAACCAACTGCGATCACTCCAAAAAAACCCACCACCACCTTTTGGGGGAAAAACAGTTGTTATCTGACTTCTAAAGATAGGGAGGGATGGACTGAGATGGATAGCGGGGAAAGCAGGTTCCAGGGCAGACGGACCCAGAACATCAGGGTGGTTATTGAGGAAAGCCCTGATCCTGCAGTCAGAGCGGTTTGGGCGCAAAGGTCCATCGGCATACATCTGAGTGCCAGACAGGACGTTATGGGGCTGTGCTGGGATCCCTAATGGCAGATGATGAACAAGTGCTGCTATCCATCAGGACAAGGTTCCTGGTCTCAAATGCTGCCAGGTCCTCTGCCATGAAGAGCTTTCAAAACCAATGACTGCCAATTTAAAAATTCAAGCCTCTGGTGGCCATTATAAAGAACGCAGGCATATGTAGCGGGCACACTTCCACCTGGTTCATGAGTCAATTTAGCCAGAGCCCCATTTGCAACTGCAAAACCCAGCACTGCAATAGAAACGGCACAGGCAGACCCTGAACGCTTGTGTGGCCCATCTACTTCAAGGGTTCACTCACGTCAGTCTGACTGCAGGGCTGAGGCTGTAAAAAACATTATAAATAAATAACCTGAATATTATATATACACTATACTAGGTTTCAGAGTAGCAGCTGTGTTAGTCTGTATCCGCAAAAAGAACAGGAGTACTAGTGGCACCTTAGAGACTAACAAATTTATTAGAGCATAAGCTTTCGTGGGCTACAGCCCACTTCTTCGGATGCTATACTAGGTGTCAGAGCACAATACCTAGCAGGATGACTGAGGACACAGCCATTGCCATTGTACAAGCCAAGTGAGGAGGTCTGATGGCATCAAAGATTTTGCCAGAGATATTAATATGTGCTGATGGGAAAAAAAATGTTGGTTACATACAATGCATCAAACCCCAATTTCCCATTAAAATGGACATTCTGAGCCGCCTCTTGATGGAGCCCTATTGCTGAAACCTGACATTATCTGAGACACCAGCAGTATCACTGCCCAATTTAAGAGGCAGTAAAACAGCTTATATTCTGCAGGAAAATCACTTGACTATTTAAATATCAAAATAGTAATTCGGCCTCTCCCTACATTCAATGCTGTTTCCAGTTCTTGAGAAGGGAACTACACAATAGCCTCTATGAATAAACTGAAAGTCTAGGATGCTCTGTCTGCACTGCTTCCCTTTTCCAGAGCAAAGAATTTTTAATCAATTCTGCTTGAGATTTGGGAAGAATTTTCAGGAACAGACAATCCACACATTTGCACATCTGGACGGTGCCTCTGGTGTCTTGGGAAACATGTAGATTAGGGTTGTGTATGCTGCTTAGGAGGGGAGAGGGGGAAGTGAGATGGAGACTGTCCCTAGATCTTCCTTTATCAGGATTTAAGGAATTACTACTTTTCATTCCTGCCTCACAGAAGGTTCTTCTGCCTTCTCTGCACAAGCTGGAGTGAGTGCTGATGAAGCAGACGTGACTGGTGAAGAACGAGACTGTTCTTTCTAGATATTTGTACTGGTGAAGATTGTTAGGGAATTTGAAATCATGCCACTGTTTCAGAATGATTTCCCACTCTTCGGCAAATTAGACATTCCTTTTTAAAAGGACAAGCTAACCACACAGGCCGTAGAAACCAAGAGCTTTGCAGGCTTTAATGTTAGATACAGTGGGCCTGATCCTCAGCTGGTGTAAATCAACATCCTTCCACTGAAATCAGTGGAGATTTGATCTACACGAGATGCACATCTGGCCCAGTGTTTTTGCTGAGTTCCAGATGGCCAGCTTCACTTAAAAATGAAATTCATACAGGAGAAGAATGAAGAATCCCTTTAAGGGAAATGGGTTGATCCAATTCCCGCCCTCCCCACAACAAAACCAAAACCATCATTAGACTTATATTGTTTCCTTAAACATTTTCGTTACGAGAGCCTGTTACTAACAATGTGCTTTTAACTGGCTATTGATTCCCTGCACAATTCTAATATAGTTTACTCTGCACCTTATATGAGGTAAGATGTTCATTTACAATAAACAGTGACCTCACAAAGAAGAAAGGTAATTGCTTGTATTTAGACAAATTCTCTGATCTTTTTCCGCACACTTATAAAAACACGAGGGATGTGTCTACAGCTAGGCACAGTTCTGTGCCTTGTTAGAAACAGCCAACTAAAAGAGCATCAGATTACTTGCAAATAGTAACCAGAAGCAAGTCTGCTAGTGGACCAGATCTCCTGGACAGGGATGATGTTTTGTACCATTGCACAGTGAAGAGAAATTTCACTGAATGTCATTGAGTTCCTCATATAAAAAATAAAAATAAACCTTTCCTCCAGACAGGACAAGTGGATTTTTAAGGGGGCAGGAGTGTCTGCCCCTCTAGCCCCACTGCAAGCCCCTCAGCAAGAACTACTGACTGTTGATTATATGGCTTGTGACTCAATTTCCAGAGTAAATGGCCCACAGATGTTATGTCAATAATGACATGAGACAAATCCAACAGTTCGCCATTTTGGGCTCCTAGCCAAGCGATGGAATCAGCACTTGTGTTAATGTAAGCCCTCTGGCGATTCATCTCCTTGGCACTATCCCAGAGCATTCTGAATTTACAAGTGACTGTGGATTATGATAGTGGCACAGCAAACACTGGACCGTCTCCTTGCCAACATTTCCTCATTCCAATGCTCAGAACACAGAACAACAAAACAAATATTAATATTAGGAAAAAACCAGCTTGTTTGAGGCAGGTATCCCCAACACTGCAGCAATCTGCTCTTTCTTCTTGTCCTTGCCACAGCACTGGAAAGCAGCGATTCTCACTCGTGGCAGTTCTCAGCAAAAGCCTCCAGCATTGGAACTCAGAGTGACCGAACACCTGAAAATGCTGGTGCTGGTTTCTCTTGGCAGCCGCTTCAGCCCTGTTGAACAAAAATCGCTTCTAATGTGTTAACTGTCTGGAAGGGAGTGGAGAAAAGGGGCAAATCGAAAAGTCTCCATCGGCTCTCAAGCAGAAGCGATCGATAGCTAGCTCATATGCTCAGAGGACCACAATCAAATGTCATTATTTGTGAGGTTCTACTTGACTTCACATCCCCCCTCACAGAAAAGGCTTTATCGATTCCTTCATGTTGATGAGAAGGGCAATCAGAACAGACCGCAGCACAAATAACCCCGCTGGCATTTTACAGTGAAGCAATAGGGTGTGTTTGTGTACACACACACACACACACAAACACACCCTTTACGAAAAACCACTGAAAACTACTAACAAGATACTAAGCCGACAGTAGAGAGGCTGAAGTTTATCAGCCCCAATCCACTAAACCAAAGGGCTTTTTAAAAAATATTTTGGCAAAGATCCAGTTAAGGTCACCTCACCAGTGCTACCGAAGAGGTATGCTCTGTGGGAGTGATCTCAGGACTAAGCAGAGGCGAGAGCTTTACCCTCCTGGTGACTCAAGTTCTTGCCACCTCTAATGAACCACTAAAATCGGGATTTTGGAAGGAATTTAATTACCCCTCAAAAAAGAGAGGCCAGTAGATTCCTTCAGGAATCCACAATTTTCCCCTTTATTCTCCTCCCCCCGACCCTGCGTAAAGCTGACCTGTCCTCCCAACAGAGGAGGGCTAAATGCAGCTCCCTCCCTCTAAACTCTTCAGCATTGTTCCTGATCAGCTGGGCAGGGCAGCAGGAGAGCAATCAGAGCAGGAGGCGTATGTTTCAGAGTGGGTAGAGTAAATCTGCCTGTCCTCCAGGATCTGCCTCGTCTCACGGACCTCTTCTGGGCTAAACGCAGTGGTGACAAATAGCGGTATGTGATACAAGATATACACACAAGTGGTGGTGTATCTGTTTGGTATTCTGTGGTTGGGCCAAACACATGCAACTTAAATGCCACAGGGATGGCAGGGGAATGCAGCAGGAAAAGCAACAAAAAGAAGGCTGTAAGGCAAAGTGGTGGGGTGCATGGGGGCTGTTCTAGCTTACAATTGAATTGGCTTTCAGCACAACCACCGAATGCCAGTTGGGTGTGATTCCTAGACTCCAAAGCCAGAAGGGACCACTGTGATCATCTAGTCAGCTCTCCTGCAGAACACAGGCCAGGAGACTTCCCGGAATTCGTTCTTGTTTGAACTACAGCATGTAGTTTCGAAAAACATCCAAATCTGGATGGTGGAGAGTCCACCTCAGCCCTGGTTAATTACCCACACTGGTAAATATTTGTGCCTTACTTCTAGTCTAAATTTGTCTAGCTTCAATTTCCAGCCAACTACCCTACTTGACTGGTGACACAGAGCCTCTGACCAATTTGCATTGGATGTGTCATGTACACTGCTGTGTTCATTACTACTGGATTTGGCTGGAAGGTTGTCAGCGCCGATAGGGCCGTGGAAGAGCCTACGTTCGGAGAGCCATAAGCACCAAAGGACAGTACGGGCCAGATCCTCAGCAGGTCTAAAGCGGCATAGCTGCACTGATTTCAATGGAGCTATTGCGACTTACCGCAGCTGAAAGTCTGGCCCTAGGCCTGCCAGGTGAATCCAGTTACAGGTTCTGTCACCCTGCTGCAGACTACACTTCCGGTGCTCTCACAGCGTCTTTTTAAACTCCAGGGGTCAATAATGCAGTATTTTTCCTGTGGAATCATTTATTTACTGACTCTCCAATGAAGTCTGAGACTAAAGAATTCTTAAACTTCTCCGTGTCTCCGTTTTTTCAGTCCAGAACCAAATCTCACTCGGGAATAGAATATGTATTAAATCTCAAATTATTTACAAATATAAATATATTCTCTCAGTAAATTCACTTATCTCTGTCCTATTCATCTGCTCCTGGATGTCAGACAATTCAAATTGCATAAACATGAACCACTTGTAAATCACAAAGGCTTTTTATTGTACAAAAATGGCAGCGAGGTAAATATTCCTCATCTGAGCGTCCCATGTAATTTACAAGCAGGAGTGGTGTGTGCCATCAAGTCCTTAGTCTCACTTATTTCCGCTGAGTGGATTTATATTTCTTTCCCTTATGCTATTTAAGGGAGTAGCCATTCATGAATATAAGTTATCTAAATAATCAAGTAGAAATAGCAGGGAAGATAACACCAAATAGTCCTGTAGTGCTAGGAAATAGATTATAACGATTTATGGGAGGAATCGGATTAGAAAATACTGGCTTTGGAGGATAAAAAAACAAAAACCAAAAAACCAACACATTTCATCTTTGTGACTGATGACATGAAATTGAATCCCAAACTAGAATGCAGATGATGGGTACCAGTTAAAGCATGTTAATGTCATGAGAGTTTAATAAGGCAAAGAGACTATAAATCAGTGGACTGCTGGCATGGGATCTTTGCAGTGTAAATATTCCAAGTGCCATATGGGGAGAAGCATGCACAACCGAGTTATCTCCTGGGGTTAGCTGTCTGTAAGCGTCTCCTCTGTGCTCCATTTTACACATACTTTATTACTTAGCTGCCTAACACTGCAATCAAGCCAGTAGCTTTCCAGGTGAGAGGCTAAAATTCCTAAACTTGCACAAATTCTTCTTAACCAAGCTTGACGGTGAAAAGCATGGAGGTGTTCAGAAGACACACATGTGGCCAGAAGGATAACAATGTGATGTTTTCCAATCCTAACATCAATTGGATTCTGGTTTGCTCAGTGGCATTTACAGGTTTAAAAATCTTAAAACAAAAGCACACCAAGCATGAATTAAAAATCGCATAAGTTGTCTGTATTTTGGTTTGGCGGGATTCGTTTTAAATTGATAGATGTTGGTAAATGTCAATTTCAGCTGACACTGAAATCAACACAAAAAAAGCATCCATCAGTAATAGCATGAGTGCAGCCTGCCCCTCCCCCCCCGCACGCTGCACCTATAGGGATCCAATGTCACCGGCCTTTTGGCAGCGCAGTCCTGGGAGTGAGCGAGCAGGGCCATGACAGCAGAGCTGCAGAGGGCTTCCTGCATGGTGACACTGGATCACTGCAGGAGCAAGGTGTGGGGGAGGCTGCGGTCCTAGCAGGCGAGCATAGTGCTGGAACTAGAGGTGCTGAGGGTGCTGCAGCACCCCCTGGCTTGAAGTGGTTTCCATCATACGCAGGGGTTACAGTTTGGTTCAATGGCTCTCAGCACCCGCACTGTACAAATTGTTCCAGCGCCCCTGCAGGGCAGAGCAGAGACTCCCACCAGGCCTGTGAGGGATGAGTCCCCAGCTGTGGGGGAGGTCACCCTGCTGCTGAAAGGCTCCTGCCCAGGGACAAAACCATTCAGTAGCAGGGTGGCCTCCGCTGTGGCTGGGGGCTTTCCTTCCTCCGTGCCATCCTGATCAAGGGTCCTGCACCACTCTGCCCGCTCTGCCCTCCCAGGCTCGCCGCTTTCTCCACACCTTGCACATGCAGGGATCGGGTGTCACCGGCCTGTGACCACATGGGGAATCCTCTGCAGCTCTGCTGTCATGGCCCCACTCACTCACCCACCAGCCAGGTGTGTGGGAACTGTTCAGCAGTGGGGTAGCCTCCCCAGAAGCCAGGGGCTCATCCTCCTCTATGTAGTCCTGATCAAGTAGGATCTGCTCCAGGTCAGGACCGCAACCTCCTTCGCACCTGTGTTTTGGGCCCCTCAGTGGCACAGGGAGTTCTCTACAGCCCTGCCCCAACCCTACCCATCCCTTAATATCATGCAACAGTAAAAATTTAGAAATAAAAAAAGTGATACTAATAATTGAAATTAAAGAAAAAAATTGGATTCTGACAAGACTATCTATATTTAGTAAAAAAAACCTCTCCCAATTAACAAGGGCTTTCAAGAGCAAATGGAGGTTTGGCTGAAACATGAAACAATGAAGCAACTCTACAAAAATAACAAGATACTAAATTATCCGTAAAGTAAACCTCTTGAAAATAAACAGAGAGTTGTTTTGACGTATCTGGCCAACCTCAGGCCTGTTTAAATGGTTGCAGCTCCAATAAAGATGATGGAACTGTACCAGCTTTCACCAGATCTGACTTTGGCCCCATCACCTTTATGAGTGAAAGGCTTCCAAGTTCAAAGGGAGTCTAATACATCTCCACATCTGACTCAGATAATCAGGTAATGAGCCAGTCAGGAGACCCCACCATTAGACAAGGTAAAAACTTGCCTTCTTAGCCAAAAGCCCCAGTGGCTTGGCAAGGCAAACTCATCTGTTCTGTCGACAATCAGGATTTCTAATGTCACACAAGTGTACATTAAAGTCCACTTGCAATGAAGCCAGCAAGCAAAACTGGCTCCTCCTACTCTGCCAAGATAACTCCAACCACAATATAAATATTACCGATAAAGCAGTAATGGCAAGGAGGAACTGTGGAGCGGTCATGTCTGACAAGCTTGCAAAAAAGAAAACAAAAATCAGAACGGTAAAAATATTCTGCATTCAGAGTTATTTATTTATTTATTTATTTTAAGCTGGTGAGGGTTGTAATTAACGCCTGGAGGACATGAGAGGAATCGGAACAAATTTCAGCCCCAGCTTCCCCTGCATGCTGTTAATGGCTATTCTGTCCACTAATGTGCTCCAATTTTACCCACATCGACCACATGTGATACAAGCTGCAGGAAAGCAAGTGAATTTTTAATCATCTCTCTGATGTACAGCATAATTATGGACTTTAATCAGCCAGTAGTTAAACAAAGACTTAGAAAGAAAGAAATATTCCTTAATTACACAACTGCCACTGCTCACAGTGGGAGAGTCTTTGAAATGAGTAACTGGTCTCCATTATCACAGCTACACACATATTCAGACATGTACAAACAGGTTAGATCAATATAGGCCTTTATTTTTTTCTGATCTAGGTGTGTAAGTGTGTGTATGTGCTTATATTACAACGGAGAGCAGTTACTCACATCTGACATGGTCTTGTGTACACATGGGAAGTGCACATCCTTTTCCAATGTCCCCACTCACAGTGAAAATCTTCCACACTCTTTCCATGTCACTTGAAAGATCCGAGCTTTATTCACATACACGTGTCGACAATATCTTGCATCACAACATTAACATTAACAATGGCGTAAAGTATGCGATGCAAGTTTCCCTCCCAGTTGGTAAGTCTCTTTGGCGCCATGTAAAATTGCAACTTTGACTCTTTGAGCCTTACAGTCTTTCTAGATACAAAGTTTACAGCCATGAATGTAAAAGTCTCCCGTGATGCTGCCTCTACCCCCCACCCCGCTCGCCCTGAGTATACAAACTACATGCTTGTTTTCACATCCATAAATGCTAGCAGCACTTTGTTCTGCACCTGTGAAGCCCTGAGGACCTCCCATACATAACAAATAGTCATAATCTTACAAACAACCCCCTGTACCACCAGCCTGCTGTTGAAATTGCTGAGAGCTGTGCCATAGCACATTTACTTCACTTTTAAGGGCATAATCAGCATGGCACAATGGTGAGCTGCCATTTGTGAAATGCCCCAGAGTTTATTACCCAAGTTTGGAACAAGAAAGATACAAAATCAGAAAAACAGCAAGAGAGTATCACTTAGAACAAAGGGATGATCAACCGAGAGAGCTCAAAAATGTGCTACGTCTTAGAATGATTTAGGTCGGAGCATGCTTTTGTAAGAGATGAAACACAAGTGCTCTGTTTTCAGCGGCTGCAGTTCTTTGCACAGTACAGCTGCTGTCGGCTGGACTTCCTTCCCTCTCCATGCATTGCTTAGCAAAGCAGCCTTATATTCGTGTCAATAGTGAGGGACATTGAATTCCTCATATCAGACACTGGATCCACACCAACAACTTAATGTAACACTCCAAATGGTGTGACATATGAGCTTGGTAAGAATTGATCAAGAAAAGATGCTTAACGTTGGAGTATATTAGAGGCTAAAAAAAAAAAAAAAAAAAAAAAAAAAAAAAACCAACCCCAACATCCAAAACAACCCAAGAGGACAATTTCCTGTGATTGCCCTGGAATGACATTGACTTCAATATGAAGGTGCTGAAATACTAGTCTCCTTCCTCCTTTCCCTTTATCCTACAGATCCAGCAGTAATGACACATCAATGTCTCCAATAAAAGGCTGGTTTAAAATGGAGCGCAGGGACATGCCAATGATTTCGAATTCCCCTTTAATGGGTTTTTCCCCCCCATGAGGAAAATGTCACTTGATGCAACTGGGAATGGGGGAAATGAACTAAACGAGGGGGTTTTGTTTTCTGTTACCTGACTGAACTGCTCCCAGGAGTTGATCCAGGTCCAGTAGTGAGCCTTGTAAAGCCCAAGTCTTACTGCCATCATCTCGTTGCCACGGTAATAGAATATCGGCCTGACAGGGAAGCAGAAGGGGGAGGGGAAGTGCAGCTGCATGAGAAATGCAATGTGCCTAAACAAACGCTTGGGCAGGCACACTGATAAGGGAGACAAACACTTTAATGGAGTCTGACTTCCGATTCAGCTATCAGTCAGGAACAGGCTGCCTTCTCAGAGTCTCCACTGCAAGGTTTTCAATTAACATTTTTTAAAGTGTTCATCAAGTTGAGAGCTCACATTGCACAAGAATGAAACATTATACAACTGGGCTGCCAGTGACTGTTAATCCTTGAACTATCAGCCCCTGGAATTTTCTATAGAGCGTGACGATTTAAACACCAAATGTCTTAGAAGAGTGGGGTGTGTGATGGGGATTCACAGAACATGTGATGCTTGGTCTCCTGTTTATGGCTGGGGACAGCTAGAGAGCACCAGACTGCCAGCTGTTACTGTCACACAGGCTGATTAGCCAGAGAAGGGGGAAAACGGTATTAAAGACGCATTCTGCTTTCCAGTGCCATCTCAGAATGCACCCGAATCACAAATGCTAGCACTCCAACATGCTTTAGATTCCACCCCCATCAATTTCTCAAAAAGCCTTCCCATTAAGTTGGCCTAATGCAATTCTGGGTGCTGCCTTTTCTCAAACCCCCATGCTTCTCAATTTAGGGAGCACACTGGGGATATATTTGGAAAATATATTCTATTCAGACTAGCTAATGGCCTGTGTCCCCCTTTCAAAAAATGTTGTGGCGAGCTCAGCACTGTCCCCCCTTTTCCCTTTGGTTTCACCGACAAAGCACTCTGTTGCTCTTGGAATGGAAGGTAAAACCAGACCACTCCATTTCTGCAGAACTGAAGCATCTATAGAGGGCGGACTCTGTTGGCAGAGTTCCTCATGCAAGGACTCCAGCTTGGTCAGCTTTTTCCAGTAGTTATAGACTGCTACACAAAGTCAGAAAGTTCATCATCATCAGTTCTGAATCTGCAGCTTTGGTTTGGACTCAGAATTCCTATTTTGCAAGAACTGTCTGGTTCTATGGTGCCACCTTGAAGACCATATCTTCATGGTAAGAGAAGGTTAAAAATCTCCCTGACTGAAGCACAGGAGTGGTCTTAGATCCCTTCTGGTTTGAGAATGAACTACAGTCTCCATCACTCCCTGCACAAACGATGAGTATTTAATGAGGAGCTCTTTGTATTTATGAGGAGCTTGTGAACAAAGGGAAAAACAGGGCCCATTCCTTTTAGTCCACTCTGTATACACCAAAAACTCCTAAGGGATAATGAGAGTGAAGGGGGTAGCAAGAATGCAGAACGGGGTCCAAAATGTTCCCACCAGTGAAAGAAAAGGACTCACTCATCCTGTTCTCACTCACCCATAACACTCATTCCTCAAGGAGCTTTCTTTAGTTGGGGGTGTTTGTATAAGATCTTTTGTTTTAAATAATCTTTTCCATCCCCACATCATCTTTACTGTTCCTGCTTTCTTAGCGAAAAAGGGTGTTAAAACCTAACCCACTGGAAAAAAATATGAATGGAGTTTTTGGCTTTGGAAGACCTGACCTGGTTCACCTGGTGCACTGAAGTGACAATTATTGTAGTGCAAGGGGCAGAGTAATAAAACATTTGCCTCTCCAATGAAAAAACTCTTATGTCAATAAAGAACCTCTTCAACCTTAAAGAAATAAAGTAATGCTAATTGCAAACATTTCACAGCACTCACAGATCCAGTAACGCCCGAAATTAGACACGAGGTGAATCATCTGCAGTGCTATGCAGGTGCTTTCTACCCTAATGGGCACAAAAATAGCTTTTCTGACCTAAGGTTCAAAGTCAACACAGAAGAGAACACAGATGAATCCTGCAAGTGTCCCGGTGACTTTTCTCATGCTCTCCCTTACTTATGGAACATCCTCTCTACTTTGATTTGTCAGGCTGCTTCCCTCTGCTCAATTATACCATTCCTGGAAATACTCCCAGTTCTACATTGCCCAGGAAAGGAAGTCAAGAATGTTCACTGTCTAATCTTGTCTTGTTTTAACACCCATCCCCTACCTCACTGCTGCTCGTTATGCCAGCTCTTCAAGTCAAGTCTAAAATTTGGGCCCAACCGTGAAAAAGGATCCACACAAGCAGACCCAGAGGAGCAAGTGGGGTTTCAGAGAAGTCCCTTTCCAGGGTCAAGGCCTTTGACTGTATACTCTTTCAGGCAGTGGCTGTGTTCTGTGAAGGACCCAGACACTCTTGGTTGCTACACAGTAATAAATAATTAAACCTCCTTTCCCTAACCAGGTTAGAGTTCACGGAATTTATCCTCACTGTGACCTTATGCTGTTCCAGGGATCTGTGCTAATCCCTCGACAACTGAATGTGCCCAGGGAATCCATTTCCTGGCAATATGCTGAGTTTCAAGCAATCCCACCTCGCTAGCTCCAGCACATAATTAGCACAGAAAGTAAATTTCTGTTGCTCACCCCAATTCAGCCACCAGGAACACAAAGTGTACGAGGCCAGTTTCTAAAGTAATAATAGTTTTTAAGAAGAGATTTTTAAAATGAGCAAATGAGTTCTGCCCCCCTCCAATAACCGCGAGGGAGGAGCTGTGAGCTCCGTGCTCATAACTAACCTGTCAATTAGCTTGCCCTGCAGGATGACAGGAGAAAGGTCAATACCGTCAATCTGTCTGTCACTGGGAGGCTGCAATCCCGCTAGGGAGAGGCTGGTGGTGAAGAGATCCATCACATTACCCAGCTGATGACTCACCTGAAATCGACAAGACAACGAAGAGCATTTGCACAGACTTTCCATACAAATTCGAGCAGACGAGGCTGCCTGCCTCTGCTACAAAAGAGCTGCTTTCTCAATCCCATTCCTTTTTTGCAGCTCTCAAAATTTCTCACTTGGGGCTTGCTCCTGCTCATACCAGAGTCACATGCAAAGTCCCCATTAGCTTCTAGAGGGCTGAATCAGGACCTTCCTCCTTTCATGTTGTTTTTTATGGAATTTTTTTTTAAACCTTTCCCTTTACTTCACCCACTTTCCATTCATTCATTCATACTTTGTGGTGCTTAGGGCCCCCTGGTGTGCATAGGCAAATTATTACTCATTCGGAGATTGAAAAAATCAGTATTCCATACAAAGTTCCCCTTGATTTATTCCATCCATTGGCCCTCTCCAGAGCCCTGTATTGGCAGGGGTGAGCTCCCAGCAAGTACAGAAGTGGGTGGATGGGGAGTGATCTTCAGGGCCCAATGACCTTGTCTACAAACCGTTTTCAACAATTCTAGAATGGTAAATCTGAAAAATTTTAGAATATTTTTATCAGGGAGGAAAAACCACCATTTTTTGGCTTTAGTGGTTTAAGAGGTTTTTAAATTTAACTGGCAGCCATATTTATAATTCCTTCTGTCTTAATTATTTCTGTTTTAAAAACAAGCATCCCACACAGTATTTGTTTCCACCGATTACCTTCTGACTGATTTACACACACACACACACACACACACACACACACACACACACACTCTTTCTGTGCTATGCTACTATGCTAGGAGACTATCATCTGCCTTGGGATGGGGAATTAACCAACATTACACAAATTTGAGGCCGATATCTTCAGTCTAGTGAGAGAGTATGAGCGCTTTGCGACAAGATGCATCAGTACCAGATGTGACCCAACAGAACCTTCCCAGGCATACCGCAAACTCGGAAACAAAGAGCCATGTGACCCAATTCAACATACTTATACAGTGGAGAAAAACCATTTTCTTTCTTTTCCATCCAAGGCAGATTCTCATGTTCTACCAATATACCGAGGATACCAATTTATCTGTCATAACATCATAACCATCAAAGCCTGCCTTATCCATGAATCTTCCTGCTAATAAGTAATGGATCTCCATTTACTAAACTGACTCTAAAAGAGTATTTAAATACCGGAGCAAATTATGATAAAAGAGGAACTCTGCAACATATCAGCTCAGTTGTTTTAGTTTCTTCAGCCCTATTAAGGGGAACAAACTATTTTCTGAATTACTAAACCTCTTGCTCTAAGTGGCTAGATGGCCAATAGGTTGAAAAAGTGAACATCTAAGGATTTAAGCGGGGAATTGAAAAATATTTCTGAAAATTACAGTATTTTCCTCTTTCCAAAAACAACAGGCTGCATGCTGTGCTTGCACTATTGGGATGGATTAAGTGTTTAACATTGCAATGTCACTCTGCTGGATTACAGTCATTTCAATTCTTAACCATTTGAATTCATCACAAAACACTGACAAGAGCATTTAATACTGAGGAAGGATATGGGCAAAACTTCCCCTGTTCCCATGCAGGAGAAACAGAATGCAAAGCAGCAAGCATAGAGAGGGCCTAATCCTGGAAACCTTTATTTATGAAGTATCAGAGGAGTAGCTGTGTTAGTCTGAATCTGTAAAAAGCAACAGAGGGTCCTGTGGCACCTTTGAGACTAACAGAAGTATTGGGAGCATAAGCTTTCGTGGGTAAGAACCTCACTTCTTCAGATGCTTCATCTGAAGAAGTGAGGTTCTTACCCACGAAAGCTTATGCTCCCAATACTTCTGTTAGTCTCAAAGGTGCCACAGGACCCTCTGTTGCTTTATTTATGAAAATAGCCTTTAGTCAGTAGAGTAATCTGACTGAAATTACTGGGATTACTGGCATGTGAAAGGTTGCGTAGGATCAGGCCCATAGTTTGATTCAGAGCTTTTGCTGCACTGAGGTACTTTGGAAGAGGCTAGGATCAGCCTGTTTTTGTGGGCAATAAGGATGGGAAGGGGTTAAATCACAGGACCTGAAATATTAAACGGTTCTCCACATGAGCAACACAAGAGGCAGGTATGTACACGAACTCTTCTAAAGGTTCATCTCCTCATTTGGAGGAGAGGATGGAGGGAAACTGCTTGCAACTTTCTCTGCTACACAACCTCTGAGAAGGAACTGGAACAGTCCCATTTTACAGTGAAACTGGACGTACTGTTTTAGTTTTATAATGTGCACTGGTACTGGGAGATCCATATTTTCTCCCTTCAAAACAAATCAAACCAAATCTACATACACTGCACCAAATCCTGCAGTCCTTACCCAGGCAAACCTCCCATTGCCTTCCACCCCAACAACTAAGTCAGACACCAATGAGACTGCGGCTCACTGCAAATACATAATGGTTACACACACGCTCCCTGTTCCTTTGCAAGAACGACAGACGCGCCTTTTTATTGCTGATTCAAACACTAACAAAAATGCTGTTGTGTAGCTTCAGATACAGAGATCTGGGGAGGGGTCAGGCCCCACTGACCCCATTTTGATGGGACCTAGATGTTGCTGCTGATGCTCCTTACGCTCTACTGTCTCCACACTGCTCTCTTTGGGTACGCCTACCTACACTGCAAAAAATAAACATCACATTAAAAAGGATCCACAACAGTGTGTCTCAGAACAACTGACTTAGGCTCATGCTACAGGACTAAAAATAGCAGGGCAGACATTCCTGCTTGGGTTGGAGTCCGGGCTCTAAGACCCATCCCCTTCTCCAAGCTAGCATGAGTCTGTCCACTAGGGCTGGGAGGCTCACCCCCAGCTGCAGTGTAGACATACCCTTAGATTGTCGGCTCCTTAGAGCAAGGATCTTGCCTTGTGTGTGTGTTTTGTAAAGGGCTGTGCACACGTTAAGCGTGCACAGACATTAAATAATAACAATGTTATCCTCCTTCAAAGAAGCTATCACATCCATTCCTGACAAAGGTGGACAACTTCACACACCATGAGGTGCTGAGTCTCGTATGCTCGCCCCCTGCTCCTTACCCTTTGCACGTCGCAGGCATTGTGAGGTTGGAGAAATGCCATGTGAAGGATTTGAGAGATTAATAAAGGGGATATTTGGCACATGATATAGTTATTAACATGCCTGCTCTCCATGTACTCCTGCTGCAGCAGGAATGAACAGGATAGCTAGCATGTAAGACTTTTTGTAATTAGGCCTTTCACAGTTTATAAGGCAAATCCAAAAAAAAATCACTTTTCATGTCGCCACTCAATCCTGTCACCTAAATCTTTTGGCTAACAGACTGCAAGAAGCAATAGCCAAGCTGAGACGTACTATCTAATTTATACACTGTGACAGTCCTCTGGGGCCACCACTGACTTCTTGTACTGGCCTTTATTAAACATAACCAGATGTAGATGGCTCCCTTTAATCATTCAATTACGTTTCTGGTCTCAGACAACATTCTTCCGTGAAGCAGAGAAAACTTCTTAAGGAAATTAAACGCCAGTGCCACAGCCACTTGGATTTATCTGTGCTCTGCAGCACCGTGAAGAGAGAAAAAAATAAAAAAGGTTAATATTTATAAAACTTTGAAGTATTTTCAGGGAATTTTTTTTAAATTACCATTTTCTCCTGTCAACAGCACTCTCATTCTAGTTGCCTCTTCCATTTTTTCTTAAGAAAAATAAAAATCCAGAGAGAGTAACAGCCCAGAGAAAATAAATAACAGATAAAAGAAGAGCGAGATCAGATATTCCTCGTATCAGTGAGGAACAGCTGGCATTACGCACGTAAGAAGGGCTCCCCCCCCCCTTTTTTTTTTTAAATAAACTCTCAGTGAACACATAACGTCTTTAAGAAAATGAAATCCTTTTGCTGTGGGCCACGTTGCGGGAAGAAATAGTCACCACTGCTGTTATCAGTGCTTTCAAGCTTTAACTCTGAATCAAAGGCGACAATTAATAAAGTCGCCCCCGCCAGGAAAGGAAAGGAGAAAAGCTAAATATTTGAAACTGGGTGAACAAATGTCAGGGTGTTTTTAAATAAAATCCTTTTACAGTTATCACAGCGAGCAGACCTGATATCCCTGTCTAATTCAATTTCAATTTGCGCCCCATGGGAGATAGTGAAGAAAAGGTTGCAATGCTGTCTTTGGGTTGATATGTTCTTTTCTCCTTCAGGGAGCAGGAACTGGGGAGGGAAGGGGAGGAGACACGCAGAAAGAGAGAAGGAGAAGATTCAAATACCAGCAGAATATGAATTTCTTTCAGCTAGATCTTTCCAGAAGGCAGACGTGATGCAGGGAATGTTTAAATGTTGACTTGTTATGAATTCACCTGGAAAATGGAGAGGGGGAGGAAGCTACAGAAAGGGTGTTTGTGTGTGAATAAACATGCCAAAACGGGGGGCCAAAAGGAACTGAATTTTGATGCCAACACCAGCAGCAGCCTCCTGTGGCAAGACCCCCACCGAGCCCCAAACTGGTTACCTATAGCGCTACTGATGTTCCTATTAGAACTGTCCACTTGATTTCCTTTATAATTTCTACTCAACATTCCTTTTATTTGAAATAAAGAAATACACCCACTAAAAAAAAAGAAGCTACAAGTCAGTAAGATTGTCAGCATAAGAACATAATGGCCATACTGGGGCAAACCAATGGTTCACCTAGCCCAGTATCCTGTCTTCTGACAGTGGTCAATGCCAGGTGCTTCAGAGACAATGACCAGAACAGGCAATCATTGAATGATCCATCCGCTATTGTCCACTCCCAGCTTCTGTCAATCAGAGACTAAGGACACTAAGAGCATGTGTTTGCATCCCTGGGCATGTTGGCTAATAGATATTAATGGATCTATCCTCCATGAACTTACCCAATTCTTTTTTGAATTCTGTTATAGTTCTGGCCTTCACAATATCCCCTGGCAAAGAGTTCCACAGGTTGACTGTGCGTTGTGTAAAGAAATACTTCCCTATGTTTCTCTTAAACCTGCTGCCTATTAATTTCATTGGGTGATCCCTCTTATGTTATGTAAAGGAGTAAATAATACTTCCCTATTCACTTTCTCCACAGCAGTCATGATTTTATAGACCTCTGTCATATCCCCTCTTAGTCATCTCTTTTCCAAGCTGAAAAGTCCAAGGCTTTTTAATCTCGCCTCATACAGCAGCTGTTCCATACCCTTCATCATTTTTGTTGCCCTTCTCTGTACTTTTTCCAATTCTAATATATTATTTTTGAGATGGGGTGACCACAACTGCATGCAGTAATGAAGGTGTAGGCATATCATGGATTTATATAGTGGCATTATGATGTTTTCTGTCTTATTATCTATCCCTTTCTTAATGGTTCCTAACATTGTTAGCTTCTTTGACAGCTGCTGCACCTTGAGCGCATGTTTTCAGAGAACTATCAACAATGACTCCAAGATCTTTTCTTGAGTGGTAACAGCTCATTTATATCCCATCATTTTGAATGTATAGTCAGGATTATGTTTTCTAATGTGCATTATTCTGCATTTATCAAATTTCTGACCCTCAACAAGGAGGCATGACCCTTCCAGAGAATGCTTTAACTCCAGTAGTTTGGTGGGGCTGAGCAACCGAATGGCGCAGGCAACAGGATAAGGAAACTTTCAACAGCAGGTTACTGCTTTGAATGTGGCCTCGGTCAACAGTAACCAAAAGTTGTCACCATTTGATAGATGTTTGGTCATCGCTAGGAGACAGTTTGTGGGTTCACTCCAATTCCTGGTGGACTTGTGTCCATTGTAAAAGCAGTATTACTAGCGGGCAAAGTTCCCGACTGATATAGCAGAGAATTCAATGACTACATGGGCACTAACACTGAATTAACCTCTGACTCCTCCCTCCTGGTCAGGTTGGGAAGGTAAAATCTTCAACATACGATATGTAAAATAGACAAAAAACTGTAGAAGGGAGCTCTCCACCGACTATGTCTAGAAAAGGCAATTATTGAGAAATAACTATGCACTATAAAAACTATACATGCGACTGTAACACTAGAAGGCAATGGCAGAGTTGCACTACCCAAAAACCTGAAGCAATGCTGTACTTCTCACCTGAGGACAGTGCTGCGGTGGGCATCAGACTGCAGGAGCCTTGATTGCAAGAATACAAGCATAGAAGACCTATCAATATCTGTTATTACGTATTTATTTACGGATCTCACCGATACTAGTACATCCACAACACAGAGTGAAGAAGGACATTATGGACCACAGGTTTGAAAAGCAGTCTGAGCCCAATGGGAATTGTGGGAGCACAACTCCTCTCAGGATTAGACCTCTATATGTGTAACCATTTGGTGGCCAGTTTCCTGAAATGGGGCTAAATCAAGCAAGGAATTAAGCATATGCCTAAAGTGAAGCATATACTTCAGTGTTATTAAAGTCAATGAAGGCAGATCTGTCAATGGAGCTATGCCAATTTACATCAGGTGAGAATCTGCCTAATAAGAAAACTTAAGCATGTGCTTAAAGTTAATCATATACGTAAGAGCTTTTCTAAATAGAGGTAGCTTGCCTTTGTGTGTGTACCCATGGCAGTATGGCACCTCAATTGGGTGTGCCAATGTGTTAACCATACATAAATGATTGATCATACAAATTTAGGTTAAACTTTCAGTTGTTTCTAAAAGAGCAAGCAATTCACCACAAACTACCACATTGAGCTCCAATCTGTGGCAAACATTTCTTACCATCACATAAAATAGCTAGCTACACTGCATGTACAAGATTACTGTTGTTAAGTTATTGCTAAAAACATTTCCTTGCCTTTGTTCTTAATTATACCTTAGAGTTATTTTTTCATATCTAATGTACCTGTCCCCATTAATGATGGCTCTTTACTTTAGGCACTTTACTCAAATTTGTACATACAAACCAAAACAGTCAGTTTCAATTTTGTGTTCTCATGCACTAGTCCAAGGTTACTTATGCTTGGCTTGCAAGGACTTCATGGGAATGTTTAAATTCAAACAATAAACTGTTTTCATTTCAAATGTTAAAGAATCATAAAAACATTCCTATTAGGTTTCGTAAAACCTTTAAAAATGACAAACTCAAATTGCCCTTGTGCTCCAAATTTTAGGCCAAATCTGACAGTGGCCCTCTAAATATGTTCTATAAATTATCTTTATCTGATTTAATGGATTTACAACATTGAAAAGGAATGTAAATTAGAAAAATAAATGTTTTATAAATATTTTGCGATCTTGGGCACAGTGTCGAGTTGATGAAGTATCACTTCTTTCTGAATAAAAGACATCTACAAAGGGGAGGGAATGTATATTATTTAACAGGAATCCTGCCTCCTGGAGAGCTGATTAAATCTTTCTTTAATGAGTATTGGGACAATTTCCTGCACATGCTGGTATGGCCACCTGAGGATTATTTTAGAATGAGCATCATTTTAATCTCTGTGCAGGCAAGAAATAGCAACATTCTGGTACACAGACCTACCTCCCTGAGTGAAACTGCTATCTAGCCACAAAAAACAGGAGTGTCAGGTTTAAAATCACTCGATGCTGCAGGACACGCAGAATACATCCAGAAAGCATGTTCCTCCACTGCAGCAGGACACACAGTAACAGGAATGTCCTTGCATTCCATTTGATCGCATTGATAAAAATGCTGGGGATACAGACGTATGATCCAACAAAAGTGAAGGGGTTAAACAGACCAGGAAAACAAAAAGGTATCTGCTGGCTAAAGTCAAACCCCTTAGTGGTCATAAAAAATCCAATCATGTGCATTCACGGTATAAGATTGCAATAATGTAATTAACTGATCTTACTGTATATACATCAACCAATTCTTTACTTAATCAGATCCCAGGTTTTGACACAGTGATTCCATTGAGAATGTGCTAAAAGCCCTGAACCAAAGACCATTGAAGCCAATGGGACTCCTTCCATTGACTTCAGTTGGCACTGAATTGGGCCTAAAATTGTTAAGGCCAGATACTTACGTGTCCTGCAGGTATCTGGCCTGGCCACCAAGCAATAGCTGGCTCCCTCATCCCACCTTCAAAAGTGGTTTGTTTACCACACAGAAAGCGACCATTGCTACCTCCTATAGGAAAGAAAATTGATAAACACTATGATGTTTTTCCTGTGGATGCTTGTGAAGGTCTTTTCAGCAGGAGAGAAACTGACTGATTAGTAGACTAGCTAGGGAGTGCTATCAAATGCATAAAGGAAACAAACAAAACAAAACAAAACAAAAATTTTTTGTTAACTTCTTTCATTTATAGGAATCTTAAATGTTTCTTGTGAGTGAAGGAGGTAAAAATTGATCACACATTGAATGAGTCAACAATGGGACAGAGGTGCAAAAAAGGCCAATATCATTCTGGCGTGTATTAACAGGAGTGTCAGATCTAAGATATGAGCAGTAACTGTCTTGCTCTACTCGACACTGGTAAGGCCTCAGCTGGAGTCCTGTGTCCAGTTCTGGGTGCCACCTTTTTAGAAAGACCTGGACAAACTGGAGAGAGTCCGAAGGAGAGCAACAAAAATGATAAAGGATCTAGAAAACCTGACCTATGAGGAAAGGTTAAAAAAACTGGGTATGTTTAGTCTTGGGAAAAGACTGAGGGGAGACCTGATACGTCTTCAGATACATTATGGGCTCTTACAAAGAGGACAATGATCAACTGTTATCCACATCCACTGAAGGCAGTGCAGCAAGGGAGATTTAGGTTAGATATTAGGAAAAACTTTCTAACTGTAAGAATAGTTAAGCACTGGAACAGGTGAGCAAGTCAGGCTGTGGAAACCGCATCATTGGAGGTTTTTAAGAACAGGTTAGACAAACACCTGTCAGGGATGGTCTAGATCAGTGGTCTCCAACCTTTTTATGCCCAAGATCACTTTTTGAATTTAAGGGCAATCCAGGATCTACCCCACTCCTTCCCCAAAGCCCTGCCCCTTCCTCGAAGCCCCGCTCTGCTCACTCCATCCCCCCACAACCTCCGTCACTTGCTCTCCCCGACCCTCACTCACTTTCACCGGGCTGGGGCAGGGGGTTGGGGTTCGGGAGGGAATGCAGGCTCTGGGCTGGGGAAGAGGGGTTTGCAGTATGGGACGGGGTTCCGGGCTGAACCTGGGGCAAGGGGTTGGGGTGCACAAGGGGGCAAGCTCTGGGAGGGAGATTGGGTGCAGGAGGGGGCTCCAGGCTAGAGCAGAGTGTTGGGATGCGGGGGGCGGGGTACAGGGTGCTGGCTCTGGGCAGGGAGTTGGGGTGCAGGAGGGGGTATGGGGTGCTTGCTCCAGGAGGGGGTTCAGGGTGTGTGCTCCAGCTGGGCGGCACTTACCTCGGGCGGCTCCTGGTCAGCAGTGCAGCAGGGCTAAGGCAGGCTCCTTACCTGCCCCAGCCCCGTGCCGCTCCCAGAAGGGGCAAATGCGCCCCTGTGGCTCCTGGGGCGGGGGGGGCACCTGGCTCCGTGAGCTGCCCCTCTCTGCAGGCATCACCCCCTCAGCTCCCATTGGCCACAGTTCCCCGTTCCCAGCCAATGGGAGCTGTGGGGGAAGTGCTTGCAGGCAGGAGCAGCACGCAGAGACCTTTGCCCCCTCTCTTCCCCCAGGGCTGTGGGGGGGTGTTGGTCGCTTCTGCGAGTGGTGTGGGGCCAGGCAGGCAGGGAGCCGGACTTAGCAGCAGCCCCGCTGCATGAGCAGAGATTGCGATTGACTGGGAGAGTCTCCAGGATCGACCAGTCGATGGCCATCGATCGGTTGGTGACCACTGGTCTAGGTAAACTTTGGTGCTGCTTCTGCACAGGTGGGCGGGCTCAAGAACCTCTCGAGTCCTTCCGGTCCTACATTTCTATGATTCGATGAACGTTTTCAGATTGAAATGTGATTTTCTAGGGTCCTTTTAAGATACGAGTTTCATTGGATATAGACATGACGACGACAAAAGTGAGATTACATTTTATTTCCCCAGGAAAGCTCGGCTCAGAGACGGTTTGCATGGAAGGTCCCCACTTTTTATGCAGCCTTACAGCTGCACTGACCGAGGAACAGCCAGGAAAGTCATGTGATTTGCCCAAGGCCACACAGATTCAGTGGCTCAGCTAAGGTTAGAACTCAGGAGCCTCCCATCTTGTGGCCTGATAATCACAAGACTACCTGACCTCCAAAGGGGGGGAAATCAAATCAATCTGCTCAAGAATAGAAGCTTGAAAACAAGAGAAAAACTGAGAAGTGCAGCAAAGCTGTCCATGGCAGGGAACGTTTATTCTCCTTGACATCGTTTCATAAAGCTAAACGCATTGGGACTCCTGGATCTTTTATAATGATCCAGAAAACTCAGATATGCATTCGATAATGGCCCTCGAATTTGTCTTCTTAATTAACTAATACAGGAGACTTAGCAGTTCCCTGTGTATGTCACTTCTGCACACACAGTATCAACAACAGATTAAGAGAGAAGGTGGGAGCAAGTATACAGGCGGTAGGAAGCTAATGTACTGCTTTTAAGAGTAAAATAAAAAAATATACCCATCAGCATCGGGGCACAGTACAGAATGCACATGTGCTTGTCTAAATATGAGTGTGCCCCGGTGAGCAACTAACACAAGCATGGACTGGAGGCAGAACTCTAGTTCTGAACACTCCCGAACTTTGAGGCTTCTCTTATCTATATAAGGGACCAAACCAAAACCTCAGATGTCTTTGTCTTCAGACTCTGAGAGTATTTGGATCTGGACCCGAACTTCATAGCTGAGGTCCAGCTCTGTTCGTTAGACACTTGCCTTGTTTAGGTGCTGAAATAAGAGCAGCTCCATTATCAGATGTGAAAAACACAAACGTGTTCTCACTGATGCCCAGGTTTTGAAGGGATTTTAGGATTTTCCCAATGCTGTCATCAATTTCTCGCACTGCATCACCATACCTGAGATAGTAGAGATTACAAACATGCAAGCCAGTAAAGGAGGAGAAATAGTTTAAACCAGGTAGTCTTACAGAACATAGAGCACTCCATTAAAGCCCACAAGAATACTGAATTAATTGTGCTGAAGAGGGAAATAATTCACCTACACATCAGGTACCATAATAGAAGTTTACCAGTGTCACTTCGTAACTTATGTCTCTTTTATCTGCAGAAAGCAGCCTCTCTCGGATATTCAGACTCTCCAATTTGCTAAGATCTGAACATTCTTGGACAGAGACCAGCAATTGAGATAAATGAAGCCAAGTATAAGCAGAGGCCACTTTTGCCATGAACGGAGGCTAATCAAGTAATTTGGATTATAGATGCTAGTTTGAAACTGTGATCTTAAAAGCAAGGTCCATTATATCTATAGAGCTCTCCTTCCCCCACTGTAAATTGCATTTTCCATGATGTGGAGCCTGTTGGCTGTTCTGATTTACAGGCTTTTAAGCCAGGCTAATCAAACTATGTCAACAGACTAACAAAAGCACCCATTCCACAGAACAGCGTTTCATTACTCACACGGTGGGCCAGGGAGCTTAGATTTCACCCACATTTGTATCACACCATCTTTATTTTGGTTTACAACAAATATATTAAAGATCAAACTGGACACAGTCTTTTTGGAAAAAAAAAATACTGAAAGGAAATTCCATGCTAGCTAGTATGTGTATTTACACACGCATGCACACACACACTTTTAACAAGTGATCTATGTTACTTCAGTCCAATAAATATTGCTGTGGTTTTCTACCATCACAGTAGGCAGCAGAAATCAAATAGAAGGTGACTTACAACCCTCTCTGGCTAGTGCCCAAGAAACGTTTGGAGGCATAAACAGGAGCATGAGTAGCATCAATAGCCCAATAGAGAAAGAACGGCTGACGACTGGCTTGCTGCCTGCTAATAAAGTCGAGAGCTTCCTGTAAATGACAACAGAAATTAATGTTAACAGGATCATCTTCCGCCATCTAAACCCCTCAACCTAAAGTAACAAAAAAGGGCTGTGGGTTATAAAGCTATATGAGTATAATGTATAAAGAGAATGTATAATACCTGTAAGTAGATCTGAGTTAAGTTTGCTTCCCCTGTCTTCAGATCAATTTTGAAATCTTCATAATATCTTAAAATAAAGCAGAACCAGGAAAAAAAAAATCAATACCTGTGGAACACAGAACCAAAGGGCTGTTCTTCCCTATTATTTATATGGGCAGGTCATTGTTGTTACTCAACAAAAGGACAGAGACTCACCACTTATGTAACCAGCCCTTTCTCAGAAACCAAAAAGAAGTTGATGATGTTTTTTATGTTAGGAGAGACCAGTGCAATTGCGAGGTCAGAAGAAATGGTGGGCTGTCATGATGAAAACATACAAAGGGTTACCGCAAACCGGGAGGGGAGAAATAAAAATGCCTTCACGAGGGGAATGGAATCAGTTTCCAAAAGAGGCACAGCTGGATGAGCACCTCTGGGAGATGGTTTAGAGCAGCAGTGCCCTATTTGTGGTCCATGAGCACATTTCAGCAACATGCAGTTTGTTCTGGGCTCTCCAGCCTGCCACAACCCCTAGCAGCCAACATTCACCCCTGATGTTAGCGGCATCGCTTGTGACAAATGCCTGGTGCAATACCTGGTTTGAATATGTGAACGCTCTGGCACGTAAGGGAATTTTGGGCACCCCCTTGTCCCTTTCTTAAGTGCTCTGGCCTTTGAAGCCTTTCAGCCTTGAGCACCAGAGCATTCCATCATTAAAAAGCAAGATGCCAGATAAAAGCCCAGCACTAAGCAGCTGGGATTTAAGTTCATCTTTTGAGGTCGGAATGAGGATGCCAGGATCCCACCAGGGAACAGCTGAGGAGTTCAGACTAAAATTTAGCACAGATCTAGTGCTTATAATCTTCAAGGTGCTTTAAAAACATTAACAACCCCATAAAACTAGGGCAGTATTAATGTTCCCATTTTACAGATGGGAAAACTGAGACACAATATGAGAGCCAGGCTTAGAACTCAGGAATTTGTTTCTTAGCCCTGTGCTTTAACCATTGGATTGTGCATCTCTCTCAATAAGCAGGTAAGTCTGGGAGTGGGAAAGGAAGCTGGAAGATCTAGCAGGCATTGCCCAGACACAAACGCTCTGAATCCTTCTGGCTGCCAAGATCCTCCTCCATAAACACCTTCCTCCTCCAATGGTAAGTGTCCCATCTCGACTTGCCCTCTCAGCTGCAAAAATCCTCCTACTCCAAGTGACAAATGCTCTAAACCTAACACCGTCCTCCCACAGATACCAAAATCCTCTTGCATGCTCTCCTATAAGAAATCCTCCTCACTTCGGCTCGGCACAAGGGTGGGCAAACTTTTTGGCCTGAGGGCCATGTTAGGGTTCTGAAACTGTATGGAGGGCGGGTGTAGTGTATTAAATTGCTCTCTGTAGGAATGTGCTACTTACGGTGTACTTCTTATGGCTGCCAGTCCTGGTGCTCCCTAAGCAGCACATTCCTACGGGAAGCAATTTAATACTCTCGCAGCCCCGCTGCCCAGAGTGCTGGTGGCACAGCGAGCTGAGGCTGCAGGGGAGGGGGGACAGCAAGGGAGGGACCGGGGGCTAGCCTCCCCAGCCAGGAGCTTAAGGGCCGGGCAGGACAGTCCCATGGGTTGGATGTGGCCTGCGGGCTGAAGTTTGCCCACCTCTGGCTTAGCATGATTGCAAACAGTCACCTGGGCCTTACACTGCTCCCAGTCAGCCATCTCTGGTCTAGGGACAAAAGTCCTGAGCAAACAGAATGGGGGTGGGAAGGGAGCAGAAATACATCCCCTTCAGTGGGTCCCTTTCCCACTTTAACAATTCTAGGATTGCCAATTCACTGCATGTGCTGAAAACGCCGTGTGGTACATGTCAGATGATATTTGAACCAGTTCATCCCTTATGACTGACATTTCCTTCGCTCATGTCCAATAATTCTTGGCATGGTGTGAGGTTTCTGGAGATTGCTGCCCATCCAACCAAGCCACGGTGTTACTGCTGTGTCTGATCCAGGAGTATTTGCCTGCCTCTCCTAACTGAAGACAGCTTGCTGATTGAACACTTGTCTTTCAGTAGACCACAGGACAGCTGAATAAGACCACAGGGAAAGCAAAGAAAACAAGCCGTTGATAACTTCCAAAATATTTTTTTAAATGAGCCATGGAGCAAACAGCTGAATTACCTGCCAATCATTTCCCTGTCCCTATAAACAGGGATGTTTGGGGTGGCTTTGTTATCGTAAGGTCCAAAATGGCAATTAGGGGATCCAAACCATTCATCAAATCCATGCTTCAAGGGGTGGAATTGGGGTCTGTGACCCAGATGCCTAGGAACAAAAGCCACAAAGAGTTCAGGAGTCCATTGCAAAGGAGTAAATACTAATCTTCTCAGAACTATGTAGAAAGAAACATCTTTCAATGACGTTGAAGGAAAACTTCAGTGATTAGTTACAGTCCTCTAGATAGCCAAATAAATAATGACTAGACAAAAACGTGCATTCAAAGGAGATTATAGAAATCCCTGCCACTGTTCCAGTAGCTCCACTAAGTCATTGTCCAACTTCTCTTCTCTCTAAACACGTCGATTATCTGTGATGATGGTGCCTTGGTGGAGGTGCCCAGAACACACAGCAAAAATACATATAATCATTAATTTAGGGCTTAGGTCTCATTTCTACCAAGGCTCTTCTACACCAGTAAATTGTGTAAAGGGCCCCAAAGTGTGTGTAATTTACAATTACATTTACTTTAAGGCCCTTTATGCCACCAGAGTGATGTAAAGGGGCTTTAGTGTAAATGACAATGAGGCCCTTAAAATGTACATATGAAAGCAACACACACACACACACACACACACACACACACACACAAGCTTCTGTTAACAGCTTTTTTCCTGGATATAAAATTTAAACTTTCCTTCTTTAGCTTCAGGCTACAGCTCCTTTCCTTCCACATCTTCTGGGACTGTGAATAACTCACTTCCTTCATTTGTGAAAGTATTTATAGATGGTCATTCTCTCACTGTCTCAACTGGACACATTTCTAGCTGAACATGCATGTGTCTCTTCAGTCTTTCCTCATAGATCTTTAACCCATGGATATTTCTGTTGCCCTCTTTTGTATTGTCTCTAAAATTTGGGGACCAGAAGTGCACTCATTGGACTAAATTGGTCCCTGGAGTAAACCCGATGAGATCAATGGAATTACACCAGAGACTAATTTAGTCTCACGATTCCTGATCCGGTCACACACTGGCTGTGTAAATTAGAACCACAAATCTCCCTAGTTTTACATGTGGTATCCCCACATCTATGTGCGTGCACCCACACGCGCGCACACACACCACAACAAAAATACCCCTCGCTGTCTTCACAGTGACTAGGGGCATCGAAAACCTGATCTCCAGAGAGATTTTAAAAAGAGGGACAGTTTACAAAGGAGGCGAGTAAGAAGGAATATGAGAAAAGCATACAAAATAAATAAATAATTAACGGGGTAGAGAAGGTAGATTAGACGCTCCTGTTCTCCCTCTCTCATAACACAAAAATGAAGGAAACCAATGAAACCCAAAGTCAGCAAATTCAAAACTGAGCAAGGGGAATACTTTTACCACCCAACACATAGTAAGAACATAAGAACGGCCATACTGGGTCAGACCAAAGGTCCATCTAGCCCCGTATCCTGTCTTCTAACAGCGGTCAATGCCAGGTGCCCCAGAGGGAATGAACAGAACAGGTAATCATCAAGTGATCCATGCCCCGTCGCCCATTCCCAGCTTCCCTGCCCATCTTAGCTAATAGCTATTGATGGACCATTCCTCCATGAATTTATCTAGTTCTTTTTTGAACCCTGTTATACTCTCGGCCTTATCATCATCCTCTAGCAAGGAGTTCCACAGGTTGACTCTGAATTGTGTGAAGAAATAGTTCCTTTTGTTTGTTTTAAACAAATGCCTATTCATTTTATTGGGTGACCCCTATTTCTTGTGTTATGAGGATTAAATAACACTTGCTTATTTACTTTCTCCACACCAGTCATGATTTTACTGACCTCGATCATATTCCCCCTTAGTTGTCTGTTTTCCAAACTGAAAAGTCCAAGTCTTATTAATCTCGCCTCACACGGAAGCTGTTCCAGCTTACCTAATCATTTTTGTTGCTCTTTTCTGTACCTTTTCCAATTCAAATATATCTTTTTTTTGAGCTAGGGCGACCACATCTGCACGCAGTATTCAAGATGTGGGCATACCATGGATTTATATAGACGCAATATGATATTTTCTGTCTTCTGTCAATCCCTTTCTTAATGATTCCCAACATTCTGTTAGCTGCTGCACATTGAGTGGATGTTTTCAGAGAACTATCCATGACTCCAAAATCTCTTTCTTGAGTGGTAACAGCTAAATTAGACCCCATCATTTTATATGTATAGTTAGGATTATGTTTCCAATGTGCATTCCTTTGCATTTATCAACACTGAGCATAATATGACCATGGAACTCACTGCCCCAGGATGTTACTGAGGCCAAGAACCTGGCAAGATTCAAAGAGGGACTGAAGATTTATAAGGATAACATAAAATTCAAAGAGACAAGGTGGGTGAGATAATATATTTTATTGGACCAACTTTTGTTGGTGAGAGAGACAAGCTTTCAAGCTTACGCAGAGCTCTTCTTCAGCTCTGGGAAAAGTGCTCAGAGTAGGGTAACAGATGTCCTGATTTTATAGGGACAGTCCCGATTTTTGGGTGTTTTTCTTCTATAGGCTCCTATTACCCCTCCACCCCCATCCCAATTTTTCACATTTGCTGTCTGGTCACCCTAGCTCAGAGTGTAACTACAGGGTAGAACAGATAAGGAGTTAACACATGTTGCAAGAGACCATTTGAGGTGAAGCGGGTGGTTAACACCTCCACGATCGAAGGACAAAAGGAGGGTTTGTGTGTGTTCCAGATTGTTATAGTGAGCCATAAATCCAGTGTCTTTATTAAACCCATGATTTTTGGTGTCTAGCAGAGTTATGAATTTAAGCTCCCAGGCTTGTCTTTTGAAGGCATTGTGCAGGTTTTCTTTGTTTGCCCAGCCTCTTCATGGGCCACTTTGAGGAAAAATTTCTGGACAAATGCACCACAAAACCAATGATATATCTGAGATACATTAATGAGATTTTCATCCTCTGGACAGACAACTTAAACTCCCTCAAAGATTACCACTACAACTTCAACAACCAGCACCCATCAAACTTTCTCTAGAACATTCCCACACCAGCACCAACTTCCTGGACACCATGATCAACTTCAACAATGGCGCCCTACAGACAACTACATACAAGAAATCCCCAGATCACCACACCTACCTTCACCAATCCAGTAACCAACCCAAACACACCAAGACATCTGTTATGTATAGTCAGGCACTCAGATACCACAGAATATGCCCCGTCGAGAAAGTCCCGGATACGTACCTCAGCACACTTAAAACTACTTTTACCACACAAGGCCACTCCGCCAGAGAAGTAGATCACATCATGGAATGGGCCACCCAAATACTCAAAAAGAACCTGCTTCAATACAGCAACTGCCCCCCCTCCGCCCAACTGCACACTCCTAGTTGTCACTTACCACCCTGCATTGGAACCCATACAGGGTATCATCAAACAACTATAACCCATACTCGATGTGGACCACATGTTGAAAGAAATCTTTCCTGAACTCCCTCTTCTGGCCTTCAAACAACCCCCCAACCCTGCCAAGCTCATCATCAGAGGCAAGCTCCCTACAGACCAGGACACACCACCTCAAAGCACCACCAACCCCTTCCAGAACAACAGATGGAAAACCTGCAGACATATCTCCACCTGTTGCGATGATCAACACCCCCACAACACACCTTTCAAGATCCATGGTTCCCACACATGCGGATCACAACAGATGGTTTCCTCATCCAGTGCACTAAATGTCCCAATAGCATTTACGTGGGTGAAACCAGTCACTATGCTGTCAAATGAACTCACACAGAAAAATGATAAAAGACAAAAACACCCTATCACCTGTGGGCAAACACCTTTTACAGAACGATCACTCCATATCTGACCTCTCAGTCCTCTGCATAAACACCTTCAAAAGATGAGCCTGGAAGCTTTTAAATTCATAACTCTGCTAGATAGCAAAAATTATGGGCTTAATAAAGACACTGGATTTATGTCTCATTTACAACAATCTGGAACCCACAAACCCTCTTTTCTCCTTCAGTTGTTAACTTCACCTTGAATGGCCTCTTGCAACATGTGTTAATTTCTTATCTTTTTCACCTTGTATTTAACTGAGACACTCTGAGCATCTTTCCCAGCGTTGAAGAGTTCTGCGTAAGCTCAAAAGCTTGTGTCTCTCACCAACAGAAGTTGGTCCAATAAAAGGCCTTATTGAAATTCCGGGAGGCGGAGGGGTGCAACCTTTGGGGAGGAGTCGCAGGACTCAGGACTCAACTGAATATGGGGGACAGCTAAGAAATAACAGAGCAGGGAGTGGAGGTCACAGGTTCAAAACTAGGGACCCAGAAGGGGACATCAAGCAGAGAACCCCGGACAACACCCACTGCTCCTCAAAGCTGTCCAGGGAGCCAGTGGACACCACCCAGAGGAACTCTGCATGGATGAGTGAGCCCAGGGAGGAACAGAAATAGGCCCCACAGATGCAAAGCACCTCCCTATCCAGCATCCTCCTCCTGGTGTTGAAGATGGCTATTTTGGCCAGTGCCAGGAGGAGGTTGACTGAGGTCTCACAACTTTGTGGGGCCACAGACAGGGTGTGCATATATGAAAAGATGTGGGGAAAAGTGCAGCCAGAACCTCAACAGGAGGTTCTGGAGGAGTCAGATTAGGTGCTGCAACCTGGCGCATTCTAGATAGGCGTGCACCAGGATCTATCTCACACTGCAAGAGGGGCGGGCGTTGGGGATGGGGATGAACCACAGTAGGTACAGACCCGTGCTCACGGCTCCATGAAGGAGCCGCCAACTGATATCCCGAGAGGGCCATGAGTCTAGAGTGGCATACAGGCTGGCCCACCGGGGGTTCCTCACCCTCCGCAGGTGGTAGAAAGTCCCACCACTCACCCACCTTCTCTCTAATATCCTGGGACTAACATGGCTATAACAACACTGCAAATAATATTCAGAGTTGTAATAGCAAATACTTAAAAGAGAGGGTTAAAAGAGATATAAAACCTCATGTTTAAGGCTTAAACTAGTCGCTAACCAATCAGGGTTACGATGAAACTTTAATGGGGTCAGATTATCTCACATCTGCAGTTTCCAGTACCCTTCTGTGAAGCAGCTGATGTACAGCAATTCTTAGGTTCACAATGACACTGCATTGTGAGTTCATTTTTACTTTGCTTTTTATTACCCCTAGAAGGTTCTCCAGACTCGCTGCTTTCCAGATAACTATCTGGAACCAATATGTATTTTTGCTGCTTATTTCCTTTCCCTAGCTGTATGAATTTACATTTATTAGCACTGAATGTATCTCATTGCATTCAGCCCACTGATCCGATTTTTCCTGACCATTTTGTTGTTTGGATTTGGGCTACTAAATAATTCACTGTCTTAGGTTAGTTTACTTTCCTTCCAATTTCTGGGTTGCTGGAAAATTTGATCACAGTTGAATCTATACCTTTCTTTATATTGTTAATATTGTTAAATAATACGGATTCCATAACCGACTACCTTAATACTGGTCCCCACTTGAAGGTTGTATTATTAACAATTACTCTGTTGGTTACATGTTATATCCAGTTGGTATCTATGCAGTTTTGAAGTTTATTATTTATGCATTTATTTATTACATAGTACTACTATGAATTGTGAATTACTAGCATGGAGACCTAGAAACCCAATGGGACTCAATCACATCACACAAGTTCTTTATTGCAATTCAGATGTTCTATGCCCGCTGGCTTCTCTTCAACTACTACAATAGTAATCCCATCAAAGCAGCCTATTGTATTTGTTTGGCAGCTCTCCAGCTTTTCCCTCCTACCCTGCACAGGAACCACAGTTGCATTTAGTTGTCAGGTACCTCGCCTGACTGCCATGATTTATTGAAGATTAGGTTCACAAGTTCTGATGTTTCCTTTGCTAAGATCTGGGCCTGCATCCATAAGAGTCAATGGAGTTTTGTCAGTGGCTTCAATGAGAACAGGATCAAGCCCTTAGTCCTTTTAAAATTCTTGGGATGTAGTTCACTCAGATCTTTGGTCAATACTCTCTCACTGTCTATTTATTTACCCTTTGCTCTGCTAGATTAGGCCATCACTCTTCTCTGTAGCTCTGTCTAATATCAGCATGTTTCCTTCATGTGACTGTATCTTCATTTCTATCCTAACATTCTGCTACTCAAAAAAAAAGATGCCTCCGGAGTTTACAAGTCAGACTTATCTGCAGAGGATCAATGATATACAGCAGGGGCCAAAGACAAAAAATTGTAGAGGGCAAGGGAAATGCGCCAACAAAACATCTCTGCGATTTCTGATGAAAATAAGTACAATGTGGTGCTGAATGAAAGCACAAAGGGTTGAGGGTTTGGGGCCTTTTTTTGCTATATCTATCTATAAAACAATAGCACTCTATTCCGAAATTAATCACAGCAGGTGGGAAGGTCCTGCCCAGATTTGAAAAGACAGATGTTTGAGCTTCAAAAGGGTTTTTTGAAACTCTGGTTCTCCCAGTCTCTCCACACTACTAAACCACACACACATACAAACAAGAAATTTCAAGACAAGTTTACCATTTGCCAATGATCTTACTGACATATCCTGCCTTCTTCAGCAATTCTGGAAGCAGCAGCTCAGAACCTGGGATTCCCCCTACTATTTCCTGTGGTGTATAGGCTGTATAAAACAAGAACATGTTTTTTAACTCATCATTAAGGCTAGCAAGCAGGTCAGGAAAACTTATGGACACTCATCCCTAGAAAGCTTATTTGACAGGACCAAAAATTGGGCTAGCTTAATGGTCCAACAATACTGTAGTAAAGGATTCAAATTCTCCAGCCCACCAGGTCTCGGAACAAGCTGACTCAGCAAACTCGCTGCTCCAGGGAAGGGAGCCCTTCACACATGCAGCCTTTGTTGGCTGGAGGGACGGTGTGGATGCAGGTGGCTGTGAGGAGAGCAAGTTGGGACTGTTTGGTTTATACTTTTGCCAAACTGCTTGAAGTTCTCTACAGCTAGTGCATTTTTATAAAAGTCAAAGGATTAGTTAAATAAAGGACAAATGGACTTGCTCAAAGTGCACTGGCTGATCCAAAATAGCGTGTCTCCAATATTTTCTAGTTGAGAACACAGGGCACAACCGCCAGTGAGTTAGGAGATACCCAAGTTCTCCCACTGATGCATAGTGTGAACCGATAGGTAGCTGTAAGTGTGTGCCCAGAATGTGTGGTCTCATAAAGCACCTGTAATATTAGAATTAGACCAACCCAAAGACATTCTGAGCAGGTACATTCCTTCATGGGTGCTGGAGGAGAGCTCTCCTGGCAGGCAGCATCGTGTTATGTAACTCTCCTTGTTTTACTGGCCGGGAGAGGTTTACTTCTGTAAGACTGTATGAGGGGGTGTTTGCCCCACACAAGACTTGAAACCATTAAAAATGGCCAATTAACCTTACATGACAGGCTTCATCTGGCGGAGAGGCAGGGACTACTAAGGCCTAACAGCTGATGAAGCCCTGCTGGGGGAGGAGTTGGGATATGCTTATAAAGAGAGGAAGTTGGTGGGAGGAGAAGGGCTGCAGGGAGGAGCTCTGACATCACTCCCTAGAGAGGACGGCAGTTGGTCAGAGATGAGGAGGTGGCCTAGCGGGGAGTAAGCCCTGGGATCCTGCCTTAGAATACAGACTCTGGCAAGAACCCAAGGGAGGGGTGAAATAGCCACAGGGAGCAGAGGGGTCCAGAAGATAGGGAAGAAAGGCAGGAAAGAGGCCATGGAATTGGCAACAAGGTTGGAGCTGGAGAAGACTGTTGTTGGTGGGCATAGAGTCCCTGGGCTGGAACCCCGAGTAGTGGGCAGGCCTGGATTCCCCTACTGGCCACTGGAAAAGTGGCACTGACTGGCCAGCGGATCAAAAGACTGCCTGAGACACAAAGAGGGAGCTACCTGAGCCCAGAGAGAGAGACCATGGGGTGAGCAACTGAAGGAGGGGGCGTTAGACTGGTCAAGAACTAATCCCCAGATGAAGTACAAGGAGACGCCCCAGCAGTGAGTAGTAAACCCCATGAGAGACTTGATTTTAAACAGCTTGTTCTTAAGCTAAAACGTTAACACCACATCCCATGTGACTTTTCTTCTTTCACTCAATGTTAATTAGCCCACCCAAGGAACCAACATCTCAGCCAGAAGAAGCAAACAGATTAACATCTTAACTTAGGTCTTTTTGCTTAATATGAACATTTGGCGATGTCCTTCCTTTTCAGCATCATGCGCAAGAAGCAATACACTTCACACCTGTTCTTATTAACTGCAGTGGAGCTACATGCCAATCGCTTGTTGTCACTCTGAAAACGTACCTCCTGGAAAACCCATGAAGGTAGAGCACAGAGCCAAATGCCAATATTCAGCCATGCCTGCTGCCAAGCGAAAAGGCAAAGAATAAAGGAAGAAAAAGCATTTCTAGGAGAAGCAGCACTGATGTTCGCACCATTTCTGGCATGGGCATTCGTGGTGTAGAACCCATTCCTGATGGGGAGACGTCCCGTCAACAGCGCTGCTCGTGCTGCAGATAAAACAATCAAAACAAAGAAAGCATGAATAGGGGGTCTTATTTTCTTTATACAAATTCTCTGCTTCAGAGGTCATGTTTTGGCTGATGACAGCATGACGACTGGAGATCGTAGGGAATTTCTGCTATAGATTATTGCTTAGCTGATAAGAGTAATAATCAGCCCAAAGGATCCTAAAGTGATGTACATACTTGGCCAGATTCTGATAACAGCCACACTAGCATAAATCCAAAGTGACACCACTGATGTTAATGGAGTTATTCCAGTTCCACTGAGATTGCAATCTGGCCCTTGTGTGCAGAAAGCAGTTGACCCACTACTGAAACGGGACCACCTCCAGATAGGAAATGCAGCCGCCATTCTGTCCAAGTAACTTTCAACAGCATTTCTGGGGTGAGTATAGGGGAGACACATCTTAATCTAGCTCAGATAAATCAGTTATTTGCTAAACTTACATTCATTATCTTGCCTTGGCAAAACCATTTTATCTACTTCTACAATTAACAAAGGCAAGGTATCCAGCTCTAGCATGACAGAGATCAAGGCTCTGATTCACGAAAGTAGTTAAGCAGATGTTTAACTTTAAGCATCTGCTTAAATCCCACTGAAGTCAATGGGACTTAAGCAGGTGTTTTAGTGCTTTCCTGAATGGGGATGGACTTAAAACATATGGTTACATGTTTTCCCGAATGGAGGCCTCAGAAAGTCTTTATATTTTAGCTGTCAGCTGGCAATCAGACTTGAAGAACCAGACACAGTGACAAAGATGTAAAATCTACATGGGACTCAAATGGCTTTGTCCTTTTTCCCCTCTCTAAATCTCTTAGTGGCTAACAATGACAACAATGGGACGGAACGTGTAGTTGCTCCACGCATGAAAGTCCCAGTCAATGGAAGTTCTGCCTATAGAACAGAATCAAGCCCATTGTGTGCTTCCTTCCTGTTGGATTTCTCCAACAAAGATTTAGATACTGTTTTGTCTGATTGCCCCAAAGAGGGAAGAGATGAAATAATTCAGCTGCAGAGGCCTGAAGGCTAAAACAGAATAAAAATCCTTTAAATGAAGTGTTTTGATGACTAAAATACTGTTTTGTATGAACAGAAGATTGTAGTTTTTCCTCAAGCAAAAAAATGAAAAGGAAGCAAAATGCAAGATGAAAGCTCCAAATCCTAACACTGCTTTAAGGGTAATCACTGGTTTGGTTGCTAGTTTATGTAAGATGCTGGCAAACATCCTGATCTTCCCAGAAGGTGGCAATTTTACATGGTAGTTTAAAGCTGAAGTTTACTTACATGGCGAGCACAGAGGGTTGGCAGTGTAGAAACTTGGGAAGAGCATCCCTTCTGAAGCCATCTGGTCCAAGTTAGGGGTTTCTTTAGAGGGCTCTCCAAACACTCCCAAATCACCCCAACCCATCTGCAGAAAGACCAGACCAAAAAGACAAAAGTCATGTTAGCTTTCTATAAACTACTTTACTACCTTCAGGACCAGAGTAGCACTTTTATTTTTATAAGCTTTTCTATAGTGCTCATCACTATAATATCTGAACACTTCACATACACAATATGAATTTATCCTCACAACCTTTCTGTGAAGTAGGGAAGTATTACTGTCACCATTTACAGATCGAAACTGACAGACAGAGAGAGATTAAGTGACTTGCCCAAGGTGACAAAGGAAATCTATTACAAAACTGGGAACAGAACCCAGATCTCTTCAGTCTCAGTCCAGCATCTTAATTATAAAATTATCCACTGCAGGCCTACATTTCCAAATACTGGATATATGCAATCAGAAATGCACAGTGAAGATCGAAGTAAAAAAGTAGGGTTGCAAAATAACGGAGGGCATTGGGGGGGTATAGTTTAAAAGCAAAGCTCAGGAGAGAAGTGCGCCATTATCACATCAGTTCTCTTGGCCAGTGTGCCAGAGGATGGCCTTACCATAGCGTGGCTAATGTGACCACACAGCTCCTGCTAAGGAGCCTATTTTGTGCCAAAAAGGGAGCTTTAGAAAATTACCAACCTATCTGGCTAATTTCAATACTGAAAAATAAAACTGAAGCAAAAAGGGAGCAACTTACTGAGCAATTAGGCGCTGTGCCTGCATACTCTGCCTTAAATATTCAAAAGCTTTCTTTACTACAGTCACGTATCAGATGGGCAAAAGAAATGCAGAGGACATAATACATCTAGATATTGGGAAAGCTTTCGATGCCGTCCCACTTGAGAGTCTAATAGAGACATCAGAACGAGGCGGTTTGGACAAGAATGCTGCAGCATAGATACAGAGCTGGCTGACGGAGCGTGAGCGGAGAGCAACGAAATGGTACAACCTAAAACCAAGAGGTGGGATTGAGAAGCGTTCCAAAGGGGTCAGTGTTGAGTTCCATATTGCTCAGTATCTTTACCAGTGATAAGGAAGGAGAAAAGAACAGTCTAGCCATCAAATTCACAGACACAACGGAGGAGGCACAGATACGTCAGTAAGATCAGAGAAATAGGCAAAAGCCCAAGGGAGGGTATTATTTTTATTACCGTAGCACCCAGAAGCTCCAATCAGGGCCTGTGCCCCATTATGCTTGGTGCTGTACAAAGATATATGGAGAGATTATCCCTGCCCCCAAAGGTCTTTAAATATAGAAAAAAATTAAAGTTCACTTGGGAGAAAATAATCCTGAATATGAAATGGCAAACATAGGTGGGCAGCTACATCAAGTCATCACAAGGCAGCCAGGTAGGTGATAGCTGTGAGTTGACACACCACCTCTGTCCATAGACACCCTCAATTAGCTTTCTGAGAAGCTCAAAACTACATGCAACACATTCCTGCCAAGAAAGAATCCAAAGAAATAAATGCAGATCTTCGAAGAGAAGCTACCTGAGGGGATACTGCCAACTTAAAAATCCTATGTTGTAAACAAATACATTTATTTAACTATGTTACTAACACCATCATAGATGGTTAAAGGCAAATAATTTTAAGACTAATTCATCTGTGATTATTTTTGCTCTTTATTTAATTTGTTTTTCTTTGCATTTTTCTCACTATGGGCACTGAAAATTAATGAAGTCGGCTTCCTTCTTATTGTTTGTTTCATTTTGAAGCTCTTAGTGGTGCAACGTTTGGATTTTAACTAGGGCTGTCGATTAATCGCAGTTAACTCACCCAATTAACTCAACAAAAAATTAATCGCAATTAATCGCAGTTTTGAAATTTATTAAATACTGTATTTTGGATGTTTTTCTACATTTTCTCATACATATTGTATTCTGTGTTGTAACTGAAATCAAAGTGTATATTATTTTTGATTACAAATATTTGCACTGTAAAAATGATAAACAAAAAATAGTATTTTTCAATTCACCCATACAAGTACTGTAGTGCAATCTTTGTCGTGAAAGCGCAACTTACAAATGTAGATTTTTTGATACATCACTGCACTCAAAAAAATGTAAAACTTCAGAGCCTACAAGCCCACTCAGTCCTACTTCTTGTTCAGCCCTCTTCTTATTTACAATGTCACCAGAAAGTGAGAACAGGCATTTGCATGGCACTTTTGTAGCCCGCATTGCAAGGTATTTACGTGCCAGATATGCCAAACATTCGTATGCCCCTTCATGCTTCGACCACCATTCCAGAGGACATGCTTCCATGCTGACGATGCTCGTTAAAAAAATAATGCGTTAATTAAATTTGTGACTGAACTCCTTGGGGGAGAATTATATGTCCCCTGCTCTGTTTTACCCGCAGGCTACCATATATTTCATGTTATGGCAGTCTCGGATGATGATCCAGCATATGTTCATTTTAAGAACACTTTCACTGCAAATTTGACAAAATGCAAAGAAGATACCAATGTGAAATTTCTAAAGATAGCTACAGCACTCAATCCAAGGTTTAAGAATTTAAAATGCCTTCCAAAATCTGAGAGGGACAAGGTAGGGAGCATGCTTTCAGAAGTCTGAAAAGAGCAACATTCCAATGCAGAAACTACAGAACCCGAACCTCCAAAAAAGAAAATCAACTTTCTGCTGACTCAGATAATGAAAATGAACATGCATTGGTCCGCACTGGTTTGGACTGTTATCGAGCAGAACCCGTCATCATCATGGACACATGTCTCCTGGAATGGTGATTGAAGCATGAAGGGACATATGAATCTTTAGCACATCTGGCACATAAATATCTTGCAACACCAGCTACAACACTGCCATGAGAACACCCGTTCTCACTTTCAGGTGACGTTGTAAACAAGAAGCAGGCAGCATTATCTCCTGCAAATGTAAACAAACTTGTTTGTCTGATCGATTGACTTAACAAGAAATAGGACTGAGTGGACTTGCAGGCTCTAAAATTTTACACTTTTATTTTTGAATGCATTTTTTTTGTACATAATTCTACATTTGTAAGTTCAACTTTCATGATAAAGAGATTGCACTACAGTCCTTGTATTAGATGCACTGAAAAATACTATTTCTTTTGGTTTTTTTACAGTGCAAATACTTGTAATCAAAAATAAATATAGAGTGAACACTGTACACTTCGTATTCCATGTTGTAATTGAAATCAATACATTTTAAAATGTAGAAAACATCCAAAACTATTTAAATAAACGGTATTCTATTATTGTTCAACAGTGCGATTAATCGCGCAATACTTTTTTTTAATCGCGATTACTTTTTTAAAATCACTTGACAGCCCTAATTTTAACCAGTTTCTGAAAGTGTGCTGAACATGGTTTGTCCTTGTCCACACTTGCAGCTGCACTCTGTTCTGCACTGGTTCAACCACACCCATTGCTGACACCAAGGGATATTTTTGTAGCATAAACAAGGCTTTGGTGACAATGACTCTTCAAAAGGAGAAGCCACTTATTTCAGGTTAAGGGTGGAACAAGAAGAAGTAATACCCTGAAAATTCAAGTGAGAAATTCAGAAACATTTTCCAACAGTGTGATCAGTTAGTCAATGGAATAATTTTCCAAAGGCAATAACTGAATCACAGTCATTAGGGGTGTTGATGAGTAGACTTCTAGAAAAAATGCATAGGTGCTTAGCTCCTGATCCCACAAAGACTTACATACATGCTTAACTTTATGCATCTGAGTAGTCCCATTTGTCTTCAATAAGACTATTAATGGGTGTGAAGTTAAATTCATGCACAAGTTTTTTTTTTGCAAGATAGGAGCCTTAGTGAGTATGCTTACCCTGCAATTAGAAACCTGTGGCTAGCCCATGGCAGCTGACTCAGACTTGTGGGCTTTGAGCTAAGGGGCTGTTTAACTGCAATGTAGACGTTGGGGCCCAGCCTGAAGCCTGGGCTGTAGAAGCGTGCGAGATGGGAGGGTCCCAGAGTGCCGGCGCCTGAACCTCTACATCGCAATTAAACAGTCCCGTAACCCAAACCCTGCAAGCCCAAGAGAGCTGGCACAGGCCAACAGCAGGTGTCTAATTGCAGTGTAGACATAGCCAGCGTAGACTGGGGCAGTAACGCACTAATGCAAACACAGTATTCAGGGCCCAGGTACTCCTCTCCACCTCTTTATAACTTTTACATAAAATCTGGAAAGGGCTTGAAAGGGAACATCAGAGCATTCCAATTTTCAGAATACAAGTGAAGATTTTTAATCTGATAAAGAAACAATGACTGGTATCAGATAAAATTTCATTCAAATAGTTAACCCAAGTTCCAAGAACGCTCCCAAAACACTGGCACTAAACAAATACCATTGTAAAGAATTTTTAATATTTATCATGCGTAAGCTGTTCTAAGGGTGAATAATGAACCGATTATGCACCTTATTCCACGTGGGCAGACCCCTGTGCTCGCACGGAGCCCTGTTGACTTCAATGGTGTTGGTTCAGCAGTTTGGCCACATGGAGTAGTCTGCAAGACTGAGACCTTGCAAACCCAATCTTTAAGCACTCTTTTTTTTTTTCCTCCCATTTCTGGCCTTCATTCATATTACTGTGTCCCATTGATTATCCTAACTCCACCAAGTTTCTGCGATGCCCATTATATCAATATCCTCATTTAATACAAGGCACTCTAGTTCACCCATCTTATTATTTAGACTTCCATCACTGGTATATAAGCATTTTAAAAACTTGTCACTTTTTAGCTGTCACCCATTACATCATGACAGGTTTAGTGGTAGCCGTGTTAGTCTGTATCAGTAAAAACAACGAGGAGTCCTTGTGGCACCTTAGAGACTAACACATTTATTTGGGCGTAAGCTTTCGTGGGCTCAAACCCATTTCATCAGATGCATGCAGTGTAAAATACAATAGGTGGGTATAAAAATACAGCACATGAAAAGATGGGAGTTGCCTTATCAAGTTGGGGGGGGGGGGAGGGAGGTCAGTGCTAATGAGGCCAATTCAATCAGGGTGGATGTGGCCCATTCCCAACAGTGGGCAAGTAGGTGTGAGTATCAACAGAGGGAAAATTATTTTTTGTAGTGACCCAGCCATTCCGTCTTTATTCATGCCTAATTTGATGGTGTTTGCAAGTTTGCAAATTAATTCCAGTTGTGCAGTTTCTCACTGAAGTCTGGTTTTGAAGTTTTTTTGTTGAAGAATGGCCACTTTTAAGTCTGTTATTGAGTGTCCAGCATAGAGACTGTCCGGTTTGACCAATGTACATAGCAGAAGGAGGGGCATTGCTGGCAACTGAATGAGACTTTTTTTCATTTGACTGTTTCTCATCAGATCCTACCTGTATTTTATCTTCCATACTCTCCTCCTTATTAGGACATAGGGCAGTGGTTCTCAAACTTTTGTACTGGGAACCCCTTTCACAAAGCAAGCCTCTGAGTGCGACACCCCTTATAAATCAAAAAAGCTTTTTAACATATTTAACACCATTATAAATGCTGGAGGCAAAGTGGTGTTTGGGGTGGAGGCTGACAGCTTGCGACCGCCCCAAGTAATAACCTGCAACCCCCTGAGGGGTTCTGACCCCCAGTTTGAGAACCCCTGACATAGAGAATCTCCATTGGTAGATCTTCCCCTAAGGGATGTCTCTGTCCGAACCATATACTTCTCCGCATCTGTCAGCTTTCCCCCAGCCCTTAGTTTAAAAGCTGCTCTATGACCTTTTTAATTTTAAGTGCCAGCAATCAGGTTCCATTTTGGTTTAGGTGGAGCCCATCCTTCCTGTATAGGCTCTCCCTTTCCCAAAAGTTTCCCCAGTTCACCCCTCCACCCTATACTATCGTCTCATCCAAGCAGGCAGGTGACAACCCCCTCCCCAGCCTCCACCACCCCCAGTGAACCACCCCCCCCTCAGCCTCCACCACCTCCCCGTGACCAGCCCTCCACCTACACCACCAGGGAAACCCCTCCCCAGCCTCCACCACCCACAGTGAAACCCCCCAGCCTCCACCACTATCCATGACCAGCCCCCCACCTACAGCACCAGTGAACCCCCCCAGCCTTCACCACCCCTGGTGACCAGCCCCCCACCTACACCCCCAGTGAACCTCCCCCAGCCTCCACCACCCCTGGTGACCAGCCCCCCACCTACACCCCCAGTGAACCCCCTCCCCAGCCTCCACCACCCCTGTGACCAACCCTCCACCTACACCCCCAGTGAATCCCCCAGCCTCCACCACCCCTGTGACCAACCCCCCACCTACACCCCCAGTGAACCCCCCCAGCCTCCACCACCCCCCGTGACCAGCCCCTCACCTACACCCCCAGTGAACCCCCCCAGCCTCCACCACCCCCTGTGACCAGCCCCCCACCTAAACCTCCAGGGAACCCCCCCAGCCTCCACCACCCCTGGTGACCAGCTCCCCACCTACACCCCCAGTGAACCCCCCCAGCCTCCACCACCCCCTGTGACCAGCCCCCCACCTAAACCTCCAGGGAACCCCCCAGCCTCCACCACCCCTGGTGACCAGCTCCCCACCTACACCCCCAGTGAACCCCCCCAGCCTCCACCATTCCCCGTGACCAGCCCCCCACCTAAACCTCCAGGGAACCCCCCCAGCCTCCACCACCCCTGGTGACCAGCTCCCCACCTACACCCTCAGTGAACCCCCCCAGCCTCCACCATTCCCCGTGACCAGCCCCCCACCTACACCTCCAGGGAACCCCCTCCCCAGCCTCCATCACCCCCCATGACCAGCCCCCCACCTACACCCCAAGTGAACCCCCTCCCCAGCCCCCACCACCCCCCGTGACCAGCCCCCCACCTACATCCCAAGTGAACCCCCTCCCCAGCCTCCACCACCCCCGTGACCAGCCCCCCACCTACACCCCCAGTGAACCCCCCCAGCCTCCACCAGCCCCCGTGACCAGCCCCCATCTACACCCCCAGTGAAACCCCCCCAGCCTCCACCACCCCGACCAGCCCCCATCTACACCCCCAGTGAAACCCCCTCAGCCCCCCCCCAACGACAGAGTGCCCCTCCCCCGCTCACTCACTCACATCGTCCATGAGCAGGATGAGGAGGTTGGGGGGCCCGCTGCGCTCGGCGCCCCCCGCGCTCAGGGCCCAGCACAGGCACAGGGACAGCAGCAGGCGCCTCTCCATGGCAACCGGCGCCACGAGCCCACTCCCCCCGCCTCCTTGCCTGGCGGGAGCGGGACCGGGTCACGTGAGCCCGTCGCACCGGAGAGTCACATGACCTGAAGCTCGCGCGCCGGAGGTCGGAGGAGGAAGCGTCCGCCTGATCACGTGATAGGGGAGGGGCGCCGGCGTCCAAGATGGCGGTGTGCATCGCCGTGATCGCCAAGGAGGTGGGGGCGGGGCGCGCTGCGGCCAGGGCAGGGAGGGGGCGCTGGGCGGGGGCAGGAGTAATAGGGTGCGGGTCTTTGGGGCAGGAGCAGTAGGGGTGGGCCATGGGGCTAGGCAGGGGGTGGGAGCAGTAGGGGAAGGGGGCTGGGTTGGGGAAGGGGGCAGGACTCAGAAGTAATAGGGTGCGGGTCCTGGGGGCAGCAGCAGTAGGGGTGGGCCAAGGGGGAGCTGGGTTGGTGGGCAGGAGCAGTAGGGGTGGGCCAAGGGGGAGCTGGGTTGGTGGGCAGGAGCAGTAGGGGTGGGCCATGGGGGGGCTGGGTTGGTGGGCAGGAGCAGTAGGGTGGGCCATGGGGGGGTTGGGTTGGTGGGCAGGAGCAGTAGGGGTGGGCCATGGGGGGGCTGGGTTGGTGGGCAGGAGCAGTAGGGTGGGCCATGGGGGGGCTGGGTTGGTGGGCAGGAGCAGTAGGGGTGGGCCATGGGGGGCTGGGTTGGTGGGCAGGAGCAGTAGGGGGAGGGGGCTGGGTTGGAAGATGGGGGAGGAGGCAGGAGCAGTGGGCGGGTTGGGGTGGGGGCAGGAGGACTGATTTGAGAAGCTCAGGAGCGGTAGGGAAGCAGTGGTGCTGGGTTGAGGGGAGGCAGGGAGCTTGTTTAGAGGCTGGCATAGGGGTTGGTGGAGCAGGGGTTGGGAAGCCCCAGGTTTTTGTCACTCTGTGGGAGCCCTTTATGGACTTTCTTCCAGGAAGGATGATTCCGATGAGATGACCAAATGAGCTGGGACAGTCTCACCTAGGGGGATGGATGGATCACTCGTTACCTTTGTGTTTTTAGAAAATGTAAACCTGGCAATAGTCCTCTTCTAAAGACTGTTAATAGTAGAGGATAAAGCTAGATCTGCAGTATAAATACATGTTGCGCTATACAAGTGTAGACCAGTGGCATTCTGTGATGTCTTTAAATAGAATTTGTGGTTAAAAATAGCTAGTTTTTAAATAATAGCAGTTTGCATCCTCAGAGCACTACACTTACAAGTGCTAATCTATTCGGGCACAGAATAGGTAGCCCCAGTTAGCACAATTTGTCGTCATTCTTTCTAGAACTATCCCCTGTACATCCGAAGCATCCCAACAGAAAATGAACTGAAGTTCCATTATACAGTGCACACTTCCCTAGATGTTGTGGATGAAAAGATCTCTGCCATGGGGAAGGCCCTTGTGGATCAGAGAGAGCTCTATCTGGGACTTCTGTACCCAACTGAAGACTACAAAGTGTATCTTTAATGCCTGACAGGTGTGCTCTATAGGGCCTGTTCCTACAATCCGTCCTTATTCAGTCAGAACTCCACTGATTTCTCTAAGCAAGGAATGCAGCGTTAGGTTTTAAAAGTATCTGTCTTCCAGTTCTAGAATTTACCATTGTTTTCATTTGACATTGTAGCTGTAAATCCTGTGTTGTGAAATAACCACTGTGCAGTTTGATTTTTAATGGGCAAGTGTGCTGAGGATTAGTATGCATATATCTCATAGATTTTGGTACTTTCATTTGTCCAAAACAACCTGAGAGAGAGTGCTTAAAGGGACACTGTCTGTTAACATTTTGTGAAAACCAGTGTTTTGGAAACTTAAGACCAGTAGAAATGTTTCCTCCCTTCAAGAAAAAAACAACAATGAAAACGGTTGCTTTTTAAAGTGTTTGAAACACAAACACTGCAGCAAGAAAAAACCTAGAAATGAAACCTTTAAATGGACAACCATCCCTTTTGCTGCTCGTTGTAAAACTAGGTTGTTAAAAGGAATGTAAATAGCCAATGAGTGTTGCAAAAGGTGAAGATTAAAAGGGGTCAGAGCCTTGGCTGGTGTGAATCAGTAATTCCACTGAAGTCAGTGAAACTATGCTGATATACAGCAGCTGAGCATCTGGTCCTGTATTTTTACATTTATTTTTTAGAAACCCTTCACTTCAAATATTAATTTTTATACCACAGTATCTGTGATCGTTAAGGGGGTATTGGCATCTGACATTCAGCATCCATACAGCTGAACAATGCAATTATGGGTTTATATATTCTTAGCTTGGCCCCAGTCCTGCAAGCTGCTCTGCACAGGCAACCACTGTGGCTTTTTGAAGCCACATTGAAGGCACTGTGGCAACGTGCATTGGTCTATTCACACAGAGCAGTTATTTCAAAACACAGGATTTGCTGCTGCAGTGTCATATAGAAGCCCTGGTCCTAAGGGTTGTTTAGCTGTGTTTTTGTCTGAATAGTATCAGTTCTGTTTATTCTTGGCCCTGTCTCTTAGGGCAGGTCTACACTAGAAGCGCTACATCGATGCAGCTGCTATAGCATGTCTGCTGAAGACTCTGTATGCCAACGGGAGAGCTCTCTCCTGTCGGCACAATTATTCCACCTCCTCAAGAGGCGGAAGCTATGTCGGCGGGAGAGCATAGCACCAGTGTAGACAATGCGTAGGTCAATCTAACTTGCATCACTCAGGGAGGGTGTCTTTTTTCACACACCTGAACAGCACACGTTAGATCGACTTAAGCAGTAGTGACCTACTCTTCCTGTCTGCAATGAGGAAGTTTGGTGCATCTGAAGCTAGCTATGATTTGATCAGATTTCACAATTTATAAATATAGTATCTAGTTCTTCACTTAGCTAAAATTATGACAACTTGTCTGTGACTGAGGCAGCGGAATTGGACCTCCTCTGGTAATGCTGCTGAAGGTGGTAAGACTGCAGAAGCTTTCACAGATACAAAGTTGGTATTTCAGGACTGCAGCTATACCTGATAATTATGAGACTAGTTGATCTTTTAACATTTCTGTGGCTGGCCTTCTGCTTCCCTTTTAATCACATGGATTGAAACTTTCTGACTAATGTACCTGACAGCAGATATCCATGGCTTCATAATCCTGCTGCTAACTTTGAAGGTTCCATATTGTAACAGTGCTGTTGAGTGATTACTGAGTCAGTGATATTAGCTACCCGAATGGGCATGGCTGCAAAGAATAATCAGAACTCTTTGATGAAGGGGGGGTTCTTGAGGGCCAAAGAAATTATCATCAAAATGACTGATGATTGAAGGCCATTTATGCCATTACTGAACAGTAATACATGCCTTGGGAGGCAGGCAAAGTAGCAGCTGTCTAAAAATACAACCTGTCATAACTCTTTCTAGTTATAAATCTTTATACAAACAGCCCTCTCTATGCTTGTGAAGCTAAGTTATCATCCTTTCAGAAATGGTAACACTAAGGTAGAAAATAAGTCCAATTTCTAGGACCCATCCCTTGCTTAGCTCATCTAGACATGGATTATATTGTGACCAATTTGAGGGTGACATCCACTTGTAAATTTTTCTTTTGACTGTACTCAAGTCTTATTTTAGTTGCTTTTCCAGGCATTTGTGTGTCAAAAATGTGTTCCTTAATCAACTGCACAGATATGGCTACGTGACAAATTCCAAGGTGAAGTTTGTTATGGTGGTAGATTCTTCAAACACAGCACTTCGAGACAATGAGATCCGCAGCGTAAGTGCAGGAAATCAGAATGTAACTTGCCAGATCAGTATTTTTGTTCCTTCCACTTATTCATAAAATGCTGAGAAGCCAAGAAACAAACAACCCCTCCCCCCAACAGTAATTTTCTAGGTTTTAATTAAAAACAAACCATGATCTTTTTTCAGATGTTCCGAAAGCTGCATAATTCATACACAGATGTAATGTGCAACCCCTTTTATAACCCTGGGGACTGCATTCATTCCAGGTGAGTGAGCTGCTTCCACTAATCCTTTTGATTTTGTTGCCTTTCTGGGACATGCAGAGCTATTAGGATTTAGCTCTTAAGAATGTAACTTCTGTGAGTGATCAGTTTAAAGCTGGGAGCTGCAAACTCCTTTCCAAAAACATGCAGCTGTACTCTCTTTGGACTACTTCTACCTAATAGAAAATTTGCCATTGCACCATCCTCATTAGAGGCTACATTTAACGTTCTCCCACAGACTTCACACTCATTAGTAGCTCTATGAACTGATATTAGAGATGCTGACTCAGGAACCTGGGGTTACTTAAAAAAGTTACCAATGGATCTTACTTAAACATTCTTTTTATTGAAACGTGGGGGATAATACTTTGTCAAGAGCCTTGTCCACTGGACACCTCTAAATAGGCAGGCTGTCGCTTTCGAAAATTCAGCCTCTGTAGAAGAGTATGGATGAGGAGACTATTTCCAGAATGCATAATTCTCAAAACAGTTGACAGGACAGTGCCCATCTTTTCATATTCAAAATCTTTTTATGGGACCAATGAGTGTTGTTCCCCTCCCACCATCATTGCATATGCAAAAGCAAATTCTCTATTCTTACCACTAAAATGACTAATCTACTGACAGGCAAGAACCACGGTTACTTCAGCTTTATTAGAAGGAAAGTAATTGTTTGTGAAATGCATTGCGCCAGTGGTAAGGAATGAAATATTTATTGTCAAGCCTGTGGGAAGTTACCATTAAAAATGCTTAAATAGAAGTTATGTCCTACCTACTAACTGAAGAGCTTCTTTGTATAAGAGATCTCAGTGTGGTGGACTGTCTTCTCTTCCTTTAATATTTCGTACTCTTCCTTCTCTAGGGCCTTTGATAATATGGTGACCTCCATGATGATGCAGGTGTGCTGAAGCTCCAGCTATTCTCTTTGTGTTTGAGAACATTCTCCATTGTACAGAAGTGTATCTAGGAAGCTGTGTGTATATATAGTCTTTAAACTTGTTCTGTGTAAAATAAACCTACTGCTGTTTGGATCTATGTCTGCTGGTGTTCTTGTGGCCAGTCACGCTGTGGAGCGTGGCACAACTTGCTTAGTAGAATATAGGCTTTGCGTTTAACTAGTATGGAAGGGTCTCTTGCTCCTCCATAAAGACAAAGGTAGTGAGCTATTGATCACTGTCCGTGTCCGACCTCAGTAAAGCCCAGGGCTGCATGTTAAATTGCACACACAGTTGTCTGCCCAAATTGCATGCAGGGTTGAGCGTGTAAGTGGATGCAGCTGTATGGTAGATGTGCAACCTTGAGATGCTTCTGTAAAAATCTGCCCCTAACTTATGCTTGAAATAGCTGTGCCTGGTGCAGTCTGAGCGGAGACCAGCAGCCAGCTCAACTGTTCAGCAAAATAGACATCTAACGCAGAGTGGGAATGGCAAATTTAGGTCGACCCCACTCTTGGGAGAGTTGAAATGAACTGGTTTACTGCTCTGATCAGGACTGGGACCACCTCTTCTTGCTAGAGCAGTGTGCATACTGCTGCTGTATGCAGTTGTTAAATCGAGTCAGAAGAGGCCCCACTGGCTTGAACAGATCAGTTCAGGCAGAACGTGGACCAGCCTTTTCTGCTCATTGCCACTTACAACGCTGGGTTCCCTGAGCTGCAGCCAGAGCATGCTGTTCTTTCCTGACACTGTTTTAAACTAAACCAAGTCTGGCTCCTTAGCCATGTTTCCTCATTGTGGGAGGAGTGTCCAGTGAGGTGGGCACAGACTGACGCCTGTAACTATCAAAGCAAAAAAACTATTACTTGTAAAGAGGTGACAGCTTCAGGTGCTTAGTACAACAGGGCCCATCACTGGATACTCACACCCCAAGCAGCTGCACCCTTCCCAACACACCTGGCTTCATTTTACCCAAGGCACAGATTGCCAAGGTCACACAAGATGGCTGGGGCAGAGCCAGTAATTAGACCCAACTTTCCAGTAACCCCATCCAGTGCCTTCACCTAATCCCCTCCTTCATGGGGGGAGAGTGCTAAGTGATCCACATGGCATTAAGTAGGGGTCGTGTGCAAGAGTCTACTCAAACCATACAGGGGTATTTTCTTTAGTGCATGCAAACCTGCCTGAAATTTGACCAGTAATTGCAAATTTGACCAGTGTTTGCAATTACACCCAGTTTGTGGTTCTATAACAGCTATGGAGGATGAGGTTTTTTAGCCACATTAAACTGAAGTGTTTAGTGTTTGATGTTACAAAGCAGGTTACTGACCCTCTACTTTTTCTTGTTTTGTCTCATCTTCACTTTTATCTCCAGCAGCTTGGCAGTCCTTCATACTATACTGGGGCATTAGAACCACCTATGCAGGTACCTAGTCTGTGTTCTTAGAATCACAGAATATCAGGGTTGGAAGGGACATCAGGAGGTATCTAGTCCAACCCCCTGCTCAAAGCAGGACCAATCCCCCAGACAGATTTTTGCCCCAAATCCCTAAATGGCCCCCTCAAGGATTGAACTCACAACCCTGGGTTTAGCAGGCCAATGCTCAAACCACCGAGCTATCCCTCCCCATCTGCATTTCCACAGCCCCAGAGACATGCATGCTGCTTTAATCAAATTAATCCAGACATAACTCATTCCACTTTAAGATCAAAGCCCAAGAAAGTCCTATGGTAGCAGAAAAATAGCCACCCTGAGGGCAGAGATAATAGTGTGCATTGTATTTCCCGTTCCAATTTGTCATTGCATCAGTCTAAGCCCATTGTACGGATCACGTCAGACTCTCATTGCTCTGTGCATGAACATACACATACGGGAGTGGCTGGCAGAAGGGACCGTAACATGACGATCCTGTTTTGGCCAGAAGAGAAACAGGGTGTGTTAGGGAATTCTCTGTTCATTTTCTGGACTACATTGAGGATTGCACACTAACCCCACTAATCCCTGTCTAACATCCATTAGTCTCCTGTTTTCTTCCCTCAGAATAGGTGAAAGGTTGAAATAAACATACAAACCTGCCAAAGGCAGTAGGCATTTGAACAAATTAAGGTGAGTTCTTAAATGGAAATCAGATTAGAAGCAGGTATATGCACCAAAACAAAGGACTGTACCTATCTCAACAAGGTGTATCCTACCCACAGGATGCAAGGTGTTGCAAGCTATTACTAGATCAGACTTACCAGTACAGGTACACTAGATGGGAGACCTATCCTGAGGCTGGATGGTAGTAGTAAATTCAGGGCATCTAGCACAATGCCAGTGTAACAACCATTACAATAGAATACAACATGGATAGGTTGCCCTGGTTATAAAGGATTCTAGAGTCAAAGATTCCAAGGCCAGAAGGGACCTTTGTGATCATCCAATCTGACCTCCTGTACACCCCAGGCCATCGGACTTCCCCCAAATAATGCCTAGAGCAGATCTTTTAGAAAAACATCTCATCTTGATTTCAAAACAGTCAGTTACGGAGAATTCATCACGACTCTTGGTACATTGTTCCAATGATGAATTACTCACTGTTAAAAATTTACACCTTATTTCCAGTCTGAAGTTGTCTAGCTTCAACTTCCAGCCGTGGGATGGTGTTACACCTTTCTCTGCTAGATTGAAGAACCCATTATTAAACATTTGTTCCCCATGTAGGTACCTAAAGACTGTAATCAAGCCACCCCTTAACCATCTCTTTGTTAAGCTAAATAGATTGAGCTCCTCGAGTCTGTCACTATAAGGCAGGTTTCTAATCCTTTAATCATTCTTGTGGCTCTTCTATGAGCCCCCTTTCTATGAATCCTCCTTTCTAACCCCCTCCTCACTAGTGCTGCTGGATCCTTCTCTGCCTTGCCCTTTCTGAATGCTGGGATCAGGGCCGGCTCTGGCTTTTTTGCTGCCCCAGGCGAAAAAGCCTCCGGCCGCCCCTTCCCCCCACCAGCGCGGCAGGGAAGGGCAGCCGGGACCCCGGGGGGAGGGCGGCGAGCCTTGGCCGGGGCTCCGCTCTCCCTGGTGGCCAGGGGGAGGGCGGCGAGCCCTGGCCGGGGCTCCGCTCTCCCCGGCGGCCAGGGGGGGAGGGCAGCCGGAGCCCTGGGAGGAGGGCGGAGTGCCCAGCCAGGGCTCCACTCTCCCTGGCGGCCAGAGCGCCGGGGGGAGGGTGACGAGCCCGGCCGTGGCCCCACTCTCCCCGGTGGTCTGAGCCGGAGCGCCGCACCGCGCCGCCCCCCTCCAGGTGCCACCCCAAGCACAAGCTTGGTGGGCTGGTGCTTGGAGCCGGCCCTGGCTGGGATGATGGGAGAAGGCAGGAGCCTTTTCCTTTCTACTCCACCATTTCTTCTCCTGGCTTCTTGGAAGGAAAGCGGTTCTGAGCGCTCTTAGCCATTTGTTCACTGCTCTCCAAGCTGTCTGGCAACACAGAGTGCTTCTGTGATCATAGCAAGGGAAATTCAAATCTCGAGAGTCCAGGAGACAGTGACTCAAGGAAACACAGAGCGAACACCAGAGCTGCACTGGATGCGTATAGTCTAAACTTCTCCTGAAAACTTGGCATCAACACCTGGCTGGTTTTCCTAATCTTCCCCCAACTCTCGTTCCTTGGAAAGTGGAGAAATTCCTGGGTTTCTCCATCTTTTCCATACTCCAAGCACTTCCTAAGGCATCCAGCTCTGTATCTGCCATAAAATCATTACACATGCTGCAGGGACAATCCTGCATTGATCCTCCGGGGATGGGGAAGATGTGAGCTAACAGAGGTTTTCCTTCTCTGACTTCAGAGGAGCCAATCCTCACTGATGAGAGGGAGAAGGGAGACAGGAAGCACAGATGTATGATGTTATGTGCCACGTTTGTCCCCAGGGCAAGTCTACTGAACACCAGGGTGCATGTGGGCAAACTGTTCAAAAACAAACACTCTAGTTAAATCACTGCGAAATAGCAGAGAATGAGGAATGACATTCAGCAGGGTTTCAAGCGCTGGCTTGCAGGCCATTCTTGTGTTCTTACTGAACTTGAGGCATCATGACTATGTCTCTGCCAATCAGAGAGAATAGCTCTGCTTGGAATGCCAGGAAAACCTGCAGGTCCCTTGTTTGAGAAAGGTCCAACGATGGTCTAGCTACAAGTAACAATTCGCTTTCCAGGACAGAGCTGCAGCAAACGAAGAGCGAGCCCTTTCATCTTCTCCGAACACAGGCTAACCTGGAAGACCTCGCTTACTCCAACCACTGGAAATTCACTTGGCTCCTGACTATGGGCCAAATTCCCCACGTCCGTGGATATGGACCTATATTATGGTGTTCTCTAATAAACATCTTGTTGCAGTAGGTGTGTTTTTTTCTGTGGTCTAAGAGCCTTCTAAAGGCAACTAGCTCAGTGCAAAGACAGGTCTGCTGCTTTTTCTGCACTTTCATTGTGGAAGAAACTTTTTTAGACAGCAGGATAATTTATTTTTAAAAAAAGATATCTGTTGATTAAACAGTACCTCCCACAAACAGAACTTGATCAGAGAAATCTGCTCAGAGGCTCAATCAATACATTTCAGCAGTAATAACTTAAGTGTCAAACACTTCACTCTCCCTTCTCCAGCTCCCCTCCCACCCAAACAAGTCACACCTCTACCTTACTATTTTGATAAACTTTTACATATAAAAAGGTGAGTTAAATCTTTCCACTTGCCAAGACCAGCACTCAGTGTTTCCTTTTCAACAACAGTCATTAAAAAGGTCACTGCCAGGTACTTTAGACCCAAAAAACAGGTTTTGTAAAAGTTCTAGGGCATAAAAGATCTACCAACAGAAATGACTTTTTTTGTAATCAATGGGAAAGGTTTGGATTGTCCCTTCAAAATTTGCAACCCAAACTATGGGCTGGTTCAGGATAACCAGAAAGTGAAGCAACAGTCTCTCTATGCTCCATGCTAGACAAAGTGCAAATAGTAAACACGTGTGAAGAGTTAGATTTTTGAAATTCAGTGATCCAAGGTGTTAACAGGGAGCGAAATCTGTTTCTAAAATAGGTTTCTTATCCTGACAGCGTCCCTTCAACTGTCCAGAAAGCTGCCTTAAGGGTTAGTAATTGCATCAGTTGTAGCTGGGGAAAAGGGAAACCTGACTAAAGGTCTTGACAGGTTAGTGCTGGAATTCTAATAAAATGTATTTAAATGTATAACTTTACACAGTAACATTGTTCACGGGGTTTCTTAACCGGGCTTTTCTTTTTAACCAAAAGCATTTTCCTTTAAAAATAGGAGCAAGTTTAGCGCTCATGAAAGTGAGACAAACTGCAGTGGCTTGGACCGCACGAGGCAGACAGGTGCTGTGCAGGAATTCCCACACAAAACCCCCTCCATGCACTTCCACCCTGACTGGCAACAGCCCCTGCTACGTCAGCCTAGGCCTTCCAGCACTGACCTCCAAACTGTGGTCACTGGGAGAGGAAGAAATAGAGCCTAAGCTTAGACCCACAAAACTCACCCTTGTCACTAGAGACTGGATTCAAACTCTGCCCATCAGAAGTGAAACAGTGAGTGCCTGGACTTGCATCACAGCTACAGAACAAGGTCGGGGGGAGAGAAGGAGTTTGCAGGTAGTCAGGTCTTGTGTAACCCCAGACATTAAAGAAAACACACTAATGTTTAAAGAGAAGCCAGGTTAGGGATGCCTTTTCTTCCAGGAGATTTACAGGGCTGAATCCTGCTCTTAGATACAGAAGAGTAGGAGCACATTGAGAAAGCCAAAACCACAGTTATGCTCACTCCTCTACCCAGGAGCAGAATCAGGACCACTCACTTCCGGGGACAAAGGCCTAATGAGTTATTTTACTTCAACGGAAAAAGTTTGGATTTCCCCTCAAAATTTATCTAAGACCCTAATGAGGTTTTTACAGTTATTTTTTTAACATAAGGCCAGATCTGAATTTAAGCAGTGTCCCAGAGTCTTACCCCTGCCCTTCTAGAGGGTAGAAGAGATCCCACTTTCCTTGGAGGGTCTTGAGGACCCGCCTGTGCTAAAGAGATGTCAGCATCCATGATCCACAGGACCAGCGGAAGAAGTGAGTCACAGAGAGCAAAGTGGAGGCATCTGTTTCTCCAGTCTGGCAGCAGGAGGGGTTTAGACCTTCTCACACGGTGGCAGCAGCGGGTGGAGCAGAGAGACGCTCCTGACAGCTGTGGCCCAGCTGAAGTACAGCTGACAGTTTTGGAAACAGAACATCCTGCAGCTCACTTCTCCTAGAGGGATTGTTTTCCCATGCTCCCCGCTATCTCCATCGCTCCAACATAGCCCTGTCTGAATGTGCTGCACAGTCCTCCAGAAGCACCCACCCACCCACATCCCTGCTAGATCAGTGCCAGAGGGCCAAATCTGGCTTATATGGAGTCCTAAAATGCAGCCCTGTCCTCCAGTTTCTACAGGATGAGGATAAAGCCGATCATCTGGTGAACTCTGTTCCTATTCACTGTCAAGAGCACTCCATGTATGCCCAGAGATCAGCTGTTCTTTCTAGCTGGGAGAATATTGGTTTCAACAAGAAGGATTTGACATTGTAACCAAACTCGGGGCACGCCTCTGGCTCCTGGAAAGTGCCAGCGTGGCTCTGGTAGCCTGGCTCCATTCTCCCTCAGAACAACTCACCCCTTTAACTGCGCAACATGCAACTGCACTGTTCCATCCAGGCAAAAATATTAAAATCGTCCAGACTTCTCTTTGCTCGGGTAGGTTCTCTTTAAACCCCTCTCCCATACCCCACTTTTGAATCCAGCCCTGTTGGAGTCTCCAGCGTCATCCCATCCTTCGGCCTAGTAGGGAGAGTACCACGGCGATAACCTGCCACGACCCCTAGACAAGAACAAAAGCAGTATCAGCAAGCACAGGCCAGCTCAGGCAACGGTCTTAGGTCAGCGATTTAGTCAGTTACCGAATCAAAACTGTCTGCTCTTCAGCGTGGGAGAGACCGGCCATTCGAGATGGCCTGGCTGCCCTAGGCCTCGCACAGACGAACGAGCAGCATTCCTGGTCCTCAGTACAGCCCAGAGACAGCTCTTATCTCCTTGCTCCCAAGCGGCTTCAGCTCACAGCGTAATAGCCTGTTCCACCCGGTGATGGCACCTAGGGTGACCAGATGTCCTGATTTTATAGGGACAGTCCTGATTTTGGGGTCTTTTTCTTATATAGGCTCCTATTACCCCCTACCCCCTGTCCTGATTTTTCACATTTGCTGTCTGGTCACCCTAATGGCACCACAGGAGACTGACTCGTTCAATTGCTGGTCTCATCAGCGGGGCATATGGGCCTTGATAGGCTCAACTTCCATTTTCGAGGCAGTGGTGAGTGGCCCTGAAGGGAGCCCCCATCCACTCTTGGGCTGGGCTGGAAGGATGCTGGAGTGAGCGAAATGTACTAATCAACTCCAAACTGCAGGGCGCAGGCCTGCCCACAGAGCCATTGCCTAGCACCCCGTGTCTTCCGAGTGCCGTGCAAGCATTTCGTTAGCACAACCCCGCCAGGAGATCGAGGCACAGACGGGGAGGTGCCCTGCCAGGTCAGGGGCAGATCTGGGAGTAGAACCCCGAAGTAGCCAATTCCTAGGGCTGCGCTCAACTAGACCACGCTGCCTGCTTTCACGGACAGCGTGGCAGGGTCAAGAGGAATTCCCTCCGCCACGGGAATAAACCCGGCTCTCCCCAGGGAGCCTATAAAGCAGAGCAAGCAGTATCTAGCAATGGGGGCACTTTACTGCTGAAGCAGGAAGCCCAGGCATGGGCTGGAGAATTGATCCCAGTGCTCATCTCAGTGTGCCTCGAAGCCAGCCACGCTTGGGTCACCGAGGTGGAAGGACATTCACAGGTACTGCGCGCCCTGGGCATCCGTCTCCCACAAGAGTCACTGCTCATTTCTGTCCCTTTCAATTGCAGGAGAGCTGCCGCCTGCAGGCCCTGCCAGGGTGCCCACGTTCACATCTGCACACGGCTCCCAGCCTCCCGCTTGCCATGCGGACACCCGGGTGATGTTAACAGCATGTGACTGCCCGTGGGACCAGGAGAGGAATATGCTTCTAGTGCAGGCTTCTCTCTGAAGTAACATCCTCAAGCCGTTAGGAGACAATTCCTGCAGGACCGTCCCCCCCCGCCATCTCTGACCCCACCGGGAACACTACTCTGGTTTTACTGGGGGGAGACAGAAGTATCAAGGCTCGTGTTGATTAACCCCCTGCTCCCCTTGCCCCTAGCAAGGCCTGTCTGTATTCTTGCACACCCCTGCCTCCTCTTCGAAGCGGGGCAGCTTACATGGACTGACACTTGGGGCGACTTCGAAGTCCGAGTGGAAACCCACACGAACCAAGGAAAGGGATTCCTGCAGAACAAACACGGGCAGCCGCCAGCCATTAAACAAAGAGTTCATTACAATAGAGAGGCAGCCTGGGCGAAGAGAGGAAGCATGGTGCTGCGGGCGGATTCAATGGCCTTGGTTCTGCTAGACTTTTCTCTCCCAAGTTTTCCCACCGAGGGGAGCACTTGCGTAGCTGGCCTCGTTTTCATTCCTATGTCACCTAGCTCTGTTCCGAGCAGGGCCAGGCAAGCCGCCCGGAGACTGAAGCGCCAGCAGCCAGTCTAGAGTAGCGCTCACACCGTTCGTAGTACTGCAGGTAGCCATGGAGGAAAGCTCACAGAAGAGTCTAGTGCAGACACAGGGAGTGTGCAGCTTTGGGGCAGGTGTACACCTTGGTTTGCTCCTTTTGGAAAACAGGGATAAATACTCCCCCCTTCCATTCCCCGTTCCCTGGCAGGTGGAGGGGCTTTGCTGGTGTTTAGCCATGGAAAGGGCTAGGTGAGTGCTTTGTGATACTCCCAGCAGCTGGTCGGATAGGGACAGCCTATCCTTGGGACACCTAATGACCAGGGAAAATGCCCCTCTTGTGCCAATTGCAAAGCTCATTTGCTAGCACAACAGGCCTGGAGACATCCCGCACCAAACCCCTGCCAGGCAGGAGAGCGCATGGGATTCTCCATTCTACCGCTGACCTCCTGTCAGCAGGGAACGTCACCGCTCACCTGTACACTCTCCCTCGGGGTCTTGCTCTCACTCCATAGACGTTCGCCCTTTGCGACAGGCTCCCCCTGCTTGGAAAACGGCCCCTCGAGCCCCCACGGTCAGTTGTGCTGATACCTGGCATGTTGGTCCTCTTGGGCAGCACCTGCGACAAGTCAAAGATCAAGGAGTGGCCAGGACCCTGGTTACGGTGGTGAAGCACTGGAATGGGTCACCTAGGGAGGTGGTGGAATCTCCTTCCTTAGAGGTTTTTAAGGTCAGGCTTGACAAAGCCCTGGCTGGGATGATTTAGTTGGGATTAGGTCCTGTTTTGAGCAGGGTGTTGGACTAGATGACCTCCTGAGGTCCCTTCCAACCCTGATATTCTAGGATTCTATGACCCCTGCCCCAACACTTCCCTCGCAAACGGCGCGTCTCCCACTCAAATCAGAGACAGCATCTTGGTGAACCAACTGCAGCAGCCTCCCAGCCGGGAGGGAGCAGGGTTTGAAGGTGACCACAAGTGCTACATTTCCCAGGCTATAGACAGTGGCACCGAAGGGCCCTCCCAGAGTGGAGCTGGCCCCTCGTCCCCAGAGGGCAAGGCCTATCACCAGGCAGGGGGCAGCGTCTCTAAGGAGGGAGGCAAGAGGCAAAACCGATGAAACCCACAGCAAAGAATCTGGAGCCAGGCAGGAGCAGCTCAGACCCTGACTGAGGCCTGCACCCTGGGAGACCTGGAGGCGTAGACTCAGCACTGGGAGGGCCTCTTTTTTCAGCACCCAGAGGCACCCGAACCAAGTACAAACAGCTGCAGCCCAATGACGTATCTCTAGCCCAGTCTGTGGTCCGGGTGCAGACCCCCAGGAAGCAAAGTGCGTTCGTCAGGAAGGCGAATCCCTCCCTAGGTTCATGGCACTAGTCACTCCTGCCTCGCACCCCTGTCGGGCCCGGTGTCCTTACCTTGATGACCCGGCCTCTGAACATGCTCTCATCCAGCTCCACCGCTGCCTTCACAGAGCTCTTGTCCTCAAACTCAATGTATGCATACCTGGGAAGGGAAAGGAAGACAGCGTCCCCTTTGCACTGCAGCATCTGCTCGGGGAGGTCACAACACGGGAACCTGCGCAGGTGGCCAGGTAACATCGCGGTCCGCTGCTCAGCATGGGGAGTCTGTCCTGCCACTCTAAGGGCCTTTCCTTCACATAACGGACTAGGCACCGCTCCAGACAGCGCTGAGAGAGTGGAGGGTAGCAGATCACACCACGGCTGGCACTGGAGCTATACCTACTGCCATCAGTTCAAATTATTCAGTCGTGCAATCAACCATTAAACAATTTTTAGAGCACGACGGTTGCCAACGCTCTTTCCCTGGGCTGCGATCTCTCTCACCACCTGGTAAGCCATGCTCTAGACAGCCCACCTAGGCAGCATGGAGCCCCTGCACCAATCTGAAACCGAGCTCGCACCCTGCATTCAAGTGCAGCTCTCGCTAGACAGATGCTATTGAGTTCAGATTGTAACGGGGACTGGCCCAGTAGCAGAGTGTTATAACGTGGTTAGAGCTAGGAAAAGCACCTGGGGCTACGCTTCCCAGGGGATTCTGAATCAAGGAAAATTCTCCAGCTTCAATGACCAGGCAAGTCATGCGATAGCTCTGAATCCCTGGCACTTAGGCTCTGATACTGCAATTGATGGCACTTGACTGGCCTGCTGGGCCTGCACAGAGCCCCACTGCAGTCAATGGGGGATCTGCACGGGCAGTGAATTCCACCCACGCGCTCCCAGTGCAGGACTAGCGCCTTCACTTGCTGCCTGTCCAGGGCAGAGGCCAACTCCATGGGTGTCCCACAGCACCGAGCATGTTGTCAGCACATTCAGAATCAATCCTGACTCTCTAGAACCCAGGGAGACAGCCAGCCCATGACTCCGCTATGCGAGAGGAGAGAAACAGCAGCCGAGTTAGTTATAGAAATAAAAATATACATCTCTGTTTTAATGTAGAGCCGTGAGCCGTGCGGACACTAATCATTAAATCAGCGAAGTATCGAAAGTTCAGACACAGTCTCCCCAGCGCCTTTCATCCCAGCTTGTGCCAGATGGAAGGAGCACATCAGCAGTGACAGAAATGATATTGACAGGTTTCCAGACCGGGTAAGAGGAAGAAGTAAAGCACTAGGCTTCGGACTTAGCCTCCAAAGCCAGACATGCCCGGTCTGCAGAAGAGCTCTCTGCACCCAAGGTGGGCAGCAATAGAGGAAGAGGACAATGAAAGAAACCTTAAACCCCAACCCAAAGCCATGCTGGTCCTACAGCTGGTTTCCCTGCAGATGCTGGAAGTCAGAGAGCGCCGAGGTTTCTGCAGAGATCTGATGATCCCAGCATAAGACAGGAGAAGAAATAGGAATGGCCGCCTTCCTAGTTAATGGGGCTCTGGGAAAGGAATTTCTAGAGCAAGGATATGAGGATCCAGCGTCGTGTTCTCAGAACATATTCCCCACCCCACCCCAAACTGCTACAACCCAAGTGTCCCTAGAGCACAGCACTGACCCTTTGGGATGTCCGGAGAATTTATCACAGAGGATGGTCACTCGGTTGATCTGCCCACAGCTATTGAAATGGGACTCCAGCTCTTCTGCTGTTCCACCATAGTCCACCTGCAAAGACATCCCCGTTCCATTCAGATGCCACCAAGGGCACATGCCCATGCCCATGCCCTGCCAGCCAGCCCCAGAATATGATTTACAATGGCTCCGCCTTCCACCAGCTCAAATTATTCAGGGCTGCAACCAAGCAGTAAACAGTGATAATAAATAATGTTGATTTGTGAGGTGCCCCATGGCCAGCTATTATACGGGGAACCTCACCAATGGCACCAGCCAGTGAATTTGCCCCATGTGCAGGGCACATGTTGGAAGCTGGTTCAATGCCCACTCACTGCAGTTGGTAGATTTTAACCCCATGTCGAGGAGCTCCTGTCTGGAGAACATCAGAACATGAGATCTGCCCCTCGTGCATCTTTGCCTCTGGATTCAGGGCTCTGATAGGGTATGTTATACAGAGCTAGGCTAATGCCACAGACCCCTTCCTGTGAAAGTCTGCGCCAATCAAGAAGCGAATCAGCTCGGGCTGCGTTCAGCAGCTTTTGGCCTCGTCCTCCACAAGGATTCTCAGGAAGACGCTCACTGACACCGGTGACGCTGGCTCGCAAGGCCTCGCGTAGACCCATAGCACAGCAGCAGTGCCTGAGCCTCGTGCTGGCCGCTCACGGCACCGAGGTGACTCTCGGCCAGAAAGAATCAGACATTCCAGCTGGAAACCTGAATCCAAGCCTTGACCATCCAGTCAGGAACAGAAACAACACCGTGTGGCCTAGCTAGGCCCAAGCAAAGCCACTTGTGTTTTTGAATATCCACAAGTGAGCCCCAGACCCAGGACTAATGGTGGAAATTATCAAGCAGATAAGTTTGAAATAAGTTCAAGACAGCGGCTCTCACCCATTTCCCTCATAGGAGGGGATGCTAAGCACATCCAGTAACGTGTGGTTCATCCCGCTCTGCTCCTAGCAGGAGGCTGGGACAGACCGTCTTGGGACACATCCCACCCCCAGCCCATTAGCAGCTCTGCTGAGCTTTCTGCCCTGGGAATGTCACCGAACGGGGGCGGGGGGGTCTCGTGGTTTTCAACCTGTCCCACTTACATTGCCCACGTAGATGGATCTCTGATCAGCCTCGATTTTCTCCTCTGCTGTCCTAGGAAAGGGAATACCTGCAGAGACAAGGATTCCTTTGAAGGTGCTGCACAGAAAGAGAGTGACGGGGGGCAGTGGGGTTTCTGGCCAAGTAAGGTTGGTGCTGATGGGAGGGCGACCCTGACAGCCCTAGAGACTGAATTACTAGCCCCTCAGCCCTTCGGAACAAGAGGTCTCCTCAAAGGTGAAAGACAAGGTGACATGCTTCCTCCACACCACCTCCTGCCACTTCTGTCCTGAGCACCCCCAATCCCCAAATCTGCCAACGCGCTTAAGTCCCCATCCAAAGCCCACCTCCCCTCGTTCCATTCCAGGGCCTCTCTAGTTACGGCAAACCACGCAATGGGCGTTACAGACAAACTAGGCTGAGGCCACCGAACTCATTTCATGGGTGACAGACGTATTTGAACCACGATCTCCAGAGGGGAGAGCTGAGTGGGTTGATGCCTGGCTAGGTGCAAGCCTTTGTTGAGGGAAACAGTCCTGCAGCCCTCTGTGTTTATTCTCTTCCTCATTTGGGGTCTTATCCCAAACATGCCACATTGTGTCCTTTGAGCATGTCATCACCAGAGAGGCACTAAGGCCCCTGCAGGAGGTGGGGGGGGTATTTTACAAGGACCTGCCAGACAGACTCAGACCTGTAACCCATCTAGCCTGCCTCTTGGAGTGGCCTGAGCTTCAGAGAATGGCACTAGACCCCACCACAATGAAACAGTCAGCCCTGAGGGAAGGATCTCCCTAGCCCCAGGGGCTGGTTCGTGCCCCTAGAGCTGATCTGGCATAGCAGGAATGGCCGGATAATAGAGCTTTGACCCTGGAAAGCTCCAGGTGCTTGTGCCAAGCCAGCAGCTCTGGCACCAACGGCACCTTCAAAGAGCTCTGCACTCACTCCCTAAGCCTCAATACCCCAGGGACGAAACCTGTGTCCATCACTGACCGAGGTTAAGTGACTTGCCCAAGGCCAGGCTCAGGGCAGAATCAGTTGCAGAACTGGGGACAGAACCCATAAGCCCTCACTCTGAAACCCATGCTCAGTGTCCTAAGCCATGCGTAGGGGTCCTCCATCCACTCTCACACAGCAGAGATCCCCCATTCTCCCACTGCCTCCCTGCCAATTGCACCTTTGGAGGCAGACTAGGCCAGGGAGCCTTTGACACTGTCACTATCCACCCCTCTGGCTAATGGGGATATGGCACTGGCTGTCCCTTGAGGCCTCAAACACGGCAGCATTTGGCCCTGCGGTAGGAAATCCTGTCCCATGCGCCTCCCAGGTTCAGCTAAACCCTCAGCTTAACACCCCTCCCGGGGGAGCTGCAGCTCCGTACCTGCCTGCGATCTCAGGATGAGGTGGTTCTTGGCCTCAGCCTGCAGCTCCTTGAGCCTCTCGTCCTCCTCCTCCATCTCACGGACTTTGGCCTTGATGGCTTCCAGTTCCTGAGCACCAAACCCAAGAGGCCGAGCACGTGAGAACCCAGTGCAGAGAGGGGCAGCTCTGCAAGAGGAGACCCCAGGGCCAAGTCCCGTTTCCTCCCACCCGGCGTCTGTCTTGTCTGCTCAGCGTCAGCTCTACAGGGCAGGGCCTGTCTCATGACAGGTCTCTGCAGAGCCTCTAGTCAACTGGGGTTAGCTGCGCAAGTTCGACCCCTGGCTGCCCCACAGACTTCAACCGGAGCGGCTTACCCCAGTTCAAGCAGAGTTGCCGTGTCTTCCCTGCGATTAGCTAACGGTGGTTAGCTAACCTGAGTTAAACACACGCAGCGAAGAGTGGCCTGCCTTGGGACCGTGGGTAAGTCAGTGACAGAGCCAGGACCAGAACCCAGGTGTCCCAAGTCCTCCCTTGCCCAGTGTCCCATCCACCAGCCCATGCTTTTGCATGGATGAAATTAGTGCCACCAAATCACATTCAGCCAACCAATGAATCACACGGCTCCCGAGCCTCGAGGGAAAGATGTAGCAGAACTGCACCCTGCATCACCACTGTAAAACGGGTGGGGGGGGGTGGGGGGGGGGGAAGAGAGAATCTCCCCTCTTGCCCCAGGGCAGGTCCCCAGCAGGGACGGTGCTACCATTAAGGCAAACTAAGCGGTTGCCTAGGGCGCCAAGATTTGGGGGCGCCAAAAAGCGGTGCCCCCAATTTTTTTTTTTACAGTGTTCCTGGGCTGGGCTGCCGGCGGCGCGCTGACACGTGCGGCTCAGACTCCCTCTCCCAGCACAGCGGCCACTCCACTTCTCCCGCCTCCCAGGTTTGCGGTGCCAATCAGCTGTTTGGCACCACAAGCCTGGAAGGGGAGGAGAATTAGAGTGGGGGCGGCATGCTCGGGGAAGAGGCGGAGCAGAGGTGAGCTGGGGTGGGGAGCTGCCGCACGGCTCCCCGGGGGAGGCGCCTCAGGGCAAGGGGGGAGCTGCCGCGGGGGGAGGCGCCTCAGGGCAAGGGGGGAGCTGCCGCGGGGGGAGGCGCCTCAGGGCAAGGGGGGAGCTGCCGCGGGGGGAGGCGCCTCAGGGCGGAGGGGGGAGCTGCCGCGGGGGGAGGCGCCTCAGGGCGGAGGGGGGAGCTGCCGCGGGGGGAGGCGCCTCAGGGCGGAGGGGGGAGCGGGGAGCTGCCGCAGGGCTGCGGGGGAGAGGGCGCAAAACTTCCTTGCACCGGCCCTGGTCCCCAGAAAGACAAACGTCAGTGGTTGCAGCTCAGCGCTCTAGACACGCACTCACCGGGTCCAGCACACCCAGCTCCTCTGCACTGTCCCCCTCCAGCGGGCTCAGGTCTGAGTCTTCATCCGCGGCCTTCTGCCGAGCCGCCATCTCGGCCATGTCCCAGGAGGAATCCACCCTTGCCAGGGACGGTTGTGGGTCCTGCCACCAGGCCCCGGAGGGGTCCAGAAAGAGGGGGCTTTATGGGAACCGCGGCAGAAACAAAGAGAGGTTTCAAGTGACATTTGAGCAGCTAGAGACGCTGGGTTCCGCTGAGATGCTGAAGCACTTTCCATGTTTTCGCCCACGCTCCCCCCCCCCAGACATATTCACAAAGCCCCCTCACTATCCTCCTTCAAATCCCTACTCTGCCACGAGCCTGACAAAAACGTGGCCATGGTGTGCCGAGAGCACAGCCCCTCATGCTGATTAGCACGGTCGTTGTTTCCTTGCGCTCCCCCTGTTACGTCTCTTCTCTTATATGGAGACTGTCAGCTCTTTGTACAGCCCCTGACACACCGGGGGCCTGGTCTATGAACCAGGCTCTTAGGTACGACTAATAATCTTGTAACTTCATTGGGCGTCTTGCCTAAAGCCCCAGCTCCTGGAGTCAGGAGGGAGGGTTACAGGAAAACTGCAGCTTGCATTTTTTTAAAGTAAGTCTCCAGCCCCCCGGCTGCTGGGAAAAGCTGGACAACGGGAGCTGTGGAGAGCCAGAAGGCAAAGAAAGAGAACCCAACACGGATTATTGTTTAAAATCTCATGAGCGTCTCATGACACCCAGCTCCTGAGTTCTGAGCACGTGGGACTAGATATGCTGCAGCAACTTGTACGTACGACGGCTCTGAACGGGATAGGAGCCATGTATTTTCCAGGCAAGGCCAGTAGCAGCCATTCCTGTGCCCCCAAGCAGAGACAGGGCAGCCTTGGCTTTTTGGAAGGCTTTAGAGTCACCATTTGGGGAAAACCGTCCCCCACCCAGCCCAGCCCAGCCCCCCCTAAAGCCACAGCCCTTTGCGTTGCCAGAGCACAGCCCTGACCTTAGAACTAGGCAAGAGGATAATTCCACCTGTGCCCAGGGCAAACCAGTCCAATGCCACCAGCACTGGAGGAACAGAAAGCAACAGGCAGATCTGGGGGACACCCCATTCCTGCAGCAGGGGGACCCCGCTCCACCCTTTACCTTGCTTGGAAGCCAAACATTTTGAGCACTCCCCTTCTCACAAACAAATCAACCCACTCTAGGGAACTTGGGAGGCCAGGAGGAAACTGCACCTGGGGCAGCCCCTGCCAGCTCTCCATTTGATACATCAGCAGCCAATCGCAGGCAGCGGTGACCCACCCAGGGGCGGAGGGGTCACAGCCCAGCTGGTGTGAGCACCAGAGCTCCCTGCTGGGGGGGGTCAGACCAGCGCATAGGTTCTCTCTGCTGGGGGAGAGGGTTTGGCAGTACAGCTCCTTTAGCTCCTTGGGTAGCAGCTTCTGTGCTTCAAAGCAGCAGGTGGGGGGTTCTAGACCCCTAGTGACTAGCTAGCTGATCACACTGGTGTCCTACTCCCCCTTGTGATGGGGGTCACCTCTCACCTTACAGCTCCTGTTCCCCTCTGAGCTGCTTGCAAGTAATGTCACTGCTCCTTCCCCCTTTAAGGGTGCACTGAGGCATCTCTGCCCAGGATTTTTTTTGGAATGGGCAGCTTAGGTGGTGGAGGGAACTAAATATTACCTCTCCCCAGGAGTCTCCCTTTGAATCCAAACAGGCTTGCACCAAGCTGTGCATGGCCCCCTAGACTGCAGTGCGGGTCCCTGCCAGCTGGAGTTGCCGGGCATTGGCAGAGCTATGTGTACGTGTCTGGGATGTCCTTTGTTTGGGGCCCCAATCCAGGAAAGCAGGTGTCGACTTCAAGCATCTGAGTAGCCCCATTGGGCTAAACGGGATTACTCCCCTGGTGAAAGTTAAGCAGGTGCTGTAGTGCACGGCTGGAGCAGGGCCTTGGACTCTGCTCTCTCAGCCCCCAAGCCAATGCTGCTCTGGTAAGAAGCCTTTCAGCCCAGTATTTCCCAGCCAGTCACCAGGGCATCCACCCCTGTGTTTGACACCAGTGCACGGCTCTGGGCCGTGCACAGAACATTGCAGGCCCTGAAATGAAGCGAACCCCCAGTAGTTTTCGTACACAGACATTTATTTTCCATGGCATTGCAAAGCTCCCCTCAACTCTCAACACTGGGGAGAGGGGGGCAGGAGAGCAATGGGCGGGGGCAGGTCAGGACTGAGATGCATTGAGTGAGGCTGCTGCGGTTCACCCCAGAGGTGGCTGCACCTCCATGGTGGAGGAACCAGCCTGCTATACACTGGGCTTGATTCACCTGAAGCCAAAGTAATGAGGACAGTGGGTCCCAGCAGTGGCAAGCCCCCTGGCAGGGGGCAGAGCAGTGCAAGGTGTCTGTCCGCCCTGCTCCAGCCAGAGAGCCCAGCTCCACAGTGCGTAGTGCTGGTTGAGCTGGGGGCATTGACGCGTGTGTGTGTGTGTGCGCGCACGCACTGGTTCACTACGTCCCCAACACCCTCTCAGAGTCAGTTATAAATTAACGCAGCCCTTCCTCAGGGGAACCAACATGGCCTGGCCTGTCCAGGCGTGAATCCCTCTTCCCTGAAATGGGCCCACTTCCTGCACCCTTTCCCCTTCCCAGCCCCTTGCTCCTCCTCCCGTGTGCTGTTGCCCAGCCCTCTGCTGGTGGCTCTTGTTTCCTTTCCTCCCCCTCCTGGAGCGGGGGCTCCTTGTTTCCAGATGTTTTTATCTGCTGCAGCAGCTGGCAACAAGGAGATCCAGAGGCAACATCTGACTGTCGGGCTCTCTGGGGACCCACCAGCAAGTGCCCCAGGGGGCGCAGTTTGAGAACGGGCTTCCATGGGAGTTTGTCCCGTACGTGCAAAGCATGGGAATGCACGGTTGGGGGGGGTAGGGACCGCATTGAAATATGCCTGCTATTAGGTAGGGATGGCGCAAATCCAGACCCCTTGGGATTTCAGTGGGGGGTTCACACAGCAAGGCCAGGAGCTGCCCCTGCGGTTTGGTTACTGGGCCTGGAAGGGGCCTCCTCTATTTCTGGCTTGGGCGTGGCCAAAGTCTTGTGAGGTGGCCACTGTTTCAAACACTGGAAAACTTGCGCGAGGTCAAAACGGGCAGGTCGGGAGCCAAACCCCCATGCACAGCCCTTTAACCGGAGCCCTGCCTGACCCAACCCCGGACACCCACAAGAGCTCGTCCTCAGCCCAGCTCCGGTGCCGTGGGCCTTGCCCCAGCCTAGTTTCATTTGCAAAGAGCAAAGCTGGAGGCAGGTTACGTTAAAAGGGTGGAACTTTATTAAACCTTGTGCATGGCCCTGCCTGTGCGGCTGAATTGCTTCCCCATGTCCCCTCTGCTGCTGATGTCCCCTCAAAAACAGAGAGTCCCTCCAGGGAATGGTGGCCCTCTGACCCCAGGCCCACTGATCAGGATACAGCCTTCACTGCTGTGAACAGGGGAAGTGGCCTAGCCGTTCTTCATCAAGGTTTTCAAAAGCAACGAGTGATTTTGGGGACCCATCTTGAAACATCTTAAGGGGGCTTGATTGCCAGTGGGTGGGGGATCGTCGCTGCTTGAAAACCAGGCCTCTCACATTGGGCCCCAGAATCACTGGTCACTTGAAAATTGTGGCCTTCATGCTGGGTACATGGATAGAACCAAAGTCATTCCCCAACTCCCCCCTCCCGGCCTCCTGGTTTGGCCCATCGCTGGGGGAGGAGGCGGGGGCCGAACAGAACACAAATCACAGCAGCGGATACCCCCGGGGTGATATTAAATTGTCTTTATTACACGGATACAGAGTTAAGAACAGACATAACCTGAATCATAATGTTTACATCTTTCACAGGTCAAACATACAGTACAGTTAGAGAAAGCAGGGAACCGCGGGGGAAGGGCAGCATGCCAAAAAAACTCCTATCATGTCGTCATTTCTCTGGAATGGCCACGGAAACCCACAAACAGCAGGGAGCGGGGTGTGGTGCGGGATTTCTGTTTTCTCCCCTCGTTAAACTCTTTTTCCACGCACGCCCACCAGTCTATACAAGCCATGCCTCCCCCACCCCCTTTCATTCAAGTATTGCACAGTTTTACGAGGCAATCGCCTCCCAGCCCCCCGACGCTGGCACTCCCGTGGGCCTGGCAGGAGCAGGTTACTGGGTTCTGACAGGGCACGTCAGCGGCTTTCGAGACTTTCGGCAGAGTCGCTTCAGAGGGGGGGAGCGGGAGCAGAACTGAGGGTGGGTCACATCCATCCCTGGGGCTTAGCGGAGTTCCACCCAGGCTGGGCTGAGCAGTTTGGGCTCTCCGGAATTGCTGGCTGGGTCACACCCTGGCTAGGGACAAGGAAATGTGCCAGGAAGGGGGAAATTCTGGGAGCACCTGGTGGTTTTTTTTGTTTGTTTGTTTGAGGTGAGGCATCAGAGCAAATTCTCCTGGATTGCTGCTGCAAAGCCGCCTTTCAGAGGCTCAGCCGCCAGATCTGGACGGGATCCCAGAATCTGCCGCTCTGAAGAGGCTTAGCAGAAAGTCTGAGAACCTGGGTTTACTCTGTATTTATTTTCCCTGGGCTGTGTTTACGTCTGTTTTTTTGACACCCCAAGCAGGGGTGTCCTGCTGCTGTTCTCCAAAGCAACTGACAAGCCAAGAGATGGGCTTGTTACAAGAAACAAAAACTCCCTCCGGCTCCCCCAGATCTGCCTTACATAAAACCACCAGCGCAGAGAGATGGGAAGCAGGGTCCCGCCTACCAGGGGGCGGGGATCGCAGCCCAAGAAACTCCTTCGCCTCCCATTCATTGCTGTAAGTAGCGTACACATGAGCCTGGCCATCCCCCACAAAGGCCGCAAAATTGCGTGGGGATGCCCATAAAGAAAAAAGAGGATCGTAAGAAAGAGGAAGAGACCAGAGCACAGTGTGTGTGTGTGTGTGTGTGTGTGTACACGCGTACAGGGAATGTATGGTGAGTTCACCTGGGGCAACGGCCAGAAGCAAGACATCTGCACCAACAGCACTGGCTCTGTTTTGCCCCTACAGAATAGATCACACCCAGGTAATTTCTGCCTGTGTTTGCTGGTAAGCGTGTGACCGGAAGGATGTTGCTGGCAGTCTCGGGGAGACTGACTCGCCTGTGCTATAACTGCCTCCAAGTAGCCTAGGCGTGGGCTGGGGGTATCTAAGCCATGAGATGCAACCAGTTGGCATTCAAGAACCATTGGCACACATCACAGGTGCACCCTGAGAAGTGCACCCAACACCTGCCTCCCCGGGGAGATGCACCCTTGGTGCTTCGCTGTTCACCCAGCCGGGCCTGTCCCACGCTCCCGTGTCCCGGAGCCTGACTCCCACTAGGAAGATTGTGCCTGGGCAGGACCTGGCTGCCAGACCTTCAGAGAAAAGCAAGACGGATTGGTGGGGGCTGGCAGGACGGCTGGAGGGGAGCTGAGAAGAGCTGAGCAATGAGGAAGGATGGAGGGATACAATTTGAGTCCTACTCCACATGTATTTGATGGGGGTGAAACACCAAGAGCGCGATCATGTTGGCTGCAAGAAGAGAGTGTAACTAGCAGCCGTGGGATGCTATTAAGAAAGGGAGAATATAGACTCTCCGGAAAACCTGGCAGTGAGACGCGGCAGACCAGGGAACAAAACACCATCATGGGGTTTATTTAAAACAGGACTAAGCAAAGCCCTAGTAAATGTACCACGTGGAACAGTCTTGCCCAGACCCTGGCATGATCTGAACAGATCCTAAGGGAGTTCTTCCAATTCTAACATCTAGGATCACCACTAAACTGCCCGGCTGGAGCAGGGCAGGAGGGAGGTGCTTTGGTTTCAGCTTGGATTTCAATTTGGAAACTTGAGGGATGGGCCCAAGTTAAAGAGCCCCCCATGGAAATGGGTCCACGGTGAGTCATGCGTAAAGCCAAACAAAACCCCCATCTCGCTGTCCCTGTGTCAATAAACGGCTCCCCCCCCGGGCGCATACTCTAAACTTTCTGATCCTATGTTCAGCGCAGGGCTGGGCTCCAGCACCGAGAAAGAACCTGGCATCAGGAATGACCTGCCAAACACGCCCGCTTTCCTCCGCCCTCTGGGAACAGGAAGGTGACCTGAATGAACACGGCGCCATGCTGGGCCGAGACACACATTGATTGCAAACGACGAGCCAATCCTGCAGAGAACCACATGCCCAGTGACGTCAATGGGATTGGAGGACACATGGTGCCACCCGAGATATCCCGGATCCCAGATGCCTTTGTGCTGAGCTGCCTGGGGTTGTTCTGACCTCACCACTTCTTTAGCCACAAAACCATCCCTCACCCCTGCCTGGGGTTGGGGTCATCCCCTATTTTTCTCCTCACTGCCCCAGGGCCGCTGGAAGGAAAGCAGCAGGCGCCCACCCTCCCTCCCACGCTCCTGCTGCTGCCCAGGCAGAGCTGCCATGTGGGGAGGATCACCCCGCTTAAATAGCTCCTGGCACGGGCTGCAGGAGGGGCGAAACATTGGCCCTTCCTTTTCTGATCATCTTCAGGGACTTCACAAAAAGATACCCAAAGAGCCACCACCCAGGAGAGAGAAATCTCCCAATTTCCCCCTATACCCATCCCCCCAGTAATACGCACGGGGACAGCGCCTGGGCCCAGGAGAGTCAGCATTCCCTGGATTTTTGGCCTAGGTTAAGTTCCTTTTGCTACACAATCTGGGCCTACACTGTAACCATGAGGCAGGTGGATACGCAATGGAGCAGGCCAAATTCTACTCTTAGTGACATCCCTGCAAACCCCATGGGGACAAAGCGCTTGCAGGTAAGTCACTGAGCGCAGAATCTGGCCCACTGCAGGGCGTACACACAACACGCACTACACAATCTAACCATGCTGCTTTGCCCCAGGGATTTAAAACCTGCTGACATGGCCATGGCTGAGGAGGCTATTAACTCTCCCAGCTGGTGTCTGTTCCACTGGGAATAACATTCCCAGGCAATGGGGGGCACTGGCAGAGGAATCAGGGATTAGCAGGACACAGGAGGGTGAGGTGACCCTGCAAAGCCCACACATAAGAAAGCTCTGACTGAGGAGGTTTAGCAAGACCATCTCACAACGAAAGAGCCTGGAACCGCCTGCATCCTCTCGCCCTACCCAGAGGAGCCAGCGAGTGGGTTTCTCTATTGCTGCCGCCTGCTTTTCTTTGTGCCACGAGCGTCACTGTCTGGGAAGCTGCATACTCCTGGTGGTTTTTTGGCCACTGAAATACTCTATTTTAAAGCTTTCCGGTTTGGACTTCCGCAAGAGGCTCCCCTCCCGCTCCCCTCTCCGCTCCCAGGGGTTTTGGTTTGAAGGCAAGCTTGTTGAGTTCTTTTTAAATGGGGTTATTTCCTTTCTATACAATTGTCGTCTATGGTTTTTAAGCAAGTTGGAGGTAGAGCGGCAGGGTCCGGATGCTGAGCAGATGTGAGACGGATGGGACAGAGAGGCGGCCGAAATTCAAGCACGAGAGGTTGAGAAAAATAACAAACACTACGAATGGCAGGATGAACCCTGCGGTTAATGACATCTGAAAACTCTTATATATTACCTCTTTTCATGAAATATAAGAAAAATAGACAATATACATATATCACGTGATAAATAAACACAACAATCCTTCTTAGGGCGAGTGATGCATGTCAGAAAACCAGGGTCAGAACCTAACGCTGGATGAATGAGGCTGCGGAAGGAAACAAACAGAAGCTACGAAGTCTCGGGTTTGGCCCATTAAAAGGTCTCTGGCTGGATTCACTGCAAGCTACCGTCAAATGGTTGGTAAACAAACCCCAGCAATAGCTCCAGCCCAGTTAGTTAGGGCTTTGGGACCAGTCTCTGCACAGCTTCACCTTGGGCTTCAAGACTCACTACAGGTCCTAGGGAGCCCTTCAGCAGAGAGATCAGGTCAGTGGCATTGCTGCTGGGACCGGCCTGTGTCAAACAGCCAGTCAGTTCCAGGGGAGGAAGTTCTGCACTCACAGATATTGACAGGCTGCTTTGTCTCTTACTGGGTCCCTCCTCTCATCCCTCACCGAGGATGTGACCTTCCTCTGGAGAGCAGCAGTTGGGACTTTAGAGGAACTGTCTCTCGGGGGTGGGGGGCTCATGTGGGCTGGTATTTTCCAGAAGATTCTTACTAGCCAGGAATCCAGGCCTGCTTTAGAAAGACCAGGCTGCCATGGGGTTGGAGGAAGTTAAGGAAAGTTTTCCACAGTTCCCCAGGGATGTAATCTTCCAACAGCGTAAGGTGTCCAGATTGTCATGTGAGGACACGAGGGGGGGGGGGGGGGGGCAAGTGGGGAAATTTGCCCCGGGCCCTGCAGGGGCCCCCATGAGAGTTTTTCGGGGCCCCTGGAGCAGGGTCCTTCACTCGCTCCGGGGCCCCCGGAAAACACTCGTGGCGCCCGGGCCCCCGGAACTTCCGCTCCGGGTCTTCGGCGGCAGTTCGGTGGCGGGGGGTCCTTCCGCTCCAGACCCGCTGCCGAAGTGCCCTGAAGACCCGCGGTGGGGAGTCCTTCTGCCCTGGGACCTGCCGCCAAAGCGCCGGGTCTTCGGCAGCGGGGCCCCCCCGCCGCCAAAGACCTCAGGCCCCCTGAATCCTCTGGGCAGCCCTGGGATACGTTACCGTGTAGGCATGGCGGGAGAAAGGAGGGCTACAGAATGGGGGTGCTTCTGGCACTTGTTGGTTCCTGGCCGGGTTCAAATGCTGCCGGGTTCAGAACTGCCAGGTGTTCAAAGCCTGCAAACTTTGGATGTAAGAACTGTGACTTCGTCCTGCTCGAAGCCAACAGCAAAACTCTGGCTGCCTTCCATAGGATGGGATCCACGCCTGGTTCTTAAGATCTGATACCCCCATTGTGGTTGAGAGCTGAGCTAGGGGAGGGGACAGCAAGGCGCAAGGACCGCAGCATCGCACTAACAACTTCCCTCAAACCCCACTTCCTGCCTGGGTCTGTCTCGCTTTGAAATCCTGGAATCCTAGGACAAGCCGGCATCAGCTGCGGAGAACCACGCGGCACCGTCTACAGCCATCCCTCAGAGGCAGTGAAAGTACACATCAAACACAGCCCTCCACACTCTTCTCCAGGACAACCCGTCCCAGAGCCAAGACGACACAACCAAACGGCGTCAGAGCCACATCCACTGAGAGAAACAGCCACAACCCCAAACCTCTCCATGGGAACACGCCGCACTTCTGAGGAGAGACACGACATGGTCTTTACAACTTCACAGCCACCAGGAGGGAGCTTGAGCGGGGTGCAACTGAACGGGGAGGACTCACATTGGATGCGATGCAGCTAAGAGACCCAGGGCTCACAACTAGAAAAGAAAGGGCAAAGCAGACCCAACCGCAGTGGGACCGAACAATGCCGCCTAGCCCTGCATGTATCCATTGTGCTAAACAAAGGACTCCTTGTTGTTCCAAAACCTGAATCGATGTTCTAAAGAACCACACAGTGCTTCTGAAAACGGTAGAAACAAGGGCGAGGTTCGGGGGTGGGTTGCAGGGGAGAGGAAAACATCCAAACACGCCCACTTTAGGGTTCTGAGTCAATCGCCCTCAGCCAAACCTCCCTTTGCAATGACTAGTGCCTGGGAACTTTTGATCTGAAATCCCTACTTTTTTAAAAACACATGTGATGGATTTTGCAACTCCGGAAAACTAATCCTCCTACTGAACACGTGGACTTTGCTTTTTTTTAAAACCTATTTCCTAAACTTTACCTAGTTCAGTGGTTTATCTTCATTTTTTTTTATTTGGCAAACGTCTCTTCTTTTATTATTATTATTATTATTATTATTTTTTGGACCTCTTCAAATACTATATACATTCACATTAACGTACAATATTTGCCCTGACCGTGGCTGGGCAGTCTCCACCTTTCTCGCTTTCTGCAGCCATGTCACTTTCCATATTGCACTCCCGTCCTCTGCGCGTTATACACGATGCAAGAAATGCAAAATAATCTACATTGTCTTTTTTTCCTTCTCTAAGAACAAGTGTTTGTTTGTTTCCTTTCTTTCCTCCTAGAAACTGTTGCAAAATCATATGAGGGGACGCGGGGTGGGAAAAGAAAAAGCGAAAGCGAAATAAAATAACCCAATGACAATGTTCATCACAGGACTGGAGAAAACATCTGGAGAACAAGTAGACACAAAAGCAAGGGGGTCTATCTACAGGCAATCGAAAGAGTCTTCAGAAGGGGAAAAACAAAAGGTGTCTTTTTTTTTCCCTGTGAAAGGTTGAAGGAGTAAGGACGGCAGTCACAAGATACTGGAGCTAGAGGTGGGGTTATGGAGAGCAGAGAGAGGTAGTGGAGGAGTACAAGAAGCAGAAGGTACTGGTGCAATTGCTTTCCGCTCACACTCTGACGAGCAGTGGAGAATCAACGACAGATTGTCACAGTTCTGTTTGAAACGATGCTCTCTCTGGAACAGGACCGGGATCTGAAGGTTCTTGTTCATTAGCACGCTCTCCTAGGCAAGTGAAACACGTTTATAATCCACAGAGGGAGGGAGCACACAATGTTGGCTCCCCGTCACACACACACACACACATACTCACACGCACGCACAAAAGTTGTGTATCTTTTTTTGTTTGTTTTTGCTTTATTTTAATAAAATTCTTTAAATCCACAGATGCGCGTCCTTCCTCCTTCAAGGTACGTGTGGATGCTGAGAGTCCAGCGCAAGAACCCACCCCACCCCACCAAAGAATGCAAGGAGTCCAAGAGCGCCGGCTTGCCTTTGGCCAGTCGTCGTGGTTTGGTTGAAAGGGATAAGTGCTGCTCCTTGTTTCACAAAAAACAAACCAAAACCATCAACCAAAAAAGTAAAAATAACCAACAACAGAACCAAAAAAACTTTGGCAGTGGAAAAAAAGTTTGGATTTTTTTGTTTGTTTGTTTTTGGATTTCCTTTGGAGCAGAGGTGAGTCTGGTATGTTCTTGGCTAGCTAGCAAGGTAGTTTACAGGTAAGCTTCCTTTACTTGGTTTTACTTTGTTTTATTTGTTTTTTGGATTTTTTTTTTTACTTAAAGCCAAAGAGTTTGACGTTTTTATTTTTATTTTATTTATTTTTTTACAAAAAAAAAAAAAAGAAAAACGAAAAAGAGAAGAAGTTTCTTGCCTTCTAAAATCGAAATCCTTCATCATGCCGTCCCCCGGCCGCACTGGGAGGGAGATTTCACACACACACACGCACATCCCCGAGTCAAGGTGCGTAGAGTTTGTGGACAAATTCCTTGTCCGAAAAGAAGAAAACAAACAAACCGACGCCGACGCCGATAATAACTCCCCAAATCATAGAAAACCGAAGCGAGAACAGAGAAGATTGGTATTTGCCTTAACTCCACTTAAAGCCCAGTTTGAGGATCCGTGAGGATTACATATGAGAGATCGAGAGGTCATTTGGAGGTCACAGAAGAGTCAGGTAGCTGAGGAATTGCATTGAATGCAGTTAGTTTTTCTTTTGGAGAGAAGCAGTAGCAGCAGTGACGTTCTGTAGGTTTCTCTGTTTCTTTCCCCTCTGTTGGCTGGCCGGTCGGTTGGTTAGCGTGATGCCGTTTCCAGAGGAGCTGGGGTGGCCGGCGTGCCGGAGCGCGACGCAGCAGCCGAGCCGGTTTCGCTGGGGCTGGCGGCCATGGTGGCCACGCTGGTGATGGAGGCGCTGACAGCCACCACATCCGGTTGAGCTGAGCCCACCCCTAAGCCCACCCCGGAGGAAGGGGCTGTGCCGGCGGAGGCCTGGAGGCCCTGCAGAGTCTGCCCACAGACGTGGTGGTGCTTCTCCCAATCCTTGTGCTGGCAGAAGGAGCCGCAGTAGCGGGCCGTGTTGCATCCGCTGCAGGTCTCGCTGGCCTTGCGCCCGCAGTTCCAGCAGCTCTGTACGAGAGGGCGAAAGCAGAGACATCAGCGTCGGGGCGGTGCAGCCTGGAAGAGAGACCCAGCCCCGCTAGACACCCCCTGGGGGATGGAACCGTCCAAAGGATCCCGAGCACCCACTGAACACAAGAGACCTCTGTTTTAGGTCTTAGGTTCAGGCCCCCAACGAGTACAATTTCCCTGGCCGTTTTCAGGCAGTCCCCGGGCGGGTGGCACTAGTTAGATTTCACTGTATTGGATCTTTCTAAACCCTCAGTACCTGGGGGAAGGATGGGCCGAGCGTGGCGTGGGAGCTGGGATGCCCCCACGGTGCAGGGTGAATTGCCTGCTGATCTGGTTTAAAAACCAGGCTCCTGAACTCTAAATGCTTGAACTCTGGGGTTGTAACGGGGCAGCCCCCTCCCAGCCCTGGCTCGCACGCTGGGGGCGCACGCGGTGTCAGCACGCCAAGGGTTAAACTCTACTACCCTAGCGAGCACTGCGCAGCGGGGCGAGCTCGCCTCTACCTCACTCGAGTCCTCCTGCTGATTGATCACCGTCAGCGCGTCCTCGGAAGCCTGGCGCTTGGCCTCCGCCAGGGCCCTCTCCATCTTGGCTCGCTCGGTAGTGATCAGCTCGTGGGCCTTGCGCTCCGCGTCCGACACCGCCTTCTGGAGCTCGGACATGGCCTGGCGCTTCACCTCGTTCACAGCTTCTTCTGAAAGGAAGAGCACAGCTCATGTAGCGCCGCCAGCGAGCCGACGGCCCGCAGGGGCAAGCCACCAGCAGGCAACCAGATGGCAAGTCTGGGCAGCTGCTACCTGGGGTTTTGCTGTCAAGGTTGGGAGGCCTGACTTTCCGTAACACAGCTGGCAGCACAGACCAGCCCTTTGCACACGTGCATACACACATGAACACGCACACACACGCATGTGCACCCATGTGCACAGAGGCATGCACACACCCATGCACACACACTGTGTGAATGCATGAATGCTCGTGCAAACGTGTGCCTAGCTCTCAGGCGGAAGAAGGGGGGAACTGCCAGACTGGCTCAGACCTATGGCCCAGCCAGCCCAGTATCCTGTCTTTAGCAGTGGGTAGCACCAGAGGCTAGCTGGTGCAAGAACCCGCCCAGAGTGGACAGCTGTGGCAGAAGCAGCCCATAGGGGGAAGTTTCCTCCTGACCGCTGGCAGCTAGGGGTTGGTTTCTACCCTGATGCACCCCTTCTAACTGCAGAGGGTCTTGTTATCCACATAACCATCTGTCAACCACAGCGCATGCTATGGAGGAAAAGCACGTGCAGTGAGGGGTTCAAAAGGAAGCTCCTGGGAGGGCAGGGGCATCTTAAAACACTGTAAGAACAAGGGGAGAACGCCTTGACCATGTTCTCTATCGCCTGTCTTTTCCAGACTCGCCCAGCGCCGGCGCCAGGCTGAGCCACGGCCCATCACGCCCACCAACCAAGCATGAGCTTTTCTGAAAGCCTGGGCTGCCCAAGGAGAGCAGCTTGGGTGCCCGCTCCAGCAGAGGGACGGCAGGAAATCCCACTTGTCCACAGTAGGTCTTGGCAGAGAATCAATCCCTCCATGGAGTTCAGATCCCCTCCTGCTCTCCCGGCGACGGGCCATCCAAAGGCACAAACTAAACTGCAGGGAACAAGCGGGAGCAGCGGCCTCTGGGGTCCGGCACCATCAGAAACGATGGGAGCCTGTTCCCCCTCGTCCCTGCCCTCCAGCCCCATGGAGTGCTCTACACGTAAGGGTGTCCCAGAGAGACGGGGCTAGAAAACTGGCCTACAGTGGGCGCAATCCCGTCCGTAAACTCCCGAGTTCGGTCTGGGTGTGAAAGTCCTATGGGACTCATCCAAGGCCCTCGGGAGCCAGTGGAAAGACTCCCATTGACTTCAATGGGCTTCGGATCAGATCCCCCCCACTCCCAGCCGCTGGTTCGGGGGACAAGGAAGGAGGCATAGGGATGACGTTTCCATGTAACGCTCGCCAGTCCCCAGGGTGTCCTAATGAGCGGGGCTCCTTCCCCCGACCTCAGCCTCCGAAACACAGCAGGGGAATTCCACTGAGGCCCATGCAATAGACCCAGGGATGCGTTTGGCCTCAGGCTCGGCCGGGCACGGTTTGGGTCCCCCGGCCTCATGCATTGCCTCACGCCGGGCAGTGCCGCGCCGGGCTGTGGACAGGGGTCCCATGGTGGCACACTCACCAGCTTTCCTCCAGATTTCCTCGGGCATGTAACCAGAGAGGGGCCTGGGCACAAACTCCCGGTGAGTGTCTGAAAACAAGAGGGGAGAGGAACAAATTGGAAGAAATGAAGCGTGTCCAACCTAACCAACAGCCCAGGAGAGCTGCGCTACAGTGCGGTCACTGCTGAGACCGACAGTGACACAGTGGAAACCATCCCTGCCGGCTCTTGCCTCCAAGATACACACAGAGCTGTTGTGGGAGCTGCTAACTCCCTGGGCCGGGTTCTTCTCTGCCTGGCACCTGGCGCCATGATACCTGGGCAAAGGGCGTGTCAAGTGCAACCCAAAATGGTGCCTGAGTTGGCATTGGTGTGAATGACGACACAAGCGCAGGGCAGGGGGCCATTAGCTCTGTTTCACAGACGGGAGTACTCGGGTTGCTCTGTATTTGGTTTCGCTGCGAGGGTTTTAGTGGGCAGAGCAGAGGTGAACTTCAGTGCCTGTAAAAGTGAGCCCTGGAACGTCCCAGCTAGACCCAGGCATAGTGCAGACTTTGCCCACTCCGGCTAGAAACACCCAGGACGGCCCCCACATGGCTCAGTGAATACACCTGTCTTGAGTAGATGCTGATCTTCGCTGGGGACCTACCTGAGAACTGGGCTCTCCTTCCAGTGCTTTCAAGGCTAGGGCATCCCCTGCCAGGCTCTCTCTGGAAGCCACCCATCTTTTGGTTTTTATTCGCAATACAATGCACCTGGCAGCCCAGTGCCCGCGGCGAGCTGTGGGAGGGACTCTAGATTCCTGTGGTGATGCTTTGCAGAGGGAACGGGAATGGAGCGTCTCAGGGGAAGGGAACCACCAAGAGCTGGAGTGAAGCTCTCTGTCATTGGCACCCACCGGTGATGGGGTGCAGCACCAGGGCCCCAAGACCAGCAGGCATGAGGTCCTGCTGAGGGGATGGCTGGGGCGGGGAAGTCTTTTCCCTCAGTCGCTAGGGGCTGGCGGGTAACAAGGCCTGGCGGCATGGCTGAGATTTCAGAGGTCTGTGACATTTCGTTCCCTTCTATCACCTCGGCTGATGAGCTCATGCCACTGAAGGCACCTTCCATCTTGGTCACTGTTTCCTCAAGAACACAGAGCCGCTCGGCCCTTCCAACAGAGCCGGGCTGGCGGTGCCCAGGGACTGTTCTCTGTCTCAGGCACTGGGGGCTGTCGGGACAGTTTCCACTTGCTCAGGGCAGCGAAGTCCCCCCTGGGGTGGATGCTGACAGTACGTATCAGGGGAGCGCCAGGGCTGCTGCTGGGTTCTGATCAAATTCACGGGTGACCCCAAACGGGAGAGAGGGGGCATCTCGCGGGGAGGAGAGAGCCGAAGGGCAGAGGGACCCGGCGGCGAGATGGGAGCAGCACGGCTGCAGGCAATGTGGGGAGGGATTGATGGTAAAGTCCTGCACCCAGGAGAGGAAAGAGACAGCCCAGAGACTGAATGGAGGATGGTACCCAGCAGCCACGCCCCGGACACTTTACACTGCGGTCACTTCGCTTCTGAGCACTGTTCAGCCCAAGCCCTCCAGCTGCTGCAGGGGAGAGGCTCGGCAGGGGGTGCCCAGGTGTTTGTGGGGTTCCTCTGCTAAAGCATCCAGCTCTCTGCAAGCTCTCCAACCAGACCTGGGCTGGGCACCCGGGAGGCAGCCTAGGAAGGCGCCGCCCCAGCCCTGAGTCACTCTGCTACGCCCGCGCCGTGCGGGGAAAGCCGCTCCGCTGGGCTCGTCAGTACCTAATGGGGGGGCCTCGGAGTTGGAGGAGCTGTTGTGGGGGCGGGGTGGGGGGTTGGGGCCTTTCTTCATGTCTTCAGCATCGCTGTAGCGGCGGATCCAGTGGTTGAGCTCCTCGCGGTCGGCCTCCTGGCAGCGGCGCAGCACGGTGAGGGAGCGCCGCGTCTTCTCCACCATGTCCATGATGCAGTTCAGCAGCTGCCAGAGAGCAGGAGGGAGAGCACAGGTAAGGCCTGGGCACGGGGTACATGCTGGGGGGTAGCTGCACCAGTGCAAACCCCCGGGATGCATGTGCTGTCTCAGGGTAAGATGGGCTTGCACTGGTGCGTCTCACCCCGGTATGTGATGCATCTGTGCAAGCCCCAGTTTGCATCGGGGGAGCGTGTCTACAGCAGGTTTGTGTCTGTCCCAATTTGCACGAGGGGAGCGTGTCTACAGCAGGTTTGTGTCTGTCCCGATTTGCACGAGGGGAGTGGGTCTACAGCACGTTTGTGTCTGTCCCGATTTGCACGGGGGGAATGTGTCTACAGCACATTTGTGTCTGTCCCGATTTGCACGAGGGGAGCGTGTCTACAGCACGTTTGTGTCTCTCCCGATTTGCACGAGGGGAGCGTGTCTACAGCACGTTTGTGTCTGTCCCGATTTGCACTGGGGGGGAGGGAAGGGGCGTATCTACTGCAGATTTGTGTCTGTCCCGATTTGCACGAGGGGAGTGTGTCTACACAAGGCACGCATCAATGGAGTTACACTCAGCACACTTCCTGTGGCTTGCCAAGCCCTGAGAAGGCGCCACCTTTGCAATGGCTGGTTCCCAGGACTTTCCCCTAGGCCAGGGCAGCTGGACAGGGGTCAGAATGGGGAACCATAAGCCAGGGCACACAAAACAGGGTCCTGACTCAAATTCCAGCAGACAGGGACCCCAGGGCTCCAAGGAAGGGCGGGGTCCACCAGCTGGGGGATGGAGTTCAGTTTCTGCAGGGTTCCTGGCTCAGGAAAAGCCATCCATTTCAGGGGGGACTTCCCCGGAGCCAGGGCTACAGCAGCAGGCCCCACCTCGAACGTCAGCGAAGATGGTGAGCAGCACGGGACGGGAACCAGAGAAGTCTGGACGAGTTAACCTAGGAGCCCCTCTGTGGAGGGTCCAGAGCTCAGGTTCTCTAGAGCAATTAATCCATGCCCTCCCCCCGTAGTGAGCACAAATGCCACAGCCACTCCAGTGCCTGGCAGGGCTGCCCAGGTAACAGACAGCGGCGCGCGGGGTTGCTACGTACGTTGTTGAGGTGTTTCCACTCCTCAGCCCACTCCCTGTCTGTTAGTCTGTGGTCGATCACTTCCTCCTGGCGGGAGCCGTGCACGGCTGGAAGAGAACACGCAGGTCAGCGAGAGCCAGTCACCCTGGCCCAGAGCTCTGGGCACCCCAGGGGCTCCATTTACAGCTGTTTTTTATGCTCTGTGTTAGGACACCACCCCGGGGCCGTGCTCCGGGATTAGGGCCCCTGGTGCTGGGCACTGTACAGCGCAAAGAGATGAGAGCAGTGCTGGCGGGCAGGGGGTGTGCCTGGCCCATGCAGCATGCTGGGAGGTGTCGTGCAGGGCCTGGGGCTGGAGGACGCTGCTCTGGCTGGGGCTGCACCCGCTCAAAGAGCTCGACACGGGCCGGCAGTGGAGTCGCGCCCCACGGCAGGAGAGGCCGTCAGGGAAAAAGAGAGAGAGAGAGACGTTCGAAAATCAGTGCAGTCGCTATACCCTCCGTACAGCCCCCACTTGGGCCAGCTCTGGAACACAGGGCAGCCTGAGCAGCCCGGAGAGGTGAACAGCCCTTGGGGCTAACTGACAGGGAGACGCTTCGCCTGCTCTTTGCTAACCGGGGAATTGGGTTTTGGGTTGCTGCCACAGCTGCCCAGGTGCCAGGAACGGGGTCGCCCTCCCAGCAGCCCTGGGTCAGCACCTACACATCTGCACTGCTGCTGACGGGGGCAGCGCTCTCCTGCCAATCCCTCTTTACCGGCCCTTCCCTGCAGGAGACCCTGCAATAACAGCTGCCCACCCCGCTCCCCGGTCCCCTTTCCAACGACTATCGTCTCAGCGGTGGGACGGGGGCACTGTGCAGGACCACCAAGAACTCAGCCTGCCTAGGACCCCCGGCAGCCCCAGAATGTCCGATGGATTTTCCCAGGGAGTCAGGGACTGAAATGCTGAGTGATTTGTGTAACCACTGTGCACTAACCCGGACTCTGACCAAGCTCCGCTTCTGTCCACACACCACTCAGTCTGACTCGGGTCACAAGCACTCAGGACCTGGGTCCTAGGAGCCTGCTAGGGGGTGGGTCAGAGCCCGAGTCCCACTGGGACTGGGGTCGAAGCCCGGGCACTGTGCAGTGTGGCTGCAGGGCAAGCCAGAGACTCGAGTCAGAAGGGCTGTGCAGCGCAGTAGGGACACCTCGGGTACAAAGCAGTGTGGACGCTCGAATGCGGGCCCTCGAGCCTGAGTCCCCCAGACCTGGGTTTACAATGCGGTGTGGATAGGCCCTCAGCAGCTCTGCCTCTCCTCCTGAAAGATGCCTCCCGCCTTGGCTTGGTACTGCTGTGACCCCAGCTTTTTCTGAGTAGCATGCCCGGGATCCGGAGCGCTGCCCTTCCTCCGGGAGAGCCATCCCCCGCTCTGCTCTCTCTAGCTACCCAGGGGCAACTCCTCTCCACGGTGTCCTTACAGCGCCCGCCACAACAGGGCTCGCTTCTCTCCGCAGAGCTGGGGCCGAATCCGTCACCCGGTGTAACTCCACTGCCTGCAGTGGGTTGGGCCCTCTGTCTCCACCCTGCCCCAACTGCCAGCCTCCCCCGGCTCACCTCACCTGTCCCTTCGTTACGCTCTCAAGCCACCCAGAGCCATGGAGGCTCCCTCCCTTGGCCCAGTGCTTTGTGGTGGCCAGTCCCCGCCGGACTGCGCACGCTCCAGGGAGGCAGCCTGCCCCCCGGTGAATTCCCAGGCACCTCCCCTCGGGCAGGCAGTCTAGGGTGCCCCTTCCCCCAGCCTGCAGAGCACCCCCTGCATGGAGCAGTCTGGCCCCTGCAGCAGTGGAGGGGAAGGGATGCTCTCCGGGTCGTCTCTCAGGGAGGTCAATCCCCCCGAATGCCCATGCCGCCTCCCACTCACCCACTTGCCGGTGGCGCTCCCGGAGCTCCCTGGGGTCGGGGTGCCGGTAGGTGTCCCGGTAGTGGTGTGCCATGGCCATGTCCTCCAGGCGGTAGTGCGGGGGTGGTGGCGGGGTGGGGTGGGGCAGCCCGTTGGGCTGGTGGCTCAGCCCGTTGCTGGGGCTGTACCGCTGAGCGGGGCTCATGGTGCACGGCCGTTTGCTGAGGTGTTCGGGGTGCAGAGGGTCTCGGTCCAAGCCGTTCTCTTTGGTCCTGCTCCGCGGAGGAGAAAAAGGGCGACCTGGTTACAACCCTGGGAAAGGGTTTCCTGACCCTCGGCTCCTTTGCAAAGTGCTTTGAGCCCCAGCCCGGTGCTCTGGCCGCTGAGCCCAACTCTGACACTGACTCCAGCGGGGGCCTTGGGCAAGTCACTGCCCTTATGTGCCTCAGTTTCCCCCTCTGTCAAATGAGGGAGGATGATCCTGACCTACAGAACCTGAGGGTAAGTGTCTCCGGAAATGCAACTAGCTGCCAACGTATCCAGTCCAACCTGGAGCCCGCATCATTGCGTCCTGGGTGCAGCGAGTGATTCCTCCGAGCGGAGGGAGTGCTGAACTCCGTCTGAACTAGACAGCTGTGGGCCAGATTCCTCTCTGGCTCCTGCCTGCTCATGCACTGGCCCCCTGCAGGGGCAGTCTGCTGGGTGACAGGGCACATGGCCAGGGAGGTAGGGGGCTGTATGGCTACACAGCACACTAACCCGGCTCTGACTCAGGTTGGAGTCCCAGTCCTCCTTCTGTCCACACACCAATCAGTCTGACTCGGGTCACAAGCACTCCGGACCCGGGTCCTCAGACCCTGCTGTGGGGAGGGTCACAGCCCGAGTCTCATTGTGACTCGGGGCCAAGCCCCGTCGCTGTGCAGTGTGGACACAGCTCAAGCCGCGGACTTGAGACAGAAGGGCTGTGCAGCGCAGTGTAGATGTGCTAGCACGGCTGCGAGACCCCAGTCCAGCACCTGTAAGCCCCAGTTTACCATGCAGTGTGGACGCTCAAGCCCTGGCTTAGAAACCCAGAGACACCCAGGCCCGGTTCCATAGACCCAGGTTAACAATGCAGCGCAGACACACTGTTGGGTGGCACTGGTCACAAAGAGGTGTGTGGCCAGGACGGCTGGAGGTGCTGATTCCTGCCCAGACCGCTCGCCCGGTGCCTGGGTGGAGATGCAAGCTGCCCACCTTTCTGGGAAACCCCAAGGAGGCGGATGGTGGGAACTTCAGCTGCCCCCTACTGGAGTGAACCTCTCCTCTGGTGCAGGGGGCTTAGTCCTGACGTACCCCCAGATCCCAGGAGCCCCGAGGGCTACACACAGCGGGGAAATGCTCCAGGCCATGTGACATTCCCTGTTCACAGCGATCAGGAATGGGCGCAGCTCCACACCCCACAGTGCCTGGAGTCTGGCTGTGAGTGGCCCAACATGCCTGCCATGCTCTCTGGAGCAGGGTCTCGCCAGCCTGGGCCCTTGAGCTTGGGCAGGGGAAAGGCTGGCGGAGAGTACTCAGGAGACTGCCCTGCCCCAAGCCCCACCCCTAAAAGGTGGGGAGCTGGGAATGGCTTTATCCTCTCCTCCTTGCTGGGTCACGCCCACTCGCCGCGGGCCCCGTGCTCACCGCATGACACTAGCCCCGGGAGCTGGGTGGGGCTCCGGGAAAGCAAGCGCGAGCCTCCGGGTCCTACCTGTCTGGTGTCCTCCTCTTGCCAGTCTCGGTGACCTCCAGGAGCAGCTCAGAGGAGTCGATGGGGGAAGAGGCGTTGGCATCGAGCAGCAGCTGTTCGTGCTGGGCCAGGTACTGGGCTGGGGTCTGCTTGGCCATGCGGGCGCAGTGGAGCAGCTCGCGCTGCAGCAAGGGCAGGTTGGCCTGCAAGTGGGGCAGAGACAGAGTAAAGCCCCCGCCAGCCCCAGCACTGCCCCCACCACCCACTTTTGCACAGACAAGCTGTCCCAGGCTGGGCTCCATTGCCTTGCAGGGGTGGGCCACGAGGGGGCTCCTTACTCTGTGTCCCTCGCAGACCGGGAAGGGCCAAGATAAACGGCAGAGGATGCTGGCCTGACAGGGAGGGAGGAGCTTCCTCAACCGTTGCTTTCTCTGCCAGAGCTACCCCCAATGCAAGGATACCATCTGCCTTGTCTGAACACACGGCCAAGAATTCGCCGCCCTTGGTCAAACCGCCCGTGTGGGTCAGTGCCCGGGTCTTTGTTCTCCGTGCAGCAGCGCTTCCCCATCCCCAGGCATTGCTGGGGAAAGCAGGGGCGTAGCACACCCTTCCCCCGAACCCCCATAATGAGGTTCCCTCCCTCGAACCCCCAGTATCGGCCGGCTCAGCCTAAGCCGTGGCCGTGTTAGACACGACACGAGGATCCTCCTACGCTTCTGGCCAGCAGACGTGGGAGTTACCCCATAACGACCAGCTGCAGGGTTTGTGGCACCTTCCCCGGAAGCAAGGTACAGGACACTGGAGTAGATGGATAATTGGACTGATCTAGAATGGGAATTGCTATGTTTGGGCAAACCTCCCCTGGTAACAGCAACAGACAATTGCTAGCACCTGGCCAGAATCCCAGCTGTATGGATTCAACCAAGCACCCGGGGTAAGGTCTCTCTCCGTGCCTTCAGCCCCTCCTTAGCCATCAGAGGCAGGGGCTGGGAGCTCACCGGGCTTTGGAAGTCCCAAGAGTTTCTGTAACCAGCAGGCATCACTGCCGTTTGCTCCCATCCCATGGGCTCCTGAGGGGGGCTGCGGTTTGAGCTCCTCCGTTAATCATCTTGGGGCCAGGGCTGCTAGCCTTACTCGCCCCGAGGAGCACCTTACTCAGTAAGTAGCTCCACTGATTGCACTGTTGCTGCTAATTCGAATGAAGGGGGACAGAATCAGGCCCATATATAGCCTGGCTAGAGAATGGGCTTCCCCCATCCCCCGACCCGGAGACGGATTCTAAGCCACGTAAAGCACTGGGGGCCAGATCCAACCCCAGCCGAGGGGATGGAAAGGCCCCTGTTGGATTTCAATGGGGGGCGGGGGCGGATCTGGCCCACAGATGCCACAGGGATGGGCACCAGACAACCCCCGGGGATAAGACAAACACAGATCACAAAAGCCCAGGGCTTCTCCTGCCTATCAGCACATGTGGTTTACACAGGCTGCGTCCGCTCCTCCAATACCATGGCCACTCGTGGTGCCACGTTTACTTCCCCTTAGCCAGCGCTTGGGAGCGGCTTTGGGGGTGTTCCTAGCCATGCCACCGCCCAGGCGAGAGCCCCCCCCAGGGCAGGCCAGGAAAGCCCCACCTGTCCCTGCGGGGGCATGGCCAGCTCGGACACCGGGAGTCGCTCGCCTCTCCAGCGTGTGCATTTGCAGGGGAGGAAGGACTTGTAAATAAACTCCCCCACCCACGGAGTTTCTCAGGGAGCCTCCACCCCGAGAAGAGCATCCAAAGCAGAGATGATTAAGCAGCAGAAACACATTTTTATCCAAGCGCTTTTGCTGCCAGCCCCGGTTTTCGATGTAGACAGCTGAGCCTCAGCCAAATCGCCATCTGTTGAACATGTTCGAGTTGAGCTGAGAAAATGTGCGGCTGGAGATTTGAGGGCAGCACGCCCCTCCCCCCCTCTCATCCCCCCTCTCCCCAGTTAAATAAATAATTTTTAAAAAATCGGAGTCTGGGAAACATACTGGGGCTGGCTGGTTGCAGTTAGCGTAATGAGAAGCAGCTGGCGTCCTAGGTGGAAACAGCTGGGCGCAGGGTGCCAGGGGAGCAGACAGCACAGGGAGTGTTGTCAAATGGCTCCTCTGGCCAGAGAACCGCTGAGCCTCACTCGGGAACTGCAGCCAGGAGCCGGATTTTCACAGCGCCCCAGGACCTGAGGTCCGGGAGCACCGGGCACAGAGGTGCCATGGAAGCCAAGCTTCTCCAGGGCACCGTCACATTGGCTTCTGCCCAAGGATCTGGAGCCAAGCCTTCCCGGCAGGGAGCACTGGCCCTCTCTGATGGGCATGTAGCCTGGAGGACAGGGCAGCATCTCCCGGAGCGGGGCAAGGAGACGTACCCTCACCCTCCAGGCTGCGGCGCTCCGTCTCCTCTAGCTTTGGACAGCAGAGGAAGAAGCATCAGAAACTGCAGGTCCTGCCCAGTGCCCAAGACGTGGATCCCCCAGCTGGCCCCCTGTGCCCGCCTTCCTCAGGGGTTAGGCAAGTGGGTACGACTGCCCGACCAACGGCACTGCAGGCACCGGAGAGACTAGGTCCACTTGGAGCTCTGCCCCGAGAGCCAGAGCAGCAGCAGTGTCCCTGATCCCCTCTCCTCCCCGGGGCCGCACTGACCGCAGCTGCCTGAGGGGCTGCTGTGCCGGGCCCAGGCACGGAATGGAAAGGGGCATTGGGGGGATCAGGGGAAAACACAATACAGACTCACAGAGCCAACTCCTTGCCCCACGGTAATAAATCCCTCGCCCTCTACAGCACTTTCCATAGACCACCAAACTCAACCGCACAGCAACCCTAGGAGGGACAGCTTATTATTACCGCTCTTTCACCAGTGGGGAAACTGAGGCACGGACCTGCCCAGGGCCATAGGAGGCAGTGTCAGAGCCCATAACTCAAAGCCTGATTTTCAGAGGTGCTGTGCACCCACAGTTCCCATTGCAATCAGTCCGACTTGCGAGAGCCCAGGACTTCTGCATGTCAGGCCCTTTTTTTGGCCTCCCTGTGCCTCGGTTTCCCCATCCACATAGCAGGGAGAATAGCACCTATCTCCTGGGGGCATTGTGGGGCTTGGATTAATAGCGCCCACTCCTGCAGCCATAGAACAAAGAGCAGCAGGATCAGGTCCTTCATGCTTGAGATTTTCAAACCAGTCCAGGTGACCGGACACGTAGCTTTCATTCATGTCAATGGAACCTGGGTGTCTAAACCTCCTAGGCTGCTTTGAAAATCTCCGCCTATGTCTCTAAAGAGCTTTGAGATCCTCAGGCAGAAGCTCTGATTTTATACTCAATTTCCCCCCGGACAGAAAGATGGGGGCAGACGAGCCCACCCTGCCGGACGTGGCCAGCGCCGCATCGCCCCAGAGCACTCTTAAACGTTTAAACCCTTTGCCGTTTGAGGGGAGTGGAATACACCGGCTCCGAGAGCGCTGGAGGCTGCTCTGGCCAGATTCCTGCGGCTAGTTCAGAGCCATCGGGATAGAACCCTTGGGGCCGGGGCGGGGGAGATAATAAAGATGCAGGGGGGGGACTTCCCACCCCCCCTCCGATTCCTCTGATAAACAAGGGCAGCTGAAGCCAGCCCGGAGCATGGGCTGTACATATTTGGTTTGACAGACACGCCAGGGCGCTGAGAATCCCTCCAGAGCGGGGCGACAGAGCAGGCTCAGGGCGGAATTAAAAGGCAAATATAAAAGGGAGATTTTGAATGAACTGCACGTGGTGAGCAGCTGGGCCTAGCCCTGCTTTTTGCTGCACCCAGCTCTGCATGTGGGCGAGAGCGGGAGTGCACCTGTACTGAAGAGCTGCGGGACGTCCCGGGGGCTGGGGAGGGGGCAGCACAGGTTACCCCCTCCCCACCCCCACATTTCCCAAATCAACAGACTCAGCTGCGGAACTGGAACTGCTGAGACCGGAGCGTGAGAGCCCGGGAAAGAGAGAGGGGGCGGGCAACAGCTGAGTTGAAGCTCGGCGAGCTCCCCTCACAGCTCCTGCTCCGGCCCAGGGCCTCCTTCCTCACCTGGGGACGTCGCCGGCTCCCACCAGGCAGCAGCCCGGTCCCAGGAGCTGCTGTATGATTGTCTGTGGGGCGAGGAAGGCTACGTGAGTGGGGGCCCCCGACATGGCCCCAACGGGCAGGGCGCTAACGCACTATGGTGCAAAGCAAGAGGGCTTTAAGGGTTCCCTAGCGTTAATGTCGGGGGCCAAGAGTTACACCAAACTGCGCCCTGGGAGCCAAGGCCCAGCAATCTGAGTGGGAGGGTACATGGAGCCTGGCCCCCGTCCTTGTCCCCTTCGGGCCCCTGGCTGATCCTGCTCAGTCTCGTTCTCATTCGTGTCATGGAAGAGCAGACGTGCAGCAAGGACGGTTCCCCGCCAGCTCCCATAGGAGGCGGGAGCTACAGGTCTGGAAAACACCCTCACATCCATGGCATGGCCAGAGACTGAGCTCCACCCACGCAGAGCTAGCGGGAGGCACAGGCGGGGCGGGGTCACTGGGGGGTTGTTTGAACCTCTTTTGCGTTCACCTCGAGAACTGGCAATGCCAGGCACCCGCCCAGGAGAGGGCTGAACCAGCGGCTGAGACCACGAAACTGGCACCACGGGTTCTCGCTGGGCAAAGAGTTCATATAGGCCCAGAGTTCTGACCCCACCCCTCGGCCAATCTGAGCGTACAACGCCCTGGGTCCAGCACCCCCTCCCATCACTGCCCGGGCGGCACCTCCGCTCCGAGCCGGTGCATTGACTGACAATGAGAGGGTCACCTTCAGACCCAGAGCCCAGCCAGGAACCTGCTCCCGGAGGCTGCCCACATTCACCAGCAAACCCAGCCTCGGAGCGGAAGCCAGGTGCCCCCAGCGTGAGCCGTGCCAACCCAGCGTCAGGCACTTGCAAATGAAGAGGAGGGAGTCGAACTTCAATGGTGACATATTCCAGAGGGGTGGACCCCTGGCACTAACCTCCATGCCAGCAGCTGGGTGCCTGCAATGAGCGAGCACGTGTGACTGTGTCAGCCAGCGTTCCTCATTCACCTGGGCACCACCAGCCTGGGGCAAATATCCAGGCCCGGAATGGAGAGCTGGATCTGAAGCCTTGCGAGTGAAGGGTGGGTTTTCCCGGGGTTTCTGGATACCTAAGCACACCTCCTCTTTCCTAAGGGGACGCTGCCCTTTAGGTTAGGCAAAGCAAACTGGTTTCCGTTTGTAACTGTCTTGCCCTTTGAAATGCACTCGAGAATGGCATCAGTGTGTCTGTCATCCCTTTGCATCCCAGCCTAGTAATCCTGTGTAACCCACCCCGCCCCCAGCGTTCACTTTCCGTTTATTTAAAACGGGGCAGAGCTGGGTTTCTGTCACAACGTGGCTGGCCTGGGGGGCGGGAGGGGAAGGGCATAGCTCTCCAGCTGGGACTGATCAGCTGCCTCCCAGCTGAGGCTGTGATGAGGCCGTGGGTCCGGGGATAGCAGGAGCTCAGGCTCTGCAGGGGAAAGAACCCAGTTTGCATGTGACACTCAGCGTGTGGCCTGGGAACAGACAAGGGGGCAGACTGGGAGTAGATAGGCCCCTGCAGGAGATCCCGAATCGGGGAAGGGACACGATTGACGTGCTGAATTTGTGTTATTTGGGAAAAGAAGCCGAAGAAAAGGGGCCTGGAATCCCGGGGCTGGAGAGCGCTCTTTGGTGCACGGGCCCTGGGCTTACAGCGCCCCACAAAGCTTACTAGACAGAGACAGGGCTTCCCGTTGGTTTGAAACGTTCCTTGGAAGTCAAGACGCCCCCTCTGCGGCACTGGGAAGCCAAACACAAGCATCTCGGCTAGTGCAGAGACAAGGGCCTGCTGAGTTCCTTGGTCCAAAGCTGGGGGCAGCGGGAGAAGGGAATGTGCCACCCCAATGGAGAGGAGGGAGTGAGTCCTTCAAAGCATATTCCTGTGCATGTGAGCGGAGGGGGTGAGCCCGAGGAACACGGGGAAGGGGGTTCCTGGCTTCCTAAAATTACAACATTCAGGCAATCAACCCAGCACGACCCCCCACTACTGCCCAACTCTCCTGGGCTCCACCCCAGAGCTCCCCAGCTCTATGGGATCTGTCCCCATCTGACTCAGGTATTTGCATGTTCCTTGACAGAGCAGATAAATTCTTCCCATAGCCCAGGAGTCTGATAAGCGTGCCACCCACAGCAACCATCTCCCAAGTCAAAGCGTGCCTGATACCGCAGAGCTCCCCCATGGGGTGTCATCGGGGGCTGGTGGGGCCACGGCCCTGGGCTAGACAGGACTGGGCAGCATAAGGGACCTACCTTCAAGAAGGGGATGACGAAGGGGCGCAGCGGGAAGTTAGTCGCCTCCTGGAGCTTGGAGTGGAACTCTTCAATGGTCAGCGTGGAGTTCTGCGAGGCAGAGAGAGGGTCAGGCTCAGAGAGGAGTCACCAGCCCGTTCACACGGCCAGCGTTCGCTGCACTGACCCCGCTTCTCCCTCCCACCAGCCTGGGGCAGAGCTGGCATTTCCACTGGGCTCTAGAATTCACATGGCTACCGCCACAGGCCCTGGGCTACTAGTCACACGGGGCTGGGCTGGGGAGGGGCAGGTCAGTTCATTTGGACAATTCCCTCTTCACCTCTGCATTTCGGTGCAGGGCTTGAGGCCGCAATGGGCAATTTGTACCTGGTGACAAATGCAGGAGAAATTCCCAGTTTTGCTGGGGGGAGAGAGGGGGAGAAGTTTTCTTCTGGGAAAATGGCAAATTTTTTCCTCAGAGCAAATTCAGGAACACCAGCAAAAATCTCTGCGGAGTTGGCCCCACAGCTCTGGGAGGGAAAAGCCTGGCTCGGTTACAGCTACGTCCGTCTCTCCGATGGCGCATGCCGGACAAACACGCCCCACAGAACGTACCACAAGCCCCAGCACCAGCGTGCGCACCCGCTCCCCGATCTCCGGGGAGATGTCGTTCCCAAACTGCTGCAGGGTGGTCAAGAAGCGCTTGAGTTTGCTGAGCTGCCGGGCGCCGCAGGCGGGAGGGAGCTGATGGGTGGACAGGGAGGCAGTGGAGGAGGTGGCAGGCCCGTTGCTGAACCCGTTGGGGGTGGAAGGAGCTCCATTGATAGCGGTAGGGGAGTGGCTGCTTCCATTCATTACTGCAATGAGAGAGACAGAGAGATGGTCACTGGAGAAGACGCTGGCTTTCAAGACCAGTGGCTGGCCTCTGGCAGAACGCTGTAATGGGCTTCTAGCAAGTAATGCTGCCCCCCCACTGGAGAGAATCAGAATGGCTCTACTATGTGCCATAGGCTCTAGACAGCCAGAAGCTAATGGGGATTTTCCTTTACCAAAGTGAGCTTTTTGGAGCAGGAGGCTGAGTTCTCAGTGTGCGGCTGGTGACCTGCAGAGAGGATGCCATGCGCAGGTCCTGTGCGGGGAAGGGAGGTGGGAAGACATGTCAGCGAGGGGAGGGCAGGAGGTGTCAGCACCAGGGGGCAGGGAAGATATGTCAGTGTTTGGTGGCTACATGGGGAGTCCGTCTGTCTCACAACGACGTGTTGCAAACAGAAGGGAACGTGAACGCCAATGTCCGGCCACGGCAGCTTCCAATCGACAGCCAAGCAGCAGGGCAATCAGCCACGGCCCCCGCGGGTAAATGAATGTGCCGCGAAGCGGCCGTGTGCTCATCAGGCCCAATAAATCAATAACCCGCCCTGCTCCCGGAGAGACCTGGCTCAGCCAGTCATTTAACAGCGACACAAACACAACGCGCGAGGACAGCAGAGCCTGTCTGGAAATCCTGCCCCTCGCTGCACAGGGGGCTCTGTGTATCAGCACGTGACCTCTGCTGGACCAGAGCATGGACCGGAAGGAACAACTCGCCTTCCCCAGCCCCAGGGAGAATCCGCAGGACAACCAACGCGGGCTCCAGCCTGGGCTGTCACCACGGGGATGGGGAGCACTTTGCATCAGCCTCGGCAAATACAACCTGACAGCGGAGCGAGGGCCTGGGGCTGCTCGACTGGCTGGGATGTTTGCAGGTGGTGATGTCTAGGGCTCGCTCCCGCACGTGCCAAGCGCTTCCAAGGGCCCCAGGAGCCACCTTCCAAGGTGTTCAGCAGCCCGGGGGGCAGGACGGGCGCAGAGCGCTTTGGAAAATCCAGCCCTAACTCACCTCAGCCACACACGCGGCTATCTGCAATCACAGAATGAAAGGCAGGGCCAGGCCCTGACATCTGCTTTCTAAGCCTGCAGAACAATCGGTTGCATTAAAGCTGTGCCTGCATTGTTTGAACCCGCAGCAGTGGATCCTCGGCACTTACAGGCCGCGCATTTCCTAGCGTGTGCAGAGATCAGCCCCTAGGAAAGGTGCCTTCATGCCAGTCGCTGCTGAGCAATCTCCCTCTCCTGCCCACAGAAAGTAGAGCGGGGATTGTGCCCTGGGCACTTCTGCCCGTTGTCCAGCGCAGCTTGAAATCACAGAACCAGCCCGATTGCTGGGTAATTACACTCCCTGGATAGCCCGTCAGTTACAGGCTTTTCGCCAGTCTCCCCCCTCTGCCTAGTCCCCTCGCCTCCCCGGAGCAGGAACCGCAGCAGCTAGAAGCACAACCCAGGAACCAGAGTCGCTCGGAAAAGCAGAGGGATTCCTGTTCACAGGCTCCGTGACACAGTGCATGCCCCCCCCCATGAAATCGGGGCGCCAAGTCCCCCTGAACATAGCTCTGCCGGGAACACAAACCCCAAAGGGCCCCACGATTCGCCCTGAGAAAATACAGCTGCCGAATAGCCCCGTGGCTCTCAAAATCCCCCCTTCCCGCGTTCACTACTAACCTGCCCCGCTGTGGTTACGCTTCTTGGAAACCAGCAGCCCTGACTCTGGTGTTTTCTCAGGCTCCCTCTCGCTCTACTACGAAGGAATATCAGCCGCTTGCTAAAGAGATGCCGAAAATAACCCCCCGGCCACAACTGCTTTTATTCCAGTGACAGGTGTGTTACTAAGTTAAACTCCGCACATGGCCCCGACGGAAGGTTTGTGGACGCAGCCTGCACCCTCGTAGCCCGCTCTGCTAACGGGGGAGCGAGCGGGTTGGGAAAAAGTCCCGTTCGGACGGAGATGGTAAAAAACGAACAGCGGCAGCCCCCTTGAAAGCACCCTCCCTGCACGCCCTCATGTGCTCGCACCCACAAGCCCCGGTGGTGAATTCGCTGCTCCCACAAGGCGGGGGCTAACAGACAGCAATGGACGCAGACACCCGGGACTCCAGGAGCAGCTGCCAGAGGGCAGATCCCAGCACTGCTCCCACAGACCAGTGTGTTTGCCAGCTCCCCATCCTGCCCCTACGCTGGCCTGGAGCCGTGTCCTGCGATTGCTGTGCACCACTCAATGAAAGGGCTGGTAGCCTGTGGCTGTGACCCGGCTCCCCACGCCCTGGGGCCGAGTGCACAGCCCACGGAGCAGGCTACGCGCTTGGGAGCTCCCTTAAGTGCCCTGTGCCCCTGTGCTCTGGGGAGGAGGCAATATCCAGGTAAAAGCAGTGCCCCGGCTTCACCCCAAGCGCCCCCACCCTCCCACGGGGCGGCATACCCCATCCAGCTCCTGCCTGCCACGTAGCAGAACTGTCCCGGTTCTGCCACCCACGCACAAGCACGGGGCAGGACGTTCCTCGCACTCAGTGCAGCATTAAGGACACGGGGTTGCTCTCTGGGGCAGGGAGAGCTGAAGTGGGCTCTGGGTCTCTCATTAGAGTGTATGTTTCATTTTACTTACAAAGACAGACCATCGACCATTTCAAGCAACCATGAAAACGGCCGCGAGGCAGAAACGTCGGAGGCCCAGCTTCTTGATCTGCAAGCAAAATAAAACACACGCTATCATGAGAGACCAGAGGGGGCAGCTTTCCACAGTGCTGGGCGGGGGCTGGGCTGCTTCGGCCCCCATCTGCTTGAACTGGAGCTGCGTGGTGAAAATCCAGAGGTGAGAGACTTAACGGACTTCTCCTTGGAATGGACTGTGGGTCCCTGCCTTGAAAAGGCCTGGCCGTGCTTCCTAAATGGCATTGATCATCCAGGGACCTCCAAGCACTTTGCAGGGATCCATAAAGGAAGCCTCGCCACTCCCAGGCGAGGCAGGTATCACAACCCTGCCTTGGGGAAACTGAGGCAGAGAGAGGGGAAGCAACTGGCCCAAGTCACACAGCGACTCAGTGGCTGGGAACAGAACCCTGCACTAGCCCTTAGACAAAGTTCCCTGGATGGGGCAGAATTGCCACTGTCCCAAAGCAGGCAATTCAGGGGATAAATACTGACCTCTGAATCCAACATGGCCCTCTAGTGTTTGGCACCCCCCACCCCCGGCTGCCTCCCTGAGTCCAACACTCTTACTAACCTCCTCAGCTTCTGCCCTGTCCCACGGCTTCCTCCCCCCGTGCTGCACAGAGCTCTCAAGAGTGGTAACCATTAAGTTTGCTGGTTAATAAAGTCCCTGATTTACAGGGTAAGTCTCAGTGCAGATCTGAGTCAGGCGGTTTGCTAATATTCACTAGGACTAAGTGCAAAAGGGACAACTTAAAATTCTTTTGCCTTTTTGTAACCTTTATGCATGCTCAATACATACAGAGCGTCACCCTCAGCCGCAGTGTGGCTAGGAAAAACCCAGCATGTTGGAGGAGGGGGACACCCCGCTCCACACAGATGCACACGCACAAACCCAAGTACGAATTAAGAGGCACCACATCTGTTGCAGAGCTCAGATTAGAAGCAAAACCCATCAGATCACAGACGATCAGAATCCGATTTCTAATTAGAGAACAGCTGGTTCCAAACCCAGCGCTTGCACTGACTGGGAATGCAGCTCAGGGTTAAAAAAAACAACCAAACCAACCCGCTACCAAACACACCTTAAAGAGATTGGGCCTTGCCTGGATTCCCTTGAGCGGAGCAGATGGAGCAGCTTTGCCGTTCGAAGGCTAAGCAGTTGTCAAAGGCGTTGGTGGGTTGTTGTTTTTTTTGCTCTTAGAATTTATCAGCAAGAAGCTGTTCTATTTGGTCATGAGGCAAGGCTCTCTTCTGGGGTGGGAAGGGGCGTCTCTTACAGATCTAGACCAGCTATTTCACAGAGCAACAGCTATGCCAGTGCAGAGGACACACACACACACACACACACACACACACACACACACACACACACACACATATTCGTACAGTGACTCGTGGGCCATTGGCTCTGTCGTTTGTAGAACGGTTGTTGGCAGTGATGTAGCCGTTGGGCCGGAAGAACAGCTCTGGGCACCTCCAAAGCTGGTCTTTCTCCCCAACACAAGTTGGTCCAGTAAAAGATGTCACCTCTCCCGCCGTTTGTCTCGCTCATTGGCACAAAGGGGCAAATAAAGTATGGCAAGGTGCCTGCAATCTCCTCTCCCTCCACGGGGGGCTCCACTGCTGGTCGGTGCAAGCCCCCAAAGTAGGTGGTGCTGGCCAGGGAGTCATTGGGGAATGCCACCGGAGTGGCTGCTGGAGGATTTCCCCACTAGCAGAATCCCAGGGGACAGCAAGGAGATGCCACGTGCTCCTCCCTGGGCTAGTGGGTGAATGAATTTGGCCCAATAGTTTTACATTTCCAAAGTGATCAAGGCCCAGCCCCACCCGCTAACGTCCCCTCTTGTTCCCGCTGCCCGAGGTGGCTAGAGAAAGTGGCCTCCAGCCCACTAAAGCCAAACCGATCTGGTTGCAAAGGGCTCCTCTGTGTCTGCTGGCACCTCCCGCTGCGTCTCCTCCGTCTGGGTCTCTGGAGCAGCCCGGAGCAGGTTGTAACATGTCTTTGTGACTAGCCCCTGCAGCGTGTCCCAGGACATTGCCAGATACAGCACGCAGCCGGTGCACACCAATCCCCAGCCTTCCCCGCTTACTACAGGGAGGAGGGTGGCTGCAGCAACTCAGTGGAGAAGCTCTGCGGAAAAGGGGCAGGGCAGGGCTGCCAGGACTAGTCACGCGAGATGACTGATCCTGTGGAAGCTGTGAATAGAAGGGGGGAGGGCGGATAGCGGGGCTGGGGACTCAGGTGTGCTGCAGGGACACTGAACAAAGCCCTGGTTGTGCCCCAGAGCCCTCCCAGCTTCGTGGTTTAGCTCAGGAGGAGGAGGCCCCCTGGGAGCGTTCCTGGAGCAATTCTCTGTCTGCGCACTCTGACACCTGCGCTCTGTCGGGGATGTGACAGAACGTGGGTGTGTGTGCAACCGGATTATGTGCCTTCTCCTTGAACACCATCCATCTAGGGCCCTATCAAATTCACGGCCATGAAAAACGCATCCTGGACCCTGAAATCTGGTCCGTCCCCCCCTAAGAAAATTGGTCTTTTGTGTGCTTTTACCCTATACTACACAGATTTCACAGGGGAGGCCAGCGTTTCTCAAATTGGGGGCCCTGACCCAAAAGGGAGTTACAGGGGGGTCACAAGGTTATTTTACGGGGGTCGGGGTATTACTACACATACTTCAATGCCTTCAGAGCTTGGCAGCCGAAGAGAGGCGGCTGTTGGCCAGGCGCCCAGCTCTGAAGGCAGCGCCCCCACCAGCAGCAGCGCAGAAGTAAGCGTGGCAGTACTGCAACCCCCCCTGAAATAACCTTGCGACAGCCCCACAACTCCTTTTTGGGTCAGGACCCCTGCAATTACAACACCGTGAAATTTCAGATTTAGATAGCTGAAATCATGAAATTTACGATTTAAAAAACGACTGTGAAATTGACCAAAATGGACATTGAATTTGGTAGGGTCCTAGCTATAATACTCCCTAGCTCTTCTATAGCCCTTTGCATCAGCAGATTTCAAAGGGCTTTACCAAGAAGGTCAGTATCATTATGGGGAAACTGAGTCACAGAGGGGGAAAGTGACTTGCCCAAGGTCGCCCAGTAGACCAGTGGCAAAGCCGAGAACATCCCCCAGGTCTCCTGACTCACAGTCCAGTGCTCTATGCACTGTCTCCCATTCCACACTATGGTGCAGTGCCATTCACACATCACACATCAATGTGTCACACTGTGGCACATCCACATATCGTCACTGCCTGCCTGGCGATACCGACAGCTCCAGGTGCTCAGATACTACACTGATAAGGGTCGTGGAAGAAATAGCTAGCTAGTAGAAGATGTGTATGGGGATCGGTAGATAGGGAGATAGATGACAGGCCATTGGGGAGCACAGGGTTAAATCCATCCCAGGCCCAGCTCCCCAGGCTGTTCCCAGAACTCCTTGCAAGCAGGAATCCTGTTCAGTTTCTTCTTTCTTCTCAGGACAGTGATGGAAGGAGGAGTTTGCCACGAACACCGGGACAGGGAACAAGCAGTTCCCACTAAAGCCAATGGGAGCTGCAAGTGCTCGGCACCATTCAGGGTTGGCCCCGTTGTTTGTACCATGTAACATTTTCAGTGATGGTCACAGGTTGATCCCAAACTGGCCTGTGATGTCCACCTGGAACAGATCCTGACGGCACCCCATCACTGGCAGGACAACTGCTCCTCTTCCATCCTTTCCCATGGGACCGGCTCCACACAGCCTGCCCCAATCGTGCCAGTCTGTGGCTATGTGCTCAAGGGGGCAGGTTTTCTCCAGATCATTTGCTTGCCATGCTGGCCTGACCTCTAGCTTTCCATCACCCTCCTGGGTGTAGATTGTCCCAAACCTTCCGAGAGTGCAGCTTACCCATGTAACAGGGCACGCTGGCATGCGAGGGAGTGCCCCTGCGGCATGTGCTCCTGGCACCCCCAGCCCTGTGCTGTGTGACAGCTCCATTCGTTTGAAAAGAGACGAAGGAGGCTGCAAAGTCTTAGGGGAAAGGAGGTGGATGAGATCCAAGACAACCTATCAAGGCACCAGCCGGTCCGTGCCTGGTGATAGGAGGGGAATGAAACGGGCTACAATGCTGTAGAAATTAAACTGGCGTGGGTCTCCTTATCCCACCAGAGAAAGTAGAGAACACATCAATGCTGTAGCCTGCAACTGGCAGCCAGTGATAAGGTAATCCCGGATCCCACCACAATGACTTGATGCACACAGGCCATAGGGGAGCACGGGTTAAACCAGCATCAACAGCTCATAACAGCCCAGATTCTGGCACTGCTAAGTCCAGCTCAGTGCCGCAGTGACTTGGCACCAGATGGGAGTTCCCCTTTGTTCGTGGCTTTCCAGCCTGGGGTTCGCTGCCATCCCCTTCTTCTCCCCCCCGGTTCTTCCTAGAGCTGCTTGACAGTTTGCATTCATCATTTTTTTGCTGCTGACAAAAATTTGGGCCTTTTTTTCTAGCAAAATGTTTGGTGGGAAATTTTTGTGTCTCAGGAAATTTTCAGCTTTTTCAGCAGAAGTGAGAACAATGGAGTGCTTGTTGCTTGTTTGCTTTTTGGTTGATAAACTGATTTCCCCCGACCCCCCGAAAAATTACAACAAAAACCCCTCCCCAAATGTTTTGTTTCGTCCTCAGATTTTCACAGAAAATATTCATAATTTCCTAACTGGTTCCAGTTGTTTCTGTATTGGAGAGAGTGTTGTCTCGTCGTTAGAGTGGGAGGCGAGGGGTGGGTGCTGGCAGTCAGGACATTGACTCAGTGGGTGACTGTGAACAAATCACCCACTCCCTCTTTGTGCCTCAGTTTCCCCATCTGCGACACGGGGATAACCACACTTCCCTAACCGCAGGGAGCACTTTGAGCAGGAAGGTGCTGGAAGGGCAGGTGCTTTGTGTCCTTTTTAGAGATGCAAATAAATAAGGAACACAAAGGCCCGTTCCAGGACGAGAGCAGTTACTCTCTCTCCACAGCACAAGGCTAACACAGAGAGGTGTGTTGCAGCTTTGAGAGCCCCGGGGCATAGCAAGGGCGGTGACGGAGGAGAGGTGTTAGGCCTGCCTACGGGCGTGTGCTCATCAAGAGCATTGGCTGGGGGGCTGGCCAGGCCTCACCTGCCCAGCCTGCCCCTTTGAGGTGGGCAATGCGCACGGCGGCCCCAGATGAGCCCTGTGTGGTGCCATGCGGGCGCAAGCCAGGGATGCCTGGCTGGCTTCTGCAGGAGAATGTTGGGGCAGGGATGGGGGGAAGATGCTCCCTGCCCTTCCCCTCCCTATGGCCTCCTGCCCTGGGGCAGCTGTAACAGGGCCCATACGCTGCCCGGTGGCACAGGGCACAGAGCCCTCTCGGGGAGTACCCTTTCCAGGTGACATCTCCGTCAGCACGACAGGATCCGGCCCCGAGTCTGCTCACCGCGTCCCAGCCCCTCGCATCACCCCAGTCCCGTCTGCCCCGGCTACTCACTGGTGTTTGGCGTGAAGGAGGGGTGCCGCGTGGCTCCCTGCGTGACGGCTGGCGGCGGAGGAGGCATGTTGGGGGGTGTCGATCTGGACTGAGTCTTCACGTCGGCCGGCGAGTCAGGCATTGTGGCTGCCTTCTTCTTCTCTGCACTACCTGCAAGGGGCAGAGACGCAGAGAGCGAGACACAGGTGAGTGCAGTGGATCGGGGTCGCACATGGCACTGGCTAAACCCAGCCTGCTGATCCTTCCCTCGCCCAGGCGCGGACCTAACGCCCACTGGAGTCAGTGGGCATCTTGCCCTGGTCTGCAATGGCCTTTGGGTCAGGCCTTCACGGGAGGTGGCAGCCACGCAGACCTCTTTGCATTGCAGCCAATCGAAACACACGTGTTTCTCCTCTCACATGGGCAGTTATTCCTGATTCACATCAGCAAGAGGAGGGCATGGCCCCGTGCCCCGTCATGCACATGGCTATGCCACTGGGAAGGCATCACCTGGGACTGAAACGGGCCCCCACTCATGTGCCCATTTCAGGGTCGTCCCCCCTGTCCGAGGGCCCTTCTCCCATGGTGAGAACCGACCCGTTTGTCCCAGGGAACCTCCACGTTTCCAAAACGCCAAACTGGGAACATTCCTTCCAGCAACAATGCATTTGTCCCAAAACACCGAGAACTTCACAAACGTTCTGGGCTGTGAAACGGCCAACATTCCTTGGTTCAGGACTATGGCACAGGAGAGGAGCTTTACAAGATCCCACAACCCCAAAAGCTGGCGTTTCGGGGCTGGGATGGGAGCACGTTTGCTCCTAACTCTGCCTGGGTCACCCCACCCCTCATTCCTGAGCAGGGCAAGACTCAGATCACCGAGGGGGCAAGGAGGACGGCTCTCAGGGGCGTCCCTTCCTGTTCATTGCAGCGGGGACCCAGTGGATGCAGAGCGGGAGGAGAAGTCTACCCTTCCTGCCCCAGACGGAAAGTGCAATTTCCACCATTGAGCAGTGAACCCTCGGGCTCCTGGGCAGACGCATTATCACCGGGTCCTACGCAGAGTCATGGAGGGCCATGTCCTAGCTATACCCTGGGTCTTGGGGGCTCAGCTTTCTTGTACCTGAGCCCCCGGCCATCCATGAGCTCGGCCTCACAGCAACCGGGCATGGCAGAGGGACGTGTCATTCTCCCCGCAGAGAGATGAAGGGCGGAGAGCTCAGAAGGCTGGGGAGAGACAGGCCCCTGGGGAAGCGATTCCCAAAAGCCAGTGCACTAGGTGGGGAGCCGCCTACGCTAGCCAAGGGAAGATGCCAGCCAGGGCTGGTGCACAGCCCCACCGTGCTCTCAGAGGCAGGCACCGAGGTCCAGGCTGCAGGGAGGTGTCGAGCGCCGAGGACGGATCATGCTCATCACTTTTAGCTCAGTGACGAGCGTACTGATCTGGGAAGTGGGAGACCCCCCCGGCTCAAGTGCCCCCTCCCCCAAAGGAGGAGAAGGGATTTGCCGCCTGGCAGGCGAGTGCTCTAACCATTGGGCAGTTCTGCTGTGGAGTTCCCTCCATCATCCGGTTTGAAGCTGTTGCGTTGGGGATAAATAACAAGACTCCGTGGAGCAGGGAGACCGGCTCCTGGTCTCCCCCATCCTGGGCGAATGCTCTAACCACCAGGCGACACAGCCACGCTCGGGCTTGTGCGCACTGGCTCGCAAAGGGTCGTTTGGACAAGAGAGCGGGCAAGCGAGCACACCAGCACGAGCATGATTCTGCTGCCTGGTGGTTGGCGCACGTACCAGGATGGGGGGGATGTGGGAGCCAGCCCCTGCCCCAGTGGCTCATTCGTTATTTAGCTGCAGCATAACAGCTTCAAGGGGAGGGGCTGGGGCCCGACATCAGACTGTCCTGTACCCCGGGGTCAGGGCACAAACTCCCCGTTCAAATCCTTTCTCCCCGTTAGGTGGAGGGGGGATTTGAACCGGCTACTCTCCCGCCTCCCAGCTGAGTACCCTAAGAAGCACTGGGCTAAACGTTCCAAGGGCGGCTGTGGTCCTCCTCCCCCGGCCGCCTTGTGCAAGCTCGCCGATGGGAGCCTCTGAGCACGCTGAGCGGATCCGGCTCCTCAGGCGGGTTAGGCCACCGAACGCCTCTGTGGGGAGAGGGGCGTCCGGACGGCCCCAGTGCGCATGCCCCGAGGCAGAGCCATTGACGCCTCCAGGGTTTCAGCAGGAGTTTCGTGCATCACGGTGATCCCCAAACTGGGGCTTGTGCCTAACTCCGGCAGAGCGTTCAGCCTGAGGGGACGTGCCCCAGGGACCCCGGGGGTCTGGGGTAGACCTGAGAACTGAATCCAGACCTCCTGAGTCCCCGCGACTGTGCCTTAAATCACAAGGCCGCCCTTTCTCGCCCAGCCAGCCCTCTGCACACCAACTTATTGTACAGAGCTCCTCCCGCCCATACGCACAGCACTGTTGGATACACATGTTCATCCAGCCACACAACACTGGATCACATAGCCATCTACCCACCCCGGAAATCCTGTACCATGCACACGTCTTCCCGCATACGTACTAATGCACAGTCCACACGCACCTCTATTAGCACACGCAATATGCCCTGTACACACGCACCCGACAGATCTAGATATGTGTCACGCATGCACAGAGCATGCTGTCATCTTGGCGCTCGTCCCCGAGAACCCATCTCTGCCATGGCACACACCGTCAGAGCAATCTCCCTGCTGGTTACCGGCCAGTTTGGAAGGAATGGGAATTCTCCCCGGGTCGCCGGCTGGAATGCCACGCCATTTCCCAGGAATGATGTGTGGAGTTCCAGGAATCGCGCTGTCAGGCCGGGATTATTCACAGATAGTAAATTGGGCTTTAGATGCCGTGCTGCAGGCAGCAGCTCCCATCCACACAGCAACCAGGGCAGTTCCTCGGGTGCCTTGAGAGCATTCGTTCCCGCGTCATTGACCTCAAGCACTCAAAAATCCCCAGTCAGGCCCCAAAACATCAGGGGATTTAAAAGACCTAATAAATATGAGGTTCCCTTTCTTTGCCCGTGGTTTCTGAGCCTTTAGGGGTCACTCAGGACACGTTTTCTGGCTTTTCTCCAAAACCAGGAGAGGGGAAATGCACCTTTTTTTAATAAGAGCCGAGATGGTGGCATTATCCCAGGATGAGCCTAGCTGGGGCTTTAAGAAAACAACATGACTCACGATCGTCACAATAACACTGCGAGAACCGGCCACACTGCCTGAAGCCCGACGCCTTCACTGCGATTAAACCCTTCTCCGGATCATCGGGAATAAAATTCCCTGTCCCTCCCACCTCTCGCTTGTCCAACAAAGCCACAATGACAGAGCTGGTGGAAAGTTTTCCAGCACCAGGGGTTTCCATCCTCAGAAAATGCCACGGCCTGGAAATCAAAACGTTGTCAATTTTGATGAAATTTCGTCACAGAAACAAAAAACAAGCAGACCGAAGCATTGGCCCATTTGACGTCTCTAAGGCTGAGCAACACAGCGTTGTTTTTTAACAAAACAGAGCATTGCCGTGGTTAGTTTTAAAATCACTTTGCGTTTTGCGATTTGTTTTGTTATATTTGATGTTATACTAGAAGTTGTGATAGACAATTAAAAAAAACATTGAAAGTTGATCAGCTCAAAGTGAACTGTCCCTGTTTGAAATATCTAATGCTGAGAAGGGCAGTGGGGGGTCAGGGGTCAGGTGCATTTGACAAATTCCAACCACCAGTGCGCCCCCACCCAGCTGCCTAAAACTAGCTGTGTCTGAAGGTCAGAGATAACCTGGAGCTGGGGAGTGATTACAGAATTCCTTGTCCTGGGATCCCTGCGAGCTGTTACCAGGGAATATCGTTGGGATGCGGTGTTCATCCCCCTTCCCCCACAGTAGCCCGTAAAGGGTTAATGACACAGTTGCCAAAGTTCACACGGTAAATAAGCCCCCCCGACTTTCACAATAAGCCAAAAATCAAGCTAATCCCATTTCAAAACAAGGCCAAAACAAGCCAGTCCCTAAGAACCCCAATACTCTATGTGACTAGATCCCCCCGGCGTGCAGTCTGGGACTGGGGTGGGCCCGCTGTGCACCCCGACTCTCTCCCCCCCTTGCCCCTGCTTGCCGGGAACTGATAAAAAAAAAAGCTACAGTACAAGCCAAAAACTAGCCAACAAGCAACTCACAAGCCAATTAAGCCAAAAACAAGCCCAATTTCTGTGTTTTTTTCGCGGGTTTGGCACGTCTGGTTAATGAGGCTCCGAAGGAGCCAATTAACCTGCCAGGCAACACCTGAGGGAGAACAAGGCGGGAGGATGGAGCCCAGCTGGACAGGAGCAAGGAGGGCTGGTATAAAGCCAGGAAGTGGCTTAGAAAGGAAAGAAGGAGAAGCCCAGGGGGAGAGCAGAAGCCCTGGGCTCCTGGTCCTCAAGGAGGGGGTGTACCAGCCGGATGGTGGAGAAGGGAGCCTGATAAAGACGGAGTAGGAAGCAGTCCAGGGAAATAGCAGCGAGATTTGGGATGGAGCAGACCCTGGCTGCTGACTGTAGGGTCCCTGAGCTGGACCCCGGAGCAGAGTGGGTCGGGTTCCCCAACCAGCGGTAGAAGGGAAGCTTGCCTGGGACAGATCGTCCAGTGAACTCTGATACCCTGGAAAACACACAGTGACCCAGCCGGGTGGGGGCAAGCTGTGAAAAGGGATCCCCCTAAGCCAGGAAGAGGGATCATCCCGACGCACTGCAAATCCTGGAGCGTGAGATAGAAGGGGGCATCCGAGCAGGTGGCCCTATTCCCCAGACGCAGCCCCAAGGAGTGAACCCCATGACAATCCCCTGTGGAGGGCAGTGGGGCAGGGGGCTAAAGCAATGTATGACCAGAGCAGGACTGTTTGGCTCTGCACACCGCATCCCTCAAGCTGTCTTTCTCAGCATCTCGACAGGGCTGCGGTTTTCCTGGGATTCAGCCATGGCCCAGTTCAGAGGAGGCTTTGGAGTGGCAGGGGGACCTGGCGGGGACTGGGGAGGGGGGGCAGGGAAGAGACGAAGCAAGTAAACAGGACAGCCGCGAAACAAGCTTAAGTGAGAGCACCTGCTACTGAGATCAGCTGCTGCCACGTCCATTTCTCTCTCTCTCTCTCTCCGCCGTTAGAGAGGGTGCACTAGAGTTTGATGGCCTGGCACAAGTGTGGCGGCAGCTGCAGTGGTCCGTCAAAGTGCCTTGTGTCTGGGGGCTCGGCTGGAGCCCTGGTGAGAACCAAAGAAGGAAAGTGTCCCCCTCGCTAGAGGCTGACAAGCGTCTCCTAGAGGTGTCACTGCCTTTATAGGATCAGGAGAACTCGGGGGCTTATTCGCATGCAGGCACCGCTGATAAACTAATCTAATGTGCATTCTTAATCCACTGCAACTGTTGTAAGATTAATTGAACCCTGCGCGAGTACATTGTCCAGGCTAAATAAAGCCTGGTCTTAATCAGAGCAAGATGTTATCGGGGCTTGCACAGCGGCCAAAGCCAGGGCTGGACTTCAACGGGAAGAGAACAAGGTTTTATAGACGAGCTTCCCAGGTTCTGCAGGAAACTGACACTCCTGGGGATTTCGCTCAAGCAGAGGCGGGAAGGGGGCATCCGGCCTGGCAAACTGCAGCTCTTTGGTGCACAGAGCGGGCAGGTCTCTGTAGTGGGGAGCGGGCACACGATCAGGGTGCGCTTGTGCCAAGCTCCTCACTTCCTCCGAGGTGCAGGAAAGCGCTTAGCAGCCTCCCGAGGGAAGGGCAGCCACAGGGAGGCTGTTCCAACAGCACCAGTTAGCCTCGCTGTCCCTCCCGTCCTCTGCGCAGAAGATGAGGTAAGCTGTGCCCCTGTCTGCATCAACCAGCCCTTGCCAAATGCCAGCCACAGGCTGGTGTAACACTAACAGACCCTGGTCATTGGCGGGCGGGATCGAACCTGGGACCTCTGGAGCTTGGTGCATGAGCCTCTACTGCAGGAACTAAAAGCCAACTGGCTGTTAGCTATGGCGGTAGAGCAGACTCATTTTATCTCTCTCTCTGAGTGGTCTCGGTGCCACCAGATGGGCCAGAACACAACACCCAGGAGGTGTGTGGGTTACACGGGCACAGCCTGAGATGGTGCCAGGCCTATAGCAGCAGGGAGGCTGTGATTGCCAGGCCGTGGCGGGCCATGCCATTTTTAGTCAGGCACGTGGTTCTACACCTGCATGCAAAATGGCTGCCGTCATGCAGCACAGCCTCGCACGTACAGTGCGGGGGAGATCACGCTGCACAGAGGACACCCTCTTGTTCTACAAAATAGTGCCCTGCGGCCACATTCACGAGCCGGACGGGATCGGCCCACGGGCACAGCCGGCCTGGGGCATGCAATGCGTGCCTTGTGCTCACAGACGGCAAGCCACTGCTGCCATGGCGATGAGAAACAGCCCCGCACCGCCAGCCCCACCGGCCACTCGCTTGATACGCCAGTGCCGCTGAGCCGGAAGCATCTGAACCTTGCCCAGCCAGTCGCCGCATCAGCCACTTGCCAGGCACCCAAGAGACGTGTCTCACTAGCACAAGATGAGGCAGCCTTAGTATGGAGCTGTTGCTTGCAGGGCCAATAGGTCCTGAGTTCTAGTCCCAGCTCAGACAATGTCGCCATCTGGGGCAAGTTACTTAACCTCCCTGGGTGTGGCTGAGAGGAGAAAAGGGCCTCTGCTCTCTCCTGTGCATCACAGGGATGGCCCTTGCACTCAGCGAGCTGCCAGCACGAGCCTCTCCAACAGGAGTGGGGAGGGCTTGGGAAGCCATGGGCCCCATGCCACACTCCATCCAGCAGCTCCAGCCCCCCTGGAAGCAGGCTCTACCCTTTTCCAAGGTAGGTGTAGCAGCCTGGAGCTCACAGACCGTGACCTCTGATTCAATCCTCCTACCTATCAAACAGGGTCGTGAAACTGACACCAAGAGTTTTGCCTTAAGTCCCAGGAAACAGTCTCTCATTATTTAAAGGCCAGCTTCTCAAAATCTGGCCACACGCAGGTTGGGTAATTGCCCGTGCAAAGTTTCAGAGTAGCAGCCGTGTTAGTCTGTATCCACAAAAAGAACAGGAGTACTTGTGGCACCTTAGAGACTAACACATTTATTAGAGCATAAGTGGGCAGTAGCCCACGAAAGCTTATGCTCTAATAAATGTGTTAGTCTCTAAGGTGCCACAAGTACTCCTGTTCTTTTTGCCCATGCAAATTTACCAGTTCATTTCAGAGCAACCTGATCTACTCTGGCAGTTGCAGTCATTGCCCAAGTGAATTAGGTGCCCGCCTGCCCGAGGGCTGTGGAATCCCAGCCAGTCTAACTGGAGTTGCGGTACCGATACACACGTGGTTATGTGGAACGATGCCAACAGCGTTGTAACAGCAGCCCCAGCAGAGATGGGAAAGCACGTGCACACAAACGCTGTTGTGCACCGGAGCACTTTTGTGTGGGAACTCTGACAGGAGCTCAGCATTACTTTTTCAGGGAAATTCTTCTCCGGTTAAATCGCTGAGGATCTCTCCTCCCAGAGCCCCAAAGTCCCTTTAGAGTTCACGGTCATGCCTGATCTGCCTTTCTCTTCCGGCACCCGAGTGATACGACCGCTATTAATGACTTATTCATAATCAGTTTTATGAAATCCCCACCAGTGGGATTGCGAGAGACCAGCCAGCCCCAAGAGCACATGAAAGGCAGAGCCGGCCATTCACACCAAGCCTGCTCCCCTCGCGCTAGCCCACAAGTAACTTTGAAAATGCAAACAGCCGTATACTATTCCAGGAGGTGTAATTAGTTTCCCAGACAGTGGATGCCTTGTCTGTTATAGGCCCCTCATCTCTCCCTCCACCCCACCCCCCTTCATACCTCCTCCCTGCAGCTCCCCCTCCATGCTCAGGCAGGGTCAGTTTCTGCGTCTGGTGAAAGCTCCCCCCAGACAGGGCTACATGTTGTGGAGACCGCTTTGGAAAGGAGCCAGCGCTGGAGTCTCGGTCTCGGGCCGGCCTCCCCTTCGCCGTCCGCAGCCGAGCGCAGGCCAAGAAACACGGGCTTTGGGAGGCAGCTCCGGCGGAGGCCAAGGAGAGGGAGGTGGGACACTGGCCATGCTTACAGGCTTTCCAGTGTCACTCTCGGCAGCTGAGTCCCTCACAAGCCTTTATGGATGTGGCTTCATAGCCCCTGGTGAGGCAGGGAAGGGTCACTCCCCCATGTCACAGAGGGGAAACTGAGGCATGGCAAGATTAAATGACTTGCCAGGGTGTCTGGGGCAGAGCCAGGAATTGAACCCAGGTCCCCAAGTCCCAGACTGGTGCCTTAACCACGAGGCCAACCTTCCTCAAAAGTATAGTATTATTTATTAGGTGTATTACGGTAGTGCCAGGGAGCCCTAGTCATGGCCCAGGACCCCGTGGTGCCAGGCGCTGTATGTTATTAGATGTATTACGGTACTGCCTGAACCCCAGTCATGGCCAAAGACCCCGTGGTGCCAGACGCTGTACAAAGACCGAACACAAACATTGTCCCTGCCTGAAGAACTTCCTCGTGTGCACAGCCAGAGCCTCTGATCCTCTCCCTTGTCCCAACGTACCATGGCCCTGTAATGTCCTGCAGGGGGACAAGGGGGCATGGGTGGGCACGGGCTGGCTGAAGAAAGAGGCCTTGTCCCAGTATCTCCAGGGAGGCCAGTGGAGCTGCCAGCGTCACTTACGCATATGCTTGGAAAGCTGAATTAAGGTTCACCATCAAGATTTCATGGAGGGTCCTGCACTCTAGCCCCCATTTACCAAGTGACTGGTTCACAGGCAGGCACCAAGTCCATGGATAGACACCCAGGTCTGTGGTAGCTCTCACAGCTGGGATTTGCTCTCCGGATCACACCACTGCTCTGTGCCTGGCCCACAGGACCAGCTGTGACATGGAAAGTGCACAGCCAGCCCTAGCGGGCCGGCAGGATAACAGCAGAATTGTCACCCCCTGATGGAAAGCTTCGAACTCGCTTTCATTCCGGGGGGTTGGAACAGGAACGCGTTTTCGTCTATTTCAGCAACGTTCAAAAAATCAAACATTGGGATTTGAAAAGGTTCTGGTTTTGTTCTTATTTATTTCCCCCCTTCTCTCCCTTTTGCCAAAGAAAAAAGCGTGAAAAAGAACAAACCTCCCCCCGCAACTGAAAATGAAGTGTTTGTAGTTTGGGGTTTTGCTGGAAAAAAAGATGGAAATAAATGTAAAAGACAATTTTTTACAAACATTTTCATTTTTGACAAAAGGCCATTTTTAAAATGGATAAAAAAAATACGTTGTTTGAAAAATATTCACCAGGTCTTAACTCCTGGCACAGGGCTTATCTGTAAAGCACGTCGCCAGCCCTGCCTCCTGGCGTATCTGCCATGACAGTCCCCAAATACCTATGTGTGTCAGGTGCATCACCATGGGCTGCTGCAATTTCAAAGCAGGGCATCTGGACTTGAAGAGCGGAGGGCAATGCCGGGGCCGCCGGGGGGTAATTAAATGTTAGCACACACAGCCAGCAAGGAAGAAACAATCAATCAACTTCAGGGACTCTTCCCTTGGGCTGTGATTGCAAACCAATGGAAAGACCCTTTTTGCTCCCCCCCTCCCCCCGCCCCCATCACCATCAGGAAATAGCCCCCAGTGCCATCGCTTCACCGGGATTAAAGGCCAGTTCAGCAAGCTGCACGGAAGAGGGACGCGTTAGATGGAAAGAAGCAACTACCTGGTGCAGCAATTGTATGCAGGGCGGTAAATGAAACCAACTGGCGCCCAGGCTGGGCATTGCTGTGGCTGCCCGTGAAAAACAAACCTCCGCAAGCAAGGGGCTTATGGGGGAAATGATGACCCAGCGTTAGCCAGGGCAGAGCACGTGGTGCCGGGGAAATACCAGAACTGATGTGCTTAGCAGGAGCTGGGAGATAACTTTCCAGTGCGTTTCACCTCCACCTTTCAAAGTCAATCCCCTTTAATGGTGACAGGGCTGCAAAATCAATTACCCCTCGCGGATCAGCTCACGTCCAGCTGCTGTTCTCATGCCCCCACGCAGATGGAAACCAGCGGGTTTACGCAGACAGGGCATTCGGAGCCAGGAAGCAGAAGGGAGCGAGAGTTTTCGCTGCTCGTTTTGGGGTCCCTCACCCAAGAGGCATGGACTTTTCCATTCAGGGAGTTACAGTGGCCCCTCTCTTTCTCCCCACACGGGATCCTGCTGTCTCCCCTGCTAGAGCTCATAGAAACTCAAAATTATTGTTAAAAGCAACAGAGGGTCCTGTGGCACCTTTGAGACTAACAGAAGTATTGGGAGCATAAGCGTTCGTGGGTAAGAACCTCACTTCTTCAGATGCAAGAAAGTTATTGATGTATCCAGGGCCTTGGGGATGCAAAAGGACACATTCCCGGCGTGCCAGGAGCCCTGCGTCTCAGCCTGCAATGCTCAATCACACTCAGCCCTCCCCTCGGCGCACCCCCGAGCCAAGCCGAGCCGAGCCGCACCTCCCTGTTAAAGCCAACAGCAGCTCAGGGTGACGATCCCCGTGGGCTGCTCGCCTGAATCAATGGGCTACTGAGGCTGCCACGGCTGACTGCGCCGCAGGCGAAAGGAGCCGAGTGTCCGGCTCACCTCCGGAGCCAGGGTGCCATGGGGCACAATGGGCTCACATGATCGCCAGGGAAGGCTCCAGCTTCTGTGGCAAATCTGGTGAGATTGAAAGGCAGCCTTTGGTTCCAAGGGCGGTGGGGGTCGTCCGGGCCCCACCACTCCAGGGACACTGGCCCAACGGATGTCTGAGTGGCAGGAGGATTTGGAGGTGACAGGCAGAGATGATGGGGGAACAGATGCAGACTGTGCTGAAAAGGCAAACATCAGGTGGGTAACACTCCAGTAATGGCCCTCGCCTAGAGCTGCAAGCCACTGCTTCGGGAAGGGAGTTGTTCTGGAGTGGCAGTGCCCTCTTCATTGCTAGCGTGGCGATCAGCTGCTAGGGTAAAGCCCACGCTGAGCCCCACCCCACTTGGTTTGGCCTGAAAATGGCCAGATTTCCTCCAAAGGCAAAGGAGAAAGGACCAGGCCCTCAGCTGGGGTTGATCAATGGGGTCCATTAACTTCTGCTGATTGACCCCAGCAGTGGATCTGGCCTGAGAAGCTTAAAGAACGTTGGTCAGACCACCTTCAGTCCCAGGCCATGGAAAAGGGACTCGGATTCACCGCTTGGACTTTCATCTCTAGTGGCTGCAAAATGGCTGGTTCCTGGCCCCACCGACCCCACCACTGGCCTGTTTGGTACCTGCTCGGCTGAACGTGTTTGTGATGCAGGTAGGGCGAGATGTCCACAGCACTTTGCTTCCTCGCTCTGAACGGCTGGAGTTGAGTGAATGCTGGGCTAAGCCCGGGGGCTGTTGGCACCCTGTGCCCCGGGTAAATTCAGAGCATCATTATCTCCATTTCCGGGGGGGGGGGGCGGAACTGAGGCACAGGGCTGGGCCCAAGTACACTGTGGGTAGGGGGTGGGAATTGGTGTCCGAGGCAGAATTAGCACTCGGGAGCTCCCGCGTCCTACTCAGCTGCTTACGCTACTCCCTCAACATGGGCTTCGGCTGCAATCCAACCCAGCCGTCCTGATCTCCCCAACATGGCGTCGGGGGGATTATCCGTTGGGCTGTGGATGATCAATGAGCTATTTCTGGTGGGCTGGGGAAACATAAGGAGGCTGGGTTTGTGCTGCCTGCTGTTGACAAGGTGACCTATTGCTGGGTCGCATCTAATAGTTGCCCTGTGCCCCGATGCTGCGGTGATGGGCGTTCCACAGGTCATCCAGGGCTCCCTCTGGAATCAGCCCATCGGCTGGGACGGGATTCCTCACGCGCACCAGTGGGGGGAAGGGGTTCGAGTGAGCGTTCCCGAGGCTGAGTGCGGAGTCTCTGGCGACAGACAGAAAGCGGCCATCTCTCAGCTCTGTCTCTTCTCCCTCCCAGGCTCTGGGATCCCCACCGCTCCTCCGCCGCTGGCTGACGGCGCTGGGAACGTGCGTCGGTCGGGACACAGAACAGCCGTGCATCAGCCAATGCACGGGGGAGCAGGGCTGGGAGTAAGCAGGGGTCATTTTCACACAGTCCCTTTTCGGAGCCCAGCCACGCTATGGAGAGAGTTGGGGCTGTGGGCCGCGGAGGGTAAGTTAAGGCAGAGAGTAGCCGAAATGAGGGATGCAGCCAAAACGACTGACCTTCCCTAAGCGTGGAAATCAATCAGTGTCAGTAAGATTCTGGGTCAGGAGGGCCCTGGTTCTGTGCTTCAGGCCCTGGGACATGGGGCTCTGGTAGGAACCAGATCAGGTAGTTGCAACCCAACCCCTGGCCACACTGCTTTTGGAAGTGTGGAGGGGTGAGAGGGATCACGTGAAAGACGGCACCTCTTTCTGCCCAATGGCAGCATTCCTGCACACGTCGGGCCCTGGGAACCGGGCCTGGCATGGAAAACTGAGCTCCACGCGTTTCCTGCTTTATTTATAAATACCGGCCTGAGTGACAGCCCAGAGCCAAACAGCAGCTGAGAGCCTCCCGCAGCAGATGGGAACCAACAGAAGTCCCGGCACGTCCAGGGAGCTGTCATCTGCAGAGACTCGGGAGGTTTAAAGGAGACGTGGTGTTTGTAATGCAAGCGGGCGGGGGCATCTGTGCGGGTTTGCGGGGTGGAGCTGTGAATGCAGGTGGTACGTTAGCATGCTTGTACATGGGTACAGACACGGGCCAGGTGATGAATCTCTTGCTCACACTGCAGTAAGATGCTACTCGGTGGGGAAAAGGGTATCAGAATCTGTCCCTAAGTGTGCATCAGTGTGAGTGTGCAAATGTGTACGTACTCGGTGAGTGCCCGTCCAGCTGCATGTGAGCACACAGCTAAACTGCCTGCCGCCCGAAGCAGGTCGCCCCGCTCTCCGTGGCTTCTACTCCAGGGAACAAACCCGTGAGGCCTTTCAAGCACTCATCGTTTGCCGTGAATTGCTGGGGAAGCCTCTCCCCAACGTGGGAGCCTGTCAGGTGTGACAGAGCCCTTGTGCCAGCCAGCAGCAGAGGCAGGGACAGCCACACACACTGGTTAGCACAAGCGGCCAAATTCAGTCCAGCTAGTGCCCGGCCCCACCCCAGTGCCACCCCCCTGAAGTCAATTGGATTGCACGGCGGGTAACTGCATGGCCCACACGTGTGTGTGTTAGTGTGTGCACGTGTACCGTGTCAGGGGATGAGTGTAGGCATGAGTCAGCGCACGTGCCCGGATAATTGTCTGCATGGCGGGACAGCCATCACGCCCTCTTGCCCCTTTCTTGACACACACGTTCTCAGGACTAGATGGCCACAGTGGTTCCTTCTGGCCTTGGAATCTAGGAATTCTGCCAGAACCACTGAACTGTGAGGGGAACAAAGAATTCCAGATTTTCATTTAAAAATAAAAATGCTGCAGCGGTTGCATCCCTCTGCCGAGCATTGGCTTTTCCAGTGGAGCCGTTGGCTTTTGCAAACAGGTTGCTGATAGAACCCGGAACAGTTTATACACATTAGGACCAACCCAACATGTTCAAAAGCGGCCTGTGACGTTGGATGCTGTGGTAGCTTCGTCTCCTAGACTGGACACCCTACAGTGTGGCCACCCGCAGTGGATATCTGTGAAAGTCCTGGCCCGTATGTGGGCACTAAGTCACCTTGTTGTGAGCCGCCCAAGGTTGCACGACGAGTTGCAAGGATGGCGTCTGGGTACATTATGCCACCATCTGAACCCACGACGACAGTCTCTGTCAACACGGTATATCTGGTACCACAGCAGCCCACACTGAGGCCACAAACTTGTCTGATTTTGCTTCTGCTTCTGTCTGAGCTGCCCCCACATCTGCCTGGCTGCACATTTTGCCGAGTGCTCTAAGCTAGGCACTCTGAGCTTACCCACAGATTGCAGGTGGGCCCGGGAGCCCTTCCAGAGTCTCCGGTTCCTGTGCAGATATCACCCCCAGCCCATCTTCCCCCACCAGAGCTAGTGGCCGTTCTACTTGTCCCAAACAGGAGTTAGCCGGCATGGGCATGGCCTTGGGCAATCCCATTCCGTCCGAATTAACCCTCGTAAAGTTCAACCCGGGGGGAGTCCAGAGAAAATTCGAATATATGGCTGAACGGATGATAATAATCTCCATGGCATTTCAGCCATATTGCGCCCTGCTCTGCTCTTGCAGGCCAGCTGGGCACCGGAATACGACACAACCTCAGTTAATGAAACTCCACTTAATCAGCGTCCTGGTTAGCCACATGTTAGCTGGGAGAGGAGGCCAGGCAGCCATCCCATCCCATCTGTGTGTCCCAAGTCACTGGCAACTTCACCCTTCTCCCAGAGGTCCCTCTAGAAGATCTCTAGATAAATGGTGCTGTACTGAACACCCAGAATAGAGTGGTCACCGGCTGTGTGAGAGGATAATGCGACACACGTGCCAATCCTCCGACGGCTGAGTGCACCTGCCTCTTGAAATACCTGCAATGTTCCTTTCTGATAGTGGCTACACTTCTTGTTCCCAGCCCTGTCTTTGGTTGAGGGTCCTACGCATTCCTGCTCACATTCTCTTATTCCTCTGCTGTGTCCTTATTTCTAATACATGTGCCCAAACCCTGACATTTCAAATGGAGGAGCCACCAATATGCGGGTTAGGTACAAACAAGCTTTCCCACAATTTATTGCCAAGAGGAAAGTTTCCATGAAACTAAACAAACTGGAGTGGAAACAAAGGTGTTTTTTTTTTTTAAAGTAATAAACATTTCCTTGATGTGTTTGGAACCCAAAGGTTGCATGAGACCTAGAAAATGAAACTGACCAGAAAGTATAATGGAAGAGAAACTGACTAGATTTAGATAATTTTAGCATCTAAGCTGAGAAATACAAAAAGTTAGCAAACAGCCCAAACAGGGAAGGGTGTATTAGATTTTTAGATGCCCTGTGGTTTTACTAACCTAAGGTGTTAGCTGTAATATCAGTAAGAAAGGCTGGGATGGAGCCTATGGGAGTCTGGCACTCTATCCAATGGGATATGGGCACATAAGTCCCCTGAGACTCCCAATTTACATTTGTTTTTGAAAATTTACCATTGTCCCTGTTACCGTGGTTTAAGGACCTCATCCACGCATGCCCGTTCTGACCCGTTTTAGTATCTAATCCAGATCCTTTCTCCAGCCAATTTTCCCCGGGTTTGGCCCAGCGTCCGGTTACCAGGTCTGGCTGAGTTTCTGCGCTGGAAGCATGGAGGATTTTGTGAGCTAGAATGCAGGGGGAGGCGTGTGTGTGGGGGGGGCGGGGGGCGCCTGGGTGGAGACGTCCAGGCCGTTCTGAACGCTCTCCGTCCCCCCCTCCCAACAGCAGTTATAAATGTGGCAGCGATTCTCTGACGTGAGTCAAACTCTGCTGGAATTTTTTTTTCTTTTGGATAATTTGTCCCAGGCGCTTGGGGCTGAGTCTGTTTTCCTACATCTGGTTTTCATTAGGTCTGTGCAACCCAGATGAATAAGTAATAATCTAAAAAGAAAAGGATTAGTATTTGCTCCTTCCTTGGGCCAGCCGGACCCTCCCCCACTTCACCTCCTGATGGGAATCAGATGTCGAATCCAGATATCTCCCCAGACACCCCATTGTGACCGAAAGCCCTTCATTTGTTACACCAGTGCATTTAACCCTCCGTGAACGAGGCTCTGCCTGGTTCCTGCTGGGGCTGGAAGCCACATACCAGCCCTCCCAAATGCCTCTAGTTTTACAACAATAATTGTGGCAGCACCACAGAAGCTACTGTCTAATAAAACTCAGATTGTCTTTTTTATTCACGCACACCCAGGCATTTGGCCTGGCGCCGCTAAGCCCCACCGGGTGGCTCTGGGCCCAAACCCCTCTTTGCAGGGCTGGAAGCGGCCAGTATGGGCTATTGGACCCCAGTTTGTGTCGCAGACTCCCAGATCACATCCCCCCCGATCTCTTCGTTTGCTCTGCCCATGTTCAAAGCTGTTGGGAAAAGAGGCTAGTTCTTATTTGGTCTCGGTCCCTCTCGTTAACTGCTGACAGCGCTTGCTGGGCCTGATTCTCCACTGCCCTGCACCTGGGGAGTCATTCACCTGCGCAAAGTGGGAGGGTGACATACTCCCGAATCACAATGGCAGCATTTTGCACACTCTTTGCACTAGCAGCGTAAATAACCACTCAAGGCGCTGGGCAATGGCGGATTGGGGCTTCCTTTGTCCAGCTGGGGGGGATTGCCATGCTGGCCTTTGCTGGCCTTGGGCCCCATGCTAACGCCTCCCAGCTCTGCAGCGTGAACCCTTCCCCTGGACACAGAGGGGAGCACCCAAGGGTGGGGCTCTGAGGAGGGTGGGGAAAGGAGGAGCTGCTCTCCATGGCATTGCCCCTTCCCAGGGTGGTAAGTGGTGGTCTGCAGCCACCTGCGGGGGGCTTTGGCACAGACAAGCGGGTGGGCGGGGGAGGGCCAGGCCTGGGGGGGAGTGGGAGTAAAGGAGCTGTGTGTGCCTTCAGCAGGCCCTTGGCAGGAACGGGGGCTCACACACCCCGCACTCGCCTGGCCTTGACCTGCGTTCTCCCTCCCTCTTGGTGACAGCAACCCCCTGAAGAGTGGGTCACTCAAGGTGTCTCCCCTGCCCCAGAGCTGAAGAGGTTAATGCTCCGGTGCGCCCACCTGCCAGGAGAGCCAGAGGCCACCTCTGGAAATGGGGCTAGTCTCCTGCAGGCCAGCCCCCCAGGGAGCCAGGAGGCACTGGATGCATGACGGCGCTGCGATGGGTGGGCACCTGCCTTCGCTATCTCTTTGCTGGGGTACCCTTATTCCTCTCAGCCCCAGCGTGGGGACTGGATAATAAAACGCACTCCCAAATTCTCGGCTCAGCCCATGCACGCAGAGCAGCCGGCCAGGAGCACATTCCGTGTGCCACGTTCCAGTCCCTGCAGGGTAACCCAGTGACTCCTCGTCCTTATCCCATGCAAGGACAGAATGGAGCGGAAGGCTGGGAATCAGGAGAGCTGGGCTCTCTCCCCGCCTTGGCCACAGGCTTCCTGCATAGCAAGTCACTTCACCTCTCTGAATCTCAGTTTCCCCATCTGGGAAATGGGCATAAGCGAGCCTTATGTAAGCGCTAAGTCTGATGATGGTATGTGTCATCCCTCAGAACCTGCACCATGGGCTGAGCCCCAGGCTGGCCACCTCCCTGAGTTCCCCCAGGAGTCTTTGGAAGCAACTGTGCCATGTTTCTGCTCCTCCGGGCAGAGAGCAGGTCAGGCAGAATCTTTGCTTATCAGCGATCCAAAGGTCCGGAGTGGAACAGGACCGAGCAAAGTGGCTCGGGGTTTATGGCTGTCTCCCTTTGATGGGCTCTGGGGCAGGAACTGGGAAGGTGTGGGAGAAGAGCAGGGAGACAGCACGGAACGTGCTCTTCTTTATTCAAACTGGAACAAGGAATAACATTCAGAAAGCCCAGTCTTCCTGCGAGCCTCCCCTTTGGCCCCAGCAGCACTTCCCGAGTGAGGAAAGAGTTAAAAGGGAATTAAAATAACAGCATCTTTCATGCTCTCCAAATGGCTACAAATGAAATCCAGATGCTGGAGGCGACGTCTCCCGAAGCCGGGCTGCCTCCTAAGTGAAGGAAAGCATTCCTGCTCCTCAGCTGCTGGTGCCACCGGGGCCAAGAACAACTCCCCGATAAGATCGCGAGGGACGGAGCCGCTCCATCTGGACTGCGTTAGGGAAGCACTCAGCGCCAGCGGCAAAGTGGGGACGAACTGCAGAGCAGTCACACATGTGAAAGGATCGAGGGGGAGACGGTTCTCACACACACACACACACACACACACACACACAATGGGGAGCTGGGATCCTGGGATCTGCTCGTTGGCTGCACCCCCCATGCCAGTTTCTCACCCATTTTGGGGGGAAATTGACACGGATTGGTTTTATTTTATTTTTTTTAAAGCAGGAAATGAACGTCCCTCCCTCCCCACAGCCTCCACACCCAGGTGGGCAGAGGCTTGGGGAATGCCGGGCTGGCGGCTCTGCAGTCTGCCCTCCACGCCATGGTCCCGGCTGTGGCTGCACCAAGGGACCTGCCCCATTGCAAGCGGTTCTGAGAAACCTCCCGGCAGCCAGAGGCTTGGGCCATGCCTGAGGCTGGGCAGGTCTGAATCAGCCCATTTTCCCAGAAATGGGCGTGGATTGTTCCTGCCACGCTGGGCCCCGGCAGCCCCGCCTCACAGCAGAAGCGAGAGCCCCGACCACGGGAAACCACGTGTCTGATTCTGCTCTCCCTTAGGCTGCAGTGACTCCTGATTTACATCTTCCGACGCGAGGTCCGAATCAGGCTCAAAACAGCCACAAATCTGCCCAGATGGGGAAGAATGCCACAAACGCAGAGCCCAGCAGAGCTCGGCAGAAGGCCGCGGCAAGCGGCAAGAACACTTCAACCTCCCTGGCCACACAATAGCAGATGTAAAGGTAGCCATCTTACAGCAAAAAAACTTCAGGACCAGACTCCAAAGAGAAACTGCTGAGCTCCAGTTCATTTGCAAATTTGACACCATCAGATCAGGATTAAACAAAGACTGTGAATGGCTATCCAACTACAGAAGCAGTTTCTCCTCCCTTGGTGTTCACACCTCAACTGCTAGCAGAGCACCTCACCCTCCCTGATTGAACTAACCTCGTTATCTCCACACTGATTTATACCTGCCTCTGGAGATTTCCATTACTTGCATCTGAAGAAGTGAGGTTCTTACCCACGAAAGCTTATGCTCCCAATACTTCTGTTAGTCTCAAAGGTGCCACAGGACCCTCTGTTGCTTTTTACAGAAAAGTGAAATGACTTGCTCAAGGTCTCAGACTGAGCGAGTGGCAGGAATTGAACCCAGGAGTCCTGGCTCTCCATCTCCTGCTGTAGCCATGAGAGAAAACTCCCCCAGCGCTGGGCCTGGAACCCAGGCGTCCTGGCTCCCAGACATCAGTCCTAAGTGCTAGACCACACCTTATATTTGAATCACAGAGTGTGGCACAGCTCCTACATTTTCCTCCCATCCCCTAATAAACCTTTCAAATAGATGCTGATGGGGGAGCATCCGCCAGGTCTACGCTCAAACTGTAACTGCAAACCAGGCTGGAAGGTGGATTTGTCTTGCTTCCATGGGCAGAAATAAAGTATTGTAACCATGTTAGAGACCCCACTTTAACCCTGGCTCGATCCCTAGGCCAGAACGCGCTTAGAACATGGGCTGCTTTCGTCCACACCGGCCGGTATGAACCACGTGCTAACCCTTGGCCACAGTCTTGGATATTTTAGCACAATCCTCTCTTTAATAAAGTGCCCGTCCCCCTGGTCCTGCCCCAGCAGAGCCCAGCCTGCCCCTCGGGGGCGATGGAGTGAGGGACTCATCCTGCCAAAGAATGGCCCCCGGGGAGCAGCTGCCTTGGGTGGGCGATGGAGGCCAATGGTGGGGGAATAGGGTCACTAGGGCCTCTGGGGCCAGAGGGGGGTAAAAAGGAAACAACATATGACTCAGAGGTTCTGAGGTGTCTCTGGGGAATGTGGGGGGGGGGTGTCACTCTGTCACTGTCCTCCCCCTGCAATGACAGCCCAGGCAACAGAGGAGTTCAAGGCAAAGTGAGACACATCTTTCCGGCCTGTCGCAGGGGATCTGAGCGGTGCTAACACCCAACCTGGATCCCTACGAAGTTCCAGCAATGGGGGGAAACAAACCAAACGATCTCCTAGAAATGGGGATTTCAGAGCCCAAGAGCCCTCAGGAAAGTCTAACAATCCTGGCACAGCGGGAGCACTTCAGTACCCGCCGACATGGAAAACCACTGCATTCCGGAGAAACCCCCGCTCCTCCCAGCCCCGCTTCCATCTCCATTAGCAACGGGGCCAGGGGTTCCTGGGACCGACTCCACACACCTGAGACCGGCAGAATCTGCATGCAGCTGGGCTCTCAGCCATCTGCTCTCCACCGGCAACTTGCCAAACCTTCTCTCCACTCTTAGTCAAATGTTTTACTAGCACATTTCTTATCTGCTCTGGGACACAACTCCAGGGGAACAACCAGGGCAGAGCCCTTCTTCTCGGGGTATCAGCTCCGACCTGACAACAGAACCGCACGTAAACGGGCCGGTGACCCTGCTGGGCAATAACCCGGCTCTCTTCCCCGTGTTGACAAGGAGAAAGAAACGTGATCACCAAGCGAGGGATGCAGGTTTTCACATCAGGACCACACTCCCTAGCTAGGTGTCTAAGGTCTGTCAGCACCGTGGCACCTGAGCCCCTCCCAAAGCAAACAAACTCGGAAATCTCCCTCCTCCCAGCCCTGCTGGCAGGAACAAGCTTACCATTATCACTGGGGTTTTAAAACGACGCGTGAGGATGCTGATGTGGTTGAGAGAAAGTGATGCTTCGATACCAAGGTGAGGGGCACCTTCGCAGACAGATCAGTAACCCAGCCTGCGAACTCTTGGGGGCAGAAACTGACCTACTGAGTGTCTGAATAGTGATTAGCCCAATGGTGCCCCTTTCCTTTCGAGTTCTCCTAGGCACTACTGTAACAAAAATGATAGCTAGCTAGCTAGATAGATGTGGTGTGTAGATAGATAGATAGATAGATAGATAGATAGATAGATAGATAGATAGATAGATAGATAGATAGATAGATAGAGGGGGTGTATGGAGCTAGACAGATGATAGACAGACAGACAATGGTTCTCTGAATACTAGGCTATGTCCTCATTGGAGTTATCTACACTCTCGTCAGCCTAGCCCGAGTAGGAGTGGTGAAATCACACTGGAGCTGCCGTGTCCACACGGATGCTGCACTCACTCGCATGTGATGCTAAGACTTCTGGGGACCTACCCCTGGTTCTTGGCACTGCACTGAGCTGTGACGCGCTGTGAATTCCTTCCCAGCACGCTGTGGGGGACATTGTCTGTCCTTTCCGGGCACAGGAAGGGAATTGGAAAGGGGCTAGTGGAGCAGCAGCACTCGAGTAGCGCTGGCCTGCGTCCACACTGCCGAGTGGCTGCGTTAGCAGGTGACGCTCTGTGCTCCCGGGGGTCTTAGCCTGTGTCCCTCTCAGGCCAGCCAACTGGGTGAAAAGCAGCACTGCATTTGGGTTATGTTGGTGGATGGGGCAACAGGGACTAACTGGGCAGCAGTCAGCAGCGGTGCAGTGCTGCTAGCACGGCCAGCCTCGGGCAGCGTTCCCACCGCAGGATTTCCTGACAGTGGCAGGGACACCTGAACTTGGCCTGCACTGGTGCCTGAGCCACCGCTCCTGCCAGCACAGCTGCACCACGAGTCGCAGACCCTGTCCTACAGCAACTGCTGGAAGTGCAGAGGAGAATGAGCCGGGCTAGTGGCCCGGGCCAGAACCGCAGCAGGATTCCCCTCAGGCCAGCTCCTGCCATCCTTCCTCGGACAACGCTCTCTGCAGCCCCTCCTGGGACTGCTTGTGAGCTCAGGGTGATTTCTGCCTGGCTCTGGACAGCTGCAGCATCCCACAGTGGGTTCCAACCTAGACCAATTCCTTCCCCGAGTGTGCGTCTGGGAGGAGTGGCTGGGGGGACTTTGCGATTACAGCCGCCTCACCCTACTAATGAGGCGCTTACCTACATGCTGCCCCCCGCCCATGCTGTCACTAAGCGAGCCCCGTCCCCCCGGTGTTTGCACGGCCAGCTCTCTGCTCTGTGCCGGGCGGGGGCAGGCCCCGGACGAGCCAAGCTCATGGTCAGAGCAGAAATAAACGAGACTGATGCAGTCTGAGGTCAGAAGAAAAGCAAACGGCTAACGAGCTGAGGACACAAAGGCTCGTTAACAAAGCATGCAGCAGAACCCGGAACTCTAGGCCTAGAGCCTTCCCCAGCCCCGTTCTCCAGAGCCGTCTCCTTCCCTTTATGTCCTCCCAGAGCGAGACCCAGGTCCCAGCGGGGGAGTCCCACAGCCATGCTCTGAGCAGATGCCTCGGGGGTTTTTGCCATGACAACATTGTGCAGCTCATCTGAAGTGGCACATTTTGGGGAGCCCAGCGGGCGGGGGCAGGGGAGCAGGCGCAGTTGCTTTCAGTCTGTGTCAGGACAAATGACGCCTTTTTAAATCATATCAAATCAATTAAACTCCCATGCATCATATAAATGAAGCCTGGCTTTCGACGCTCCCATGCTTTTGAAATTGGGACATAAACGCTGCAGGAAAGCCGGGAACCAGATGTGCTCAGAGGCTGACATAGAGCAATGACAGAAGGGCTCTGGAACAGCTCAGGTGTCCAAACCTCCCGTCTCCACCCCGCTCCCTCCTAAGTTCAGTGTCACTCAGTTCCCAGACCCAAGGACAGTGATGGAAAGCGCCCGTTACTGCCCAGGCAAACCCTGTCTGTGCCGTTACAGCCTCCTGGAAGAGAGCAATTCGGGCTGTCACGTTTAACGACTCAACTTCTCACCAGCCAAGACATAGGCCTTGGCGGTACCTGACTAGGCTGCCGAAGGAGGCTACTGGGGTAACCTGGGAGATCATTGGGACCCGCTTACCTGGGGCGTTCTGCCCCTTCGCAGCTCAGAGCTTCCTGTGTCTGGCTGAGTTCAATCTGCGGAGACTCTGCCTTCCAGCGAGGCCCCTTCCTGCTCTCTGTGGCTATCTTAGGGAGGTGGGCCTAGGTGCCTCACCAGCATCTCACCAACCAGACACGTGGTGCCTGGGCACAAGGAGAACATGGAACAAGACGTTACTCTGTGCCTGAGGGCGGGATGGGCGGGTCCTTGATTCCCGGCTTGGCCACACGAGAAAATGGCACCGGTATCACCGGAGTCGGCTTTTAAACCGATCCAGTGAAGCCAGTGCCAAAGGCGACATTTGGCTTCTTTTGGTTTAGTTACACTGGGTCCTGACTGACTGGCCCCTTCCCTATAGCTCCCTAGATTCCCTGCTGAGCTCAACTCAAGGGTTTCTAGTCCTCACCAGCTGGGCACTGGGTGCCGGCCATGGCTGCCAGCAATGCCCCTAGAAGGTCTGTGAGCCACAGTCTAGAGCAGTGCGGGCGGGGAGTCAGCTGAGCCCCTTCTGCTGGGTAATCTCTTGATCGTTTTAAGCAGAGGAGCAACTGGCAGCCGTGTTGCCTAGTGGTTAGAAACACGGTGCTGAGCGGCCATAAACCCCGCTGAGTCCCGGGCTCACCCAGCACATGACTTCTGGCAAGCGCCATGTTAAACAGTCCCATGTTATACGGGCGTGGACCTGGCATTAGAAACACACAGACAGATCACAGAATCAGAGACTATCAGGGTTGGAAGGGACCTCAGGAGGTATCTAGTCCAAGCCCCTGCTCAAAGCAGGACCAATTCCCAACTAAATCATCCCAGCCAGGGCTTTGTCAAGCCGGGCCTTAAAAACCTCCAAGGAAGGAGACTCCACCACCTCCCTAGGGAACCCATTCCAGTGCTTCACCACCCTCCTAGTGAAACAGTGTTTCCTAATATCCAACCTAGACCTCCCCCACTGCAACTTGAGACCATTACTCCTTGTTCTGTCATCTGCCACCACTGAGAACAGTCTAGATCCATCCTCTTTGGAACCCCCATTTCAGGTAGTTGAAAGCAGCTATCAAATCCCCCCCTCATTCTTCTCTTCTGCAGACTAAACAAGCCCAGTTTCCTCAGCGTCTCCTCATAAGTCATGTGCCCCAGCCCCCTGATCATTTTCGTTGCCCTCCGCTGGACTCTCTCCAATTTGTCCACATCCCTTCTACAGTGGGGGACCCAAAACTGGACGCAATACTCCAGATGTGGCCTCACCAGTGCCAAACAGAGGGGAATAATCACTTCCCTCGATGTGCTGGCAATGCTCCTACTAATGCAACCCAATATGCCATTAACCTTCTTGGCAATGAGGGCACACTGCTGACTCATATCCAGCTTCTCATCCACTGTAATCCCCAGGTCCTTTTCTGCAGAACTGCCACTTAGCCAGTCGGTCCCCAGCCTGTAGCGGTGCCTGGGATTCTTCCGTCCTAGAGTGCAGGACTCTGCACTTGTCCTTGTTGAACCTCATCAGATTTCTTTTAGCCCAATCCTCTAATTTGTCTAGGTCACTCTGGACCCCATCCCTACCCTCCAGCGTATCCACCTCTCCCCCCAGCTTAGTGTCATCTGCGAACTTGCTGAGGGTGCAATCCATCCCATCATCCAGATCATTAATGAAGATGTTAAACAAAACCGGCCCCAGGACCAACCCTTGAGGCACTCCGCTTGATACCGGCTGCCAACTAGACATAGAGCTGTTGATTGCTACCCGTTGAGCCTGACGATCTAGCGATATTTCTATCCACTTTATAGTCCATTCATCCAATCCATACTTTTTTAACTTGCTGGCAAGAATACTGTGGGAGATCGTATCAAAGGCTTTGCTAAAGTCAAGGTATATCACGTCCACCGCTTTCCCCATAGCCACAGAGCCAGATATCTCATCATAGAAGGCAATCAAGTTGATCAGGCATGACTTGCCCTTGGTGAGTCCATGTTGACTGTTCCTGATCACCTTCCTCTCCTCCAAGTGCTTCAAAATGGATTCCTTGAGGACCTACTTCATGATTTTTCCAGGGAGCGAGGGGAGGCTGACCAGTCCCTAGTTCCCCATATTCTCCTTCTTCCCTTTTTTAAAGATGGGCACTAGATTTGCCTTTTTCCAATCGTCCAGGGCCTCCCCCGGTCGCCACGAGTTTTCAAAGATAATGGCCAATGGTTCCGCAATCACATCCGCCAACTCCCTCTGCACCCTCGGATGCATTAGATCCGGCCCCATGGACTTGCGCATGTCCAGCTTTTCTGCAGATCCTGAGCTTCCCCGAGGCCGCAAACTACCAGCAATGAAATGCACAGCCCAGCAGGGAGGGCAGGGCCTGTTGGCCATGGGGAATCCCATGCTGACATCTCCCTGCCCAGATCAGTGCAGGAGTCCGACTGGGGGAAAAAGCCCCCACAGGCTGCTGGGGGATGCTGGCTCTCTCTGTGACTTCCCCAGTCCCGGCACCATTCCTCCCAGCAGCGACAGCACTGCCTCCTGGACACCTCCCTTCATCAGACAGGGCTCTTGGGCCGCCTCCCCGTCACAGGCACCAGGAGGCAGGCGGGATGGCGACTTGGCATTTTCTTAAGTTCTTCTTTTTAAACCAGGGGCCAACGGCCTCAAGTTGATCTTTTCCAGAAAGCCCCTTCTGCAAAGGCCCAAAGCCAGGCCTAGAACCGGCCCAGGGCCGGGTGAGAGCTCGGAGCACCACGGCCACCCCAGACACCGCAGGGGCGAGCGCAAGCACTGAGGGGCCCAATCCACCTCCCTGAAACCAGGCCCAAGCTGTTGGCCGAGCGTTATTGCCCTAAGGTTCCTGCAGGCAGAGCTCCCCGGCTGCCCCACCGACATGAGCAGCCCCGTCTCCTGCGCTCCCCAGTGTGGGCCATGGCTCTGACAAAACGTTCTCGTTACAGTGGGTTGGCCTTGAGCTGGCAGGTCCTAGCAGATCCCCACACAGCCAGGCCTGTCCTTGGAGAATTAGGCACCTCCTTTCACAACTGTACTCCACGCCCTTGGGCCCCTGCGTCCTGACACATGAACACACACCGGGCTAATCTGGCAACGGGGATGAAACGAGAGAGGCGGAGCAGCCTCGGCGGAGGAGGGCTCCACCCGCTGGCTGCGCTCGGGAACACGAGTCATTTCACCATGAGACGACAGAACTCCAGAGCCACTTGCCCCAGGAATTTGCATCTCACTTTGCAAGATTTATTTAACATTAACTATGGAGCCTTGATTCAATCCGTTTTGCAAGGACTACATGGACTCACTTTCTTCTAATCTGCCAATTCCAGAGATCCCGTTACTCTTTGTTTCCTCATTGTCGTCCGACAAATAACCCTCAGTTACTATGTGTGTTAGAGATGGGCCAGCCTACGAACCCAAACGCCTCCGAGAGGACCCAATCCAAATTTAACAGCTGGACCCACTTCAGACTGATGCACTCCTCTGGGGATAAATGTACTTCAAAAACCCAACAGGCACTGGAGAGACAGCGTGAGCTAGCGGCCAGTGCACTGGACTGGGAGCCAGGAGATCTGGGTCTATTCCCAGTCTGCCAATAACCTGCTGCGTGACCTTTCCCCTCTCACCCTTTGTGTGTCTTGTCTATTTAGATGGTGAGCTCTCTGCAGGAATCTCACTATGTCTTTGTACAGGGGCCCTGATCTCAGTCTAAGGTAACTGTAACTCAGATAAATAATAACCACACCCTAATTCTCTGCCATCAATTCAGCAGCGTCGGCTAGCGTCCTGGCTGTTGCTTTCCAGTGAGAAGCCAGTTTGGTGAGAAAAGGAAATCATTTTAATTCTTTTTTTTTTTAAATCTCTGTTTTACAAGCCTTCATTCGCTATTGTTTATGTAAACAGGTAAATTGTTTCGTATCTCAATTAAAAACATCTGCCACATAAATGAATACCAATTAACTCCTCCTGTTTTTAATTACTCTGTTAATTACACACAGGCAGCAGAAAGGATGGCATGGGAATAGGGAAAGCGTGATGCACACGCCCTCCCCCCCCCCCCGCTCCCCTCCCCACCTTGCTCTTGGCAAGGATCCGAAATATGCCCAGATAATGATGGATTAAGGTGGCTGGTGAAAACAATGGCTCGTAGCCAGCTCCGGGGATTTCGGCTCACTTCACAGCCGCTACGCGGGGGCCTCGCCTCCTGGCCAGGATCTCACGGGGAGTGGGTTCACCTTGGAGAGCCATTCGCCTGCAGCATGCACGCTTACCCCTCCCCCCACGTGCCCCACCAACCCGAGGCTGGCCCTGCCCACCAGAGGGCAGTCCAGGGTGGCACGCCTGCCTCCCTCCTCGCCAGCCGGCTCACCATAAGGCTTCCCCAAGCCTGATTAACAGGGACTTAGCTCCGGTCCCCAGGAGCCCAGTCTATGGAGCAGGCTAACCTCGTCAGGTGACTCCCTGGGGGATGAGGACTAAGAGAACGCCCTGGCCCGGGGAGTAGGTGGGAAATGGGCTGCCAAGCCCAGCTGTGCTGTTGATTGCACTGGGCGCTCTGAATTATGCTCCAGATATTGCAAACCCTGGCAGGGTCTCTGCTCCAGGAGGACCCCCTGCCCCTGCATGAACACAGGGACTCTGTAACCAAGGGTCCTTACACCCCTACCAGGGAGAGCAAAGAGTGTCTGTGACGGGCAGTGGAATTCCTAACAGCCCCAGCTCCTCCCAACAGTGCGGCTCACCCTCCCCCGGGGACAGCACACCCACACAGCCGGGGCTAATTGTGGCTTTTAAGCCGCAGCTCTGCATTGCCCATGGGGGGTGGGGAGGGGTTGGTGCAGGAGGTTGCCCCCCTTCTCCCCGGTGCATCAGCCCCACCCTGCGATCTGAGGCAGAGGGAGCGGCTAGGTAACCATGTTCACTACCCAGGATGGCTCACAACCGAAGTGTCAGAGACACGGAGCACGCAGGCGGCTGCTGAGAAAGCCCGGAGGGGAGAATAACTGTCCCGGAGAGCGTCATCTGCACAGACGCATCTTCAGCACCAGCCACCCGCGCGGCCCAACCCTACGTGTTGCTGGGCTGAAGATGTTAGACAGTCAAAGCTGGTGGATGGTTCCAGCAGGAATCGCTCCAGATACTAAGCGCTGGATTATTAAGGGCGGCTGGGACCACAGCGTGCTCTATCGTTACGTTATACCACGGAGAACAGGTCTGCGGCTCCCCCCTGAAATACGCTTCCCACCTCTGCTTTGTCAGTGCGAGAGCCAGGGAGCAAGGGGGGGAAGTGGGTGCAGCTCCGTGAGTGGTAACAGTGTCCCACCTGGAAACATCGGGTCTGAGTTGGCCCCAGCAGCAGAGAGATGCTACGGTCGATGAGTACAGTCATGCCGAGGGCGGGCCTGTGGAAGGGGAGCGGTGTCTCTGCCTGCAAATGTCGTCAGCAGGATGCCTGCAGAACGAAATCACCGGGCCTTTGCCCCACAGACATGGAGGTGGTTATGGGGGCAGGGCGAAGGGGACTTGACTTTGCCTGCCCACCTCATCATCTTCATTGTGGACCAAATGCATCCCTGGTGTAATTGCACCAAAGGTGATGGGGCTGCACCAGGGATGCATTTGGCCCCAGGAAGGTGGTTTTTTAACTGCGCACGGGTGTGAATTCCTCCACCTAGGCCCCTCCTTCCACCACCCTCCAGTGCTTTTGGCTGCGGGGTGTTTATTGCACCGTTCAAACCAAGCCCGTCTGGAATAGATGCCTGCACTGGTATTGCTAAGCGATCCCTCGTGCTGCTGGCTGATTTGGACTAGACTCTCCTCACCCTCCTCCCTCAGCATCACAGTTGCGGGAAGCTCTCCAAGCAAGCAGATGGGGCCGGGGAGCAGCCGCAGCGGGGAGCGGGTTTCCTTACAGGGCACATTTGACAAGGGAGTATTTTGTGCATTTCAGCCTGGCCTATAAAACCATCTCGGGTTCAACCCGGGTATTGCCCAGTGGAGCGTCTGAGGCTACGAGGTCTTGCAGGGGGTTCGAGCCAGTGTGGCAGGAAAGGGAGTGGGGGTCCCTCGGGCAGGAGCTGAGCAGTGACTGTCTCTCACGGGCGGTTGTAGGACTTGCCATATCAGTTCAGAGTGGAAGGTGCAGCAAGCCCCAGAGCGGATTCATCTGGAGTACTCTGCTCACAAGGGACGTTTGTTCCCAACCCCCCGGGTGCCCAGCACCTCTGACAACCAGGCCCAACGGGTCTTCCTGCTGGGCACCCACAACCAGATTTCACCTTAGCGATTGTCCTCGCCACCAGTGCCAGCCACTAGCCCATCCCGTCAGCTGTTACCTGGAAACCGGACGGAGACGCTGTGTCACTTCCGGGAGGAACAGGTGGGCAGCTTAGTGCTTAATGATGGAGTCACATGACAAAAGACACACACACCCCCTCATGCTATTTACCAGCTGTCTGGCGCTCCTGGATCTTAAACACACTCACTAAACACTGCGAGTAAACAGAGCAACGGGATCCGGCCGTACACGCCTGGAGCACTGCAGGCCCCCGGAGCGTGTTCTGACATGCCTGCTCGGCGGTCAGGCGCTGCTGGGGACAGCAGTCCTTTTGGGGGCTTGGCAAGTAGCCTGAGTCCTGACACCAAGCGGCAACACAAAAACCCACCCAGCCTTTGCCCTCTCTTGCCCCCCGACTAGGAGCCTTTCCCAACAGCTCGTCAGGGTTAACCTCGTGGATGCTGTTGGCAGAAGGAGGCTGGGCACACCCAGGAAATGGGTTGTTAGTGTCTGTATTACAAGAGCGCAGGGCACCAGTCAGGACTGGGGCCCTGTTGTGCCGGGCTGTACAGCCATATGCAAAGACCTAGGGCCTGATCCACTGCCGAAGTCAACAGTTTTGTCACTGCCTTCAGCAGGAGCAGGGTCAGATGCCCGGCTCCTGCCCCACCCAAGAAGACAAGTGATATATGGAGGGTGGGGAGGAGCGAGAGCCAATCAAATACAACGACGCACCATTTTTACAGCCATAGATCCACAAACACAAATTCCTCTTGGTTATTATGAACACACAAAGTGTCGGCTCTCCTCATCTGTCCCTCCAAGCAGCCGATTTCCTACAGGCCTCACCGCCGAGGGGGGTCCTGCGATCTGCCCGAGAAAGTCACTCCTCCAGCCTTGCTAGAATGCTGGGTTATTATTTCTATTGTGGCCACATTTCCAAAGGTATTTTGGTGCCTAAAGGCCTTTGATCTGGCCCCTAGAGACCCCAGTCCGGGATCGGGGCCCTGTCGTGCTAGGAACTATAAACACACAATGCCAGAGCCAGTTCCCACCCCAAAGAGCTTGCAGTCCAAGGCTGGTGACAAGCTTGACCCCGATTTCAAAGGTCCCACTGAAATCAATAGGAACATGTTGGTTAAGTATCCTGGACGGTCGTGGGGAGAGACATTGGCATCATCTCGAACAATTCCCAGCCTCAGCAGGGCAGGGAGCCAGCTGGAGGGACACCTGCCACAGCGATGCAAAGAGAGTCTTGGATGCAAAAAACACAGGGAATGGAGGCCACAGAAAGGGGCAGCTTCCGTGGAGACGGGACTGGCGGGTGACGGAGTTTACATTGCTGCCTACGGGGCCAAATCCCGCTCGCCTGACATGCGCCACTGATCGCTGTCGGAGCGCTGGCATGAGGCAGGGGTGACCCAGGGACTTTCCTTGCACTTGTTGGTTCCCCTCCTCTTGGTTTCTGATCTGCTGGGCTCTGAGAAGAGTCCTCAGTTGTTATCATCAGGATTTGTTATTTGTATTTCCGTAGCACCTAGGAGATCTAGTTCTGGGCCAGGACCCACTGGGGCTAGGAGCTGTACAAACACAGAACCAAAGCCAGTGGTTCTGCCCCCAAAGAGATTCTCATTCACGTATCAAGGAAGGATTTGAAGGAAGAGGAGGAGGGAGCTTTGCAGATGTTTATGGGGAGATTCTCCCAAGCGTGAGGGGCAACCTGGGAGAAAGCAGGAAAATGGAACAAGCAGGTGCTGGAGGCTGGTCGAATGGGCCAGCTGGAAGTGGGAGTTGGCATTTCGATACCAACTGCGAGATGACAGGTAGGGTGGGGCTAGGCTGGGAAGAGCAAAGACAGGCAACTTCTGTAGAGAAGGGGGAGCCAGTGGAGGGCTTCAAAGAGAGGAGGGACGTGCTCAAAGCCAGGGGCCAGGAGAACAATCTTTGCAGCAGTGTTCTGAGTGGGTCTGCAAGGCAAGGCTCCATTTGTCAAGGCCAGAGGAAAGGCTGTGGCAGATATTGAGATGATGAGACCCTGATGCCAGTTTGAACTGCCTGGGTGGATAGGAAAGTCCGTATGCAGAGATATTCTGCAGAACGAATTGGCAAGATTTAGACATCGCCTGGGTATGAAGACCTAGAGAGAGGTCTGAATCAAAGCTGACGCCCAGATGAGGGGCTTGTGTGACGGGCAGGATGGCGGAGTTGTCCACAGTGATCAAGAAAGGAGGTTGGGGGCGGGGGAAGATTAGGAGCTCCATTTTAGCCATGTTGGACTTGACCTGATGCTAGACATCCATGAGGAGACGTCAGAGAGACAGGCTGAGATCCTGGTTTGGAGGGAAGGAGACAGGTCTGGAGCAGAACAGATCTGTGAGCCATCAGCACAGAGGTGGAGGTTGACTTTGTGTTTGCAGATGAGATACCCCAGAGATATGGTGCAGAGGGAGAAGAGGAGGGGACCAGGGACAGAGCCCTGTGGAACCCCTACAGAAAGCTGGAAGAGGGAGGGGGTGGATCTTCTGAAGGACACGCTTAAGGAATGATTAGAGAGGCAGGCGCAGAACCAGGAGAGGCCAGCGTCATGGAAGCCAAGGGAGGACAGGATTTCCAGAAGTAAAGCAGGACTGGCTGTGTTGGAGGCAGCTGCCAGGTGACGAAGGATGCGGCTGGAGTACTGGTACTGGGCTTGGACTCATTAGAGACCTTGGCAAGAGCAGTTTCTGGGGCATGCAAGGGGCAGAAGCTGGACTGGAGAGGGTCTCGGGTGAAATTAGAGGAGAGGGACTCCAGCCAGCGCGTTCAATGAGCTTAGAGCTGAGCCGGAGAAGGGGGTGGCTGGAGAGACCAGCGGGGTCAAAGAGAGGTGCTTTAAGATGGGGGAGACTGAAGCATGGTGGTATTGTGCGGGGGAAGAGCCAGAGGAGAGTGAGACGCTAAGGAGAGTAAGGCAGGGATGAGAGGGGGTGGGGGCAGTTCAGGAGATGGGGTCACTGGGGCAAGTGGAAGAAAGCAGCTGAGAAGCGTCTGCGGCTGTGGCAGGAGAGAAGGAGAGAGTCGCTGCCGAGCGGAGGGGGAAGATCAGGTCGTGTTTTGTCCATTTTCTCTTGGAAGGAACTGGCGAGCTTGTGTGCAGAGAGAGCAGTGGAGGAAGGAGGTGGAGAGGGTGGGAGGAGTAGAGTTGGTGAGCCAGGAAGATGCCAGAACTCTAGAGTGCTCTCGAGGCCTAATGAGCGGGAGTGCCATGTGAGCTTGTTTACAGGATCAGGCCCCGGAGTCTGCAAATTGCCGAATGTTAGTCACATTCGATAAAACGGCAGGGCCCGATTCTGCCCCATTGACGGCAGAAGCCAAGCTCCTATTGACTTCAAGAGGGGCAGAGCCAGGCTGCTGACGGCACATGGGCTGTTGGAGTCTCTGGGGTTCTCTTTTTTAAAACCTTGTGTTCAGTTTGAACACATTTTTGTCTGTTTGAGATTTCATAAAATAACGGGGGAGGGGGAATCAACAGGAATGTTGCAAACTGACCAGGAAGTGCCTTGCATGCTTTCCGGAAGTATTTGCTGTGCATCTTCCAAAGGAAAGTCGTGGGTACATAAAGGTGGGGCTGCTACCCGATTGACTATCCGTATTAAAAACAAGATGGGCCCTTTCTGTCGAGAACACCCTGGGTGGGGCTGGAGGGGTCAGGCGTGGGAAAGGCTCCGGCAGGAGTTTTCACTAGTCATATTAAAGGCCTGATTCTGTAATTGCAAAACTCCTCCTGCCATCCATAGGGGTAGGCTTGGGCTTTAAACATTCAGGAGCAGATTGTGACTTCACTGGGGCTCTTTGCCCCACGCTGGCAGTGGAAAGGGAGCATAAACGACATTCACATTCACGGGAAGGGCCCTTTTCACTGCCAAATGAACGCCAAGGGTCCTTCGTGTCAAAGAGAATTCAGGCCTGAGGGGTTCATCCAAAGCCGCCTCTCGCTTCTTTGCCCCATTGCTCAGCAGAGACATTATTGATCTCGCTGTCATGCAGCCGTAAGAAGCTGGAGGCCGGGAGCTTTGCCTCCATGTGATTGAAAGCAATGGGCCATACGGCGGGTGGTAGTACCTGTTCTCAGCTGAAAGTGTGGGTCAGTAAACACGGCCCAGAGTTACTCGGCAGAACTGACCCTGGGCAGATTTCAAATCGGAGCAGCTCACTTGAGTGACAAAAATAAGTTGTTTAAGTTCTCCTAAGCCCTGCAGAGCCAACGCAGCTCTGAGAGAGAGCCAGAGTCGGTCTGGCCCAGTCTCTCCCATTGAAATCAGTTGGAGTGAGGTGCCTAAATGCCTTTTGAGGATCTGGGCCTTTCTTCTCATGCATCATCAACAGCACAGCCACCTGACGCTCCAATCGCAGGGCCACGTTCCCTCAACGGGTGACACCTACACCCAGGTATTCCCCACTGCCCACCACAGGGCTGGCCATCCACCACAAATGATCCTCGGTGGGGCTGCCCAGGTGTCACAGATTTTGGCTGATTGATCGTTATTCCACCGATGACGTGCAAGGTGGAAAGAACCCACAGATCCCAGAGAGAGCGTTCAGCACTGGCAGATCAAAGGAGCTATTGTTACAGATAAACTGAGCCCCTCTAATCTGGGGGCACTAACAGACAATCACCCTAGAGCCCCGCCCCAGTGTCCTTATTTCAGTCACTCGTAAGAACAGAACTGCACGTTGGGACTGATCGTGCACCGCTGGACTCAAAGTGGGAGCTTGGCTATTGACTAACATGGGTGCAGGATCCGGCCCTCAGGGGATGCTAAGAAGTAATGAGCGATATTTCAGGTGAAACACACATGGGCCCACAGTGCGTCTCCTCTCTGGGCGACTCGTGCCCCTCAGTACTCTGAAATGCAGAATGCATGCCATGGGCCCGATCCTGCGTTACACGAAGGTGACGTTACAGCACTCAGGTGATGTAAAGGGAGTGCAAATGTCAGTGTAAAGTGGCCGTCAGGTGAAGGAAAAAATCAGGCCCCAGGTGCTGGAGTCCGTGGTCCATGTTCCTAATCAGTCCCAAAGCCCTTGTGGAGGACAGACCTATCGCCTGGAGTCAGGAACTCCCTAGAAATCAGGGCCGACTCCCCACTGCCCTGCACCAGTGCAAAGAGCATGTCCAACACTACCTCGCGTTCTACGCCACATTGCACTGGTTTAAATGGAGGAGCGTACTAATCACGCCGGAAGGGATTGTTCCAATGGCTCCTCTTAGCTCTCCCAAACTGAAATGGGAGGCAGTGGGAATGCAGCGGATGCTAACGTGTTTGCTTTGGCTTGGTGGTGCCGTTGGAGTTTGGCTTGCTTACAAAGAAGCTGCCGCAGAGGAATAAGGGCTTGGTTCTTTCTGAGGACCTGCTGCAGAGTCCCATGGGAGTTTTGCCATGGCTGGGCGGCCATGGAGCGGGGGCGGGATCAGGCCCTGCCTTCGCAGAAGTTTCTTGCTGCAGACTGCAAACACACTCATCTGAAAACACACTGCTGGCTTTTCAGCTCATCAGAGCAATTAGACGGAGACAAAATTCTCATTTATCACGTCCGATAAACACTGAAATGTGACAACAGTCTAATGCGCATGTTGTTGTTTTCCCCCAAGAGCCATGGTTTTGTGCTGGCTGGAACGCTGGTGATGGCCCGTTCCACTGGAATGTGATCCCAACTGCAAACATGACGGCATTTCTCACAGTCGCAGCCTGTCCACTTACAGAACTGCTGTTTCCTGTCCTATTAGGCAGCCCTTTATTCTCGGTCCAGTTCACTAACAATCCATTGACCTCCATCAAATAATGCAATAACTTACATTCATGTAGCCCCTTTCATCCCAAAGGGTCTCATAGCGCTTTACAAACAGCTCTGACACTGGAATGTGCTTCACACGCCACAGGGTGGAATGCAGCAGCTGTTTAACAGGGCACTGCAAAGTTCTACAACGGTTTAGGACAGGAAGTGGAGAAGATACTTTAGCCACGTGAAACTGCAAGGGGAACTTAGGAAGGCTGAACATAATTACCAGAGCCAATTCACCCCTGGCCTTCTGTAGTCATTTACACTAGTGCAATCTGATTGGGCAGCATTTTACATGCTTTTTGCACCAGTGTAAGTTATTGCACAACGGTGCAGGAATGGTGAATGGGACCCCTGGAATGTGACTAGGACAAATAACACTACAGTTGAAACACCATGGCATCTTTAATGAGGGCCTGTGCTCAAGATCTACATTTTATGGCCTCTTCCTCCAAAAGACCTCTGGAGGCCCCTTAACACCATTTCTGTAGTGGCACTGGCTCCACATGGTCTGAGAGAGAAGAGTGCCATCTACCAACGCACTGACTCCACTTCCTTCAGCACCCTGGATTTTCCTATGACGGTTCCCATCCAAGAACTGACTAGTCCAGCTACACTTAGCTTGGGAGAGCTGCTGTGATCACAGCCAAAATCGTGTCCTCCTGTCCCTGTTTCCCCCTTAGGAATGTGTTGCCACTAGCTCTCAGGGGATATCAGGTCGGCTTTGTTTAGCTTTTCAGAACCTCTGATACACTGTAAGCTCGTGGGCAGCACTGGACCAAAAGGAGATTTGTGTTGCTCATCACCCCCTCCTCAGTTACGGGGCTTCACAATGAAACAAAAAACTGCACCTTTCCACAGTCAGCAACCAGCCAGGCAGATCCGCAATGACTCCGAAATGCCCTCACTTGCAGCTGGAGAGTGCACTTTGGGATTTGATTGTTACTGGCTGAGGCAGGAACATTTGACCCCCTTGTTCCTGGTTGCCTATACCACCACCGCAGGGCCTCTTTCTTTACCGTGGTGGGAGGCTTCCCTGATCCAAGAGCTCCTTCCCACCAGGTCTCTTTCCCGTGTCTGGCATACCCATGCATCTCAGTCTGTCCGGGTTCAAACGGGGTACAAAGACCCAAAACACAAGAAGTGAAAAAGAGCAAGAATCTTAAAATGACGTGCAATGAATGTCTTGCATGTTACATCGCTCTATGAATTCAGCTTCACAAGCATGCATTTTTAAATTACTTGCCTCAAAATATCAAAACACAAGAGCCCCAGAGATTAGTGTGTGTGAAAACAGGTCTGGAGTGAGGCCTCCCTTTTGTAATAAAGGACAGCAAAGGGGGGTTCTGTACATAACCCTACCGATAGCATGGTCACTTTCCTGGGCTCCCTAGAACAGCCTTACCCAAGTTAGAAGGAAGGGAAAGAGTGCTAAAAATGCCACTAACCACAGGTAAAGAGTAAAACCTTACCTGCTGGATGGGACATGGGCTGACTCTGACTGGAAGCAGTGGACAGAAAAACCCTTCTCTGTACAGCAAAATTCATCTTTGTTTTCCTTCCCAGTGACTCTCTGGCTCACTGTAAAGTCCCACAAATCAAAACAAAAGCAAAACTCTAACTTCTATTTTTATGTGAAGGGAAATACATTTCAAATCAAAGAGGACTTTCCTTCTTTGTGTCTCGAGAGGTAAAACTCAGCCCGTCCCCAACTGACCCCACATAAGTCATTTCCCAGCATAGCAAAGAGTATAAGTCATAAAAATGATGTATAACATTTTTTAAAAAAAACCCACATGTCAAGTCTCAGTAAACATCTCTCCAAGTCAGCACTGACTTTCACACACTTCCTCTCCAAGATCACTACTTCAGTTTGTTGCTGGGGGAGTCTAGTGGTTAGCGCAAAGGACTGGGAAGCAGGACTTTTTGTTTCCATCCTTAGCTTCTGCCTGTGGTTTTGGAAAAGTCACTGAACTTCTTTGTCTCTTAGTCATCTCCATTGTAAATAGCGATATTGACCTCTACCTCACTGGGGAGTTTTGAGAACTGATGTTTGCAAAGTGCTTTGAGATCCTCGGATAAAAGAACAAAGGATTATGATTCCCTTTTAATTAAAGGCAGAATTGTTCTTGGACAGGCATTGGGAGAGTACAACAGAGGGAGCATGCATAGATGTTCTTTCTAAACTAAAGGCAGACTAGACCATTGCTCAACATAACGGACACCATCAACTCACATCTGACCCAAAATTAAAACGTTGTAAAAACAAGCTTTTTGTGAAAACCTAAGATCAGTAGAAAGGTTTCATCGGCTAAAAAAAGAAGGAAAAAACAACAAAAAGAGTTGTTTCTAATCAAATGAGCATTCCCCTGCAGTATTTGAAAGGGAAATACTTAACAAGAACCTAAAGATGAAACTGACTCTAAACAGAAGTGAAATTGACCTCACTGATTTTCATTGCCCAAGATGAGAGTAAAGTAAAATGTAAAAAAGAGCAAAGGACAATTTGGTTGTATAAAATTCTTTCCCTTCTCAGGACGTAAGGATATAAGGAAATGAGCTTCTTTCCAGGCCTTGGTTGTCAAGCTGACCCATCCCTTTACCACATCTCTAGTCATTTCAGTGGCTATCCAGCACCACAATCCATTGTTGAAATAAAAACACACATAGACTTGGCTGCAAGCTCAGATTGGGAAGGACACAACATGCAGTGCTGAATGATTTGGCACAATGCACTTAGCCCTCCACAATAAACCAGTGGGACTGAACTACTGAAACGGGGCCTTGGCTCGTCATGTTAAAAAGTGATTTGGATTCCTGGATATTGCGGGGAATATTTTGAATTGCTGTTTTTCCTCGGGCCACAACTGCTGCATCAGAACCAAATGCGCCATTAAGACACACTGGACAGACTGCTGAGCAGGAAGACTGGATACTCCAGAAGACAGATCTTTAATGAAATTCTGCAAGCCAGGGACACTGAACGGAAAACAGGGGACAGATTCTTACACTGGTTAATTACTATTTTGATCAGAAGCATGTTAAGGCAAATTCAGATAGCTGGATTCCTCCTAAGCAGCCCTTGTTTTAAAACCTACATCAAATTGTTTTGTAGCACATACACATGTATCTCAATTAGCCCTCGGTTTCTTCCTTATGACTCAGGAAGTCTCCTGAGAAGAATTATGCATCTCCTCACCACTAAGTCTAAATCAATCAGTCAGCCACTCTGAAAGTCTGATGTGGAGCTGACGGTTTCTTATGCCTCTGAGGAGGGGCTGGCTTGCCGCTCTTGCAGCCATTCGTGCAGGGAGGAAAATGACTTCTTCCAGTCGTGCAGAAAGGGAAAATTTGTGAAGCAAAAATGGGAGAGATTTGCTGCAGGTGGGCACAAAATGAGGCCGCTTCCCTGTGGAACTGGTGGCCGCGTCAGATTATGGAGTGTTCAAACACCAGCCTTGGGGCTTCGGGAAAGCATCCACACAGGACACTCCACTTTGCAAAGGAGAGAATACGGACCCTGTGCTCTCAGCCCAGGACTGGCTTCTGGTCCATGGCAGAAGAAAAGGGCAACGCCAAACCCTGCAGTCCTTCCTCAGGCAAAATTCCTCCAGACATCAGTTGGAGAGTTGCCTGAGTGAGGACTGCAGCATCAGGCCCCAAACAAGCCACCATTCTTCGATGGTCGCAGACTGTCATTTTCCAGAGTGACTACTGATGTTAGGTACCTCCATGAGGGGTGGTGGTGGTGGTGGTGGTGGTGGTGGGGGGGGGTAATGTACTCCTTCCAGGGGGTTGATTCTCAGGAAGTGCCCAGCACCTCCCCCCCTTCTGGAAGCCAGGCCCTTGAACAGGTTCTAGAACTGGGCACCCCACATTTGGGCACCAGGCTCCCAGGCCTGAAGGAACATTCCCAGCCGCAGCAAAGTACAGAAGAGCTCCCTTGAAAGGGAAATGCTTCTCTCCTTTCCCTCTCTCCCCTGCACTGCATGTCTGGTGGCCCTGCTGTCTAACTGTCTGTCCCCACATGTGGCCCTCAGGGGAACCTTGGCTATTTAGACGGTGAGATCTTCAGGGCAGGGGTGGTGGCTTTGCTCTGTTTGTGCAGCACAAGGGGGGTGGACCCTGCCTGGGGCTTGGGGCACTGCCCTAAAACAAATATTGACTGCTGCTGGGAATCAGAGAGGTTCCGCCCGGGGAACGGCCATGCTAAATGCTGTCTCAGGTACTGCCCTGAGCCAAGTGTTTGGTGGGGACCACTCCAGCTCTGGTGGCAGCTGGGAGAACAGTCTACGGGGGGCAGGTCAGTTGCTCCACTGTCTTTTCTGACCCTTTATTGACTTCCCAGCTTCGTCCTGTGGACAATGGTCTCTAACACCGCAGCTTTGCTGCACATCCTCCTGCCACTGAAAACCTACCACGAACCAACCTACCACTGCGCAGATCACTAGGCAGGACAGACCTGGCTCTTGGCAGCCTGGCAGGGGGGATTACCCCCCCCAAGTTCTTTCACTCGCCTGGCTCCTCCCTAGCCCCACGGAAGAAACACTTGCTCTCCCCCCACGCTGCCAATGCCCAGCTCCCGCGGAGTGTCCCGCTGCCTGGCAGAGAGCTCGGGCCACCGGGCGGGGAGAACCCGTCGGGGCTGGGGCCAGCTGGAGCGGGAATCAAACCAGCTGTGGGCTCGGGCTCCACGACCACCTCTGTCTGTCCGCTGCCGGCCCCCTCACCTGCTGCATCCCCTCCACCCCCCGCCCCCACAGGCACCCGCCAGCCGGGATCTGAGCCCCGCATCTTCCCACCCGCCACGCGGGGATGGGGACAGGCAGGAGCCTTCCTGCTCTCAACTAATTGTCTAATGAACCCAAGCCTCCGTGGGGGGGGGGGAGATCCCGCCTGCCCACGCAGCCCCAGGAGGATCGCTCCCTGCCTTTGTCTGCAAGGGGGGGTAAGGCCCCCCCATTTGGCGCTCAGCAGGACCGGCATGAGGGACTGGCCCCTGTCTGCCTGGAAGGAAAGTTTAAAGAGCCCGCGTCCTCCGCCCCTGCCCCGCAGCCCCTCCTGCAGGAGCCCCGCACCTGGAGGGCAAGTCAACCCCCGCGAGCCGCCGGGGAGAGCTCCCGCGGCCGGGGAGGGCAGAGGGCTGCCCCTGCACGCCAGTCCCAGGGCACTTCCACGCGCGCGCGCACGTTCCCCCGTGGGGAGGAGAGGGACTTACTGGCCGGAGGTCGGGAAGGAGCCGTGAGGTAATTTCACACCCCCGGAGACAGCCGGGATCCAGAGGCGGCGGGTGCGCTGCTCGGCTTTCTAGCAAAACCCAACGGGAGTTAATCCAAGCGGGCTGCGGGGCGCAGGGGCCGAAGCGCGGGGTCCGACAGGGGGCTGCGCCCTTGTTCCCATGCCCCGGGCACCTGCCCGAGGCTTCCTGCGGGGGCTGGGCGCTCCCCTCTCCCGGGCGCGCTGAGCTCCCCTGGGGAGCGCGGTCCTCAGTCTCTGCGCTCCTTTTGCGCGCTGCCCCGGCGCAGTCCGGCCGCCGCTGGCCCTGGGGCTCTTCGCCAGCCAGGAGAGGGGAAAGGAAGCGCCGGGCGCTGCGCTGCGCGGGGCCCGGGTTCTTTGGTATGTGGCGCTGGCGGCACCGGCCGCCGTCCCCCCGGGGCGCTCTTCACCTCCTGCCCGCTGGCTGCCCGGGCAGACCCCCCGCTCTCGCCTGGCTTCTCATTTTCTCTCTGCCCCCTTCACGCCCGTCGGGGCTCATCCCTCCGGCTGGGGGCCATGGAGCGAGGAGACCTCGCGGCCAGGGAGCCCCAGGGCGCACGGGGGGCTGCTCTTTGCGGCGATCTGCTCCACCCCTATTGTGTAGCCCGTTGGCTCGCCGGCTCCGTCTCTCTCCAGCCCGGGGGACTCCGCTAGCGCCGCCGCCTCCTCCGCTCGCCTCTGCCCAGTGCCATCTGGGGCGGGCTCCGCCGTGTAATCTTCCTCGGACAACTTCCCCGAGCTGTCAGGCTGTCGAGCCGCCGCCCCCTGCTCCTCCTCCCGCTGCACCAGGCGCCCCGCAGCCGACTCTCGGTGCCCGTCTCCCCGCCACCTCCCCTTCGGGCAGCTCCGCCCGTAGCGACCCCTGCCCCGAAAGCGCCGGTGGGGGAGCGGGTCTGCCGAGCCCGGATCCGCCTTGCCCGGCTGCAGCCCCCGGGCGAGCTCCGAGGGGTTCCGGGAGCAGGGGGTTTCTTCCTTCCCCGGGGCGCCTGGAGGTGCGAGGCGATCCCACCCCCTCCAAAGCTGGCGGTCCGGCGTGAGCGCAGGGGAAGCCCCCGGCCGGGTCCTTTAGTGCATGGCCAGCCCCCAGCAGGCTGCCGGCTCCCGGGTCCTGCGAGGCAGAGCGGCTCGTACTTCCCGGTGCATCTCGCCTCCGCTGCTCCCTCCTCGCAAACCCGCCTTTCTGCGGGCTCTTGGCTAACTCCCGGGTCCGGTGCGATGCGCTGCGCTGCACCCTCCCGCTCGCGCCCCCGCCGCGAGCCCAGCAGCGCTCGGTCGGTTCAGCGAGGGCTTCCTCCTGATGGTGTCCAATCGCCAGCAGCCCCGGCCGCTCCGCTCCGCTCCCTGCCTCGCCTCCCGTCTGACTGAGCTCCCACTCCGCTGCTTCTCAGCCTATGCCTGATCAGCCGGGCGGGCTGGCCGCACCTCCCGGCCGCGCCCTGCAGGGGGCGCTCCACTACTGCTGCAATCCGCGCCGGCTTCGCGGCAGATGTCACGGTGCACGCAGCCGGATTGCTGCATTTCTTCTGGGTGGGTTTTTTCCTCTCCCCCTCTTTGGGGAAGGGCCGAGTGGGGGGTTGCAATGTGGAAAATGCAAATCGAATTTAATATCTTCTAGAAGAAGCAAAACGGATCCACCTTTCAGAGGCACAGAGTGCAATGATCAACTGCCCCTGCCCAGGACTCTGTGTGTGTGTGTGTTAACATGCTCCACACCTCTCCCTCTTCTTTCTCTCGCTTTTATATTTTCCCTTTGTCTGTGGCGCTCTGTGGTTCCATTCTCCCTTCTTCTGGGCTTGCTCTGTGTTGAGTTCTTCCAACTTTAGTCCCTACAGAGGATGCTCACAAGTTCTTGCTACTGCCATGATTACAAGAGGCCATGGCTTGAGACTTTTTAAAACAAGAAATCAGATGCTCAATTGCAAAATCTATCCGCACAGAAAACTTTTTAAATGCCCCCCCTTGCAGCTTGAATAACACACACACACACACACACACACACACACACACACACACACACACACACACACACACACACATATGAAGAAGTTTCCCTCCCCACATACCAATTCCACTACAAAGTTGTTGTTCCTTTAGTGCAAGGGCCAGTAGAAAAAGGAACAGCTGTTCATCCGTTTCTACTAGAAATAAGCCCGGCCTCCTGTGTAACTGTCGGGCTTGTCAGGTGGCTTGCCTGTGTGCATTGTTGTGGAGCATTTGACACACACATGGATTATTTGTATTTTGTTTTTTAATATAATAATTCCCCAAGACCTCCTTTCTGAAGCCTCTTTAGCACGATCCATGTCATGACACAGCAGCCCCTGCTGGAGAGGACCTGTCAAGGCAGCCATGAAGAAATGATGTTGACCAGCGGGACTTTTCCCCAAGAAAACAATGGGACTTTCATTCAGGCATCCTACTCTGACCCAATTCAGCCTTAGAACAGAAGTGCCATCTCTCCAATGTCACTCATTTAGACCCAATTTTACTCCCATATGACATTTTACTTCCTTCTGATAGTACAGCAGAAAGGGATCTGGGGGTCATAGCAGATCACAAGCTAAATATGAGTCAACAGTGTAACACTGTTGCAAAAAAAAGGGGAACATTATTCTGGGCTGTATTATCAGGAGTGTTATAAGCAGGACACAAGAAGTAATTCTTCTGTGCTATTCAGGCCTCAGCTGAAGCACTGTGTCCAGTTCTGGGCATCACTTTTCAGGAAAGATGTGGACAATTTGAAGAAAGTCCAGAGAAGAGCCACAAGAATGATTAAAGGTCTAGAAAACCTGACCTATGAAGGAAGATTGAAAAAACTGGGTTTGTTTAGTCTGGAGAAGAGAAGACTGACAGGGAACATGATAACAGTTTTCAAGTACATAAAAGGTTGCTACAAGGAGAAGGCAGACAAATTATTCTCCTTAACCTCTGAGGATAGGACAAGAAGCAATGGGCTTAAATTGCAGCAAGGGAGGTTTAGGTTGGACATTAGGAAAAACTTCCTACCTGTCAGGGTAGTTAAGCACTGGAATGAACTGCCTAGGGAGGTTGTGGAATCTCCATGGTTGGAGATTTTTAAGAGCCGGTTGGACAAACACCTGTCAGGGATGGTCTAGATAATACTTAGTCCTGCCTTGAGTGCCGGGGACTGGACCAGGTGACCTCTCGAGAGCCTATGAGTCTATGATTTTAGACCCAATTTTACCTCCATCACCTAAACTTCCTCCACTCTACAACAGACTGGACTTTATTTCCCTGTTTTATTGTCAGTTAGTTACATCAGAAAAGCTGAATCATGCAGATCTATTGCTGGAGACACCAGCTCCACATCTGGACACGCTTCCGCTGATATTTTTGGGTGTGTCCCTTGGCTCGAGATCGGGTTGCCTCTTTGGGGGTTAATCCTGTTCCCACCGCAGTCAGCTGGAGTTCTAGTCTTTGGCCGGCAGAGAGATGTGGGGCAAAATGTAATCAATGTGATTTCACCATGTGAGACGATTAGGTCAAATGATTACCTCAGGGTATCCGGAACAAGAGTCCTCACTGCCAAAAGATTCCTTATTACAGTGAGGTTGATAACTCTCTCCCCTTCCCCAAGAACTAACAAAAGGCCAAACTACTGCCTTCTGCCACTGTTGTGTCCCTGCAGATACTCATCTTGCAATGGCCAAGTCTGAACAGCGCCTGGACACCATGATTCAGACAGCCCAAGGCCTGGACAGGTTCTCATCAGCGTTACATGGTACGGGATGCAAACTGGTTCTGTTTATCTGTACCAAAGCTTAAGTGCAAGCAAGGGCCCCAGAGAAGGTGACTGGTGGGTGCTGTGCTCAGCTCACCATGGTGGAAGTTCCTATGACAACGAGATGCATGTATGCAGGGTTGCTGTAGCCGGGTCGGTCTCAGGACATCAGTGAGACAAGGTGGATGGGGTAATGTCTTCTACTGGACCAACTTCTCTCTCCCCGCCAGAAGTTGGTCCAAAAAGAGAGATTTCCTCTCCCGTCTGATCTCTCCAGAGAGACGCTGGTTAGCTTCAAACTGCAGAGCTGGGCTCAGGCTGCAGACTTTGGGGGCAGAAGCTCAGGCCTGGCTTTGATGGACTGTGACTTGTGTTTGGATACAAAGGGCTCGATCCCGCCAACCCTTCAGCGCACTACGCTCATGGGGACCCTGCAGGGCGGGTCCCACAGCCTTTAATTGTGAGCTTGAAAGGAGATGTCATTTCCAAGCTCAGTATCTCAGGGGGTGGGGTGTCCTCTCCTCTAGCTCCACCAGCCACGGAGCAGCAGCAGACTTCCTCCCCAGCAGCTGCTGCAGCCAGTTGTGTGGCCCTAGTTCCTGCCCTCTGAGGTGAGGGAGAAGGGCTGAAGAATTCACGTAGCGCTGGATTCCCAGGTCCCCAACCCCTCTGGGCCTTGCCCTTACCCTGCATGAAGCATCCCCATTGACAACTCACAGGGAGCCCGGGAAGCTGGGTTCCACTCTCCAAGCCCTGTCCCCCACCACATGAGTGGTGCGGCCCCACCTGTCTCCCAGCAGCAGACCCCCTGCAGCTGCAGAGGGGGGAGGAGAAGGGTTTGCCCCAAAGAAACAAATTTTTCAAAAAGCAAAGGCTGACATGAGCATAGGAAAAAAGCACCCACGCACACCTGCCTTTGCACACACAAACAGGGCTTGGTGCCTGCAGAGCCTCCTTTGCATAGACAGACACCCAGCCGGCACATGCAAATACGCGGGGCGGGGGGGCGATGTGAACACGGATTCCCCATGCACAATTCAGACTCCGTCACCCTCCTGAACACGTGTCCCTAAACATTCTGGTCTAGTACTAGACAGCAACATTTTCCTTCCGAATGGCAGCGTTAGATGGAAACTACGTGGCCTCCATTGCAGAGTCAGCAAAGGCCTTGTGCTGAAAATTCTTTCTCGTGGAACTAGCCCCGTTGATTTTGCTGGGTCTACTCACGTGAGTAAGTGTGCGCAGGATTGGGCCCCTTGTGTCTGAATGGTGAATTATCCCTTTTCACCCATTCCAAAAGAGAGACCTGGCATGAGTGAAGGTCGTCATCTCCTCCGCCGCGGAGACGTGACATTTTACTGGCGCGTCGGCATTGAAAAGGCAGAAACAAAGCTTTTGTCTGAAGAGCTAAGCAAAGCCCATGTCGTTCAGCCAAGGGAGCATTGGTAGGGAACTCTGGGCATGACCTGAATGTCTGGCTGTATAGGTGATGGCTTAAGTCTGATATGACATTTATCTTCACAAGTGAGGAGACAGATAACTTATTCATGACGGTGCCACTCTTGAGTTATCCGGCGTTTACTCGCCAGTAGAGATATCATTTCAGATCCAGCTCAGCCACCATCATATATTTATTTCTGCTAACGTGGGGATCCTCTCGCTCTGCCAGGGGGATTATGCTTACAACGTATATAGCAGAAACATTTGCTTTGACAGTAGAAGTTGACCATACACTTTAATCAAAAGGGCCATCGATCAAATCGTTCCCAGCCGGATTTCAACCCGTCAAATAGTTAACAGCATCACCGTGAGCCGGACTTCGCTCCGGACAGGTGAACAGAAGCAGCTGCTTATTAAATGTTTCCATTTGTGTTGACTGAAACAGGGTCCTTCCGCAAATCAGGGCGATACAAACAGCAGATTAATCAGTTTCTAATTAAATGATGGCAGCGTGCACATTTAATTAACCAGACTGTTTAAACAATTCTTTATCATGGCACTCGAGATCAGCGGAGCATCCCATGGCATGACCTTGAGATGCTGCGAGACAAGGTGCCTGTGGACGTCCCTCGGGCACATCCTGCCAGGAGGAGTTAAGGATTTGGCTGATATGTTTAGTTTGAGTTTAGGTGATGGATGCTGTCAAATCAGCTTTTTCATTTTGTCATTGGGGCTTCACAGGATCATAGAAACCAGAGAGGGAAGAGACTTATTAGGTTGATCCTGCAAACTCCCCCCCCCCCCAGGTCATTATTCAGGCCCATTATGTCCAAATGTGCCCACAGATGTACATACACAGCCTCTGTCGACTGCTGCGAGAGTCACATGTATGCATGAGAGCTGGGCGATGCGGCAAATCACGCACCGGGCAGCCCAACTGAATTCTAACCCAGGGCAGAAACTGAGCCGCGTTCTCTATTAGGAGCGAATGTTCTCTGCACAAGGGACCGTTCTGCATTGTTTGCAGACCCAAGACTCCCAGTGGGCTCAGTGGAAAGTTGAGGTCATACAGAATCGGGCCCGGATTACTGATTTATACGAGCTCCTCCTGTGATAACCCTCTTCTTTTCCTTTGTTTCGCAGCGGCTCTGAAGTCCAACACCAACCTGGGTTTGGGTTTTGGTCATTGTGCCAGCGGGGTTTGGCTCCCAGCCTGAGAACTTGCAGGGAACTTTTGGGCAGAGGATACTTTTATGGTCGAGCTGCAGAATGGGAACTCTGACCAAGCCTGCAGCGGGATCGGGGCCAGGTGATGTAAGCCTCTATCCCTGTTTGCATGAGTAAGGTCTATTCACATAAGAGTCTGCTGGATCAGGCCCCTCGTTGGTGGCCCTGTGTGGGTGTGAGAGAGACCGTGAGAGCGTACCCACTACCAGAAAATGGCTCGGGTGATCAATCGATATCCAAACACGTGTGCATCATGCTGCATAGATGGCTAGTTATTGGCAGAGCCAGCCAGCTACAATGAGTTATATCAAGTGCAAGGAGAAGCCCTTGGGAGGTGCCACTCCTGCAAATCTAGCAGCATCCCGCTTCATGGTGTATCACCAGCCTAGCTTTGTCTCCTTCTGCGGCTTTGCTCCAGCAACAATCTGTGTGGCGACTGGGACAAGCTGTAGTTTGTTGGGTTTTTTTACTAATCGGCAATAAAATCTAACCCATGTTGGTTGACGGGAACATGACGTGTTTCCCCTGGGTGTAAGTTTGGGTGGCAGGGTCTGTTTCCTTTCTATTCAGTGCCCAGGGACTGTAATTTCAGTCTACTGAAGTCATAATTTACTACTGTGAAAATAAACATTTGTGTTAGCTTGTTTTATTCTGCGGGCTTCGTATGAGTGTTAATAATTCACAACCTGCGTGCTTCTACATGGGCTGCACCGCCTGGCTGATTGCACGAACCTTCCGCTAACACACAGAGAGGCATGCTTCCCCCGTTCCTTTTGCATGGGTCTCACACACAACAGATACCTTGGTATGTTTCCCCCAGGGGTTCTATTGCTCAAGACAGATAGGAGATGATGAGAGAAGTGCCACTTAGCGCTAAGCCAGGGATAACGAGGAAATCAGGAGGAAGGCTGCTGTGAGATAAAGGTAATATTTTATGTAAAGATGATGTAGTTTAAAATCTGGGCGTTTTGGAAAGCTTCCTGTTTCTGAGTGTCCTGGTGCTTGTTGGTTTGCTGTATTTGCAATAAATATTAAAGGAGATTTTCCCCAGCAAGGTCAAATCCAGCCTGCAAGTCCCTCTGTTAGGGTAAAATTCTCCACCCAGCTCCATAGAGAGGACGTCATCTTTAGTGCCCTGCTTGGGTAGCTGTAATCCCGGCCCATGCAGAGAGAACCAGATATTCGGAGTCTAGGTCTGCCCCGCTGCCTTCAGAGGAGAAGTTAGCCCATATGACTAAGAGGGCAGTTTGCTTCATAGCATGCTGCACAGGTGACCCACTCACAGATATTCTTCTTGCAGGGCACCTGATTCCATCAGCAAGGCCATTTCAAGGCTCCCAGGGCAGAGGAGCACCCCCATGGGCACGTCTGACTCACCAGGCCAGTGGGGACAGGCTCAGCTTGTGCTTTGAAGGTGAGGTTCTTCAGAAGTCCGATCTGAGGCTTTAAACAGGCTCCCCGGTCATAACAAAGGGGGGTTCAGACCAGGCCTGAGAGTTAGGACACCTGGGGTCTATTTGCATCTCTAGCATAGATTTCAAGTGTGACCACGGGCAAGTCACTGTGCCTCAGTTTCTCAGTCTATGAATTGGGAGGGATTGCCTATGCCCCAGGGGTATTGCCAGGCTAAGCTTATCATCTTCAGAGGGAACCTACTGTAGAAAGGAAGAAGGAGTCCAGTGTTTTTGTTGTTTTTGTGGATACAGACTAACACAGCTACCCCCTGATACTGTAGAAAGGCAAACTGTTATCGACCAGAGGGATGAGATTAACAAATTGGTCAACAACTACCACTTAAGGACCCATTCATGGCTTCATGGGACACTCAGCAAAACATTGTTCAGAGGCAATTCAGTCTAAGCTTCTCCGTCACCCTCTTCCAAATAGGATGTGATCATACATAACATTTTTCAGAGTAGCAGCCGTGTTAGTCTGTATCCGCAAAAAGAACAGGAGTACTTGTGGCACCTTAGAGACTAACAATTTATTAGAGCATAAGCTTTCGTGGACTACAGCCCACTTCTTCGGATGCATATAGAGTGGATACATAACATTGTTCTATTTAGCTCTGTATCCTCAGTGGAGACATTTGCATCAGCGACCATAGTAATGGGTGTTCTAGAAGGCTAGCTAGAGAGGGTGTGTGGGGCTGGATGGATAGAAAATTGGCCCCTGGTATTTTCCCCATTCCGTGTCAGAGACCTGTTTATGAGGTGAGAATAGCCTCTGCAGCACCTATTGGGACTGGACAAACAGTGAGCAGAAGTGGCGGGAGCAGGTGAACTGCTGAGCAATAAGGATTCTGTTTTCCTACCAGTAAAAAGGAAGGTAGGAGAACACGCCTGCGACAGAGGCAATGGGGCAGCAGGGCTGTTCTCCGGGAGGCCCAAGCAGCTCTTGCAGAGAAAGGAAAGGGAATGCTAAGTGCCGTGGATCCGCTCGCAGGGCGATCCGGGGGTGATGGCAGTGGAGAAAGGGCACAGCTGAGAGAGAAAGAGAGAATCTTATGGGAGGGAGAAAAGAACAGGCCCAGTGTGAAGCCCTGTGGAATCTGGTGGCTAAAGGTCCTTTCCTATGAAACAGGACATGGTCTCACCTTCAAACCAGGACAGACCTGAACTGCCAGGGACACAGACCATGAGCTGCCCTTTGCTACCAGGCCCCTCTGCCCCAGAGAATGCAAAGGATGGGGGGAGGAGGGGTTGAGATAATAGCTTTTATTGGACCAGCTTCTGTTGGGGAGAGAGAGAAGCTTTTGAGCTCACCCAGAGCTGTTCTCCGGCTCTGGGAAATCTCTGAGTACGTTGCCCAGATCTGAAGAATAGCCCTGTGCAGCTAGAAAGCTTCTCTCGCTCTCTCACCAACGGAGATGGTCCAATAAAAGATGTTTCCCCCGCCTCGTCTCTCTAATATCCTGGGACCGACTCGGCCGCAGCGGCACTGCATACAACTAGAGAATGGTGGAATCACAGCCCTGCCTATGTCTTCATTGCACAAAACAGCCCCTCAGAGCCGGGTCAACTGACTCGGGCCAGCAGAATTCACGCTACTAGGCTCAAAATAGCCGTGGAGAAGTTCCCGCTTGGATTTCCGAGCTGGAGCTCCCGGGAACGTCTACACTGCTATTTTGAACCCCATAGCACAAGCCGGAGTCAGTCGACGCTGCCGCAGGGGGGTTTGTGGGTTTTTTTGCAGTGTAGACGTAGCTTTAACGTGCTGGGATCACACTACTCTGGGCAAGGCTGCCCACCACACTCCCCATGTCCTACTGCTGCAATGGTGCAACTGTCTAGATGGGGTTAGTGTGAGGCTTGGACTCCCTCAGTCTGTTCTAGGGGTTTCTCACCTTCCCTGCTCCATTTGAAAAGCAGGAGGAATATGGCGCTTCCCTCGTTTGCATTTGCATCTTCCCAGCTCTTTATCTTTCTCTCTGTCTCTGTATTGCTGCAATTACAGACACTTTAAAACACAATGATCTGGCTGTTAATGTGATGGATGACAGAAGCTTTCTGTCTGGTTTAAATCATCCCCTAGAGTGAGCAAACTTCTCTGGATTAACCCCTTCCTGGCCCAAAACTGGCTCCCTCACCAGGCCCTGTGGATATTGTTTAAAGAGTAAAACGACAGGCTAGTGTATCTAGATTTCATTCCCGTAAAGTGACTCGTGCAGCGGAGGGAGCCCATTATTTTCTTTCTCTTGCATTCATAAGGGGAACAAAGATGCTGTCCTTTTAGTTTCTCAGCTGGATAAGAGGGAAGGGTGATTTCACTTGTAAAGGCATGTTTATCCATCTCTCTGCTTCCTGTGGGAGACGATCCATTCCCTCAACAATAGTGCAGGAGCGTACCACCGACAGCGACATACAGCTTAAGGCAAGTGTAACCAGCGAGGCATTTAACCAAGCAGCGCAGCATGGAATTTCTAGCACTGCACGATGCACCTGCAAATACACACGCACACGAAGAGGGGCCACCTCCTGCCTTCAGGTAGAGGCATACAGCTCCCACTGAGGACGATGGCAAACATTTGTAAACTGAGTTTGACGGGTCTCAGTCTAGTTCCCAGGAGACAGGCATCCCCACCACTAAACTACCAGCCCCAGGGTTAGTGCTAGTGAGCCCTGCCTGACCCTGTCTCCGAGAATGAACTTCCCCACTGGCTGCAGGAGCAGCCCCTCCGGATCGGGAGAGAGGTGTAGGGAATGCACCTGGCACTGTACTTACCAAGAGGCCCCGCTCCCCAGTCTGCCCCCTTTCCCCAGCACTTAATTGGCACGAGCACCTGAGCAGTCACCTGGCCTCTCCTCCAGCCAGTGGGTCATGCTTGCAAGTTCGCAGGAGCCTGCAGCCAGCTCTGGAAATAGTTGCAATGGCAAAGGGAGGGGTTGGGGGAGGGAGGATCTTGCACTTCTGCATTCTCCCCAGCTTTGTTTCACTACTGTGGGAAAGGAGATTAGGGCAGGCTGGCAGCCAGGGGTTAGCAGATAAGCGAGTGTTAGCATTGGATAGGCCGGCTGGATCAGTTCCAGTGCAGGGCCTAACAATCCCTCTCGGACCAAATCTGAAACCAACCAGCAGGCTTTGCAGGGGGCCAAGCCGGAGAGGACAGGGGGAAGCGCCCTGGCAGGCTGGCAAATCCATGGCCAGGCACCTAAAAGTGCCTTTCCTCTGGGCTGCCTGGCCAATCCTCTGCCCCTTTCTCAGTCTCTCTCCCTCTGATTTCCCAAACCCATCAAGAGAGTCGAAGGGGGGCTGGGTTCTGGGAAAGTGACAATGGGCAGACAGGGTAGAAAGTGCTCTAATGAGTTTCTGTCAGTCACCCAGACACATGATTGATGGCTCAGTGTGCAACTACTGAGCGCTGGGGATTAAGTGCACATGTTATGTCAATTTCCGACTCGCGCTCTCTCTTTGTTTAAAGAGACAGTCTCCCCTTCCCTTGCCCCTTCCCCAGCAGTGCCACAGGCAGGGCCATTAACTTCATCTCCTCAGACCCTGGGCTTGGTTTCTACCAAAGCTGCTGTCCTGACTTTTTTATTAGTCTGAAATGGATTTTGCTGCTGGGGGAAGCCCTACGCGGAGGCTGCTGCTTCTCTTTTTATGCCCCCATGGGCTCGACAACATGCCAGGCCTCCGTGGGGGCATTGCCCTTAATTTTGACTGGACATATGGTGCCTCTCAGCTGGGCTGCACGAGTGACCCTGAGGGTTATTGCAGGAGCCAGCTGCATGCAACCACATTGCTGTAAGCGGCTCTAGAGCCCTTCTCATCTCTCAAGCTCCGTGTGCTGGGCTAGGACTGTCACAGTGGGGAAAGCCAGGCCAGTTTATGCCTCTGTTTTAGCCCACAAAGGGGAGAAGAAGCTGGAGAATTGGCCAGGATGATTACCTGAGCGCCTAACAAATCCATGTGCTGGGGACACTACGATTTTACAAATTCCCCTGTGTACTCTTGGGGAGCCAAGACTAGAACCCTGGGCCTATAGTACCATAAACACAGGCCATGGTCACTTGTGCTAGGGGAGCTTTCCCTCAGCCGGCAGCATTAGCACGTCCTTTATGTGCTTGTGGCGGATTATCAGAGGGACTGAGAGAAGTAGCATCCTCCCTTCCCCTTGCCCCCAGCTCTATGGAGTCCCCTTCCACGCAGCTGGGGCTCTACAGTTTATGGGGCAGTGACTGTACAAGGTGGGCGTGGAGCTGGGGGGTATCCTCTGACCTCAGAGCTAGCCTCTTGTCAGCCCTGCAAGGACTTTCCTAGGTGGATTCCACTCCCTGCACTTATCCCCCCGTCCCCGAGAAGTGGGCATGGGGGCAGTGGCTTGTGAGAACCAGTGACAGCCTGTCTCCCCCTTGGGGTGGTGCAGGGGCTGTCAGTGAAGGGTGTGGTATAAATGCCTAGCGAGATACAAGAGCTGGATGGGGAGAATATATTCAAGTGACACCCTGAAACCTCGCTGGAAATGGTCCCCAGCACATGTGACTCAGGCGTTGCAGCTGGCACATGCATGTGACTCACACATGGCATCAGACACATGCGTGTTCAACTCAGGTGTGATATGTGGCAGGTGTGTGTGCAAATGGGGCCCAACACCTGACATATGTGGGTGACTTGGATGCGACACATGGCCTGCGTGCACGAATCAGGCGTGATGTGTGGCGCACGTGTGCAACTCAGGCAGGCTGCCTGGTGTGCGTGCGTGACACAGGCATGACACCTGGCACAATTATTTCTTTTGGACACCTGTGGTCGGCAGAGGAAAGTGGCTGGTGGGGGAGCAGTGCCTGGAGTGGAGTCTCTGGGGTAAAGCAGGGTCATTGTGCTAAACTAGGATTGACAGTTGCCTAGCTGTCTAGCCTAGGATGGGGGATCGGCTGTGCAAACGCATGTGCCCCAATCCCAGACATACCAATGCCAGGGCATTCTCCCCTGAGGCTTCTGGCAGATCTGGCCCCTTCAAAATTGATCTCCCCTGCGGGTGGGGTTCGAGGTTGCACAAGTAGCATCACAGGATTGAAATGCACTCATTGCAGATATGTGTCTCTGTGTTTGAGGATGATGTGTGGGCATGTGAGGTCTCCACTGGCCTGTGGTTATGGGTGCATGGCTGGCTGCTTGCGTGTATATGGGTAGAGGTGTCCGGAGAGGGTGTGGGTATGTTTGCATGGATGTTCACTGGAGGAGAGAGGGTGGTAATAGTTGGTTGTGACCCTGCTGTGGTGTCTGGTTTCACCCAGTCCAAGTGGTGCCCTGCCCAGTCTTGCAGGAAATGCCGATGGTTATTATTAGCAGCCAGCGAGCAGCTGTCTGCAGAGTGTTGATGCAATGCAGTCTGGGAAGAATGCAGAGTGGCAATTGCGTGGAGGGAGAGAGAGAGAGAGGGGCAGGCAGGACTGGACACCATCGGACATCTGTGACTAATACACAGCGTACAACGCGGCCAGGGGATTCTGCCCCCAGAGAGGGAACCTGGAGAGTGTGTCACAGCCAATTTCCCCAGCAGGGAGAAATTTGCCTACAAGGCAGTGATGTCTAGGCCAAGGCCAAGGCCAAGGAGTCTACCTGGGTAAGCACAGGGCTGGGAATCATCGGTCTAATATCGCCTTTGCCACTGCCTCGTTGTGTAGCCTTTGGTGAGCCAGGTGATCACTGCCCGCAGTTAATAATTGCACAGCCCTTTGGAAATGCTAATTATGGGCTGAGTTTGCTGAAAAGTGCTTGTATGTTTGCACACCCAAGTCATCTATTTTTACATCAGCTGTTAGCTCGCACAGTTACTAGGGCTGCACGCACAATCACAGAAATTGTACACATGCAGTTTTGCATGCACAAATGCACGGGCACTTTTCTGAAAAAATGGCCCTATTTATTGCATACAAAACTGGACAAACCCTGAGTTTCCTGGCAGAGTCTGTCCTGCTCTGACCCTGTCTCCCACCAGAGGTTCCACACCCTCCTCACCCTCACAGACCTCCCTTCCTCACCGCATTATAGCCATAAGGTTTAACGTCATCAGGAATGAGAGGGATCCAGATGCTGATTCCCAGACCAGAGATCTCTATTGCCAGACTCTGCACCTTCCACTTAGAGTTCCACCAGGTGTTTAACTTCATACCTGCTGTCCCCTCACTCTCTCCACCGCCAGTCGTCTCTCTCTCCCACCCCTTTGTGTGATCATAGGTGGAGTTTGACTTCTATATTTGGTGGGGTGGCTCCAGTCAGGCCAACAGGGCCCCAGTTGGGGGGGTGGGAGAAATTCCATGCCTGTCCACAGAGACGCCATTTCAGATTGGGGAGGCAATTTTAATCGTGATTCCAAGGGCTACTTAGGCAACTGAAAACTCTAGTTTTTTTGCAGATAATCATGACAGGAGCATTGCATCTAATTCCTCTATCAAGAAAGAAAATTAATTAAATATTAGACCCACTCAGCTCTAATACTAACATGTTCTGACATCTTGCGACAAGTCACTTATGGAATACTGGTTAGGTGTAAAATTGTAATGACTATTCTTACTCAGATACTCTTCCTAAAATCAGAAGGGACCATTGTCTGACCCCCTGCACATCGCAGGCCACAGAACCTCCCCCCCCCCCCCCCCACTCCTGTCATAGCCCCCTGACCTCTGGCTGAGTCACTGAAGTCCTCAAATCATGGTTTAAAGATTTCAAAGTTACAGAGAATCCACCATTCACTCTAGTTTAAATCTGCAAGTGACCCAGGCCCCATGCTGCAGAGGAAGGTGAAAACCCCCCAAGGTCTCTGCCAATTTGAACCAGGGGAAATTCCTTCCCAGCCCCAAATGTGGCGATCAGTTAGACCCTGAGCGTGTGGGCAAGACCCACCAGGCAGACACCTGGGAAAGAATTCTCTGGAGTAACTCAGAGTCCTCACCATCTAGTGTCCTGTCTCAAGCTGTTGGGGATTTTTGCTACAGGCAGTTGCCGATGGGCCACTGTAGGCCATTGTAGGCAGTCCTGTCATACCATTCCCTCCATAAACATAACAAGCTCAGTCTTGAAGCCAGTTAGGTTTTTTGCCTCCCCTGCCCCCCTTGGAAAGCTGTTCCAGAACTTCACTCCTCTGATGGTTAGAAACCTTCACCTCATTTCAAGCCTAAACTTGCTGGTGGCCAGTTTCTATCCATTTGTTCTGGGGTCCACACTGGTGCTTAACTTAAATAACTCCTCTCCCTTCCTAGTGTCCATCCCTCTGATTTATTTATAGAGAGTAATCATATCTCCCCTCAGCCTTCATTTGGTTAGGCTAAACTAGCCAAACTCTTTGAGTCTCCTCTCATAAGGTAGGATTTGAATTCCTCTGATCATCCTAGTAGCCCTTCTCTGCACCTGTTCCAGTCCAGTTTGAATTTATCTTTCTTAAATATAGGAATTGCACACAGTATTGCACACAGTATTTGAGATGAGGTCTCACCAGTGCCTTGTACAATGGTAACACTTCCCTGTCTCTACTGGAAATACCTCGCCTGATGCACTCCAGGACTGCAGCCTTTTTCAGGCTATATCACATTGATGGCTCATAGTCATCCTGTGGTCAACAAATATATCCAGGTCTTTCTCCTCCTCTGTTGCTTCCAACTGATAAATCCTCAGTTTATAGCATCCGAAGAAGTGAGGTTTTTACCCACGAAAGCTTATGCCCAAATAAATCTGTTAGTCTTTAAGGTGCCACCGGATTCCTTGTTGTTTTTGAGCTTATAGCAAAAATTCTTGTTGTTAGTTCCTAAATGCATGACCTTGCACTTTGTATTATTAAATACCATCCCATTTCTATTACTCCAGTTTACAAGGTCATCCAGATTTTCTTGTATGATATTCTGGTCCTCCTCGGTATGGGCAATACCTCCCAGCTTTGTGTCATCTGCAAATTTGATTAGCACACACCCACTTTTTGTGCCAAGGTCAGTAATAAAAAGAAGAACAGGAGTACTTGTGGCACCTTAGAGACTAACAAATTTATTAGAGCATAAGCTTTCGTGGACTACAGCCCACTTCTTCGGATGTAGTCCATGAAAGCTTATGCTCTAATAAATTTGTTAGTCTCTAAGGTGCCACAAGTACTCCTGTTCTTCTTTTTGCGGATACAGACTAACGCGGCTGTTACTCTGAAACCAGTAATAAAAATGTTAAATAAGATTGGTCCCAAGACGGATCCCTGAAGAACTCCACTAGTAACCTCCCTCCAGCCTGACAGTTCCCCTTTCAGTATGACCCGTTGTAGTCTCCCCTTCGAGCAGTTCCTTATCCACCTTTCACTTCTCACATTAATCCCCATCTTCTCCAATTTACCTAATAATTTCTCATGTGGAACTGTATCAAATACCTTCCTGACGTCCAGGTAGATTAGATCTACTGCATTTCCTTAGTCTAAAAAATCAGTTCTCTTCCCAAAGAAAGACACTAGTCACTTTGTTACCACCTCTGGAATCCAACAATTGAAACAATTGTAGAAAAATCTACAGTTACTTTCTATCATTTGTTGAACTTTAGGAAACATCCAACCAGCCCTTTCTTATCTTAATCACCTGTTAATCACTCTGGTTATAAACAAAATCCCGCCTCCCTGCCTCAGGGGCACAAGCTGGGAGCAGCACATCTGTCTCCTCTGCTGTATTCATTGCATGACACACTCAGGCTGCCTGCCTGAGGCTTGCAGTTTGGGGGGGCAACGCCCCCTGTGCCCCCCAAACTCCGCCTATGGACGTGGTGGCAAACAGAGCGAGGCGGAGAAGGCAAAGGGGTTGTTTTTAGCTGACTACTGTCAGCTACATGGATCCTCCTACAGCTCCGCCTCCCTCCCCAGGGAGGATTCCAACAGGGGAATTTGCAGGTGGGGGTGGGGAGGACACATGCCAATCACCATCTCCTGCAATGCAGGTGCAGTTCAGGTTAGAGTCACCTGTGCCCTACGCTTTTAGGTTCACCTGTGCCCTGTCTGCTGCGGGGCCCAGGGGATAGCTCCCTGATTGTAGCAGCGGAGCTGTGTGTGCTCTGAAAGGACAGTGTAGCAAAGGGGCTTGGGCAAGCTGCATTCCTTTGGTTGTTTCTACTGAATTGACACCCCTCAGAAGACCTTTGATCCTTAAAGGGACGGGGCCCCGGTAGATCTGAGCCAGACATTCCCGCTCGAGTGCTACCCTTCCCCTTTGTAAATGATGTCATCCTGGCGTTTCTATGAACAAAGTGGAGCACCCAGTCCATCCATTGGACTGATTAGCAGCCATCCACATGTTCCACAGGCTGGTACCCGTTGTTCTCAAGTGAGTCTTTCGGTCTCTCCTCTGACACCTTCTGGTACTGAGGGTGGAAGCTTCTGCATCTCTCTTCAGTTTATTTCACATTAAGCAGAACATTTCTGCAGCCATTTTAGTTCCACTTTCCAACTGAATAGTCCGTTTGGAACCCTTTCAGTACCCAAAGATTTTCACGTCCTAGTCAGTCCTTAGAAGAGCTGTTATCTGCTAAGCTCTGGATAACTTGGGGTGTTTACGGTGTTCAGAGCTGACTATGCAGTTGGAGATGTGGCACAAACTTTCTGCTTAATCTGAAATAAACTTCTCTCTCTAATTGGACGCCTCACGTGTCAGTGGGTTGTTCTGGTGATCTGTCCTCTTGGGTTTCAGGTTCCATGGTCTCGTGTCGACGTTCACGTCTTTCAATCCCTAGCATGAATGCCACAGCTGTCGGATCAAGAGTTTCCAAGTTTACAGGTCAACGACATCCTCATTTGCCAGACATGGCTGAAATGTGTCTGCCTCTGAACTCAGGGTCTCTGTGCCGGGGCAGTATCTGGTTCCATCACATAATGCGGTTCATCTTCACTCTTATGATCAGACTAACCGGAGTCCATATTCCTGCCCCCATTTTGATCTCTTATTGTGCTGGTTTGTTGTGTCGGTGTTTTCTGCGGTGGCAGTTTCCAGCGTGGGGTTCTTTCCCCAGGTAAGAAATCACCGGGAAGTGAAAGCGTGGGGTGAAGAACTCGAACACATCCTTTTCCATCTTCTGCTTTTACTTCCCAGGACGGACTATCCCTTTTACTTCCAAGTACTACTTGAATTTTATCTTCCCAGTAAGAGCTTAATCGGCCTGCTCCCCCTCTCTCTGAACGGTTCCTGACACAGACTCTGGCCCTGGCAAGAGGGCGCTGACCGCCATGCACTTTCTGATCATGCTGATTTTTACCACGAGCAGCGGATTTTTGAGAACATTTTCACGCCAGTTCATAAGCTTCTTTCGACTGCCCTTTCCATTTCTCAGCTAATCTTTATGGCCTCCAGGTGCGGATTCAAAGTTCATAGGTAAACTAAATGCAATGTCAATGGGCAAATATGGTGATCTTCCACCTAAGAAATAGAATGGTGAGAACCCTGTAGCTTCATTTCACGTACAATTATAGGCATAGATTACCTTATGAAGGGAGTCTTTCCTTCCAGTTGGACTTTTGTTCTTTTAACAAGGTTCTCAACATAGCCAGCAGAGCTTGGTTCAGCCGGTCTAACTACCAGGACCGGCTCTAGGCACCAGCAAAGCAAGCACGTGCTTGGGGCCACACAATTCCAGGGGCGGCATTCCGGCCATCATTTTTTTTTTTCTGCTTGGGCAGTTGCGCTCTCAGAGCTTGGGGTGGCAAATTTTTTGCTTGGGGCAGCAAAAAACCTAGAGCCAGCCCTGCTAACTACCCATTGCCCTGTGATATGGAGCTGTGCAGGGGGCCTGGATCAGTGTTCACATCGCACTCCCCGTCAGTACCGGCCCGGGCCGGGGAAGCTAATGATCCAACTAGCGGACTAAATTTGCTGATGAATCCTGGTCACGTGTCGCCTGAGGCACAATGCGCAGACACTAAAAAGATGAGGTTGTGCTGTACCCTCTGAATAAATTATCTTCAAACTCTGACACTTGGTCTTGATGGATCCTTTTGGGGAAACCAAATTTTAAAACCAAGTCACTGAAGATCTTGCCTGCCACGGTCGTGCTGGAGTTGGCAGTGCTAGGTAGGTTTGGACAAGCCTAGTGAAGTGATCAACTACCACTAAGATGCATCCATAGCCTCCTTTGCTTGTCTCTAGATGCAAGAAGCCTATTGATACAAGCTCAAATGGTTCTGCTGTAGCTCTCTGAGTTAGCGGAGCTCTGGCAGGCTGGTGAATTTCCTTTGCTTGACACATGTACAAACTCTAGTGATATGATGTTCGATGTCCCTCTTCATCTGTGGTCAATAAAACTAGTCTCTTGTGCGACTGATTCCTTGCTCTGATCCTAAATGTTCCATCTCTCCACATAGTTCTTTTGTATTTTACAGATGATAACAGTTGGTTTAGTGACATGGTTTTCTGGTAAAGTATTCCATCTTCATCCAAATGCAACTATCCCACTGAGACAGCGGATCTTACCCCATTCTCCCATGTTCTCTTGGTTGTTTGGTTTGTTCCCCAAGGATTTATAATACAGAATTTTACTAATAGCTGGTTCTTCTTTCTGAGCTGCCAAAATGTCTTCTCATCGAGTAGGCTTGATGGTGGATTTAATACCCTTGGAGAAGTCTTCTACTGCCAAAGGGTTGTAGTAATAGCTGCTTACCAAGATACCTTGTCATCTCTTTGTACATCCAAGGACAGTAAAACAGCATTAACAACTCCTGTCTTTGTCTCTTCTGTGCATTCCAGCCTATGTTTCTGCATATCAAGGGGCAGTCTGGATAAAGCATCTGCCTCCACATTCGATTTCCCTGGACGATATCTAACTTGGAAGTTAAAATGAGCTAATTCTGCAACCCACCAGTGTGCTGTGGCATTCAGCGTGGCAGTGGTGAAAACACGGGTTAGTGGGTTATTATCGCTGTAAAGCATGAAGGATTATGCCTAGTAGAGGTTGTCACAGTATTTGTCAGTTAGAGCCCGTTTCAGAGCTAGAAACTCCAGCTTTGCTGAATGAAGGTGATCATTCTTCTCTCCTGCCGTTAGTGTTCTTGACCCATAAGGAATTAGGTGCAGTTTTATACTCTCCGTTTACCCCTGATGTTAAGATAAGACCTAATTCCTTACTGGAAGCATCTCCATGAAGGATAAAGGGAAAGGCAACATTGGGATAGGCTGTTATTGGTGGCTGTACCAGGCAGTTAAATCAGCTGGTCTAAAACTCTTTGACGTTGCCCAGTCCAGGGAACGGGCTGTTCGGAGGGTATCTCTCCAGAGCCCTCGCCTTGCTCCTTGGCTTTCTGATTTTTCAGACTCCACTCTTGACAGTGTTGTGTGTCAGATGCTAATGGAACAGCCAACAAGTCAGACCACGGCTTTGCTATTTGCGAAGTCTTGAATCTATGTTGATAGCAGGTGAAGAAGCCTGGCAGCTTGCCAGGCTCCCTCTATGGAGTCTGGTGGTGTCTCTGCAAGGACACAAACGGCCGAGATGTCAGCTGGATTCACCTGATCCCCTTCAGCAGCCACCACCTTTCCCAAGTAACGGACCCCTCGCTTAACGAGCTCACATTTAGAAGCTTCATTCCAAGCTTCTGCAACGGTTGCAATGCTCTCCTTACAGTCTCCACGTGCTCGTCAAAAGGGTATCGTCCAGGTCGGGGATACACAGCTCAGGCGTAAATTCAGCACGGCACTCTTCCACACCGCAGGTGCTGCAACATTCAAACTCTCCTCACTGTGCTCCAAACCTAACCTACCAGCTCCTTGCACCCTGCAATAACAGGCCCATCCTCTGCGGTGGGCGGAGGTTATCTGCTAATGGTGCCCCCGACTAAAGACCAGATCTGTCTATCTAAGCACCTATACTAGGCTGATCATTGTGGTAGGTGAGCACCTTACTCTTACGTCACCACCTGCAAGGGGCTGAGAGGTTACTGTGCAGAGCGCGGGAAATGCTTAGATCTTTCTTTCCGTCTGAGTCGTGTACAAAGTCCACCCCAAAGGGCTCCATCCACAGGTTAAGGGTCTATTGCAGGAGTGGCTGGGGGAGGTTCTGTGGCCACCAATGTGCAGTTGGTCAGACTAGATGATCACCATGGTCCCTTCCGGCCTTAAAGCCTGTCAGTCAGTGAGCTTTGAGCACCCTGACCGTACACTCAAACACACGAGGACATAGCAGATACAAAGTAAAAATCAGCCAATGCAACGGCTCTTCTCTTTCCTCCCCCTCTCCAGCACACCTCACTCCATCACCAGTCACACGGCGGCCTGTACCGCTTAGACCCATCCCATTGCAGTTTCCCACTAGATGCAAATCTATCTGGCAGATCCTTCCCCAGTGGCCGCTCACACCAACGGACTTTGCAGCATACCCAGAAGGTCAATAGACTTCTCCCAGTTGAGACTGGTGGGCCTGGTGCCGTGTATGGGGCCAAGCTGCGGCCCATTTGGGGCCCTAAGGTGTTGGGGGAATTTAGCAAGCCCGGGAAGCTGCAGCATGACATGAGTTTCTCTTGAGGATGATTAAGTGCCTAGACACATCTCCAAATAAAAACAGGCACCTTAGACTTTAGGGGCCACATTTCCACCCCGGGGCACTATTTGTGCATTTGCACTATTTTTTGTTACATGTGCAAAACCACTCCCGAATGCAAACAGAATTTGCTCTTGGAAATTCTATCGATTGTGCAGGTGACATAATGCCAGTTGTGACTGTGACTGTGTGTGTGTGTGTGTGTGTGTGTGTGCGCGCGCGCACACCCACACAAAACAGCACATGCACAGATTGAGACTGGCTTTGCAAATCTGACCTTACAGCATTTTTATCCTCCCTGTTATCTCTGTAAAAACATTCTACTGAAGTAATTCTTCTTCTTCTTCTTTCTTTTATTTGCTTTTACTTTCCTGTCTGCCCGTTTCCCCTGCTCTCCCGACAGCCATGTGTTGTTTGCTAAGCTCATGTACTTCTGAGTACACATTTAAGGGCTGATCGTTATTCAGGCAACATTTCCTTTCATAAGCATAAGGCTTTTAAAAAAGCCAATGGCATTCATTTATCCCACCTTCCCCTGCACAAATATGTTGAGTCATGCCCCTGCTTGGTGAGACCATAGGGAACCAAGAGACCAGTTCAGATCAGAGCCTCCACTCAGAATAGCAGCATGGGCTGGGTGGGAGGATAAGGTTTCATGAATGGCTGGTTCTACAATCGGTGTTTCACCAGTCACTTCTTCAGCTCAGAGGCTGCTCTGTACCTGCTCTGTTTCCACAAGCCTTCAGACTTAGCATCCTTTGCTTGCTTACGAGACAGGTTCTTCTATCAGCGGTTGTCGAGTTGAGAGGAAGAAGGGTCTAGGAGTGGTTTAGGGACTGGACTGGGACTCAGGGGCTGTAGGTTCAATTTCCAGCTCTGCTACAGACTCCCTGTGTAACCTTGGGCAAGTCATTCCTCGCTCTGTGCCTCAGTTTACCCAACATCCCTCTCTCTCTCAGTCCTTCCTCAGGCACAATTCCCACCCAAGTCAGGAAAAGCCACGGGTTTGTCCTCCTTGTCTCCCGTAAGATCCCTCCCCGCCAGCTGGGATGCTGCAGTCAAGTTCAGGTTTCTTTCACCAGCATCAACCAGTAGCTTTGGCTCCTTTGTGGGGGCCACGTCATATTTCCTCCCCCCAAGGCTCTTGGGGGTGAGATTTTTGTCCCCACTGGCAAACTGCAAAGGGCAACAACAAACAGCAGAGAGAGAAAGAGAAAGCTGCCATGGGGGCATCGAGGAGGCTGTGAGCTACCTGTACTACAAGGAGACCTGTCAGACTGGGGACAGTCGGAGCAACAGAAAGCGTTGCAGGGCTGCAGAGATGGCTTGCAAGGTTTCCATCTCCTACCCCATTGCATAATTGACGGTCACCATTGGCTCTGAGGAGCCGAACGAAAGGATCCCGGCTCACGTCTAACCGGTGTTGGCGAGTTTCACAATGGGACTCGAGGTGTTTCTGAAAGCCCCAGCTCCTGGATTCATGGGATTCCATGAGAATCTCGACTTCCATTCCAAAAACAAGTCGTTTCTAGCCCTCGTGGTTGGGGAGAAAAGCTGGAAAGCATGAAGTGAGCGCGTCACAGAGGATCAGAAAGCAGAAGGCAAGTGAAAAGAACCCCCAGTGCAGGATTGGTGTGAAGTGTCTGATTTGGGGGGCTGACTCAGGATTTTTTAAGGCTTGGGAATGGCAATGCTGTGACCACCCTCAAAACAACCTACTGCTCCTGTTCTGACAGCTGGCTGGAGGAGGCGGCGTAATGGCAACAGATGCCCAGGAAGTGAAGCGCCTCCTGAGGGCGCAGGTGCAGAGTGCAACCTCTGGCTAAGGTGAAGCTAACTCGTAACCCCCAGCCTGCATTCTGTGGAAGGAGAGCTGCCGGGGAGTTATAATAACAGCACCATGCCCTTTCCTAGCACTCGCTGCCTGTGGATCTCAAAGCACTCTCCGGAGCTGGGCAGATCCTTCCAGGTAGCAAGGGACATTGTCTCCCCCATGATGGGGCAAAGAGCAGCCAACAAACTGTATTTCTGCCCTGCCCCCTTCTCCCACCAGGTCTGAGAAGTTTCTCGGTGTAATCAGGGGATGTCATATTTCCCATCTGATGCTTTGTGTGCAGGGATGTGTTTGTCTTAATCTCGGCGTCTAAATCCAGCTCGCAGCTAATCCCAGGAGCTGAGTCGCAGACCGCGTGCGCCGTTCCTTTTTAATTTCGTTTGAAACAGAAGCTCACCCTCGCTCATTTCCCAGCTCTGTAATTCAGTGTGGAATGCACAGAGCAGATAAGCGACTTGTTGGGAGCCGGCGGGCTGGAGAAGACAGCTCACCCGCGCCCGCAAGTTATCACTCGCTGCAGCTGCATCCGTCTAGGTGACATCTGCTAAACAGGAAGTGCCTCTTGCCAGTTTCTTTCTTAAGAAAAAAGGGGCTGGTTTTGTTTGCTTTCCCCCTTTTTCCTATTTGTTTGGGGTCGGGCCTTGCAGATCTTTATACGTTTCTTTTGAGTCGCAAAGTCACCGAGTGAGCGAGGATTCGTGTTTGTAACTGTTGAAAGACCAGGCTTTCTTAGCACTAGGTTTTCTGAGGCAGCACATTGGCCCGCGTGGTGTGAGAAGGGAGTGTGGAGGGCTTTGTGGCATCCACAACGCTTTTAATAAGAATTTAAAAATAAAAAGTTTTCCCCAGCCAGTCGATTTGATCCCGTTATGTGGCATAAAAAGAAAAATGATCCTAGCAGTTGTGGGAAGAGTGTCACCAACCCTGAGAAGTCCAAAATCAGGGTTCATGTCCCCCAAAATGATGAGATTATCTTAAACATCAAGAGATGAAAAAAAATCAAGTTCTTTTTCTTAGTCTCCTGGTTTCTGGGCCTTTAGGGAGCCATGTTTTCCAGCATTTCTCTGCCACAGGAAGGTAGAAACTTTTTTAAAGCTGAGATTCTCATGTGATCCCATGACTACCGGAGCTGGAGCTTTAAGAAAAAACCAATTACCATGAAACTGACAATACAATAGCGGGAGTTGGCTGTGAATGGTCATTGCTGCTAGCGCCACAGCCATTCCAACCCCACTGATTTCACCGAGTCACAACTTTCTGAAATATCCCCTGGAGGAGCTGAAATTCTCCAGGTTTGGTCTCTGCCCAAGGGTGAGTTGGTGTGGGAAGTGCGAGCTAAATCCCCTCAGCCGTTTTGGAGTTAGGTGGGATTGCCAAACAAACCTTTGGCACATTTCACCAAAGCTTCTGACTGTATTTTTCCTCACATCCGAGCCTATCTGTGGAACTGCAAACGCAGCCCCCAGTGACTTGACTACACACTGGTCTCTTCTCTCAGGGGTCTCTCTCTCCCTTTCCTCAATACGGGGGCAACATATCCAGCTCTCTCCTTCCACGTGCTGCCCTATCTCTGTTCCAAGAGCCACTCCCTAAGAGCTTTCTGTCTTCATTCTCCCAGGGCCAGAGTCCGCTCTGTGCAGCCCTATTGAAATCCATCAGTCCTTTCTGGCCCTGGAATGGCGCTCCTTTCCACTCTTGCCAATATGTCCCATAGAGAAGGTCTTTGTATCATTTCTGGGGGGGCTGGACCTGCACCTCGTGCAACTCCCTGGCACCTATTCTCAAGGAAGTTAGGTGAGAGTGGAAGAATGCGAGAACATAACATAAGAACGGCCGTACTGGGTCAGACCAAAGGTCCATCCAGCCCAGTATCCCGTCTTCCGACAGTGACCAATGCCAGGTGTCCCAGAGGGAGTGAACCTAACAGGTAATGATCAAGTGATCTCTCTCCTGCCATCCATCTCCACCATCTGACAAACAGAGGCTAGGGACACCATTCCTTACCCCTCCTGGCTAATAGCCATTAATGGACTTAACCTCCATGAATTTATCCAGTTCTCTTTTAAACCCTGTTATAGTCCTAGCCTTCACAACCTCCTTAGGCAAGGAGTTCCACAGATTAACTGTGCGCTGCATGAAGAAGAACTTCCTTTTATTTGTTTTAAACCTGCTGTCCATTAATTTCATTTGGTGACCCCTCGTTCTTAGATTATGGGCACAAGTAAGTAACTTTTCCTTATTCACTTTCTCCACATCACTCATGATTTTATATACCTCTTATCATATCCCCCTTAGTCTCCTCTTTTCAAGCTGAAAAGTCCTAACCTCTTTAATCTCTCCTCATATGGAACCCGTTCCAAACCCCTAATCATTTTAGTTGCCCTTTTCTGAACCTTTTCTAATGCCAGTATATCTTTTTTGAGATGAGGAGACCACATCTGTACGTAGTATTCAAGATGTGGGTGTACCATGGATTTATATAAGGGCAATAAGATATTCTCTGTCTTATTCTCTATCCCTTTTTGAATGATTACTAACATCCTGTTTGCTTTTTTGACTGCCATTGCACACTGAGTGGACGTCTTCAGAGAACTATCCACGATGACTCCAAGATCTCTTTCTTGATTAGTTGTAGCTAAATTAGCCCCCATCATAGTGTATGTATTGTTGGGGTTATTTTTTCCAATGTGCATTACTTTACATTTATCCACATTACATTTCATTTGCCATTTTGTTGCCCAATCACTTAGTTTTGTGAGATCTTTTTGAAGTTCTTCACAGTCTGCTTTGGTCTTAACTATCTTGAGCAGTTTAGTATCATCTGCAAACTTTGCCACCTCACTTTCTCCAGATTATTTATGAATAAGTTGAATAGAACTGGTCCTAGGACTGACCCTTGGGGAACACCACTAGTTACCCCTCTCCATTCTAAACATTTACCATTTATTCCTACCCTTTGTTCCCTGTCTTTTAACCAGTTCTCAATCCATGAAAGGATCTTCCCTCTTATCCCATGACAACTTAATTTATGTAAGAGCCTTTGGTGAGGACCTTGTCAAAGGCTTTCTGGAAATCTAAGTACACTATGTCCACTGGATCCCTCTTGTCCACATGTTTGTTGACCCCTTCAGAGGACTCTAATAGATCAGTAAGACATGATTTCCCTTTACAGAAACCATGTTGACTTTTGCCCAACAATTTATGTTCTATGTGTCTGACAAGTTTATTCTTTACTATTGCTTCAACTAATTTGCCCGGTACTGACGTTAGACTTACTGGTCTGTAATTGCCGGGATCACCTCTAGAGCCCTTTTTAAATATCGGCGTTACATTAGTTACCTTCCAGTCATTGGGTACAGAAGCCGATTTAAAGGACAGGTTACAAATCATAGTTAATAGTTCCGCAATTTCACATTTGAGTTCTTTCAGAACTCTTGGGTGAATGCCATCTGGTCCCGTTGACTTGTTAATGTTAAGTTTATCAATTAATTCCAAAACCTCCTCTAGTGACACTTCAATCCGTGACAGTTCCTCAGACTTGTCACCTACAAAGGATGGCTCAGGTTTGGGAATCTCCCTAGCATCCTCAGCTGTGAAGACTGAAGCACAGAATTCATTTAGTTGCTCTGCAATGACTTTATTGTTTTTAAGTGCTCCTTCTGTATCTCGAGGATCAACTCCTTTGTAGCAAGGGTCCCGAGGGAATTAGCAATACCCTGCTCTCCAGCCAGGCCCATCTGGCTCTCTCTCCCACACACATCACATTTTACCCAGACTTCATCAGCCCCTCTTGGTCGTCTCTTCTGCTGCAAGGGCAGAATCTTCTCCTTCCATGCGATGCCCTTCAGCAAAATCACATTTTGAGGTCTGACCACATCACAGATGTACGTAACATAAGAACCCAAGAATGGCCAGACTGGGTCAAACCAATGGTCCATCTAGCCCAATGTGGAGTCTTCCAACAGCAGCTGGAGCCAGATGCTTCAGCAGGAACGAACAGAACAGGGCAATTATCAAGTGATAATTATCAATTATCAATTGTCCTCCAGTCCCAGCTTCAGGCAGTCAGAGGTTTAGGGACATCCAGAGCATGGGGTTGCCTCTCTGACCATCTTGGCTAACAGCCATCGATGGACCTGTCCTCCGTGAACTTATCTCATTCTTTTTTGAATCAGTTATACTTTTGGCTTTCGCCGCGTCCCCAGGCAATGAGTTCCACAGGTTGACTGTGCGTTGTGTGAAGAAGTACTTCCTTTTGTTTTAAATCTGCTGCCTATTAATTTCATTGGGTGACCCCTGGTTCTTGTGTTATAAGAAGGAGTAAATAACACTTCCTGATTTACTTTCTCTACATCAGTCGTGATTTTATAGACCTCCATAATATGTCCTCTTAGTCATCTCTTTTCCAAGCTGAACAGCCCCAGTCTTTTTAGTTTTTGCTCATACAGAAGCTGTTCCATACCCCTAAATAATTTTTGTTGGTCTTCTCTGTACCTTTTCCATTTCTAATATCTTTTCTGAGATGGGGCAAGCAGAACTGCGTGCCGTATTCAGGGTGTGGGCATACCATGGATTTATATAGAGGCATTATGATCTTTTCTGTCTTATTATCTATCTCTTTCCTAACATTTGCAGTGGGGGAGGTCTAGGTTGGATATTAGGAAACACTATTTCACTAGGAGGGTGGTGAAGCACTGAAATGGGTTACCTAGGGAAGTGGTGGAATCTCCATCCTTAGAGGTTTTTAAGGCCTGGCTTGACAAAGCCCTGGCTGGGATGATTTAGTTGGGGTTGGCCCTGCTTTGAGCAGGGGGTGGGACTAGATACCTCCTGAGGTCTCTTCCAGCCCTAATCTTCTCTGATTCTGTTAGCTTGTTGGGCTGCAGACGTTTTCAGAGAACTAGCCACTAAGTAGCAGCAGGAGGCAGGTTTTCCAGGAGGTGTTGGAAACACAATGCAATGCCACGTGTGCTCTGCACACCAATTCCTTGTAGCTCTGTGTGGGAGGCAGTGCAGAGAACACCGCCAGGGCTGGGACAAAGCTGATGCTCTGAGGGGATCAGGGCGGCTGCCCCTGGCACCAGCATTTGGGTGACAAAACATATAGAGACCCTGGAGGGATTTTAAAAGGCGACCAGGTGCAATGGCATCTTTTCCCAGCTGCCCTGAGCTTTTCTTGCCTGTGGCAAGAGCCAATGGCAAGGAAAAATGGGCTCTGGAAACAGGGTGAGTTAGACAGCAGGAAGGCTGGGTGTCTGCTGCCCAACACTTAGTGCCATCATCTACCCCCATGCAAAGGGCGCGTGAAACGCCACCATTTGCACTTAGTAGCACTGTGCACCCATTTGGCACGGACTTCGCACTAGTGTAATGACTACACCTGGTGCAGGGCACTGGAGGATTGGGCCTTTGAGGTAATGTCTACTAGGGCCATAGTGCAACAAAGTGTGTGATAGTGTGATCTATAGTCACAAGGTCTTGTGCGAGGCCAGGCTGCTCCTCCTCAGGGTGGGCCCTGGTCTAACTGATCTGGGCACAAGAAAGTCAACTAGTTTCCCTCGCTGATGGTTGCCAGCGAGCACCATGTGACCGTGGGTTCCTGCCCTGTTTCTCCCCGCCAGGAGCGCGCTGTCTGTGCAATTAGGTTGTGGAGGGGTTAACGCTCTCCCCTTCTGCTTGGCCAAATAACAACCCCGTAGCAGGCTGCTTGCCAGCGCTCCTGATTTGACAGGGTGGAACTGGCTGCAGAAGGCTCTTTAATGATGGGAATTTAATTAGCTTGCATTGCACTTCCAACACCTCCGGTCCCTGCAAAAAAATCAATGTGAATGAACAGAAGCCAATCCGGCATAGCCTGCTGCAGCTCTGTCACACCCCCAGAGTTACAGACAGCTTTATCAGCCGGTGCACAAGAGTCGGTTTCATGGGCAGGGAGCTCGCTCGCTCCCTTCCCACTTACACCAGTTCCGAGGGCAGTTTGCAAAAGAGGAGTCCCATGTCGCCAGGGGAAGGACCGGGTGGAAAATGAAACTAAATCAAAGGCCACAGCGAAACCAATGAAACCATTGCAATAGGTCTAACTGGATATGCTGCCTTCCAGGCTGCGGCCGCAGGCTGCCTGAGAGCTGTCCTCCGGGCCCAAAGAGGGGATGGGCAGGTGCCAACATACAGGTCGATCGCTGCATCCAGGGATGCCTTCGCTCAGAACAGCCACCCACCTCCCCTCACCCCGAAGCCAGTCCTTTGACTCCCCACACAGCCATGCGCATGCTGGGGGACACCACCACGCTGCTAATGGGCGCAGAGCCGGGACCCAGGACAGCTGGAGTTTTACTCCTGGTGCTGACCGTGATGAGCTGCGTGGCCTTGGGCCAGCCAAGCTGTGCCCGTTCCATGCCACCATTCCGCCCTATCACTGCCACTGCGCCCGCTGGCCTGCCAGCCTCTCTAGCTCTAATGAGAGCTAATCTGTCCCATGGAGGCCCTGCTGCTACCTCTACACCAGGCCTTGACGGTGCCCCAGACCCTGGATACACTGCCTGCCTGGGGTGGGGGCGGGGCAATGGGCCCACGAAACAATCCAGGGGCTGCAGAGCACCACTGAAAGTGGGGGGACAGAGGGTGTGACTAGGAGGGAGTCGAGTTCTGTCTCAGGGTGGGTGTTTGAGGGCAAACCCGTCCTGCGCTCACTGAGCAGCAGTGGTTCCCGTCCCGTGGGGCTAGCGGGCTCCCCCCTTTGGCCCATTGGCTGCTCTCATCCCAGCGTCCCATGACCAGAGCTGGATGAGCAGCGGGGGTGGGGAGGGTAGCCAAATTTGAGTGAGCGGCATAGCAGAGCTCAGGGGCACAGCGCCACTCAGGGTGGGGGCTCACTCTGCAACCCACCCCCACGGTCTCCCACTTCCCAGGGGCAGGGCCTGACCTCCTCTGTGTCATACCCCCTGGGGGCAGGACCCATCCCCAATCATTTTTTGGAAGGGTGGGGGAGCCTCAGTTTCAGATTTTGCCCCCAGCCCCCAAAACCTCTGTGCAGCCCTGCAGCCCAACATTCCCCCTCTCCCGCAAATCTCTGCGAGGGCGTGGGAATTACCCGCCCCCTGCCCCTGCTCTCCCCTTACTTTTCCATGTCCACCCTTGGACTGAACCATTCCAGACTCCTGCCAGTCTGGGGATGGACAGGGAGCTCTGTGTGGCTGGCCGTGCAGGACACGGACCCCTGGACCAGTGAGACGCTGCAGTGGGAAGGGTGCCGGGGAGGGGACGGCAGAGATTACCTTGGGGGACGGGGCCCAGCTGACACCTGCTGTGGAATGGTAACACTGTCAGGGCAAGGGCACAGCTGGTCTCCTAGCACCTCGCAGGACTTGGCGCGGCCCAAGTGCTGCAGCCAATGCCCCCCTGCCGCGGGGAGCCCCCCTGGCACCGGGCCCAGGTTGCAGGTGGAGGACTGACGCACAGAGAGCTAAAGCGGGTTGGCCGCAGGCACGCTGGGAGTCCGTGGCAGAACCAGGAACAGACCCGCATCACCTGGGAGCAAGCCCAGGGCCTTAACCACAAGCCGTCCTCCCATCCTTGGCCACTCTGTGGAGCCTGCCAGCCAGAGGGCCCAGTTGACACCAATGGTCCAGAGGCAGGTTCTGATGGGGACATTGGTCCACTAAAAATTGGCCTGAGACTCAGCTCAGCTCACAGCCTAGGGCAGTGCTCCCCAACCTTTTTCATCTGGCAGGTGCCAGACGACGAGCCACGGAGGACCATGGCGGCAGACGAGCATCCGCTGAAATGCCACCAACAAGCAGCGTCATCCAGAGGTGTCACCGCCGAAATGCTGCTGAAAATCGGCGGCATTTCGGCAACGATGCCTCTGGATGATGCTGCTTGTCGGCGGCATTTCGGCGGATGCTTGGCTGCGAGCCAGTACGTGGACGCACTTAGACGCCCCAGTGGGTGCCATGGCGCCCGTGGGCACCGCGTTGGGGACCCCTGGCCTAGGGAATGGGCACAGGAGGGAGGCCCCCTAGTGACCTTCCCCAGGTGTGAGGGTATAAGGTCTTTGAGGTGAGGAATGGAGGTGAGGCGGGGGACAGAAGCTGCGGGCAGGGGAGTACAAATAGCAGCTAGGGGGGAGAGCGGAGGAGGGTGAATGGAAGCAGATGGGGGGCAGGATCTGGGGGCTGGGATAGGAACCAGTGGGCGCACAGAAAGTCGGCTGGGGCAAGAGTAGGTCAGGGGAAGGGGGACAGGGGCAGAAGGGTCTTTAACTACTAGACCCCACTCCCCTCCAGAACTTGGAATGAAACCCAGCATGCTTGTGGCTCACCATTCCTCTGCTGTCAGCCAATCTGTGTGAAACCCACTGGCTCAGTGTGGGGCTTGTTCCCTCTAGTGGCTGGTGCACCTGGCAAATAGCAGCCTACCACTGCTGACGGTTACTCTGCTCGCTCAAGTGGTGTGGATCTAAAGGTGCTGCTGACTCGGGGGTGGGGGGGTTCTGTCTGGTTCCACAGGATGGGATTTCTGCTGTTTCAGCTTGCTTTGTAACAAACATAGGACATTGCACAAAAACGTCGATGTGAACAATGTTAAGGTTGCAAAGTCATGCAGTGTGCAGCTAGGAAATGCCAGAGTTGATGCTGGCCATGCAACCTGAAGGCAGACCTCTTGTGCATATGCATTGTGAAACAGACTTTAATGACACGATCCCAGCCTATGCTGTCGACAGGACCCTGCCTCTTTCAGTGCACAATACATGAAATTCACCCTTCTGAAACAAGCAACCTCATCACCTTCTTCTGGGCAAGCCTTCCTCCTCCCCTCGCCTGCCCCCTTCATCCCTTACCGCCACGTAGTGGCTAAGTGATGCTGTGTCTCTGCTAGGGACTTTTGGCCAACGTTCCTGTAGTGAGGCGGCCTGGCTCCCAGCCGCCCCAGAGAGGGACGAGCCCCTCTGGTTGCCAAAGTGGGCGGAGCCACTGGAGCCTGCGCCCGCCCCCCAAAGGTCAAAGCGCAGGACAGGAAGTATAAAAGCCGCATCCCAGGGCTCAGAAGCTGCCTGGCCGCCGGAGAAGCCAGACGCTGGGGGCCTTGCTCCCGCTGGGGAGACTCCCGCAGCCTGTGACTGACCCGAGGACTGGCCATACCAGTCAAGGCCTGATGACGACCAGACCCCGGAGAAGCTGGTAAGCCTACCGGAGAGAAGCGACCCAGAGAAGCTGCCAAGCCTACCGCTTGCCGAGTACCCTGAGGAGCCCATGGTCCTTGATTCCCTGGAGGACACCGCCCAGATGCAGGTGTCACGGAGTGTGGGGGGACACAAGGCCCTGCACCCCCGGCTTCCTGCGATTCACCATGACTCTCAGCCAGCCAGTAAAGCAGAAGGTTTATTTAGACGACAGGAACACAGTCCAAGACAGGTCTTGCAGGCACAGACAACAGGACCCCCTCAGTTAGGTCCATCTTGGGGTCCCAGGGGCACCACAGCCCCATTGGGGGGGTCAGAGCCCCGTCTGGGCTCTCCTCCATTACCAGCCAGCTCCTGACCAACCTCAACTCCCCAGCCTTTGTTCTGTTTCCCAGGCAAAGGTGTCACCATGCCTCTAACCCCTTCCTGGGTTCTCACCTTACATGCTCAGGTATTCTCCATCGGCCAGTCTCCCATCCCCCAATGCAGACCATCCTAGCCAATCTCCCCTGCCTTCCCAGCCAACACTCCCCTGTCAGCATTCACAGACCACATTAAAAACAGTCCCAGTTCGTCACAGCAGGTACCACTAGAGGGGAAGTTAGGAAGTAGCCCGGGGGCAGCCGACCCTAGTCTGGCTGCAGCACACCCAGAGCCGATGTCAGTGTGTTGCAGCCAGGATCCCCACTGACACAGCAGCAGGCTGCCTGCCGCTGTTAGGGCCCCGGGCTGGGACCAGGGCTGGCTCCAGGCACCAGCTTACCAAGCAGGTGCTTGGGGCGGCCACTTCGGAGAGGGGCGGCACGTCCAGCTGTTCGGCGGCAATTCGGCGGACGGTCCCTCACTCCCGCTCGGAGCGAAGGACCTCCCGCCGAATTGCCGCCGCAGATCGCCATCGCAGCTTTTGTTTTTGTTTTTTTTTGTTTGGCTGCTTGGGGCGGCCAAAACCCTGGAGCCGGCCCTGGCTGGGACGCAGAGGAGTGGGCGGGCCTGCGTCCCCCCCTGCCACCCCACTTACGGGTGGCAGTCTCCCCCTCACCCCAGATGCTCAGAACCAAGAGTCTGGGTTTTTGATCCTGAACTAGCAGGGCCGGCTCTGGCTTTTTGGCCGCCCCAAGCAAAAAAAAACAACAAAAAACCTGGGGCGGCCAGAACAGCAAAGCAAAAAACAAAACAAAACAAACAAACAAAAAACTGCAGCGCGGCCGGAGCCAGGGTGCAGGGGGACGTGCCCCGGCTAGTAGGGGGGAGGGGAGGGAGCGAGGGGAGAGAGAGAAGGGGGTGGCCAGGGCTTCAGCGGGGTGCTACCACCGATCGCCGCTCCGACCACTGGGCCGCCTGCCAGGAGGCTCCGCGCCGCTCCGGTCGGCTGGGAGGGAAGGACGCGGGCTGCCCTGCCGGGCTTGCTGCAGGGCGCTCCATCCTCCACGCTGCCACCCCCTACAGGGCGGACGGAGTGGCACAACAACCAAAAAAATAAAAAATAAAATAAAAAAAAGCGGCCGTGCCCCCTAGGATTGGGCAGAACGCCGCCTCCTACGAGCTGCCGCCCCAAGCACCAGCTTGCTCAGCTGGTGCCTGGAGCCGGCCCTGTGAACTAGTTGCTCAGCCCCTGCCTGAGGACCTGAGCTCCTGTTTGTTTGCTGCCCCGCCCTGACCCAGGGCCTGGGCTTATTACTGAACTAGTTTGCTCGGCCCCTGCCTGAGGAGCTGAGCTCCAGACTGTGTGTTATCCTGCCCTGACCCAGGGCTTGGGCCTGCTATTGAATTATTTGCTCAGCTCCTGCCTGGGGCCTGAGCTCTAGACTGCTTGTTTACTGCCCCGCCCTGACCCAGGGCCCGGGCTTGGTCTGGAACTATTTGCTCAGCCCCCACCTGAGGGCCTGAGCCCTTGACTATTTCCTGTCTCACCCGGCTAGTTCCCTGACTCAGCGGACCTCAGTAGTGAGGCGGCCTGGCTCCCAGCCGCCCCAGAGAGGGGCAACTCTAACAAAACCCCTCTACAGTTCCCCACTGTTGCTAAGACTGATGCAGCTCCCCCAGTGGCAGCAATGCTGGAAGCACTGGTGTAGACAGGTGGCTGGATGACCACTGGCATTTTAGACCTATTATCTGCAGTGTTAGATAACAAGATGGTTCAAATTGCGACAGAAGCCTTGTCTACACTAGAGTCCAATCATTGCTATCACCAATGGAGCTGTGTTGACTACGGTGGGAAATTGTGGGCAAAAAACCCTGGTCTGGACACAGCCCTGTAAGTTCCTGACAGCAGGGAGTTTGTCCTTAGTCTCTCTGGCAGGCCCCGTGCTGCGTACCTATGAGGCTAGATAGTAGGTATTATTATTCTTGTTAATTATTGGGAACAGATGCATCATGGGAAGCAGGGGATGTTGCTGGCTGGCTGTGATCACCTTGCACTGTTTCCAAGTTCCCAGGCTAAGCAGGGCTTGTTATCAATAGCAGAAAACCGTGCCCTCTCTGTTTGATTTCATTTCCCTTCCTCCGGCCCCTCCCTGCTCCAGTGCTCCTCTGAGATAACTGAAGCCAGAGTGAAGGGTGGGCCATGGACCAGCCAGCATTATCGCTCTCTTCCTCACGGCGAGTAAATCAGGAAGTTTGCAGAGATACCCTGCCAATAAAATAAACATTGCTCCTGCCAGCAGCCGAACGGTGTAGCCCTCAACCCCTGGCAGCTGCCAGAGCTCCCCTTGGATCGCCCTTCCGGTCAATAACGTGTGCAAATCAGCAGCCACCCAGCAATGTGTGTTCTTAACCGAGCTCCAAAGCTAACTGCGTGAAGACCCTGCGTTTGTGACACGGCCGACCGCTGGTAGGGAGAGAAAGCTCCACGCCGCAGGGAACGACAGGCGACCGGGAGAGACTGAGCATGTGTTGTCATTAGAGAGCTGAGCAACGCTCAGATCCAGACCCTGATATCTCAGCCCTCTCTAAACGATCGAGGGCCCGAAGTCACACACGGAACGTACGGCGGAGCAGGGGATCCAAGCCAGGTCTCCTGAGCCCCAGACCAGCACCTAACCACTGGGCCAGCGGCGCCTTCCTCTTTACAAGGAGAAGGGAACTCTCCTCCCCACAGTCAGGTCCTTCTTGAACCCCACCACTGCTGTGGAGCTGGCAAGAACTGGAGCCAGCGTCAGTTACGCCCGGCTGGGGCACTACAGGAAACCCACCGGTCGGACAGACAGACAGATTAGATAGATGAGGACAAACACCAGGCAGGAGGGCAATAAACCCATAAAAATGGCACTACCAAAATGTGCGCCAGCTGTCACCTGGACACTCAGATACCAGGGTGATGGGCAGGAGCTAAGAACCTGACCAGACACTGCTCAGAGGTTACAGTCACTTCCTCTGTTCTTTGTTTGCCAACGGTAAGTGTCCCACAGCTGGGACCGAGTCTGCGAGGTGGTTAGAAAGTGGAAACCCCCCGGTGCAAACAATAATCATTTTCTCTGGAGAGATCCCACCGCCATCACCCCGTGTTTACCATCTGGGAAGAGATCAGCCCAAGAAAAGGCTCAGGATGGGACACTCCACCCCCCCCCTTTACTCTAGCATCACCATCAGGATGCATTATCCATTCGTTCTCTGCCTTGCCCTACCGGGCCATGGTCTCCCTTTGGCCCATGGGCAGAGCTCCCACTGAAATCAATGAGCAAAGAAACAAGAGTCCCGTGGCAGGACATGACCCATAATGGGTATGGCACTCACTGAGGGAAACTAGAGTCAGTGATTTTCTGAGCAGGAACAGTGGCCCTAACTGAATCCCAGTAGGCAAAGGGTTAACTCCTGGCCCCTGTAAATCCCAGCAAACAAAGGGTTAACTCATGGGCCCTGTTAATCCCAGCAAACAAAGGGTTAACCCCTGGGCCCTGTTAATCCCAGCAGGCAAAGGGTTAACCTCTGGGCCCTGTTAATCCTAGAAGGTAAAGGGTTAACTCCTGCCTGCTGTTAATCCCAGCAAACAAAGGGTTAACCTGTGGGCCCTGTTAATCCCAGCAGGCAAAGAGTTAACTCCTGGCCCCTGTCTCCCACAGCTGCACTGGGTGGAGTAAGGAGATGGAACTGGGGCCTGCTGGCCCAGTCAGGCTCTCCGAGGAAACTCTGGGAACTCCATAAAACAGCTAGTTCCCGGGGCTGGCCTCCCTTGACATTCCCAGGGAGGTGGAGTGTTTATGGGCTACTGGCTGAGGGCTTTAAACTAGAGAGCGTCAGCTGGGAGGGCACCTGTGGGTGTTCTTGTGTGCATGGTGTAGTTGCCCCGAGCGCCCACAGCTGCAGTATTAGTCACTCCCCACTCTGCTGATAGGACTAAGGTCAAAGGTACGGCTTTCTGCCCTCTTACCCTATGGGGGGGGGGGGTGATGGGTGACCAGGTGTAGCGGCAAAGTTTTGCTCTCTGCATTGATATCTACCTGGAGTGGTCCTGGGTACGATGGAGGCTTTCTGGCGAGCCAATAAGACCTGCTGTCCTAGCCGGAAGTCACTGCATCTCCTGCTGGGGGTCTCCTCTTCCCCTCGCTCTCCTGTGGTCCCGGTTAAAGAAACCCTGGGGCTGAGGCTGACTCAGGTCAGACATGCCTGCGCTGCACAGTCTGCTCTCAAGGGCAGCAGTGCTCCCCGGATAGCCAGGTGACCCTCTACACATGCAGCTGGTTTCAGGTGCAGCTGCTGGACCTTCATGCCCGGTCTGCAGCATGATTTCTTCACTGCAATTTCCCTTCCTTACCCCTCTGGTAAGAACGAGGGGAGGGGAGACCAGCCGCCAGCCCTCTGAGCCCCATGGTGCTTAACCCAGCTCAGAGCACACCTAGATGACCCAGTGGTTACGTGCCCCTGGACAGTCACGCTACAGCGTCTTGCCCTTGCCCGTGCCGTGGTGGGCTTGTACTGCTGGGGGACCTTAACAGGAGATGTCTGGTGGAGACGGGGTCTCAGGCGGCTCCTAGTTACCTTGTAAATCCTCTCAACTGCTGGATTATTTTCTGCCTGAGAAACGGACCCAATTGCTGTGCAGCTCTGAGAGCCGGGCAGCAGCTGTGCATGTCAGGGCAAAAGCTGGAGAGCCCAGGCTGCAAAGGGGAACCAGCCAACCTGCCTCTCAGGCCTCTCAGCCGATGCCCAAAGCCCCGAACAGCCTCCACAGGGCTGGTTAACTTCCCCTCTGTTCCTCTTCTTGCAGGGCTGCCCTGAATGTGCTGCTGAACACGGGCTGCCGGTGCCTATGACCGTGGCTGGGAAAACCCACCTGCTGCAGGGGAAAGGGTAAGTCCAGTTTGTCCGCAATCCCAGTTGGGTTTTTACATTTTTGGTTGGTCAACTCGTTGGGTCTCAGGGAAGAATATTGAAAAGAAAGCCGAGACCCAGTATCTTTAGGGCAGTAAATACAATCCACAGACGCTCGTGATTCTGCAAAAGAACGAGGAGTCCTTGTGGCACCTTAGACGCTAACAAATGTCTTTGGGCATAAGCTTCCGTGGGCTAAAACCCACTTCATCGGATGCCTCCACGGATGCCCAAATAAATGTGTTAGTCTCTAAGGTGCCACAGGTACTCCTCGTTCTGTTTGCTGAAACAGACTAACACGGCTGCCCCCGTGAAACGATTCTGAAAGTTACTAGGAACCGCGTCACTCCTGCAAGCTCTGCTCTTAGGAGAGGTGTGGTGAGAGCACAGGGCTGGGAGCCAGGGATCTCCTGAGTTCTCATCCTGCCTTTGACACAAACACGCTCTGTGGCCCTGGCTAAGTCACTGCGCCTCTCTCAAACCTGGGGCTAATGGTGCCTGCCTCCCTCCCAGAGGGCTGTGAGGATGAGCTAGGAAATGTGTTCTAGCCCTCCAAGGATGGAAAGGGTTTTACACCATGAAATGCCCTTGCTGCCCTCCATGGGCATGCCCAGCTCCTGCCCATGCTAGTGGGAGGGCAGGCCAGAGGGTGCACAGTCCTGCTTCTGGGATGGCATCCACAGAGAAAGGGTCAAGATATTTCCAGCAGCAGCATCTTGTAGGTATGAACCGCGTGACCTGCTGAGGTCTTGCCGCTGGGCGTCACTGCAGCTCGGGTTCTCTGACACGCTGGATGGAACCGCTCTGCCGTGATACCTGGTGTGGTTCTCTACAGGGCTGTGCGGTGCTGTGGATGTGGGAAGCACCATGGAGTGTGTCTCCACGTGCCTCAGGGCCTAATCCTGAGCGGTGCTGAGCACCGCCTGACTGTGGGAGCAGGCCTTTGGGCAGCACTGGGGTGGAGACTGGGAGCTGTCTCTCCGGAATGCTCTCTGACTGTGTGTCGGGGATTCCCTGGTTCCTTGTGCGTATTCACCTTTAAAATCATACTGCCAGGTGCTGGTGGGGATTCAAATGCACAACCCCAAACTGGGGAATAACTGGCAAGGCGGTCGTGCTGCTGAAAAGGATCTGGGGTGAGAGTGGCTCACACATTGACTGAGTCAACAACATGATGCTGTTGCAAAAAAGGCTCCTATCATTCTGGGGTGTGTTAACAGGCAGGTTGTATGTAACACATGGGAGGTAATGGTCCCGCTCTACTCGGCACTAAAGTCCTGTGTCCAATTCTGGGTGCCACACTTAAGGAAAGATGTGGACAAATTGGAGAAAGTCCAGAAGAGAAATGAGAAAAGGTTTGGCAACCCTGAGCTAGGAAGAAAGGTTTAAAAAAAAAAAAAAAAAAAAACTGGGTATGTTTAGTTCTGAAAAAAGACTGAGCGGGGACCTACTAAGTCTTCAAATCAGTGCAGGGCTGTTCTAAAGAGGATGGGGATCCATTGTTCTCCATGTCAACTGAAGGTAGGAGAAGTGATGGGCCTAGTCTGGAGCCTGGGAGATTGAGATGAGCTATTAGGAAAAGCTTCCTAACTCCCAGGGGAGTGACGCACTGGAGCAGGTGACCGAGGGAGGCTGGCGAATCCTGTCCTTGGCGAATTTTAAGAACAGGTGGGACAAACCCCTGTCAGGGACCGTCTAAGTTTACTTGGCCCTGCCTCAGTGCCCAGCGCTGGACTAGATGATTTCTTGCAGTCCTTCCAGCCCCAGTTCCGTGATTCTAACCCCCTGGAGTCACTTGGGATGGGCCCAGCAGCTCCTGTACTTCCATGTGCACTGGGTTAGTGGGCTGGACCTCGTGAAGCCCTGCATCCTTCCTCCCTTTGCTTGTGGGGACGACAGGGCCTTTCTCTCCCCCCCACCCCCAGCATCCTTGAAAGCTCTGCAGGACAGAGACCATCCTGTTGGCTGGGAGTGGTAGGAGCATCTCCCTCCAGAGCCCAACCATGTGGCTCACTTTGGCCCACTGACCCCACTTGCTTGCCACTCAGGTTACAAGGGCCACCTCAGATCCCTCCATGATCCTGCGGTGCTGTCCCCATGCTGGGCTGCCCTCCTGTGTCCTTCCCATCTCCACCACCTCCCTTAGCAGAACATTAGCAACTCTGTAGCAACTCTAGGAATGAGGGTGTCTGGGGAAAATGCGTTACGGCAGGGGTAGGCAACCTATGGCACGCGTGCCGAAGGCGGCACACGAGCTGATTTTCAGTGGCACTCACACTGCCCGGGTCCTGCCCACCGGTCCGGGGGGGCTCTGCATTTTAATTGAATTTTAAATGAAGCTTCTTAAACATTTTAAAAACCCTATTTACTTTCTATACAACAATTGTTCAATTATAAAAAGAACAGGAGTACTTGTGGCACCTTAGAGACTAACAAATTTATTAGAGCATCCGAAGAAGTGGGCTGTAGTCCACGAAAGCTTATGCTCTAATAAATTTGTTAGTCTCTAAGGTGCCACAAGTACTCCTGTTCTTTTTGCGGATACAGACTAACACGGCTGCTACTCTGAAACCTATAGACTTATAGAAAGAGACCTTCTAAAAACATTCAAATGTATGACTGGCACGCGAAACCTTAAATTGGAGTGAATAAATGAAGACCCGGCACACCACTTCGGAAAGGCTGCCGACCCCTGCGTTATGGAGACTAGACGGATCCACAAGGGAACGGCTTTAACTCTGGCTCCTGCAGCCCCTCTGAGCTGTCTCCCTGACCTGGAGCAGTAATTGACAGCCCGTTAGGAGCACCGCTACCCACACACCTCAGGGACCGGTGGGGCCAGATCCTGATCTTGGTTACGCCAGGGTAACTTTGCTGGAGCCAGGGAGAGACTCGCTGGGGTAAGTGAGCTCAGAATCTGGCCCAGAATTGCTGCCGGGGAATTAGGGTGGAAAAATAAAACAAGATTCAGAATTACACATGAGCAAGTGACCTGATAATTAAAGAAAGCACTGAGTAAATTCAGGATTTAAAACCTGTAAATAAAACATGAACGAGCCTGATTAGTCATTATGGAAATGTTAATTGCAAAGCAGACACTGCCAAGTCAGGATGCACCTTCCTCCAGCTCGGTAGCAAAATCCTTCCATTGTCCTGTGTTGCTCACAGATTGGAGACCAGAAATACAGTCCAACATCTCTCTGCGCCAAACCTGGCCGCCTCCTCCTAATAATCTGGGACAGGTGACTAGCCAGCTGCTGTTTGAACCAGTTGGGCAGCTCCCTTGGGCTCTGCTCCGCTGGGCTCTGCTCCCCCGGGTCTATCTGGTTTGTTTGTCCGAGGTGCCATTGGCTTTGCTGACATTAAGCGCCCGCCTTTGGAAAACAAGTGCATCTCCCACCTGCTGCGGGGCCCTTGCACCGAATCTGGCTCTGGGTTTGCCACCCAGGAAGTGCAAGGGCTTGTTTGTGCCCAGGGCTTTCCCTGCGATGAACACCTGTCTGGCTAGTTCTGGGCTGCTCCACTGCCCTGAAATCCTGTTTGATCTATGGGATGAGTCAACATCTCAGCCCTCGGCGCACATGTAAACAAAGCGGACAGCCTGGCAGCTGTAATTGCTACCACCTGGTCCGTCCGGGATTGGCTTGTTCCACCTCCCACCCAAAGACCTTATGTTCTTACCTTGGCCGGTTCTCCTGGAGCCCCTTCCCCAGGTGCCATGGCAAGTGGAGGCGGAAGGTCGGTTTTCCAGCTCGGAGGAGCCTCCAGCCATTAAAGCCGAGCTGGTTGCTTGCAGTACCAGCTGAACGGTGCGGTGGTGGGCTCCAGAAATGCAGTGCCAGGCCCTCTGCTGCCAGCACTGCTGGAGAGGATCTACCTAAGCTCTCGGCTGGAGGCTAGCTGCGCCAAGAGGCCATGCAGGGCTCTGGAGGGTGTCTCTCTCTCTCACATGTTCTCAGCCACTTTGCAGGGGAGAGGAGCTGTTTCAAATCCACACCGGAGGAGAGCAGGCTGGAGAGCTCCGGCCTCTCCCGCGGATTGCATAACAGAAAATGCAGGCGAGCGGCTGCTGGTTCTGTCCCTGGGCCACCCTGCCCCTGAGTGGCTCTGACTTACTGCTGTCCAGCCTGCTCTGGAGTGTGCCTTGCAAGGGGTGCTGGGTGCTCATGTGACCACCAGGGTTGATGTGGAGGGGGAGTTGTGTCCCAGGGTGAGAGGGGAAGGCAGACAGCTGCCTGCTGGTGATAATGCAGCAGGGGAGGAGGACTGGGCAGCTGTACCCTTGTTCTTCCCCCAACAGGAACCATCTGTGACCAAGCCCAGCTCTGTCTTCCCTATCACCCATTCCGGTCTGACTTTCCAACAACTTCCCCTTCGCGCTGGCTTCACTTCCCCACTCCGCGAGCGGGGCCGGCGCAGTAGCAGCCGCAGCAGCGGCCAGCCTGGGGTGGCGAGTTCTTGTTTTCCCGCGGGGGGGGGGGGGGGAGGGGGTCAGGGAGTGCAGGCAGGAGCTGGGCCCGTCTGTTCTACGTACAGCGGGCTGGGCAGGCGGGTGCCTGCGGCTGTTCTCGTCTTGAACTTGTCTCTTCGGGGGGACTTCAGGAAGGCCTCAGAACTGACATGATCCTGCCTGGCCTGGCGCCATGCCCTGGGCCTGCCGGCACACATCTGTCATGCACCCCCTGTACTGCAGCCCTCACCCAGCCACAGGTCTCTGCTGCACCTCAGTCATCTCTCAGCTGGAGAACTGGGAAGAAATCCCCCATAAGTCTTTGCAATCTGGAGCCACTGACTTTCTTAAGAGGTCCTGGCTTCTCCCATCTCTAGTGTCTCTTAGCTCCTGCCTTCTCCCCCATCCTGGGCTTCCGTTTGCCCCGATGCTGCTGACACGCGGGGTGCAGGCCCTGGGGAAAGGAAAGGACTTGTTAGAGAGAGAACCGAAAGGCTGTACGTGCGTCTGCAGGTGGGAGGGAGGAAATCTGTCCTAAAAATATAGCCGTGACTGCTCGCTCCCCGAAGATGGCTCAGCAGATGGTGTGTCTCTGCCTGCCACCTGTGGAGTGTGTGCTCCCGCAGATGGTGTATGTGGTGCTTCCACTTTCACACTGCTGCCCTGGGCTTCCTGGCCCAGCCCTGCCTTTTGCTTTCATCAGCATCTCCAAAGTGGCTGGGAAAGATAGCAGCAATGTGATCCTCCGAGCAGCTAGAGCCTGGGGCCTGAGCAGGGTTGCATGCAGTGTGGCCTCTGGGGAAATCGTAGGGACTTCCCGGTGATAGATTGTGGGAGGGAGCCTGGCAAAGACCTGGGGCTTACAATGGGCTAGCGCCCATCTGCGTCCTGGCGCTCTTCCCAATGCAGCCAGGGACGATGCGGCGGGAGATGCCCTACTCCCTGTTAATGCATTAATGCCTTCAGTCGGTATCCCCAGGGGGACAGGGAGTTCTTCTCCCTCGCCCCCCCACCCTGTCAGAAGGGGAAGTGACGTTCCCATCGTGGGGCCTGGGTGTTACCAAACGTGAGCATGGGGGGAACGTCGGGGTCACTGCAAGGCCTGTCTACACTGCAGTGGTACAGCTCTGGTGTGGACCCTTCCGAGGGGTGGCAGCTCGGTCAGCAGAAGCATTCTTCCATCGGCCGGGCTGCGTCTGTGCTGGGGGATCGGTCACCCCAGTATGGCTCAGGGCGCAGATTGCTAGGTTCATTGAATTTGTAGGGTCGCCTAGGCCTAGCTTTTCTGGCTGGCTGCGAATCGTGTACCTGCAGCTCCCCTTCCGCTCCCCTTCCGCTCCCTACTCCGTGAGGATGAGGGTCCCCTTTGCCTTCCTTGAGATCCCGGTACAAGCTTCATTCTAGTTGTGAACTCTAAGGGGGTGAGAGCTGCTAGCAGACAGGGTGGGGCCAGCGGCTGGGTGCGGAGCCAAGAGCCAGAGAAAAGGATCAGACGGTTGAAAAACCACTAAACAAAGCAGCTGGGTAAGAGAGTACAGGGGCCTGCTCCTCTCGGGGGGCGAGAGTCCCCTCCATGGGATCTCCGTGTTCCCCAGCACTGCCGTCCCCCGGGCCAGGCGGCAGCGGGCCAGGTCACTCGTGCCCCAGCTACAAGGTGTGAAGTGTGCTGAGCCCAGCAAGTCTCTCTAAACCGTCGCACTTCTGGAGGATCCAGGAGATCTACCCTCTTTCCCCCTCCAGCCCTGCAATGCATCCTTTGGCTGCTGGGTGGGAAGCGCTGGATGAGCGCGACGGTGCTGTTTGGTGGTTCAGGCTTGGGCCGTCTTTCGCTAATTTCTGAGTCCCCCCCCCCCCCCAGCCATCCAAAGACACCCCCGAGAGCTAATCCAGGAATGGGGGAGGGTGGCCGCAGAGCGAATCCCCCTCCAGGAAAGATGGTGCCCCTTCACAGCCACACTCGTAGCAGAGAAGAGCTGCTGTCTTGGGGCTCTGATCTCACCTATGGCTGCTGGGCAAACAGGTGCCAGTTGGGCCCAGCTCCGAATGTTTGCCTCATAAAGCTGCTGCCTCCAGACCAGGAGGGTTCTGGTTTGAGTGAGCATTGGCAGGGCATAGACACGGCCCCATCTGCTCACCGGCCATGGGTCCCCCGTCCCCAGGCTGAGAAGGCTGGAGTGTCTGGCTGGGGCAGCCAGCACGGAGGGCCTGATGTGGGTCCCGCCCTGCAAGGTGCAGGGTGGCTTTGTTACTGTTTAGTTAGGGCTCTGTTGTGCTGGGCGCCACGAACACAGAGGGAGACCTCGCCCCGGTCCTGACGACCTCGCAGGCTAAGCAAACTCCTGCCGGGTCAGCCCTGTGTCTGGTGACTGCCTGTGCAGGCATCCGAATTCTTGCTGGCTTGTGGCCTCACATCAGGTTGAGACCTTGGCACCTGTGCTCCGAGCGGGGAGGTTTGAAGTCCAATGCTTCATGCTGACGAAAGGAGGCTCGTAATGTCACCAGCTGTGCTGTCTCGCCTCTTCCCCCTTTTATTTTTAGCTTGGATAGCACCATTGGTGCTTACAGGGCAGGGTGTGTGCAGACAGCTCCGCTTTTGGGGAGTGGGGGAGGGTGACTTCCAGCCCTGGGTTCATGGATGGGGAGCAGGGGAGGCGCCCCAGCGAGAACCGGGGTCGGAGAGTGACAGTCGGACTCCTTTGCAATCAGGTTTTGCAATCAAAGAGATGAATTTGCAATCAGATTTTGAGAGTCAGGGGAGGGGGGGAAGAAACTGCCCATGTGGAATGCCTTGATTGTGAAGAGTGAGTAAAGGCCAGGCTGTTTGGGGGCGTTTCCTTGTTGGACCCTAGCAGGATCATTCTCAGCAGCTGCAGCTCCTGTATCCTCCTGATTTCTCCCATCACTGGAGTAGGTTGGATTTTCTCAATCAGGCCAAGCTGCTGTACACCTGCCTTGGCCCAGATGCTTTTTAATATGCATCAGTGATGTTACTTCACTTTCCCTTCACATTCGGCTCTCCGGTCCCTCTGGAGCAGCCATTCTAGCCTCTCATCCTGGGCTGGGAGTGCCCATCCCTCACCTCCCCCGCCTTAGTTTCTGTCTGAGTAACATGCACATTTGTTGCTGAGCAGAAAACCCCATCAGGTTAAAGGAGAAGCGGAGCCAACTCTCACATCCCCTGGCTAGTCAAACCAAGAGAGTGAAAGGAAACAAGAACCCCCCATGAAACAGCTGGCCGGGATTCGCTTTGTTTCTCAGACGGGATTGGTTTTGTCTTTGCATTTGACGGTTGGCTTATCTGTACTTGGCTGTGGCATTCGCTCGGCAGTGCGGCCTTTCCTTTATCAGCATCTTTCTTCCCTCCTGGTGTGGGTTGGCTGGTTGGAGGCAGGCAGATTTACGCAGAACAGACGTTGTTCGCTCTAGCGTCTTCCTTACTAGCCTGTTTTCTAAGATTGGCCTTTTGAAAGGGGAAGGAGAAATACGCTGAGATACTTGCAGTCATTTTACACTTTAAAAAGAAAACCTGCTTTGAGTTAAATAAACCAGATCAAATGAAATTGCATCAATAATCCATGAGTGAAATAATAATAAAAATGAGCTAAATAATAAATGAGAAACGGAGTGAAATAAAACTGAACTGTCTCTTGAACCTATTTAGCGCTTTATGCTAAAAAATTGAAAGTCTTATAATGCCATGTTTCCAAAGTGACTTCCCCCAGCCCCAAACCGCAGCCCCTGTCTAGCTGTGCCCCACAGCACTGATGAGAGGAATTTAGGGAGGTGGAATGGAAGGACCATGCGGGGATGCTGGAGCTCTGGCAAAAGGGGCCTGGGATCTTTAACCAGGAATGGGCGGGGAGTTCATTTCCCATCTGATCAGACAGTGGCCCTGAATGACTCCCACAGTTGGCCAGAGCCATTGACTCAGCTCTGCCCCCAACCTGCTGACTAACCCCGGGTCTGCTTGGCTTGAGCGAGTCGGCGGTTCAGAATGGACCTCAGCACACGGGCTTCCTTTGGTGCTGGAAGTTTGCCCAGGCTTGGCGCCTGTCAGATTTCGGGCTGGCTCCTTTTCCTAGGTGCCTAGGAACGATTGCAGTCAGGCAGGAGAAACTGGGCATGGGGAGAGCCCAGGGCCGTGTCCACGGGGCGTCACTTGACCGACAATTAACGTAGGTGCAGAATCGGGTCCCAAGCGGCAGGAGATAGTTCCTAGCCCCCTGAGAGCAGAAGCAGGCCCATAATCTCTGACAGGCACCAGCCCAGCCCCAGGCGAGCTTCGAGCACAAAAGCAAAGGGAAGCCGGCGCACTGAAGTCTGCTGCAACAGGTGCTCGCTTTGCACCAGGCCCTGGGAAGCTCTCCTGCATGGCTGTGTCCGCAGCGGGGAAGCAAGAGCAGTAGTTGCAGCGCAGCGTTGTGTCCGTTAGCAGGAGCTTAGAGGCTCCGGTTATCTCCGTCCCCAGCTGTTCCCAGATAATGACACCGAATGGCAGAGCAGATGCCTGATGGCATGCGCTGTGAGGCAAGGAGCGGTGGGGCTGGAGGAGGCGGCAGTGACTTTCAGAACAGAGTGGGGTGGGGGGAAGGCATGCGGTTTGCAAAGGGGCAGAAACGGGGGGAGATGGTGAAGCTGGCAGGATGCAGAGTAAGGGGTGTGTTCTCTGGAAGGGCACATATTCTCTTCCGCCCCACAGGGCCTGCTGCAGAGGCTGGACCCCATGCCTTGGGGCAGGGGCACTTGCTTCTCAACAGGGACTTCAAAGGAATGACTGTAGCATTGGTGAAAGGTACCAGTCCTAGGAAGAGACACCTCTGCTCCCCTCTCCCCACCCCCTTTGGCCAGAACAGGTGAAATGGGGCAGGAAAACTGCAGGCTATCTCCACCTCGCACCACGCCAGTAGGCACTGCGGAGAGGGACAAGGATGAAGGCTCGGTCTGGTTTGCTAGTTAATAACCTCGGAGCCTCCCGCCTGTTTCTCTGGAAAAACAAGACTATCGGCTGGGGGATTGGGCAGAGAGGGATATGTGGTTTTTTTCCATCAAAAGGGGAGATGTCCATTCCCGTGTTTGAAACCAAAAGCCTGTCGTTTATAGCAGCCCAAGACTAGCGCAAAGCTGGAAAGGTCATTGGGAGACAGGCAGACTTGGTGACAGCTGCTGTTATTCACTAAGCCAGTAGGGTTCAACCTCTTTTCAGTTCCCTAAACATTTGGAGTGGAGGTGCAGACCCCTTTAGAAAGTTTGGACATGGTCTGTGGCCCCCCAGGGCTCCGCGGGCCACAGGTTAAAAACCACTGCACTAAGCATCTCTAGGCTTTTCTATGGTCCCTGGGGCATACGAGCATCTCGCATACCCTAACGAATGCATCCCCACTGTAGCCCTGTGACAGGCGGGATGAGCCTCTGTCCCCCATGTTATAGCCAGGGAACTAATGCACAGGACCGGGGGAGTGACTTGACTCGGGGAACGTCCGCCCGAGCAGGGATTAGAACTGGATCTCCCGAGCGCTTGTCTAGGGCCTCTGTCACAAGCCGTCCTTTCTGTGTAGACAAGAGCTGCACCTTTCTGCACATCAAGGCTTAAAGGGGACCGTGAATAAGTGTTCTTTAAAAAAAATCACAGCGCCAGGGAATCAAGAAAGGAAAGAAGGGGGAAAAAGGTAAGAGAAAGAAGAAAGCAAAAGTGAAGGAGATGGAGAAAGGAAGAAAGAATCCACAGAGTTCATATGAAATACAAAGACCGAGTCTTAAAAAAATCAATCCATCACGTGGCCCTGGAGTGGGAGATAAGAGGAAAGACAGACAAATGAAGTGTAAAGAGAGGGAAGAGGAATGAGAGTGGAAGAGAGGGAAGGGACTAAAGCAGCAGACAGAGGGAAAGTGGGGGGAATGAGGGAGTCTGCGCGCTCTCCTATCGCTTCTCTCCATCACATTAGCCTAACCTCAAGTAGTTTTTCACAGAGATTGGAGTGATCAGGTAGTGCTGCCCTCCCAGCCAGCTGGAGGGCTTGTGAATAAGCACCTGCTTATCTCTGTCCAACGGCTGTGAGCGGCTGTAGATTGTGCGGGCGACGAGGCACTGCCTGCTGGCTGCGATGTCCATATCAGCGCCCTGCAGCCGCCTGCACCAAATAAACACAACAGCCACGTGGACAAAAGGTTAATTATCAATTTTCAGAAAGAGAGCGAGAACAAACGGTGACTTCCATCAAACTCTGGCGTGGACTTTCTGCCTCTCCGAGCCGGGGAGCAGTGCCAGGAGATAATGCCCCTTTAATGAAGCAACGTCCTTCTTTGTACACCTGGCTCCGCGCCCGTCCCCGCCTGCTGCGGGGTTATCCACCCCCATTGCCTCTTGTGGCAGCAGAGTGGGGCTACCGCATCTCTGCTTCGGTTGTACTGAGGCAACGCTAAGGCCTTGTGTGGTGTCCACTGAGTCTCCATCGCATGTGTGTGCATTGACTGCCCCGTTCTGCCCTCGGCATGTTTCCTTTGCCCCTTTGCGGGTGACCCACCCGGCTTTGTGAACGGAGGCATTTGAAGGAGAAATCTCCACTTCCTCTGGGGCTGGGAAAAGGCTCCTTAGCAGCTCCCAGAAGGTGCCTGAGGCCTGTCCGTGTTCGTCAGCATGGCTAGAGAGCCCCTGGCTGTAGTATCGCAGAGAGAGGAACGCACCTCCAGCTGGGAGAACGCTCCCCCGTCTATCCCGCTAGCCTGTCCCAGGAGCAGGTGCCGGTGGGCGACTCCGTCTGGGCTGGGCCATGCCCTGAGCTCGGGGTTCCACACGTTCCTAGTCCGGCGAGCACAGCTCTTGCCAACCAGGGCAGGGCTGGAGTGTAACTCCGTGAGCCCTGTGACTGGCAAGTAGGGACCAGCTGTTCAGAGGCACTGCGAGAGGAGCTGTAAGCCTAGGTGGCCTTGAACTCCAACCCCTTATGCCTGCTGATGCCCACAGAGATGGGCCCTGCGCTAAGGGAACTCTCATGCTGAAGACCTGGAGAAGTGGGTTAGCCACATACATCTTATCCCTTCCGCTGCTCAGTGTCGGCCCCCCACAGGCCGGGCCTCCCCTAGGGAAAGGGGGTGTCTGGAGGGGGCATTTGCTCCCTTACTCTAAAACCCTAGTGCATCTGGGGCGGCCTCTTGGGCCTGTTCTCCTAATCTAAATCCGATAGAAGAACTAAAATGCCCTGGGTGGGACAAGCAGTGACGTGTGCCCATGGGGGCTTGTGCCCAGAATAAACCCTGCTTTGCACTTCCTCCAGTAGGGCCAGGCCAGACTGTGCATGTCACAAAAGGCACGGGGCAGTCTCTGTCCGTTGAAACAAATGAGACCCCACATGAGTGGGGGCTGCAGGATCAGGCCTGTTTAATGTTTGTTTCGCACGGTAGGTGTGAACGCACGGGGAATCTAGAAACCTGAGCACACATGGTCTGGAGCGAGCAGACTTGGGCGTGATCCTTACAGCTGGCAAACAGCAGGGGCTGGCTGCAGCAGTGGCATATCCTGGGCATAGGAGGATGCCACGTTCGCCGAAGGCGCTGACGCCAGCCGACAGCAGTGACAACAGCCCTGGAAGGAATTAGCAGATGTCTGAAGCAAGGGCAGATTGAAGGGCCCTGTTGTCAGAAGACTGAACCCAGGAGCTAACAGTGTGTGTGGAAAAGTGCAGCCCCCTCGGCACGTGCTGGTGGGGGAATGCGAGTGCAAATGGTGAGTTAGGAGCCCAGCAAGCGAGCTGCCTGCCTGGACCCCCAGTCTGCATGGCGAACAGGTGATGCTTTACCCAGGGCCTGCCCTTTGCATTCAGATCCGAGGCTCTCAGTCCCCAGTAACTGGGGAGGAAGTCAGGGCTGCAAGTCCCGTTCGGAAGGAGGTGATGTCACTTCCAAGAATTGTCCTGGGCTTCCATCGCTGGAGGGGGTCAGAGGGGATCCTCTGCTTCCTCCCCGCCTCACGGGGAAAGTCAGAGCTGGCCAGGGGGACCTGCTCTCTGGCACCGGCTTGTGCTCTCGCTAGTGGCAGCACAGGTCAGAGTGGAGAGACTGCCCTGCCCCACCGACTCGGGTATTGTTCCTACCCTGAGGTCCCCCAGCCCTCCTGATCCAGGGAGGGTTAGATTTGCCCCTAGCCCTGTCGGTGCATCCTGCACACATTGGAGGCTGGGCTCTGCCTCCAAAATGACCCAACTTTGATAGACAGACCGTGTGTTTTCCCCCTAAATTCTGGTTTGGGAAACAGCCAGAGAACTGAGCTGACGGCCGTGTAGGGCGGGAGAGGGAATTCTCCTCCAGTGGTCGGCAGCGTCTCTCTAGTCTCACCATCCGCCGTGCTCCAGTCTCTCCTTGCTCATGTTTCTGCATTCAGTGCACTTTCTCTTCTTATCGAAAGCCTGGCTTCACTTAAGCTCTGTTCGGCCCAGGGGCACAGATAGAGAGGATGGGGAAGGAAAAGGTGCCGTGTTCTCGGGAGACCTTAGACCTTCTACGAAAGAAAGAGGAGGGAAGTAAGCTAGATTGCATGTAGGTTACCGCATGGTGGTTAACTTCTCTGAGAATTCTGCTGCCTGGCGTGTCCTTAATCCTACTGCTCCAAACCTAGAACAGCATGTGACCTTCTAATTCTCCAGCCAGCCAGGTCTTTGTGCAAAAGGACGGTAATATATCCTTAAACATGGTGACTGTCCAGACCAGCCTTCCCTCCGCAGCGCGAGCTTCGCTGCTGTGCTCAGGTAGAACTTTTTTCTTTCTTCTGCCATGTTGTTCATGTGCAGCCTTTGTACGGAAAGTCTCCACGCATTCACCTCAACGTCCATTATGTCCCTTGCAAATGTGTGCAAACTACATAACAAGGGGGTTAACTCTATGCATCCAAAATTAATTTAGGAAAATCCAGTACCCTTCCTGCTTCTGCATCAGCTCCAGAGTAACCTCTCTCCTCACTTTGGCCTCAAAGGATGCAAGGGTCCCATCCAGTACGTAGCTATTGGAATTGCTGAGAAATGCACCGAAACGCTTGCTGTTCATGAACAGTGCCGCCAGGTTGGTATTGGCCCTAGAGCTCTGGAGAAGCAGCTCTTTCTCAGATTGTTCACCTCAGTGTATTCGTCACGGTCCCGGAGGATGTCCCGGTTAAGCGAAATGCTCCCCTCCGTGTGATCCAAACCCTGTGCTGAGGCCTTTTCGAAGCCCTTCAGGAAAGTGGAGCCAAAACCCCACAAATAAACCACACAGGGCTGCCACAAAACAAAAGCGAAACGTGAACGTGTCCCTGTCTGTTTCGGGCCCGGGCCTGCTCCCACAGAAGTCAGTGGGAAAACTCCTGTGGCTTCACACAGTTTGGCAGCAGGCTCTCCGTCCTGCCTGACTTAGCAGCACCATGCCAAGCTATCTGGTTCTGGGGAGAACTGCCAGCACCAGCCGCTCCTCTCCTAGCTAGTGAGAAACCGAGGCCATTCTTGGCTAGGTAAAATGTCACGGCATCGCAAGGCTGGGGCCTCCCTAGAAAACACAGCCCGTGCAAGCCGGAGGGATTCAATGAGTGACCCCCTAGCAATGCGCTTGCGTTGGGGGAGGGATAGCTCAGTGGTTTGAGCATTGGCCTGCTAAACCCAGGGTTGTGAGTTCAATCTTTGAGGGGGCCACTTGGGAATCTGGGGCAAAATCAGTACTTGGTCCTGCTAGTGAAGGCAGGGGGCTGGACTCGATGACCTTTCAAGGTCCCTTCCAGTTCTAGGAGATAGGATATCTCCATTATTATTTATTATTTATTTATTTATATTTATTTACGAAGACTCCCGCAGAGGAGCGTGCCTGGCTGGGGAGCATTTTCCAGGTGTTACATGTAGGGCCGCATTCCCATCACCTTTTCACGAGGGCAAACTCCTCATTCCCACTGAGTTGCTCCTAATTCCTACCGTGGTTACCGGATCAAAATCAGGCCTGTCCTGTCAACAGAAGGAGAGTGCTGGAGTATGACCAGGAGCTAAGGGGCCGAAATGATTTCGGCTGAACACCAGGATAAACTTGCTGACCATGAGTGGTATCCAAGGCAAGCGAGGTTCTAAAATCAGGCTGGGGATTTTAGAACCAGACTGGACAAAGGGTTAGGCTTTGGCCCCTGTGGAGATGAACCGGCTGCTCCAAAAGGCCTTTCCTACCTCTCACAGGAATGATCAGAGCCGAACCAAATGTGAAGTAAACGACGATCCCCCAGCACAATGGTGTTGGCAGCTAGGAGACGGTGCTCAACTCTGCACGGTGAGTGGATGTATTGCTCTTTGCATTGGTTATTCAGTGCTCACGTACTAGCCAGCACAGGACAGTGTGATCAGCTCCAGGGGAACAAGGAAATGCTGCAAGCGCATGCTCTTCTGAGGCCAGACTAACCTATACAACGTCCCATGCAAAATCCCCTGGGAAAGGCAGAGACCATCACCTAGGATGGGGGCTCGGCTTCCTTGATGCCTCTGCCGGCCGTGGCATTGGTTTGGTGCTGGAGACACCTGGCAACACTGTAAGCTGGCCTGAGACCCAGCACACTCATTGCACATGGGCCATCGAGGCAGGACGGTGCCGGGACGGATTCAAACCAGCAGCCTAGAAGCAAAGGGGCAGTATATCTCTCACCATTCCTGTGAGCCATCCAGGCCCACGCAAATCCATATTTATCCAGGGACGGTCTCCTATAAATAGTTCAAACCCAAGGTCCTCGCTCGAAGCATCCGCTCAGATGGAGAGTAGGCAGAGCTCCGAGAACTGCTAGCAATGGCTCTGTTGTTTGTGATAGTTCTGCCTACTCTCCTTTGGATGAATCTGGCTGCTAGCTACGATTCAAGACACCGCAGTGTCTAAGTGCTTCATCCCCAAGCTAGCTGCACGCAGGTTTGCGAAGGGGGCCACAGCAGCGTGGGGCGCGTTCTCAGACCAGGCGAGGTGCTCTAGGCAAAGAGATGGCTCACCAGAGCGCAGTTTGGCTGATGCAATATTTTAACCATGATAGAGTAGCTGGGAGCTCCATTCTAGCTGCAGTATCCATAGACGCACTGGAGGAGGGAGCCATATGGTCCCCTAAGCAAGCTGTTCTCTACGCCAGTCAGATTATTGGGAAAGGATGAAACTGAGCCCAGCTTTTCCCTCTGCAGATGGAGACAAATTGTTTCTTGGTGGGATGTTTCTAATCCACTGGGGAAATAGATGTGTGGCTCCTGTGAAGAATATTGCAATTTAATAATAATATTTAGCACTTCATGTTCAAAGCACACTGTAGCATTGTCTAATCAATCCCCACAATAGTCCTTTTAGGGAAGTAAATAGTATTGTCTGTTTTACAGATGGGGAAACCGAGGCACGGAAGGGTTAAAATGACTTGCCCAAAGCCACCAAGGGAGTCAGGGTTACAGGGAGGGTTAGAACTCAGGAGTTCCTGGCTCTCAGATCTGTGCTCTAATGACTACGCCACCCCACTCTCCCAGCCCCGGCAAACGGACATTAACTCCAAAGGCCCCGTTCAGACTTTTTCTAATTCGAGGGGTGTCGCCTTTCTCAGCATGAAGCGCCCACCCCTCTGCATTTTCTGAAATCACAGTGTAGGCACGAGGGAGACAGATATTGTGCTAGGCAGAGAGATCAAGTCAGCATACTCGACAGCAGTGGTTCTCAGCCAGGGGTACGTGTACCCACTCGGGGTACGCAGAGGTCTTCCAGCAGATACATCAACTCACTTAGATACTTGCCTAGTTTTACAACAGGCGACATAAAAAGCACTAGCAAAGTCAGTGCAAACTCAACTTTCACACAGACAATGACTTGTATATAAAGCAGTATAATCTAGACACTGAAATGTGAGTACAGTATTTATATTCCAGGTGATTTATTTGATTATATAGTAAAAATGAGAAAGTGGGTGATTTTTCAGTAATAAGGTGCTGTGACACTTGTATTTTTGTGTCTGATTTTGTAAGCAAGTAGTTTTTAAGTGAGGTAAAACATGGGGTGCACAAGGCCAATCGGATTCCTGAAAGGAGTGCAGTCGTCTGGACAGGTTGAGAGCCACTGCTTACAGCATATAAACGCCCAGCCCCCAGTCTATACACCCTCATGAATCTGGCCCGGGCGCCTTGGGCTAGCTCATGAGAGGTAGAGGTGAGACTGGACCAAGACTCTCTGGATCTGGAACACTCCACCACCAGGAACATTCAAGTCTGGGCCAGAACAACAGTTCACCCCCTACTAACGTGGGAGAAGAGCACAGCCCCTCGTGTGCCCTTGGGGCAGGGCTTCCAGATGTCTCTCAGATGAGTCCTTGCTTATTTGTGCCTAGGTTGGGAGGATGATGCCCTCGAAGAGCCCCTCACTGTGCAGGGCAAGAACCTGAGAGGAGCCCTGCTAAGAAGCAGGTTGTGGGAAGGAGAGTGTCTCGTTTTAACTGGGCCTGGCTCAGGGAGCGCTGAACCCTCTGCTCTGTAATCAAATCTCATTCACTTCAGCTGGCTCTAGGCTGCATGTTTCTTAGGGGCAAACTCTGCCCCCAATCCAGTCCAGCCTGGTGCAGGGGAGGGGGACGGAGCAGGGTCAGGAAGCCTCTCCTAGGTCCATGAAGTGGCAGTGCAGTTGCCTTCCAGCCCAGAATACCTATATGGCCCCAGCCTCCCAGTCTGTAGGGGTCTAAGGCCAGAGGACCCTTGTAGTATCAGAGCCATTGCACAGGGACGTGGGGGAAGCCCCTGCATGGACCCCCATCCAAATTCTGGCCTCCCAGCCCTGCCCCCATGGTAGAGACACATCGGCTCTGCTGTGGCGAGGGCCCTCTGCAGAGAAGGGGATAGGTTTCCCCAGGTGTTGGCTCAGAAATCCCGTGTTGTGCTTGTGTGATGGCTGCCATCCTGGCTGACAGCGGGGATTGTACCGGCGGCCTCCAGAGCAGAAAGTGTGAGCTGAAGTGCCAGTTTGCAAGCCTGCGACCAGGGGGTTACTGAGTCCAGACCAGTAAGGAGTTTTCACCATCTGGGTGCCTTCAGTGCCCTGTGCTCTGGGTGCTCCCAGCTTGTATACTAGCCAGCACTGAATTTCTCTGTGTTAAGCAGCCCTAGTTCAGCAACCAGTGACCCCAACACACACCCAGCCTGAATTTCCCCCAACCCACCTGCCCTGAACTGCCCAGCCCTCTCCTGGGCCCCTCAGAGGAATAATAAGATTCGTTTGTGCCTTTAAAGACCCAATCCCCACATTAACTAGCGTTAACAATCGCTTCCATTCAAACACAGCACTGGGTTGGTTTCGATTAAAATGAAACGAGTTTCTGACCAAAAGGCCATAGGATAAGTGATGCCAAGTAAAAGAAATAAAGGTGGAGGTTACAAGTGAACACCTGCATCCAAAAGTCTAAAACTTAATCTAGCAGGACACAGTCTTTGTTCATCCCCAAATATTCTCTGTCCAGCACAGCTGGTTGACTCTGTCAGGACCTGCCCCAGAAGTCCAAGGTGCTGGTGGCCCTTGTTGTCTTAGGTGAAAGATAAAGATGGCAGCTCTCTCTTTCGTATGGTCCCAAAGAACTGTCTTTGTTCTCACAGTTCAGAAGGCCCCTTGGGGATTCCGTCTCCTGTTTCTTTCTGGGGGAGCAGGAGCCATGGAAATTCTCTTTCCCATTCAGGCTCAAGACAATGCTTGGTGGGTTGCTTGAGAGCATTGTTTCCGCTACTCTGTAAATGGAGGTAACCCCGCTTTGTCTAGGGCAGAGCTGTTCATCACCTTCACCCAGGCTAGGCTGCCGTTTGACACATGACACAGAGGGAATTCATACCGTCACATTGACGGTTAGCACATGCATTCTACGCTGATATTAATGACCAGTGTTTGGTTGGTTTTCAAATACCACCTCACGAGGCCGGTTTGGGGCATGCAGACAGGGGATGCGTAGGGACCCAGTCACACCTGTAGATGTGACCTCTCCCCACCCCACCTGGCCTGCTTTCACTCTGTTCTAATATCTGATACAAAACCAGAGATCTGATTGGATTAATAGCATTTAAAATGTATTCTGCTTCCTACCGCATACCTTGGTGGTGTGAAAGTAGGCCAGGTTTTTCTTAATGCATCGCTTACATCATCCCTTCCTATACACACGGTGCTTGCCGAGAGCCTGGCTATTGGGCCTGCATTTATTTTGTGTATATGCATTTGTCGCAGGGGAAGTCGGGCTCCCCCCACCCCAGCTAGCTCTGCCCCAGACATGGTTCTGCTTGGCTCTGGCCATCTCTCGAGTGGCGCAGTTGGGCTTCAGAGTATGCTATCTCTGCACACATAACTTTAGGATTACTTTGCGTGTTAGCTAGCAGATTGCCCCCCAGCTCCTAACCCAGCAAGCCCGGCTCGCGAAATATTAGTTCTGTATCAAAACCCAGTCAAGAGTCATCCCAGATCCAAGCAGTGTGTGAAAGATCCTTAAGCCCCTGACGTGTTCTCCCTTCCACAATCCCCCCCTCCCGCCCCAGCAGTTTCCCTGATACAGCCCTTCTGTGTACAAGGCTCTGTCTTCCATCCGAGCCGCCTGCTCCCCCACTTCCTGGGCTGAGGCTGCCCGAAACCTGCTTCGCTCCCCCGCACCTGCGCTCTGCAATCAGTTCACATCAGCCCCTAAATCTAACTGAATCCAAAAATATTAAACTGGGGCCCATCTGGTGTCCAACTGATGAGCGCAGATGTGCTCCGGATTTCAGAGGCTGGCTGGCAACAATTCAAAACTGTCAGAAATCGCACCTGCTGCCGCACGTTTCCCCTTTTTGATTTAATCCTTCCCTTGCCTGCCTGCAAAAAAAAAAGAAAAGCCCCCCACCAACCCCAGACATCTTCAGAGTGCGTGTGCAATAAACAGATCCAGCAGTTCCCCCTCAGACGCCCACATCCCCCTAACAGCCCACTGCAGAAATATGTATGTACAAACACGAGGCTCTGAATTAAACACACACAAGGCGATTCGTAAAGGAGGCTGGAAAATCCCATCCGTAAGGCAGCGGGCTGTTCTGTGAATGCATCACATGTTTCCTGCAATACTGATGCCCAAAGGGGATGAGCTGTAGATGGAAAATAAGACCAAAATTTCAGCCTTATCCATGGAGGTCCCTGTGGTTGCGGGTCTTTCTCAGGCTGGCTCCCAGTGGTGAGACAGACGTATGTCATGGTCTGTTGGTGTGCTATAAAACACTCAGGTGAATGTGTCCCTGGTTTTAAAATTACATCTTCTGTGGCTCTGAAAACCAGATTAAACCATCAAAGGGACAGTCAGAGTCTTGGTTTTGGCACACTAATTTAGAGAGGGTTTTGCAACAATTTACTGTGTTTATTTGTTTTCTTCTGGGTGAATTTAGTGCTTCTCTAGCGTAGGTCCTTGTCTGGTCCCCATCACCATTATGATATTTATCCTTGCAACATCCCTGGGTGGTACCATTCCCGTTGCACAGATGGAGACCTCAGGTACAGAGAGGCTAAGTGATCTGCCCAAGGAAGTCTGTGGTGGAGCAGGGAACTGAATGTATGCCTCCAAAGTCCCAGGCCAACACTCGAACCACCGGCCCATCCTTCCCCTCGGGAGTTAGTGGAACGATACTGCCTGAAATCAGATGCAGTGCACACGGGCATTGTTGCAAGTTTCAAACGTACCTGGAGATCTGCAGACACACTTGAATTCAGCCCCCGCACCCTGCACACCCTCACTTACAGAACAGGTAGCGCACCCACAACAGTGGCTGCAATAAAAATAAATGCAAAAGCTGAGATAAAGTTGTACACCCAGCCCCCTAAAGCCAGGAGACTCAGAATGAAGGTTTCTAAAGCAACATTAACTAAACTACATTGTGTATTGTCTATGTATCATGCATGGTGCACAGTCTATGTATTGTGCACAGCAAGGGAGGTTTAGGTTGGACATTAGAAAAAACTTCCTAACTGTCAGGGTAGTTAAGCACTGGAATAAATTGCCCAGGGAGGTTGTGGAGTCTCCATCACTGGGGATTTTTAAGAGCTGGTTGGACAAACACCTGTCAGGAATGGTATAGATAATACTTAGTCCTGCCATGAATGGAGGGGTCTGGACTAGATGACCTCTCAAGGTCCCTTCCAGTCCTGTGATTCTATGTTTATTAACCTAAAAAGTAATATATTTAAGTTTGCATTCAGGAAAGGAAACTTCAATAAAATGCTATGCATAATGTGGCCAAATGAATGCTATGTAAAGAACCTTAACTTACTCCATTTCCTGACTTTGGTGTCCTCCGCTTCTCAACTGCAGTGTTTGAGAAACAGTAGGGTTTTTGCATTTAATTGCCCTTAGTGGGGAAAAAAATCAAACCAAAATTGAACAGGACAGAAAATGTTGTCGCTCACATGCATGAAAAAGCCACCTTGATGTGTTCCAAGCTCTGACGAGGCGGGCTTCACAGATGAGCTGCTTTTCCCTTCTCAGTGAGGACCACAAGTTTAAGGGGGATCTGGGACAGAGGAGCCCACCCCTGAATTTCAGACTCTCTGTGTTCAGAGGGCTCTCCCTGGGCTCTTGATTCAGCTCCTTTGACAATGCTTCCTCTGTGTGCAATGGTGCCAGAGAGAGACCCTTATAAGGACCATTGGAGCTAGGTTGTGACCATGGAAGCTGTAAGGACCAATGATAGTTGGGGGCAGGTAACCCACCGAAGGGGACTCTCAGTCCAAGTTCAGTGCCTGTAACTCACCCACTCCTTGTATCCAATGGATGTGGAGGGAAGCTGGTGATTCACTGAGTTATCTCTGATGACACAACTGCTCCAGTTCTGAGTGACTTGAGCTGTTGACCTGGCCCTGTCTATAACCTAGATAGTCATTGTAACCACATAGGATTGTTAATGATGTCACTTTATTGCAAGTGGGTTTCTGCAAACATGGCCTGGGCAAGCCATTTCAGTGAGGTTTAACTCATTGTAGGGAAAGTTTGAAGCGTCTGTGGCATTTCATTACCGAGAGAGCTTGGGACCAAAAAGATGTGATTTGAAATTCTGAATTTCTTAAAGAACCAATTTCAAAATTAATGTAAACTCATGAACTAATTAACCGACTTGTGAATTCTCACAAAATCCATTGTGTACTCTGCGTACGTGCTGTAATTGTGGAGATGACACACCGTATTCTTCATACATAACAAAGAGGTTGGGTCCCTGCTTTAAGGACAAAACTCAGCTCTGCTTTAACTGTGGAGCCGCAGCCAGGGCTTCCATGACAAACAAAGAAGGACTAACACAAGCTGATAGTCCAGTGGCGCCTCTGAGCCTGTTGCAAACCATGGGAGCAAAGAACGAGTCACCAGAACCCCAAGGGGGCGTTTTCTCATCTTACATTGTTGCATATTTCTTGCTCTTAAAAATGATAGGGGTCGAGCGTTTACTCTTCATGTCCCTGTTCCTACGCGCTCATGTTAATATTAATGGCATGTTGCAGCCTGACTGCTAGGAATGGGTAGAAGGGTGCTGGGCTCTGGGAATTCTCACTGCCTGCCCGTTTGTATATTTTGGCTTTGTTTAGAAATGCAGGCAGTATTTCGGTCACACGGTGCTACTGAGAAGGGAGTTTTGCTTAAATATCTCATTGACATACAGCAGCTCTTCGAGGCTGCCTTCGCCCTTGAACGCTAGCCCTGCACCAAGCCCCAGCATATGAGATTGGGCCGGGGAAACATGCAGGGATGGCGAGGACAAAATCCAGCCCTCAGCTCCTGGTCTCAGCATAAGACAGCGACCCCCACTCCTCTAGCCCCTTGGGTGGCATAGGGGCCTTGATCCCAGTACAGGGGTCCATGGCCAATGGATACAACATCATCTCTCACTCATCCATGCCCTGTACAGCAGAGTTGCAGTGGTTTTGCTGTGTTTGGGGGCCTGGTGCAGCCCCTATGCCTTTGGGGGATTGTCACCCTCAGCGGCCGCTCGGAGCCCAGTTTTCAGAAATGTCTGTCTGGATTCCAGGGGCAGTGTCTTCATTTTGGGGGCACAACTATGGTGCCTGATCCTGCAGTTGGGTCAGCGGGGGCTGTGTCCCACTGGCTTCAATGGGGACTCTGGGGGGGTGGACAAAACGAGCAGCCATCTGGATCGGCTCACAGGATCGGGGCCATGGGAGTCGGCAAATACGCTATAGGCAGTCGCTTTGGGAAACTGAGCCCTTTGTTATAAGTAGATACTTAAGAGTAACTCAGTGAAAGGGACATATTCCCCAGGCACTCTGCTCTCAGGCTGGACACCTGTATTTATAACAACTCACTGCTACTAAAGAAATGAACAAGGCTGTGTAATATTTTAACAAGACTCTTCCAGATCCGATGCTGACCCTGGAATGGTCACTCAACCTGCGAAGGGAATAAATGCCAGAAAATCCTTGTTTAAATGGAGCCCTCGTGGAGGGATTAGAGGCAAAGGGGACTCCACGAGTAACGCACTGGCTGTGCAGATATGTGGGGGGGGGGGCTCGTCTGTTTGTCTGGGGTGGGGGCTGCACCATCTGAAGTGGGCCTGTGTGATAGGGAGTGATTAGGATTAGCCGCATCACGGATGAGAGTTTTCCACCAGATCGAGATGGTAATGGGGCCCATGGGGAGGATTAGGGTCCCTGTCTCTCTCAGGGGGCTGCCATCTGCATGTCTGTTTCAGTGTCTGTTGCCCGATGTATCTAACCAAACCCTCACTAACTGCTTTGTGCTCTTTGCTGTGTGTCGGGAACACGCTGCTGACCTATTTACAGAGCGGGCTCAGCGGGGCCTCGCGTGCCATCGAAATCCGGTGTGAGGATAGATGGAAAAATGCCCGTATCACCTTCCCATATCTCCACCCCCGTGCCCTTCACACCTGCGCATCAAAATCACAGGCCACATGCAGGAGACAGGCCCGATTTCACGCTATTAAATACTGAATCACCCATTTGGTTGCTGCCCTAAAAATAATGGCTTTTAATTGTGTTTCTCTGTTTGGGATGGAGAGGGGATATCAGATACACCCAGCTTGTTGGGAATGGCTTGTGTACATCAAGACAAGAGGAGACTATGGCCTAGTATAGGAGACATGCCTTCTGAGTCCTGCCCCAAGGTACGGGAGATGTACTTGCTGACCCAAGTTATTCTATATTTTTTCATGGTCACCACTCCTGTTTCTTCTTGTCAGTGCTCACCTGAGGGACTCCACTGTCTGTCTGTCTAGATTCTTATACAGAGCCCATTACTTGGTTATAAAGCATCTCATGAGAGCTCTCCGAGGGGCTGGCCTAGCCCCCTGGGACCCCGACACACCACAGGACTGATTCTGTTCCTACAGATACCCTTGTAACTCCATTGACTTTGGTCAAATTATGCCTGGCTTATACCAGTGTGAGGTCAGAATCACGTCCCGTCTTCAAAATCCTCAGACTTTTCTGTATTTAAATATTAAAAAGATATGCAAATTTGGAAAATATTTAGCTTAACTACATTGGCACAAATATTTTCCGTGCTAGCAAAAGGTGCTGGACTGAGCCATGCAGAATAACCTCCAGGTGTAGGAGATGGGATACCAGGGTTCTATTGGTGGATCTGCCTGGGACGTCCTTTGCAACCTGTTCAGAGATGCTGAGTTCCCACACCTCTCCCTGAATTCAGCTGGAGCTCTCGGTGCTCAGCCCTTGTGAAAATAAGGCCCTTAAGCTTTCAGTGCATCACTTTCACCCTCTGCAAAGGAGCTGTGAGATCCTGGGATGGATGACGGCAGATAGTCATAGTACGATCTGCCGAGCAGGGTGGGTCCTTGCAGTCTTCCCCCACTGCCTATCAGTGTGCTTCCAGCACCCAGAGGGATCAAATCTAGGGCCAAGACACAACTTAATGGCCCATTTCGCCTCTCTGCTGAGGCAGGGCACCAATTCAGGTGGCTTTTGTGATGGGGCCACCTTCCCCTGGGAGATGGTCTGAGCCCCATCATTCACCCAGGACACCAAGAAGCCATCAGAGAATAGCATCTTCTGCCATGAGTGCAGGGGACTGGACTAGAAGACCTCTCGAGGTCCCTTCCAGTCCTATGATTCTGTGATCTTTCTCCCAGAGGATTTTTCTTTTTCTTTTTTCCCCCAAACCTCTTGGGCCTATTTATATTGTAAAACTCTGCTTAGCCATGGGTATGGAAGAAGCCACCTCACATGAGATGAAAGGGGGCCTGAAGGGCTGGTTGGTTTGCTACTGTTCTCCAAAGAAGTGGAGAAGTCAAAATGCTTGGGGATAATGAGCCCAGGTGATGTGGCACGCCCCGTTGGCGAAAATTCCTCAAAAGGAGGGTTTCTGTCTACTCAAAGGCTTAGAGATTTATACAAGGGCTTCTCAGCCATGGTTCTTACAGGGCCTAATGTAGGACTTGTGGGCATGTTTCTCTTTGTCTGCTCCTGCCATGAAAATAGCATGACACCGTTAGCACCACTATAAATGAAGAACTCTCAAGGTGCCCCCTGCTAAACCCTGTCATGTTATAACTCCACGAAGGAATGTCCCCGTGAGCTGAAACCAGGCACAGAAAGTGCCAGTCCAGGAACTGGGAGGAAGGTGGAATTAAAACTGTCCAGTGTTTTTTCCTGTTCAAAATGCCTTTGAAGGTTTTACGTTGTATCTATTTAGGGATTTCTTTGTGCAGTCGTTATTTCCCTTTTGTTTTCTAAAATTAACGAACCCAGTTCTCCTGGATTTGTTGCCATCGTTAACAGCAGCCAAGTTATTTTATTTAGGAACAGGCTGGAGTAGTCCTTACTCATGTGAGTAGTCTCCTGGGCCCCCCGGGGGCTGCTCACGCTAGGCAGAGCTGGCAGGGTGGGCACGGGGCTCCCTAACAGCGGGCATCGCTCTTCGTCGTGGCAGCGCCAGCCCAGATTTTGTGTCGCTCTGCAGTGTGGGCTCAGCTCCCTCCCTGAAACAGTTTTCTTGCGGTCGCCTTTTATCTTTCCAAAGGATACAGAGTCTGCTGAGCCGGAGAGAGGCTCCCTGCCTTGCAACGGGCTTGTTCCTTTGTGTGCCGGCCTGCCAGCCCCCTTGCAAACAGCCCCCTTGCGAGTGCAGGTGCTCTGCCCATGCAGCCCCCTTCTCCTGAGCCGCACTTGGCGTGTTGACTGCAAGGGCCCCGGCGCTCCAAATGCCTTGTACAGGAAACAGATGGAAGCGAGGAGACCCGCTGCGCCTCTCCGCGGCTCCCACCCAGCTGTTCCCAGCCTGGCAGCTCTGCTTTGCTAACGAACAGTGACAATGTTAGCAGCGTCTGACAGCCAGGCCAGGAACGGCTGCCTGGAATATTCCTTAAGGCAAACGTGAGAGCCAAGGCAGCCGACCGACTTCACCACTGGGAAACAATGGGCGGGAAAGCCAGGACGGGCGGGGTGGGGAACAGTCAGCTTCTTTCCACAGGACGGGGATATGGGCTGAGGAACCGGACTTCGCTCGACCTCTGCTCGGGTCACGGCAAGGGAAACTCTCGCCGCCACGGGCCGGGAGAGCACCAGGGCCACGTGGAGGGTGCGGAACAGCCTGCTTCCCCTTGGCGAGAGGCCAAGCGCACCAGCTGATCGTTTCCAGAGAGCCAGGGCCCAAGCCTGCTCCCGTCGACTTCCCATGGGCCTGATCCTACACCAGTGACCTGGGCTCTCGGGAAGCTCTGCCACGAGCAATGTGACATGAGCATCACCAAGGGCTGCAAGGCCTCCCTCTCTGCTTAGTGCCGCCGGGCCCCAGCGGGCTACTCCTTTTGGGAGACGACACTTCTCACCCATGGGCTATTAAATGCTGGCTGCAGCCCAAGGACGTTATCCCCCCAGCTCTGAATAGACACTGGAATGGGCCAGGAGTGTAGGGCAGTTCCTCGCACCTGCTCAGGGGCGGGGTAAAAAGGACTCCCCGCCTCCCTGCCTTAGCTCAGTGGTCACAGGAGGAAGTAGAGGAGCTGCTCCCTGCTGAGAGTGAAGGTCTCGCCTCCCAGAGGTTGGTAGCACCTCTGCACTCGCATGCCACACCACCGCTCCTGGGCACCCGATTGCCAGCCGGGCCCCTCTCGCTGCAGCAGAACTGCTGAGAGCGAGGATGGCATTTTGTGGAGCAAGAGGGGGAACTTCTGTTCCCTCTAAGGGCAGGTCTACAGTGCAATCGCCACAGTAAACGTACGGTACCTGAACTAGCTTTGATCACGTGAGCCCCAGGCCCCTGGGTACTGCCTTGGCTTCGCTGCTATTGTTATCTGAGTTAGCCTTGATCGGTTATGTCTACACGGGCTGCAGTCACACTCTGTGATTGCAGTGTAGACGTACCCTCAGAGGATTTCACCGTGACTTTGGCTCAGGGTGAAATGCTCTGTTCCTGGCTCCACACTCAACTCTTCACAGAGAAAGGGGCAAAAATCTTGCCCCTTCTTCCTGCTTTCTTGATCAAACAGAGAACGCACTCCAGCTGGGAGCCTACCATCTCCATGTCACATCCCCCCTGAAAAAACTGCGGCTGGTTCCTAGGAAGAATTGTTGCATGTGCTGCTCTTGTGCCTGCAGTCGGGTGCAGTGGCCAGGCTCTCTCTGGGATAATTACCGGCTTTGGAATTTGTGGAGTGCAGACAAGAGGACAATCTGTGAATCCGGCACTCGGGGGGAAGTGACACTTTCCCTTGGCACGAAGAGCGCTGGGGAAAGGGGCTGGAGGATTCAGGATTCGATCCACAGAGCAGGCAGCAGAGATACAAACTTCCTCCACCTCACTGCCATGTAGGGTGACCAGACAGCAAGTGTGAAAAATCAGGACAGGGTGGGGGGTAATAAGAGCCTATATAAGAAAAAGACCCAAAAATCGGGACTGTCCCTATAAAATCGGGACATCTGGTCGCCCTACTGCCATGCCACCGCTCTGCCTCCCTCAACCTGAACCTGGGGAAATCATCTGTAGGAGCAAGCAGGGAATAGCCTCTGTGGCCCGTTCCATCCTGGGATCTTGTGCAGACGCTGCCAATACAGCGTCAGATAAGGGGATGGTTTTATGAAGTGGGAGTTTGTCTCGAGGGAACAGGGTTAAACCACAAACTCATTTCACTTGGATCTGAACTCAGGCTGCTACTGTGCTGGTCTGGATTTGGAGCGGAGATGAAAGGCGGCATTGCCAATTCCCAGAGTCATTTCCAACCGCCTTCCCCCCGGGGCTTTCTAGGGGTCTAGGAAGTGGGTTAATGATCACTAAACAAATGTATTTAAACTAGCAGTGAGCCCAAACTTGAGGGAATTTTGGACCCAGATCGGAGCGTCGTCCCTTGGGCCCATCTCTAATTACAATTCAGGAGTGGGTTAATAATTAGAAGGGACATCATTTGTTTCTTAAAGCTGGAAAGCCACTAGACACAGAGTAAAGGGCAAAAATATTGATCAAACCGAGAACTCGCCCCAGCTGGGAGCCAGCCTGTGAGCCCGTTCCCATTCGAGGGAAGGGCTGGAGGGGGCGCAGAGATCTACTCCTATGATGCTGCTGCAGTGTTAGTCTGTCCACGGGGGATCGGAAGAGAGAACTGGTCACTTTTCAGACACCGGAGTGGCCGCAGGGACTCCTGGCAGGGCAATCTCTTCCCCAGAGGCCTTCCCTTCTGAGGCTGATGTGGCAGCATTAAGAGAGCCTAGATCATTTGTTCTCCTGTTTGGAGTAGTCGAAGGATAAAGGATTTTGAGTCAAATCTGGCCAAGGCCAAAAATCAGCACCAGCCCCATGAACTTTTCCAGGAGTTACACCTACTTGTAAGCAAGGCCACCCGGGGGGGGGGGGGGGGGGGAAGTGGGGCAATTTGCCCCAGGCTCCGGGCCCCACAGGGGCCCCGTGAGCCCTGGCCCGGCAGCAGTCTGGGTCTTCGGCGGCCCCACGAGCCCTGGCCTGGCAGCAGTCTGGGTCTTTGGCGGCCCCACGAGCCCTGGCCCGGCGGCAGTCTGGGTCTTCGGCGGCCCCACGAGCCCTGGCCTGGCGGCAGTAACAGGGTCTTCGGCGGCATTTCAGTGGCGGGGGGCCCTTCAGTGCTGCCGAAGACACGGAGCGACTGAAGGGCCCCCCGCCACCGAAATGCCACTGAAGACCCGGAGCGCCGCCGGGTGAGTACAAGCGCCGCAGCTCCCCCACTTTACCCCAGACCCCCTAAACCCTCTGGGCGGCCCTGCTTGTAAGGCGCTGGCTTTGTGTATGCCATGCTGCCCCCAGAGGGCATGAGGGACCAGCTACTCCTGTTAGCCACGGGACACGAGTGGCAGGGGCTTGCGTTTGTGGTGCTGACGAGCAGAAGCTCTAGGTGTAGTTCCAGCTCCCACCGCGTGTTGTTACTGTCTGCAGCTCAGGGGTTTGTGCTTGCACCAGGGCTGAAGTTGGCCCTGTCCTCTGTGGAGCAGGTGCGTTAACACCACACCCAGGTTTTATACAGCACTTTGAATCCTGATGGGTTCACTTGCAATTGTTCAAGGAGGGGGGAGGGGAATCCATGGAGAAATATCTCCCCTGGGAAGGCCAAATGCCTGTGGGGCTGAGCCGAATACCTGGAGGGTGAACAGAGAGGTGTGAAAATAGAAGCTATAAAGAAACTCGGTTAAAGCAAGATTTTCCACCTGAGAAGCCCAGGCTCTGAGCGCATATCCTAGAGGAACCTGGTACGGATGCCGCCGCCCCACCTGGGGCTGTGCTCCTTTTTCAGAGGATTCAGCTGGGTCAGCATTCGCATGGGAGCGTCATCCCAGGAAACAGTATCGGTAACTGAGTGAATAGGGCTGTTCCCACCAGAGCAGAGACACAGGGCGCTCCTAGGGGCACTCTGCTACCGGAGCACCTCTCTTAGCAGTAAGGCGTAAAACTCAGGGGGGATGACTTGTGGGTACGTCACGTTTCATAGAAATCGGAGCATTAATCCCAGGGCCCTAGCCAGATTCTAGCTGCGGTGATTACTTTCTGCCTCTCTAAATCCTCCCTGCAACTACAACAAGGATACGGTATTCTCTTCCGCACCCAGACCTACACTGCTTGCATAGTGCTGCTGTGTGCTGTTGAACACTCCACCCCAGCAGTGGCTGCATTTCAGTTTGTGTTTGCAATGATCCCTATGCAGTGTGTTAGTCTACGTTTAGAAATGGCTTTGGGATTCAAGGGGAGGTTTCACTGTTGTAGGACGGTTATTTTATTAATAAAGGCGGGTTTGTTCTCATTTCAAAGTGGATTGCGATCGGCTAAACATGGCCTTTCCCTTGTGTTTGCCTGGCTGGACAGTAAGTCCCGCTCGATGTGTATTGCATGTGAAAATCTGTTTGTATTTATTTTCCTAATTTTAAGAAGGGAATTATGATTCCCAGTGAAGCCGGATGTACGTGCTCCTTATGGAAGGTTCTGTCTGCTGCTGCCATGGAAACAGAAGGGAATCCTGTCTTCCCCGATTCGATCCTCCAACCAGCTTCCCCGCAGTCATCCAGCAGCGTGCCGCTACCGCATCGCCCAATCCACAAAGGGTTCAGCCCCTTCCAAACACATGTGGGCCACGGGCTGCAGGCCAGCCCTGGGGAGACCATGTTTGCTGCCCTCTAGCTATACCGGAGGTGGGGTTCAGAATGGATGCTGATGCTTTACAGAGCTGAGACCAGTTAGGTCATTTTGGAGCCAGGTCTGAATTTGAGGGTTGTGTCCCCCCCACTCCCCAGCCCCTCCACATACACCAGTTTTGAGTGTTTGGATATTGGGTTTGGTTCAGAGCCCGAGTTTTGGTTTTGATCCATCTCTGCTCAAATGCACTAAGGAAACCAACCAAGCCAATGACAATAAATTGCCACCACGTTGTTATGTCCCAAACTGAAAGCAGCACAAGGCCTTTGCCGCGCTCAAGCCCCATCGCTTACGTGAGACTTCAGTGAAGCTGGGCTGGCCGTCGGCGGGGGGGCGTGAATTTAAGCCCAGGAGATCAGTGAGAAATCTGCCTATTCCTGGCGTTCTTCAGTATCTTCCCCTTCAGCAACATATTTCAGAGCTTAAGTCAGTTCCATAGAACAAAGCACCCGGGTCTTGGCAACGGAGCAATGAAACAAACATCTCCTATTTGGGAGGCATACGTCCTCCGTGGAGCTGAAGTTTTCGTTAGCATTTGCTGTTTTCTCTGAAGGTTAAGTCTGGGACATCAGTATATGGAATGCAGCGTACCAGGGAAGTCAATGTGGATGTGCTAAATACACGAGAAAGGGAGCCTAGGCTAGTGGTTAGAATGCAGGGCTGGGAATCAGGATTTCTGGGTTCTGTTCCCAGCTCTGGCACTGACTCACTGTGTGATCTTCGCCTCAGTTTCTCTATCGATACATCGGGGATAATAATGGCCAATTCTGGTTTGTAAAGTGCTTTGAGAGCCTTTGCTGAAAGGTGCTCTAGAAGGTGGGTGTCTGGGGAAGGTGAGCTGTTCTGCGGCCCTTCGCCCTGTTTGCTCAGGCTGTTACATTCTTGTGAGCTGCCTCCCAGCACCTTCCCGGGAGCCGTTCTTTCCAGGAAGCGATGACTGCAGGTAGCTCTTTCGTAGCTAGTTACATTTCATGCTCAGCGTGGTGTATCGGGCGGGTAGGTAGGTCCCCACAGAGATTGCAGACTAGTTACCTCGCCAACTCTGCCTGCTGCAGGCGTGTTCTTGGCCTAGCTCCTGCTGGCAGGAAGGTGACTCTCGGTACTCGCGGAGGAATCCGAACAACGCGGTGCAGTGAGAGTCCAAAGGGAGGGTCCCCGAAGAGAGGCCGTTGTGGACATTAAGAAGGGAAGGCAACATGATCTTGTGGCTAAACGGCTAAGATACAAATCTGCACTCCTGGGTCCCACCTCCAGCTCCATCACTGACTTGCTGTATGATTCTGGGCAACTACGCGGCAGTGTCTCCCCTACATGGTGCTGTGGCTGTCCATCCCTCGCAGGGAATCGCCGCCAACGGGAGCCCTAGAAGTGTAAGAGATTGTCCGCCATGGAAGCCACAGGGAGGTGCAATTCCTGACAGGCTCTGGGGACGTCTGCTTGGGCCTTATTTTGACACCTGACTTGACGACAAATAGACCCGAAGCAATCCTGACCCGGACCCGAGCCTGAGAGTTTGCTTCCAAGCCCAGAGCTCCCTCGCATGTCCCTGTGCGCCCTGCCGACGTGAGCGACGTGCTCTCATGCGGTTCGTTCCTGCGCTTGGAGCCAGGGAGCGTGTTCACGCACGGTGTGCACACACGGTACCCATGTCAGCAGGCTGTGCACACACACGGATAGTCGGCGGCAGGGGACAGTCACACCCAGACAAGGCACAGTGTACAGAGTACACCCGACCCTCCCTGACCTGACACCTGCAGGCGGGGCCTGCCAGGTTCGGCTGCAGGGTTCTAGCGCTGAGCTCAGTACACCCCCCCCAGGCTTATTGGTAACTTAGCAGCAGAAACCATACGCTTCACCCTAAACTCTCTGCCCAGGCTTGGCTGTTCCTGGGGTTTTCCCTGCAGGACCTTCTCTCTGCAAGCCACTAGTTCTCTCTTCCTCCACCCCAACCCCTCTTCCGTCCTGGGTTGAGCCAGCTAGCGCCGCCTGCCAGCACTTTGTCCGTGTGCATCTGTGCGCTTGTTTCAGGGCGACTCGACAGAGGAGACATGAATTGCGAGGTAGGCTCCTCAGCTCTGGGACACGGTCCAGGCCCCCCGGCTTGAAGGGGTTCAGGGTACAGAGCTGACTGGCTCTGATTAGACAGGTTTCAGATGGGGTAGCCATGTTAGTCTGTATCAGTAAAAACAACAAGGAATCCTTGTGGCACCTTAGGGTACGTCTACACTACCCGCCGGATCAGCAGGTAGCGATGGATCTATCGGGGATCGATTTATCGCGTGTAATGTAGACGCAATAAATCGATCCCCGATTGCTCTCCCGTCGACTGCTGAACTCCAGCTCGGCGAGAGGCGGACGCGGAGTTGACGGGGGAGCCGCAGCCGTCGATCCCGCGCCGCGAGGACGCCAAGTAAGTGATTCTAAGTCGATCTAAGATACGTCAACTTCAGCTACGCTATTCTCATAGCTGAAGTTGCGTATCTTAGATCGATTTCCCCCTCCCCCAGTGTAGACCAGGCCTTAGAAACTAACAAATTTATTTGGGCATAAGCTTTCGTGGGCTAAAACCCACTTCATCAGATGCATGGAGTGGAAAATACAGTAGCAGGTATAAAGATACAGCACATGAAAAGATGGGAGTTGCCTTATCAAGTATGGGGGGGGGGGGGTCAGTGCTAACGAGGCCAATTCAGTTAGGGTGGATGTGGCCGATTCTTAATAGTTGACAAGAAGGGGTGAATGTCAACAGAGGGGAAATTGCGTTTCGTAGTGCTAACATCCACTTAGATTGAATTGATCTAGTTAGCAGGTCCATGGGGCTTTGGCCATAGGGAATCGGGGGGTTGTTCCGGTGTTGGGCAGGGGGCTGTGTGGCTCAGCATGGGCCCACCCCCGAGGGGAAAGGGCACGCGGGCAGCACAGAGCCAGGCGGGCCATCGTGCATCTGCCAACTGCCGGTTTATAAATAGTGCCCTCATACTGGGCTGGGCGGAGCAGGGCTGCCCCTGCCATGCCATATTGCCCCTGGCTGGCCCCTCGCTCTGGGGACCGACCCCCCCCCCCCCCCCCGCCATGCTCCATTGCCCCATGGGGGCCCACACATAAGTTTGGCGCCGGGCCTACAAAAGGTTAATCTGGCCCTGTCTAGGGGGTACAGCAGCTCAGTCTGGGGGTGTCAGCTGCCGGCAGGCGCCGGGTACTTCTGGGTGCAGATGCCTTGGAACGGGAGTGTACGGGGCTGCGTCTGGCCGTGTGCACGCGTGGGGCGTGTGTGCGTGTGTTTGTGGCCGGCTGGCAAAGCGTGTCTGAAGGTGAAAGCGGCCAGGCTGTAATTACGGCGAGCGGCATTTTGAAGTTTGGATAAAGCTTTAATTGAAGTCCTGGCTGCTGTTAATTACGGTAAAGAGCGAGTGAGCAATGGGCTTTTTATTAGTTAATGAGGATTTTCATTTTCCAACAGAGGAGCCCTTTGATGTTTTCAGGACTAATGGTTGTTAAATGAAACTTGTTTGTTTTTTCCCTTGGTTCAGAGCGAGCGTGAAGCAGGCACCTGGTCGAGGAGGAGAGCGGGCAGGGGCAGGGGGTTCTCTGGATAATGAAGCCGCTTCCCCTGTTCTTAACCCTTGGAATGGCTCAGTATTGGAAAGCCCCCGGCACCTTGGCAAACGCACTATGTGCAGGGATTGGGCACTCTATTGCGTTAGAATCACTGCTGTGTTGGACAGGAGCCCTTCCCAGGGTGCTGCGGAATTGTAGTGAGAAGCTGCACTCTGGGGTCAAGTGGGGAGGGATTTATTGACCCTAGACGTGCCTGGGGAGAGCTGGCAGCGGGCTGCCTGACCCAGTTCACACGTAGGGCAGCAGGCTCTCACAGACAGCTGCCTTGGTCTTTCCTGTCAGTCGTGCCTGATGCACCCCTGGGGGATGTGGGCGAGGAAAGTCCTCTGCACTGTTCTATTCAGCAGGGTAAATCCTGGCCAGCCCCATTGATTTCAGTGCAGGGTCAAGGTGCAGATCCAGGAAAGAACTGTTCAGGGTCTTATTCAGAGCTCTTCCCATTCCAAACACCCCTCTGCACCCAATGCAGTGCAACCCCTGTGGGGCGGGACACAACATGCACCGTGGGCGACGGGCGAAGGGCCCACCACAGCTGGAGCAGGCCTCCTCAGCAGCGCAGGCTACCGTGGGCACTCACACCTACCTGTCCTCCACTCCCAACACTCGTTTAAAGAATCAAAAAGTAATAGAATTTTTTTTTAAAATACATCAGAAGCAGGAAGCCTGCTAAACAACCAGTGGGGCCACCAGATGATCGAGATGCTAAAGGAGCACTCAAGGACGATAAAGCCATTGCAGAGAAACTAAATGAATTCTTTGCATCAGTCTTCCTGGCTGAGGATGTGAGGAAGATTCCCAAACCTGAGCCATTCTATTTAGGTGACAAATCTGAGGAACTGTCCCAGATTGAGAAGTCACTAGAGGAGGTTTTGGAACAAACTGATCAACTAAACAGTAATAAGTCACCAGGACCAGATGGGATTCACCCAAGAGTTCTGAAGGAACTCAAATGTGAAATTGCAGAACTACTAACGGTAGTCTATAACCTATCATTTAAACCCGCTTCTGTACCAGATGACTAGAGGATAGCTAATGTGACGCCAATTTTTAAAAAGGGCTCCAGAAGTGATCCCAGCAATTACAGGCTGGGAAGCCTGACTTCAGTACCAGGCAAACTGGCTGAAACTATAGTAAAGAACAAAATTGTCAGACACATAAATTAACATGATTTGTTGGGGAATAGTCAAGATTTTGTAATGGGAAATCATGCCTCACCAATCTAGAATTTTTGAGGGGGTCAATAAGCATGTGGAAAAGGAGGATCCAGTGGATATAGTGTATTTAGATTTTCAGAAAGCCTTTGACAAGGTCCCTCACCAAAGGCTCTTAAGCAAAGTGAGCAGTCATGAGATAAGAGGGAAGGTTCTCTCATGAATCGGTAACTGGTTAAAAGATAAGAAACAAAGGGTAGGAATAAAGGGTCAGTTTTCAGAATGGAGAAAGGTAAATAGTGGTGTCCCCCAGGGGTCTGTTGTGACACTCTGTACCTTGGGGGAACATCCTGCGCCCCCATGTTCATCCTTATAATATGATTGTGTGGTATCGAATGCAAAATTTGTCATGTCGGGTGTCTTCGGAAGACTCACGATGCACTGAGCATTGTTGTTATAGTAATGTTATAGGTTGTAATTTCATATATATAGTTACAAGGCTGAAAATGTGTCCTCATGGCTTAAAACAAGCCCAGGCAAAACTCTCCAGGAGCAGAGGGGCAGTTCACACCTCATCAAGGCATGTATGGGACAAACCCAGCCCAGCCTCACAGGAACAAAGGACACTGGCCTAGGCAGCAACAAAGGATCTGTTGGACTCTCGAGTGAATCACCCCCCTTCCCCTGGTCAATTTGGGACTATGATGAGGTAATGCTCACCTGACTCTGAGGGGGGGGCCAAAGCCAACAGGGGAAAAAAGGACATGATAAAAGGGAGAGACGTTTGCCATGCTTGCTCTCTACCTCCATCTACAAACATCACCACCAAGAGACTGAAGCGCTGATCAAAGGGGAGAGCCTGACTGAAGGTCAACCAGCCAGCCTGTGGTGAGAAGCATCTAAGTTTGTAAGGGCACTGAAAGTGTTAAGATCGGCTTAGAATGCCCTTTGCTTTTATTTCATTTGTCCAAATCTGACTTGTTGTGCTTTGACTTATAATCATTTAAAATCTATCTTTTGTAGTTACTAAATTTGTTTGTTTTTTATACCTGAAGCAGTGCGTTTGGTTTGAAGCATGTCAGAGACCCCCCCCCCCAGGGATAGCAAGCCTGGTACATATCAATTTCTTTGTTAAATTGACAAACTCCTATAAGCTTGCAGCGTCCAGCGGGCATAACTGGACACTGCAAGACGGAGGTTTCTAGGGTTGTGTCTGGGACCTGAGATATTGCCTAGTGTTATTCGGTTGCACAATCCAAGCAGCGGCTGGCCAAGAGTGTTCACCCATGTAGCTGGGAGCAGCTCACATGCCACAGGCTGTGCATGAACAGCCCGGGAGTGGGGTTCTCACAGCGGAGCAGGGTAAGGCTGGCTCCCAGAGTCGAGGATCAGAGTGGCCTAGCAGATCACCGGTCCAGATAACACCAGGGGAACATCACATCCGTACTGGGCCGAGTCCTATTTAACATATTCATAAATGATCTGGAAAAAGGGGTAAACAGTGAGGTGGCAAAATTTGCAGATGATACAAAACTACTCACGATAGTTAAGTCCCAGGCAGACTGTAAAGATCTACAAAAGGATCTCTCAAAACTGGGTGACGGGGCAACAAAATGGCAGATGAAATTCAGTATTGATAAATGCGAAGTACTGCACATTGGAAAACATAATCCCAACTTTCAGAGTAGCAGCCGTGTTAGTCTGTATCCCAACTATACATATAAAATGATGGGGTCTAAATTAGCTGTTACCACTCAAGAAAGAGATTTGGAGTCACTGTGGATAGTTCTCTGAAAACATCCACTCAATGTGCAGCGGCATTCAAAAAATCAGACTGTTGGGAATCATTAAGAAAGGGATAGATAATAAGATAGAAAATACCATATTGCCTCTATATAAATCCGTGGTACGCCCACATCTTGAATACTGTGTGCAGATGTGGTCGCCCCATCTCAACAAAGAAATATTGGAATTAGAAAAGGGTTCAGAAAAGGGCAACAAAAATGATCAGGGGTATGGAACGGCTTCCGTATGAGGAGCAATTAATAAGACTGGGACTTTTCAGCTTGGAAAAGAGAGGACTGAGGGGGATATGACAGAGGTCTATAAAATCATGACTGGTGTGGAGAAAGTAAATAAGGAAGTATTATTTACTCCTTCTCATAACACAAGAACTAGGGGTCACCAAATGAAATTAATAGGCAGCAGGTTTAAAAAAGGAAGTATTTTTTCACACAATGCATAGTCAACCTGTGGAACTCCTTGCCAGAGGATGTTGTGAAAGCCAAGACTATAACAGGGTTAAAAAAAGAACTAGATAAATTCATGGAGGATAAGTCCATCAATGGCTATTAGCCAGGATGGGCAGGGATGGTGTCCGTAGCCTGTTTCCCAGAAGCTGTGGATGGGCGACAGGGAATGGATCACTTGATGATTACCTGTTCTGTTCATTCCCTCTGGAGCACCTGGCACTGGCCACTGTTGGAAGACAAGATACTGGGCTAGATGGACCTTTGGTCTGACCCAGTCTGGCCGTTCTTCTGTTTCCCATAGAATATTGAATGGCGTTCAAGGGCTGGGTTCTTATCTTCAAAGCGCTCGATGGCCTGGGCCTAATGGATCTAAAGGATCGACTAAAGCTCCAGGATGAAGACTGTGGTCAAAGCTCCGGTCCTCTGGCTCAACAACAGGACTAAAGCTCGTCTGTGCAGGAGACAGAGCTTCCTCAGGGGCTGGTCTGAGCCTGTGGAGTGAGCTCCTCCAGGAACTGCGGCCCATCCCACACCTCCCACCTTCCACTTCAAGTGCCAGGCGTATTTCTTCCATCCACCTGCTCTAACATACGTACAGAGCAACAGATATATTAAAAAAAAAACCTTGAAACAAGAACTCCCCTGCACACGCCTCTCCCCTGTGGCTGGGCTGAGAACGACACGGGAGGTAATTGTCCCAATCGGCACTGCACTGGTGAGTCCCCAGCTGGAGAACTGGGTCCAGTTCTGGGCACACCTTTAGGAAGATCTGTACAAATTGGAGAATGTCCGGAGAAGAGCAACACAAATGATCAAAGATTTAGAAAAGCCGACCTAGGAGGAAAGGTTGAAAACTGGGCCTGTTTAGTCCTGAGAAAAGAAGACTGAGAGGGGACCTGATAAGTCTCCAAATACCTTAAGGGCTGTTATAAAGAGGACAGTGCTCAGTTGTTCTCTGTCCACTGAAGGGAGGGCAGCACCTGATGGGCTTATCTGCAGCAAGGGAGATTGAGGTTAGATATCAGGAAAACCTTTCTAACTCTCAGGCCCGGTCTATCCTGGGGGGGATCGATCTAAGATACGCAACTTCAGTGACAAGAATAGCGTAGCTGAAGTCGACATATCTTAGATTGACTTAGAATCATTTACTTGGCGTCCTCGCGGCGCGGGATTGACGGCCGCGGCTCCCCCGTCAACTCCGCTTCCGCCTCTTGCCAAGCTGGAGTTCAGCAGTCGACGGGAGAGCGATCGGGGATCGATTTATCGCGTCTACACTACACGCGATAAATCGATCCCCGATAGATGGAGCGCTACCCGCCGATCCGGTGGGTAGTTTAGACGTACCCTAAGGGGAGTTGAACTCTGGAACAGGCTTCCCAAGGAGGTTGTGGAATCCCCGTCATTGGAAGCTTTTTAAAACAAGCTGGACAGACCCTGTTTTCTTGGTCCCACCCCAGCACAGGGGGCTGGACTATATGCTCTCTCTAGGCCCCTTCCAGCCTGACATTTCTATAACAGATGTTAGTCATGTTACTTATTGCATGACTAGAAGGCACTTGGATATTATGCAGGATAAGAGCCTATATAGAACAGCATGGACCTTCACCTCTGGATCTGCTACACCTTTGGGCACACGTGCTGATTAGTCTGGTGGCCCCATCCAGCACCTTGGCGGGGAATGTCACTTTTCTAACTGCATCGGATGGGGCAAGCTCCTCCCCACGAGGCAGAGGTCATGGCTGCGTGATGGAGTCGGGACACCATGTCACTGCAGTGCAGTGGGGCCCAGGAAAGCCCTGCCAAAAAACCCCATCAGGATGAGGCTGGGAACGTGGGGATTAAGGGCCCCCCAAACACTCATTGCCCTCTGCCTACATGGGTCACGATGGAGGCTGGACTGGGGAGTCAATCTGCCCGCAGCCTAAGCAAGAGGTGAAGTGAGCAGAGCCAGACCCATCTCACACCAGCCATTGCCACAGAGATACAAACAACGGGGAATTCAGAGGGATTGTAAGGAAACTGCGGGAGACAAGCTCCCCGCAAGCCCCCCTCTAGCTGTGCAAGCCAGAGGATGGAAGGGAGGGAGCGTTCACTCCAAGGAGTCCAGGGCTCTGACTCTACACAACAGAAGCTGATTGCCCAGTTCTACTCACTAAGACTTGGCAAGACTTTTTGCGGCTTCCATTTCGGCCCTGGGTCACACACTTGCTGCAAAGCCGCCCCCACCCTCTCTACGATTCGTCCTGGTTCCTTCAAACTCCTTTGCAGAGTGTTTGAAACTAAAATCCTGACTGTAACTCAGGCTGGTTAATGCCCCCTGCACGTGCCGTTATTATTTATTATGGTGGTTCAGTATTCGTTCCCAGCAGAGCTGAGCGACTCGTTGCTAACAAACCAGAAATCATTTGCAAATTCCTTTGCATTCTTTTTCCTCGCTATTTCACTGTGAATAATTTGTGGTTCATTGTGAATATTCAGTATCCCAAATTCAGAATTCATGCCATGTTGGTTACTTACAGGAGTCACGTGGCTTTGATCCTGCTCGCCGCCTGGATGATTTCTAGAACACAGAGCAGATTTGGAATTTCAGGCATTAAAACCAAATACGCACCTTGAAATTTGCTTTTGGTGAATAGTCAAGAGTAAAAGGCCTTTGTCTTGGGCATCTGTTGCAGCCTGACCCCTTGAATATACATAGAGAGCAAATATGAAAAGCCCCCAGACTCTCGCTGAATCAGAAGTTGGTTTCAAATATGAACGTTTTCCCCTGCGATGGCCCAAATCCAGCAAAGTACTTAAGCACTGGAGGTAGTCCCATTGAACTCACATGCTTAAAGATAAGCACTTGCTGAAATGCTTTACTAGACTGGAGCCGATTCGCTCAACTCTGGTCATAATGTGTCATGAGACATGCCAATGTTGCCTTGTTCTCCAGAACCTCGTGGCACGATTGGATGCCGTTTGCTATCAATGCTGCAGTGCAATACCGTCACGCTGCACCACGGCAATATATTATCCTGCAGACAGCAGTCCCGAGAGGAGCTGAAGTTAGGAACTGGATGTGATGGATTGGTGGCACAAAAGATCTGGTCCAAAGAAAAGGAGGATCTCTGAAAGATCCGTTTTCAAGGCTGAAGTGTCTACATGGCCTAGGTCTACTCTCAGGTGCGCGTAGACTGGGCTATACACAAGTGTTTTCTGAGAGGAGGATTTCTGTGTCCATGTGCTATCCAGGTTTGCAACAGTCTGGGTAGCGTGGCCATGCCTGGGACGTGTGCCCTCGGCCATTTCAAGATGAACAGTTTGAAGAAATTATCACTGTACTGGGACTCAGTGTGACAATACAGTCAAACCTCCATCGGCTGCACCCCCGTTAACCAGAACTCCTAGATGCCCAACTACATCCCCTAAATTTTACCTGTAGCAGTTAGAAATCTGTCCTTGTGCGCTGGGTTCTTGGGCTGCATCTTTCTGCCTCCAGCCTGCCTCGAGGTAGTCAGCCATCTGCCGCTGGGTGCGAGGGGGCCAGCCGAATGCTTTGATGTCAATGCCTAAAGGTTCAGGGGACCCTGGCTGCAGACTGCAATGCCTGCTGGGCCAGCTTCTATTACCCAAGCCCCCAGTGGGCTGAGGTTTCTGGTGCTGGCTGAGACCACTGGATACCTGGGCGGGGAGAGGGGCACCCATGACCAATCCCCCCATCTCTGTCCTCTCTGTCCTCCCTGCTGCCACAGCTAGGAAATGCAGTCCCTTTTGGTCAAGGTCATGGAGGAGATCCTAGAAATTGGGCACAGAATGCGTGCGGGTTTGAGAGGAGGGGGGTTGTATATGTGTCACTCTGTCTGTCCAGCCCCTGAAATCTCAGCTCACCTCATCCCAGTGTGGGAGCAAGGGGTGGATTACTCAGCCCCCTGGTCTCGGTGGGGCGGGGAGTCTAGGGCTGGCAGCTTGGCTGATGGAACAACTCCCTGTTAATTGCCCCTTGTCCTTTCCTTTCTCCTCTGCCCGGGGAAACCAAGAACCGGGAGGAGGTAGAACTCAAAGCTATCAATGGTCCTGCCTTGATGGGAATAAAATATGCACTGAAAGACATGAAAATGGAGAAAATAAAAGAGATAAAAATGGAACGATCAAGCCAGCAACTTCTCCTCCTCTGATTAAAAAGAGAGCGGGGGGGGGGGGGGGGGAGAAGGAGGGGGGATGTAGCAGCCCTTGAAGAGGCAGCTGCTGCAGAAGCAGAAGCCTGATAAAGGGTCTGAGGCAGCCTGTTTGGAAGAGATAAAGTGAAGTCCCAGCATTTACTGTCCTCAATCCAAGTCTTACCATCAATATTAATACAGCCTGACAAACTGGCATTTAAGATAGAATAAATATAGACTGGTTCTGCTATTACCTAGACCTTATTAATCTGCTTGCAGGCATCTAAATGCCGTTACAAATATGGAGTTTACTACTCAGCGCTTCAATAGCTTTACAATCCATCACGCTTTTCGGTTCCCCCCAGCTATTGTCTCTGAGTCCCAGGTGACCTGCATTTCTCTTTAAAGCGAGCTGGTGCGCTGGGGAGGCAGGGGTGGGGGGGAAGCAGAGGTGAGAGACGCGGGGACAGACAGGAGCATTGTTTCAGAAGAATAGCAATTGTTGGGAGATCAGCTCGGTGTATTAAAATGGCAGAGGCATAAACCTCTTAGAGACCAAAGAAGGGAGAATAATGGCACTTGGAAAGTTGAATACAATTGGGAGATGCACAGTAACGCAGGGCAGCCGCAGTTCTCCGGGTCTTCTGTGCTTAGCCCCCTTTGCCACCTCACACTGCAACCTGCAAAGGGAAAAATCCCCCAGAGAGGGAGCCCTGGGGTCACGTTAATGTGGGCGCTAGTAGTTAATATGGCCCCAGGTATTCGGTTTGCCTGGAGTCCAGGGAGCCGCTCAGCTGACAGCTCCTGGCTGGATTTACCATCACTGTCTGGACGGAGGTGCCTGCATCCCGTGGTTCCAGTGCCATGACTGGAAAATGCAGTCCTCCCCTTGGATCGTCCCGAGTCGCTCAGGCAGGAGCGGGAAAGTGCATTCGAGTGACTAGAAAGAACTTTGTCTCTGCAGGCAAAACAATGCTCGTAACTATCCGACTGCAGCCGTGGGCCCAGTTCTGCTCCACCAGCGGGGGTCGCTCGGCTGAAGTCAGTGGACTCACCCCAGACTTACAGCAGTGTAACAAAGCAGAATCTGGCCCTGGGAGCAGCTGTAAAACCCATTCTGCTCTGAACAGCATGTGCACACTCAGGGCTTTAGTCTCCGCTGCCCGGAAGCTTATGTCATCATTTACACCTGGGCACAGCAGGGGTGGAAACACTACCAGATCAGAATTCCCCACTTGCTCATGCAGGCGGGAGCATCGTGCATCCCCTACTCCTGGGGGAATTCTGCGTCACTGAACATGTGCAGAATTTATGTCCCCCGCAGATTTCTTTGCTTCCCCTCAGAAAAATGACTCTGGTGGGGAAGCAAAGGGAAGCCACAAGAGCGGTCATGTGACTCTCCCCAGCAGTATGTTTTGGGTGCTCAGGGCAGTCAGCAGAGTGGTAAATCACTGTGGGACATGGGATGGGACTGGGGAAGACCTGGCTGGTGGCTCTTACCCTGTGCCGGGCTGGGGAGGACAGGACTTCCTCTTCCCCTGCATGGCACCTGGAGCCAGGTCAGACCAACTCCCAGATTTCTCCCTCAGCTTTAGGAAGCTCTGCAAACTTCCTCCCACTCCCCACCGCTTCCTGTACCCATTGCTTCTCGGCTGCAGGGGGAGCTGCTCCCCCATCCACCCAACCCCCATGAATCCAGATGCCCTCGTATGCAGATCCTCCCGCCAAGCCTCACCCCTCTGCACTCAGAACCCCACTGATGAGCCCCATTCCCCCTGCACCTGGACCACCCCAATGAACCACCAGCACCCAGATCCCTACCCCACTGAGCCCCACCGCCCCAGCATCTGGACCCCCCACTGAGCCCACACACACCCAGGCCCCCTTGCTGAACTCTATCCCCCCAGACCCCACCCTGCTGAGCTTCAACCACCTTCACCTGGACCCCCCTGCAGAGTCCCATTACCATTGCAGCCAGAACCCCCCCTGCACCTGGATCCCCCACTGAGTCGCCGACATCCAGATTGCCCCACACAGAACCCTCTCAACCCACATCTGGATACCCCCACATTGAGCCCCTCTGCACTTAGATCCTGCCTTGCTGAGCCTGCCTGCACCTGGCATGGAGGGGCAGGGCCCAGGGGTGTTTCTGGGGCAGGCCCGGGCCTGCCGCTGTGTTCCGGGGGTGAGGGGAGCTGCACAGTGATCTCCCACCTCTGTGCAGCCAGAGGCCTGTGCTCCCCAATGTCATGCTGGAGCCTCCACATTTGTTTGCCAAATCAAATGTGCAAAATTTTGCAGAATCTTAAAATACTGTGCGCAGAATTTTTATTTTTTTTTACGCAGAATGCCCTCAGGAGTCATCCCCTGGGCATAGGTGCACATGACTGCAAAAGTCAGGAGAGACTCCATCCCACCGTGTACTGTGGGGGTTGGTGTTCTTGCTAACTCAACCTCCCCCAAACATAAACCTCAGCCTAGGCCAGGATTGGCTGGTCCTAGTGTTTTCCCTGCGGGCTTTCTCTCTCCTAGCTCCCGCTACCCAGAGAGGCTGCAAACTTTCCTATAGCATGATTGGAGCTAATCGGCTTCACCTGCTAACGTGAGCGTCATTCAGCTCCTTTAGGCAGGGTTGAAGCACCTGACATCAGACTGACTCAGTGGAGGAAACCTGGCTCCCAATTGCAGGGGCTTGGGGCCAGGTCCTCAAGATCCCTCGATTTCAGTGCCTAACTCCCCTTGTTTTCAATTGGAAGTAGTTTCCTAAACAGCTGCAGGATCTGGGCCTTGGAGTTTGCCATCCTTTTCCAGACCAGGTATCTACGCACAGCTCAATTTTCTATAGACACTGAAACTCTGAGATGCCTGTCTAGCCCAAAGTAGAGATTCAGACTGACGTGTGCTTGGGAATGGGGGGACTCCATTCCCCTTCAGATTGGTCCCAGCTAAAGAAGGATCAGAGATTCACAGATTTGAAGGCCAGATGGGATGGACCATATGATCATCAGGTCAGACCAGCTGCACTACACGGGCCAGAGAATTTCAGAAGCCCATAATGCCTGTCTGAGTTATAGCATCTCTGTTAGAAAGGCAGCTAATCCTGATGTGAACACTTCAAGTGATGCATCTGAAGAAGTGAGGTTTTTTACCCATGAAAGCTTATGCTCAAATATATCTGTTAGTCTTTAAGGTGCCACTGGACTCCTTGTTGTTTTGCTGAATCCACTATGTTCCTAGATCAGTTGTTCCAACGGTTAATTACCCTCGTTCAAGATTTGCACCTTACTTCTAGCCTTAATTTGCCCAGCGTGGGCTTCTAGCCATTGGATCTTGTTCTGCCGTATTCTGCGAGGCTAAGAGCCCTCTGCTTTCAGAAACTTTCTTCCCACATAGGTACTTACCGATCACGATCAAACCACCTCTTAGCCTTTTCCAAGATCGTTGAAGTAGATTGAGTTTCTCAAATCTCTCGCTGTAAGGCCGACTTGTAAGATCAGGTCACTGTAAAACCAACAGAGCTTCCTGTGATGGATGTGAGTGATGTGCCTTAGAAGGCGCTCTGAGCACTCTCCCTTAAAACGCAGCACAGTCCAAAAGGATTATATGGAGAGGAGACCAAACTGGACGGCAATAAGGAGAGCACAAGCCTATGGGTGTCAGTGGCACTGCACAGGCTACCTGAGGGCAGAATTTGACCCCTGGGGTTTATGTAATGCTTTCGTAAAGGTCTAAAACACAGTGGAGGAAGCTGGAAAAATCGATGATATCAAAACCAGGTTTCTGCAAAGCGAACGAGCAGATTGGCAGTGCTAGCAGCAAACGTATGTTCCAAAGGAAAGACTAAGATATCCTTCATGCTGCTTCCAGCCCACCCTCCCGAGCTGTCATGCCGTCTGGAATCTGAGGAGTCTGCCTGCATGGTTCTCCTCTGGAAAACCCTCTAGGTCCAGCCTTCTTCTCTGGGGGAATGACCAGTGTGCCCACCGATAGGGCTATTTAAAATAAGGGCATTTGTTTGTCAGCGCAGGCATGGTACGACCTTGGGAATGGGGGAAGCCTCATTAGATTACAGAGGCGGCTTCTCTGGAGTCACCCTTTCATGTACAAACTAGACAGCTCCACAATAGACTCAAGCCAGGAACATGCTCCCAATCCTCTTCAGACCTACACAAATCTCAGCCCTCACCTCCACTCCGCTTTGTCGGGAGCAAAGATTAATCCCACGGGAGTCGAAGTGGCTCAACTTTCAAAACTGTTTCTCCGGGCAGCTAGAGAACCATTTACCCCTTTATCACCTAGCCTCATTCCCAAAAGCAATAATCGAATAAAAATAACACAAGCAGCGCTGGCTCCGAACCAGAACTCGATGGGGCAGTTTGGATCCGAGATGTGGGTACAAACCCCCTCCCCCAAATTCAAATGGTTTCTGATCCAAGGGTCTGGTTTGGCCATTTCTCCCTTAATAATGATCCTTTGGATTCATATAGTGCAGCCCAAGTTGCAAGTCTCACTTAAAAACGGCAATAGAAACATGGAGTCGCACTGAGACATTTGGATGGCAGTTTCTTAGGACGTTCCTGTGAGGTTTCTGCAGAGAACAAGTGACGATACCGTAAACATATGGAATAAAATATTGGGGAGGGGGAGGGGATATTTGACGTCCCTCTCTGAAGAGAAGTTCATTAGCATCCCTGTAGAATTAGGGCACCGGTGACTTTCAGAGAACGTCTATGGACTCTCCCTCTGTATGTCACATTACGGTATTTGTAAGGGCCTGCTCGGTTCATCTCTTTCGGCCTCTGCTGGTTTGACATTGTACCCAGCGAGTGCAGTGTATGCGGTTCACCCATGTGATAGCATGTCTTGCTTCGCAGCACTCTCTGGGCTAGGCCCACACCACAGCCAGAGCTCACGCTCAGTGCAGTCATTATGAGGGGATGCTACCTCATCAGAGGTCGCATTCAGAAAAGCTGTTAAACTCAGGTTGCTGCTGCCCATCTTGCTGTTCCCTACAGGATTGTGCTGCACAGACCGTCTGCCCAGCGACGAGTCGTTTACATCTCCTCCTTCTCTGAAGAACTCTGCTGGAGGCTGAAGTCCTGTAGTTATCTCCAGCACCGCAAGCTTCCCCGTGTGGCCTCTTCAGGCCTGACCTGGAGCAAGCTCTCGAGGCTTGAGAGAGAGGGGAGTACATTTTCCATGTCCTTTGGCCTCCCCCCAATTGGTGCCCTTGTCTGTGGGTTGTGCATGGGTGTCCATTAGGAACTGAGCTAAGACTTCCAGCTCATTTCATGAGGGTTACCAAACAGCCATTAACTGGTAATGTCTTCCAGTTGCTGCTCTGGACCCCGTTCCAGCGGGTTACCTCCAAGGCAGCTAATTCCTCTTATTTAGACAATTTCGAGTAGCCATAATTCCCTGAAACAGAGCTGTGTATTAGAGAGTTTCTTTCCAGAGCTTCTTTAATTGCCAGTTGCATTTGTGATTAGCAGCTCAGAGTGAAAGGAATTGCTCCGGCTAGAACAGAAGGATATTCCTGAAGGAACAGCTCCGCACCAAGGCTCTAGCCCAACGAAATCGACCTAGGAAAGCCGAGGGGTTGGTTGGCAGGCGCATGAGTTGGGATTTCTTTCGATTGTTGCTGGTTTGTTGCTCGCTTTGTGGCTCGGTTTGGTTTCTATTCTGGGTTAGCTATACTGACATGTGAGTACCTTCCAAAAGGCAAATAATAAATCTCGTAGGGAAGACTACAAAAGGAAAAGGCAGTCTCAAACCTAGACAGAAAGAACACAAGGAGACAGCCTGGCTCAGCAAAGAGCGTGGGCACGTCTTGAAGGCAGATTTCATCAGCTGAGGTGGCAGTTAGAGAATCTTGGCATAAAAAGAAATGAAAAGGGTAGAAAAAAATTAAAGCATCATCAGATAATATTGATGTCCAGGCCCCGCTGTTGTAATAGGAATATCAATAGCTCAATCCAGAAAGCAGGTTCGTTTTTGTATTACTATTAAGATTAGACAACTGAAAGACCTTTTGAGTTTCTGAGACACAGAAAATATGCAACTCACTGAGTAGCAGGAGATAATACCGAGGTCTAGAAACCCAGAAATGGCTCCTGGCGTGGATTCTGTGATTTTTAGAAACATCAGGCAAAACTGAAGGGTTGGGCCAGATTCTGATCTCCGTGACACTGCTTTAAACCCGGAGTGACTCCATTGACTTGAGCAGTGCTTCTCCAGTTTTACACCACTGGGATTGAAATAAGACTCTGTCCCTTTATTGTGAGAAGTCTGCAGACTGTTTTTAAGGGTACACAGGTGATGTTCGCTCAGCACATTCCAAGGAGAGTCAGCAGCAGCTGACAGCGCCGATTCAGGAAGGATGCATGTGCTTTAAGTGCTTTCCTGAATTGGGGCCAGAATATCCCAAAAGATGAGACTTTTCATGATAGATCTTCACTAGGAACAGCTCTGAGGATTCCCCCAATACAAAACCTGTCAGTTTAACAAACTTTTCCTTGCGTTCTCATTGGCGAGCATGTGTTCTTTCAGGAGTGCTGTATTCCGCACCCCAAAATCTTCAACCTTGTCACCAACCTCACTAGCGGTTTTGTTCTGACACCTGCATTTGCAATTCAATTTGAAGTGGAGCCTAAGCAGCGGCTGCATTCTACCCAGAGGGGGCTGCATTGCAGTGGTGTGGGAAGGGATTCCTGAGGAAAAGCCTTTAAAGCAGGGTGGGGATTTCTGGGAGGACAGGCGCTATCCCAGTGTCAGGTGAGGACACTTTTACCGTATTTGTTAGGCAGTTATTTGATCTATTGCGGCATGTTATTTAATGAGTTTATAAATCTCCTGTCTTCTCTTGCCCATCCTCGGCCTTATCTTTGCTCTGAATAAACAGTATGTTTTCCCCAAGTAGTTTGCTTTGGCACCCGGATTTTTGTCCCATGCCGCAGCAGGAGATAACGCCCTGCAGCATCCCTCTCCGGGATTGTTTTAAAAGCAACATCCGTCCAAGTGTCGCTTTGCCACTGACTCATCTGTCTTATCTCCAAGTCCCCCAGAGGCTCCTCCTCCACCGCCACCTTTGCGAGAGCGATCCTGTCTCTGAGGAGTGGCCCAGCCGGCGGCTGGGTGCTCCCGCTGGGTGCACCCTCTGCCTTGCTCTCTAATGATCACTCCTGCCAACTGCAAACAATACTAACGATTTCTTCTGCAGGCCTGCGCAGCTCCAGTAACACCTTTAATTGCCCCCCATTGATGTCTCTCTCCCATCCTGGCTTTACTTATAAGGAAGAGGTACAGTCATTAACAGAATTAACTATGAATGAGCCGGCTGAAGGCGGACTCCTCTGGCTTCCTGGCCTGTGGCAATAACTTTGTGCTCCTTGGGGAGGCCCCTGTAGCAGCAGGGAAAAGGGAGAAGGCGGAAGCGGCCCGGGCACATGCTGTGCAGAGCAGGCCGTTCCGCAGATGGGCCTCCAGGACAGACGGGATCCTTACCCGCCCGGGGTCTCCCCTGGGGAGCAAACAGGGACGGGGTCCTGGCAGGGTTCTGCAGCACCCCCAGCTTTGCACAGGGCTGTGCATTAATGGGATCCATGCTGCCAGTGTAGGAGTTAATGTGTGGAACAGTCCTGAGTCCAGGTGCCCGGGGCTCTCCCCAGGGAGGGTGGTGAGCAGCTGGTTCTATTTTTAAAGCAGGTTCTGTTTGTAAGTAACTGAGCAAGCTCTAAATGAGGCGAGAGCTCTAATAAAGGGCCAGTGTGTTAGCCACAGCCCTCCAAACTGGGCGGGAAGGGTTTGTCCCTGCAGCACTGCCCAGGGCCCCCTGCTGCAGGCCCTTGTGGCCAAATCCAGAAGCAGGGAGCCCGGCTACCCCGATGCAGTCTGCAGTTAATTGTCCAAGCACAAGCTTTCGTGTTCAGAGTTTTACAGGAGCAAAATTGAATGCTGGTTTGAGGTCAATTGAAAACTTGGCACTAAAGGCCTCTGCTCTTGATCTAGGTCTAATCCGCAACCTTGCTCTCTCTCTCTCCATCTGTCCGGTGTCTGGGGGTGCACACTCCCGTGTCCACAGGCACACCCTCAAGTCCTGGGGGGCCGAGGGCAGGAGCGTTTCCAGGGAGCGGGAGACTGGTTCCATCAGCTGGGTTACGTGGGAGATTCAGAGGCTGTTCGGGGTTTGCTCTCTGCCCACTGGGCACCTGGCCAAAAACACGCCCAAGTGACTTACTGTGAAGGCAGAGATTATTGGAAGCAATCAACGTCAGGATCTGGAAAGCGTAGCAGGGGGACTGACCCCTGTTGCGATCACCGGGCTGCACATTTACCTTCATGGTGAGCTCGGGTGTGAAAAGTGAGTGCACGTCTCGGAGCTGTCCCAATGACCCGGAACAACAAACGCTGGTAGGAAAAGGTACAAAAGGGAGACGGACTGAATTGGTCCAAACCAAAAGGCCAGTGGCTATAACTCAAGGACTGCCTTAAGATCATGTGGGAAACGAGAGACGTGTGGACCCAGACATCAGTGAACCCAAACTGGTGTGTCAGAAACTAGGCCTCATTGGTGGACAAAAAATAATGAGAGGACGGGCTATTCCGCCCCCCCACTCCCTTTGGGGGTCCTTAAAGGGAGAAACAATTGACTACTGGAGTGAGTTTCACCGTCCTGTCTGCCACCCCCATTGTCTGCGGGGACCCCAGACCTTCGTCATCGAATCCTGAGAAATATCCTGACCAGCCGGGGCCAGAAAGAGGGAGCCAGGTGCCATCACCACCTCCGCCGGCTCTGGCTGAATCCCAAACACCCCCTGGGATGAGACTTTGTTTCCTTCCCCTGCTCCCTTCTCCTGGGTCCTTTTCTGTCCCCACCTCCGTTTTCTCTTGCTTCTCCTTCTCCTTTTTACACCTGTCCAAGAGGAGCCTGGCTTAGCCGCTCACGCCTGCTGAAAGCCTCCAGGAGTAAAGCCCCCGAGGTTACTGGTGAGCTCAGTTCTCAGTGGCGGTGCAGGAAGGACATGCTCGCTTAGCACCTCACAGCCTGCTCCTGCCGCTGGGGCACACCTATGGCTTCCCTGCCCCGTCCAGCCAGTCCTGCTGCTCACTGGTATCTCGGCACGGCCTGGGTATCGGGGAATCCGCCAGGGAAGGCTTAAAAAATGCAATTAAGGTAAATTAATTAAATCCAATTAAAAATCAGCATGGAGGGAGTAGCGGAGCCGGGAGCTGGCTTTTCCGAGTGGAGGAGCGGCGAGTGCACGGCCCACGCTTGGCTGCCTTCCCAGCTGAGTGAATTGCTCTCAGGTTTTGGTAAAAGCCTCGCTGGGCTGCCAGGTTTAGCGGGACACTGGGAGAGCAGCGCTGGCTGCGTGAGGCTCCAGTGTCAGCAGCACAGGCCTGGCGGAGCCAGCGGCCCCTGGCACCAGGTGGGTTCTGGCTGGTGATCTCCAAGTCAGGGACCCTCAAGGCCTCACTGCCCCTTCCCCACAGGGTGCTGGGCGGGCACCTTGCTGTCACTGGACCACTAGTCCTTCTTCCCTAGCACCATCTGCCTGCTGATCTCAAAGCTGGAGAATTAAAGCTCCAGTCACAGAATCACAGGACTGGAAGGGACCTCGAGGGGTCATCCAGTCCAGTCCCCTGCACTCATGGCAGGGCTATGTATTATCTACACCATCCCTGACAGGTGTTTGTCCAACCTGCTCTTATAAACCTCCAATGATGGAGACTCCACCACCTCCCAATCCTCTGTATGGGTTTATGGAAGGGGAAACTGAGGCAGAGGAAAGCCAAGTGACTTGCCTATGATCACACAGCGAGTCAGTGGCAGAACTAGGGATAGAACCCAGGTGTCCTGAGCCCCAGTCTGTGCTCTGGCACCAAACCATTCTTCCCGCCTTTGTAAGACCTGCTGTCCTGTGCTGCCAGGTTCCCTAGGAACACTGCTCTGTGCCCCTGCATTCACTCTCCCTGCGGCTCTGGCAGGCGAGACAAGGAGCCATGTGTCCCAAGGAGGGTCACCGGCTTTGCAGGCAGGGTGAGCGCTCAGCTTTGCTCCCCTGGAGGTGTGGGGCCGGGCGGCTATGAGGGGGCCATGGGACGGAGGGCCCCACTAATTGCACAGGACCAGGGGATTGAATGTGGCTGCACTGGAGCCTGGTAATGCCACAATATTTCAAGGCTCCAGCAATCGGAGGGCGGCGTGGAGGGCGACCGTACACTGGAGCAGGGTGGGGCGGGGGTTCCAGGTGGAGTGTGGAGGAAAGCTCAGAGTGGGAGGAGGCTGTGAAGAGGGGTGAGGAGCGCAGGGAAGGAGGCGCGAGCAGTGGGGAGTGGTGGTGGAGACAGTTTCTCTAGGGCCTTGAAGCCAGGGCACGGAGCTTAGCTCAGCTCTGGGAGGTGAGGGGGCCCGAGGAGGGGCTGCCTGCGCGCAGAGTGGCTGCGGGGGGAGAGTTTTATAGCTGCAGCTTGCCAGGCATGGACTGGGGTCAACAGAGGAACGTGATGAACCGGATCAGGCAGAAGCATCAGAGCCCAATTGGAGCCCCAGACCCCTGAGCAGGGGGGTCTCCCCAAATTAGACGCGACTGCCAGGCTGTGCCCAGGGCAGGATGGAGGGGCGTGGGCGGAGCTGCCGTGGCAGTGCCCAGGGCTGGAGTAGCTGAGGGTCCTGCCGACTGAGGTGTCCGGGGATGGGGAGGGAGGCTGTGGCTTGGGATCAAGGTGCATTGGCCCAGCGGTGTTCCGTGGGGAGGAAAGGTGCGTGGCACCTGCTGACATGTTCGCTCCTGAATAGACACAGAGAGGGAAGGCACCCGGGACGCTCAGTGGGGTTTTGCCTTATTGGTGGGCTCCTGTCTGAGCCGAGAGGGCTGGGGGAGAGTGTCCCGTGTGCGTGGGCAGTGGGGACGCCCAGAGAGGCGTCGCAGGCTCCGTGGGGGCTCCGGAGAGGGGGTGGAGGCAGATGGAGCGAGCGAGAGCGGATAAGCTGGGGATCTGAATGAACTGTGCTCATTATAAGTGTATTATTCAGCGGCAGCCTCTGTCGCCTGCCATCTGTTCCTCTCGCTGGAGTCAGGCAGGCAGCATTGGCGTAAGAGGGCTAACACCGCCCGGCTCCGGCTGCGGCACCTGGGCTCTCGCTGCAGGAGGGGAGCCAGGCAGCGGGGCGCTCGCCCAGAGCCGAGCCAGATCAGGGGCCAGGGACGGACGCACCTTTGCAGTTCTCTCTTTCCTAGGCATTGCTGCTCTTGGCTCACCGGACGGGGGTGTCGTTGTGCTGCTGTTTTCTCTCGCTGTGCAAGTGTCTGTCCTAGGCGCCCCCTGTCCCCTCTTTGGCCCTGTGCTGGGCTCTCCGTAGAGGTAGGGCTGGTTTCCCAGCGCCCTGCTTCCCATGCGGCCATCCTGTCGTAGGCCCTCTGTCAAAGTAAGCCCATCCACCATTGTCCAGCCCCCTGGCGGTGGGGGCAGGCAAACGAACACGATTCCCTGCAGCGAGCGCTGCTGGGGTGAGTTCACGCCCACGCACAAGGAGACCCTGGCAGTGCCAAGGCCCCTGGGATGCTGTGGAAGAAAAGGAGGCTTGTCTGGAGCAATGTCACCCTCTCCAGAGCGGAGACCCTCCCACAACCCCAGTGCGGTGGTGGAAGAGGCGTGTGTGAGTTGGCCTGATGAGGACTGCGAAGAGACCCACCGATCTTAGTTCACTTGTGGCCACGCCCAGCTCTTGCGAGGTGAAAGGCGGGTGTGCTGCTAACTGTCATGCCACCTTCTGTGCTTCCTGCCTTGCAGTAGGTGATTTAGATCAGACATTAGGAAAAACTTCCTAACTGTCAGGGTGGTTAAGCACTGGAATAAATTGCCCAGGGAGGCTGGGGAATCTCCGGCATTGGAGGTTTTTAAGAGCAGATTAGACAAACAGCTGCCCGGGATGGTCTAGTCATCACATAGTCCTGCCTTGAGAGCAGGGGACTGGAGTAGGGACCTACTGAGGTCTCTTCCGGTCCTTCACTTCTATGATTCTAGGGTTTAGCCGTGCAGGTTGTGACTGGGTGAAACAGAGGAGTTGTCTGTGCTTGGTAAAGGGAGTGTGCCCAGGACAACCCCTTTGAGTGGCAAGAACTTGGCTCCTTTGCGAGACTGAGTGGCTGCAGCTCACCGGGCAGCGAATCAGGTGCAGTTTCGGGAATGACAGTGTGCTGAGATTAGTGCTAATGGTTCCACCAGGACACGTTCTGATTTGTCGTGAAGATGAAAGTAGGAAGAATAAGGGGCAGGATCTGGTGCTGGGGGGCACAGACCGTCGGCCCAGCGTCCCCGGGTGCTCCTCGGTGTCCATCCCCATGAGGGTCTTGGTGAACAGGCACCAACAGCAGAGAAGGGGCTCGTTCCCTGGGACATGGGCTGGTAGGCCAGGAGCAGAATTTCACAGTTGTCCATACAAAGCATCCTGCGTGCAAATGGCCATCGCGAGGTCCCAGCCGGAGGCTCTGCACCAGTCCTGGCCTCCGAGGGGTGAGAGTTTCCAAAAGCGCTTAGCGTTGGCCCGGCTCTGCTCTCCTTGGAGTCAGTGAGTAGGAGCTTCACCAGGGACTGGCTGCAAGGGGAGGAGCCCGGCCAACGCTTTGGGAGATGGCCTTTGCGGTCGCTTGGGTTCAAGCTGAGACGATAACGTCTTCGGCAGTTCAGAGGCTCCTTTTCTTCCCCATTCAGCATTCCCTGGAAGTCTTCTCCAGGCAGAGGAGGGGGAGTTCTGGTGAGACGGAGGCCTGCAGAGTTGGGGCGACGCAAGGCAGCTTACAGCGACCTACCTGTGGAAAAGTGTCTACACTTCAATGTCGCTCCCGCCGACGTGACTGCCCCGCTACCCCGGCTTAATCACTCCACCTCCACGAGCGGGTGGAGTCACGGTCCATGTAGTGAGGTCGGCGCCATGCCCGTGTAGACACGGCCTTGCTTACATCGACTCCTACTGGCTTTCAGGAGTCGTCCCACAATGCCCCGCGCTGACAGTACAATCGATACAGGCGCTGCAGGTGAGGACACGCACCGCCGACACAAGGAGCAAAGTGTAGACGCACACAAGCAGTGTAATTACTGCCCCGGCTGTGTGTTGATGTAAGTTAGGGTGACTTAATTGCGTAGCAAAGACATGACCGAAGTCTCCTTTGCCTAGATCATTTCCCCAGCATTGTCCAGTTGCAGTGTCACCAGGCTGTTCGTTTTGTGCAGTTCTATGTCTTCTCCTTTCTCTTGCTCTGCTCCCAGCACTGAGTCTGTTCCCCCTGGTTCCGGGAAAACCATCCGGGCAGCCATTCTCCCCAGAGCTGCAGTCACCAGCGGCGTGTGCAGCTTCTCTTCCGACTTCTGCCTGCTACTGCGCATGGCCAAACCAAGCAGCCCCCATGCTCTGACCCCTCGAGCTTTGGCAGAGATCCTGCGTGATATAAAACAGCACCAAGAGATGGAGGGTTGGGAGGTTCTCTACATCCTTAGGCGTTAATGCCACAGGCAGGAGGAACAGAGTGGGGCGTGGACGAGAATGGAGGAGAGGCTGAGGGAGGAGGAGACTGTTTCCCTGAGCCAATTGCTCTCCTTTCCGAAGAGCGTGGTGGGCCAGAGAATTGATTTGTCCTGTTCCGCTCATTCTCTCCCCTGGTGAGCGTCTGTCTGCCCCTGTAGCTAGCTGGGAACCTTGGTGCTCAGGGACTCAGATGCCAGTTGGTCGTTCTCTGGAGCTGTCTGGAGATACTTTATCATGTGGGATTCCGGGGTCGGTCTCGCACAAACAGAACAGGAAGCAGCCACCCGCAGAGAGCCGCGCTGGGCAGACCTCAGGGGACAGGACACCTCATTTATGAATTACCAGCTGCTTCTGAAATGAATTATTCATCTCAGTAAACGCATCTCACACCCAATCTCTCCCTCCTCCCTGGCCCGTTCCCAGGATGGCCACGTGGGATGCTTTGTGCCCTGCCCTATGTCCTTGGTCTCCAGTAGATCCCGCAAACACATAAACATGTAATGCTTTGCTAGGACATCTGCTTGTTTCTAGCCCACCTTCCTTTGCTTTGAAAGTGGAGCGCCAGCATCCCCCTCGCTCTGTAGCTTCTCCAAGAGGTTGGCATGGGCATTCAGGGAGCTGCGAAGGGCAGGCAATGCTTTGGGGACAAAGCAGGGCATGATTCCTCCGACCGTTGAGGAGGGAGTCTTGGCTGGCTTTTCCTCTCTTGCCATGTCCTTCAGCATCCCAGCAGCTGCTTGGAATCCAGGAGGCCAGCGGGATTGGCACAGGCTCCTGGGAGCAGAGCACAGAACGCCACACTTGCCGTGGCCATCACTTTGTACGTGCGATTCCATCGCCTCGGTCATGTAACCTTCACAGCAGCTCTTCCAGCAGCACCAGCCGTCTGCGCGTCTCCACGCTCTTCGCAACAGCTGTTTAGTGGAGCCAGTGGGAGCAGCTGGGAGCACTCAGCGGCTCTGCAAACGAGGCCACTGGTGTCGGTGTCTAAATACAGACCTAGGGGGCTGACTTTGGGCACACAAGTGGGGGCATGTTGCCAGCGTGCGAGAATCAAGTCTCCAGCCAGCCAGGCCTGGGCGCTAACCTCCTGCCTCCCCTGCATTTTGTACAGGACTAAGTGACCGCTGGGCCGGGGCAGTGGCCGGGGGAAGAAGGGGCAAGGCACAGCGGGTTCTGCCCCGGCTGCCCCTGGCCTGGGTGGCTGCTTGGCAGCCCAGGCAGTGCTGGAGCTAGAGGAAGGAAACGCTGCCTTGGGCATAATTAGCCGTTACGCTGCCCTTTGCGCCCCATCGGGCGCAGGTTCTGCTGGGAGCCGGGTTCTAGAGATTGAGTCCGGGACGGAGCGCAGTGCAGGTGAGCATTGGGCTGGACTGAGTAGACAGGGGTTGAAGGGATCTCTAGACCCTCTGGCCACACCCCCAGGGCAGGCGCCGGGGCTGGACCAGGAAGATCTTCCCAGGCTAATGCAGTGTGCCCCCAGGTTTCTGATGCCCTGCCTCTCCCGCCCTGGCGCTCAGGGGATGAAAATTACCCTGGCCTCAGGCCAGTTCTTCCCTCCCTGGTTAAACAGCAGCTTGAGCGGGACTCGGGCAGGCGTTTGCTTGCAGAAGCAGCTAATAAGCCGCCACCCTAGTGTGCCCCTGACCCCGCAAGCCTCCCGCAGGCTCAGTTCCCAGGGCCAAGGCTGTGGGTCCAACATCCGCCTGGGGCTCGGGAATGTGGGTTCAATTCTGCTCGGTTGCAACCTTCTGCTAACCCGGAGTTCGCTACCCTGAGCTGAGAACCCCCTTTTTTGCAGCGTGAACCTGCCCTTAGTCTTTCAGTTCCTCCGGCTGCCAGCCGCCCTACCTGCCAGGCGGGCGGGGGTAGATCCATGAACAGGGAGGAGGAGCTCAGATGCTCTGGTGGGTAAAGCAGTACCATCCCAAGCCAAAGAGCACGTACAGCGCTGTCTCCTCTGGGCAGAGCTCCAAACCCTGGGCTCACGGCAGTGACGCCGGTTGGGGTGCAGGGAAGAGGCCCCTGCGGTGTCACAGGTCACTTTCCCCACTGTAGTGCAAGAGGGACAAACGACAGTCAAGGGCCCAAAGTGAATCCCTGGATTTAACACATGGCAAATATGAAGGTGAGCAGCACGGCCGAGTCCCTGAGCCAGCGTCAAGGGAGGGCCCTTCCCAGGGATCCCAAAGGATAACTTCTCCCTCCAGCTGCCCTCTTTGGTTCTCCCCCCATCTGGCTCTAGGCTGACGTGGGAGCTGTCAGAGCCCCCAGCATGACCCTCCACAGCGGTGTGAAGCTCAGCTCGGCACCCCCCGCTGTGCAGCAAAATGTATTTACCGTTCTTCCTGGGATGGCTGGTCCAGCGCCTCTGCCGAGAGCGAGAGGTGTTGGGGGGCAAGAGGGGTTCCTTGCTTCATCATTGTTAGAGCTTGAAAGGCAGAGAGGGCCGGATTATGGAGCAAAGGCTTAAGGACCTGTAAGTCTGCCCTGCACCACGAGCGCTTAGGCAGGAGCAGGCAGGGACAGGTCGGGGTGCAGAGGGGCTAACAGCCCCAGGCAGTGGTTATCGACCGGGCAAGCAGCAGTAGCCATCAGGCCAGGGGCAGCCCAGCACCCCGGGACCGGGGACATGCGTGTCAGGACACGCCTGGTACCCGAGAGTGGGGTCCCTGTCTCACTGGTCAGGTTTCACTGGGTCTGCACCATGGTGCCCCCGCCATGGTCCACCAGGTCCCACCTGGATTCAGTGGGGACGATGCCAGCCGAACGCCCCCGCTCGGAGTCAGAAAGGCAGAGGAGTCACTGGGACAAGGAGACAAATGGACGGTCCCAATCAGGCAAGGCACCCATCGATTTCCCTAGGCTCTGGGCTGTCTCTGCTCGCAGGACACGTTCTCCCCCATTGCGGCAAGGCACAGCTCTGTGAAACGGGGGGCCCCAGTCAGCCCTCGAGCGCTCTGCGGTCACAGGCGTCCGTCCCACAGCAGCAATGGGGAGCAGCAATGGGGGCTTTAGCAAGTGGTCCATCAGGGGCCACGCTACTCCCTAGCGGAACTTCCTGGGAGACAAGGGAGTTGCCCCACTTACACCAGGGCTGAGTTTGGCCTGAACTCTGAGTCTGACTCCGTGTTTACACCCGCTTGTTTCTGGCGAGCTGCCTTCAAAAATCAGGTCTCTCTTCACCTGTCCTCAGCCTCTGCTACTGCCCCCCATGGGCTGGGGAGCTGCCGAAAGAGGCAGTTTGCCATGCAGTAGCCATGTGGGTCCCAGGATATGAGAGCGGCAAGGCAGGTGAGCTGGTGGAAGAGACAGAGGCCAGGAGTTAACAGTTACTCAGAATGAAGTGGGCCATTAACACCTGCCTTAGGGGGTTACAGGTTGTTGTAATTTAGAGCAGCTCCTAGGCTGCTCTACAAGTTGCATCAGTGGCTATTTTGTACTCCAGCCACCCCAGGATCAGAGGCACAGGAAGATGATTTGATTTCCCTGCCACCGCCCGCTCCTCCTCAGCTGCACCCTTCGCTCTGCACAGCTGAGGTCAGCCTCTCAGGCCGCTTGGTGCACATCACAAGCCTGCCCCATCTACCGCATTGAGAGTGGGTGCAGAGCGCGGCCCAGGATTGCACTAGCAGTGGGGAGGCAGGGCTGTGGGTTGGGAGTGAGGAGATCAGCGGCGCAGGAGTTTGCATGCCGGTGCGGCTGTCAGCCCTTCGCTGTGGCAGGCAGCGCCGTCACTCCCACCTGGTAATTAAAACCTTTGATGGACGACAGCTCGTGAATGCAATGTCCCCGCAGGCTTTCCCGACACGCTGCCTGTGCTGGAGGTGAGCTCCCCGGGTTTCAACTGAAATTCTCCAGCAGAGACCGGCGTGAGCTCGCTCCTGCTGCCTCCGTCGCCTCCCTCCCTGACGCCTGCTCCGTGGTCAGCCCCTGGCTGGGTGCGGAGTGCAGGCTGGAACCCTTGAGCTCAGTGGGTGCCGGGTTCTGTGGAGTAAGCCGAGGTAATTGCCTGAGTTGTGATTAGCTGGCAGAGGGGTGAGGAACGAGGTCTCCTGGAGAACCCAAGCAGGCAGACTCAGTCAGAGGAGAGCTGGACTGCAAACCCCAGCCAGGCTCCGCTGGGCAATCCTGGGGTCTCAAACGCTGTCCTGCCCCACCGGGGAAATGCAGATTCACCTCCCCAGGAAGACCAGCTGTGACTGAGGTCTGTGGCCATAAGGGAAGGGGGAAGATCGGTCACATGTGACTTGAGTTTGGAAGTGCTCAATGGGCCGGTGCTGCCGCAGCTCTGACCGAGGGTGAGCCTCACCCCGCTCGGCCCGCACGGCGCTGACAGGCTGCAGGACGGGGCCACTCCCACCACGCTGCTTTCACGGGGGCTGGTTTGAAGAAGCAGCTAAAAGGTAACAATAGGGAAACGCTCACACCCCTGCGCACAGGTGGCCCCCCCCCAGACACGTCCGTTTCCTCCTGACCGGCAGCAGGAGCAGGACGAGCGTTGCCGACGTGCGAAGAGACGGAGCTTCTTCCCATCATCACCCACAGCAGCAAGTGCTTCCCCCAGCGCCAGGCCCCAGCAGAGGAGACCACGCTGCACTCCTCCAGGCCTCCGCTCGCTGCACCGCCCAGCTCCTGACCAGGCCAGCCGGCCTCACCAGGAAGCCATCGCAACGCAAATCCCTGAGCAGCACGAATCAAAGCCAGCGCCAAGTGGAACCACTGCAAAGCTGTGCGCAGAGCCATTCGCCCACCAGCCGCCTCACTACGGGCCAAGCCCAGACAGATCCTCACTAAACACCAGAGCAGCGAGTGAGACACTCCTACCGCAGCTCCACATTGACCCTGAGATACAGACCGTCCTCTGTATACACCTCCCCAAAACACCCCCCACTTCCCTATGCCACCAGACGGGTCCGGGGTGTGTCTATGTGCCTCTCCCTGGCACACACAGCCTGAGCCACAAATGCCACGCCCAGGGTCGGTCTGCCCAGAGAGCAAACCCCAGGCACTTTTCAGAGACATCTGCCTGCACCTTCTTACGAGCCCACACACCCAGCCACAGACCAGTCCACACACCTGCCTCTACCCACCCCACACAGCATCCCCCCGCCGCAGGGCAAGGCACGTACCAATACGCCTCTTCTGGCCTGTGTCATGCAGGGGGCCAGACTAGCTGAGCACAGTGGTCCCTTCTGACCCCTCCCCAGCCACAGCCCCGAAACATGCCAGTGTACACACCTGCCCACGTCCTGAACGTACACGCCAACATCGACCCCTGCTTCTCCATATGCACTCAGAGTCATGGACTCACGCATGTGTGCGCACACACACAATACTTGCAGGTGCCTGGCTTTTCTCTCACATAAGGGCTCTGTTTCCAATGCCCTCCTTGGCCTAGAAATCTGCCAGCGCATCCGCCGGGAGCTGTGCCCTTTGCACGCCCATGGCCGAGCGGCACTGCAGGCTCGGGGGCTAGTCGCTACACGGGCAGTGGAAGAAGGGATTCTGCGGGAGAAGGAAGGAGGCGCTGAAGGAGTGACTTTATCAGTGCTTCACACCGGACCAGCCCCTCAGTCTGGGGATCTCCGAGGGCCTGGCTGGCGTGGGCACAGATCAGCATCCCCAAGTTACAGGTGGGGACACTGAGGCACAGAGCTATTAACACGCAACTTGCCAGAGTCTCCCGGTGAGTCAGGGGCAGAGCCAGGAATCCTGACTCATCGGCCCATCTCTATCCTATGGGTCTGTTGCAACGTAGGCTATACCTCAGCCCAGCGAGCAAGCGGCTTGAGGCCCGTGGTGAGCAGGGCGAGGGGATGCTGCCTTGTGCCTCTTTGCACTCTGCCGAAGGCGGCTCCTGGTGTGCTGGGAGCGAAGTGACCTGCCCGAGATGCTGCTCTCCGGCCCGTGTCACCGGGCATTTGGCTGGGTGAAATATCCCCAGGCTCCAGCAACAGCTGGCTGAGCTTAATTAAACCCCACAGTGCGCGGTTCCACCTGGCGAAGAATTAACAACAATAACAAACCAGCAAACATGGGCTGAGGAGGGGTTCACGTATGTGAGCCACCGCTATTAATAACCAGGCCGGGAGCGGGGAGGGGCCGACCCCTCGCTCCCCAGAGCAGATTGCATCGCTCCTGCTCCCCAGAGGTGTCCCACTGACCCAGGGCCGGCCAGCAGGGAGCTGAGCCATTTCCTGGCCTTCCAGGAGAAGCAGGTGGCGGTGCAGAGTCGTCTCAGCCCAGTCCCAGTGGGGTTTGACCAAATGACAAGATCCCCTCGACCCAGCACAGCAGGAGGGGCCCCGGGCTGCCCCGAGGGGAGTTGGCGGATCGCGGTATCTTGCCGAGCTGTGTGTGAGGAGCCCAGGGCTGGGATACAGGGGGGCTGCAGGCTGGGATTGAGGGGCCCTGGCAGAGGTCCTGGAGGAAGAGCCCCAGATGGGATATTGGGGAGGACGGAGGTCAGGACTGAGAGGCACTAAAGAAGCTGGGGGAGCCTCAGGTGGATTAGCAAAAGGGGGGCTGTGAGCTGGGGTTGAGGGGCATTGACAGAGCTGTGTGTGGGGAGCCCAGGGTTGGGATAGCAGGGGGCTGTGGGTCGGGATTGAGGGGTGTTGGCAGAGCTGTGGCATCGGATAGCAGGGGGCTGTGGGTCGGGACTGAGGGGTGTTGGCAGAGCTGTGTGTGGGAAGCCCAGGGTTGGGATAGTAGGGGGCTGTGGGTCGGGATTGAGGGGTGTTGGCAGAGCTGTGGCATGGGATAGCAGGGGGCTGTGGGTCGGGATTGAGAGGCGTTGGCAGAGCTGTGGCATGGGATAGCAGGGGGCTGTGGGTCGGGATTGAGAGGTGTTGGCAGAGCTGTGGCATGGGATAGCAGGGGGCTGTGGGTCGGGATTGAGAGGTGTTGGCGGAGCTGTGGCATGGGATAGCAGGGGGCTGCGGGTCGGGATTGAGGGGCGTTGGCGGAGCTGTGGCATGGGATAGCAGGGGGCTGCAGGTCGGGATTGAGGGGTGTTGGTGGAGCTGTGGCATGGGATAGCAGGGGGCTGTGGGTCGGGACTGAGGGGCGTTGGTGGAGCTGTGGCATGGGATAGCAGGGGGCTGCAGGTCGGGATTGAGGGGCGTTGGCGGAGCTGTGTGTGGGGAGCCCAGGGTTGGGACAGCAGGGGGCTGCAAGTCGGGATTGAGGGGCGTTGGCGGAGCAGGTGGAGGAGCATGTTTTGCTACTCCCTGTGCTACGTCTCATACAAACCCAACCCATCAGTTCCTCGCTTTGGTGAGCACAAACCAAATTCACTTTGAAATCAGAGGGCCCGAGCAGGGCAGCAGCCCCCCTGTGTCGCTGTGGGATTTGGAGAGGTACCAGGAGGGCGTGGCTGAGTCTAGACAGATTAGGGTGACCAGATGTCCCGATTTTATAGGGACAGTCCTGATTTTTGGATCTTTTTCTTATATAGGCTCCTATTACCCTCCCCCCCCCCCCGTCCCGATTTTTCACACTTGCTGTCTGGTCACCCTAAGACAGAGCCCTAGGGTGAGGCTGTGGGGTGGGCCCTGGCTGGCGCAGAGACAGACTGGGAAGGAGTTTGTGCCCTAGGGCCATGTGGGGTTATGGGTCGGGCATTAGGTGTCACCCCGGAGCAGTGGGAAGCACGGCTGACAGCCAGATCTCTCTCTCAGGTCTGCAAGGCCTGTTTGCCTCTAGGCATTTGTGACCCAGAGCGTGAGTCCTCACCTGGGGGTCACAACGAGGTGTCGGTGGGGCGTAACCCTCGATGAGGGAGGAGGTGCCGATGTGTCATGGAAAAGCCAGGGACCTGCTAGTGCATCAAGCTGAGAGACGTGGGTTCTATCCCTGCCTTCACCCCTGGCCTTTCCCCTCTCTAGGCCTTGGTGTCCCCAAACAAGGGTCGTGACTTGTGCTTTGAGATCTGTGATGGACAAGTGTCAGATGGGACCTGTATGGAAGAGGGAGGCATCCCTCATGTTGCTATTGTCTCATTGCTGTCTTGTGCACCATTGTCCGTCTGTGGTCTCCACCTGCCCCTTCTCTTTCCCTTGGTTCGCTCTTCGGAGACCGGGGCTGTCTTTTCACTCTGTGTCTGCACAGCGCCTCGCACAGTGCAGCCGAGGCCTTAGTGCAGCACAAAGAGATCCCAACTGCAGCCCAGAGGCAGACGGGGCAGGCTGGGCTGACGCGCATCTTCCCCTTTGAATGGTTTTATTGGAAAAATTCAACCCTCCCCAATAAGAAATAACCGAATCCTCCAGCCCAGCCAGGTGGTGCCAGCCCCCACGGCAGCAGCTAATCCCTGGCTAGGAACCTGCGAGGAGATGGTCCGGACAGGCCTCGGGGGCTCCATCTTCCCCCTGCACCTGGAATCGCTCCTCAGAACACAGGAGCAGGGAGGGGAACCGGATAGCTGGGAATGAGTTTCTCTCCTTGCAACAAAGAAAACAATTCCCATCATTCCTTTCCCTTCCAACACCCCCAGCCCACTCTCCATGTACACACCCACCCGCCCCGCCCCCTCACCAGGCTGTAAACTGATCACCCCCCCCACGCCCCAAAGGCAATAGAAGTGGAAGCCAAGCGCTGCTCTTGGTGATAATTATTGAAAAGTTCAGAGCAGAGATAGACAGAGCGAGGGGCGGGGGGAAGATATTAAAATGCATGTGCACAGCTTGGCTTTGCAGCAGATGTTGGCATAATTAGAGAGGAAAAAATTATGAAATTAATTTGTGGTTGAATGTAAATTTCAGCGATGGGGGAAAGCGCTGCTCCAATCACCTCGTGCGCACGGCGAGGAGCGCGCACACACACACGCCAGCTGCCAGGGAAGTGGTAATTGTCAGGAGGTATCCAGGGGGAGAGACTGGCATGAACAACAAGGAAATGGGATGTATAATTCATCATCTTAAAGGTACAGGCCTTGGTATTTTTGTGCTTCTCTTTCTTCCCTTGGTTTTGCCACTCCTGACTTAGTGCCGGGGGGCAGAAGGGGATCTGGGGGTCTCCAGGATGGGGTCAGAGATCCAAGCGGCTCCCAGGAGATGAAGTGCAGCAAGAATTGAATAAGGAGGTTGGCACCTCCCTGGCAGCTGTCCTGCCCGGCGCTGGGGTGCAGGGGAACATTGGGGAATGGCGTGCTCTGACTACCACAGGGAGGTGTCAGCTGCTGCTGGGAGCAGTCACTGTTGTGGGGAGCTCTTTAAATCAAGGAGCAGAGCTCAGCGGTGAGGTGCAGAACCGAGCTTCGTGGGCCATGGGCATCTGACTAGTGACCTGCTCCAAAGCCCACTGAAGTCAAGGGAAGTCTTTCCACTGGCTATGTGGGGATTTGATCAGGCCTTGAAGCTCCCAAAGACCTTTCCCAGCATGCAATGGGCTCAGTGTGAATCCTGAGAAGGACTCATGGGGTCTTGTGTCATTCTGCTCCGGCCCAGGCCAGTAATCTGGAGGGGACATCCCCGGAATGTCACCGATCCCATGGATGGACCAGTCGCTCTAGGCTGCTCTCCAGTTAGATGTTCCTGCACCCACTCCAGACCCTCTGGGGACCTCCTTCGCACAGCCCTGTTGTCTCCAGTCCAGCTCGTCCCCTCGCCGAGCTGTGGTTTCCATGGGGTTTCACCATCTAGGCAAGGGGTTTTCACTGTTGGCAAGAAATAAGGAAATCACAACAGCGCCACACTTGCCCTGCAATGCACCCGGGGGGGAAATTCCAGTGTTGCTCACAGCCAGAGCTCTCTGCCTGGGGGAGAGGGGGTCTGTAGGAAGCTGTGGGGTTTTCAAGAGCACACAGCATGGCCAGACTCAGCTGCCATGGGAACTGATGGCGATTTGGCCTCAATGGGAGCAGTTACGCCGAGTGCCTTTGGCATCCCCACCCCAAATCGCTTGCTGCTTGCCAGTGTGGAATTCAGGGCTGTCTCCCATTCAGCCAGGCAGGCTCTGGCCAGAGGGAAGCTGTCAGTCTCTCTCCCGCCTTCTGTCCTGGGCTGCAGCTGGAAGGTCGGTTACGGAGAATCCCCTCAACAATCCCAGTCTCCTCCTCGGTACTAGTATTATTATTCGGATGGCAGTAGCACCGGCAGGTTCCAATCGCAGAGTGCCAGGCGCTGTCCGCACATAGCCAGCGACTACCACAGGCCCGTTCCCTTCGGTGCTCTCCCGCAATGGAAACCCAGACCCCAGAGCACAGGCATCTTTGCAAGACTTCAGACAAGGAGTCGCTGTCCAAAGTGCCCTGGTGCTGAAATGAAGAGATTCAGGCGGTGTGCATGACACCTGGCAGATAACTCGGCTCCAGCGCTGTCGTGACTGTGCCAGAGCCCAGAGAGGAAGTAGATTGGGGCCTGATCAGTATATGGCTGGGAGACTTCCAAGGAAGAACCGAGGATGCTGCAGGATGTGGATTTGGTAATTCAGGGATTGGCGCTTTTCTCTCTAAACCAATGCCCGGTGTGGCGTTAGGAGGGCACTGTGCCACGTAAAGTGTTGTGTCTCAGATAAGCTGTAAAGCCAAGGGTCTTGACCACTGGCAGTCCCTACAGGTCTCCTAGCACCTTACACAAGAGCAGAATGAGCCGGGGGTGGGACTAGATACCTCCTGAGGTCTCTTCCAACCCTAATCTTCTATGATTCTGTGACTGGTTGGATGGTCAAATTCCAGCTAGCGTCATTCCATTGGGCCTGCTCCAGACTCCTTCCTGCATGCTTGGGCAGCATGGCTGTGCCCTGTTCAGAGTTAATTGTGATCACTTTTCAACCCAGAGCTGGCTGCATTTTGGGTTTGGCACATGATGGGATTGATATATAAGGAAACCTGTGCTATCAGTCACCAGCTAACCACAGTCAGTTGTTCTAATGACAAGTAAATTCTTAGTGGCAGCAAGAGCTCTTAATAATTGCATTGCCTTGTGCATCTTCCTGTCAGAAAAATAGCAGGCCCTTGGCCATTATTACCAGGTTTCATAGCATATCTATCTAATCTATCTATCTCTTTGGGGTCCTTCTAGGTGAGAGGTGCTCTGTTTTACTGTTGCTTGCTGTCAGTTCAGATTGGTAGAAACTGCCTGAGTAAGTGCACTGTCAGTGGCGGAATAATTTGAGGGGATTTTTCTATTTCTTTATTTATTCATAATAGTTTTTCCGACTGGAGGCGTTAATGTGACATACGCTGCTCTGCAGCACAATATGACAGAAGAGGTCGCAGCCTGGAAAAGCAGGACCGGAAAATACTCTTTGAACCACCGTCCTTGGCTGTCTGCATTTTCTAAGGACATGAGACCAGCCAGACTGGGTCAGACCAATGGTCCATCTAGCCCAGTATCCTGTCTTCTGATGGTGGCCAGTATTATGCTTATAAGAAGCACATGAGATCTTTTTCAGGGGAAAAGGCAATACATCGCGTTTATTGAAGATACCATAATTGGTGCTTCAGAGGGCATGAACAGAACAGGGCCATCGTCAAGTGATCCAGTCCCAACTTCTGGCAAACAGAGGCTAGGGGCACCATCCCTGCCCATCCTGGCTAGTAGCCATTGATGGACTCCGCACTGCGTCATTCTAGCTAAGGACGTAGCCAGCCCACGTGCATGCAGTGCGATTCCATTCCCCACCTGCTCTCGCTGGAGAGACCTTGAGTGACTCCCCATCCCCTGACTGTACAGATACCAGCCCCGCACCTCTCACTTGCAGAACAAGCGTTGGAGCACGTTGCTGGTTGAGCAGCTTTCTCCTCAGATGGGCTAGGGATTGAATTTGGACCGCAACACAGAGCGGGCTGAATTCAAACAACTAGCGCCCCAGGGGAATTCTCACCTGCTCAGCATCTCCCCTTCCCTTGTATCCATGTAAAAGGAAAAGCAGCGCACACTAACCAATGACTTCAGCGGAAGAAGCAGGCGGGGCTGACTTTGTGACCAGGGCGTGGGCGGTGCTTTACAAGCCAGGACTCGTGGTCTCTGCCTCAAGGATTTTATAGTCCCTGGATGGATCGTGGCCTGGTCCCCAGACAGATTCTGGGCAGGAGGGGATGAGGAGGCGACTGCGTTCTCATTGGGCACATCACGCTTGTTGCACGTGCTTGTGTTCTGGAGTGATTGGCCGTGGAGGGGGTTCAGCACTGGAGAGCTAGTTGGAAGAAGTGGGGGAGGAGGTCGTGTGGTGAACAGGATCGAGAGGACGGAGCAGAATGGCAGAAAGGGATGGGGGGACTTACAGAGCTTCATGTTCTTCTCCCAGCCTGTGTCTGTGAGCTCTTGGAGGCAGGGCCTGCTCCTCACTAGGTGTGTGTACAGCACCTACCATGGTGGGGCCCCGTGCTCAGATCAGCCCCGCGAGGCGCTACTGCAAGAGAAATAAGAAGAATGTCATAAACGGTGGCTCTTCATTTCTCCCCCAAGGCCCCCATTCAGCCAGGTACTTCAGCAGGGCCCTGGAGCCGTGCACGGCCTCACTGACGTCAGCGAAATGACGTCACATGCTGGACGTTAGGCATGTGGTTCGTGCCTGGCTGAGTCAGGGCCCAAGCACTCTACGTTCGCTGGGTTCCACGCGCTCCAGCAGGACAGTCATGGCTCTAGGTTCTAGAACCGACCGAGAACCAATCACCAATCGGGGCTGGACTACCAAAGAGCCAGTAAAATCCTTTAAAACAACCGGAGAGGGACCGTCTGCCCTGATGCCAGGAAACCAGCTCCGTCTGGAAGGAAGGAGAGGCCTTGGGGTTAGAGCGGATTTGGGGGCTGCACGTCCACTCTGTTCCCCGCTGGGCTCGGATTGCTTCATGCCGACAAGGAGTTATTTTTTCCTGACTCTTTGGGTGAAGGATTTCTTGTCATCCCCATTATGCTGACAAGCGGTTTTGTTTCTAGAAGAAGAAATGAAGAGCCAGGGGAGGCCTCGGCGTCACCTGCATCCAATAGATTGGACGTGATTCTCTTGTCCGTATTGACTGGAATTTTAGGGGTATTTTGATAGCTGAGGCAAAGGCTGGGACCTTGCTAACTATCGTTTCCTTTTAATTCTTTCCCTTCACTCCTCCTCTCTTTATTTTTATTCCTGGGAGATGGAAAGGAATTAATAACTGCTACCTTCTGTACGCTTTGCATTCACCTGCGGGCTCTGGGGAGTGTTTAGCACACGTTCCCGTTAATGCACGTATTGATCGGCTGTATCAGCTGTTTACGTTTGCTCTTTGCTGGTGAGACACCATTCCTTGGGTTGTCATTTCTGCGCCAAACTTTCGAATGAAAGGCCCAGTTATTGGAAGAGATCAGCACGCCTACCTGGGACAAGCTCAGCGTGTCGGGGGCATGTTGGTGCAGGGCTCTTCTGAACATTGAACCTTCGGTGTCACAATGGGAGCTGCTGGGAGCGGAGCGCCTTTTGGGCACTGAGCCCCAGGGAATCCGACGCCTGGGCGCTGAGCCCCACCGGATCCGGCCCTGAAGTGGGGTGCTGAGCCCTGCGGGATCCGGCCCCGGCGCTGGGTGCTGAGCCCCACAGGATCCGGCCCCGGCGCTGGGTGCTGAGCCCCACAGGATCCGGCCCCGGCGCTGGGTGCTGAGCCCCACCGGATCCGGCCCTGAAGTGGGGCGCTGAGCCCTGCGGGATCCGGCCCCGGTGCTGGGCGCTGAGCCCCACCGGATCCGGCCCTGAATTGGGGTGCTGAGCCCTGCGGGATCCGGCCCCGGTGCTGGGTGCTGAGCCCCACAGGATCCGGCCCCGGCGCTGGGTGCTGAGCCCCACAGGATCCGGCCCCGGCGCTGGGTGCTGAGCCCCACCGGATCCGGCCCTGAAGTGGGGCGCTGAGCCCTGCAGGATCCGGCCCCGGTGCTGGGCGCTGAGCCCCACCGGATCCAGCCCTGAAGTGGGTCGCTGAGCCCTGCGGGATCCAGCCCTGGCGCTGGGTGTTGAGCCCTGCGGGATCTGGTCTCAACACTGGGTGCTGAGCCCCGCAGGATCCGGCCCCGGCACTGGGTGCTGAGCCCCGCAGGATCCGGCCCTGAAGTGGGGCGCTGAGCCCCGCAGGATCCAGCCCCGGCACTGGGTGCTGAGCCCCGCAGGATCCAGCCCCGGCGCTGGGTGCTGAGCCCCGCAGGATCCAGCCCCGGCGCTGGGTGCTGAGCCCCGCGGGATCCGGCCCCGGCGCTGGGTGCTGAGCCCCGCAGGATCCGGCCCCGGCGCTGGGTGCTGAGTCCCGCGGGATCCGGCCCCGGTGCTGGGTGCTGAGCCCCGCAGGATCCGGCCCTGGTGCTGGGTGCTGAGCCCCGCAGGATCCGGCCCTGGCGCTGGGTGCTGAGCTCCGCGGGATCCAATCTCAACACTGGGAGCTGAGCCCAGGGGAGTCTGATCGCGGCGCTGGGCGCTGAGGCCTGTGGATTCTGGACCTGAGCTCTTTGGAAAATCTGGGCCAACATAACAGCTCAAAACAAAAAGAGGGAAAGTGGATTTGAAATTCCCAACCCAAAGGCCCCAGCCAAGCTCCCCCGCCCACTGCGAGGACGTAACCTGTGCTGGAACGCTGCCTCTGGGAGATCCGGCGCACCGTTAGCCCGCTGTCCGTGCCTCGTACTCCGGCGCCACTCCAGCTCGGTCTGCATTCGCTCCGTTTGCTGGCAGCAAAGCCAAGAAACCAAAATGGCAGTTTGAGCCGAGCTGACGTCCCTCAATCCCTGGGAAGCTCCTAGAGCCACGTATAAACGTTCCATGTGCCAATACCTGGAGGATGACGGGGTGATCGCCAGCAGCCAGCGTGGATTTACTAAGACCAAATCCTGCCAAACCAGCTTGATTTCCAACTGGTTTGGTGGATGGGGGAATGTGGTGGACATCATATACCTGGACTTCAGCCAGGCTTTTGACACAGTCCCACGTGACATTCTGATAGGTAAGCTGGAGAAATACAGGCTCAGTTGAACTACCATTAAGTGGATACAGAACTGGTTAAACAACCGCAAACAAAGAGTAACTATTAGTGGAATGATGTCAGAGTGGAGGCAGGTCTGAAGTGGGATTCCACAGGGATCTGTTCTGGGTCTGGTGTTTAACATCTTTAGTAATGACCTGGATGTAGGAATACAGAGCGCACTGATCAAGTTTGCATATGACACAAAGCTAGGGGGGCTGCCAACACTTTGGAGGATGGAGCTAAAATTCAGAGGGATCTTGGAGAACTGGGCTGTAGACAACAAAATGAAATTCAACAAAGACAAATGTGAGGTGCTGCACGTAGGGAAGAAAAACCAAATGCACAAATACAGAAAGGGGGAAACTGGGCTGGTAGCAGCACTGCTGAGAAGGATCTGGGAGTTGTGGTGGATCCCAACCTCAACATGAGTTAACATTGTGATGCTGTTGCAAAAAAAGCAAGTGCAATTTTGGGTTGCAGGAACAGAGGCAGAGCATGCAAGTCACGGGAGGTGATAGTACCGCTCTGCTCGGCGCTGGTTACGCCTCAGCTGGAGAACAGTGTCCAATGTTGGTCATCGCTGTACAGAAGGGATATAGAGAAACTGGAAAGAACCCAGAGGCGAGCAACAAAGAGGATCACAGAGATGGAACACAAGCCATATGAGCAAAGGCTGAAGGAACTGGGTATGTTTAGTTTGGAAAAGAGGAGATTAAGGGGGGATACGATAGTGGTCTTCAAATACTTGAAAGTCTCCCATAAAAAAGCTGGAGAAAAGTTGTTCTCTCTTGCCACAGAGGCAGGACAAAAGGCCCTGGGTTCAAACTCCAGCAGAGCAGATTTAGATTAAATCTCAGGAAGAACTTCCTCACTGTCAGAACAGTCGGTCAATGGAAGGTCATGGAAGCGCCTTTGCTGGAGGTTTTCCAAAGGAGGCTGGAGCCATCTGCCTTGGATGGTTTAGACACAACAAATCCTGCATCCTGGCAGGGGGGTTAGACCAGATGACCCTAGGGGTCCCTTCTAACCTATGGCTCCATGATTCTATGACTTCGGAGCTGAGTTGGGCTGGGCGACTGATGATTTCAGAGCTGAGCTGGGCCGGGCAGAAAACAACAGTTCTGTTTGAGAATTGGTTTTCGTTCCCATGTGGAATGGCATGGAGCCCTTTCCAAATACTTTGTGAAGAAACTCAAGAGCCAGGGCTTGTCTACACTTAAAACACTGCAGCTGCGTGGCTGCAGCACTTCAGTGAAGATGCTACCTATGCTCCTAGACTCATAGACTTGAAGGCCAGCAGGGAATATCTTGATCATCTAGTCTGATCTACTGCACATCGCAGGCCACAGGACCTCACCCACCCTCTCCTGTAATTGACCCCTGACCTCTGGCTGAGTCACTGAAGTCCTCAAAGCTCGATCTAAAGACTTCAAGTCACAGAGAATTCACCATTTACACTGGTTTAAATCAGTCGGTGACCTGTGCCCCATGCTGCAGAGGAAGGCAAAGAAACCCCAGGGGAATCCTCTGCCAATCTGACCCAGGGGAAAATTTGTTCCTGACCACAAATAGGCTGATTAGTTAGACCCTGAGCATGTGGGCAAGGCCCACCAGGCAGATACCAGGGCTTCTCCCATTGGCGTCGGTATTCCGCCTCCCCGAGAGGTGGTAGCTAGGTTGACGGGAGAATTCTCCCATTGCTCTTGCACTGTCTACGCTGGGGGTTAAGCGGTGGGGTTATACCAAACTAATTTCCTAGTGTAGACCAGGTCTGAGACCCACCCCTGAATAATCCAGTGAGTAGAGCTCTCCCCTGCCATATGGGAGACAAGGTTCCAGTCCCTGGTCTGACTGGCACCAGCGAGTCAGTCTCTCCTGCTGGAGCTGTTCCTGTCTAAATAAGTCCGAAGTCTAATATGCATCCGAAGAAGTGGGCTGTAGTCCACGAAAGCTTATGCTCTAATAAATTTGTTAGTCTCTAAGGTGCCACAAGTACTCCTGTTCTTCTTTTTGCGGATACAGACTAACATGGCCGCTACTCTGAAACCTCTAAATAAGTCGATATTCCATGAGCCACAGGGAGAGACCGGCTCTGTAGGCCCTGCTGGCCACTCACCCATTGGCGGTGCTGGGGTGGGCTTCCTCTCTGGCATTGATCTGAAATTCCCTCCTGCACCTGAGAAACCTTCCCGACAAGCCCTGTGTGACCCAGCACGTTTTCAGCTAATGTTCTGCTTTCACGGCAGTGGCATTTTTCTACAGAGAACGTCTAACTGAAAATGCTTCAGCTGGCTCCAGAGCTGAGGCAGGGAGCAGGAAAGCACCGTGCTCAGGGCCCGTATACAGCGAGGTCTGGCCCCTGTGCCTTCCCGCGAGGTGGGATTACGCACTGATGCCAAACCTGCGGCAGGAGGGAGCGTTCAAGACGTTCCTCGCCGAGCCACCTTGCCAAGTGCCTCTCGTTCCAGACCTGGCTGTGCGATCCAGGAGTAATTATCACGTCCTAATTAACAAGCGGAATGCACAGAGATACAGTCTTATTACTTGATGGATCAACTTCGTCAATATTTAAAGGCACTGTGGTTTGTGTAATTGAAACCTTTCTCCCTGGCCCTGGGGCTGGTGGCACCCTGGCTGTCAACTCCTCGCCGTTAACAGCCACGTGGTGAGCGCTGCTGGGCTGCCGATTGCAGAGCAAAACCCCTGCACCCAGGCACTAGCTCTGCCGTTCCTGCCCGCCCCGCCCCGCCCCTCTGAGCCGCCAAGGTTCAGCAGGTTTCTAGGGATCACGGCGGTAGCTTGCTTGGGGGAGTTTGCACCCTGTTTTTCTGCTGCTCCAGGTGGTGGCGGTCCCGTGGAGGAGCTGCAAGAGCACGTGGGGCAGGGAGCAGCGAAGGGCATGTGGAGTGGGTGGCCACTGGCCTTGCAATGTTTGTAGCTGAGCACAAGGCAGGGACTGAGGATTGAGTGTCTGACTTCCGGCTCCCGAGTTAGAAGATGTTGGTCTGTGCACAGACTTGCCCGGCCGGTGACTCCAAAGCGTATCATCTTCTGGGGTAGCTGGGTTAATAATTGACGTGGATGATTCCAGCCCAACTCTGGAATGGCCTTGGGATTCTCGAAGGGGACGAGCATCTGGCTCTAGTGCATGGGTGAGGCGCCAGGGAGACGGCTCTGGCTCTGGCACCATCCCAGGGCCCTCAGCACAACCTCAGCGATCGCGTTCGAGACTTTCTCTTTCAGCCCTCCGGGCTGGGCCGTGGCTTCATCTGCTGCCGTGCCGGCAGGCCTGGCTCTGTGACATGGCACAAACGAAACCGAAAGAACAGCAGCAACACACACCCGTCGGTTCGAAATCCAGGTGGCAGAGGTTTCCAGTAATTTCCTGGATGAACTGTGCAAAAGCAAATCTGCTGAGACAGTGTCGCCATCCTCGAGCCGACCTGGGACTAAGAGATCTCGCCGAGGCATCAAACCGATCGCTCAGCATGCCATGTACCTGAGTCCAGCCGCGCCGGATCAGCCGCAGGGCCTCGGCCCCTCGACAGCCCCTGTTTAAATATGGGTCACAGTTAACACCAGCGTCACGGCCGCGGTGTATCTGGACAGCCTCTGATCCTCCCCCCGTGGCTGCAGACTGGCTCCCCTGCGCCTCTCCACAGGACAGGATTACCCAGCTGCTATCAGAGCCGGCGCAGGGGCTGTCTCCTTGGAAGGGTTCCCTTCCAGGGGATTATGGCTAATGCATCTGGAACACCACTCGCTCATCCAGGTTTGTGATTTATCTGAAAATCAAATTCCAGTAATCTCGCCTGCCATCTGGCCCTGCGTCGCCAGCCGTCAGGCACGCTGCCGCCATCACAGACCCAGCGCCCACGGACGGGGAGGACAGACATCAGCCACGCGGCAGCAAGGTGTGGGCCCGTTCCACAGCATCCCAACCCTGCCCCAGTGCCCCTCCCCCCAAAGCTACCACAGGAGGTGTTGCTTCCCTGCACACCTGGGGCAGGGGGTGGAGCTTTCTGTCTCCCCGTCTCTTCCCATGACAGCCCACCCTGGGGTGGAGGCAGGAGAACTGACTGGCTAATGACATCCTCTCCCCACCTGTTAGGCCATGAATGGGACGGCTGTGGAGCGTGACGTGGTACCATCAGGGATGCCTGCCTGTGCAGAAAAGGCAGGAGGGCTAGGAAGCGTCCCGAGGAGAGGCTGAGGGGAAGTCGGAAGCTGTCGGTCCAGGGAAGGGCTGAGGGAGAAGCAGGGAGATTCCAAAGGCAAAGCCTTCATTTCAGTAAGAGCCACCAGCCGCCACTGACCTCGAAGACTGCGCCTCGTTTCAGTAAACCCATCAAAGGCCGAAGGCAAGAGTTCCCGGACAGCTCTGTAGGTTTAGAAATACTCGAGAGAGGGGGGTTGGTTCGGGTTCTAATCCCTGCTCTGTGGGACCTTGGGCAAGTGACTTAGTCGCTCTGTGCCTCAGTTTCCCATCCATACAAGGGGGATCTTAGCACTGCCCTGCCACACAGCGGGTGTAAGAATCCATTACGGACCGTGCAGCGCCCAGATACTCTGGTAATGGGGCTCTTTCGACAGGTGGGGTCTGTTTCTCAGCAGTTCCCTCTTTCCATTGCTCTCAGGATTGAGGATTTCCGCAGCAGCAGGTCCGTGCAGACCACGAAGGCGCTGGAGCCATGGTGTCCGGCTTGCCTGCATGTTTGGGGAGAGGGTGGAGATTTGGGGTCTGCCGCGGCACCTAGTGCTGTGGAGAGGCCCCCTCTCAAATAGGAAGAAAAATAGAAAAGCAAACGGCAGGGAAAAGACAAGGGAGGTGATCAAGCTTTGTTGTGACATGCCCTGGGCATCTGATGCCCACTGGCTGTGCAGGAGAGGCTGGTGTTCCCTGCCTGTCTGGGACAGGCCGCTGGTGTCTTGCCATGGGAGGACCCTAGTCAGACATCCCAGAGGCTAATTCAGATGGACTGACCCATTGGAAGTGGGTCTCAATAGGGTTGTTCCTTGTGTCACTGCTCTCTCAGAAGCACCTAGTGGGCCGCTGGTGCGTTAGTGACAGCTCCCTCTCATCCCCACCTGACTCCCCCTTCCTTCCCAGCCTTGCTCCTTGCCCAGGGTGTGGTACGTTCTGGGGGTGCCCACAGGGATGGTTCTGGAAGTCCAGGATACTCATTCCTTCATGTGGTGTATCTGTTCATGCAGTGTGCTCCTCCCACCCGTCCTCTGGCTCTACTGAGCAACATCAGGTTCCCCTGCGGAACTCTCTGCTACAGCATATTAAGGGAGGTGAGTAGGTGGGGTAGATTCAAAATAGGCATAAGAATAGCAATTGCAGTGCCACCAACAGGGAGGAACATTCTGAGTGTTCTCAATCTTTATGTTTCATGGCATAAGGGGTCAGGAAGAGTATTTCTCTCCATGCACAATTAGATGCACTAGGGCCTGGGGATTTCCCTGATGCATTCAGCATTGGTCATAGCAGGGCTGCCTAGAGGATTCAGGGGATCTAGGGCAAAGCAATTTCGGGGGCCCCTTCCATAAAAAAAAAAGTTGCAAAACTATAGAATATTATATTCTTTTGGGGCCCCTGTGGGGCCCAGGGCCTGGGGCAAATTGCCCCACTTGCCCCCTCTTCTGGGCGGCCCTGAGTCATAGTCAGAGGCGGGGCAACAGAGTAGCAGAACGACTGACCAATTACTCCATAGTCTCATGTATTAGAGGAAAGGGTGGGGCTTTGCGAGCGAGAAGAAGGGGGCAGGTAGCAGTGTCTGCCCTGGCCCTCTTGTTCCAGTCTGTGTGTCCCAGTGCCCTGGGCCTTGCCTCACCCTTCCTACTGCAGTTTGCTGTCTCCCCCCTCCCCTGCCCCGGTTTGTCCTTTGTTCCGTGGTAGCTGGGCTTGTAAGTCTCTCTAATGTTCATGTAAATGGCGGAGACTGATGCTGTAGGTGCGGAGTTGGCAGTAGGCCCAGGAGACCCAGGGAGAGAGGTGGCTGGGGTGTCCTCCGACTGGGAGAAATACCACACTAGTGAGGGTGGAAAGGCAGCTGGCCTGCGGGTTGACAGGGAGCTCCCTTTCCTCTTGCACTGGGCGAGGCCGAATGCTGGGCCCTGGGTGTCACGCAGGCCCAGGTACAGAGTGAGCGGCCTGCACACGCTCAGGGCCCCAGGCCCCTTGCCCGGCTCGGCAGGGGATGGAGACTCTGCCCTCCCTGAGTTCCTGGGCTTTTTATTCCATTTGTTTCCTTTCCTTTACACGGCGGGGGCGGGGGTGGGGGCGGGGGGGTATTTTTCCCCCAGCAACATCCCCCCCCTCCAGTTCCCAGCTCATTAAGGCTCGCCCATTATTCTGACATTTGTGCGCGTCACGTACCGGGAAGAAGTAATTTACTTAGAAGAAATTAAAAGTTCATTTTAATTGAGCGCACACTGCAGTATGCAAATGAGGAGCGCATTATGTACACTGATGCAGAGACAAAGGCTGTAATCAGCTGTTAACCCTCGGCGGGCTGGGCCCCTCCACGCAGTGCAGCAAGGAGCTCAGGCCTGCTCCTACGAGAGGTTCCTGGGTTCTCTGGCGGCCGCTGTTTGGTCTGTCAGGCGTCAGTGGTGCTGGCCACGGCTGGGGCCGCGGAAGGCGTTGCAATGAACAGGCGAGACAGCCACGCGGGCTCCTCGTTTGCCCAACACTTTCATTTTTACTTCTGTGCAACAGGACTTATTTTCAGCTCCCTGCTACTGCAGTCTGGCCACCCGGTCTGTCCTGGCAAATCACAAGTGCCTAGACGGAGTTTCAGCAGTGCAAATGAGACCAAAGGGGATGTCCCTGGAGCATGCACTGTGCATTATATTACACCTCTAGGGCTTCCTCTGTTCACATACATCTGCCTGCCTACTTAGCAAGGTAGGAATAAAGGGTCAGTTTTCAGAATGGAGAGAGGTAAACAGTGGTGTCCCCCAGGGGTCTGTACTGGGCCCAATCCTAGTCAACATATTCATAAATGATCTGGAAAAAGGGGTAAACAGAGAGGTGGCAAAATTTGCAGATGATACAAAACTACTCAAGATAGTTAAGTCCAAAGCAGACAGTAAAGATCTACAAAAGGATCTCTCAAAACTGGGTGACTGGGCAACAAAATGGCAGAATTCAGTATTGATAAATGCAAAGTACTGCACATTGGAAAACATAATCCCAACTATACATATAAAATGATGGGGTCTAAATTAGCTGTTACCACTCAAGAAAGAGATTTTGGAGTCATTGTGGATAGTTCTCTGAAAACATCCACTCAATGTGCAGTGGCAGTCAAAAAATCAAACAGACTGTTGGGAATCATTAAGAAAGGGATAGATAATAAGACCGAAAATACCATATTGCCTCTATATCAATCTGTGGTATTCCCACTTCTTGAATACTGTGTGCAGATGTGGTCACCCAATCTCAGAAAAGATATATTGGATTGGGAAAGGTTCAGAAAAGGACAACAAAAATGATTAGGGGTATGGAACAGCTGCCATATGAGGGGAGATTAATAAAACTGGGACTTTTCAACTTGGAAAAGAAATGACTAAGTGGGGATATGATAGAGGTCTATAAAATCATGAATGGTGTGGAGAAAGGAAGTGTTATTTACTCCTTCTCATAACACAAGAACTAGGGGCCACCAAATGAAATTAATAGGCAGCAGGTTTAAAACAAACAAAAGGAAGTATTTCTTCACACAGCGCACAGTCAACCTGTGGAACTCTTTGCCAGAGGATGTTGTGAAGGCCAAGACTATAACAGGGTTCAAAAAAGAACTAGATGAATTCATGGAGGATAGGTCCATCAATGGCTATTAGCCAGGATGGTGTCCCTAGCCTCTGTTTGCCAGAAGCTGGGAATGGGCGACAGGGGATGGATCACTTGATGATCCCCTGTTCTGTTCATTCCCTCTGGGGCACCTGGCATTGGTCACTGTCAGAAGACAGGATACTGGGCTAGATGGACCTTTGGTCTGACCCAGTCTGGCCGTTCTTATGCATTCCTGCAGGGGTGCGTGCAAACCTCACTTGGGCATCCCCACAGCTATGGCAATGGGGCTGCGCTGGGGTCAGTGAGAGTAGGATGGGGCCCGGTACTTCACGTCGATGGAGCAAGAGGTCACATCTGTTTTATAATATTACAATATTAGAAATATGTCCAGTTCCGTAGAATCTAACAGGATGCTCGTGTTACAATGGCTTTTGAATGGAATGACAGTGGAGCAGTTTCAGTGAGTTTTTAATAACTTCCTGTGTTTTGAAATCACATACACTTAACTGTGTAATTGTATCAAATGTACAGCTAATGTCCAAACCAGCGGTTCTCAACCTATTTACCACTGTGGGCCGCATATGCAGCTCTGCATGTGTTATGTGGGCCGCAGCCGCACAATAGATATACTATCTGTATGGCCCTGAGGATGTCACATGGGTCGCAGCTGTGTGCTGATTGGGCCACGGGATGAGACCCACTGGTCCAAACCATCTCTCGCCTCCCTTCGCTATGGGAGGACAAGCCCAGCGTGCAGCAGGAGAGAGATCGCCTCTATTGCGGCTCAGGGAGAATTAGCTGCTCCTCACAGGCTGGTAGTGCTGGGGGCTGGACCAGACGGAGCATAGAGAGGTGCCGGGGATGAAAGCATGTCAGAAAACGCCTGTGACAGTATGTCCGCAAAGTTACCTAGCATGACATCATGGCCAGCTCCACCATAGTCTGTGATGTCATAAAACAGAGGAGAATGACGTTTCTCATAGTAGTTTTCACACTTGTGAGTCCTGGTACTAAGTGACTCTATGTGCCACTGAGCTGGAAACCAGTGACTGTGTAGACACAATATCCGCTGTACCCAAAGCTTCCCCACCACCATTTGCCCCCGTCCTTCGCCCTGCTGTCCTTCTGGGGCTGAGTTCTCCTCCCAGCCCAGCGCTCAGCAGTCCAAACAATAGCTTGTGTGCTTCCCCTCTGCTCTCTCCAGACAGCATCGGGCTGCAGCCCAGGCCGCTCACAGGCCCAGCACAACCGTGCGATATACCGTCGTATGGGACCAGCAGTGATTCTGATGTCTGTGCCCCCGTTGCCCCAACAGCATCTCCTCTCGCCCCCCAGCACTGGAGAGCCCTCCCAGGCTCCCAGCCGCTTGCTTTGCTCAAGACGAGTGGTTTGTGGGTTACCGGTTGGGATTTTTTTTAACTACCTGTCAGACCTGGATTTTTTAATGATAGTGAAAATGAAACCGGTGCACAGATGTGAAGTGACAGCCAGCTGCAGGAGACAGACAAATTACCCCCCAACCCGTTCAAGACACCTACAGATTCCAAACAAACCGAGTCATCTTGGCTCACTCCGATGAGCAGGAGCCAGTGGGGGGCTTTGCAGCAAGCGGATCCGCTTCCTCCCCCAGTGCTGCCGAGATGCTGCTCCCTCAAACCAGCCACACGCTGCGCCGGCAGCTCTGCCTCCAGCGCCGCTGGCAAGAGCCTCTCCGAGGCGTTTGGCCCCCTGCCTACGAGGAAAACACCCACCTCCCGTCCGCCTGCAGGCGGCTCTGGCCAAGCCCCAGGGTGCCCTGCCCCCCAGTCCATCTGACTGCACCTCCCCGGCAGAGAGGCCTCCCCCAATGGCCTGGGATGGGAGAGAAGGAGTGTGACGAACTGGGACTGTTCTTACTGTGGTCTGTGAATGCTGACAGGGGAGTGTGGGTAGGATGGTCTGCATTGGGGGATGGGAGACTGGCCGAGGGAGAATACCTGAGCATGTAACATGAGAACCCAGGAAGGGGTTAGAGGCCAGGTGACACCTTGGCCCGGGAAACTGAACAAAAGCTAGAGAGAGAGTTCAGAGCTGGCTGGTGACCTGACTGGGAGGCAGACGGGGCTCTGACCTCCCAATGGGGATGTGGTGCCCCTGGGACCCCAAGATGGACCTAACTGAGGGGGTCCTGTTGTCTGTGCCTGCAAGACCTGTCTTGGACTGTGTTCCTGTCGTCTAAATAAACCTTCTGCTTTACTGGCTGGCTGAGAGTCATGGTGAATCGCAGGAAGCCGGGGGTGCAGGGCCTTGTGTCCCCCCACACTCCATGACAAGGAGAACTGAGGTTTCTCATCTGAATCTGCTGGGGATGAGCCCAGGGTCTGGAGCCGACCTGCACCAAGATGTGGAGCTGTTCAGGATCAGGCCTTGAGCGAGAGTGAGGGGAGACTGGAGAGCCGCTGGGAGGACTTCATCTTGCAGCCCCTCCTTCAACAGACCTTCCAGCCCATCCTATTAGCCCTCCAGGAGCACTGAGCGCTCTGGCCTGCCCCCTCGCCAGCACAGCCCTGGAGCTACTTGGCAATGCACCCTGACTCCTGCAGGTCAGGGGCACGCACCCCCCCGGCTTCCCCTCACCCCGCACCAGCGCCCTTCCACCTGCACGCCCGGGACTCCCTGCCACTCGCTCGGGAGAGCAGCAGCCCTGAACACGGAACGGAGAGAGCCTGTCCTCTCGTACCGGGGGAGTACGGGCAGGGAATTTCTCCCCCATCCTTCTTGTGCGGCTCAGTTACGTTCACAGCAGCCTTTCTGCCTTTTAAATGTGCTAAATGGAAACAAATGTAAATGTGGAGACACTTGGAACCTGTTAAAACAACATCCACCCTGACATCGTCAGGGTCTGTCCCCACTCCTCTAGGGGAAACTGTAAGGAGAAGGGGCAGAGAGGGGGGCCTAGGGGCTTGGCACAGGGTACAGAGCCTTTCCTCACTGGACTGCCAGTTTGGACCCCGTCCATGCTGGTGGTTCTGGGGTGGGGGTGGGAGCGTCCTCTCCTTCACTGCTGTTCTCCAGCTCCCGAGGAGACCCCTGCCAAGCAGCCAGAGCAGGGTCGGTGGATCTGAACATCAGAACAGTCACAGTGGGTCAGAGCAATGGTCCACCCAGCCCGGTGTCCTGTCTTCCAACAGCGGCCGGCGCCAGACGCTTCAGAGGGAATGACCAGAACAGGGCAATTATTGAGTGATCCATCCTCTGTCGTCCAGTCCCGGCTTCTGGCAGGTAGCGTTTTAGGGACACCCAGAGCATGGGGTTGCGTCCCTGACCGCCTTGGCCAATAGCCATCGATGGATCTGTCCTCCATGCACTCAGCTAGTTCTTTTTTGAACCCAGTTATACTTTTGGCCTTCACAACACAATCTGGCCCCCTATTTGCACAGTAGCTGGCACTGCCGGAGGAGCCCATTTCTCACCCACCATCTCCTTTTTACTGCATCTTTGTCCTTCATATTTCCCTGGCATTCTCTGGAGGAAGCCAGGAACTGGGCCCCTTCTAATGAACCTGGGAAGAGAATAGCACAGGAGCTGCAGAGAGACCCGGGGGCTGGGGCGGGGGGGGGGGGTGGCGGTGGGCCCTCCCCCGCCCTTCAGAGATCTTCCTTTTTGTGAGCTAGGGCTCTCCCAGCCTGGCACTCCCGGCTCCAGGCCTGACTGTGCCACCGTGATGGGACTAGCGAGAGGCTTTGGCAGTCCAGGCTGGGAACGAAGAGGATTGCACAGCACTTCTCCCACCTGGCCTGGCTCTAGCCAGAGCTATCAGCGTCCCACTTTCAGGAGAACTAAAATTCACTCGTTTTCTCTGCTGCTCCCCTTAACTCCCGCTCTCCGGTCCCAGGCCACGTGCTGCACACCGCACTTCATTCACTTTGGGGTCATTCCGTCGGGAGGCGCTCATTGATCACAGTGATGAGCGTGGGATGAATGGAGGGATGGTTAGATAGATAGATCTGCATCTTCATCTCCTGGCCTCCTCTCGGTATTGGATACCAGTAGGTAGCAGGATCCCTGGGAGTTGGAGGTTAGCTTAAGAAGCAGGAGATTTTATATTCCTTCCCAACCTCTTTTGGTTGACGTACGTACGATGATAACTCTGGAGGGTCAGGACCGGCTCCAACTTTTTTGCTGCCCCAAGCGGTGAAGAAAAACAACAACACCGGCTTGAGCTGCCGCCGAAGTGCCGCCGAAGAGGAAGAGAGGGTAGTGAGGGACCCGCCGCCGAATTGCCGCCAAAGACCCGGACGTGCCGCCCCAATAACGGACGGAGTGCCGCCCCTTTCTATTGGCCGCCCCAGGCACCTGCTTCCTTCGCTAGTGCCGGCCCTGTGGAGAGTCTTGTTATCTGTATAAATGTCCAGTCCCTCTAATACTTGTGAAGTTCTTGGCTTCACCGACATCCAGTGGCAGTGAGTTCCACAAGCTAATTAAACATGGGGCGAAAAGACTTTTGTTTTGCTCAGTTTGGACTTTCCACCCTTCGTGCTGATCATCTGTCCTTGTGCCAGGAAACGAGCAGAACCCCTGTGCTCAGCCCAGGAATCTCCAGTGCAGCTAGACTCTGGTCCCCTGGAGCTGCAGCCTTTCCTACAAATGCCCCTCTGTTGGGACTGGCCAGGAGGCAGCTCAGGCCTTCGGTTCCTGCACCCTATTCCCCCCCTCCCCCAAATACAGCTGGGCCTGAGCCCCTGGTAGGGACCGACTCTGCTGCCCTCTGTGCCTCCCCAAGTCACACCAGTTTGCTCGCAGTGTGTCACGTAGCTGACACCACCTTGGCCAGGCCTTGGTAATGAAGGAGTCACCGCGTGCCGGGTGATTGCAGATACCATGTTGGGCTGCAGGGTAGATTTAATTGATACCATGTAACCTTTGCATCCTGTCCCTCGTGCCGTTCGGAGCGCCTCGCCCGCTGCTCCAGATGGCACCTGCGAAAGAGTTAAGTCCGCTGTGATCAACAGCAAGAAGCAAGTGGTAAACAATTTTCCTCTCCCTCTGCTAAATTAATATGCAAATTCCAACCCTCTCCCCCCCCCACTCTCTCTTCCCCTGCTTCGAAATTAGCGAGGTAGAATGCTTGGACTAATTATGCATTCAAACGAGCAGGCTTCGTTAATGTGGCACTAAGAGGAGGCTGAAAATGATTGTGAGACGATGAAATTGAAATTCGAGCACGGCACTTCTAGTGCATCTGGAATCGCTCTTGCATGCCCCAGCAGATGTAACCCGACAGTGACCGCCAGCTCCTGCACACATACCTTTGCTCCGTGGGGTTTAGAGGGAAGGAAAGTAAATCCCGCGCTCCCCTGCCCCCCGCGACACACACTCTCTGTTTCGCGCTCTCTCACCTTCCTCTCCAAAAATAAAAACCCATTGTTCAAAAAAGCCCCTAACCCCGTGTTTGGGCTTTGGAAGATTAGCCAAGGTTGGCAGGGCGCCGTAAGCCCATGGAAAGCGTTTCCATGGAAATGGATGCGATAGCGAACGAAAGCCCGGGAGGTCACTTGATTTGGGCATAGATTTGGGGTGTCTGTCGGTCTGTCTGTCCTGGCTACTGCTGTGTTTGGAGGAGCCCTGCTCTGTCTGACGTGTCTCAGAGCCGGGGCTGATGTGGGGGTGCAGCAAAGGGCTGAGAACTGAAAGCACAGGAGTATCTGCATGGCCACTGCAGTGCTGTGGACGGTGGAATTGGATCTGGCAACATGGGGTGGAGGTGGGAGCAGCTTTTTGTATGCATGGCTCAGGAATTGGAGTTGAGTCTGTGGGAGGCAGCGTGGTCTAGTGGATAGGGCTCTGGACTGGGGCTCAGGAGATGTGGGTTCTCTGCCACTGGCCTGCTGTGTCACCTAGGGTGCTCTGTGCCTCTGTCCCCTCTCCTTTATCTGTCTTATGTAAGCTCTTAGAGACCGGGACTGGAACTGAGACTTGCTGTGCAGCCCCTAGCACGATGGGGCCACAATCTCAGTTTGGGGTCTCCAGACATTACTGAGATGCAAATAACAAAGGATGGTGATCGTCCCGGGTTCTGTGACCCTCCTTTCAGATCCCAGCTGTGAGCCCACTTCTCCTCATGGCTGGCCATCCCCGCCCGGCGTGCTGTCAGTCCGACTGTGAGTGCCTTGCGGGCAGGCCCTTGTGGTGTCGGGGTTTTGTAAAGCTCCGTGTATACGTATGGTGCCATATAAATAACGAATCACCGTTGCTTTCCCCTTCCCTGGATGCGCCCTGACTTATTCTCACCAGTTGCCTGTGCCGGCCTGAGCCATGACCCGCTGCCAAAGGAGCCGTTTGTGAAATTCCAGGAGGCCTTCATGCTCATTCCCACATCCCAGCAGGCTGTCTGAAGTGTCCCGGGCAATAGCTGAGCAACGATGGGTGTATCCCTGCAAGCCATAACCCGCCCTTCTCCCAGCACACTGCTAACTCCCTGGCCTGGTGCCGTGTGCTCACCACGTGTGCACCGTTGCACCCAGCTGGCCATGTGCGGAGAGAGACACTGCGCACTGCCGACTGGCTGTTGTAAGACATCCTCTGCCGGGGCCTCGGAGGTTCCTCCTACACCTCCCAGTGGGAGAGCCGAAATCCAGGAATATTCCTACGAGGAGGGGACGGTGCCTGGCCTGGCCTCTCAAGGGCAGTGTTTGCGAGCTCCCAACGCCAGCGGATGCTGATGCAGTTCAGTGTGCGCAGTGGGAGTGGGCGCACGGGGAGGAGGGCGGAGGCTCCCACCAGACTGCTGCGTAGCTATCCTACAAGCAGAGCGCTGTACTCTCTCGGCGGGAGAAATGGCATCCTCAGTGTGATGGACCCAGTGAGAGCCAGCGATGAACAGGGATCCCTTTGGGGCCAAGCTGCGGGCTGCATCTGCAGGGGATACCAAAACCATAGAGAACAATCAGTAACGAGAGCCGGGGGCTGAGAGACATAAGACACAAGTTGTTACCGGTGAGGGTAATTAACCATCCAGCAACTTACCAAGGGCTGCGGGGGGTTCCCCGCCACGGGAAAGGTCTAAAGCAAGGTCGGATGCTTTTCTAAAAGATCTGCTCTTATTCAAACAGGAAGGAATTCAGAGATGTCCCCGGCCTGAGTTATGTGGGAAGTCAGCCTAGAAGATGATCACAATGATCCCTTCTTGGCCGTATAATTGATGACTCAGTGAGCTTGTTTGGTCTTAAATAACTTAGGCATTGATGGACTTTAGCCCATTACCTCCCATTTTCACCCCTAGAGTGCTTTACAAACTTTATAGACAAAGAAATAATCCAATACCACCAAAATGCAGCAGCCTCTGGGGTGGGACATCAGCGGTTCAACCGCTCATGACAATGTTACTTAACACCCTAGGACAGGAAGCAAAGAAGAATCCAGTAGCCATTTGGAAATGACAGGAGCACGACCCCACTCTACCCCGAGCTCCAGTGCAGGGCAGGATGTAAGAAAGGGTGAAAGAAGGAAAGGGAAAACCAAGCTGAAAACACACATCCGCCATCAGAGACTGATGGGCTGTGTTAAATATTCATCAGACGCGAGGCTTTTACTGGAATCGTCCATTAAGATGTAATGTACACTTTGCAGCATGCTCCTAGCACCCAGGGCCTGGTGGTGTCAGACAGACAGACGGAAGCCAAGGGTGGAAGATGGATGGCCTAGAAGAGGCTGGAGATCCGTAAGCCGGCTGCATTGTTAGTAATCAATGAGGATCTACAGACTTTAGGTGGCTCAAGAGTCAGTAATAAATAGAGGAATAAATAGACAGGCAGATGAATAGCCCCCCAATACAGAGAGCCAGCGAGAGGAGGGAGGTGACCAGGCAAGGACGTGAGCCCCAGAGGAGGGAGAAATGGACCCACGGTCAGACCGTGGGCAATCAGAGAGTGACTAGGTGTGTGCCATTAGAGCACTGGGCAGGCTCACTTCTCCTGGGACGTGGCGGGAGCAGCAGGAAAGCCTCCCGGGAGGCGCTCACCCCCAGACAGACCGATAGGCACTTGGATACATGTGGGGCTGTGGACAGACACACGACATGCGGACACAAGCCCCCTGCGGGATCCAGCCCCAGAAGGGCAGTCTCCTCCTGCTCTGGCCCTGCCCCGCCCGACTGTCAGGGTTGGTAGTGGTGGTTCGTTTCCCCCTCTCGCTGGTATTTTTCCCCCTCTGACTATGATGCATGGCAGTGCTCATTCGGCATGCTGCCATGAATTCCAGCACAGCTGCTGCTCTCTCCCTCAAGGCATCTCGCTAATACTCAGCTTCAGAGCCTCTCAGCAAATTAACATCATTTGTTCTGCAGAACATGTTTTATTTCTACACTACATGCATAGCTTATTACTCCACGAGCAACTCGGGGAGGGCACCGGGGGCGGCAGCCCTTAGAGGCAAATCCAATGCCTGGGACATAAACCCCCTCCCCTACTCCATCCTCCTGCTCCCCAGTCTGGAGTGTGCAAGAGGAAATGAGTGAGATGCACAGGCATGGTCCCCATTGGGCTGGCTCTCATTTGCATACCTCTTCAAAGCTGGACGCTGCAGGTATTTTCTCTATGCACTGGGATGCTCCTTTGCGATTGGTAGAGCCCAGGACAGGAATGCAAGGAGCGGAGGCGCGGTGTGATCCAGATGCTAGCTGAGGCGAGGCTGGGGGTCAGTGCAGAAGACAGGCTGGTGTGACGGAGATGACTCTCCCCCTGGTGTTTGGACTGGACCAGATCTGGGGCCCAACTGCTCTTGACCCTGGCGTAGGCCTGGGGTGGGAGGAAAGCCTATGACAGAGCAAGAAGAGCGGATGAAGTTAAATGAGCCCTTGACTTCCTGCCTTGCCAGCAGCACTAAGGCGGGTTTTGGTGTGTGCTGTTTTGCAGACCTGCTGGCATCTAATTTCCTTTTCATGCTACCAGCGGATTGGAAAAAAAATCCCCGCTCTGTGGCATATGTTTTGATTAGCCGGCCGTTCCTTGCAATCCCCCACGGCCCCGGCCAGGCCCGGCTATTTATTCATGTACAGGGTGGGATTCCATACAGCCACTGTCCCGCAGAGCGCCGCAGCGGGACCCAGCACCGTCTCTTCTGGGACTCAGCCGCAGGGGGTGGATTCCAGCCCCCGCCGGCCACTTGGGGGAGGTGGGCTTAGGAATCTGATGGGAGCCAGCGCTGTTGCCACGGACCTAGATGAGGAGCATGAAAACTGAGTTCTCTGCGAGGGGAAGAACCAGGGAGCTCAGGACAGTCCCTGCAGGAGGGGCTGTGGCTCTGAACTGGGGCAGGAGGGGGCTGGGTTACATGGAATGGGGCAGGAGGGGGCCGGGAGCTATGGAACCTGAGGCAGGGGGTGGAACAAGGGGGACTGCAGAGAAATGGTGGGCCACAAAGAACCAGAACTAGCAGGGGCCCAGTCCAGGGGCAGGGGAAGCCCCCTTCCCTTCTGTTCTGCCCTCTCGCCGGGTGTATAAAACACGTCTCTTGTCCTGCACCCCTTCACTGGAGACCCGATCACCCTGAATAGTGCCCTGTCCCATCTTGGCTTGGCTGGAGCTTGCAGAACGGACGAGTCTAGTGGCTACAGCAGCGGTCTGGGAATTAGGAGAGCTGGATTGTTCTGTTCGCAGTCCTGCCTGAGTAAGGACCGTGGCGTCCGGCTCTACGTCTGTGAGAACATGACCCAGTCTCTCTGCTCCTGTCCGCGCCATAGGCTACGGCCCACGTGCTGCCCCGCCAGCGGGTGTCTGTAGTCCACACCGCGACGCTGAGGACTGTCAGGCAGAGGGATGCGTGGGCAGAGCACTCTGCCTGGCTCTAGCTATCCCGGTGTTCCTAGCCAGCCAGCCAGCCAGTTAGTCCTGTGGCCGGACAGCAGCACGGTCTCTGCAGCGTGGGGAGAGTCTGTGGGGAATTCAGGAGCATTGCAAAGGAGATGGGATTTTAGATTTCGAGTAGAGTCCTGGGGCCTGATCCTGATCTGACCCAGGTGTAAATCTGGAGTAACTCCGCTGGGATCAGAGGAGGAACCCAGCGTGAAGCCAGGGCTGGTGAGATCCAAATCAGGGCTATGGCAAAGACCCCCAGGATTAGGGGATCTGCATCTACGCAGAGCTGCGTGAATAATAGATATCTGGTTCACTGGCCAAACCAAAACACTGGGGAAAAATTGCTTCAGCTCAACCCAAAACAAACACAAACGGGGCATTGTCAGAGGAACAAGCCGCCTCCTCCGCGCCCCTGGTTTGATTGACTCCTCTTGTCAATCTAGCCTGAAAAAACCAGGGGCTTTGGCTGAAACTATTCAGCCATTTTATGTCGACTTCGCAGATCATTTTGGTCGATTCAAAATGGCATTTCTGGTTGAATAAACCATTGATCCAAAGGCGTTAGCCCAGCAGCATGTCTGAGCCCTGTTGGACCTGCCTGGGCAGGTTTGCTCCCTACTGCCCGGTCGCTGGGGCTGGGGTTTGAACTGTGAGGGAGAGCTGGCTGCCCCCACGGGCCGGGAGATTTGCCAGGTGGATTTTGCTGACAATCAGCCCCTAGTTTCGCTCCCAGCTTCATCCCATGATTCCTGGGCACCCCCCCGCCCGTTGGGTTGGGCTGGTGATGCATCTCAGTGCAGACGCTGATCCCATGGCCCGCTCGGCCGTCACGCAGCAGCCAGGGACGGAGCTCACTCTTCAGCCAGCCCTCCAGCCTCGGGGTCCTTCTCCTTGTCCTCTCTGGATGCCAGGAGCTTTCCAGGGGAAAGCAGGTGTCCAGAACCAAGCACAGTGTTTCTGGGGGGGCAGATGCTGGGGCTCCACCCCAGAATTGCCTGGTGCCCGCTGGGATTGGCGGAGGAGCCTGCCCACTGCCCTACCTCTGAGGTGGGAGGAGGAGCACCAGTGATGGGGGCTGACTTCCTTGGGGTGGGGTGGGGAGCAGGGCTCGGGGGGTGGGGAGGCCATAGCTGCGCTGGAATGAAGAGCCTGGGGAGACCAAGGGTCTTGTCTCAAAGGGGTCACTAACGAAGCTGCCCTGCATGGTGACGCAGTGGCTGCAGCAGAATTAGTGCCTGGTCATTGTCTAGCTAATCAATGTCATCGCATGTGTTTTTAATGTGCCCATCACCATAGGATCTAGCCCCCGTTTAGGTTTCACGCTCCCCCTCGCTCTCCGCACCTGCCAAAGCACTGCAGCGCTGTCCCATCAGCCCCCAAGTTCCTCTCCTGATCGCTCTCCCGGGGGCGCGCCCCGGTGCTGGGCCTGATCCTGCGACGTGCTGAGTGCCCTCGGCTGCAGTTGGCTGCAGTGGGCGAGGAGGGCGCTCGTTGTGGGCAGGGTGGAGCTCTGGTGGGTGAGGAGCTCTGGATCAGCTGGGCACAGGGGCAGCCCAGCTCCCCACCGCCTCTGCCAGGCCTGGCTCCCTCGCTGCCCCCAAGTCCTTTCCTTCCCCTGATCTAATTATTATTCCTGGCCTATGAGACCGGGAGATTGGCGCAGCAATTACAGGGCCATTAACAGCCATCTCTCCGTGGTGACAGGTATGAGGGAGAGCTTCAGAGCTGAGCTCCGGTGCTGCCGTCACCTGATCAGAGGCTGATTAATGCCTTCTGAATTGAAGTTAATTATCTCCGAGCAGGGAGAGCGGGAGAGGCACCAAGCCGTGGCCAGCCACTCAGTCACTAGCAGAGAGCAGGCCGGCCGCTAACCCCTCGTCCCTAGCACAAGGGGCCCTGCCTGCCGCCCTGGGCCATAGAAAAGCCACGATGCTCGAAAGCAACTTTGTGATTTTGGGGCCTACACTTCTGAGGTGCCCAATTGAGACTGTGCTGGGGTGTCTACCCCACCCAGGACTGGAAGGGGTTAAGGTGGCCAGCGAGGCCCATGAACGCCACAGGCTGCACCTGGAGGGAGTGTCAGGGAACAGGGAATTGACTACAAGCAGGTTCAGCTGGGCAGGAACAGGCGAGGCCTGTAACAGCAACCACAGACAGGGCTGCTGCAGTGGGAAAGGGCAGCCACGCCCCGGGAAGAAGGAGTAGGAGCTGGTACTCCCAGAGAAAGAGGGGAACCAGGAGAGTAGGCAGCAGTCCAGGGAAGGAGCAGTGAGGGCTGGGAGAGTAAAAGCCCAGAGCTGCTGGGTTGAGGGTCCCGGCACTGGAACCCGGAGTAGAGGGCAGGCCCGGGTTCCCCGACCCCTCACTGGGGAAGTGGCACCAGCAGGGCAGTGAACTGGGGGAGTGACAGAGACTGTGAAGGACAGTACCCCAGAAGGGGGGGGATGCTGAGCGACCGGGCCCCAGGGCAGAGTCACAAAGAGGACGCTGCATTCCCTGGAGTGAGAGGGGGCTGCAGACCAGGGAGAGGGACGGAATGACGGCGTGCAAACCGCGGATGGGGATGTCAGCCTCAAGAGCTAATCCCCACAGTGACCAGGAGGAGGCGCCAGGGCACCGGTGAGTGGAGGGGTCTGATTTACAGCCAGGGCTGAGCCCCCGCCCTTCCAAAGCAGGGCCCTGGAAGGTCTCACCTCTGAAAACTTGGGCAATCAAATGTAAAGTTCTACAGAAACATTCCCTTGGCCAGCAGCCAGGGTTCTTCCGGGGGTCTTCATCCAGCCTGTCATGCAGACACTGCTAGGTCCTGTCTAGCAACCTGGGCTGTGTTAGAGTCAGACTCTAAGACCTTCACTCGCGTAGCCTGAACTATCCAGGTGTCCCCGCTGACTGCGGGGGGCTACTCCTGGAGGAAAGGACTCTTCCGTGTGAGTCCGTGTGTCACAGCCTGGCCCTTGTGCCAGTGTGACAAACACCCGGTGTAATAACTGGACCCATGTGCTTTGGAGAGAGTCTGGTGGGATGAGCAGAGGGCAGTGTGCCAGCCTGGGTGGGTACGGACACACTTTACATCTCCCCCAGCTCATCCAACCAAACCATGTAGGTTTGTGTTAAAAAAATAAGATGCAAGACTGGGTAGAAATACAAGGGGGCTGTTGTCATTTCCGTAGAACAAGCCGGCGCTGCTCACGGGAGTTACCTTCCCAACAGGCACTGGGGAGAATTCTGGGACGTTCACCTGGAACTATCCACATTTCTCTGAATCGTTGTGTGGACTTGCCATAGCCGCATTGTCCTGCGCCGGGGAGCGGATAAAGCGGCTAGCCGCTGACACCCACAGCCCAGTTTCAAACTCTCTGTGTTCGGGTGGGTCAAAGCAAAGGCAGGAAATCACTGCAGTGGGAGGAAAAAGGCACCACGGTGAACTTCTGGGAAAGTACGTCTGGTTCCCAGCCACTGCTCTGTGGTTCTCCCGCTGGTACGCCCGGCTCCTAGGATGCCCTTTGCTCAGTATCTACCCAGGGTGTAAGGACTGTAGGGTTTGGTCTGCGCTGCAGGTGAGGGAACCAAGTGAGGTCAGGCAGGGGACTGCCGGGAGCCAGGAGAGGCCCAGCGGAAGTGGACGAAAGTAGCGGGTGATGTTGGGAGCCGGACGAGAAGGGGACTCCCTCGCACAGGGCAGAGCTGTGGGGCAGTGAGGAGACTAAGGGTTATGAATCACTGGCGTTTTGGGCCTCGCACCTTGGCCGGTCTCTCTCTGTTTAATGAGAAGCTGCTGCGCTGGGGCCCGGTGTGCCGCTGACCATCGTGTTCTGCGTGAGCTGACCCACTGGAGCACTTCTGAGGCTGCAGGTGGTTCTGAGGGTTGGGAGCCGGCGGAGAGGGCATGCCCAGCCTTGGTAGCTGCCAGGCTCAGGTGCACACAGCTGGCGAGGACATGGGCACGCGCAGCTGGTGTCCCTGAGATCTTAGCCTGGTAAACTGGGACAGCTTCCTGCAAAGGCTGGGGAAGTGCTGGCCGGGGAAATGGGGAGGGGGAGGCAGGCGAGCGCACGGAGCATTGTATAGCTGTGTGGCCATCTAGCTTTCAGCCGCAGGTAAACCCAGCCACCAGAGAAGGCCTTGACAGCAATGCAGTCTGGGTCTGACAATCACCAGGCGTGGCTTTGAAATAACGGAAACTTCAGGTGGGAATACACCGTCTCCCTGTGCTAATCAGTCAGACTCTACCTGTTCTGGCAAGGGTCAGAAATAGTTTGTAATCCAGATCCATGAAGACACCTGGTACCAATCCCATGAAGAATCTAATGGAGAGGAGTGTGGTTCCCCCTGTGCCTCAGTTTCCCCACCCACTCTTTGTTCTGTTTTGTCTATTTAGATGATAAGACTCCCTCTAGGTGTTTGGCATCCCCATGCGCTAGGTGCTGTACAATCTCAGGGCACCGCTGTACTACAAATAATAACCAAAAGACGTTAACTTTAGAAGAACTTTTCTCCAAAACCCCTAAAATCAGCTCAGGCCAGTAAAGTGCAGCAGGTTCCGCCCATGGGGTGATCCAAGCCTTTGCTCTCCTCCAGCGAAAGAGACGGGCCCCTAAGAACGGTCTCCCCCGCCGCCCCAGTTCTGGCTGTCGTTTTGTCTGACCCAGTGGGCGGTTCTGCCCGGCTCCTGGCCGGTCGGGTGAAAGCCTGTTCGGTCGGGCGCTGCGTTACAGCTGCCGGAGGCTGTTGCCTAATGGCCATTTTGCAGCCATGCTGATTTCACCTGGTGAAAGCATCAGAAACGGAAACTGTCTTTTGGGGGCTTTGGAAGTTGAGCCCAAGGCCTTGGTTACCCTGCAAGTGGAGGTGCTGACGGAGGTAGCTCTGACATTTGCTCGACCAGCTCGTGGGAGGGGGGCAGAGCTTCCCGGCCCTCCTTCCTGCCCATTTTGGATGGTCAGTGTCCAAAGACAGCTGCTGTAGTATCCCTGGTTGCAGAGAAAAAGCTGAAACTCTTGAACAGCCGGGAAGCTATGTAACACAGCCTAGGTCTGACGGTCAGACATTGCCCAGGTGCCAGGGTTACGTGCGGAAGCCGATATTCCAGTTTGGTTTCAGATTGTCTTGTATTTTTGGTCCAGACATTGGAAACTAAGGCAGAAATAGGCGTCCTCCCTCGAACCCCAGCTTCCAGCTGTGAAACCTTGGCCCTGCCAGATCTGGTAGGCGCATCAGATGCTTGCGACAGGAATGGCTGAGGCGACGGGGGCACGGCTGCAGGAACCCGCCGCGTAGTACACACACTGAGCACCAGCTACATTCATTCTGTGGCCCCCACTGCTAAGCGCTGGTCCCATGAACAGCATCTCCCTGCCCCCGCGGCATTCGGTACAGGTGCTGCCGCTGCCGGAGACAGAAACCGCACTAGATGGACCAATGGTGTGATGACACCGGGCAGATCCTGCGTAACTACAGTGTGTCCATGGCCATGAGGCAGGTACCATGTATTGCCAGCCTTGGCAAGCTGACTGGCAGGCTGGCACAGACATTCCCTGCCCCACTCACTGAGCGGCCACTTTCCCTCTGGCCCGTCTCTGCTAAGGCAGCCATTGGATGTCTGATGCGTTGGTTCAAACGCTCCCTCGGGTGACAGAAAAGGAAGAGGAGGACTGTCAGACAGCTGACCGCCCTCGCCAGGAGGAGATGAGCATCCGTGTCCCAGCACAGAGGGCGGGAGCATTGGCGAAGGGCAGCAGCGTGCTGCCAGTTTGCCTGAGCCCAGGAGAAAGGCGACCACTCCCTGCTGGTTCGGGAGCCGGCTCGCACCGTGGGGCTGGTGGCTTTGTGGGAATGCGGTGCCCACGGGGCTGGGCTCCACGGGGTGGGAAGCTGCAGAAGGCTTTCATGTCAAAAGGCAGAGAGTCGCTCTGAATATTTCATTAGCAGAGCAATGTGGTGTGCTGCAGAGAACATCTGGCTGGAGTCTCTGGAGACCTCCCGCTTTGTGCAGGAAGCAGGAACTGTGAAATATGGAAGGAAAAAGGAGAGAGAAGGAGGAGGTGGAGGGGGAAGGGGGAAAGACCCTGGGGCCCCCTCAGCGCTGCTGCCGGGATCCCCTTCCATTCCCTATTACCTAGTGCGGCTCTGCTTCCCCAGGTACTTCCCATGGAGATCTGCGGGAAGGAGCTGCAGCTTGTTGTGGTTTTCCCTGAAAAATGGATGACTCTGGAAGCCACCCGCGTGATCGCTGCCTGAGGGCAACCGCTGCCCGACACCTCCACAGCAGGGCTCAGACCATGGGGGGTGCGGCCTCCCCCAGGGGATCAGCTCATTAGTCCAGCGTGGGGGGCGCAAGAAGAGGACAGGAGGGAGAGGTGGCAGCTCTCCGTGTTTGGGGCGTCGTAGGTGCTCCCAGCTTGAGTGAAGACTTTTCTCAGCCAGCTCCATGGGACCTGGTCCAGGGCAGGGGTCCCTGTCAGACCATCCGCCTGTTCTGAGGTGCTCATTGCTCATCTAGGAAATGCCTGAAAGGGGGCACTGGAGACACCAGCCGTGTGTGCGTGCGGGGGTCAGGCACTGCCCTGGGTGGGACAACCGACACGTATGGGAGTCCTGCGGGGCCAGCAGTGGTAGGGGGCAGGTGAGGAGAGGCCAAGGAAAGTGTGTGTGGGGGGGTATAATGGGATTCTGGCTGGCCATGGGGCTGGCCAGTTCAGCAAGGCCCCTGAGCTGGACGTTGGACATCCAGGGGGACAGAGTCTGATGGGCCTATCTCTGGGAGATTGCTGGGGGAACGGGTAGGGCAGAGAAGGGGGAGGGGACGCATTCCTGCTTCTCAGCGTGCCTGCTCTCTGTACGTGGCTCCCACCCAGACCTGAGCGCAGGCTGGAGCATGGTTCCCTGGCTCTCTGTGCTGGGACGCCCCAGGGGCTGAGCGCTGGGAGCTGTATGGCCTCTGGCTCTGAGCACTGGAAGGCTCTGTCCCCGCTGAGTGTGGGGGATGCCGACGTGCCTGTCTCCCCACAGCATCGCTGGGCGCATGTGAACACCCCAGGGAACCTCTTCCCGCTCCACTGCCTCCCTCTGGAGCACTCCCATGCCCGAGCGCTGCACTTGGCCCAGGGCAGCGCGGGGAGGGCATGCCACACAGCTTTCTCCCACCAGACGTAAGCCTGCAACAGGAAGGGTCGCTCCTATTAGCTACGCTTCTCTGCCTACCCGGGGGGCTTTTAAATAGTCTCCCGTCAGCCCTCATGTCTCTTCCTGTGTCTTGCTCCTTGTGGCGTCTTGTCCTTGTATTAGCGAGAGTGCTCGTCGGGCCTGTCTCTGGTGGTGCGTACGTACAGCGCCTGGCGCAACGGGGCCTCGCCTCCGACGGGGGCATTTAAGCCAGATCCTCCACTGTGTTTAGGCACCAACCACCCACTGAAATCAATGGGACCCGGCCTGCTGCTTGAAAGCAATGGGAGTTTGAGGAGCTGGCCCTTAGATGCTAGCACAACCCCAGGATTAAATAAGAGGAATAGATTTGTATGATGCATCGACGCTCGCTGGGCCTGGGAGAGGCTGTGCTTAGCAGCGTGTCCCTCTCCCTTCCCCGCAGAGCTGGGGATGCCCCCTGGGGCTGCGTCTCTCTTCCCCCAGAATAAACGCTTAGCATCCTAGGTCTGGGCCCGTGTTTCGAACCGGTCTCTCTGCAAAGCTCCGAGTCCCCGGCTGGTCCTGGACCATTCTGGCTGGTGGGGGTGGCGCCCGAAGACGGTTGGCTCTGGGAGACTGGTCGTGTAGGAAAAATGAATGAATCCTTAGGCACAAAGAAAGACAAAAGTGTGGGCCGTGCACACCCCGGCGGCACATAATCACTATTCCCCTAGCAGGTGTCCAGCGCGTGCTACACCAGACAGGCGTTTGCTGTCCCACCGGGGAGAACAGAGTCATTGAAATCTCTTCGGTGAGCAGGTCAGGTTTTGTTATTCGGTTCTCCCGTTAGTTGTCCTTGAAGCTTATTCTTACAGGACCTGATCCCAAGTCCCTGGAAGTCAAACCAAGCCTTTTCCATGGCTGTGAGTGGGCTTTGGACAGGGCTATTTCGGTATCCGCCATTTGACTCTACAGTATCCTTGGCTTGTTACTGGCCCACGATGCGGTACTGAAGGAGACCCCAGCACTGCTGCAAACCCACTAAACAATGCGCTCCATTAGGGACTCTCCTTCCCACTGAGAACAATGGGAGCTGCTTGGACGACTGGTTGCCCCCGCCCCCCCTCAGATTCCATGTCAAGAAAGAAACCTACTCCTGGTATGTTCAGTGGTGGGGAGAACATTTATTTGACACCCTGGTTAGTTGTCGTCAATGTCTCCGTAATCCCCTCTCTGCTTCCCGCAAGTCCGCTCGGCCAGAGCAGAGCTAGAGAATTGGCCAAAACTAATCACCTGGCACATGAACCAATTTCCTTTCCAAAAAACATATCAAATCAGCAACCCCCTGGGGCGTGGTTTTAGCCCCTGCTCAGCAACACCAGAAATCTGTCTTTGGCCCGAGAAGTCGTAGGCTGTCGTGAGTCAAAGACTCGAGGGAGTAGTGTGGATGGACTGGTGTAATACTGGAGTCGCTCCGGTGATGTGACTCCGGATGTACATGGGCACTGCTAGCAGCAGAACTTGGCTCAGTGCCTCCCATCGTTTAACAGATTTCCCTGCAATTCAGCTCCAGTTTTTCCCTATCATCTGAAAACCCAAGTGCTCAGATAGGCCGAATGGGTTTCTCTTCTGCTCAACTCCCCGCTTGTGAACAGCCCAGAGCCCAGTCTCCCGCCAGCTTCCGGGACACTGCGTTTTTCCTGTGGAGCGGGATCACTACAGCCAACCCAGGCCAGGCTGGGGGCCGTGTGCCCTCCCTACACCCAGCATTAGTTGTGCGGGACTTGGCACCTGGCGCTTGCCTCAGCCTCACGCGGGGTGTAAAGCCGACCTCCATTGAATAGGTTCCAAGCATTTTATTGACAGAGTCCTGTTTCCATGCCTTCCGCACTTGGCTGCGGGTCTGATTTTACGAATGCAGGGAAAGTCTCATAACCGAGAGGGGGGTGGTTTTCCTCTTGCCCCCAGCGCCCCCTCACTCTGCCTGCCCCGCCAGTTAGAGCCGTCGCGTGCCAAGGCAAGGAAAAAGAAACTGTTCTCCCCCAAAAACCTTGGGAGTGTTTCTGAGCTGCACAAGAAGCAGAGGAAGAAAACCCCGGTTGGAGCTGTTCACGCAGTGATCAGCTGGGCTGGCACTTCCAGGCCAGCGTGTTGTGCTGCATATGAAACAGCTCTCCTTAACATGAACAGGGCACCACTATATCTGTAACCCCACCACCACTACCACCTGCTGCAAAGCCGGGCGAGAACCCCACCCCAGGCTGTAGTTTAAAACAAATGCCTTGGCCCCCAATACCGGGCTGGCCTGTGCAGTGAGGCACCTGCCTTCCAAGCCCCTCAGACAGACAATGCCTGTTTCTAGACCCCCGCCCGCTCAGCGCAAAGCGGCTGTGAAATGCATCTCCCCGAGAAACCCCGGCCGGAGAAGCAGGCCCCACACCGGCAAGTTCTCCAAGGGCTCATCCCACGACCCAGGCTTCGTCAAAGCCAGAGCAGGGCAGCAAATGCCAGCGTGGGGTGAGGGGCATCACGGGGCTAGAGCCCAATCTAGTGAGATGAGACACACCGCTGTGTGAGCGCACACCCCGACATGCCCCCACATACGGACGCAGGCTAACATACCGTCGCATGCTCAGAGACACGCTACACACACACCACGCTACAACTCGGGTGTGCCCGCACACAAATATTCATGCAGCACACACCGACACACCCGGAGATTTCGTCGCTTTAAAATGAAGACAAGTACCTTTTTCCTCTCCCCATTCGCCGTCTGCTACCTGTCCTGCCTCTGCCAATTTGTCTGTCTGTTTTTCTCTCTCTCTCCCGCATTGCCTGCTCTCTGCAGCCCGTCCTCCATGGCACCTCTGCCAACTCAGCCACCGCCTGCTTCGAGAGGGGCTGCCAGCTTCTTTTCCGCTCCGTGTGGCGTTTTTTTTTTTTTGGCCCCATGCTGCCTGCTGGCATTCTGGCACCTCGCCGCTCCGTCGATGGCATGTGTCCATTTTTTTCCCTTCACGATCTATCCTCCCCAGCCTCTCTTCGTTGCCTCCGGAGCGCCTGTAGTGCCAGCTCTCAGGGAAATTGGCAGGGAACGAGCCGGAGTAGTGAGCCTCTCAGCAGATGATTGTAGCCACACTTAAAACAAAAAACAGGAGCCCACACAACACACAAACAGCCCTTCTGCTAGGAACAAACGCTGGCAAAGGGGTTGGGGGGCCGCAGGGGGCTGCATCGGGGTTGGCAGCCGCTCTCCAGAAAGGAGCAACTCCATCACTTCCTCCTGCGCGTGCCAAAAAAAAAATTCATAACAGAGGGTTTGGGATTTGTTTCACACATCTGAGCCTCCTGAGTGGGGGGGATCGGTAGGGCCCCCCCGTTTCTTCGCCAGGTCCTGCTTCACATCCTCTCCCTGCTGCCTCTCGGTCCTTCCCCCCGGCATAGGGGCCACAGGAACCTGCTGCCTCCCCGAGATGTCACAGAGTTCGCTCTCGTCCCCCCACCTCCGCAAGGAGAAAAAGGCTCCAGGAATCACAGCCTGATCCCAGGCTATTTGCACAAACAAGCCTCGGTCTTGATGCATTTCAACAGGAACTCCCCAAGACACACCCCCTTACCCAGCATCCCCCTCTGCCTCAGGTTTAGAAGGACCTTGGCAAATTGGGAAGGGGAAAGTGGAGGAGGGACATCCTATTTAAGGGTTTGGGTGGCTCACAAATGTTTCACCAGCCCGGCCCTCGAAGGTCCTCTCGGAACATGGGATGAGTCCTGCTGGAACAGACCTTTGTGCCCTCAGGCCAGCCTTCGGCAGTGGCCAATAATTGTTGCTTCAAAGAAAAGTGAAAAGCACCCGTTACGCACCTGCCAGTTGTGCAGTGCTGCCCGTGGGATGGAGATTCTCCCCTTAGCCCTTGGAGGAGGGATCAGCTTGCGCCCGGACGCGCGAGGTTTGGCTCGTATTGTCTCCGAGCCCTGGGGGAGGAGTTGAAAGTGGCGAACGGTATGAGAGGGGATGTCCCGAGAGGTCTAGTGAGCACTTGTCCATCTGCCAAAATCTCTTCTACGCTTGGTGCAAACACGTCCCCCAGCTCTGAACCAAAGACCCTGACTCCGATCTCATAAATCCAGAGCAATTGCTGGGAACTCAGCAAAGGCACCCTAGGGGAACATCCAGGTGTGTGACATCAAGTCTCGAGTGCTCCAGATGTGGCTGGCTGGTGGGACTGGAGGAGTTCTGCCCCTGGCAGCAGGGTCCCGGCAGAAAAGATCATGGACTACTCTTTGCCGCTGTCATGGTGTATCGTTTCTGCCACAGCAGTACCCAGAGGCCCCGATCAGGATTGGGGCTCCACTGTGCAAGGCGCTGTACGCACCGAGAGCTAGACAGGGCCCAGGGCCCAAAAGGAAATAGCCAATGAAATGATAGGAGGGAGCAGGGAGGGCTGCGGAGAAGGGCACTGAGGGGTCAGTGGGAAGAGGTTGGAGAAGGCAGAGAAGAAGGTCCAAACTGCAGAATGCTGTTTGCTTATGTCCCATCTATCCAAGGGATCTGACTGTCTGGGGCAGCCCGGCATCCTGGCTGGGCACCCCACTTCCACATCCACTGCTGTGCTGTATGTATATAGAGTAACGTTTGTAGGCCTCTGAGCATCTAAGTCACTTTTGGAAATGGAGCTGTGTCTCCTAAGTCACTAGGTGCACTTGGCCATTTTACCCACAGTGCCCAGCACCGTGCTGATGGCAGAGCCTGGGCCCCATTTCCGGGGGAGTGCACTTACCGAGGGGTGCACTCTGCACAGGGCTGGGTTTGCTCTCCTAAGGCATCGAGCGGTGGCTACCATGGGGGCAGGCTACTGAGGACTTGACCCAGCAGGGCAGCTCCCGTGTTCCGGTGATTGAGGACAAATCCAGCCTTTTCATCAGGCTTTCTGTGACATGCAGGAGTGAATGCTTCACAGTAAGGTTAGCAAGCAGGGCCCTGATTCGGCAGAGGATGTTTCTAGCTGGGCAAGGCAAACCCTGAGTTGGGGCCTTGCAGGGCAAGAGACCCTGACGAGCTGAATTGTGAATCGGAGTGAAATCCCACCACTGAGCCATTATCGCCTGGGACGACCCCGTTGGCCTTTCCAGCTGCCACCCCATCTTCCTTTTATCTCGACGCCCATTGAACGCACTGTTCACAATCCCTGTTTGGACGTCCTCTCCTCCAACTCCATCCTAGCCCCTCTCCAATCCAGCTTCCACCCCTGACACGCCACTGAAACTGCTCTTGCCGAAGTCTCTAAGGACCTCTTGTGACGAACTGGGACTGTTCTTAATGTGGTCTTTGAATGCTGAGTGGGGAGTGTTGGCTGGGAAGGCAGGGGAGCGTGGCTAGGATGGTCTGCATTGGGGGATGGGAGACTGGCCTTGAGGGAAGATGCCTGAGCATGTAACGTGAGAACCCAGGAAGGGGTTAGAGGCCAGGTGACACCTTTGCCTGGGAAACTGAACAAAGGCTGTGGGAGGGGCCACTGAAGGGAGAGTTGCAGGAGCTGGCTGGTGGAATGGCTGGGAGGCAGACAGGGCTCTGACCTCCCAAGGGGGCTGTGGGGTCCTGGGACCCCAAGATGGACCTAACTGGGGGGGTCCTGTTGTCTGTGCCTGCAAGACTTGTCTTGGACTGTATTCCTGTCGTCTAAATAAACCTTCTGCTTTACTGGCTGGCTGAGAGTCATGGTGAATCGCAGGAAGCCGGGGGTGCAGGGCCTTGTGTCCCCCCACACTCCGTGACACCTCTTCATAACCAAAGCACAGAACCAGCACTCCATCCTCATCCTTCTTCACCTGTCAGTGGCCCTCAACACAGTTAACCAGGTGCTTCTTCTTAAAATCCTGTCCTCCCTTGGCTTCCGCAACTCTGTCCTCTCCTGGTTCTTCTCCTGCCTCTCTAATCGCTCCTGCAGTGTGTCCTTCAGAAGATCCACCTCATCCCCCTTCCAACTTTCCACAGAGCTCTGTCCTTAGTCCCCTTCTCTTCTCCCTCAGCACCTTATCTCTGGATAATCTCATCGGCAAACACAAATTCAACTACCACCCCTTTGCTGACACAGCTATACCTCTCTACTCCAGGCCCGTCTCCTTCCATCCCAACTAGAATCTCATCCTGTCTCTCTGATAGCTCCTCGTGGATGTCTAGCATCAGCTCACGTTCAACATGGCTAAAACAGAGCTCCCAGTCACCCCCGCTTCCATGTCTTCCCCTCTATCTCCTTTCTTGATCACTATGGACAACAGCACCATCCTACCTGTCACTCAATCCTGGGCATCATCTTCAACTAGGACCTCGCTCGGTCCTCACATCCAGGCTTTTTTCAGGTCATCCCATCACGCCACCAGGGCTCTCCCGACACAGGCCCCTTCCCCTCCTTGGAGTTCACACCCATCAGAAAGCTCAAGGCCCAAAGCACCTCTAAGCTAGACAGATTTAGCTCAGGGGTGTGAGGCGTACCGGGCGCAGGGTGCAGCAGGACAGCGTGGGTCTCGTAGCTGTGTGCATGCTGGTGGGGTATGAGGGTGGGCAGCAGGGGTGGTCTAAGAGTAAATGAGACCAGGAGCCTCCAGAATTCCAGTGCCCACCTCACTCAGAAAAACACAGCCCACCCATGAGAGACTTTATCCACGCTCCCTCAGCCCGGCTCCTCCACCCTGAGGGTTTCCCTCCCTCACAAAAGCCTCCAGAGGAGATCCTGGCAATTACAGGCTGGCGCGCCGAACTTCAGTACCAGGAAAACTGGTTGAAACTAGAGTAAAGAACAGAAGTATTAGAAACAGAGATGAACATGTCACGTTGGGGAAGAGACAACATGGCTTTTGTAAAGGGAAATCACGCCTCACTGATCTATTAGAATTCTTTGAGGGGCTCAACAAATGATGGACCATTAGTCTGGCCCCGTCTGGCCATTCTTATGTTCTCCCTCCAAATGGCCAAGGCCTAGGTGCCGCTAGAGAAGGGGGAACTGTTCATGGGGCCTCCCAGTTGGGTAGGAAAAAGCTTGGTGGTTCCAGAACACCGTCAGGCCTTTGTGATGAGCTGAGCTTTCTGAACCTGCGACTGGGCAGAGACATGAGCACAGAGCAGCCTGTTCATCCGCCTGAGGCAACCTCCTGCTCCCACCCCACAAGGGGCTCATCCCTACAGTCCAGGTGTTCACGATCGGAGGGCCCTTCCCCTGAGTGGGAGAAACAGAGACGCTGACTAATGCCACAGTGGAGTTGCTCAGGCCTCCAGGCTCCTCTCCAGCAGCCCCATCCCCAGTGCAGGGCAAGCAGAAACCAGTACGGCCAGAGAACAAGCCGGCACAGTGCATTCAGAACCTACTACCAAAGGGGGAGAGATGGTGCAGCACACCCTCTGGGGACCTCGCCTCGCTCTTCCGTGCCCTGCAGATCTTCCATATGGCGAAGCAATGGCCTGGATGGCATTCGAGAGCTGTATATACAGAGCTATTGGAGTCGTAATGTGGCGTAGCACTTTCCAAAGGCTCCGGATGGTCCCGCATGCTTTGCCACCGGTAACTAATCAATATGGCCGGGTGATATTTTTCAGCTGAAATAAAAAAATCTAGATTTGGCGACACTGAAATGTTTAGCAAATTTGTGTTGAATTCACCGAATTGTTTTGGTTGAAAAACAAACAAAATTCTGAAACATTTCGATTTTGCAGCTCGAAACTATTTTGTTTCTAAATTTCCATCAATTTTATTTAAAAAACATGCTTAGAATCAAAATAAAAACATTTCCTTCAACCCCCCAAAAATTTTTTTGACAGTTTGATTCACTGAAAATTTTGAAACAAAAGCTGTTTCAGGTTGCCCGGAAACCATTCTTTTTTCAGAATTGCCAGAAAACTGGAAAATCCATTATTAGCAAATTATTCATATTTGAATAAAACATAAAATCACCACTGATTAAGTCTGCAAATTACCCCAGAATTGGGGAATGGTAGATAATGAAGCAGACAGGTCACTGATGCCGTGCAATTTGGATCGCTCGGTAAACTGGGAAAAAGCAAACAGCATGTGTTTAATACAGAGAAATGGAAAGGCACACATCTAGGAACAAAGAATGTAGGCCATACCTACACCCTGTGGCGGGGAGGGACCGCTATAAGCAGTGACTGTGAAAAAGATTTAGGGGTCGTGGTGGATAATCAGCTGAACATGAGCTCTCAAATCGACAGTGTGGCCAAGAGAGCTAATGTGATCTTGGGATGTATAAACAGGGGAATCTCAGGTAGGAGCAGAGAGGTTATTTTACCCCTGTATTTGGCACTGGTGCAAGCACTGCTGGACTCCTGTGTCCAGTTCTGGGGTCCACAATTCAAGAAGGACGTTGATAAGCTGGAGAGGGGTCAAAGAAGAGCCACAAAGATGGTTTAAAGGTTAGAAAACCTCCCTTAGAGTGATGGACTCAGGAAGCTCGACCTATTTCGCATGACAAAGAGAAGGTGAAGGGGTGACTGGATCACAATCTGTAAATATCTACTTGGGGAACAAATATTTGATAACGGGCTCTTCAGTCTAGCGGAGAAAGGTGTAACACGATCCAGTGGCTGGAAGTTGAAGCCAGACCAATTCAGACTGGAAATAAGGGGACCATTTTTAACCGTGAGGGTAATTAACCATTGGAACAACTTACCCAGGGTCATGGTGGATTCCCCGTCACTGACTGGGCTGTTTTTGTGAAAGCTCTGCTCTGGGAATTATTGTGGGGCAGGTCTCTGGCCTCTGCTATACAGGAGGTCAGACTAGATGATCACAATGGTCCTGTCTGGCTTTGGAGTCGGTGAATCTGTGAATAGGGATGGACCCGGACTAATACCCTTTATTTACTCTCTGTCGGCTAGTTCAGTTCACAGAACAGAAGTCAGGCCCTTGCCACCCTGAAGCAGCATTGAAAGCGTTGGTAAGACACTGCAGTCACGGTCACAGGGCTAGCTGCCTGGCCCTTCCTGGTCTCAAGTGTCAGACCTTGTGCCTCTACCTGTCCCGGGTGCTGAAACTCTCCCACTCAGACCAGCCCTAGGCTACAGCCCCCTGCGTCTCTCCCATGCTTACCCAGCAGCCCTGATTAGGTTCAGTACTTGGGGAGTCAGTCGCCAACCAGCCTGCCTAAACCAAAGCATGGCTGATTTTAACAGTAGGAACAAAGCATTTAGAGAGAGAGGATTTTAAAACAACAGCCTGTCTCCATGTCGGTCTGTCTGCCCTGACTGCTGACATCCCCCGTGTCTCAGCCTAGCTCCCCTCTCTAGAGACAGGGTCCGTGTTTAGACCAGACAGAGTTCTTCTGACAGCCTGTGTTCGTGGGCCTTTTCCTGCCCTGGCATCCTCTCTTAGCCGCTCTAACATTTGCTGAGAAGTGGCCTATCTTTTGCCATTCTTTTCCCTTCCTGCTCCTTTCTCCTGACAACCCCCATTGAACTAACCTCGATATTCCTCCAGTAGCATCCCAATAACCAGGTCGCTGTACGGTATTCGTCCCGTTCTATAGACCAGCTCCAGACCCAGCGCTGCTGTATCAATTACATTCACCTCGTTCCCTTCATCCGGGAGCTCCGTTGTGCCCTCAAAAAGAGAACTAGCTTTTTCTGGCAAGTTCTGTCCTTTATCAGCTCATGCTGCTAATTGCTCGTGGTTCCATTGTCCTCTCCAAGTTTAACAGGAGGTTTTCCCCCGTTAATATTTGTTCTGCTGCTCTACAAAGAACACTTGCTAGCATTGCAGATTATTGCGGTCACTGCCGGCATCGCTCCGCTTTGTGTTTTTGAAGATCAAAGCTAGATTTGCTTGTCTCTGATCTCCTGCTACGTCCCCCGGTTTCCGCGTCTTTCCAAAAACTGTCATTGGTACAGTAAGTTTTTTCACTAATTCCCTTATTGCCTAGCATGCATCTTGGCCAGAGCAGCTGATTTGCACATGGTTCTGTTTTTCCGGGTAGACCCTACCCTGCTCTTTATCAACAGACATTTGTAGGAAGTTTTCTCCCTGTCCTAATTTTCCAAATGTCTTTTGTTTCATGTTCTGAGTGGGAACAGATCTGAAAAGAAGCTCGGCATCGCAGCCCTTTCGGAGTGCATATTAATTCCACCCCCCTTGTCATTTCATTCAGAGACCTACTGTCTCCCTGGTGGTTCCTTTCCATTGACATATTTATAATAAATACCTTCATACTCATCACGGTCCCTTCAGGTAGCATTCACTCCTGCTGCTTTTCCGCTGGCCTTCCCTGTCCCCTGCAAGCTGTCCCTGGCTGTGCATTCTTGCTGGGTTATCTCCCGCACATTTTCCACTTATTGCAAAGGATTGCGGTTTTTTTATCCTCTTCTCTCTCATCGAGCCATATTTGCCACGTCTAGCTCCTTGTGCTGTTCCTGTTCCTTACCGTCTTTTGTGCCTAAAATATATTGTCTTTTAGAATTTCCCAGTTGCCTTCTACACTGTTGGATTTCAACATTTCCTCTAATCAGATGCATTCACTAGATGTTTTAAATTCCCCGTGCTCCTGTGCTGCCGAGATCCCATTCCTTACGCTGCTAAATTCAACATTCCCTGCTATTCTCAACCACTTCCTGCTCAGTAAAATCAGGTCCAGGGTGGTTGTGCCCTGCGGGAAGCCCCCCACGTTCTGGCTCACCAACGCGTGTTCTCTGGAAGTTGGGGAGCTCTTTGATCAGGAGCGGATAGCTGTGTTTGCTACCGGACACATGTCCGGGCAGCTAAGCTCTTCCATGAATATGGACTCCCGTGGGTTGGAGGATGTTTTCCCTCCCCTCGTCTCCAGGCAGGGTGGCTTTTAGCAGATGCCCACTGTCATTTCTCCTTTGTTCTTCATGCCTCAGTTCCTCGCCCAAAGTATTTCATCACCTCCCTTGTCACTGTCTAATTGTTCTTCGCTGTCTTCTTTCTCCTTGCTGGGTCCTCATGCTACCTGCTGCCTTACAGACATCTCAGCATGGCAACGCTCTTCTTATTCATCCCCCTTGTCTTCCCAAGCACTTCCGCCTACTGTCATGCTTCAGGTGCTGGAGTTACTGGGCCGGCCTCACTACCTAAATTAAGCAAAAGCTCCTGTTCTCTCCTGTTCCTGCCTTACAAACCCTGGCAGATGTAGATAATGAGAGTGGGACCCCTTTCTGCCTACATGGAGATCCCCACTCGCAGGAGCTATTCCAATAATCCACTAACCCCAGACCCCTCTCTCTGCATCATCAGCGCACCTGGATGAGTGCCTAGGACTTCTTTCCTCCAAGTGTGGAGAGACCCGCTGGGAGCAATCTCTGCTCAGGTCTGACATCGGAGGCATTCCTGAAAGGTCACGCGCATGCCCCTCCCGCTCCGGTTCTCTTCCTGGGTCCCCAGGCTGGTTTGTGTGCAGACAGGAACGTCCTTGGGTGAGCCGGGTACCTTCCTGTGATGTCCCTGAAACAAGTGTCAGTATCGCCCCATGGACTGGCCCAGGGGCTATAGGGTGCAGGGAGGCAACGTAGCTGGTACCACCCCTACAGAGTGTGGGGCAGGTGTGACTGGCCCCAGTGGCCTGATCTCTATGTGGGTGGGAGGGAGGGAGGGAGAGGCCAGTGAGAATGGGCGAGAGGCTCTCGCTGCCCACTTCAAATGTGTGCCCGGTGTTTGGCCGTCGCTTTAAAACAGTTCCAGTGAAATGGGCGAAAATAGAGAGCGGCTGGGGCTGATCTGAGTGTCTCTGGGCATCTCTGTTCCTCCCCGGCCCTGCTCCAGCATCCCCTGCCATGGCTGACAAATAGAGTGAGCCAGAGGACCTGCCCCAGGTCACCTCCCTGCAGGGCCGGCTCCAGGGTTTTTGCCACCCCAAGCAGCGGGGGACAAAAAAAAAAAAAAGCCGTGATCGCGATCGGCAGCAGCTCCACCGTGCTGCTTTCTTCTTGGGCAGCAATTCTGCGGCGGGTCCTTCCCTCCGAGAGGGACCGAGGGACCCGCCGCCGAAGAGCCGGACGTGCCGCCCCTTCCCCTTGGCCGCCCCAAGCACCTGCTTCCTGAGCTGGTGCCTGGAGCTGGCCCTGCCTCCCTGCTACCTTAGGGGGATGCATGCAGGGCCCCGAGACAAGGTCGGCCAGCTGCTCCCCCAGAGCCGCACCGTCACATACCTGCAGAGGGGCTGGAAGGGAGGGAGCAGGCAGGCTGCAGGGAAACCGGGCCCCCAGCGGCAGAGGGGCTGGAAAGGAGGGAGCAGTGCAGGTTTCAGGAAAATGGGACCCCCAGCTGCAGAGGGGCTGCCCCTCGCAGACACACTGTGCCCTTAAGAAGGATTGTCGTAAAGCTCCCCACGGGCACTGGAACAATTTGTAATGTGGGAATGCTGAGAGCCGTTGAACCGAACTCTAAACCCTGGATATGATGGAAACCACTTCAAGCCAAGGGGTGCGGCAGCCCCCTAGTTCCAGCGCCTGTGTGCTGGGGCACTGGCCGACGCAGCCTTCTAATAGGTTTACCCCTTAATCAGGTTTTCATTTAATGGAGTTTCATGCTAAACCCAGGCCCCAGGCAGGCAGGAGGGAGGCAGAGAATAGTCATCAAAACTGACCTTGCCAGTGAGAATCTCAAAGAGCCTTACAAGTGCCCCTACTCTCCGGAGCGGCCATGCCCTGAGATCCCTCTGTGGCATTCGTCCTTAGTATAACTGTTAGCTATCATCCGGGCAGCTCCAAGAGCCCCATCAGGAGCGGGGCCGCCATGGCGCTAGGCGCTGTACACACCCACATGAAATCACGCTCCCTGCCCCACATGGCTTTGGAAACCGGGGCACAGGGGGGTTAAAGGCAAACTATCAGGGCCAATTTGGCCAAAAATGGTAGGTTTTGTAAAAAGAAGCTTTTTGAAAACCTCGTCTCCATCTTAAAAAAAACATTTGAGAGGCACCAGTTTTAACCCAACGTAAGAGCCACCCACCCCGTGTTTGCAGCCACTCAGGGCAGCATTATGTACGGCGCTCGGCTCTCCTGAGCCGCGGTGAGAGACAAAGTCAGCAGCCCCCGCACCGTGCGAGGGGAACTGGAGCCCGGAACAGCTCTGGCTTAATGATGGCAGCTGGGGTTCGTGGGGCGGGTAAAAGCAGATCCCGCGCTATGACCATCAGCCTGATCCAGTTGCTTCAAGGAACCTTCGCCCGTCATTTTACTGAGCCTTTGTCACCTTAAAAACCTCTGGTTCCAAAGCAAATGCCAGCTCTGAACTACCCGGGTCAGGCTCAGGGGGTCGTATTTGATTCTACAGCCAAATTCCTCCCTGGTGTGACTTCCTTGATTGTGATGGGCTCACACTTGGGATAAATTTGGTCCCGTGTCATTATTCTCTGTTCCACCTGCCCACCAGCACGCACACTCCTACAGGCACGTCTGCTGGCAGCTATTGTGAGAACACCTCACACTGGGGGCTACGGGGTAGCAGATCACTTCCCCGGGAACCCTCAGCAGCACATCGGGGGGCAGAACCAAAGGCAGCCTCCTCCCCAACGTCCTCCCTCTCCAATGGCCTTAGAGCCATAGCGCCTACCCTCTGGCCCCCGGCTTCTCCTCTCTGGCACGGCTCCGCTACCAGGAGGTGGGCATTTCAGATGTGTGCGTGTCATTGACTTGAATACGCAGCCATCTCCATCAATCATCATTTTATACAATTATCGTAATAGGGCCATTTTGCACTTATCCCTCTTCATGTGATGCAGGAGGCACTTGGCACGACACTTCAAACCAAGTGTCTCTGCGTTTGCTCTGATCCCTGGGGAGTCTCGTTAACATCTCTGGGTTTCCAGGCCCCAGGAGGGCGAGACATCTGTGGGGCCAGGCTCCCGCCTCCACACTACCCACAGGCTTCAGTGCAGGATGACCACACGGGCGACCTTTGCCCATCTAGTGGGTGTTATCTCAGCTGACGGTCTGCTCCCCCTGAAACGCCTTGGGGACAGAATTCCTTAGAAGGCATCGGTTCCACCTGAGCCCCCCTAGAATTATCCCCACCGTGCTGCATGCTGGGTGGGCATGGGGCAGGAGGAGTGATGTCACCAATCAGCCTTCCCTGTGGTCACGGCTGACCCTTTGGGTACAGCAGACCCCCCTATCTTCCCAATGGCATTCTGAGAACCATGGGTGAGACAGGACACCCCGTAGATAACCAGCCAAACAGTTCCATGTGTACCCTCTGCAGCTGGAGCGTCCATGGGCAGGGCCGGCTCCAGGCACCAGCCGACCAAGCATGTGCTTGGGGCGGCACCTTGTAAGGGGCGGCCAATCTTGGGGTGGCGGGGCAGCACTCGGTATTTTTTTTTTTTTGGTTCGGCGGGATGGCACTCGGGGTTTTGTTGTTGTTGTTGGTTTTGGTTCAGCGCGGCGGCACTCGGGGGGGGTTGGTTTTGGTTCAGCAGGGCAGCGCTTGGGGGGGTTGGTTTTGGTTCGGCGGGGCAGCACTGGGTTTTTTTTGTTTGTTTTTGGTTTGGCGGGGCGGGCGGCGCTGGGGGGGTTGTTTTTGGTTCGGCGGGGCGGCACTCGGGGGGGCTGTTTTTGGTTTGGTGGAGCGGCGCTGGGGGGGTTGTTTTTGGTTCGGCAGGGTTTTTTGTTTGTTTGTTTTTGGTTCGGTCGGGCGGCGCTGGGTTTTTTTGTTTGTTTTTTGTTCAGCGGGGCGGCACTGGGGGGGTTGCTTTTGGTTCGGCGAGGCAGGGCGGTGTTGGGGTTTTTTTGTTTGTTTGTTTTTGGTTTGGCGGGATGGCGCTGGGGGGAGTTGTTTTTGGTTCGGCGAGGCAGTGCTGGGTTTTGTTTTGTTTTTGGTTCGGTGGGGCAGCGCTGGGGGGGGTTGTTTTTGGTTTGGTGGAGCAGCGCTGGGTTTTTTTTGTTTTGTTTTTGGTTCGGGGGGGTTGTTTTTGTTTTTGTTTCCGCGGGGCGGCGCTGGGGGAGGGTTGTTACAGTGGGGTGTTTTTTGTTTTGTTTTTTTGCTTGGGGCGGCAAAAAGTTAGAGCTGGCCCTGTCCATGGGGTAGCCGTCTGTCTCCATTCGGGCCGGTCAAACGTTGCAATCCAAACTTCTTTTTTGATGGAAAACGGGGGGGGGGGGGGGGGAGAGGTTGAACTAAACTAAAAATTTCTCACATAGCGTCTGCTTCCCTCCAAAAGATTTGAGTTTTTCATCCGAAAACTGAAAAAATGTCAACCAAACTTTGGTTTGGTTTGATTTGGGGGTTGCACAAAAAGACTGAATTTAGCTTTCAGTTTCCAACCCGCCCTCGTCACCAGGCCGGCCCGGAGACCTGCCTGCATTCTGTGCCTCGATACCTGGCTGGGTTTCTGAGGAGCTCAGGGCTTTATCGCGGGGACCAAAATACGAAATAAATAACCCACCGCCTGGGAGCGGAAAGGAACCCAGGGTAAAGTGCTGGAGCTGGGATCGCGGGGCTGAATTGCCCTGCGCTGCCCGGCCCCAGCCCAGCTCTCCAAGCTACTTCCCTAACACAATGCTGGGCTTGTTGCACGTCTCTTGAGGGATGTTCTGAAGTCCCTCCCGAGCCCTGGCTCCAGCCACGCGCTCATTAGATTGTTTCGCGGCCGAGTACAGACCTCAGGACTTGGCCAGGTAGATGCACCCGCAGTAGGTGTGGAATCGATGCACAGAGCGGACATGTTGCTACGTCAGCACAGAGATGCCTATGTTGGCGGGCGGGCTGTTTACATTCCAAGCTCTTTGATGTAGGGCCTGTCTTGGTGGGTGTTGGGTGCTCTACAAGGCAGGTAATCTCTGCTTTAACAAGGAATCGCTAAGGAACCAGAGACACAGCTACGTTTCCTCCGGCCCACAGCGACGCCCGGTGCACACTAGCCCTGGGAGAGCCAGTCGCGTTTCGCTGTGATGGCTCTCACGGGTAGGGAATGATTCCTAGTGCAAACGGACAAAGGTCAAAATGTCACCAGCAAACGCGGCTTTAAAACCCCCGGTGAAACCGTGGCCCCTGGGACGACGCCCAGCGCTCAGGCATTTGCCTCGGGCGAGGAATTCAGAGTAACGGGGCTGCTGTGTACCCGGCACAAATACATCCGCTCTCCATTCTGCTGGGACAAGGAACCCATCCTATTCCCAGGGCAGGAAAGGCTGTTTCCCTCCTGAAAGTGTGGATTTCTTTCACCCTCCTGCAGCCTGGACACAGACCCTCCTGGCAGCATTAGTGAAATACGGCCCCTGCGTCTGACAGACGTGCCCCTTCCCGCTCCATCCCTGGGCAAACGGAGCAGGAGCGTGGCCTGGCAGCGGCTCAAGGGTTAAATCCCACCAGCGAGAGAAATATGAAACACGGCTGGGAGGCAGGCGGATGGCCCCGTTCAGCCTGAGACGATCAATTAATGGGGTTTCTCCTGACTCACACCATATGGCCGGCCCCGCCGGCTCCCGCATTTAATTTACTCCCGGCCTCGCCTGCTCGACCGCGGGCTCCAATTTATTCTGATTAAATCAGTCCTCTGCACCGTGGCAACTGCTGCTCACAAGAGGCAGGAGCGCCGGGCCGAGCCCCAGATGCTGGCGCGGGCCCCTCACTGGAACAGACTGGGAGAAGATTAGAGCCGGGGGGTGGGGGGGCGGTGGATAAAGACCCCTGGCTTCAGGGCAGAGGGGGAGAGATTAGCCCCCCCCCCAGCAGATGGACAGAGATCAAATGTTTCGCTTCACCTTGTTTATTGCAAACGTCCCCTGTTGGGGTCTGCTCCCCGCTGGCACGGCCCTGGGGGTTGCGGGCAGTGGGGGCAGGCCGTACCCCCACCCCTGCCAGGCAGCTCCGTTGTGCTGGGTTTGTGGGTGTGTGCAGGGGGGGCTGTCATGGGGTGCTAGTAGGAAGTGGGGGGGGCAAGGAGCTGGGCTGGTCGCACTTTGGAGTTTCCCTTCTCCCCGACAGCACATTCCCCATCACAGCCACCTCCAGCTGGCAGCATGCCCCCCCCTAGGCCGTATGCCCCCCAGGGGGCTGGGAGAGGCTGCAGCCAGGCCTCCTCCCAGGCGACGACAGAGGGCTCACCCAGGGGCTGCAGGGCTCTGCCCACATGCCACCCAGAGGCAGGCCGTGCAGGCCAGCAAGCAGGGCCCCGCGCTCAGAGCTGGGGCCGGGGGCTCTGTCCCGGCCTCTCCCCCGGCTGGCAGTGTGGGCGGGGGCTAGTGGCCCAGCCTCGCCTGGCGCGGCTCCATGGGGCTCCGGCACCGAGCACATAGCTCTGAGCCCGGGGCAGAGCCGACGGCCGGGTCAGTTCCAGCTGCGGGGCGGGCAGGATGACTGGGCTGACCACCGGTGGAATGGGATGAGGTCGGAGAGCTGCACCCTCCCCAGCCCTCCTGCGGGGCCAGGGGCTAGGGTGACCAGATGTCCCGATATTATAGGGACAGTCCTGATTTTTGGGTCTTTTTCTTATATAGGCTCCTATTACCCCCCACCCCTATCCCGATTTTTCACATTTGCTGTCTGGTCACCCTACCAGGGGCTTTTCCCACGGGGCCTCGTGCGCTTCTCAGCTGGCTGGGAGGCTGCTGACCCCCTTCTCTTGGGCTCTGCTCCCATTCGGCTCCCAGGAGCTCCTGCCAGGGTCCCAGGAGGCCCCGCAACCGGCCCCTAACTCCTGGCTGTGACTGCTGGGCGCCAGGAGAGCAGGTCAGGGCCTGCTTGTACCTGAGCCCCGGTTCGCACCCAGGGCAGCTGCCCCCCCAGCTCTGCCTCCAGACGTCAGGGCCCGTCCCTGGGCCAGCCTGGAGGCAGGAGAAAGGGCAGGTCGGGTTCTCCCCAGAACATCGGGGCTGGGAGTGTCCCCCCAAATCAGCCCTGCTAGGGGGCAGATCTGTGCCCCCAGCCAAGCCAGCGTGCTCGGCGCTGGACAGAACAGAGACACAGGTCCTGCCCTGAACAGCGTCCTGGTGTGGCCCTGGCATGTCCTTGGGTGCTGCCGGTGTCTTAACCCAGCCGTCTGTATTTCATGCTTCCTCCTCCCAGCTCCCAGGAAAGGCCACATGCAGGCTGGGGCTGGGGCAGCCGGCAGTAGGGGAGCCTTCTCCGGCGGGGGCCCCAGCCCCTTCCGCATCAGGCCTGGCGTCACACGGCCCCTTTCTCCCCTTCGCCCCCTCCCGGGCCACTGTCTCCCTCCGGCTGGCCTTTGTGCTCGGTGCTTTCACTGCAGGGTGCGGGCAGTCTCTTCCCCCTGTGCCTTCCTGCCCAGCCGGGGAGGGAGAGCCCCTGCTTATCTGTCGGAAACAGAGCGGCACCTGCCCTGCTCTGCGACTGGGGAGGGGAGCCCCGGCCGGGGCTGCCCATGGCGTGGGCTTGCTCTGCGGCTGGGCGAGCGCCGACGCGGGGGGGCATGCGGACGGAAAGGGCGCCGGCGGGGAATTTATGGGCCCAGACTCAGAGCATTTGGGGCCAGCTCAGCGTGGAGCACAGCAAAGGTCCGGTCCCTGCGGGCCAGCCCACTGATAGCACAGAGCCAGCGCTGGCAGTGCCAAGCACTCAGCTGCAGGCCTTGCAAAATCGCCAGTCAGGAGATCTTTAATGCAATACTAACCGTGCTTCCCGGGTCGGGTTTCGCTGCCTCTGGGCGGGCCAGGAAGCGACTTTTCAATGCCTGGCCAAGTCTCCCGGGACTCCAAGAGCTGGGCGCTCAGGAAACCACGAGAGCAGGTGCCACAGGGGGCGGAGCTTGTGCTTGGTGCCCCTCAGACAGGGATGCCCCGAGCTGCTCCTGTGCCAGGCTGGGAGTCAGGACTCCTGGGTTCTGCTCCAGGCTGTGGGGGAGTGTGCGGTGTCCCGGAGAGCGCAGGGAGATCTGGGTTCTGGGCCAGTTCCTTGCCTGTACCGGAAGGACAATGCCGGGGCCTGTCCTGTTCTTCCCGATGTCGGTCATGTGCTTTGAGATCCTCAGTGGCAAGTCTAGAGCAGGGGGATGTTGTATTTGTCATTCTCCTGCCTGATGCCACCGTAATGCTAATGATGCCCACCTGTTGCTACAGAAATGCTTGTGATGTCACAAATGCAGCCTTATGACATCACTGCAAGATGAAGAGGAGAGGGGAGGGGAGGGGACGGGAGGAGGGAGCGGAGCCCGGTGTAGAACCCCCAGGGGACCCTGCTCATTGACGTACATTCTGAACAGAACCCATGTCAGGCCGTGGCGTCCGGGGCCCTGGCATCCCGTGGCACGGCTACCCTGGCATCCCACGGCGTCCGGGGCCCTGGCATCCCGTGACACGGCTACCCTGGCATCCCACTGCGTCCAGGGCCCTGGCATCCCGCGGCACGGCTACCCTGGCATCCTGCTGCGTCCGGGGCCCTGGCATCCCGTGGCACGGCTACCCTGGCATCCCGCGGCGTCCGGGGCCCTGGCATCCCGTGGCACAGCTACCCTGGCATCCCGGTGCGTCCGGGGCCCTGGCATCCCGCGGTACGGCTACCCTGGCATCCTGCTGCGTCCGGGGCCCTGGCATCCCGCGGCACGGCTACCCTGGCATCCCGGTGCGTCCGGGGCCCTGGCATCCCGTGGCACGGCTGCCCTGGCTCTCCTGCCCCTTCAATACAGCACTCCTGGGTTGCTGGTTTATGCAGCAAATTCCCGTTGCCTGCTGCCCCGTCGCCCGGCATCTCCAGCACGCTGCAGATTGTGGGGCTGAAAGATGGGCCAGGGGAAGACGTGGGGTTGGGGAGTAGCGGTTCCTGGAGGATCCTTCCCAGTAAACCCCCACACCTGCCATGGCATTCCCAGCCCCCCACCAGTCCCTGAATCTCACCTGGTCAGAGGGGTCGCAGGACAGGGGGGCCGGGGGAGAGCTCACAAGCCAGGTGAGCTGCAAGGTCTTTTCCTTTCCACCTGCTTGGTGAGAAATCATTGGTCAGTCTGCATCCTCGCACACCCACCCCCCTCCCAGCATTCACGTGCATGCTCACACTCAGCCATTCGTACACTCAGACACACACACCCACCAGTGTGCGCACACACGCACATGGACACAGACCTGCATGCACACTCATAGATACACACAGACACACCCACACCAGCATGCACAATCATACACACTCACCAGCACGTGCATGCACAATCATACACACCCACGTGCAGCGTGCACATGCACACTCATCGATACACACACAGACTCACACCTTCCTACATGCACTCACGCACGCAGCGGCAAGGGCAGCCCCGCTCATAGGTCCTGTCCCGTCTACCAGCCAACGTACCCGACCAGACAGTCTCCTCTTCAACACCGCGTCCCCGCCTCTGCCCCTGGGCCCACGCAACAGGCTAGCTGTGCCCAGGGAGAGCAGCATGGTGCCAGGGGGATGGCGCCAGGCCTTCCCGCGGTGCTGTGGGGCTGAGCCGTGGCTGGAAGCTGCAGACCTGGAAACTAGCCGCGTTTACACCACATTAGTAAGGACTTTTTTTAATAAATCCCGACGTTGCCACAAGTAAACACTAATGTCAGAAAAGCTTTTTGCTCAATCTAAAATTACTCAGCAAGCTGCTTCCTGCGGGAGAGAGCGGCCCACGGGCCGGCTGCAGGGGGCTGGGGTCCGCAGGGGGCTCGGTCCTGTGCCAGCTTGGAAGGGGACGTGGATTTAGCTGGGGGCTGCCTGGGAGGTGGGGGTCTTTGGCCCATGACGTCCCTTGACCAGGGGAGGGGCCGTTCTGGGCTTGCAGCTGCTCGGTGCCCGTCGCCCATCCTTCGCTCTCCAGATCGCCCTGATCCCAGGTGTTGCCAGCCAAGGGCCACTCCAGAGAGGGGGTAAAAGCGCCCGCGTGGGCAGACGTGGCGTCACCTGCCCGGGGGAAGCTTCCTCCCACCATGCGTCCACTCATGCCCCCAAGAGGAGGGGTTCGGCCCAGGAGTGAGGCCCAGAACAAGGCCCCCGAGCGAGCACCGGACAGCCGGGGCGATGGGGAAGGGGCAGGCGCTGGGCCGAGGGGAGAACTGGCTCGCTCAGAGACAGGCGAGGCGGCAGCACCATCGCCTGGGACGGCTGGATAGCGTCCTCGCACGCTCAGCTCTGCAGGGCCCTGGGCAGCCTGGGGCTCGCTCCCTCCCGGTGCCCGTCCCACGTGGCATGGCCCCGTCTAGGCAGGGCCTTGGGGGCACAGCAGGGGACACTGGGGCCGAGACCCCCCCTGCATCGGTGTGACATGTCCTCTGTGCTGAAAACACCCTTCGTGCAGCGCGGCAGGACGCCGGTGAGCCTGCCGGCACAACCTGACTCCCTCGCCTTCAGGGGAGACGTCGATCCCAGCAGGGCAGGGCCCCCTTCCGCCTCCTGGCCTGGCTGCACCCTGCTCTTAGAGACCAGCTTGGCCCCTGGGACCAGCCCTGGCCATGCCCCCCAGCTGTACACTGCTGCCTGGCATGCTGCAGCCTGCGCCCTCCCGGGGATGGCTGCGATCTGCTTGGCTGCCTGGCACGGTGCCCACGCAGGCTCTGACCCGGCAGCGCCACGGGCACCCCAGGGTTAACACCTCCCTTTTCAAGGTGCCTTTTCCAGCGCGCTTGGCGGGCAGGCGAGCGGCACCATATGCCGTGCAATCGCCTCGCTCCCTCGGAGCGCTTTGTTCTCAGCCTTTCCCGCGCATTCCCCTGCGGGTGGCTGGTGCTTTGCGGTGGGTGGGGGGCGCCGGCCCCTCCGGGGGAGCTGACCCAGGTTGAAACAGCCCCCCTGGCCCCCGAAAAAAGCGATCAGGGTCTCGGCATGAGGCCAGCTCCAGGCAGCCCCCCGGCAGCGAAATGCTGACGCAGAAGAAGCCTGCGCTGAGGCTGCTGAATAAATGATAAACCCCCCTCTCCCCGAGCAACTTTGCAGGCTGGTAATGGCTGTTCCTGGGTGGAAGCGGGTCCGCACCATCTGGAGAGGCAGCTTCCTTCCCAGCCAGCCCAGAGACGAGGAACAAAGGCTGCGAATCGCTCCTGCAGGGGACGCGCCAGCCTAGGGGGACCAGATGTCCCGATTTTATAGGGACAGTCCTGATTTTGGGGTCTTTTTCTTATATAGGCTCCTATTACCCCCCACCCCCGTCCCGATTTTTCATACTTGCTGTCTGGTCACCCTACGCCGGCCTCTGAGGCCGTGTCTGTCGGCACCACTTGCCAGGGCTATCCCGCTGGACCCTGCGGCCTGACGGTCCCTCTCCCCAGCCCCACGCCAGCCCCAGCCCCACCCCTCCAGAGCCCGGGGACTCCCTGCTCGGCGGAAGACTCCGGGGCAGTGCGGCGGGGGGAGGTGGCGATGCTCTGGGTCATCGCGCTGGCTCGTCACCTCTGCCGGTTACGGGTGAAATGGGCTCGGTGATGCTCTGTCACCCGGCGCCTGGGACCGTTCGCGCCAGTGCCCAACGGGCACAAAATGCTGCCATTGCGACGGGTGCATTTTACCACCTGGCGCCAGCATCTGTCAGCCCGAAGTGCAGGCGATGGAAAACCAGGGTCCTCGTCCCCACCAACCAGGGGTTTAAATGACAAAGCAGCCACCCCATGGGGCAAAATTGGCAACCTTTGTTCAGGGGGAGCCCAGGGCTGGGGTAGCAGGGGGCTGCGAGTCGGGAGTGAGGGGCACCAGCAGAGCTGGGGGGAACAGGGCTGGGCTGGGGGGGGCTGCGAGTCGGGAGTGAGGGGCACCGGCAGAGCTGTGTGCAGGAAGCCCAGGGCTGGGCTGCGGGGGGCTGCGAGTCGGGAGTGAGGGGCACCGGCACAGCTGTGTGCAGGAAGCCCAGGGCTGGGCTGCGGGGGGCTGCGAGTCGGGAGTGAGGGGCACCGGCAGAGCTGTGTGCAGGGAGCCCAGGGCTGGGATAGCAGGGGCTGCGGGTCGGGAGTGAGGGGCACTGGCAGAGCTGGGGGGGGGCAGCACTGGGCTAGCAGGGGCTGCGGGTCGGGAGTGAGGGGCACCGGCAGAGCTGTGTGCAGGGAGCCCAGGGCTGGGGTAGCAGGGGGCTGCGGGTCGGGAGTGAGGGGCACCAGCAGAGCTGTGTGCAGGGAGCCCAGGGCTGGGGTAGCAGGGGCTGCGGGTCGGGAGTGAGGGGCACTGGCAGAGCTGGGGGGGGGCAGCACTGGGCTAGCAGGGGCTGCGGGTCGGGAGTGAGGGGCACCGGCAGAGCTGTGTGCAGGGAGCCCAGGGCTGGGGTAGCAGGGGGCTGCGAGTCGGGAGTGAGGGGCACCGACAGAGCTGGGGGGGGCAGCACTGGGCTAGCAGGGGCTGCGGGTCGGGAGTGAGGGGCACCGGCAGAGCTGTGTGCAGGGAGCCCAGGGCTGGGGTAGCAGGGGGCTGCGGGTCGGGAGTGAGGGGCACCGGCAGAGCTGTGTGCAGGGAGCCCAGGGCTGGGGTAGCAGGGGGCTGCGGGTCAGAGGTGTGGGGCGCTGGCAAGGAGCTTGCACAGCACCTGGTTCTGGTTACTACATTCAGCCCCTCTGCTTTGCAACCCACTGCAAAATCCACCCCCCGTGGCCAGCTCTGAAAAGGCACCGGGATGCAGCAGCCCCGTTCTCCCCCAGGACGGGGGTGAGGCTGGAGGGGTGGAACCGGGACAGCGTTTGTCTAGAGGGAAGCAGCAGACCACAGATGGCCCATGTCCAACAGGTGCAGCTGGAATGGAGGTAGGAGAGGGGCGGGGAAGGGATTGTCTGAGCTGGACATCTGCTGTGCACGCGGCCAGCTGTCTGTCAGCCAACTAGCCACGGGGCCAGAAATGGGACCTGCGCCTTTAACAAAGTGGTGGGGTCTCCCCATGTGAGCCAGAGGGACCGTGTGCCTCAGGTCAAAGCCGGGCTGTAGCCCCTGGGGAGCTAAACACATGGGCGGGGGCAGCCGGGTGCCCCACGACAGGTACCGTGCAGAGGGGAGGAGCTCGTTCAGCGCAGAAGGAGGATGCAGAGAGAATGACGCCCGCAGTCCAGCACAGGGAGAACCCCTGAGTCTGTTGTACTCCCAGCAGGCCCATCCCCGTGGAGTTTGGGCCTTTTCTCTTCTCACCGGCCCTTTCCTCCTCCCCCTGGGTATTGGCTCCCCCTCCGGTCCACTCTCACCGCCCGGCCAGCCAGCAGCACAAGCCACCCGGATGGGACCTGCCCGAAACGCACCCGCGGCTCCGGTGCATCCCAGTTAACCCCAGGGCATTGCCAGGAGGGGCACTGGGGATCAGGTCCGGCAGAGCAGCCTGGCAGAATGAACAGGGCTGGGCATCCCTGAGCCCTGGGCCGTCCTCTCCCGGGGAACCCCCAGAGCATGGAGCGGCACCTGGCTGACACCCGGGGCCTGGAGCGGCCTCTGCTGCTCCCCCAGAAGCTGGGCTCTTGGGACTCCATTGCAGACACAGGTGGGAGTTGGGTGGGGCGCAGCGCTGGGAGAGGTCATGGCTCCCTGCACCGCCTGGGCGCTCTGGCCGTGCCCATGCTAGCCAGGCTGATCCCTGGGGACCTGCCTGGCATGGGGGCCTGAGCCCAACCTGGGCAGCTCAGCTCCAGAGCACCTGGGGGGTTAAATAGCCGGGGGCGCCTCGCTGGCAGATCCCGCAGCGAGAACCCAGTACAGCCCCAGCCCAGCACTGGTTAATCCCCCCACCCCCCCGGCTGGCCTGCTCCGGGAGGGGAATGACAGATGGCAGGTGCAAAGCGGGGGATTAAAGCCACACGGCGGGGTTGGGGCTGCTGTTTGCCGGAGCAGAGGGCCGGGTGGAGGTTAACACGTGGGCTGTTAACCACTGAACTCTCTTCCCCCAGGAGCTCCCCATGCCCACGCCAGGGCCGGAGAGCCCGCAGCGACAGGCCGGCTGGGACAGGAGCAGCCGAGAGCAGCCCGGGGTGGGACGTGAGCACCCCGTCGGCCTCGCCAGGCTGCAGCAGGTGGGCCGACCCCGGGGCATTGGGAGTCACCGGGGCCCAGCTTTGGCAGAACTAGGATGTGAGGGGAAGCTGCGAGCCGGGGTCTAAGCACAGGGCTGGGCACCAGGACTCCTGGGTTCTATCCCCAGCTCCGGCACTGGCTCGCTGTGTGACCTGGCCTGGCACCCTTCTCTGTGCCTTGTGCGCCATGGGGATAGACTCAGTCCCCACCTGGGCTCCCTCGCTGGCCTAGCTAGTCCTGCCTGGCAGGAGGCCAGCGAAGGCCAAGCAGAGAGCCAGGCCTGGGGGGCACATGCTGTTGTGCCAGCCTCAGAGCGAGCTGAGCCCCAAGGCCCCTGCCCTCTTCCGCTGCGGCTGGCGGGCAGCGCTGCTTCCTCATTCGGATGGCAGGGAGCGGCGCCGCGCTGACGCGCTTGCTAATGGAAACACACCTGATGGGAGGTGGGTGGGGAGTTGCCCACAGGTTCCCCGCTTCATGCACCACTGGGCAGTGGTGGAAAAAGCTTCTCTTGGGGAGGGTAAACAGCCCCGGCCGAAAGAGGGCCGCGCCGGGGGTTGGCGGCGCCTAGCAACTGCGCAACAGGTTAGCAGCGCCGGCTCTGGCCTCTCCACTGAGGCTGGTGGCGAGGCCTCATTCGTGCCCGCTGGGCTGGTGACCACTGCGACAAGGACACTGGCTTGCCACCGCTCTGGGGCCAGGGGGGTTCACGAGCAGCCCTGGCCACCAGCAGCCGAGTCCTACCTCCCCTCCCCCAGGCCCTTGCTGGATGGTTGCTTGTGCAGGGCGTCGCCGTCTCTAAGAGCTCCATAAAAGCCTGGCGTCTGCCCTGCACATGCTAGCCGCCCACACGCGTCTGTCAAGCCCTGGCCCCTCTCCTCAGCCCCATCGCCTCCGCTGCCCACTGGGCTGGCACGCAGGAGCCCCAACAGCTGACAAGAGCCAGGCTGGGCCCTTGCCTGGGAAGGGCCGATCCTGTGCCAGTGACCGAGGCCATCCTGCCCCCCCCCGGAGAAGCAATCAGCTCCCCCTTCCTGGGCGAGGCGAGGTCCGACCTGTCCGGGAGCAGCAGCTGGGTGTGCGTGGAGGTGCCAGCGGAGATCCCCCCCCGCCCGGGACTCTCCCAGCCGCGTGCCCAGCAGCAGAGCTGACACAGTTCCAGCAAGCGCCCCTGAGCCCCGTTTCTCTGCCAAGCGGCGCAGCCCGGAGAAGCCCTTTTGTGTGTGACCAGCGGCGAGAGCGGCTCCCCCTGCCTGTCCGGTGAGCCGCGTGGCTCAACACCGGGGGGGGGGCCTTTGCAGCAGCACTGCACCGTCCTGCCCACTCCAGCACCGCCGGGCACTGCAGGACTGGCACCCTCCTCCGAGCAGGACCCGGGTGCTGCTCCGGACACTGCCCAGCAGAGGGGGCCGTTGGCCACCTTTCCCTCCCCAGTCACCCAAATTGTTCCCACGTTGCATTTGCTCCCCTCCAGGCAACCTGGCGGCCACCCGCCTCCCCAGCTGCAGGGCTCCCCCGCACCACTGGCACCTCGTCCTGTGCCCCTTCTGCAAGCGATGTCTGCCCAGGCGCGCCCACCCTCTCAGCGACACCTGCTGGCCGGCGCCGGGACAGGGCAGGCCCGTCTCCTCTGGCTGGCACTGGCCTCAGCGGAACTGCTCCTGTGGACGGGCGAGCGAGAGGAGGAGCAGCCCCAGGGCAGGAGTGGGGGGCTCCGTCCGGGCACTGCCTCCTCCATCCCCTCCCAGGGCAGAGTGCTGGCAGCTGGGTGCCCAGGGTGGCTCAGTCTCTCTCATGCCCTGCAAGCTGTTCTCCAGCTGGTCAGCACCCGGCCACCCTTCTGGGTGGTCTCACCCCTCTGGGCCCTACAGACCACCCCAGGGCCTTGATTGCCCTTCCCAGCGTGCGGACTCTGAGCAGAGGGCTGACCCCAGCCGCTCCCCTACCCCTGAACTCGGGGCCGGTCAGACTCAGCCTCCCAGTTCCCCATTCCAGCGCCCACCCAGGTGGCTCTGGGCGGCAGGGCCCAGCTTGCCCATGACGATACCATGACGTGCGTGCGGTGGGGAGTTCCCCTGGCTACGATCTGAACCACCAGAGGCCTGCTTTCCGGCTCAGCAGCTGCAGCGCAGGGCGCGGCTCTGCCTTTGCCAGGCTTCCCGCCCGCGGGGGACCGGGGGCTGGTTGGAGCAGGCGCTCTGGGGCAAGGCCGGGTCTGGGACAGGGGCATGCTGGGAGGACGAGCAGCATTTGGGCCACTGCTATCAGCTAGGGACACGATGGATGCTGACGAGCCCTGTCCCAACATGTCCCAACACCACTGCGCGTCGGCCTTTGCAGTCTCCATAGCCAGGCCCACAGGGGACTCCCAACAGCCCAGGGCTCAGAGAAGGCCAATTAGAGACTAATGCTAGCCAAGAGGCTCGGGGGCGATATGCTGCTGGCTGCAGGGAAGGTGGGGTCAATTAGCCAAACCCTTTGATTGGAGGCAACAAGATTAGCACCCGCCAGCCGGCGCTGTGGCCGGGGCCATCACTCCCTCTCAGCGCGAAGGACCTGCCGCCGAATTGCCGCCGTAGAATGTGGCGGTAGAGCTGCCGCCGATCGCGATCCCGGCTTTTTTTTATTATTATTATTTATTGATTGATTGATTGGTGCTTGGGGCGGCAAAAACGCTAGAACCGGCCCTGGCCGCCCCAAGCACTTGCTCGCTGCGCCGGTGCCTGGAGCCGGCCCTGGCTCTGGCCTGGGATGCTGGTTCTCCTGCAGCAAGATGGAGCAAGAGCTCCCTTAACCCCCCCTCCCCGCCCCTCCCCGCCGAGTGAAGCCAGGTAATGCAGCTATTAACGGGGGGCAGGTGGGGGCAGCCGCAGGAATTAGCAAGGGATCGTGTTCCAATGGAGCTGTCCCCAGCAACTGGTTTTCCACAGACCCGGGCCGGTGCAGGAGATCAGCCGCGCAGGCAGGTGCGGGGTTAATCTGGTTCATTTAATGACCAGCACCGTCTGCCTGGGCACAATGAAATGCAGCCCTTTACCCCCCGTGTTGGGGAGGGCTGCCCTTCTGCTCACTGCCTGCTCTGTGAGGGGGGACTTGGCATGAGGCTGGCATGCGGCAGTGCCAGGTGAGGGAGAGTCATAGGGGACAGGAACTCTGGGTTCCGTTCCTGGCATTGTGGCAACTCACTCAGTCTCCCTGGGCCTTGGTTTCCCCACCCGTCCAATGCGGGACCTAATCCTTGCTGACCCCCTGGGGTGGGAGGTCGCAGGCTCTAGCCCAGGACTGCAGCAGCAGGGCTGCCTCGGCGCCATCAAAGCCCGCTTCACTCCTCTCGGGGCCTCCCTCGTGCCGGGAGAATCCCCTGCAGGGGAACCGGGACCAGATGCCAGCCCCTGGTGCTGCCAGCGCAATGCAGAGGGGTGGATCAGGGCAGAGAATTGAGCCCAGCAGCCCCCAGTGAACACGGCCCATGGGTGTGACGCACAAACGGCAACGTGGTGGATGGAGGTCAGGGGAGCCCATTGGTGGCTTTTGGATCCCGGGGTGGGTTGTCAGAAGGGGCCTGGAGTGGGGTACCACAGGGGTCTGTTTTGGGACCGGCTCTGTTCAATATCTTCATCAATGACTTAGATATTGGCATAGAAAGTACGCTTATTAAGTTTGCAGATGATACCAAACTGGGAGGGATTGCAACTGCTTTGGAGGACAGGGTCATAATTCAAAATGATCTGGACAAATTGGAGAAATGGTCTGAGGTAAACAGGATGAAGTTTAACAAAGACAAATGCAAAGTGTTCCACTTAGGAAGAAAAAATCAGTTTCACACATACAGAATGGGAAGAGACTGTCTAGGAAGGAGTATGGCAGAAAGGGATCTAAGGGTTATAGTGGACCACAAGCTAAATATGAGTCAATAGTGTGATGCTGTTGCAAAAAAAGCAAACATGATTCTGGGATGTATTAACAGGTGTGTTGTGAGCAAGACACGAGAAGTCATTCTTCCGCTCTACTCTGCTCTGGTTAGGCCTCAACTGGAGTATTGTGTCCAGTTCTGGGCCCCGCATTTCAAGAAAGATGTGGAGAAATTGGAGAGGGTCCAGAGAAGAGCACCAAGAATGATTAAAGGTCTAGAGAACATGACCTATGAAGGAAGGCTGAAAGAATTGGGTTTGTTTAGTTTGGAAAAGAGAAGACTGAGAGGGGACATGATAGCAGTTTTCAGGTATCTAAAAGGGTGTCATAAGGAGGAGGGAGAAAACTTGTTCACCTTAGCCTCTAACGATAGAACAAGAAGCAATGAGTTTAAACTGCAGCAAGGGAGGTCTAGGTTGGACAGTATTTGGTCCTGCCATGCGGGCAGGGGACTGGACTCGATGACCTCTCGAGGTCCCTTCCAGTCCTAGAATCTATGAATCTATGAATCTATGTTTTAATGGCCACCCCGCGCTCAGCTCCATGGCCTAGCGGCTGAGTGCACTGATTTCCGAGAGAGCCCAGTAGGCCTGACACCCGCACGCCAGGTCACTATATAGATGGCGTGACTCCCACAATGCACGCAGAGGGCAGATAATGCAATGGGGGGCGTGTGCCGGGTGTACCAAGCCCGCACTGGGCCGCCAGGGCCGACCAATCATTGTGGGCCCAGGCGGCCTCGCCCCCCTGCCCCTGCTGCACATGCTCCAGGTGGAGAAGCCGGATAAAAGGAGGCAGCGCAGCTCAGTTGGGGAAGGGCGACAGAGGAGGAAGGACGTACCCAGCCGGTTCCTGCGACACTCCTGGTGGTAGAGCCCGAAGACCCGGGCGACGCTCCAGCGACTCGCCGACGGCGGACACAGCCGGAGAAGCTCAGGAGGCTGGTGCCTGCTCTGTCCCAGCCAGGGCCGGCTCCAGGGTTTTGGCCGCCCCAAGCAGCCAAACAAAAAAGCCGCGATCGCGATCCAAGCGGCAATTCGGCGGAAGGTCCTTCGCTCCGAGCAGGAGTGAGGGACCGTCCGCTGAATTGGCGCCGAACAGCTGGACGTGCCGCCCCTCTCCGGAGTGGCCGCCCCAAGCACCTGCTTGGTAAGCTGGTGCCTGGAGCCGGCCCTGGTCCCAGCCCAGAGGGAAGTAAGACCCACAGACTTTGCTTTGCCCCACCCAGGGGCCACAGACTGACTGAGGTTTTGCCCTGCCCAGGGGGCTAATTGCCTGCCCCAGCCAGGAGGCTGCAGGGCTCCAGACTGCTTGTTTGCTGTGCCTGCCCCAGGGCCCACTTGACTCGAATCACCCGCTTAACAGGGAATCTCAATGACTGCGTGGCAGGGTGTACCAACCCCACACTGGCCCGACAGGGGCACCCCAACTCGACACGTAGGGCCCCCCTCACAGGGAGAAGCAGCTCTGGGAAACGTTTCAGGCTTGTTTCCTCTTCATTTGTTGGGGGGAAGGAGGGAGTTTCTTCCATGCTACCGCTGACTTTCCAGCCCAGTGGCCCTGACCCTTCACAGGTGTTTTTTCAAGATGCTGGAGCCGGGAATTCCCTGGGGGAATTGTCCGTGCGAGGAGCTTGGTGCTGCACAAGTCCGTGCGTAAGTCGTCTCTGCCCAGCGTGCGCCATCCCCTGGGAGTCAGGCGCCGTTCTCGCTCCCAGTGCGGGGCTGCTGACACACGTACATACACGCTGGGAAAGGCCTTCGGGCCCCCTCAGGCGAGGGTGCTGCCCACAGAGCATGGTGCCAGCGGGGGGACGCTCCCAAACGGGATGCCACAGCCCTGCTGGGGCTGCGCTCTGAGGACAGGGGAGCCAGTGAACCTGCATCCGTGTATCTGGCACGTTCCCAGTATTTGAGCCGGGTGTCTCTGTGCCGCGTGGTCCCAGCCGTGTGCCCGCCGAGCCGGCCGTTCCCGGTTCCGTTCATACGGGGCCCCTGCCACTGCTCAGGCTGATTGTCTGTCATCGTATTTCCTGCTGCTGCCTGCCCCCCCCCCCATCACCTCCTTCCCCCTCTCTTTGCTCCACACAGATCCTAGGGACAGGCTAGACTCTCCGGGGGCTGTGTGGGCTTGAATAGCCTGATCAACATGCCAGCCAAGGTGACACACGGCTGCCTCCAGATGTTGGGAGCTGTCTCCCCATCCGGCCAGGAGAGGCCAACGGCACGAACTGGCCTTGGGCTCATTTCCCCAGCCCAGCCAGGCGCGTGTTGCAGGGTCTGTCTAGGACCTGCTCACCATCCCTGCTGCAGGTCTCTGCCGACGTGGCCGGGGTAGGTCCTCACGCCCTCACTCGGCTCCATGGGGAAAGGCTCACCCGGCCCGCTCAGTGATCACTGCTCCTGGGGAGACCTGGGAGCTGGCAGGGTTTGCTCCCACCTGGTGTCCATCCCAAGTGGCATGGCCCCATCTGGCCCCAGCACACCTCCAGCCCCCCTAGCCTCCGTGCGATTTGCTTGGCTCCTGGGCATGCTGTGAATCTTTGGGTTCCCCGCCGACAGCGGGAGCTGGGCCCGACACACTGCACGGTCTTGCCAGCCTGTATCGCTTCGTATCGAGTGCAGCTGGCGCCCCGGCTCTTTGCCTGCCTGCTGGGCATGAGGAAGAGAGACCTGCACCAGCAGGGCTGGCTCTTGCGGTGAGACGGCTTTTCCACACTCAACTGATGCCCCGCTGCAGTGACCCCCTTAGACAGCCTGGGATTTTTCAGCCCAGTCCTGTTCCCGAGGCTACCGGCTCTGGGTAGAGCTGTCCCGGGCTCAGACCCATCTCCATCTCACTCCAGAGTGAGAGCCCCTGGCTGACGCTAGCATGCCAGCTGAGCACCCAACGCTTGTAGCCTTGTCTGTTCCTAACCCACCCCTCACCGGGGTGTCTGGTCTCCCAGTGCCCCCGCTACATGTCCCATCAGGACAAAAGCTGACAATGCGGGAGTGGAATGAAGCTGGGAATAGGCCTGAAGGAAGCTAGGCCATGGAGGTGAACCCCACAGGAACCTGCAAACCACAGCCGATCCCTGTGGGAAAGGACAGGCCAAGGGCTGGGAACCTCTGTGGGAAATGCAGCCTCTGCTGAATGGAGACAACCAAGAAGTGCGTGGCAGGGAATTGCTGAGCTGTGGCCCGGATTACCCCAGAGGCAGCGTCCTCGACTGCCGCTTCCACTGTAGCTGCACGGAAAACTCCAGGGTAGTCGTTCATCTTGAACAAATTGTATCCTGCAGTGTAAGTACCGGAGGAGCCAGGAGGCTGGGGCAGCTCCTGGGAAACTGGACTCGGGTTGGCTCGCATCCGTGGGCATGGAACGCTAGGCCTGGGCGGTGTGATCTGCAAGCCTCCGCTCGCACCAGAGGAGCCTGCGTTTCTAAAGCCGGAGACCTTGAGTTCCCGTCGCCCAGAGCAGCCTGTTGGGCACAGCAGTGTTGCCACGGCGGTCTCTGTGCCACATGGAGCTGCTGGCATCACGGGGGTGCAGCGTGAGTCTATTCCAGCCAAGGCTATTCCAGGCTTCCCAAGGGATCCTTGACCAGAGAAACTCACAACCACGAAGCGCCTCTCTGCCCCAGGACACCTGCTCGTTAGTGTAAACGGCATTGTGATCAATTTTCAGGCTGGAGGAGGAGCAAACCTGGGAGGGAACGCAGCAGCGCCATAGGCCCGGAGGACAGAGTCTGAACGTGTTATCCCACACACGAAAGCACCCTAGATAATCAAGTGGGAGAATTAACCAAGGCGCCACCTCTGTCCTGTAACAGTGACTCGCTTAATGCTGTTCTAGCGTGAGCTGGCATGCAGTCAAGCATCTCTTTTCTGCAGAGATGGTCTGGACTGGGACTGGGACACGGAGCGGTGACGCTCTGCCGGGAGAAGGGAAGCACACAGCGAAAGGGTCTGAGAGCGTCTGTGTTGCAGCAGCTCCTGCTGATGGGGTGCAGAGGGCAGACGCTGGTGAGGCCGGGAGGCCAGCAAAGCCGTTCTCCTGTCTATTAATGGCAGAGATTCAACGACCTTGAAACACAGCAGTGGAGAGTCACAGCAACGGGATCAGTGTTTTTCTGCAACAAGCCCTTTTCCCCCAGCCTGGTACAACTTGAAGCAAGCCCGGTTCACGAGCAGCACTGTCTGCAGGGTCCTACGGCCCGGCGCGCTAGTCGCGGTCGGAATGCAGTACTGAACGACGTGGGTGCAAAATGCACAATGACCCCCGATGGGGAGTAAAGGGAGACTATCCATTCGATGTAGCCAGGGCCGGGTCCGGGCAGCAGCGCAGCAAGCAGGTGCTTGGGGCGGCCAGCGGAGAGGGGCGGCACGTCCAGCTCTTTGGCGGCAATTCGACGGAGGGTCCCTCAGTCCGTCTCGGAGGGAAGGACCTGCCTGCTGCCCAAGTGCCGCTGATCGTGGCTTTTTTTTTTCCCCGCTTGGGGCGGCACAAACGCTGGAGCCGGCCCTGGATGTAGCGCCTGGGATGGTGAGTCAGGACTCCTGGGTCTTGTCCCAGCTCTGCCACTGACTCACTGGGCAACCTTGGGCAAGTCACAGCACGGCTCTGTGTCTCAGTTTCCCCATTTTGAAAATGGAGACGATGTCTCCCGACCTCACAAGGGGCCGCGGTGGGGTTAAAACCCAGGAATGTGCTTTGAGATCCTCCGGTGGGCGGTGCTAGAGCCAGACAAAGCACTGTCTTCGGGTTTGTCTTGTAGGCGTGTGTGGAGCGCAGAGACATGGCGGTCAGAACCCGGCCCCAGGCCAGGGACAGCCTATGGCCTCTCAGAGCCTCCTTCCAACTGCAGCCATGTTCCATGGGGTGTTCTCCGTACGCCAGGCTGCGCGTGCTGGAGGTGCAGATGGTGACACGGCGCTGAATTAAGGGCCGCGCACGTGATCTCTGCCAAGGGATCCCCACCCAGAGAGGGGGATTTGGGGAAAAAAGACAGGCTTTAAAGCGTCTGCAATATTTGGAAACAAATCAAATTTCCAGCTGCGCGGAGCTGCCTTCGTAGCCACAGGTAGTTGATAAAGCAGCCCTGCCTGGCATCCCAACTGGCACTCGGAGAGAGAAAACCCGCGCGCAGCTGCTTGCAGAGCTGGCAGATGCGCCCGACGTGCCATGTGTGTGAAAACAGAGGCTGAGTCTCGAAAGCACAGGGCCTTGCCAAGTCCGCTCTCATCTGCCGTGCGACACATGTTCTGGCACTCGAGCAATTTCCCCTATTAGGTTTCCTCTCGTCACACAGCAGAAGAAGGTTCTCCCTGAGTGGGCGGGCAGGGGAAGCCGCTGTTTGCGCTGAGTGGACCCACTCGGTTGGGACACACCCTGCCATCAGCAGGAGCAGCCCCCCCCACACTTCCTCTGCCTGTAACCCACTGCTGATTTAGCTACCTACCCCCTGTCTGAGTAGGGGGGCTCCACTCACCTTGCCCTCCCCCCTCACAGGAACACTCACCCCCCCATTCCTTCCCGCTCTGGGCTCCCCAGCTGCCACTAATCAGCCAGCTCCTGGATTTGCAGCCTGGCTCCCCTAGTGCTTTTTGCATTCGCCGTCCTCTGCTTGTTCTCCGGTGGCATCTCCCCTCCCGCCTGCGTATGCCTCCCCACCCCGCTGCAAAGGCGCTCTCCCTCTTCCCCCAACGGCCCTCCCCCACGTAAAGCGACTTTCAGCGTTCGCCCAAAGGACCCTGTAAAAATACACCTTCCTCTAACAACGGTGCTTTCTATGGTGATAGGGGCTAGTGGCTCGGGTCCTGTATAAGCCCAGTCCCTGCCCCGGAGAGCTTCCAGTCTAAACAGGCAAACGTCCCAGTAACACACAAGCAAAGCGCCAAGGGGCTCCTGATTTACCTACTTTCTGTTGTTGTTGCCCCATTCCTCTGCCCCGGCCCATCGGCCAGCTGGCTCCCCCAGTGCTGCCCCAGGAGTCGCTCTTTGCAGCCTGTTCACGTAGAGACTTTTGTTATCTCTTCACATTGTATTTTCATTCGAATCAGGTGGGGCTCAACCCCTCGCAGCTCCCGTTGAGAACTGGTCAATTCTCACCTCCCCCAAGCACAGCGCTCTAGGCGCTTGCCCCTCGGCACCGCTGGGCCTTAGTGTACTAATCACGCCAGAAGCGGGGTGATGACAAATTGCCCAGGTGGTGGGGATTTCCCAGGGGGTCACGCTGTCTCCATGGCAGCCTGGGTCAGACTTGTTTATTCCCTTCAGCTCCAGAATTCTTTTAATTCCTAGGCAGAAAGAGCCCGTCGCGCTCTCTCGCTCTTGGTGCTAGTGATCCCAGGGACGTGGGCTCTTGCTGAAGGTGCTGGCTGGCCTGGACAGCTGGATGGGCTTTGCATGAATCCTACCAACTGGAGCCTGTGTGTCTACCACTGGGCACAGCTCTCTTGTCCCTCATTGGCTCTGGAAGGCATCAAGTGTCCTTGGTAGATGATTCCTGCCAAGTGTAGCAGCTACAAACCCAGAGCCTGATTTGGCTTTGACTTGCAGAGTTGCCTGTTTCTCACAGCGGGGCGGGCGGGGAGGGCATGAGGCTACTTTGGCGGAGCTGTGATGGAGTTCTCGAGGTGGTTTGGTAGCTGGGAAAGGGAATTAGGATGCACAAGGAGAGCTGGGCAAACAGGGCAGGGGGTGAATGGGATCTTGAGTGGGAGAGGAGGGTCCCTGCTTGGATGTTGCATACAGGCTCAACCTCCGCACCCTGAGGGTTAGACATGGAAGAAGTTGTGTTTGGCGCAGTCACAGAGGAGCCAATTTGCTTTTCTTTCCGAAAAGGCTTGGTCTGAAGACAGCCAGAGATGGCAAATGCTCCATTCCCCTCGCAGGTTTGTTCCAGTGATTAGACACCCTCACTGTTCAAAATGTGCCTTGTTTCATATTTGAATGTCTCTGGCTTCAGCTTCCAGCCATTGGTTCTTCTTACGCCTTTCTCTGCTAGCGTAAAGAGCCCTTTATACCTGGGATTTTCTCCCTGTAAAGGTCCTTAGACGCTGTAATCAAGTCTCCTCTTGATCTTCTTTTTGATAAACTAACCATTGAACGGCTTAAGTCTCTCTCTGTAAGGCATTTTGTCCAGGCCTTGAATCATTCAGTCTTGCATTCCTGAGTCCCACCACACCAGATTATAAGGCCTGGGGCAAAGCTTTGAGAGATCTGCTCCAGCATCTGCCTCCATAACCTGTCTCCTGCCAGCGATGCATGACAAGAGGTTAGTCAGTTGCCTTCCAGAAGTGGCCACTCATTATGGGCGCCTCCCTTTTGGAGATGTCCAGCCTGAGATACCTAGGCCTGGAGCTGCAGGTGCTCGGCACTTCGGAAAATCAGGCTCTGGCTGTCTCTAAAAAGATGAAGTGGAACTGGAGAAAGAGGGCCAGGCTTTGGGAAGGTCCTAGTGTGGTGGGACTCAGGAATGCAAGACTGGGTCAGGCTGCTATTCTCAGACTTTAGGGCCTCAGCAGGTAACAGCAGCCTCTCAGCATGTTTCGTAAAGATCTTTCTCTTACAACTCCGCCTGCCTGCCACATCGGTCATTGCTAATGCAAATGTCTCTAGTAGGGCACCCCCAAGTACTGCCACAACCAAAATCGGTGCCCACTTTGGAGAATGTTGGCCCCGGTAGCCATGTAGCGCAGGAGTCAGATGAACTGGGAAGCCAAAGGGAGGATTTGGGCTTTTCCACTGTAGCATACGAAGAAGTGGAAGGAAGGCACCTGCAGCAGATGCTACAGGGATGGGTGCACTGGAAGTGCTGCGTTGGCTCGGAGGAGACTCATTCCACACACAAGTGTTTTAGTCACTGGCGAGGGCAGGAAGCCGAACTCCGGAAATGCAGAATCAAAGTGGAAAGTGAATTTGCCGCCAGCCAAGGCCCCCAGCACTCGGGGATCATTATGACGAAGGTGTGAGCTGGGAAGGAAAGAGTGAGCTCATCCCACCCAGCACACTGACTGCCTCTGGAGACTCAGGGCATTCAGTTTAGAGAGAAGCATCCACTGCACTCAGCCACCCTCCTGCCCGTGGCAGGTACTCACTGATGGGGGGCCAAGTAAATACCCTCCTTTTCTTTCTGCAACTGGTTTCAGCTCCCTCCTCCTTTAGCCTAATAGTCAGCCGCCCATTGCTGCCCCCCACCTCCATCCCCGGTCATGACACTGGCAGCCATTACATTTGAAAAGGGAGCTAACGCTCAGTCTGCAGCAATAAGTATCAGTTTGGGGGAAGAGAGAGAGAATTCAAAGCCATCTGTTAAAGGGTGGTTAGGAACGAGACTCTGAGGAGATGCCATTGTGGGGCTCCCAGTGAGTCTCTTCCGTTGGGGTCCAGCTCAAATCCCTTTTACAGCAGTTTTTGTTTTAAAGGATTCTGCAATCAGCGCTGAGTGGAGAACGTTGCACCCAGGGTCTGAGCCAGAATAGAATTCAGGTCACCTGCCTTGAGCTGGATTGGCTCTGCAGGGCTAACCAACATAAAATGGTTTTGTGTCAATAAAGCAGAAGTAACTGACAGACTCACTGGGAGTAGATCTAGTAAGAATGAGAGACAGGCCAGATTCTGCAGCCCTTACTCACACCGACTAGCAGGGCCGGCTCCAGGCACCAGCTTCTCAAGCAGGTGCTTGGGGCGGCCGGTCGGGAGAGGGGCGGCAGGTCCAGGTATTCGGCAGCAATTCGGCGGACGGTCCCTCACTCCGGCTCGGAGTGAAGGACCTCCCGCCGAATTGCCGCCACAGATCGCGATCGCGGCCGCGGCTTTTTTTTTGGGGGGGGGGGGAGTTTGGCTGCTTGGGGCGGCCAAAACCCTGGAGCCGGCCCTGCCGACTAGCACTTACTCAGATCCAGTGAGGGACATTTGTAAAAAGAATAAATATTTGCATGTGACTTAGACTCTTGCTGCTTCTCTGTCTCTGTCTCTGTCTCTATCTCTCTCTACATATAAAATGTATCCATGAGATTGTTTGTGGTGTCAGGTGCAATCTCAATTGTTAAACATGAGATCTGGCTGCAGTCTGTATTCTTGGAGACTGAGTGAGGGAGTGTGTGTGGGAGACTGTGTATTCTATCCTATTCTGGTTTTTGTAGGTTTTTAATACTGCACTCATCACTGTAGTATCTAGCGCAGGGGTCGGCAACGTTCGGCACGCGGCTCGCCAGGGTAAGCACTCTAGCGGGCTGGGCCAGTTTATTTACCTGCTGACGCGGCAGGTTCGGCGGATCGCAGCCCCCACTGGCCGCGGTTCGCTGTCCCGGGCCAATGGGGGCGGCAGGAAGCGGCGCGGGTGAGGGATGTGCTGGCCGGGGCTTCCCGCCGCCCCCATTGGCCCAGGACAGCGAACCGCGGCCAGTGGGGGCCGCGATCGGCCGAACCTGCCGCGTCAGCAGGTAAATAAACTGGCCTGGCCCGCTAGAGTGCTTACCCTGACGAGCCGCGTGCCAAACGTTGCCAACCCCTGATCTAGTATCTTCCAGCTATGTATTAAGCAGGGTGACTAATATTTGTGACGTGTTTGTTCTCTCATCCTCTCCCCTAGAGGAGAAGTATGTACAGTGGATTGGTTTGGAATTGTTTTATTAGATACAGTATACCATTTGTGCATTATTTCTAATTTCTATATACCCACAGATGCATATGTCACTCTATGTTTACATTAGAGAAGCCAAGGCCAAAGGAATGCACCTTGTCCTAGGAGTGGAAGTTTTGTGATGGTCCTTAGTTCCTGGGGGAGTTCATTCCCCCATGTTGCAAAAAGCACTGTCTCCTGCACAAATAAACTTACCTTAACTGTAGTTCCATTGTGCCAGAGGAGTGAAGTTGTCAACGTGGCAACAGGCTACCAACAGTGAGTCCTTGATCTGCAAAGCACCACACAGAGGGCTCCCAAAAGAGACTGCAAAGTTAGCATTTGATTTGATTTGTACAGATCATTTTAGTAAAATATAAACACCTGTTAGCTTTGCTGAAGTAGGAAGATTCTGTTTAGAAGACGTCCTCATTCTCCCAACCCTGCATGGCATATGGTGGCACCTGTAATGTTGTTTGCTCTGCTTGCCACTGGCATTCCATGACATTTGTAGTCAGGCATGCAATTCCATGCTTGCATGAAAAATGTTGTTCTCCAGGTGACCTCACACATACGGTGCAGGAGAGGTTGTTCTACAAAATGGTGTCCTCCGTGCACATTCGGGGACTGGACAGAATCATCCCCTGGGCACAGCTGGCTTGGGCATGCAATGTGTGCCTTGCATACGCAGACGGCCTGCCACCATTGCTTGCTAAGATTGTTTCCCTGCCTGGAAAAAGTAAAAGGTGGAGTTTCGAGGGTCTGTGATTAAAATAAAAGTTCGGTGTGTCGAAGGATGCTAGTATAAAAGTTGTGCCCTAACGAGGAAAAGCTCCAATTGTTATTTGAGTGGGGGGTGGGGGGGGGTTCTGCACTGCTTTTGGATTAGTGTTAGCAGAGTTGAATAGTTAACATGTTGCACCTTCTCCAAGGTGCAACGTTGTCAAATTTACACTCTCCAGGTCGATTTCCCATGTTCTTGGCTGTCTGCTTCTCCTTCGCACGTGCTTTGCACTGGGTCTTTACACTGTGGTTTTCACCTCCATTGTTTGACACCTGCCACTGCTTCTCTATTTAATCCACTTGTAAATGTGTCTTACAGATGCCATTCTGTTCCCAGTCCACAGAGGATCTGAGTTTTGTTACAGCCCCACCCTGCTAGCTTTAGTTCAAGCCATTTAACAGCTTGTGTTTTTAGTTCTGGATGGCCCACTTCAGTTCCCGGTATGTCAGCGGCCATCACATCTGCAGGGCAGGATATGTTCTCAGGTATTCCCTTTACATCTCTATGAGCCTCCCCAGAAACTTGAATGCAAGTTTGGGATTTGGGAACAATTCCACTTAGAAACCATTTTCAATAAACTTGTGGGGTCTAGGACCGGGTCACTCCCATGGAGGCTCATCCTCTGCCCCCATTTGTCTGTTTTATTCAGCTGCTGCATCCTGTCTGCCTGCCATGTACATGGGGAGCTCTCTGGGATAGGGACCATCTTCTTTGTTACATGGGGGCACAGGGTCTGGCACAATAGATCCCTGGTCTTTGCTTGGTTTTCCTAGATGCTACCATAATACAAACAGTAATGGTCACTGCACACATGTCTCAAGGGTGGGGGAAGGCTCCTGATCGGGCATTACTGGCAGGAGAAATTTCTACCCCAGAAAGTGACTTGCCCTGGGACGGTCTCGGAGGGGCTCAGGCCGGCGGGCAGGTTGCAGAAGCTCATTGTGATGTAACGTGGGCGACCAGAGAGCGAGTGTGAAAAATAAGGACAGGGGGATGTGGGGGGTAATAGGCGCCTCTGTAAGACAAAGCCCTGGACATTGGGGCTGTCCCTATAAAATCCGGACATCTGGTCCCCCTTGGTGGGGCTGCAAGGTGATGCCAGCCCCACCCTCGAAGGGCTGTGATGTCACAGTAGTGACGTCACATAGAAGTGACATCACAGGCGGGGGCGTGTCACCCGATGCCAGGGCCTGGGGCGGTTCGCGCCCCCTCCTCCAGCCCCGCTCAGCTGCGGCCCTCGGCTCCACGTGCTGGGTCCACCCGCGCCGGAACCGCCGGCGGCGGCGCCTGGTTTCCGCGGGGACCCACTTCCCGGACGGACCCGACCCCGCGGGACGCGGCCCGGCAGGTGAGGCCCGGCCGCCACCCCCTCGCCCCAGCCCCGCCCCCGCCCCATCTCCCCAGGGTGCCCTTCCCTAGCGCCCCCCCCCCCCCCGGCCCCGGAGCGCCTGTCCACCAACCCCCCCCACCTCCTCCGGGGTGCCCGCCCTAACCCCGCCCCCATCTCCCCAGGGTGCTCTTCCCTAGCCCCCCCCGGCCCCGGAGCGCCTGTCCACCAACCCCCCCCACCTCCTCCGGGGTGCCCGCCCTAACCCCGCCCCCATCTCCCCAGGGTGCCCTTCCCTAGCGCCCCCCCCCGGCCCCGGGGCGCCTGTCCACCAACCCCCCCCCACCTCCTCCGGGGCACCTTCCCCATCTCCCCAGGGTGCCCTTCCCTAGCGCTCCCCCTCCCCCCCGGCCCCGGCGTTCCTGTCCACCAACCCCCCCCACCTCCTCCTCCCGAGCCCCTCCTCATCTCCCCAGGGTGCCCTTCCCTAGCGCTCCCCCGGCCCCGGAGCGCCTGTCCACCAACCCCCCCCACCTCCTCCGGGGTGCCTCCCCCATCTCCCCAGGGTGCCCTTCCCGAGCCCCTCCCCCCCCCCGGGCCCGGGGTGCCTGTCCACCAACCCCCCTCCCCACCTCCTCCGGGGTGCCCTCCCCCATCTCCCCAGGGTGCCCTTCCCGAGCCCCCCCCCCCGGGCCCGCGGTGCCTGTCCAACCCCCCACCTCCTCCGGGGTGCCCTCCCCCATCTCCCCAGGGTGCCCTTCCCTAGCGCCCCCCCCCCGGGCCCGGGGTGCCCTCCCCAGCCCTGCCCCCATCTCCCCAGGGTGCCCTTCCCTAGCGCCCCCCCCGGCCCCGGAGCGCCTGTCCACCAACCCCCCCCACCTCCTCCGGGGCACCCTCCCCCATCTCCCCAGGCTGCTCTTCCCTAGCGCCCCCCCCCCCCCCGGGCCCGGGGTGCCTGTCCAACCCCCCTCCCCACCTTCTCCGGGGTGCCCTCCCCAGCCCTGCCCCCATCTCCCCAGGGTGCCCTTTCCTAGCGCCCCCCCCGGCCCCGGGGCGCCTGTCCACCCACCCCCCCACCTCCTCCTGGGCACCCGCCCCAGCCCTGCCCCCATCTCCCCTGGGTGCCCCCATCTCCCCAGGGTGCCCTTCTTCTAGTGCCCCCGCGGCCCCGGGGTGCCTGTCCAACCCCCCTCCCCACCTCCTCCGGGGCGCCCTCCCCCATCTGCCCAGGTTGCCCTTCCCTAGCGCTCCCCCCGTCCCCAGGGTGCCTGTCCAACCCCCTTCCTTCTTCGGGGTGCCTGCCCCAACCCCGCCCCCATCTCGCCAGGGTGCTCTTCCCTAGCGTGCCCCCCCCCCGGCCCTGGGGTGCCTGTCCACCAACCCCCCTCCCCACCTCTTCTGGGGCACCCTCCCCCATCTCCCCAGGGTGCCCTTCCCTAGCGCACCCTGGTCCTGGGGTGCCTGTCCAACCCCCCACCTTCTCCAGGGCACCTGCCCGAGCCCCATCTCCCCAGGGTGCCTGTCCACCAACCCGCCACCTCCTCCTCCCAGCCCCATCTTCCCCACGGTGCCTTTCCCTAATGCCCTCTGCCCCCGGGCTGCCTCCCCAGACGTGCCTGCGCACCCCTCCTGGGGGTGGGCTGCTCCAGCAGCTGCATCTGGCTGCGGCCTTCAGTTTTCCACGTCCTGCTGGTTGGGTGCTGGGGGGTCAGTGTGGTTGCTGATCGGTGCTGTCCATGTGCACTAGAGGGTCGGGGGGGGGGGTTGTCCATCTGTTTGTGGGGGGGTTGTGGGGTGCAATTGGTGCTATCTATATGCTCTGGGGAGTGGAGGGTGTGCAGATTGGCACAGTGCATGTGCTCAGTGCTTGCATGGAGGGGGATACACCAGCCTCAGGGGGCCTGACTTCCATGCAAATAAACTATGGAAACAAACAGTAACACTGAAAATACAAACTGTTTTGAAGTTTTTCACACCTCTTTAAATAAATCCCACCACCCTGAAACCACTTCCTCCAGTCACAATATGCCCACCCACATCTTCCTTCTCCTCTATCTGGGGGAAATACTCCCTCATTTTCCTGATCCACATTGAATAGTAGTCCTTTGGGATTTGTTGAGTTGTCTAAATTTCTGGATGGAAGTGCTGACACAGAGCTGTTTGGAAAGTTAGGAAGTTTGAAAGCATCTGGTCTTTCTGCAGACAACAGATGTGAGTTTCTGTTAGTTTGATGGAAGCGGTCTTTTCACACACTTCAGAGCAGCACACGCTAACTCCATCAGGTGATGCAGAGGTAGACAACCTGCAGAATGTTATCTGGTGGTCTGTGTGCGCTTCTGGTTTGATTATGCTTTCTGGGACAATGGGGCACACTCCTTTTGCAAGATTAGTTACAGTGGCAAGAGCTGATCTTGGAAGAGATGCAGTGATAACCACGTGTCTGAGGTCAGGATCAGACCCTTTGACTAGCTCAGCAAAAAGAGTGTTGCTCAAGTCATCTAGTGTGTTTTTATAATTACAGATATATTTATACTGTGACCAAAGTGAGATTAGATAATGGGGATTTGTAGAGACACATTTGAAAGAGGGGTGAATTAGAGATGGAATAGCGAGGAATGATTTAGGAAAATTTTAAGCAAGAGATAAATTTCTTAGCAGTGAGGGAATTTGTGCACTGGCATGATCTTTCTTCATAGGGTGTAGCTGGACCACTCTTCCTAGAGATGGTTGAGGGGTGACTCAGGGCCTAGGAATGACTGAGGTCGCTGCGTGATAGTTTGTATCCAGTCTCCAACAGTCATAGGTGCTAGAGATGCCTCAAACCTATGTTACTTTGTCACCTTGTCCATTCCCAGAGATCAGAGCAAGATTGTGTCCTGGAAGATATCTTCTGGGGTTTTGTGTGGTCTAGTTTCAAACATCTAAAGCAGGGGTCGGCAACCTTTCAGAAGTGGTGTGCCGAGTCTTCATTTATTCACTCTAATTTAAGGTTTCGTGTGCCAGTAATACATTTTAACATTTTTAGAAGGTCTCTTTCTATAATATATAACTAAACTATTGTTGTATGTAAAGTAAATAAGGTTTTTAAAATGTTTAAGAAGCTTCATTTAAAAATAAATTAAAATGCAGAGCCCCCCGGACCGGTGGCCAGGACCCGGGCAGCGTGAGTGCCACTGAAAATCAGCTCGCGTGCCACCTTTGGCACACATGCCATAGGTTGCCTACCCCGATCTAAAGCAATGGGCAGTGTTTTCTGTATACATCTGAATCATAAACTGATGGTAAAATGGGTTTTTATAGCTTAAAGTTGCTGAGCCAGTTCTCTTTTTTGCTCCTTCAGAAGCGGCCGTGCTTCAGCATACGAAAGAGAAGAGTGATTATGGTGTGTGTTGTGCAAGAGGAAGAATACGGGTAAAACTGTAAATAATGTGAGGGCATCTGTAGAGAAGCTGTGGCTTGCAAGGAAATAATCCACCAGTTATTTTAATGCTATGCTTAATTTCATTTTAACCAGTATGTTATTTTCCTCCTGAAAGGCTGCACGGTAGCATCATCTGAAATAAGTGACAGGTTTCCACTTTAAATCCCAGCAGGTTTCCTAAGAGGATTTATACTACCATTTAGTCTACATATTGTTAGTGGTCAGATGTGAACAATACATGGTTATTAGTGTCTTGGAAAATGAACTGACATTGATAAATCTGTGACAGTTACCCAGTTACTTTGCATTGTATTGTGGCTCCATTAGCATTCTGAGATCACCTGTGTTTGTTTTTTACTCCTAATTTGAGAGATGTGAGGCTGGCTCCTGTTTTCCTACCTTTAGAAATGTAATTTCTGGCTGAGTAAAGCATTGGACTGGGGAGCTGGGGGATGGAAAAGCTGTCTAGGATGAAGGAAGACTGTTAACTCCTTATATATCAATTTGTTAATTGTATAGTTCCTGCTTCTCTGGCCAGTCCTAGTTGGTTTGGGATTGTGTTCCCCTCCCCACCTTCAACAGTGGTGATGCTTTATTGTGTATAGTATTTGGATCCCACAGTTGCCCGTAATTACCACTGTCTTCTCTGCCGCTCATTGCAAGGCTTTGTGATGTCAAGAGCTGGGGTGAAACCACCAAATGTATTTTCGCTTGTTACCTTAGCCAGAGTAGGGTAGGGTTTGAACCTGTCTCCAAAGACAAAAGCTAGTGCATTGACTTGCTGTGTTGCTCCTTCAGTCCCCATCCCACGGCAGCACGTCTTACTCAGCTGTATACTCAAATTTGATTCCTGTTACTGGTGTAGCTCCCTGAAAAACGTAAAAGAAAGGAATCTGCCTCGGCCCTTGCCACACTAGCACATCCAGCACTTCTGTAATGCTATACACAGGTGTCACGAGTTCTGTGAAGCCCATAAATGTACAGGACCAGTGAAAGCTGCTGTTGCTTAATGTTCCTTTAAATCTGCACTGGCACTGTGGTGAAAAGAGGATGAGGTAAGTCTCTGAAGCTGCAGCCTCGGAGAGGCAGCTAAAACCTGGCTCTTTGAGCTTTACAGGGGAAACCAACTAAGCCAAGTGTAGTTAACCACACTGGCTTGGAACTCTCTGCTCTTCAGTGGCACAGTGGAAATGCAGTCAGTTCCAATTAACACCCCTGTTAACATTTCGTGTGTGCTCTCACCAGCAACCTGGCCTTGGGGCTACTAGTTAGACAGAGGTGATTCTGGTTTTGCTAACAGTCTGTGTTGTCTTTTTTTCTTTTTTTAAATGTATCTGTAAAGAGGAACGTGAGAAATGGAAAGATGTCATGCTAGTGTCACCTGTTTGTTTTTTCCATTTCATTGGTGTGTGTCATGTGCATGCAGTGACCACACTTCTTAGTGTAAAGCCCGCTTTCAGATGTTTCTGCACTAAATCACGGGCTTCGTTGCGGAAATAGAAATTGAGGTTGTTCCGCAAACAAAATATGTGCAAACAAGTTTCTTATTTGGGAAATTTCATTAGTGTGGATGAGAGAGACAGGAAAGCGCACGGCTGCATCTGTGCAAAAACTAAATAAAAATCCATCGCTCTCAGGAGGTGTTAGCAACAGGGGCATCTGAGCTGGTGCCAAGCACAGTTGAGCTGTAAATCATTTGGATCTTACATTGATAGTTGTCAAACAAATTCTCCGGTTGTTTATTGTTTCTGCTACTTCCTGCTATGGGGAGCTGTGTTTTGTAAGCTGTTGCAATAAATAGATTTTTTAGAAGTCCTATAAAGTCAAATGGCTATTGACCTTGTCAAGGAAACCCCATCACTGAATGTAGCACTCCTTTTTTTGTGAAATGAAAGTTTAGATGCATTTGGACAGAAATTGGCTTGTTTTAGTTTCACTTTAAGGATACTTCACTTGTTGAGTTAAACTTTAATAGTCACTGTTACATAAGAAGCAACATAAAGTCCTTTCTCTCCTGCCCTTTGCCATAGCCCTTTCGTTATTTTTCTTCCTCTCCTTGGCTGGGTGTCTGTGACGATCAGTGTGTGGCTCAGGACAGCGTCAACCAATCAGTCTTCCCTTTCTTCCTCCTGGGCCTGCTGCTCCAGCTCACAAGCACCGTTCCAGTGTTGGCACTGCCCTGGACAGGGCTCCGGAGACCCTCTACCCAGTCTCTCCCGCACCCTTCTGTAGCAGTTTCTTCCTGATGCTCCCAGTGTATTGTCACTCTGCCCTGCCACGGGAGGAATGACAAGCTGCAGCCACGACGGTAGCACAAACATTGCTTTAAAAAGGAGTGGCTGATGAATAGCATTTAGACATTCCTAACATTTGTCTCCATGGCTGTAAAAACAAGAGAGTCTTTTTCTGCACTTCTTCCACGAGAGAGTGGACTTTAATGTCATTATGCACTGGAGCAGAATGCGTAACTCTTACGCCAGCCCATAATCTTCCCCCGTAACGGTGGGGACTGTTGCTTCATCCCAAGTCCCTAGTGGATGTTTTTCTACATTGCTGAACCTTGATACAATTTACCATGGTTCACACACACTGTTTAGGAGAGTTCAGGATTTCAGTGGTGGGGTGCGCTCCCGGTTAGGATAGCACTGTACGGGTAGAGCTCTGGCGGAGGGGTGGGGGGAGATCCAGCTGAGCTCATGCTGACCCCTTGCCTGGCTCTAGTCAATGCTGTTCGTTTCCTGCTATCCACGCTTTATTCAGAAATGCTGTAACAAATCCCACAGGTCAATAATGGTGGGTATTTGCTTGCTTGCTTGTTTTCACTTGGAAAACCAACTGCCTGGCCTGTACCGTATGGTGGCTGCCCAGACTGTGTGCTGTTTCCGCCTATTCCGGCTGTTGTACCCATTCGGTTAATGTTGTGTCATGTAGGGCAGAACCTTGTGCCTGATACAATACCTGTGATGATCGATCAATCAGATCAGAAGGGTAGACAGGCCTCCTTTGCTTATTTTCTTCGGTCACTGGAAGTGTTGAGTTGCTACAGGACGGCATCAGGAAGCATTAATTACTGTGCTAAACTCACTTGTTGAAAATAAATGCTTTTTTAATGTTCATTTTTGTCTTAAGTGAGATTGTGTTTTAGAGATTCCACTGTGAGTGCGTTGGGCTGTCTTCCTGCGTGTGTAGATGGGGCCTAGCACTTAAACAGGCCTAGAATGAAAGCTACCCCCTTTTCCTTTGTGTGAATATTTTGTATAAATTCCTGGATATTCCCACTCCATGCTTATTGGTTCATATAATTTCTCTCTACAGCATCGAGTCTGATCAAGAAATGCTGGCAGAATGTTGGGCTCTTTGATATTTTGCCATGTGAATTTGCCCATGCGATGTCTTGTTCACGGTGTACACCGCTGGAGGTGGCCTGCCTGTGGACGGAGGAATGTTGGACACTTCAGAAAAGGCGTGCACACCACAAGAACACCATTCAGTGGTAGGGTTACCCCCGTCTTCACTAGAGCTCTGGCTTTTGGTGATAGAATTGCCATCATTGATCAAAATGGAGAGCACACGTACAGGGACCTTTACACTCAAAGTGTCCACTTGTCTCAGCAAATCTGTGAAGTGCTCAGATGTTCCAGTGGAGACCTAAAGGAGAAGCGGATCTCGTTTTTATGCCCAAATGATGCCTCATATGTGATTGCCCAGTGGGCTTCCTGGATGAGTGGAGGCATAGCTGTTCCCCTGTACAGGAAATACCCAGTGCAGGAACTGGAGTATTTCATCCAAGACTCCCAGAGTAGTCTAGTCATTGCCACGGAAGAGTATATGAGGAACATAACCCCTAGTGCTGAGAAACTGGGAATACCCGTTCTGCCACTTGTTAACTCTGGTAGCGATGGATGTATAAATGATAAGACTGTGGAAGCGTTCCCCTTGGCCATTGACTGTCCCGAGTGGAAAAATAGAGGAGCCATGATCATCTACACCAGTGGGACTACAGGAAGACCAAAAGGTGTCCTTAGTACCCATCAGAATGTGCAGGCTGTGGTAAGTGATACTTCCCTCATCATACACGAATGGCACGTTAGTGGAGGTCAGGTTTTTTCAGACGTGACTAGTGATTTGGGGGGCTTCCTGTTGGGTGTGCAGCTTGAGCAACTGCACTCTGAAAATCCAGGCCCCTCTAAAGTGTCTCAGGTTGGCACCCAAACCCATTAGTCACGTTTGAAAATCTTTACCGGTATGTATGCACTGTGGCTTAGGCTAGGGTGAGTGGGCAGCTATTTTCCTGGAGGGGTGATAGTGACTCTCTAAGTTGCCTTTTTTACTGGTTGCTTTCCTGCAAAATGACTTTAAAAATGTATCCATGCCCCTCGCTGAAGTATAATTTGATCCAGCACGTCACTATTATGTAAAGTCTGTGCATTATTTAGCTATCTATCCCCAAGGCAAAAAATCCATTAGCTATCTGAGCCAAAAAGAGTTAGAAGTCTAAAGGAGTGTGCTGATTGCCTTGCCAGTTTGGTATCGCTGCCTGCAGCTGATAAAATCGCACCATTAAGGGGAATAAATACATTGCACCTCAAAGATGTGGTATCGGACTAAAATGGTTCTAGATGCTCTGCTACTGTGGTGAGGGGGGCAATATAAGAGCCTAGACAGAGAGAACAAGGGCTTCACTGTATTGTGGAAAGACTCTTTCCTCACAAGCGTTCAGATCATTTGGAAGGCAGATGGAACAGTGGCTGTGTTTGGCAGTTTGGTGCAGAACACCAGGGTTATAGTGGCTGGATGAAATCTGCCTCCCCACTACGGTAAGGGGAATGGAATTCCGAATGACAAGCACTGTTCAGATATCTTTTCTTTTTAGACAAGCTGGAAATGACCTCTTTGACTGCAAAGGTTAGGCTCGGAAAGGCATTGTCCTGCCTAAAAGAGCCCAAACTCTAGTGCTTGAGAATAATGTTTTTCTTTTGGAAGCTTAAAATTAGTATTTTCCCAGTATTGGGTTTATTTTCTTTTCTATTTATGGACCATTGCCTTCCTGCCCCCAATTTCAATTTCTCATGGATTCTAATAAGCGAGCATAGGTCAGCTTCTTTTTGTCAGCAGCATTATCAAAGGTGTCAGCAAAGTTTCTTAGATAACTGTTGTTTCTGCTGACTCTGGTTGTGCAACAGCAGGTTAATAATAGTGTAGGTCCTACCTAAACAGCAGCAATTAATTTCTAATTTTTAGCAACACGGATGGAGTTATAGGTGCATGTATGTATATACATACACAGAATGTTCCCATTCAATTCTATTTTTATGATAGGTGCTTTTCTCCTGTTGGTCTCAAAGAAGAGACCCCACTTTCCTTGCATTGATCAAAGGGGGTGTAGGTCTTCCACCTTGCGGGTTCTCATCTGCTTTTTACTGGTGTCACTTTCATTCTGACACCTATTTTTTCCCATGAATCCCTTGAATTTATGTTTTTCACATTCAAGGCCCAGAAACTAGCCCAGGCCGGGACATGCTGCTACCAGCTTAAACAGTAGAGCTAGGGTTGGAGCTGGGCTCTTGAATTAGCCACGCTTTCTCTGTGGTTAGAGCTCCGTTCTATGTCTCAGCTGGTGGTCCACCTTATCCTAATGCTGGATTTTCTATTTTTTCCTCCCAGGTCACAGGGCTGGTTGACAAATGGGAGTGGACGAAGGACGATGTTATCTTGCACGTGCTGCCTTTACACCATGTCCATGGAGTGATCAATAAGTTGCTGTGCCCTCTTTGGGTGGGAGCTACGTGCATCATGCTACCCGAGTTCAACCCTCAGAAGGTGAGCCTGCGGGGAGTGTGTGTTGGCTTTGCAATTCATCAGCAAGACCCCAGGCATTCTAATTAGAGTAAGTTTGGAGACCGGGTCTTAAACAGTTCCAGCCTGTTTAGCTTTTGGCTACATACAGGTCATGAATTGTCTCGTTAAAAAGACTTTGAACTGAATATTAAATCTGGGGCAAAGCAGCTTCTCTGGGTGGTTTTAACTTGTTTGATTATTAAATGGCTAATAATCCGTAATATTACCTATGCTCCTTGGTGACGCTAGGAGGTACATGCTATCAAACCGGGGCACGACACACAGAATAATAACAGAGTTAATTTAGGATCAGGAAAGATGAAAACACAACTTACTCGCTTGTTTTGTAACATACTGTACCTTAGCAATGCATTGCCTCAAACACTTAACGTTTGTTTTGTATTACCATATTCCGTAGCTCGCAGTAGCCCTTTTCTGTGTTAAATACACTCACACTCAATGTCTTGTGCTATATCACATGGTATGATGCTGGCGTTAGAGTTTCTAGAGCCCCAGGTGAGACTAAGAAAATAATACTTGATATTTATATGCAAGCTCTGCTTTTCATCCTCCAAGCTCTTTACAAACATTAGTAAATTCATCAAGATTAGACTGGATGGCAGGGCTCTACTCTAGGCCACAATGGGAGAGAGTTAGCAAAATTGAAACTTTTCAGAGTCCCTTAGGAAAGGTGGTGGTAAGCAGACTGTCCTCATCCGATCAGAGTGTTGTTTTTCTGCAGATATAGGAAGCGCCGGGCCTGGTGCTTTGCTGTGCTGTGGTACCTTGGCAATGCCAATGGGCAGCAGTTTTAAAGGGGAAGAAAGTGGTTGTAGCAGAGAGATGTGTGTCTGCGAAGGGAGAAGAACACTTTTAGTCTGTTTCCACCTGGGATTGCCTTTGCCACCTTGTGATGGTGCTGTTTGTTTGTAGAGCCCCCTAAGGTTAGTCCTGAAGAAGAATTTGGGAGATCGCTTGTGTCCAGGCTTTAATTCAATTAACAACCTAACTACTGTGGTGATGGGTCCTGTGGAAGACCCTAAGGTAGAGAGAGGGGTTTGTCTTCTACCCAAAGTGTGTAAATATCACTTCCTGAGCAATGTGCCAAGCGTTGAGACCAAGTGTGATTTGAGGAGAGGCATATCCTCTTCCCTGGAGACAGCCCCATCCAGTAGACTGGTGAGTAGGCAGCCGTCTGATAAGAACGTATGATCTAAGCGAGGCTGACAGAAATAGGTGAAGAGAAGATGAAGGGAGCCTGAGCACTGGACTCTGAAGTGGCCATCCTTTGTCAGGCCTCTGGCATTCACATTCCAGGTGTGCTACAGGTGGCGGTGCTCCTAGAAAGTCTGAAATTCTCAGAGCTAGGGAAAATATTCCCTTAAGCTGAGCTGAAACAGGATGGACATTAAGGTGGCACTATAACATGGAAAATCCTGGAAAGCTTCTAACCTCTATCCCAGGTTCCTTTGCTTGTTGGTCACTTCCTGCTACTCTGAGCCCTTTCCAGACAGCATGGCTCGGAGATTTGGGCCCAGCTTCTAGTTGGAAATGCACCATGCAAGATAAAATAAACCCAACCTGAGAATGCCTGACTATGCCTAAAAAATACCCCTCGTTGTAATGCCAAAGAGCCTGTGAGGGGAGGAGTTCAGGATAGCTTAGGCTGTCATTGCAATACACCTTATAACTCATCAGTTCAAGCTCTTCTGGGAAGTGATGTGGGAATTCAACAAGCAAATAAAATATCGAAGGGGATAAAGTACAATAAACAACAGTGCCAAACACTTCCCCTTTTAATACATAGGGGCCAGGGGAGGGGGGATATTTTGCCATGCAGTCCCCCTCTCCATGCAGAGCTATGCAGATCAGCAGATTAAAGTTGTGCATTTCAAGGTGCTGGTGCCTCAAGGCCTAAGTCTGCTTTGGTCAGTGGAGTTACTCAACGTTAATGCCAGTACAAAAACAACAAGGAGTCTGGTGGCACCTTAAAGACTAACAGATTTATTTGGGCATAAGCTTTCGTGAGTAAAAACCTCACTTCTTCAGGTGCATCCGAAGAAGTGAGGTTTTTACCCATGAAAGCTTATGCCCAAATAAATCTGTTAGTCTTTAAGGTGTCACCAGACTCCTTGTTGTTTATGTAGATACAGACTAACACGGCTACCCCCTGATACTTGAGTTAATGCCAGTATAGCTGAGGTTGGAATTTGGCCCTCAGGCTTTAACTAGCACCGGTTCCTCTGTGGCCAGAAGGCTCAGTGATCAGTGAATAATTGGGCTTCCAGGTGCAGATGCCGGCTTTAAGTGGGAACGGAAGTGTGCATTTTCTGAGATTACTTCTTATAGAAGCATAAATCAATAATCAGTCCTGCTGCCACCCCAGGCTAAGATCAGGACCCACATATTACTAATGAGCAGGCATGGTCGGAGGCTTTTAATATTCTACCGTGCCCTCTCTGTATGCTTCAGGGCTGATAAGGCTACCTGGGAGATATATAAATATGAGCAAATGCAAGAAATCGTTGTTCTGTTCAGCTGTCGGACACAGACGTGCCTGACTCCTTTCACTCTCCCAGGGAGTTTTCTACAGGCCATGCTGATTTCATTTTACACTTTCCCCCTTGAGTCCCTGACCGCAGTCACCATCCCTCCAGATGTGGAGGAATGGAAGGAAACCTCCATCAAAGCCTGTCCTCCTCATTGCCCCTTAATTAGCCAGAGGGGCTGCTGGTGAATGGCAGAAAAAAATTCCTTCCCTGAGGGCTAAGCATGCTGCCTCCACAGCTCCTGCAGGGAGCAAGCAGGAACTGAGCCCATGATAATACCCAGCAGTAGCTGGCCACTGGCGCTGCCCAGCATTCATATTTCAATTTAAATATCTAGCGTGTGTGCATAAAGTGTTTCAGACGGCTACAGGTCCTCTTTGGGGTAAGGCAGCAGGTTTAAAACAAATAAAAGGAAGTCTTTCTTCTTCCAGTGCACAGTCAACCTGTGGAACTCTTTGCCAGAGGAGGCTGTGAAGGCCAAGACTATAACAGGGTTCAAAAAAGAACTAGATAAATTCCTGGAGGATAGGTCCGTCAATGGCTGTTAGCCAAGATGGGCAGGAATGGTGTCCCTAGCCTCTGTTTGCCAGAAGTTGGAACTGGATGACAGGGGATGGATCACTTGATGACTACCGGTTCTGTTCATTCCCTCTAGGGCACCTGACATTGGCCTCTGTCGGAAGACAGGATATGAGCTGGATGGACCTTTGGTCTGACCCAGTGTGGCCATTCTTATGTTCTTGGGGTCCAGTCTGAGTACTGTTCTTCCCTTGATATTTAAAATCACCGCATTCTTAGCTTCCCCCCTCCAGCCCTTAAAGTCTTTGGGAAGAACCCTCTTTGAAACCCTCACCTCAATAGACACACAGACTAAGAATATTTAGTATTTGCAGTGCTTGACAGCTTCCAACACTGTCCTGACCTATTGCAGAAGGCAAGACCTTGATACCTCACTAGCCTTGGTGATACCCTGAGGCAGCTAATTGCAGGCAGGGGGAGGGTGAAGAGCACACTCATAGTCCTGAAGCAAAGCCAATCCAAAGCCCCATGTGCATTTCTCCCTATCCTGTGGCATTTGGTGATTGATTGTCCCTTGTACTCCTGTGTTTCTCTGTGCTGCTCTCCTGACATCTGCAAATCAATGAGCTGACGTTGAAGAATGGGCTCTGCTGGGAGGAGGGGGATGCTCAGTCCTGTATTCTCCAATCCGATCGCTCGGTGAGAATTGACAACCAAGGGCAAGCGAGGACTGTGCTGGAGCGGAGCCTTCACTTTGACCCAGAGGGTTGAGCTCGGGCAGGGGCAGTCTGCATGGCAAGTATGTCTGTTGCAGGAGCAGCGAGCCAGCTCCATTCCAAGAGCTCTCCGGCGCACTCGGGCCTCTGAAGGACATTATTTGCCTTTTTTATTTTTTTCATTCCCTTTATTTTTCCAAGGGCCTCCCCTGGGAGCTGAAAGTGGTTTGATCGACACTACAGAGAAAGCACACGAGGGTAAAGCAGGCTTTCTTGTGGAGTTTAATGCAAGCTGCCTTTCAGTTCCAGTCTATTTTCACCAGCTGTTTACAAAATGCCCTTTGCTACCAAAATCAGCTTTCAGAAAAGAAGCACAGGTTCAGTGGAGGATTTCGCAGAAGGAGTCTGAGTTTTGCTGTTTTTTTTTCTTCACTGCACCTTGAGAAAACAGTCAATTACAGTGTGATGTAAAGAAACCCAAATGGCAGCTAAAACACTTGACATACTGATCAAAACAAGGCTAGGAACTTACTCTAAACCTGCCGCAGACATATTTAGCCTTGAGTGATACTGGCATGGCTTCAAGAGAAACCACAGCAGCATGCCCAATGTGCCTTTGGTTTCTAATGACTAACACTTCATTATACAAAATAAATACTTTATTATTTCAGTGTTCATTAAATTACATAATTTGCGGCATGCCTTAGAATCAGAGATACAGGTGCCAGTCTGGTTTAGTTGGTGCTAATAGCATTATCTCCTCTTAGCTAAAAGATGGTTCACGTCTCAGATAAAGGCTTGGTTTGCATCCTGTGCGGTGCGGTGTTAGGAGTTGTTTTTCAGACCCTTCTGCCTGGTTCTGGCAGCTGCCCAAGAGGAGGTTAAAGATCAAGGTTCTGGAATGACCCCAGTGTCCTGGCAAGCATTCCCTCTCTAACAGCATCTGATGTCCGAGGCTGCATGTGCGCTATTGTGAAGCTCACAAAAGGACTCATTGAAGTGCACTGAGATGCCTCAAGCGTGAAAGTTGCTTCATAAAATCAGATTCTCTTTATTAAACTAAGACGTATGTTACTTTGCTCTAGCTACTGTACAAGTTATAAGCAACAGAGGGTCCTGTGGCACCTTTGAGACTAACAGAAGTATTGGGAGCATAAGCTTTCGTGGGTAAGAACCTCACTTCTCCAGATGCAAGTTATAGTTCACTTCATAGCACCGTCTGGTAAGAGTGTCTCGGTTAAGCTTATTGTAGCATCCTTCTATTGTAAGTTATTAAAGAATATTGCTGCATCTATTAACCATTTGTTAAGGAAGGGTTTATAAATGGACCCTAAATTCCCAGCATTGCTTTCTGCTCCTTTCAAGTGGCATTCTAAGTACCTTGGTGTGTGCTCCTTTTGGAACGTAACATGCCCTCGTGCAGGGAACTGAGCTCAAGACACGCTCTCTACTGCCCCTTGGCCCAGCGGGGCTAGATATAGAATAGAAGTAGCACATTCCACCCATGGGGTGTGTGTCTCATCTCACTGGAGCCACCTTTCTGTCTGTCTTGGGAGCAGTGTTAAGTGCTCTAGAGTGAGCCATATAGAAACTTCCTCAGCCACATGGAAGTTTGGCCTGAAATTGGGGGAGTACAAGGGAGGGAGCTAGTGAAAGGCTTGTAGGATTCCCCTCCCCAGAAAGTATTGAGAGCAAGTGTCGCTCTGACCTTACATCTGTTTTGTTTTGTAAGTAAATTTAGCACAAGGTAATTTCCGGATTGCTAGTCCTGGAGAATGAAGTTCTCACTTTATCCAGAGGAAAGATCCTATGTAGACCATGACAGCCCAAGCTTCTCACGCTACCCTTGCCAATATGCCTCAGCCTTGAACTACAGGGGCCACTGTTAGGTCTGAGAGGCAAGTTCCATGTCTCTCTCACCAGACCCCTTTGCTGCAGCTGCCAGCCAGGGTGCAGGTATCACTGCCTTCTAGCCTTGTGCAAGAGAGAGTCTGTTGTCTTTGCTTTGCAGGTTTTTTGTCTGAACCTCTCGTGGAAAAACAATCTGATATTGAGCAGTTCCTTAGAAGCGTATACAAATATGAACAGTGCATGCTCTCGTCCCCTGGAGGGTGTATCCAGTTTGGCTGCATGATTAAATGCAAGGCTCTTTCTTGCCGTCAGCAAAGCCCCTTGCCGTAATGCAGCGACGCCTGTACCCTGAGGTCCTCTGTTAACAAATATGGTGATATGTAGATTTCTTGGCCTACATTTTCAGAAGTGACTAGTCATTTGGGGTGGCTGGGTTTTTGGGTGTCCAACTTGAGACACCTTAAAAGAGCCTGATTATCAAAAAGTGCTGAGCTCCCATCCTGTGAAAATCAGGCCCTTTGAAGGTGTCTTATGTTGGGTACCCCAAATCATTAGTCTCTTATGAGAAGTTAGGCCCTTATGTCTAGGTGGTAAGTGCCCTTAATGCACCAGCCTTTCACCTCTGGAGACGGAGGGTCCGATCTCAGTTGGTTGCAGCTAAAGGAAATGTCTGTGTCACAAAGCCACCACACGGCTGGGCATGGCGGGTAGTCTCTACCCAGCAGGAGAGGCAGCCCTGAGATGCATTGGCAGGGTAGGGTGCAGCTCAGGAAGCGTGCACTGCAGCTGTGTAGTACCGGTTCTAGCCACTCCCATAGGCCCCTCGCTGCACAAACATCAGGTGAGTCCTTCTACTTTTAAAATAAAAGCGAATCCTAGCATACAAACGTGTGAGCGCCAAGGAACACACCCATTAGAAAGGCACTATTCGCTTGCTGGGAATGTGCGTTCCCATTCGGTTTCAGTTGGAGAAAGGTGATTGTCTTTTCATCCATTCACCGGTGGCTTCAGAAAGGTAATTTTATTTCAGGCTCAAAGGGAAGTCTGGGCGTGGTAAGGGACAGGTCACTGCTGGATGGATTATGCTTGATCAGTTCTTGCAAACCTTGGCTTTACACAGTTATATTTGTTCTTCACTTCCCCACAGATCTGCTGTCTGTTCTCAGCATCTGTTACAGAGTAATGCCTTTTGATGTGTGTGTGGGGGAAATAACAAAAATGGAACCAGAGCCTGTCATATTTAGTTATATTACTGGGTCCCAGGGAAAGTACTTGCCCCTTTCAGTATGCCTGCAGCATGGCGAGGGTTTAAAAGCTTCAGACTGGAATGCAGAGGGGGCCGTTAGACTGCACTGATGAATAAATGATTACAACCGGAGTCATGCAGAGCACAAACAGTTTGGGGTTATAACAAACATGAGACGAAGCCACCAAGGGCCCGATTTCCTTTTGAAGAAAGGAATGTTTCTCTTTCTACATATTGCTGCAAACGGCCTGAGTTGAGCTAACCATCAGAGGTTCAGCTGTTAGGAGAGAGCAAAGCTCCCCTAACTGTTCTCCACACTCCTCTGTAATATTCATGTTCCTTCCGCTCAGAAAGAAACTGTCACCAATATGCATGTGTGGCCCTGTGTTCTGGGCAGTGCTCCTGCACCGTGCTGGAATTTCTGCATGTCAATTGATGCCGGTGGCCCTCCCCAAATAGATCTAGTTTGGCAGTGAGGCACTCGATCTGAGTCAGAGCCGTAGCTGTTAGAGAACCTATGAAAATTTGGGCATAACCAGCACTTTAGCAATCAATACAAAACCATAAAGTCATCTCCGAAATCAAAAGCGAAGGAAAGGGATGATTTAACCTGCATTAGCGATATTGCTACTTATGAAAAGCGTTTTAAAAAAATTCAATAACAACTTAAATGATCCAATAATTTGTGACTGGTTTAGAAAAGAGGAGCCGCTGAATTGTAAATAGCTACAGTAGCCCAGGTTGTCTGTTACCTGTTGGGCTTTGGACTGGAAAATCCATTCTGGTTCTTACTCCTTTTCAGACTGAAGGCGTCTTAATATAATTTTCCCCTAGGACATTACCTAAATATTTCCTTTAAGAAAAAAAATAACTGTCTGTCGAATACCTGTTCCAAAAATTCACTGGCAAGCAGGAGGGATTCTGGCCCTGCACCATGGATCTGAGATCAGAATCTTTCACAATCACTTGCAGGAAACGTGACCCCGATTTGATTGGTTTTAAATGAGCCAAGCAGGTTCATTGTTGTGCTGCAAGATGGGGTATTTGTATCCGTGTGCGTGAGACAGAGACTGCTGTAGTCTTCCTGGTCTATGGGAAGCCTCTCCGAATTGCTCGTTGTTCCTCTGCCTGCCAGTCCCAGCCTGGGCATGTTCACTGCTTTTTCCAAACTCCCTTTCATTTTCTGTGTCTTCTCCTGTTTTTTGGAATGTGTAACTCAGGATAAATGTTGTTGTGTGCAGCCTAAGCATGGTAGGCCCTGGTTTTTCTCCCGCCTCACCTCTTCTTCCGTGTTGCCAGTTGTCAGGATATCGATTGATTCAGTGTCTTTGGCTTCTTCTGGATTTGTATTCAACACTGTGCTCCTCCTTCCACTGAAAGTGAGGCCTCTGGAAGGGAAAAGGGGTTTGTGCTTCTCTGCAATGCGTGTGGCCACATCTCTCCCTTCAGGCTGTCTTGCATAGACAGCCATACTGGGTGCCGTTTGGGAAAGTCGCCGTGCAAAAATGCAGGCTTTGGGGGTTGAAAGGAGCTGCTTGTTGTGTATCACTCAGCCAATCCCCCTCCATCATCACATCTCCTGTCTGTCTTAGGAACTACTAGGGGAAATCTTGCACATTTCCCATCACATTAGGGTTATTTTGCATCCAGTTGGTGGTTCTGTTTTATAATTTTCCTTCTCCCTATTGTCACTTTCCTTTTGGCAAAATCTTCTAACATTCCATTGGCGAACAGACAGCCTTCCCATGCAAAGAGGGGTAGCAGAGAATTAGCCTTTCTTACACAGAGTCTAGCTGCACTCAGCACATTTTCTGAAAGTTCTTGGGCCGAGACGGGCGTTTTACCTTGTGAATTGTGCAGTATTGATAAGCTTGAAGGCTGATCAATACAGCACAGTTCAACAGGGTACTTAAGCACGTATCTGACTTCAAGCATGTGAGCAGTCCCATTAAGTTCATGCCAAAGTACCTTGTTGACTGGGAATTTCTGAGTCTCCTGCTAGTGATGAGGAGGCAGTGCATTTGTGACGCAAGCTGTATCAAGACGCCCCATGTCAGTGCTGCTAAACCGGCGTCCATCCACCTCTAATCTGATTGCACAGTTGGAAAGATGTCACTGTTAAGATTGGATTCAAACATGAAGTTGGATTTTTGGATTATCAGGTGTTTCAGGGTGGTGGAGCTTACTGAGGACCTTCTTGTGATGATTTAGGAGTGGGGGCAACAGTCCCATCAGAAGGCAAAAACAACTGAAAAGGAAAAGCAACACTCGGAGGAAACAGCAGTGAAAGGCCCTAGGGAAAACCCTAAGATAGACAGGTGGAGAATATGTCTATAGGTGAGCTTTTAAACCAATATCACTTTTGGTTCCTCTTTAAATCATGCCTAATATATTTTAAAAACCAACTATCTCACATTCAGAAATGCTGAGCAGTCACAAATCCAGCCGGAGTCAGTGGACACCAAACGTGTTCAGCACCAACGAAAGTCGGGTCTCTAATGCCTGGTGGTCACAGGCAAAGCAGAAATCCAGCAGCCCCAAAGTACAGTGCAATGTGTACCAAAACCCCATTGTTTTTAGAAACACTTTGCGTCTGCAGGGTTTGAACAGATCATTCCGGTGAGCGAAATAAAGTAAAACGAGGGGTTGTCAGTGTCCTGTCCACCCATAATTGATGTGGTGACAGTGACATATGGGATAACGGCGAGGGAGAGATTGATTACACTGCTCTAAACTGGAGGGCGTCGGAGGATGCCATATGCTGGGGGAGCAAAGCTGGGCAGCTTACAAGACTCTAGATCCCAGGAGTGATTGATCGCCTCAGGTAATGAGGCTTTTCAGATCCATCCTCCTCAACTGTTTTAGTTTTATTTTTTTGACTGAGTAGCAGTGGTGGATCCCACAGATCAGAGATCTGTGTGGTTGGGAAGGGGGCATCGAGACTAAGTTCGGAGGACATAGGACCCAGCAGCTTCTGAGAAGGAAGCATGACCTGGGATCTATAATAAGACTTTGTCGTGCTTGAGCGTGTAAAGACGGCCCCTGTAGATGAACAGGAACCGAGCTCTTTCATCGGATTAACGGGTAAGTAACACAGTAAGAGTTTGAAGGGGAGCTGTGGCGCCTGGCTTTTCCTGCAGTGACCTTCCAAGAGCCCCTCGCTCCTGCGACCTGCTCCTTGGACTAAGGGAGCAGAGTGAGGGGAGGACACGCTATAAAATATCCAAGTGCAAAGCTTGGGGGTGGCAGCAGCTACCTGAGCCCAGGGAGTAGGAGACACGTGGGGTTGTGACATGTGTTTCTTCCTTCCGATGGCCCCCACCCTGTCACTCCCCTTTCCATCTGTAGCCTGCCAGAAGAAGAAAAATGTACTTTCTTGCCCCCGCTGCCCTTCCCAGCACTGTGGCCATCGCTTCTGGCTCTCAACATTTCCCCAAGGCCCCTCTTCCACGGCTCATTGCTTGAGCTGGGCTTGCACACTCGCCAGTGCAACACCCTGGGCTGGGCACATCTGGAGAGCTTGGTAGTTTTCTCTCCTTCCCAAAGGCATGGGGCGGCTGCAGAGGAGCCTTTACCCAAGACTCAGTAGTGACGGAGTGGAACATTTCCCCACACGGGGTGTGAATCACTCCCTCTGCTCCATGGATTTGGTTTCCTCCCACTCCGCTTTCCCCTGATGCTTTTCAGGTGCTATTGCCCCGACTCCTGTAACTACAGAAAGAAGGAGGTCCCTTTAGATTAGGTTCCACTGTATCTGGTGGATTTCTAACCTGTGCATTTCTAACTCATCCTGCCAAGCGCTCTCTGGCACGGGAAGACGCTCCCTTTAGTTCAGTGGGGCTGAGTCCTTTGTTAAACGTGTCCTGTTATATTAACAATGTATTTTTGTGCAGACCAGATTGTTCTGAGGCAGCGAAGTGAGAGATGGGGGGGTTAGGGGCGGAGGGGGTTCGTGAAGTAGAAAGTAATGAAATTGAGCCAGAGAGCAGGACTGAGGGGAAAGCAGCCGAGCAGCACTGGCATCCAGGGTCACAGCATAAAGGAGAATCACTTGTTCCCCTTCAATCAATTCACGCTTTTGTTCCCCACCGCACGCCCCTCTGTGCGGCTGAGCATGCCAAGGGAGGGAGGGGAGAGGAGGCATGCGTTGTCAGGAGCTGTTAAGAAATACATTTATCAACAACAGGGCAAAATCCAGAAAGGAGGGAAGGAGCCTGCTGTCCCCAAAGCCGAGCTGGCAACAACCTTTTATTTATTGATGGCTTTGTTCCGCTCCCATGTTGGGGATTGCTCAGCAAGGGGGACGAGTAGCAATGTGGCGGGAAAGTTAGCCAAATTTAAGTATTTAGGCCTCTCCACCACCACTTCTAAACGGTCCCAGGTGGAGATGTTCGGCCAGGCCTAGAGCCCTTTGAGTCATTCACACATTGCCATAGCCAGCTCCTTGAATTTGCCCCAGTTTGTAGTTTCCAAATATTAGGAGGACAGGTAATCAAAGACTTTTTGTCCTTTTTTTTGAGTGTTTCTTTAGGAGGGATGCGGTTAATGAAAGGTTCCTCTGCTGGCTCCCAAATTGAGCCATCCATCCAGTTAGACTGTGGCTGCATCTTAGTAGAAGTCTTTGATGGAATATTTTTCAAACCAATGGAATGTCAGGATATACAGGAAGACCATGTTCCTGTGATGTCGTCAGAGGTTAATTTCCAGTCACGTCTTATTTAAAATTGAAAAGGGCCCATTTCACAAAGCTGAAAACAATTGAGCCAAGTCAGTTGAGACAGAGAATTGAAACAGAAAAATTTGAATGATAATTTGGAATTGTTTAAGAACACTTTATTAGGTAATCAAAAAGCCACACTCCCACAGCTGAGAAAGAAGGCCACAGTGGTTAAAAATCAACCTGGCTTAGTAGAGAAGTGAAAGTAGCTATAAAAATAATTATATATAAAAACAAATAGAAGAAAGGGGATGTTGAGAGTAATTAATTAAATCAGAAGCTAGGAATTGTAGAAAATGGATAAAGGAAGCAAAAGGACAAGAAAAAAATCTATGGACCACAGAGTTAAGGATGTAAGAAATTTTTAAAGTATATGTGGAAATGGTAGAATTGTCATTAATAATGCAGAAAAAGCAGAACAGGTCAATAAATATTTCTATGCTGTATTTGGAAAAAAGCTGGATGAAGAAGTCATATAATACGATGGAATACTTTACATTCCAACAGTAACACAGGAGAATGCTAAAGAGCAGCTTCTAAAGCTAGACACTTTTAAATTAGCAGATCTGAATAACTTGCATCCAAGAGTTTTAAAAGAGCTGATCAAGGAGCCCTCTGAATAGTTAATGTTGATTTTTCAATAAGTCTTGGAACTCTGGGGAAGTTCAAGAAGACTGGAGAAAGGTAATGTGCCTATATTTTAAAAGGGTAAAGCAGACGACCCAGGAAATCATAGGCCTGTCAATCTGACATCAATCCCGGGCAAAATAATGTAATGGCTGATAAGGAGCTTGATTAACAAAGAATTAAAAGAGGGTGCTATGTCAATCAAGATAGATTTATGGAAAACAGATCCTGTCAAATTAACTTGATATCTTTTATGATGAGATTACAAGTTTGGTTGATAAAGGTAATGTGACATAATATATTTAGACTTCTGTAAGGCATTTGAGTTGGAATTGCATGATACTTTGATTCAGAAACTAGAATGATACAAAAACAACATGGTACACAGTAAATGTATTAAAAACTGGCTAACTGATAGGTCTCAAAATGTAATTGTAAATGGAAAAATCCTAATTGAGCAGCTGTGTTCCTAGTGGTGTCTGCTGGGATCGGTTCTTGTCCCTATGCTATTTAATATTTGTTATCAATGACCGGGAAGAAAATACAGTTTGAGAACCACTGCACTATGCTAAACGTAAGGTCATACATCTAGGAACAAAGAGTGTAGGTCATACTTGCAGGATGGGGAAGCAGTGACTCTGAACAGGACTTGGAAGTCATGGTGGATAATCAGCTGAACATGAGACAGTACAACACTGTGGCCAAAAGGACTAACGTGATCCTTGGATGCATAAACGGGGGAATCTTGACTAGGGTTAGGGAGGTTGTATTATCTCTGTCTTTGGCACTGGTGCAGCCACTAATGGACTCCTGTCTTGAGTTCTGGTGTCCACAATTCAAGAAGGAGTTGATAAGTTGGAGAGGGCTCAGAGAAGAGCAGTGAGAATGGTTAAAGGATTGGAAAACCTGCCTTCGAGTGATAGACTCAAGGAGCTCAATCTATTTAGCTTTAGCGACGGTGAAGGGGTGACTTCACAGTCTATAAATACCTATGTGGAAAACAAACTTGGTAATAAAGGGCTCTTCAGTCTAGCAAACAAAGATATAACCCAACGATTCTCAAACTTTTGTACTTGTGACCCCTCTCACACAGCAAGCCTCTGAGTGCAACCGCCCCGTATCAATTAAAAACACTTTTTTACATATTTAACACCATTATAAATGCTGGAGGCAAAGCGGGGTTTGGGGTGGAGGCTGACAGCTTGTGACCCCCCCCTCACCCACCCACACACAATAGCCTCATGACCCCCTGAGGCGTCCTAACCCCATTTTGAGAACCCCTGATATAATGAGATCCCATGGCCAGAAGGTAAAACTAGACAAATTGAGATTAGAAATAAGGTGCAATTTTTTAACACTGAGGTAATTAATCATTGGAACAACTTACTAAGAGATGAGGTGGATTCTCCATCACTGACCATGTTAAAATCAAGACTGGATTTGGCCTTCTGGCCTTGGAATCTATAAACTTATAAACATTTCAGCAAAGTAGATCTCCTCTCTCCCTCCCCCCACATATACACATTGCAAGAGTTTCTCTCTGTGATTTGAGTACTTTGGCTCAGACCCTTGTGTATTGTAGTGGTCAATATGCTGTTTCTTCCCTTTAAGAAGGAAGAGGATCTCTGAGCTTTGAAAGGCTGGTGACTTCATATAGCATTGTCCAGGGCTGTATTTCCTAAAGGAATGGATGGACTCTGCCATACATGTTTATTTTCATGTGCATGTTAACAGTTCTAAAAGGTGCTGGCTATTGGAAGCTACAGTTTCTACACATCATCCCACATTGGCTGATTGAGAGAGTGAAAGCAGTGGTGTGATTCACTGCCAAGATTCCCCTGGTGCTTCTGAGAATAAGTTGATTGATGGTGTGGGGTCAGAATGGAGGGGGTTTTGGACATCATTGTACAGTAGATTGGGTTCAAGATGGCAGGGATGCAGGGGGTTCATCATTTTCATAAGTATTAGGCAGCAGTATGGGTTAGAGATAAGAAACCACACTTGATAGACTCATTCTGATTGGACAAGTCACTTTCCCTCCCCCTGCCTCAGTTTCCCTTTACATTGTACTAAAGAATGCTCACAGAGCTATTTGAAGGGTTTGTAAAGTACTTGCTTGTGAGCCTTCTCCCATAGGTGGTATGGAAGAGCCAGTGGCGGCAGTGACGTGAAGGCTATTCTCCTCCATAGTTTGTATTTAGGTGTCTTTTCTTCTTTCCTTTCCAGGTTTGGGAGAAGTTCTTAAGCCCCAGAGCTCCACGGATCAGCGTCTTCATGGCGGTCCCCACTATTTACTCCAGGCTGGTGGAGTATTATGACAGGCATTTCTCTCAGCCTCATGTCCAGGATTTTGTACATGCCACGTGCCGGGATAATTTCAGGTAGCTCAAAGATGCCCATCTTCACAGCCTAAGAGGCTTACAGACGAGACCTAGGGAGTACATCCTCTACAATAGATATGCTCATGCTGTCCCAGCCTTCCTGGGCTGGAGAAGGCTCACTAACACTGTGGAAAATGTTATGAGGGGAGGGTGTGAAGAAGGCTGGGCGCGGGTGATGGAGGAATGGAGAAGTTTGAGCTGTGTGCAGAGTGTCTCGAGGGTAGCACCAGCAGTGAGCACAGTGGATTGTATGATGTCATTCCTGTAGTGCTTCCAGGTTCTCTAGGATTCTCTCGAGTTGTGGTACCAGGTTCTGCTTCCGTCCAATGACCAGGCCAATGGCAGGCTGTCTCTTGCTTATTAAAAACCATCCGTCACGTATGGGCTCTCAGTCCTGGCTCCAAAGCACAGACGTGTAGGCAGTTCTATTCAGGCAGAGTGCCTGCTTAAAGCCTGGCCCTGCAGGATTCTTTTCTAAACTTCGCCACTCTGCAAAGCTGAGCAAATCACTTCGCTTCTCTGGGCTTTAATTTCTCACCCTGAAAAGTGGGAACGATGATCCCTTGCAAGAGCGATTCATTCTGATCCTCTAGTCTGACCTCCTGCATAATACAGGCCAGAGAACCTCACCCAGTAATTTCCATATCAACCATATGTTCTCTTTGAGCTAGAGGGTATCTTTTTAGAAACGCATCCAGTCTTGACTTAGACTGCAAGTGATGGAGGATCTGCTGTGTCTGTGTGTGTAACTTTCTGATACTGCTGAATGGTCAGATTCCCCAAGGCACTACAGATGGGCAAAGGCTTCTTGTACTACAGCAGTAATTCTCTAGGTAAAGAATATGCCGGTGATGCTCACCGCGTGACATTTCCTTGCACAGGTTAATGGTTTCAGGATCGGCAGCCCTTCCCGTGCCAGTCCTTGAGAGGTGGAAGAACATCACCGGACACACGCTGCTGGAGAGGTACGGGATGACAGAGATCGGAATGGCACTTTCTAACCCCTTGCACGGAGTTTGTGTCCCAGGTATAAATCGTCTTCTAAAGGTGGAGAGGGTTGAGACACCTTTGTGCCAACCTATCTTTTAGTGTTGTAAATGCGTTTTGTTCTTCTGCTCGGAGAATGTGTGTCCGTACCCAAACGTCTCCCAAGACAGGACTGGGTTAGGCAGGAAGCTGCTGGTCAGGATTGGGGGCATTGGCAAAGCTGTAGGGGAAGGAGGGAGGATGAGGGGGGTGCTGCTGGTCAGGATTCAGGGGCATTCGCAGAGCTGTGGCGACCCATAATTGTTAATAGTGGGGAGGGGGGCCCAATGTAAAGGTTCAGAGGGGCCCATGCATCAACTCTGGGTGCAGGAACCTTCCAGCCCCACCTCCTTGGCCCAGGACAACCAATCCTGCTGGCTCCTGGGCGGCTGGGGCTGCAGGAGTGGGGCACACGTGCCCATGGGCCAGCCCCCGTCCCTGGGCAGGGAACTCACAGCAACAAAGTTTCTCCCTGGAGTTCCCCGGCCCTCTCAGACACTTCAGCAGAGGGAGGGGTGCAGGCAATGCCCCTAACTCAGCACAGGGAACCTGCTGCTGATGTCTTCCCTAGTGGCCCAGTGCCAGGTCCAGGGCTGCTGCGCTCTCCCTGCCCTGGCAGGGTAACCTTCTGCGCGGGCCACTGTTGCCACCCCAGCCGGGCTCTTGCAGGCAGTTGTTGCGCTGCACAGAGGCAGTGACCTGGAGCGGCCACCCTCACCCGGCAGGAGAAGTAGCTCCATCCTACTGCCTCCACTCCCCACTCGGGCCTGGCTACCAGGGAGAGGGGCCACACAAGCTGGAAATGTGCCGGGGGTAGGGTGCAGCATGAGAAGGACAATGCCTTCAACACTCCCGGGGGGCATGTAACCCTCTGTGCCCCCCCATGTCACCGCTGGCTGTGTAGGGACCCAGAGCTAGGATGGGGGATGCTGCCTGTGAGGACTGAGTGCCATGGGCATAGCTGGGGAAGCGGGGTTAGGATGGGGGGTGCTGCCGGTGGTGATTGAGGTGTCTGGGTAGAACCATGGGAGTAGCCACTGTAATATCAGGGAGGATGCACTGGCGGAGCTGTGTGTGGAAAGCTGCAATGTGCATCGTAGCCCCAGTTTGTCATAAAGAAATAAAAATGTCTGCAACTCAGTCCTGACTTTACTCAGCCGTGGCAGAACATTTTTACTGAAGGGTTCCTAGTAACAGGTTTTTACCAGCTGTTTTAGGACTTTCCAGTGATAAAGGTAAATGCACTTGTATGATAAAGAAAGAGGTAAATCTTAGTAAGAGCCTCTCTTTATAGTCCACAAGGGACGTGCTGTAGAGCAGTTGCCTAATGGTGTCTGAGAAAGAGGGGTCAGCCCCTGTCTGTCTGCAGGGATTTTCCAGCTCCTCTTAGAGCTGCTGGAAGCAGCCAAACCAAGTTTCAGCATAGACCCTCCTGCTGGTTGTCTCTGTTCTTCACACGCTCACCTCCACAGAAGTGACACTGCTGGCTAGGTTGAGTCTATATCTGTCTCCTCTGGCACAGCACTTCCTTGTTCCCAAAGGCTTTGTGCTTCCGCACTGCAGCACAGCAAAAGGACAGAGCCCTCTGTGTCTTGCCTTTTGCTTCAGCTCCTGGCTAATAGCTTTCCTGCCTTCCCAAGAGAAGGGCTGGCACTTTGACCTTCTCCATGGAAGGTTAACCTGTAATACATGAGCAAGCAGGAAGCCTAGTGTTCAGTTGAGAATCAGGCCTGCTGGAGAGATCGGTGAGGTGTATGCTTTGCATTCAGTGACGAAGGGCTCTCTGAACCTGCTTTCCTTTTAACTGAAGGGCCTATCCACCCTTCATTCTGAGGGCATCATCTGACCTTCCTCCACCTCTTCTTGATGAGGAGAGAGGCACGCTGCATCAAGGTGGAATTTATTTATTTAGAATGATCTGTTGCAGATTCACTGGTTTTTAACAGAATCGGCTCGCTGCTTTTTGTTTCGATTCAACGAGGAGCAGTCACAGACTGGCTCAGGCTCTTCAGAGCCTCCAGCACAACCTGAAGTCTTTGATGGAAAAGGTGGATTGGTCCAGCGCCCCCACTTCTGCGGCGAGTCCCAGGGAGGGGCCTGTCCCCCAATTGTATCCAGGTCTGGTATCTCAGTTAGATTCTCCCCCAGCTAGCAAAGTGCACAAGGCTGGGTACTTGAGATAGGATGTCTGTTCACTCTTATTTTAGTGCAGGTGTATTGCTCCGTTACAACCTAATACCTCCGGTTCTGTGACTGTACGGAGGTTGGAGGTCAATTTTAGAGGTCACCACATGGGAGGCTGCTGCTGGAAGTAGTTCTGATCTGGCCCTCCAGCATTGTTGGTTAAATGTGTAAGGTTCAGCACAAGCAGCTTCTTGTGGACAAGGGTTGTCTTGCTGCTTTTCTCTCTGAGGCTGTTCTGACCCTACAAGTCAGGTCTCATTGGTCCTGGTTTGAGAATGTGCTGTCACTGCATATTCATCGAGGAAAAAGAACCTCTCTCACCTGTGAGTATGAATTTGAGGAGTAACTACATCACTAAACCAGGTCCGCCCCCTTCTGGGCAGATAAGTGACTGAGTCTTCACAATGTAGCCGAGGGGCTTAGAATGCCATTGCATTCACTCGAAGGACAGTTAGCCCAGCTGATCTCCTGCTGAATGGCCTTGGTGCCTATGGAGGGTTATGAATGTGGCCAGCCCAGACATAGCCAAAATTTGCTTTCTGGTGCATCTTCCTCCCCCTGCCTTTGCTCCACACAGCTTTTGAATCTTTGTGATGTTTCCTCTTTGACTTTCTTGTTACTGTTGTAGTTTTCAGTACCTAAGAGGGAGACTGAGCTAAACTGCCAAATAAATAAAGGTAAAATTCGCTGTCTTCTATTGTTGTATGCAGAGTGGTGGCCATGTCAGACCCAGGTTATTAGAGAGACAAGGGAGGGGAGGACCCAACATCAGTTGGTGAAATAGAGAGAGAAGCTTGGGTCAGAACACAGCCCCCCCTCAGCTGAGCAGCACAGGCCACCAAGAACACATGGCTCCAGCGCTCAGCATGGACTGCCTGTGGAGTACTGTCTCAATTGCAGGCGGTTGTTTTCTATCTTCAAAGTTGTCTATGGCACCCAAGTTACCTGAGGGGACTGAACACCTTGCCAGGCGTTGTCATCACTCCCCACGACAGCTCAATTCCACTGGAGCAAAACTCTCCCCTGGGAGGGAGCCTCGTGCATACAGGAGATGGAGCTTTCTCGGACTCTGGCTGATGAACCTGGAAATCACTCAGGATCAGAACAAAATGCAAATGCACTTCTCCAATCTTGCTGTCCCCCAATAACACACTCAGCGATCATCCCCCTCCTACACCAAATCTCATCCCTGCTGATTAGAAGACAGAGCAAGTATGAGAATTATTTTGTCACAGGCACACTTTGTAATTTTGTGAGGTGCCTGGATACCACAATGATGGGCACAGTATAAACCCTAAGGCTCAGTCTGCACTACAGAGTTTGGTCAATGTAAGGCAGCTTAGGTTGACCTAACTATGTAAGTGTACACATGTAGCGATGCGGGACTCGCCCCTGTGGCGGCCCCTGCTGGTCTCCCAGGGAACTAGTGTTCCAGCCGTTGGAATGCCCTCAGCAGGTCAATTTCCCCTGTTGCTGGCCCCCTATCCCTCCCGGACCCCGGTGCCCCTCTCCCTTGGGTGCTGCCCCCTGGCAGTACCCCCACTCTCTGGGCTCTCCTCCCAAGGGAATTCCCACCTCTGTCCCCACCTTGCCTCAGTGTTCACTGCCAGTCCTCATCTAGCCCCCACACACTGGGGCAGACTGCAGTCCATATCACTCATCATTGGCAAGGGGGGTTTGAACCTGCTGCCTCCACCTACCCCCAGGCTGCACCTCTGCAACCCCAGTACCTTTCAGGCCTTTGGCTAGGCCTGCAGCCTGGGCGTTTTCCAGGTGGGAGCTCCCCAGCTCCCTTGCCCTATTCCCCAGCACTGCTCCACTCCAGTACATTACTCAAGTCCCAGGCAGCCAGGCCCTTCTCTCTCTGCTCCTAGAGAGAGACTGCCTGTGCTCCTGGCCCACAGCCTCCTTATAGGGCCAGCTGCGGCCTGATTGGGGCGTGGCCCAGCTGTGGCTACTTCCCCAATCAGCCCAGGTTTTCCCCTACCACAGCCCTCTCCCAGGGCTGTTTTAAGCCCTTCAGGGCAGGAGCAGGTGGCCACCCCACTACGACACACTACAGCCTTGTTGCTGTCGATGTAAGTGCCCTACCAACATCCTAACTCCACCTCCATGACAGGCGTAGGGCTTATGTCAGTGTAGCTAGGGTGAGGCAGTGTCTACTGGGTTACTTACATCAGCTGTTGGCTCTCATTCTTGTCAATTTTATGGCTCCATGCAGGAGCTGTGAAATTGACAAGAAAGCTGGGCTGTCACCCTGGGGCGGGCGGGGGCTCCACGTAGAGTCTGGCTGCTCCCAGCTCCCAGCCGGCCTGTTGCCCGGGTTCCCCGCTCCCCACCGGGCTGCTCCCCGTCCTCCCCATGGCTGTACCAAGGCTCCCTGCTCCCCGCCAGGAGCCTGGGCAGCAGCAACAAGGCTCCTGACTGCATCCTGGCTCCCGGCTACACGGAGGCTTTCCGGGCTCCCCACTGGGAGTCCAGCAACTGACCAGACCTGGGCAAAGAGCTCCCGGTAAGGAGCTGCGTGCAGAGCTGAGAGCCTCTTGGCCCCTCCCCCCCATCCCTCTTTTCAGTTAGCGAAAGTGCTCCCACCGAGGACGTGCACCACTGAAAGGAGGAGGGTAGTGTGGACATGAACCGCTGCAGCAGTTACTGTGGTGGTTGCAAGTTGACCTAACATAGGTCGACTTAAGTTTATAGTGTAGACATACCTTAAGGTGGGGCAGAGAGAGAGATGATTTCATTGCCTTCGTAGTCAGTAGGAAAAGTGAGAGTAACCACCAGAACGAGAGAGAAGTTTTCCAAGGGATAAAGGTGAAAAAGAAGTGAGAGTGAGTGTGACACCGGAACAGGCGAAAGAGAATAATTAGACCTGGAGACAGGGTCTCCATGACTGGATTGCTGACACTCTAAACTGACCTTATGGGCATAATGAGAGTACCGCCAGCAGAGATAATAGCCAAGGCCTGGAGAAGTCCTAGTAACAGATCACACACGCGTGCACACACACATCTCCATATATAAAGGGATTGCGGTAGAAATAGACAGCTACAGACCTGTCAGTCTAACCTCTGTGTTGGAAAATACTGTAGAGGGAAGAGTAAGGGATGACTTGGACAGGTATGGGTTACTTGGAGATACTTGGTCTGGATTTACAAAAGGGAGATTTTGATAAACAGGTTTGATTTATTTCAGGAAGTGCCAATTGAAAAGCAGGTGGGTGAAGCAGAGAGCTAATTTACTTGGGTTTTGAAAAGGCTTTTGATCCAGTATCCTGTTAGAGGCTAATGTCTACGCGTATCCAGGCACAGTACAATATTGAGGGTGAAATTTTCAACAGGATAAATAGGTTAATGGCTTGGTAACAAAGGAGTGGGGGTTAATTGGGACAGTTCCTATGGCGAAGGGGTATTAAAAGGGGGAGTTCTGCACGGATTAGTGCTGAGTTCACACCTGTTCACGCTCACCATTGACCTCTGGAAGGGGGTGTGCTGCAAGGTGGGCAAAACTTTAGAGAACACGGAGCGGGGAGGGCCAGCCAGTCCTAAAAAGGAGACACTGGATTCAGTGAGACCTAGAAACAATAGAGGCAACAGTGGATTAGGAACGGATGCAGTGTAATATATCCAAGTGCTAGTAAGGTTTGAAAGGAGGAGATCACACTGGTACTGCACAAAAGGCTGCAGAGACCACACGTGGAGGGTCTGACACTGTCAGGGCATCATATTACAGGGAGAAAATTGAAGGACTGGGAAAGGTACAGAGCAGCCAGGAGGATCAAGGGACGCGGGTTATAACAACTATTCCAGAGGATACAAAATTCAGAAAGCACCAGCCATTCAGGGAGTTCAGGGAAACTTCCTTACAGGGAGGGTAATGGATCTGCAGAACAGACTCCCAAAGAAACTGCATCTGTAAACATATTAAAAAAGGGTTTAGATGAGCAAAAGCATGACATGGGACAAAAGCTAGACAGAGGTTGACAGCCCTCAGTGTACTGCTGTCTGGCGCTATTACCGTCTTTATTAAAAAATTAGCAATGGATCACTCTGCTAAATAGGGGAAATCAAGTGGCAAACACTTCTGAAAATTGAAAAGATTCCAGAACAGCAGCCTTTGAAGCCTTGCCTTCTCTCCCCTGACATTTCTCTCTGTCGCAACCACCAGGGCCGTCCCGCCGATGGCAGTGAGGGTGGCAGAGCCGGCATAAGCAAAGAATTGGCAGCTCCCTAGCATTTTGGCCACCATGTCCATGGGCTCTCTGGCCATATTGAGAGCCGAAGTCACCCCTCAACACAGCAAATATGAGGGCAGTGGGGAAGTGTTAAAAAGCCACAACCCGAGATGTTTTGACTCTGTGAATGGCAGATCTGTGCTCCTCTGAAAAGCCCACATTCTATTTGACATACTGAGGTATCTGTGTTAAAAGTAACCCTTCCCCCTGCCACACACACACACACACACACACACCCACCCCCCTAATCCCCCTTAGATTTAGAGCAGGAGCAGTAGCAAGAGCAAAATGCTTCATTATTTGCAGATTCCATAAGCTCTTGCCTCAGCGGTGACTTGGCCCCCAGCCTCCCTTCTTGATATAGCTGGTTTCTGAGGGGTCGAGAGCTCTAAAAGCCACTCTCTTGGGAACTCTGTCATGCCACCTGGAACATCCCTGACAGCCTGGCCTCAAGGGAGGGTTTGCTTGCCAGCCGAAGCATAGCTCTGAAGGTGCAGGGGAGAGAGGGGAGAGCCTGTATTTTCAAAAGGAGAAAAGATGAAAGATTCGAAAGATAAATGTTTGCTTGTATATGGTTAAAACCCTGTTTAAAATGCCTCTGTTTTCACCAGCTCTCATTCTAATCCCCCTGGTGCTGTTACTGTGAAGGGAAATGAATAATTCATGGACAGAGAATGCCTCACTGGGCCTAATCACCACTTTAATTGGAGGTTTAGATCAGAGGCGGCTAATAGCTCCTACAGCGGGGACTCCATGTATTGTTGACAGTGAGATCGCTGAGTGCCTTATCGTTGGCCTGTTTCAATTCTCCCAGGACGCCACCACACATACCAGCAGCAAGGTCCCCAGATACCGAAGGACGTAGACCACAAGGCCAATTAAATTTATCTGGGAAGAGCTGACAACTTTTTTAAACAGAGGAGAACTGGTGAAAGAATAATAGGGTCACTCTCCTTTCTGACTGCAGCCTGTCTGATGCGGACTGAGCTGACACTGTGTGGGCACGTTGCCAGCATTTCTTAACATGCATGAGCGGATGAATTGGGAGGTGTTGAGGGGGAAGGTGCAGTGGTTTCTCCCCAGTTCTAGTCCTGAATTCTGACCAGTACTAAAAGGAAACCAATGCTGGTTTTTACTCACCATCTTCTTGTAATCTAATTCTGGTCTCCACTGACTCAAATGGAGTTACTCCTGATTTACACGGCAGTGAGCTCCGAATCCGTCTGGTCTTTATTTTAAAATACCACATGGGCCTGAGAAGCTCAAGTCATTGTCTTTGCATGAAGACTTTAATTATAATGTTGTGTTCATGTAGCTGCTATTCACATTGTCAGCATTTTCCAGCATTTATGGACCATTTTCAAAGGTTTATCATTTTTGTTTAACACCAAAAAGACACTTTATGGATGGAGTGTGATAAACCAGCTTCCAAGCAACCGGGGGCTTGTTTTACATATTAGTTTTATTTTAGCTGTATAGGAAATAAATTGATGGAGCTATTTATTAGTGTAATGTGAGCAGAAACCTCCTTCTCCCCCAATATGAAATCACTGCTGTGCTCAAGGAAGACCCCATAAGAACAGCCAGACTGGGTCAGACCAGAGGTCCATCTAGCCCAGTATCCTGACATCTGACAGTGGACAGTGCCAGATGCCCCAGAGGAAATGAACAGAACAGGGAATCATCAAGTGATCCATCCTGTTGCCCATTCCCCACTTTTGGCAATAAAAGGCTAGGGATACCATCCCTGCCCATCCTGGCTAATAGCCATTGATGGACCTATCCTCCATGAACTTATCTAGTTCTTTTTGAATCCTGTTATAGTCTTGGCCTTCACAGCATCCTCTGGCAAAGAGTTCCACAGGTTGACTGTGCGTTGTGTGAAGAAATACTTCCTTTTGTTTGTTTTAAACCTGCTGCCTGTTAATTTCATTTGGTGACCCCTAGTTTGCGTGTTATGAGAAGGAGTAAATAATACTTCCTTATTTACTTTCTCCACACCAGCCATGATTTTATAGACCTCTATCATATCCCCCCTTAGTCGTCTGTTTTCCAAGCTGAAAAGTCCCAGTTTTATTAATCTCTCCTCATACGGAAGCCGTTCCATATCCCTAATCATTTTTGTTGCCCTTTTCCAAACGTTTTCCAATTCCAGTATACCTTTTTTGAGATGGGGCGACCACATCTGCACGCAGTATTCAAGGTGTGGGTGTACCATGGATTTATATAGAGGCAAAATGATATTTTCTATCTTATTATCTATCCCTTTCTTGATGATTCCCAACATTTGGTTTGATTTTTTGACTGCCGCTGCACATTGAGTGGATGTTTTCAGAGAACTAGCCACAACCACCCAAATGAAAACAAGGCTGGGAGCACATGCCGTGATTGTGAATCGTACACAGCCTTGTATGGGAAGAACAGCAATCCTTTGTTCCTTTTTTTAATTAGAGTTGGAAAAATCAATATTAAAATCACAGTGGGACTAGCTGCCTCTTGGAATTGATTGTAGGAGCCTTTCACCACTAGGGTCACCAGTTCAAATCCAGAGCAATAATGGCAAAAAGTCATTCCCGTCTGATGGCTGTGTGCTGGCCTGTGTAGAATGAGTTGCATCTCAGACCAGTTCCTCATGGGCAAGTGTGCACAACGCAAACCCCACCATCATCACAGTTGATGATGTAAGGAACAGGGGGAGAAGGATAGTAGCTAAGGGTATAATTTTCAAAAGTGTCTCAGGGACTTTAGCATCAAAGTTCCATTTTCAGAAAAAGCCAATGAGACTTTCCCTAAGTACTCAAAATTCGTAGATGCATAGAGAGTAAAGCAAGAAGAGATCATTTGCTCATCAAGTCTGACCTGTATATCACAAACCATTAAATTTCACCCAGTTACACCTGTATCGAGGCCAATAACTTGTTTGGCTAAAGTATATCTTCTGGAAAGCCATCCAATCTTGATTTGAAGACCTTAAGAGATGGAGAATCCATCACTTTCCTTGTTAGTTTGTGCCAATGATTTATCACTCTCACCATTAAAAGTTTCTAATGATAATTTATGTGACTTTAGCTTCCAACTATTGGTTCTTGTTCTGCCTTTCTCTGCTCGGTTAAAGAGCCCTTTAGTATCTCATATTTTCTCCCCAAAAAGGGGAGGAGGAAAAAGGAAGTGGGACATAGGCTCCTATGTCATGTAAGTGTTTTTGAAAATGTTGTCCCAAGTAATCAGGGTGTACCCCAACATGCTACAATGTGTCCGGCTTTTCAGGTATTTGCCATATTTTTGGTAACTTATGACATGACCTTGAGTGCTCCCAAAATTCACTAGGAGAAGTCTATCTGTTCAAAATATATTAGTACCAGTAGGCAGCACCATCTCCAATGGAATGGGATAAGTGCTTAGGTCAGTCAATCTCTTTTTGTATTCTGGTGTAATCCATGCTGACCAGATAAGATGGAATACGTTTCCTCAGCCTGGCAGGCCTTTTGGGGCTGTTATGAAAACAGTTCAAACCGAACATAAGAACAGCTATACTGGGTCAGACCAAAGGTTCATCAAGCCCAGTATCCTGTCCTCTGACAGTGGCCAATGGCAGGTGCCCCCCAAAGGGAATGAACAGACAGATTATCATCAAGTGATCCATGCCCTGTCACCCACTCCCAGCTTCTGGCAAACAGAGGCTAGGGACATCATTCCTGCCCATCCTGGCTAATAGCCATTGATGGACCTATCTTCCATGAATCTATCTAGCTCCCTTTTGAACCCCGTTATAGTATTGGCCTTCACAACACCCTCTGGCAAGGAGTTCCAGAGGTTGACAGTGAATTGCGTGAAAAAATACTTTCTTGTGTTTGTTTTAAACCTGCTACTTATTAATTTCATTTGGTGGCCCCTTGTTCTTGTATTATGAGAAGGAGTAAATAACACTGTCTCTATACCACTCATGATTTTATAGACCTCTATCATATCCACCCTTAGTCGCCTCTTTTCCAAGCTGAAAAGTCCAAGTGTTATTAATCTCTCCTCATATGGCAGCTCTTCCATACCTCTAATCATTTTTGTTGCCCTTTTCTGATCCTTTTCCAATTCCAATACATCTTTTTTGAGATGGGGCGACCACATCTGCACGCAGTATTCAAGGTATGAGCGTGCCATGGATTTATATAGAGGCAATATGATATTTTGTGTCTTATTATCTATCCCCTTCTTGATGATTCCCAACATTCTGTTCGCTTTTTTGACTGCCGCTGCACATTGAGTGGATGATTTCAGAAAACTATCCACAGTGACTCCAAGATCTCTTTCTTGAGTGGTAACAGCTAATTTAGACCCCATCATTTTATATGTATAGTTAGGATTATGTTTTCCAATGTGCATTACTTTGCATTTAGAAACATTACGTTTCATCTGCCATTTTGTTGCCCAATCACCCAGTTTTGTGAGATCCTTTTGTAGCTCTTCACAGTCTGCCTGGGACTTAACTATCTTGAGTAGTTTTATATCATCTGCAAATTTTGCCACCTCACTGTTTACTCCTTTTTCCAGATCATTTATAAATATGTTAAATAGGACTGGGCCCAGAACAGATCCCTGCGGGACACCACTATTTACCTCTCTCCATTCTGAATACTGACCATTTATTCCAGGGTTTCTCAAACAGGAGTCGCCGCTTGTGTAGGGAAAGCCCCTGGCGGGCCGGTGTGAGCCCCGTCCGCAGGTCCGGCCGATCGCGGCTCCCACTGGCTGCGGATCACTGCTCCGGGCCAATGGGAGCTGCTGGAAGCGGCAGCCAGTAAGTCCTTCAGCCCACGATGCTTCCGGCAGCTCCCATTGGCCTGGAGCAGCGATCCGCGGCCAGTGGGAGCCGCGCTCGGCCGGACCTGCGCACGGGGCTCACACTGGCCCGCCTGGGGCTTTCCCTACACAAGCGGCGACCCCTGTTTGAGAAACCCTGATTTATTCCTACCCTTTGTTTCCTATCTTTTAACCAGTTATCAATCCATGAGAGAACCTTCCCTCTTATCCCATGACTGCTTATTTTGCTTAAGAGCCTTTGGTGAGGGACCTTGGCAAAGGCTTTCTGAAAATCTAAATACACTATATCCACTGGATCTCCTTTGTCCACATGCTTGTTGACCCCCTCAAAGAATTCTAGTAGATTGGTGAGGCATGATTTCCCTTTACAAAACCCATGTTGACTATTTCCCAACAAATTATGTTCATCTCTGTGTCTAACAATTTTGTTCTTTACGATCGTTTCAACCAATTTGCCCAGTACTGAAGTGAGGCTTACTGGCCTGTAGTTGCCAGGGTCACACGTCTAATAATAATTGGGTGTATATAGTAGATGATCTTTATATTGTGAGAAACTTTAAAGCCTGTATCCCACTTGCAACAGGAACCCATCCCTTACCTGCCATGTAGTTTTCTATTTACTTGCCAGATTTGCTAATTGTTAGGGTAGTTTTGTTGCAATAAAATCTCTCTCCCTCGTCGCCCATCTGCTGTTAGTTGATCCTGCAGGGAAGTCATAAATCTAGACACATCATATCCGTGTCCATGGCAACTGACTGATGTGACAAACACGGGATTGTGATGTCACAAATACAGGATCACTGGAGGGTCAAACAGAAAGAGAGGATCAGTAGTGAGGAAGAAGCCCCTTGGACCCAAATGCCTGAATTATAATGATAACGGGGGGAGTCAGAAAATGACTGTTTGCTGCAGTGTGGAATTCCAGTTCTAATATCGTCTGACATGGACTGTACTGTTACCATGCTGGTGGCTGCAGATGACGTGCCTCCCCTCCTGCTGCCACCCTGTCTGCCATCAGTGAAGCGTGCACTGGTGGTAGCAATGGGGGTGAACATTAGGGGAGAAAAGGCGAGGGTGAGTGTTAGGTAAGCAGTGCATCATTTTTATTCCCAGAGGTGAAAATAATTATCCCCATTCCCCAGGTGGAGCAACTGAGTGACGTGAAGCACAAAGGGATGAAATGTTTTACCCAGGGCCCCAGAGAGAGACCTTGTCAGAGCTTGTGATTAAAACTAGAGAGCCTGGCTCCCTGCCCTGTGCTCCAGTCCCTCTGCCTCTCAACTCTAACTACCATGTTAGAATGCTGGAGCCAGCTGATTAGTTGTCAGGGATGTCAACCCTATTCCCAGCAAATGTGTGTCTCATTCTGTATCATTTTTACATCTAATTGCATTTCCTAACCACAGTGAAATACACCAGGCCAAGCGTTTCAAGGGAATTACTGCCCTCGTCAGCCTGGTGCCCTGGTAACACCACCTGCTATGTGCTGCGATCACCCATGGAATGCCCTCCATGTTCTGCTTGCTTTCATCTGACTCGGCCTGGGGAGTGGGTGGCTGTGTACTGGGTCAGGGTTCAGGATCACTTGCTTAGATTAGTTGCCTCCTGGTGAAATAATCCTATTCTGTTTGATCACCGACGTTTTCTGCATGGAACTTTCTCTCTCGGCACATGAAGCTGCTTGCCGCCGAACCTGGCTTAGAAAAATAATCACTTTCCACTGCCAGTTTCTCAGCTATTCAGACTAATAACTCCTCACCACTGCTGTCCCCTCTCTCTGCCAGCCAGGGAAAGCAGCCTTGCTAGCTGGAAAGCTTGGCGTGGAATTTGCTAATTGTGACACTGAGCATTGGACTGGAACTCTAGGGGCAGCTTTATAAAGCATCAGTTGGGTGCCTTTAAAACTCTGGCTCCCTAGTTAGTGTCTGTAGAACTATTTATCCCATTAAATGTTCAGTGAAGTGTAATGTCATGAATTCCTACACCGACATGTCCCGTGCTCCCCACCCGCAGAGCACTCGCAGCTGACCTCTCCTCCATTGCCCGTTCTGCTCTAGACTTCAGCATTCACTGTCATATAAATCGCAGGAGTTGAAGGTACAAAGTGTCAAAGTGAGGACGGCCTTCTACCAGCGCGTGCTTATGAGATGCACAGTCAAGCCCTTTGTGTAACCACAAACAGCACCTACAACCTCGGGCTGTGCCACTATGAACCAAGGCCACCACTGAATGAGCTTGCCAGTGCCTTGGGGTTAGAGAGTTCTGCAGCAAAGCTGCCGTGTTTCTCTCCGTGGGTTAGCCAAGAAGGACGTTTAGTGAACTGGATCGTTAGGATCCTGCTGTCTGCAGTTTTTGGAGGCACTTGGGCACTGGACCATAGGCAGTTGTTCCTGACACTGTCCGATTTCCCGGCTTTGAAAACTGAAACCTGTAGAATAATAATGTGTTTTGAACTCTGCTTTTCCCCTTTGGTGTTTTATACGCAGCATATTGATGCAAATAAAACAGAGATAATCCCTGGCAGTTCTTACATCTCTGTGCCTTTGCCTCCCTGTCAAGTCCGGGTGGTAAGAAGCCGAGAGCAGCTGTAACAATCATCATGCTCTTTTTTTTCATGTGTATGCTTGTTTCCCCCCTTTTTTTTTAAACACAGCTTCATTACTGAGCTACGAAGCTGTGCCGACGTTTGGTCTGACCTCAGAGAGTGACTGGAAGGGACCTGCTCCAATATGGAGACATGTTCGCTTTTCTAGGCATTTCCTACAGTGCCTCCTTCAGTGAACGACTGAATAACATAGGAGAAGGTTTTGCAAGCATGTGTGTGATTTGTGTTTGCATCACCTTGTGTGATCGCCATCTCCGTAGAGGGTAGCCTCCTGTTCTGTGGCTGCACAGTGCCACCCTGCAGAGCTCAGCTGCAGAAGAGCAGTCCCTTTCTTCCATGTACCACCCAACTCTCTCTCATTCCCCCTTGTTTCCTTTCCCAGGATCTGTGGGGACCCCGCTGCCAGGGGTGGAAGTGCGCATTGCCACGGAGCGCTTGAGCAGGGAAGGTCCTTCCTACACCATCCACGCTCAAGGAGATGAACGTGACACAAAGGTAGCATGCAGCCATGTTGTCTGCTTCTGTCTCTTGTCTCTGTGACAATCTGCTAGGGTTCCCAGAGCTGAGTCGCTGCGTTACCTCTCCCAGCCTCAGCAAGTGGGAGCCTCGCTGATGCTAAGCTGGGTGTATCAGCTCCCTGACACACCAGCTTGTCACCTTGCCATCAAACTGCTAGGACTCCATCAGTCCAAATCTTGCCTTGCAGTAATTAGTGAACCCCGATTCCCGAGTCCCTCAGAGTCGTGTATCTGCGGTGCTCAGTCCCTCTCACTGTTGCCCTCACAAAACCCTAGCAAGTTTGCCACTCCTTTAAAGGGCGAGAACACAGCAGCCTAGTAAGGTAACTGGGATGGGCAAACCCTCCACTTCAATCAAAGCTGGGGTTGGTTTATAGTAAAGTAAGTTTCTGAATAAGAGGGCGTAGGTTTGAGTGATATCAGGTGTAAGGAATAAAGATAGAAATGGTTACAAACAAACACAAGTAAGGAAATGCTTCTAGGATTTCAGTCTAAATTAACTAGTGTCCTTAGACTAGAGTCCTTTGTTCAAAGAAGTTTGTCTCTCCGGTCTTTCTTCCAGCATGGCTGACCCGTGTTTTAGCCAGGACTCTTCACAGAGCTCGGAGTGCTTGGGTCCTTTGTCTCCTCAGGTGAAGGGTAACTTAGAGGTTCTCTCCCCCAAGATCTGGTTCCTTTTCCTTGCTGGGTGTAGGCTCCATATTAGCTCCTCCCCCACTGATGATTTTTACAATGCAGTGATCTCTTCCTGCAACCTCCGATTCCAATGAATAGCCCATTGAATTTGGACACACCTGGCTTGAGGTGCTGGCCTCTTTCCTTGTCTGGAAATACCCTGTTTATCAACTCGCCCTGACCTGCCTGATGTAAACACGTTTTAGTTACGTGTTTCCAGCACATCTGTAAAATTCTGTGTGGATTAACCGTGCATAAATCATGCAAGAATATTAATGATCAGTGAGTTATTAGTTTTCCAGTGATCTATTACATGCCTCTTTGGGGTAAAGATTATGACAACAGTGTGACACTGGTATTGGGTTGCTCTTTGGGTCCTCCTCTCAGTGAAAATTATGAAAACACTTCTCCCCTTCCCCAGAGACCCAGAAAGAGGCAGACACTCTTGCTATCCCTAGTGACACACTGATATTCATTAGTCTCGGCTCTTTATTGTATGCTATATTATGTGGTCACTGGAGCTTTTGAAGAATAGGTTAGACAAATACCTGTCAGGGTATGGTCTAGCTAATACTTAGTCCTGCCTCATTGCAGGAGACTGGAAAGACGACCTCTCGTGGTCCCTTCCAGTCCTACATTTCTAGGATTCTTTGATTATTCCATGTGTGGCACTTTACAGACCAAACAAGTAACTGTCCTTGCCCTAAGGAGCTTGCAGCATATAGACCAGACATCTGTATGTAGGTTTGGAGCAGCAGGCAGAGTGCATCTTAGGCTACATCTGCACTACAGGGGGGGGTCGATTTAAGATACGCAAATTCAGCTACGCGAATAGCGTAGCTGAATTCGACATATCGCAGACGACTTACCCCGCTGTAGGGACGGCGGCAAAATCGACCTCTGCGGCTTCCCGTCGACGGCGCTTACTCCCACCTCTGCTGATGGAGTAAGAGCGTCGATTCGGGGATCGATTGTCGATCCCCGAGAGGTCTATTTCTACCCACCGATTCAGGCGGGTAGTGTTGACCCAGCCTTAGACACAACCCCTTCCTCCTCTTTCCCACCCCCCAATTGCCAGGGTGCCCTTCACCTGGCTTCCCTTTTGTGCCCTCATTGTAGTTGCGATTCACGTCCCTTACTGTAGATCGATAACCATGGGATCTGCAGGCTCACTCAAGTAAATAAGTGTGTATGTGAGAGGAATTACACCAGCAACCACTTATGTGTGGGTGCAAAGCAGGGAGGCCAGTCTTTGAAAGCTGGTCCTAGACGAAGGAATGGCAGAGTTACTGGACTCTCTAGGAAACCAGGTTAGTGTCTCCTGTAGCCATGTGGCTGCCAGGGGTTCTAGCGGAGTTCCTGATGAGCACAGGAAATACTTGCTTACATTGCTCTTGTAACTACTGGTGACAAGCTCCAAGAAAACTTCTTCACTCTGTCTCCTGTAAATCACGATTGAGGGGGTTCTCGATGCTGGAGCCTGGCCGGAAGAGCTGGTGGGGCTGCTGTGGGGTGGGACTGAGGTGCAGCTGTGCAGTGAGAAGGCCAGAACTGGAAAAGCAGTGAGGGAGGGGCATCACTGGATTGAAATCCATTTGAAGAGCTGTGTGTGGGGAGGTCAGACTGCATCTACCCTCAGTGTGCCACGCTGCAGCCAGCACTATGAGACTCCTTTTCATTTGTATAAAGAATCCCTAGATTAACTAAGAGAGGTTAAAAAAAAGTGAAAGCTTGTCAGGGCATTCTGGCACCTTGGTAGAGTTATGGAGCCTGTCTGTTAGCAAAACCAGCATGAAGATCTGGGCAGGAAAGGGACTTACTGTGCGTCTAGCTGTAATTACTGTTGGCCTGCGCGTTAAATGACCGTGTTTTGCTGAGAGCTGGGCAGGGTAGAGGACTCTTAAAATGACCCTGTGGGCAGTTTAACATGTGAGAAGTTGTGTCCCATTTTTGTCACATCATTGCTAGAGAGAGCCTGGAAATCTGTTTGCTTTCTTATTTCTGACTCCAGGTCTTAGAGTTACATGTCCGTCCTTTTTCACTTGCACTGGCTGGGGACATGAAATGTAAACCATTTGTCCAGTACAATTTTCATAATGAGCCCTTACCACTATTCACCCGGAAGAATCCCAGGGCTCTTTCCGAATTAGATCTAGAATATAAGACTCCTTTGCCCATTACAGAAATCAGTCACCTCCGGGGTGAGATGTGGTCACTGTTTTTAATGTACAGGTGAACAAAATCGATGTGGTTTTTGTTTGATTTTTGCAAAAGTCTGGACCAGAGCTAGGCTGGCTGTGCACCCGGCTATCTGCTAGTCCTTGTGGGGGCACTGGATCTGGCTTTATTTAAAGGGGAAGCAGAGGAGAAGGGGAGTCCAGACTTCATGTAGCTAAACCTCAGTCGTCCAACCTCACGTCCCCCCGTGGTTTCAGGGAAGTGAGGCTTTGTACTACTCTGTCTAGTTCTGAGCTGGCTGGGTTTACCCACCAGGGGCCATCATTTACCCCTTTGCACCTGCCTGTCACCTCCTCCCAATTATCCATCACTGGGCATTTCCCTCATTCGGTGCCACATACCGTATATCCCGCCAACCAAACTCCACCCTGATGTAAGCGGTCGCAGCACATATCGAAGTCTAAATGGTCATTTGCAGTCACTGGGAGCTGCACTTGCCTACCCCAGCTCTGAAATTGGCCCCAAGCCTCTAGCTGATGCCTGACTAGAGGCTGACTTTCCATCAAAGTCTCCCTAGGGCCTTTTGAATGTTCTGCTGAGTTTGCAAGATGTCTGACTCGGAACGTACAGGGAGACAGAGATGTTTGCCTCTGGGTATTGTCCTGATCATTCTTCTAGTGTGAGTCCAAACAGCTGTCCCCATCTCTCACGCACTGCCCCTTTGTCCAGCCTTTCAATCTATTTTTTCCATAGCCTGGCTGGAAGTTTCTGAGTATTGGAAGGGAGACTGTCCCATCTGCTTATACCTATCCTTTGAGCAGCCCCTGTGCTAATGGGGCTGAACTAAGAGATGGCTTTGTTTGTTGATCCTTACAGGTATTTCCAGTCTGTCCCATTGCTAACAGACTATTTCCAATGGCAAAGTGCAGCAGCGTACTACTGTAGTTGTCAGGAAGTGACCAAGATGGGCAGTGTGGGTGCTGCTTTGAATGCATGTCTCCGTAGATAAAATCACTGAGATGCCAGGAGTTTAATATCGTTATTACGTGGAAGCAGCCAGCCTGAGCAGCATGGCTTTATAGTCCATGGGTGTGCTGTCCACCAGGTGCTAGTCACCTGATGAGCTCAGAGACTCTCACTATGCACCTGTTCTGCTGGAAACGGCAGTGGCCTTGGCAGAGACCCAGAGAAAGTGTGTGTATGTCCTAAATTAACAATATAATTTAACGCCTTCCTGCCTGCAGTGACACACTGAAAGCCTCAACTAATGCATGTTCCTGGGCTGACGTGCTGGGGCCTGTGTGCTGTGTACACGTTTGTCTAATAATTTATATCACCAGAGAGTATTTCAGTGAAACATGCTTAAAGTAGAAAAGACCCAAATCCCCATCTCCCCGTGCTGAGCTTTGTTTATACGCGATGAAACAAGGGGCTTCCCAACCGTCATGGCTCTCTCCCAGAGATCAGGATTCTGATAATATAATTTAGCCAATAATATAATCTGATGAGGTTCAACAAGGACAAGTGCAGAGTCCTGCACTTAGGACGGAAGAATCCCATTCACTGTTACAGACTAGGGACCAAGTGGCTAGGCAGCAGTTCTGCAGAAAAGGACCTAGGGGTTACCGTGGACGAGAAGCTGGATATGAGTCAACAGTGTACCCTTATTGCCAAGAAGGCTGACGGCATTTTGGGCTGTATAAGTAGGGGCATTGCCAGCAGATCGAGGGACGTGATCGTTCCCTTCTATTCGACATTTGTGAGGCCTCACCTGGAGTACTGTGTCCAGTTTTGGGCCTCACACTACAAGAAGGATGTGGAAAAATTGGAAAGAGTCCAGTGGAGGGCAACAAAAATGATTAGGGGGCTGGAGCACATGACTTATGAGGAGAGGCTGAGGGAACTGGGATTGTTTAGTCTGCAGAAGAGAAGAATTAGGGGAGATTTGATAGCTGCTTTCAACTACCTGAAAGGGGGTTCCAAAGAGGATGAATCTAGACTGTTCTCAGTGGTACCAGATGACAGAACAAGGAGTGGTTTCAGAGTAGCAGCCGTGTTAGTCTGTATCCGCAAAAAGAACAGGAGTACTTGTGGCACCTTAGAGACTAACAAATTTATTAGAGCATAAGCTTTCGTGGACTACAGCCTACTTCTTCGGATGCATATAGAGTGAAACATATATTGAGGAGATATATATACACACATACAGAGAGCATGAACAGGTGGGAGTTGTCTTACCAACTCTGAGAGGTCAATTAAGTAAGAGAAAAAAACTTTTGAAGTGATAATCAAGATAGCCCAGTACAGACAGTTAGATAACAAGTGTGAGAATACTTACAAGGGGAGATAGATTCAATGTTTATAATGGCTCAGCCATTCCCAGGCCTTATTCAATCCTGAGTTGATTGTATCTAGTTTGCATATCAATTCCAGCTCAGCAGTCTCTCGTTGGAGTCTGTTTTTGAAGTTTTTCTGTTGTAAGATAGCCACCCGCAGGTCTGTCGTTGAATGGCCAGACAGGCTAAAGTGTTCTCCCACTGGTTTTTGAGTATTATGATTCCTGATGTCAGATTTGTGTCCATTAATTCTTTTGCGTAGAGACTGTCCGGTTTGGCCAATGTACATGGCAGAGGGGCATTGCTGGCACATGATGGCATATATCACATTGGTAGATGTGCAAGTGAACGAGCCCCTGATGGTATGGCTGATGTGATTAGGTCCTATGATGATGTCACTTGAATAGATATGTGGACAGAGTTGGCATCGGGCTTTGTTACAAGGATAGGTTCCTGGGTTAGTGTTTTTGTTCAGTGATGTGTGGTTGCTGGTGAGTATTTGCTTTAGGTTGGGGGGTTGTCTGTAAGCGAGGCCAGGTCTGTCTCCCAAGATCTGTGAGAGTAAAGGATCATCTTTCAGGATAGGTTGTAGATCTCTGATGATGCGCTGGAGAGGTTTTAGTTGGGGGCTGAAGGTGACCGCTAGTGGTATTCTGTTATTTTCTTTGTTGGGCCTGTCTTGTAGGAGGTGACTTCTGGGTACTCGTCTGGCTCTGTCAATCTGTTTTTTCACTTCAGCAGGTGGGTATTGTAGTTTTAAGAATGCTTGATAGAGATCTTGTAGGTGCTTGTCTCTATCTGAGGGATTGGAGCAAATGCGGTTATATCTTAGAGCTTGGCTGTAGACAATGGATCGTGAGTAATGGTCTCAAGTTGCAGTGGGGGAGGTTTAGGTTGGATATTAGGAAAAACTTTTTCACTAGGAGGGTGGTGAAGCACTGGAATGGGTTACCTAGGGAGGTGGTGGAATCCCCTTCCTTAGAGGTTTTTAAGGTCAGGCTTGACAAAGCCCTGGCTGGGATGATTTAGTTGGGATTAGGTTCTGCTTTGAGCAGGGGGTTGGACCTCCTGAGGTCCCTTCCAACCCTGATATTCTATGATTCTATGACTCAGATGCCAAGACTCCTGGGTTCCAACCCTGGTTCCGCCACTTCGGCAAGTCACTTCCCTTCTTTGTGCCTTGGTTCCCCCCTTTTGTGAAATGGGGATAAAAATATTTACTTCCCTCCCTCACTGGAGGGTTAAGAGCCATAATTAACATGTGCTGAGGACTTTGAGATCCATGTACTTAAGCCAGGGATGGGCAAACTACGGCCCGTGGGCCGGATCCGGCCCCTCAGGGCTTTGGATCCGGCCCGCGGGATTGCCCCCAGTGGTGCCGTGGGCTCCGCGCCGCTCTCAGAAGCGTCCGGCACCTTGACATCCCTGCGGACCCAGGGCAGGGGGGCAGAGGGCTCCGTGCGTTGCCCATGCCTCCAGGCACCATGCCCCGCCGCTCCCATTGGCCGGAAACGGGGAACCGCGGCCAGTGAGAGTTTCGGGGGAGGTACCTGAAGGCGCAGCAAGAGCAGAGCACACAGAGCCCTTTGCCCCCCCTCCTTCAGGGGCTGCATAGCTTCCTGGAGCGGCACGGGGCCGGGGACAGGGCAGGCAGGCAGGGAGCCTGCCCTGGCCCCGGTGCGCACCGCTGCCACCCCAGTGCCGCTTTAGATAAGCGGCACTGGACCGAAGCCTCAACCCCACCTGCACCCCGCCCCCCAACTCCCTGCCCTAAGCCCCCTGCCACAACCCGCACCCCTCCTGTACCCCAACCTCCATGCCCTGAGCCCCCTCATGCACCCCAGACCCCTCCTCCGCCCCAATCCCCTTCCTGCACACCGCACCCCCTCCCACACCCCAATTCCCTGCCCTGCATACAATTTCCTCACCCAGATGTGGCCTTCGGCCCAAAAAGTTTGCCCACCCCTGACTTAAGCCAAAAAGAAAAGGAAGTCAGGCAAGGGCAAAGTAATGAAAAAAGGCAGATAGTTAAGAGTTAAGAACAATAAACATGGCAGTCAAGTATAGGTTAAAGAACGAAGCCCACACAACATAGGAAAGGAGGTTGCTTCCCATCCTTCTCCATTTATTTATGTATTTGATTTTGATTGATAAATCCATCCGTAAGCTCCCATCCTAGCTCTGGGCACTGCTAGATGTTTTGATGTTGATAATGTGAAAAATGACCAAATGTCATATAATGGCCTGCTCATCCCCCACTAGGAAATAAACCCTTAAAGCATAACAATGTAATAAAGCACGTTCTCTGCTTCAACTCAGGGCAAGGACCTCTCCTATATAAAAAGCACAGTGCTCTTCAGTGGTACTATACAAATAATAATGCTGCCGCTGTAGAAATGTAACTCCTGGCCATTGTAGGGACGTCAGGCTGTGCTGAAAGACGTGTCCCTTATGTACATTGTATACTACATTGGAGAGCATGCAGAGGGTTAAGGATGAGTTTGGTGGTGTCAGCAGGGCTGGAAGTGACTAACTGTGGGGTGTGCTAATAAGGAGCTGTGATGGTTAGGCCCACAATGATCCTCTGACCCTGTTCCCCATGAGAAGGTGATCCTTCTGATTGGGGGTAGGCAGACTATCGAGGCTGTCCGCGAGGCAGTCACACTTCAGCTGTGCCATATGAATAATCAGAACCATTCCATCCCCTGTTTTCCGCAAGCAGCAAAAAGAGACTGCATGTACCAAGTAAATTTTTTGCTACAGATTCTTTTCTTAGCTGTACAAAGTGTTACAAGGTCATTGCCTTGTCCTGCTTGTGTTTGGCCATCCCAGCCTCAGGAAGCAAGACGACAGAGTTTCTTTGAGCCATTTGTTCCCAATGCCATGCATAGCCGGCCTCATCTTGTTAAATGCAAGGGAGGTTGTGTTGCTTTCTGTTAAATATTCACCCTTCAGACACCTTTGTGCTTCTGGCTGAAGGGAAGGATGCAAACAGAACTCAGAGACGTCTCTCAAATATGAAATACTATCTCGTCCACCACAGATGGTATAGGGATAGGGATGGGGATGGGCTGTGTGGTAGTGTTGGATGGTGAGGGAACATTGCCACTTTGCAGTCTGGTAACTGTGTAATATTGCAGCGAGGGGACTGATGTAATTTGCAGAGTTGGTTTCTGGCATGCCCTGAAGATCAATAATCTACTTAGCTGAAATTTTGCTGCATCTCTTTGTTCCTTCTTTTTTTTCCCTTTCCCTTCATTAGAGTGTTGGATTCCATTCGTACATGTGGCTCCATCAGTAGGATTTCTTTTTAACCCCAGTGATTATCTCTAGTCATCTCTGATCTGAGCAGGAAGAGTCTGAGAAGAGCAGTTCTGGGTTGGGTTTGTTGCTGGTTGACTCTTCGTATCACTTCCTGCCAATGCCGGCTGTTTATCGATGCACGCCACCTAGATTTCCCTCTCGGAATCAACTCCACGGCTCTTGGTTTCTTCGTCGCTGTTGGCCCAGGGCTGTTCACACAGTGCTCCCAGAATGTTGCTGGAGAGCCAAGGCCCCGCATTACATCTCTTTCCTGGGCATGGTGGTGAAGAGTTAAGTGGTACCTCGTATGGCAAAGGCCAAAAGAACAGGTTTTGCTTTGATAGTTTTCATTTCTCCCCATAGTAAATTCTCAGCAAATGTGGCTTAGCTCATTAACCTGGCAAGCCCAGTGAACGAGTCACCGAAACCCCTCTGAAGTGCTGGGGTGTGATGGGATTCCAAAGTTAAGAGATTTCCTGCAGGCGTACTCTGAGAGGAACCTAAGTGCTTCAAGCAGTGCTGGTTCAGTAGGTGGCGCTTGCCCTCTGAGGCAGTCCTGAACAGGTGCTGGGGGTGCAGTGTGAAACAAGCAAAGAAGGTCCTGACTCCTTTTAGTATTTAAGCACCCTGAGGCACTTCTGTGAACAGTTGTATAAACCCAGGTGTCATGGCTAAGTCTGTCTCCCTGAATGTCTTCTGCACTTCTGATTTGACATTGTATTCTTCGCTTCCTCTCCTAAGCAGTTGTGTAGCATTGCTAAATGTTGTTAAACCGCTGCCACATTCCATCTGAGAAGTGGCTTCATTTCAGTGTTGGTAAAGCGATCCCTAGACATCCCTCACTAGGAGCTGCGAGGGTTCGTGTTTCTTTGAGATCTTCGGAGGAGAGTTGTAGGGCTTAGAGGTGCAGAATTGCCAGTGCTGATTATTAGAATGGATCGGTTTCTGGTCTTTTGTGACAGCGGCAGCTCTGAACCTGTTGCTGCTATAGACGAGCTAGGCCATCACCGCCATCGTGGCCATGGCCACTTGTACAAGAAGCAGTCACTGAATGATTATCTGCCCAAGGCAGCTGCCCGTTATGCCTGTGGGGTTGAGGCAGGCCTGGGTTAGACGTATGTGCAGTGCTAATTCAGTGCTGAGCGTAACCAGAGAGGTGAAGAGGAAGAGGACGACTATCCTGGCCTTCTAACCCCCCACTAACGCTTCCTCTTTAGACTTGGGTGCTTCCTTCCTACTTTTCTTTGGTCCTGCACCTGTGACCTTTGCTCACACGAGGGCTTTGGCTTCCCCTGTGGCGTGGGCACTGCATGCAGGAAAGGGTTACTTTTCCCCACCATGGAGTATTTCAGTTTGTTTTGTTCCGTGCAATGCATATTTCATATGCTGTAGCTTCCCAGCTGGCACAAGCCTCTAAACTCTGTAAGCGTAACGGGTATTGTCTCTCTCTCTTTTTATTTATTTATTTGGGGGCGGGGGGGGCGAGGGGAGGGTTTTTTTTTTTTTCTTCCAAATTGCTCACTTACACGAGAGCCAACTCCCAGTCCCTGACAACAGGGGTCTATCAATAGCTAAATGGCTTCCCAGCTGTATATAATGTTACACTCTAACCAGGGCTTTTATGGCAAGTAATTTTCTTATGATGAGGCTGCAAAGAGAGCTACGCGGGACGTATGGGTCGCGAGGCGCTGGCAGCCGGAGGACGCTGCAGCAGTGGGGCTTTGCTTCTCCCTTTTTTCAAGATTGTAATTATCTCGTTGCTTATCCATATGCAAGCTGTCGTTCTGGATGGGACCCGCGCTGCTCTGGTCATTCCTCCCCACACAGCCGCCAGCGTCTCCTGGCCCCTCCCCCTGGCCCCCCGTCAGGTCTCTGCCATCTGTTAGGAGCATGCTGACTGATGCCTACAGCTACGTATAGGCACAGAAGAGGAGCTGCAGGGTTGTGGGTCGTCGCCAGACACCAGATAACACATCCCACCATCAGGGGCTGCCTCCTCTGCCTTCACTATGTCAGTGTGTACAAGAGGTGTGTCTCTTGTTCGAATTGATCTAAAATCTTCACAGAGTCAGGGGAGGAGCTGCTTGGTTACCAGGGTATCTGACACCCCCTATGAAGAGCTCACCTGTGACGAGTACAGGCTTCCTTGCAGGGATGCCTTTCAAGGACCCAATCCTGCAAGATACTGAGGGCCTGAGTGCCCTTAATGCCAGTCAAGGTGATGGTGCTCACCACCTTGCAGGACTGAGCCCCAGATGAGAGCATGGTCAGAAAAGTATCTTTGCGTGATTGGTTCCGTCTGTCTCTCCAGGTGTTTACATGGCCCCTGGGAGCGTAATGTCTGGCTCTGCTCTCTTTGTATGGTCAGTCGCATCTCTTGTCTTTTCTGACAACAATAAGTTCTTGCTCCTTCTCTCTCCAGCTAGCCCTGCAGAACCAACCCAGGTCTGGGAGAGGGAACTGGGGTCGCTAAATTACCTTCTGAATGCAGATTCCAGATTCCTGGTGTTGAGGTGTGTAACGGAAGGGTCTCGGGGAGAGTGTGCTGCACTGACCACTAAAAACAACATTTTTACACTTCTAAACTGCACAGCTTTGATCAGGAATCATTGAGCGGCAATCACACCTGGAGCCCCGCAGTGCCATTTGTCCGGTCACTGTACAAAGGGTAACAGTGCTCTAAAAGGCCACCTGTCCTCTGCAGCATGCCCAGGATGTCTTGGGCTGCGCGCATTCGAGAGGGAAGACAAGCCCTCTGAGATTGCTGATTTCTTTAAGGGGCCTCAGTTTACAAAGCCGTAAACCATATTTCTAAATGAATGTTAAAAATAAAATTGGCTGTTTATACTTTAAGACAGAGGGGAGTTGCCATCCCATCTGGGGAGCAGATATTGTCAGGCCATATATTTTACTATCCTGAAAGCTGGCCAGTTTGTTCTCCTTTCTAGCTGCCCTGGGACACATTTTCGACATATGTGCAGTGCTTTTCTTTTATTAAACATTGCACTTACTGCGAATGAGGGAAATGTATTTTTCCTTCTCTCGGGAGTTCCGTGTTACGGATAGAAGGGGAGGCCAAACTTTTCCATGTGGGGATGCGTTATAGTTTGGAGGGGACAGCCATTTTCTGTATGTTTTAGCAGAGGGCACCAGTCTGTTCCTGGAAGCATGTGGGTGAAAGGGGGGAGCAGTCTTCTCCTGCTGTGTAGATGGACACGTCATGCTGCAGGTTGAAAGCAGAAGCCTCTTCCTCTGAGGGAGTGATTTCGTGAGTGGGTGGAAAGAAGAGAAGCCTCTTTCTGGGGAAGGTGGTCATGTGATGATGGCAGCTTGCACGGCTCGTTTAGAATGAAAAGGAGACTATACATAATCTCCATGAGAGGAGATCCTGCATTCGTCTGCTCAGCTGCAACTGGGTAGAGTTGCAAAGCTCCCAGTAGCAGCTCTATTAAGATGCAGTAGTTTTGGACGCTTGCAAGCACCTGTGTGGCTAGTGCTCTTTGAGGTAATGTTTTGTAACTGAAATACCTTCCCAGCCTGACACTTGCATGATATTTCTGATTACGAAAGCCAGTGGGAGCTGCAAACCCATCACTGTTGGAAAATCTTTAGGCATTTTTAAAGAATATTGTTTGCTGGGCGTCGTTTGTGATGTGTTGCATGTGGCTGTTGCATTAGGCCAGACGTCCCCTCTGCTATTGGGGTGCAACAGACAGCCTGGGAGTCAGCTAGAGAGGGAGCTAGTCCCCAGCTCACTGGTTGGTGGAGCAAGAGAACGAAGTGTGGTTATGGGACGGGAGTTGGAAGTCTGGAAAGAGGGAGGAAATGTGTAAGAAACTCCACTTACTGTAGTTGTCCTTTATTCTGTTAAGGAGGATTGACCTGTAGAACATGGGCCGTGGCTCAGATTATTCACTGTATCCCTGAAATTCCCCTGCTAGCACAATCCGCATTGTGCAGCGTGAGGAAATCCCAGAGCGCATTGGTCCTTGCTGGTGTTATGAGGCCACGGAGCTTTTAATGCATCTCTCCAATGATTCCCAGCCATTTTTCAGACCCTGCAGGGTCCCCTTGTGCTACAACATAAACATTATGTGTCTGAGAGAGAACTTGTTTTTCATCGTTGCTGGTGACTGGTCTCTAGACACAGACTTTAAGAACAGGATTTTCAGTGTAGATACAGCATTTCTTGCACAACTTCTATCCTTGGCATTTTGCAATGATATTGCTGGCCAGTGTGACACCAGCTTTTATTTGAGACTTCAGGTGGAACTCTATGGTGCGGCAGAGCGTACATGCCAGACCCAAGAGAGCCCAGTAACCCCTCTGCACCCCCTTTCCAGTTGGCAGGAAGAGGTTCTTGGGTCACAGATTGATCCTTGCCTGGAGTTAGGGGGTAACGCTCCAGGCCACTGAGGGTTTAATGCAGCTCTCAAACAATTCTCATCCCTTGTGATCTGAGACCCATTCAGAAAAATCAGACTGCGGATTTGCTTGTTTGAAGTTTCTCTCATCAGTGTTGTGAGTGAATTTAGTGTGAGTGAAAGGGAGGGGCTGCTAGCACTGGCTTGAGCCAGGCATGTTGTGGGTAGGCAGACAGTTAGTGCAAGAGGAAGTAACTTGAAGTGCCTGCATTTAACTGACTGTGAGCAAGGCAGGAGAAGGTGAGTCCTTGGGACGGATCTGAGCGAGGACCAGGTGGTGACTTAGTGAATTGGGATCAGGAGGGCATTCTGGTTGGTAGACAAGGAAAAAATCCTCAAGAATGGGGAAGGGAGCTGAGCGGACATTGAGGCTAGGGTCACTGGCAGAACGGGGTTGGGAAGTGGGTGGAACATGACCTGAGCTGTGTATTCTTGAAGGTGGGCTGGAATGAGACTTGTCAAGCTCACTCATGCTTGTGACATAGCTCAGATTGTAAAGGTCGGTTTACACGTTGACCTGCGGGGCCACCACCTGCAGCATATCCTTTCTGTCCACCTCAACTTCTCAGTAAGGCTTCTGAAAAGCAAACAGTGGCAGGATGTTAATTGATTCTCTGCCTGGTTCTCAGAGAGACTGGCTGCCTGCCCCCAGTGCAGAATCAAAACAGGCATTGCAAGTGCACCTCAGAAATCTCTCTCTAATGAACGGCGCACGGGAAGTGGGAAGATGTGCTGACATCTCGCCTCATTTATTATTTTCTGAAGACTGCGAACAAGAAAGACGGCACGATGGAGCGGGAGCTGTTGGCATTTCTGGAATAACGTTACACTTCTCATTTATGGTGTTAATGTAGATCAAGAAGATTTTTGTCCATAACATAATTGCAAAGATGATTGACCTTTCTCAGTCTTGGTTGTGTGGTCTTGCAAGATCATCTGGCGTGAATCAGTGCAGTAACTTTTAAAGATCAGCATCACTGGAAAACGTTTTGTGTTTCAAACATAGTGCAATTGCTGTAAGTGCAGGGTTTGTTTTCTAAGTGAAAACGCTGCGAGTCAGTCTTGCTTTTGCCCCTTTGCTTTTAAATTTATAACCTTCCAAAATGAAAAGTAAATTGATTGTGTTATTCCCAGTCCTTTATGAAGAGTTAACATGGCAAAAACAGATGTGTAGATTAGTCTGGGTTTGGGGGGTTTTTGCCCTATGTTCTCTCCCTACGGAGCAGAAATCTGCCTTTCTCCAGCAAGAAGAAAATTGTACTGTGTCTAAATTGCCTCCTGCTTGCCTTCTGCAGGATGCTGCAGGACTCAGTGCTCACAGAAAAGATAATGATTGCACAGAAACATGGAACTTAATGGGGAATGTTTAATTATGAATGTATCTGTGTGAAACCTGATTGCCTAGAAGACTGGTAATATGCTAGCGAACCTTTTACCACTAGGACATCAGCTGAAATCTGGCCCAGGTAGATAGGGATTAAAAGGTGCTATCTGATAGCTGGTTTCTGCAAATGAGTTAATGGTCTCAGACCACTTTGTAGAGGGCAGGAGCCTGCATCCCAAAACCACAGCCACAGCTGGCATCCTTGGCGAGAGGCTGGTGATGGAATGAGCCATGCACTCCGTCCTCCCTTTCTACAGATGGCACTTTCAGGCAGAGCTCACCAGTCCAGCCTGCCCCTTTCACAGGGGGAGGTTGGCTTTCCACTCCTTCGGCCCTCTAGTAGATGCTGGGAATGAAGACCCATCGAGCTGGCTATCTGTGCGAAGGGAAATGGGAGGCTAGTACCTCCTTGGTCTGGGCTTACGTTGGGCTGTCTGTATAGCTAGGCCTGGGAGGGGTTATTAGCTGGTGGCTAGGGGTTACAGGAAGGGATTCATGTATTAGTAGCACGCTGGTCTGCAGTCACTCTTGACTTTGGGAATCTTCAGATTAGTTAATGCCCTTTCGAGGAGTTGGAGAATGTCTCCAGAGGGACCGAATGCACGGAAGCTCTTCGGAAAGGATTGAGGTGTGGAGCAACGTGGTAAACGAGGCTTTGCATAGACTCTGCCTGCTCTCCTGCCCAGCTCGAGAGCTTGGTGTTGCATGTGGCAAGAGGAGGTGGGTGACAGGGAGAAAGTCATTGAAATAAAATGTTGAGCTCTAAAACTAGGCCTTGTGGGCAAACATTGCTCTGCAGGTGTAGAAATCGAGCTGAGCGTGCAGAGCGGCCACTGAATTAGAAGCAGCCATTGGCTAGTGAGCTCCCAGTACTGAAGACTTCTTATAGCTCCTCTGGGTGGTATTATGGGCCAAATGCAACTCTTTTCTGCAGTGGCATATGGTTAATTAGTTTTCTGTGTGATACAGTGCATAGAGACAGCTCTGTGGCCAGTATTGTACAGCCATACCATGTACAGTAGGTACAAAGGGTCTGAGCTACATTTTTTGCTCTGTTACAAATAGTTTTTTTTTCCCCGTGGTCTAATGTTTTAAAAAAAGAATAAGTTGTGAGAGTGTTAGTAAAATAACTATAGCACGTGTCCTAATTTTTGTCTCTCTATTAGACACTTTAAAAAAGGCAGGATTGCTTAATGATTACTTGGTTCAAAATAACTTACTTACAAATGTAATGTGAGGAAACACCTCAAGCCTGGTTAGCCAGCACAGTACAATACTGATTGTGGAAGTGAGACTATGTTGTGAAGAATCATTTTTTTCAAATTTTAAATTATCTTGCTGCTTTTTTTCATGTTGTGTCAGTGATTGTGGAGGGCACAGCTGGTGCATTTATGACATATGTCCCACTAGAAAACATCGGCATTATCACTGTCTTCAGTTACTGTGTGCTGAGATGATGTTGCCTTCTGTGCACAATGCCTGAGTTTGAATCTCTGCAGGTCCTAATTAGCATAGGCAGATTCTCCTGTAACTCAGGTTTCTCTTCAAGGTCACTATTTGGTAGCACTCTGTGTTGCGTGACTCTCATCACACTGTAATTATAGAGGAACTCTTCTATAATTACTTCTTATCTAGTGAAAGACTCAATTTCCAGTGAAAGAAAAGGAAAGTCCAGAACTGATTCAGGGCAGTGCACTGTAGAGATGGTAATGCTGGTTACAGTGATTTTTTTTCTGTGGATGGGGAATTCTCTTGCCTATGTAAGATGTTCCCACTGTGCTCTGTTATTAATGAGAAGCATCAGCTTGAATACTGACCCGTCCTGCTTTCACTAAAATCCATGTCCATGAGTGAAACATGTTTATATTGTGTTTGAGGCCTGAATATTTTGAGATCAGTGAGCTAGGCCAGGAAACAAGGAGGAGTAGGATGTTGACCATCTCACTTACAAAAGACTGTAATGCTACAAGGAATTTTCAAGGGACCTGCAGCTACAGCCCAGACCACGCTTACCCAGAGCTCGTCTCACAAACATACACAACAACTGACGTGCGACTGAATCCGGGAAGTGCTGAGCCGGAGGTGCAGGGTGATGGATGAGGAAACCAAGGGGTCGGTGCTGAGAGGTAGAGTCCGGGGCGAGGGGCGGTATGTATGGAGGGACATGGAGAGGAGGATAGGAAACCAGGGTGACGAAGTGGGAGGAGGAGATGGGGGTGCACACGGAGTTGTGCTCAGTGGTTTTGGTTTGAGGGCTGCAGCAGAGGCAGGAGGAGGGAGTGCACTGTAGAGTGTGAAGGCACTGGGCACATAGAGAAGAAGCAGGTGGTGTGGAAAAGAGGCAAGGGAGAAAGGACAGGAGACTAGGGGGCACCAAGAAGGACAGGGAAGGCAGATTCTTTATCCATGTGAAATGCCTAAAATGTTCTAGAGGTGAAGTGCTTCAAGCTTTGGAAGTAGAAAAAAGCTTTCTTCTCACCCCTCCCATCCCCCTCCACTGCTCACCCCTTCTCCTGTCCCCCCACCCAGGTGTAACACACCCATATCTACCGTCTACGGACATCATAAAGGCTTCCGGAGGGGATTGCTGCTGACACAGGCCTCACAAGATGTCTTGGAGCTGGCCTTTCCCCGTGAGAAGATTTTACGAGGCCTATCAAACAAGATCGCCCCACCTACAGCCTATGGACTGTGGGCCGTATGCATCCGGCGCTTGATTGGGAAAAGGGTGCCTGTAGACCCTTGGTGAGGGGTGGCTGGCGGGCATTAGCGGGACTCCACTGAAACACACATTCAACTTTCGTGCTTTGTGTGAAAAGCTTGTGCAATGCCCCTTTGCTCCATAGTGCAAGGCTACCTCTGATGAAAGGTCTCACTCCATTAACGTCCATTATAAACTCCTCTCTGGTGGTTCCCTACAGAGAGGGGCAGCGTGCATCAGGAAACAAATGGCCACTTTGAGCAAATCAAAGGGCTACTTGCCAAGTGGGAACTCCCACCTATTTACAAGCCACTGTTGCTTCCGGCTAATGAAGAGGTAAAATGGAAGCATTGAAAATACGCATTTTATAATCACCCGGATTTATTCCTTCAGAGGATTTATTACAACCTTTTATTTTCATGTGTGGAAAGTGTAATCTTATCTAGTGCGTCGGCAGGTCCAGTTCAATTGGCTGAATCCGGTTTACAGTGGAAAGCTATCAAACGCCAACCTTCTAGGGCACGCTGTCTGAATGTTAAAGTTGCTAGAATACAAAGCAGTTGAAACGTGCATTAAAATATGGCACTTGGAGAATAGGATATCTATGCAATTAGCAATCTGATGCTTTCAGCAGCTGCGTGTAACTTAGATCCAGTGTATCAACAAAGGATACCTTTGAGATTTAACAGAGTGAGGAGCTAGCTAGCTAGCTGTATGATGCTGCCGAGAAAGCCCAGAATTTGAAACATGTAGCAGTGTGTTCGGCTTGGTGTGTGCCTATGATTTGGGCCTGTGTCGAAGGTGAGCAGTTGTAACTGATAAGTGCCTTGAACCCTGAATTTTAATTTATGTTGTTTTCCAGCAACAGAACTGCTGGCACTCAAGTGGTTTGCATCCTCTTTGGACACTGGGGAGCAGTGCCAGTGACATTCTGAGTTCAGCAAGCAAAATCCTATTAAGATAACGTCACGGCCTTTCTGTTTTACTGTTTGCAAGCCAGCCATAACATCATTAAATTACACAACAGGGAGGTGCCTGCTGCCAAGGAGCTCTGCTCTAGATAAGATGTGGGTTGAGCCTCTGCCAAAATTTGAGTTGATATGACAAGAAATTTGGAGCCTGTTCAAGGTTTGATTCATGCAAAGAGGAGCAGCGTGCAGGTAAATACTACGCTGGATTGTTCACCCATGCAGCTAAAGATATATGCCCTCCCTTCCTTTTGGGACGTGGCAGGTGTTCTGCAAAGACCTTTTATAAGGACAGGTAAAAATGCCCAGGCACATTCCTGCACTGCAATGCAGCACAGCTTATTTGTAGAGTGCTGGACGGGTTGTGTCTAAAGAGGTTGATGGTGCCTGATTTACATCAGTCTTTGTTTCAACATCTAAGAAAAGAAAACATCAAATCAAGTAGGAGCAGCAGAAGAACCAAATGCAGCTACTAGTGAGTTCAAAAGTCATTTTCAGTGACTCCTGTATCCATCTTTCTGGAACTGAGGGGTAACCTTTCAGCTGAAGGACTTGACTTCGGGGGCTCAGACCATTAATTAAATGCATGTATGTGGGGAATAATATATATTCTGTCTTTTAGATTTTTAGCTGAGTTGTAGCTTTGAGTGCTTAGATCCAGTGGAAACTCAGACTGGTTTTATTGGAGCATGTGTGTTGAGAAATGTTTATTTTTAAAGCCAAAGTGGCGCTTCTTTGGCATCATTCGTAGGAAGCTGTGTTATCCAGTGGTTAGAGCCTGGGACTCTACTCTGGGCTGAGTCACCGAATCACTTTGAATAACTTGCTTTGTTGTCTGATGCCACAGCTATAGGAAAATGGAGGGAAGAGAGACTTCCTTGTAAAACTGCACATGGCATCTAAGCTGGGCTTTCCTAGGGAAATGAGTTACCAAACATGGTTAAGAAAAGATCTTTCCGGCATTTTGCAGTAGAGAACCTTTGTTACCATTTGACAGTATTGTGGAGATGCTAAGCCTGACGCGCTACGTGTTTCAGACTTCATTTCATTTCTTTGGACACAATGCCCAGAAAGCCCCAACACTGTTGGAGCCACAGCCACGGATTCACCATAAGGCAGGGCCCTGGGTGTATCAGAGCAGCCCCACCAGCGAGAACTGACTTCAGTATCTTGTCTGTGTTGCAAGAGCTACAGTAACTAAGTGATTTGAAAAACTTCCTTTATGGATATTCATGTTGAGGGTCCTCAGGAGTAGACTGTATATGAGCAGAGCCCACAACAACCTCTGTCACTGCACTTTTTGTCTCTTATGCATCTGCATCCTCACAGTCATAAAGCTATATACATTTTAGGGACAGATGAGTTACCATTCTAGCTCAGACTAGTCCAATCTTGTCTGGTGAACTTCCTGTGATTCTTCAGATTCATGGGATCGTCATGTTCCATTCGTCGCTGATGCAGGTTTGCAGAACGCTGAGGTGTCTCTGTAGCCTGGCATTCGACAGAAGCTGAAAGGACACCTGCCACTCTCTAGAATATATCGGGTTTCATTGTCTCATGTCCCTTTTCAAAAAAATGAAAGGTGTTGCCCTGACAGCTCTGCAAAGTGAAGCCTTCTAATTATCCACACAGCAGGCAGCAGGGCAAGCTTCCCCCATGCTACCTTCCCTCATCCAATAATGTGTTTCAGACCTAGCCTGGCGGGACCCCAATGGAGTGTGGCGGAGTAGTTTCCATTCCTGGCCTCTCTAAAAAAAAAAATTGGATACAGAGCACTGCCAGTGGTGATAGAGGTGCTCGTGCTGTGGACACTAAAATCAAACCCATCAGCTCATTCACCGAGCAGCTGTCAGATGGTAATGCCTTTTTGTCTCTGGTAATCCAGGCTAAGGTTGAGTAAGTGACCTAGAGACTGAAGACCCCCTGGCCGGTTACCAGAAAAGCGTAGGTTTTGGTCTTGCTTTATTTTCTCCCAGCGCACAGGTCTGTCAGCAGCTCTGACCCGACGTATTAAACTGTGTATTCTGCAGGGTGCTCCCAGAGTATATTTCTCTGGATCTGGTGTTATCTTAATTATACCAGGGTTACCGTCTTTTGGAGGACATGGCCAAGCATCCCGTGATAGGTCGAAAGAGAAGCTTCTGCTGCCTTCCCCAGGAGGGCAGGAGTTCACTTTTTTCCCATGCCAGGTGACAGGTTGCTGGAAGTGCCAAGTGGCACAGCTGGCATCTGGTGTCCTCTGCAGCTGTCGTTTCAAAGGCTGAGCCGTCGTCCAACCCACAAAATTATCCTGGCTAAGCTGGCCGCTGTCACTGCTAGACACACAGACTGGTCGGCAGCAGCTCTCTAATGGCCAATTCAGGCTATCTTCTCTCGTCATCTTCATTTCACCCCATCAAAGGCTCCGTACGAGACAGGAACTGCCTTGCCAACTCAGGAAGGCTGGGTGTGAGTCTCGGCAGTGCACACCCATGGTGATCTTGGAGACATGGGAAAGGGTGGCTCGAGAGCAGTGCATGACACCTGCCCTGGCAGGAAATGTGACACAAGCCGCAAGAGCCTTTTCTTATTGCCAAGGAACCTCCCTGTCCCCCACCCCCACATTCATACTCTATAAACGGCCTTCTCCGCATACCTGGATCAGCTGTGCAGCACACTGATGGGGAGACGCTGTCATGCTCACTTTTGATGGGCTCCTCAAATGATGTCACAGAGACACCATTCACACTGCTGAATGCCCGGGCCGGGCATTTCAGATGCACCATTAGATAAAAGGAAATCTATGAACACAGGTCACAAGAAGTTAGAAGACACAACTGATGTCATGGTGTAGGAGACAGCCCGTGATGCTAGGTGAGAGGCACCACAGGAAAAATGCTTGTCAAGCCAAAGGAGCTTGCTCTCTGCTGGAGAATTGAGGACCAAGCTCAGCTGGCCCAGAGAGATACAGACAGTCTCCAACAGGGAAAGAATCCTACTACTGAAAGTGCGGTAAGCACTTTTCCTCCTTGGGGGATGGTTAAGGAGAACAAATCTATAATAGGTGTATATGAACCTCTCTTCCAGGAGAGAGGGTTACCTTTAGATTTGGCATTTTGATTTACAAAGTCTGAGAACTGTGAATAACTTTTGCTACCTCCTGAAGTAACTCTTCATCCCTCCTGTATTTATGTTTCCATGTAGCTCTGTATGTCAGAGCAGAACAGGGAATCCATCTTCCAGTCACGTCTCTGAACCTAGAAATCATCACAGTAGTGGAGCAGACAGTTAATCCATGTCAGACGCTGTTTGTTCGGGTTGGAGGATGGGAATGTGGGGCTAGTGGTGAGGAGTTAGGCTCGTAAATTCTTATCCCTTCTCAGACATTTGGCATCTGTGTGATGCAGTCACCTCAGCCGTATTGCTGGGTGAAAAGCAGGGACCTGAGCTTTCTGAGTAGCAAAAGTAAAACACCTAAGAGGAATCACTATTTTTAATTCAGTTTATAGCATAATTAACCCATGAAACTGGCTGCTGCAGTATATTATTGAGGCAAATAATTTAACAAGAATAAAAAATAAAAAAAAAAGGACCTTAACAGAATAATAATTGCTTTAACCTACGTGGTCACAGTGGTCCCGTATGGCCCTTGAACCTATGAATCTAGGTATGGTAAAAAATGCAAAGGTCATCAGCCTTTCTGCATCAGAAAGTAAGGTCATCTCCATCAGGAAGTCATTTCCCTGCTGAGATGGTGTTTCACGATTGGCCAGATGCATTAAGGAGGTGTCTCCCTGGTTTTGGAAGAAGCTCCCATTGGCTGCTGTCAGGGTTCAGGTACCAAACTAGCTAGATGAGGGTTTTCAGTATGGCAATTCATGTGTAAACTAGGTATAAACATCAATCCTGTCTGAGCTAGGAGGTGCTTACATAAGCTTAGAACTTTGTCCCCTCTCTGCTTCTCAGGGCTTGGCTACACTCGGGACTTCACAGCGCTGCCGCGGAGTGGCAGTGTAGTCACACCGCCAGCGCTGCAAGAGAGCTCTCGCAGCGCTGTATGTAGTCCACCTCTCTGAGGGGAGTAGCGCGCAGCGCTGTGGGCGAGCGTGCAGCGCTGCAGGCACTGATTACACTGGCGCTTTCCAGCGCTGCACTCGCTGCGCTCAGGGAGGTGTTTTTTCACACCCCTGAGTGCAGCAAGTTGCAGCGCTGTACAGCGCCAGTGTAGCCAAAGCCTCAATTAAAGCAAGAGATACATCCTGGCTCACAATCAAAGGGAGTTCCAAAGGCACTCCCTGCCTCTCTGAGCCTTGTTGCTTAGGAAGCTGTAGCTTAGGGGTAGAAATCTGAGGTGGCTATCACTATTGACGTATGAAGATTGGTCACTGCTTTGTTCCCCATTTGCTCTAGGTGACCCCCGGCTTAGATGGCAAAGAAGGTGAGCTTTTCGTTAAGGGGCCTACAGTATTTCGAGAATACTGGAATAGACCTGAAGAAACAAAAGAAGCTTTCACACCCGATGGCTGGTTCAAAACAGGTACTGTGCTGGTCCCACTGGGGTGTGCATGAACAGCAGGAGGGGAGGGGAAGTCGGTTTGTTCCACAGGGGTCTTCCTGCTGGCTGCTTCGTGGAGCAGTACCAACATCGGTGTCAGTAGGGGGCACCCTGCAGATCTTTCCTCCCTCTCCCATCTGGCTGGAAGCAAGGCACAGCCACCGTGCCCAGCTGTGGGGAGTGGGCATATCACTCCATTTTGAGGTGTGTGGCTGAGTCCTTGGTTGTCTGTGTGTGGGTGGGCTCTCCCTGGTCATGATAGTTTTCAAAGATAGAAGCTGGTCCAGATAGGTTCTTCAGTTTCACTGTTCCCGTACCAGTCAACACACCCCATCCCTAAGCAACAGAGTTTTAGTCTGTTTGCTTGCAAACCTGAGAAGCTGATAAATATGTATACGTCGCTCGAACTGAAACAGGCCCCCCCACTGTAGTACCTGCACACCTGAAAAACAGTAATTACTTTGCACTGTTCATAGGGGACTGAGAGCCTACTTCCATTGAAAATGGCGGTAAAACTTCCATGGACTTCCAGGTCCTTCATAATTAGAACTTGCTTGGTTTACATAATCAGCAGCGGCAAACCTGGCTGAGTATTGAAAACACTGGATTGTAGAATGAAGAGCAAAGAAGATGCAGAAAATGTTGCAATAAGGACTGCAGGACATGGTTCAGGAATTTTTCAGTGAAACTTTTTAAATGCTGATTCATCAAATCTTCATGGGAAAGGGTCGGGGGGCAACAAACTTCTTGACTCAAAAAAAAATTGAAATTGTGAAAACATTTTGGTTTGATGTTTTCAAAACAAATTCCCGTTTTCCAATTCACAACAAATTTTTATTTGGAAATTTTAGCTAATTATAGAAAAATAATTTGTTCTTAAACTGGTCAAAATCGAAACAAAACATTTTCATTGACCCCAAATGATTTTTTGTTTTTTGTTTTGGATTTTCAACTCATGAAAATTGTTGAGATCTTGACTTTTTTTTCCTGATTTGGGACAGGAAAAAATGTTGAAACCTCAAAAATGTTCATTGGACGGGAAAACTGTTTCACATCCAGCTCTACTATTCATTTTGTTCTGGTTACCATCTGAAGTTACAGTGTCTCCAATACAGTTTGCATGCAGGTCCCATTCCTGCCTTAATGGTATACTATTTCTGAGCAGGCATTTGAGAAAATAGAAACCCCTGCTCTAAAACAGTCTCTGATAGCAGCAATCTGATGAACAAAACCATGTAATCTCTAAGTTCAGCCCAAACCAGCACAAGTAGAATTTCAAACACTCAAAACAAGGTTCAACACTCAAAACATGAGGTTGAACACGAGGTTCAACAAGGACAAGTGCAGCGTCCTGCACTTAGGACGGAAGAATCCCATGCACTGCTACAGACTAGGGGCCAAGTGGCTAGGCAGCAGTTCTGCAGAAAAGGACCTAGCAGTTACAGGGGGCGAGAAGCTGGATATGAGTCAACAGTGTGCCCTTCTTGCCAAGAAGGCTAACGGCATTTTGGGCTGTATAAGTAGGGGCATTGCCAGCAGATCGAGGGACGTGATCGTTCCCCTCTATTCGACATTGGTGAGGCCTCATCTGGAGTACTGTGTCCAGTTTTGGGCCCCACACTACAAGAAGCATGTGGAAAAATGGGAAAGAGTCCAGTGGAGGGCAACAAAAATGATTAGGGCGCTGGAGCACATGAGTTATGAGGAGAGTCTGAGGGAACTGGGATTATTTAGGCTGCAGAAGAGAAGAATGAGGGGGGATTTGATAGCAGCCTTCAACTACCTGAAAGGGGGTTCCAAAGAGGATGGATCTAGACTGTTCTCAGTGGTAGCAGATGACAGAACAAGGAGTAATGGGCTCAAATTGCCGTGGGGGAGGTCTAGGTTGGATATTAGGAAAAACTTTTTCACTAGGAGGGTGGTGAAGCACTGGAATGGGTTACCTAGGGAGGTGGTGGAATCTCCTGGCTGGGATGATTTAGTTGAGGTTGGTCCTGTTTTGAGCAGGGGGTTGGACTAGATGACCCTGAGGTCCCTTCCATCCCTGGTATTCTCTGATTCTATGAAAACACTCATGCCCACTCTCCCAGTCAGGCATTATTTGCCAGAACTGTTGGTGAATAATGTGCAGTAACAAATTCAAGAAAATGAGAAGCTGCTGACAATTCCCGAGCAGAAAAGAAGTGATTTTCCTAAAACAGACTCTGCACAGCAAATGTTCCGAATGTGCACAGGCAAAGCTCGGCACTCCCGCTCAGAGCACTCGTGCCATAGAGCTACTCTCTGAATTGTAGGTACAGTAAGAAAATAGCCTGGTCCCAGAGTGAGTCTCAGAGTGCAACGACACCACAGGACACCTTCTGAAGTGGTGTTCGACATGTTAAACCGGGCAGGTAATATCTCTGTATTGCTCTGTTCCCATTATCTCTATTAGCGGCAATGTGCTGTTTGATTTATGGACTAAAGTCACACAGCATTTTTGTCCTCTCTGTATCCAGCCCAACTCACCATTAATCTTGTGGGTGGCAAACAAGCTAGGGGGTTTTTGGTTTGGGTTTAAATTTCCATCTACCCAAACCCTAACGCACCTAGAGCACTGCAAATCCGCAGAGACCAGTTTTATATCCATGGACCGTTTTTGTGGATCGGATGCAGATACAAATTTTGTATCCACCCAGGGCTCTAAATATAACCAGGACTGGCTTTTCCATTTCCCCCCTTGCTGCATGTCAGTTGGGCCATCTCTGGGCTGAGTTTCTGGTGCCCTCTTTGTGGCCCGTTTGTGTATTTTGTGTGCCATAAGAAAAGCTTTACTTTTCTAAATGACTGATGGAGCTGCGACACCACAAGTGTCGCCACTGATCTTGGTATCATGCCAGCCGCGGGGTTTCATGACACGGTGTCAGCAGGCGCTGCAAAGTGCAGGGCAATCAGCTTTAGAAAAATTTTTAGTCAACACTCCTGATGAATATTTCAAATGCAAAAGAATAGCATGCATTAATTATTGTAAAGAGATGTCTTTAGGAGAAAATGATTCTGAAATTCAGTTTAATTTCATTGTAATGCGCTGCAAACAGGAAGGGAGTATGTGTGTTTAATTGGCTCTCGGGGGTAAGGCCTGGAAGATGCCATGCCTTTGTCACAGGCCATTAGCGATACAGACTGCATAATGAGAGAGTACAATCAGCTCACAGCTGCCGGCTCCTACGGGGAGAGAATGATATTAAATAGAAATCAGTATAAATTAAACTTAACCCTTTCACTAGCCAAATTAAGCCTATCAGCCAGGAATACTGGGGGAAGTGAGAGCAGCAGCAGCAGTGGGTGAGGGATGGGTTGGAGGGGGCCTGGGAGATTTTCCCACTAGCAATCCATCAAGTCTGACTTCATCTTTGATATTTTTGTGGCAATGTTGGGAGCAGGGGGGATTTTGAGATTTTTTTTTTTTTTCTGTTTTCCCCAACCCCATCTTTCTTGCATTTTTTTCTTCTGACCTTTTCCCCGTCCTTTGCAGATGTCATGCAGGCAGGCTTATTCCAGAGCTAGTATGGCTCAGATAACCAGCGTACTATATCGGCAGTGAAACCATAGCCCCTCCTAAACCATCATGTTTGCTTATCGAAAATGAATATTTATTTTCATTCTGAAAGACTGAGAGCTCCCAATCCTGTAGTGGGACTCTAAGAAGCCATTCAATAGAGCCAAGGCTTTTGTATGTTGTAGTTAGGTGGCTGTTACCGAGTGCGATTTTAAGAATGAATTGAATGTGTTAACTGGAGTTCATTAACTTTGCAGTAGAGGGCATACCGCTAGAATGCAAATGAGATAAAATATAGCTACAGTACAGTGATCGTTTATAGATAATGCACTAATATTTGTAAGTGTGTATATGTGTGCACGTGGACGCAGCTCTTAAATGAGGGAAGTGACTTTACTTCTGATTCTGCAGGTGCTGAACTGTTTTAACGTCCCTCTAGCACTGGTAAAAGGCCATTTTAGCATCAGCATGCCAAAACCTTAATCTGTGTCATGGGTACCACTATATGCAAATGTCTAGCGTGGATGAGGGACCCAGCCTAGTGTGATCGCAGGCTATTGACAAGGTTTTTCAAGCACTCTTCAAGGACATATGGAAGTGTGCGCTCAGCTGGAGTAGAAATGAGATGTGAGGAGAGTAAACTTGGAAACAGTGTGCAGTGCTATCACTAATAACTCCTGAGCTGTAATTTAGCATTCAGCTGATTGTTAATGACAATCCTAGAAACCAGCAGGTCCGCAAATGAAGAATAATTACTGCAAGGGAAAGCACAGAGTGTCACTCTTGCTACACCTTGTGACGGGTCTATCCAAACAAAGGCACATCTTTAACATGTCTCTGTCTACACAATGAGGATGAGAAGAAGGGAGAAACATGCAACTGTCCGTGGCTCTCGTGACACTTAAGAGTGGTAGTAAACAATAAAATAAAATCTGTGATGATGATAGAACAAGGCAGAGAATGCAAATCCTGGGCTGATCTTCACACATGACAAGTGGCAACTGCAGAGTGTTCAGAGAAGTGTGTCGTGTTTGATACAGTTACCAGATAACAGGCTTTGTGCACTCAGCTCCCATGTATCGCTATGCAAATTCAACCTTAAATCTCTCAAGATGACCAGTCAAGTCTCATTGTTCTTGGAGAATCCAGCTGGAGATAGAGAACTCTTGTGATCTAGCCTTCTAACCAATCTTGATTCAAAAAGCATAATGTCCCATATCAAAGGAAGTCAGAACTAACTCCCATTCCCAATAGTTTCATTGTCAGGATGATATGGATGAAACTGAGATGTAGAATTTGCAGAAATACAAACTCCCCTCTAGCCCTGTGCATTGTGTAATCCACCAGAGGGCAAGAATGGGGAAACCAGTTTTGCTGGTTGATGCACATTGGAAGCATTTCTTTATTTTCTGAAGTCCCGAGAGTCGGAATGCCTGCATGCTTGCTCGAGTTCATCACTTCCGGGTTGTGTACAGTATCAATGCTATGATCCTTCCCAAAAAAATCAAGAAGGGCAACTGGCAACGATTTCATTCTTTTGTGCCCTCAAAGAAGTGTATACAGTCAATTCTCCACCCCATTGTGTTCTTCTTTATGAAGGCGCCACCATAAAACATAGGCCCAGAATAAGGAGCTTGGTTGTTCACTGATATCTCTTGCGGTGGTGGTGAAGGCTCTCCTAGACTCGCCTACAGAGACATGTGTTTTGCAGCGTCTTGCTATCAACCATCTCTTTCCAGATGGAAGGACAGACCAATTTAATGTATTCAAAATTAATCCTTCAGGTTGAGTCTGCAAAAACTCTGGATTATTTTATCAGAAAGCTCCTTCATCCCATAGGTTTCCGTGTCAAGATTGTTGTTTGCCTGATAGCTATTGGTCCCAAACCACTCATGGTAATTTGGAATCAAGAGGTCTTCACTGTTGTAGTGTATCCCTACTAAAACCATAACTTCCTCCCGACTACTTCATTCTCCATCAGATCCTTCCAGCTGAGACCATTGTTAGACGCACCATTCTCAGGCTGGATGATCCGCATTAGATAGGATTAGCGTTTTTAAGGCACAATCCCATTTACTAAATGCTCTTGAAAGGTGTAACAGCTCAGGACTTGCAGAACTACCCATTGCCGGCATCTGTCACGTGACCATATCGTTCCCTTTCTGCAGCTACAGGCTCACTCTTCAGGCGGATCAGTCTCTTCAGCTCTTCTGGGGGCTCCCAATTCCCTTTGGTTGCCTTGCCCGATACTCTCCTCCTTGGCTGGTCAGTGCCTCCGTAAATGTGGCTGCTGTATGTATCTCAGGAAGCACAGGAGGAAAAACGAAAAAGAAACCTGGGTTAACTGTTACTTGAGTGGCCTATTTTCCCTTTTTACCAAAAACTCCTTTACGAAACTCCCTTCTTCCTCTCTGAAAGGAGAAGGCCTGGGTCACAGAATCACAGAAATGTCGGGCTGAAAGGGACCTCAAGCGGTTGTCTAGTCCAGCTCCCTGCTGAGGGAGACCATGGAGTCTGCGTTTCTCAAAAACATGCTGCAGGTTGAGGATGATCATTCCCTGTTTACAGAAGTGAAAACTGATGTTGCCGAGTGTGGCCACGAGCCCCCCAAGCATTGCCTTGTTCACGCGAGGCACAGCTCCCTCCAGTGCTCCTGATGAACGCTACACCAAGAAGGGAAAAGGAGCTCAATGCAACAGTAACGCACCTACGGGCCCTTATCCTTCTCCAAACAAGAGACAAGCCCATAGATCCATCATACAAGAAACACATACCTACATCCTTCTACAGAAGTTCTCATTTTAAGAGGCAGGACAGACACGTCTAAAGTGATCTGTATTTAAAAAAAAAAAAATCCTACTGCTGGCAATACTTCATGACATGCATTGTCCCATGATCCTTTGAGAAGAGTCTGAAAAGTTGTTGTCATGTAGGTTATTTACTGCTACTGGCTTCCCCTTCATTCATTAGATTTTCACCGGGGCCATTGTCTGTCTCTCTCACTCACTTCGATTTGGGTGAATTTGATTATTTGTGTTGTGTTAATGCTATCGATAGAGCTGCCTAGATCAAAGGCCTCCAGTCATTTCCAGAGACTGCTGGGTATCCACCTACTGTTCTATACCTGAGCAGTGCTGAGTCTTAGCAGAACGAGACAAATCCACAGGAAAAATGTATCAGGTCCTTCCTCTCTTCTCAGTGTGATACCTTCACGGTGAGCTAGCCCAGCTGGGCTGGGGAACGAGAGAGAAACTCAGACCCAAATGTGCATCCCCTGCACCACCAGTAAGCAAGCCCCACGGATTGGAAAATATTGGTCAACAAATATTACCCTCGTCATTGCCAACATTCTACTCTTCTGTTTCCCCCTCCCCGCTCCTCTATCCATCCACCCAAGCTCTCTGGCACCTGTACAGGTTAAAAGCTGTTTACTGTGTCGTTGCCTAGTAAGTGATGATCGTCATCAAGGCAGCCAATATGTAGTCCTGAGTAGTCCTCATTGTGGGACGAAGGAGTTGAGGGGTCGTATGGATTCCAAACGCAGTATAGTGCCCAAAGTCTTGTCGGTCTGACCCATGCATCCTTTCTCCGCTGTGCCATGGAAGCCAGGGCTGCCGTGTCCTGAGGAATCTGGCAAAACAATGGCCTGAAATCGTGGGAGAGAGAAGGTCGTAGAGCTACATTTTCCCCAAGAGAAGGCTGGCTTCCAATCAGATTTGCCCATACATCCAGAAAATTAGAATCTGGTATGTATGGGGAGATTTATTTTCAATTACAGGTTCAGGCAGAGACATGAAATAGCACTGGGTTTGAAGGTAGTGCATAAATCCTGCTACAAATCCTTGTATCTCAGCTCCATATAATAAGATTTTATTGATTGCTATATTGGATCTGTCAGAATAAAACTCTCTTAATGCATGCATCAGGGCTGAGAAGATAGAAGGCTCGTTGGTAGCAGAATCTGCTTCAAGAATCAGTGCACTTTGATTAATATGTTGTTAAGAAAGTTAAGAGTTATTTAACTTGTTTGATGTGCATTTCAGAATGATGACTCATTTCTTTTAAGCTTCTTACTTTGAGCTTATTAAAAAAAAAACAGCCCTTGTAGCTGTTTTTCATGTTACTGAATCTTGTTATAGCATTCAGAGTTCTTGCAAGATCCCTTTACAATGGTCACGAAACCCCTAGGCCCCTATCAAACACAATTCCTATAGGCCAAAAGGCCTCTTTGAAACACCCCCCTAAAGTCCTTTCATTTAGGGCTTTAGAAGATAGGGGACATTGGAGAACAGCTCTCCCTTTATTTCTGGGTAGGAAAATCCCCCCAGACATTCCACAGTGGAGAGGGGGGATCAGAGAAATGATGGAGAAACAGATTGAGAGTAAAACATGATCGGAGAAAACAAGAAGTACCCACCTATTTCTGAAGGTTGAAAAAGCTACTAGGGGGGAAGCTGTTCTAGATTTGATTTTAACAAATAGGGAGGAACTCGTTGAGAATTTGAAAATGGAAGGCAGCTTGGGTGAAAGTGATCATGAGATCATAGAGTTCACAATTCTAAGGAAGGGTAGAAGGGAGTACAGCAAAATAGAGACAATGGATTTCAGGAAGGCGGATTTTGGTAAGCTCAGAGAGCTGATAGGTAAGGTCCCATGGGAATCAAGACAGAGGGGAAAAATGACTGAGGAGAGTTGGCAGTTCTTCAAAGGGACCCTGTTAAGGGCCCAAAAGCAAGCTATTCCGCTGGGTAGGAAAGATAGGAAATGTGGCAAAAGACCACCTTGGCTTAACCACGAGATTTTGCATGATCTAAAAAATAAAAAGGAGTCATATAAAAAATGGAAATTAGGACAAATGACAAAGGATGAATATAGACAAACAACACAGGAATGCAGGGGCAAGATTAGAAAGGCAAAGGCACAAAATGAGCTCAAACTAACTACAGGAATAAAGGGAAACAAGAAGGCTTTTTATCAATACATTAGAAGCAAGAGGAAGACCAAAGACAGGGTAGGCCCACTGCTCAGTGAGGAGGGAGAAACAGTAACAGGAAACTTGGAAATGGCAGAGATGCTTAATGACTTCTTTGTTTCGGTCTTCACCGAGAAGTCTGGAGGAATGCCTAACATAGTGAATGCTAATGGGAAGGGGGTAGGTTTAGCAGATAAAATAAAAAAAGAAAAAGTTAAAAATCTCTTAGAAAAGTTAGATACCTGCAAGTCACCAGGGCCTGATGAAGTGCATCCTAGAATACTCAAGGAGCTAATAGAGGAGGTATCTGAGCCTCTAGCTATTATCTTTGGAAAATCATGGGAGACGGGAGAGATTCCAGAAGACTGGAAAAGGGCAAATATAGTGCCCATCTATAAAAAGGGAAATAAAAACAACCCAGGAAACTACAGACCAGTTAGTTTAACTTCTGTGCCAGAGAAGATAATGGAGCAAGTAATTAAGGAAATCATCTGCAAACACTTGGAAGGTGGTAAGGTGATAGGGAACAGCCAGCATGGATTCGTAAAGAACAAATCATGTCAAACTAATCTGATAGCTTTCTTTGATAGGGTAACGAGTCTTGTGGATAAGGGAGAAGCGGTGGATGTGGTATACCTGGACTTTAGTAAGGCATTTGATACGGTCTCGCATGATATTCTTATTGATAAACTAGGCAAATACAACTTAGGTGGGGCTACTATAAGGTGGGTGCATAACTGACTGGATAATCGTACTCAGAGAGTAGTTATTAATGGTTCCCAATCCTGCTGGAAAGGTATAATGATTGGGGTTCTGCAGGGGTCTGTTTTGGGACCAGCTCTGTTCAATATCTTCATCAACGTCTTAGATATTGGCATAGAAAGTATGCTTATTAAGTTTGCAGATGATACCAAACTGGGAGGGATTGCAACTGCTTTGGAGGATAGAGTCAACATTCAAAATGATCTGGACAAATTGGAGAAATGGTCTGAGGTAAACAGGATGAAGTTTAATAAAGACAAATGCAAAGTGCTCCACTTAGGAAGGAACAATCAGTTTCACACATACAGAATGGGAAGAGACTGTCTAGGAAGGAGTACAGCAGAAAGGGATCTAGGGGTTATAGTGGACCACAAGCTAAATATGAGTCAACAGTGTGATGCTGTTGCAAAAAAAGCAAACGTGATTCTGGGATGCATTAACAGGTGTGTTTTGAGCAAGACACAAGAAGTCATTCTTCCGCTCTACTCTGCGCTGGTTAGGCCTCAACTGGAGTATTGTGTCCAGTTCTGGGCCCCGCATTTCAAGGAAGATGTGGAGAAATTGGAGCGGGTCCAGAGAAGATCACCAAGAATGATTAAAGGTCTAGAGAACATGACCTATGAAGGAAGGCTGAAAGAATTGGGTTTGTTTAGTTTGGAAAAGAGAAGACTGAGAGGGGACATGATAGCAGTTTTCAGGTATCTAAAAGGGTGTCATAAGGAGGTGGGAGAAAACTTGTTCACCTTAGCGTCTAAGGATAGAGCAAGAAGCAATGGGCTTAAACTGCAGCAAGGGAGGTTTAGGTTGGACATTAGGAAAAATTTCCTAACTGTCAGGGTGGTTAAACACTGGAATAAACTGCCTAGGGAGATTGTGGAATCTCCATCTCTGGAGATATTTAAGAGTAGGTTAGATAAATGTCTATCCGGGATGGTCTAGACAGTATTTGGTCCTGCCATGCAGGCAGGGGACTGGACTTGATGACCTCTCAAGGTCCCTTCCAGTCCTAGAGTCTATGAATCTATGAATCAAATCTGGCGTGCTTCTGCCTTTTCAAACGAAGCGCAGCCCCGCTGAGTCTGGGCAGTGAGCAGGCTGTTTGCACGTGTTCTCACTGAGCGTGCAATGCTTCCAGATTGGGCTTCTCCATCACTTCATAGGAACTGCGATAAATCGTAGGGATCTCAGCTCACTAGTGACGATTGTGTAAAGTGATAACACTCACAAGTCCCTCTGGAGAAATCCCAGGTTCTTTGCTATTGCTACAAATCTCATCTTGAGTGTAGGGGCCCAGTGATTTTCTGAAGCAGATCTTATGTACTACATCTCTCAAGCACCTTCTTGCACTTGCCTTTCTTGTGCAAACTTGCTTAAGCACTGTTGTAAGTATACAGTAGGGACACCGGCCACTGGATCACAATCTGAGTTATTTTCTTTTTAACTTTGGTTTGAGGTTCTTTTGTCTATGATTCAGTCCAGCCAGTGTCTCAGTGTAGGAGCATTTAGGGAAACAATTCTTGGCACAACTAAATGCCCAGTCAAGATGGCTTAGGTTGGTCACATGTGAGAAAAGGGACAAGCTGGGACTCCCAGTGGCATTGGAACACCTCTTTAAAACTTCTGAAAGGCACAACAAAGCCAGTCAGAGGTTTGCTTTGATTTCCATGGCTTGATGCTTTTAACCCAGCCAACCCTTGAAGTTTGCCATCCCCACCCCAAATGTACCATGACAAATTGACACCCCTTATACCGATGAATAAGGCATAGCCTGCTGCTACCGTCCAGCCCAAAGATATCTAGTATCTGTGTGTATTATCTTGGACAATAGGGCAACCCTTTTATAGCACCTTGTTTATTTCAGCTGGGGTCAGTCTGAATTTGCTTCCATTCCCCTTTTTGACATAATCTGACTCATCATGTCACCAAGCACAAAATGGGATCGCGACATGACGCTGAGCAGCCCACAATGTGTTTCCCTTGGCATAGACTCCCCTGGCATTCTCCCATCTCTAGAGATAAACAGGTGTTTCCCAGTCAATGAAATCATTTACGTTTGTGGGCGTAACACTGACACCTGAAACGGCAAACGTGTTAGCCTGATCAAAGCAGTTTATAAATAGACATGCATCTAATCAGCATCCTAATATGCAATTTTTCTGTTTGTTTGCAATGTCTCTCCTAGTCATAAATTCAGCTAATACAAATTCTATTTTTAAAAAATTATTGCTTAATTATAATCTGTTGCAGATGTTCTGAGTGACTTACCGGTTTGGTGAGCCCCCAGGATGAAGTGTTGGCTCCCTCTGAGGTTGGGCTGGGGAGTTTCTTTTTCTGACTGTTACACTCTTAAAGCTCACAAACCAGGCATTGTGACTGTGGGGCGCTCTGCCTACAGGTGTCTGACTGGAAAGAAAGCCCAGTTTGTGGCCTTTCCCTAGGCTGAGCTAAAATACAGTGAGAGTTAGTGATATGGATGCGTGTTCATTTAGGATCATGTTGAGACAGCCAGACCCACTTCACTTGTGAGCCTCTCTTAATCTGAACCCAGGGCTGCAGAGGTGGAAAGCTAGTACAGTCACTCACCAAGAAAACAGCCGCGCCCGAAGCACAGCTATGTCTGATAGTTTTAAGCAGGACATCAGACTGAATCTTCCTGGTGTGCAGACAGAAGGCCAGATTCATTCCCAGCGTCTCTTCAGAGAGCTCAGTGGAGTCCCACCCGGAATAATAGGGGCCTGTGCTTCCAGCTAGGCCTTATCATAGAGTTGCTGTCTAAGATAAAAAAGTATAAAGATGTCATGGTGGCTAACGTGATAACTTTTCAGACCTTGTCATTATAAAGGAGAGTGTGGTTCAGATAACTAGGAATTCCCAACATTGTGCACTAGGTTAAGAGATTCCCCATGGCCTTGACATGGTTTTTGGTTTCCTACCAGTACAGATGCTGCTCCCAGGAGAGAATTCCCTTTTCTTTCTTACTGCTACGTGTTAGTTCCTCCTGGTTGGAAGGTTTGACCATGCCATAATCAAATAACATTTCAGGTTTTTCTGATGGCTGCTAAGTCTTAGGTGCACTGGAATGTAGCAAAACTGAATCTCTGTGTTTCCCTAACTGGATGTGTAAGTCACCTCTTTATGCAGTCAAGAGAGTTGCTCCAGATTTATATAGCTGTCAGTGAGAGCAGGATTGGGCCCCACGTCTGTGTGCTGCTCTAAAAAGCTAGTCTCTAATTGCATCACATGCTCTGGATGGTGCAGATTTGATTTTTCCAGAACGCTGTGTATTTAGGACTCAATTTTCAGAAGTGCTGTGCAATCACAGCTCCAGCTGGAGTCGATGGGAGCAGCAGGTGCTTGGCACCTCTGAAAACCGGGTTCTTGGCTGTTAATTCTGGTTTCCTGGTTTCTTTCGCAGTTTGTGGTGTATCAGTCCAGCTCTCTCAGGTGGGGCATTGTTCACTCAGGTTTCAGGTGTTGGTAGCGACTTTTCCTTCCTTCCCAGGGCAGGAGTGTAGGGTCCCCTCCACAATTATACTTTACAGTCGACAAGTCACGTCTTGTAGGCCAGGTGGAAGTGCCACTGACAGGAATGACAAGTCAGCAGCAGGAGTTAAGGGGAGACGTGAATTTGAGTGGGAGAGCAAGTGGGCTGACATGAGGAGCTGGGCCTACCAATCACCTTTCTGCTCGTACTAAGTAGATGTTGTGGTTGGATTGTTGATTGGACCGTCTTTCTTGTGGGTACTTGTTGTTGTTGTTGTGCATATACAGCACCTCCGTGCCTACCCAGAAACAGGAGCCTCTCTCTCACAGGGGAAGATCAGTGGCAAGTAATCTGACAAAAATACCTGAGTAACATTAGTGGGGCAAGAGGGATAAAATGCTGGTCCCCTTGAAATCAGTGGCAAAGTTCCCATTATCTTCAGTGGGGCCATCATCGTTTCTAGCGGGGCTGTATTCATGGTAAGGTAAATGGGGAGACAGGGCTCACAGGATTGTATCTTTGCTGTCATGCAGTGGCCGCAGGTAGCAGGATTGGGGCAAACCGGAAGGCTGCAGCATTGAAGGGGAGTGTGTCTGCGGGGGGTTGAGAATGTGAGAGGGGTTCGCTGTACTTCAGCTCTACGAAGAGAAGGCGAGTGCAAGAGTGGGAAGCTTCCCTGTGGGAAGCCGCATATTAAGCTGACGAGGGGATGTTGGGTGGCCCGAGTTTAAAGAGCCATCCAATCACAAGCAGCGCTTGGCGTTTGCGGAGCTCGGTCTGGCAGCTCGCTGTTCCAACCGAGGGTCTCTGCCGCTTTTCAAAGCCAAGCGCAGTGCGACCGGGGCTCAGCTTCTCAAACTTTCCTGCCCAGGTTTCGTGCTGAAGATTCAGCCTTGATAACCACCCTGGCTGGGGTTATCCTACAGTTTTGCTGAGAGTCTTTGTAAAGGCTTAGCGAGACACGTGGGTGAGGTAATGTCTTTTATTGGACCAATTCTTCTTCAGGTCTGTGAAATATACGCAGACTGTACGTTTCCCAGATCTGAAGAAGAGCTCTGGGTGAGCTCAAAAGCGTCTTTCTCACCAACTGAAGTTGGTCCAATAAAGGATATTACCTCGCCCACCCTCTGTAATATCCTGCCACCAACATGGCTACAACAACACTGCAGTTGTAATAGCTTCACTTTCTGGATGGCGGAGGCCGGCAGACTGTCTACCATAAGTGCCACCATTCCTGCTTGGCAAGATGTCTGCAAGAGGTTGCGCTGCTGCCTTTGGATTTGATGCTGCTGCAGGTTCACGTCCCAGATTCCTCCCCCTTGTTGGAATTCTTTGCACATCAGCTCACAAGCGGAGCGGAACCTAAATCAGCACATCAATGGGAAAGGTTACTGTGACATTTCTAGGAACCTCCAGTCTTCTGTAGATGGATGGTGATTCTTTTCAAACACTAGATCTCATCATTGCAGGAGATGCCCTATTCAAGAGTAAGTTGGTTTAAATCCTACCTTCCTTCTTCCTTTCTCTTTCAGTCTGTTTTTCTTCTGCTTCTTTTGTGTCTTCCTCTTCCTCTTCCTCCCTGTCTTCGTACTGTTGCTTGAGGCAGTCCAGCGACGCCCACCCAATCTGGTTAGCTTGCTGGACAGTTTTTCAGCATTTTGGTTTACATAATCCAACCTACTTGTAAGTGGAGCACAAAAGCAGGGTAGTGGAATTGCACTGCTCATAGGACAAATCAGTGAATTACAATGACCTTATTTCCCTCCTTTCCCCTGGTATATGGAAGTAATGTCTTGTTTTTAACGGACATAATCCAAGACCAAATGTCTTTAAGTGGTTACACTTTTGCGCTGTGTTTGTAGAGCAGGCTGATGATAATGCTTGAGAAGGAGCCAAATGCCTCTAACTTTTAAGAGGCTCCCTCTCGCAATCCTTCCTATTCGCTCTGTAATCCTGCACAGATAACATCATAGGAAGTGATTGCTCCAGGCTCTTTACTTTCAACAGAGCCATCCCCATGGGTTTCAGTCAGACAATTGGGAACATATTTACTCACAACTAATGGTATTATGCTCTAAGCAAAAATATAAGGGGCTCCTGTATATTTAAACAAACAGTTTATGCTAGAAATCTTTCACCAGTTCCCCGGCATCAGCATTCGCCCACCACTGTCTCAATGGTTTATTTAATTATCTGTCTCACAAGAGACAAGGGCAGGCCACTGCCCTGGGAAGAAGAGGTATTGCTCTCTTTAGCTAACGTGTAATTGATCCCTCCGCTGTTCTGCAAAGGGCAGGAGCAGAGCAAAGGTTTTTATTCTAATGTTTTTATCATTCGTTATTATATTTTAGCAATTCACACACAATAGCCAAGCTCTTCAAAGTGACACCAGCTGAGTGACAGACACGCTCTGCTAGTCTGCCACACCTTGGAGCATTTACTTATTTATTACTCTTGGAGTTTTCTTTTTCATCTTGTCATCTGCAGGGATTTCTATAAATATTTAAATGCAAATTTTTACTTACCCAGCTTCTTTTCTGGCTTGTCCTTTGGGCAAACCCATCTGCAGTCATTCTGGCTGTGAGCAGCAGGGAGGCTTAGCCTACTTGTGTCATATCAGTCACCCATGAGTTCCTGTTAATGATGAGTGAACCTACAGAGGCTTGGCTGTTTGGGTCAGAGAAGCATCCAAAGGTTTGGCTGCTTATCTGTTCCGTTCCATTATGGGGATATGGTGCCTTTCATAGCAATCTGGGCTTCCTTAGTCTAGACATCGGAAGTCTTCTGTAGCCTGAAATTGCGTCATATCTCACTAGTGGATATCAAGAAGGCTGTTAGGGCATGTAAGTGAGGAGGCAAGGGTTACTGGGCCTTCAGTTATTAAGGTAGCACCATGCTAGGGACTGTCCAAGCATAGAGATAAACACTATTCCTCCCCCACGGAGAGTCTGCGAAAACAAGAGACGAAGTATGGGGGAGAAAGATAATACATATAGGCTGATGAAACCCACATGATACCTGAACTTCAGTACGCTGCTGTCACCCAACTCTGTGTCTCCCTCTCCTGGGATCCTGGGGGAGCAGCTGAGTGCCTTTCCCAGCGTGGTAGCAACTGGACCATGCGGAGGGTTAGCTAACTGTGCATCAGCCCAGATGAGATTCAGGTAGCGTTGAAGGAGGGAAGCAGAAGATGTGCCTGGTGTTATATCTTCCCTTTTGACTGAGGGTTTGTGCCTGGCATTCATTATTGTATTGTGGTAGCACCTGGCGGCCCCAATCGGGATCTGGGTCCTGATGTGCAGGGTGCCGTGTGAATGCCCAGAAAGGCACAGGGGCTTGCCCCAAAGAGCTTATACTTGAATTGGAAACAAGATACAACTTCCTAGCTAAGTGCAGATGAGAAAAAGCCACGGTGGCCTCCGCTTGTACCTGATTGTTTATCTCCTGGGCCGGGCCAGGGGGTTGTGACGTTTTCGCTCAGATGAGGACCTCTCTGCCGGCATCCACACCTTTACAAGGCAGGATTGCTGCAGGGTGCTCTGCAGATCCGTTCTGAGTCTGAAGCTGGGCAGTATGCAACAGCCTGATCCCTCCTCAGGGTTTGCTGTGAGCACATGACACCTGCTCTGTGATTCCCATTGGCTGCCTGTTGGCTTCTGAGTGACGTTTGAGAAGTTAAATGTCCTGGTACTTTTCCACCTGAGAATCTGCATCTCTTCTCATTCTATCCTGCCACTGGTGTGCTAGGCAGAGGGACTTGAGCGAGAACCCCTTGGTTAAAATGGCGGGGCAAGAGGTTCTGTGCAAGGGGCTGTTCTTTGTAGATGAATCCCCCTCCCTCCACCTCTTGGTCAGAAATAGCCCAAGTCCTTTGGCTGCTAGGACATGCTGCAGAAGCCCTCTATTCAGATGGGTTCGTGAGGATTGGATGAGGGTTGTTGAGAGAGGATGGGGGATGATACTTCCCACCGTCAATTCGTTTTGGCTCAGTGGGTGAAGCTGATGCTACTAGAATTATTAGTTTGTACCGATTGTGATTTTAAAGATCTGTCAAAGGCACCTGGAGCACGGGACTGGGACTGCTCAGTGATGTACGTACACACGTCAGCTGACCTGTTCCTGTTGTACACCCTGACACCTGTGATATCCAGGTGCTGAGGTGGATGTTTAATACCTGATGGGAGGTGATACCCACTGCTACAGTGGTTGGCAAGAACATACGTCATCTCTTTTGGCCCAGGTGCAGACTTCACAGCACATCCTTCTGTGGGAAATGGAGGGACTTTAGACACACAAGTATCATGGCTGCTCTTGGACCTACAGCTGCTGTCTGCCGGTAGGATCAATCGGTCTTTGGAATGGATTGAATCTCCTCCAGAAATATTGAGTATTTAGCAGCTGCCAAAGAAGCAGAAAGCATTGGATAAAGTTGGACAACTATCTGTTTACTTTCCTCAGCAAGGCCGGAGGGACTGGTACAGCCTAGAGGTCTGCTCTCGCCTGACCCAAAATGAACAGTGACTCGGAGTCTGGTAATGCAATACAATGTAACGTCATAACACAAATGTCTCTCCAGTCGGAAGCCGTTACAAGAGGGTGGGAGAGAAGGTGGCTGTCAGGCAGGGCTGGTAGTAAGTGCTGGAGGGGGGAGTCCCCCAGGATAAATGTTGGCAGCTCCATTCCAGACCTCGTTTTCAAAAAGGTAAAAGCCCAGGGTTGTTTCCGAAAGTGTGCGTACTTTGTACAGGGTTACTGCAGTTGCACACCCGGAGCTGGTGATTGCGCCTGGAAATGGCCAGTGTGACCCATAACTGACCCTTTGTCTAGGTTTATACCCCGTTTGCCCTTGTAATTTTGATACAAATTAGATGGGAAATGACATGCATATTTTTGTGTGGGGCCCTGGGCAGATTCCGGCCATTTAAAAATCAGGCCCTTAAACCTAGACTGGTCAGAGTACTAGAGGGTGTATCCTAGGGGCAGTCCTGCACCAGGCTGGGAACTAGGTGACCCAGTAGGTTTCCCCTTTCATTTTTTAAGCTAAGCCTCTATTGGACAATGAGAGCTGCGATGTTGTTTGAAAGAGAGGAGCATATCAGTTTGGACCCTAGGCTTTTCCATGCTGGTTCTGATATCCGGCAGTGCCAGCCTAGCTGATTCTTCCAAGGAAGGCAAGAAACCCCTTCAGTGCACCTGGCAAATAGACCTGCAGGCCGGGTCTGGTGCAAAGGCATTGCTGGGAGCCGTTGGGCCTCAGAGAGGGTGAGGTGCTGTTGATGAAATATCAAGGTTGAGGTTCAGAGGCTGAACCATGAGAAGAGTGGGGCTAGGACAGGAATCTGGGTGCGTATTGCTGGTCAGCATTGAGGGATATTACCACACCTCTGGGGCAGAGTAAAGCTTGTGTAGAGCAAGAGTATCTAACATACCCACACAATGAACAATGAAACATTGTTCATTGTGTGGGTATGTTAGATACAGACTTGCATCTGAAGAAGTGAGGTTCTTACCCACGAAAGCTTATGCTCCCAGTACTTCTGTTAGTCTCAAAGGTGCCACAGGACCCTCTGTTGCTTTTTAATGAAACATTAAAGGGTCATGAGACATTCTGGCCTGTAAGGAAACAGTCTAGGTAGATGCTAGAGACAGGAGTTCTGGGGCAGGTTCTTGGCGTCTTATCCTGCTGACAAGAGGCTCACGGAGGCTTTTTCTAACCTAGACTTGAGCCATAAGGACAGTGGGGTTGTTGATTCATAATAAAGAATGAGGAGTAGCTGCACTCATCCCGGTCCAATAGTGAACCTCCACTAGCTAAAAGCAGGGAGAGTGGGGAGGGCGGCTCGGTATTCGTCATTTCCCATCTGAATTGTCTTATCGGAAGCCCCTTGCCTCCCAGATACTTAGAGGAGCACCCAACGTGTCTCGTTCACTGCTGCAGCTCTGATTTCCTCAGCTCAGCTGTATTTCTCATTCCAGCGAGGAGTGGCTTATTAGCACAGCTCTCTGTAAGATGCCCTTGAGTAGGGTTTTTTTTCCAGGTGTAAACACCAGGGGGAGGCTACGCCAATGCCTCGCATTCTTTCATCTCGGCAGGGTTTTGCCCTTTCTCGCAGCTTGGCTCTGACAGCAGGCTCTGAGCTGCTGTGCATGGAATACAAACAGGCTTCCAAGTTCAAAGCATGACAAGAATTCCATTCCAGGCTGGAGGAATTTTTTTTTCATGCTGGGTGCTCCAGGGGTCTCTGGGAGAAGTTTTGAGAGCCGAGTTGGGTTGCGTAACCCCTTCTTTGCCAGGAACTGGCAGTTCCTAGTCAGACCCGACAGCTTTCACAAATGAGGGGAGAGGAAAGCAGGATGTTCAGATTCAAACTGCCTTGTGATTCTGGTCCACCCGAGGGGAGGAGCCAAACGCAGTGAAACATTTGCATCTTTACCTCTCTTAAAATTAGCCATTAGGGCACTCGGAGGGTCTGTTCTCTGCTTGGTGAACGCACAGCGGCTGCCATTAGTGCTAATGGGAGTTAGGCACACGCATTGAGCGGCAAGGGTGCCCCTAAGCTACAAATCTACTTGGCAATTTTATTATGTAAATAAATGGTGCTTGCACATACACCTGCTGCTGCTGCTGCTCGTGGTAATGTTCATGGTAAGATATGTAAACAAACAGCTATTCCCTTCCAATAGATTTATTTCCTTTCTTCTGAGCCATTACATTACCTCCGGATTCTATGCAGGTACAGATCTATAGCGGTGTAAAGATTGCACTCTGCCTCGACGGACTCTGACCCACAAAGCGTGACAGCTGGCTATTATTTTCAGATATTGTTTGGGGGGGTTTAGTAACCTGTATCGTCCTTCATGTATTGGCTTCTTGGGACGTCTGCACCTGCTACCGGACTTGAACTGCTGGAGTCAGCTTCTGCTCCGCGTTAAATCAGTAGCAACTCTCTCATTAACGCTGCTGGGAGCTGGGTCAAATCTGAAGTGGGTCATTGGAAAACCAGAATCTGCTCATGTAATCCAGCCCCTCCCCCCATCTCTGAAATCTGGTTTAATTTAGCTGAACCAAGGATGAAATTCACCCCTTAACATGGGGTGTAAATGGGGCTTCAGCGATACATAAAGCCTGGTGTGGGCTCTATGCTCGAGGGTGAATTTCACCCTGAATTTTGTCCTCCCCTCGCCCCTGCCTCCAGTACAGAGGATCACGGGAGGCTCCTCCGGTTCTCTAATGCTGTTCAGTTATTGATGGGACCTGCAAGGAAAACAGCCAGCTCCTCTGAAAAACCATGTGCCCATTTCCTGACCATAGAAATGTCTCTCTTAGCTGTAGCTGTGATTACAGCGCCTGTGCCTCCCTTCCATTCGGTGGTGCGCTGGAGTTCTTTGGCAGTCAGATGGATTGCGTTTAAGGACAACTGCTGCCAGTGGGACCACTAAGGCACCATTTCTTTGCCATCAGAGTCCCAAGATATATGCAACATCCATATTGTACATTTCATGTCTCCCCCTTGGGCTCCTGTACTCAAGAAGGGAGATGTCTGCATATTCGCCCTGTGCAAATGTAGTCCCGGGCGGCTCTGTTGGGAAGGTGAGAGGCGCGGTGTGACGGCTCCTCCACATCACTCAGTTGGTGTCCCAGGACAGGGGAGTCGGGGGAGGGGAAGCGGATTCCTTATGAATAATTTGTACATTATTAATATGCATGTGTTTTTTAAAGAAGTTTTCAACTCTCCCTCTCTGTCTCTCCTCTCAGCAGCCTTTGATGCTTTATTAATGATTGCAGTGGAAACCAGTCAGACACGATCCCTCAATAGGCAGGAACGCCAATGGAGCCTTTGAACAGATCGGCTCCTAATGCAAAAGCCAAATGGTTATTGGGGCCATTGCCTTCAGGGAAGTCATCCTGCAAATCTGTGTGAACAAGTTTCACTCCTCATGGCAGGGGACAAATCCCAGAGAGGATCCTCAGAGGCAGCACCTGTGAGGGATATGTGGGGTAGCAGGTCACTTTACAGGCCACACAGTCAGTCTGCATGTGGTGGGAACTGTCCAAAAAGCGGGGTTCAGAAAGAGATTTCTGGCTTTACAGCCCATGCCAGTGGGCATTGAGTTTAGAGGACGGGGACGCTTATGACCCAATAAGCATCTATGGAATTTGGGGTGTTGGGTGTTGCTGCTAGTTACCGACAAAGCAGGAAGGATGCGAGTGTGAACCCAGCCTTATGTTGCAAAAAAATGTGGCCATGACAGTAGCAGCCAAATGAGCTGAGCGAAGCTGACGAGCAGCAATGGAGGATCAAGTGAGGAAGATGGGAAGTAGAAACAGACAAGCAAAGCTGGTTTCTGATGTGTGAATTTCAGGCACTCTTAATATAGTGTTGGGGGGTTCCCAGTAACTGTAAGAAGTTACATTGTCTCATTTCAGCATGTCTGATCCTGTGGCCCCAGTACATGCTCAGGGCTCACTGGCGTCACTGGGAATCTTGTGTACATCAGGGTCTGTCCAGCTTTGTTAAACAGAGCAGGCAGCAATAGTGAAATACACTTAGAAGGAAACAATCTCCTCCTCTCCATTAACAGACAGAATGGACTCTCCCAGTTATCCGAGAGACACTGAGCCGTCCATGCAGGTAGCTAGGACTTACTGTTTCAGAGTGCATCCTTGTGCAGATTTTCCATGGTCATCCTAGCTGCAAGTTATTTGGAGCTGCAGCTCTCCTGTTGTGCACAGGAGAGATGCCACTACCATGCGTTTGACATCTTTCCTAATGGTCTTGTCCTAGGCCTTGTCCCCTGAGGCTGCAGGAATGTTCTTGAGAGGATTCCTAGATTCAAAGGCCAGAAGGGGACCACTGTGATAATCTACTCTGACCTCCTGCATAGCGCAGGCCAGAGACCTGCCCCCAATCATACCTAGAACAGAGTTTTTAGCCAAACATCCAATCCTGATTTAAACATTGTCAGTGATGGAGAGTCCACCGCAACCCTGGGTAAATTGTTCCAACGGCTAACTACTCTCACCGTTAGAACTTTACACCTCATTTCCAGACTGAATTTGTCGAGCTTCAACTTCCAGCCATCGCGTCATGTTAGACCTTTCTCTGCTAGACTGAAGAGCCCATCATTAAATATTCCTTCCCCATGTAGATACCCTGTAGAAAGAATTAAAATGTCACCTGATCTGATAGCACATTGGGCTAAGGAAAACCATGAGCAGACAAGGAAGCTGGTGGGGTGGGGCTTACAGGTCAAGAGCAGGGGAGTGGAAGTCAAGGCTCCTGGTTATATTATTCCTGGATCTGCTTCTGGCTTGCTGTGGGGTCTTGGGCAAGTCACTTAACCTCTCTGTGCCCTTGTTTCTCCACCTGTAAAATGGGGATAATAGCTCATAGGGTGAGTTTTAATTAATTACTGTTTGTTGAGCACTTTAATATACTTGGATGAAAGTTGGTATAGAAGGGTAAGGTGTGTCCTACCCACAGCCCAGGTTGTTTTTTTTAAGCATGGCACTTACACAAGTGGGGACAATCTATTGCCCTTGTGTAGAAATGTAGAATTCCGGAGATGCTAATTACTGGTTTTTAGCTACAATTTGCGCCAGTCACCTCTGGAGCAGCTTACTCCTAACCAAGATGGCTGACCCCTGTGATAAATGTTATTCATTTCCATTTATTAAATCATGCTAAAGTTGTCTCTGTTATTCAGCCTATCATCTAGCATTTCATTGACTAGATCCATCCCAATACATCATCATTGGCAAGGCTGTGTGAATCCCCTTCAGGAGAAAGGCCGTCTCTAATCAATTCCAGGAATGCAGCATGCTATGCAAATGTTCAGAATTCACTGCACATTAGGTTAGCATCTCCAATGAACAATCAGTTGTGTATGATGAGTGACTTAGTTGAGATTGTTCATCTTGTATGACTGGTAGCATAGCTGCTAGCACAACTTTTGATATCACTCATGGTAGGAGATCAGAGTAGGGTTACCATATTCAAACATTTAAAAAAGAGGAGACTCCACGGGGTCCCACCCCCGGCCCCGCCCCAACTCCACCCCTTCTCTGGCCCCGGCCCGGCCTCATCCCTTCCCAGCCCCCATTCCAACCCCTTCCCCAAAGTCCCTGCCCCAACTCTGCCCACTCCTCTGAGCACCCCGCATTCCCTCTCCTCCCTCCCACTCTGATCTTGGTTGGGGGTTGCTAAGTGCTTCCCTGCTCCCCACTCGCCCTGCAGCCCCTGCACCCCCCCACCCCTGCACCCTCTGCGCCCCCCGCCTGCCCTACCCCTGCCCCCCCCGCCCCTGCAGCCTCTATGCTCCTGCCTGCTCTGCTCCTCCTCGCCCTGCAGCCCCTGCACCCCCCCGCTTGCCCCTGCGCCCCCCTGCCCCTGCCTGCCCTGCTCCTCCTAGCCCTGCAGCCTCTGCACCCCCCTGCCCCTGCAGCCTCTGTGCCCCCTGCTCCCCACTCGCCCTGCAGCCCCTGCAGCCTCTGTGCCCCTGCCTGCACTGCCCCTGCAGCCTCTATGCCCCTGCCTGCCCTGCTCCTCCTCACCCTGCAGCCTCTGCACCCCCCCCCCCCCCCCCCCCCCCCCGCCTGCCCTGCTCCCCTGCTCACCCGGCAGCCTCTGCCAGGCGGGGGCTTCGGATGCTCAGCGGCGACCGGGGCAGCACGGGTCCCTGCAGCCCCGGCACACGCCACACTCCCTGCCCCGCGCTACAGCCTCCTTCCTGCCACACGGGGTGACGGGGCCGCAGGAAGGGTCCCCCAGTGGCTGGGGAGTCCTCGCTCGTGAGGGAAGCCCGAGCCGCTGGTTGGACCCAGCCTCCCCATGGTCTTGCAGTCTCAGCTGGGGCGCGCGGTCCGTCCAGCCTCCGGGGACAGCAGCGGCCCCTTCGCCGCTTTCTGCGGCTGCACCCCCCCTTCTCCCACCCGCGCTCGCTACAATGTAACCGGGCGGCTGAGCTGCACTGCGGACCCGCCGGGTTGTGCTGGGGCCGGGCAAACCCTGGCTTATGCTGCCTCCCTATTTCCCCGGACATGTCCGGCTTTTTGGCAATTCCCCCCGGACGGGGATTTGAGTACCAAAAAGCCGGACATGTCTGGGGAAATCCAGACGTATGGTAACCCTAGATCAGAGCCCAAGTTCTCTTGATAACAGGTCAGTTTCAGTGAAAGCAGATTTCCCCTCTTAATTAATCGCCTCTTAAATTCACCAGGTGGTTTAGCATTGGGGTTTCCTTGGGCTCTGCTCTGGTAAACAGCAGCAACTTTTGGAGAAGGGAGGGAGGAAGGCTGGCATTGTGGTTAAGGCACTGGACTGGCATTCAGGAGAGCTAGGTTGAGGTCATGGCTATGCCACAGACCCCCTGTAGGACCTTGAACAAGTCATGTTTTTTGCCTCAGTTTCCCCCCTTTAAATTGGGAATAATACTCCCTACTTCACAGGTCAAGGGGGTCAAATACAATGGTGGGGGGGGCATGCATGCCTCTAGATAGATTGATGCTGTTCTCCACAAATCCTCATTTAGAAGATCTACGACAGCAGCTCACTATCTACTGTGGAGTCAGTAAAACAATTTGCTAGATAATTATTCTTGCAAAATGATGACTCTAGAAAAGTGTGAATTGTAGTTAGGGTCTGAAGCAGAAATAAAACGGTGTTCAGCTGTGCAGAAGCGAGACACATCCCACTCTGTGTTGGAGCACAGTCCAAACTGGGGGAAGTGGGGGGGACGGGTGGATAAGAGGGTGGGTAAATAGGCCCTGTGACATGCCGGTAGCCAGCTGGAATCCAGCTAGGCTGGGAAGGCCTGAATGGTGTTACTGTCTGGTGACTCCCAGGTGCTAGTGTGTGATAGACTAGTGGGTAGAGCTCCCCTCCACCTTTGGAGAAACGTCTCTGACAGCTAGAAACCTTATTGGCAAAGAGAAGCCAAGGACTGAATGGGTGACTGATCTCACCCCTCTGGTGGCTCAGAGTCTCAGCGTCTCATTGTCAAGGGCAAAGAGGAAGCGCATGCCGCACCTGCTCTGTGGACGGCTAGATGACGTCAGTCCGTCAGAACCTTATTTCCCCAAGTACCACAATTCACTCTCAGTGAAGAGGGGGAGAACATGCCATGATGTGGTCCATCAACTCAGTGCAGACAGGGGCTTAAAATGAGCTGTGGTCTTATTACAGAACTTTTGAGGGACTGGAAAGAAGGCAGCTGCAGCTTTGAAGAGGATGCCAGGGGGAAGGGCAGGTTGGTTGGACCGAGAGAGAGACAATCCAGCGGGTGTGCTAGTTTCCCGTTGGAAGTAACTGGTTATCCATTTACCAGTGTTGTGAGGGGAGTGAAAAAAGTGGTGGCCAGCAGGGCTCTGACTCCTTTTCTGTCAGACACGGGGGGATTTGCCGGCAGTAAAATCTGCCCCAGTGCTTCAGAAAGGTCAGCTCTGCTTGCCACTGATTTTAATTTAGGTTGAAACATTTACAACTATGGCCAGAAATGTTTGCAGGGGGAGAGAGACAAAGCAAAACCTGGCATTAGAATAAGGCAGAGCAAGGCCAGGGGGACACGAGGAATGGCCAATACAGTCATGCCATAGCAAGCCCTGGGGGGAATGCAGTACTTATGGGGCAAACTTGGGACCAGTACCCCGGAGTGGCCTGAATGTTGTCTAAGAAAAAGTATGCAAAGCATGCTAGAGAGCTGCTGTCTAATAATACTGCACTCCGGGCTGCCTTGTGGTGTTCTGGGTGAATTTGCTGATGAAAGTGAGGAATTAATAGCCCTGACTAGGGCTGGAGCCATGTAACTTCTGCCACGCAGCCCTGCCAATCCTGATTTGTGGCACCCCTTGGACTGCTTCTCCTCCCCTCCCCCCAGCTGCTCTGCCAGGTCACTTCAGTTCTGGCCTACAGCACCCACTGCTAATCCAGCCTCTCACCTACTTCTGCTGTTGCTTCTCATTCCTCCTGTGTAAGTCCTGCTATTCTAGTCCTGGCCTTCTCTCCTGAGCAGAAACTGCCAATCATGCTAAATTGGGCTGTATTATCCAGTGCTGATAACTAACAAGGATAAGCAATCACTGGAGTCTGGACTGAGCCCAGGAAACTTGTATCTCTGATATCAAGGCAGCTGCTAAACTATTGTAGGTCTCCAAAGGTAAAAAGCCAGTGCATTGAACAGCTGTGTCACCAAGCCTCCATCTCCATGGACAGTTTACACTGGGTTCAAGAGAAACGGGATCAGATTCATGCTACCGTTTAAGGACTTTGCAGTTGTGTAGGCCAGGTGCTGGGGAGCTGACATGGGAAACTCAGGCTTGTCTGTGTGCATTCAGTGCTCTCCCTTTCCCAGTGCACCATAAATAAATTCTCCTAGTCCATCCTAGCACACTGTATCAATCTTGTTTAATAGACTGGAAAGCTTATTGCATGGCGGCAGGTCGCAAGGAGTGTCGAGGTGATGGATTGTGCCTTCCCGGAGTCGAATGTCGTTGATGTATAATGAAATATTTATGATTTATTCCAGCTAATAAACTGGAATGAAGTGTGTGATGTATGTGAGCAGATGGGAGAACTATTGATGCAGTTTTCATTGTGTGTGGGGGGAGGGGGCAGTTTATGTCCATCTCAGACACACACACGCGCCTGCACATCCCTTCATACCAGGAAATGCACACTTTGCTTCTGTGAGCATGGCAGAGCTGAATTCCATTGTTAGTCTTCAGCTCTTTCATCTAATGGTTTGCACTCCATGCCCTCTTCCCCACCTGTTCCGGCGAGCAGGAATCCTGTAGTTGTAGCCGGCTATTCCTTTTGAATTTTAGACTTTGGGCTTGATGTCCAACTGAGAGCTGCAATCATGATTCAAAGTCAGTAAAATAACAAGGCCTTCCACTTCTCCCACCCTGGTCCCAGTCAGCTGGAGTAGCATCCCCCTATGCCAAGCTCCGGAACTTTATGCTCTTGATATTTCTGCGTTACCTACAAAAATAGTCTCCATGGGTTCCCCACACACTGGGAATTCTGTAGCCAAAACAGAGGAAAATCCCTTTATTTCACCCTCTGCTTCCTGTACTTTTTATAGAAAGTTGATTTGCAAGAATGTTGCGCTCGCCTGCGTGGTAGTAGGAACTGGATGCCCATCTCTTAGATTTTATACTTCTTGTCATTCTTAGGATATTTTTCTGCGGCCAGGAAACAATATGGGAAGAGGCAACACAATTTTTTCATAGATTCCAAGGCCGGATGGGACCATTGTTGTCATCTGCTCTGGCCTCCTGTATAGCACAGGGCAGAGAACTTCCCCCAAATAATTCCCAGAGCGGAGCTTTTAGAAAAACATCCAACTTCGATTTTAAAATGGCCAATGATGGAGAATCCACCGTGATCATTGGGAAATTGTTGCAGTGGTTACTTACTCTCAGTGTTAAAAATTTACACCTTCTTTCCAGTCTGAATTTGTCTAGCTTCAACTTCCAGCCATTGGATCATGTTAGACCTTTCTCTGCTAGCCTGACGAGCCCGTTATTAAATATTTGTTCCCCTTGTAAATACCAATAGTCTGGAATCAAGTCATCCTTTCACCTTCTCTTTGTTAAGCTAAATAGATTGAGCTCTTTGAGTCTACCACTATAAAACAGGTTTTCTACTCCTTTAAGCGTTCTCCAGGCTCTTCTCTGAACCCTTTGCAATGTATCAACAACCTTCTTGAATTGTAGGCACCAGAACTGGACACAGGATTCCAGTAGCGGGTGCACCAGTGCCAAATGTAGAGGTAAAATAGCCTCTTTACTCCTACTCAAGAGTCCCCTCTTTATGCATGCCAGGATCATAATAGCTCTTTTGGCCACAGCCCATCACCGTGGCCACTTGTATTTAGCTGATTATACACCACGACTCCCACATTTTTGTCAGAGTCACTGCTTCCCAGTATAGAATCCCTCATCCCATAAGTATGGCCTACATTCTTTGTTCCTAGATGTATATACAGACGCTCCCCGAGGTACGCAAACGTTCCATTCCAGAACGCCTTGCGCAACTCGAATTTTGAGTAAGTCGGGAACGTAGACCCAACCATTACACACACACACACACACACACACAAAAACTTTCTAGCTTACGAAACTTACAGAACTTTTTCCGTAAATGCGGATTTGCGTAAATCGGGTTTGCGTCACCCGGGGAACGTCTGTATTTACATTTAGCCATATTAAAACGCATATTGTTTGCTTGTGTCCAGTTTACCAAACGATCCAGATCACTCTGAGTCAGTTACCTGTCCTCTTCATTAATTACTACTCCACCATTGTTTGTGTCATCTGGAAACTTTATCAGTGATGGCGTTATATTTTCCTCAAAGTCACTGATAAAAACACTAAATATTGTAGGGCCAAGAAATGATCACCCCGGGACCATGCTGGAATGCACCTGCTCAATAATAATTCACCATTTACAATTACATTTTGAGACTCTCGGGGGGCCAGTTTTTAATCCATTTAATGTGTGCCAAGTTAATTTTATATCATTCTAGTTTGTTTAATCAAAATGTTGTGTGGTACCAAGTTAAACACCTTTCTGAACTCTGTTACATCACACTATTACCTTTATCAACCAAATTTATAATCCCATCAAAAAAAGATATCGAATTAGTTTGACAGGATCTATTTTCCATAAGCCCATGTTGATTTGCATTCTTTATTAATCAAGTCCCAGATCAGCCGCTCCATTATCTTGCCTGGGATCAATGTCAGGGCTATAATTACTTGGATCATCCTGTTTACCCTTTTTAAAATTGGCCCAACATTAGCTTTCTTCCCTTCTGGAACTTCCCAGGGCTCCAAAATTTATGGAAAATCAACTTTAACAGTCCAGTGAGGTCCTCAGCCAGCTCTTTTAAAACTCTGGGGTGCAAGTTAACTTCTTCCTCTCATCTGACTTGGCTCATAAAAATATATGAAAAAATGAATGGTCTAGAGAAGGGAGATCAGGAATTTGTGTCCTTCCTGTCTCCTAACACAAGAATAAGAAGACAGTCAATGAAATTAAAAGGTGGGAAATTCAAAACGGACAAAAGGAAATGCTCTTCTCACAACTTGTGATTTAAACTGTGGAACTCACTGCTATAGGAAGTTGTGGATGTCAAGAACTTGATAAGCTTCAAAAAGGGATTAGACATTTATATGGATAACCGGAATCTCCAGAGTTATAATAAATGATGGCAAAAGTTTTGGAGGGCTACTAAACCTCCTGCTTCAGGGTGTAAGACAGTCTAAGAGACAAGGATGAGATGTAATGTGAGGGGCAGATTAGCCCACAACTGCCTAATGCAGATTGCTTGCATCTTCCACTGAAGCATCTGGCACTGGCCACTGCCAGAGCCACAACACTGGACTAGATGGGGTCTGGTCCAGTCTGGCAATTCCTGTGTTCCTAGGTATTTTAGAGACCAGAATAAGAGATGGGGAAACTGAGGCACAATGATGTTGGGAGCCTAATTTTCACTATCCACCGTTGCTTTGCACAGCTCAGGTAACTGGAGAATACAAAGAGCCGGGTACATGTCTAACTGGCCTGTGCTCTGCCCAGTTACCTGTTGTGTCTGCGGACATGTGCAGGTGCAGTTGCATGTCCATTTGTGAAAATCTGGCCCTGAGTCCCAGATTCTCTGGTGCCCTTTGTTCACCTCTCACCCTTCAGCTCCAGGGGAGGACTGAGCCCTGAGTGTCTTGCGCAGAAACACTCCCACCCAAACCTGAGGTGATCTAGGTGGAAGCAAGGCTATCCACAGAAATGGCTTAGAGCACCCACTGTCACTGGCTTCTGGTAAGCTGAAATATTTCCATAAAGCCAAGTGCCTGGCATGTGTCTGTGCCACAGGTGGAGTATTGTAGTTGGATGGGCTTTGCAGGGTGGCCTCAGCGCAGCCCACACTGGGTTTCATGCTGATCACCCCACTTTGCCCAAACAGTGCCCCTTTCTCCCACTCCTCTTTCCCTCTAGTGCATTTTTTCCCCATAGATTTTCGACAGCTGAGCTGCCACCTTCTTCCACCAGAAACAAATAACTGAGTGAGATAACGAGGGAGCTAAGGAAGAATAAACCTAGAGCCTAGCACCTCTGAGAGAGTGAAATTCAACCCAGCTCAAGGCCCGTGTGCCGCTCAAGGCCTGCTTCGTCACCAAGGCACTCTGCAGAGGGGTGGATTCCCCCCTGGGAGCACTGCAGGAGCAGAACAGCACTAAGAACCGCCAAGAGAACTTGAGAGCCTTTGGAACAGCTGGTCACAGTCTTCGCTGCCACCGGGGCAGGGGGTTAAAGTCACTCACTTTTTGCTTATCTACAACAGATATTTCCTTTCAAGCTGATGTTTCGCTGCTTACTAATGTAATGGCACAAGGGAGTGGCCGTTAGCCCTGTTCTTCACTGGGTGAATTATGTCACTTAGAGGTCACCTGTATAGAAATTAAAGTGGGCCTTGTATCTGGTTCTGACTACGGGCTGTAGGCTCACAGAGCAATACAAGGCTTCTTGTCCCCATGTCTGAATTGTGAGTGGAGCTTCCTCTGATTCCTCCAGGGAGAGCTGTGCATTTATAACAAAGGGCTTGGAAAATACAGCTTTGAAATAGGTGTCTCCTCTTCTGAAGCCATCAGTGCCCATTGCCTCGCCTTCCCCTTTGCAAGGGGAGTAGTTGGGCCTGTGTGGGCAGCTCCCCACTGCACCAGCACCCTCTGTGCATAATTGGAAGTAGAAATGTCATCAAGTGATTGCAAAGGCTGAACATTTAGATGTTCGATTTCAGCAAATGGCGGAACACTGCTGATGCAAAAGGGGAGACCAGAGTAAGGCTGGGTTTAATCAGGCCAGCTGTGTCCTAACGGCCTACTTTCCTGGCAGCAGTTCACCGCTGGTTTTTTTTCCCTACAATTTGTGCTAGCTTTTCAATCCTGCAGAGCCAGTCTAGCTACCGGAGCAGGGCTGCGGCCTGTTCCGCCTCAGGCATCGTTGGTGAAAGAGGCAGGGAAGTTCTGATACCAGGTTCTTTCATGTGGCTACTGTCCGAAGCAGAAAGCCCGCAGTTCTAAAATGTCTAACCTGTCCTGGCTGGAGTAATTACACTGCTCTACAGCCAAAATGCTTCTGAAATAAATGTAGTCAAACTTTACTAATTCTGGGTCACTGAGAATGAAAATGATGCTTAAAATTGTTGATTGGCTCTAGTTTTCAAGATATGCTATTGGGTCAGTATATACGACCCTTGACTTGGGAATGGCGGAGGATAAGTGAGTTATAAAGGGAAGGGATCTCAATTTAAACCAGAAATGACTAAAATACATCTTTGACTGGATCTATGAATAAATCTATGACTGGGTTTGGACAGTACTTGCTTTTTGGGCAAAATAATGCATGATGCAATCTGAAGCTGGTATTGCGTCATACATGATATGAATTGCATCATGTTATTCCTAGAAGTCATGGATGATGCAATCATAGCGAAGCTTACATCACTCTGCTGAACAAATTGCCCTATATCAGCTCTAGAAATCATACAGTGTCATGCTCTCTTATTTGTCAGTGTTTGATTTTGCAAAGGGACACATTTCTGTTTAGCCAAAGTGAGCAGAGATGCCTCGTACTTGTGTGAACAGTGCAGATAACTTCTGCTATGTTTGTGGTGAAGTGAATTTTGTATCACAAAAGCACAGTATAACCACTATGGTTAAGAAAGCCTATCACCTTTATTTTGGCTGCAAAATTGGAGATCAGGACGAGAGGTGGGCCCCACACATATGCTGCAACACTTGTGCAACAAATCTTCGCCAGTGGTTGAACAGGAAAAGGAGATCTATGCCTTTTGCAGTGCCAATGATTTGGAGAGAGCCAACAGATCATACCAGCAATTGTTACTTCTGCATGGTGCCTCCAGTTGGGAAAGGTGTGTCAAAGAAGAAAAAGTGGACTGTGCATTATCCAAACATTCCATCAGCTACACGCCCAGTACCCCACGGAGAAGGACTGCCGGTTCCTGATGCACCAGAATCATTCTCACTTGAGTCAGACGAGGAAGAGGATGAAACCTCTGGTCCTGAACCATCAATGTCACAGGACCCACATTTTCTCCCATCCTCCTCCTCGGAACCACACCTCATAACACAAGGTGAACTGAATGACCTTGTCAGGGATTTGGAACTACCCAAGAGTAAGGCAGAGCTGTTGGGCTCCAGACTACAGCAGTGGAATCTCCTGGCAGGTGATGTTAGGGTTTCCATGTTCCGTGACCGTCAAAAGGATCTTGTCCCATTCTTCTTCAAGGAAGGTGATCTTGTAGCCTGCAACAACATTGATGGTGTGATGACAGCCCTCAACATCATTCACGATCCAGATGAGTGGAGACTGTTCATTGATTCATCGAAGACGAGTCTTAAAGCTGTTTTACTGCATAATGGCAATGTTTTGCCATCAATTCCAGTTGGTCATGCAGTCCATATGAAGGAAACCTATGACAACATGAAACAACTTTTGAGGTGCATAAACTATGACCAACATCAGTGGCAGCTTTGTGGCAATTTGAAGGTTGTTGCTCTCTTGCTTGGTCTGCAGACTGGATACACAAAGTACTGCTGTTTTCTCTGCGAATGGGATAGTCGTGCAAGAGATTCCCACTACATCAAGAAAGATTGGCCACTCTGACAGTCATTGGAGCCTGGGAGGAAAAGTGTTCAGCATCCACCACTTGTTGAATCAAGGAAGATTTTGTTACCACCCTTACACATCAAGCTGGGTTTGATGAAGAACTTTGTCAAGGCCATTGACAAAACACAAGCAGCTTTCAAGTACCTCCGTGGAAAATTTCCAAGGTTAAGTGAAGTTAAGATAAAGGAAGGTGTCTTTGTTGGTCCTCAGATTCGTGAACTTCTTCGGGATGATGCATTTGACCATGCACTGCATGGCAAGGAAAAGACGGCATGGAAAGCCTTCCAGTTAGTGGCAATAAATTTTCTCGGAAACAACAAGGCAGACAACTACAGGTTGTTGGTGGAAAACCTCCTCAAGGCATACAAAAGCCTTGGTTGCAACGTGCCACTAAAGATACATTTTTTGCACTCTCATCTAGATTTTTTTCCACCGAACTGCGGAGCAGTGAGCGACGAGCACGGCGAGCGATTTCACCAGGACATTGCAACAATGGAGAAATGCTATCAGGGCAAATGGAGCCCATCAATGCTTGCAGACTATTGCTGGACAGTGACAAGAGATGCTCCATTTAATGAATACGAGAGACAAGCCAAGAAGCGCCAAGTAGACACTGAATAGGACTAAACTACGTACATAATAGTTTTTTGCCTTTTGTTTCATAATAAATTTTATTTATATAACCCTTCTGCTGATTTTTAAAGTGTTACATAAACAGGACAGGTGAAATATTATCATGTAAAGCAACCATAAACACATGAAAAGACCTAGGTTTACAATTTATCATTAAAACTCTACTATCTACACAATATACATATACATACAATGTAAAAACTTAAATACCTTAGAAACAGTAGCCAATCAGTTGTTTTAATTGTCATATTTGAATTCAGCACATCAAAATACATAATAAATAGCACATTTTATCTCTGAAGCAGACAACTTCTCAAAAATTGTAGACCAGTGTTATCCCTATGGTAACTTTTTAAAAATATATATTATATCTAGGTTTTTTGTTTCTACTGATGGCGCACATCCGCATGTACCTTGGTGCACATAGCAAAATTTATTCCGCACATGGATGGAAAAAATTAGAGGGAACATTGTTTACGGTGATGGCAGATAGAGAACATGTCTTTGATTTGTAAACCACATGGAGAATGCATCTGGAGCTGGCCAGGAACGTCCTGTCTCGGGGCTGATGGGAATGCAGTTGACAGCGCGGGTTGGAATAAGGCTGGCATTTATCTTATAGGGACCATTAATGTAAAAGAAAATATTTGTAAATAACATTAAGGTTGTGAAAGAAACTGACAAAAGCCAGGAAAGTCCAAGTTGTAATTGACAAGCCGGTGTGGTGACTCAGTGCTCACTGGTGTGTCAGCTCTGCGCTTTCAGCACCACCAGTTCGCATCCCCACTAGGGACTTACACTGACACTGTCATTACATGAAAGATTGCAACATATGTTTCGGAGGGCTCCTTCCTCCTCCTGCCCACATATGCCTTTTATTTCCAGACACCTGGGCTCAAATGTGCCCTAGGTCAAGAGTGAAATGAGATTAGTGCTCTCGCTCTAGTTCCCAGGGGAGATTGCCTCTATCACAAAGCCGTCCTGATGCAGGCTCCGCTTAGCACCATTCTGCAGGGCCGATGAACGATGTCACTGAGCAAACATTTCTCAACCGCTAGACCTCTAATTTAATTCCTCTTTTTAATTGTGCACTGTGGGTCAAATCCATCTCTGGTGTAACCCCCAGGGCATCAGGGGGTGGAGCTGTCAGGATTGTTGGTAAATTGTGTAGTTAATTGCTTGACCACGCTTTGGTTGGGTATGAAATATATTCAAAAGCCCAAGTAACTACTGTCAGTCAGGTTTATTGCTGAAAGTCAATAATCGTGTAATCCAGGAAGAAAGGCTCAGTACAATACCAGTTTCTGGGAAGCCGTCCCATGCAGCGTTGTTAAATTCACCTTACACAGAAGTTACACGTTTCAGCTAGCAGTATTTGTAGGATGACTTTACAAGTTACAAAACTCTTTACACGTCACTAAAATCCAAACCATCTGTTTGTACCAGTTCCTTAACTTGTTGTTCTGTTCCTTCCTTGTCTTTGTTTTGGATACTAGAATTCCAGGGACCGGTATGTAAAGATACCTTCTCCGCTTGTACCGGGGTAGAACATTCATGTATTTTGCCTTTGACGAATTTCTTATTGTCCAATGCCAAAGCTGACTTCAGCTTTGCAAAGTGTTATGGGATACTTAGCATAAGTGAATGGGATTATAGAAGGACATAGGCCAATTTAGTTCATGTAACTGCTAGAAATACATATATACAGAATATAACGATAGAGTGATATTATGTGCTTAATGCATATTAATACATATGATGTGAATAATACATATTGATAATGTGATCTATATTACCCCAGCATATATTGGTCAACAATATTGCTAACATTCTGTAATGGGTGATAAAGTTGACCTAATCATTCAGTGATTTTTCTACCAACTCGTAACACAGTTCTGGCTCTGGCAGAGGGGTCTGCCAGTGGCAGACACCCTCCATCCCAGTTTTATCAGGACAGTTTTTCCTATGCATTCCTACTGGCCCAGAAACTTCTTCCAGGAAACACGAAATGTCCATGTGTTTCATTTCATCAGCCAAAATGTTTGTTGTTTTATAAGCACAAAATGTTTGTTCGTGACACATTGCTATCCCCTGTCGAAGTGTCTCTGTGTTTACCAGGAACAAGTGATCCAATAGAATGAGTGCTCAGTGTCATGAACAGCGTTAGGTGTGAGAAATCTAGTAAGTGTAGACACGCTCAGTGCTGTCCTTTTGCCCAGAAAAGAATGTTAATAACACTTGTTCAGTGGGTCATCATAAACTCATTCAGACATTGACACAGACAAATCCTCCACTCTGAAAAATCGACCTGTGAGGGTGAGTCAGCCGGTGTGTTTTTCATGTTCTTCAGGTGTTGAATGAATGGACTCGCAGGCTACGGTGTAGTGTCCAGCGTTCAGAGACTGCACGGAGGCCCGTACATGCCTCAACAAGCTTCCAGCGCTGCTGGCGCCAGATATGGTTTCAGGGTCTGAGGGGAAGCCATTATTTTATTTCCAGTCTGCCTGTGGGAAGGGGACAGTCATTAAACAAACAGCCGCATCCTCTTAACTAGTCTCACTGGAGTAGGAAACCCCTCTTGGTGTGGGAGCCATCTAGTGCTCTGTTGTGCTGGATCTACTGGCTTACTTGATAGGCTGGTAGCAGATGGCACAGGGCAGAGGGTAATGTGCCTGTCCTCTGTGCACCGCCATTCCCTGGAGCTCTGGAGGAGTGACACGCACAGTATGCCCTGTCCTGTCAACAGTGGAAGGGATATCAAGTCTCGGCAGCTCAGGATTTAGAGAGAAGAAATGGGAAGGGAGAGAAACGCAGAGGCAGGGAGAAATTACAGAGCACGTCCCTGGGGTTAACAGCAGTAATAACAATAATACAAAGTAGTAACACTACCTCAGCGGCACTGCTGCTGTCTGAGGCCGAAGAATGTTTGCATCCGAGGGGTGTTGATGATACTGGTGGGACAGGAGCCATCACGTGGCAGAGAAGTGGAGAGTGGGGGTTCCCACTCCCTTCTCCCACTGAGCCCCCCACTCACCCCTGGTTTTGTTCAATCTGAGGTTACTGTTATCTCCTTTTTCTTACTGCTTAGTGACTCTCTGGGAAGTCGCAGCCCCAGGTGCGGCTAGTAGGAAGCGGAAGCTTTTTGAGAACCTTCCAAAAGTGGCAACATGGAATCCAGCTGGGATCCGGCTCCTGGCCAACCAGAGCAAGAGCAAGTACTTACCTTGCTGAAAGGAGTGTCTGGGGGCATTTGAGAGATCAAAGCTGCCCCGGTACCCAGCTTGCAAGGGCTACCTGCACAAGGGGGAGAGAACAGAATCTACCCACGCGCACACACCGCTGCTGGTTCAAGACAAGGGGGAGTAACTAATGTCTGGCCACATACAAGAGAGTTGGTCTTGACATCACAAGCAGAAGATGGTGAAGTTCCACGAGGAGAGTGGGCAGGGAAACTCACTAATTTTCCGAAGGTGCTACCCAAAGATCACATTTTTGATACTGAGAAGGCGCACTGCTCCCTCCTGCTGGGCTAGCCTCAAGGAGGAAAACCAGTGGCTTTCCCAGTGACATTGCTACATGTATTTCTTAAGGAGATGGTCCTAAGGAAGGCTGGAGAGCTGAGAAGCCTTCCCTGTGGACCCGTGCACCTTGAGATCATGCCACATCAAGGGGATAGCAGAGATGCTTTAGAACAGAGAGCTAGATCTCCACCCAGCAAAGAAATCTGCAGTTGTATTATTTCCTATCTCACGACCTTCACAGCAGCGATCAGGGGCACCATTTCCAATCTGCTAGAGAAGCAGAGAAACTTCCTGTCCGATTTTCTAGTAGACCTTTCACCAAACCATTAGCATTGGTTCCTTGTCCCAAATAGCAGCCGTCGGGGAACTGGTCCACTCCAGTCTTTCGCACTGCATGTTGTATTTTCTCAAAGCTGGACGCAAACACTATCCCTTGCCCTGGGTCAACTTAAGCCCAGCCCATAGTTGTGAACTCAGCCTTCCCCAGTACACAGCTAATGGCAAAGTCATTTTGTGTAGCAGCCCCGATCTGAATCCCCAGTGCTTTCTGTCATTCCAGAGGATCTCCCTTGGCAGGAGTGGCCGAACCCCCCCACACTAGAACGCTGCACTGCAAAAGGGGCCGTCTGCCTGCTAATCGGTGGTGGTGTCAGCATTCCTGCAACAACACCAAGCACACCCCTAAGAGCTCTGTCCTGCAGTGCTAGAATAACACCCCTCCTACAGAGCGCCTCCTTCAAGGGAGCACAGACCAGTTAATTCAGATAAAGCTACGGCGGAATGAGTGATCTCATCAGTCACAAGGCACTTTCACTACTGACATGGAGACTTGGGTTCAGATACGTGTCACCTCTTCAGCTGAATTCATTTGGTGGACTTAACCCATTCCTATTGGACAGCTGTCTGTGTCACAAAACCGGCACCGTGGGAGCTCCACTTTGTGTAAATAGTTTTGGGTAACATGGACACCGCTGTTTGCTGTTGAACTAGGTCAAAATTCCCTCTCTTCCTGTCTTCTCTTTATGAATACACCCCCGGTCGCTGGCTACAAGCACATGGTTCTCCACACCCGCTCCTCACTCCTCAAGGCACATTTCAATTAATGTTCCGTTCTACACATCTGTCAGTCTCACAGTCTGCCCTGAGGTCTAGAAAACACGGGGTCATTTATCACATGGGGCGTGAATTCCTTTCAACCTCCAAGAGTTAAAGATCAGGAGAGTCCCCGCTTAAAAAAAATTCCTATCTTTATAAAATATTCCAAACAGTTCTTGATATACATGGGCACACTTTGATTATTGCACATGAGAAATTAAACTGAAGACAGGAAAATCTGAAGATAATGTCTCGGTTCCTGGCTAAACTGAGGGAAGTGCCACATGCAGATACAGCATGTGGACGCCCGATTCGGTGGAAATGCTCATGTTGTTGGACTTGACCCAGATTCAAAGCCTGGGTCTAGCCGTTCAGTTTCCAGGAGGAAGAGTGGTCCTGTGACACTCAACAGCAACTACTCCAGCAGACTCCGGTGCCTGGTGCCTGGCTTCAGAGAAAGGCCAGTCCAGAAGTATGGCATAATCGGAGAGGGAGGGTGATCCTAAGGCCTCCATAGTGGGCAGTGGAGAGAGACCCTACCAAATTCACAGCCATGAAAAACACGTCACAGACCATGAAATCTGGTCTGTCCCCGTGAAATCAGGCCTTTTGTGTGCTTTTACCCTATACTATTTCCCTATGGATTTCACGGGGGGAGACCAACGTTTCTTAAACTGGGGGTCCTGACCCAAAAAGGGTCATGGTATGGCCACCCTTACTTCTGCGCTGCCTTCAGAGTTGGGTGGCGGGAGAGCAGCGGCTGTTGGCCAGGCGCCCAACTCTGAAGGCAGTGCCCCACCAGCAGCAGCACAGAAGTAAGAGTGGCAATACCATCCCATGCCATCCTTCCTTCTGCACCGCTGCCTTCAGAGCTGGGCAGCCGGAGAGCGGCAGCTGCTGACTGAGGGCCCAGCTCTGCAAGCAGCAGCGCAGAAGGAAGGGTGGCAATACCATACCATGGCCTCCTTACTTCTGCGCTGCTGCTGGCGGTGGCTCTGCCTTCGGAGCTGGGCTCCTGGCCTGCAGCTGCCGCTCTCCAGCCGCCCAGCTCTGAAGGCAGCGCCGTTGCCAGCAGCAGTGCTGAAGTAAGGGTAGCAGTACCACAACCACCACCCCCAACTCCTTTTTGGGTCAGGACAGATATAAATACCTGACATCGTTAAATTTATTATTTTTAAAATCCTGTGACCGTGAATTTAGAGCTCTTCATCTCTGGAAGAAACAATTTGCAAGCCTAGAGATATTCATTGAGCGTCATGGCACTGGTGGGTCTGTGCCCAGCCTGGGGCCATGCACAAAGATCCCCAGAGCTGAGCACACAGGAGAATCAAAGCAGTCCCTTTGGATCACTTCTTGCTGCCTCTTTCGCTGAGACCCCAAGCTCTGCAATGTGGCTGGCTGAGTTTCCTGGGCCACGTGATAGTGGCTACAGTCTCTCTGGTACTGAAGCTTTTTGGTGGCCAGTCCATTCTGCAGCCATTAGGCCAGACCTCCCACAGCTAGGCTGTTGTTCTGAGCACTGTGGCTCCCTGTGTCCTTTCACTTACCAGAGTTCCACTTCCAAACCAGCCGGGGGAAGCAGGTTAGCACTGGGGGGCTAGCGAGGGAGGGCCCTTGAACCGCAGCCGTGCTGATTTCAACCACTCAGGCCTTTGTCTGAGGCTCCAGTTTCATGAGCTGTCTCCTTCCGATTTGAGCTTTGCAGCCAGCCGTGCAATCAGGTCCGTCAGTGACACCACAGCGGGGAATCAAGCTCAGTGTGTGGACACAATGCAAGTGTGTGTCATTAAGGAGAGACTGGAGATTGACGGATAGGTTAAAGCTGAGAGCTCTCTTGTGCTCCCATCAAGAGTCTGCAATTGAAATCAGGAGTCCTGAGACCCCCCTGCCCAGCCCAAAGGGTGGCAAAGGCTCTATTAGCAGAATGTGACTAATCATCTTAAGTAGCTACCAAAGTGCAGCACAGCTTGTTAAGCGTTTAGCCAGGCTGTGCTGGGATGACCTCTCTCAATCTTCCCAGACTGCAGTACAAGTGGCTAATTATTTGATCACACCTGCCACACTCACACTCTCTCTCTGAGCCCTCCAGAAAGGACCGTTCTAATTCGACTCGCCGTTTGGTAAAAATCTCGTCCTTTTGATATAATAGCACCAGCCCCCTCTTTTCATCAGAACCAGGCCGGGTGTGGGTGGGGTTAACCCCAGGTTTAGAAATCAAACTCCTCTCTAAAGCCTCCAGCACTGTCTGTTGCTGTGGCTGTAGCAGGCAGCATCTCCCCACACACACCGAGCACCCTTCATAGCAGGCGTGGGTCCCGCTGGGAGAGGATTAGGTGGGTTCTGCTGACTCCCTGAGGCAGGTAACTCGTTACCTTAACCAGACGTGCACGAGGTGGAGGTGACTGTCTAGAGAGAGTGAGGAAAGATCGAGGGCAGGGGTGGGCAAACTTTTTGGCCCGAGGCCCACATCGGGGTTGCGGAACTGTATGGAGGGCTGGGTAGGGAAGGCTGTGCCTCCCCAAACAGCCTGGCCCCCGCCCCCTGACTGCCCCCCTCAGAACTCCTGACCCATCCAACCCCCCTGCACCTTGTCCCCTCACCACCCTCTCTGGGGACCCCCACCCCATATCCAAACCCCCTGCTCCCTGTCCCCTGACTGCCAAGACCCCTATCCACACCCCCACCCCCTGAGAGGCCCCCCAGGACTCCCACTCCTATCCAAACCCCCCCCCCATTCCCCATCCCCTGACCGCCCCACCCCAGAGCTTCCACCCCATCCAACCGCTCCCTGTCCCCTGACTGCCCCCCCCCACTTCCCGCCCCCTTCCCATGCTGCTCAGAGCAGCAGGAGCTTGCAGCCCACACTGCCCGGCAGGAGCGGCAGGCCAGAGCACTGGCGGCAGGGGGAGCTGAGGAGGACAGCAGGGGAGGGGCCGGGGGCTAGCTTCCCGCGGGCCGTAGTTTGCCCACGTCTGATCTAGGGTATGGCTGAGCAGTCCTGGTGCAGAGACCTAGGAACAGCCAAGCCCAGGGAAAAGGTCTGAGATGAACCTCATGCTTAATCATTGTTAATTGTCAATAAAACCAGGAGAGGGTGAGTTGGGAGTTGATGTAGTGCGTGGATTGTGTCCGAGCACGTTGGGAAAGGAACCGGCCCACAGCAGAGATAATGCATCCTCTTATTTGTACTGCGTTCAGAGTCAAGCGTTTTTATTTTGGAAGGCAGAGTACCGCTCGTCACTTTTCCTTCTGGGGGGCAGGACAGTCCGTTCCAGGAGGGAGGCAAAGCGAGGCTAGCTAACCTGCTCCCAGTCTCTTGGGATCCCTGCGAAAACAGGAACACCCACGCCAAGCCCTGGGGAGAGCTTGTGTCATCCCGGTGGGGCTGCCTGGAGCCTTAAGATGCTCAGCAGAGAGTCTCTTCCAATGCTCGCTGGCCAACAGCAGATGTCCTGCCAGAGTCTCGTCCTAGAGAGGAGTTTTGACCAGTGCTTTGAATGTGGCACCATGGGCGTGGTGGCACATGCTGCGCAGCAGCGCAGGACCCGCTGGTTCCACGCCTGGCAGCATTGGAGGGGTGCGGTCTGAACTGATCTGTGTGGGAGTGGCGGGACTGGGAAAACAGGCAGGGCCATGAGGAAGGAGCAGCCGCTAAGCAGCGTTTGCTCTGTTTGCAGGAGACACAGCGGTGTATAAAGAGGGCACGTACTGGATCAGGGGCCGCACCTCTGTGGACATCATCAAAAGCGGAGGCTATAAAATTAGTGCACTAGAAGTCGAGCGCCATCTGCTAGCACACCCCAGTATTGCAGGTAAGGTGCAGCACCTTGTGTTCGCTGCTCTCGGCTTTGGAGGGGGGCGGGCAAATTAAAGTGTTATTGAAGAGTTCTACCTGGAGACTGTCCCAGGGCAGGCAGGCACTGGGCAAGCTTCCCCCAGGCATCTCTGTCCCAACTGGCAGTGCCCCCCAGGCCTCCAGCTGATAGGAGACTGGCGAGGGTGCGGAATTGGGCCAGAATGTTATTGAAGCCCAGGTCTCTGAGCGTGTTTGCAACCATGGCCGCCCCGTGAGCTCTTGTTACTGGCAGAGCTCCGTTCCGGCTGTGTTAGCTGCCGTGTTCTGTGCTGTGCAGTAATGAGGATAGAAGGCATATGAAGGAGGTGCCATTGGGGAGCCTTGCTTGGGTTTAGCCCAGAAGAAGCCGATGTGAGACTGCCTGAGGGTTCTTGCCTGGAGGCCGTTTCCCAGCCTTTCCATTAGCAGGGTTGGGTGTCAGTGACAAGCAGACTGAATTCAGAGCCCAGCGCTGCAGGGCCTCTGTGGCTGAAGCCAGGAAACTCACAGCCAGGTGCAGATTCAGCAGCAGCTCACGTCAGATTTTGGAAATGAGAAATTTTCATTAAATCTTCCCTGAGCTCCTTGCTGACCCTTCATGAGAGGAGGGAATCGGTGCACCGCCAGGGCAGGGTGCCCAGTAGGGGGTGGAATAGGTGCAGGGCAGGACAGGTCTCTCTTTATCCAGGCTACTTGGGGAGCTTTTCCGCTCTCTGTTAGACCCTGGTATTCTTCTGTCAGCTCTACCCTGTTACTCCTAGTAATTCCTCCCCCAGTCGATCCTCTCCTTCCCGCTACGGCCGTCCTGCCCACCTGTCTATGGTCTCACCAGCTTGCACAGAGTTAGTTCTTCTACGCTCTTCTCCTGGTCTCTGGGAAATGGGTCTGAGTTTCTTCAGGCTGAGTCTTTTGCTCTTTCTCCAGATGTGGCTGTGATAGGACCTCCAGACATGACTTGGGGCCAGCGGGTCAGTGCTGTGGTGAAACTGCAGGAGGGTGAGATGCTGTCTCTCAAGGACCTGAGGGACTGGGCAAGGTAAGTGCCAGTCATGGGACAGTGCACATCAAATGCTGTAGTCTACTATCAGTGGGGTTGATAGCACCACCTACTCTTAAGGTTGTCTGATACTTCCCATTATAATACTCTTTTTCATTTGCTTATAACTTTGACAAACTTCAACTCTTTGGGCTGCAGTTTCCATGGGACTTGTATGCTGAATTATTTTGGAAAGTTTCAGCCAATATGGTTCATCCAATTCCAAGAACAAGTTATGGGGGAGAGAAGATACGTTGATTTACCATAAAAAAAAATCCTGGCAACCTTTTCTTTGAGAAACTCTAGTGCCCACGTGCTTTGGAGCAGGGCTCTGAAATGTAGCCAGAGTTGGCCACTGAGTCAGGAATGTGCCTTTTGCTGTTCCCATGAAAATCCACTCAAATTTGGCCAAGTTATAAACCTCTGAAAAAACTCAGTTCACACATCCTGTCAAACTGAGAGGACAGACCAAGTGGGATCCTGCAGGGGATTGTCCTAGGTGTAGTACTAGTCAACATTGTCATTAATGATGATGATGATAGAGTGGAGAGTATGCTTATAAAATTTGCCCCAAACTGGGGAGGTGTTGCAGGCACTTTGGAGGACAGGATTAGAACTCAAGATGATCTTGATAAATTGAAGAATTGGTCTGAAATCAACAAATGAAATTCAATAAAAGCAGGTACAAAGTACTACACTTAGGAAGGAAAAATATGCACAACTACAAACTGGGAAATAACTGGCTAGGCAACAGTACTGCAGAAAAGGGTCTGGGGGTTGTGGTGGATCACAAATCGAATATGAGTGAACGGTGTGATGCTACTGTGTAAAAGGCAAATGTCATTCTGGGGCATATTAATAGGAGTGTTGCATCTGAGACACACGAGGTAATTATCTTGCTCCGCTTGGCACTGGTGAGGCCCCAGCTGGGGTACTGTGTCCTGTTTTGGGCACCACACTTTAGAAAAGACATGAACTAATTGGAGAGTGTCCAGAGGAGAGCAACGAAAATAAGAGGCTCAGAAAATACAATCTCTGAGGAAAGGTTGGAAGAATTAGGAAAGTTTAGTCTAGTAAAAGATGGCTGAGGGGGGAACCTGATACTAGTCTTCAGATATACGAAAGATATACGAAAGGTCGTTATAAAGAGGACAGTGATCAATTGTTCTCCATGTCCACTGATGGTTGGACAAGAAGTAATGGGCTTAATTTTCAGCAAGGGAGTTTTAGATTAGATATTAGAAAAAACTTTTGAACAGTAAGGGGAGTTAAGTACTAGAATAGGTTACAAAGGGAGGTTGCAGAATCCCCGTCCTTGGAAGTTTTTAAGAACAGGTTAGAAAAGTGGCTGTCACCGATGGCCTAGGTTTACTTGGTCCTGGCTCCACGTGGGGGGATGGAGTAGGTGTCCTCTTGGTCCCTTCCGGCCCGACATTTCCCTGAGTCTGTGCTCAGGAGAGATTGTTTAGGGTTTAGCAGCTGAAATCCTGAAAGATTCCACCCTCACTGGCCTGCGCTGTCCCCTCACTGCTCCTCGGTGTGACTGCCAGTTGGAAGGGCTTGTAACATAGTTTGGTTGTGTGTAATTATTGACGTAAGTGCAGAGTGGAGGAGAGGCAGCGTGGGTCCTGTGATGGAAGAGTTCAGTAGTAAGACATGGTTTCATTTGGAGGCCACTCATAGTCTGCTGCGGTCTCAAAGGGGCGTCTGGTGTGAACGGCTCGGAGCAGCGAAAACACACTCAGCCGGTCTGTTAGTTTGGGGCGTTGGTCACCAGAAGGAATGAACTAACTGAACCCAAACAAAACCAAAGTCCTGCGTTAGGTCAGAACCGGGCTGTAAGCAGCGCTGTCTGCCACGGGGCCCGGGATGCGGAAAGCTCAGCAGGTCCTGAGACCCGGTGCTAACTACTCGCCGCGGAGGAGGGAATGGAAGGGAATGGGCTGCGCTCCCCAGAAGTGCGCTTGACCAATGGTGCAGTAATGAGCTGGTTCTCTGCTCACTAGTGGAAGTTGCACCCTCTGTAACCAGAAGGGGCTGTGCAGGGGAGAGGGGGAACAGGCCCCAAAGCACCGTCACTCACTGAACACACAGTGTGGCCGAGAACAGGAGCTAAAGCAGGGACACTGGGGGAGAAGCATCATGGTTCCTCCCCAGTTGTTTCCACCAAAGCAGGGACCTTTGCTCAGGTCTCGGCCTATAATGCTGCTATCTCCCCCCCCATCCTCCTTCCTGTCCATTTGTTCGTCAGCCTTGGGAAGCCCGTCCATCGGGTCTCCTCTCCATCCCAGCGGGGGGGCCGTAAGGCCCAGCACAGCAAAGGGAGCCCTTCCAACACCATGTGCACGTGCAGTCGTGGGAAAGGTGCCTGTAGCTCAGAGGCATGCAGTGGCACAGCATTTCTGCACTGAAAGCCCGAGGACTCTGGGAGCCTCCGCAGCAGCTGAGAGACGGAGAAGCAGGATCACTTTTGTTTATTATTTATTTTAGTATTCCACTAGCAAAGTATATAGTCATTGAGCCATTTGTTTTCCTGGAGACTCCTCTCCCTAGGGCTGCGGATCGTTCTGGGGAGGCTGGCGCTATTTCACAAACAGTAGGAACACTTGTTTCATCAAGGGCTGCACAGCTGGCCAATTAAAGATTCCCCTGGATTTGCAAAATCGCAGTTGGAAGACTACAATTTAGCAAATGCAAGGAAGATTCTAGTTGGCCAGCTGCTGCTCTGATTAAACAATTACTTTGTGGGAGAAAAAAAAATCAAACAAAGGAACCAAACCCACGCTGGCTGGTCCGACAGAGCCAGGGCCGGCTCCAGGGTTTTGGCCGCCCCAAGCAGCCAAAAAAAAAAAAAGCCGCGATCGCGATCTGCGGTGGCAATTCAGCGGAAGGTCCTTCGCTCCAAGCCGGAGTGAGGGACCGTCCGCCGAATTGCCGCTGAATAGCTGGACATGCCGCCCCTCTCCGGAGCGGCCGCCCCAATCACCTGCTTGCCAGGCTGGTGCCTGGAGCCGGCCCTGGACAGAGCAGCCAAGTCTGAGCCCCAGCATCCTGCCTCCTGCTGGCACTGCTTCCCGCAGGAAAAACGTATTACTCCTTTTACACCCACTAGTCTGGGAATCCTGCTTCTCCCAGGGGGGCTGAACCTGCCTGGCAGTCTGCTCCATGCCTTTACATTGATGGGCTCTGGGAATTATGGCTGGGACGCACCTCCCGGAGAGGGGGAAGCAGTTCTAATGTGTTTGCAAATCTCCACGAGCTCTGCTAGCGAAAAAGGAATGTACTTCCCCTGTCACTGGGACTGAGGCACTGAGACAGGGCGTGTGGCAGGGTGGCAAGTTGGAGATGAAGGCACCACAGAGTGTTTGTTTGATAGCCACTGTGCTTGTCTTACTGATAGGACTGGCATTGTCTCCAGCGGTTCCCTATTACAGCCCTTTCCCACACAGCCGTCCCACATACTGGCTAGACGGCAGCTCAGAAAGACCCTCCTGGCCTGTGTTGAATGCTGGTGCCCAGCGCGGCGCAGCCCCCAGAATGCCGGGATGCATCGCTGTTGATAATTACTCTTCGAGCGTGAGGCCGGCAGTCAGATGTTTCCTGCGGCACTGTCTGGACCAGCACATGCAGGTGTGCCCAGACGCTCCAACCAGCCCTCCCTTACTGTCTCCAGTTAGTGCATCTTCCCAAAGCACAGGCAGGGAGATCTGTGCTGCTCTGTGACCTCTCTGCTTTTGTCTTTGCCGGGGCTTCGTTCGCCTTTGTCTAGTCACAATCTGCCCTTCAACCAAGCCAGTCCGCAGGGAGAGAGTGCTCCCATCTCCTCTGTTCCTGGTGCTTAGATCCTCTCCGGCTCACACTGTGATTCTTTGCCCATGCGCCGCAAAGATAGGAGCCCTGCAAATTAAGCCATTCAAATGTGAAGAGAGGAGAAATCCAACTAGTGCCTGCTGTGCCTTAGAAGGGGCAGCGAGAGCCCCAGGAAGCGTCCGTGCCCCTCGCCCATGCGCTGTCTCCCAGGCACCACGCTCAGGCTGGCTTTTCCCCTCCGTCCGCATGGCTCCCTCTCGCTCTGTCTCTCCCTTTATTTGATGTGTCACTTACGTTTGTTTTGCCCCTTCCTCGTACTCACTGGCAGGCGACACATGTCCCTCTTCAGCGTGATTCATTTTGCAGCTTTCGCCTCCAATCTCGTTTCCCGGTGACAGGCGCCGTCCTGAGTGAGAGCCGTCCATATGGTCGGATGTGTTGATTGTTGGGTTTGGGGGGGGTGGGGGGGAGGGATGACGGTTGAAGAGCTCAGTGGACTTGGCAGGTTGCATTAGAATCAGTGCCAGGGAGCTGCCTGTCGGAGCTGGGTATGGCCCCAGGTTGGTGACACGCAGGCAGCAGAAGGCAGGAGACAAGCCCCCTGCTCTTCAAAGGCCAAAGAGACTTGGTTCCTGAGCTAGTTCTGTGCTGAGCCTCCCTCCTGTGACAGAGAGATTCTAGGACTGGAAGGGACCTCGAGAGGTCATCGAGTCCAGTCCCCTGCCCGCATGGCAGGACCAAATACTGCCTGCATGTGTAAGAGCGTACACGTCTGGGTGTGAGGGGCACACAAGTTAGCATTTGGGCATAGCTGGCCGGCCTGCGAGCTCATCTGTTACGTTCTAGGCAAAGCGACTAGTAACGAGGAGACCCACTCAGAATTGTGTCATTTTCCTTCATGATATTACTCTGCATTTATCGTTTGTTTTCCCTGCCACTGCTAATGGTAAGGATTGATTAGTATCCATTCGGCGCTATCCGTTCTGCTCACTGAAGGCAGTTCACCCTCCCCTCTCTGGGGCACGCTCCGAGGTTTGTGATGCGTTTTTTAACCAACTGGCGTGCACAGGCAAATGGGGGTGTGAAGGGACTGGGGAGCCCAGTAGGACTGTGATTGTCTCATCCGTCCCCAGCCAACATCTGGTTTGGGTCGCAAGTGACGGGAGTCTCACTCTGCATCGTAGAGCGGACGTCCCCATGTCCCCAGCTGAAAGTGAATCCACGGCTGACGCTCCCAGCAAACTCGGGAAGGGCCAGCTGCTGCGGAGGATCTCACTCAAACACCCTGCGCCTCTCCTTTTGGCACTGTTATCCTCACTGCTCCCCCAGCTCCTTGGCTCTGCACAGACACTACTGGGAGGCACCTGATTTCCAGTTCCCTGTGCTAGGAAGAGGTTCTTACTGCCCATGTGTCAAATCCCCCCTGCAAACCCACATCTTTCGTCAAGCCCCAGGTGTGGAACTCCTTCCCTGAGGGTCTCTGCAGCGCTTCCCTGGGCTTGTGTGTGTCTGAGTTAGGCAGGGAGTTTCCTGGAGCTGACATACCAGTGACATCACACTCCTGTGGTTGTGACGTCATAGCCACCCCTCAGTGGAATGAATTGGGGGAGAGGTCTGCTCACACCAGATCCCTTATGGCAGGGGTCGGCAACCTTTCAGCAGTGTGTGCCGAGGCTTCGTTTATTCACTCGGATTTAAGGTCTCGCATGCCAGTCATACATTTTAACCTTTTTAGAAGGTCTCTTTCTCTAAGTCTATAATATATAAACTATTGTTGTATGTAAAGTAAATAAGGTTTTTAAAATGTTTAAGAAGCTTCATTTAAAATTAAATTAAAATGCAGATCTGATCAGTTTAGTGTGATCTTTGCCCTTGCTGAGTTTTCCAGTGTCCGGCCCGGATTTGGATACTTGAAGCTGCACACAGGCTTCTGAGGGATCAGTTGTTAACCGGCCCCGAGAGGGACACAGGACCGATTTCAGGTGTGAAAATACCTGTTCACACAGGTATGTGGCTCCAAATGCTGAAAGCATTGCCAACGCAGTTTTCTTCAGACAGTTAAATTTCACTGGCAGGGATGTCCAGCAGGTCAGAATAGAGGCCCCAGGATCTCTCTCGGTAGCTTCAAGTGCGCGCCTTTGATGCCCACAATTCTGAGCTTTTTAACTGAATGAGCTGCATTTCGAAATCTTCAACACCCATCCACTGAAATACAGACAAATCCAAGTCGCTTTTGTTCAACTTTTCAGGTTTAATTAGAAAAGCAAGCATTGGGCCAAATCGCGGGAAATCTTGAAATCTGTCAGAAAATTCTGGTTCCTGTTCTTGCATGTACATTCTAATCGCAACGTCAAATGCAGTGCGCTGTTCCACGTGGCGTGATAGTGTTGTAAGCAGCAAATCAGGACTTAAAAATATCCCAGCACAGTGGCACTGGAACAATTTTTAAGGTAGGGGTGCTGAGCTGTGCCCCCCCTTGCCCTGTCTGCACCTCTCACTGCCCCAGGCTGGGGCCAGTGGACTACAGCTGGGGGCGGCTGCAGAGCCCTGGGCCAGCAGCCGGGACCCCAGGCCGGCAGCAGAGCCCCCTGGACCAGTGTCTGGGACCCAGGGCTGACAGCGGGCTGAGCGGGGCTGGCAGATGGAACCCCGGCTGGCAGAGGGCCGGCGGCCGGTACCCCAGACCGGCAGTGGAGCCCCTGGGACCGGTGGCCAGGACCCGAGCAGTGTGAGTGTGTGACGTAGTGGAGGGGCCTGACCCCGAGAGAGAGTGGACCCCCGAGAAGGGCTGTCTCACTAAAAGGGGCACCCCACACGGACCGCACGGGGCCAAGAGTGGGCACGATCTGTGAGTCCGTGACAGAGTGCCACTGAAAATCAGCTCACTTGCCAGAGGTTGCCTACCCCTGCCTTATGGTAATCGGCAGCGATGAGGCAGCTCTGTTGGTGAATCCTTAGGAAGTGGCGAGTCGTGGGTCCAGGGAGGGCAGATGTCACACGTTAACGGGAGGCTGCCTGTCCCATGGTCTTCCTGAAATGACTCTCCTCTGAGTGTGATTTCACAGCCGTGTCCATCACACTCAGATCAGCTGAACCTTCCACGCCACGATCTTGCTATGTTGCCAGGACCCTTTGTTTCATGGTGAGCCTTGCCAGAGCCCTGCCATGTCCCACCATAATGGCCCCGTTACGGGGTGTCTCTGTTGTGCTTCGCTGGGTAGCTAGTTGTGGACAGAGCTGCTTGGTCCTGCAGGACTAAGAGGATCATGTTTATCCCCCAGTGGTGCAGTCAGTTAAGGCCGGGATTGGGATTTCTCCGCTGCATTCTATTGCTGGCTGTAGAACTTGAGTCATCTGCCAGAACTGGGTTAACCCTTCACATCCCTGGAAAGGGAAGCCTCGCTGTGTGTGTGTTGCATTAGGTGAGGAAAGGGTATGAATAACCCTTCAGAGACCTTTTCCTTTTCTGCTTTATTGGATGTTCTCATCACAGGTTTTTTAACCCCTTAACTCCCATATGTGCCACAATCCCGTGACTTGAGGGAGCACTTCTTGAAGATTCATCTTCCTTTTACTCAGTCTACAGTTACTGTGCTGTCCCCAAAGAGAGTGGAGCATACCATCTGGTGGCTCTGAAAGGGAGGTACCACCGTGATGGTGAGGATTATTGAAAAAGTATGTTTCTGTGTTCCAGGGAATCCATGGCGTACCACTCTGTCCCCACAGAGCTGCTCCTGGTGGAGGAGATCCCACGCAATCAGATGGGAAAAATCAACAAGAAACAACTTCTCAAGCACTTCTACCCAACCTAGTGAGGCACCAGGCTGAGAGCAGGGCCGAGATGGCTCTCCCCCTAGTGCCTGCTGCCCCAATGGAGTCTCTCTGAGGAGCTTTAATGCATCCTAGTGCAATGGGTTTGCATGAAAATGATACAAATCAGGTGCTGTCAGTGATTTCTGTGCTCGTCATGCTGGGATTGTCAGTCAATAAAATCTGGTTTCATTCCACGTGGTCTCCTCATTGGCTGAGCAGGACCTGGAGAAGAGCAAGGTTATGTTCCTTCTGTAGGAGCCACTCTCAAGAATCTCAGAGCCACCCCCGATAGACACTGAGCAGCCAGGCCCAGGAATAAATGGTGTGTGTGAGTACCAGAGAGGTCTGAAATATTTGCAAGTAAGAGGAGTGTCCTACACGCATGCCAGGGCTGATCATGGAGGACTTCAGACTCCTGAGGACTTGCTGGGCAGGTCCCTAGTTCACTGAGTTAGTGTTTAGATGCAGAGCTTTGGAGCGGAGCGCGGAGCTGAACCGCGGAGCAGCTCCGGAGCAGTGGAGCTGGAGCGGAGCCGGAGCACAGCTCCAAAGCCCTGTTTAGATGGATGGGAGATGGCCAAGGGAGCAGGCTGTGTTGGGCGCTGGGCTGAGGGGAGAAGTAGAATGCTGCCGTGTGTGTCCCCTCTTTCACTCCAGCAGCCCCCCTGCAGGCTCAGGCTGACGGGATCCATCCTGCACCCCAGGGAGCAGCCGTGTGAGCTGGAGTGAAATGGAGCCAGCCTCATTGCCAAGAGCCCTGCAGTCATTGTCCAGGCAGAGCTTGGTTTTGAAGGGGTTTCCACCTGGCTTCCTGCTCCGGACTGCAGTTAGCTGCCCCCTCCACCATAGTCCTGCAAACCAACGGGAGCTGATGGCACTCGGCACAGGACCTACCCGCCTGGCTGTGCCCGGGCTGTCGGAGTCTGAATGTGGGCTGAATGGCTCTGTTTACCAGGGTGCGTGGCCTCAGCCGGCAATTCTCCAGGAGTTTCAGGGAATTTACAGGGTAAGCGCCGGGTAAGCGCAAGGGACGCACAGAATTATTTGTCTCTTCTACACCAGAGCCTAAGAGACATGGAAATGGCCTTAATACCCAACAGGTTTAGTCCCTGTACCATGCAGGCCACACAGCTAGTCAGCAGCTAGGTCCTACGCGGCACGCAGAGAATCTACTGAACCCTGTCTCGTTCCCAGGTAAGAGTGGCCCATGGCTAGGACGGACTTTACACTGTCTTGGCATGGAGGGGAAGATCTGTACAGGAACCCCTGAACTCCCCGCTCCCTGTCTTTGTGTCTCTCTGCATGCTCATCCTCGCTATTCTGTATCTCTCAGCCTCAGGCCATATGCAACTCATCCCAGATGAAATTACTCTTTAAATTAAACTCCTCTCTTCAGCCATCCGCAGTGATGCCTGTTAATTCTGCCTTGCTTTCCACGCTTCCCTCCGACTTTCCCCCCGTGGTGGGATTTTTGTTGTGCTTTGTTTTGTTTTTATGGAGCAGTTAAAGAGTCCGTCATTTAGGGGAGTCTAATCTCTTTGTGGGAACGTCTAATAACCTGCTGTAAATTGATATCTGTCCGTTGGCATGCTTCGCCACACGCCTCCTTCTGTTTTCCTGCAGATGTGAAGAAGCAGTAATTAGAGAAGCACAAATAAATACAAACTGCTCTTAATAACCCATGCGCAGCTCTCTCTCCTCCCCGCTCCGTGCCCAGGAAATGCTCTCTCCTCATGGCTGCCCTGGGCTGTCTACGTGCAGACATGAGGGTGGTGCCCATCCAGGTGCAGGGTTTATGCAGGCCCATGTGCTTTGTGTTGACCTCAGGCTTCCCCTCTGCATGGAGGGTGGACTCCAAAGGGCTCGTGGCCTGTAACAAGCCCGGGCTGTGGCAGGGGCCGTGTCTGTGGGTATTCTGCCTGGCGGATTCATGGGGCACTATTGCCATTTGCCAGCGTTTCGGGAACAGCACCTGGCCATGCCTGCCAGGTGAGAGGAAATGATCTAGAACCCCCCGCTTCACCGGTCCACAGGCTGCCACCCCTGCTGGCTGTGGGGAAACCACACTGATGGCTGGTGGGGGCGGGGGTGGGGGCTCCCACCACTGCCAGGAGAGGAAGGGAGCTGGTTGGGGGCTGGGGACAGATCTGAGCCTTGATTTGCTTTCTTTGCAGAGTTTGTTTTAAAAGCAAAGCACAATATCCAGAGTCGGGGGGGGGGGTAGCTTGTCTGAAGCATGCGGATGCTAAAGCCCCCAGGGTAATACACAGCACTCGGGAAGGAGAGATCACCCCCCAGGAACCAGCCTGCGGAGGTGGCACGCAGGGCGTCGGAGAGCGATCACGCCCCACTCTAGCCGAGCGGCACCTGGGAGATGTGAATGTAACACCCGGACTGTACCTCCCACGGGAATAGTCAGAGCAGGGGCCAGGTTTCCAAAAGCCAACATCTGCGTGGGTGGGGGCCGGGGCCGGGGCCATGTGCATGGCCTGCAGGTTGGGCACTTTGGAAACCTGGCTGGAGATGGCGCTTTAATGTTTTGCCTGGTGACATCCCAGCTGATCCGTCCTCTCGTTTGCAGAGGACACCCCTGAGCCCATCCCTTAGCTCCCTGCCTCTGACCCCTTTGGTAACGCACCGAGTCCAGCCTCTCGCTTTCCAGCAAGAGCTTCCAGTCCCCGAGTCCCTGTGCAGAGCTGCTGCTTCCCCCTCCCTGCTTCACAGCAGGTTGCACGGCCTTCTCTCCTCCTCATCCGTCAGAGCTGCTGACAGCTGTACCAGAGCCCCCGCACCTCTGTGCAAACACTGCTCATTTCGGATGCTGCAGCCTGCGCAGAGCAGACCCCACTGAGATCTTACACTCCACTCTCAAATTAAAAACAGGAGCCAGGCGCCGGGGGAGCTGCGCTGCTGACAGCTCGATAAAAACCTGTTTGCTGCTTCCTCCTCTCACGCTCACCTGGCTACGGGGAAAAAACAGTCACTAAAAGCCTTTGATCTCAGCTGCTGGGCTCCTTGATAGCGACTCGCTCTGCTCCCAGGAAGTGTGGCTGGCCAGGCTGCCCTGATGGGAATCTCTCTCAGAAAGGTGGCAGGAAACCCCGTTCTCTCTCCTTCCCGCCCCCACCCACCGCCCCGCTCAGCCATCCCAGGAAAGGTCAAGGCTGGTACTGGACGGGAGCCGGTGGCCTGTTAACACAGGTCAGTGGTGCACCCCGGCTGGTACCTGTGATGTGCTCACCCCCGGGTGTACAGGAAGCAGGAAGGCAAGTTGCACTTCGCTGCAGATTTCCGCATCACAGCGCACACAGAATGGGGATGTGCGGGGAAGGCCCCGTAAGGAGAGATTCGGTTAATGTAGCAAACTCCCGGCAGGCCCGGTGCATGTTACCGAGATTCACGAGGCGGGGAGGCGTTATTTCAACAGTGCCCACAGGGGGTGTTGCAGGTCAGGATTGAGGGGCGTTGGCAGAGCTGGCTGGGGGGGGCAGGATTTGTGCTGGGATAGCAGAGGGTGCTGGGAGGTGGGAGGCTGCGCTGGGGGGGCACTGGCGAAGCTGCGCTCCATCTCCCCACTGCTATCAGCCCCTCATCTGCACGGGCACTGAACACGCTTGGGGTAGACGCGCTCTGCCACCCACGGTGATAAAGCGGGTGTGTGGGGGTCAAAGGGATTGTGCACTGAGTGTCCTGTCTGCTCCAGGCACCCACTTGGGGCTCAGTGGGGGCTGTGGCGGAGCCATGATTCCTGCCCGGGCCCTGCGTGCTCTCTGCAGCCCTGGCCCAAGGGAGGCCAGGGGCCTCCGCTCGCAGTTCAGTGCCGCTCCACACAGCCCTCTCTGCACACGCCTGATAAGCCGGCTCTTTTGTGTGTTCTGACGTCGAATAACTCTTCACACTTGGCTTCTGGAGAGAACAGCGGCTGCCATCGGCTGCGCCACCGCCGGCCATTGTCGAGCAATTGTTCCTGTGTCTGCTGATAGCCCGGCTCAGACACGAAGGAAGAGCGCGTGCATGGGAGGGGGTGCTGAGGGAATGCTATATTCGGAGAGAGCGATGGAGCATTGTGTTAGCGCAGAGACAGTCCGGGGAGACAGCAGGAGAGGGGGAGCATGCAGGGAGGTGGCCGGGATGGACTCTGCTCAGGAATCGCTCCGTTCCTGCACCAGCTGAGTGTGGTGAGTTTCGAGTGAGCCCCAGGAGTAGCTGATGGAGCGGAGCGAGGGGTGCGCATCCTGCCAGAACGGAAGGGGGATGAGATCCCTGTCCGGGCCTAGGGAGGTCACTGAAGGTCACCAGGCTAGAGCGCAGTGAGGACATGGCTGAAAGTCGCCCTTTGGCTGCAGTACCATCCCGGAGGCTAGTGGATAGTTGGAGGATGGGCTGTAAGATGGAGGGAATGACCCCTTCCTCGCCCAACCCGAGCCAGGGGATAGACTCAGCTCTCTGGGGCAAGGGCTTTCTGTCTGTACAGCCCCGAGCCCAACGGCCGAAGTGAGGGGGTCGCTCACACAGTGATTCTGGTGACAGAGGCTTGCAGAACACAGGTGTATAGGTAGCGCTGTAGTTGTGTGAAGCACAAAGGCAGGAGTTGTCCTCAGGCGCTGTCCCATCAGCTGTGAAGATGGGCTGGGTTGCTCGTGGCTGGATGAAAACAGGGATCTACAAACCTCTCCTCCAGCTGCCTCTGTGCCCTGCAGACTCCAGGCCTGCCCTGCTGGGCCAGTGAGCACCAGTCACGGGTTACGAGCGGCTCCTCTGAACTGGGCCTGGCTCGGCTCCGCTGTAGAGTCAGGTGCCTGGTGCTCAGGCTCCGGTTCTCTCCCTGCCCGCGCCTGCCGGGGGAGATGCGCCGACCGGCCTGTCTGCGTCACTCCCCAGCCAGAGAGAGACCAGCCCAGGGCTCCGGGGCTCAGGCAGGGTGAGCTCTGCTGCTTCCGAGTAAAATGGCTCCTGGGTTGCAGGGAGGCGAGGCTGCCATGAGACAGGGGGTCACGTGGCCACCGCAGAGACGCCCCCCGCGCTCCTGCTCCCCACTCTCAACCTGGGCTTTCTACCCGGCCTGTGCTGGGCAGCCTCCGCAGACGCTGGGCGTGGGCGTGCTCGCCAGCCACACCTGCCAGGCTTAGCTGCCTGCAGCTCTGTGGCAGGACTGCGTCTGTCCTGCAGTTAAATTGGTGTGATAGGTGATGGGGCCCCTGGAGCAGCCGCCCCGAATCACGCCCTGGGCATAGTGTGCAGGGCCGGCTCTGGCTTTTTGGCCGCCCCAAGCAAAAAAAAAAAAAAAAAAAAAAAGCCAGAGCGCGGGTGCAGGGGGACCGGCTGGGGGTGGGGGTGGAGGGGGAGGGAGCAGGCAGGAGAGAGAGAGAAGGGGACTGCCATGCGGCCCCTCCTGCTGCACCGTGCCGCCTGCCGGGAGGGCTCCGGTCGGCGGGGAGGGAAGGAAGAGGACTGCCCTGCAGGGCGCTCTGGTTCTCCGCACCACCGCCCCCTACAGGGCGGCCGGAGCGGAATAAGGATTGGGCAGAATGCCGCCTCCAACAATCTGCCGCCCCACGCACCAGCTTGCTCAGCTGGTGCCTGGAGTCGGCCCTGATAGTGTGCCACGGGCCCTCGGCTGAAGGTCGCTGGTTTCCTGGAGGACAGGGAGTATTGATGGGCTGGACCTTTGTAAACGGATTTTTGTCCCTGTTTGACCTCAGACGTGCTCTGGAAGACAAACCCCGAGGCTCCGAGGAGGGGAGAGGAATCCATAAGGTCTGGGAGGCGGAGGGAACCCTCGCCGCGAACAGCAGAGAGGCGGGCGCGCGAGAGGGGACAGGAAACGGAGGCACCTGCGGGGCAGATTTTCCTGCCCACATGGGAGCTGATTAGAGGCTGAGGCCATCCATCTTTGTGCCGGCAGCTAGAGCGCAGGCAGGATGGATGGCGGGTGGGAACTGACCTGGCGGCTCGGGGGCTGGGGCAGAGGCCGGAGGGGAGGAGTAATCAGGCCCCTTGCTGTGAGGATGATGGAGCGTCCCAGCTCATCGGGTGAGTGTCTGCGGGAATTCAGCCAGCCCGCTGGAGCATGGAGGGGGAGGCTTCCAGGGCTGGTGCGAGGGGAGGAAAGAAGAGAGAGGACGCAGGGGAGCAGTGACCTTTGCACCTGCTTTGCAGAGAGCCCACAACTGACTCCGCACCTGGCTCAAAATACTGGGGATGGGCAGGGCAGACTCACCCAGAGCTCCTGTGGCATTCCGCGGGGGGCATCCAAACCACTGAGGGACTGTCACCACTTGCCCTGCCACCTGTGCTGCCCCCCAATGCTTTACTGCCGCAGCTCCCACCTGGGCTCCTCATAACAGTCAGACAGCAGCTATCACCCCTGAGTCTCTGTTTAGCCAGAGCCCTGGTCCCGCAGCTCTGACCCCAGCAGCCCGTCAGCAGACACTGGTCACACTCTGGCTTGTAGCAGCCTTGGTCACTACTCGCGGGGTGACCCCAACACACTCCCCATCCCCGATTGTCCCCAGAAATTGTTCTGCACAGCCCCGCCCGCTCCTGGACAGTCCAGAGAGATTAGGTCCATTGCCTCTCTAAGCAGATCAACATACAACAGTCTGCTGCCTTAGAGGAAGTTACCCAAACAATCCAAGCACTGGATTCGTTTTAATTAGAACAGCCTGTTACTCCCCGTCACACGCCGTCCCTCTCTCTGGCTGCGTACAGACCCGCAGTGACTATGGGAGGGAGAACACCTGTTAACTTCCCCGGCCTTTTGCAAAGCTGCGGCTGCTCCAGGACCGCGCCGAGGAGAGGCAGGGAGTTCATCTGCGGCGAACCCATCATTTCAAGCATCAGGGAGCTCGACCCAGGCATTAAGGAACACAAACAACCCCAATCCCAGCCTCCTCCTCGGAGCTGTCTGCCAAGGCAGAAGGTCAGTGCTCCCTCCGAGGTGTTGGCCTGAAAACAAACATGAGAGCCACTCATCCCAGCTTGCCCCACACACACACACACACTTCCGCTCTATTTCTTGCTGGAACATGTCCCCTTGCATCTTGGCTGGACTCAGACATCAGTGAGGAAGGCAGCTCCTGGATATCTGGGCCGTTTTACTGCTCCGGTCTCGTGCAAAATAGCTGGGGGCAGAGCTCAGAGCAGCCTAGTCCAGCTCCATGGCTGTGCTGTGAGCTGTAGAGAAGGCACAGAAAGATCACGGAGCTGTAGCATGAACCACTTCTCCTGTCGTCTTGCACAAGAGAGCGCTGGCTGGGTGGTGGCAGGGCGGAGCTCGTGCTGGGGGGAGATGGGAAAGTCTCTTCTCTCTCAGCAAACTCAGGGTGGGGAGCAAGAGGCTGTGGGATGCAAGGCTTTGATGGGGATGCTGGTGTGGGGGGACCACACGTCTTCTCTCTGGGGCTGCTTGGCACGTGGCTTTGGGAGCCATTGAGCAAGGAAGGGGAGTCCTAGTTCTGAGGTCTCAGGGTGGGTCCCTGGAAAAAAATTCCACAAGTAACTATATGGAATAACTTATAGTGAGGTGGTCCTATAGGATCTGTGACAGAACAAGGCGTAACAGTCTCAAATTGCAGTGGGGGAGGTTTAGGTTGGATATTAGGAAACACTATTTCACTAGGAAGCACTGGAATGGGTTCCCTAGGGAGGTGGTGCAATCTCCATCGTTAGAGGTTTTTAAGGTCAGGCTGGGATGGTTTAGTTGGGGTTGGTCCTGCTTTGAGCAGGGGGTTGGACTAGATGACGTCCTGAGGTACCTTCCAACCCTGTGTATTCTATGATTCTATGAAGCACAATTAGTGAACATCTGGTGACGTGCACAGAGTGAAACAAAGCAGGGTTATTGGGGTGCATCAGCTGTGCAATTCCAGAGTCCCATGCCCCTACCTTCTGCACGCACCGGGCCGCCCATTAGCGCATTCCCGTCAACAGGAGCCCTGTGCACCGCTTGTATTGCACTATGACTTGTGAAGCTATGCACATAAGTGTTCAGATGCCCTGGTGATGGGCACAGTATAAACACCTCAGTGGACACAGTAGGTCCCTGTTGTTTGATACGGGTAACTCAGACACTCTGATCTCATAGCAATTTGACACCCGCTTTGCACAGGTGGCAGTGACCCCGGCTAGCGTGAGGCCCAGGCTGTTTAGTGCCTCCATTAGAATAGAATAATAATAATTAATAATACGCTCTTGGGAAGTGATTTTCAGCCAGGGATCTCAAAGCACGTTACACAGGGGAATGTGAGTGGGGATGTGGCCATGACCCCTGCTAAGGTCCGCTGGCATGGGTGTCTGCTGTGCACAGCTGTATGCTGTGGTCTCCTTGTCCATTGCTACTGTCTAGCCTCTGCTTGGTAACTCCTCATAAGCACCTATGCTCATATCCTCTTCGTTGCACTGAACTAACTCGGGTCATGTGATCAGTGGGAGTAGCTTGGGATCAAGTGATCCCAAGTCATTCCAGTCATCTGAAAAAGGCTTCCACCATCTCAGTCCCTTTGACCAGTTCCATACATGTGAACTGGTCCATTGGTAATGTGCTAATAAAATTTGCAGATGACACAAAGCTGGGAGGTATTGTCAATACAGAGGAGGTCCGGAATATCATACAAGAAGATTTGGATGATCTTGAAAATGAGTAATAGAAATGGGATGAAATTTAATAGTGCAAAATGCAAGGTCATGCACTTAGGAACAATGAGAATTTTTGCTATAAGCTGGGGATGTATCAGTTGGAACCAACAGGGAGAAGGAAGATCTCCTCTGTATTGGTCGATTACAAGGTAACTTTGAGCCGTCAATGTGATGTGGCTGTGAAAAAGGCTAGCACAGTCCTGGGGTGCATCAGGTGAGGTATTTCCAGTAGAGACAGGGAAGTGTTAGTACCATTATACAAGGCACTGGTGAGACCTCATCTGGAATACTGTGTGCAATTCTGGTGTCCCATGTTTAAAGAGAGATGAATTCAAACTGGAACAGGTGCAGAGAAGAGCTGCTAGGATGATCAGAGGACTGGAGAACCTCCCTGACCAGAGAGACTTAAGGAGCTTGGCTTGTTTAGCCTAACCAAAGACTGAGGAGATATGATTTGCTCTATATAAATGCATCAGAGAGATGAACACTAGGGAGGGGGAGGAGTTATTTCAGTTAAAAGCCAATGTGGACACAAGAACAAATGGATATAAACTGACCATCAATGAGTTTAGGCTTGAAATGAAGTGAAGGTTTCTAACCATCAGAGGAGTGAAGTTCTGGAACAGCTTTCCAAGGGGGTCAGTGGGGGCAAAAAACCTAACTGGCTTCAAGACAGAGCTTGATAAATTTATGGAGGGAATGGTATGATGGGACTGCCTACGATGGCACGTAGGCAGTCTGTGACTGCTAGCAGCAAATATCTAGAGACAGGACACTAGATGGGGAGAGCTCTGAGTTACTCCAGAGAATTCTTTCCCAGGTGTCTGCCTGGTGGGTCTTGCCCACACGCTCAGGGTCTAACTGATCGCCACATTTGGGGCCAGGAAGGAATTTCCGCCCAGGTCAGATTGTCAGAGACCCTGGTGGGTTTTCACCTTCCTCTGCAGCATGGGATATGGGTCACTTGCAGATTTAAACTAGAGTGAATGTTGGATTCTCTTGTAACTTGAAATCTTTAAACCATGATTTGAGGACTTCAGTGACTCAGCCAGAGGTCAGGGGTTTGTTACAGGAGTGGGTGGGGGAGGTTCTGTGGCCTGCGAGGTGCAGGAGGTCAGAGTAGATGATCATGATGGTCCCTTCTGGCCTTAAAGGCTATGAGTCTCTGCCGCCCCAGCTCCCGGGGAACCAGCTGTCACTCCTTCGGGGCCGTTGTCAGGGGAGGCCAGTCTATTGAAGGTAACAGGACGGTATCTTTTTCTGCCCTGAAACAGCTGTGGAGGTCACCACTTGAGATGCTATAAGCACTTGTCTGTGGCACTGTTGTGAACTCACCCCAGAATTCCCCTGCCTGTCCGTCTACCCAGCCCGTCTGTCGAGATGTTTCTGCTGCAGAAATCGCAGTGGTGTCTGGGCTCCCTTCCCAGCGACAGTGAGGGTGAAATGGCAGTGTAGCGGGCGGGGGTCCCGTCTAGCAGTGGCTACAATGCCCCGGGCAGGCTGGGGCGGCAGGGGGGTGGATAACTCCCCTTCACGTATGGGCCCCGTGCCCTGCGTCTGGCACAACAGAGACTGTCACAGACAGGGCCTTGGCCACCCTCAGCCCTTTATTCTGAGCACCGTGCAGTAACCCTCTTTGCCTTCCCCACCCCACCTCTCCTCCGACACTCGCGGTCCCTCTCCTAGGGACGGAAAGCAAGCACATGGGCCCCTCTGATCTCCACAACTGCCCATGCCTCCCCGGCTGGATTGGGCAGCGAAAGGCCAGGCTGAAAGCGTGCGGGGTCCTCTAGGGGGGAGGCTGGAGCAAGCGAGTGGGTGGAGTGGCTCCTGGGGAAGGTGACATGTCAGAGGCTGGTGCAGGGATTTCTGACTGGCCATGGGGGCTCCCCCAGGTATTGTGCTGTCCTGTCACTGCCGGGGAGGGGCCTGCAATGCACGCATGCAGCACAGAGGCCCTGGGCCCAGGGAACGGCTCATGGTCACCTGGGTTTAGTCTGCTTGGTCTGCTGAGGTTTAGAGCCCTGTGGCTCTTGCCCAGCTGGGGTGCGTTGGGCACTGCTAGGCCATTGCTGTGGGGCAGTCCCTGCTAGCCTCCCAGCCACTAATGCATTGCGTTGCTTCAGCCCATTGCCCCTGGCCACGCTCACTGATTCTGCTCCTAGAAGCACCTCCCTGCCCCCACCGCAAGTAGCGAAAATCCCAGAAACGCCCCAGCCCCAGCACATGGTTCTGATCTATTGCAGTGCCACGGCAGGGCAAGGAGACTGCCCCATGCTGCCCCGCCCAGTCCCACATGAGCCCCGGGGGTCTGCACCCTAGAGTCATGGGCCAGCACTGCCCCCGGCCAAACCCTCTCGCTGTTAGCAGCCTGGCTGTGTGTGTGGGAGGGAGAACAGCCCTTTAGCCGTTCTGCGGGAGAGCGGTGCTGAGCCTTTGTTAAAACATCAACGATGCAGTAAATTTTTTAACTTACCAAATAGATCAATATCAAATTATCATGTCTCACATTCATAACTCTTAAGCAAGCAACAATGGGGAGAGACAAGGTCACTGGAGAATAAATAGTAGCAAAAGCTCTTAATGATCTATCATTCTCGACAACCCCAGGCACCCAGCACCAGGCCCCTGACAAGATCATTAATAAAACTCTGCAGGAGCGCTATCGATTGTTTTGATGGATGATCACAGGTAGCAAATACTGTAAAACACCTGGCTGTCACACACTAAAATGAGTGGTTGTGATGCCGACTTGGTGGGGAAGGGGGGCTCTCGCTTGTGGTTTGTCTTGGGGGGATTGACTCTTTAAAAGCGTTTTGGGGCTGATCAACGAACCTTTGAGCTCAGCACTTTGGCCCGGCGCCCCGGGGCTCGGACGGGGAGACGGGGCCAGAGGGAAAGGGGAGGGGGCTGAGCCAGTCCGCGCAGGAATCTGGCTCCATCCCAGCTCCCGGCTCTGCAGCGCTCCAGACGCTCACTCTGAGTGAGGCGGAGACAAGGACGAGGCAGGTCAGAAAGAAGGGGCAAGAAACGACGGGGCCAGTGCCAAGATCATGACAAAGATGCCATCGTGCGGGCATGGCTCCCGCTCCCAGGCACAGCCAGCAGGGGCAGGGCTGGCACGGCCAGGCCCTCCCCTCTCATCCACCTGCAGTTTGCTGCAACGTCTTCTCAGACTTCGCATATGTGGTGTCGGGAACAGGCAGCGAGAAACAGAGCCTCGGCATGGTATAGAGAGGAAGCTGGCTCGGGTCACCTGTAACATGGGACCAATCCCAGCTGCTCTGCTTTGTTTTCCCAGCCTGCACACGCTCCCCTCCTTGGGTAGATCCTCACACCGCATGCCCAGGCCAGCGCTGCAGCTCGGGAAGTGGGGGGGGGGGCTGCAGAAGGAAGCCCAGTCTGGAGGGGGCTGCTTCTGGGTGCTGTCCTGGGTCTGGGTGGGCTGGGCACTAAGCAGCTTGCTTAGGGCAGCAGTGTGAGCTGGGCCCTGTGGAACCAGGCATGTTGCACCACACAGAGCTCCCGTGCATGGCTAGAGCAGGGCACGTTCACCAGTGGGAGATGCATGTCTCTGGAGGACTCCCGACAGGGCTCGGGGGGTGGGAGCCCCACGTTCCATGGCAAGGCTCCCTGGGACGAGGGGCGCTGTGGGGGAGGAGGATCCCTCCAGGAAGACGGCCATTGCTGGACTTTGCAGAAGCTGGGGAGTGGAGCAGCGAACGCGGCTACAGACTGAGAGCTGGAGATGAGGCTGGGTACGGAGAGACGTGTGGGAGACGGGGAGGCCATGGGCGGAGGCACCCACTGAGTCCCATCTGGCTACTTAACCAGTAAACCGCCCCTGTTCCGGGGCCACAGAGTTGTTATTGCCTGAATATGAGTTTTCCAGCTGCTGCCCCACGTGGCAGGGCCTGGGCCTTCTGCATACTCGTCCCCGCCGTGGTTTATGGCTAGCCACTTTGCTGCTCAGCCCAGCCGGGGACAGCACGCAGCTGAACGTACCAGCACGCGGCTGATGTTGGCAGGTGCCCGGTCCAGCGCCCCAGGCCTCACATCCGTCTGGAGACACTTCTGCCGTTGGCTCTCGGAAAGACAGGCGTATTACAGCTCCCGCCCCCAGCTCGCCGCCATCGGCCAGGCTGGTCCTGCCTAGAGAGCGAGCCGCTTAGGAAACAGCTTGGGAAAGCAGCTGACTGGAGTGCCCCAGATCCCAGCGCTGGAATGCGGGCGAACTCCGCCGGACAGCAGCGGCAGGAGAGATGACCCAGAAGGCCCTGCAGTGCACCCTACAAGGTACCGAGCACCCCCATCTGCCATTGGCCGCACTGCGAGCCCTTTACAGCCATGGGGCCAGGTGGCGGACGGGAAGAGGAGCCGGTGCCCTGAGCTCCTCTAGCCAGGTGCTCGGCGGGGGGGCGCTGACTCCACCTACACACACGGGGTGGGGGCATGGCTAGGGGAAGGGCCCACTGAGGGCAGCCGGAAGCCCCCTCCATCCCCCATCACCTCTGCCTGTATCTCTCCCAGTTCGAGTCTCTCCCTCTCCCTTTGATTCGCTTGCGATTCACGTTCGCCATTGACAGTCTGATCATATGTACACAACCATTCAATTACCCTGTAATGGCCACAGGCTATTAAGTCATCAATCTACTTCATTACAGCCTGCCAGGCCTTTCCCCAGCACCCCGCAATAAAACCCATTACAACAACAGCAACCACCAGAAGTAGCATCTTTAATGCACCGGCGCCATTCCCCTTAATACCTGATTTAATAGCTACACGCCGCGTCGTGGTTAAAGTACACAGAGCTGGCTAGTGCGCCGGCGCGTGGCTCTCCCGTGTCACACAAGTGGCAGCGTTTGCCTGGAAATGGCCTAGGCCGGGCCACTCCAGACCCCGCCTCACCCCGCCACCGAAGCAACTAATGCAGCTTTAGGATACGGGACGTGGCCAGAAAACTCTTCAAAGGGAGTGGCCCCTCCATGTAACACCCCAGCAGCACAAAGGGACCCCTGTGTGATCCAGGGTAATTCTAGGGATCTGTCCATCTGTCATGGCTTTTATGTGATGCCCATCCCCTGTCTGAGTGTAAGTAACTATGCGAGGGGTCACTGCCTCTCCCCATGTCCTAGGCAGCTGTTACTAGCTCTTCCTTTCCTTCCTGGGCCCTCTCTCCCCCGTTCTGAGAGCAGGCAGGGTTGTTCTGGTTCTCTGGGATCCGAGCGCCTCCCTTGCAGGTTTCCTGAGCTGTCATTCTCCTACCAGAGGGAGAAATCTAGCAAGGACCTGGTGGCCACGGCTGGCGTGAAGGTCCCCGAACTCTTTGCTAAGTCGCTGTTTTCGCTGGTGCCGAGCTTTTCAAAAATTCACCTTTGGAGCGAAACTTTTCACGCCTTCACTCTTCGCACGGAGGCCTTTGGGCCGGGCACTTGCTGTTCATTAATCACTCGCGGGCAGCCTAAAGCGAAAGAGTTTTCTTGTTTTCATAGATGTGTTTTAGGGCCGGAAGTGGCCTAGGTCATCACATCTGAGCTCCTCAGCGTGTCCCAGGCCAGAGCATTTCAACCAGTCCCTGGCGTATGGAGCCCAGTAACTGTCAGGAACAGATCGCTCCAGAGACATTTCACACAGTGAAAATGGCTGACACATGAAGCTTGGTGCAGACACAATCCTCCCTGCAGGCCCGGGTTCAACAAAGCTGTGAGCATTTGAAAATCGCACACAGGGTCTGGACGGTCGGGGCTCATTCTAGGAAGGACTGGGGGCCGCCTCTCCCTTGATCCCGGATTTCAGTAGGAACTGAGGATGCCGAGTGCAGAGAGATCTGCTATCAGAGTTCGTAGCCTCCCTGAGCTGAAGAGCGCCGGCTTTCTAAACATCCCTAGGAAATTGAGGACGAAAAGCTGCGTTAATGCAACGTTACGGCTGCACACTTCAAACTGCAAGTCAGAAAATTCACACCGAAAGATGCCAGCACCGGCGTAAACTTGGCTGTGTTGCACCTCTTGCAGCATTTTCGGTCCCTGCCTTGCTTTTCTTACCGAAGGAGCAGGTGAACCCTTGCTCTGTGTGTCGGTAACGGTGGCCACACGCCAGGCACCCAGCGGAGTACATTGTTGCAGCCCTGGACTGTCTCTAGTGTCGGTGGCATGTTGCTAATGTCGTGTGAAGGGTTAGTTTGGGGCGAGGAGCAGATCCCAGCTCAGGCTAAGGGGTTGGACTGCTCACTGGTGAGTTCTGCACCCAAACGCTGCCAGCCCCCCCCTGGGCTCCTGCACTCCCACTCCACGGCGCGGGGGAAGGGGCAGAGGCTCTGCACAGGCACACATCCACCTGCCCTGGCTGGCTCCTAGCCCGCCGCACGTGTAAGGATGATGGAGCCGTGGCTATCCGTGGCAGGCAGAAAGTGCTGGGCAAAGGATCAGCCTGTGAGACGAGCTGCAGTTGCTCCCAAACTGATGGGGAAACAGGCTCAGAGAGGCCATCAAGGATTCAGTGTCCAAGCCAGGACTGGAACCCAGGGATTCCTGGCTCTCAGGCGTGTGCACAGACCAGCCGACTCCAGGCAGCCTCTGGCAAAGTGGAGTGTGGGATCCAGCCAGGCACCCCAATCGGACAGACAGGCACTTGGAGAGAGGTGCTGAGTGCATAGATTCAGGCGCTGAGGAGAGAGAAGAGACTACAAAGCCGGTGTAATCATCCTGGGGGAATTAGGGGCCGTTTTCTTGCTGGGAGGAAAGTCGGCCGCGCTCGCTGCGAAGCTATTCCCTCCGTCCGTCTCCTCAGATCAAATTGCCCCATTTTCTGCTGTGAATGGCAATTTGCCTGGCTGACATGAGTGTGACCCTGCCCACCTCGGCGCGCCTTCCCAGGCGCCATCTGCCCAATCCGGGGCTTGGAGCAGGTGCTGATTGGCAGAACCCCCTGGTTCCCAGCCTGTAAAGACGGGGTCACCAGCCCCTTTGCAGGCTGCAGTAGCGCCTCGGATGTTAATGGAAGAAACGATGCTGTCGCAAGGCATTGAATGGCCTGTGCTGTGAGACTCCACCAATTACCTCGTTAGCCACCGTTAGCCGAATGGGCCTTAACTGCGGCTAGTGACCCATTTCTCCGAGATTATTGCCTCGGGAGCGCAGAGACGGCAGGGAGCTGGGAGCCCTCTAATGGCCTCACCCCTTAGACGCGCTCCCTTTCCCATTGAATCTGGTCCTGCCCCAGCTCTGCACACAGGCCGGCCCAGCCCTGCCGTGGAGACACCAGCCATAGAGAGGGGAGCACCACCATCTGATGCTGCCAGGCCCAGCCGGGGCAGCGTGCTCTGTGTAATGCGCCCTGCTCCCTCTGGGAACCGCAGAGACCCCCAGCGCATGTCACTCCCGGTGCCACCCGCTGGGAGCTTTGCCACCCTTGGCTGGATGGGAGGGCCCCATGGTGCTAGGCGCTGTACAAAGAGCTGGGAATCTCAGACCACAACCTCTCTGTGTCCTCCCAACCCCGCACGCCAGCCGAAACACCGCTGCTCAGATCCTCCTCTAACCCCGTCCCGTCCCTTTTCAGACCTTTGTGCCTGGAGCCCCCCGCATCCCAGCACAGGTGGCTGTGGTCCAATCCGCTGCTCCTTTGATTCCCCCCTCCAAGGACACATCTTCCCAAGCCCCAGCGGTGTTAAACGCCCGCCAGCGGCCACGACTTCAGCCATCTAACCCCCTGCTGCCTGGCTGGGTGTCCTTGTCCCCTGGGTTCCAGGGGGGTCTGGCTGGCTGTGTGAGCGGTGAGGAGCAGGTGCCGTGTCCTGCCCTTTGAGTTGTGCTGTGCTGGGTGCAGTGCTGGCACTCAGCAGATAAAGCGGGTTTTCTGCAAAGCGCAGACCGTTGGCACCGACGGATTCGCAGCAGGGAGCACTGAAAACGCAGGTCGGTTCTCCCCCTCCCCTGCAGCAGAGAGGGGATCTATGGCTGAGAACGCCCAGGCTTTTATACGGCGGGGGTCACAGTATGCCCATACAGTGCAGCATTCACGTGGCAAGAGCCGCGGGAATGGGTCAGTGAGCATGGGGGCTGGTGCGTGGGGGGTGGGAGTGGCAGCATGCTCCCCGTGTGGGTGGGAAGCAGCTGCCTTTACACTGGGTGAAGGCAGCAGAAAAGATGGGGTGGTGCCCAAACTTCCCCTTAAAAAGGGCTGTGCGAAGGACCCGGTGAAATCTGAAAAACACTCTGGGGTCCCATATCCGCCCCCCCCCCCATGTTCAAAGGGTGCCTTCCTGGCTACACATCCCCCCCAAGGGGGCAAATCCAGGGGCTGCTCCAGGAGTGTAATGCTCCCTCGACCCCTCCTGCTGCCGCCGAGCAGCTGGCCAGGGGTTCACGGGGGGGGGAGGGGGAGGTGCTCGCCCCTTGGAGCCATTATCTCTCAATCAATAGCAAGTGAACTGACGACACATTTAGGAGCAAAGGCTCGGAAGCAGCCGACTAAATGAAATGAGGGGCCGTTCCGAGGCGATCGATGGCTGTAATAGAATCCATTTCGGCTGAAGATGCCCTGAGTTATTGCATTTCACCTCCGCCGCCCAACTCCCGCCATTCTGCGGGGCCAGTTCCCGGGGCCGGCCTGAGGCAAGCGTCTCTGCTGGCCGGGGAGATGGAGGCAGCGCCAGGCGGCAGTGAGCAGTGCAGCTCCGTTGGGGTCCAAGCACAGGCCTGGCTCGGGTCCTGGGCTCCCCCATTGCCCTCGGCCCGTCTCCCAGCATCCCACTGCTGCCCCCACTTGGCTCCTGTGGAGCAGGGGCAGCGAAGATGCAGTCTGAGGGCCCAGGCCGTGCCCATCGGAAGAGTGGCTTCTCCCTGGGCAGCAGTGACAAGGGGCAGAACGCCCTCTGGACTGCAACTGCTGCTGTGAACCCGTGGGGGAAGCCAGCTGCAGGCTGGGCGTGGAGGAGCCGGGAGAAATCGCTGGCTGGAGGGGAGTGGCACAGCCCCCCGCGCCGCCAGGGCTCAAATGAGAATGATGGAGCCTGTAGGTCTCACACCGCATCCCTGCAGCTCCCGGCTCCAATCCCACTATCCCCCAGCTCACCAGCACCAACCCCCGCTGCCCCTAGCTCCACATCTCCAACCCTTCCAGCTCCAACCCCCGCTGCCCCCAGCTCCACATCTCCAACCCTTCCAGCTCCAACCTCCACTGCCCCCAGCTCCAACCCCACAATCCCCCAGCTCCAACCCCCGCTGCCCCCAGCTCCACATCTCCAACCCTTCCAGCTCCAACCTCCACTGCCCCCAGCTCCAACCCCACAATCCCCCAGCTCCAACCCCCGCTGCCCCCAGCTCCACATCTCCAACCCTTCCAGCTCCAACCTCCACTGCCCCCAGCTCCAACCCCACAATCCCCCAGCTCCAAACCCCTCCAACCCCTAATTCCCATGGTGCTGGGTCCAGGACTGGACTAGCCCAGTACTAGTAACAGCGAACACTCATGCCAAGCGGTCATCGTGGCGAGAGGTCAGCCAGGCCTGGCCAAGGGGCTGTGCTGTAGGAATGGAGAGGAAGGGGCAGGGGCAGGCTGGGTGTTGTGGGAGAAGGAGGGTGTGGTGTGGGGAACGAGGGGATGGCGCGTGCTGTGTCCGGTGTGCGTTGGCATGGGGACCGGGCTGGGCTGGCTCGGTGAGCAGGGAGGGGCTATCTGCACAGAGCAGGGAGCCCCCGATCATCGCCTGGCCCGAGTGAGTGGCACTTCGCACGGGTGCGAATAACAACAGGGCAGGGACAGTGGGCTTCGAGCCAGGTCACTCCCCAGCCTCAGAACAACTGGGGGCTCTGGTGGCTCCCAAGGGCTGAAATCTCCCCAGGACACCGGCCGGACTAGTCAAGTAGCCAAGTAGCACGGGGAAGGAAACTGTGGTAGGTCAGTGTCTGCACCTGTGAAGGGCTGAGGTGCCCCTGCAGGGTTCAAAGCTGTGTTTCTAGGGAGGCCTGGGGGCTGGTCACAAAGCCATCCCCTTGGGGCACTGAGCACTGCAGGAACTGCACCGGAAAGAGCCACCAGCCTCATTCCCTGTGAGACCCCTCGCTCTGGTGCCAGGGCCTAGCCCCCGGGTCCTGCCATTCGTCGCTGGGCGGAGGCAGCGGCAGCTCCCGCTCTGCGTGGGGAAATACCAGGCAGCTGTCTCCCGTCTCGGAGCTCGGGCGCTGCCGCTGGGACCCGCTCCCACGCTTCCGAGCTGACATTCTCTTTTATGGCCTTAGCAAATCCCAGGCTTGGGTGGCTTTATTGCAGCTTCTCTGGCATTCAGTAACTGGCTCCTCCCAGGCATGGCTTGCCGCTCGCCCCAGCTCACCCCCTTTGCCTGGATATTTCAGGGGAGGAGGGGAGAGGTGAAATCCCTCCCACACCTGCAGCTTTTACCTCATTTCGTTAAAGGGGGAGGGGGCAGAAAAATGGAGCCTTCTAAGCTGTGGAGTCTGGAGTCCTTCTCGCCTCACTGGGGGGCTGGTTCTGTCGTCCCCGTGGGACTGTCCCAAAGGGGCGCCAGGCTGCCCCGGGCCATGGATCCATAGGTGGCCGCCCTGCTGTCATGTGGCGTGGGAGTAGGTGCTGTCTGTGCAAAGCAAACAGGAAGTCCAGGCCCCACTGAGGCCAAGGGGCGTTTGGCTCTTGAGTTTAGTGGGGTTGAGCTCTCCGCCTCGGTGGGACGGGACGGGGCTGGCACTGGGCCCACGTGAAGGGCTGGCACCCCACTCCTGTCTCTGACCCGGTCCCTCTGCCCAGGACTGGGGCCTTGCCCAGCTGCAATGCTTTGGTTTTTGTCCCTGTCAGCGCAGCCCGCAGGGCCTGCCCTGCCCTGTTGTGGGGAACACGCCCCGCTCCATGCATTCGCTCCTCACCTGAGGCCATAGCTCGCTCATCAGGCTGGGGGAGACCAGAGCCCTTTGCTTCCAGAACAGGTGCCACCCCCGTAGCCAGCGCCAGGGGAAGGGGGCGAGAGGCCTCCCGTGAGGAAGGAAGGGCAAGCTAGTGGGTAGGGCTCTAGATTGGGACCCAGGAGCGCTAGCGCCAATTCCTCACTCGGCCACAGGCTCCCTGTGTGCACGTCCTTTAGTGTCTGTGCCGTGGGTCCCGTCCGTACGAGCCCTGCCCTGCCTCACAGAGGGTGGTGAGGTGGAATCTACTGCTCAGGCCTGGTCAGGTTAACGCTGGTGCCAGGACTGGGGCAAGTGGGTGGCCTGCTCTGTGTGTGTGAGAGATGCCGAGACGGGTGGACGTCCAGAGACACCAGGGGCGGCTCGGACACACAAGCCGGCACCCAGGCCAGACAAAACGTGCTTTGTTCAGCACAGCCTCGCTTGTGCCGTGACCTGTGCGTGTCACATTGTCGCAGACGATCTGATTTGATATCTTTCTCCCATATATCTAACCCCCCGCAAACAAGCCCAGCCCACCCCGTTTTGCCCGAGTCCCACGATGCCAGTGGCAGGGAACATCTGCTCGGCTGCCCCCTCCTGCCACAGCGCATTAGGGTCAGGCAGGAGCCAGCTAATCAAGGGGCCTGCTTTGGAGGGGCCTGTGGGTAGGGGGGCTGTGCCGGCTGCAGGCGGGCAGTGGGGTGACGCAGTGAAGTGGAAACACTTCCATCCCCTGCCAGGAAAATCAGTGGCTGCCTTGACATTCATCAAGGGCATCTGAGCGAGGGAGAGACAGATAGATGCAGACAGACAGGTGGGCAGGCCTCACCCTCTCCAGCATGACGAGCTCCACAAGTGCCGGAGCAAGGCACCGATGCCGGGTAAGGATAGTGCTGCGGGCACAATTAGCCTCCGTCCTGAGCCTGGCTGGGACCAGCCCTGCCCCACCCCATGAGAGAGCATCTGGGCTCCCTGGCACCCTCCAACACCGCCCCTGTCACCCTGCTCTTCTGAGATCTCCCCATACCATAGACCCAGAGCCCTGGGCATGGTGCCACCCGGCCCGGGGAGCAGGAGATGGCCCCAATGCGTCAGCAGTGTCAGTGCAACCAGTAGGGGGTGCTGCTCAGCCAGGGTGGGGCTGATGCTGGGATGAGAAACCAGGACAGACATTGGCCCGGTGTCCTGTATTAACCCTGTGTGTGCTGGAGGGTCTGGCTGCATCACTGTGCACAGCGCTCGGTAGAGGGACATGGGGCCGTGCGGGCAGATCAGAGTCCCTGCCCTGGCCCCGGAGAGCGCACAGGCTAAGGAAAGAGACACCGTGCCGAGAGCCGGGTGAACCCCGCGAGTGGGCAAGGACGTGCACGTGCCTTTGAGGAGGGGACGGGGGGCTCAGAGTTCTGAGACGGGGCAGGGGCCTAGCGGGGTCAGCCTGGGAGAGGGAACATGCAAGGCCCAAAGTCAGGGTGAGGGGTGGGGTGTCACCTCATTCCCCACCTGTAACGCTCTGGCCACGGGGCGGGAGTCTGGCTACAGGCCCCAGACAGGAGCACAGCCCCCCCATGTCGCATGTGTTAGTGCCCAGCACCTGACCACAAGGGAGCCAGGAACCTAAAGGACTCAGCCACGGCCCTCACCTCTCACTCACTTTTTGGCTTCCCCAGCAGCCAGACCCTGCGTTCCCAAGCCACGGCGTCCAGCCCAGCACCACGCCCTGCTGGGACCTTCCACCCTGCTCCACCGAGCTGTCTGGGCACCATGCACCAGAGCCATGTGAGGGAGTGGGGAGTGAAGGGGATCCAGCGCCTCCCCCAGACAGGGAACCGAAGCTCCCCTCCTCCAGCCTCAGCGCTCCCTGGCCAGAGTGAGCTGCTGGGTCCCCAGCCAAGGACCATCCCCAAACTCATCCATGCACAGCCAGAGTGCCAAACCCTGCCCGTCCAGGCTGGGGCCTAGAGACACACCAGCGGGCCAGCGGATGGGCTCCCATCTCCAGGGATAAAGGGCAAACCTCCTGGGACGGCTCTGACCTACACCAGGAGCTGAGCTGGCCTCGGAATCGGGGGAGCGTGAAGGTGGCTTAGAGCTGCCTTGACACCCCCCCGCCCCCCGTGGGATCTGAGCCATGAGTCCAGCCCCAAACTCCGGTGGGGACTGCAGAGCGGCAGCGACTGTGTCTCTGCCAGTCGGGCTCTCCGGGCGCTGGCACGGTCGCAGCCCATCTGCCCCGGCTAGACAGACGCCAGGGTTGAGTTGGGTTTAACATCACACGAGATGGGCATATGTGGGCTGACAAGCTGGCATTGCCACTAGCCACTCTCCACGGCTCAGTGGCTTGTTTTGACAACATGGCTTGTGACAGCAGAGCAGAGATTCTGGGCAGCGGAGAAGCAACCGATGGCCTTTAAATGCTACACGCTGCCTTTGTGAGGGCCCTGAGTCATCACCCACGCACAGCGGGCTGGAGTTTGCAGCAGTAATTACCCCTCCATCCCCTCCCCAGCCCAGAATCCTCCCTGCATTTCAGAGGCTGGGTGAGTTTCACTCTTACCCCGGGGAAGGGCATTTGCACCTTTCAGCGCCAGACACACGCAGGGCAATTGCTTCTTAGGGTCCCACTCAGGCATCTGTCTGTGTGGCCCATGGTCCTGCATATATGCTGTTTCTGTAATATTGGGGCCGTTGACTTCCCAGGCCAAAATCAGGCCCATCCCTGCTACTAAAGCTTGCGCCTGTCTCTGCCCTGGGGGATTCGTCTCATTCGTTTACCCTTCGAAAGCAGCGTTCGTCTGAGGATCTCAAAGCACGTGCCAAGCATTTATGAATGAATTCCTCCATGCCAAGGGGAGCACTGAGCAGCCACTGGAACCACACAGCCTGGGAAGCAAGACAGAGTCAGCCCAGAATGCGCATGGGGAGAACCCAGGAGCTGAGCCCCGGCCCAGCGGAGGCTGGGCTGCCCTCTTGGCTACGGTGTGAAACCAGAGGTGAGGTTTAGGGGAAGTAAAGATTCCAGGGCTTTTCCCCCAAGCAGGGGGTATTAATCCTGGCATTCTAGCCAGGGTAATTACATCCCGCCCCCTCTAGCATTTCTACTGGAGACAATAGTCTTCCTCACGTCCTGCAAGAGGCTGCAGGACTAGAACCTGGGACCACAGGGGTTCCAAGTCATCAAAGTTTCCACAATACCATTCAAAGGTCAGGCTAGGTGCCTGCTGTGGGAGACCCTTTGGAGCTAGACACTGCAGGAAGTACCGCCCAGTGGGGTCTGAGTGGCAGCCCCCTGCAAGCCATCGATTGGCCCATGCTGGTATATAAACCAGGGAGCTGGCTGCTTGCTTCTGGTTCCAATCTTGCCCTGCTGTGGGTCCCAGACTCCAGCAGCTTCTGGTCCTGGTTTGTTCCCAACTCTGCTACTTGTTTCCTGTCTGTAACATGGTACCGGCCCCTGACTCGCTGGTGCCCTCACCCAGCTCGACCAGACCCCACGACTTGTCTCCGGACTGCAAGTTGGTAACTGACGGGTGCATGCAGGCTGTCCTGACGCTTCCTATCCTAGCGCACGTTGGGGTTGCTGTGTGATCTTCAACAGCTGCCACCTTTCTCCCCAGAGGTGGCTGCTGTGCAGTGGTGGATAAATAACATTTTGGCACCTCCACAGTGCCTTTTGCCCATGGCTCTCCAAACGCGCCTCACCTCTCCCTGGTGAGATGGGTATGGTTTCCATTACACAGACAACCAACTGAGGCAAAGAGGGTCAGTGGTTTCCCTAAGCATTGCAAGTTGGTGGCTGAGCCAGGAATGGGAGCCAGGAGGCCTGACTCCCAGGCCCCCTCGCTCTAGCCATTAGACCCTGCGCCTTCCTTGATTCCTGTACTTAGTTAATCTAACGTTAATTATGCTCAGAGTAGTCTTGCAGTTCTGTAACATTCCATTGAGAAGCATCACACAGAGCTTTACTAACGGATCTAATTCTCTCTGCCTTTGCCCATGTGTCGTGGTTCACACCTGAGGGGGGAGGGGGTCGAAGGCAGCCAAATCCCTCGCTTGGAACAGGCCTCGCTGATACCACAAGGAGTCGAATGGGGCCCATGGCACATAGGAATCACTTAGCCCAATGCTGCAGAGCAGACACCTCTGGGCAGGACTGCCCACGCCCCGGTCCCTGCACCGCTGCGGTTCCCGGCTGAGCTCTGACCGCGGCTGGTTTTGAGTTCTTGGAGTACATGGAAAGCTTGGGCACAGTTGTGTGTGTGTTATTTAAGGCCCAGAGGAAGCAATTCCGCTTAAACTCTCCGGAGGTTAACACGGTGGGGTGGGTGCGGCTCAGCTCACCCCACAGCCCAGACACCCCATTGGGCAGAGACGGTGCGAGGAGCGTCGCCCGGGGGAGGGCTCGGGGCGTCTCTCTGCCTCACTGGCATTGGGAGAGTGACTGGAACTGCTCCTGGGGCGGCTAGTGCAGCGCCACCCTGCCCGCAGCAGCTCCTGTTCTACCGCTCCGCGTCACGGTGCAGGGAATAGTCTCCTTCACTTCTGGGCACCTCAGTGCCAGCAGATCACCAGCTAGGAGGGCCGACAAGAGCCGGCCAATCCTGCACCGCGGAGCACCCTGCGCCTCAGTCCCCTCTGGTGCCACTCAGGTGAGTAGCAATGGAGGGGCCTGGGTAGCTATTCCGGCTGGAGTCTGAGTTCTGGGACCCTGCGAGGCGGGAGGGGCCCAGAGCCCAGCTTCAGCCCGACCGTCTACACAGCAGTTTGACACCCCACAAGCCTGCGCCAGCTGACCCAGGCCAGCCGCGGCTGTGCGGTGGGTCCTTCGCGCCAATGTCGACAGGCCCTAAGTCTCTAAGCCGCAGGCAGGGGAAAGCAGACCCCCGCGGGGAGGGCTGATCCTGGCGCTAGCTGCTTGCAGTGCCGTGCTCTGGATGGCGGAGAGCAGGCCCCGGAGAGCTGCGTGCTGTGCAGACGTGCTGAGCTCTCCAACACCCGAGGGCAACGGCAGCGAAGGCAGCACCCGGGCCCCTCTAGGTTAGTCAGGGATCGGCCCTGCCAAACCCAGGTCTGACAGCTGGAATGCCCAGCACCGCTGGTGTGCTAACCCACGAGGGCCGGATCCAGCCTGGTGCTGAGGGCCGGCAGCTCCCAGAGGCTCCGACGGGGGTTACGGGGCACGGCTCCTCTTGGAGGGCCGTGGGGTGCAGCTCGCCAGCTCCGGCACGTCCGCTGCGCTCGGCGCTGGGGCCCCGGAGATGAGCGGGGCAGACCGACAGCTGCCAAGCTGGGTGTGAGCTCCGTGTGCACACGCCAGGAGCGGGACACACGCTGCTGCCCCCTGCGCCCAGAGAGCCCTGCAGCGGGCAGCGCCCGGGGAACCTTGCCGGGGCTGAGTGGCACAAGCCCGGGTCAGTCGCTGGCCAGGCCAGGCCTGGTTTGCCAGTGCAATGCTGCCACCTGCTGCCTGCTGGCAAGCATAGCCCCTGGCAGGTCGGCTGTGGAGTTGCTCTGGTTGATTGTGGTACAGGTTGGCGCTGGTCTGTGGCTGGCGCTGTGCGGTATTGGGGGGGTTTATTTGTTTTATAGACTCGGTTGGTATTAAGGGCCCCTGACTAGCAGATGGTAAAGCTGGGCGCAGTTGGCATGAACCCTTTGCATTTGCATAGTGCCTTCCGTTCGAGGATCACCTAGCACTGTGCAACTAGGAATGAATGAAACCCCACAGCTGCCCAGGCAGGAGGTCACCCCTTTAGCAGGGAGAGAGCTGAGGAACTTGCCTCAGTTGAGTAGGTGGCGGGGCTGAGATTCAAGCTAGATCTCCGGGGTCCTTGCTTCCCAGCAGCTCTTGTAGCCTGGTGCTGCTGCACTCGCTCAGATGCTGTGACCAGAGTCTAGGTGTTGTTCTGTTCACTTGGCCCCTGTTTCCCAAGATACTTGCATGCCCCAAAGAGACAGGAGCACCCAAAACTCACCAGCCCATTGCATCCCTCCCATCGCCATCGCCGTGCGGAAGTTGATCTTGATAAATTGGAGAACCGGCCAATAGAAAACAAACACACACAAAAGTTCAATGAGGACAAATGTGAGGTGCTGCACGTAGGGAAGAAAAGGCAAATGCACAAATACAGAAAGGGGGAAACTGGGCTGGCAGCAGCACTGCTGAGAAGGATCTGGGAGTCGTGGTGGATCCCAACCTCAACATGAGTTAACACTATGACGCTGTTGCAAAAAAAGCAAATGCAATTTTGGGTTGCAGGAACAGAGGCAGAGCATGCAAGTCACGAGAGGTGATAGTATCGCTCTGCTCGGCGCTGGTTAGGCCTCAGCTGGAGAACGGTGTCCAATGTTGGTCATCGCTGTACAGAGGGATATAGAGAAACTGGAAAGGATCCAGAAATGAGCGACAAAGATGATCACAGAGATGGAACACAAGCCATGTGAGCAAAGGCTGACGGAACTGGGAATGTTTAGTTTAGAAAAGAGGAGATTAAGGGGGATACGATAGCAGTCTTCAAATACTTGAAAGGCTCCCATAAAAGAAGCTGGAGAAAAGTTGTTCTCTCTTGCCACAGAGGCAGGACAAGAGGCCCTGGGTTCAAACTCCCGCAGAGCAGATTTAGATTAAATCTCAGGAAGAACTTCCTCACTGTCAGAACAGTCGGATAATGGAGCAGACGCCTCGGGAGGTCCTGCAAGCTCCTTTGCTGGAGGTTTTCCAAAGGAGGCTGGAGCCATCTGTCTGGGGTGGTTTAGACACAACAAACCCAAATCACAGGGCTGGAAGGGACTCGAGAGGTCGGCTAGTCCAGTCCCCTGCACTCGTGGCAGGACTAATTATCTAGACCATCCCTGACAGGTGTTTGTCTAACCTGCTCTAAATCCTGCATCTTGGCAGGGGTTAGACCAGATGGCCCTCGGGGCCCCTTCTAGCCATATGGCTCTATGACTCTACGTTTTGCTCTGTTTCTCCCTTCACTCGGCCCCCATCTTGCCATTCGCTGCTTTGGGCTCTCCTACTTCGTCGTAACCGCCTGGTAGCTCACTCCCTCATTCACCTCCCCTGCTGCTCCTGCGTCCCATCGTGCTCGGCTGCCCGCGTCGGGACGTGCGCAAGCGACCTCCAAGGGCGTGTCTAGACCCGCCCATGGAGACGGGCTCCTGCGAGCCTGCTACGAACAGCCTCAGTCAGGATCATGCCCCACGATGGCTCCAGGGGCAGGCAGCTGCCTGCACAGGGGAGGTCCTGGCCACTTTGTGGTGGCCATGGCATGAGGAGGGGGCAGTATTTGAGGGGGCCGCCTCTTGCACGCTGGTGCACGGCTGCTCTGAAGCCAGCTTACCTGGCTCCTGGGGACCTCCCCTGCGTAGGGGGACCCTCTGCTGGCAGAGTGGGTTCTGTGTCACCACCCTTCCCTGCAGTGGGTGCATGGCCGGGGCACCGCTGCGCCTCCGTGGCCCCAGCAGCTCGAACAGGCCACCTCTGCACCCACCCCCCTTCGGCAGCGCCAAGCACTCCTGAGGCTGGTGGGCTCCACCCCAGAGGTGTCTGCATTCCCTGTGTGCAGCGTCGCCAGCTCCCCAGCGACTTCACCAGCGGCTGCGCTGGATCCTGACGGGCTAGGTGGGAGAAGCTCGACGCCTAGGGAAATGGAGCTCTCTGATTGGCTATTCTGCACCCGGAGGCAAGCAAGTGGAGTGGGCAGCCAATCAGAGCTGCTGTAGGAAGAGCGCCCATTCCCCATACCACCTGAAGCTGTTCTCACTGGGGAGGAGGGAGCAGGTCTGGGTGGCCTTGGCCCCCTCCCCTCTTGTGAGCACTGGGGACAGGACTGTACTTCTGTCCCCCCCCTTTTACCCCCACCCAGCACCCACCTGGGCAGGGACAGAGGGGGATAGAGAGCCCATGGAGCTGCTCTCCCCAGCCTGGAAAGGGGAGAGGGGACCCCGCTGCACCCCCACGCCTGGGGAGCAGTGAGGAACTCTAGGAGGAGCAGAGGGAAGGTGGGGGGCTATGTGCAGGCAGGGGGGAGAGGATGATTTGGGGGTTGGGGACAGGATTCGTGGCTGGGCAGGGAACAGGCAGGGCTGCTGCAGTGGGGCCAGATTCTCTCCACCCCCTTGCGCATGCCTGGTGCTGTCTGCCGGTGCTGCTGGTGTGCGAGCAGCCGGGGCTGTGCACCTGGGGGGCAGGCACCAAGGGTGTCGGTGTTGCTTTGGGGAGTGCCAAGCACCCGAGGGGCTGGACCCAGATCTCGGTCTCATGGGCATCAGACCAGAGGCACCTCTAATCCCCACTGGGGTGGCTCCTGTTTTTACACAGTGGAGCTGGAGCTGGGCTTGGTCTGAAAATAGCATCCCGGGTGCTGCATGCTTAGGGTGCCCACCCTTCCCGAACTGGACGGGACAGTCCCGATCTCAGGCTGAATGACTCTGGGGCAGCATTTCTCCCGGATTCCCTGGGGCGCTGCTCCGTGCCTCCCTGAGGCGCAGGGGTGACACCAGCCTCTTCCCCTTGGGGGGAGCCTGAGGTGGGCCTTAGCCCCCCCTCACCACAAGGCACAGGCCCTGCTCCTCCCCGAGGCCCCACCCCGGCCAGGCCGGATCCAGGCTGTGGTAAGAGCTGCCCAGGCTGCTGTGAGGAGCCCTGGACCCTCCACCTGCCTGGGTGGTGCACCCCAGGGGGTGGGGACATGGGCCGGGGGCTGCTCTTGGGCCCCTCAGCCACCCGCCCAAGGCAGGTGGAGGGTCTGGGGCTCCCTGGCCGGCTCTTACCCCGGCCTGGCTCCATCTTCTGGCCTGGCCAACGGGCAGGGACCTGGGGGGAAAAGGCAGAGCAGGGGCAGGTCCATGGAAGGGGGTGGGGCTCCTGCAGGTGTCACCCCTCACAGCCGTCCGGCCCTGGTATGACCGGCCCTGTATGACCTGGCCACACTTGGCAGCTGCTTCACCTCCTGGAGCCTGGCTCCCGAGAGCTGACTAAGGACCATTGGTGTGAGCATAATCTGTGAATCATCCAGTCTGAGCTGCGGGACAGACAGGCCAGAGACCTGCCCCCAAATAATCCCCAGAGCAGAACTCTTAGAAAAACACCCACTCTTGATTTAAACGTTGCCAGGGACTCTTGGGAAACCGTTCCAGTGCTTAATTACTCTCCTAGTTAAAAGATGCCTTATTTCTAATCTGAATTTCTCTAGCTTCAGCTTCCAATGGTTGGCTCATGTTAGACCTTCCTCTGCTAGACGGAAGAGCCCATTACTCAATGTTTGTTCCCCGTGTAGATACCAATAGACTGTGGTCAGTCACCCCTTCAACCCTCCCTTTGTTAAGCTAAATAGATTGGGCTCTTTGAGCCCATCTCTCCAAGGCAGGTTTTCTGATCCTTTCCTCATCCTCCTGGGTCTTCTCCGACCACGCTCCAATGTATCAACGTCCTTCTTGAAATGTGGGCACCAAAACTGGACACAGGATTCCAGCAGCAGCCACACCAGTGCCGAATAGGTCACCTCACCTCACCTCACCTCTCCTCTCCTCCTCCAGATTCGCCTGTTTATGCATCCCAAGATTGCAATAGTTCTTTTGGCCAAAAGAACTGATTATCCACCATGACCCTCAAATCTTTTTCAGGGTCGCTGCTTCCCTGGATAGAATCGCTCCTCCTGTAAGTGTGGCCGACGTGTTTGTTCCTAGATATGTACATTTACCTTTAGCTGCATAGTGTTTGCTTGCACCCAGGGCCGGCTCTACCGGACTATGCCGCCCCTTAGCATGTGCCACCCCAGGCACGTGCTTCCTCCGCTGGTGCCTGGAGCCGGCCCTGCTTGTGCCCAGTTTACCAAGCGATCCAGACAGCTCTGAGTCAGTGACCTGTCCGCGACACTATTTACCACTCCTCCCATGTTTCTGTCACCTGCAGACTTTAGCAGGGATGATTGTATGTTTTCTTCCAGATCACGGATAAAAATGTGAAATGTTATAGGGCCAAGAACAGATCCCTTCAGGATCGCGCTGGAAACGCCCCTGCTCAAGGACGAGTCCCCATTTACAATTACAGTTTGAGACTCTCAGGGGGCCAGTTTTTAATTCATTTAATATGTGCCCGGTTCATTTTATAGCGTTTTAGATTTTTTTAAATCAAAATGTCGTGCGGTACCAGGACAACATATATTAAGTCAACACTATTACCTTTCTCAACCAAACTTGTAATCCCATCAAAAACACCTGAGCTCGTTTGAGAGGAATCTATTTTCCATAAACTGTTGTTGAGTGGCATTAATTATATTATCTTCCTTTAATTCTTTATTAATTGAGTCCCGTATCAGCCACTCCAATATCGTGCCCAGGATCGATGTTGGGCTGACAGGCCTATAATTACCTAGGTCATCCTGTTTACCCTTTTAAAAATTGGCCCAACGTTAGCTTTCTTCCCATCTTCTGGAACTTCCCAGGGCTGCAAGACTTCCTGAAAAGCGAGCTCCTCGGCCAGCTCTTTTACAACTCTGGGGTGCAAGTTATCTGGATCTGCTGATTTAAAAATATTGAACTTTAGTAGCTTCTGACACAGCCAGAGCAACAGGACTCTGGGTACCAACAGCCCTCGCCCGAGCTGGTGCTCGGAGCCCGGGCAGGCCTGGGGAGAGCGGCCCTGCGGCCAGCTCAGCGTCTCTGCAGCCCCAGTGGCTCCTGGGAGCGGGAAGGTTCAAGTCGGCAGGATTCCCTCACCCAGCAGCGCGAGGGGGGGTCTGGGCGCCCTGGCACTGAAAGCCACTCGCTGCTCGGGGCTCTGGTGCCACCAGCGTGACACAGGGCGGCTTTGGCTTCCCTGTTCACGTTGCGCTCGGCCCCCGTCGGCAGCCTCCCTGCTGCTCTTCCCCTCCTGGCTCTGCTGCTGGGTGGGGATCCGAGGGAAAGACGCAAGCTGTTGGCCAAGGGCTCTGCTGAGATCAGCCACTGCTGGGAACTCCGGGTCCGAGGGTCTGAGGTGTGCCCCCACCCACCCCCCCGGGGAGGGGAGCACAGTTGAAGGCCTCAGAAGAGCTGTTGGGCTGGGCCCTGGGCTGCGGAGTTGGCTGTGCTGTGTGGGCACAGGGCAGGGAGGGCAACGCCAGGAGCGTTCTTACTCCAGGAGATTCACACCTCTCAGTCCAATGGGGAAAGGGGCCAGTTCGGCCCGCGGTAATGGGGCAGCTTGTCTGGAAGCACGAGGCTCGTTGGGCTGGGTCGCTCGGGTCCAGGCTGGGGCTGGGGCATTGCAGTAAGCAGTTGGCACCTCTGTCCCTTGCAAGGCCTGAGAACGCCTCGGGCCAGGCCAGAGCCGGGTCAGTGCAGCCCCTCGGGCTCCTGTCTGCACCCCGCTGCGGTTTCTGGGGTTCTGCAGGCACTGGCTATGCTAACGGCTTTGCCTGGCTGAGCTCTGGTGCCATCCCCAGCGGGGGCAGGGGGCCATCAGCCATACAGCCCCCGGCTACACGCTGCATCCCACAATGCAGTGGGGCCTGCAGCAGTTTCCTCACTGGATCACTCCAGCCTTTCTGTGGGGCTCGAGGAAAATCCACCCCCTCCATGCCCGGGTCCAGGGAAGGCCGGACCCAGTGCCAGGTTCTCCTGCATTAAGAGCCTGACCTGTGTAGCTCACAACCTCCAGCGCACGGGGGCTCTGCCGAGTGTCAGAGTCCTTGGGGCTGCCCTGCCCGCCCTTCCCTCGGCTCTTTGTCTGAGCTGCTAATTAGCCCTCCTCCGTAATTAGCTGCTCATTAGCCTGATGGATGCTGGGGAAGAAGCTGGCTCTCTGGGCATGAGGCTGGCATGGGTGAGCGGTGAGATGCAGACGCAGGGCAGCATGGGGCTGGGAGGCCAGCGCTGGCAATGGCCTGGCACCCGTCCCACGACTTGGCTCAGGGCCCCCTGACGCCAGGGGCTGCTTTTCGAAGGGCTGAGGGCAGAGTAGAGGGTAGAACAGGGATGGCCGGGATGCTCTTCACAAGGGCTGTTGGTTCAGCACTGGTGGGGCAGCTGCAGCCTGGTCCAGGTTGTGATCCCGGCTCCAGAAGGGAGGCCGCTCGGTCCCAGGTCTGGTTCTGACTCACTCGGCTGTGAGCCGGCTCTGGCTCTAGCTCCTGCTCTGATCTATTAAAAGGGAACGTAAGGCCGATGCCGGAGCGGCATTGAGAGCCCAGGCGCTGGCTAGAGATCCAGGGCTGGATGCAGGCCTAGGCCCATGGCGAGGGGCCCAGCTCCGGGAGTCGTGCGATTACAGAACAGGAGGTTTCGTTTTGTGCGTTTCTGTTCCTGATGGCTACAAAGGAAAGCTTGAAAACTTGAGTGACAGATGCAGAGACGTCTGCCTGAGTCTGCAGAGAGCCTAAAACAGTAGCTCTGGGCCGTGAACTGCCCCTGCAGCTCCGGAGGGGAAAGCGCCCCTGCTGCTGTTCCTCAGGCGGTGAAAGGTGCCCCATGGTGATGCCCAGGCCTGGGGGATGCCCTGCCACTGGCTGGAGCCATGGGGCCCCATCATGCAATGCTCACACCCAGCGCCCCATGCTCTGGTCTGCACCTGAGAGCAGACACGGCTACTGCAGTTCAGGTACAGGCCGGTCTCATTTCATCCCCATGGACAGAACAGGCTGGGTGGTCTTGGCCCGTACAGCCACCACTGCTCCCCCAGGCAGGCCCTGAGGGGGGGAGGATGCTGGGTTTCTGCCCCGTGAGCGCTTTGCAGTGGACCCTGAGCATCTCTCACAGCCCCTGGGCTCGCCTGACTCTGCTGCCAGACAATTAGCAAAACGCCTCCCGCTTCTACCGCGTGTGGGGACAAATGAGCACCCCCTGCTGGCCAAGTCAGGCCCTGGGCCTAGGGTCAGCTGCTATGGGCTCCACTTCCCCGCTGGCCAGGGGAAGGGCTGCAATTAGACACCCCCATTATGATCCCGGTGGGTTCCCTTAGCGCGCCCCCCTCCCCCCCATTGGGTTGCTCCTGGGTTGGGAAGCTCCTGCTTCCCTTACACAACAGGTGGGTACGGCCCTGGCAGAGAGGGGCATTGGAGCCCCTTGCCAAGAGCAGCCAGGATTTCTCCATGGGTGTTAATGTCTGAGCCGTTTGCACTACAGTGAGACGTGCCAGGCTGCAGCTGCAAGAGGGCAGCGTGCCCCGCAGGTGCTCACTGCTCAGTTGCACCCCAGGGCTGCCAGGGGGCTGAGAGGAGAAAGTTGTCGGTGCCCGGTCTCAGCCGCAAATGCAAGATGTAAATGGCAGCGGGAGCTGGGGGATGGACTGGTCCATCCTCCTGCAGGGATGGGGCAATGAAACCCCTCGGTGTGGAGGGGACCCGGGCTGGAGCAATAGCGTTCCCCTCCCCAGCAGCCCTGTGCAGCGGAGCGTCTGCCTAGGCTGGCTCGGCGTGCTGCTGGTGCCACCGCGCCTGCCTTGGACGCGTTCCAGCGCCCTGCGAGAGGACAGATGGTCCCGGCACCTGTGCAGCGACTCGGCATTCTGGAGAGCAGGCACAGGGAGGGCATTGCCACCGAGCGGCCCAGGGAAGGATGGCCCTGCCCGGAGGGGTAGGACCTGGGGCAGCCTGGGCTGACAGGGCCTGGGGCTCAGGGCGATGCATGGAGGGGTCCCCTCTGCTTGGCCAGCTGGCTGAGAATGGAGCTTCTGCTGTCTGTGTTCAGCACACAAGGGGCACTGCCCCGGGGATGGCGAGAGGGAGGGGCACTGCCCCGGAGATGGCGAGAGGGAGGGGCACTGCCCCCGGGGACGGCGAGAGGGAGGGGCACTGCCCCGGGGACATGCCGGGTGGGGGGAGGTGTGACAATGCGGTTCTGGCGGAACCCAACTGAGAGCGCCAACTCAGGACAAATTGCTAAAATAGGGCAGTTACAGCCCAAGGCTGGGGTTTTTCCACCTCTAAGGCAAACCAAACCAGCCAGACTAAGACTTCGGTCTCATCCCACTGGCTAACTGCAAGTCTCACAAGCAATCTCCTTAGACACCCCAGTTTCCCAGTATTACCACCAGTGCCACACGTTATGGGGACAAATGGTTATGAAAACCAATACCCCAGTAAAAGAAAAAGGTTCTCCTGATCCCAAAGGACCAAGCCCCAGACCCAGGTCAATATACAAGTCAGACCTTACCCACAAATCACGCTACTGACAATCCTTTAGAATCTAAAATCTAAAGGTTTATTCATAAAAGGAAAAAGATAGAAATGAGAGTTAGAATTGGTTAAATGGAATCAATTACATACAGTAATGGCAAAGTTCTTGGTTCAGGCTTGCAGCAGCGATGGAATAAACTGCAGGTTCAAATCAAGTCTCTGGAATACATCCCCAGCTGGGATGGGTCCTCAGTCCTTTGTTCAGAGCTTCAGTTTGTAGCCAAGTTCCTCCAGAGGTAAGAAGCAGGATTGAAGACAAGATGGAGATCAGGCATCAGCCTTATATAGTCTTTTCCAGGTGTAAGAACACCTCTTTGTTCTTACTGTGGAAAATTACAGCAAAATGGAGTCTGGAGTCACATGGGCCAGTCCCTGCATACTTTGCTGAGGTACAAGGCGTATCTGCCTTCTCTCAATGGGTCCATTGTATAGCTGATGGTCCTTAATGGGCCATCAAGCAGGCTAGGCAGAGCTAATCTCAGCTTGTCTGGGATGTCACCCAGAAGCATAGCATAAGTTGGAAATACAGACAGTATAGAGCCAATATTCATAACTTCAACTACAAAAGTGATACACACATATAGACAGCATAATCATAACCAGTAAACCATAACCTTGTCCTAGACACCCCATTTGACCCCCTTTATACAAGATTTGGGTGCCACTACAGGACCTTGGTTGCAACAATGATCTATATGGTCCCAGTTTATGTCAATAACGTCACAGGAGGGAACTGGCCAGGCAAGCGGGAGCTCTCAGGCTCCTTCAGTTCCAGCTCATGAGCTGTAGGGAGCGTGTGTGGGTATGAGCAAAACCCAGTGTGCGGGGGGGGGGAGTGAGTGAGCATGCCCGGTGTGCAATGGCAGGTGGGGGTGGGAATGAGCATGCTCAGTGTGCAATGGTGGGTGAGGGTGAGCGTGCCCAGCATGCAATGGTGGGTGGGGTGAGCGTGCCCAGCGTGCAATGACGAGTGAGGGTGAGCGTGCCCAGCATGCCATGGTGGGTGGGGTGAGCGTGCCCAGCGTGCAATGATGAGTGAGGGTGAGCGTGCCCAGCATGCCATGGTGGGTGGGGTGAGCGTGCCCAGCATGCAATGGCGAGTGAGGGTGAGTGTGCCCAGCATGCAATGGTGGATGGGGATGAGTGTGCCCAGTGTGCAATGACAGGTGAGGGTGAGTGTGCCCAGTGTGCAATGGTGGGCGAGGGTGAGCATGCCCAGCGTGCAATGGCGGGTGAGGGTGAGTGTGCCCAGCGTGCAATGGCAGCTTTGTGCATGTGCAGCAGTGGGTGTACCAGCTCTCAGCACTGCAGCAGCAGGTCCCAGAACTCAGCGCTTCCCTCCATGCCATTCTCCCTCGTGCCCGGCTCGGGGCCACCAGCCCTTCCTGCGCCCCGCAGGGGAGCCGCAGCCCAGCCATGCTCAGCGCGGACGTGTGAGGCGTTAATGTAGCGACTGTGCCCCAGGAGAGCTACAGGCGCTGGCTGGTGTGGGTGTGGTGTGTGGTGCTCATAGGGCTGCTCAGGGGGGCGGAGGGTCAGCTCTGTGTCATAGGCTCTGTACTGCCAGCAGCGATTCTCCCCCCGGCAGGGCTAGGGGCAGGAGCTGCTGGAGCAGGTGACTTGGCTCTGCAGGCCTGCTGCTGCCCGCTGTTCCCGGAGTGGAGCTGGCTGGGGGGTAGCTGGCTGCCGCGTGTGCTGCTTGGCTAGCTCGGTGCAAGATTCCTCCCACATACCTCGCACAGAGAGCGGGGTCACGGCGCGCAGCCCTGCAGCAGCTGCCACATTCCTGCCTGGCGGCGGAGCCTGGCCTGTTCCTGCCAGCAGGGGGCAGTGCTGCTCGCTCCCAGCCCATTTCCATGCGAGGTCCTGCCGGTGACCGGTCCCTGCTGCTCCCTGCGGCCCCGGGCGTGGGGCCGGAGTTAAGGGCAGGCGGCTGCCTGGGGTGTGGGCTTGGGGGGAGCCAGGCTCGGGGGGTGCCGGGCTCGGGGGGCTGGTTTTGTTGTTAGTGACAAACGGGAAACTAGAACATGCTGCGGGTAGCTGGGTTCATTTGTCACTCACCTCCCAGCATGGTCTGGACTTGGAAGAACCTCGTTGAACCTTCCAGACTTTCTGAGAACGACATTTTCCTTGACCCTCGGTCACGGACCCACAGCACTCGTGCCCTCTCTCGGCTCCGTACGGTCCCTGGGGGAACCCCCTTCAGTGCGACAGGGGGCCACTCTCTCTCAGGGGTTAAGCTGTAAGCCCCTCCGCCTCCTGGAACCGCACCTCTCTGCCCTTCAGCACCCCTGTCTCTCGCCGTGGGCCCCCTCGGCATCCCCTCGCTCTGGACTCACACCCCCCGGGGCCTCCACTGCCGGAGGGAATAATGCAACCCTGAGCTCTGGACCGGAGCGACTCTCAGCCAGCGTAAAACAGGAGGGTTTATTGAACGTCTGAACCCAGCACAGGAAACTCTCTGGGCCTCAGGCCTGGCCTCGCTCAGCACAGCACATCTACGTCTCACAAGCCTCCAGGTGGGCTCTGGCTGCTCCCTCTCCCCAGTCCAGAGCCCCCCTCCTTCCCACTGGGCTTCTGATATCACCATCCCCCAAGCCTCACCTCTGTCCTTTGTCTTCTGTCCCAGGTAAACAGGCTCCCTGGGTCTCCTCTCCTCTCAGCCTCTCCTCTCATCCCTTCTTTGTTCCCCGCTGTCCAGAACCGGCTGTGACTCCAAGCAGGGCCTCCCGGTCACCAGTCGCTGGGGTATCCATTCTCCAGACCGTTCTCCAGGGTCCCAAGTGCCACCGCTGGCCTTCTCTAACAACAAACTCCCTCTCCCACCACCTCGTTAAACCAGTAACACACAGGGAAACTGAGTCCCACCCCCTCTGCATGCAAACCAGTGAAACGTGGTCAGCCAGGCCCTCGCGGGTATATAAGGGGCAGGACGGTGCCCGTCAGGCAGTGAGATATAAAAACGAACTGAAGTGACGCGAGATCCCAGCTACGATATTGTGAACCCTGTTTTAGTGAGTAATTGTGAAAATGTACGTGTGTTTTAAGACTTGATGAGTGTAAGTAGAGACTTATGAAGGACATATTTAATGAGACGCCAGAGACATCGATTGAACCCCTATCTACGCAGCAATAGCGAAGAAATCCTGTTAACTCTAGTCCTTTCGTTCAAAAGAAGTAACATGGTAAAGCTGTTACCTACCGTAACCCTAGTTACTACTGGGCCACCCAGCGTTGGTGCACAGGTCAATGTCTTGATGTTCGGACAGCAGAACCTCAGAGCTGCGAACCCCTCGGGAATGGGGGTTGTTTGTAACGCTGAACAAAACTTTCTGGTTCTTTACAACTGAACATTGACTTAACACAGCTTTGAAACTTTACTGTGCAGAATCGAAATGCCGCTTTCCCTGTTTTTTTACATTTAACACAGCCCTGTACTGTATTTCCTTTTTTTTGGTCTCTGCCTGATTGCATATTTCCGGTTCCAAACGAGGCGGGGGTTGACTGGTCAGTTCATAACTCGGAGGTTCTGCTGGACATTTCAGTTATTCTGAAAATGAAAAAGTTTCTATAAACTTAGAGGAAACGATTTTTTTCTTTGCTTACGTGTGGTGTGAATAAATGCAGATCCTAGCGTGCAAAGCCCAGCGTGCAAATTTATCATCTTATATGACGGGTAAATCATGCATGCAAATGGTGCATCAAAGTCATGAAATGGGCTACAAATGCAATAAAAAATAAGGTTTTAAAAAGTTTAACAAATGGAGGGGGGGAGCCGAAGATGCTCCACACCTGGGGCACCATTTAGTCGTGAGCCAGCTCTGCTGCTGTGAGCCCAAGGGAGGTGGCAATGGTAGTGGTGGGCTCTGGCTCATGGGACAGCAGAGGATAGGGAGGCAGGCAGCCAGCCATACCCCTCCTCAAACCGTTGGCTCCTGCCCATGCCATGGCCCAGTCCAGAAACAGGCCAGCCAGCTGTGCAAAGCCACCCATGGGGGTGGGGAACTCCACAGGAAGCCCCTGCTGCTAACGGCCAGGTCCGGCACCAGCGCAGCCATCCAGGGGAGGACTCCAGCCCTGCCCTGCTCCCCTAGCTGGCCAGGGATGGGCGTGAAGGGGAGGCAGTGGGCTCACTCCTGGCACTCGGCCCCTCGCTCTCGGTAGTGGAGGCAATGTGCTCTGATTCCAGGGGAGGGAGCACCCCCTCTGGCCAGGCACATAGCAGCAGCGCTACCCTCCAGAGGGGCCAGCCTCAAACCCCCCCTGGCTGGAAGGACGGAGGCCCTGAGTGGAGGGATGAGAGGATCCACAGGGAACGGCAGGAAATAAACAAAGACAGCTCCTGATTCCGGCTTTGTCGTGCCCACACAGTTCTGCCACCTGTCCCTGCCCTCAGCTCTGCCCCCCCCCGTGCGCCCAAACTCACCCCCTCTCCCTCTGGCTGGCAAGCGTCTCTTTGAGTCACTGGTGGCAGCTGTTCGGAGCCATCCTTCGCCTGCCAGAGCCGGAGCCAGGGGGAGAGGCCAGCGGAGAAGGCCTGCCAGCCCAGGCTCCCTGCACACCTCCCTGGGCTCCCTGGCACCCTGGTGCATCGGGGCAGGGCCCAGGAGGACAGGGACAGGGCAGGAGCTGGGGGCCTGCCTGAGGTGGGCTCAGAGAAGGCGGCAGGGTTTGAAGGGAGGGGGGAGCTGTCCGTGTTGCCCTGTCTCTGGGGCAGAGCTGTGTGGGACGCTCTGCGGGCCCTGGTTTGTAACCCCAGGGAGCTGAAGCTGTAGAGGATGTGGGGAGCCGAAGGCCCTGCCGTTCACACACCACTATGGAACCGGGCCTCATCCAGCATGGGCAGGTGGCTGTAACCCGGCGAGCGTGAGCGTCTGGGAAACTGAGGCCCTGCAGGGACGTGCTGTGACTGAGCCCAGCGCCTAGGGCACTTGTGGGGCCCCCAGCCAGGGCAGGCTCCTTGCACGCCCCCATCCCGAGGTGGGTCTGACCGGCGCGAAGGGCTCAGTGGACGCTCTGATGTGCGTGAAGAGCGCTAGCTGCGTGTTGGCCTGTGTTAATTAGGAGCCGGTTTAACTAAACCGAAAGGAGCGAAATTGGCCGTGGCTCCGTTGGGCAGGTGTCTGAGCTCAGCCTGGCTAGCAGCCCTTGGGCTGGCACTCAGTTCCTGGTCCGGGGCTTGCAGCTGACACACAAAGGGTTAATCCTGCCCATCCCCCCACCCCCAGTGCAGTGGGCAGGGTGATATCTGACCGTCAGCCCGAGCGCTGTGTAATGGGGACAGCTGCTCTCTTCCCCCCCCGACTAATATTCTCTCCCCCCCCCGCATGCACAGCACATGTGCTGTCACTCAGCCAGACAACAGTTTTATTTTAGCTCCGGACTGGAGAGCTCCACACAAGAGAGTCGCTCCCACTCCGAGCCCTGCAGTCCCTGCCCGAGGCGCTGACTGCCAGCCCGGGGACCGGCCGGGATGGAAAGCCCCTGCCTTCTCGCCTTCTGCCTCCTGGCACCTCTCTGGGCTCAGGTAAGGGCAGGCAGCAGTCCATGTGCTGACATCCAGTGCCCAGCCCCGGCTCTGCGGCAGGTGGCACCACGCTCTGGGACAGTGGCCACCGAAGGGAGGTTTATGGAGCCGGTCTGGGGGCTTCCGGGGCTTGGGATCCAACCACAGCATCACCCCCAGGGGCGCTGGATGCTTGGTAGAGTCCAGGCCCCAGCTCAGCCCCTGCACGGACAGGATGTGAGGGGTTTAAGCCAGGACGGTGTGGAAGGGAGTCCCACAGGCTCTGGAGGGGCCTGAGGGGAAAGAATCTGCCCAAAGACCACGCTCAGCCCAGAGCCCTGCTCCCGGAGCCGGGGGGAGACAGCTGAGTCCCGGCACATGGAGCCGGGGGTTGGGCAGAGCAGAGCACGGAAGACGGGGTCGGGGCCCAGAACAGAAACCCTGTTGACCGGGATCCTAGCCTGGAGGGGGGCTCATCCCACCGGGCCAACTCGCTGGGGACTCCTGGCAGGCCCACCCTGTGTACGGGTGAGGGTGGGGCGCCCCCGTATGGGGAAGGGATTGAATGCACTGGATATATCACAGGGGGGCTCCGATCACCACCTCCCCCGGGAAATGCGGCTGCTGGAGATTTGGGGCGGGGGCTGCAGCAGTTCTTGGGCAGTTGATGCTGTTGTGAAACCAGATCTGTGCAAAGGGGCTTTCAAGGCATCACGCCTCCAGGTGCAGGCCTGCTGCTCCCCACGCGGTGACAGAGCGCCCTTAACCCGAGTGTCCAGGGGCTCATATTGGGGGCCCTCACCACAGTGTCTGGGCATCTCTGACAGGTGGGAGCCCTGCTCCTCAGGCACATCCCCCCTGTAGTGTTAGCTCTTGTGTGTTCAGTGCCTGGGGCTTTGGGGTTCTGGAATGAGCCCCCAGTTCCAGGCTTCTGCAGCGTGTGTGTGTGTGAGAGAGATCTACTAATTGTGCCCAGGCGCACCAGTAATAGCCCAGGACCCCATAGTGCCAGGCGCTGAACAAGACAGTCCTGGCCCCACAGAGTGCAGTGGTTTGTGTGTGCACCAGCCCTGAGAAACTGGGGCTCCTCTCCAGGCAGGCCCCCACTGGGAAAGGGCCTTTGACACAGGGCTTAAGGAGCAATTAACCCCCTCTCAGAATCCTGCTGTGCCCCCAGGCCCCAGCATCCCTCAGCGTGCCCCCAACTCCCCCTCTCCCCACTCCAGCCTGGCTTCCCGTTCCTTTGGCTAATGTTGCTGGTCCCCCCGGGGCTGGGAGCAGTTCCGTAGCTGGGGGTGGGGCCGTGCCCTGGCCGACAGCTGGTGGGAGCACTCCCTCCCGGCCGGCTCCAGTCAGGTTTCCTAGTCAAAACAAGCCCCCTGCGCCCGCCCTCCCCAGGGAATGGCAGCTGGGCCAAAGCAAAGCAGAGGGAACTGAACAGGCTGAGCCGGGCGCTATCAGGGCCTTGCTGCACCACGTGGCCCCGCTGCACAGCACCTGATCCCCGGCTGGGCACACACCCAGGAAGCAGGAGTGGGCGCGGCAGAGCCACCAACAGGCTGCTAGCCCCACCACTGGCCTGAGCGGAGAGCATGGTGCCAGCGTGCCTGGCCCGTCAGTGGGTCACCTACACACACGCCTGCATCCACAGTCACCTTGTCCACAGAGACAGCCGTGCGCTGTGCGTTCACACATGCAGATAGTCACCGTCACCTTACCACACGCACACTGTGACATAGACTATCCCTGTGTGCACACACACGTCCATAGGGCCAAAATCTCTCGGTAGCACGCAGGCAGCACCGCTGCGGTCAGGCGGGTTTCCTGTGCTGTACACGCGTGTGCACAGAGGAACCATGGCAGGAGGGCTTTGGCTGGCTGGGAGAGGCGTCTCTCTGCTGCGGCTGTGCGGATCCGGTGGGGCGCCATGAGGATCTGGTAGAACCGGGAAGGGTCTGGAAGAGCTGGGGGGTCGGTTGGAACCAGGGGGGATCTGGTAGACCTGGGGGAGGGGAGATCTGGTGGAGCCGGGGGGGTCTGGTGGAGCCGCAGGGATCTGGTCTAGCAGCGCATGGCAGGTTGCTAGCGGATGTTACAGAAACGTAACCAAGAGCGTTTTCCAAAGTTGATTTCTGCTGAGCTGGGTCTGGGGCAGGGCTGTGCCGAATGGAGGTGGGGCAGGAGCTGCTGGCTAAGCCCCACAGTTCCCCCCAGAGGGGAAGGAGCAGGCGCACTCTGACCCCCAGCAGCGGGAAAGTGCACCGTAGAGCGGGAAGGACGAACCATTCCTGCCCATCCCTTCCTGGGGGGGGCCGGCCGGAGGATGGTGCCAGGGCTGGCAAATGGCAGGAGGGTTTGGGGAGGCTGGACAAGAGGGCCAGTGAAGACTGACCATCTATGACCACGCCCCTGTTCCCCCCCCTCCCCCCCGCCCCCGTCCAACCATGTGCCAGGGACCCGCCTCTCCTCCTGCTCTGGGACACCACACCCCTTCTAGAGTCTGCTCAGACTCCCCCGCCCCAGGTAGGGGGTGGCCCAGCCCCATAGCAGTGGGTGCGTCATGCTGCCCCGCTGGAGTCAGTGACAGGTGTGGAATGTGAAAAAGCTGTCGGCGGGGCCCGCTGCTGCCCCTCAATCCCGACCCAGGCTCCCCTCCACCTGTCCCAGGCCCCAGCTCCCCCTACACCCAGCTCCGCCGATGCCCCTCAACCCCAACCCCCCGCCGCCATTCCAGCCTGGCCCCTCCGCTGCAGACCAACAATTTTGCCATGTTACATGTGGGGATTTTGTGACCGAGTTTTGGGACTAAGCTGAACTGCCCAGTCAGTGAGGCCAGACGCAGCCAGCCCAGCGCTAACCCCTTCCTCTCCTGCAGCCACCATGACAGGAGGCCTCTCTGGGCATGTCTCCACCACGACACACACCCGTGGCTGGTCCCAGAGCCTGGCTTCCAGCCCAGGCCGTAATGTCTGCACAGCAATTGTAGCCCCGGCAGCCTGAGCCCCAGCCCGTTAAGCCGGGCCAACCGCGGGTGTTTTCCTGCCGTGTAGACAGACCCTATATCTCCAGTGGGGGGGGAGGGGACAGGCAAATGGCCCCAGGGTCAGGCCAAGGCTGCAGCGAGTGGCCCAGTATCGGGGATCCCCGCTTCTGCCTGGCAGGACGGTGAGCCTGGCCCAGCTACCGTCTCCCCGCTGCAGCTACGGGGACAGCGATGGCAGCTATTTATACCCCCCCCTCCCCCCCCCCCGGCGTAGGGCCCTCTCCCCCCTGGGACATTCCCAGCATTCCTCCAGGCTGCCGTCCCGGGAGCGGAGGCACTGTGGGAACCAGGCTCGCGCCTTGGCAGAGCTGGGCCGTTCCCAGGGGCTGGGCTCTGCACTCAAGCAAGACGGTCCCCAGTGCACTCACCGCACAGCCAGCCTGCTGCCCCATCCCTCCAGCTCCCTCGGGCAGGGGGCTGCGGGCGGCTAGCCACCCGCCTCGCTGCCTCGGTTGGTGCGGGGCCCGGAGCCAGCACAGGCCCCTCGGGAAGAGTTCCAGTGCGAAGGAAAATCCAGCGGGCAGGACAGTACTGCCACACGCACTGCCTAGACCCCATGACCTGCAGCGTAGGCCTCATCCACCGGCCACACCTGGCAGCGTCCAGCATGCACGGGGAGGCTATGGAGTGGGCCAGGCTAACAGGCTGGGGACGGTGGGTGTGCAGGGCCGGGTATGAGTGTGTGAGGGGGCAAGGGTGTCTCCGTGGGAGGGGTGTCCATGCATCTTGTGGTTATAGCCAGTGTGTTTGCCCAGCTGTCCCACTGGAATCCCAAGCTGGGCCCAAACAGGCCTGAGCGGGGAGCGTGTGTGGCTATTTGGAAGGGTCAAAGGTCAAATTCATGCTAGCTCTAAAAATGTCTCTTCTGAGCAAGGAAATGAATCACGGGGGAGGGGGGCAACACCCCTCCCCCTGCTCCCTGCCTTAGTTCCTGATGAGGGGGCGTCTGGTCTTCTGAGCGTAGCCAAGCAGGTGTGGCCAGGGGAGGTCTCATTGCTAAGCCAGGGGCCAGCAGGGGAGCAGAGACACAACCAAAGCCCAGCCTCTTGTGTCCTAGTGGCACCGCCCGAGGTGCTGACCCCTCCAGCCACCGGGGCATCCCCGCATGGCAGGCCAGCCCCAGCACCGATAGCACCGCCTCACCCCACAGTACAAAGCCAGGGCGTGGGGCAGGCCCAGGACTCCAAGACACCCCCCGGAGCTCAGTGAGGCAGCCTGGGAAGGTGTGAGGCCAGGCTGGGGAGGGACCTGGAGGCCTGGTGGTGGCCATCTTAGGATGTCCCTGAGATGGGTGGCTGGGGGCGTTCTGGTTCATGGTGCTGCATTTCCAAGTTGGGTCCATCTGCTGTTGCTGGGAGAAACGTCCCCAGCCTGTGTGTGTCCCTGCATTGCGCCTGGATTTCAGTACCTAGCGTGCAGAGCCGTAGGGTCGCCTGTTCAGTCCCTTGTCTGTGCACCACACGCATGTGCGGGGCATGCCCAAGCTGTCCCCACGCTCACTGCCATGGCGGGCTACGTCCCACCAGGCTGTGCACAGGCACGGCCAGGCCCAGTCCAACACTGACGCCAATGGGAGGACCCCTGGGGCATCATACAGAGACCACGCGACTCTGAGAAGCTGGCCCCGCCTCCCGTCATGCCCCCCTGCCAGGAAACACGGCCCATCCTCCTGGGCCTGAGGGTGTCGAACCTCCAGGGGGTTATAACATGGCATGTTGGCAACAACTTTGGGCCCATCTCTGGTGCATAAGCCCTAAGGACGCAGGCGACTGGGTCCTTCCCCCGGCCCCGTGTCTGTGCTGGGAGGCGCACGCCCCCCTCCCAGAGGAGCAGAACCCAGTGTGTTTGGAGAGAGGCTCTCCCCCAGCCAGGTGCCCGGCCGTGGCCTGCAGCGGCGTTGGGGCTGGGAGCCAAGGGACTTGGCCCGGGCTCCATGGCTTCTCTGTGACCCTGGGAACTGTGGTTGAAGCATCTCAGTTGTGTGATTCTCCCAGGCCGAGGGAATGTGTGAGCGGGCTCCTGGCCAGCAGCTGCATGGCGTGCCCAGCCCACCCCGCCTGCTCCAGCTGGTGACACAGCAGGGTGGGCACCCAGGGAGCACCCCCCAGGCCCACTGCGGTGGTTCAGTCAGCCTGTCGGGGGCAGGGGTCTGGGCAGCCATTCAGCGTCTCCAGCGCTGGGGGCCGTCCAGGCTCTGTTCGGCTGCAGCCCCAGGTGGGCTCCCCGCAGGATGGGGGCGAGCGGGAGCTGCTGCCACGTGCCGGCCTGGGAGCTCTGGGGACAAGGGACCCACAGCACAGGCAGCCGGGAGCCTCCCCCCGACGGCCCGACCGGAGTGGGCAGCTCTGGAGCGGAATCAGTCAGAGCCTCCCTCGGGGCCTGGACTGGCTGCAAGTTAGGGCTGAGGGGGTGTCGGCAGAGCTGGGGGGGGCATGGGCTGGGATAACGGGGGCTGGGATAACGGGGGCTGGGATAACGGGGGCTGGGGAGCGGGACTGAGGGGCATTGGCAGAGTTGAGGGGCACGGGACTGGGATAATGGGGGGGCTGCGGATCAGGACTGAGGGGCATTGGCAGAGTTGAGGGGCACGGGACTGGGATAATGAGGGGGCTGCGGCTCAGGACTGAGGGGCATTGGCAGAGCTGAAAGGGGGGGATCCGCCCATCATCTGACTCTCCAGTGCTGTTTGTTCTTTCTCTTCCCTCAACTTTGTTAAAGCCCCATGGGGGAGGGTGGGGGTCCAGTCAGGAGCAGTGAATCCTCAGCAAATACCTGTATGGGGGGGGTCCCTTCTCCTGCCTGCCCCAAGGGGGGGCTCTGAGTTGCCAAGGCAGTGGAGCGCAGGCCCCTTGCCCCAAGTGGGGGAAGGGAGCCGGAGGCTGCTCCCAGGCTCCTTTCCGGGGGCCCCTGAATTCCACTCGCCTGTAGATTTATTTGGATTCTCTGGTTAAACCCCCCGGGTTAAGTCCCGAGGTCACCCGCAGCTGCCTGCGATCCTGGCAGTGTGTTCCCAGCACACACCCAGGCACTTGCCTCTATTTATAGCCAGCGGGGCTGGCGCTGTCTGTGCCCTCCCCGCCCGGCCGTCCCCTGGGCCTGTGGGAACCCGAGATTAGTGTGTTCCCTCTTCCAGCCCAGCTGAGCAACGGGCCCCGACCCCGAGTCTGGCTGGGGCAGGAGTCTTTTGCTTCAGCCCCAGAGAAATGAGCTTTGGGGGGTCAGTGCTGGGCGGGCGACCAGCCCTTGGGGCACTGGGCACCCGGAACAGCACCCGCAACTGCGTCTTTGCAGCAAACCCACCCACACTGGCCTGGGCGCGCGCACACACACACATCACACACCAGCGCTCTCACACACACCCCGGATCTCTTTCTCCCTCTCTCTCTTTCACACACACACACACACACATACATACACAGAGCGATACCTGCAGCACACACACACACATCGCACACCAGCACTCTCTCACACACCCCTGGATCTCTCTCTGGCGTGCGCACACACACACACACACACACACACCATGCAGCTCACATTCTACATACACGCAGTGCCCAGTCACACACTTGCCCAGAATTCCTGCTACACTTGTCTGGGGGCAGTACACACCCAAGCATGGTGCAGTCTGCATGGCAAGTGTGCAAGGAGCACACCCGTCATGCTCACGTGCAACACACCCAGCGAGGCCCCCTGCAGGCAGCTCACAAATTCCCCACCAAGAGCATCATTTGCCTATAACAGGGGTCGGCAACCTTTCAGACGTGGTGTGCCGGGTCTTCATTTAGTCACTCTGATTTAAGGTTTCGTGTGCCAGTAATATATTTGAACATTTTTAGAAGGTCTCTTTCTATAAGTCTATAATATGTAACTAAACTATTGTTGTCTGTAAAGTAAATAAGGTTTTTAAAATGTTTAAGAAGCTTCATTTAAAATTCAATTAAAATGCAGAGCCCCCCGGACCGGTGGCCAGGACCCGGGCAGGGTGAGTGCCACTGAAAATCCGCTCGTGTGCCGCCTTCGGCACGTCTGCCATAGGTTGCCTACCCCTGCCTATAACAAGGGACGCTCCAGCCGCCAGAGGCTCTGCCTGCCCACCGTGCCTGTGCCTCACAGGCCCCTCGATCAGCAGCACTCGGTGCTGCCAGGGCCTTGGGCTGCAGGCTCCTGGGTTGGGGGGACTGAGGCCAGAGTCTGGCCCCAATCGCATCGCCCCTCTTTGCTATTCCCCTGTTGCCCTGTGAGAGCCGGAGAAAAACCCCTCCTCCAGCCCCCATCCTTCCTGAAACCCAAAGGGCCCCTCCAGACCCCTCCACCTCCCACAGGCCCACGCAGCTGCTCCCTGAAGCCCCACCACAAAGGGCTCTTGTGTTTCCGGAGATGCATGGCTGGGATGTCGCGGCAGCAGCTGCTCTAGATTCTGCCACTCGCAGGCAGAGTGGGAGGAAGGGCTTCGTCCAGCCGCCTCCTGCCCGAGATGGATGCGGACACCGAGGAAAGGCTGGGCGCGGCAGGTGGCACAGGCACCGGCTTCCCCCGAATCCCCTCCCCCCAACCCCACCCCGCTCCACATCTTCCCAACCCCAGGCCCTGCCCCTGCCCCACCCCTTCCCCCAGACCTCTGCCCTGCCTCTTCCCACCCCCACCCCGCCTCCTCCCGCCCACTTCCGACCCGTCCCCAAAGCAGACCCCGTCCCCGCTCCTCCCCACCCAGCGCCTCCTGCACGCCACGGAATAGCTGATCGCGGTGGGCGGGAGGTACAGGGCAGGGAGGGAGGGGATCTCGGCTGCCAGTGGGTGCTAAGCACCTGCTGGTTTTTTTCATGGGTGCTCTATGGCAAGTGGCGGGGGGAAGAGGGACTCTCTGGGGTGGGGTAATGGGGTCTGTGATGGATGACCGGGGCTGATGGGTGTCTCGTGGTGCACGGTGTGTGGGAGTGCACGTGTGACTGTGGCCGTTGGTGCACAGGTCTGTCATGTACTTGTCTAGCAGATATGGTCTGGCTACGGCGCTTGCTTAGACACCCCAGGTGTGTCCATCCTAAGATCCTTTCATGCTCTGCCAGGTATGACCGAGGTGCGTTTAAAAGAAAATCTTTGACCAACAGCGCCACCTCGTGGCTGGACAGTGTTATAGTTTAGCATTCCATGACATCTCCCCCTTTAAGTGCTACATTCCTGCCGTTCCCAATATTTACACTATCAGGCTGTCTTTGCAGTTCAACGTGTATCTGGCTGTTCTGTGTCTCTGAATCGCACTGGTTTTCTAATGACACGACCCGAACGCGGAACCACTGGGCCATCTGGCTGTGCACTGACTCGCCGTGGTCAGTCTGGAATCCTTGAGTTCTCCCTGTTCTGAGTTGACTGGTCTTTCTGGGGGACAAACTGTAGATGTCATCGGCTTCTGTGAAACTCTCCATTGTTTGTCTCGATTGCATAGGAGCTGGGCACTGTCTTCTTTTTCTTCACAACAGCTGGAGTTGTTCAGCCTTTTTCCCCATCCAATTAGCTATGCACATGGCCACTAGGTTCCAGACCCAGCAGGTCTCTAACTGGCAGATGTCTGTTGTAAAAGTGTTCATAAGCTCTTTTAACCTTTTTATTCAATTTGGCCACCGTCTTCATGTCTAGCCACTTCGGAGATAGAGCCAGTAGCTGCTATCGGTGTGGATCTGTAACCCAGAGGAGCAAGGAATAGATCTTCCTGCTGTAGGATTTTCTTGTCTGTCTGTACAGGTCTCTCAGCCGCACCGTTTGCTTGTGGGTAATGTGGGCTGCTAGTAATATGATCAAAATCCTATTTCATTCAGACTGACTTAAATGCTGCTGCAGTGGATTGTGGTCCATTGTCCATCACTAGTTGTTCTGGAATACCAAAGTGAGCAAAAGTGCACTTTAGTTTCTCAATAACACAGCAACATGTTATGTCTTTCAAGTACATTATTTCTATATAACTAGAAATATGGTCCATGACAACCAAGTAATGACATCATCTGAATTCACATAAATCTGCAGCTAGTCCCATCCAAGGTCTGGCTGGTTGAGGTGTTGTTATTAACGGTTCTTTGTGTTGTGTTGGTCTGTTAGCTTGGCAATGTTCACATGCCGATACTTCAAGTCCTCACTGATGCCCCGTCACCACACTGACTGATTGGCCTGTTCATGGCATTAGTTAATTCTTGATGTCCTTCATGGATGAGGTTTGGGATTTCTCCTCCCATTTCATTTGGAATTACAATGCAATTGGCTTTCATCATGAGTCCATTTGACTCACTCACGACAAAGTAAGTTGCTTGTCACATCTTTAGTGTCCTTTAGACATGTAGGCCAGCCACCCTGAATGTTACTTAGAACTTCCTGAAGTTGCGTGTCTGTGAGGTTGGCGTAGTCTCTTTTCTGACACTGGTCTATATGTGTCCATAGCATCCTTAAGGCACCTTTACATCATCTTCGAGCTCACAGGTCGTTGGGTGTGATGCTGGGCTCCGGGACAGAGTGTCTGCTACTACCCGATTTTTCCCAGGAACATATTTAGCAATTGGGTTAAATCGCATGAACCTTATCAGTAGATCCAGGTCTTTCCCACTGATGACAGTAACAAGGTAGTTTATGCTCTATTATCTGTAAACTAATCCAGTCCGCGGAGTATTTATAAAAGTTCCCACATGCCCATACACTTGCCAGGCTCCTTTTCAATCAGTGCATGTTGTTTTTCTGCTTCTGTGAGTGTGCAAGAACAAAATGCAACTGGCTTCCACTCAGAGCCCTGTTGTTGCAACAATGCACCACTCAGCTGTTCGCATCTGCACTGACCATTGTGGGTTAGTTCACATCATAGGACTGAAGATCTGGAGCTGTTGAGTTCATTTCTTTTACCTTTTTGGAAGCAATTTCTTGATTTGGCCCCCACAGCCAAGATGGGTTGGACTTCAACAGTTCATTCAGTGGTTCTGTCACTGTAGAAAGGTCTTGTAGGTATTGACCCAAGGTAATTTACCATCCCTAGTATACATCTCAGTTCTGGTACATTTGCTGGTGCATTCAATTCTCAAATTGCTTTTACTTTCCCAGGGCTGGGAATGGTTCTTGCCTTAGTGTCTGTCCCAAAATCTTGATTTGGAATAGGTGGAAAATGCATTTTTCCTTGTTTAGCTTCAGCCCAGACTGACTGATTACGCTTAGCATTTTGTTGGGGGTTTTGGTATATTCTTCCATCGAAGATCCATCCGTCAGAATATCATCCATGAAAACAGCTCCATTTATGTTCAGTAACAGTTCTGCCATCTTTCTCTGGAAAGTCTCAGGGACACTGGTAATCCCCAAAAGTAATCTGTTAAATCTCCCGGGTGTGATAAATGTAGTCCGTTTAGCACTTTATTTGGCTAAAGGAATTTGCCAGAATCCACTTGAGGCATCCAACTTGGAGAACACTGTAGCTGCTTTCCCTTTGGGGAGGAAGTCGTCCCATGTTATCTCCCACAGCTGCGTCATTAAGTCTTTTAAGATCCACATAGGAAGCCTGCGAGGTGTACGCACAGTGTCTCTAGGGTTATTTGTGTTGGATCACCTTCCAAAACGTCAATATCAAAAAATATTCTAACACGTTCCTCCCCCTTTCTCAGTGGGCCCTTTCTGGCTGCCACGCAGCGGCTAAGAAGGCTGGAGGTCTGTGGGCCTTTGATCACATACACTCTGAACACATAGCTTTTGTCTTTGTACATTGATTCGGTGAACTGGCCTATGCAGTTCAGAATCCCTCCAGGGCTCGTCAGATGACTGTCAGGTGACTGCTGCTTTAGAAGGGGATTGTAAATCCCTTCTGAGAGGACTGTGACATCAGCTTCTTCAGCCAATTTTAAAGTCAATTGTCTTGCCATGAATATTCAGCTGCCCTCTCCAGGCAGGCTCTACGGCATCACAATGGCAGAATCCCAGAAACAATGGCGCTTGATTGCCGGTGATCCGAGTCAGCTCCCTGAATGCTTTGGTGCTGCAAACAGCTGCAAACTGTCCATATTTGGTGCATGTATTACAGCACGGATCTCTGGCTAGACTTTTTCCGCACCTTGCGCATGTGGGCTGGAATTGGTTCCTCTTAGCCTGGGAGTGTACTGGAGGGCTAAACTGTATTCTACTGTTCAGCCAGCAGGTGGCACTTATTTAAGTTCACCTCAGCCATACCTGGTGGAGCATGAAAGGGTCTTAGGATGAACATGTGGGGGGTGTACAGTATATGCAAGCTCTGTGACCAGCCCATCTCTGTTACCGACGGACGTGCCAGGGAGGGGTCGTGTGGCAATGCCTGTTAGCGCTCATGCTGCAGCTGTTAACAGCGTCGAAGCTAGTTGCTTGTTTCGCACATTGCTCTTGGGTTTCCTGTCTCACGCTGAGGGGGCTTTGCTCTCGTTGGCTACGGTTAAATCGCTCTTCAGTTGTACCTGCTGCAAAAGGTTTTTAATCTCTTAACCAGCCTGTTTTTGGCTATTTTCATGTTTTGCATTTCCCAAATCACAGGTTTCAGCTCATGTATGCAGAGCTCTTAGAAACCAGATAACATTTTCTCCTGGTCCTTGAGTTCTCTGGGGAAAATGTGCTCTTTCGTAACGCCCATTTCTCTGAGGTATACAGTGAGCGTCTAACATAGCCAGACCCCTTTCCTTGTCATCTTAGTGACTCTCTTCCAATAAAGGCAAAGGATTTAAAGCTATGCTCTGCCTGCTTCCCCAGAGCATAAATAGAAGATACCCGGATAGCTTCAGTTTCTCTGTGGGGCTTGCTTGTAACGCGAAGTCTTGTTTCTGGTCTGAAGGTCTCTGGGACTTTGTGGTATGCATATGAGACCCTGCAACCTTTCTTGCTTTGTTCCTTTTGTTTGCAACCTTGGTTGCTGTTTTCTTTCTGTTCTTAATTTACTTCTGACACCATGTCATGTATTTCTGTACCAGATAGGGACTGGCTACAGAGCTTGCTTATGCACACCAGATGTGTTCGGCACACGCGCCTTTGATGCCCTGACAGGTGTGGCTAAGGTTAGCTTCGAATAAGATATTTTCAGACAGTTCCAGCACCGAGTAGCAGAGCAGAATCATGCAGACTAGCATTCCATTACAGTGCTGCGGCTGTTTGCAGGCACAGCCTGTAGGAATGTGTGCGCCCCTTGCAGGAAAATTCCACCATCGGAGCCTAAGAAAAGCCAGGGGCTCTTGTGCTGGGGTGTCCCTATGGGTGTCTCTCAAGGATTCTGACATTCAGCCTGCTGTGTTCTCAGCCGGCAGCGTTGTCGCCTCCATCAGCCCTTACCTGTCCAAAACAGCGCAGTCCCATGGAGCGGGAGAGAGGGGTCAGCCTCTGCAGAGAGGAAACCCTGGGCGAGGGGAATCCCTCAGGAGGAGTGGGGCATTGCCTGTCACAGGCACCAAATGGGCACAAGGGAAGAGCCCCCACCACTAGCGCTGGGCGGGGAGCAGGGCTGAGTGCGAGGGTGGGATTGCCTCACATCCCCATGCTCTGGAGCCAGGGGCCCCCTTCACTGCTGGCAGCACAGCCTGAGAGGGGAGGAGAGCAGCCTCGCCTCAGAGCGTCCCCGCCGCACCCAGCCTGCAGAGCTGGCATTGGCTCTGCTCCGCGCCCCAGATCTGAACCATGGCTATCGCCCGTTCCACGCCCTCACCAAATACCCAGGTGGGGCAATGACCGACTGCCACTCCCACCGCTTCCTGCCCAGTGCGTGCCCAGGTGGGGAGGGCAGGCCGGGGCGGGGGAGCCAGCAAGCGGCAGCCGGGGTGACCGGTGGGATGGCCTGACCGCAGCCTCTGTCCCAACAGGGCATCAACCTCTCCCAGGGGGAGGCTGGCCTCCCCGCCAGCCCCCTGGTCCTGTATCCGTGGCGACAGCAAGCTGGGCCCAGCAGGGTGAAGAGGGCCTGGGTGATCCCGCCCATCAGCGTGTCCGAGAACCACAAGCGCATCCCCCACCTCCTGGTGCAGGTAGGTGCTGCCCGGCCCGGCCTGAGCAGCCCAGGGCAGGTGTGGCAATGGCCCAGGGCCCCAGAGCTCCAGAGCTGGGCTGCGGACGGTGCGGGCCAGGCTGCCCCCTGCTCGGCCTGGCGAGGGCAGCTCTGGGGCATCAGGCATGGGGAGGACAGAGGCCATGGCAGGGGCAGAAAAATGTAGACAGGGCTTCTCCTCACGTCAGGGGTCACCCAGCATCCAGGCTATGGGGCAGGGACGTAGGTTGGCCCTCACTCCCGGGCGCCGCCCCCCCAAATTGTGTCAGACACACACCCAGCCCTCCCATCATGTACACACACATCTACAAATGCACCCACACCCCGCCAGCATCCACCATCTCACACACACATGCATCCACCCCGATCCATCACACACACACACACCCCCCATTCACACACAACCACCATCCACCATCACACGCATCCACACCCATCCACCAACACACACACACATCGCCCATTCACATGCAGCCATCATCCACCATCACACACATGCACATCCACCCTGATCCACCATCACACACACACGCATCCACCCCAATACACCATCACACACACACATCCACTAGTCACATCCACCATCACATATGGACAATCATTGCACGTACACACATATTCACCATTGCACGCAGGGATGGCTTCAGGGTTTTGGCTGCCCCAAGCAGCCAAAACAAAACAAACAAACAAGAAATCCGCGATCGCGATCTGCGGCGGCAATTCGGCGGGAGGTCCTTCGCTCCCAGGCGGAGTGGGGACCGTCCGCCAAATTGCCGCCGAATACCTGGACCTGCCGCCCCTCTCCGGAGCGGCCGCCCCAAGCACCTGCTTGAGAAGCTGATGCCTGGAGCCGGCCCTGATTGCACACACACACACCCATTCACCATCTCACACACACCCATCCACCTTTGCACAGGCACACATCCACTCTCTCCCACACTTCCACTACCACACACGCATGCACCATTGCAGGTGCACACACCCATTCCCCATAGCACATACACACACACAAACACACCCATTCCCACTCCCTCCCCAACTTACACACACACACACTGAGTCACGCCCTCGCCCAGCCTGAGCCTGCCTTCCGGTGATGTGCTGGGCATCCCTGGCTGCTGGTAACGCCTTGCGGGTGGGTGGCTCAGGGGCCGATCCAGGCAGCCGCCCACCCCTAGATCTCTTGCTCCCAGGATGGCTGGGCCTGCACTTGTCACAGAGGGCCAGGTTGGGGATGGGTGCGGGGCGAGAGGTTGCCAGCCCTGTGGGTTTATTTTCACACGTCCCTCTGGCAGATCAAGTCGGATAAGCAGCTGCCTGGGGGCGTCATCTACAGCATCAAGGGGCCGGGCGTGGACGAGGAGCCCCCGGGCATCTTCTCCATTGACAAGTTGAGCGGGAAGGTCTTCCTCAACACCATGCTGGACCGGGAGAAGAACGACCGCTTCCGGGTAAGGGCCCCTCCCTGCATGCAGCTCGGCCTCCTCTGCTCTTGCTGCTGTGTGACACACACACACACACACACACAGCTGGGGCGGGGGCATGTTCTGGCCTGGGGAGGAAGACGGTGCCTCCTGATGGGAGCCTGGCGTGGGATAGGTGTGAGCTCTCCGGAGCCAGCATGGCCAGTCATACCTTACAGCGCCTCCTGCTGCAGCGGCTGGGACTGGCACAGCCCTGGAGCCAGTTAGTCGGCAGTGAAGTGTGCTATTGTCTGGTGGCCGCTAAGGAGCCGGGAGCTGTGGCTGATGCCTGTTCTCTGCCCTGTGCCCAGTTGAGGGCCTTTGCCCTGGACCTGGGGGGCGCGACCCTGGAAGACCCCACTGACTTGGAGATCGTTGTGGTGGACCAGAACGACAACCGGCCCCTGTTCCAGCAGGAGGTGTACACGGGGCACGTGGTGGAGGGAGCCGTCCCAGGTGGGTGTCTTTGGTGTGAGCCTGCAAGGGCCTGGCATTCCTCGGTCCGGCACAAATCTAACACACAAGTATGAGCACATTGCTAAGGAGGAGCACAAAGGAACAGCACCAGCATGTAGGGAGATTAGAAAACAGAATCCCAACTATACATATAAAATGATGGGATCTAAATGAGCTGTTCCCACTCAAGAACGAGATCGTGGAGTCATTGTGGGTAATTCTCTGAAAACATCCACTCAATGTGCAGCGGCAGTCGAAAAAGTGAACAATGTTGGGACTCATTAAGAAAGGGATAGATAAGACAGAAAATAACATATTGCCTCTCTATATATCCATGGTATGACCACATCTTGAATACTGCGTGCAGATGTGGTCGCCCCATCTCAACAAAGATATATTGGAATTGGAAAAGGTTCAGAAAAGGGCAACAAAAATGATTAGGCGTATGGAACAGCTGCTGTATGAGGAGAGCTTAAGACTGGGACTTTTCAGCTTGGAAAAGAGACATCTAAGGGGGATATGATAGAGGTCTATAAAATGACTGGTGTGGAGAAAGTCAATAAGAAAGAGTTATTTACTCCTCATAACACAAGAACTAGAGGTCACCACATGAAATGAATAGGCAGCAAGTTTAAAACAAACAAAAAGGCTTATGTTTTTTCACACAATGCACCGTCAATCTGTGCAACTCCTTGCCAGAGGATGTTGTGAAGGCCAAGACTATAACAGGATTCAAAAAAGAACTAGATAAGTTCCTGGAGGATAGGTCCATCAATGGCTATTGGCCAGGATGGACAGGGATGGTGTCCGTAGCCTCTGTTTGCCAGAAGCTGGGAATGGGCGACAGGGGATGGATCACCTGTTCTGTTCATTCCCTCTGGGGCACCTGGCATTGGCCACTGTCGGCAGACAGGACACTGGGCTAGATGGACCTTTGAGCTGATCCAGTCTGGCTGTTCTTATGTTCTTCTGTAGGGACAACATGAGAAAGGCTAAGGCACAAAATGAGTTACACCTAGCAAGGGACATAAAGGGCAGTAAGAGGAGGTTCTTTAAAAACATTAGGAGCAAGAAAAAGCTGAAGTTACATGTAGGGCCTCCACTTAGTGGGGAAGGAGCACGAACAACTGACGACATCGAAATGGCTGAGATGGTTAATGCCTATTTTGCTTCAATCTTCACTGAGAAAAGCTAATGGTGACCAGATACTCGACATCATTAATACTGACAACAAGGGGGGAAGGCTCACAAGCCAGAAGAGGGAAAGAACAGGTTAAGAATAATATTTAGTTAAGTAAGATAAGAATATGTATAGTTGGGATTTGGTTTTCCAGCGGGCATCACTTTACATTTATCAACATTGAATTTCATCTGCCATTTTTGTTGCCCAGGCAAGGTGTGGGCTTAGGTGAAATTACTATAAGGTGGGTGCCCGAGTGGCTGAAAGACCTCACTCAAAGCATACTTATCAATGGTTCACTGTCAAACAGGGGGGCTGTATCTAATGGAGTCCTACATGGGGCTGTCCAGTGTCCAGTACTATGCAATAGTTTCATTGATGACTTGGATAATGGGTGGAATAGGCTTATAAAACTTGCAGATGACCCCAAGCTGGGAGGTGTTTCAAGCACTTTGGCAGACAGAATGAAAATCAACAAGATGAAATTCAATATAGACAAGTGCAAAGTACTACATGTAGAAAGGAAACAATCAAATGCACAGCTACAAACTGGGGAATATCTGGCCAGGTGGTCGTGCTGCTGAAAGGATCTGGGGTTGAGGGTGAATATGAGTCCACAATGTGATAGAGCTGTGGAAAAGGCTAATGTCATTCTGGTGTGTATTAGCAGGAGTGTTGTATGTAAGATATGGGAGGTACGTGTCCCCCTCAGCTGGAGAACTGTGTCCAATTCTGGGTGTCGCACTTTAGAAAAGATGTGCACAAATTGGAGAGAGTCCAGAGAAGAGCAACAAAAATGATCAAAGGTTCAGAAAAACCCGACCTAGGAGGAAAGGTTAAAAAAACTGGGTATGTTTAGTCTTAAGAAAAGGAGACTGAGGGAGGACCTGGTAACAGTCTCCAAATACTTTACGGCTGTTCTAAAGAGGACGGGGACCAATTGTTCTCCATGTCCACTGAAGGAAGGAGAAGTGATGGGATAATCTGCAGCAAGGAAGATTTAGGTGAGATATTAGGAAAAACTTTCTAACTCTCAGGGTAGTTAGGCTCTGGAATCGCCTTCCAAGGAGGTTGTAGAATCCCCATCATTGGAGGTTTTTAAGAACAGGTGGGACAACCTGTCCGGGATGGTCTAGGTTTACTTGGCCCTGCCACAGCGCCGGGGGCTGAACTTGATGACCTCTCCAAGTCCCATCCAGCCCGACATTTCTATGATTCTACACCCATGGTGTATTTCTGATCGCAGGCACCTATGTGCTGAAGGCAGAAGCCACAGACGCTGACGACCCCGACACAGACAACGCGGCCCTGCGATACTCCATCCTGGAGCAGGGCTCCGCCGGGCTTTTCAGCATCAATGAGACCACAGGCGAGATTCGCACCGTGCAAGTGGGGCTGGACCGTGAGGTAACGGGCCTCGGGGCAGCCGATGCTGTGGGCTGGGAGTCCCTGCAGGCACACGGCAGGCTGGGGGCCTGCCCGACTGCACTCGATCAGTGGTATACTGCGTGGCAACCAAGACCAGTGTGCTCTGACTACCTGTGGGCAGCCCCTGGGCAAGACTAGCAGAGCCCTGTGCACCAGGGCGCAGATGTGAGCTAACTCAGGCCAATGAGGGGTGGGTTGGGCAGGCCCTGGCCGGATAACGCCGGGCATTGCCCCCTCCAGGGGTCCAGGGCACTATGGAGATGGGCTGGTCCTGGGCCTGACAAACAGGCAAATATCTGGCTCCCTCCTCCCCAGGTGGTGAGTGTGTATAACCTGACTCTCCAAGTGGCCGACATGTCGGGCGACGGCCTCGCCACCACAGCCACCGCCGTGATCTACGTGGACGACATCAACGACAACCCGCCCGAGTTCACCAAGCCGGAGGTAGGGAGCCAGGCCAGCGGCTGGGGGCCCAGGGTGCAGGATGCCTGGGGGCTAGTCTGACTCACTGCATGGCCGCGGGGGGGTTCCTGCCCTCTGTGGGCTCCGTGCCGGGGGACAAGGATCCTGGCCCACACTGGGGGAGATGTGAACGTGGGCCATGCCATCATGCCAGGCCGTGAGTTCCCCGGCTGCTCTCTTGCAGTTCTCTGTGGAGGTGCTGGAGAACACGAGTGGTGTGGACATCGGCCGGCTCCTGGTGCACGACAAGGACCTGCCCGGCTCCCCCAACTGGCTGGCGCGATTCACCATCCTGGAGGGTGACCCGGACGGGGCCTTCGCCATCCGCACCGACCCCCGCACCAACGACGCCGTCCTCTCCGTGGTGAAGGTAAGGGGACAGCGCCCTGGGCCACAGCCTGTCCCTGCTCCCAGCCCCAGGGGGCTTGGCCAGCACCCGTGCCCCAGCCAGGCCCCTGCTCCCTCCAGCCCAGGCCCAGCTGGAGATGAGTCGCTCAGTGCAGGGGCCATGCTCTGCCCCTCGTTACCAACGGCCCCAGGGAGCAGCCAGGCCATGTCCCAGCCCTGAACCCTGGTTGGAGCGTGGCCCCTGGGTGTGGGGGTAGGGAGCCCAGCTGGAGAGCGACCCCTGGGGGGGTGGGGAGCCCCTGTGCAGAGTGATCCCTTGGGGGGGAGCCCCACTGGAGAGTGGCCCATGGGCATGGGGGTGGGGAGCCCCACTTGAGAGCGACCCGTGGGGGTGGGGAGCCCATATGCAGAGTGACCCTTGGGGGTGGAGGTGGGGAGCCCATGCGCAGAACAGCCCCTGGGCGTGGGGGTGGGGAGCCCCGCTGGAGAGCGGCCCCTGGGCATGGGGAGCCCATGTGCAGAGCAACCCCTGGGCGTGGGGGTGGGGAGCCCCGCTGGAGAGCGACCCCTGGGGGGGTGGAGAGCTCCTGTGCAGAGTGATCCCTTGGGGGGGGAGCCCCGCTGGAGAGTGGCCCCTGGGCGTGGGGAGCCCATGTGCAGAGCGGCCCCTGGGCATGGGGGTGGGGAGCCCCGCTGGAGAGCGGCCCCTGGGCGTGGGGAGCCCATGTGCAGAGCAAACCCTGGGGTGGCTGGCCTGGGGTTAGCTCTTTTCCCCGTGACTAACTCTCGGCCCCTCCACGTTCAGGCCCTGGACCACGAGGGGCGGGACCACTTCGCGCTCACCGTCTCCGTCCAGAACCAGAACCAGCTGCACCCATCAGCCCCCCAGACCACACGGGCCCTGGCCGTGGTGCAGGTGCAGGTTCAGGACGTGAACGAGGCGCCCTTCTTCCCCAAGAACCCCCGGCTGGCCAGAGTGGCGGAGGGGGCGCCGCCCGGCACCGAGCTCACCACCTTCAGCGCCAGCGACCCCGACACCCGCCAGCCTCAGGCCCTCAGGTGAGCCCACCCCCAGGGGTCCTGACCAGGGGCCAGCGCCACCTGCATCCCCAGGAGGCCTGGACGCAGTGCCAGGGGCTGGGAAACGGGGTGGGAGCTGCACGGGCCAGCGCGGGGCCCCATGGGGGGGTACGAGGATGGGGAACTTGGCCCTTGGCGCCCGCCGAGTGGAGGCACCAGCCCGGCTGCAGGGGCTGCTGAGACGGGGCTGGCGCTCTGGCCTGCAGGAGCCCTGGGTGGGGAAGCCCCCATCAGACAGGTTGGCAGGGGCTGGGCGCTCAGGCTCAGCGCTCTGCCACGCAGGCTTCAACTCCTCTTGCTTGGCGCTGGCTCTGGGTGGGGTGTTACCCGACCACTCTAGGGCACCTCCACCTTTACCCAAATGCTAGGGCTCAGGACATCATCTCCTGCAGGCAAATAACTTGGTGTCTCTGCCTGCAGTTACTCCCTGGCCTATGACCCGGCTGACTGGCTGCTGCTGGACCCGCGCTCCGGGATGGTGCAGACCAAGCGGGAGCTGCCACGCCGCTCGCCCTTCTTGCAGGGCAGCTGGTACACCGCTGTCATCCTGGCCAGCGATAATGGTGAGCTGGGGGGCGCTGGCTGAGCCCTGCCGGTGAGCGCTGGGCCCTGACCTGTCTGCCCTTGTCCCTAGCTGACCCGCCGAGCACGGCCACTGGCACCTTGTCCATCGAGATTGTGGAGGTGAACGACCATGGGCCGGCCCTGCTGCCGCTGGTGGGCGTCATGTGCAGCGAGCCCAGCAAGGGGCGGGGGCTGCTGCTGAGTGCTATGGACGAGGACCTGCCGCCCCACGCCGAGCCCTTCCACTTCCGCCTCAGCCCCGATGCCCCCCAACTCGCCCACAACTGGAGCCTCAGCCAGCTCAACGGTGAGGGCGGGGGCCGGAGCGAGCGCCAGCTGCGATCGCCTCACCCATGGACGGGAGGCGACAGCCTGAGTCCCGCTCCCCACAGCTCTGCAATAGTGAGGGCAGGGCCGCCCCAGCCCGCCCGAGGGGGAAAGACTTGATCGGACGGGGTGGGTGGAGCCTAGTGGGGGGGCAAGGGGCTGATCAGTGAGGGGGAGCAGGAGAGGATCAGTGAGGGGGGAGCAGGGCCCGCTCGGTGGGGGGGGAGCAGGGTGGGATGGTGGGGAGAGCAGGCCCCCCATTGGTGAGGGGAGAGCGGGGGGGGGGCTGATTGGTGAGGGGGGATCAGGGGGCACTGATCGGTGAGGGGGAGCAGGAGAGGATCAGTGAGGGGGGAGCAGGGCCTGCTCGGTGGGGGGCGTAGGGTGGGATGGTGGGGAGATCAGGTCCCCATTGGTGAGGGGAGAGCGGTGGGGCCTGATCGGTGAGGGGGAGCAGGGCCCGATCACTGAGGGGGGAGCAGGGGGCGCTGATTGGTGCGGGCGGAGCAGGGGGCACTGTTGGTGAGGGGGGAGCAAGGCCCGATCGGTGGGGGGCAGAACTCGGGGCCATAGGGGCTGGGGCGGGTGCAGGCACGCGGGGTATCATGGTGTCCCTGTCTCCGGCCAGCGACCCACGCGGTGCTGGTGGTGCTGGTGCCGGTGCCCGCGGGGCTGCACTCCCTGCCACTCCTGCTCAGCGACTCCGGGACACCCCGGCAGGAGCGGGCGCAGCTGCTGAACGTCTCCGTGTGCCCCTGCGACGAGGGGGGCAGCTGCCAGGCCAGCGCGGCGGCTGCCTCCACGGCCGGGATGGGGCTCAGCTTCGGGGCCCTGATGATCATCCTCAGCAGTGTCATCCTGCTCCTGTGTAAGTGAGACAACGACCCCCCCTGTCCCCGCTGACCCGCCCCCAGCCCAGTCCCGGCTCCACCGCCTCTCTCTGTCTCGGCAGCGCTGGCCCTGCTGGCGGCCATCCGGGAGCGCTGCCACCGGCGCCCGCGGCACGAGGGGCTGCTGGGGAGCTCGCAGGACGACCTGCGCGACAACATCCTCAACTACGACGAGCAGGGCGGGGGCGAGGAGGACCAGGTGAGGGGGGGGCAGCCCCCTCACAGGCGCTACGGGGCATGGGCATGCGCCAGGCAAACCAGCCACACACTTTGCTGCTACCCCAGCCCTGCGAGTGCCCCTCGGTCCCACCCCACAGCCCAGCCCAGACCTGCCCCTCGGTCCCACCCCACAGTCCCCTGCTAGCCCAGCCCAGCCCTTCGGTCCCTCCCCAGAGCTCTCTGCTAGCCCAGCCCAGCCCTGCCCCTGGGTCCTGACCCACAGCTCCCCACTAGCCCATCCTGCCCCTCAGTGCCGACCCGCAGCCCCTTGCTGTCCCCCGTCGCTCCTGTTTAGGGGACACACACACCATATTACACCAGACTGGGCAGCACCAAACTGCCACTGCCCCTTGCAGGCCAGCGCCCCCCGCAGGCAGGGACCTGCTCACCAGCTGCCCCCGGCAGGTGCTAAAGCTCTTCTCTCCGTAGGGCGCCTACGACATAAACCAGCTCCGCAATCCTGACTTCTTCCCCCCACCCTGCCCCCTGGGCAAGCAGCCAATCCGGAGAGACACTCCCTACAGCTACGCCACCCCCCCGTATCCACGGAAACTGCCCACCAGCCCCTCTGACATCGAAGACTTCATCAATGAGGTGAGCGGGGGGCAATGGCATGGGCTGGTGCTGCTCCCAGCCGGCCCCGGCATGCTCCTGCCAAGCTGGAACAGGTCAATGGGCCAACTGGGCCCGTCTGCCAGCCCCAGGTTCCCCGCTCTGCCGAGCTCCCTGAGGGCCGGTCTGCCAGCCTTAGCGCCCCCGCTCTGCCGAGCTCCCTGAGGGCCGGTCTGCCAGCCCCAGGGCCCCCGCTCGGCCGGGTGCCCCCAGGACCAGTCTGCCAGCTCCTGCTTGGCCAGGCTCCTAAAGGACCAGTCTGCTGGCCCCAGGGCCCTGCGCGGCTGGCTTCTTGCCACGCTGGAGCCTGCCCGCTGGTATCATTTTTCCAGCATCCAAACCATGTTGGGCACCTCCCAGGACAGACACAACCCCTGTCCTGAGTGGGAGGGGTGACATTGGCACAGGAGGGAGGGAACTGGGGTCCCACACCACACTCAGGCTGTGACTGGCTTGACATGGGTGGGGCTTGGTGCTCCAGTAGGCACCATGGGGCTCCCAGGATCTGAGGGGTGGGCACAGGCGGCAGGGGCAGGCCAAGCGCTGGCAGGAGGGCCGAGCTTGGGCATGGAGACAGGTGCCTGGCCCAAGGGCTGGTGCCAACTAGCCAGTAGCCACACCCTCCCCCCCCAGCCTCACAGCCCTTTTCTCCTGTCCCCAGGGGCTGGAAGCAGCCGACAGCGACCCCAACGTCCCCCCCTACGACACAGCCCTCATCTATGACTGCGAGGGCTCCGGCTCCGTGGCCGGCTCGCTCAGCTCCATCATGTCCAGCCTGACGGATGGCGACCAAGACTACGACTACCTCAGCGAGTGGGGGCCGCGCTTCCGCCGGCTGGCGGACCTGTACGGGCACTAGGGCTGGGGCAGGGAGGGGGACTCAGGGACCGGGGGGGGGGGGGCAGAGCTCGCCCCTGAGTGTCAGGGAATCCTGTGAGCAGGGGGCTGGGTCCTGCCCAGCACCAGCAGAACCTGGGAGCAGCCACCTCTGCAGGACGCGGCCATAGCACTGCTGAGCCCCGGGCACGGGACACCTGAACAGCACCAGCCTTGGGAAGAAGCTGCTTTTAACAGCAGAGCCAGCCCGGGGCCCAGGCAGCCCCCCACATGCCAGGGCCTGGGCTGGGCGAAGCCAGTTCCTGCAGCTCAGCGCTGCCTTTGCCCACGCACCAGCCCCAGGAGGGCGCAGGGATGAGAGAACTGCACAGAGACCCACGCACCCAGCTCAACCTGCAATGAGTGCTGAGCCGGGCACAGGCTCCTGCCAGGCCACCGTCCAAAGCCGGGGGCAGCACAAGGGGCAGAGGGCACCAGCAACCGGGCAATGGGGAGAGCGCCACCGCCAGCCTTAACTTTAGCCTGGCTCTTAAGGGGCAGGCTGGGGAGCAGGTGGCAGCCAGGAGCAGGTGGAGGAAAGGGGCAGGGCTGGCAGGGCAGGGGGAGCAGAGCTGGCTATGGAGGAGAGGGGCAGGGCTGGCAGGGCAGAGAGGGGCAGGGCTGGCTACAGGGGAGGTACATTATGCAGGGAGGCTCAGGGCACGCTTGCAGCAGACGTGGAAGGGGCAGAGGCTGGCTGGGAGCCTGGCTCCTGCAGTAGCTGAGCTGGGAGAGGGCGGAGAACAAAGTCCTCCAAAGGGGGGGGGGGTCCTGCCAGGGGGGCGGCCAGGGAGCTCAGTGCAGGAAAAGGCGAGCAGGGAGCTGGGGGTCAGGAGTGAGGGGCACGGCTGGCAGGGGCCCTGGAGCAGCTCAGGCCCAGGAAGCCTGGGGAAAGCCACTTCCTGCAGAGGTCCCCAGCAGGGGGAATTGCCCAAGCGAGGCAGCGGGAGGGGCAGGGCCGAGGGGGTAGCAGCGGCAAGGCCCAGCTGGCCTAGGGAGGCAGGAGGGAGCAGAGCAGCAGCCCCCGCTGAGCCAGCCCCTCGGGCCCTGCCTGGCTGGGACAGCCCCAGGCTGGCACCTGATGAGGCAGAGGGCTGTGCCAGGGCCAGGAGGCTCTGCCCCTGGGGAGGTTCTGACAAGTGCCAGGTGAGAATCCCCCTCCGTCCCCCCCAATAAAGAGACTTGGAGTGCGGCTCTGGCTGGAGCGGGGTGCGGCCTGGGCAGGGGGCACCTGCCAGTGGAGGGGGAGTGAAGTGCTGCTCCTGGGCCCGGGTTAAGGGGGCTGCCCAGTGCTAGGCTGGGGCCCCCCAGCCCAGCCTCCTCCCCCCAGACCCCCAGAGAGAAAGCAGAACCAGGCCCAGGCTAGAAATAAGGCACATTTTATTGGTGAGCTGCTCACCTGGCCAGGAGGCACAGGGACTGGCGTTCCCTGAGCCAGGAGCCCCCCATTCCCAGCCGGGCTCCTCAGGGGGGGTGGGGGGCACTCTCTTCCAGGCCCCGCTCCCTGCAGGGCTGGTACGCAGCAGGGGGTGTGGGAGCCCCCAAGCACCCCAGGGAGGCAGGCCCAGGCAAGGCAGAGGCAGCAGCCCAGCAGGTAGGAGGCTGCGCATGGCACCTAACAGAAGGAAGCTGCTCCCTGGAGACGGTCGTGCGATGGGCACCAGGAGGTACCGCCCACAAACACAGCAGCCCACTGGGCGCAGGAGACGCCTGTGGCCCCAGGGCAGTTAACACTGGGTGCTGTCCCCCCACCCGCAGGGCACAGTCCCCACAGACAGCCCTGCCCAGCTACGTCTCCTGCTGGGGGTCACCACCCGGGGCGGGCTCCAGCAGCAGCTGCCTGTCCCGCAGGGGGGCACGCCGGTGGGAGCTCAGCATCTTCTTGGTGGCAGTGACGAGGCGGGCGTAGTCCTGGGCCTCGGGGGCGTGGCCGGCGCTGCGGGGCGAGAGCAGAGGCAGCTGGTCCCTGCGGCGGGAGGAGCGGAAGAGCGGGGGCCGGCGCTGACTCTCCCCGTCCTGCAGCGACTCGGGCAGGCCCTTGCCCTTGCTCTCGGGCAGCAGCATGATGCTGAGCACGGAGAGGATGGCGAAGGAGGCAAAGACCACGTGGTGCAGGAAGAAGCCCCGGTTGTTCTGGATGTCCATGATGGGCCCGGCCGCTTTGCCCACGAAGCTGGCAGCCATGATGAGGCCCAGCCCAGCGCCCCTGCAGGGGGGGACACAGACCAGGCCCTCACCAAGGGACAGCGCCTCCTCCTGACCAGAGCACAGGGCAAGGGGGTGCCACACCCCCAAGCTGGCGGTTGGGGGCGCTGGGGCTTTGCCCTGACTGGGCGGCTTGGAGGCAGCAGGTGCAGCCTGGGAGCTGGGCCGGGCCTGGCCCCTGCCTGGGCAAGCAGCCAAGCACCACATGAAGCAGCCCCCAGGCCTGGCCATGTCCTCCCAGCTGTGGGGCCTGGGCTGGCTGGGGCAGGAGGACACCAGGGTCATGCCCCACAGGACTCCGCCCTGGCATGCAGGCAGCGGCTTGGTTGACTTGGGGGCAGATCATCACAGGGAGAGCTGCAGGGGCAGCCCCCAGGCCAGGACACTGGATCAGAGTGGGGGAAGCTGGCTCTATTCCCAAGGGCTCCCCCTGGAATGGGTTCCCTAGGGAGGTGGTGGAATCTCCATCCTTAGAGGTTTTTAAGGCCCTGCTTGATAAAGCCCTGGCTGGGATGATTTAGTGGGGGATTGGTCCTGCTTTGAGCAGGGGGTGGGACTAGATATCTCCTGAGGTCCCTTCCAACCCGGATATTCTAGGATTCTTGAGGCTCAATACCCACCCCTCAGAGAACCTGCTACAGCCTCCCCCCGGGAAGCCAGTGCTGCCCCCTCCCCTTCCACCTTTCCGGGCCCTGCAGCATGCACTAGCCCACGGCTGCCGTGGGAGACGCGGGGCTGCAGTGCAGGCCCATCTCCTACCTGACCACGGTGGGAAGGACCTCGCTGGCAAAGAAGATGCTGAGCATGGTGACAGCTTGCGAGTACGCGATGCCCAGGACAGAGAGGGTCAGGATGATCCAGTCCAGTAGATCTAGAGTACGGAGCGGAGTGAGCGCACGCCACAGTCCGGCTAGCTGGGGCCTTGGGTGCAGGTGGGCTCCAGGGCCGGCTCCCCCATGGATTTACAACACAGGGTGTTTAAGCCCTGCCTGGTGAGTGGGGCAGGGAATGTGCCCATGTGCCAGCCCAGGGAGACCACCAGCAGCCCACGCCTGGCACCGCCAGCTGCTCCCTGGGCAGGACGGAGGGCTGAGCACACCTCAGAATGTCCCTCTCGAGTATCAGGGGTGGGCAGAGCCACCAGCAGATTCCTTGGCTCTCTCCTCCTTGGGGGGAGTGACTCCATGGCTGGGGGGATGGAGGGGGGACAAGGCCGCAGCAGGAAGCCAGGTGGTTTGGAGTCCCAGGCTCGCAGCACGACTTACCCACTGACTGGGGTGGCTTGCCCTGCCCTGGGGGGGTGGAGGGGGAGGGCAGCTACCTGGGGTACAGGGCTTGGGTGAGCAGCTGGGCACAAATGCTGTGACTTGTTCGCTGGTTCCCAGTTACCGGGAGATCCAGGGAGCTCACGCCCCCCCTTTCCCAAGGACCAGCGCCAGAGGAGGGGCGGCCAGCATGCAATGGGGCAGAACTGCTAGTCCCCACGGGCCAGGGCAGGGGCTGAGCAGCGCGTGAAAGGGCCAGGCCAGGCCCCCTGCCCTTACACTGCGTCAGGGCCAGCAGCAGCAGCGACGCGATGCCAGTCAGGATGGTGCAGAGCAGCAGGATGGGGCGGCGCCCGAAGCGGTTGACGGTGACGCACAGGAAGAGGCAGGCCGCGGCTTCCAGCCCCGCCAGCAGGAAGTAGGAGAAGTAGAACCGGGGGAGGTAGGGAGCCAGGTTGCGGGTGAAGCAGTGCCGGATCCCGCTGCCGATGAACCTGCAGGAGAGCAGGGGGCGCTGTTCACGGGGAGGGCAGCCGAACCGCGACCTAGCTAGGGCACGCGAGGCGAGTTGGGAGGGTCTCAGCCTGGCTGCCGAGCGAGCTCGGTGCCCATCACTCACCGCCATGCAGCCTGCACAAGCAGCGAGCTCTGCTCAGACTCAGGGCAGCCGGACGGGGAGAGCAGGGGGAGGCACAGCACAGAACCGTGCTGGGGGAGCTCCGGGCTGGGAGAGCAGGGAGAGTATGTGGGGTGCTGTGGATTGAGGGGCATCAGAAGAGCCGTGTGTACGGGGGAGCCCAGTGCTAGAAGAGCTGGGAGCAATGTTGCCGTGGCACATGGGGAAGTGCCCAGGAGAGCCAAGGAGGCACAAGGCGGAGCAGGGAGGCCCACGGTCCAGCCATTCCCGGCCCCCAGCACGTGGTGGGTCCTTACGCCGTGAAGCCGAGGATGAGGCTGTTTTTCCAGATGACTCGGGTGCTGAAGACCTCGCAGAGGGTGTGGTAGCGTGGCAGCGGGACCCCGTCAGACTCCAGCTCTGGGGGCACAAGAGCAGCACGGTCAGCGCACGTCCGGGGCAGAGCCAGAGGGAGGGACGGAGCCTAGGAACAGCTGGGTCCGAGAGCGTTAGTGTTTCAGCCAAGGCCAGGAGGTGGGGGGACAGGAAGGAGGAGCAGGTTCAGACTGGGGGGGTGGGGGAGAGTGCACCACGTGAGAACAGCACAGGACTCAGCCTGACTTTGACCCCAGGTCGGGCCCCATGGACGCGGCCAGGGCCCTCGGGCCCAGCTCTCACCTGCTAACAGGTGCTCCTGGCTGTAGAATTCGTCCTCCAGGCTCACGCCGTTGCCCTCAGCAAGGGCCCGCAGACCCTTCCTGCCCTTCTCCAGCTGCCGCGTGGCCAGCAGCCAGCGGGGCGACTCTGGGAACAGCGACGGGCAGCTGGAGGGAGAGCGTCACCAGGGTCACCACAGGCCCAACCTCAGCACGTGGCCGCACGGAACCTGCTCCCGCGACACTCCGCGCCCAGCCAGGCGGGGGCAGCCCTGCAGGGAGCCCCCCGGGCGAGGGACAGTGGCACCAAGCCAGGCCAGGCTCACTGTGACCCATCACAGCCATCTGCTCCGCACAGTCTGGTGTGCACTCAACCCAGGGACTGGACGGGGAACCCGCACTAGCAGCGCCCCCCAGCGCCTGCACCAGGCTCCTGCCTCCCCCCAACCCTGGGGCCAGCAGCACAGGGACCCAGCCGCTGCTCCTGCCCCCCAACAGCCGCTCCCTGCCACGCTGCCACTTGAGGAAGTGACATTCTAGCCCCGGCCAGGGCTCCCACCCGCCCTGCAAGCCCCAGCTCTGATCAGGCCACAAAGCTCAGAACCAACCTGGCAAATAAATTAACTGTGTTTAATCTGCGTGGAGCAAATATTTACCCCCAGCCCCGTGGGCTCAAGGGCCCCTTCAGAGGCAGCCGGCGCCGCACTTGAGCTGAAGGGCCTGGGGAGCGTTTGACCCAGCCGCAGTCCCAAAGTCACTGCCAGCCGGATTCACCATCGCTGGGATGTGTGAGGGGGGAGGAGGCGCTGCCTGTATTCCCAGTGGGCCGCTCGTGCCATGGAGCTGGGGGCTTGGGTCCCTGCCAGCACGTCAGCTCTGGCATAGGGGGCTGTATAGGTCAGGGAAGGGTTGGGCACGATGGGGCCCAGTGCCTCAAGGTGGGGCTCTCCCCCCAGCCACTCCAGCTCCCCGCCATCTTCCCACAGGTGTCCAGCAAAGCCAGGCTAGCCCTGCCCCCCCCCACAGCACAGCCGGGCCTTACCCCCAGCAGGTGGCCAGCAAAGCCAGCGTCAGCGTCACGGCACCCTGCAGCAGCCGCCACTGCCGACACAGCACCGCCAAGCCCGGCAGCAGCAGCTCCCCGGCAACCCAGAAGAACCCCGCAACCATGACGACCATCAGCCGGTGGGGAGGGTCGCACAGCTCCAGCCCTGGGGTGGGGAGAGAAAGGCTCTGCTCAGACCAGACCGGGGGTGTAAGATTCACGCTGCATCAGGCTGACACCCCGCAAGGCGAGCGCTGGGCAGGGACAGCGGGGCCGGCTTCTGCTCCCAGCCTGGCCTGACTGATGAGGGGCGCCGGCTGGGAGGGGGGCTGTGGAGTCAGGCTCCCCCACAGCCCCCGGGTCACCTCTTGAGAGCAACGCACAAGCAAGAGCCTCTTGGGGCTGCTGCCCGTCCCCCACTGCAGCCCTGGGCAAGGTGGGAGCAAATACAGCCCCGTGCGGCTCAGCTCGCAGGGGGGCCGACTCCCCAGGTGACTGTGCGCTCTCCCCACTCCCCGGGACCGCAGCAGCCACCCCTAGCCTCCGGCTCCCCCCGGCAGCCACTCCCCGCCGAGCAGGAGACCGTTCGCCGGAGTCCCAGGGCCAGTTACACTGGTGTTTCAGTGGGACCTAGCTGGGCATCACGCACTCCAGAGCGACTGAGCCAGCCAGGGGGCCATACAGCCCAGGGACACATCACCCATCTGCCCTAGGGCTCCAGGCAGGACAATTTCCCAGCCTGCACTGAAACCCCGCTGCTGGTCAGCTGGAGAAGGACAATGCCCACCACATGGAGGGAGGGCGCTGGGGTTACATTGGCAGGTGACATCACTTCCCAGACCGGACCCAAACTGAGCCCAGCTGGGCTCTCCACTCCCCGGCCTGGGGGGTGGGGGGGAGGAGGAGGAGGAGAGGGAGCTGCAGAGGTAATTACTTAGACTGTCAGCTCTCAGGGTCGGGGACAGTTGGTCTGGTCTGTGTTCGTACAGCGCCTAGCACCAGGGGGTGCCGGTCCATGTCTGGGGCCCCGGGAATACAAAGAACGGATACTATAAAAGCCAGGGCAAGGGGCCACATGCACAGGGCCATGGAGCTCCGCGGGGGGCCCTCTCCTGGAGCAGGGAAGGGGCGTGTCCGGTGTGGACCAAGCGGACTCACGTGCGACGTAGAGGGAGAGGAAGGTGCCAGCCAGCGCAGCACCGAGGAGGAGCCGCAGCGACAGCAGCATCATGTAATTCAGCGCCAGCGCCACACCGATGCCCAGGGGAACCGCCAGCACCAGGGAGAACATGAACGTGGCACGCCGACCAAACCTAGAGGTGAGAGCCAATGGGCAGTGAGCTGGGCAGGGGGAGAGACACAGAACAGCCCCCACACCCCCCGGGCACATATCAGGGCTGGCCACAAACCCAAGGGGCAGGGCTGGTTATGGACAATGCTGCACCTGGCCGGGTGGGAGGGTCTGATCAGGGGCCCCTTGTGGCTGGTGCTTTACCTGTCGCAGGCCAAGCCGAGCGCAATGCAGCCGCTGAGCCAGCCCAGCAGGTAGGTGGTCTGTTCGAGTGGCACCTTCCAGCGATCCGAGCACACCAGGTCCCACTGCCAGAGGAAGGACGAGTGAGCCATGAAGTCCTTGATGCTGCCCTGAAGGGGCCTAACACAAGGGTGAGCTGAGCAGACATGGTACCGTCCCATCGTTCCAGGGCACTCGGGACATCCCATCCCCCACTGCAATGCAGCCCCCTCTGGGCTGGACCCCTGCAGCTGTTCAGCAGGCGCACTGCTCGGAGGTTGCGGCAGGAAGGCCCAGGTGAAACCACAGGGGGAGGTTAGAGAAGCAGGATGAGGAATTCAGCCAGGCCACTGACGCGAACACCCTGACTCCTGCAAAACAAACCTGGACCTTCCTATGTCCCATCCAGAGGGCAGGACCCTCCAGCAGCACGTCACAGCCCAGTACATCCCCTCCAGCATCCCAGAGCCACTTCCTGCATCGCCCTGAGGTTTCCCATCCAGCCATTGATCAGGTCTGACCATGATTAGCTAGCCAAGCTCTCTGCCCAAGGCGGTAGAGCAGAGGCAGGACAAGGCATGAATGGAAGGTGATCTCCACTCCACTCCGCCCGCCATGCAAATCCATCACTAACAAACAGGGACCCACCAAGGGAACCAGCTGCACCCTGAACACAGGCACCCCCGGGGGTCAGTACAACTGGCATCTCCTCACCCCTACCCCCGCTGCCCAGGGATGGCAGGAAACACCCTGGAAAACTCTGTCTCTGCCAGCAAGTGCAGAAGAAGCAGCAAACAGCGAAAGGAAGTAACTGCCCAAGACATGCGACTCTCACCCCGTCCCCAAGGCACTGCTGGAGAAGCAGAGCCCGGCCAGGGGGATAGAGCGCCCCCACCGAGCACAGGAAGGCAGGGAGTTCTCACCCAGGGCTCTGCCCATCCACCCGCTCCAAGGCTCCATCTCCTTCCCCTGCACACAGTTCCCGAGAGCACGGACCCGCACGGCACATCCGGCCTGGGCAGCAGCAGCATCCAGGTCAATCTGCCCCCTGCCCCACCCACAGGCCTCCCAATGCCGGGACCACCCTCCCAGGGGGAGCGCTAATGAAGGTCCCCAGGGAGTTGGTGTCAGCAGTGGGATTCAGACTCCGCAGCCCCTGCTCCCACAGCACGGGCAGGGAGGTGCGGGCTTTTCAAGTCAGGGCACTTTCTCGAACGTCGACACCAGGAGCATGTCGCCATGGCCTGGCTAGGCAGGCAGGGCTCTTCTCCCGCCCTGTAACTGTCCTCCCAACCCAACATTTTGCAACAAAACCGCAGCTAGGTTTGCGGATTATGCAAACGCACAAGGAGACGGTAGTTGGGCAACTCTGCTGGGGTCAGGGCCAGCGGGGCCATCACTGGAGGCATCTTCAGCGCCAGTCCCCAGGCAGACCCACATTTAGCACCAGGGGTTCATGCCTGATCAGGGCTCCTAGGGAAAAAGCCAAGCCTGCTAGCGCCTGTTACAGGTACACAAGGTGCGTGCAGGGCCAACTCTAGGATTACCACCAGCCCGGGGCCTTCGTCCAGACACCAGGCAGGAGCCCTGCAGCCAGCACGGCTAGGACGGGCCGGGCAGACTGGAAACTAGAGCAGTCCGTGGCCCACAGCTCTGCCAAGAGGCGGGCAGATGAAAGCAGCATGCAGGGCTGGAAGTGCCCAGGTGCCTGTGACACAGCGTTTGCAGCCCGTCCCGCCCCTCCCAGCCACCCTCGGGGAAGCAGCAGGTGCATCTACCGCCCAGGAGCATCCGTCTGGGGGTCTGCAACAGAGCACGCCAGGGCTGGTGCCTTGCTGGGGTCACAGCGCCCAGGGAGCCCAGCTCAGTGTCCCCACCCCAAACATGGGCACCTGGGCAGTGCTACCCCAACAGGGGCACAGAGACATGGGGTGCCACGCAGCAGGGAGCTCGCCCCCTCCCCGGGACAGCCCCCCGCTCACCCCCAAAGCCGGCTCAACCCCCCGGGACAGCCCCCCAAAGCCAGTTACCCCGGTACAGTCCGCCCCTACTCATCCCCCCCAGGACAGCCCCCCCGCTCACCCCCAAAGCCGGCTCAACCCCCCGGGACAGCCCCCCAAAGCCAGTTACCCCGGTACAGTCCGCCCCTGCTCACCGCCCCCCAGGACAGCCCCCCAAGCCGGCCCGCACCTGGGTGACGAGGCTGGAGCGCAGCCCGGCCGCGGGCAGCTCGTAGTCCCAGCCGCGGGTGCAGGGCCCGGTGCGGTTGGGCCCCGCGGCGCCGGGCAGGTACCGGTACAGGAGGCAGCGGCTCCAGCCCGCGGGGCCCCGCGGCACCGAGGCGTTGAGCAGCGCCCGGCCCGACAGGTTGCGCAGCGCGGGCGGCATCAGCGCGGGGTCCGGGCGGCAGCGGTGGGCGGGCGGCGCCGCCAGCAGCAGCCCCGCGAAGAAGCCCAGCGCCAGCGCCGCGTTGGGGGCCCAGGTGGCGGCCGCCAGGAGCCGGGCGCGGCGCCCGAAGCCGCCCGCGGGCCGCAGCAGCCGCGCGTCGAACTCCATGGGCCGGGCGGGCCGGGCAGCGCCGCGCCGCGCCGGGACACCGGGGCTGGCTCCGCCCCGGGGCGGGACAGCCCCAGCCCCCGTCCCCGCCCCCCGCCGAGCCAACCCCCCTGCCCTCCCCCCACTCGGACTAACCCCCCTCCTCCCGCGGGGCCGCCCCCCAACTCCCACCCCCGGGGCTGGGCGCTCCCCGAGCCCCGCCGCCCAGCCCCCCAGCGACTCATAGAAGATCGGGGTTGGAAGAGACCTCGGGAGGTATCTAGTCCCACCCCCTGCTCTGAAACGGGGCAAGGCCCCCCCAGCTCAGGGCTGTGCCCAGACCGCCCTGCGGGTGGCACTGAAATGGGGGGGCGGCTGGCAGCGGGTGTGGTCAGGGCTGAGCCCAGGTGAGGAAGGGGAAACTCCCTGGCTTGGTGCTGATAATCCGCTGATAGGGAAGGAGCCGCATAAAGGGCCGCGCCTGTGCCCAGCCCTCCGCAAACACCAACCCTGATAAGGCCCCGGGGGAGGGGACTGAGGTGGCCCAGGCCTGGCCCAGCCCCAGCCCGCCTGCGGGAGGAGGAGCTTGTGGCTTCTAAGTGAACCAAATTCTTGTGAACTGGAGGTGCCCCTAAGGGGGGGGTGTGATTCCCCTGCACCCCCCACCCTGGCTAGGCCCCCCCTCGGCCACAGCTTGAGAAGCAGAGGGGGATGCTAGGGCAAGCAGGGTGCCAGGGCCAGATCTCTCCTCTCCGTCCACCGGGGCCCAGCCCCTCTCTCTATTAACCCAGGGAGCAAATACAGAGCCGGGCTTCCAACCCGCCCGGCCGCGGCCCATGCACATTAGAACTGGCGGGGCTCCGTGGAGGCCAGTCATGCCCCATGGCAGCTCCACTGAGGTGACGCGAACCAGCCCCTCCCAGCGCTCCTGCCTCCTCTGCCGACAGCCTCTGGGACGAGTCTCAGCCAGGCCCAGCTCCACGCGCGATTCGGGTGCCGATTTCCACGGCAGCTCAGCCTCCCTCCCTTTGAGGATCTGTCCCCTAGTGATTCATGTGAGTTGTATTATTTCGCTTAGAGTCTTCTCAGAGTTACCTTGTGCTCTTCGCCCCCCCCCCCCCCCATCTGTCTGGCTCCAGCTGTTGTCTGACACTTAGCTTGTAAACTCCTTGGGGCAGGCCTGTCTTTCTGTACAGCGCCTAGCGCCATGGGGCTGAGACCGCTAATGAATCTCAGTGGTGCCCCTCATGGCTGGAAGGGGACTGGCTAGCGCCCTCTGAGCATTTTTCTGCTTTATTCCCCGGCCTGGGCTCTATGAAGCCCAGCATTAACACGCCTGGCCAGGGTGCCCTTCGTGTGCTGCCTCATCTGTGCAGCTGGGAACACTGGGAGATGTGTCTGACAATGTCTAGGGAGCCCTGCTGAGACGGGGTCTCCATTGTACCAGGCACAGCCCAATGGATACTCCCCCCTCCACAGAGCTGGCCATCTAACTAGGCTTCCTCGGGGAGCTTGCTTGGTACTCTGGTTAGCTGGGCTGCCTTCACAGCAACATACGTTGGTAGGAACAGGACCTACCGAAAGGGACTGGTTGGGCCAGCTTGGGCATTGCACACTGGCAGTGATGTGCCGAATCTGCGGGCACCTTCTGAGAACAATTGTGGCCCTGAATTCCTGGGCTGCAAACAGGCTTTGGACATGTGGCACCAGGGAAGAGCTTTAAGGCGGGTGCATCCGAGAGCCCAGGATCAGCGCAGTGCTGCTGACGAGGTCTTGCCGCTCCAGGAAGGGCCGTGAGCGCTCATGGATGAGGAAGGAAAAGCCCAGGGGGCCCTTGTGCGCGGTTCCTTTGGGCAGAGGGCAGCCCTAGGCCGGGCACCCACCTTTGCTCTCCCGGGGAGAAGCTCTGTGCTAAGTGAAAGTCTGCAGGCTGGGCAGCTGAATTCCTCCTTTCACAGCCTGTGAAGCGTTCTGTTCACAGGTGGGTGGGTCTCGGCAGGTTGAGGGGTGTGTGGGGTGCCCAAGCCCCACGTTGCAGAGGCTGGGTCAATCAGCATACACAGGCCTTCAGCCTAAGGCGGGGCTCTGGGGACAATGAATTGGGTGCTACAGGTAGATTGATTCTGAGAGGTTTAAATAGATCCAATGGGACTTTGCAATAAAAATGCCGACTGGCACCATTCACCGGGTCTAAGTTGCTGAACACCTGGACTAATATTTACATCCACTCCGCCCTTCCTTTCCCATTCTGCCTTATCTCCTCCCTGCTGTTTGCCTTTCCTCCAAGCTCCTTCCCATGACGCTGTTTGTCCTCCCACAATGCAATGCAAGTCTACTTGGTTCAGTGAAAGGTTCTCTCTCTCCCAGAGCTGGTGGGGGGCTGGGAGCATGACAGAGGGGAAAGGCTTGGTCATGATTACGCACCCTGCCAGCCTCTCTTGCAGTGGCACTAAAATACCAGGAGAGTGGCACGTAGTCATCTCTCCTGGGACGATGCTGCGGCCCTGCACAGAGCAGTAAAAAGCCTTTCACGGACGCACGCGCTTTAATGAAAACCTTTACTGCTAACTAGACCGAGTTAGGACTGGCCCAAGAACAGGAAAGCCAGGCAGCTCTTGGGGGTGGGAAGCTGTAACCCTGGCTACATTTGAAGGCTGGGGGAAAACACAAATGTACATTATGGAGCATTTGAATCTAATAATTGCCAAGGGGTTTCATGCTCTAAGACAGTGATTCTCAAACTATGTCCTGGTGACCCCTTTCACATCGCGAGCCTCTGAGTGCCACCCCCCTGATAAATTCAAAACACTTGTTTATTTAACACCATTATCAATGCTGGAGGCAAAGCGGGGTTTGAGGTGGAGGCTGACAGCTCGCGACCCCCTGAGGGGTCCCACCCCCAGTTTGAGAACCCCTGCGCTGAGATGTCTCAGGAGCAGGGGAGGTGAAGGATTCCCCTTTGCATTGCCAGGATTAGAAAAGGGCATTGGTAACAAAAGGCTTGCCACAGACATCCGGGTTGTGAAATCTCAACATTCTGTATCCATTAAAAAAACGGCAGGAAATGGGATTATGGTCCAGGTGGGCTGGGGCATGTCTCTTACTGCAGCTGCTCCATCCACACTTGGGAAGGCTCTACCTAGTTCTTCAAGGCTTTGTCCGCGTGGATGGTCCATAAGTGACGTGTACGAGTCACATACAGACCATACGTGGGATCCACATGGACAAAACATTTTAAAGCACCACCGTTCCCATAAGGTAAGAAACCTTCTGTTTCTGGCTCCCCGCCCCCTCAAGATCCATAGCTACAGACTGGGGGAGATTTAGAAATTCATAGTGTCCATGTCCAGCAAGACGCGTGGCCTGGTAACATGCTTCCAGCTGGGTACGGTGTTGTAGAGCAGGAGGTTCAGGGGGCTCGTGTGGAGCACTGGTGACACCTAGTGGCCTAGTGAGGTGCAGCTGGAACTGTGCAACACTGACACTCGGTGTGTGGTTCAATTGTGTGTCCCCAGCAATCACCGACTGTTTCAGCTGCAGCTTCTTGAAGAGGTGGCTGCGCTCAAGGAACTCCAGTAGGACACTGCACCAGCAGGAGGGACCACCTGGGTCTTAATCCCAGGCTTGGTTTCTTTCCCTGTAGTGGGTTGACTGCATAGAAGACCTTCTGAAAACCTGTTTTGGGCAGGGGAGGAAGAGGCAGAGCTGCTGATCAGGACAGCAGGGACTAAGCTAGCTCCTCTTAAACATCTGATCAGAATCGTCACTACGGGCCAGATTCAGCGCTGGCCTAAACTGGTGCAACGCCACTGAGTGGGGCTGCTTTTGGCCCTGTGTTTAGAGAGACTGTAGTTGGGGGGTTATCTGAGGAGATACAGGCTGTAGGTACAGTCATCCAGCACACTCTTGTGATGGCCCTGGACTTTCCCCCAGGCAAGTTCCCTGTGGAGGGATGATTGTTTGTATTCCAGTTGTACCCAGAGGACCTATTGTGCTGGGAGCTGTACAAACAGATGGTGTCCCTGCCCCAGACACTAAATGGTTGCCAGGAGCTGAAGCCACTGGGTACTCCTGGAACAGTGAAGCTGAAGGGGTGTGAAACAGTAACAGAAAACCCGGCCTCGGGAAGATGAACTGGCAGAAATTCACAAACAAGCCTTCCTTTTTTTTTTTTTTTTTTTTAATTTATTTACGAACATTATTTTTGAGGGACAACAGCATCTCTCTGGCGCTCATCTCTGTACATGCAACTGTAGAAAATAACATTTGTATTCACTTTGTCTCTGTCTGCAGGAAGTTGTACAGCGAAAGGACAGCAGTGTCACGGCAGAGCGGTGGCATCGGCAGCACCAGCACTGCCAAACAATATGTACACAAACTACATTGTAAAAAAAAATTACATTGTTACATTACGGACAACGCAATCTTGCCGCTGTTTTACCCCACATACTACGCAAGTTGGACTAGTACAAATAGAAGGGTGTGAATTGACCTGTGAGATATTTACATTTATATACAGTCTCATAGAAGCATTACAAGGAGGGAAATTTACACGGTTGAGACTTGAATCCACGGAGCACAGGTGTCAAAGATAATACAATGCTTTTGCTATTGTTGCTTTAAATTGCTGATTAAAGGTCTCTCCATGCTTATACAGATTAACTGATGGTTATTTAACAAAAGAAAGAACTGGGCTTGAAATTAATAAAAAAAAGAAGTGTTATTTGTGGCCATATTCCTGTGTTCTAGAGAAAGAAAAACATTCCTGTACCCTCCCCACAGAGCAGGAGAATTGTCTGGCCAGCAATTCCCCTCCACTTGCTTGGAAAGCGTCTGCTGCAATTTAGCTGGCAATACCAGTGGAGAAAACCAGCCACTGCATCAGGCAAAGCCTAGCCCTGACAGGGAGAGAAAAGCAGCAGACGGGCTCAAACGCTGGAAACAAAGGACTCAATGTTTAAATAAAAAACACGTTCGAATACATCCAGGGGTGCTACAAATCCTGACCCTCTGTAGGCCATCGATACATTCCCCAGCACAGAGCAGCCGCCTCCTGCATTGTACCAGTCACCGGGAATACCCCCCGACAGGTTTGTGCGCAGCACAGGCAGAGAGAAAGCTCCCGTTGACACACCACAGCAGCCGGGCGAGATGGCGCTGAGCACCCACGCTGTACACGGCCGGGAGCAGCCTGCCCATGTCACCGTACAGCCTTAGGAAGGGAGCTAGGGATTTTATTTCTTAAGTCACCAACTCAATGTAGTCAGAAGAAACTAGTTGCTGTGATAGATCACTCGCCTCATTAGCTTTGCATGCAATAAGCCTCACTCCTCACTGGGGTAAGCCTAGAGAAGCCAGTGCGGTTACACCAGCCAAGAATCTGGCCCTGTAAGTCTTTCCAACTCTCCAAAACAATCCCAGCGTGTGATGTGATTTGGAATCCCAGCCCCCAACAGGCCGAGGGTGCTAATTCAACAAGTTAGTGGGGAAAATCACCTTACAGGAATGTGCTTCAACTGGCTTTTCTGAAGCAGCCTGGAGGAAAGCGGTGATCCGGCAGGCCGCAAGGCTGTGTGGTTCCCAGCTCAAGTAATCAGGTCACTCCATAACAGCAGCTGTTTAAAAAGCAGTGGGTGACAGAGTGAGAATTTGAATGGAGAGCGCTGAGCAAGGGGAAATGCCCAATTTGGCAGCTTCTCTGACTCCCTAGGTGCCAGAACTGCTGCTCCTCCTCCACTGGGATCAAGCCCGGCTTTGGCTGCTCCACTAGCTAAACGTGAGACTGATTCCACTCCGGACTTCCCCCTGCTCCAGCCCCGTCTCTTCCCCCTCCTGCTGCTCTCGGCCCTACCCTGCTGTGTTACCTGGGTGAGCAGCCCAGGTCCCAACGCACCGGGCGAGCATTGGCTTCCGACTCCACAGCTTTGCCATCTAGGCTGCTCACCCCAAAGTGCACAGTAGGGAAAAGGACAGGGGAGCGGAGCGGCAAGGTGAAGCCAAGACTGGAGGCAGCCCTCACACTGAATTACTCAGAGCTCCTCCCTTGCTCCCACAGCAGCTCAGGCACCAGGAGAGAGGGGAAGCTGAACAGGAATTTAAATGGTGTCTGAATTGGACTTTACCTAGCACATGCACCTGGCAACATTTAAAAACTGCCTCGAAGTAACCAAGTGACAGGCCGCCAGGTGCATGGGTGTCTGTCCAGGACCCCCATCAGGGCACGAGGTGCAGCACACTCAGGGTACCTGTATTTTGACACCCCAGCCCCCCGCTGTGCTAGTGCCCATGTTCCTGTTCATTTCATGCAGGACTGTGTGAGCCAGTGTATTTTATCAGTATCCTGCCTGGGTCACTTTCACACTGCAGACAGAAAGAGTCCAGTTGTTGCAGTTGCAAAGGGAGCAGGGCTGGCTGGCTGGCTGACATGCCCAGACAGGATGGAGTGAGCTGGCCCATGGGTGTGAGCAAGGGCCAGAGGGCATGGAAGAGGCACTTTGCATCTGCCTCCAGCCATGTCCTGTATGTCTGTGCTCGGGTACAAACATCGCCAGCTGCATTAAGTCCAGTTTCCATTATGACTCCACTGACAGCCACACATTCAACAAATACCATCCTCTCTGGAACCCAGCATCCCAGCTGAAGTTACAATTTCACTCGGCTCCCTACTGACCGGGGCTGTCCACACCAGACAATGCAGTGCGCACCCCAGCTGAGCTGGAGCCAGAGGACAATCTTTCCTTAAATACACAACCAGACCCCCCCACGCCCCAGAGGGCTTAATTCTGAGCAATCTCCCCCCAGCCTTTCCAGGGACAACCCCTCCTCGCTGTGGCTGGCTGAGTGGTACCAAAGGAGGTTTTGGGAATGCCTCCTGCCAGGCTCTGGCTCCTCAAGGAAGAGCTTTTGCTCTCTGAAGACCAGAGACAGACAGCTGGCTTCTGCGCCATCCCAAACCCCAGGAACAGGACGGGCTGGAATCTGCGCTCCCAGGGCCGTGGTGAAGGTGGCCACCAGACAGGCGGTGGGACACAGGGGTGTGTCCCTTCTCTCCCCCCACCTGATCAGCTAGTCTGCATCAAGCACACTTTAGTCCTGACTAACCCAGAACAGCGGCTCATTCCGACTGCCAAGTAACAAATGGCCAAATCCGTCTCTCTCAGAAGCGCCCTGAAGCCCTGCCTGCCAACACCCTAAGAAAACGCTCAAGAAGGACGTGTGCATCGCCCTGCACAGTACGTCCCCTGCTGACCACATCTAACTGAATCCTCAGAGCAAGGGCTACCGGATCCACACAGCACCCCTGGACGATTGGACATTGCTGCAGCGCTGGGCCAATGGAACTGGATTCAATCACAGCTAGGCCCCAGCATGCGTATTAATGCCTCAGACACCTGCCAGGGTATTCAGCACACCCTGAAAACCGAGGCCGAAAGGATCCCACAAGCAAAGTGGTGCTGGGTGCCCAATGGCTGCAGCCTTGCAGGGGCCCCAGAGCATCTTTCGGCCCCAGCTCATCCTCACGGTTACCTTCCCAGCTGTGGTGGTTTATTTCCATACATGACTTATAGAGCAACTGGCTTCTTTATCCAGAAGTCACAATACTAACAGCGCACTAGAATGGCTGGTCACAATGAAGAAATGGCTCCAAGCGCCACCTGACGGCCAGGCTGTCTCGCCTTCCCTAGGCCACATGGCTCTGAATCACTGGCTCCCCAGATGACAGCAGCTCAGGCTGAGGAAATGGGTAAATTTTCTCTCTCTCAGCCCAAATATGCAAGTAACATCTTCTAAATTCCTCTAGGGCCCAAGCTAGCATGTGTCAGGATGGGATCCCCCCTTCTTCCTCCCCTGTCCCCGCCCCCCAAGTAATCCTCGTTAAATCTGACGCACAGCTTCCGAATCTGTGCAGGTGGTCTCATACTCCACTGAACTCAAAAGGGCAGAGGGAAAAGGAAAAAACTAGACTGTGTTAAAAGAAGAGGTCAACGCTTGGAGATCTCCACAACACGGATTGCAGACTGAGTGAGTTTGCAAGGCCTGAATCTCAGGAGACAGGTTTGAAATACTGAACACTGCACACCATTTTGGCCCTTATTTTTTTCCTTGAGAGGGAAAGTGCTGCCTAGGGTGAACTATACATACAAAGATAATTTTAATTAATTTATTTATTTCTTTACACATAACTGAAAGTGATGTTACAGTACATAAGTTATTTACAACTGTGCAGTAATGTGTTGCAAAATAAATTATCTAGAAGGCAGCAAAAGTACATTGTTAATGTATATAAAAACTGTACAGCATTTATGGGATACAATTTTCTTTATATGAGTATTGGCTCTGTAGTGTTTTCAAGTTATGTTCTCAGAAAGAGAAACGAAATGCCCAAGATTAAAGGAAAAAAATATATATAAACCACATGGATTTTACTCCATTAAAAACATGATCGGCAAAGTCCTTGCTCTCCGTCACCCTTTTCGCGGTAGACACTCACCGTACTAGTCACGTGCGCATAACGTGCCAAGGGGCCTCCTCACTCATCCAAGCGTGGTGACGAGCAGCTACTTTGTGACGACTCGGAAGGCGTCCGGGGTCCGGAGCTGCAGCCGTTTGCACCTCCAGAACCGCAGCTGGGAAAGCAGGATGCTTCCTTTTAGTTTTGCTTTTAATTTGTGCCGTAACCAGGATGGAACGAGAAATATAAAAAACCCACCGTCTCCTCTGCAGCTTCTCCGAGAGGAGATCTGCGGACAAATGGAAAACAAAGAGCTTGAAATCGCCATGTTCACACGTCCATGAACTGCATGGGTGCTGGCCCCGTTCAGCAGCTTCTGCAATACACGTGTCCTGGAACCTTTTCTCCTCCCTGCCTCCGTCAGTCTCTCTCCCCCTTGTCCGTTCAGACGCTCACGGCTGTGTGCAGGCTGGCTGCCCTCTGCTGCAGCAACCGGTTTGAAAGGAGATGCGTTCCCCCACTCCCGCTGCCTGGCGTAGCTGTGATCAGTCCAGAAGTGAGGGAGACGTCGTGAAGAAAGTGCAATTATTTTTCTTACTGTTTTGTTTTCTGCCGATAGATGCTTCCTCCTCCTCTGACCAGGGATTCATCAGCAAGTGGTAAGGATGAACGTGAGCTCGAGCATCCGTCCTCGGAGGGCTCCCGCCCTTGCCAGTTTTCAGGGAGAATGTCTCCTGGTTTTGTATTGTCATGCCGGCAAGAGCACAAAGTCATCGTTGACGTCAACCATCGGCACATAGAACGAGGGAACCTCGTTCACGCAGAGGGATTTATGGCCCGCTGGATCCAGCTCCTGAACCTTCAGCTGCCACTCCATTCGCTGCACCGCGTTCAAGGCAGCGGCTTCATGCTGCTGTCGCATTAGCAGGCACGTCTGCACCAGAGCCGAACGCCCAGCAGAGACGGGGGTTCATGGGAGAGAAGAGACAAGACAACAATCACTTGACTGAACTGAACAGCTGCCCTCTGGCGGCAAGGCAATGGAGCTGGACAGACATTCCCAGCCAGGGACAGACTCCACAGCAGACACTGGGTGTCCTTGGCGGAAGGAAAACAGTCTGTCGAACAGGATTTTGAGAGGGCCCCACTCCTCCAGAGGTGGTATAAGACCTCAGAACAACAGGCCAGATCAGAACCATTTTTAGCCCTGGAGGTAGCCAGTGTGAAGTGCTGGTTGAGTGCTGCAGCTCGGCTAGTGGCTGTCACCTTTACATGGTAACACAGGCCCAAGCAATGTGCAGCACTGCACACTGCGACCTGCAGTCTCCCCCTCCGCGTGAAAGGTGAAGGAAGCAAGAGAGGAAGGGGTGACTCACTGGTTAGGGCAGTAGCCTGGGACCCGGGTTCAAATCCCTGCTCTCTCTCTGTGACCTAGGGTAAGTGTCTGTGCCTCAGTTCCCATCTGTGAAATGGGGCAATAGCATTGCTCTGCAGCAAGCCGTGCTGTGAGGATGAATACATTACAGATTGTGCGGGGGCCATGGAAGTATCTTAGACAGAAAATCTCTCTAAGGGACAGACAGACCGACAGACAGCACGCAGCAGCTCGCTATTGCTTGGCAGACCAAACAGCATGGAAAAGAGGAAACTGTGTAGCCTGAAGGAAGGAGCACAGGGCGGAGTCAGGAACTCTGCCAGTTCCGTCTGCCTCGTTTTCCCCATCTGCCTGTCCTTGCCTAGCTCGCAGCAGGGACTGCGCTCTGCAGGGCACTGGGAATGGGCGAGTGTACTGCAAGCTGTGGCATTTAGAACTGCTCACAACGCTGTCTCCCAGGGGCTCCTTGCCCGTAGCAGAGATTTCTGGAAAGCACAACCCCCCAGGGGCCCAGCAGCAGTGACTCACGCAGGAGAGCAGGGTTTAGGGCCTTTGCACAGGGACAGCTGTAGGAATTGCAGACTGACTGACTGGAGCAGCAGCCACTGTCACAGGAGAGACTGGAACCCCACCCCCATTTCACCTTTCAAATGCCAAACCAAACATCCCAAGCAGGTGACAGATTAGCAACATCCGCTCCGGACTCCTGGAAATGCTGCAAACCCAGTGCACTGGAATCCCCAAGGGACAGCAGGGTCACGCAGCTCTCACCTTCATTCGATCATATTTGTCATCCACATCTTGTAACCAGGAAATAAACTGGCGAGCATTGAAACGATCTCTGACGGATTTGTTTTCATCTCCCTGCACAGGGAACAGCACAAAGGGGAATTACACAGTTAAAACGGATCAATAAAATAACGACCCTATCGGACAGGTGCAAACCCCTCCACTCCCCACACACACACACAAACCCACCACACTCCTGGAAGAAAGAAGAGTGGTGGCTCTGAAGTAGCTAGAAGTGCACCAGCAGGGAGGAGTAATGGGCTATGCAGCGCTGTGCTGCTTTCACAGCACGTTGTAGAGGTTTCAGCCTGAGTGGTGGATGCTATACACACAAGCCCCCTCCTTGCCTTCCCCACATGGAGCTGGAGCTGAGAATCTGTTCATACTAAACTCATTCAGTTCTTCCCTTGCGAACGGAACACCTGCAGCTCACCGAGTCCTTGAACTTGTGCCCCACATCATAATGTCTTCTACATGGAGATTTCCATAATGTTTTTTTCTTTTTGTCCTGGGAAGTGCTGAGAGGTAAATCAGATGCATGGATCAATACGCTGGATCACTAATGAATCCCACTAAACTGTCTGCAGCACAGGAATCAGCGTCTGCAATGCAGCAGTGTGCTTTCTACAGAGATGACAGCTTTCTGGCAGGTGAGTGGTGCAGCTACAAAGCTTCTGGCCAGCAGGAGGTGCTAATGTAATCGCTCTATCCCACTTCAGCTCATTTTAAATTCTTATCAAGCTGAACAATAATACGGGCTGCTGAAGTCTGACTCATTTTCTATGCTAGTTCTTCTCAGCTTTCTCCAGCTCCACACTACGTGGAATCAAAGGAAAAAAGCCCATCTCTGTGGGCTGTGCAGTGCAGTTTTGCTTTTCAAAGCCAGTCTTCTCTAAGAAAGTCATTTCATAGATTTCTGTTCTCTGTGCAACACAACTGGGGATCGTGGAACAGCTGTACAGAACGTACCGAAATAAACCTCTCTCACGTGCAGATGGTTCTGCTCACAAGGAGAGGCAGAGGGGGCTTTGCAGCCTGCAGATAGATCAGGGGCCTTTGCTAGCTTTAAATAGGCATATAATGCTGGCTCCTGTATGTCATTCACAGACACATTTCTTTGCGCCCCCCCCCCCCCCCCAAACACACACACACTGGACAGCTGAACTTGTGACTTGGACCCTCTGGCAAACGAGTCAGATTAGTCAACAGCAGCACATGCCGTGAGATCTCCCACATCACACCAGTGCGTGGGGGAAGGGAGTTGTCGGTACCTGGGTGGGAAGCACATTAAGGCCTCCCTACACCCACCACTCTGAAAAGCACATCCCACGTGGGCAGCTGCACAAACGGACCTTCGAGACAGATTGAACCACTCTGAAGATGGCCACTGACCTGATTTTCTAGAGGCATGTTATAGACCTCGGAGTCCAGCAGCATGGTGCAAGCACTGAAGGGCACTGCCTGGTTAGCAATGGTCCTTGCTGCCCGACAGTGAACTCTTAAGATCTCCTGTTCGCATGAAACAATCAGCTTCTCCTGCGGAAAAAGGAGAAAGGAGCCCAGTGAGTGACGCGTGCCCGTCATTTCTCAAGCGAAGGAAGTTAAGCGCCATTCGCCCCCGAAGGAATCCCCCAGCGGCTCTCCGTTACCCGCTCTATGCTGTGCTGGAGTCGCAGCTTCCCCCTCACTGCTTCCTGCTGCTTGAAGAGTTCCTTCAGGGGCTCCGCGAGCGACGGAGGGGGGGCAATCTACAGACACACAGAAATGCACAAACCGTTACAAATGGGGACACCTGCTGGAGTCGCTCTGAGCAGCACGGAGCTGTGTTCCTAATGCTGCTGCTGCTGCTCGCCCTTTGAAATCACTTTGGGGCTTGCGGTCCCTTTAGGAGCGGGGCCAGCGCTCTCAGCTGCTACACTGGGGCCCAGGCTTCGAGTGCAACTGTACAATGATCGCCCTTAGGCTGATGACGTGTTGCCAGGGAGACGGCGCTCACGCCACCCAATGTACAGCTGTACCAGTGTACTAGTGGAGGAAGCCTTCTCATGCAGGTGGGAGGCAAAGGACAATCCCCAACAGCTAGTGGGACCAGGCAGTGTGTGGGAAGGCAAAACGGGGGAAGAGGTTCTGTGTGCAGAGGTGTGCACGGCTCTTGCGGCTGGGGCGTCCATCGCCACATGCTTTAACCCACCCACCCCTTCAGGGCATCACTTTGTGAAGCGCTCTGACGTCATCTGATGAACCAACGGCATGAGCACATGTGAAGCATGTTGGGCAGCAGAGTCCCTGCTCATGGTAAAAAGAAGAACAGGAGTACTTGTGGCACCTTAGAGACTAACAAATTTATTAGAGCATAAGCTTTCGTGGACTACAGCCCACTTCTTCGGATGCATATAGAATGGAACATATATTGAGGAGATATATATACACACATACAGAGAGCATAAACAGGTGGGAGTTGTCTTACCAACTCTGAGAGGCCAATTAATTAAGAGAAAAAAAAAAAAACTTTTGAAGTGATAATCAAGCTAGCCGAGTACAGACAGTGTGATAAGAAGTGTGAGAGTACTTACAAGGGGAGATAGAGTCAATGTTTGTAATGGCTCAGCCATTCCCAGTCCTTATTCAAACCGGAGTTGATTGTGTCTAGTTTGCATATCAATTCTAGCTCTGCAGTCTCTCTTTGGAGTCTGTTTTTGAAGTTTTTCTGTTGTAATATAGCCACCCGCAGGTCTGTCACTGAATGACCAGACAGGTTAAAGTGTTCTCCCACTGGTTTTTGAGTATTGACAGATTGACAGAGCCAGACGAGTACCCAGAAGTCACCTCCTACAAGACAGGCCCAACAAAGAAAATAACAGAACACCACTAGCTGTCACCTTCAGCCCCCAACTAAAACCTCTCCAGCGCATCATCAGAGATCTACAACCTATCCTGAAAGATGATCCTTTACTCTCACAGATCTTGGGAGACAGACCTGTCCTCGCTTACAGACAACCCCCCAACCTAAAGCAAATACTCACCAGCAACCACACATCACTGAACAAAACCACTAACCCAGGAACCTATCCTTGTAACAAACCCCGATGTCAACTCTGTCCACATATCTATTCAAGTGACATCATCATAGGACCTAATCACATCAGCCATACCATCAGGGGCTCGTTCACCTGCACATCTACCAATGTGATATATGCCATCATGTGCCAGCAATGCCCCTCTGCCATGTACATTGGCCAAACCGGACAGTCTCTACGCAAAAGAATTAATGGACACAAATCTGACATCAGGAATCAAAATACTCAAAAACCAGTGGGAGAACACTTTAACCTGTCTGGTCATTCAGTGACAGACCTGCGGGTGGCTATATTACAACAGAAAAACTTCAAAAACAGACTCCAAAGAGAGACTGCAGAGCTAGAATTGATATGCAAACTAGACACAATCAACTCCGGTTTGAATAAGGACTGGGAATGGCTGAGCCATTACAAACATTGACTCTATCTCCCCTTGTAAGTACTCTCACACTTCTTATCACACTGTCTGTACTCGGCTAGCTTGATTATCACTTCAAAAGTTTTTTTTTTTTCTCTTAATTAATTGGCCTCTCAGAGTTGGTAAGACAACTCCCACCTGTTTATGCTCTCTGTATGTGTGTATATATATCTCCTCATTATATGTTCCATTCTATATGCATCCGAAGAAGTGGGCTGTAGTCCACGAAAGCTTATGCTCTAATAAATTTGTTAGTCTCTAAGGTGCCACAAGTACTCCTGTTCTTCTTTTTGCGGACACAGACTAACACGGCTGTTACTCTGAAACCTGCTCATGGTGGGCAGCACACAGTGCGGCGTGTCCATATTTCAACACAACTTTGGGTTTGCAGTGTGCACGGGACAACACCGGTGTAGAGCAGAGTTTGGGCTGCAATCCTAGAGTCTTTTCCTGTTCACACTATGGGCCCAATCACACACAGAGAACACGGGGCCTTGTAGACTAGAAAGCTAGGTGGTGGCTGTTCTTTGGGACAAACAGGGTGTACTCGCCACCCATAATGCGCATGATTTCACAGCAGATAAGATGTGCATCAATTCAGGCCCTGATCCTGCATAAGAGGGATGCCGACAAACTTTTGTGCTGAGCCCTAGTGATTTCAACGGGGTGCCAGGCAGGTGCAGGCAGCTCATTGCAGGAGCAGGCCCTTGGTTCTCATGCCTCACGTTCCTCGTGGAATACACTGGAGGAGAGAATTCAATTTCCCATGAACCAGGTAGAGCACTGCCAGACGTCTCCTGCCAGTTCACTTACTACTAGAACCACAACCGTCACATGGTAAGAATGTGGGACCATTTCCCAACAACATCCTTGGAGTGTTGTGTTTCAGGCAGGGAAACGGTTTACACTCCCCAAAGGGAGGCCCAGTGTAATATTTTATTTCAATAAAGCTTATTCTAACGAAGTGAAAGGCTCCCAACGCAGGCACTTGTACAGAATCCAGCAGTGCTCCGGGTAGAAAAGGAAGGTTCCACCAACGGCGGCATTCTCCATTAACTGCAGCAGGACATGGAATTTCACTCGTTAGTCAAATCCAGAACGACCCCCCCCCCGGAGGCTGGGAGCCAATATTTCCTCACTGGAAGGGTTAGTCTATTATTGCATTTGCAGTGGCAAACTCCATCAGTGGAGCTGTCAGAGAAATAGCTGTTCCCATTGCCCAGGGGTCACCCCTATTGGCCAGTCACACATCGGAGCTTTGGTAAAAGAAAAGGCAGAAGTAAAGAGAAGCTATCTTCTGCTCAGGGCCGGCCATAGGGAAAATGGCACTGTGGGAGAACATGCATTTTGATGCCACTGGCCTCCATGGGTTCTCCACCCTCCCCTCATCCCCAACCCCTGCCCCCTAACCCCTGCCCTGTGCCTCCTGCACCCCAACCGGTGCCCCCTCCTGAGCCCCTAACCCCTGCCCTGTGCCCCCTTCCCCCCAACCACTGCCCCTCCTCCTGCCCCCTAACCCCTACACTGTGCCTCCTGCGCCCCATATCCCTGCACCCAACTGCTGCTCCCTCCTGAGCCCCTAACCCCTGCCCTGTGCCCCCTTCCCCCCAACCCCTGCCCCTCCTCCTGCCCCCTAACCCCTACACTGTGCCTCCTGCGCCCCATATCCCTGCACCCAACCACTGCTCCCTCCTGAGCCCCTAACCCCTGCCCTGTGCCCCCTTCCCCCCAACCCCTGCCCCATCTCCTGTGCCCCTAACCCCTGCACCCCCTTCACTCCTACCCCCTGCACCTCCCTCCTGTGCCCCTAACCCCTGCCCCGTGTCCCCTTCACCCCAACCCCTGCCCCTCCTCCTGCGCCCCTAACCCCTGCATCCCCCTCCTGCACCCGCATGGGAAAACTGACCTAGATGCAGTGACGGACCAGCTGGCATTGCTGCTCGCTCCATTCCCCCACTGGACTGCTGCTCCTTTGCCCCACGCACCCCTAGGGAGCTGTGGGGAGGAGCGACGCCAGGGCTCCCTCCCCTGCGTGTGTGTGGAGTGCACTGTCTCTTTAAGAAAGCACTCAGGATCAGGCATCTGCAGGCTTGTTCAGACATAAGCAGCTGCTGCTGGACCCAGAGAGGCAGCAGCACACACAGATTCCCCCTGTCCCTCACCCCAGCTCAGGGGAGACCGGGTACACAGGCGGGGGAGGGGGACACCCCAATATCAGCCCCCACCCTTCGCACAGCAGACAGGAGGATGCTCCCAGTCCGGAGTGGCCAGGGGCTCCAGGGAGAAACGGGGCAGGGGGAACAAGAGCAGCAGCAGCTGCACAAGGCAATGGAGCGGGGGCGGGGTGTGTCTGTGGCTGGGCAGGACACCCCTGCTCTGGAGAAGTCACCTGGTTCGGCTTTTCATCCATCTGCCCCCCTCCAGATGCTGCTGCTCCACCAACCCAGCTGGCTCTCAGCAGGTCAGGCAGGAATCAGGCAAACCCTGCACAGGGTGCCCCCTTTGTCAGGCCGCCGCCCGTACCGCCCAGCTCCTGCTTATGGTCTTACAGTTGCAATACCTAAGTAGTAGATAATGTTTTCGCCCCTCAGCTCACAGAGAGCCGGTACTTATAAAAGCATTTTTGTTTTCTGGCTTTCATATCCATTGGCTTCGTCTGACCACAGTCTAAGGTTCCAAATCTTGAGTTCCTAAGCACCGTTTAAAAGTCTTGTCTACACAAATGCAGCAAAACCCATTTATAATATAGTTGTCCCTAAAGCAAAGCTCAATTTTGTAATGTTCAGTGTGTTCCAAAGGCATTCTAAAGCCAGGTACACAGGTGGGGTCCCATCTCGACTAGAACACAGAACTGGGCTTTGACTATGTTGGAGGACACCCAGGCTTGACTTGGCTATATCTGTAGCATTTCTGTTTTATTGTTTCATAAAGAGCATGGAGCCAAAAGAAACAGTGAGGGTAACTCACCACTGGAATGTGAAGCTTGCTTAGTGGCTTGCCATCCAGCAGGTAGGACCCTGTATAGGTGACATATTCAGCGTAACACTGGGGAGCTTGGGGAGTGATGTAGCAGAGGATTTTCCGCTTCTCTTCAATCTTTTTCCTGATCTGAAGATACTCGAAGTACGGGTTTGATCTGTCACTGTGATAGGGCTCAATGTCGTCCAGTTTTATGGCATCTACAATCGCTGCCAGTGTTTGCTGTATCATCTCTCTCGTCTGCTGGGTGGACGTGTTAATCTGCTGCTGTAGCTGCTGGCTGGAACGCTGGAACCTGCGTTTACGTGGATGTTGGGCTTGAGCATCGTCTTCCTCGGTCACTCGCCCTTTTGCACGTGTGGCAGGGGCAGAAACCGGAGGGAACTCTTTCTCAGAAGGCGCAGTGTTCTGTTTGTTTTGATTGGCCAGCATTTGAGCCCGGTTCCTGGTAATTCGTTGTGGGATCTCTTCTATTTTGGGTGGTTTGGAAACTTCTGCTACTGGTTTTTGTACTGGCTCTATGGTGTCTACTGGAGCAGTCCCTTGGGGTGTGTCTGTCTGGGTGGAAGAGACTTGGCTCCCACTTCGTACTGCAGCAGTGTCTTGCACGATCCCACTCTCAGCAGTGTTCGCTTGTGCCAAGCTGCTTTGAGATCCACTCTCCGCTGCACAGTTTGATGAGGGCAATTCTTCATGGTTTGTTTCTGCCTCTTGTTTCTCTGGCTGAGCAAGCTCCATTGATGCAGTCTGTTGAAAACTCTGTGCCTCGGACTCGTCTAATCTTTTCTCTTCTGGTACATTCAATGCTTCCGAGGTAGCGTCTGGTGCAATCCCTTCCGATTTTTGTTCCTCAGACTGTGGCTCTGGTTCCACAGCCAGTAAGTTACTTGGCTGATTCAGCGGTAGCTCCTCCTGCTCCCTGGAAGCTGCGACAGACGCACTCACGTTGATGACTTCCGGGGCAGCTACTGAGCTTTCTTCAATCGGTGCCACTTCAGTCAGTTCAGCATCCGGAACATCTTTAGCTTGGAGCGGCAATTCCGGCAACGAGAAGGGACCAAGGTCTAAGTCATCTTCTGAGTTTGTGAATGGATCAGGCCACGTTACTGGCTCTTCCAGGTTTACAGGTGCAATGCTACTGTTTTCCAAGTAACTGTTTTCCAGAGTGTTAACAGCCTCTGCCTGAGTTTCTGTTGGCATGCAAGGGGGTTCTGAAGGCATCTCGGGAGTTTCTTCTGGGAGAGGCTTGCAGTTAGTGAAGAAAGTGTCTAGTCTAGTAGGGGACATATAAGGAGCTTGCTCTTCTGCAGTTGCTATTTCTCCTGGAACTGCTTCTTCAGCATCTTCCTTTACTTCATCCAGCCCCGGTTCAGATACCGACAATGGATATGAAATAGGAGAAACTGGGTATGGAGAATCTGTAGAAATAAAGGGCACGGGTGCAGGATGTATTGGGTCCAGTGAACAGAATGGCTTAGGGGATTCAGGGAACCTCTGGGGAGATTTCATTAGAAGTTCCGATCCCACTGACCAGCTGACAGGGTGGTCAGATGGATTACCAATTAAGCTAGGAGGCATGGGAGGATCGGGGTTTCTGGAAGGAGGGTTATCCCAGTCCATATTGTTCTGCTCTGAAATACCTGAACTAAAATGGTTTTCTTCAATAGGTGGTAAAAAGGTAGACTCTGGTGGCAAAATAGAAGCAGTAGCTTGCTGCTCTTCTGTGGTATCCAAAGGCATGCCAAGATCAGGGGGAAGAGCACTTTCGACAGAAGGTGCAAGCAGCTCGTCTCTATGAGAGGGGGAGGATTTTGCTTGTAAACCAGAAAAGATGCTTTCAGATGATTGGACAACATTGCCAACAGGTGCACAATGCAAAGTTTCTACTTTAGGTGATGGAATTCCATAGTCAGATGAATAATACCCTGGAGACATACACTGAAACTTTTCTGGAGGAACAGAAGGAAGAGGGACTTTTTCCTCCATCAAATGCTGCACTGGAGAATCATAATTTGATGTTGCTGGGACACTTTGCTGCCTGAAAAACTTGTCTCCAGCACTGAACTCATCTTCAGGGACCCTTCTTATATCTACAGAGATTGAACGATAAAGGTTTGTGGAGGGTATCGTCCTTGTTGGAGTCTGACTTGGATTGTCAGGGAGTCCACTCGAAGCATTTGCATATCTGTCAAAAAAGGATGGAGAACATGCATTCATGGACATTGTGGATATGGGCAGAGAGTGCTGAGAGTCAGCACAATCAAACATCAAATCTGTGTAATCTTCATTGCTGCATGAAGGAGTTCTTGGTGTCTGCATCACTTCTTCATAGCTTGGACAAGAAACTACAGAAGCTGGAGCTGGAACACCTGTCGGCCTGTTCTGATCTGGCCTGGGAGAAGCAGGTAAAATTTCTTTCAGCTGAGGGCCAGTTATCCAGTCTTTTGAATCTGTCCCCACAGCAGGCTGTGGCTTATTATCTGGTGACAATATGGGAGTCAGTGGACCTAGTTCTTTGAGCTTTTTGTCCTTTAGCTGAGTATCTAGCGCCAGTGGTTTCTTTGTGGTCAAATCCAGACTCCTCTTACGCATCTCTTCAGAGGTTTTAATTTTATCTTTTAATTTGGGATCTCCAGATCTGTGCCTCATCTTCTCCATTTGCTTCATTCTCTCTTTGTGTCTTTTGTGGCGCTCCTCAATTTCCAGGTCTTTTTGGCTCAGCATCCTCTCAAAGCTGGTCATCATTAGATCACCATCACCCAGAAGCTTCTCTCTAGGCCTGTTATCTTTCTTGCTACCATCTTTGGACAATGTTATTTTATCATTTCCATTACTGATCTTTAGAGACTCTGTTTTGTCTTTCTCTTGGTTTTCCTTGAGTTTCTCCTTCAGTTTGGTTTCACTAAATTTGAGGTTCTCCTCCTTTGATTTATCTTTGAATGTGATAACTTGAGGGCTATCCTTGTCTTTAACCACAGACTTCGTCTCATCTTTGTGATGTTTAAAGAATCCATCTGTATGTTTGTCTCTATGCTTTTCCTTTTCATCCTTCCATTTTTCCTTGTGTTTTTCTCTCTTCTTCTTCTCTTTGACTGTGCTGATGGTACTGGAACCATAAGTCTTTTCCTTTTCTGCCTTCTTTGAGAGCTCTCTCTCAGGATCATTTTTATCTTTCTTTTCAGAAAACAAATAGTCAATGTTTTTGTCCAGTTCTTCCTCAACCTCTGCTTTCATGCTGTAGGAAATGCCAAAAGTCTCCCCATCCACAGAGAATTCTTTTTCATATTGACTGGAATCTTTTCTGTTGCTGGAGTCTTTAAATTCATCCATTTTCTCTTTTTTCTCTGTTTTTTCCTTCTTTGCTTTCTCTTTCTCGTGACTTTTCTTTGATGAAGATGAGGAATGCCTGTGCCTCTCCTTCTCCTTGAGTTTGTCTTGCAAGCAGGGCAAAGGAAGAGAATCTTTATACTTTTCCTCAGAGGCATCCATAAGAGAAAGGTTAGAAGACTCAAAGAGGTTGGTTAGTCCTGGTTCTTGTCCTCTGTCTGTGAAGCTATCAGAAGAAATCTCACTTATTTTATCATTGGAGTCATCTCTATATTCATTGAGGGCCTCCTCCTCCAATTTTTCCAACAGGCTCTTCTCTGTCTCTCCTCCTTTTGAAGACTTCTTTTCTTTGGAATGTTCTTTATCCATCTTTTCCTTATGCTTGTTTTTTACCTTCTCTTCGGCAGCATGCTTCTTTTCGCCCTTTTCAGGGAGCTTTTGCTTGTTTTTCTTTTCTTGGGTGGAGTCTACTGAGGTTCTGTCTTTCCTGTCTTTATACTTCTCAGCAGAATCTTTATCCTTCTTCTCTTTGTGTTTTTCAAAGAAACTTTTCTCTTTTTTCTCCTTCCCACCTTCTGCTAATCCTTTATCCTTTTTCTTCTCTTTAGAGTCTTTATCTTTCTGTTTCTCTCCTGAATGTTGCCTGTCAGAAGAGTACTTTCTGTGCTTGTCGGCAAGATAAAGTTCCTTTTCAGCAGCCATGCTATCATCTTTTTCTTGTAGACTGTCCATTCGATGCAATTCACTCCCAATGGCCTCACCAATTTTGAATCCACTTAAGCTGTAGTCATCCTTCTCATCTTCGCTTTCATCTGTGAAGATATCTGCAATGCTGTACCAGCTTTTCTCTTTTCCTTTTTTCTCATCTCTTTTCTCAGAGAAGTCCTCTCTATCTCCAGAGAAGTTTTTCTCTTTCTTCTCTTTGATATAGTCAAAAGAAGTCTTCCTTTCTTTGTCTTTGTTATGCAGATCCTTGTATTTCTCCTTAGTATCTTTTTTCTCTTTAAAGCTTTTATCCAGTTCTTTGTCTTTCTGGTTTTTCTCAGCAACAACTTTTTCATTTTTCTCTTTATCTGCTTCTTTGGATTTCTCCTTATATTTTTCTGGTTTCAGTTTCTCTTTCTTGTCCTTATCAGGAGCATCTTTCTTCTCCTTATCTTTCCCTGAATGGTGCCTTTCCCCACTCTCCACATTTTTTCCACTGAATTCAGGGTCAGATTTCTCCTTGAATAATGTTTCACAACCATATTCTTTAAACTCATCTCGATAGGGCTCCTCTTGTTTAATTTTTATGTCCTTTCGGTCTTTACAGCTATCAGAGGAATCTTTTCTCTCTTTGTTGATTTCACCTGGATCTTTTTCCTTTCTCTCTCTAATGCTTTCTGCAGAATCTTTCCTTTTCTTGTCCTTTTCAGGCAGATAACTAGGAGTGACTTTATGCTTTTCAGTTTGGTCCTTTTTCTTCTCAGGATTTTTGTCGATGCTTTCTCTCTCTCTCTTTTTTAAGAATGTATCCTTTTCGTTGCGTTTTTCATTGTATTCTTTCTTTTCCTTTGTTTTATTCTCCTTTTTCTTGTCTTTAATGTCTATGATAAGTTTTGCCATGCCGTCATTTTTAATCTCCCTGAAGTCTGTTACTGGAGAATCCCAGCTATCCTCGCCTTTGAAATCAAAGGACGAATCAGATGACAAATCAGAAAACCATCTCTCTTGCTGATCATCAGAAAGGCTGAATTTTGTGTCCTCACTTTCCAGCAATTGGCTTTTGTTACTAAACTCATCAAATCCAGGCTCTTCTTTGTAAACTTTTTCTTTTTTACATTTTTCTTTCTCCTCTTTGAAGGTTTTTTCTTTCTCCGATTTAGTAATTTTTTCCTCCTTCAGATCATTCTTCTTTTCAGATTTTGATGGCTTGTCCTTTGATTTTTTCTTTCTCTCCTCCTTGTGTATTCTAGGTTTCTCCTCTTTGGGAGACTTCTCCTTTATGGGTTTCTCTTTACTCGACTTCTCCTCTCTGAAAAATTTGCTGATGTCTTTATTCCCCTCTTTGACTTTTTTTAATGATTTCTCTTCTTTGGAGGCTTTTCCAGTCTCATCTTTAAACAACCACTCCTTCTCCTCCGATTTACTTTTCAGTAGCTTTTCTTCCTTCTTACAGTGTTCTCTCTCATGTTTTAACACTTTTAATTTATTTTCACTTGGACTTTCAGTCTCTATCAAACCCTTGTCAGGCTTTTGCTTAGAGTCCTCATATTCAAAAGAAAAAGTTTTGATTATTTTAATGTCTTGGTTGACCGGGCATTGTCCCTTCTCTTTGTTTTTGTGTTTATGTTTCGTTTTATGCTTTTTAACAATCTTCCCCTCCTTATCCAGCTTTGGAATTGCTCCGTCCACATTGGCATGGAATGAATTCTTCTTCTCAGAGACAGTATTGTGAGAGTTATTTTTCTTTTTGTGCTCCTGCTTCTTTCTAACTGGCTTTAATGACTGTAAGCTCGAATCCTCCGACGTATAGTCTGACTCACTTGTCAGTCTCGTCCTTGTGGAGTCTGATAAGGAACTGACATCTGACCATGCAGGAGAAGATATGGTTTTCCAATTGTCTGTCCTCCAGTGCTTGGAGTGCTGGTCTGTAAGATTAGGGTTATGTTTCTGTGAAGCTAAACTCCCATGAGAAGAGGTGGAAGAGGCAGACAGAGAGTTGAACAAGGAGGATTCCTTTAGCACTAGCCTAGAGTCCTTTACACAGCTAGAGCTTTGCACAGAGTCTCTATCATCCTCCTCACTCTCCAAATTTTCACTCTCTGATTCAGAGGAACAAAATTTGTCATTTTTTTTGCCAAACCGAACCTCTTTGCTCTTTGTCTCCTTTTTCCGCTTCTTTTTCACTTTATTCTTCTCCTTCTGTTGCTTGGTATTGGAGGGTTCTCGAGTCTTGCTGCTGGGCAGTATCGAGTGAGTCGATAGTCTCAGCTTCTCGCCAGTCCCCACAGCTACACTGGTATCCTCTTCGTCCGACGTGTCTGACAGGATGCGATGGGCAGCTTTCTTTGGTGTAATTGTGTTATTTTTAGTATAGGTTTTTACTTCCATTTTGGGTATGGAAATAAAACTGTTTGCTTTAGTCTCTTTCCTGTAATCCTTCTTCAGCAAATGCTTGTCATCGACAGGCGGGACTCTGTCCTGCTCATCATCCTCATCAAATTCATATTCATCCTTTACCGGCGTGATTGTTTTGGGGGGCTCTTGACTCTTGGTCTTATGTTTCAAGCCTTTTTCAAACTCAGAGTCTGTGTTATTGCCATCGACGGAGCTGGAAGGTGCAAATGAAGGGGCGTCCTCCTCCTCCGAGCTCTCTGTGAGGAAAAAAGAGCACAAAGTGTTAGTCCTGTAGGTTGTTTTCAGGAGAAATATGCATTCTTCAGGCCTCCTCTGAAATCCCAAGCTAGCAGTCTCCTTTCCCACACATTGAACACAGCAGACATCTTGGCTGAGTCTAGAGTGAGCTTAACATTCCTTTGGAAAGAATACCCAAGGAGTTTTAAAACTATGCAGGATGCAATTGAAAATAACCCTTTGGGAACACTCGGCGTGAGCACAGTTCTAACACTGGATCCAACACCAGGATTCTCAGGGAGGAGCAGTGGCATGCAGCGCATCTCCTGAACGACCACTAAGAAGCTGCCCATCCAGTACAGGCATTGCAACTATTAGTCAGAACTTTATTACCTCCAAGCTAGACTACAGCCATTTAGTGGAGCACTGTCTGGAAGCTTCCATAAACACAGAGAACAGCACCTTGCTTTCCCAGGGGTAGGCCGTAATGAACCCACAACAGGCGTGCGAGAATTTCTACACTTGCTTCCAGGTGCAAGTAAAAATGCTGGTGACAGTCTTTGAACCCTGGATGATATGGCCCCCAGTTACCTGAGGCCTGGCCTCTCCTCCTAGATCCCCAGTTGTGGTAGGTGGAAACCTCTAGGATGCTTTTAGCTGTAGGCTCCAATGACCGAACTCTCCATGATGAGCAGCAGAGCTCTCTGAGCAAAGGGTGGGTTTTCTAAGCATCTAAACATCTTCACTGTGGACTGACTTGGCTATTGCAGTAGCATGTAGGCGTTTTGGGGCTATTCTAACTTCTGTGCATTTTACTGCTTTTGTGGTAGCAGGTTGCCACTAGGGCGATAGCCCATGATCCCAACACCCACACAGGTCAGCACCTCACCTGTTGAGCTCTCTTCACTAGACGGATAGGTGGTCTTTCCCAGGAGCAGATTCACCATGGTGGGGGAATTAGCGACTTTTAAAGGCGTCTCTCCCTTCCTGTTGCTTTGATGAGGGTTCCCTCCGTAATGTAACAACAATTTTACCACCTAAAAATGAGAAAAACTTCAAAATCTCAGTACGGTTCAGTTTTGAAGGAAGATGTTTCAGTCCCCATCACTTTTGTGGGCTGTTCAGACAGACAAGCAGGAAAGAGGTTAGTCTGAGGTCAGAGCTGGCTGGTCATCCTGCCCTGTCACTCAGTGACATGGGCACAGTGATTGAAATGAGGGACAGAGAAAATGGCAGGACAGATTTATGGGGGGAAATGCAAACCTATATTCTGGTAGCAAGCTCCAGCCTACAATTCCAAGGACTCTGACACAAAGGGGAGAAACTAGCACAAGATTTAATAGCACAGGGGCTGGAGAAAGATTCGCACCTGGGAAGATGCAACATGCTGTCAGTGAACGGAAATGAAATAGCAATTGCCTATACAGATACTACTTGAAGCACAGGAAAATCAAACTCATTGATTTGTAACGAATCACTAAAAAAGGGCTGCTAAATCCAGCAAGAACCAACCTTGAAATGCCCATTATTAGCTGCATCATGCAGCGGGGTGTCGTCATCCAACCCCTTTGTGTTGACTTCCGCACCGGCAGCAAGCAACTGCTTTGCAACATCATAGTAACCCCGGTTACATGCCTCGTGCAATGCTGTCCAGCCTGCAAGCACACAAACACTCATGACGTGGCAACTCATTTTTACTGTCGATCATTATGAACAGTATCACAGTAACCTAAATAGATGCCGCTGGCTGCTAATATGGCAGCTTGCCTGCAGACACGGAGCTCTTCTACCCAGCCAGCACACGGCACAGCAGGACCTGCGTGGCCAAGACCGCCTGCCCAAGACACCAGCAGCTCTGCTTTGGAAAGTAACTTTTCAGTTTGGCAACATAAGGTGCTACAGCCAATTGTCCTGTAGAACTTTCACTCTGCTCAGTGAACTCCAAAAGCAGAGAACATTTCGTGAATGAAATCAAAGGGCGGTTGATACCTCATGGTGCTCTGCTCTCATTAGATTTAATTGTTTCTCTCTCCTCTAACTCTTTGATAGGAGGAACACTGTCACTCAGTCAGGACTGGGGTTTAGAATTCATCTGTTCATACAGTGTAGCCCCTAGTTGAACGCACAGCCTACAGGTTGTCTGCAACATTTCCACAGCAAGCAATTGTAACATCACAAACAGGGCCATGACTTCTGGAAGGGACTAAGTGTGGAAGCAGATGAACTCTGCAGGAACAAAAGCTCCTATTCTCAAACAAACCTCTGAAGAATGAGGGAAAGAAATGGAAAAATTTCTGTCATACATGGGCAGCAGATTGATTTCTAAGCAGAATCTGTTTGGAAGTTTCCCAGCAGGTGTGTACTACCCCTTGGGTATTCTGATAGCACTGGGTGGGCCATTCAGAACCCTCCATTTGTACTATTAAAAAGGGGTATCTGTGAATGAAATTACTCACAACGAAAATGCACCTCAGTAGAACACTGATGTTAAACGTACAGAGATCAAGACTAAGCATATCTACTTATTACATCCAAAAGCTACTTTAAAAGAATGTTATGGTCACAAAGTCAAGCACTCAAAAGCTAGGAAATGCCAGAATTAAGGTAGTCCGTGCAACTTTAATTCAGCCCTCCTGTGTGTATAATTATGATTAAGGGTAAGATTGTGTCATGGAGGTCAAGAATGTCATTGATTCTGTGACCTTCAGAGACCTTGTGACATTTTCCAGCCCTGGTGTGGTGGGCTAGAGCTCCCAGAAGCCGCAGGCCGCTGCCGCAGTTCTGAGCCGCCGGGACGGATCCTGGAGCTCCAAGCCTCCAGAGGTGAGGAGTGTTGGACCTCTCCCTTCCGCAGTGGGGCTCAAGCTCTCTTACTCCTCTCCCCCTCACTCAGGCTTCAGCCCTCCCCACCGTCAGCACCATTTTGTCACAGTTATTTTTAGTAAAAGTCAGGGACAGGTCATGGGCTTCCGTGAATTTCTGTTTATTGCATATGAGACAGACAGGTTCCTCCTCCACGCTGCCTGGGCACCAGCAGAGGGAATACTGAGAGCACGGAGAAACAGACTCCCAGTTCTCAGTTCTGGTGCCACAGTTGACTCCCAAAAGCTTGAAGGAGCAATTGCAGGAAAAGTCCTGCTCCACCTCTGCAATCCTGGGATGGAGCATGCTCAGTACAGATGGAATAGTCTCAGAATTCAGCGGCCAAACTCTAATCAGTCTCTACTGAGCATGTGCAAATTGAGATTTTTGAGACTAATAACATGGCCTAACTTGGGAATTTTTACATAGGGGTAGCAAAACGTTTTTCAGCATGTGCAAAATAATGTATTTTCCCAAATCTCATTCTTAAAAACAGCTGAACTTAAAATAAAAACAAAACAAAAAACAAAACCCAACCTAAGGCAAACACCTGACATGGAAAATTTCAGCACAAATGGTTCTAATTTGATTAAGTTATAATAAGTAACTGAAAACAGGATCTTATAATAGAAAGTGTTGGGGAAGCTTAACTACAGGCGTTCTTACAAGCTCTACCTATAATCCCAGGGGTACCCACACTTCACCTGTCTGAGGGCTTTGCTGGGTCACACTGAATGATTATAAATGAAGCAAATCACTGCACCTGCCCTCATCTTTCATGAGGATCTAAGACTTGCAAGAACTACAGATCCCAGTCTGCAATGCTCCATCCTCGTCTGGATGGATATTGCTCAGACCAAAATGAAGCACCTCATGCTGAGACTCTCCATTCCATTGCACCGCCCTAAGCTCATGGTTCATGCCAAAGGCGTAAGTGCCTGGGATTAGAAAAATATCCTATGCACAGGTCATTCTATAACTGTCCATTAGTGTTCCGTTAGCGGCCATGACGGTGTCTGGGACAGGCCACTATCAATCTCGAGATGAAATACCGGGGTGACTCTTGGTCTCATTGACCTGGCTATTCCTATATTTATTAAAGGCACAACCAAAACCGCTGACTGCACTTTGGGCTCCTGGCTTATGAATATTGATCACTGAACTGCAGCTGGACTTGCTACCTGCGAAGTCTTTAACGTTGACATCTGCGCCCTCAATGATGAGTTCCTTGATGCGCCGGGCATCTCCTCGGATGGCAGCTCTATGCAGCCGAGTCTCTCCACGCTCATTTCTCTTATTTACTTTATCTTTGGTTTTGGAGGCAGAGTTAGGAGTTCCCTTCTGACACACTGTAGACTGAGAGGGATGCTTTGGTGTTGTATCTACTGCATGGAGAAAAGAAATACAGTGAAGAACTGCAATTCGAAGGAAAACCAGAGCCCTCAGAGGGAGCTGTTGCAATACTTTTAATCCAGCAGCTGCACTGAAGCACTGGCTGCAAGGCACTCAGAGGTAACTGATCCTCTGAACCAGATGTGGAGACAGAGGAAAGCCTGCGTATGTATAATACAGATATAAATTGTAGGCTGCGCTGAAGCACAGACTGGAGAAGGGTGTAGTAACCCTTGTACAGATTATAGACAACCCTATGATTTCAGAGAGGGCAAAGTGTCTCCTCGTACCCAAAAGTCTTACTTCCAAAGGAAGTGACAAAATAACCTTCCCCATGTGCATGTGAGGGGCTAACTGCCTGGAAGGATAGTGCACATACTTCTCGGGAGAAGCCCTGAATATTCGGAAATTCACTTACTATCAAGTGAGAGTGACTTGAAACTAGATTCACATTAAGAATGACAGCAACAAAAATAAGGTCCCTAGATACTCCACCGTTCTGTATATAAGACAGAAGGATACATAGACAGATCATATAACACATATAAAACCCCACAGGAGACCATATTGGCAACTGATACTTACTACAGTATATTGAAATATTAATTCCATGTTAAAAACATTTACTACATTATATCTAAAATTACAATACACCATGGTTAGCAGAGTCTAGTTCTTTTACATAAGAAGGAGCATTTAAGAATCCCAGAGATAATCATGTTCTTCCTTTTACTCACAAAAACATCTTATTACTCAATCAACATATTAACCTAGCAGAAAACTTGGAGCTCTGACATATGCTAATGCTCCCGGTAACTAAATTAGTTCTGAGATCTTTAGTGCTAACTAAACAGCATCTAATGTCTTCTGCACCTATCCATCCAACATTATATTATCATTTCAGAATGCAATAAAGGGACATTTGCCTAAATTGGGGTAGGGAGCTGTCGCTTGCATTAAATGATATTAGGTGAAGATGGAATATTTGGCAGGAGTGAAGCATTTGCACCCCTTAAATTCATTTCCAGACTCTCATACTGTAGTCTGGAGGCAGAAGAATTATGCTACCAACATTATAAAACATGTCCTGGGTGCCAGGTAGACACCACTGATCCACATGCTCACCCATGTCTATTTTGTGACCATGGTTGTTGTTTACGAATAAGCAGAAGCATACCAAGTCCCATTAAATATGAGCTCAGACTCATCCACCCACGCCTCACTTTCAGCTCTCACCTGGGCTATTTGCAGATTCTTCTGCTGTCATCTGCATAAGAAGGGCGACTTGCTGGCGCTCAGAGAGTGGGTAACCAGCCCTGATTCCTGACAGCCCCATTCCAAACAGCAAGCCAGGCTTCCTAGTGGCAGGCTCCTTTTTAATCCTCTTCCGCTCTGGACCCTGCTTTTCTGTGATGCAATCAGAGACAGAAAGGGAAGGGGAAGGTTTCATGCTACGGACATTTCCACAACTGAAATTCACAATCATTTTTCAGACAAGTGCTAATAATAGCTTTCCCCATTCATGTCAGTCGTCATCTTCGTGTGGCGTATGTAAATGTAGAGCAACAACTATCATTTTACATTGAGATGGTTAAGCCGGATCATTGTGTCTGATAACTCATGTCAGTGTCTTACAGAGTATAATGAAACCACTGGTGAAAAAACCTGGGTTAGAAACACTGGCCTTTGCCAGCACTGATGCTCTTGGACAGATACCCTCATTCAGACCCGTTAAAAACCATGGCACTGAAGCACACACCTCACTGGCTGCTGGAGAGCCCTGCAACACCTCCGTACAGTGGAATATTGCCGAGTGGGGAACCTTACCTCAGCATTGCCTGCCGTAGGTCACTTTGCTGGCAGTTTGGCCGTTTCCTAACCGTTTTGTTGTTGTTTAGATTCTCTTTTCCCCCACCCTCCCTAAACAGCAGCACAGGAGGGGGAGAGAATGAACGCACACAGAGGCCAACTCTCAGTACTGTACCTTCCATCTTGCTTCTAGGAACCTCCATTTCATGCCATGGTGCTTCGAGGAGCGTACCAGCCTTATACCACCACAGCATGGACTGAACTGGAGGCATCTAAAAGCAGCAACAGAAAGTGCTAACAAGATACATTGTAACAGCTCTGAAATGTCGCCATCTCATCCCCTTCAGCTAGGGTAGGTCCTGTACTCATCACCAGAACCGTTACAAAATATCCTGTCAATCCCCATGATACAGCCTGTGTAAGACACTGCCTGGAGGATGCCCTCCTTCCAATGTTACTGTCAGTTTCCCTGGGTGACTTCCCATTTACAGCATGTTCCTACATCACCTCCGGTACATTCTTGTCCTGAAGTGCTTATTCAGCTGGGTCCCTTCCCCGACCTACCTCTGTGGAACCAACAAATAGGGAGGGAAGAAACTCTGCAGAACAGTGTTTTGCTCCCAGTAACTAACTGGTCTAGCTGCAGACAACTCCTGCTGGGAGGAATGAGGGTGCTGCCCAGAGCCCATGTTTGTTTGTGACCTACAATGTGTGCAGGAACAACGCTAAACCCAGGCCTCCTCCCACATCGCCCATCACTGCTCTCACCAGCAAGCGTTACATCCTAGAGATAGCCAGTGAGAACTAGACTCTAAAAGCATGATGGGATTTGCTACCTCACTCTTGCTTCTTTCAGCTCATATGTACACTGCACCTTCCTGAATATACAGCTTCTCTTCAGCAGTTTTCTGATTTCCCCTTAGGAAACACTGATCTTTTCCCCGTACACCCAGAATTAACCCTTACTCCTGTTCACTTCCCCGGCCTGTACTGACACTCCCGTTAGCAGAACTCTAAGATGGCACAAGTCTGACAATGTGCTCTCTGTTGGGTCTGCAGTGCAGCATGCAAGGCACTGCAAGTCCCTCAGACAGGGGGGTGGGGGAGGTTGACTTTATAATCTCAATGTGACAGCTTAAGAAATAAAAATTAGGTTTGTCTGGCCGAGATGTCCCAGCTGATTTTATTTAATTTCTGTCAAAAAATAATAAAATAGTAATAAAATAGATAACAACAGAAAGAGACACCAATTCCACTGAGAGAAATACTAAAATAAACTCCCACAAAACCAAAGCAAACTCCAGCACTGTCCTAGATGCACAGTGCGAGAACAAAAACACAAGGTAAAGAGGAGACGACAGAGACTCTCCACACATCCCTATAAACAATCCAAACATTAACGTACTGCAGTGATGTAAAACGAATTCTAAAAAGTGTTGTACATGTATGATCCAAGGCCTTGGCTACACTCAGGACTTCCCAGAGCTGCCACGGCAGAGCTGGGCAGCGCAAGTGTAGGCAGCGCTGTATGTACTCCACCTCTCCAAGGGGAATAGCTTGCAGCGCTGCAGGCTCTGATTACACTGGTGCTTTACAGAGCTGTACTCGCTGCGCTGGGGGGGGGGGGGGGGGGGCGCGTTTTCACACCCCTGAGCGCAGCAAGTTGCAGCGCTGTACAGCGCCAGTGTAGCCAAGGCCTAAGCTGAATTCTGAAAGACCAATAAAGGGCCACTTATAGAAAAAGCAGATAACATCTATCAAATAACTGGTGGATGCGGACGAACGGTTCCCACAGCTGTATCCTCACAAACCGTTCTATAATTTTATGTTGAATTCCTGCTAGTGAGATTCTGCTTCAGAGATCTGAGCATTGAAAAAGTGCTTAGTTGCACTGTAGTCTTGAAATAAAAATGTAAAGCCCCTGATGAATTGCCCACAGCTTTGCTGGCTAAATAGAACCTGCACTATTTAACTGATCGTATTCACTTCTCAAAGGAGCAAGCGGGGTGGGGGGTGGGGGGAAGGGAGTCTTTTTAAGTACGGAAATACCCTTCTTAACTCTTGCAGTTGGCTGGACAGCAATTCCCCGGGAGGCAGTGCTAGCCAGTAGGGGATAACCTTGCAGAAGTTGTAGTGTAATCTGAGGGGGGTGGCGGGTGTCTAACATAGCAAGTCGGGAAGTATCCTGTTCCCCCTACAGATCTACCTCAGCACCTTTATTTAAATGTAATAGTTTTAAAATACTTTGAAACTTCACCCTTGTCCAGCTCTCTGCCAGCTGACCCTCCAAGGATCTTAGCATTGTAGTTTATTATGAGATTTCCCTCCCACCCAACAAGCTTTATGAGGGTTGCTAAAACCCTCAAAAACAAGGTTTTCAAACCATTAAGTGGTCTGCAATTCCGTGTAAGAAACCTGGGTCCAGGTGGTTACTCAACAGGCCAGAAAAGAATGGAGATATTACAGTGTCCTGCCCAGTCCTCTTTGGCCACAGGGACGGAGTTGGAGATGCAGACTCTTGAAGCAGAGAGTCAAAAGCAGGAAGTGGGAGTCAAAGTGGGTCTCCAGTGGAATAGCTGAGAGACTTACACATAGCGGTTTGTAGTATCTGTATCAAATATTTTCTATGGATTGGATTTGTACAATTCGAGTAGTGTTATCATTAGTGAGAGCCTAGGCCAGCCTTCCAATATGCCCAGAGAGTGCAGGGTCAAGCTTTTTGCGTAAGCTCTCGTGAGACTATGCAGCCTTCCCTGCCCAGCTTTGCCAATGCACTTCCCTCCTAACCCGAGCAGACCACCATATTTAACTCTTCCTAACTATTCTGTGACTTTTGGATAGGAACAATGGCCACATCAGACTAGAGTGAGATCCCCAAAATTATCCATCAGTGTGAACTCAGGCCTCTAGTGCAGATGGAATGCTAGTTCTCTAACCCATCATGTTGCCCGAGATCTGTTTGTCTTGTTTAGATTTAAAAGGATACTGTCAACTTAATCTAGGCAACTTCCAAAAGCAAGTTACAAGTAGTTTTTCTTGGGACACTGCCTCAAGTCCCTTTGCTGATTTTTGTGGTTTTACAATCACATTTTCCTGCCTGTAAAGTCTCGTTCTCTCTCCTCTGTTGCTATATAAACCAGTCACAAAAACAACAAGGGAAACTGATTGGCCAGCTAACCTGTAAGGGAAATGAGTGAAAATAACTAGGCAAAAGCAAATAAACTGGAAAAATACAGAAATATTTTCTAATCTTTTTTTTCAGTTACAGCCATATTAAGTGTCCCTTACAACAATAGTAGATGAAAAAATGTGATTTGTATGTTGGCATGTTCCTTTAAATTAAGAAGTTGCCACATAGTACCTGAACCAAACGGGCACATCTTTGACAGACTCAAACACAACCATATGTTCCTCACTCATGCTGTGTTGAGAGTTATGAATCAATTAGAAATTGAGACATTTCTCTTATTTTTTAACTTTGCTGTCTGACCCAGTGTAACACCAACCCACAATCACTGAATGTCCAAAAAAATGGTCATTAATAAACTGGGGTTCCCAGCAAATCAATATGAAGCGTTTGTAGTGGCTGGAGGAATGGATCACCTGTCTTGCGTTCATCACAAACTTTACAAGTTCAGATTTAAATACAAAATCATCTGTTTAAGTTCTCCACTTTCTAACTGGGCTATGTTCAGATACTGACTAACTACTGATTTCTCTCTATGTAGCTCAACAACATTTTGATCCACTCAAACACAGAGGAGACCGTTGCATCACTAATGCTGTGTATGCCAGTGTACTTCTAGTGGTGGTGATCCAAGAATAACCTATGTTACATAACATGATTCCCTGTAATGTATCCTAAGACAAATTAGATTGTTTATCTAGAGGGTTCCAAGGGATTCTGCAAATGGAAAACTGTTGAAAAACTGAAAGGTTTTTAGATTATAAATTATTACTAAAATTACCTTGCTAACCCCAGGGCTTGGCATATTCCAGGTGCAAAGTTTGCTACTAGCAAGGGATGCACTGGAAACCTTTGGTGCAAAAATGATTAACATTAGAATTATACTGCAAGCAGTAACTAGGAGATAAGAGGTTAGGCTTTTCACACCACCCTGGAAACAGCTATAAATGTCAAACCAATGCAATCAGTTCCAGCCTGTTTGGATTCTGACCATCAGGCCATACTAAAGCATTGAGATCAATCCACAAAGCAAAACAATTATCAAGACTGTCGTATCTATCTAACCCATCCCACCGGGTCTACACATCACAACACATATGCTCTTTTGGAGCGTCACAAAAGAGAATGATGCATATTGCATGGCAATTAGCAAATGGATGAAATTTGTAGTTTAAGTGCTGCTCATTATTAAATATGTCCAACCAGTCTAATACTCTTCCCAATAGTAATGGTGAAAGCAGAGCCCACGTTGACTGGAAGGAGAAGTCTCAGAAAAGAGTCTGAACACGTATGTAAGGAACATGTTTTCTCAGCATGGAGTCTTTGGAGTGACAGCTTAACCAGAGAGATGAGCTGCAGGTGATTTAAGTGGTAAAATGTCATAACTGTCCATTCAACTATCACTTCCTTATGGAACAAACTACCTAGACACAACTGAAGAAGCAAAGTAAACCAGACCCGCTCTGTCATTACAGACAGCTATTCTCTTCTATGATAACAGACTATTTAGGAGTTCCTAGGAAGATGCAAGATGGTTTTCAGCTCTCAAGAGCAGTTCCTGAGAAGACAGTCTCCAAGCTGGGACGGCGCAGTGAGCTGGTGAGGAGGAAGCAACACCCAGGAGTGTTTGACAAGCTCGTGTGGCCATCTATATATCAGAAGATTTGGTAAAAACACACCTGCTTCTAGTTTTTAAGGGGACATTATAAAGTTGCTTAGATTATGAGAAATACTGTGATGGAATTCTTTAAAGATGCAATCTGAGCTAGAGATTTCTGTATGTCTGCAGTTTCTGTACCTAGAGATTTCTGTCCTGACTATGTTATAAAGGAGTTGTTCTAGGTCACGTATGCATATCGGACACAACAGCAGAGAGATTTCTAAATCTTTACTCCTTCAGACAAAGTTTTCAAGTGGTTTTGTTTGGGTTTTTTAGTGGAGAATGCTGATCTGACAGCCCTAGAAATGAGTCTTCCATTCTATCCTCAGAATAGGAGAAAAACCATGAGCATCAGTGGCGTAAGCTTCCTCTGTGCCAACGTCCCTCAAGCTTGACCAAGAAGGATAAAACTCCCAGAAGTGACCATCCTCCTAACCCTGCAGACTCTGCTGAATGCAACAATGGTGCTAACTTGTACAGCACTTTTTGTGAGAGGGACACCTGAAACCAACCGCTCATTTCACACAAACTACTCAGCAGCAAGCACTGACACCTTCATGATGCCCCTGGTTTCTGCTGGCCCAGGGAACAAGAGACCAGGCCTGGGAACTGAGCCAGCCCCTCTCTGAGCATGGACTACAGGGTCACCTATCTGGCTGAAATTATAGTTTTTACATGCAAAGTTGGTATTGCATCAAATATGACACAAAAGGTTGAAGTGGTTCTGGGTCGGATTCAGTGAATTTCCTAATGACTCCAGCTGGTATGAGACAGGCCACGCAGGACTTTCCTCACTCCATCATTTTAATTAAGTAAACTGTTCCTGATAGAGAGTCATTCTTTGCTCTCACTGTATTATCTTTTCATTCAGCTTGCACTGCAAAGTGGAGGGGCTTGGACAAACAAACAAAGAAGATTGCCCAGCTTCACTGTAGCTAGGAAGCGTTTCTGTATTCTAGGAACACAGGATCTGCCATACTGCAACTGACCAACAGCCCTTTTGCTTGAGGCTGGACGACACTTGGAGCCTCAGAGTAAGGCATAAGCTCTCTCTAAGTGCACTTCATTTTTCTTGACTCCTGCCATCAGATTATGCCCTGAAACACTAGGGTTAACAGGCGTCATGCTATCTTAGTTAGTGTGTAACTGCAGATATCATTCCTGTTCTTACTGTATTGCCCTTTTATGAATCATGAGCTGTTTACTTCAATTATAGCCTGTGGTAACTAGCTCTACAGGTTGGTTATACATTATATAAGAAAGTATTTCCTTACATCAGTTTTAAGTTTGTCGTCTATTTATTTCATTGTCCCTTGGTCCTTGCATTATGGCAAAGGGTACCCGGGGCATTGACTGGGGTACTGGCTTCTCTGCCAGTCAGGGCATACACCTCTGTCCTATCCTCCCATTTTCCTTTTCGAAATGAACAGTCTCAAACTTTTACACTCTCCTGGTATGGGGAGCCTCACTCCTGATGTCTCTATTCATGTATTACCCTCATCTGCATTTTTTCTACTTCTGGTAGATCTTTTTGGAGGGGCTAAACCGGATAAATCAGGTTATTCAATTTTGCTTTTTCATTGAAAAGTTTAATTTTGATCAAAGTGGATTCACAAACTCTGTAAGTGCGCAAAACACAGAGAGGCCATTTGGTGCAGTTCAAGGCCTTACATATCCCCAAAAGAGCCAAATAAATTAGATAGCCTTGGCATACTTGTAAAACAATAGAGCATGCATCAAAAACAAGGGCAGAGTTGGAGCTTGTCCTTCAGTTCAAACCTCAACGCTGCTGTGTGAGTGACAAGACAGATCTGCTTTCACAAAAAAGCTACCAGCTGAGAGAGACAGATGCATTGTTTGGCCATGACTCTGCACTGAGAAAATGTCGGAGCTGACCCAACAAACAACACCTCAGTCTTTCCTTGAGACGTTACCACCATTTCAGAACCCAGCATGAGCGAAGATTGTACAGAGCTCTTTCCATTCAGTGTTCCTGCACAATCGGTTTGTATTTGTTTGCTACCACGTTGCCCAATTACCTAGCTCTGTCCGGTTCTTAGCCTTGATTTAACTAAATAGTTCGTGTTGTCAGCACAACTTTTTCTATTCATCCTGTCTTCTAAGTCACTGTTAAATATATTGAATGCTGCTCCTAGTACTCACCACTAGGGTGCACTACTAACAACCTTTACTGGGCATTTTCTTCTACTCTTTCCCCTCTTATCTACATGGCAAGACTTAGCCTTTTGGCATGGGTGAGGGGTAGTTGTGCAGCTTCCTCTTCCAATCCTTTGCTGAAAACATCTATCTCCACACCATCCACCAGAGAAGGGCACCATTCTTTGCACCCATGCCATCCACACGTGGTGAAACATCTGTGCTTGATGATTATTCTGCTATCCCTGACCGCATGCATCTTGATTCCCTGACAAAAGTATTATGTTTCAAAAATGGCTGTTCCATATCAAGGAGTCTCTCCCCTTACAATAAACCCTGCATTTTATGTACAAACTCAGGAAATGTAGGTGCTGAAGGAGAATTCCACTTTAATTAGACTAAAACCACATGTCATTCTCCCTGACAGTAGTGACAAAGCTGAAGGATCAAATCAAATCAGATCATTGAAAAGTGGATGGTTTCTCTATGGCTTGAAGTAAAATTAAAAATAAACTTACACCTAGATTTGGCCATGAGCTAAGGCTCCTAAGCAGTTTATCCTTCCTAGTGTGAACACATTACAGGGCTTCCCATTCCCACTGCTCAGGTGCCCTGCGGCAGCTGCCTTTCTCAATGGGTCGATATTTTCACACAAGCCCTTGGCCTCCAAGATTAACAGAACCCACTGCAGCATGGCCAACAATCTATCATAGAGCCACCGCAGCAGGCAAGTCTTTTTCATGACTCGCAAGCTCTGCATTTTGTTCCTGATTGGCCTTCACAGCCGTAATTCAAATGCAGACTCGGCAAATCACATTTCACCTGGAAACATCAGCGCTGTAAAAAAATCAGGGTTTGTCTACTCAGCATGCTCTGTTGTGCAAGGAAAGCCACATCTATATCCCTTAGGTACCATAACCATGGTCCAGCTTTGTTGCCACAGACATAATAGAGGGCACTGATGGGGTCATGTTGAGTGACATCTCACCCAACAGCTCTGTGTCACAGCTATAAAATACGACCAAAGCAATGTAGAAGGGCTGTGGGTCTTCAAGGGCTATTTTGTGGGTGTGCATGCAGAAGGAGTTTATAATTAGAACAGGAATGCTTTCATTAATATTACTCGGCTGTTTCTGGGCTGTCAGAATGAGCACGCAATTTGCAAAAATGCTTGCAAAGTTTGACTGAAAATGCTAAATTCTTACTAATTCTGCAATGGCAGAAATCTCCTCCTCCACAGAACACTTAACAGTAAAAGTGTGCGATTGACAAGGATAAAAATAAACCTAAAAACGACTGCTGCGCTCTTGCTTTCACTTGCTGCAGTAAGGATTTGATGTAGCTAACTGCATTACTTGGGGATGCTGGGCTTACATCCTTCACAGGAAGGAAATCATCTTGTGATTAAAGCACAAGCCTGGGAGTTGGGAGACCTAGGATTTATCACCAGATCTGTCGCTCACCTGCTGTGTGACCATGGCAAAATCACTTCACTGCCCATGCCTCAGTTTCCCCAACTGTTCAAGGAGCAAACCCCATCCCAATGCATTCAGGCTTACTCATTAATGTCTGCAGTGGCACAACCTCCTCAAGATGAGGAAAGGTGGTAGAGAAATGCACAGTACTATGATCAGATGCTGATTGCTGCAGCACAGAGGTTCATCGGAGCTTTTTCCGCATTTGAGAGGAAGTATAGGAAATAGGCCAGAGGTTGCATTTCCTGTGCTGACTGCGTAAGGAGAAGGGGGGAGCTTTTGCTAGGGTTAATGCCATTCACGTCTGAGAGCTGTGAGCTGGCTCCCAGGCACAAGCAGAGCTACAATTGTGGACACGCGGGGGTGGGGGAGTGGGGTGGGGGGGAGAATGTACTGACCCTCCGAGCTGCATATGATAAACTTCAAAAGTTAGAGAGCCGGGTGCACCTGCCAGGGGTTGGAGCTTCTGCCCTGCAGCAGGTGGTGGGGCCTCCCACAGAGTAGAAGCCATTAGACTCCCTTCCCCTCTGGGCAGAAGCCCCTAGCGCCACCACCCCACTGCAGGGCAAAAGCACCAAGCCCCTTCCCCCTAGTCTTGTAGGCGGAGAATGGGGGGAATATGGAGGGCTTTGCAAGCCGCATTTTTACTGTAAAAGAGCCCCATGTGGCTCGGGAGCCACAGTTTGGCCCTGTTATAGTAGCTGTGATCAGGGTTAGATGATGCAGCAAAAACACTTGTGTCTTGGCTACAATACAGCTTCCACTCTCACTGCCACTGCAGAATCATGCTGACATGCGTTCACAGTGTAGGCAAGACGGCAGTTTACAATCTCTCTGGTTGCTGTGCCCAACCAAGGCAAACGTACCATGAAGCAAGAATGAATACAGCACAGAAGACTTCAAAGGTACCTCTCCCAAGACAGCTAGACTAACCTGGAATGAGATCGTAAATGTGGTTGTCAGAAGAAAGCACTGTTCAGAAACACAGTTTTACAAGATACAGGTTTTTAACTAGCTGCCTGGATTGCTTATCTGAAATGCAGATTATTAAGAATTTAAATACACTGAAATCTAACGTAAATGCAGAACTAAATCCTCACATTGCTCAAACACACTGACTTCAACTGACAAGCAAAATGAAAGTGCCAACGTAAAAACCATTACACACATTAAAGTTCTTTTTAGTCTGGGCATTTAAACTCTTCCCAGCCAGAAGCTACTGCCACGGAAAACAATGCACAACACACATCAGCCTCTCTCATCAGACATCCCCATTGCGTTGAGTCAAAGGGTTAAGTCTGTTTGCTGCTGCCCAGAAGAGTTTTGGCAAACTGAACTGAGTGCAGAAGTGAGACCCATAGGGTGGCCTGAAACCAAATATGTAAACAGGAAGAACAGAAATGGAGGAGGGGAAAGCTGATTAGAAAGGATACAGGATGTGCTGCTACCCTCTTGCAGTTTGGTTTCAAATTCTGAATCTAAGCAAGAAAGTTTAACTTCAAAAAAGTTCAGTTTACCATAGTGATAAATGAAGCAACGGACAAAGGCTTTGAACTGGCCTTCCTGCTCCAGACCTGCCTAGACATAACAGGGCTACAACAACTGTGTTTTTTATTTAACTGCTCCAAACACAGAAAACCTTTACTCAAGGTTTGCATAATTTCACTCTACAGTAGTTTCTGCAAATGCCTCTATCACTTGGTGAAATGCTAGTTTGTAAATCTTTACAGTAATATCAGTGAATGAAGAGCAAGACTTGCACTTGGCATCTATTGCAGTAAACAAGGAGGAAGATTATGTTACACTAACATGCCTTAGCAAGGGAGTGCTCGGAAAGTAAGTCCTTTTCGATGGGATTGCACCAATACTACCATCCTCTTTCACAACCTTAACAAAGATCCAGACGTGTTTCAGTTTGTTTTCCAGATGTGAAGGAGGCATGAGCTGACGCAGAGCGTGTACAGTGGAGTGCAGAAAACAAGAAAGGAAGTGGTGGCACTGAGAATCCTAATGCTTATCATTAATACAAAATCTAATTTACAGAGGAATTGCAATACGACCAACTTAAAAACCCACCACTAAGAGAGAGAGAGAGAAAGAAGTTTGTAATTAAAATTGCTACCCCACTAATAGCGAAGCATATTTAGCCAAATCCCACCTTCCATTCACCTATGTTTGAAGAAGCTCATTTGCTCCTTGCTTTAACTTTCTATGAATCTATAGAACAAAACCTTGATCCTCTCTTGCTATTTTATTCAATTCAAGGATGCAGTGTCTCCTGATGCAGAGACTGAACTCACACCGACATAAAAGGGAGCTAGACACAGAAACAGGAAGAATTCAGAACCTGAATACAGCTATGCCTGCAGAATATAGCTAGGGAATTACTCTAATTTCTTCAGCAAAACTAAAAATGTGAATCTGAGAGCTGTGGGTGAAAGACTAGAGCATGAGTGCATTTCTAAGACAACAAAAGGATTTGCCCATTTGCCCACAGGTGGTTCTTGTGCCCAGGTTAGATTCCAGGTCATACAACACACACACGCACACACTGCATTAATTTAGAGTACACATCCTTTCCTGTTGGAAGGCTGTAGGTGGCTATCCAGAGTCCCACAGCACAGGCTGTTTCATATGGAGGTATTCAGGATTCAGCTGTCGGTTTAGCTCTGCATGTAGGCTTAGCACAATACGGGTTGAAGCAGGGCCGGCTCCAGGCACCAGCTTGGCAAGCAGGTGCTTGGGGCGGCCGCTCAGGAGAAGGACGGCCCGACCAGCTATTCGGCGGCAATTTGGCGGACGGTCCCTCACTCCCACTCGGAGCAAAGGACCTTCCGCCGAATTGCCGCCGCAGATCACGATTGCGGCCTTTTTTTTTTTCTTTTTTTTTTTTGGCTGCTTGGAGCGGCCAAAACCCTGGAGTCGGCCCTGGGTTGAAGCACAGGCCTTAGCCGAGGTGGGAGGGAGAAAGGCGGAGTGGGAGAAGGAAGAAAGGCAACGCCAGCGAAAAATCTTGTACACATTTTTTTAGTACATTCTGAGAAGCCTGACAGTTTGTGGTGAAGAGAACTCCAACCCAGAGCTGCACTGGCAGACTGCTTCAGTTTAGCAGCACAGCGCCCCATTCCCTAGAAACATGTGGCTCCCTGTAACACACAAGCGTCTGTTTTAACTGCTTAGACATGACAACACAAGCATACAAGGTGGTACCCCTGAGGAAAAATACCATTGCCCAACAAGTAATGCATGAGATGAACTTTTCAGCACTGTGTGGGAAACGGACTATTGGCGCTGTTAAAGCTCAGGATTTTCAACAGTGTATTCCCCAAACATGCAGCCAAAGAAAGGATCAATAAGAATACATCAGAATGGCACAGATAGCAATGGAGAGAATGGATTATGCCCCTGAAAGAAAGCACATGTCTTGGCTTTTCTTGTCCACAGCACAGCATGCATGAAGTGACTCGTTTTCCCCAGGGAGGCTGCAGCACATGAAATGCTGTAGTGCTTTGGAGTGTCAGTTCAAATGGTAGAGCATGGCCAGTGAGCAGAAGAAGGGGCAGCAGTACACAGATGAACCCACCCCTCTGTGGACAGGACAGGGTCAGAATCTAAGGACCACTTGCACATGGCAAGAGATTTCAGAGTGGGGAGGACACCAGCAGGTTAAGTATCCTGGCAGCTCAAAGGGGGAAGCAGCACAAACATACAGCAGACAAGGGGCAGCACAAGGAGAGTGGGCTGGAAGCCAGAAGAATGTGTTGTTGCAATGAAAGAGTGGGGAAAAATGAGCAGGTAGGACAGACATGAATGCAGGACAAGTACAGCAGAAGGAATAGGAGTGGGACCAAAACGGAGAAAGTCACATTACCGAGGGGGTCTACAACGAGGAAGAGGCTGATTCTGGTTGCATGGAATTTTATGCATAAGCTGCATAGCCAGCGATGCAAATGGATTACAGGATACCGCGAATGGAGATGGACGCCTGGCTTATCAGCCGAGTAAGTTTATGCCAAAAAGGAAACAGTGGAAGAAAATGAGAGAGGAAAAAAATGCAGCAACCTGTTCCAACAGAATGACACACAGAGAGGTGACTCCTCTCTGCCTCTAGAAAATAAACAGGGGAGATCTGTGATTACTTCCCACCCTATAAGAGAGAGGGGCCATCAATGGAAATTCATTTCCACACAAGCTAAACTGAAAGGTGTCCTAGACTTAAACTGTGCTGCGAGAAAGTGGAGTACGGGTAAATAATTGCTCTAAAGCCGGTCCGCCGCTCGTTCAGGGAAAGCCCCTGGCAGGCCGGGTCAGTTTGTTTACCAGCCACGTCTCCAGGCCAATAGGGGCTGCGGGAAGGGCGGCCAGCACATCCCTCGGCCTGCGCCACTTCCCGCAGCTCCCATTGGCCTGGAGCAACAAACTGCGGCCAGTGGGAGCTGCGATCGGCTGGACCTGTGGACGGGGCAGGTAAACAAACCAGCCTGGCCCGCCAGAGGCTTTCCCTGAACAAGCGGTGGACAGGCTTTGAGAACCACTGCTCTAAAGAGCACTAAATGAACCCTGATACGTTACAAAGTCAAATGACCTTCCAAACCAAAAGGCTGACCTGCAAATCATTATGCTTTCTGTCAGGCCCATGGATGTCAATGGAGCTATAGGGCCAGGCCCCAGTATTTTAGTTGTCTTTAAAAGGAATAACTCAGCTAAGAGGGTTTAACACTACCTCCTAGACTAGACACAGTTCAAATATCAGGATAATCCGCAGGTCTGGTTTAAACAAAGGAGACACCCTTTAACCAGAAGTGTGAAAAGGCATCTCAGCAAAAGTGGCCATTTACTGGTCCCCTGAGTAAGCAGCTAATGTAAAAATACAGCCCTTGATGTTAAACAGTAATAATTGAAAGTTACCGATATTCCAGCTTCCAGACTTCTTGTTTATTCTGAAGAACAGTGAGGAGAAATGGATGGGGGAGGAAACACTGGGTGGAAGCTCAACATGACTGACAGCCCACGCTCCTTCTCCCTACCTGGGAAGCTAGAGGCAGGACAGCCTGTGGATACAGCTGATGAGAGTTCTTACATCAAGAAGTGAGCCATCATGGACAGATTTTTGGTTCACAGATGCTCACCACCCCCTCTCACCAGCTATATATATTTAAATGGGATCTGAGCAGTGGTGTTTGCCAGTCTAACTACACTGTGTTACCATTATGGGGCCCAGCTAGAAATGAAGAAGCTCTGACATTCGCTCTCTCACTGGTTGCTAGGTGAGGACAGTTTCTGGACTATTTTAGTTAAGAAAGGGCCTATGCAGCACAGCCCTTCAGCTGCATGTATCACACTGAAGCCAGCAGCAGAAATGCAGACAAGTAACAGTTTCATACACAGATGCATTTCTGAATGAGCCAGCAATTTGCTTCTCACGGATTCCCTAGCCAGCTTAGCCACTTGTGACTAACAAGCCGTTCCCATGGGAGGTATTTCTAAACATCAGCAGCCAGTTAGGCAACTCAACAGTGCACATATTCCAGGAGGGGGGAAAAGTAGATGGTTTGGGTCATCTGATTCATCCAGTATTTCCAACCCAGTAATTAGCGTCACACAACATGTTTAAGGAGTAATATGAATGAGGCTGGAAAACAGTAGCACCTTTTAAAGCTCCGAGGCCAACGCCTGCTGACTTTACTCATGCTAACCCCATTCCCTACAGCAAGACTCCTCACGTGGGTAAAGCTGACTGGATTTGACTCTCTTCTCTCAGACAGGCCTTCAAAATCTAAAAGATCTGGGTGTTTAAATTCACCCCGAATTCTTTGCAACCACAGGCAAAGCAGCACTAGACTCCAGAGCCCCCAAGCACTCCAGGGAGGAGGTTCTGCGGTCTAGTGTTGCTTTGTAGTGCTTTGAGCAGAAGAACTGACACACAGAGGGGCTCTTAGGCGATAAGGCTGCTTCCTAACAAACATACTGAAGGAATTATTCACCACGGCTGGGAATGTAGCCCCCAGCACTGGGAACGCCATTCCTTTGTAAGGGGAGGGGGAGAAAGAAATAGTCAGGGGCCCTAAGAATGAGCATGGGATGTTCACGCCCCTCCCCAAAAATCCACCAGGGAGCTGCTGGGAGCTGCTGCCCGTGTCAGACACTGGGGTGGGGGATGAGCATAGGACAACCTCTCCTTTGGGATCTGAGAAATTTTGAGCAGGGCGTTGGACTACATGACCTCCTGAGGTCCCTTCCATCCCTGATATTCTATGATTCTATGAAATGGCCGACAGTCAAGGTCAGACACTTTGCCTGTCTTCCCTTACTGAAGCTGAGTGTTTCCCTGTGACGGTAGGGAAGTGCAGGGTGGGAGGGGGTCAGTGAAGGAGGTTGACTAGGATAGCTGGACAGAGGGGAGGGGAGGTGGGTGAGGGAATGCAGCATCGCCAACCCCAAGAGCTTAAAAATCATGATTCAAAGCCTCAAAATCATCCAATTAAAAAACAAAACAAAACAGAAAAATGGGATTTTTGTGGTTTGCCTTCTTGGTTCTGAATCTTTAGGGTCCTCTTGGGTCACATTTTCAAACTTCTCTCCATATTCTCACATGATCACCTGACTCCAGGAGCAGGGGCTGTAAGAACACCACTGCCAAATATTGTGGGAGTTGGAAACAACTGTAACTTACAAGTTCTTTACTTTTGACAAAATGCTTATTTCTTGTTTGTTTAATGTCTGTGTCTGGCCTGTCTTTAGAATGCTAGCTCTTTACGGCAGAGACTGTCTTTTCCTGGGTACACACCATAGGGTTTTAATTTGGTGGAGGGCTCCAGGTGCTTCTGTGATTTAATTACCACCACCTCCATCACACAGATGCAGTCGTAACAGCAGTGCTGAACCTGTGTGTGCAGTGATAGTAGTGTTAACTCTGCTTCTACTGCAATGATTAAGCAATGCTGAGGGGCCTCATGACTGAAGCCTCATTGCTACTAAACCATGCATCATTCATTCCCTTTTCCAGACCAAGTGAAGCTTGTGTTTGAGGCAGAGCACAGACTGGGGTTGAAATAGAAAAACGGAGGTTTAAAAGGCACCAGCAGATACTGCTCTGTCATTAGCTGCTGCTGCTAGACTGACAGGTGAACAGGCAGGTTAATGATCAATTCTGGACTGATGGATCTAAGGGCAGCAGTTTTCAGATTACCACACACTGGTTTTAAATTACATTCTGCCTGCTGAAGATTCCCTCTGCAGTTTCCATTCAATGTGGGATTCTTCTTTCCTTCCCATCTCAAGCAGCTGTGAAGCGTTGCTCTGCACTACATTGCATCTCAGAACTGGCTGGATCCATCCATACGTCCCATAATTTACCTCGGGGGTGTTGTGAGGCTAGTTAATATTGGTGAAGCATTCTGAATTCCCTGTGTTATAGATGCCAAAGAAGTGAAAATCTACATTATTAAATGCATTTTTTAAAAACTGAAACTGCTATTTTTCTCTTTACAATGGAATTTCTTAAGTGTTTTGGGGACCTTTTACTACACGAAGCTGCTGTTAAAATACTGTTGGAGGTGTGATTTTACATTAGTTTAGTCTGTTACGGTTTTCAACAGTGAAGCAGCAATACACATTACAATAAAATCAAAGGGATATGTAGTAGGCATAAGACCACACTGTGTGTATGCTGTATTGTCTCTGTATTTTTAGTTTATACTTGGTTACCAAGCTCCAGCCGTCTTTCAGCAACAGTAGAGTCTGTAAACAGGCTGAACAAAGCTTGCAAAGTGCACTTTGATCTTCTATTCTTACTACTATGACTTGGTCAGCATCTTGAACATGTATAAAAGAACCTTGCTTCTACAGATTCTGAACAAGACAGAGGAGAGTGGTGAAACTAAATGGGGGTAGGAAAAAAGTTTAGACTTGCCCTGAGCAATTGTCCTCAAACCCAACAAAACCTCAGACCGAGAGAAAATGCTCAACTGCACAGGAGGTAAAACATGAAAATTTTTTAGATTTAGTATAATCCCCACCTCACCCTTGTGGATTTCAAGAACGGGGCTTATTGCTACACCAATAAGTAGCGCTGGATACCTAACGTTACTTCAGACACTGCCAATTTTGATCAGAGCTTCTATGCTGTGTTCTGACCTAGGTTGCTCTGGGGGCTGGAATGAAACCAGAGTATTCTGAAGGTTTTATTAAAATATACCCCCTGATGATCCAGGATCTGGAAACTACAGCTGCACCTTCCAACTGCCAGAAGCCATGGTCTCAAGTGCAACAGCCTTAAATCTGCAAGTTAAATCAAACCGTTTCCAGTAAAACTTAATTTAAGGAGTTTTCCACTCTGAACTGTGCATTTCAAAGCAACTGTTCACAGCAATACCAATCCAGTACCCAGCATTTGTAGAGTGGGGATAATACACTGCACTTCTTACTTGCTTTGCTACATACACAATACGAACACACAGGAATACAACTCAGTCATTAAGAGTCTGGTGCCTTTGAGTCAGCTCCATGACTCAGGTAGCAGTTTATTGCAAAACCGCACCTGGGCCTCAGGAAGAGTACAGCCAAGAATTGCATTTCTGTAAGTCTCAATTGCTGCCCCCACCTCTCCCAACCTCACCACTCAGCTGGTTTCACATTACGGCTATTTTGGCCTTCAATATACTGCCTTCCTCTTCGGCCCTAACTTTCGTAGCCTCTCTGAGACCCTCCTATGCTTTATAAAGTTAAAGTTAGCAAATTTGTTTGGAAAACGCCAAACCTCTGTTTTCAGCACAATGAAGAGGTGCTCCAGACTGCAAGATTTGGCATTAGTGGGTGAAAGGTTGGTTTTATTCTCTTGGCCTCTTTCCACGCTGCCTTGGACGTAGCACGCAATATCGTATACTAGATATATTTGCATATAAATTGAAAACGTAGGTGCTTTAGATAACTTTTGGGTGTGGGAGCAGTTTAGACAAGAGTCTCAGGCTGCGGCTGCTCCCCCCAGCGTAGAGGTTGTAACATACACGTTTCAGGAGCTTTGGGCTCATGGCTAAGTTTGTTCTGTTGTTGTTTGAAAACATACATAAAGGCAATATACTTGATTAACTGCACGGGACCCTGGAACCAGGATTTTTGCTCCAGGAGACATTTTGAAACAGATAATTTAGAAAGGTTTAACACTGACCCTACTGTACCCAGGCTGTACATTTGAAAACAATGTTTGCAAGTAATATCTTCCATACACCCTGCCAAGAATGTTTAAGTAAGTGAACAAAACCCTGTGTGTGGTATTCTGAGTGCTTGGTTCTGAATCAAGGCAGGGTAATGTCACACTGGAGGAGTGGGGGGTGGGTTGCAAATAAGACAGGTCAAGAATGAAACGGATTATTTGCTCTCTTTCTGAATACATTAGCACTCTACACGCATTACATGCATCCAAACAAACTCAAGGAGTAGGCTGCAAGGAGGAAGTGCATGTGATCTGATCTGCTTCAACAGCACCCACTGCAACAGGATTCAGGGATCAGCACAGATGTCTCCTCAGCAAACGCACTCTCTTGCTGAAAATGAGGGAAGTTGCTCTGGTGGTAGCTAAAAAGGATGTTGCAATTTAATGCACTAGTGGACGGAAAATAGGTGGTTTGGAAATCGCCTGGGGAACGGGCAGAGGTAGCAAGATCAGGGCTGAAGGGAGGAGGACATGGACACAGAGAAAAGAAACAGCGGAAAGGAAAAGAATAGGTCTTCACTTAGGCTGTGTCTACACTGTGCACCTTACAGCTGCCACACAGCTGTGCATTGTAAGGTACACAGTGTAGTTGTTCTTTGTTGGCAGGAGAGAGCCTGCCGACAAAATAAACCCATCCCCTACGAGGGGCGACAGCTTTGACAGCGGGAGAGCTTCTCCCGCAGACAAAGCACCGTCCACACTCGAGCTTTTTGTCGATAAAAGTTTTGTTGGTCAAAGGTGTGTTTTTCACACCCCTGACCGACTAAAGTTTTACCAACAAAAGTGCAGTGTAGACATAGCCTAAGTGCCACTCCTAAAAGACAAACACCTGCCTAAGTAGTTCTCACCCTGCACAGGCACACAAGGGCAGGCACACACAGAAAACACCTATTCAACAATACCGAATAATGGCTGCTACCAACCAGCACTGAGGCACCCAACTGTAGTTCAAAGTCACCTTCAGTTTAGAAGATAAAACCGAGATCTGAACAAACAATGGCTACTGCAAAGAGTATTCACACCTACTGCCAAACAAAATGCACAGTAGTTACTTTACACAGCAAAGCTGGAATAGAAGTCTTTGAGAAGATACCATCAGACACACGGTGGCAAAAAAGACAAGTCTAGAGCTCAAAGAGTAAATATCACTACAAATCCATGCAACAGGGTCACCACTTTCTGTTTCAACTTTGAGAGAGAGAAATGCCCCTCCAGCAGCAGGAGGAGAGAAAGACCTGTCCTCAATTTCGGTTCTCGCATATTTAGGACTGAATTTCACACACAGACAAAAACATCCTCAAAAACACCCAGAACAATAGGTACTGCACTCCAACAAACTGGGCTGCATTATGCAAATGAACTGAGGTCAACTGTGTGGCTGGCTTTGTTACCTGAGATGTTGCAATCCTACTTCTCACAACAGCTGAAATCAAAGTTGGGAAAAACCCCTTCCTTCTCTCCCCCCCCCAGTATTCAGACAAGCAGAATCCTTCCAGAGAGAAACAGTGAGGATGGCTCATGGATGTTGAGTGTGTGTGCTGGAAGACCCACTGTGAGACATCAAAGACTTTCAGTGGCTTGCTAGCCAGCATTTGAGTGTGCATTGCCAGATGTGTGTGATTAGATAAGTGTCTACCTGGCCACACGTGTGTATAAATTGGGGATTTGGGGGCACTCATCTGGGAATGCATAAACTAAGTGGGCAACACGGTACACAAACAAATATGTTGCTACTAATCTACTGAAAGTCAGACCCTAAAATGGGACAAGACTCAAACCGTGCAGCCGAGTGCAATTCCCCGATGGCAGAGGTGGCGGGGGAAGGAGAATGACAAGACAACAAGCCTTTTCCATTTCAAATGTCTGATTCTATGAGTAAAGAAAAAACACAGCATGTTCTTGCTAAGAATCTTACTCGCACTGCACTATCTACCTGAAACTCCCTGCCCCCAGCCAATGACTGAGTCACTTCCTCTCCTTGTCTCTCAGACAGGTTGTTAGAAACTCACCCACACTTTCTCAGTACATGAAGGGTGTCATTTAAATGCACTGTTGTGAGACTGAATTACCATTTTGCAGCCCCTGCTCCACTTCCTGACTGACACAGGGTGGCCATTTTGCTGTCTGTGTCAGTGCCCGTTCAGCAGCGCCCCAGCTACTCAGATGACACATGACGAGGAGCGAAACTTGACATTTCCCATCCTCTTTGCCAAGGACCAACTCTGCAGGAGAAGGTGTATCCTGAGGAGGCGTCAGTCTCATGATTGCAAAGGGGTGGAGTCAAAGGTTGCTGGCAGCGGGGAGGAGCTGCAAGACAGGGTGGGCAAGCGGCCTCCAGGCAGCAATAAAATGGGGCTAGGGAAGAATCTTGTGTGCAGATGCTGCTAACAGCAGGGCCATCAGACCCCCTCATCTGCTTGTCCTCTGCTCAGATTACAGGCTGGCTGCAGGACCTAGGCAGGATGTTGATGGACGACAGAAAGAGCCAAGCTTCTTTTTCACATCCCAAGAGGAGTTTGGAGAACTCCAAAAAATAGCCTTGTCTTGTAAACTGAGACAATTACTTCTTGACACCATTGGAAAATTAATGCAGAGCTCCACAGTGACATTTGAATAGTCATTGTTATGATTCCATTATCCTTGAAATAGCTACAATGAACATCTGACTCCCCTTTCCCCGCAAATACACTGTTTGTTTGAGAATGTAAATGTTCAAAGGCAGCAGTGAAGGTTCCAACACCAGACGTAACTCTCTTCCCCTCAGTAGCCCTGGCCACGCTGGTCACAGACTCCTAAACTCATTCAAGTCGGACATAGCCTAGGACACGGGAAATAATCAGATGGTCACCCAGCCAAGTACTTTCCAGACCCCAAACTGCTTAGTTTTGAAAATGAGTCAAGATCACACCTTTTCAGAGCAGTAACACTATCTGTTCTCAAGTGACCAGGGGCTGCTCTCTCTCTTCCAATGTACTGTGACCTCGATCACATATTCATTCTGTGATGTATTTACTCATCAATATGCCAAGAATGCAGAAATGACGATTCATATCTAGAAATGGCAATCAATTTGAGTTACACTTTAACAAGATAAACTAACTTTTCAAAACTCTCTCTCAGGACAGGGAGTTCTGCAACTGAAGAAACCTGCCATTCAGCACAATGAAACTCACAGAAATTCGACTCTATCCCCAAGCAAACCAAACATTATTTATTAACCAATTGACAAAACTGTGCTAGCAATTTGGCTCAGATAACCCTTGGATACCTTTTAAAACCAGCCTTACAAACTTTTAATCCAAACAAAATCAGTCAATAGCGCAGTATACTGACCATGTGACACAGACTATACCTGTCATATCGGACTCTGACCCTTATATTTAACTTGGGGAAAATAAATGCAAAAGGCCCTAATCACATTGTATAGAGGTGGAGTTGTATCCTCCTGATGATTAGATCCCCAGAACCTTGTGATATATAAGACTAGTCCCACAGTTCAATTACATGTGAGGGGTTAAGAGAAAATTAAAATGGAAAACCCCTCCTAGTACCTGTTACGGTACAAGCAGGGGCCTTGTGCAATCTGGTCTTAACTCAGACAACAGGGGTTTTCATCCTTTCCTTGGAGTTTAACCCACAGTCTAGCAGACGTCACTGTCAAGGAAGTTTCCCTGCTACTCCCTTTACCCGTTTCATCTTCTTAACACTATACTGACCATTGGACTATCTTAATCTCCTCTCCCTCTCCGGTGATTTTGCCTTTCAGTCACTTGCCGACTTGCCTCACCTCAGACTTCTTAGTCATCCACCTGAATTATACTGGTTTAGTTTGTAATGTTAATAATTTTTGCTGCTTTTCTCTGATCTCCTTCCACAGTCTGTACTGATTTCTGATGCTGAAGTGACAAGAACGGTACACAGCATTTCAAGTGCAGACCGTACACAATGTTTCCTCAGTGCCGTATGATCTGTGATGGCATGTCTTATGCATGGGCAGCCAAAAGCTATATTGGCTTTGCTTTCCATTATACATTGCAACCCCATAGCCAACCTGTGATCCCCCTGCTAGTCTGACTACTTGCCCACGCTCCCATGCAGCTTGTAGGTTATTTTCCCCAAATGCACTAACAGGCATTTTTACAGACAGAATCATTTTATTTCCTGCTCATATTTCTAAGTTCTTTTGATCCCTTTGTACTATTTTCTCCATCCCCAATGGTTCTTGACACATCTCCCAATTTTGTATTACTTGCAAATAAAGTAGCAAGCTAATCTCTTCTTCTAGACCATTAATAAAGATGTTACATAAAACTGGGGCAAAAATTGCCCAGCTGAAGAAATCACTTCTCCACCCCCAACTCTATCTATTGTCATTTATTTATGCTCTTTCAACCAGTTTTACATTTGACAGTACAAATATTCAAGGCAATCTGAATTACCTTTTCACCTTTAAGACAGGATGGTCCTGTATCAAAAGTGTTAAAGTCAAACTACAGTAGAGTGTGTGTAGACATGTGCACATATACCTATTATCCTTCAGATTTATTATATAGACACACACCAATGTTATTATCAAATAGATTTTTAGGATGACTATTTGTCCCAGTATTTAACAAATTCCAACTGTGAGACTCAGTACTTCTTCCTCACCAGTCTAAGTCTCAGTTGATGAACTGGTTTAACTAGTAGCTGAATAGGATTGATCACTAACCAGCCACAGGAAGAAGTGTGTCTTTTATAATCCTTTTGTTTGATTAAATTAAATTTATTACTAAGATCAGACCTGATCTTACTCCATTCCACCCTTGATATAAGACTGAACACAGCACAATGTTCCCATGGAGGTTTAAATAATACAGAAAAAAACCATACAGTCACCTAAGGACAGTTTTTGCTAGGGTAAAATGCACTCTCCATTTCCCCAGCTCCAGAGTCCACACTGAGGTGGTGTGGTGTGCTCATATTCCCTTACCTGTATCCGAGTCTTTTTGATCTCCATTTGTTCCAACAGTGAAAGGCAACTTCCGTTTCGTAGCTCTCTCTTTCACCTCTTTGCCGCCATCACTCCGGTCCAACTTTGGAGTCTTGGTTAGGGAAACTTTATCTTTATCCTAGAAAGGAAGGAGAAAAGATTTCTCAAGAGTCTCTCCCAAGGCTTCTGTCTCCACGGACCTTTTGTGCCTGAGTTCAGGTTTTTACAATATTTAGACTGAGCCACTGCAATTACCCAGAAAAAACGATCTTCTGTCACAGAGGGGTTTTCCTTTTCCTACAACAGATCAAACAGGCCTCACTTGTCATGCTTTCTTGAAGAATACGTTGCTGATGAAGTGGCTAGAATGGTATGTATTGAGTCTTTGGTGCCATTCCTTCAGCTGGTTGCTTCACAAGGGCATATGTCTAGATCTTTTTGTAGAGAGGAAGGAATAAATACATTTTTGGTGGCAGAAATAGCCTCCCACCTCTCTCTGTCCCCAAACTACCTGCATCACAGCAACCTCTCTTCTGGCTGAAGGCCGGATCTCCAAACTACTCAGTGCTGCTCTGTGCAACAGCTAGATGGGGGCACTAGATAGGAAGTCTCTTCCCTGGGGCTGAGCCAGCTGCCTCTGAACCACATACAGCCCCACAGAGAGAGAGGCACTGATCCTGGGAGACCCATTGGGATTCACTCCTACCTCACCTTCCTGCAGAGCAGCAAGTTGCACTGCTACCAGACCATCAGCCCAGCAATAACCTATTTACGTTTCTTAATTAAGCTTGAGGAATCAGCCACCATTGTTAAAACATGGAAGTAAACACAATAACAAAAGATCAATGTCACTATGTTTGTGCAGTGAATGTAACAACGTGCTCTCACTCTCATAGACAGGCTTGGAAGGATTTGATTTTTATTAGTAAATGTCGACGAACCATTTTACTGTACACACAAACCAAAGAAAAAATATTTCCATCGATGATCATCAAAATGTACAGATAGGCCAAGAAAGAAAAATGCTGCGTGAGAAATTCTTAGAGTTTGATTTAAGGATATTTCCTTTGGCTATTTTGACATGTGATGTGGACAATTTGTGTTTTAACAATTATACAGCTTTAACTTTTTGAATCTCAAGGTCATTAAATAATTATCTGCCCCCCGACCCCCGAATTTCCTGCAACTATAAAAATGTAAATGATAAACATTGAAAAAATGCTTAAAACCCATATTTTTCCTCAACTGAACATTTAAATCGATAATACATTTTAAAAATGCTTAAAAATAAACACTGATGTTCCTCAAAATTATCAACAAATAAAAATCGAATTCTGCCAACCCTATCTGTGCATTATAGTACACAGGAAGGCAGAGTTCAGTCACTTTGCCAACGAGTCCTGGTATGCTACCAGACCCAAACGCCAAAATGCGTTGGGCATTGCAGGAGAGCAAGGCAGACCTAGCTGGCAAATGGACACCATGCTGTGGTGTGAAATTAGCAGCCCCATTTACAGTCAAGATGGAGTTATTACATTAGCGCTTTCTGTTGTGGGGCTAGAGGATCTGAGTGAGAGAGAAAAACAGGAAGTGCTAGTGGCAAGCTAGGTTTTTTGGGGGGAGTTTTTGAGCAAAACTCCCCCTGTAGTAGTTAGGGTTTTCTAACCCTCATGAGAGTGACAGTGCACAGAGCTCACCATGGGTGCGGTGAAAACCTTCCCACTAAGAAACAAAAACCATATTAAAGCCCTTCCTTCTCCGTACTGAGCTGAGGGCTTTTCCCTGTCGCGTGCAATGTTTCCAAAACAAGTCTGTAGAATATTCTGGCAGTTGATAAGCCAGCTAAAGTTACTGACTGTTTAAGGGATCAGTACTCCAGCAAGACAAAACGCACTTAAACGGTCTGTTCTGTACATATCAGCATCAAAAATCATATTGCAATTCCCGAGCACAGCCCTTTGGGAGATGTGCTCTCCATCATAAAGCAAAACAGCCCATGTGACCTGTCTGCTGTAGATCTCACATCTAAATTTCCCACCTCCCCTAGTTATCTCAGATTCTCCATTATAACCAGTGATATCCTAGTTAATAATGCACAACAACAAACTATGTTTCTGGCTTGGTGTTTGTGTGGGGAAAGAGGATGGGGGGAGGGGTTTTCTATTTCAGCTCTCCTCTAAAGAAAGAGGTCAATGCACGTCTCAGTCTGAACAGCTTGAAACATCTGCTCGAATCATAAGCAGTTAGTTGGCCAAGTTCAGTAACTTGGGAGCCTGCAGATAACAACCTCTGCCCTGCAGCTACCAAGAATGAGGATGGGAGGCTCAAGTCACATGGATAAGCCAGCCAGTTAAAAATACATTGGTGTTTTTCCCTCCCAGGACTATACTCACTAATGAGCACAGAAATACGCTGAATTTAAAAACAAAACCAAAAAAGAACACACACACCAGAAACAACTGTTGGTGTATGGCATTCCAGGGAGAATTCCTGCTTTTCCTCCCATTTCTTTGCGTTCCTCCAGCGAAACAACCACAGTTCCTGCAAACTTCTTTCTCACAATCACAACTGATCTCACACACAGGGACAGACAAGCATCTGCACTGTGCACCAATGGCTCCCCATTGTGCTGCTGCTTCTGCGTGCCAGGAAGCAGAGGCAGCAGCACTGGGTGAGCAGTTCATGCGCTGACCCCTCCGAGCTGAGACCTCAGACTGCCTCTTCTCCCCCAGGAGTCTGCACATTTCTGCTATGAAACGTCCTCTCCCAAAGCTCAGCGCAGCTCTCCTCACGCCACCCCCTGAAAGCCCTGTTCACTCACCACATCCCAGCTTGCCACCCGCATCCCTCCCCCATATTCCCATTTGACCAGCCCGCCTCTCTGGGGTCTCAGCCGCCATGTGCAGTCTGCCAACATTCCTCATTTACTTACACGTGCCATTTCAAAACCACACACAGAACTACATACAACGTACCAACCCTATATTAATCATTGAACTACACACCCGAATAAAGACAGTCGGAGTTCAAGGGTGGCTGCTTGCTGATCAGGATGAGGGTGTGGTTATGTGGGTTGTGCTGTGGTGTAGATGACATCAAGAAGAGCTGAGTGGAGTGGAGTATAGATGAGTGGTTGAATGATTTAACTTCTTAATTCCTGGCTTCTTGGGTTCTGTAATCCAGCAATCTTCACTCAAAGTGTACAACGTTTTTGTTAGGGGATTATATCTCTCACACATGCAGGGAAGGGAAGACAGCTGCTGGGGGAAGCACTGGTTTCCAAGGGAAGCAAACCAATGATTGCCTTGTGTGTTCCTTGCTTATTTGTTGTGGTGTTGAGATATTACGGGACTTGGGGCTTTTTTTAAGCTGTCAGGTGGGAGCAGATGACACTGGAGTAGCAATTAATAGTGGAGCAGTCAGGAGAAAATAGGTTTGAGGAAGGATTTAAGCATATGTCTACACAGCAGCGTGGCGCGTCCGTGCGGATAGATGGATGCATGCAAGTTCTGCTCCAGTGAGTGCACAAAACATAGCAGTGTGGCCGCAGTAGCACGGGTAGTGGCTCATACTAGCTGCCCCAGTATGTACCCAAAGGGTCAGGCAGGACTGGATTCAGGCAGCTAGCCCAAACCGCCGCCTGTGTTACCATGCCACATCACTACTGTAAGTGCACTAGCTTGAGCAGAGCTAGTGCAGGTCTGTTCACCCGCAGTGCGAAGCACTCTCACAGCTGCTGGGTAAACATACCCCAAGCTGGTACAAGGCTATATGTCGGTACTTCAGTATGAAGGGAAACATATGGCTGTTTAAGATCTATGTGTAAATTACCTTTCCTTTCGATTTGAGAAACTGGTTTACTCAAATCTAGTGTAATATATTTTAAATCTGCAGCATTGCTTTCAAAGCAAAGCCAAATTGTCAATTTATTAACAAACTTATGTTTCTAGCTGTTATCAAAAGCTAGACCTTAAATCTTGTTTAGCCTTACTTTTAAAAATCTACTAACTAAAATAGTCTTAATATTTTAATTAATGTGAGATAACTGCAAGAAACCCAGACAAATGAATCTAACAGAAATTCCCTTGCCAGCCCCCTCCCTCCACCACCAGTCATGCTGTTTGTATCAGACTTGTAAGATCCTGGCAAATAGCTTATTGTGCCAGCACAGTCATAAGACTATGTCGTCACTGTGTGGACATTGCTCCTTCCTCCTTCTTAGTTTTAGTTTTATCGGGCACAGGCTCAACATGCAGCTTAGAAAAACTTTACTCCAATCAGCTCATTTTATTTACTGGTTCCTAAGTTGTCGCCAGTTTCACCATCCTAGTGGCATGCAATATTAAAGCTGCATTAAAAATGCTAGGCCTCTGTGATATATGTTCCAACCACAATATTAGGACCTTACAAAATGGATTTAGGAGCCAAGGATTTTTTTTTTTTAAATTAAGCTCCATGACCCACATCTAACAGCTCTCCAGCATGATCTCTTGCTGTACCAAAGACTGCCTCTGCTTTTGTGGTTAGATGGAGCCAGTAACAAACCTTCAGAAGAGGGAGTGTATTACTTAACATTTGGAACTAGAAAAAGGAGAGTCTTGTTCAAGATAAGAAACAGAGAGCTTTTCCTCATTGCAGAAGTTATCAGGGTGCCAGAAAAAAATTCAGAGCAGCCAAAATAAATACATGACCATTTTGTTTAAATGTTCGGCTTGGAAATACTTTTGTCTTATTTTCTGACTCGTGGATAAAAATAGTTTGCAACAACAAATGATGCCACGTTTTGTGCCAGCTACTATGCTGAACAGATCAGGAGCCTCACACGGTCAGAAACAGGTATTAGTTCATCTGTCATGGGGGGAGGGAGGAAAAGATACAGCCAGGGATGACTGGCAAGCACCAGGTCACAACCAGAGCTACTAGATTATTCCTTAGTAATCCATTCAAATCAACAATCCAAAAGCACAGTGAGCAACCCCAGGTCTGCAGTTTTATTACAAGGAGGGCAGTTTGCCCTTTTCACTCTCCAGAGACACCCACGTTGACATGGCAGCTCAAATACTAACACAGCAGTGCTATAATGGGTTAACCGGGCATCTTCTTTACATGTAAGTGAGTCTCAGAATGAAGGCCTGCTGACATCCCCTGGAAAACACTATTTAGAAACATTTATATTCATTCTTCGGCCCAACCATTTCAGACATCCACATGCCCTCATTTGCTAGGGTTCAGGACAATCTCATAAAAATAGAAAAGGCTGCATGCAAGTTTCTCTTCTCCTACTGCTTAATTCTTAAGGCACAACTTGAGTGTTGTGTCGCAACTGCTCAATGTAGCAATGATGGCGCAAGCCAAGTGAGTTCAATTTCTTTTCTTAGCACAAATCAGAAACCTGCAGCACTTCTGACTTCTCTGAAAGCAGGTTGGAAGCTGGTTTCTAGTCCCCTAGTCAGGGTCCCAAGCTGCCAGTTTGGAGTGGTATCACTTCTCAGTAAGATGTATACCTGCTGCGGGAGGGACAAGAAACACCACTTGTAACTGACATTTTTAAGATGACACCTTTGTGGCTCACTCACTCCTGGGCAGCAGCAGTTTGTACATTTCATACTTTCACAGACTAGGCAGGGAAATGCAGATAATTTTCCTTTATGCATAAAGAGGCTACAAATAATCTTTTCCTACACCTTGATTTATGGGCCAGAGAACTGGTTAAACCCTTGACACTGGAAGTTGAGATTTCCTACATACAAAGCACTTATGCAAAAGGCATTAGAGTTCCCTGTTGAGAGCTTTAGAATGCTAGCAACAAGGGGCCAACTGAACTTCATACAAAATATAGGATTCTTTCATTGTCTGAAATCTTAAAATAGATTTCAGTGGGAGAAAACCCATAGTGCTCTCTGATGCCGGGAAAGTACTCTTCCTGCCAGTGAAACCTAGTAGAAAATGCAAGCTGACAGTGTTGCTGGACTTGCATCATCACTTCAAAGTTCTGTTGTTGCCCTTATGTTAGTTTAAATAAATAACCATTTTAAATTGATACTTTAGAAACCTAATTTCATACTCACGTTTTCAAACGACAACATGGCAAATTAATCTGAAAATTACTCTTGTGAAAATATTCAAAACATTCCCCTATTCAAAATGTATGGTCTAAACTAGTCAATGATGCCTTGCTTACAAATTAATACAGTACACTGATAAGTGAGTTCTTGGATTTGGGTACAAGCACACCCTGAACTATTGACACCACCACTCATGCACTACTTAGAACTGCACTAAAGTTGCACTTTCACTGTATAGTTCACAAAACTGACCCACTTTCCAATCTCTTATGCAAAGATTTGCATTACCAGATGATGGAAATCCCCAAAGCCATTTGTGCTCCAAACTGGATCAATAGTATTTCAGATTGCAACACTAAAGACAAATAAGCAATGATGAACAAAAACAACATTTACAAACTGGACTGGCCACACCAAGTCTTTTCTGAACTGCACCAACGCATCAATTCAGGGAGGGAAAGGTGTCTCCTGTATCACAAAAAATAAAAACATAAAGAGCAAATGCCTTGACAAAGGATGTTTAGCCACATGTTTGGAATGACAATACTCAATCCAATTCATATCAGGTTAGTTGTTATTTGTATTGTGGTAGTGCCTAGAGGCCCCAACCAAGATTGGGGCCCATTGCGCAAGGCACTCTACTCACACATAGCCAGACAGTCCCTGTCTACAATCTAAATAGACAAGCAAGGCAAATGGTGGGAGGAAGGGGGAACCTTTTACAAATGGGGAACCAAGGGACAGAGGGAGTAGGTGACTTGCCCAAGGACACACAGAATATACTGGCATAGCTGAGAACTGAGTCTAGCTCCCAAGTCCCAGTCGAAAGCGGTAACAATAAGACCATGCTTCTTTCTTTTCCAGGGCCAAAATACAAACACAAAAGCACATGTGGAAACAGAATGGCTGTTTTTAAAAAAAACATGCTATTTGCTGCAGCGCTAGTGAACACAAGTAAAATTTTCAAAAGCACCTAAGAAACTTAGAAGCCCAAGTCGCATTGTTAAAAGTGACATAGCTGCTTAGGTATCAATGTCTCATTAAACGTCAATGGGACTTTGTCATATAGGAGGCAAAGTCTCTTTTGAAAATGGGACTTAGGCTTCAAGAGCACCGAAGAGACTTAGAAAACTTTACCTCACAGCTAAGAGGAGATCACTTAGTTAGTCTCATATGTCCCCAGTTTCTCCCCTCCAACCACTGCTTTCCAGTCCTTACCCACTTGTGGCTGGGTGACTTCAGCTAAGTCTGAAGAGACTCCTTTCAAAGGCCATCTCTGCTGTGGCCTAAATTGGTTGTGAAGGTCACTGTGGAGCAAACTGGTGCACTCTCACCATGGCCTGTGGAACGGAGCGGTTGTGGTAGAATTCCCCATCACTGGCACTTTTTAAATGGAGATCGGATGTTTTTCTTAAAAAAGAGGCTCTACTTCATGCTCAGCTATTGGACTCGAAGCAGGAATTAATCAAGGATAGTCCTATAGCCTGTGTTATGCAGGAAGTCAAACCAGATGATCGCAATGGTCTCTTCTAGTCTTAAAATCTATAAATCTATGGAAAACATGGCCGTTCCTCTAATGCAGCCTCAGACCTTAATCTATACAAATTGTTAGTGCCCAGGAAGCTGGGGTGTAAATCTACCTCGCCCTAACTGCCTGTGTGGATCCTGCTGTTGTGCACTGAAAGTTCCCTAATGCACTTTGATCTACCCCGCTTTGAAGCAGGAAGTCTGGAATGGGGATCTGTAAAGACTACGTGAGGAACTGTCACATCCAGGCTGTCTCTAAGGTCTGGTCTATACCTAAAACTTAGGTCAGTCTAGCAATGGCACTCAGGGATTTGACAACTTCACACCTCGAGAGATGTAGTTAAGCCAACCAGTGCCCCACAGTCACTGCCAGATTGATGGAACAATTCTATTGACCTAGCTACTGCCTCTCAAGGGGGTGAATTTACAACAACAGAAATACCATTGTAGCACTTGCAGTGTAAACAAAGCCTATGTCTTGCAGATTCTTTCTCAGTAACATCTCTAAGATATAGCTTTTCCTATCCACACAGGTAAAATGCTCATCCAGGCTCATCATCTTGCACCTTGATTACTAGAACATCCTTCTCTCTGACCTTGACAAACACAATCTTCTACTGCTCATATCCATGTATAATGCTGCTGCAAAGATCATCTTCCTATCTGATTGCTTTGACCATGTAATTCCTCTCTTGCATCCCTCCACTGGCTCCCTCTTCTCTATGGTATCAAACAGAAGCTGCCTGTTTTCACTTTCATGGCCTATCCTCACTTTATCATCTCTCATCCAGTATCGAAAGGTTGACTCCTGCCTCCAATCAAGCCCATGATAGCAGCCTCCATCACCCACTTGTTACATTTTCAAACCACCACCTTCACGCTCTCTCCCATGCTACACTGCATTTGCGTAAATGTCTGCAAAACTAACTCATCCTCCTTCAAATCTCTCCTTAAAACTTTTCTTTGCCAGGAAGCCTACAAACACCTGGGCAATGATTGGCTGGGGTGTACTAAGAGCACAGGCTGTCATGTTAACATGTCTCCTAGTTCCCTTACATTCTTCCATCACAGAGGAAGACAACAGAGGGGGCAAAGTTTTCAAATACATCCTGACCACCAGGCTTTGACGCAGAGACGACTCATGCCTGCTGACGGGGGGAGGGAGAACAATTTAAATGGGGGCATGTCATCACCCCACGTGTCGCCTCTGGGAGGAACCTTCCGGCCCCACCTCCTAGGCTAGGGCAGCCAATCCACTGGCTCCTGGAAGGCTGGGGCGACAGAAATGGGGAGCATGTGCCTCTGGACCGGGCCCAGGGAGACTCATGCTCTCACAGACAAGTGAAGGGGCGCGGGCAATGCCCCTACCTCTGGCTGAGCAGAGGCCAGGGAACCTGCTCCTGGAGCCTTTCCCAGCGACACCCCCCCACACTCAGCCCGGGGCCACCGCGCTCTTCCCGCCAGCCAGGCCTGGGCGGGGAGTGGAGGGGGCAGGCCACTGCTGCCTCCCCAGCCAGGCTCTTGTGCTGACAGCCGCTGTGCTGCACAGAGAGCGTGACCCAGAGCGGCCATCTTCACCCGGTGTGAGAAGCGTTTCCGTCCCACCCAGACCCGGTTGCCAGGGAGATGAGAGACACACATGCACCCACCCAGCAGGCCGAGCACACCAATCCCTGCAAGGGCACTTGCAGAAATCTTGGGGGGAGGGGGGGGGAGACATGGGAAGGAGGGGGGACTTCACCACCACCACCCCCCATGCCCCTCTAGGCATTGCCTCTGGTTTGATGACCCTCATCTTCCAGTTAGAGAACTGGTCTTTAAGCTAACTCACTCCCCTGGCTGCAGCAGAACAACAGAGATATCAGAAGCTAATCAATGGTCCGGGCTGAAGGATAGAGGTGAGAGCTGGGGGGGCCTAGCTCTCCCACTTCTCAATTAGCACTGCAACTAAAAGGGAACAGGTTTATGCGGCTTCAACATAGCAACAGCCTGATGTAAAGAGGGCAGCTGGAGTCAGGCTCGAACATCCTGCAGCACAGAACCTGTAGCTAGTTACTGAGGCATTCAGCCCATGGGATAGTCTAGCCAGTAACAAATGTCTGAACACGCTATGCACTCTACATTTTGTTTAGCGTTGGTGTCTCAAAATGTAACAATTTAAAGGCTGTTAGTTTAATGGTAAAACAACTGTTCATGTTAAGGTCACACTGAGGAGAAAAGATTTTAAATGGTAATAAAGTTACTGTTTTGCCATTTTATATTTCAATCATGATTATATTGAAATTATATTTCAATTAATTATCAAGTGTATCTAGTGCCCAGCCAGTCCCTTCATGTGACTTAGTTTATCCAGGAGGCACTGACCAATGAAGGCACCTTAAGACACCTCAGCTACCCTCCTAGACAGAGCAGGAGGAGTTCTAGGCTGAGGCATTTGAAATTGTTGACAAATACAAGATAAATTAGAAGTTGCCACCTCCCTGAAGTATACCCACAACACTCTCTGGAAGCAGAAAGTCTAACCCCCAACTGCTTGTACCCTAAGTTGATGTTCCACCCTTACAGAGTTAACTAGAAAGTGATGATTTGCTTAACTTGGACCTCAGCTCAGTCCCTAGTGGACAATAGTCTTCAAATTTCTTCACAGGTTGAGAAGACCAGAATTAAGCAAGCTGAGAGACTGTCCTCTCTGTCCCCACTAAATAATGTTGTCCCACAAGGCCTGCATTGAGGCTTTTGGTGGGCAGTGTAGAAACAATGTCCTCGTTGGAAACTAAGCTACAGTTCCCAGCATTCCTATTCGTAATGTCAGTCAAATGACTCCACTGCAGGTAACTGAATGCAGCCTTTTCTTTAAACTTCCGGGTGCAATAAAATGGAGGCTGAAGCGTATTATAACTGTTCCCTGTGCCCTTTGATGCACCTACTCCATACACGGCCCTGACAAAACCTCAGCTTCATAGTCCAGTGCAGTCAGCACTACTGGCTTCCAGCCTCATTTGCCAGGAAGAAGTGCGGGTGAATTCTGATATATTCACTGGACACCCCACAGTAGCACTTTGCAGCCATTTCTCCACATTCAAGACTACTGTGCCCGATTTTTGCAGTCTTCCACATAAGCACCTTGTTGTGTCCTAGAAGGTGCCCTGCATGCAAACAGATTCAACTATGCACATGCAGAGCAAGAGAAAGGGAACTGGGCAGATGCTACCAATCCATTTGATATTTGACTCCCACCTAAAAATGCTGTAGTTGGTCATCTTCTCTGCCTTTCTCCTCTTGCCACTGCAGGTGACAACCCCAAAATCCTTTCTGGGCTGAATGGTCAATATAACTATTCAACATTCACAAAATTCCAGTGCATGTTGTCAATTGTAAAGAAGGCAACAGCGTAAGGCTGTGCTAGGAACCAAGGTAATGATCAGCCCTGGAGAATCTATGAACTCCCAGCAAGCAGTTATCTGGAGGTAGAACAGAAGCTGGCAGAGGGCAGTATCTCCTTGCTACTGGAATGCTGCAGAACTTCTGCAATTGAGCAGTGTCTTTGCTAGATCCCATTCTGCAGCTCCCCCTGCAATCCTGCAGCCCGTGTTCTAATATTGAGTGGGAAGAGGAGAGCTGGCGTTCAGACACTACAGTGATAATCACAGTCTAGATAGATTAAATAGCATTAGCACTGCTCCAAACGCTGCAGTTACTATGGAAGGGAGAGCACACTGCTGGAAAGTGCAAGTCACTCTTATAAATGCATCAGAAACAATACTATGGAAGCCCCAACGAGGGAGAGGGATCAGGGAAGGGAGAGGAAAAGACGTGAAGAAAGAAGACCAGCAACATGGAAATGTGGAGGGAAAGTTAGTGAGAAAAGGAAAGACAGAGGATGGGAGAACAAGAGGCAACATCTTGGTTTGCTAATGAAACTCTGATTCACATATCAGGCAGGAGAAGTTCAAACAGCTTCAGAGGTAGGAAATGCTGGGACAAACTGGGTCAGGGGATAGAAGGAGACTGGGAAATATCTGTGTCTATAGCGGATTAACAGTTTTCAATACACATAGGTTTTTAATTTTAATTAAAAACGGCTTTTTATACACAATTTCTCAACAATAGAAGCTGCCTATAGACTTTATTGTAATCCAGTGGGACACTGCTAAGGACCATCAAAAAACTGGAGGGCAGGGGATGGAGCTCAGGTATGGGGCAAAATGAGCAGAATTTATGTTGGGGGTGTAATAGAAAAGAAAAAGCATCCTTAAACTCCCATTTCATTTCAGTAACCTCATCTGCAATTCTTAGCACAGATCAAACCTCAGAAGCCTTAATTAAAATCCAAACAGCAATATTTTCAGCAGAGCTACTGAAATACTCACACCTGGTCAACCATTAATTAAAGCGTATCAGACTTCCATGTGTGCTCAGCACAGCTGAGATTCTTACATGGATACTGCATTAGTGGGACCAAGAACAGTATGCACAAAGAGAGAAGTTCCTCCCTTACAGACATTCAGACAGTACTTCTGATTTCACAGCAGTTATTTATCCCTGCAATGGTTAAGATAGAAAACTTTAAAATTCACAATCATTTTACTGAACACCCGTCCAAAGTGTCACCTACAGCACTGTCTCAAGTCACTACCATTCAGCTCCAGGACCTCGCAATGGGTATTACAGACTCTGGGAACAATGGGCCAAAGGGAAGCACATTGTAAGCTAGTCCTTATCAGTTGGCATGTCACCACTGTACAAATATTGTCTGATTCAGATTCAACACCATTTGCTGATACAGGGTGTTGGGCAATCTCTTAGCACAGCAAATACTGGAGTGGCTTATAAATGGCTGGATGCTGCCCAGTCCTGGCCTCTCACGGTGAACCTGCCCTCTCTAAAGTCAGGTGAATATGAAAAAAACAGCACGCTACCTTTTTCCCCGTTTGTTTCTCCACCATGTCGTTGCGGAGAGAGAAATCGTCTGACTGTGGTGTTCTAGAACACCCACCCTTGGGCATCGTTCTGCCTTCCTTACTTGATCTTCATTTATGCTGCCATCGCCTCGTCGTCAACCGTCTGTTTAGAGAGAAGAATCAGAGATTTTATAAAGATCATTACAAAAGAGAAAATACAGGATAACTGCTGTGCTGCCAAAACAGGTACAAGCATCCACGCATCCCACTCAAGATGGGGCCAATCTGCCATGGGCCCCAGATGCAATTCGTAAGGGAGCAAAGTGCCACCTGCATTCTAAGTTCTGGGCTGCTTCTGAGAGACTGTTTAATGTAATTTATCTTGGAGGCACCAGGGATAGTCATCGTGATGGGCTAGACTCAAATGGAAAGTGATACCCTTACTTTTTGTCTACAGAACTGATCTTAATTCCCACATAGGGCTTCTCTCAGCAACGGTAGCCTCCACCACAGTAAATTAATGCCCCAGGGCTTGTAAAGGTGGGTCCTATGTGTGACGTTGTGCAGTCTATATGGTTTTATAAAAACATGATGATAAGTGAATATAATGTAACTGGGATAGTTTTACAAAGATTTGATAATAAGTGAATATAATGCAACTGGGATATGCTTCGTGCAAAAGGTCTCTTGTAAGGTATCATTACAAAGCTCATAATCTACTGAGTGTGATCATCCTATTTGTAGAAATGTACCACTCTTGTATCTAAAACTAGAAATATAAAACATAACTTGTCTGCAGATGGCTGTGCTTACCTGTTAGTCTTCCTGTATGTGTGTGTGCTGGCAAGTGGGCAATGAAGTCCTGCAGTGACATGTGATCATGTCACCTGAACTGGAATCCATCTTTAACCTGGTGCTTTTCCAGTGAGGGGGGGTGGAAACCCAGAGGGACAAAGAGTTCCCGCCTTATGCAAAAGATATATAAAGGGGTGGAAGAGAACAAAGGGGAGAGAGGAGCCATCATGAAGAATCCCCTAGCTATCACCTGAGCTGGAACAAGAGCTGTACCAGGGGAAAGAATTGTGCCCAGGCCTGGAAGGTGTCCAGTCTGAGAAAAAACTTACTGAAGCATCTCTGAGGGTGAGATTATCTGTATTCAGTTTGATTAGGCAGATTTGCACATTTTAGTTTATTTTGCTTGGTGACTTACTTTGTTCTGTCTGTTACTACTTGGAACCACTTAAATCTTACTGTCTGTATTTAATAAAATCACTTTTTATTTATTAATTTACTCAGAGTATGTATTAATACCTGGGGGAGCAAACAGCTGTGCATATCTCTCTATCAGTGTTATAGAGGGTGAACAATTTATGAGTTTGCCCTGCATAAGCTTTATGCAGGGTAAAACGGATTTATTTGGGTTTAGACCCCATTGGGAGTTGGGCATCTGAGTGCTAAAGACAAGCACACTTCTGTGAGCTGTTTTCAGGTAAACTTGCAGCTTTGGGGCAAGTGATTCAGACCCTGGGTCTGTGTTGGAGCAGACAGGAGTGTCTGTCTCAACAAGACAGGGTGCTGGAGTCCTGAGCTGGCAGGGAAAACAGGAGCAGAGGTAGTCTTTGCACATCAGGTGGCAGCTCCCAAGGGGGTTTCTGTGATCCAACCCGTCACACTATGTATAGGTATTTTTGGCACTTAGGTAACTATTTGTGCCTATGGAGTCTATCATCAGTCCTATGAATTTTTCTGGTATTCAAGAGACTAATACATAAAGCAATTAACATGTGGTGAATTACAAAGTCCACTTATAAAATGTGCCTTTTGTATTGGCCTGCTTCTCATCTCTAGAGAAAACCAGAGGATGCGAACACAAGGTACAATGTTCCCTGCAAGGTTTTCAGAGAAGCCGCCCCAAGCCAAGCCCTTTCAGTCTCAGCATTGCCATTGTGCCTGGGCCTAGGTAAGGCCCAATTCAGGAGAATAACAAAGAGCTCTGTTGCCTGTGCCATGTGTTGCCTGGTTACAGAGCTGAAAAGACAACTGACATCTGAAATACACAGAAGTATGTGTTGTAACCAAGACCAGAAATGTGGTCTGGAGCCAGGACAGGCAAGGCCTTTTCGGGGAACAAAAATATCTCCTCTCCTGAGGTTAGAGGCTAAAAAGCGTCAGCACAACTGTATACTTCAGACTAGCGACCCAAATTGAGTCCGAAAGCAAAAGTCTTATTGTACTTAGGCTAAAACGACAAATGGGGGTCATTTGAAAAATCTTCCACCGGCTAATTGCCACCTGATGGCATAACACATTGCACCCATTAACTTTTTGTTATTTTTTTTAAAGGTACAATTGCAGGAAATTGTCCAGGAACAGAGTAATTCCAGAACGCCATCCCCAGTCTGGGAATTTTGTGGGTGGGGACAGGCAAGAGAACAGAACTGAGATGGGGGAAAGCAAAACCTCATACCAATTTTTTGGGTGCCTAAAAAGCCACAGCTTTTAAGGCCCACAACTTGAAATGGTTTGAATCAGGAGGGTGTTTAGTTCCAAGGAGTGGGACTGAAACCCACCAGCTGACTTCATGCAGATTCATGGCTTCTGTTCTATTTTGTGTCTGGACAATGAGCCACCAATTCAGCACCTCTGACCAGCATTATATTCTGCTGCAAAGATCATCTTCCTAGCCCATCGCTTTGACCAGGTCACTCCACTCTTTGCATCCGTTCACAGGCTCCCTCTTCTCTATCATATCATACATAAGCTACCTGTCTTCGCTCTCAAGGCCCTTCACTACCTATTCCCACCCGACCTATCATATCTCATTCAGTATCAAAAGTTCGACTCCTGCCTCTAACTGGCTCATGGTGCTAGCCTCCATCACCTCCTTGTTAAATTTTCAAACAATCACATTCATGTTTTCTCCTATGCTGCCTGCACCTCATGCTCAGGCAGAGCTCCGGGTCAACATCTGCAAAACAAACTCCTCCTCCTCCGAATCTCTCCGTAAAACTCTCCTCTGCCAAGAAGCCTACAAAAAAAACTTGGCAGTATTTAGGCTGGTGGTGTGCTAAGACCACCCACCGCCTGTCATGCTGACCAAGATTGTCTCATCATTCCCTTGTACTCCCCTGTTTGTCCATCTCTTGTCTAATACTTAGACTGGAAGCTCTTTGGGGCAGGGGCTGTCTTTTTGTGCTGTGTCTGTAGCGCCAGGGGGCTCTTGTCCTGAGTACTACGGTAACAGAAATAACAATATGACATTTACTTCAGAAAAATTCTATGGAAAGCTCTTCATTTGTAAACATGTCTGTAAACTATAAACCCTACCACAGGCTTTTCAGAGTTGTTTTTCAAACTTATAAAAACGCTCCATGCCCCTTTCGTAGCCCTACAACAGCAGAAGTTAACCAACCAAATGCTATCTATCCATAGATAATGCTGAGACACATCAGTTAACAAAACATGGCTTTCTTCAGAGCAGCCATGTTAGTTTCTGCTCTTAACACAGGTGGCTATGGAGAAATTATCCATATTTAGGAAATGGAAAAGGGCACCAGAGGTCTCCTTAGCTGTGGCTCCCAGCCAGGGCCGGCTCCAGCTTTTCTGCCGCCCCAAGCAGCCAAAAAAAAAAAAAAGGACGAGGGGCAGCACTTCGGCGGCAGCTCAAGTGCACTGCTTCTTCGGCAGCGGGTCCTCCCTCTCTTCAGCGGCAATTTGGCGGCAGCTCAAAGAGGAAGAGAGGGAATGAGGGACCCGCCGCCGAATTCCCGCCGAAGACCTGGAGGTGCCGCCCCGATACCGGACAGACTGCCGCCCCTTTCAATTGGCCACCCCAAGCACCAGCTTCCTACACTGGTGCCTGGAGCCGGCCCTGCTCCCAGCCCCAAGTGAGGGTAGTTGTGTAGGGAAGCTCAGCTATGCCGGATTCCAGAGATGCACAGTAAGGACATTTCACCGCTTCTTTCTAAAATGGAGGTAGATGGAATGACACCCCTCACTCTGCGGGGAAACTGGGGAGCAGAACATGCAAAGGAGGCTGAAAAGCCTCTCTCATCACTGGCCCTGGAAAGGATGAGTGAGGAGGAATCCAGCAGATTGGTAACATCAAAGCACAGGCAAACTGAGATTACTATTAACATTAAAGTGAAATACACCAAAAAACGTCACCATGATTTTCAGAGTAGCATGACCGTCCAACAGTGGATGTCTCTATAGTCCCACTACATAGCACTGCAAGGGCATGAAGCCCACGGTGAACATGGGAGCTCATATCAAAATGCGGACAAAAAATGACTAGAAGCAGCATCTTAAAAAGGTGAGCTGGCTTTCACTGGGCATTATAGGTTGGGAAGAGTAACTGTTGGGATTCATAAAACCCAGGGTCAAGACTGAGCCGTCCTTGGTACTATGACAGACCAGCATTACTGATTTGGTCCACACAGATTAGGCAGAATATAAACTTTCATGTTAAAAAAAAAAAGATTTTGAGCCTTTGTGAAGTGGAGAAAACCATGCACACATGACCAGCTGCAGTGATTTCAGGCACTTCTTAGATCCCCAGGACACGCAGGATTGTTCTCTACAGACTATTCTCTGGTGTTCTGTCTGGTATCAAGGTTGCCACCATTTCCACCTGAGGCAAAGCTCAGTGTAAATGTGGAAGCTTGTCTCTCTCACCAACAGAAGCTGGTCCAGTAAAAGCCATTACCTCCCCCACCTTGTCTCACCGCTTCCACTGGTACATTATTTTCAACCTCCCAAATCTCAGCAGTGGAGAGTTTTCTCTGATTTGCCCAGCCTACATATTCCTTTCTTAATCTCATCCCATTAGTCCTAGTTATAACCCAAACTTGAGCTGAGTCCCACTAACAAGGCAAAGGAAACACATATGAGTGTTTGTGGGCGGGGGGACACTGGGGGTGATGAGTGAGACATGAGTAGAGCTCCGCCACTCCAGTGCTTGCATGGGGTCACAAGGAGTCATTCGAGCATATGCACTTCAACAACAGTATGAACATCTAAGCAACGGAGATTCAAAGCACTTGGTATCAAAGATGGAAATTCAGTTTTAGTCTACATGGGATATTAAACCACATGGCACACAGAACAGCTTTACTTGCTGTAGTTATATTAATGCATGAACCGGCATGCATGGGATCAGGGCAGTGACATTGTGCCCTGTAACACAGACCATGTCAAATTACAAACCACGTCCAATTTAGGATTGCATTTCAAATGCTTCACTAAAATTGGGTTTTATGGTCATGTGTACCATCAATTTATTCTTGAAAAAATCTGTCCACACTGGCTGTCATTGTGTCTGTTTGTAACCAGGGTATATACCTATTCACGTGGAGCCTGGAAAACCTGTTTAACTGAGAAAAGGCTAGACGGGTGCCAGATTAATTCCATACCCCTTCTGTTCATCTCGCTGACTCATTACACTTGGAAAGCTGGCTGCCTCTTCATGTAAACAGAGCACTGGCCTATTTAACAGCTTGGAGGGAGTATTACATTTGCACAACAATTACCAATAATGCTTGCAATCCTCATTTCATTTTTAAGCACAGTTAATAGAAGTCAGAGGGGCGGTACAAATGCCCAATTTGTAAGAGCTACCCCCAAGATAAAAGGAGTGAAGGCCGTTGCTGACACATGCATGCAAGCAGGATCGGGGAGGGATGTTAGTATTACATACAATTTGGCTCCAATCCCTCCTAATCTGAAAACTGGACAAACCACCCGTTCTACTACACTGCTTTAAACTTTACTTCCCTACCAGGAGACAATCGTCAACATTTCTATTTTGTAAACAATTAACTAAGCTCCTTGAACCAGATGATTACACTTCTGTCACACAATAAGGAAGTGGGAGACCAAGCGAGCACAACGTAATAAAATCCCTAACACATTTCCAGAACAACAAAAGAAACTGTTTACATGTGGCAGGCAGCCAAGCTACTGGACTCCACCAACCCAGGCGCAAACAAGTGCGTACCAGCCTTTTCAACCTGGTTCCCATAGACATTTGCAAATTATTTTTATCTAGAGGTTTCAATGCATCCCCCAGGGAAAGAGGGTAAGGGGGAGGTGTAAAACTTCCTAAGACATAGCAGGCCTGTGAATTACAGCTGACTGCTGGGTCATGAAACCCTATTACGGGCAACAGATATCAGTAAAGCTGGCTATGAGACTAAGAAATATCCCTCAGGCCCCTGTGTATAAGCAGAGTTATTTTAGTCCCCTCTGCTCTTTCTCCACAGAAATGAACACAATGCTTTTCAAACTTTTACCACCACCCACTAAAATAACAAAACGTCTAGCAGCAAACAGCATTTCTGTATCCATTCGCTTCTCTCATCGCCTGCTGTTTGGCATCATCTGCTGCAAGGACTGCAGCGCCTTCCTCCACGACACAACCTGATTTATAGGAGGTCAGAACGGTTAAGATGTTGCCAACTGTTTGGCAAGCATCTCTCCCTGCCCCCGCCTAGTACACTGTCATGCTATTCTGCAGCCAGCAGACCCGGAGGGAACCCTGCAGAAATTGAAACATTTGGTGGCCTTATAAGGAACAGATCTGGGTATTTGCCTATGGAGTCCTCCACTAACAAATCCGAACTCCACTACAAAATGAGGCTAGTTTCCATGGGGAGACACCAGCCTCTCTCCTCTATTGGAGGCACAAGCCAGCCCACAGAATTTTTATTTTCCCCAAGCCGTGTCAAATCCAGAGCTGCACAATCAATCCCAACATCTCGATGGGTGACCTCAAAATGGGATGGAGCCAAAAAGGAAAAAATTAACTGTACTTCCAAAAATGCACTATTATGAAACAAGTGTTCCCTGTCCCTCCTCATTTTAAAACAACATTTACCTTTGATGAGGCCCAGTTGTTGTTATGGATTGGAGGGGAGGGCGTGCAATAGTACGGGACACTCCGAATTACAAAGGCCTCCCTTAAGACAAAATTGGGCTCCCTGTCATCCTTCCTGCTACAGCGATGACAGACTTATTTAGGATTGGCAGAAACGTATCCAGCTGGGCTCTCCGAAAGCACTACTCTGATTTCTCACAGCCACCCAGTATGATAACAATGTGCTTTTTTATATAAGGGAAATCTCTTTTGTATCTAGAGTTCATCTGCCAATAATGCATATTTATCCACAGTATTTTTTACATCTCTTCCTTTTACAGACACAGCTGTGCTGGCTCTTACACTGGTTACCTGTGAATACGTATGATGACGAGAGGTCTAAGGATATTTTCATGTGCATAATATATACTGTACATAGAAAGAATGGGCTGCCAACATTTTCTATACATGTGTTTTGATTAGTAAATATTGTTTTTAAAGACAAATATGAATAACTGTGCCAATGTCTTGTTAAACATTAAACTTTGAAACAGAGCTTGAATCATTTCTTTCCAGGCACAAAGTCTGGTGAAGCTGCAGTTACGGCTGATCAGAAACAACATTAACCTTGTACGGAAATAACAATTAAAAAAATATTAAATTTCTGAAAGCCTGGAAAACTACACCTGAGGTTCTACTTACAAACCCCAAACCTTGGAGTGTCAAATGTGCATTACATGTAGTGTGAGTTTTATACAGGTGTTGCCAATAACAACCGTGATTCTTCCTCCCCACACTTCATCTTTACTTTATCTTGTCTATCCCATAATGTAAAGAACGGGGAGTAGGAGGTTTGTATCTGTGGATGAACTAGATCTAGCGAAAGGTACATGTATAATTGATTATATAGTTATTCTTGGGGAATGGAGAATAATTATTGTCCTTTCTATGCTCTGGTTAGATTCAGGAAGTGGAAAGTCCGTCTTTTTCTATAGTTGTGTAAGGGTATAGGAAGGCAGGAGTGCTCTGAGCTAAGCAATGTAAACACAGGTGCAGTTTAGTTTGGTTTGAATAATATTACAGCATGTAATCACAAAGATTAAGAATAAGATATTCTAGCATAATGGATACTGATTGAATGAATCTATGCATTTTTAGAGAATAAAGGTGTCTCTAAGTTTCCAGTTGTTCTGAAAGTAACAGTTAGGGGGTTCCGTTAAGGCTGTTTGAGTGACCTTAACTGTAGGTTACCAAGCTTTCAACTCCATTTTTAAAGTATTTTTGCCTGGTTCCTTAGGTTTTCTTTTTAAATGTATAACAAATTCAAGAACTGGTCTGAAATCAACAAGATTTCATTCAATATAGTGCAAGGTACTACACTTAGGAAGGAAAAAGTAAAAGCACAACTACAAACTGGGGAATAACTGGCTAGGTGGTAGTACTGCTGAAAAGGATCTGGGATTATAGTGGATCACAAACTGAATATTAGTCAACATGATGCAACTGCAAAAAAGGCTAATATCATTCCAGGCTGTATTAACATCAGTGTTGTATGTAAGACACAGGAGGGAATTGTCCCACTCTACTCGACACCGGTGAGGCCTCAGCTGGGGTACTGTGTCCAATTCAGAGAGCCACATTTTAGGAAATATGTGGACAAATTGGAGAGAGCCCAGAGAGCAACAAAACAAACAAAAATGATAAAAGGTTTTGAAAACCTGATCTATTAGGAAATGTTGAAAACTGGGCCTGTTTATTCTTGAGAAAAGAAGACTGGGAAGGACTCTGATAACAGTCTCCAAATAAGTTATGTCTGTTATAAAGAGGACAGTGATCAATTGTTCTCCATGGCCACTGAAGGTAGGACAAGAAATAATGGTCTTAATTTGCAGCAAGGGAGATTGAGGTTAGATATTAGGAAAAGCTTTCTAACTCTAAGGGTAGTTCAGCTCTGGACCAGGCTTCCCAGGGAGGGTGTGGAATCCCCATCGTTGGAGGTTTTTAAGAACTGGTTGGACAGACACCTGCCAGTTACGGTCAAGGTTTACTTGGTCCTGCCCTAACGCAGGGGGCTGGGATCGATGGCCTCTCAAGGTCCCTTCCAGCCTGACATTTCTATGATTCTATACGAGAATTGCTCTGTGACCGAAACCCTGGCAGGGACTCCCCTATTCCTTCTCAGACTGCCTCTCTCTGGCCTCATGTGTCTTCCTTTCTCCTATTCTCCAGACCACTCCCCGTCCCTCCAAGGTGACCTTTCCTCTCCCACTCTTTGCACTCCTACCCCCTTACACACACACTCTGCCTGATGCTTTTATAATTAACATCCCATGGAAACTCAAGTCAGCCATGTTATTTAGGCACCCCCCCAATTGCCACTTTCAGAACAACTGGAAACTTAGAGGCACCTTTATTCTCCAACAATGCATAGATATATGGAGATATATACCTATTTCATAGACCTGGAAGGGACCCTGAAAGGTCATCGAGTCCAGCCCCCTGCCTTCACTAGCAGGACCAAGTACTGATTTTTGCCCCAGATCCCTAAGTGGCCGCCTCAAGGATTGAACTTACAACCCTGGGTTTAGCAGGCCAATGCTCAAACCACTGAGCTATCCCTCCCCCCAGATCTATTTCTTCAGTATCCATTATGCTATAATATCTTATTCTTAATCTTTGCGATTACATGAAGACCTGATTACAACAGACATCCCCTCAATAAAGTGAAAGGAAGGGTCCAGGACCTTAACAGCACTTTCTAAAGAGCCTATCAACCATGCATGTCTTATTATGTATAGTATGTGGAAATTGTTATTAGTACTTCAGTCATTTCCTCACCACGTTGAGGTTTAATTCAAGTCTTACCACTATTTATTGGGCATTTTACAAAACGGAGACACACTGAAACGAGAGAGAGAAGCTCAGATTGCCACGCTACTTTGCGTACCTTGCTATGCACAAAGGACTTAAGGAACACAATCAAAGTCATGTTAAAAACTTTACATAAATTGAGAAGAATAAGGCTCCTAGATAGCTCTGTCATGGTAACTTATTGCAATAGCAATTCTTGACAACCAGTTAAATTTAACCACAAAAAATCCACACAAAGGTTTGATTGTTATTTTCTATCCTAACACATGTGCAGTGGGCATCAGTTTAGTGTCACAGCTGGAAACCTCCAACCATGTACAACAATGCCCAGAAAAATCCAGACAGGACCACTCTCACAGTGTACATCACAGCTTAAAATAAAGAGCTCTTATAGCACCCCTTCAAATTACTGGCCACGGTTTTGCCCATATGATTTCTTGAGCATCCAGTTTTCTCACAATCCTGTCACCTCAATTATCCACATGCAGTTGCAGCTGGATGATACTGCTACATTTTTGGACATCACTGAGTGGCTCGCGACTGGCCAGTTACAAAATTCCCTTTTGTTACAGTTGGTTCTCTGCTTTGTGGTCCAAGAACAGAATCAGTTGCTGTGAGGAAATCTTCAGCATAGCATGACTATTACAGGAAGGCTGGGACAGCTTGGGGTCCATCTGCGCCACATCTTTTGACATGCCAGAGGACCTGATTACAACCCCCTCAGTAAGGTTAAAGGAACGGACCAGGATGTTAACAAAATTGAACTAAAGCCTTCAAGAGTCCAAGGCTTTAGCATTGTGTGGGTCTCTTCCATACTCCAAAATGGAATCATGCTTTAATCGTATAAGAGAACTAGTTTGATACTTGATCTTCCTAAGGGGGACAGGAGGGTTGGATAGGGTGTGGGGTCCCAGGGGGCGGTTGAGGCGGGGGGTCCTGGGAGGGGGCAGTTAGGGGACAGGGAGCGGGGGGAGGGGTTGGATGGGTCAGGGGTTCTGAGGGGGGCAGTCAAAGGGCAGAAAGTGGGAGGGGGTGGATAGGGGGCGGTGGCCACGCTATTTGGGGAGGCACAGCCTTCCCTACCCGGCCCTCCATCCAGTTTTGCAACTCCAATGTGGCCCTCGGGCCAAAAGTTTGCCCACCCCTGCATTAGCAGGACTGTTGTAAGACAGACATGAGATGTAATTTTTCTGCTCTAATCCGCGCTGATTAGACCTCAACTGGAGTCCTATGTTCATTTCTAGGTGCCACATTTCAGGAAAGATGTGGACAAATTGGAGAAAGTCCAGAGAAGAGCAACAAAAATGATTAAAAGGCTAGAAAACATGACCTATGAAGGAAGATTGAAAAAAAAAAGACTGGGCTTGTTTAGTCTGGAGAAGAGAAGACTGAGGGGGGACATGATAACAGTTTTCAAGTATAAAAAAGATTGTTACAAGGAGGAGAGAGAAAAAATTGTTCTCTTTAATCTCTGAGGATAGGACAAGAAGCAATGGACTTAAATTGCAGCAAACGAGGCTTAAGTTGGACATTAGGAAAAACTTCCTGTCAGGTGGTTAAGCACTGGAGTAAATTTGCCTGCGGAGGTTGTGGAATCTCCATGGTTGGAGGTTTCTAAGAGCAGGTTAGACAAACACCTGTCAGGGATGGTCTAGATAACACTTACTCCTGCCATGAGTCCAGGGGACTGGACTAGAAGACCACTCAAGGTCCCTTCCAGCCCTGCAATTCTATGATTCTAAGTAAAGGTTCTATATACATGCAACATGATATTATATAATTTCTCAGTTACTGAGTCTAGAGTTAAGGAACAAGGTATGAAAACCAGTCAGATAAGAAATCCACTTCTTAAGATTGATTGCCACTGGAGAATCTGTGTTCATTTAAAATAATCATTGGGGCTTTCTAAGAACACCCATCTTTCTTTATTTTGTAACATAAAATTCAGTGACCTGTGGACTGGATCCTCACCGTCCCCAGAGTGAATCCAAGTCTGCAACTCACTTGAGGGCTCTGCTGACAACAAGCAGAGGAAATGCAGCTCAAGTGGTTTATGAGTAGCAGAGCCCTGAGAATGAACTCAGCCTTGTATTCACTTTGATGACTCCTATTGGTAGAACACTGGGTTTTTGTTTGGTTCAGTTTCTGAAATCTCAATGGTTTTAACAGCAAGACTCCTGGTTTGCAGGAGAGCAAGATAGGGCAGGCTGCCAGCAGTAGAGCTCCCCTACTGCCACCTCTTAGACACAAGCTAAGATCAGAAGAAAGGGGGTGAAACAGGCAAGGTTGGAGGAAGAGGTGCGCTGACGCACAGACATAAGGCTGCTAAACTACAGTACTAGGATCCTTGCACTGAGATGCAGAAATACACATTTATTAGCAGCTGTATGACTTCTCTTGAGAGTATTAACTGTAGCATTGTTATTCTGATGTTTGGGGTGGTTGTTAACTCATGTTTTCAAGATGGAAGAACACTTCACGATAACTCACAGAGGTTACTGAGAATTCTTTGTCCTCCATCTGGTGCGGAATACATAAGAATGAATGAAGGGATATCAGAGATTCAACCCACAGTGTATCATGGAACTCTGAGTTGCAGCTATTCTGTATACCCTGGCAAGCCAAGTGATAGCTCAAGGCCAGCCTCGTGTAGTTTCTCAGACATACCTGTATGTACATAGGGGCATCCATATGTTTTATAATCTCCTAAGGAAAGAATTTCCATAAATCAAGTTGCATTTACAGAATCATGGCAGAAAGGACTGACTAAAAGCTGTTTGTTTTGCAACTGTGGTTTCTTTCTTGAGCCAGTGTTCCTGCAGGTGCACTGCCTTTCCTCCTATACTCCTGATCTGCATACTTTTCATTTTCCTCATTCCTGGCACTAACTGCTTATCACAAGCAAGGCTTGCTAGCTGAACACGATTTTAATAGAAAGATATTACATCAGCTTACACAAGTGCCATCTGTTTTTTTCCTTAAGGAAAGCTGAGACTCAGAGCTATCAGAATGTTATGGATTTGTGCTTCTTATTTTGAGCCACCTGAACATTATAGGCCTCTATATTGGTGTATTTCCACCACAAAAAGCTTGTGTTTAGATTCTACTCTCCTGGAGGCAAACACAAGGGTGCCCACATTTACATAAAGTAAAGTTGCTCAAGAAAAACACACTTGTTCACCGTGTGCACTGAACATGCCTGAGTTCCATTGGTATCCCACTATAGTGAGGCAGAGTGGCCTCCCTCCAAACTGAAGAGTGAGGGATTGATACACTCCCCCTGGTGAGCGGAGCTAAATCTGCCCTACGCATCTCACTGGAAGTCCGGGGGCAGAACAGAAAGTATAAAAGGAGAGCTGTGAAGCTTAGTTGGGCTGGACCATAGGAGGGAGCAGACCTCTCTTCCAGCGAGCAGAGACCTCTACAGGATCCCGGACTAGCACCCAAATGCAGCTGCGTCCGGCTGTTGGAGGAGACAGAAGACCCTGAGGAGGGACTCAAGTGTCCACTACCCAACTGCGAGGCAACGAGGCAGTTGTTGGTGCTCCAGCGAGCGGGGCTCTAAGTGGGGTAGGAAGTAGCCAAGGGGAACCAGACCTTGACCGGGTTGGGCTGCCAGGAAGTGATGCAGCGTGGTTCCGTGGTTTCCCTGCTGACCCAGTGGCGGGACTGCCTGTCACTGATGGGCTTGGGTGGGACCGGGTCCCCCTACCCTTTCTGCTGACATCTGTCACCTGGGGTGGCTTCAAACTCAATCTAGGCCAAGAGGCCTGCACTAAAGACTGTGCAGAGGGCCAGAGCTCCCTCCCAGACTGTTAATTGCTGTCTGCCCGAGCCAGGAGGCTGTGGGCTAAAGATTGTTTGTGCTTTGCCCTGCGCAGAAGGCCAGAGCTTCCCCAACAGACTACTGACAAGGTTAAGATTTCATCATGGTTATTTTTAGGAAAGGCCAAGGACAGGTTACAGGCAATAAACAAAAATTCAGGGAAGTCCGTGACCTGTCCCTGGCTTTTACTAAAAATAACAGTGACAAAATGAGACTGATGGGGGATGAGAGCCCAAGCCCTAATGGGGGGTGGAAGGTTGTCTAGCACCTGCCACCCGTGGCGGCTCGGAGCTGTGGGTTCCCCCCGCCAGATCATGGTGGCCCACAGCTCCGGCACCAGCCGTTGGGAGCCGCGGGGGCCCCCCACTGCAGCTGGGAGCTGTGTCACCAGCAGCTCAAAGTTCTTGGTCCCTCCACAGTGGCTGAGAGGTGTGGGGGTCCCCCTACGGCAGCTGACAGCTCCAGACCTGCTGCCCCGAGGCTGAAGCAGAAAATGTCATGGAGGTCTCTGGAAGTCACGGAATCTGTGACTTCCGTGACATAATCTTACCCTTAACTATTGATTTGCCTGTAGTGAGGTGGAGTGGCCTCCCTCATCACTCGAGAGCGAGGGACTGCTACACCCACATATGAGAATCTAGATTGAAAGTCAGAAATAAGAGGAAGCCGGTTCTATTCTCTAGAGCTTCCAGGTCTCTTGTATCTTGAGCTACATAAAATACACATAATCCACATGTATTTTAACAAACAAGGTATGTGACATTTATGGAGTACTGCTCATCCCTAAAGACCCTCAAAGCCTTTCACAAACTAAACACACTTAGAAATGCTCTACATTTTCAGGTGGAGAGAGGCAACCCGTCAGAATAATTGCACAAAAATGAAGGAGATAGGACATATTTTGCCAAGGATGCCAAAGCAACTGCCACGAGATCTTTCATGTCCATGCACAGAAGACATACAAAGAGCAAGCTGTGTGGAAGCCGGCTACCTCTGGATGAAAAGCGCGGTCAAGCCCAATGGGATTGGAACAAGCAGTTCCAGGAAGTCTGGATGATTCTAACCTAATGTTGAGACCACTAAGCTCCAGCAATCAAAAGAAGGTTTTCTCACCTGCGTGGACATGAAAGTGCCTGGGCCATTTGCTCTGGTATCTTTGGAAAAATATTCCCCCTCTCCCTAGTTCTTGTGCAATTATTCTGATTGGTTGTCCCCCCTCTATTCCCTTGGGTACTGCAGTACACAGAACAACTTTTGAAAATGTAGAAACTTCACTAGTAGATAAGTGACAGTTTCTTAATCACAAACAGACAATATTACAAATGACAAATGTCATAAGCCTAAAGGTACGGGCCTGGAAGGTGTCTAGGACTGGGAATAAAAGGGACTATGGACCCTGTTTCCTACCACAGCTCATCAGTTTGGTTTTGTTCAAGGTCCACAGTGATTAGAAGTTGTTATCCTCAGATTTTAAATGAGCTTGGTGGGTCAGAGTCCAGTGCCCTCCCTCCCCCAGCACAACTGGTATTAATTGGCCACATTGACTGCAGCTCTCAAATAGTGAGGGCAAGGACTTAATAGGGATGGAGCTAAAAATACACATGGTCATCAGTGTTAAGTTGTGCCATTTTCTGGAGTAAATAGAAGAATTCAGTTTTCAAGGGGCATCTTTTACAAGCACCATATTCCATTTCACAGCTTCTCTCCTCTCCCCCCATCCTCAAACACCTTTTCCACACATAAACACAGGATATCCACCAGCCAAGTTCAAGTACAATCAGGGACAATACCTACTCAAATCTAGCTAAGGACAATTCCTGGTGCACCAACGTTGCAACACATCTTAACAGACCATACCTCTGGACTAATGCAAGCCCTCTGTCTCTGGAAACACCCACCCACCCACTCACCAGCATTCAGTACTTCCAGATGTGGTGGTGGGGAGATTGGTTGGCGGTTCACATTAAATTGTAATGCCTGTATGAAGGATATTCATGTTATGAATATTTTAAATCTAATCTCAACAATATAATTCAGGTTTGTTTGTTTTTTGCTGGGGACAGCACTCAAACAGGGAAGCCTTTTTACAAACACACCACACATCATGGAACAAAAATGGCAAGAAGCCAATGCCAGAAAACAATTGGGAAATAGAAAAAAGATGCTTCTGCCAGCTTCATAATTCTCTGTTGCTGTTCAAATAGGAAGGGGGTGGAGGAAGCAGACACTGCAGAAGGTCTGCTGTGCAGATCTCTGGACTCCAGGACAGCCACACGCAGCTGCTCTCAAAGACGGCCCTGCACATCTACAGAGCTAATGCTACCGCCCTCTCTCTCTCCCCCCAAAAAGAAGAGGCCTTGCCTCTCACGCTACTTTAGAAGATAAAATGGTTCTATATCCCTTGAAACGCTCTGAGGGGAACCTTGGAATTTCAATGAGGTTGTTTCATCCCTAAGTATGAGATATAGATCTGTTTGGAGCAGTGTATGTGCCTGCAAGAGAAGCGTACCAATGTCGTGCTATTTAACTAGGCTGTGATACAGCAAAAACTTGCTGGTGCTTCTGTCAGGTTTTTGCATATTGCAACCAACATATTTTAGGGGATTTTTCCTAAAGCGCTAGTTTCTGTAGGAAACTCTCATCTTCTCTTCTTGTCCTGCACTGGTACTCCTAAAAGGGACATCCTTGCCTTACTTGTAACTTACCATTGCTGGTCATTTTGTTGCAGAAGCAGAACAGCATCTCTCCCTATTGATTTTATTCTTTTCCATTTGGCAAGAGTGAATGGTGCCTTTCATTTACCTCTGCCTGCCTGCCAGCACCATCGGTGTTACCAAGCATGAGCATTTCTTTGGGAATTGTACTGGTTCATGACTGTAACTCTAAATAAATACAAACCAGTGGACATTCTCTCCTGGATGGTAGCTCCTCGTCCTAAAACTGTAGGATAAATATACTGTGCAAAGAACTGAGCCCAGGTTAATACTTAAATTACAAGTCTCCCCAAACCTACTCCGTTCTCTATGCCTCCCTCCTCTCCAACCCTACCTCTCAACCACAGTACTTCCAAAGAAGCTGAACTAGACTAGATATGAAACAGCAATTCATTTATAGAAGTATGTTCCTGTATAGATGAGAATCGATTTACTGCACATGGGCAATTGCTGAACATGTCAGAGAAAGAAAGATGGAAAGCTAGGTAAAAAAAAAAAAAGTGCCTACATTAGCAGCTCATGTTCCTTTGAGCACATAGGCTCGCTCCTTTGGCAAAGAACTAAAACCCCACCTCAGCCTCTGGACCGCGCTAAGCTGGTTGCACGCTAGGTCTGTTTCCTCCTTTAATGAACTAGAAGATTTGTTAGAAAGCTGCTGTTTAAACGCTCACTGAAAATCACATGATTGAGGTTAAAAATGACTAGAACTGCGTCTAAGCTGCAAACCACACACATCCCCCCTTTCTGGAAACCTTAAGCTCTGCAGATGTCCTTGTCAATATTTCAGATCAATGCCTCATGGTTTCCCGAAGAGCCAAAGCATCTTCAGAAAGGCAGCACAGACGGGTAAAGGGCAAAATGTTCATACAACTAGCACAGAGAGAAAACAATGGTTGTTTTTTAACACAAAGGCTATAGCTACTTGGAGACCTTTTTGCAGGATTGCATTATTTCTTCTAAATGGCAGAATGATATTAGCTACAGAGTGATATTTGGAAGGAGGGAGCTCAAAATAAAGCTAATTATTAATCTCAAATGGAATAAAAAAATAAAATAAAAGCCACACTAGATAACCACTGCATCCCCGGAAACAGTCTTAAAAATGGAGTATGTATTCCAAACTAGACCAAAATAAAGCTGGGTACCCAGGCCTAATAAGCCTAAGATAATGATTAGGATACAGAAAAGAACCCTATACCCACAAGAACAACCTAGATTGTTCTGTATGTTTCCAAACTCCAACCCCAGCACTAGTCTGAAATAGCTGGAACTTGGCAGACTGCTGTAAGTAACAATACAAATGAGCACTCAAATCTCTCTCGTCACATGAGAACTCCCTTAGGAAGCTCTGCCAAACATCACGTTTTAGGTCCTCCCTAGAATATTGTAGCAACTATAAGCATTCATATATGACAGGACCTTGCCACGGTCAACACAAGCCTGCCAGTGCTGAGAGTCAGGGCATAGTTCAACTGAAAACGGCCCAAGATCTCCACTGGCATATCACCATCAGCCACGATGACACCAGAGCCATGAAACTGCTGGAGGATCTGGAACTTGTTACAGAAATCAAAAGGTATAACATGACTGCTCAAAGCCACACTGCACTTCTCTGAGCTGGGCCAATTAGCTCCACTCTGCAGGAGCAGCATAGGGCCTTCAGGGTTCTAGTCAGCTGCCTGCATTCTTAAATGACGGCACAAGCACAGTGAAATGCTTCACATTTGAAACTAGGTTTACACTGACTGCTAGCTTTGAAGGGAGCATTTCTCATGATTCTGGTACATTACATTTCCCCTATGAGCTCTGTTTACATTTGATAGCAGACTGCTGCCCCAATGCTGGCTGTGTAAACACAGGCCTTGGAAGCTGCCTGGCCCAGTTCAGTATCCTGGCAACTTGGCTGAAGCCAGCTTTACAAACTCACAAAGTGTGCAAATTAATTTCATTATCCGCTCTTGCGCATCATGAGGAGGGAAAACAAATAACCTGCCTGAAAGTACATTCTGGTAATTATTAACCTGACATAAGTTAAACCCGTGGGGGTCAGAAGGGAGAAATGGTGGCAGGAGAACATGACAATTTTCTGGTCATGTTTATTATACAGCACTTCACTATTTTTTTTAAATATAAAATACAACCTTGCACTTCACTTAAAAAAAAAAAAAAGGATTTCTACTCTGCATGGCTGAATCTACTTGTTCTCTCAGACATTTACAGTAAGTGGAAGGGACCACTCAAATATTCCATGAACAGCAGGCAGACAAGACCTTCACTTCCATTTGCCTTTCAGTTTGATTTGTTACATTTCTCACCAGCCCACACATGCACCCCCATTACTTTTGCGAAGTCTTTACCTTAACCTGTTCTGAAGAGCTAAATCATTAGATTGAAATCTGAAACTGTCAATGTGCTGTACTAAAGGACCCAAAGAGAAAAAAGCCAGATCAGCCACTACATGGATGGTAAAAAGCCAGACAATGACTCTGCAGCAAAGACAGATATAGCGCATGCACACGGAGTAAAAATACAGAGATCAAATGAAATGGCCAGCTAAGCAATGAAATTGTGCAGCGAGCGGCATATCAGCTAGCTTGTCTCTGAAGAGATGAGAGCAGCAATGTGGCTTGCAGTATTCATGTAATGGGGCTCTTTTTAGAACACAGGAGCTTATTCAAATGCCCAACAGATATGTAGCATTCCAAATTTCAAATCACAGAGGCAGCTACAGTTTTGGTAGGGTAACTGGGATTACAAAATAAGACACTTTGAGGCAAAAAGTGAACAGAAGGTATATAGTGGGTGTTTTGACTGCTATTTCACTTTAGATTAAAAACGGCCTACTTTGATGCTACTTTTTGTGCTAGTAATTTTTTCACCCACACTAGAGAGCAAAAAAAAAAAAAAGTTTAAAACTGTGTACTGCAGAAATAATGTAATCCAACGCTGTATGTCTGGATTACAAGATTCATTCCTGTGCCAACATGCACAAAAACATGTCCTTGTGAAATGCATACCTAGGGAGCTGGAATCAAACTCTGACAATTCATCTGATTGTCATGCAATAACTTTATTTCTTTGCAGTCCAGAAGGGTCTCTCTTTCCTAGGATATCTAGGACATAATGGTTATGGACTATTTAATGAATTAGTTACTCTACCAAAATAAACAGGTTTAGCACAGTTTTTAAAAGTACAGTCTCCTATATTAAATGAATCCAGATTAGATTCTTGACTTCTGTTCCTGAGGATTTCTGCCATGATGGGTGCTGTGGAAACTTGCATTGAAGTGCCCAATTTTTTGGAGTTGGGCCCTAAATCTGGATTGCTGAGTACATCCTAATTTAGCTTTGACATGAAAATTTGAGAGGCTTGTTGCCTGGAGTAGAGCACAATCATAAACCTATAGCATTGCTGTGGCAGGGCACCAGGAAGCCTACAAGTATTATTAGTAAACCATTAAGAGAGGCACTGTCAAGGCAGATAGGCTTTAAGATTAATCTACAAAGCAGTTGTCAGGGATTTTAGAATGTACTTTTACAACTGGTTGCTGTTGCTGCTTGATATTCTCTTTTTAAAAGCTGTTGGATGCATGCTGGTTTATAATGGGTCATACAGTAATGAAACATTTTTAAATAGTGCAGCTGGATTTTCTTCAGGGCCTCTTAAGATAGGGTTTTAAAACATGGCTCTTTTTCACATTAGCATGCACACTTACACCCCAACTACACTGGGGTTTAAACCAAGCAAGCCAGAACCAGCTTTTCACATGGCTCCTGCATAAATCTGATACTAGTAGGATGGATACATTCAGAGGCTGGCAGACACATGACCTGGACATGGAATGGGCTGACTCCCCCTGGGAAAACACAGATATATACCAGACTTATAAGAGAGTCTTTTCTTTCATACTATATACACTGCAGCCCACGCAGGGCAGCCCTACTCCACAGACAGAATACTCTGTGCTGCCGGAGATCCAATTAATGACAGCACATCGGTCCACATGCTCTGGCCCTGCCCTTCCCTTGGATTATTTTTGGAAGGAAGGAACAGACTGCATATCTACAATTCTTGAAATGAATTCCCCAGCAGTTCCAAAGCTTTTTATTCTCCATGTTTTTGAGGGTATCAATATAAATAGATCAGCTCAGAAATTCTTTCATGTTCCTCTTCTAACAGTTGATAGATGTACTGTCTTGTTCTGAAGTCTGATCACCCTCCAACAACTCACGTGGGTGAAGGACCCTCAAGGGCTTCCCCTGGAAAAGGGTGCTCAGACAAACAAGGGATGCAAGTGACTCAATATGGGACCATTTGTGAAAGTATATTCTACCTTATCTTGCTCTGTATATTTAAATAGTTGAGTGTCTTAATTGATGGCATCTGGGTTTATTAACCTTCAGAGTGTTTCCTCGTTTCTCTTCAGAAGTCAATTTTTTTTGTCAAACAACCCATAAATTCATCAGAATACACTTTCACTACGTCATTTTAATTCCTTGCACTTGCACAAATTCTCTAGTCGTTCAGTTCAAAACTTTCTGGAAGCCCCGTATTTTACACTCACACACTGTGCAAAAAAAAAAAAAAAAAAAAACACCCAGCAAACACTAATGTGCTATATCACCCCAAATTGCACAAATTCTCCAGTTGTTCAGTTCAAAACTTTCTGGAGGCCCCGTATTTTACACTCACGCACTGTGCAAAAAAAAAAAAAAACCAACAACAAAAACCCAGCAAACACTAATGCTCTATATCACCCCCACTTCATTAGACACTGGACAGACCACATCATTGTACAGGAAAAACTACTTCAGAAAGATACTTGAAGGTTTATTTTTTAAACCTGGTACAGTTTTTCATACCCATTGGCATCCAAAAGTAAGGGAATACTCCATTAATTTTAGATCCAAAAGATCATCTAAAACAGCATGCCCATAATGTTGGGATTTAAAGGCAGATATAGACTATTCAACCAGCGTCAGAAGCTGCAGCCTCAAACCATTGGAAAGGGGGATTTCCTGACCTCCTGTTTCTAGTCCTGATAGGTTATAAGGTACTGGTCCATAAACACGCCAATGTATACAGGGAGTTATGGGCCTTCACCTAAAACAGGGGGTCTCAAAGTTTTTCACAGCGTGGCTAACACTCTAATAGAGATATTGTGTTGTGGATGCCGCCCAGCATTCCCTCTCCCCTCCCACTTGCCACTGCATAACATCCATGTGGCAAGTAAAACCACTGCTTACTTGGAAAAGTAATATTATGAAACCATTGTGTATTTTTGGATTCTTTTAATGCAATTTAGCAGCTGGAAACAAGGAGGGGAGCCAGGACTATGAGACTAGCCAGACAGGCTGGGGACAAAGGTACTGTTTGCTTGTCCATAGGTAACAAAGACTTCAAGTTTGATTGCCTGACAAGAAATTGTGGTTGTTCTCAATTTGAGGGCTGTGGTCTTGAGCTAAATGAAAGGTGGTTGCTGCAGTGACTGTTTGAAGTTGTTTCTCTTCATTCTGCTTGGTCTGTTTTGGGCTACTGTAATAGGGTTTTTCATTTTGATTCTTCTGTTTGTGTGTGTGTGAGACTCTCAGTCTAATATTGAGTTTTGTCCTCACTTTAATATAAATTAAAATGCTGCTGCTGCTGCTATTAGTCTGAGCATATGGGACACAAGCAAGGCTATGTATGCAGTAGTTTATTTAAAATTAAAGTAAAAGTTTTAACACCTAAATAATACTATGGATGATCTTATGACCTGAACCATTTTCACGGTCTCTCTCTATTTCTGTTATACCTTTTGTTTGGGATGATGTGAACAAAATGGAACAAGCTATTCACAGTGAAGACACAGCATCAATTAATATAGGAGCATTATAAATTAGGGTTAGGTATTTGACCAGTCCAAAACTATCTGGTCAAAAACAGCTGTAGCAATAGACGTGGTATATCTTGACTTTAGTAAAGCTTTCGATACGGTCTCACCTGACCTTCTCATAAACAAGCTAGGGAAATGCAACCTAGATGGAGCAACTATAAGGTGGGTGCAAAACTGGTTGGAAATCGTTCCCAGAGAGTAGTTATCAGTGGTTCACAGTCATGTTGAAAGGACATAACAAGTGGGGTCCCGCAAGGATCAGTTCTGGGTCTGGTTCTGTTCAATATCTTCATCAATGATTTAGATAATGGCATAGAGAGTACACTTATAAAGTTTGCAGACAATACAAAGTTGGGAGGGGTTGCAAGTGCCTTGGAGGATAGGATTATAATTCAAAATGATCTGGACAAACTGGAGAAATGGTCTGGATGAAATTCAATAAGGACAAAGGCAAAGTACTCCACTTAGGAAGGAACAATCAGTTGCACACATACAAAATGGGAAATGACTGCCTAGGAAGGAGTACTGCGGAAAGGGATCTGGGGGTCACAGTGGATTGCAAGCTAAATATGAGTCAACAGCATAACACTGTTGCAAAAAAAGTGAATATAATTCAGGGATGCATTAGCAGGAGTGTTGTAAGCAAGACACAAGAAGTAATTCTTCCGCTCTACTCTGCACTGATTAGGCCTCAACTGGAGTATTGTGTCCAGTTCTGGGAGCCACATTTCAGGAAAGATGTGGACAAATTGGAGAAGGTTCAGAGAAGAGCAACAAAAATGATTAAAGGTCTAGAAAACATGACCAATGAAGGAAGATTGAAAAAAATTAGGTTTGTTTAGTCTGGAAAAGAGAAGACAGAGGGGACATGATAACAGTTTTCAAGTACATAAAAGGTTGTTACAAGGGGGAGGGAGAAAAATTATTCTCCTTAACCTCTGAGGATAGGACAAGAAACAATGGGCTTAAATTGCAGCAAGGGAGGTTTAGGTTGGACATTAGGAAAAACTTCCTGTCAGGGTAGTTAAGCACTGGAATAAATTGCCTAGGGAGGCTGTGGAGTCTCCATCATTGGAGATTTTTAAGAGCAGGTTAGACGAACACCTGTCAGGGATGCTCTAGATAATACTTAGTCCTGCTATGAGTGCAGGGGACTGGACTAGATGATCTCTCAGGTCCCTTCCAGTCCTATGATTCTATGACACTGTAAGCTCTTTGAGGCAGGGACTGCGCCTTCTAACTTGTTTAATGTGTTCTGTAAATCGCCATGTACACTGATGGCCTGGTATACAAATAAAGATATACATACGTACAATGTGTTCTAGATGATCCCACCCAGTCAAGATGCTCAACTTTCAATTATCAGAGGGGTAGCCGTGTTAGTCTGAATCTGTAAAAAGCAACAGAGGGTCCTGTGGCACCTTTGAGACTAACAGAAGTATTGGGAGCATAAGCTTTCATGGGTAAGAACCTCACTTCTTCAGATGCAAGTAATGGAAATCTCCAGAGGCAGGTATATATCAGTGTGGAGATAACGAGCTTATGCTCCCAGTACTTCTGTTAGTCTCAAAGGTGCCACAGGACCCTCGTTAACTTTCAATTAGTTCACCTTTTTTCCCCTCAACAAGTAGCATTTGCATATAGTAAAGTGAGTGACCAAGACATTTAAGTAGGCTTGATAACTGATGGGACCATGATGCAACAAGAAAAGTAGGCTCCTTCTTACATCAGGGCATTCTGGCTGAATATCTGACAATATTTGATCATGGTCAAATAATAGGTGGTCAACTGACTGGTCAACCGACAGGCCTGCCAAACCGGTTATAAGTATTTTCAATATCCTCTGCCTCTTTTCTTAATGCTTAACATCTTGTTCAATTCCTGACATACTATTTTCCATTGAGCAGTGGTTTTCATTGACCTGCATGTTACTTAGGTTTAAGTAGATAACCTTTCCTGAATGCTCCAGAGTGAAACAAAGATTTTGGTGTCTAGACATTCCTTCTCTAAATGGTGTCCTGAAGTGACACCAGACTAGTAAATATTTGGGTTGCTGAAATCACCATTATTACTAATTGCCTCTAATCACTCTCAACATTGTACACTCTCTATCACTCACCTGATCAGGAGAAGATTGTAAAACCCCACTATTATATTCTCATGAAGGGCCATCTGATAACAATCACCAAAACATGCAGTGCGGCACGGTATACAAACCAGGCTGTAGTCTAAGTGGGTACCTAGGTATTCTAGCCTATAGCATGATTTTGTAAACTGTTTTCCAGTCATGGTTGGGCCTGGTCTACAGAGAAATGGAAGTGTCAGCACCTGTCTTGCAAGCACTGTGTTTAAACAAGACTGTTCTAGCCTAGTGTAAACTCTAAGGTGTAGAGCACTAGGGCCCCAAGAAGAGCCCCCTGACAAAGGTCTAACCAGACTTCACAGAAAACAAGACAGGTAACTTGAAGTACAAGACTTTTTGGGCCCAGCATTAATAAAGATTGACTTTAAGGTCATTTGATTAGGAATCCAATTCTGAACTACTGCCCTTAAATGTTATTAGGGCGCCATTGGCATGCCAAGTGCTTTAACAGAAGGTCTGTGGCCCCCAAGAGCTTACAGTCTAAACCAGACAAAACACAGTCCAAGGAAGGGGGGAGGAGCCGGGGGGGTGGGGGTGGGAATGGAACAATACATGATTGCATGAGTATCTCATAGGCCTGGCCCCCTGCATTTCACTCTGTGTGGAACCACATGGCTCAACCACTCTTAGACAGGATCCCTGGGCTACAAACCCCCATTTCCGTGACAGGACCCAACCTGGTTTGGTACCTGTTAGCCCTTTTGCCCCAAGGGCCTGGTGCCAGCAAGGTGGTTAAAGCAACTGTTGCGTATTCCATCTAAATGAATACAATACAACTCAACACCAGCTTCTTCAAAACAAAGCATGATTTATTCATTCACCCCAAAGTACAAAGCCCAGAGAGAGAAGGGTAAAACCAGTGATGATCTACACACATTATTTCACCCTTAATCTCTCCTTACAAGCTGTCGTATGTTTCGGAAAGCCAAGCAAGCTCCATCTCTGGGTTGGGAGAAGCAGACTGCCCCCGCTGCAGTTTCTGCCTCTCTCTCTCTCTGTCTCCTTGCCAGCTGTCAGCTTTAAAAAGTAATGCTCCTTGGGCAGCTCTGGCCACGCACTCAACTCTCCCTCCCCACCCTTTTCTAGGGCTCAGGCTCTAATGTTCAGTCTCCTCTTTGGATCTTAGGGTTTGCCTTGGAAAGTGGCAATTATCCTGAGCCTGGATGGACACAGGTAGGGGGTATGCCCCACTGTTTCACTTTGCCTGCTTGGTTCCTTGAACAGCCCGTTTTGATCTAACTCCCTAGCAAGGAACCCTTCATAAACACACTGAGGTGTGCACCACATTCATAAAAACTAACGGACATTGCCCACTTTGTCACAGTTTCATTTCTGATACTCCAGCAACATGTTTGTTACAAACACTGGCATTTATTGCATAGTCTGTGGTGTGCAGCTTTGTCGTTATACCTCCTCCTGGTGCAGAGTTATGCAGATCTCTCCAAGGTTCAGTGTGGTCCTACTGCCATATGGCCAGAACACCAGGCAGCATGCCTGAGGTGCCAGCTCCCCAACTACTAACTGGTTTGTACCAGTCACAATAAAGACTAATGCGGGGGTGAAGCTGAAGATTTACCTTTGGTCAGCAAACACCACCACCACCACCGGAAAACTACTAGGAGCTCATCTGTGAAACCAAAGACTGCAAGATTCGGGTGCCCCTCTGGTTCTCCTCAAGCCATACACTTGTGAACCTTGAAATAAATGGTTTCTTTAAGCAGCTGCAAAACTTCTGGGAGCCTTCCCATCTCCAAACAAGCCACGCTCTTGGTCAGAAAGCAAAGGAAGTTAATGTTTTAACCTCCTGGATTTATGCAGTTCAGTCTACAGTAGGGTTTATTTTCTTCAGTTTTAAATTGCATAATTACATTGCCAAAAGTGCATTTAACAGCTATTCTTAACCTAAGGCCAGCACAAAACAGTCTAAGAAACAACACTGAATAATTTACAAAAGCAAACAGCAGCATTTTAAGGTCTAATTCCACCATGCGAACGGTGCATTTAACTGCAGATGATCACACAGTAGTCAAAATATGTTTCTGATAGTCAATAGTAATAAATAACCTAAATGAAGAAGTAAAAGGGACTGGGGTGGCCCAGATAACCTCTCTGCTAATGTCTGGTCTTGAACTCACACAAGATGAACAAGGCCTTTGAAACAGAAACACTGATACTAATAAGCAGCACCATAGTTAGCAAGTTCTTGGCATTCCCTTTAAAGGCACCTTTCAGAGGGGTGTCTCCCCCCACCCCCGCCATATATTATTCATGCTGGACCGCAACTTTGCACAGGTAGTTATGTAGGCAGCATAAACCAAGGGAGGGTTTGAGGGGGTGGGTGAGATGGGAGGGGTTACTTAAAAAGAAAAAAAAAATAGGGCTTTACAGGCTTTTGATCTTGCTCTAACTTTCAGTATTTTTCAGAGACCTGATCCTTACTGAGCTGTGAACAAAAGATTTATTTTCTAAAAACTCATTTAAAAACTAGCTACTTTTATTTAGCTTTGAAGTGTGCAGCCTAGTTTGGCTATAGAGCAGCAACACCACAACTCAGCCCTTCATACAGGAGTTGCAGGCATGGATACTATGCAAAGCACATTGATTAGGATGGGGCTTTGCATGCTAATTTACATTATAACTGTTCCACTCCCATTGTATCAGGCCCTGTGAATGGAAGCATTGTGTCACTGCAGAGTATTCTTCACATTGAGTCCCAGCAAAAGGGAGCCCTGTCACTACGTAGTAACACAAAACAAAATCCCAGCAGAAGTCCATTAACATCCAAAGGGGCAGCAGCCCCAGTGTGTCAGTGGAAGAATTCCTTGAAAACTAAGACAGTGAAACGAATTTCATAAAAAACCTATTAAGCAATGTTTATAGCCTGAATTAAACCATCAAAAGCAAGGAGAACAGACCAGAGACGTTAACCCTGCGTCATACTCCTTAACACAGCATGTTCAGCACGATAGTTCCCAACCCACTACTCAAACATTCGTATTACCCAACAAGAGTTCAATAAACCTATGGCTAATACGGACTCCTGAGCTTGTCCCAAGTGTGAATACATTTGCTCTCATGGGATTACATTCGGATACTTGGACTAAAGGAGCAACTGTGCAGAAGTGTGTGCAGTGCCCATATACACATGCGAGCCTCGACGCGTGCATACACCATTGGAGATGTGGGCTAACGTGCTCAGAACTGTAACAGCTGTTAAATACCCCAACTCAGAACACATTTTCCATGGACCAAAGGGACATACTAACAGATTTTAAACGAATTAGGGCAAAAATGAGCCAAAGAGTTATAAAAGCAGGTGGGCTGAACGCAAGAGACAAAACTCTGCTAGCAATGGCTGAGTATAGCATTTCTCCCTCTTTCTACAGATGTCAGGAACTTGGCTGGCACTGCAGCACTGGATAAATGCAGACCTCTACATTTGAAGCATGTCTCTGCTCTTCCAAAGCAGGCAAGGAGCCACGGATTTTTCCATTACAGCAGAATCTGCACTCACTCTATGGAATGATGGGTTTGGAGAGCACTACCGGTTTGTTTACTGGAGTTATAATTTCGATAACTCTTCATCTTAATAGAATCTCTTGTAGCTACATTATTTTCTTCAGCTGTTCCCCAGCCACTACAGACTGATGGCCTACAAAAAGCGTCCTCTCCTTCCCACAGCCTGTAATCCAGTGTCCCGGGCCCCTCTCGTCTGGCTATGGGTTAATCTCACTCTGCATAGGCTTAGCCAAACTAAGGAAATGAGCAGCACGGTTTCCAAATCCCGTTCAGAACTGCCCTCCTGGCTTTCAGGACTTCCCCATATTCTTACTCCACCTTGTGTCTCTGACCTACCGCCCAGTTGCTCCTCCTGTTTCTCCTCCACAGCTGGTGGTTGTTGATTAATTCATGCTGCTATGCTTATTTCGTATCCCCCCCCCCCCCTTCCTGCATCCCTCAGACTGTCACTGCCTCAATAAATATTCCTTTTACCTTAAATTGAAGGCCTCCAATACATTCCGCACTTGGCCATTAGAAAGGTGTTGCTACACAAAAGTATGTTGTACAGTAAGGAAAGCAGAAAGGAAAAAAGTGTGTGGAGGTGTGCCAGGTGGCCAGACCCATAACAAATCATTTCAATGTGCCACCTTAAAATGTGAAAGAGCAGCACTTATTTTTCAGTTTCCTCTTACTCTTCAAGCTTGTGTGTCTGGGCCACTGCGACGCTTCAGTGAAGACGCTGCCTATGCCGATGGGAGGGGTTCTCCTATCACTCTCTACACTGGGGGTTAGATCAGTTTAATGGCATCGCTCAAGGGTGTGGATTTTTCACACCTGAGTGATGCAGTTATATCAAGCTAATTTCCTCATGTAGACCAGGCCTGAGAGAGAGTAGGCCAAGAACAAGCCCTTTAGGCCTGGTCCCCACTTAGTCCAGACTTCGGACTAAGGTACGCAAATTCAGCTACGTTAATAACGTAGCTGAATTCGAAGTACCTTAGTCCGGACTTACCGCGGTCCAGACGCGGCCGGAAGTCTCCCCCCGTCGACGCCGCGTACTCCTCTCGGCGAGCTGGAGTACCGGCGCCGACTGTGAGCACTTCCGGGATCGATCCGGGATCGATTTATCGCGTCTTAACCAGACGCGATAAATCGATCACAGAACATCGATGGCGTGCCGCCGGACCAGCCGGTAAGTGAAGACTAGGCCTTAGTTCCCTCAGCATGATTGGAGGAGTAAGCCACACAGAAGGTGCAGATACCTTGCCACCCCTTCAGCCAGCTGGTTTCTCTATTACATGCAGTTCTGAAGCACTTACCACTGTTGCTGGTGGGCACTCAGAACAAAAATCTTCATTGTGCAGTCAATCAGAGCCCCTTACTTGAAGGGTCAGATTCCAAGTGGCTAACTTGCTCTGAACACAGAGAGAGAGCGAGACAGAGACAGCCTGCCAATTTTCCTTTTGGTTTAAGAGCATTCTTTCCTCTTCAGAGTTACGAGCTAGGCTTCAGCTCCAGGAGTTCACTCTGGGTTTTGTTCTAGGGGCTGTTTTTCTAGTGGCATAAGATTTTAGCCATGTGAACTACTGGGATTTTTGTGCAACACTGAAATGGAAGCATTCTCTCGCAATTGTTATAGAACTATTGGCCTGCTGGATTGCGTAAGAGCCGTGTCACTGGCCCTGCTACTTGCGAGGAAACCTTCAGCTCTGTAAATTGATACAAATCACATACAGAGTGGACTGAAAAGAATGGGCGGGGTGGGGAAGGCGCTTTACTGAATTTGAGAGTAAACCGCAGTAAAGTAAGCGTCTAATTTAAAAGGTACTGGATGACAAATTCACAAAATCTCCCATAGCTTTTGTACACACCAGTCTCCCCCAAGGCAGCAGGAGGGAAACAATATTAAAATATGTTGCCAAGTTGTTATCCTTCTTGCACTAGGAGAGAATGTCATGAAAATCCATTTGATAGGTACCCCAAGAAAATCGGATATTTAGAAGGTGGGTGAGCTTCACATAAATAGAGCAATTTCATAGCAAAGGTTTCCTGGAAATATGGTTTCACAGGACAATCGGGACATCCATACTGCAACTATGGGAATTAGGACAATGTATGACATGTTGTTTCTTTTTCAACTTGCTTCATGAACTGTATTTTTGGACATTTCAGAACTGCTGTGTTCCAATACCGAACATCTGCATATCAATATTCCCCTTCAACTTTCCACAGAGAGGCCATAATCTTTGTTTTGTTCTGCGCCTTCAGCCTTCGTGGAGCGAACACCCAGTTATGCAATCTCTATTCATGTTCTTTAAGCCGCGTGAACATCTTTGTAGTGCACGATAGGAAAGGAGAGACAAAGTGGGAAGGAAAGCAAAGGGAAAGGGGGTGTTAGTTTAGGAAGAAGGCTAGTGTGGAGGAATGACAAACAACATTACATTCCTGCCCTCTCTGCAATCTCAGAGGTAACCAGTGCTGATTCACCACACAGGATTCCAAACAGGGGAGCCCAATTAATCAAAAGGTATTAATCTGAGACAAGTTACTTCTATAAAGATACATATTTAACTGGCAGTGTATGCATTCAGATATACTTCACTGAGCTTACAGTCAGGAAGCCAGACAGACAGAATTACCCCCAAAACAGCTTTCCAAGGTTGGCCTTTCTGCTATGATATCTGCAGATCACTGCTGCTTCAACATAGATTCCACATTTAAGTGTTTTCAGACAGGCTACAGAGTAGAAAATGTTTAACAGTGGTAGCAACCTTCTGTGTCACGGGTGAACGGCCTGGAGGGTAAAGACCAATGGGGCTTACATTAACTGAACTCTGTTCAGCTGCCAGCAGTACTGGAAGGATGGCTGGTACTCAAAATTTTGCTGCACAACAGCTGGCCACCACTGGAAGGAGACTGGGCGGGGGAGGGGAAGAAGGCAAAGCAAAATTAATCTCTTTCTTTTTAGGGAAACCTCAACTTTCCACTGGAGGGAAGCTGATATTCATTGCAATGTTACTACCCCTTTTAAACTGGCTCTCCGACATCTGACACTGCCCCATCTGCTCTGACTTTGTTCAAATTCCATTACTCTATCGGCTCCTTTCCTGCTAAAATAGCAGGGTCTGGAACTCAAAATGTAGTGCCGGACTCTTTACAGATTCCAGTGATGGCAGTTCAAGTGAGCTATGTGGAAGTTAAAAGCCTTGAGAATCCAAGGCTATTCTGTAGCCTGTGAATCTCAGACTAAAGTTATTTAGATCTGGACAACAGGTGATATTTGTGAGTCATGTGGACTGCATGGGTGCAGCACAGTGCAGAATTTCCAGTACCACAAAACAAAGCTGGATCCAGACTAACCTTGTGGAGGATTATGAATAATTTGGACTACAGCTATTTGGCAGTCAGGAGATAGGTCAGGTTGTAAGAAGACAACAGTACGGGATGCCTCTCTCACAGGCAATATATTTTATACTAAAATTAGCTACATGTCTATTAAGACATTTGTGGTATCTGAACACTTGTCGCCTCAGCTAAATCTCACAGAGTTGCAATATGGAATAGAAGGAGCAGTGACACTATTAAAATATTCTTGCTTCTATAGGCTAACATGTACCATTGTAACCAGCCTAACTAAATTTCCACCTATACAGCGGCAGGACATTTGCAGCTAACATTGACTGGTGAAGTAAATGAACAAGACCATTTTTCTTCTTAGGTTCTTCCAAGTAAACAGATGAGAGAGAAATACTTTTCCAGTACTTTTAAGAGTGACAATTATACTGCGTGGCAGTAAACATTAGCAAAGAGGTCAAGCTTTAACAAGCACACTTTTAAAAGGAAAATGAAATTTAGTTTCCCCAAACAGGAAAACTTGTGCTATCCTGGAGGAAAATACCTCTGTGTGTGTTCATTTTTTGATACAAAATCCTTTTTTTAAAAAAACATTAATAGAGTTACTCAGTCTTAAAGGAAATATTCTGAACACATTTTACATACTTGGAGTTGAATGTAAGAGGCGTTTTTGCCTATAGCACTGTTAAAGTGTAATTTAGTAGCCAGTCCTTGGTATAGGCTATGGGTAGGTTTATTGTATTTCACGGTTTCCTTACCATGAATAAGAACCATTCTTTTTCTTTACTGAAAAACAGGAGCATGAAGGGTAATAGAATCCAAGCCTTGATGTTAAAGGCAATTTGATACAGTTCTATAAAAAAAACTGAAGAGGAAGGTAAATTACTTTAATTCCTGCTGTAGAGAATAGACATACAGAAACAAACGCTAGAGATAGATTTCTTTTTATCAGAACACATCATACGTTGTAAGAATTCAACTAAAGTCTGAAATGGTCAGACATGTGGAGATTTAGTTTGAGATTTTTTTTTTTTTTAATTCTGTGCTTGTTGTGAATGAGTAATTCCTTCTACTGAATTGAAAAGTAGGCAAACATTGAAAAGCAATGACATGTATAGTCTTGTGCGTCCAAGTCACTGCAGTATTCTTCTGTAAAGTTAACAAGATAGTCGTGATGCGGTGAATAACTCAAGAGTCAACTGTCAAATAGGTACCAATTTCATTTGATAGGCTGACCATTGTAGGGGAGATTAAGTGGCTGCTTAAGCACAATGGGGCATTTACTGGGACAGAGTACATCGTTTTTACTCTGTAAAACATGCGCGTCTTAAACTAAAAGGCACAAATAGATTTTCACTAGCCAGCTAAGCATTTATATAAATAATCCTCATAACTGGACTGGCATATTATACCTCTGAGAAACTCATTAAGCAAGGGAGGTGCTGAAGATACCTAAATTACATAGCCTCACAAAACTCAGAAATCCAAGCATCTAAACCAGTTCTTCAGTTAAGGATATTCCTGCGTTTAATTAAACTTACCATACCAGATAAAGCTTCAATTCCTAAAAAAATATGATGTCTAATCATTAATCAAGACTGAAGCATATTTACCCCAAAATTGAGTAACGTTACTTCATGGTTGTTAATAGGTCGCATTGACAATGCACTGATATGAACAGACGCTACCGAGCAGTTTCTCAACCTTTCAAGAGGACTATGTAGGCGTTGAATTCTGAAGCTAATCACCTTAGCAACGGCTCTAAACATATGTGCAGTGACATCAGCTGATTTTTGAAAGCTGTAAATAGAGCATAATAGCATGAAAAAAAATTCTGGATTAAAGCCAAGACCTAAAAAAGCCATACTATTAAGACACTGCCTGTAATTCAATGTATGCAAACTTGTTTGCATCCCCCATCCCCAAAATGTCTGTAATTATACACCTAACAACAATTAAGGCATAATTCAATTGGCCAACTGTCCTTGGGCAAGTTATACACAGTTTAAGAAATAGCCAAAAGAGTATGTTGGCAGAAACTCATAACTTCAAAATTAGTTTAAAAAAATTAGATAAAACCTGTAACTAATACTATAGAGCACTAAATAGGGTGAAGGATAAAATGGTATCACACACAACCTTGCACATTTAAAACCAATAATACCTTTTTGTTTTTAGATAAATAAAAGATAGCAACGTTGCAGATACATGATTATCTATTAGTAAACATTAAGAATCTTTTTTGAGGTGCGGGTGAATTTCAGCATGTTGACTAATACACACTGGCTACTGTACATTTGACTATTTTTGCAGTTAGTTGTGGCAAATTTCCATTTAAAGAGCTGATTCAAATCAATGAGTGGCAGTTCTGGGCCCCTGGCAAAGAGGAGTTAAAAAGGAGTCCAGTACAAATAAGCAGGATGAACTCATCTCTAGAAGGCCATGCTGGCAAGCAGACAGTTTGAAAGGCTTGCATATTCCAGCATTAGCTCATGTTTAGTACCTCATTAAGATCTTAAACTATCCATTTAGTGAGTCCCTCACTCATCCACCAAAATAAGACGCAAAGAATATATATTTTGTTTTCTTCATTTAATTCTGACCCATCTTTCTAAGTTTTATTCTTAAGGGTGTGCTCTGGCCAGCTAAATAAACTCCTGCAATGCCTCTATGTATTAAAAGCTAGCATTCTGAGAGGGAAAGAGAGAGACGAGGGAAGAAATGGAATTAATAGGATTTTCAAATGTCAAAAAATATCTTTAGCAGCCCCATTTATGCAGAGCCTTAGTACTCACTGAACTTGAAAGCAAAATTTGCTGTGCAAAGAACACAGCTTGCATGCTAAATGGACCTGAGAAACAGTGCTTCTACAGCACAAAATCATCACACAAGCTCACTCCTTCTCTTGGCAATTAACCCTCAAGAACCTCATGGTTCCTTTCCCCTGCAATTTCAGGAGAAGCCTAGAGGCATTAAACATGGCTGTATTCATCATTTAATAAACTAGATCAAGGAAATCGTGTACAACAATCACTTTCCTCTAAGAAGCACCTTGGTCCCCATAAACATTTTTAAAGGGAAATGTAATGAAGACTGTAATCACCACTTCATCTAATTACAAAGGAGAGTAAAACAAAAAATGGCATCTTACAAAGTAATGTAACAAACAGGAAGCTGCTGTGAACATTAAAGATCCTATGATACTTTTTTAACAAAAGAAGGTGTTTGCTGTGGCATGCTTGGTCAAAATGTCCCCTTCCATCGTCTGCTGGGTTGTGTATGGTGCACTAGTTGGCTGCCATCCAGGACAGGCTACATTTCAGAGGCGCTGCATGCATACAGGCCCCCGATGGTACAGGCACAGCACCAATGGGGCTTGTCCCTAAACAATCACTGTCAGGTCTAGCTCAGATTATTTGTGAAGCACTTTTGAATAAGAAGGGCTGGAGAAATAGAAAATACAAGCTTGGATTAGAACAGAGGGATGGAGACAACTAAATACAGGCAAAAGGCAGGACATTTTCAAAGCCTTTTGCATAGTAAGTGCTATATTTCATTGTTTCGTTAATGTAATTGAAATTGAAACAGCTCCAAGGAAAAGGCTGTGTGTTGAGACATCAACTATGTTGACAAGTCATCCTTTGTTAAGGAATATTTAATATTTTCTCTGAATATATTTAGATCTCAAATTCTGCTGATAAGATTTTGTAAGTACAGATGAGCTGCAGCAAGTTTTCTGTAAGTTGAAAAAGTCAAGTGGAGCCAGAAGTTTATTAGAAACCCACTGGGGGGGAGGGATAGCTCAGTGGTTTGAGCAGTGGCCTGCTAAACCCAGGGTTGTGAGTTCAATCCTTGAGGGGGCCACTTGGGGATCTGGGGCAAAATCAGTACTTGGTCCTGCTAGTGAAGGCAGGGGGCTGGACTCGATGACCTTTCAAGGTCCCTTCCAGTTCTAGGAGATGGGATATCTCCATTAATTATAATTAAATGAAAGCTAACTCTACCCTCTGGTTAATTTCTCTCACTCCGTGATTGATCTAGCTGCAGTTCTCTCACCATACTCTTTACAATACTGTTTTCTGTTCTACTGGGGAGGTAGCACATCTACAGTTAAGGTTGAGACAAACAATTTTTCTAACGCTCTACAAGCCACATGCAAACCCAGACGGGTTTGAAAACTGCAATGCCTCCTCAAAGTCTGGAGTAGAGCTTTTGGTGCAAATTTGTGGTCATCTGAAAGGGTTTCTGAGATACAATGCTACTAACAAAATAAAAGGGGGGTGGGGTGGAAGACAGTATAATTTTCTGGTTCTTAGAACACTTTTTTGAGCACAGGAGGAGTCCAAACTACTCTACCACCAGGTCAGGTTTGAAATCCGCTAGCTTGCAGTACCCACTGCCACTTTTGGGAAGCAATATTTTAAAAACTATTCAATATTTAAGTTAGCTCTACAAATGGCTGAAGCCTGGTGATGCTTCAGAGAGTGAATTGCACAGGACTGCTGCTGTGCCATGGATAAGAGTACATAGAAGCATATCTATGTCAAAATCACTAGGCTGCCCATGGAAATATGCTCTGATCATTGAATCCAAGCGCTACCCAAAGCACTCTGAGCTTGAGTACTGCATAGGGAGAATTTCTTAAAAACTGATGTGTTACACAGAGGCTGAGATAGTTAGTGGTGTGGATTTTGGGTCATTTGATCGAGGCGTTCCTGAGATGCAGCCCCCCTCCTGCCCCCCCAATGAGAATGTTCAAAGTGCTCTAAAATTCAAATGACTAGGGAAAGTTGTTTAGAACATTCCTATTCCACCGGAGGACCCAGGGTAGAGCTGGGGTGCAAATTTGGGTATGTTTGTAAAGAGGTTCCTGCGATATAGCTCCCACCCACAAAATGGGCTACTCTTACTTTTATCAGATTCTTACAACTATTTTGGTGCACAGCTGTGGAAAAGTCTAAGGCTCTGACCCCCCATGAATACATCTCACTAGACTGCACCTCAGCTCAGCAATTCCATGGCACCAAGAGACAGTTTAGAAATATTTAAAAAACTAATGCACTGCAAAAAGCTCTAAAATGCCTCTAGAGAGTTCACATCTCTCCGATTCCTCCAAGACTCCTTTGTGAGCAGCACTCACTGAGGAATGTACTCACTAGGTGGCTTAAGGGAACAAGAATGGTCCCTAGAGCCTAAGGACCATGAGTTTCACCCCCTCCCTAGGTGATCTGTATGCTGTGCACATCAGTGCTCTCCACGTACCCGTTCACTTGCAGCCTGGGACTACAAAGAAGCTGCCTTTGGAAATACGTGAAACTGTGATGAAGTTCAGCACCTCACAAGCACACTGCAGCAGCATCTACCCACCTTGCAAAGTCCCACCCTGGCACTGTTTGGTGGGCAGTACTATGGCCAGAATACAAAACCCACTGTGGTAGTGGGTGGCTGGCAGGAGTGAAAGTCACTTACAGGACTTACCGGTACTGCCGGAGTCCTGAGGGGGGCGTGGCCTCATCCGGAAGAGGCATGGCCTCTCAAGATTTAAAGGCCCTGGGGCACCGGCTGTGGCTGGGAGCCCCAGGGCCTTTAAATCAATCCGGGGCTCAGGGGCAAATTAAAGGGCCCGGGGCTCTGGCTGCCGGAGCTGCGGGGGGGGTATTTAAAGGGCTCAGAGCTCCCCGCAGCGGCGGGAGCTCCGGGCCCTTTAAATCCCGGCCCCAGCCCGGCCGCGGGAGCTGCGGGCAGGATTCAAAAGGCTCTGGGCTCCCCGCAGCGGCAGGAAGCTCCGAGCCCTTTAAATCCCTGCCACGGAAGCCGGTGCGGTCCGGCATGGCGTACTGACTCTTGCCGGTATGCCGTACCGGACTGGACCGGCTTACTTTCACCTCAGGTGGCTGGGAGGGACTAGCTACCCCAATTATAATGGCACCAGAGAGGCCGGCACAAGAGACCTGGGGTCCAGTGAATCAGTTCTGTGAGAGGAGAAGCTCACTAGACATGACGGACTGGATCTGTGCTAGGCATTAGGGACAGGCATGCACCAAGCACCCACCCTGAGAGTGAAGTAGGGATCTGAAAGCCTGCACATTCACTGCATAACCCAAGCACACAGTGCTGAAACTGAGGCCATGTCTACACTACAGGCACTACAGGGCACAGCTACAATGCTGCAGCTCTGCTGTAGTGTAGACATTTCCTACAACAATGGAAGGGTTTTTTCCTATCGATGTAGATAATCCGCCACCGAAAAATGTGGCATCTAGGTCTATGGAAGAATTCTTGGGATGACCCAGCCCAGTCTACACTGGGGTTAGGTCAGCTTAACTACTGTGCTCACCAGTGTGAAATTTTCACACCTGAGCAATGTCAACAACTTTTGATTGTAGGATGAGAACACCTATTGAGATGAATGGGGCAGTTCACCCCTCTCAGAGCTATTGTTTCAAACTGTGTTTATCTCCAAGGGGTCTGAGTCCAGCAGCACCGTTGTGTATGCTACCAGACTAAGAAATCCCAGAGCAAGACTAGACTATGGTGCTCCTCTGCTTGTGCATCCATATCACTAAGTGCATAAATGAGAGGTACCACGATCCTTTGGGGTGCAAATGCACCTCTCATCTCAGTGTGAACTGTGGCAATGTGCTGCTAGTCCCAGCACCAGGTAACACAACTATTCCTAACAGTGAAGGGCAATTCGAGTATATGCAGAGAATGAGGGAAAACGTGTGAGAGAAACACAAAATGGCACATTTTAGTAGCTATTCTCCATGTGTACTTATCATGCGGCTGTCCTGGCTGAAATACATGTACCGTATATTCCCAGTGGCTACTCCCAGCTGTGGGGGGCTATGTTAAGAGTGCAGCGTGGGGTGAGTATATACCTTACATAAGAACAGCAATACTGGGTCAGACCAACGGTCCATCTAGCCCAGTACTGTGTTGTCCGACAGTGGCCGGTGCCAGACACTTCAGAAGAAATGAAAAGAACAGGGTAATTTATCGAATGATCCATCTCCCTGTTGTCCAGTCCCAGCTTCTAGCAGTCAGAGGCCATGGGACACCCAGTGCATGCGGTTCATCCCTTACTGTCATGGCAAGTATCCGCCATTAACTTATCTAATTCTTTTTTGAACCCATTATAGTTTTGTCCTACACAACATCCACAGGCAATGACTGTGTTCCACAGTTTGACTGTGCATTATGTGAAGAAACTCTTCCTTTTGTTTGTTTTAAACCTGTTGCCTATTCATTTCATTGGGTTGACCCCTGGTTTTTGTAAAAAGAACAGGAGTACTTGTGGCACCTTAAAGACTAACACATTTATTAGAGCATAAGCTTTCATGGACTACAGCCCACTTCATCGGATGCATAAGCTTATGCTCTAATAAATGTGTTAGTCTCTAAGGTGCCACAAGTACTCCTGTTCTTTTTGCGGATACAGACTAACACGGCTGCTACTCAAACCTGGTTTTTGTGTTATGTGAAGGGGTAAATACCACTTCCTCTGCACAAATCATGATTTTATAGACCTCTAGCATATCCCGCCCTCAGTTATCTCTTTTCCAAACTGAAAAGTCTCAGGCTTTTTAATCTCGTCATATTAGGTTCATCTGTGTGTTTGATAATTCTGTTCTATACTACAGTTTCAATCAGTTTGCCTGGTACTGATGTTAGTCTTGTCGTCCTGTAATTGCCAGGATCACTTTGGAGCCTTTTTTAAAAGTCAGCATCACATTAGCTATCCGCCAGTCACCTGGTAAAGAGGCTGATTTAAGCAATAGGTCACATACCACAGTTAGTAGTTTGGCTTCTGATTTATTTAAAAAAAAATAATTGTTGTTAGTTTTTGTATCTTTTATTAATTCTCTTTTGGCCTGCCTAATTATACTTTTTCACATGACTTGCCAGAGTTTGTTTCTTTCTCTTTTCTTCATTAGGATTTGACTTTCAATTTTTAAAGGATGTCTTTTTGTCTCTTACCACCTTTTACTCTGTTGTTTAGCCATGATGCCCATTTTGGTCCTTTTATTTTTTGGGGGGAGGGGGGGAGTATACATATAGTTTGAGCCTCTATTATGGTGTTTTTAAAAAGTTTCCATGCAGCCAGAAGGCATTTCACTCTTGTGACTGTTCCTTTTAATTTTTGTTTAACCAGCCTCCTCATTTTTGTGTAGGTCTCTTTTTTTGAAGTTAAATGCTACTGTGGTGGGTTTCTTTGGTATCCTCCCCCCCCCCATTTAATTACATTATGGTTGCTATTACTGAGCGGTTCAGCTATATTCACCTCTCAGACCAGATCCTGTGCCCCATTTAGGACTAAATCAAGAATTGCCTCTCCCCTTATGGGTTCCAGGACTAGCTGCTCCAAGAAGCACTCATTAATGGTGTCTAGACTAAATTTCATCTTTGCATCCCATCCTGAGGTGACATGGTCCCACTCAATACAGGGACAGTTGAAATTCCCCATTATTATTCGGTTTGCTGTTTTTTGAAGTCTCTCTAATCTCCCTGAGCATTTCACAATCCCCATCACCCTCCTGCTTAGGCATGAAACCATGTTATATCGAACTTGCTTTGATCCGCCAGAGTGCACAGCCCCGCCTCCCCAGAGCCGCTGCTTTACCACATTATATCCGAATTCGTGTTATATCGGGTAGTGTTATAGCGGGGTAGAGGTGTATAAGTGAACTTGATGTTCAGGAAGGGCTCAAGGGAGCACTAGGCAACCGTAACTCTGCATTAACATTTCAGGGCAATTATTTCATACCATATAGTGTCTGCTACCCTATAGTCAACCCTATGAAGTATTTTGGGATGCATGGTAAAATATTCAAATTGGCCCAAGTCAACTGTCTTTTAGGTACTTTTCAATAGTTTATGCTCAGTCTCTGAAAAATGCAAATTAACGTTGCAGTGTGTAACACCCCAAGCAATGAGGTTTTGAAAGCAGGGGGGAAAAGAGCTAAACAGATGTTTAACATGAGGTATGTTGTTCTAAACTAAGTTCTGACAAGATTGGGGGAACCAGTTTTTATGTTACCTAGAGTGCTAGCTCATCTCAATTAATTAGCCTCTTAGAGTTGGTTGGGCAACTCCCACCTTTTCATGTTCTCTGTATGTATATATAGCTCCCCACTATATGTTCCATTCTATGCATCCGATGAAGTGGGCTGTAGCCCACGAAAGCTTATGCTCAAATAAATTTGTTAGTCTCTAAGGTGCCACAAGTACTCCTGTTCTTTTTACTATACTACTGTAGATGTAAACAGAGTATGCAAGAGGTGGGACCACAAATAAAGCTGGCATTCAAAGCCTGTGTACTATTTGGTTAATAGCCACTTTGGACACTTTACCAGCCGCAACAAATATTGAGACATACACCAGTCACATAATGCTTTCACATTCCTTGTGTATGTTTCAGAAAGTTGTACTGAATAGCAGCACCAGTAGCTCTGCTATACTAGATTGTTTAGTTTTCCTCTTTTCAGGAATTTATATCTTCAAAACAGACACCTAAGGACAAAACAGTGTTCAAACATTGCCACTAGCCCTCTGGGAACTAGGTCAGATGTCCTTTGGAATTAATGGCATTATGAGACAGGTAAGGTAGACACCTATAATTTATCACGCTATCTCCCCATCTGATCAGGTAACTAAATGGTCAGTCATTTTAATCCACTTTAACAAGCTTAGGCTTTTCTTGGGTGCACACGGATGAACAAAATCTATGTTTACTTCCTGGTTTGGAAGAAGTCACACTGCAGGCTCTTAGCTTGCTGATGGCTTGCTGTGAACTGTGGGATTGGCTGGAGAGACCAATGGTTTTCAGCCAGCCCCATCCACACTAGAGCTGAGCAGGGTGTATGGCTCCTTTCTCCCCTACTGGCCTGTCCCTGCAAAGTTTGCCTATGGTTCTCTGCTAAGAAGCTGTAAACTGGAGAGGGCCCCAGAGCACCTCCAGAGTAAAGTATGGCACATGTGATTACAAGCAGCCCAGGAAAAAAATCTGTGTGTTTTTTAAAATGGTGAAATTCTGATGATACCAATTAATGGAGACACCATTACTTTAGTACAGCCTGGGTTCAGCCTGGCAGGAAAGTAAATCCCAAGGGCACTCACTCTTCAACTCATCTAGATGTGTTTTCCTGACATTCCCCAGTGGCAGGAGCACCAGTGAAGTTGAGGCACCAGGAGCACTTTAACCACCAGGCCATCTAGACCTTAAGGCAAGTGTAAATATTTCTGATATGTTTAAATGTGGTTAATTTTATTTTTCGTGTAGCCAGGGCCTTATCACCATCCGCCCCTAGCATCACATTTGCTTTTCATTGGTTTGATACTTCCATTCACTGGCTCCTCCATCCCTCCTGTGTTTAAAAAATGGATTTCTGGAGATTCAAGCCATTGGGACTTGATCTGGAACCATACGTACCATTGTGTGTTGCCTAGTCCTGCATCTCACTCATCAGACATGTACAAAGCAGAAAAAATTGCTGCACTTAATTTTATTTATTCAGTTTCATTAATGCCGCACCTGTCTCCTTTATTCTTTTTTAAGACACATGCATAACAGTAAATTCACTAATTCTGCCAATTCATTCAGCAACGGTTTCAGCTTCCTCTATTTGTAAACCAGTCTATTACTTTTAGCCCTTAGACTAGTGGCAGCTCATCCTCCATTTTAGGATTCTGCAAGTCTGCTCCCACTTTAGGCTCTCTGGGGCAGGGACCATATCTCCCTCTATGCTTGGGAGAGCACAGCACAAGGAAACCCCACTACCAGATTGGGAACTCAGTGCACTAGCTTCATAGAAATATGAAAGACCCACCTACAAGTCTACTACCTCATCCTGACTTGTTTCAGACCATTCCCACTGCCTTCACCTTCCAATATCTTGTCTTTGCTTTCAGCTATTTGGGCAGCCTCCTGTGAGGCCATATTGGCAGTCTGATTTCTTACATTTCTTTATGAGCAGAGCTAAAGTTGGCTGTGCATTAATTGCAGTGCTCCTTAGTCCCTTTCCCTGCCAGTTAACAACAGTGAGAAACAGGCTAGTGGGTAAAGGATAGGGCTGTTCAGATATCAGGATTTTCGCCACAGCTCTACCACTGACTTGTTAGGTAACCCAGGGGATTCATTTAACCCGTGTCTGAATTTACCCACCTCTAAAGTGAGAATACTACTACTTCAGCACAAGGGGGTTGAGGCTAATTCATTAATGTTCATAAAACAAAGGCCCTCAGCTAGAAATGGAGAAAATATATATATATATATATATATATATATATATATATATATATATATATATATATATATATATATATATATATATATATATATATATATATATATATATATATATATATATATAAGGGCCCTACCAAATTCATGGCAATGAAAAATGCGGCATGAACCATGAAATCTGGTCTTGTGTGTGCTTTTACCCAACACTATACAGATTTCACAGGGGAGACCAGTGTTTCTCAAATTGAGGGTCCTGACCCAAAAGGGAATTGCAGGGGAGAGGGGGAGGTCACGGTATTGCTTCCCTTACTTCTGCACTTCCTTCAGAGCTGGGCTGCCGGACAGTGGCAGCTGTTGGCCAAGCGCCCAGCTCTGAAGGCGGTGCTCTGCCAGCAGCAGTGCAGGAGTAAGGGTGACAAAACTTTACCATGCTATCCCTACTTCTGCGCTGCTGCTGGCAGTGACTCTGCCTTCAGAGCTGGGCTCCCGGCCAGCAGTTGCCACTTTCCAGCCGCCCAGCTCTGAAGGCAGCGCCGCCACCAGCAGTAGCGCAGAAGTAAGCGTGGCAGTACTGCAACCCCCCCTACAATAACCTTGAGACACCCCCACAACTCCTTTTTGGGTCAGGACCCCTGCAATTACACCACCATGACATTTCAGATTTAAATAGCTGAAATCATGAAATTTATGATTTTTTAAAATCGTATGACCGTGAAATTGACCAAAATGGACCATGAATTTAGTCAGGCCCTATAAATATCCAAGGAAAGTACTGTAATATTAGATATATTTTTTTCTACCCCGTGGTGATTTTTTTTTTACACTAAGTGGGAACCTCAAAATATGCTCTTTAAATGTCTTTTAGTCCTGTGCTGCCAGCCCACTTCTTAATGTGCTGAGATTTCTTGTTCTGCACTTTGCTATAACCCTTATGGTCTCAATCATTTCTTCTGTACTGATCAGTGACCTAGTATTCTCTCTTGCCTGCTTGTGTTTTCCATTGTCTACACATCATTCGCTTAAAGGGACAGAGCCCACTGGAAATCCAATTGATTGTTAGACCGTACTTTAAAGTAGTTTCTGGTGCTGCACCTGCAGCATAGTCCCTCTGTCAATTTATGTGGTTTTACAGTCACGTTTTCTAAAAAAAAATTCTCTCTCCCCTATTTGTGTGTGAAAGAGCTACACAAATGGAAGAAACTGACTGTACAAGAGAAACAGTGAAAGTCTCTGTATACGGTTCTGTCAAATGCACAAAGTAAAGAAACTGAGAAAAAGTTTTTTAAAAACTAATTTTAATCTTACTTGTAAGAATAGTGCATAAAGTTGCCAGACAAAAGTGTGAGTTTTAACTTGCATATTTCTTTATTTAAAATGTTTCTTTTATAACCTATATTTGGCTATTCTTCCTCCCGCCCCCCAAAAAATTGTAGAAAATTTTATCATCACACAAGTCATAGAAGCCCAATTCAAACTCCATGACTAATCAAGAAACTCCATCCGTAGACCAGATGAAAACCAGGCCTACAGACCCAGCCTGGGCTCTACAGAATTTCACTAGTGAATGCAGGATCTGTAGTCAATTTTAATTCTTGAAAAATGCAGGGGACTTGAATGAAAAGAACAGTCATCTCAGGAAAGTTATATTAGAATAAATTAAGGTTCTGGCCGTAACCTACAAAGAGGCCAGAAATTCAGGATGGACTATTATAATGGGATACCATCTTTCATTTTATACAGTTGTTTCCCCTAAAAAGAGCTACAGACAATTGAACCCTTACCCTGAATATCCAGATTTGTGGGCTGAAGCCAGAATCTCATATAGAAGGACCATGACTAGAATTGGAAACCAAAGAGCTCCCCCCTTCTGCCCCCATCATATTGTTTACATATATTACTGAAAAGTTTCTTACATATCACAGCAAAAGCTAAACATGCAGTTCTACCTGCCCTTCATCAGGCATGTTAACAGACACAGTGGACCTCTTCAATACAGCTGACTTGTAGCCACCATTTCATTGATACTGAAGCAGACCATACTTGAAAGTACAAGTCTGAAATCGAATGGAAAAGATTGCTGTTCCAGAACTATCCGTTCAGTAATTCCAGTGATTGTGACAGGATCACAAACACTTTTTTTTTGAAGAAGTTAACTTGATCCTTTAAACAAGATACATACTCCCAGGTATTACAAATCCTTAAATTAACAGGAAATATATATATAAATCTTTCAGCTTTAGGAGATGGACAAAATAGAACAAAAACCTCGCATCCTTTTACACTGCTCTCAAAGTGTATTATATTAGTGAACAGAGTGACAGCTGGGCAGGAGGCTGGGAACAATGAAGATAAAGTTAGCTTTCAGCGATGTGACCCTATCCAGGCTGTGAGCCAGAAGACTATAAATAATTGATAGGAGCAACCACCCTAGCCAACACGCTAATGTACAGAGCGTTTCATACAGCAACCGGAGTACTATTACCCATTACATCATTGCTTCTCTCCACTCTGTGCTCTCCTATCAGCAATGCAATTTTCCTGCTTTTAAATAATAAATTGCACTGGGAGTTGGAATACTCCTTTGCCCATTCAAGGCTACCAGGGTGTGCAACTACACAAATGAATTTTACATACGGTAAAATAAATTTTGCATTAAGCTAAAAAAAGTTCTTGTTGCAGTGGAAGCTTAGGCACGCTGCCTTTTTCAATATCGATAACAGGTTTATGTATGTCAAATGCAAGGCTTTCCAGCTAGTGACTTTTGGCCTAAATCAGTATCTCAAATTACTTCAAGTTTAATTTAGAAACAATGGCCTAAATTCACCCATAGCTGTAAACAGGTAAAACTCTACTGAAGTCAAAGAGCTTGAAGAATCTCCTTGCCCAAGACAAGGAGGACCCCTGAACAGTGAGAGAGACGGACAGACACACGAGGGTGTATTAAGCTATTCATTTATGCAGAATGTAAGATTTAACTTCAAAAAAGTGTCCAGATTTTTAAAATTGTGAAGAAAAACCTAAATATGAACCAAAATTGTGTGTTGCTGCTCCTGCTCATGGTTTTTCCAAGCAACCACTGAGTGAAAATCAAAATCTTCTGGTCAGTTTCTGCTACTTTACTGAACTTGTGAGCAGCAGTGAACCTGACAATATAAATATCTCTCTGCTACAACTGCTTGGAAAAGATCTCAGCAGCACACCTATTTATGTGGGAGGATGACCCAAAAACAGAGGACGACAATGGATACGTGTGCGCGCGTGCACAGACACACACACACACGCACATGAGAAAGCTCCCTCCCAACAGCCAGAGAAGAACAAGGGTGCTTCACACTGAAACTGGACACCTACTGAGCACAGCCCAGGGAAATGTATTATGTTAAAGAAACCTAGCATCATCTTCCTTCCTTCCCTGCACATATGGCTTTTCAAAGTGCACTCTTCCTGGAACTCATTGATGACAACCTTTAGTCTGTTAGCCTATAAATTAGAGGACTAACACTACCTTGGTACCTTTTTGGAGCCTTTAAGATGTGCTATTTAAACCAACAGTGAATTTGGCTCAATGTCTATATTTAAAAAAATATTCTAACTTCTTAGTACCAGCTGGTTGGGTGGATCTGTTGCTAGCAATGGATACCATACTGGAAAATCCATCTCGCTAAAGCTGGTTTAAGAAGGTGGGCTTCTTTCTTCTTCTTAACCCCTGCGCTGGCTAGGCCCACTGGCCAGCCTAACAATCACATTCTTGTTCACTGGTCGAGATAAAAAAATCCTCTTTCCCCTCCCCAGGCTCCATTCCTGATTTTGATTTGCAAAGAGGAAAAAGATATTTTTCAAGTCTCATCCACTCAGGAGAGATTAATCTGATATTAGTTACATTTTCTTATAACTGATTATTGATCACCACATTTCAAACATCTAACAGTATTTGGATTGGTTCTGCAGAAACAAAAATTCAGATCATATTTGAAATCGATGCATTAAAAACCAGCATTTGCACAAAAAGGAAGTTACATTTGAAAATATATAGGCCCTGGAGACAACAAGCCTATTTATTGGCACAAAAATGTATCCCGCGTAATAAACAGCAGGAAGATCTCTGACTTCAGCAGAGACCAATTCCCAATATTCTGCCCTTATAAAAACAAGGGTGGACAAACTGGCATCACATAACTATATTTTGAACACGGTTTCACAATATGAAACCGTGGTGGGCAGAATCTTCAGTCAGAAGAGAATTTTGTATCTAGTATCTCCCATGAAAGACAAACATGTCAACAGAAATATCATACCCAGACATTTACATACTGACTCACTCACTCGGGTCAGGAAAAGGGACTTTCACCACAGGCAGCTAACACAGTTGACTGGAAACGAATGAGTATGTCATCAGTTACTGCACTGGGCCTGCAGCCAACCAACAGTGACTTAGATAGGACAAATTTAATAACCCAAGTCACTTTTACATTAGTGTGATTCAGGCAAATATGAGATCCCAAACAGTAATTAAGAAAGGAAAAAAACCTGAAGGAAACATCTCTGGACAAAGAGAGCCTAAGCCCCGAGAGTAAGAAAAACATTGAGGGAAAGAGTTAAAATAGCCACAGATAGAGGGAAAAGGAACAGTGTGAAAGTTACTGAAGCCTGGCGAGGATCAGTCAGAGGGGACAGGTCAGACTATAAAGAGGGGATAAAGAAAAAAAGACAGGCTGAATAAGAGGGGATAAAGAAAAAAAGACAGGCTGAATATGACAGTTTAACTGGGGGCTTAATACTGCACCAAAGTAGCCAAGGAAAATTATGCCATTGACTCCAAAGGGAACTGAATTAGGCTCTTAGAGAACAAAAGTTATTCTGAGCTGAGTTCAGGGATTGATCTCCCCCAGCCCCCACGCCCCAAAAAAGTCACTGCTAGACCAAAGGACTGATGTGTTTTAAAAATCAGATCTCTGAATCTCATGACCCATCATCATCAAGGCTACAAACCACTATCACACACTAATGATTCCCCATATTCCTTTTATATGCACTTTGAGTCCAACATTATTAGTTCAGTGTCCACTGTCTCTATAGAACTTCTTTAAATAGAAGCCAGTGAAGTACACTGAGAGCATGAATCCCAGCTTCCCAATATACTAGCTGTTCAAATCATGGCACAATAAGAGTAGGGACCAAAGAAAGTTGGTAATCAGAATAATATGATTTTCAGTGTCCCAATAGCTCATGATGTACCCAGGCTAAAAAAATCACTGTCAGATCAGGACTTCATCAGACCCTCTGTTGCTTTTTACAGATCCAGACTAACACGGCTACCCCTCTGATATTTAAGATACAAAGAATCATACATATTCTAAGTAATAAATCTCTCCATCTTGAATGGTAAACACACTCAGAGATAGGCACATATAAAATGGAAAAGATACATTAATAAAATTATAATGTTGAGTATTTAACCAAGAGTAAAGAAATGCCAACCTTAAGACTGACAGCATCACAAACGGATTCATACAGATATGAAGATACAAATTTTAATTGCATAATCAGTACTAAACATTACTTACAATGCACACAAGTTTATGTTGCAGAAATAAGCTTCCTATAACGTTTCCTGATTTTTCCTAAATTCTCAACCTTATAAGAAAACTGCACTCATCTGCCGTTCCGCACTGTAATCGCATCGCCGCTACAACTTATTACAAACGATTAAATTACTGAAAATGTGTAAGTGTCTGAAATAAACAAAGCTGCTACTATCAGCACAGTTTCATGAGATGGATTAGGACGGATAAAACTCAAGTCCCATTAGAAATAACTGGAAGTCAGATATTTCAAAACCTCTGGTTAATTTAATAGTTGGTTCAATTACTTTAAATCAACCAAAAAAAATGTATTCTAGATTTACCTTAAAACAACGATGGAACTCACTTCCAGCAGTTTCTAATGGAACCTGGATTTTCTCACTCCTAATGTGCCTCAAGAGGTTGAGCCTCTTGCAAGGAAATACAATTCTGTATCATTCAAACAGCAACTGTCAGATATACAACAGCCCCATTCACTGAGTGGAGATACTGAAACAGGGATAGCTATTTGTAAAGGCTGCACTGAAAGCCTCCTTTACAATTAGGCTGCATCTACAGTGCCACTTTCAGTGCTAAAACTTTAGTCATTCAGGGGTGTGAAAAAACACACCCCAGAGCGACAAAAGTTTTAGCGCTGAAAAGCGCCAGTATAGACAGCACTTTATTGGCTCCTGGCGATAAAACTACCACTCCTCGTTCAGGGTGTTGGTTTTTTTATGGCCGGGAGAGCTCTCCCGCAGCGATAAAGTGTCTCTACACTGCCCATGTCACAGTGCTGCCACGGCCACACTGTAACGTGGGCAGTGTAGTCACACCCTTAGACGGAGTGATGAGAATGCTATGGAGATGATCCTTGTGGATAACCAGACTGATAGCTAACATTGCAGTTTTCCTGTAAGGATGAGAATTTAGACAAAGCCAAGGAATGCTATGAAAAGTTTATTTTCCAATATTAACTGGTGCACATTGTTCATATTCCTTTAACATATCAGGCGGCAGTGACTAGTGGTTTGAGTAGATGATTGGGAGTTTTGAGCCCGGAGTTTACTGCCTAATAAGCCATAGATGATTAAGGCTACAATTTTGGCACAGAAGTCACGGCGTTCACAGTAATTGTGAATTTGAATAAAGTCCATGCTCTTTTCCCCTCTGGGTATTGCGGCTTGGTTCACCTGCTTGCAGCGCCACTCAGGATTGTTACACCTTCTTCTCCATTGATGCAGATGACCAAATTTGATTAGTGTTGCAACCCTGTGCACTACTTCACAACACCATTTCACAGGAGAGTAGCGGGGAACAAGGAGCCCAAATTTACTATTCGTAGCAGGGCTGGAAAGAGAAGCCTCAGTACACAACTCCCAGGTCCCTGGCTCTACCAAGTAGATAATTGCTGTCTTCATTTTCTTTTAATTCTGCACTGCAAGAAGTTCTTTCATTCATTCCCTTCTCTCTCCTTAGCCCCTTACACCCCAAATCCCCTTTTACATCTCCCCACCTCCCCCATCCACAGTTGTGATTAGTTCAGGCTCCATGGACACCCTAGTGTCAGATAGCCTGCACATGACCACATACACACCCTGCCTGCCCTACTTATGGCCATGATAGCACCACAGTGGCTCCTTGCCTTGTTCCCTGCACTGACTCAGGGCCGGATTAAGGCAGGGGCTTTAGGGGCTGCAGCCCAGGGCCCCGGCTCAAGGGGAGCCCCCCCGCAAAAAAAAAAAAATCATCACAGGCAGCCATCTCTGGGCTACTAAAAGGGGTACTCAGGCAGGCTGCATGCATGCTGTGGCCCCATGCCATTCCCGGAAGTGGATGGCTGCTGGCACATCTCTGTGGCCCCTGGCAGGGGGAGGTGGCTCCATGTGCTGCCCCTGCCCCCAGCAATGTCCCTGCAGCTCCCATTGGCCTGAGCCCTGCTGTGCTGCCGTCTGGGAGCCGCCTGTGGTAAGCGCCTCCTGGCTGGAGCCTGCACCTCACACCCCGTCCTCCACCCCAACCCCAGGTCAGAATTCCCTCCTGGACCCAAACTCCCTCCCAGACCCCACAGCCCCTCCTGAACCTCAACCCACTGCCCCAGGTCAGAATCCACTCCTACATCCAAATTCCCTCCCAGATCCCACACCCCAATGCCCTACCCCAGCCCCTTCCTGAACCAAACTCCCTCCCTGGAAAAAGACTTTTATACAGGGGCCCCACAAAATCTAATAGCCTCGGGCTCACAGGAGAGTTAATCCGGCCCTGCACTGACCAGCTGTTCAGTGAGGAGCGAAGGAATCTTCACCAGACCAGGGTGTAAAAATCTCTCGTTCTCCAACAATTGATAATGGCAGTGCATGGCCAGAAAGTGCAATCGCAGGGTCAGGACTAGAAGGGCAGTGGATCAAGCCCTTCTGCCCCAAGCAATGCTGCAACTCTACTCCTGACCTACTCCCTGGTCAGGCAATGTAAGAAATGCAGTCTCCCCACCACAACACATCAGTGTGCCACTGTGGGGATAGAGATGGCATGGGAGGGAGAGAAACATCCTTCAGCATCAGAAAAAGCTTCAGAAATTTTGATACTGACCATGATACAGGGGAGGAGGGATAGCTCAGTGGTTTGAGCATTGGCCTGCTAAACCCAGGGTTGTGAGTTCAATCCTTGAGGGGGCCACTTAGGATCTGGGGCAAAAAATCAGTACTTGGTCCTGCTAGTGAAGGCAGGGGGCTGGACTCTATGACCTTTCAGGGTCCCTTCCAGTTCTATGAGATAGGTATATTTAAAAAACAAACAAACACTGTGATTTGTTAACTTCTGCTTCCAAAGAAAGCGATTTCAAACTTGGCAAAGCGCCTACTCCTCACCAAGGTGCAGACAGGTGAAGTCTGAAGCACTGCCGTTCAGCCCACTGAGCTATTATTCTGCCATGTCATTTTTTAAAATGGAAAAAATATTTTTCTATTTGTCTAATTCAGAGAGAGAAATTTAATGATTTTTCTCAAATCTTCCAGAAAAAAATGCTTTTAATCTGAAATTAAGCATGGAAAGTTTTTAGCCCAACGGTGACTTTCAAAAAGGTGCGAGCAAGAAAACAGAGGCTCATAGCCGGAATAGAGTTGGAACCCTAACTGCAGGCTTTGGACTATGATGAGCACTAGCATGTCATACTTGCAGTTGTATATATCTGAATAGACGTCAACAACATATTCAGTGCCAAGGAATTGAAGCAATGGATCAATCTCAACAATGCAGAATCTTTTTCAAAAGGTAGATGCACACACGATGCCTTGAGACAAATGAGCGCGGAGGAGTTCCAAAGGTGAGGTCATATTTTTGATTGGACCAATTTCTGCTGGTGAGAGAGAGAAGCTTTCGAGCGATCCAGAGTTCTTCCTCAGGTCTGGGAAAGGTACTCACAGTATCACAGCTAAATACAAGATCAAACTGTTTAGCAATATCCTGGGACCGACACAGCTACAACCCCGAGACCTACATTTACAGGGCGATACTGACGCGAAATAGCAAACATTATTTGTATAGGATATGTAGAATTCCTGCTGGGAATTAAATTGTGACTTTAGCTCTGAGGACTCCATGCACGTGGGCTCCATTTATAAAAGTGATGGGTCATTATACTCTTTCCCACTACATTTCATTCCTCTTCACGTCTCATCTTCAGCAGCTGCTATTCTGGCTCATTCCTTCCCTACATTCCTTCCTCCCCCTCCCCCCATCTAGTTCTCGAGCTCTGCCCCTTCAGCTTGGCTTCCCTTTTCCTCGCTTCCCTTCCCCTTCATTCCGAGGCCAGGAGCAGCGGCCGCAGACCATTCACGTGCACTACAATGGCAGCCTTAGGCACCAATGGCAGCCTAGAGTGACCCTTGACTACCTTGCTCATCATTCATTTGTAGAAGTGACACTTACAACTCATGGGAGGGAAGGGATAGCTGGAGCTACAGTCACTGGTGCCTACTGAGGGAGAGGGCTGAAGTTCCGCAAGGAGACAGTCTCCTGTTTTCTTAGCAGCAGGGTGCTGCTGTGCTTGAGGGCGGGCCATTCTGGAACCAATCAAAGCGGTGTTTGTAGAGGCAGCTGGGATTTCCATTCCGGAGGGGGATACACTTAAAACCACAGTCATGATTGCTTTCATTCACCAAATTAAGCCCCTGAAGGGCGTGCATCCAGCAAAGAGCCCCAAGGCAGCGCTGTACTCCTTGGTGGAAGGAAGGGAGAGTGCCCAAAAAAACTTCCGTCTTATAAAACCTAGCCCTCAGAGTTCTCCATTGCACAACACAGAAGACTGTACCACAGATAGGCTGTCAGCTTTTCCAGTCGCACCCCCTCACTACCCTCAAAGGTTTGCAGCCAAAGTGAAAGAGTTTCAGCCAGGTGGTAACCTGGTGCATCCACTCAAGCCACTGAATTCTTTATGTCCATTAAAAATGTAAAATATTACCCATCCAAACTTAGTTTCTTATCACTGGGGCCCTTCATGACCTACTCTAAACTCTTGCTTACTCCCCTCCCTCACAATGTCAAACTAAAAAACAGTCACGTAAAATTCATAACAAAATATTTCTATTTCAACTCATTGGATTCTTTTAAAAAACAGTAAGGGTAAAAACTGGGCATACAGCCAAAGGGACTGTGCTCTTGCCCGAAGTGGGGACAGTCCACACCTGATGTCATTCACACCTGAGATGGACTCACCTCGAACAGGCCAGTCAGCTCTCCCAATATCTGCCACTGGAGAGAGAACCTGGCTGGGGGGTCCCTTTAATGTCTCCAGTCCAAGAGAAGCTGGCCAGTTGCCCCAACTTTTCCTGCCAGCAAAAGGAGCTGGCAGCCCTGGTGTCTCCCATTTAGGGCAGGCACTTTCATGAACAGACAGGCTGCAGCATGTAAGGAATCCTGAAGAATAAAACCAACAGTGACAGCATTTAAGTGTACCAGCAAGAAAACTGCCCTTTCCCTGTGCATACCGCTCTGAGTTTCCAATCACACATTCTCAGAGAGGATACCTTTCCAGGAGCTAAACACTTTTCTTGTCCTCAGAGACAGCTGGAAGGCCAGATTCTGAGAGGAGCACTGGAGCAGAGGTTCCCCAAACTTTGCCTGTACAGGTTAGATGTGGATAGAATGTATGGGCTGGAGATAAGGAAGAGACCAGAAGTGTGCATTGGAGGAACGTGAACAACAGCGGCCCTCACTGCTGGTTCAGAACGGTGCAGCATGTGCTCCCCCAAGCGCTGGTCCAAGCAGGAAAGGGCCGTCTACACTCCTATAATTCAAGGGGACAGTTACAGCTATCCCACCCTCAGCAAGGACTAGTGGTTTTCAGGCTGGCTGCAGAAAAGGTCAGAGAAAGAGGCCTTCCTCCAGCCCCTTCCCCTAGCTTCACCCAGGATACCCTGAGACAAAAGTAGGCAGAATCCAGCTTTCCACACACTGAATGTACATTGTGCGCACTCTTGGAAAAATATCTGACTGCTTTTGGATTGTGACAGACCAAAAACCAGGAAATCCAACATTCAGACGATCAGCAACTCAACAAAGCTTCAACTCTCCCCAAAGCTGGGAATCAATTAGCAGTTTTATTTCTGATTTTTCTGTCTTTCTGTACAACTATAAAATGCCCAAATCCTGAGGAATGGATTAACGCTGAAAGAGATCAACCCCTCCCCCCACCCCCAGGTAAAGCAAAGGAGACTTTGGGCCCTGGATAGTATTAATAAACTGGGTAGCTCTTCTCCTCTGTGTTTGCCTGCTATTTACTCTGGTGCAGAATTGAATCATGCAGTGATGAGAAGGCAGTTCCACAGTTCTGTTTATGCGAGTGAGCGAGGGGAAGATATTTTGGAAACAGCGAGAGCACTCACACTAACAAGCCCATCCCCCATGCATGCTTCACTGCAGTTATCCCTGAAGACAGAAGAATGTCTGCTTGTTTCTCTGCTGCTGCTGAGAAGCTAGGAAATGTCTCCCACCAAGGAGAGACTATGAGAATAAATCCAGGCTCCTGTGAACAAGCTTCTCTCAAATTCCAATTCATTTCCCCTTTCTAATGCAGGTAATGGCACAAGCAATGCTAGTGTTCTATTTACAAGCCAGGCATGCACTTTGGGAGCTAGAAGTTTATTGCAGTTATGCAGCCGGGGGTTTCCAATAGTAGCCATGAGTTATATTCTTCCTGGAATTATTAGCCATACAAACTTTTTTTTCCTTGCCACTTCTGAACAAACAGCCTCTAAAGCTTTGTCGTGCAGGTTACTGTTAACAGCGAACATACTCTCTGCTGCTTTCAAGTTACAAGCCATAAACATGTTCCCTAGAACTGTGTTCAGTCAAGCACTTGAAATGAGGCTGGATTTCTCTGCATCTCCTAAACAAATTTAAATGGAAGGAATAAGTTCCCAGAAATGGATAAGGATTTTCTAAAAACAAGCCTATTGCTTATGGATATTACATCAGGAACTAGTGCACAACCACCAGGAACAACTTTAGTAAGTATTCTTATACATTTCTCCTAAAATGGAGATCAAAGCAAATCATGGAACCCTGCCCCCTCCATCTTCACCAGAGTTAAGAATCACTATTGTAGATTTAATACACCAACTTGCTTCCTTCCAGAGGGAACTGACAGATTGCAGGAGAAAACTACACTCCAACTGCTGCCAAATTCCACAGATTTAGTTATTAGGAGGCAATTAGGAACCATTATTAACACTTCCTACTACGTTAAGCTCCATTTGCACTGCAGCTCTTCAGCCAGTTTGGGCATATCAAATGGAACCATACTATAAGTGCACTGTACGTATTAGAATTATAATCACATGTATAAAACGTGTATCTGTTTACCCGCAGTCCCTTGGGCCCCTCCTGAGAAGCCAAAATGTATTTCAGGGCATTGTCTTAGGGAGCAGAATTACAAATAAAAATATGGGAACTGAAGAAAGGCAAAACAAATAAAAATTCTACTGCAAAAAGAAAGAATTTTGGTCTTGTTTTTTGTAATTCACAATTGAGATTTCAGCTATTCAGGAAATTAGTGTGTTGCCTTCAAACCAACTTCAATTAGGGAATTCAAAAGCCGTCAGACAAAAGAATGCCTGAGAGTTACTGCACCGGACAGGGATATTTTTAGCAAATGTTGAGAGACTGTATGTTGGTTGTGAGACACTTTTGCTTCTATTACATTTCAGCTCTCTCACTTATAGTTATGGGATACTTAAGATTTATGTTAGGCCAATGGAAAACAGACATAAGATATAGTGTAAAACTGGCTTCAGATCATTTTGGTTTTTTATTTTCTCTTGCAAGCTATTTCAGCAAAATGATTTCAAGACCAACGTGAGTAACACAGAACAAACTTTGCTTCCATCTGTTTCAGAAACTGCCTTTCTGGGGAAATCTCACAAGCTGCACCTCGTATACATATATGTGATTAAATTAGTCAGATATAACTTTCAGAATGGCCCTGCTCATTTGTAAACTCTGACCTGACTGATCACCCCATAGAGAGAGAAGGTGGGTGAGGTAATATCTTGTATTGGACCAACTTCTGTTGGTGAGAGAGAGACGAGTTTTCGAGCTTACACAGAGCTCATCACTCACAAACAAAAAGTTGGTCCAATAAAAGGTATTACATTACCTCACTCACCTTGTTTCTCTAACATCCTGGGACACACATGGCTACAGCAACACGGCATAAATGATCACCCCATAGTCAGTGCAAAAAGAAAATTGGTTTTGAGCAAGCAAAAATCTGCAGCTAAACTGAAATAATGTTATCAAATTCTTCCTTTGAGATTGCCACACACCATACTGAGCCACACAGAGTAATGTCCCTAATACCAAGTCAGGGCCCCTTTTTTGACAGCAAGAAGTTAACCGTCAAAAGCAAAGGGCTGTATTAGTCTTAGACCTTCAATTTAGAACCAAGTCGAAGACAGAACAGCCCCAGGCCAAACTCTAGTCAGACGCACATATTTTATAAGTGCACCTACTTCATTTTCTAAAAATTAGAAATATTAACATGTTGCCCTCATCCTCCCCTTTTGTGGGGCTCATTAATCTATGGAAACTGCCTTACATGAAGTTGCATTTTGCAAGTTTAAGCCTCTCACTGCAGCTATCACATTGGAATTAAAGGGCCGATTTTCTAAAGATACCCAGGATCTTTTCAGTCTGCAACGAGAAGCCGCACATTTCTCATTCAGCCCAACCCCCCTCTTTTTCCGTTCCCCTCCCACCACTGCGGCAGCGCAGATGGCAGCAGTGTGACCTCGCTGTTCCTGCCTCCTTGTTTTGATCCTGCAGTCTTGATTGTTCAGGCTAATCCCACACTCTGAGCCTTGGCTGCCAGCCAGAACTGTTATTAATGGCACAAAAGCTTCTCATTCCAGCTACTTCTACATCCGCTAATGCTGTTGTTCCCTTCTCTCTCTCCTCCTCCCTCCCCCCATTACAAACTGGAGCTGGAATACATTTTTATAAGAAAAATCTCTGATCATCCTTGCACACGCAAGAGCTCTAGTAGGGCCGGGCAGGATATAGTAACTAGCAATTTTTAATACGGAGACAATTAAATATCCTGCACACCAAATGATTATCTTGTAAACAAAAAATAGATGGAGGATCATATGATCCTATTACAGAAACCAAACCACCAAAACACAAGTACACAGAGCTACCCCTTGCCCATGGAAGGATGGCTTTCCAAGGAAAGTGATTTCTGCTGCTCAACTTAGTAAAAATAATAGCATTCATGGTAATGTTACCAATACTTGTCAGGGTGGCACTGCACAAGGCTAGGCAAAGAGAAAATCCTACACAAAGCCCATTCTGGGATTTAGAAAACACTGGGATCTTAGCTCCAATTTGTTGCCCTCATCGGGCAACTATGTTCTTTATTTTATAGCACTGTTGTATGCAATATTAAAACTCAAATTAAAGTAAATTAGTTCGGAGTGAAGGCTTAAACCTATTCTTAATGTAGCCTCTTGTGCCTAGGTCTTGGAGCACATAGTTAATCACTGCACTGTCTGAAACACCAGGAATACCCTACATAACATGGCAGCCCAGCTGAAGGATCAGCCTTACCATCATGTTCCTGCTATTTTCTGGGTTTCTCAGGTTCTTAAATAATCAAAGCTGATCCACCCACCATACAGATTCTCTTCCCCCCCCCCATTAAAATACTACTCAATTGGAAGACAGAGTGGCCTCTAAAATGAAGGCTATGATCCTCACACAAAAAGGCTACATTGTTCCTGACCTATTTATCCCTGACTCTGATTGCTAATGCAAGTCTGGTTTTTAAGACTAGTGCAGTCTCAAGTCCTGGACTGATTAAGGTGCCTTCTTGGAAGGCAGGCCTTTTGGGGAAAATCGTGCACGATGGCAGTCCTTGGGGCCTTCCAACGTGAAAAGTGATTTGTGAATGTGATTAGCAGGTCCCAGTTAAGGCTGAGTGGTCCCAGTGACTGCTGTTATGTCACTGCTTCCTCCAAAAGGCTCAATCGTGGATCAGCCATGCAGAGCAGAGTCGTGGTGGTGTGAACACTGCCCCCACAACATTTTATAATATGGTTGGTTTGTTTTTATGCTTGGTTGTCTATGGGGGGGTAGGGAGAGAGAGAGATCAGCGTTCATGACATGACCGTTTTGCTCTCCAAGGCTGATCCATATGGGCAAGCAAGGCAGATTATTGGAATATACAACGGTGACGGTATCTTATACATGCTCATGATCACAAAGAAATCCATGCAAGGTTTTTTAGCATGCTGCCCTGAAGAAGAGATAGGAATCTGTGATTCTGTTCTTGATTTCTTTTCTGAAAGGTAGGAAGGGCAGAGGGTCAACAAGATCATTTTTTCTGATTAGGACAAGCAGTATATTTTTGATAACGGGCTCTGAGGACAGTCCTGTGTAAATACGCTTTTAGACTTGTTACAGAGGTTACATATTTCTACATCTAATGAAGTCAAGTAGAAGGTGGCGATAAACACATCTGGGATATTCTGATTAAAACCCTGCCCTCTTCATACAAAGCTTTGGGCTACAGGAGGGCTAAAACACCATAATACAGAAAACCTGATAACCACTCTGGAGGAAGACACACAGAATCAAGGGAATTTTTCACCGCTCACCCCCAACAAGCAGCAAGATACCCCCAGGCATAACAAATTCCTTTAATTTTTCAAACACCATATATTAGTCACTAAATTTTTGCTTACATGTAATACTTTACTCCTACTTTGACTGGAAACCAGTGGTATCTGTCCACCACTCTCTTCATAAAATCTCGCTGGTGCATTTAGTCTGATAAGACGTACACAAAAACTTTCACTTCTCTGTACTGCCACCTCGTCCCAGATCTTTGACACAGACACGTTGTCAGATGTTGCTGTAACCTGTACTATAGGCAGAGACCTTGTTTATCAGACTGCAGCCTAATTTCTCATTCAACATTAACTCCTGAAGGCATCTCCAACCTTTTTACTAGAGCAATGAATGTCCCTGCTATAAACCATGCAGAGAAGCTTTGCATGGATTGAGTTTAAATCTGACAGAAGTAAAAACTTAAATATCTAACAGCAGCTATTGATGTCAATGGTGGAATTTCATAAAGCAGAGGTTAGTGTGGCTGTTCATGTGGCATGGATTAGCTCTGGGGAATTAAAAATGCTCTTGAAAAGCTGAACTCCCACTCTTCCGGGTATCTGAAGAAAGTCCTAATTCTCCTCTGCGTCTGTGAGCACTATTATTTTGAAGCATGTACAGTATCCAGTTTGGTAGACACCAATTTCATTTAAAAGTGCTTTGTTCTGCACGTTAGCTTTGTCTACAGTGAGCCAAAGAGATAATTAGGTCACTCTATTAGTAACAAATGGGAATGGAAAGTTTATGCAAAGTTCTGTGTAATATTTCTCTGGCATGCCAGAGAAAAGTCTTCAGCAGTCTTTTATAGTGGGTGTATTTTACTAAATAGGGCGCAACCGGTGGGTTGGCAGCTGCCAAAAATCACAAGACCAAACAGAACTGAACAGAACACACAAATATATTCTGAAGCAAATTAAAGCTTGTTTATTACTTAAAGATCTCAATAGATGTACATGGCACTTCAAGTCTCTGTCACAAAGAATTCAGATTACAATCTAAATTAGACAAAAACAGGAGGAAGTGACAAACCAAGGGAAGAATTGGCGGGGTGGGGTGACAAGAACACTGATTAGATTAGGAGGCCCTTGGGTGAGCAGAGAAAATGTCTCTGGGTTACAGTGTTGTTTTTAATATCTCTGTCTATCTGTGACTCTAGATTAAGTGCCCTCTTATTGAAGTGGATATCGAGGAGGAACTTGATGGTGAAGCAGACAAGGGATTTGCAGACATATGGGGGATAAATGAAAGTCAAAGAGGTAGAAATGGGAAAATAACCTGTGAATTTGAACAACTGATTTGGGTCCATAGATTTTAAGGCAAAAAGGGACCATTGTGATAATCTAATCTAACTTCCTGCATAACAGACCACAGGACTTCCCTGAATTAATTCCTGCTTCAAATCCAGTATCTGTAGTTGAACCAGAGTACATCATTTAGAAATGTATCCAATCCTGATTTAAAGATTTCCAGTGGTGGAGAATCTACCACAACCTTTGATCACTTGTTGCAACAGTTAACTACCCTGTTATCTTATGTCTAGTCAATTAGTCTAGCTTCCAGCCATTGGATCTTGTTATACACCTTTGTCTGTATTCTCAGATTTCTTTTCCCCATGTAGGTACTTATAGACCGATCAAATCACCCCTTAACCTTCTCTTTGATAAACTAAAGAGATTGAACTCCTTGAGTTTCACTATAAGGCACGTTTTCCAATCCTTTAATTCATTCTCATGGCTCTTCTCTGCACCATTTCCAATTGTGCGACATCCCTTCCCATAAACCATAAGTACTAGGAATATTACCTTCTTTTAATTCTTTTCTTAAACAAAAAGTTCAGTATCAGCTGTTCCATTATTATGCTTGATTCAAAATCAGTCTGACAGGCCTAAATTACCCAGTTCATCCCAGTTACTCTTTTTCAATACTGGAATAACATTACCTTTCTTCCAGTCCTCTGGAATTTCTCCAGTGTTCCAAGACTTATTGAAAATCAAAATGTTGATTTTCAATAAGGGGGAGGGATAGCTCAGTGTTTTGAGCACTGGCCTGCTAAACCCAGGGTTGTGAGTTCAATCCTTGAGGGGGCCACTTAGGGATCTGGAGCAAAATCAGTACTTGGTCCTGCTAGTGAAGGCAGGGGTCTGGACTTGATCTTTCAAGGTCCTTTCCAGTTCTAGGAGATAGGATCTCTCCATTTATTTATTAACAGTCCAATTAGCTCCTCAGTCTGTTCTTTTAAAACTCCTGGATGCAACTCGGGACCTATTGATTTAAAGATATCTTAACTTTAGTAGTTACTGTTTAAAACCCTGCATAGTTACTAGTGAAATGGAAAGTATTCATCATCATATAGTATGGAAACATCTGGCTTTTTCCCAATTACAGAACAAATATTTATTAAAACACTTCATTTTCTGCACTATTATTGACAATTCTACCATTTCCATCTAATAATGGACTAATTCCATTATTAGGTTTCCTTTTGTGCCCGAAATACATAAACTCCTTAATGTCTAACTCAGTTGGCCATTGATTTCTTCTGGTGTCTTTTCACCCTTTAAAAAAAAAAAAAAAACAGTTTCTAGCTTCTAATTTGTATTCATTGCTAATCAGCTTCCCCCTTTTTCCATGTGTTAGATATTTTATTTGTTACAGCTGCTTTCACTTCCCCTCCAAGATGAGCAGCTTGGGTTTGAAATACAGGATGTATTATGACACTCAAAAAACTGAAGCCCTGGATTGACCCGACCAGCGCTAAGTCAGACTCTAGCTTGACTCTGAAATTAGAAGCTTTAACTGAAAACTTGAAAGAAAAAAAAATTATATTCCCTTCCACTTCTCCAGGATACTGCCAGAATCCATTCTTCACTTAACAGTGCCTCTACTTTAATCCTTATTCATACACCTAAGTGTCATGACCATTACAACTTCCTCTTCAATGGTCTTCCTACAATCTTACAGCTAAATTTCAACAGATCGAGAATGCTGGGTACCCTGGTTAATCTCAGGCTGGGAATCAGGATATTATCTTCCAACTTCCACCAGCATCCTTGCCAATTCTAGAGCTAGTTTTTTTTTTAAGCCTCTCCATTACTCCACTATTGTTATTTATATTGAAATGTAAACACATCGCTGACACTTTATAGCTAGTAAAATACATGAAACAAGAAGTGAAAGAAAAATCTGCTCCTTATGATCTAAAGGGACAAATACAGCACATATAACCAGTAAGGCTGGTGTGAAGACGTCATATCAGGTAGGCAGCATGGAACAGGGGAATGTTTGGAAGAGGGTACTATTCACTTACGACCTACCCATTCCTCCAGTGCAGGACACTCTTGCCCTCCCCACACTCAGCCTAACTCTCCACAGTGGGAGGATGCTCTTTCTACTCTTCTATCGTCCTTCCTTATGAATCACTTCTTCTCTGGCTTTCCCTTTATACCTGCCTTCTCTCGGTAGTTCAGGATTCCAAGGAGGAGGGGAAGCCTTTTAAGATACATGATATACAAGACAGACAAAAATAAATTGCACTCAATCCTTGGGCCTCTCTCTAGCAACTTCCAAGCATGGATCTCAAAGTGTTTTACAAATAGTGGATTAGACCTCTTCAGTCCCAGTGAGTTAGGGAAGAACTCTGTTTGACAGAGATGGAGGAAGGGGAATGAGACTCAGAGGTGAAGTGACTTTAATCACTGTACACCATCTTTCCTCTGTATACAAATGTAGGTTAGTTTTAGTATCAGTGCATTTGAAAGTTTTCCCCTAAATGTTGAAGCCATCTCTGACAATATTTGTACTTTGGCTCCCAATGGCTAAATTCATCCCTTCCCTCCTCCAACAGGATCATCCTTCTTAAAACACTTCTAATGTTCAGAGGGTCTGACCAGAGAGAGATGGTCTCAAGGTTGGAAGAAAACACTCTTGCATTCTGCAGTCTAAATGTAAACTCTTCACATGGAGAAATGCTTTAATTTGATGATCCTACACAAATCTTAAAGTGTCCATGATCATCGCACTAAACCCAGTCCGTTGATTTCTGAAATTGGCTCATCACCAGCTGACTTGACCGCCCTGTTACGCCCATCTTTTACTTTACAGCCTGGTCAACACCTAAAACTTAGGTTGACCTAATTGCGTTGCTCCAGAGGTGAAAAATTCACACCCCTGAGAGACACAGTTAAGCCAACCTATGAATAAGTATGCCACCTCTCAAGGGGGTGGATTTACTAGAGTGACGGGAAAACCCCTTCCATCGTGCTATAGCAAATGTCTAAATTACAGTGGCGTAACTGCAGCTGTGCTGCTATCACACATGTATGGTAGATATAGCCTACTTTTCAATGCTAAGAGGACTTTATGAGATGCATATTCTTTAGCCACACACTGGGATCTATAATAAGGTGATGTTACTTCGTGCATTTCAGTCTGTTAAACACCTCCATTTCTTTAAGAATATATTTTGCATATTGTCTTATAAACAAGCTATATACTCTTTTGATCATTGCCTTTGCACACTGTTCATCCACAGGCAAAGATGAGACTTCCTGTTTCGCTATTTCAAAATCTAAGTGGTATCACTTTAGACATGACAATGTGGCTTTCTCAAAGACTCACATTTTTTGCCCACTATACAAAATAAGCAATTTTTTTCTATTTTAGTATTGGTCAGTCACTCACTAATTTGTCTTTGTATATACTTAGCGATTACATTGCATTCTGCTCTAGTATCTATTTTGAAATCCATTTTTTGGTCATTTTAAATGTCAAACCAATTTGTTGTAGAACCTTGCTTTGCAAACCTAAGAGACCCAACCAAGAACTCTGACTCTGAGCTCTGTCCTCCAGCTCTATGTTTATGAACATATTTGCTTTTATATTTCTTTGCAATTTGTGCTGAGTGCAATACTCTTTTGCCAAATAGCTGCTTTTATGGCAGGCACATCACACCCTTTGAATGGGACATCTTTGCATTGTGTTGCTATTACTTCCACATTTATTGCAAACAAATCTAATCACTGCCATTTGTTTACCCTTGCATTCTGTGTCTGTGCTTTGCTATACATTTTTAATAAATGCATTTCTATGTCACTGTTTGCTAACTCTTTTGGGAAGCACTAGCCTTGGAAATCTCCAGTGCTCTTTTTAATGTCAAGCCCTGTTTTCCCAATAACCTTGTTTTGAGCTGGTGATCAATTTGCTATACCCAGAAGGACTAACTAGAGACCAAGTTAACTTTTGAAATTAAAACTATTTAGTTTTATTAAGTAGGTCTAAGAACAGTTAATGGTCTCACCTGCCATCTAGTTTCTTGTAAAGAATCTGTGCCTTTCCCACGTGACATTCTTGGGTGGATCAAAATATTCTTAAAATTTGTATGCGACTGTCTAGTAGCATTAATTTCCTTTCATGCTTCCGCTGGAACATACTATAGAACGCCAATGCTTCAGGGTCTGCCTCATGCAGCAGTGTGAAAGGATTTAATCTATCACTCTCTTCAACACCACCTTTCCAGTTCTAGGCCACATTGAGGGACTCCTGTGGCTTCATTTTCTCCATTTTTACAGACTTTAGTTACTTCTGACATCATATATGCACATCAAAAAGGCATCCCACTATGCCAATGAGTGCTTATAAGAAAACAGTCTATTACCTGGCTCCAGTCACATGACATTGATCAGAGTTACAAAAAGTTAATATACCCCTTCACATAACGGGGGGCAGTATCCACTGAATCCAGTGGTAACTGCGTAAATGGTTAAAAGAATCACTTACACGCTAGTGACTTCAGCATATCACCACTTCTACCTCCTCCCTGTGTCAGCTCATATGAGCAGCTTATAAAATCAGGCAGCTTAGCTGGAAAACTGGAATGTTGTGCAGGCTGTTATGAACAGTGTTTTGCATATTGTATTTTAAGCACTACATGCTTCTACATGCTCAATGTCAACAAGGGAAAAAAATTGTCTGACCAAAATGAAGTCTCCCCACAATGAAATGTTAATTCTATGGCAGGTACATAGTTATCAGATGAACTGTGAGGACCCTGCAGAGAGATTCTTGCATCCTCTCTGACCATGTCCCTTTCAGAACAACCTCAGCTCCCTTTTAAATATTTTTTCTTTAGCTGCAAAGCAGAGTATTCTCTCCCCTATCTGACCGATACTGGTTTGCTACATGAGCTGCATCCAGAGCAGGGTCTGCCTTGTGTTCCCCATTAAGGAGACAAGTAGTGAGGAATTAGACTGATTTGGCAAGGACATTAAAATGGAGAGAAAAGTGAACCCCAGTACAGTTTGGAACCATATTCTGGTGGGTTAAATCACCACTTGCAAAGTCACAAGAAAGCAGTTTTACTCTAAATAGAACATATTGGTGAGATTGCGGGTATGTTGACCTTAGCATGAACTAAAAATTTGTTGAAGTTAATAAGGAAACATTTCACTTTCCCAAAATAAATTCTTGTGTATCTTTGCCTGGTTAAATTACAAAGAACTGCATAGTTGAGGTTGGTCTCCATTTCCTAGCACACATTCCCACACGAGCTGTACTTGTGATTAAATGTGCTCATTTCTTCTAAAAAAAATAAACATTGTTTGCTGTTCTCAATGTAAATTTATAAAATTCTGGCTTGTTTCCACTTCACTTTTGATAGCACACCCAAAACAACTGATTACCTCTCTTTGGAAGATAATTTAAAAAATTCAGAATAATGGATGCAGAGATCATTCTGGCTCCCTAATTTCCTTTCTTGAAGATACTAGCCTGATGGGAATACAAAGAAGGGCAGTTGACTTTGCATCAACCTGTTCTAGAGTCTGGATGTTATTAACTTGGAATTACCACGTTTCTCCCACCATTAAATTAGGGAACTTACTGATGTTATTTTTCTTGAAGTAATAAGACAGCAAGAGATTCCAGGTTTAAAGGCATGGGCTATTTTGCAAGTGCTTCTGCCTGTTCTCAGCTTTTCTCTATGACTACGCTTTCTCTGATTTTATTTCAGAGTAGCAGCCGTGTTAGTCTGTATTCGCAAAAAGAACAGGAGTACTTGTGGCACCTTAGAGACTAACAAATTTATTAGAGCATAAGCTTTCGTGGACTACAGCTCACTACTTTTTGCTATGAATTAATTACACCTCAAAAACTTTATGAAATTTATTCTGGTTACTGCCCTGACTGCCCTGTAACCCTGTCCTGTTATTCGGCTGGTGTCAATAGGGTGCTGAAAGAATGAGATTTTTCAGATTGTTTTGTCTATGAGCCAAGACCGCCTTTTAATAGATTGAATGCAGTGAGTATGCTAGCCTCTCACCATTGCAGCTCAGGTCTCATTCACAGCAGACAATGCATACAACAGTAAACTGGCCTCCTTTTGCAGCATAATAAGGCCAAACAGTCTTCCAAACATCTTTGGAATTTGGAGGAGATTAATTCCATATAAACTAATATGTTCAGATGTCTTTGTATAGCTTCAAAATAAGCTGCCTGATCCAAATGAAAAATAGGTCAGCACAGATGTATACAACAAGATCAGGAAGTTGCAATAGTGTTGCCTCCATTTTGAAACTATGTTTGCTTAAGCTTGTACCATTAAGAAATGTCTTGCCCAATCCAGCTCAAACAGTAATTCTACTACCCACCCCCACAATATGCATTTTAGACTATTTCTTGGTGTATGCAAGTCGGTGACACTGATTAGTTACCAAAGAAAAAATGATCACTAATGCGTTAAAAAGTCTAAAGATGTAAACATAAAAATCAATCTTCAACAGGCAGAGGCAGGGTCAGGAAGTCAGAAAGGCTCCAAGTAGAAGCCTCTCTTTAGGAAGCCTAGGGAAGCTTTTACCTATCAGCAAATACTAAGAGAAAGGCAGTGATATGTAAATCAACAGCAGCAAACAGAAGATCACAGGCTTCATTGCTTCTGCAGAACAAGCTCAGGGCATGCACAAGGGGTTCCCTGCATCCCTCCACCCCCCGCAAGCGCCCTGCTGCCACCCTCTCCCTTTCCTCCTACTGCGGGGACTCCCTGAAACTCCCCCATCTCTTTCTTCATAGCACGGACTGTCCCCCCACTCTCCCCTAATGTGTCCCCTTATTCCTACCTTCCCCCTAATGCCAGAGTCTGTATGCCCCTTTGCGCCTTCTGCCACGTGCCAGGGCTATTGTGGGTTCTCCCTCCCTCCATGCCAGGATCCCCCAGTCTCTAATTCCCTTGACAGGGACTGCATTCTCTTCTCACCCCTCCCACCCACATTCTGCCCTTCTCCTGTCAATTATTTCCTTGCTCTCTGGGGAGAAGTTATCCAGGGTGTGAACGACAATGGGCAGACCTGAGATGCTATACTGGAAGGTATTAATAAGCTGCCATCAGCAAATTCTTTGATCTATAGACAACTGCAGGCCTGGTTTAAATTGATGGCTCTGTTAAGCAGATGCCACGGGTCCATGGAAGAAAATAGGAAAACTTCCACTTTAATTGAATTGTCTCATTAGCACTGACCCCCCACTTGGTAAGGCAACTCCCATCTTTTCATGTACTGTGTATATATACCTGCTACTGTATTTTCCACCCCAAGCATCTGATAAAGTGGGCTTTAGCCCACGAAAACTTATGCCCAAATAAATGTGTTAGTCTCTAAGGTACCACAAGGACTCCTCGTTGTTTTTGCTGATACAGACCAACATGGCTACCCCTCTGAAACCTATCTAGTCAGTGACATTCAAATACCAGTCATCTGCAGAACAGTAAGGAGACGGATATTAAGAACACACAGGGTTATTTAAAAAGCGTTCTTACAAGTGTGTTCTAATCCAATGGCAGATCCAATTAAGTCATTTTAAACAGCAATATTCCTTTATCTGTACGTTTATTCTCTGAAGACCTTTGAACAGGGGCAAGAGACACTATTTTACTGGTGGCTTTTTATTGTGCCACGTGAGCCCCAGGTTCAAAAATAAGGCCCATCAAACAACTGAAAAAATGCTGTCTCCAAGAGATAAGCCAAAAAGATGATAGGTATTTAAAAACGCAGCTACCCTTCTTAGCGAGGAGGGCTCTGCAGCCAGAATCTTTTGCCAGGTTCTTTGACTATTAACTTGATCTTGAATAAGGAATAAATACTGCCTGGAGCAGTATGTTAACATTTTATTGTAACTTTGCCTTCATAAAAAGTTTTTAAAATGCGGTTTCTGATGGTAAGTCAAATGGTCACTGCAGAGAAGCATGTTTGCTTTCCCACTCCCAAACAGCTCTCTCGATGGTGTGACCATTGAACCGATATTGCCAGTGGCACCAGCCGGGGCGGGAGGGGGAATGGAGTGCCCATGACAGGCACTGAGAATTGCACTCTGGTTGCTGGTCCCCAGTGGGTAGAGGTGCAGGCAGATTGAGGAGCTGAAAGTTAATACAATAATAAACATACAGGTAAGTGTATTTTTAAAATATTAATTTTAATCGGGCAGAGTCCCTTGAGTGTGATGAGACAACAACTGGATTTGTGCCCGAGACATTCCTTGTGCAGAGAGACTAATGCTGAGACCTCTTCTGGGGTAGGAGGAGTTGCATGTCAAAATGGAAACTAAAAAGGGCTTGTGGAAGGGTGAGGGAGAAACAAGGTGTCATTTCCACAACCCCTCCTAGCTGGAAAACTAAAGTAAACGGGGAGGAGTTGGAAAATCTCATCTTTGAAATTTGCCCTGGCTAGTGTGAGGTGGTGAAGTTAACAAGCCCTGCTTATCGCTTTTCAAACCACAGAAATGACTCCAGGTCTTTGAGGACTGAGGTGGGCTCGGAGGCATCACTCTCACACACAGCCTATGGAGTGCCACTGCAGCCTGGGAGCAAGAGGTGCAATCTGTTCCCAGCAGCACAGTGCAATATTGATACAGAATGTGAAATAGTGAACCCCCGGGGGGGGGCATCCAGTCCCAATTTTGCAGCCTCTCTCCAGAGTATTATTATTATTATTATTTGCTATTCAGAGACTGGAAAGCAACATAACAATACGATAGCTAAGCAGAATTTAGTTTTATGTAGTGACGTCCGTACTTAAGGGTTCTCTCATTACACTTTATATTGCAATAAGTTAATAAGAAGTAGTGCAGTGACAATCTAGACAAACAGGACAGCAACTATGCTCTCAGCAATACCTCTTGGACCCTGGCACATTTAAAATGTTTTAATGAGGAAGCCATAGCCCAAACCCAAGATTCTCCCCTACTCAAGGTGGATCGGAAACCCTCCACCTGCACCTACAAGTGGACCTCTGTTTAACATGTTGTTTGACCTGCAGCACTTTCCCAGTATTACTCTGAAACATGCACGCACTAGGTAGGAGTTAAATGCTAGTGTAGTTCTTGAAACCTGGCCCCACCATATAAATACATTCAAGTCAAATAGGAGAAAATATAAGAAAAAGGTACTTCAGAGGAGAGTCTTTATAGGGAGACAAAATCATTAAATGGCCTGGAAACTATTACACATTAAAAGTCACTAGAGCACTAAAAATCTAGCCCTGACAGTTCCGATGGAAGCCCTTTAAAAGTTACCATGGTAGCTCATGCTGCTATTCGCCCACTCATTCTTCAATAATGGTGGGGTTTTTAATGTAATGCAAGCACAAACAAGTAAATGTCACTGAAGGGAAACAGAACTACTTTCTCTCACCACTAAAAATGCTCCATCCTTCAGTTCTGCCACAAACACACTGTTGTGGAACAGACAGCAGGTAGCACAAAGAGCCAAGTCAAACATGCAAAATTGAACTGCTCTCCCCCCCTCTCCAGGGGCAGCAGGAAATGTAAGAAAGAAGCAGATTTAGGATTTTAGCATGCATTTAACTGTTTGGTTTGTAAACTTTAGCTCCCGGGACCCCAAATGGTTACTTGCATGCTACAATAGCTGCCTCTCTCTTGATAAAGACTAAATATATACAATGCAAGTCTCACAAACAGCCATCGGACAAGGAAACTCGATCTCTTCGGACTACTTGTTTTCTCCTTTAATTAAATGCATAGGTATGGTATACACTCATATGGAAGTGTTCACGGCTTAAAGCCAAATCTAGCAAGATTGACATTAAGAGACAAGTTGGAGCAAGACAGGACTCAAACAAAGGTAAACACTGGCAATAAGAGAGGAGCAGGACACAAGTGCATTGACCTGCCCAGCGAGTGTTTTCACAAACATATCAAGGTCTAAAAACTCGTCAGGTGAAAAATAAGGCACTATCAACACTGGGATCAGAAGGGTGCTATTCTCAACAGTGTACACAGTTCTGATCTGATGTGTGGACAGTTTTAAAGCTCTAAGTAATTAGCACTTTCCCACAAGCCAAATTCAATGACAATTACTTTAGACCAGAGGTCTCAAACTCGAATGACCACGAGGGCCACATGAGGACTAGTTCACTGGGCCAAGGGACGCATCACTGACACACATCCCTCGCTGCCCCCGGCCCCTACTCCACCCCTTTCATGAGGCCCCACCCCTGCCCCACCTCTTCCCACCCCTTCCCTGCCCCCATTCCAACCCCTTCCCTGAAGTCCCCACCCCAACTCCACCCAGAGGGGGCAGGAGGGGTGTGGTGGGGGCTCAGGGCAGGAAGTTGGGGTGTGGGGTGCAGGAGGGAGTACGGGATGTGGCAGAGGGTTGGGGTTCAAGAAGGGGGCTCAGGGCACAGAACGGGTGTGGGGTGCAGCAAGGGGCTCAGGGCAGGGAGTTGGGGTTCAGGAGGGGTGTAGGATGTGGCAGGGGGTTCAGGGCATGGGGCTGGGGTGCAGGCAGGGGGCTCAGGGCAGGGGGTTAGGGTGTGGGGTGCAGCAGGGGGCTCGAGTGCAAGAGGGGTGTGGGATGCAGAGGGGGCTCAGGGCAGGGGGTTAGGGTGCAGGCAGGGGGCTCAGGGCAGGGAGTTGGGGGGGCAGGGTGCAGGAGGGCTTCGGGCTCTGGCCCGGAGCCGCTTACCTAGAGCGGCTCCAAGGTGGCAGCAGTGCACACCAGGGCCAGGGCAGGCTGCCTGCCTGCCGGCCCCGGCCTGCCCCCGCGCCGCTCTGCTCCAGGAAGCAGCTGGAACCATGTCCCTGCGGCCCCTGGGGGAGGGGAGACGAAGGGCTCCGCACGCTGCTTGCCACTCCTCCAGGTACCTCCCCCGAAGCTCCCATTGGCCATGGTTCCCCGTTCCCAGCCAATGGGAGCTGTGGGGTGGTGGTGCCTGGAAGCCAGGGCAACACACAGAGCCCTCTGCTTCCTCTCCCTCCCCCTCCCGACCGGCGGCAGGGATGTGATGCCAGCTGCTTCAGGGAGCGGTGCAGGGCTGGCGGAGCCATGGGGGGCAATCCCGCGGGCTGGATGCGGCCCGTGGGGTGTAGTTTGCCCACCCCTTGCCTGGAGGTAGGTGGGGGGGCGCAGGCCTCTTGGCGGGCTGCAGGAAATAGCCCAGCGTGCCGTGTGTTTGAGACCCCTGCTTTAGACAAATGTGTGGAGGCAGAGGAATTCTGAAGCGTACATGAAGTCCCCAAACTGTTAGGTGGGCATTCTTGCCTTTAATACTTGGAACCCCCTCTTCCTGAGCAGTCTGCCAAGCTCTCACCCTTTAAGTCCCTCCTTAAAACTTACTTCTTCCAAAAGGCTTCTTTGCCTTCACGTTTCTCTCTTCTTCAAGCTCTTCAGCATCCTTTGCAATCCTCTTCAATATCCCATGCCTTAACTGAACTTGAGTTCTTAATGGATATGGAACATGACAACTATCAGACCACTTTACTTCTGCACTGTATCCCTTTCCTCTTCCACGAGTCTTATCTATTTCAGTTGTAAACTTTTTGGGGCAGGGAGCATGTCTTCATACATTTACTGTGTCCAATATACTGGGGCCATGATCTAACTAAGGGCCTGGGGGTGCTACTCAAGTACAAGGTAGCTGTTCCCTGACTAGGGTTGCCACCTCTGAGATGCGGAAAACTGGCCACTGCCCAACCGCTTCCCCGCCCCCTGTAAAAAGGTCCTAATGCCAATTACAACCAATCATTTTACACAACCACCCCCCCATGTGTATTTTTATATTTCTTACCTTATCCTAACATTGCACCACATTCCAGACTAACCAGTGGTGTGACCTGTAGAGCCCTTTAGCATGTCTCAAGTGAAAAAAAAAGGCACATTAAATCTTAACCACCAAAGCAGGTTAAAAAAACAGCTGAGTAGCAACCCCTACCTCTGACCAGTGTCATTAACTAGACCAGGGGTCGGCAGCCTTTCAGAAGTGGTGTGCCAAGTCTTCATTTATTCACTCTGGTTTAAGGTTTTGCGTGCCAGTCATGCATTTTAATGTTTTTAGAAGGTCTCTTTCTACAAGTCTATAATATGTAACTAAACTATTGTTGTCCGTAAAGTAAATAAGGTTTTTAAAATGTTTAAGAAGCTTCATTTAAAATTAAATTAAAATGCAGAGCCCCTCGGACCGGTGGCCAGGACCCAGGAGTGCCGCCAGCTTTTCTGCTGCCCTAGGCGGCGGAAGGTCCCGCCCCGAAATGCCGCCGCGGTCACCACCCCCCAAATTGTAGCGCCCTAGGTGACTGCCTAGGTCACCTAATGGATTGCGCCGGCCCTGCCAGGACCCGGGCAGTGTGAGTGCCACTGAAAATCAGCACGCGTGCCATAGGTTGCCTACCCCTGAACTAGACAACTATATTCTTTATTTCTTTCATTAAAAATCCAAATAAAAAAATATGCTAACACATGCACAACCGCATTTTATTGTGTGTTCTTTGAGTTAGTAACTCAGGTTAAGATAAGGCACTTTGTAGTTTTCACACAAGTTAACAGGAGGAGTTCAAGAGAGCTTAGTATCTAACTTGAGCTGTTAACACAGGGGTGCCCAACCTGTGGCTCCGGAGCCACATGCGGCTCTTCAGAAGTTAATATGCGGCTCCTTGTGTAGGCTGGAGCTACAGGCGCCAACTTTCCAAAGTGCCGGGGGGTGCTCACTGCTCAACCCCTGGCTCTGCCACAGGCCCTGCCCCTGCTCCACCCCTTCCCACCCCCTCCCGCACTTGCAGTGCCCTCGCTCCTCTGCCCTCCCCTCCAGAGCCTTCTGCACGCCACGAAACAGCTGATTGGGAGGTGCGGGGAGGGTGGGGGAGGGGGATATATTACTGTATTACTGTGGCTCTTTGGCAATGTACATTGGTAAATTCTGGCTCCTTCTCAGGCTCAGGTTGGCCATCCCTGTGTTAATACATGTGAAAACCAAAGTGCCTTGTCTTCACTAGGGCTGTACCTTGAGTTACTGAGGCGAGGTCTACACTCCAAAGTTAAGTTGACCCAGCTCATTGCTCAGGGATGTGAAAAATCCACACCTCCTGAGCCCAACGTAGCATAGCTGATCTAACCCCCAGTGTAGACGGTACTAGGCCAATGGAAGAAGTTTTCCATCAACCTAACTACTGCCTCTCAGGGAGGTGGATTAACTAGTGCGGGAAAACCACTCCCACTGCTGTAGTGAGCGGTTACCCTGATATAACTGCAGCTGTGCCGCTGTAGCATTTCAAGTGTAGACTAGCCCTAACTGGAGTTAAGAACACACCTTTTTTTCCTAGTGAAGACCAGGCTTCTGGGGGCAATTCATTGTCTTCACTCTTGTCTAAAGCACGTAGCACACTGCTGGCTCTATACAAATATTCCCAGCTCTTATTCTAGTGTAAACGACATGCTATAATTAATACTTTCATTAGTAGCCTCAAGTTTTTAATATAGTTATCTGTGGAAATAGGATGCAACATTGGAGAGGTCACTGATTTAAGTATACACTCCTCCATAAACTCTATCAAACCCAGCTCCCATCAACCAGAAGCACATTTGGATCCGGAGGGGAATGAGACACCCTTCCCTGCCCCCAAGAAAAACACCCAGGAGCATTTGGCTACAGTCGAAGCAGGAGAGGAAATGCAGGCACAGTAGAGCTCTACATGGCAAGGGTGACAGCTCTTCGCTTTCAGAATGCCTGCTTGTAGACTGTGCCCCGGCAAGCGACAAAGCAACTTTCTAGCGATGCTGAGGCCACTGCTTATGTGGAGAGTTAAACACTGGTGGAATGTTGGCTTTGTTGAGCAGAAATGAAAGCTTTAAATATGTGCTACATTTATTTCTATTGTTTCTTTGCCTTTTCTAATGGCTGTTTTCCCTCTTGCATCATTCTAATGGTTCACATGCTCAGCTGTGTCTTTGTGCTTCTCTTTCATTGCCTTCTGCTTCTGTTTGTCCTTTTGATCCCCACTTCTCAGCTTGTGTTTTCTGCTGCTGCTTCTCCCCTCCCCCCACTACTTATTTCCACTTTTATTGGTGTACAAGGCAGAACAGCTCAAGGATGAACAATACATTCAGGCTGCTCTTTGGCATGCTCCCTGCAGTACTTACTTGCCATTCAGTGCTTAGCTACCACAGAGACCGGCATCTTAAACACCTAAAGTAAATCTCTAGCTCTGTTTCACTAAGAGGACACAGCAAGTTTGAGCACAGGCTCCCTCAGGGAAAAGTCCTTGCCTCCAGCTCCCTCCTACTTAAATCAAATACTGTTAAGCACAAACACCTCATCTTTTCTGAATTTCCATGGGCAAGAGGTAGCACTAACTGGACTCAAACTTATTATGGGGTTGCTGGAGTCAAAATGCCACCCTGAATTGGAACTGGAAAAAATGAAAGCCAGTGGAGACCTCTGAGCACAAGGTAATGCGTTTCAGGTAAACTGCTAAGCAAGTAGACCACTGTATTAAATGGAAATTTCTAAATGATCTTTAGGTATAGTCCCACTCAGAGCACTATGCAATAATCCAATATCCTCGGAGGAAAGCCTGGATAACCGTAGTAGAGAGGTCTCTCTCTGAAAGGAAAGGTTGCAACCTTCACACTAAGCAGAGATGAAAATAAGCACTCTCCTGGGTCAGCAATACCTCATGGTCAATGAGTACCAAAGGCAGTTGATAAATCTAAAACACTGTGCCTGGATGTCTGATCATCAACTGCATCACTGCCAAGTTGGTAAAGAGCAGGAAACCGAGCAAAAGGGAGATTTCTGATACAAGATCTAAAGTCTGGACACGAAAGAGTGGGTCAAAGTAATTCATCCTATGCACATGTAATGTGTATGATTATTTATTATACAGTGTTGTAGCCACATTGGTCCCAGCATATGAGAGAAACAATATCTTTTACTGGACCAACTTCTGTTGCTGAAAGAGACAAGCTTTCAAGCTAGAGCGCTCTTCTTCAGCTCACAAGGGAGAAGAAGAGCTCTGTTCTGCTTGGTCCAATGAAACATAAAACTTCACCCCACTTGTGTCACTATTTATTTTACAGGAAGGTATATTTTCAAGCTGACTGACCAAAGTATGTGGTGGTGGTGGTGTTTAGATCTGTGTTTAGTCAGGGCAGCACAAGCTCCATTATTCAAAATTCGCACACTATGTAGTAGGGTTGCTAGATGCTAGTCAATGGCTGAGATAAAAGATAACACTCTACACACAACTCAACTTAGATGGGAAAAAATAGATTAATTCTGCATTATTCAACAGCACTCAGGCATTATAGCTCTCCTAATTTCCATTCTTCCAAACTTAAAAATAATTTTGAGAGACTTGGGCCACCAGCCCCAAATGTCAGGGTTGTGTTTAAAAAAAAAAACATCAGTAGATATCCTTTTATATATTTTATTTCAATATTTAGATCTTGATACAATGTCTTAGAGCAGCCTTGCAAAATCCTTCTCTCATCATTGGTGACAGAATTGGGCATTTGATCAATCCAAAAGTAACTGGTCAACTGACCAGCCAAAAATTGGTCAAATATTTTAAGCTTAGCCTTGGATATGTGTGCCTGATTACAAAAACAAGTTACTTAACTGAGTTAAAGTAACTCAGAAAAATGCAAAAAACAATTAAATTAAGTTATAAAAAATATGAAATGCACCATGAGGCCGTCAAAAAGGTAGGCTGCCACCTACATCAGGGCATTCTTGCTTAAATATGTGGCAATATTTGACTATGATCACATAGGTGGTCAACTGACAATTTGACTGGTCAATTGACTGGCTTGCCAAGCATACATAATAAGTATGTTTATTTTCTATGGGTCAAGTAAAATATTCAATTTTCATTATTAAGCATCTTGGCACAGTCAGGCAAGTAGATATTGTGCCTCGGCTGATAAATTTTCATGACAATTTTGCAAGCTGCCTTACACTGACCTACTGTAAGCAAGATAAAGCAGTAAAACCACAGAAAATGTTCAAGCCTTCATTATGAACTCCCTATTTTCTGAGGCTTAAGACTGAAAAATAGTTCAGGATTATATATATATGCGTGAGTGTGTGTGTGTGGACACAGAGCCTGGGGAAATAATTATCTTAATAAAATATGATTTTTAAACACCCACTCAGATGATTTTGGGTTAAAGAATATAAACCTTTTCTTACACTTCTGTAATACTGGTACTAATTTTCCTCTCATCGTGGAAAGCTTTAACATGCAATTTTTACTCCAGTCACAAGTATAAGGCCTTTTGCTACCTTTAAAATATTTTTACATTTAAGAAGGGGCTACTGAGCACGAAGAGCAATGATTCTTTCATGCACAGACTGAGCCTCCCCCTCCTTTACAGAAAACATCAATACAAAGGCTTGTTAAAAACAGGGAATACACACCCCCATGACAAAAAAATAAATGTCACGATTGTGCCACGCTAGGAAAAAGAAAGGAAGTGCCGAGTAAAAGCAGAAACACACCATGTGTCCTCCAACAGACCCTATTCATGGGAGGCAGGGCTGTGCTTCGGAGCTACTCAGGAAACCCAGATGAGAACAACCGACACTGACATCATCAGCCATTCTATTTTTACTAACCAACGGGATGCAATGCCTGGCTGAGCAGGAGGCTTGTTTCTCTTCTCTGAGAGTACCTCAATCCTCGAGCATAAACCAGGCTAGATAAAGGCTCCCCTGTCCTCAGCACTATTTCCTTCGAACTAAGATACAACACTAGTTAAAGGTCAATGTACCACTCCTCCAGGGATAACAGGGAATTTAGGGTTCATGCTCTTGGCCTCTTTGCTGATGCTGACAGGCGTTAACTGTGACCATGGTATTTTTGACATGGATCACTGTCCATTAGGATCTGTAAAGAGACCAATCAACTGATTTCACATAGGCAGAGGCTTGAAAAGGTTTGCCAGCACTTACTACCACTGAGGAGGCCTACCAGCCAGACTGAAGTATATTTTGCCACCAGGCTTCCCCACAGCCATAGATAGCCCTCTGCAGTTCAAGTTAACAACACTTGTATACTGCTGATGACAGTATACCTAAATGGTCCTTTTAAAAATCTGAACTTATAACTAGTCAGACAACAGAAAAAGGTTAAATACTGGTACAAATTAATTGAATCATTTATTTTATTAAATGTATTCCTGACATATTTGGCCTACAGAACTAGGTGAGCACAACAAAAGTATTTGTCAAATCAGCTGACAAGTCCTGGCCCTATTTGCCACCTCTTTTTTTGGGTCAGGCCTTCCTTTCTTTCCTGGCTTCACTCTAGTTTTCTCATCTCTCTTATAAAGATCATGTTGTGTTTTCTTGCTTTGTCTTCAGTGTTTCTTCCTTTCCCCACCCACTCCTTTATCCTTCTAAAAAGCATTTTCTGTGTTCTCCCTTACTGGTGTATTCTCTTTTCCTGCCCTGCGAATATAAATACATACATAAATCTCCCTATAGTGTACTCTTTTCTCTTCTAACTTAACCCATCAATCTCTTCTCTCGCTCCCTTCCCACACACTGGGTTTGGAAATCAGACCACACACTTAACATACACAGAGGATGAAATCTACTAGCCACACAGGGATACAAACATTGAAGGCACCAATGTCCATGGCAATACCAAGGTGAGAAGCCAAATGTTCTCCCCACCACACCACAGGAGCTCTGGGAATGAGGAGTCTAAGATTCCTACCAAGCTGTTTTTCCTGAACCCTTTATTGAGATTCCATCTTTTGTATCAGTCTGACTAGGAGACTCTCTTGTATGTCTGATCACATTAACCCCAAGCCCCTCCACCAGCTCCACCTCCATATCAAGCACAGGCTTCTCATCTATCTTTAAGGCCCATCATAATTTAACTCTCCTGCCCCGTCCCCCCCAACACTACCTAGCTGATTGAGTAGCCTAATGACCTTTGTAACCACACCTTTGTTCTACCAGCACTTCCTGCCTTAACTCCCTACCAGTCAGCATCTCCCTTAAACACCTCTGACCTTTCTACCACACTGCCCCTTATGAATGTGCAGAACACTTTAACAAAATCCCAACGGCCACTACCTTTCCTTTCAAACTTCTTTACCCTCACCTCTGCTATGATCCCTATAAAACTCCACCTGCTGATCGTGGCTAGACAGGTAACAAGCTGTGCCTATTCCTTTTCCTACTCTTCCTGTAACTCTCCCAAAAAGAAAAGAACACAACACATGTAACTAACAAAGCGCAGGTCTACACTACCTCAGGGATCACACTCGGAGATCAGTCCACCAGCGGTCCATTTAGCGGGTCTAATAAAGACTCACCAAATCGACTGCAGATCGTTCTCCAGTCGACCCCTCTACTCTACCCCCGACGAGAAGAGTAAGATAAGTTGACAGGAGATTTTCTCCCGTCGACCTCCCGCAGTGTAGACCCCACGACCTAAGGTACGTCGACTCCAGCTACGTGAATAACGTAGCGTAGGTCAACTTACCGCAGTAGTGTAGACATAGCCAAAGCTGTCAATTTTCCACCATACTCATTTGCTTGTATGAGATATCTACCTCCCCTACTCTTCATCCATTGTCTTTAGACTGTAAGCTTTTCAATGCAGGCATTATCTCTGTGTTAGTACAACACCCAGGATAAAGGTCCCAATCCCTATTGAGACCTTTGGGTGTTATCATAATATAAATATTTACTGTGGCTACTAGTAGGAAAGTAGTTATCTGATCAATTTAAGATCCTTCTGACTGCTAGACAGAGACTTGGGGCTGCTCTACACTACACAGTTACATGGACATAAATCAGCTTATGTCAACCTAATTATGCCAGTGTCTAACACTACAGTTTCCTTCCATCAATGTCAGTGCCCTGCTACATATCGACGACAACTCCATCTCCATGAGAGGTGTAGGGCTTGTGTCAGCGTAGTTAGGCCAATGCAGTGTCTACACAGTCTGTGTGCCCACCACCCCCACTCAGCCTAGTCAATTTCAAGGTTCCCTGGGGATGAGAAGCCCTGGGCAACTTCCCCCCAGACTGGTAAATTTCTGAGCTCTCCCTACAATACAGCCTCCACCATCGCTACAGTCTGTGGATCTGCACATGGGGCAAATTATAGGCCATTTCCTCACATAGGGAGACAAGCCCAAACAAGCTCCATTTGAGTACTCTCCCACAATCAATTGCTTCAGTGCCTCTTTCTACCACTGCTGATCACGGCTTTCCCAAGATGCAGTGTTGTAAAAACTGACCATATTCCTGTCAGCTTCACTACCGTCTGCAGGGTTCTGAATAGCAGCTGGATCTTGGTAAAGCTTGGAGCAACAGCTGCACTTATACAGTAGCCGTCTGCAGATTTCAAGAACAGAGCACTGTGTTGATTAACACTACTCGCTTTTGGAAGGTTACCTTTACGACCATAAGGACTAGTAACTCAGGTTTTTTTTTTTTAAATAAAGCTTCACTGCGCGAGAAGTTGATGTGGTAATCATCCAGGAAAAATTCTTACATGCCCCAGGTGAGCGAAATTTTCAACACCAATACACAAATCACTGAAGAGTCAGATGACCAGCAACAAGGGCTGGATTTTAAACAACCATGAGATTAAAAATCAAATCACATCACAATTCCTCTACACCAGCTAGTCCTACCTTGCCCCAAGATTTATACATTTAGTTGATGCATTTCTAAGACGCTTGTGGAGGGCTGACTCATGTTTTGAATTAAGTGTTGTGCAAGGACACACCCTTACAGGAAAACTGCAGTGATGTTATAAAACCTACCTCCCAGGTATTATAAGGATTAATATTTGTGAAGTACTTGCACAGTATGGGTTGGAAGGTATTATGTAAGTGAAAAGAACAGCTCATTATAATAACTGATAGCTAAAGTACTATATAAGAATGGGTCTTAATTTTTTTAATTGGCTTTTAGAAACACCTGTCTGTTTCAGCAGCACATTAACTATGAATGGCACAACTGGATCAATGGAAGTTATACTTATCAGCAAAGACAATTATGCTAAATGCTGGGGCAAAGCTGGGACTCCAGTTGCAATATATAGTTCTTAATTTTCAACAGCCCCTGAAAGTCCCCTTTCACAGGCATTCAGGTGGAGACGAAATAAACAGTGCTAGGCTATAAATCTGAGTAGGATATATGTGGTGCTGGACAATGGGTACATTGTTCTGCACAATCTTTCACCAAGGAACTTTGCACACGAGTTTTTACAACATGCAACAGTGTGGGGTATGTTATTAATAGCTGAGATGCTTCATGAAGTGGGTGAGTGCAGACTTATCCAAAAGGAAAAAGGGCACTAGGTTTACAATAACTTGGAGGATATGCAAAGCATTAAGGAGATTGTCGTCTCTCATATCAGATGTGTGGGTTAACACAACTGAGGCCTAGTCTTCACTTACCGGCTGGTCCGGCGGCACGCCATCGATGTTCTGGGATCGATTTATCGCGTCTGGTTAAGACGCGATAAATCGATCCCGGATCGATCCCAGAAGTGCTCACAGTCGGCGCCTGTACTCCAGCTCGCCGAGAAGAGTACGCGGCGTCGATGGGGGGAGACTTCCGGCCGCGTCTGGACCGCGGTAAGTTCGGACTAAGGTACTTCGAATTCAGCTACGTTATTAACGTAGCTGAATTTGCGTACCTTAGTCCGAAGTCCGGACTAAGTGGGGACCAGGCCAAAGATCAGGAAGAGAAGCAGGAGCAGTGTGGGGGAATCGGGAGGCAATGCACAATGTAATTAGGGCAAGGATGTAGCAGGGTGTGGTGTCAGGCACAGTCTTGAAAAGGAAGACTGAGCTTGAGTTTTGTGCTGAAGGACAGTGGAAGCGAGTGAAGATTTATGGTGAGAGATTTTCAAAGATGACCTTGGCAGTGGTAGTTTATAAAGATGACAGTGGTGAGGGGTGAGAGACCAGAGGGGAAGACGTTAGTGAAGTAGAGATGAGACCTCCTACACCGGAGGAATAAAAAGTGCTAAGGCTTAGCAAAAATCTGGAATGTGGGAGGAGAAATAGGAATAGTCAGGATCCCAAATCTGCAAGTCTAGATGATTGTTAAAGTTGTTCATAGATTCCAAGGCCAGAAGGGACCATTGCGATCATCTAATCTGACCTCCTGTATAACACAGGCCATAAAACTTCCCCCCAAACAACTCCTAGAGCAGATCTTTTAGAAAAATATCCAATCTGAATTTAAAAACTATCAGTGACGAAGAATCCACCACGACCCTTAGTAAATTGTTCCAATAGTTAAATGCCCTCACTGTTAAAAATGTACACCTTATTTCCAGTCTGAATGTGTCTACTGTCTAGCTTCAATTTCCAGTCACTGGATTGTTATACATTTCTCTGCTAGACTTAAGAGCCCATTACTAAATATTTGTTCCCCATATAGATTCTTACAGACTGTACTCAAGCCATGCCTTAACCTTCTCTTTAAGATAAATGGATTGAGCTCTTTGAGTCTATCACTATAAAGCAGATTTTCTAATCCTTTAATCATTCTCGTGGCTCTTCTCTGAACCCTCTCCAATTTATCAACATCCTTCTTGAATTGTGAGAATCAGGACAGAGTCCTCCATCCTGTAACTATGGACTGCACTCTTTGTTCCTAGATGTATACATTTATATTTACCGTACTAAAATGCATACTGTTTGCTTGTGCCTTGTCTACCAAGTGACCCAGATTGCTCTGAATCAGTGACCTGTTAAAGAAGGGAAGGACAGGATTTGGGAAATTTGGCTTAGTTCTTAGTTTAATTTTTTATTTGTAAATTTTGATCATAAGACTACATAACAGTCTACCACGAAACTGATACATATGCTAGGTTTTCTTTTTGACATTTTTCTCTAAGATAGTGACTACAATGAGCAGAGGTTTTGGCACTGCATTTCACAGAAAATCAGATATTTGCTCTTGGCAACAAATTCTCACTTATTCATAATATTCTTAAACCTTATAAAATTCCATGCAAAAGCCTCTAAGAGTTCTTAGTTACTTTTAACTCCTCATAAAACCCATCAATTTGTTATACCAATACTAGTAGAACTAGTTTGGAAGCGAAAATTTCTTGCCTTAATGCAATCAGTAAAAATATATAATTTGTCCTCCAGCATCACCTTAAATTTGACAAGAGGAAAAAAACTGCTCTATCATCAATTTTTACAAACTCTTCCTTAGATATGAACCTTTCCCTCCTAACTTAAATCTGAAGTCTTCATCTGTTTCAAAATTAACACTTGTTTACAAACTGAACACAATTGTAAAGGTTTAACAAAACACTATATGCTGATTTCCCCTTGCCTCATTGAGCTTTTAGATGGCAAACGAAAAGCTTTTTAATTGTCCAAAAGCACCCTATTTCTTCTAATAGGCAATAAAAGGATGATTTCCTTCAGACCTATCCTTTACACCTAATATACGAGGGCTGGTGGCTCTGAATTTATTTTTCAGAGCTTCCAATCGTCAACACGTTGCTACGTTATCTTGAATTATTGCATTGGAGAGGATCTTGCCACTCTGCAGATACATTTTAATTCAGTCTTATTTTTTTAAAGAACCTTGAATGATCCTACAGATTCTTGTAATTTATGAAGTTCATTGGCACAAAGTTTTCAATCAAATTATACCAGCTATTTAATATAACCCTGTAACCAGCATAACTCAAGACCATATCCACACAACGTTTTAGGGAAATCACCTTGTTGTTTTAATGCTGGTGGTGCACCACTGGTGCTAGCCATAGTGGGAGTGGGAGTGTAGCGCTTTTTTACTACCGTGTAATGAGACCTTTTTTAAGCACAATTTGTTGACAGTGGTAAAAATGCCAGTGGTCAGTCCACATTTCAGCTTCCGCCACCAGTAGAACTAGATTTCCCTAAAATTCTCAGTGTAGGTGCAACGTAAGTAAACTAAGATCAGTGGGGTAAGTTATATCAATGTGACAGGAAGGTAACACTTATATCCGGGACCCTTGTGCTTAACTCCATTAATTGTTGGTCTAATAAATCGGTCTATTAGCCCCCTTAGTGGGAGGACTTCAGGAAAATGTTTCTGCCATGGACCCATACTAACCAATAAAGTAACAAAGGAGGAAACACAGAAAGAAGGAACAACTATAATAAAGACAACTGGACAGGAAAAAGCAAGGTATTTTCTTCTCCTTTAAAAAAAAACAACAACTTGCTGAACCTATATGGACTGCCCTAATATGCAGAATAATCAATGAAAATCTATCTCCCCGATCAGGTGTTCTTAAATCCTAAAGATAAAAAAACCCCTTTGTTAAATGACAGAAAGAAAAAGGGAAAGGAAATTGAATACACAGAGATGCAACACCTCTCAAAAATCCTCACAAACTCATTTAAAAAAAAATACCAAACACCTCAATTACCACCCCAAGCAAATTTAAGAAGGAAGGAAGCAAGCTCTTAGGTGTGGTTTCCCCCTTCTGGAAGTGACATGACTGATGGGTTTATGGCCACAAGCAAGGAAGATTCTCATAGGTTTAAACATTGAACTCAAGATGGGTGCAGAAATACTGAGTGGGAAGATTCTGAGAAACAGGAGCTGGGCAATGGACACACACAGAAGGGACAGAGTGAAGCAGATTTGGAAATCAGGGTTGAGATGACAGCTGAAACCACAGGACTGCAAAGAGCAGTGGAGTGACAAAAACTGGAGTCCCGAGGCACTCGGACAGCAGTAGCCTCCAGAAGCAAAGGAGGCGGAGCAATCGGATCAATAATTCAATTTGGCAGCTTCCTATAGAATACAGAACTTTTAAAAACAGAACTTAAATTAGTGATCTATTATTTAATTTGAGGCAAGACTTAGATTTTATATTAGATGTAAGCTGGAGCCATGGACCAGTAGGTAAATGTGGAAACACCAAGTAGACAGCTTCTTTGTTTTTACTATTTCCCATCTGGGTTTTTGCCCACTACTCAGTGAATTGTGTCACACAGGGACATACTTTAAGATGCAGAGTTTAGATGGTGCTCTGGTCAGACCTATAAGAACCAAAGGAGTCTGTACTGAGTAATTAACTGACCTAAGCACAGAGAGATTCTCATCCCAGGTTTCCCTGCAGAGCAAGACAGACCGCAGTGAAACTGAAATATTCCTTCAACGAGTATTGCGCTGTACACATTAGCAACCGGCCCTTTAAAAACATAATGGTGGCAAATGAATGTAAAGATGAAAGACCTGGTTTTCCATTATTGCTTTGACCCATAAAAGCGTAGGAGTCATTGACCACTGACTTTCCACTGCTTCCAATTGCTAAGCAGATACCGGGGGCAAATACCAAGACAGAAGCAAAACAGAGGGCAAAGGTATTTTACATATATCAAAGCCCAAATTCTCCTCCAATGATGTCACGATCCTCCTGTGTTTATGTCGGTTGTGTGTGATGAGTGGCAAAACCCAAGTGGTTAAATGTGTGTCTTCTTATAGGAGAGGGACGCAGCAGTGGAGTTCCCCACATGCAATTTTAGCTATAACTGACAGGAAGAGAAAACAGCGTTTTAGAGGAATAATCCTTTTTCAGCACTGTTGGTTCCCAGTGCAGCTGAAAGGTTGAATTTCCCTCTAAAAATTGTTTTTTCTCTCCCCTTTTGGTTTTTCTGTCAGAGTCGTTTCCCTCTCACCATTTTACACTGCCACTCTCTTTTTATTGTCATATCTTCTCCTTCATTCATCACATTTCCTTCCACAGGCAACATGGTAGTCTCCTGACTTTTGGGGGTTAGTCCTCTTCCATTTGCCTCTCTCCCCTAGGGTCAGTCCCTACTCACTTCCACCCATCCTGCTGCAGCCTGTGTAAGGAAGGCCTCACTTGGCACCCTCTGTGGAGGATCACAGCTGTTTTGTTCCTCTATTACCATATCACTTGAGGAGCCAAGCAGCAGCACACAGAATTGTGATCATCTGTTTCACTGATGTTGCAGTTGTCATTGAGGAAGCACCATTATGCATTACCATTATGGTAATTTAGAGTGTGCACACACTTATTTAGGACGGCAATTTAAATCCAGAAGTGCCCCTGAAGAAAATTACATAGTTTCCCCTTTATCTTAAATTGTAAGAAAGATAAGTCTTTACAAAAGGGAGAAACAATTTGGATATGTCTACACTTTAAAATGCTACAGCACTGCAGATGCACCACTATAGCACTTAAGTGTAGACATTACCTACACCGATGAAAGATTTCTCCTATGCCGATGGGGTTAGGTCGGTATAGCTACCTCTCTCAGGGGTGTGGAATTTTTCACACTCTTAAGAGACATAGCTATACCAAAATAAATTCCTAGTGTAGACCAGGCCTATGTTTCTCTAATTTCTACTCTGTTACCTAGATCACAAATTTAGAATGTTTGAAAGTTTACAGAATCTGGTAACAGATTTGTTTCATTTCATGAAAATGCTGCAATAAAAATGGTCTAGAATTTAAGTATTGCCTTCCAGGGTTTGAACCAAAACACAGAATTATACTCGTGCATGGGAACCAGAAAGAAAATGGACTGGAGACTGATTTCTTTATCACAGCTGAGAGAAATGCAAAAACTGTAAGAGCAAATTTGATGAAAAATCCTTTGGACACCATGGTAATAAATAGCTTACTACATTCTTAGATTAATAACTGTGAAGGGATATTTTAAATACATAGTTTTACATCAAATTCATAGGGTGAAAGTATGCCACATCTATAATGCTTTTTATTGTCTGCTTCGAAATAGCTTATAGAAGTATGTACACTTTCAGAGAGAGCTGCACAAGAAATGTGAAGAGCCACTGTACTTTAACTCACTACAAATAGCTTGTGCCATGTGGGTGAGTTAACACTATTGATAACCGTAATTTTCTCATTTCTTGACTTTAAAGCATGCAACCTTAACACTCAGTTAATGTTGGAGGGGAAAAACAGAGCTGACAGTTGTACAATACTGCAGCCACTTGTACTGTATAAGTAATGTACACTACTGAAAAATATTTGAATCTCTCATTGATATTAAAACATTTCCCACCCACCCCCAAAATATATGACGTAATTAGGTTCCATAGAGATAACTAGTCACACGTTTCCCTGCCTTAACATTAATATAGACCTTTGCACTGTTATTTATATTTCAATATATTCTCAGAATTACCACTTACTCATAGGTGGCCTGTTTGTTCAAGTTTTAAGTGGAAATATTCCCAGTATGCCACTCTCTAAAAACATTCCTCCTCCATCTATTCACTTTATTTTGATATTTTGTCTAGGATAAGGAAAAAAGTAAATGACAACCAAAATCAGGCTGCATAAAGTAGCCCAAACAGGAGGGCTGCTCTTGCCTATTTGAAACAATTGTCCTGGAAACAATTTGCTTTCCCATCTCTTCTCGCATCACAAGGGAACTCCATTTGGTAGTCTTGAAACATGCCTTAGCTAATATCCCCTCCTCCCCGCCTCCCTCCCCAGTGTAAACTCTGCACACAAGAGGACACTGTCCCTCCTGAATGACAAACCGTTCTGTGAACGTTGAGGCTGTAAAGTGCAAAAAAGTTACATTTATATTCATCCTATTCAAAAGTATACATTAATCTTTAATAAGAATACATGCCGAATGACAACAACTGACTGAGAAAGAACAAGACACAGACACCTTGGACATCTGACAAATTCATTCCAAAGAGACTATTTTTCATAACAACCTCTATTTTACATATGACGAGATCAACTTAAATAATTGTCCATATGCAAAAAAAAAGAAAAACAGGATGCAGATCCTTCATGGTATGAAGAAATGTTAGCTACTTCGGTCACTGCAACAGTAGAAGCTGTGTCTGTATTTGAACACTTTCTCCATAAAGGTATTTGTAAGTACAAGTACAACTAATTGCCTGAATGTGTCCCTGTACATTCTGTTGTAGCAGGGGGGGAGGGATAGCTCAGTGGTTTGAGCATTGGCCTGCTAAACCCAGGGTTGTGAGTTCAATCCTTGAGGGGGCCACTTGGGGATCTGGGGCAAAATCAGTACTTGGTCCTGCTAGTGAAGGCAGGGGGCTGGACTCGATGACCTTTCAAGGTCCCTTCCAGTTCTAGGAGGTGGGATATCTCCATTATATAACTCTGCAAGCACAAAGTACCATATATCTAGTAATCAGACAATGACATCAGCCAGCCTACAGGTTAAATTTTAGACAGGTTACAGATCAGACAGCATTTCCTGAAGCTAGATGTACAAATGATTACTCCATATCTTCAGTGGTTTCACACTCATCTATATTTTCAGATATCTTAAGATTTTAGTTTGGTTCTTAAACTTGCACCAAGTGGATCATTTAACATGATGTTAAGCAGACAAGCCCCTTGCAAAACACACCTGGTACTTAACCTCAAGGTCTTTAAAGAGACCTTTTAACAAGCTTTTAATTCCTGCAAGAATGGCTTTCACCTTGGCTTCCTCTTGAGAGCAAGCTGACAGCCACCACCCTGTGTTTACAGAATACAAATTCAGGATAAAGCAAATGCCCAAATCAAGCCAAGTTATTAGACAACTTCCACTAAGACATCAAATTTCTATAACAAGGCCCTCTCTGAAGCCCTTATCCAATAGAGAGATGGCTCAGGAAGATTATGAGTCCCAACCTGCAAAGTTCCATCATGACTTAAGTGGCCTTGTTATTTAGACCAAGATGGAACATTGTAGGCTGGGACCTACAGGCCCCATCCTAGGCTGTTTCACTCAAATTAATGGTTAGCAAACTGCAATCTAGTTCTTTTAATGCAAATTAGATATGGCTAGTTGCCAATGTATCCCTCATTAAGCAAAGTTTGGGCACTCTGGTCTAGAGAGACTATTTCAAAAATTAACTCTAGCAATTAGATTTGCATGGGACAGGAAGGTTCCCTTTTTCCTCGCCCACCCAATAAATGTATATATTTGTTTACCGGGTGAGGGAGGAAATGGAGAACCTTTTCCTGCCCTTTGCAATTTTGTATTATACATATACATATATACACACAAACACACACATATATATATACACACACACAAGCTTTCCAGCATAAGCACTGAGCTCATTCTCAGTAAATGTTAGAAATTTTGATTAAAGACATGCTACAAATTAGGCTGCTTAAATTAACTTTGAACTAAATATTTGTCATTAATTGTCATAAAATGGATAGTTTCCAAATAGGCTTAAAAGGTCACAAAATATGGTTGTATCACAGTAACTTGCAGTGGAAATACATTATTACCTAGGATTAGAATTTCTTCGGATGACCACCGATGAGAGTGTGGCTCCTGTACGAAGGACTTACATTACTAAAATTACCAATAAGGGAAGAAAACCACCTAATAGACACACCAAAAACCAAGCTGTGTTTAAAAAAGGATTCTAAAATTGGCCTGAGTGAAAAAGAAGCGAAGATGTTGATTCCAAGTCAGAACATACAACAGTAAAATAGGTAGAACTAAGTCTGCTCTTGTTGACTTTTAAGTCAGTGAAAGGCTGTTCTGACTTAAAAAATGCATCACCATTGCCAGATGTGAAAAAAAATTCCGCTACTTGGGTTTCCTGGACAGAGCAGGAAAAGAGGCCGTGACTACTTCACCCTTATTCATGCCTGAGTCAAACCTTTTCCACATCAAAATGCTAGAAAAGCATCAGTTTAAATTTGTAGACCGGCCCAAAGAAACAGAACCCTAGGATCCTTTCTGGTTACTTCAAAAAAATCTCATACAACTGGAGAACTGAGGTACATCAACTAAAATTGAAACTAAACGGCACTGCAAGTTTGTTTGTTTTTTAATTCAAATACAAACAAGGACAGTTCTTCTGACTGTACCTCACTCAGCCAATATTCTTAACTGGAATGAATAGAAGTTCAGTTGGCAAGCTGCCACCTCGTATGCCTTTACTGCCTCTTCCAATCTCTCCTCAAGGGAGTCTGTATGGATAATACCCTTCTCGTAGAAGGAAAAAAATTGTAAGAGCAAACACCAGACTGCTTGCTTTTATATGGGTAATTTGTGGAACTACAATATGTTTAAGGAAGAGAGCCCCACGTCTAGTTTTATTAGCAAGTCACCACCACCTCCTCAGTAGCAAAACAGGAGGGGGTATGTGTTTTATATAATGCTGACTATACCTGTCTGTGCGTAAAAAGTAAATTCCAGTAAAAACAAAAAACAACAACATGTCCATAAGAAGTTAAAGGCTGCCTGGTTAAACAGGTGAAAGTCAAGAAACACCAAAATTAAAATTGTGTACATAACCCTTGTGTTTATGCATTATGACAATCTAATTACAGTAAATGATCACATACTGTTTCTCAATAAGTTATTTTTTCTACAATCTCAAATATATCTCTGTAGCATCTTGTGATTTCTTCTTATTCTTTAGACTTACACTGTTTTCACTGCAATAATTATCCAGGATACATTTGACAGAATTAGATAGAACGTTTTCTTCTCTAAGGGTTTTTTTTTTTTTTTAAATAAATTTGGTAGCACCCTTTTCTTTTTAAACTTGAGCACAGTCTCTCTCTCTGATGCAATTTGGGGGAAACTGACTGGGAGTAGGATCTTCTTAGCTTTGAATTTTAGTCTGCCTCTACAAGGCAGCAAATTTTCAGTATTAGTACAGTGAGGGTGCCATACCAGTACCTAAATTATATTTAATCTAAAACACACGGGGGAAGTACATTTATGCATATATTTCATATAAACAACTGAGCAGAATACAATATTACAAAATGGGACACGCCTAAGATTGTAGAAATACAATATGCCATTTTAAGAAAGTGATCATGTAATTAAAAACTAATGTCAGACATGCATAACGGGACGTTAAGACCGTGTGCACAACCTTAACTTTGGGATTTCCCTGAACTGTTTAACTATGCAATCTCAATCGTTTTTTAGTTTTTAATAGATTTCTTTTAAACAAAGAAGGAGAGAAAGTATATGGAGCTTGGCCCACAAAAGAACCAGCATGTCAATTCCACAATCCGAACCTTTTTGCATAGATGCTACCAGAGAGTCCTGTCAGCAGCCCATCTTCTGGGCTTTACAGATCCTCCAGGTGCTCCGAGTCAGGCCAAGCACTAGATCCCAGGGGCCCTGTACTCAGCCAGCCAGCCATGCACACCACCGCCATGCGCCCAAACTGCTGAAACATGGTTACTCAGACTCCCAAAATTTCAGCCCAGCATTTATGAACTCCTAAAAACAGTGGATTCTAATAGAGGTGTATGCAAGATTAACTCTAGGTCACTACAAGTGCTCAGTTAGAATAACTGACCTTACACTCCCCATCAGTCTGGTGCCTTCAGCATTTACCATGTCCAACATCTTGGATGTCCCTCCTTTGACAACAGATATTGATAAACATGGAACCCTCTCACTTGAGCAACACCAGTATCCCTTGCCTTTGGGTTAATGGGGATCATGCCATCATCCCTCTTAAAATGGTACGTCTTATTTTGAAAGGGGGCGTCCATTAGATAGACACTTGAAGTACTGTTCACACATATGCAGAAAGCTTGAAACATTATTCTTATTCTCAGGATTAGTCCCAAAACAAAGAGCTCTAAAGCTTAAAAAAAAGCAATCTGGTTCTTCCCCAAAGAAACAGTCTAGTCTTAAGCAATTCTCTAAATGGTTTTGCAGTTGTCCTCCTGATTCTACTTAGGTGTGTTAAGGGTGAATTTCTCATGGCTAAAAAGCAAGCTTCCATCTGTGAAAGGTTAACCATACTTATACCCTAAATACCATACCTGAAAGCATCCAGACTAACTAGCTTCTTGGAGATTCCTCCAGAAGAGGTAAGGCAACTAAACTAGTTGGTCTGGTTGCTATATTACATTGCAAGTATACGTCTTTTGTATTTTCTCCAAAGATTTCACACAATTTTCTAAAAATGTGCATAACTTTGAAAAATCTGCTCAGTTTAATACTTCATTCAAAGACATCTGCCTGATAGTCCTTGTCAACAGGAAAAAATCCAACTCCCGCAGGGTAATATAGCTAACATTATAGTCAAAGAACAGACTTTAGGTATGATTGTTTGCAAGATACTAAGGAGACATATTAGACATTTCACATAACACACTGAAGTACTTGTTTTGAAATTACCTTTAAGTATTTTCTATTGGTGAATATGCTCTTAGAAGTTGAAAATTAGAACAGCTTATTACTAATTATTTACATTTAGCAAACAGCTATAAAGATCCAGAAAGCAACAGCATCAAGGCTAAACATTTTGTTTAATCAATCAATGCAGATACCAACGCTGGGACTTCCAATGTGGCCCAGAAGCAATACTCTATTGAGATGTCCATTTGACATCTTTAATATCTGCTTTAACAAGTAGGTGCCTGAAATTTAGAGCTACCCTCCCTTTCTCACCTGGATGAGGGTGTTATTGCCATGTGCTCTCCTGGTAAGAGTTCCTGACTAATCGTCCCTACAGCCACACAAGTGAGGAGTCCTCTAGCAATTATTTCTTTCTTCCCTGGTTTGTGCAAGGGTAAAATGGAGAAAGGGGAGCAACACATCACTTATCAGCAGGACTCAGTCTTCCCACAAAAGCAGACAATCATCACTGATGAGTGCACAGAAGTGAGTTTCCAAGCCCTAAAAATGGAGCTTATTTCCTTGTTTATGCAAGTTTATCAACCATAGTGTCAGCTCCTGCTTCAGAGCTAGCAACAGAGCATGAAATACAGCACAAAGGCTGCATATAAAAGAAAAATCAGCCACTGCTTCTTGGTGAAAATGGTGGATTTTTGAGAGACATTAAGACATTCCCACAAGCTATTACAAAGATTATTTTAACCAAATCATTTAAAATCAAATGCCATTGTCTATGTTAACAGTTTATTAAAAGAATTTAAAAATTCTGAACACTGAAGTTATGCCGACCTAACCCCTGGTGCAGACCCAGCAAGGTTGATGGAAGAATGATTTCATCATCCTAGCTACCAGTACCATTCCTCAGGGATCCGGAGTTCCTAAGATGGAAAGACCCCTTCCATTGATGCAGGAAGTATCCACACGTGGTGCTACAGCGGCATAGCTACTGCACCATAGCTGGGCTGCTACAGCACCCATAACATAGACATGGCCTTAAACTCAATTCGCTGTGGTATATGGCGACCTGGGCATTATCCGACCAGTCAGGTTTCGCGCTGCCAGGAGAAGATTGTAAATGCCATGTTATCAGTGTGTAGACGTGCCATGGGGGAGTGGAAGGGTTTTTAAAAATATATTTTTATTTTTGCGGAACTGTTAACTAAGGTTTGTAACCTGTCCTTTAAATCGGCTTCTGTACCCAATGACTGGAAGTTAGCTAATGTAATGCCAATATTTAAAAAGGGCTCTAGAGGTGATCCCGGCAATTACAGACCGGTAAGTCTAACGTCTGTACCAGGCAAATTAGTCAAAACAATAGTTAAGAATAAAATTGTCCGACACACAGAAAAACAAACTGTTGAGCAATAGTCAACATGGTTTCTGTAAAGGGAAATCGTGTCTTACTGATCTATTAGAGTCCTCTGAAGGGGTCAACAAACATGTGGACAAGGGGGATCCAGTGGACATAGTGTACTTAGATTTCCAGAAAGCCTTTGACAAGGCCCCACACCAAAGGCTCTTATGTAAATTAAGCTGCCATGGGATAAAAGGGAAGGTCCTTTCATGGACTGAGAACTGGTTAAAAGACAGGGAACAAAGGGTAGGAATTAATGGTAAATTCTCAGAATGGAGAGGGGTAACTAGTGGTGTTCCCCCAGGGTCAGTCCTCGGACCGATCCTATTCAACTTATTCATAAATGATCTGGAGAAAACAGTGAGGTGGCAAAGTTTGCAGATGATACTAAACTGCTCAAGATAGTTAAGTCCAAAGCAGACTGTGAAGAACTTCAAAAAGATCTCACAAAACTAAGTGATTGGGCAACAAAATGGCAAATGAAATTTAATGTGGATAAATGTAAAGTAATGCACATTGGAAAAAATAACCCCAACTATACATACACTATGATGGGGGCTAATTTAGCTACAAGAAGTCAGGAAAGATCTTGGAGTCATCGTGGATAGTTCTCTGAAGATGTCCACGCAGTGTGCAGAGGCGGTCAAAAAAGCAAACAGGATGTTAGGAATCATTAAAAAGGGGATAGAGGATAAGACTGAGAATATATTATTGCCCTTATATAAATCGATGGTACACCCTCGTCTCGAATATTGCGTACAGATGTGGTCTCCTCATCTCAGAAAAGCTATACTGGCACTAGAAAAGGTTCAGAAAAGGGCAACTAAAATGATTAGGGGTTTGGAACGGGTCCCATATGAGGAGAGATTAAAGAGGCTAGGACTCTTCAGCTTGGAAAAGAGGAGACTAAGGGGGATATGATAGAGGTCTATAAAATCATGAGTGATGTGGAGAAAGTGGATAAGGAAAAGTTATTTACTTATTCCCATAATACAAGAACTAGGGGTCACCAAATGAAATTAATAGGCAGCAGGTTTAAAACAAATAAAAGGAAGTTCTTCTTCACGCAGCGCACAGTCAACTTGTGGAACTCTTTACCTGAGGAGGTTGTGAAGGCTAGGACTATAACAGAGTTTAAAAGAGAACTGGATAAATTCCTGGTGGTTAAGTCCATTAATGGCTATTAGCCAGGAGGGGTAAGGAATGGAGTCCCTAGCCTCTGTTTGTCAGAGGATGGAGATGGATGGCAGGAGAGAGATCACTTGATCATTGCCTGTTAGGTTCACTCCCTCTGGGGCACCTGGCATTGGCCACTGTCGGTAGACAGGATACTGGGCTAGATGGACCTTTGGTCTGACCCGGTACGGCCGTTCTTATGTTCTTACGTTCTTTTTAGAACGCAAAACTTAAGAGATGCTGGACCTTGCTGTAGAACAGCATCTCAGGAAACATAGGCTGCAGTAGCAGCTTCTGCAAGCGGTGGGGTACGGTTGTATGTGTGGTAGGATTTCTAAGAAATCAAGGATGAGCTTAATTTAAATATTTTTCTGACATAAAATTTCCATATTTATCACAGCATGACCCCAAAGTAACACTTTACTACCTTTTCTGATAACCAAATTAAACTTCGTGTCAAATATGAAACCAACATTTAAATACTGCTCCGCTAGAGATATCCTGTAGCACAAGTTTGCCACTCTTAAGAGTGAACTTTTGAAACCATGAAGTGGATCAATGTTGTGCTTCTTTAGTATTTGGATAGAAAGAATTATTAAAAATTAGCAACTGCATGAGATGACCAGACACGGCAAGTGTGAAAAATCGGGATGGGGGAGGGGCGGGGTGGGAAACAGGAGCCTATATAAGGAAAGGACCCTAAAATCGGGACATGTGGTCACGCTAGAACACACACACACACACACACGCACACACACACACAGGTACTCCATCCCCAAAACTGCAACAGTAGGTATGGAAAGGAGACCTTTGCCTTATGCAGAAATGGAGATGGAGCAATGATGGAGAAAGTGTCGATACAGAGCTATGAAAACAAACCTTTCAATCTGCATCTAGCTCCCTTAGAATACGACTTAGAATAAAAACATTCAGTTCTTTGGAGAGACGCACATTACAGCTAATCCAACAATATTTTCATTCACCTTTTATTTCAAGACAGCACTTTTAAAAACATCCCTTGCAAAATTTGTAAGTCCTCCTTACTTGAAGGTGCATTCTCTAGAGGCAGTGGGGTGTAGTGATTAGAGCAGGGGCTCAAACTTTTTTATAGCATGGACCACATCTAAAAGAGTGGCTTGTGGACATCTAAAATCCTTGTAACTGTGAGCCATCTCCCCCCTTCCATCTGGGATCGGTAATATCCTTATGGCAAATGCTTCAATGTCCAACATGGCATAGTAAGATTGCTTTTAAAAAAAAATAATTAGGAAAGTAGCCAGTGTTGACATAAAATTTAGCAGCTAGAAACTAGAGAACCAGCACCATGTGACCATCCTGTTCTCAACACACCAGAAGTGAATGGTTCATGAACCACAGTATGGGAATCACAAGATTAGACCATTGAACTAGAAATCTAAAATTCGTGGATTATGTTCCTGCATTGATGGAAACAATATGAATGTTACTTTGTTTCCATGCCTCAGTTTACTCCTTAAGCTTGATTTTTGTACAGTGCTTTGAGTCTCCTGGAAGAAAAACATTATTGCAAACTACAGAACTATCAATATGCCAATTTAAGTTGTCAAAGTTGCTCAAGTGTCATTACACCCTAGAAAGTTCTTTTGTAAAAATGGCAATGTAGGTTTCATGTTTATTGAATCAGTTTTTGTAGATCACATTTACCCAGGTTACAAGTAAAAAGATGTGGTTTTTTTTTTTAAATTCGGAGGCTGTGAACTCCAGCTGTGACCAGGTGTTCTGATCTGAGAAGCTGTCACCAATAGGGCTAGGAAGCTGTGTTTTTCCTTCCTAGTCATTCATCAACTGCAGCTAGAACTTCATTAGCAATCCTACTGACAATATACAAGAGAGAACAGAACCCAGCTCAGCCTCCCAGAGCTCAGGTAACTCTGCAGGAATAACACAAGAGAATATTATTTCTGCCAGAAAAGGAGCAGATTAAACTGAATATACACAGGGAGTAGATCTGTTCTGATGGGTCTTTTTTTTTTTTTTTTAAGTCATTTGTCTGACCCTAATTCCATTAATTTCTTAGTTAAAATTCAGATAGTGTTGAAAGAAACTGACAGACAGGGAACCAGATAATGCTGCTTTTCACCTCTAACTGGTTTAACCATCTGACAAGCCAGTGGTTCTCAAGCTTTTCCATTGTGGACCACATTAAAAGGTTGCCTTGGGTACTACGCCTCCCATGCTCGCACACAATCACAATAACCCTACGTCAGTTATTAACAGGAAAAATACAAACACTGAATACATACATTTAGTGTCCTTAATGTGATGTTTTATCACCCCTCTACTTTTCTTCTTTATTTCTATTTCCCTTCTTATCTTCTCTGTACCTCCCTTTCTTGCACATATATCTCTGCGGACTGTTCCTGTTCTCCTCTACCCCTAGACATGCTTTTCAGTTGCCTGGCCACCCCCTTTGCAAATGCTTCCATTCCACTTGGTTTACTTTTCAATATAAAACACACCCATTTACTTTGTATTCCACAAAGTCACTAAAATGGTACGGGTACACTGCTTCCCGGTTCAGGCACACAGACGCGCTAGCTCTGCTTGAGCTGATGCGCTAAAAATAGCCGTGTAGCCAGAGTAGTACCGGCAGTAGTTTGGGCTAGCCACCTGAGTACAAACCCACCCAGACCCCGTGGGTATATGGACTTGGGTGACTAGCCCATGCCACTGCCTGTGCTATCCCCAGTGACATCTATTTTTAGCATGCTAAGTCAAGCAGAGCTAGCATCTTTCTACCCAACCTGGGAAGCACGCTCCCAGCTGCAGTATAGATGTAGCCCAAAAGAGGGGAAGGATGGGCCTGTAGCTAAGGCACAGGACTGGGAGCTGAAATCTGTTCTGTTCCCAGACTTGCCATTGACTTCATATGTTACCTTGAGCAAGTCACTTACCACATGCGGAAACTGAGGCATAGAGGCTAATAACGATAGTACAGTAAAAGCTGTCTTAAGCAACTCATCTAGGAATCAACAAAGCACACAGTTCTTAGAGGAAGATGGTTTTTAACTAAAGGTGGAGCTAAATAGTATACTTGAGGAATAATTTGAGATGGTTTCTGAAGACATGAGGTTGCCTAATAATGGTGGTCTTGTATGGGTTTCACTCCATTTATCTACCACATAGGAGTGGCGTGGGACTTCATTCATATTTCAAATGGAAGATAGAGAAGATCATGAGTGCAAATGCTTTGAAAATGATCAGTCCAGGACTTCCAGTTACCATCGAATGCCAGGATTAACGTTACCTGTGTGCTTGCTCCCACTTTATTTATTGTGAAAGTGCTTGGGAAAATAATCTACACAATTGTTAATGTTAATGCCAGCTTTTTCTGTTACACTGCAGAATACATAATTACAAAAACAGGAGATGTCTATGCCAGCAGAGTCAAGGATTTGCTTTTCAGGGAGGAATATACAATACCTTATAAGTACAATTAATGTTTTATATATTTAGAATTTCTGAAGCTGCTGTGTTGCTGAATTTCCCCCCTAAACACATTTGTTAAGAAGGAAGACATGTTCTTGCTGTTTCTAATTTCCAAGGTACTTCAACACTGGAGGATTTTTCAAGTTAATTTTTAAATTAATTTATAAGAAATGGAATATTTTCAGAGGGGCCTCAAGAATTGTTTAGCATGTGTTTTGCATCCTCAGCAAACTTTTTTTAGGTCCTGAATCCATTCCACATTTTGGAAAAACAATGTTTCAGTTTGGGTTTTTCTATTATTTTGGTGCATGTTTTAAAGCTCTTCATGACAGGAAGAGGAGAAAATTCACATTTTACTTTGTTTTTTTCAGTTAACATTTGAAAGAGATCTACAAGAACCCTGGTTTTTAAAAAGGGGATAAGGTTTTTGTTGTTACTTCTCTTCATAATAGCCCCATGACAATTAAATGAGTTTCCATTGCCACATTTTCTCCATTTTGGGTCCATTTTTTAAAGTTACATGGTTGATCATGGTTGCTGGTTGTTTTCAGAAGGTATTAAGAGGCGTCCTGAGGGGTTGGGGGGAGAGAGAGAAGGGAAACTAACCCAAAGAAGAGCGCAGGAGAATGTAGGTAATTATGAGCCCTACCCAATAGCCATGATCGTATCCCCTTTAAAACTTTTTCTTGTTAACCATGTAAAAACTTTACAAGTTATTTCGCAGGGAGAATTTCACATCTGAGTGGTTAAGTTTTTTCAAGGGCTACTGCTCAGGTTATTCTGAACTGCTGGGAAAGTATGAGAGATTTTTCAGTGGTTTAACTCTCAGTATGTGGGATATAGTTGTGTCCCCCTTCTCCCCCACTCTCCCAAAAAGGCACCTGGGTTTGCCCCCATTGGCAGCAACAGAACATGCTGAATATTTAAAACAGGAACACACACTTTGCCCAACTGAGGGACATGCTGGCAACCTGCCAGAAACCCAAGGGACATACCTGCTTTGATTAAAATGAAGTAAATGGCTTAACATGGAAGTGTGACCTGCAGAAACTAGGCATGAAATTCTCTACCTTGTTCCAAGTAGCTGCTTTGATCAAAGCAAAGCATTGTGCACTGGGACCTACAGTCTTCAAGGGTTGTAGCTGCATATTAAGGAAGAGGGGTGGCATATATTGCCCCGTACAAATATCTGTATTCTCAAGTTCAGCAAGAGCTCCTTCGTAGCAGACGCTACAGAAAGTAATCCAGCATACTCAGTTTAGTAAAATGTGCCAGAGATATTTAGGTTATTAAAAGGTAACGTGAATAATGAAACACTTATTAGCATTGAATGTTTCAGTTTTGCTTCTATTTGAAAACTAAATAATGAAGAAAACAGGAGGAACATGATGCAACTAGACAGAACCTCGGGCAATGTCCAATTCAACTCTACACCCTCCCCCATCAAATATTCCCTATCTATCCTGATCAGCAGTCCCAACAGTACCACCTCTTACCCAAGCTCTGTTAACAGCAAAAGAGACGAAAGCACATGGTTTTCATTAAAATTTTAAGTCCCTTGTTGCCTAATTTCCATTCTATCCACTTCATTTACAGCTTTATTTTCCTATAAGAAAGAGATTGATACACTGTAGGTGCTTTGGAAGCTCTCCTCTGACTCTGAAAACTAAACTAAAGCATAAATTAATGATTTAAAACAGTTTTTTTAAAAAGCAGTATTTTGAAAGTATGTATGTAATAAAAAGATGTAAGGTACATAATAACATCAAAATCAGCAGGTGCATATATTTAACACTAGAATTAGTTATTTTAAGATTTGTCACACCAGAGAACAAGATGGATATTGGGCTTTATAGTGCTAAAGATCTGAATTATAATCCATAGAATTTCATTTGCATTTTTTAAAAATTCTATCAAGTGCTGTTATCCAAGCTAAGTTGCTGATGCAAGACAGATACAATGCTTTGAGGTGTGATATGAACAGTCTGCTAGAATTAAAAAAAAACAAAAAACAAAAACAAAAACACCCACCTCCATTAAATACAGAAAGAAGCAGTGAGCCTTTATCTACAGCAACTGAAATCAAATACAGAGAGTCAATACAGAACTTTCATTTTCCACTGTATGTGGACAGTCCAACATTTTGCAATACCACTAAATTTGTTTAACCATATAACAATTCTCTTTTCCACCACACACAAGGAATCTTGTTTTTATTACACACCATTTTTTGCCTCTGCCTTCAATATAAGGGAGGAAGATTTGATTTTACAAGCCAGGGATTTCATTCCCTTGAAAATGTGAACTATCCTTAACAGCTGTAGATTAAATTGTAAGAGATACTCACTCAGCTCAACATGAAGTCTTTTCCCTATTTTGGAACCCAACCTTACTCACTATTTCTTTTTGTACAATATGGTGGTGGGGCAAGTGCAACAACCTGTCAAGATACATAGGGGGCTTGACCACCTTGTGAGGTACCCAAATGGAACTCCCACTGATTTCAATGGAATGTTCATACTCTGGGGATCCTTACATCAGTCTGACAGTGTCACTTACTTAAACTAGCTGCAGAGATCACCTAGACTGCTAAATCTGAAATATGGCAACACAGTGCTTTTCTTACAACTCTCTCCACCCCATTATTTTACGGAATAGTGCATAAAGTCAAACAGTCTCCCTGTGAACCCCAAATGTGAGAATTTTGAACATCTGAAAGAAAAATCTTAAATGGCTAGTCATTTTAATACCCTTGGAATGTCTGGGTAGGGGAGAGAGGAAAGGTATTCAAGGAAATAGGAAGGGGCAGACAACTGAAATGCAATGGGGTCACTAAGACAAACCCTGCTACTGTATATAGTGAAAGGGTTACTTTTGCTACAGATCAGACATGTTATAGGAGAAGAAATCTTTTACAATACGGCTATACTCAACTGCAGTATAACACCCTGCTTCAAACAATAAATAGAAACAGACAGGGAAAAGAATGTAGGCTGAGATGGGGGGTTGCTTTTAGAAATGCACTGAACCTCCCGGGATTCTGTCTAAATGTTTTGCCGGTTCCGGAAAGGATTTGCAACCAGGGAGAGAGGGGATGAATGGATGCCTGGGATTGAAGTAACACTTTCTGGACTGATTGCTCATTTAGAATTAACAGTGAGGAAACAGTCGTGAAAACTCCCTGGTCAGAATAACTCAAAGACCAGAAAATATAAAATACTCCTGAAGAGATTTCCTGGCCTCCTTGTCTATAAGCATTACGATGGCTCCACTAATTAGCAATTTAAGAAGCAGGACTACGTTAAGTTATTGCAAGAAACAATATACATTTTACAAGAATGAACAACTCCTCAGGTTGAGGTGTGGAGGAAAAAACCTACAATTGTAACAGACATCAAAATTCTCTCACATGGTGTTCTGAAGAGTATTCAATAGGGAGCATTCTGGTAGCATTGGCGGCGGCCGGGAGCCCTGGGCCCTTTTAAATTGCTGGGCCCCCCCATCAGCGGCCCTGCCGGTACGGTGCTTAAAGCGTGGCAGCGCTTTAATGTTGGCTGTGTACTGGCCCGTTCAGGTGGTCACTTTCTCACTGGTATGCCATATCAGCCCACTTTCACCTCTGTCAATTCCTCTCTTCTGCATTCTTCATCCATTCTCACTGACAAGTGCACTATCCTTCCTGTCTCCCAAGTCTGGAATGTGGGTCAACTTCTCTATTTACCTCTCTCAACGTTCACCCAGACTCCTATAACTTCATCCTCTGTCTCCATGGAGATCATTTACACACTGTCCCAACTGTTAAACTGCTCTATACCCAGGATACTCACTGCATTGATCACTACCTCAGTTCTTCCTGCTGTTCCTCCCACTCCCACGCCTCCAGTCTCTCCAAAGCTTGCCTGCCAAAGCCAACTACCTTCCTCTCCCCAGCTTTCACTATCATGCCTCCTGGAATTCTTCCATTGCCTTCCTCGCTTTTACCATAGCAGAGTTGAGTGCCATATCCTCACCTATGAGCCCCTAATCTCAGCTACCTACATCATTTCCCCGGCTCCATTTGTTCCCTTTACCACTACATCTGGAGCAGTCTCTATGAAGCCCCCTTCACAAAAATTCCAAATGCACCTCTAAGGTAATCCCTCCTGGATCCCTGTAACTGACAGTCTCCTTATCCTGTACTTTACATTTACTTGGCTTAAAGACTGCCAGCTCTCTGCAGCTGAGAACTGTCTAGATCTATGCTTCTACTACATGTACATTTACAACACTATATTCATGTTTTTACCACAACTAGTTTTTCTTTATAATCATCTTTTCTCAGCTTGAAATATGAGACCTTTACCATGAGCCTAGATTTTCCTGTTACTTAAGAGACATCCTTGAATAATTATAATGAAAAGGAGAGAATTTTAAGAACAATATTTAATCAAGAGCTGAACCAAGAGCTGAACCTTTTTCATTCTTGTACACAAAAATCTGGAACGTTTAAGTAATAACTACGTTTCCTTTAAAATTTCCTGGGGCTAAGGTGGAAAGTAGGGAGTTGTCCACAATATTCTCAAAAAGTGAGATGCTAACTTTATCCAGCTCAGAAGGAAGAAAGTACCCTGACTCAATATTCCTGGTCAATTACGAATAGAAACTTGGTTCTTGAGAGAAGAAATTCTCTGGTTACAGGGAAGGACTGGTAATTTCCTTCTTGATTACCTAGTATTCAAATAAAACAAAGAGATTCATTAATCCATTCTAAAGGTTCTGTAAAAGTGACACGTGGGAGTTTCACATCTATTTGTTACCAATAGCCTCAATATTATTTTTTCTGTTTACAAGTCAAACAGAAGGTCTCTAATGTCAGCTCAACACACTACCTGGAAGGCAAGCTGTTAGCATCCCCCAGCAACCCTAAACAAACTGGAATCAAAACCAAACTGAAATTTACAAGACAGAATACATCAACACCTATTTTTCCACAGCTATATTGTTTTGAAGTGTTATAGAAGTTATTTGTCAAACTTCACAGATCTGATAAGGAAGACATAGGCAGCATCTATGGGAAGTAACAAGGTGCTATTTTTCTCATCATGCTCAAACTAATTAAGGTTTAGTGTAGAACTCTTAACTACCTATCATTCTTTACAAGTAAAGATGAGGAAAGATGAATGTAGCAACCAGTGAGACTTGATTTGCTAATCTAAGAACAAGGAGAGTGCTTCCCTTGCTTGTATGCCATCAGGTCAGATTGGATGAATTCAGGATGCTGAGAGGATCTAGTGAAAGATATGAATAGTCTGTGAAAGGAAACCTTGAAGAATAGGGTCAAGTATCAGGGGGTAGCCGTGTTAGTCTGTATCTACAAAAACAACAAGGAGTCTGGTGGCACCTTAAAGACTAACAGATTTATTTGGGCATAAGCTTTCGTGGGTAAGAAGTGAGGTTTTTACCCACGAAAGCTTATGGTGCCACCAGACTCCTTGTTGTTTTTGTAGAATAGGGTTGGCAGTAGTGTTCTCTGTGATGGTGTGCAGGAGGGGACCCTGTAAACTTACCCTAGAGATAATTTAGGGTTTCTAAAGCTGCAGGTGAGTAAAATTTCCTAAGGCTGGCTTCTGACCTAGCTATCAGTGCTAGAAAATTGAGAACAGTAATTTTAAACTGGGGGGGGGGGGGGGGGAGTAGGCTGTTTTCCTATTAAGGCCTTAATCTGCAATATTTCCCCATAAAGCACATATAGATTTTTCTTTCAGACTTGAATCACAGGGTAGCTTGGGTTCTTTATTGGGACCAGTTTTCCCTGATAGTTTTGCATAGTATAAATTTTCTTGACCAGACAATTCTTGCATTGAAATGATTATGGTGTAGCACCTATGAGTACTATAACTGTGTGCAGAGAGTTCAATAAAGAATACTTTTGGGTAACTTTGTCTTGTCATCAAATAACCTGATATGTGATAGGTTTCCCCCCCTCCCCTTCTGACTCCCTCTCTTATAGCATCATACCATTAGGAAGGAGTATTACTCTGGTTTGTCTCAGACAAACATTTGCAACTGGATTTCTGTCTTAGATTTGCTTGACTGTGGGTAATATAAGCCTAGTAAGAGAGGAAATGGCAAATGTCCTATACATAAGCTTCCTGAACATTTGAGAAAAATATTGTATCTGAAACAAAGTTCCTCCAAAACCCTTTTCTGGGGCCCCCATGTGGGTTTGATACGATGGTGGTAGAAGAGGAGGCAATGCACTTCAATCAAAAAGTCCCTGAGCACTTTCTAAAGAGTACTATTTTAACTGTACTTTTCTTAGCCTAAAAGAGTATTTGAGGTCATATGATATCTTTTAAAACTAAATCCAAACCTTCAAACAGCCTTTGGTCTTTAGAGCAGAAGGGAAATTAATCTAAGGTGAAGCAAAACCTCCCAGCCAGGGATTAATCCAGAAACCTCTCCAGGGAACCAAATTGAAAGCCAAATTGTGACAAGAGATTAATAGCCATGGGAGCATCACATATTTATATCTGTTGCCAAAGAAAAGAGATGGCATATTTTCTGGATTTTTTCCCTCTTTAAATCTTGCTTTGCAGGTCTCTGACACAGCATGCTTATGGCGGAGTATACAACTGTACTGAGAACTGCATTTAACTTGTGACAGATAGGATATTTTAATGGACGTTCCCTCAAGGAGTAGCAAAGATTTTCCCACAGCTAGGTCTAGCTGTACTTCAAGCCATGAAGATAAATTAGAAGTAATTCTATTAGCCACTTTCAGCAGCCAACTGCTTAGCAGAAGAAAGCCAGTGTTCCAGATGTTTCTCTATTCTTTGGTGGGCAACAGCATTCAGATTGAGAAGTGTTTGTAGTTTGATTAGATAGAGACTTAGTGCTCAAGACACATATTTTGATTAATATTTTCTATAGTGAAATAGCTGTCATGAAGGAAAGTGGAACTCCTAAACATATTCTTCACCAGATGAAAATCTCTTAAAAATAATAAAATAATAATAAAAAAACCACAGGAGTTCTGACCTTCCTTCTTCAGAATATGGCGCACACACTCAATTTTCTGTGTTTACTTCTGGAATGACCCCAAGAGGATCTTGACTTAGGATCTGTCCATATACTCCAGCTACGAACAGCAGTTGCTCTTTAAAATGGCTGTCAAACAATTGTTTCACTGTTTAGATTCTCATTGACTTGCTCTGCAGCTTCTGGGTGAAGCGGCAAGTTACATGCCACACCACTCAATTTTAGCTGTTTGTTTGGCAGAGGCCTCTCTGCCATTAGCTACTTTGGGATGTAAGTGGTCCCCCATCCTAAAGATTCGTCCACTGTGATTTCCAATCAATCACAAGGACACTGGAGTGACTGTTGGATACTGTCATCCTGGAACCACAAGCTGAGTAGACAGACTCCAGAGACAAGCAAAAGCAGGTTAAAGAGCTCTGACTGAGGGCTAGGCTACACTACAGACCTATACCTGTATCACTACATTGCTCAGGAGTGTGAAGATTTTTTCACACCCCTGAGCGACGTAGTTATACCGACCTAACCCGTGTAGACAGTGCTACGTCGGCGGGAGAGCTCATCCCACCAACATAGCTACCACTTCTTGGGGAGATGGATTAATTATGCCGACAGGAGAGCTCTCCCTCATTGGCTTAGAGCGTCTTCATTATAGTGTTTTAAGTACAGACGTGCTCTGAGGCAACAAAAGGCAGAGAAAAATCTAGAAGAGCTGCACATAGAAACATGGTAAGACCACACAAGGTCAAACCCTCCCCTACCTTAACATACTCTGGCTGTAAAAGAGGTTATCTAAATCAAGGAAGTGACTTTCATAGTCAGAGGCTCCAAAATGAATGTGTTACATGGCTAAATACTGAATTTGGTCCCAGAACAAACCAACTCCATTGACGAGGAATTACACCCTGTACAATGTCTGGAACAGCCCCCCCCCCCTCCCCCCCCGCCCTCCGGTACACAAATTAAGATCCATGAGCTGAACTTGGTGCTGCTCTTATTTCTACAATAGTGTTTTCTCCCTTCATCTGGATGTCATCTTTTAAATTAGAATATGGGACATCAGCTTAATCAATGGGCCCCTCTTATTGTATTTAAACACTGCTAAGATTCAAATCCATCAAGTAAGCTAGTTGGTTATAACTTTATAGCATACACGAGATTACTGGAGATTGAATATATTCAAACATAAGATACTTGCTGTAGTCAGCGTGCATGAGGGTCAAGACAATGCCAACTGGTCAAGTCAGGGCAGCCTCAATTATGCTTATGGAAAGGTCTCTTTTGTACCATTAGTCAGAGGCAAGATACGATCTATGTCAGCTATACAGAGAAAGCAAGCATGCCTTCATTAAGAAGGGGTTGCTGGGTGAAACTGCACCAGAGCTAAAAGGATAAGGATATTGGTAAGTCTTCTTGCAACATTCCTAAAATGAAATAAGAAAACATTTAACACAAAAGTTTATTTAGATGGTCCACACTGGAAGACGTCTTTTACAGCTGGGCGCTTGAAAGGAAAGAACATAATTACAATTCTGAGCATGAAATTAGTTCTCTTCCACACATCTGAACCAAGCCTAACTGCTTCACCAGCTGCAGTGAATCAAAGCAGGCAGAATTAAACAGAAAGGACCTAGAAGAAGTAGCTCTTGATGCCTTTAGCCTAGTAATTGTATGGCACCTGGATCCGGAAAGGCTAGAGCATTTAACAGTTTCAGATGTTCGGCTGATGTGGTGCACCGACTATTTGATCTCAGTGGAATGTAGGACCTCAAACAATGCATCTGTGTACTGGCTGCACTGCAGACCCGGGTGTGGACCCAGAGGGGGTATATAAAAGCTCAAATTACACTGCAGTTGGAAAGGAAAAATGCAGCCAAATATGGACTGCTATTTAACTGATACAACAACAATAGCAGATTTGGTCTTACACATTTCAGTCAATGTGACCCCAAGCCATTTCCAGACATGTTTTCAAATACTTCAACTCCATGTGGCTCTACCAGCTGTCTAAAAATCTTGGGGGCTTGAAGACTAGTGTTGTAGTCTTTGTACTTCTAAAGTGTCAAAGAGCTTGTTCTGGACTGAATAAACATTAAAAATAAACATTACACAAGAGTACATTGAAATAGGATATGCTAAATTTCCCCCTTTGATTTTTAAATATGACAAAGAGGATCCATTCAAAACCACCCTTATATCAGAAGTCAGTCTTGTAGGTCTTTTCTTTAAAGAATTTAAATTCTCCTGGGCCTATCATTTCAAAGTATAAAGATTACTCCAAGATAGATCCTTCCCCTTTTGTATCTGAACGAGCATTCACATACCATCACACCTCTCTTCTGAGAGTAAAGTGTCACAAATTCAGATACCTGTGATCTGCTATACAAGACACAAAACAGCTGTGACAAAGCACGGCAGATCCGAACTTACAGCCCTGCTTCTTCCAGGAGAGATGAAATACCCAGATGTAATAGCTAGACCACAAACATCAGGCACACTCAGTGACAGCAACAATCTCTTTCTGGCCAGAAAGGCAGATTAATCATAACACTACCAATACGGTAGGACAGAACTGGTCCACTTTAAAAATTAAACAACAAAAGTAAACTATGTAGAAATTAAATCGAAGGTAGAGGAAACAGAGGAAATCAAGAGTAATTGCAACCTTGCTGCTGTGGTTGGTAAGTGAATGTAGTCCTCATGGAAGCTGTTAAACTGACAGCTGGGAAAACTGAAGTCCTTAATGTCATCCAGGGAACAGATGGGAACTGCCTCACCTCTTACTGGGGAAGGAGCAGCTCAGGGTGTAGAGATGGGCATACAGGTAAGAATAATTCAGGCCTTTACTTTCTGCTGAGTGCAAAGAAGGGGGAATGGGGACAATTAATATCTGATGTGACTTGGGTCACCTGTCCATTAGAAGAGGATTCACACACTTCAAATAACTATCAGATATTAACTTTTAGTTACTAGGAGCCTGAGCTTTATCTGAACGGGTGGACTAGAGGTGAAAGGCTCCCATCACTATACACCCGAGCCATCTAGTCCTATTAGAACACTGCTAAGTCAACCACCTCCTATTTCAACAATTAGTGTTATTGTTGGAAAACTACTCTCAAAATGCCCAGAAAATAGAGGACAATTCTCCAGGAAAGAGGCAACGACTTCTCCCTTCTCAGCATATTTACACCCTTTCCTTCTGTGGATCAGGCTCAGATGCACAGAAACTGGTACAACTCAATATGCTGGCGTTGTCAACATCTGTCATGACAACACCCCAATCAGCCAGTTCAAATAAGAAATTCTAGACAATATTTGTTATAGAGAAGTAATACTACTATGATCACCATCCTCTTCCTGAAGACCTACAGGGCAGATGAAGGGAGTTAGGGCTAGCACTAGGTATTACCAATACAGAAAAGCTATGGGCAATACATGTATAGGAATTTCGGAGGTCTATAGACACCAAGTAGTCTCAGCCCACTAGCTAGGATAAGATCTTGCCCGCTCCTCTACAGAATGTCTATAATGAATTGCAAATGCAGGTTTAGTTCATTGCAATCCAAGAGAGTGGAAAAGTGGAAAGTCTCCCAACAGGACAGAAGCCTTTCCAAGTTAGGGACAAATGTTGCTGCTTTGATGAAAATGAGATATATTTGCTCCAATTTTCTGGAGATTTGGGGAGAGAGGCAGAAAGAGGACAAGCTATCAAGAGCCTCTATGGTGACAGCAGAACAATGCTGCTCCAACGGAAGAAAGGTAAAGAGTATACACTTTCCAATCAAAAAAGCTTCATGGAAATCTGCTGATGCCGTCCAACAGAGGGAAAGGACTTACCTAGACTCTCAAACAAAGGATGTGTTCTTAGGAGAAGGGTCTGTATCCAAAAGGGAGATCTTTCCCCTTTTTCAGAAAAATAGGATTCTACACTAGACAATGTTTAAAGACAAATGCACTTGTATATGGTTTTAGCCTGTGCAAGAAGGCATCAAATTAAAATGCAATATCTAATTATTTCAGCTATACATTCATTTTAATTACTGTATTTGACAAACACCACAACATTTTAAAAATTTAGCTACTCTAGTTGCAATAAACTCACAAATGAGGAAAATCTTAACATCTCACTATAATTATGAACACACTGGTAGTTACATAAGCAAAAGCTTGGCTTTTGCTCTCTTGAAGTTCATAAATATCAGCATACCACAACCCATTTAATTTTAGTTTAAATCTCCTACACTATAGAGACCTTACTATCCTTGAACCCCAAAAGAACTGCCATTCTTTTCCAGACAGGAAGTTCTGCCAACACCATAGTGGACAGAAGTCCAAACGACACAGAGCTCAATAAGAGCAATGTTTAACACACAAAAAATTAGGACTTGAACTTTATTTTTTAAAATAAAACCTTATGAAAGGGGGGTCTGAGAAATGGAGAAGGGGGAAACCACACTTAAATCATTAACAAATTCCATATAAATCACTACGGTCCACTGCATGCTGGAATATAACAACTTTACAGATTCATTACCTTCCTTTAAAGTCTAAATTCAACATGGTTCTACAATGGTCAGAGCTTAGACAATTTCAGGATTCTAAAGTTACAATGGTTTATGGTCCAGGACTGCTACACCTAAAACAGACTTGCTGTACCTACACAGGGATATCACAACAACTCTGCCCTTCCCTTCCCATGTTGCTAACTAGGAGAGTTGTCCTGGCTAGATCCCTGCTAAGTGGGAGGCGAGTTTCAGGGGGATCCTGGTATAGAAAAGTTTGAGAACCCCTGCTCTAGACCAGGGGTCAGCAATGTTCGGCATGCAGCTCGCCAGGGTAAGCAAACGATAACCAGAATGACAATGCTGTAAAGCATGGATATAGCTTCATTTTTAAAAAGTCGGTATGTTTTCGAATGTTCACTTTGTAAAATCCTTCAACAGTTCACTAGGTTACTATCAGTACTTTCACTGTGGTTGTCTTTCCCAACCTACGCAGCCTATTTGCTATAAGCTGGTCCTGTTTTCGTATCTAAGAATTAGTGCAATGATCCAATGAAATTAAATGGGGGGTAAATTGAATTTGGGGGAACAGCCCGACTTCACTCCGTTATGGACAGCGGAACCACTTATGAAAACAGCAGCAAGCTTCGGAGAGAAAAACACAGTGAAATTATAAATATTTAATTTTTGGAAATCAAAATGTTTCACAAAGATTAATATTAACAAAAAACGTGCATTTAAAAAAATAAGTGAAATCTCACTAAGTTTGAGCTAGAAACACTAATGGAATAGTAAAAATGCCTTCAGGATTAGTCAAAGTTTCCAAACACTGGCCCTGTACCAATGATCAAAAAGATATTTTCAGGCCCTGCATTTCCCAAGCCCAAAGACTAAATATGGAAGGGGACCTTCCATCAAGTCTGATTTCTAGAGTTTAGCGATCTGAATTTTCCGACCTATCCCCAATCTAATTGCATTCTGAATATTTCTATAATGTCATTTTTCTTACTATTATGTTAACCTCAGTTTAATACTCTCTACTTGTGGTTGAATTCTCAAGATTTTGCTATATCTAAACAGTTCCAAATCTAAACTGCCCCAATAGTCAGACTACATTAACTTAATTTTACCATCAAGCAGCAGCTAATTATTTCATAGACAAGTATTAGAGAATGTACAAAGCCATCACTATTTGTATAGCTTTTTGTTTATGTAATTTGTTTATTACATTTTGTTAATGTGCCCAGAGACCTTTAGGCATGTGATGTTGAGAAACAGTTCTGTTTCAGCCAAGGCATGCATAATGCACAGTACCTTATAAATATGTCATTGGAATTCCAATTTGCTATTATGCACAACTTTTTGCTCTAGTTATCAGTGATAAAATCTGACTAATCCTCTGGCTCATCGTCTCCCAAGCTTGCACAGGAGTGTCTCGGGGCTTAGTGTTGCTTGCAAGTACAAAAAATAGTAAGAAAGATTAAGAAGCTATTAAGACTGTTGTGGATTAACTGTCTCCTCCCATGTTCTCATCAAGGCAGACCCATCCATCCATCTCATCCAGGCAATCCCACAAAAAAATGAAGCCTTCTCTGTTGGAACATGTCCCACCTTTCTTCTGGAATATGCCCCAAAACAATACAAGTCTTGCTGAAAGCAAATTTATACCTCATCTTTATTCAAGTTACAGTGTAAAAGCCTTCAAAGCACAAGACACACTGATGCAGTGGTATATTCAAAAAAATACACTTATATTGAAACTTTCCAACTTTTAACAATGAGGTTTTTGGGGAGGATAAATTAAACTACCTCCTACCAAATCTACTGAGATGTTGCAGGGGTTACTACAGCAGAGTCAACATCTTATTACTAGCAAAATTAACATTCAATTGCAACTAATTTTAAGAGGGTTTTAAAAAAATAACCAAGAAACTGAGGAGTTGAAGAGAAGAGGAAGATTCAGCCATTCAGTATTATCTGAAGCATCCCATTGAATGTAGGGATTCCCCCTATGCTGGGGTGGCCACACTTACTGACCCTCCAAGCCACACACAACAATCTTCAGAAATTTGAGAGCCTGCCTGGGCTTGGGGCTTTAGCCCCACTCCTACTGAAGCCCCGAGCCCTGGAAGGCAGGCCCTACAGGGCTGAAACACCAAGACCCCAGTGTCCCTGCTGGGCAGAAACCCCTACCCCATCACCCTGCTGCAAGGTAGAGGTCACAAGCTTCACCTCCCCCACCACTACGGAAGTCTGGTAGGTGAAGAATGGGGGGGGGGGGGGGAGAAGTCTGGAGGGCTCTGAGAGCTGCACTTTAATTCTAAAAGCCACATACATCTCACAAGCCACAATTTGGCCACCCCTGCTCTATGCTTTGTGCTGGTAGCAGAGTCATTCAGACAGGAAGAGTTCTTTTTAATTTAGCATAAAGATGCCATTAAAAAAATTGAAAAACAAATCAGGAAGGCAGGAAAGTTAGCTCCTTTTTATTGCTAGGATCGACCAGTCGCCAGTTCCAAACAGTGATAGCAGCAACATGAACAGTGACACAACAAAGCCCAGGTTGCACACACAGCAATGGGGGAAGCACACACTAAACATTTTTTTTAAACTCCTTTTATTTATAAGGAAGTCATTTCTGTTGTAGTATTTTTGTGATTTTATTTTGTTACTCAGAAGCCATTTATCTAGCAATAGGCATTTGACTCCCTATATTTGCTTTTCATACAGCATTAAATCTCACAGTAAGTAACATATGGAGATTTTAGCTTTATAGAGATTACAAAATCTCATCAACGAATAATAGATCTGACCTTTGGCCTAAGGTTAATTGCTCAACTAATTGGAGAGGGAGGGAACCAACTAGACTTCTATATTATACCCGTCATTTAATGCCAATACATTTTAAATCGGATAAACCTATAGAAAGGTATGTTCTAAAAACAAACATCTGCATTAAAAGCTTTTCAGTATCCTAAGCCCTAGTGAAAGTTTCCTTTCAGAAGTTTCTTTCCTGTATTACTTGTGACTAAAATATAAATTTCTATTACAACGCTTAACTTGAAGTAAGAAAATGCTGAAGGCCTGCCCGTGAAAAACAAATACAGGATACTGGCAAGACTGCAAGAATGAGGTTAAAAAAAAAAGACTACTTAACACAGAAGAATTTTCTTCTGACTACGACATAGATTTGCTTTTTATTTCTTGCAAGACTCCAGTAATAAGGCTAACTCTGCCAGAGAATAACCAGAACTATTCAATAATTACCTGTGAACCATCTTACTGTTATAGCCTGAACAGCTGAAAATTCAGATAAACACTGGAATCTGAGAAGGCAACACAGTCACACCTACAACTACGTGCCTCCTGACAAGTTGATCATCAACTCCAGTAACCACTTTTTCAAAAGCTTGTCCTCCGTGCTAATTGTCACACAATATTAAACTGAATAGAACTCAGACATTACCCACACAAAAGTAGTCTTTCCAGTCATTTTCCAGATACACAACCATGACATAATCCTGTAATGCCCTTTTAATCTGTTAGTCTTTAAGGTGCCACCGGACTCCATATTAACAGAAATAACCCAATAGCAAAAAGACACTGAAGATCAAGTTCCCAGAGCCTCCCCATTCCCCCATGCCCATTATATGAGCGAGGCTCCAGCTCTGGCACCCACCCCATCTGATCACAACTGTGGCAGTATGGGAGGGGGGGCAGAAGCAGTCTGTATGGGAGGGGGGCAGAAGCAGGGCATGTAGGGTTTTAACACCTTAAGATCTACCAAGCATGTTAGGTAGCCAGTACAGATAAAAAACCAGAAGCATAATGCGCTCTCAGCAAGAGAATGCAGATCTAATCACAGCTGCTACCTGATCTTAGAACAGCTAGCAATCCAGCCACACAGTTAGATTGAACATTTGCACCACCGATGGACAGTGAAGCTCCACAAAGCAGGCAATATTTTCTTTGCCCTCTGCCTGGATTAACTCCAAGAGAGAGAGAGTTAGATATCAGTTGAAGGCACCCCACCCCCATCCACCTCCAGAGCCCAGACATGGCTAAATCCTCTCCTCCATATTAATCTCTATGAAACTCCTGGGAAAGCTGGCAAAGCAGCACGGACTGAAGTGTCAGCAGATGATAGCCTGCTCTAAATCACCTTTCTATCAAGCACACACAGTACCCATCTCCCAGTTCTCAGGGATCAGCTGAAACGAGCAGGTGAAAGAAGAGCAGTGGGCTAATGCTGAAGACAGGTAATGCTTCTTGGAGACGCGGCTCACACGATAATATCCCCCGCTATCGAGTTTGCCCTCAGACTGTTAAATAGGACTGCAGCATGAGTGTCCTGTTGGAATCCTGGATGCCCAAATTAGCCATGACATGTAAAAAAAAAAAAAACAGATTCCATCTATGAATGGCCAGAATATTGCATCCTGTCAGGAACAGACCTGCCACAGGGATACACACATCCATGTTTAATTGCTTCAAATTATATCTAGAAACGAAGCCACAACTCTGAAAAGCGCTAGCTGGTATACAAATACGATAGCCTCTCTCTCCAGCAAAACAGGCTACTCTGACCTTCGCCCTGGTACGTCACACACTGCACAGTCTCCCCACTGAATACAGAATCCAGGTAAAGTCCTCTATTCTGACAATCAATGCCTTCTATGGAACTGGCCCTGGTTACCTGAGTTCCCCTCCAATGACAATTACTTCCCCACCAGAAGCAATAAAAAACAGTCTGCCTGGATTACAGATTAAATTCCACGGAGATGAAAATGATCATGGACTTCACTTTCAGCACTAAATGCAACACTCACTTCTGTGGTGTAGCTTTCCTACAGAAAGTTCCTCTGTCTCACACATGCCCACCACCCTTATTTACTCTTACTAACAAAAAACCTGTTAACTAATCAAGCTACAGGTTAGTAAGAAGGAAGATCATATTACAATTTTCCAACAGCACTTTGGAGGTTCTCAGATACTATGGGGAGGGAGCCATGTGAGTACCTAGACAGGAGGTGCTGAGTCTCCTGAGCAACTCATAAGATCAAGTCCTTAAAAACCAGGGGCAAGGAATGACTGCCTTCGGAATGCTATTGTCTAAATGAACCTCTCTCCTAACCATATAGGATAGCAAAGATAACCAAAGTGGACACAGCCACTCTAAGAGCCAAGCGTTTTCGGGTTTTCCATTCACTGATATGATGAAGCAATTTATTAAGGATGGAAAAAACTAGGCTTGGTGATGTCTAAGAAGCCTAATGAGGATCACAGGAATTGGGAGGATCCTGAAGAGCCTACAGCTCAGAGGCAAGCGATACGTCTCTAACTCTCACTGAGGGGATCTCAGGAGCTTCGAAGGAAGGGTGGGAAACCTCTCCACCCAAACCCTGCAGACTGCCCTACATTTTAGAGAAAGCAAGTCCTGCTTCTGTTGACTTTAGGTGGCACGTAGCAGTGTGCGCACACATGCAATGGGGCTGCATTGGGGATAACAGGACCTTGAGTGGGGGAACAAGCAGAGAAGGGATGAGCTATGCACCGACACTCACGAAGAAAAGTCTCTCTGGTTCACTTCCTAGCCCTATCATCAGAGAGAGAAGTCAAAATTAACTCATCCATTCCCCAAACCCCAAAGCAATGTTAGTAATTAAAAAGTTCACTAGTCAAATATTTTAACCAACTGGCTGTTCTTGTGGTGCTCACCTAGGGGAGTCCAGTAAATAAGACTACCCCTGGTTCTTTCTATAGAGTTGCAAAAACGTTAAGACTTTTTGAATTCTTCAACAGCTAATTTTAGGGGGTCAATTCAAGAGCCCTATGCTTAGACTTCTCAAGGCGTTTGACTTGGTACCGCACAACATTTTGACTAAAAAGCTAGAACGATATCAAGTTAACATGGCACACATTAAATGGATTCAAACTGGTTAACTGAAAGGTCTCAAAAACATTGTAAAACAGGGAATCATCACTGAACGGCTGTGTTTCCAGAGGGGTCCTGCAGGGATCAGTTTGTAACCCTATGCTATTTAACATTTTTATCAATTACCTGGAAGAAAACCACAGAAAAAGCTTGCATATGACAAAAATTGAGGGAGTGGTAAATAATGTAGAGAACAGGTCACTGATTCAGAGCTATCTGGATTGCTTGGTAAACTGAGTACAAGCAAATACGCATTTTAATACAGTTTAAGCCGTACACATGTAAAAATAAAGAATGAAGGCCAGACTTCTAGGATGGGGGACTAGCTGGGGAAGCAGTGACTCTAAAAAAGACTTAGGGTTGTGACGGATAATCAACTGAACATTAGCTCTCAATGAACTAATGCAATCCTGGGATGCATAAGCTGTGGAATCTCCAGTAGGAGTAGAGAGGTTATTTTACCACTATATTTGGCACTAGTGTGACCGCTGCTTGAGTAGTGTGTCCCGTTTGGGTGCCCATAGTTCAAGAACTATGCTGATAAATTGCAGAGGGGTTCAGAGAATAGACACGAAAATGATTAAAGGATTGAAAACATGCCTTATCGTGATAGACTCCAAGAGCTCAATCTATTTAACTTAACAAAGAAAAGGTTAAGGGGCGATTTAATTACAGTCTAAGTACCTACACGAGGAACAAATATTTAATAATGGGCTCTTCAGTCTAGCAGAGAAAGGTCTAACATGATCCAATGAGTGGAAGTTGAATCTAGATAAATTCAGACGGGAAATAAGGCATAAATTACTCTGACTGTTAAAAATGTATCATTGGTACAATTTACTAAGGGTCATGTTGGATTTGCCATGGACAAATTTGAAATGAAGATGGGCTGTTTTTCTAAACGATAGGCTCTAGAAATTATTCTGGGAAAGTTCTCTGGCCTGTATTATGCAGAAGGTCAGACTGGGTCATCCCAATGGTCCCTTCTGGCCTTAGCATCTGTGGATAGCAGGCCCCAAATACACGTTCACCTATTTACAAACTTTATGATATGCTTTGTAGAATTTCTTCATTTCCCCCTGTCCACAAGCCCCCATCCCCAGCACTGAAGCTTTTATTTAAAATAAAAATAGCATCCACCATTTACAACAGACAAATATGTGCAGACGATAGAAGCGAAAATGGTTACAGAGCTAATTTCAGTTTCATTTTGTATTAAAATAGTTGGACACTTGAATATGTCTTAAGCAGAGGACAGGTAGGGTTCCTGTAAAATTCACACTTTGGGTTTGTTGCCACCTCATAGTACTCAAGCACTTGAGTGTCAATGTTAAATTCTAATTACTGGTAAAGAACGTCAATATTTGTGAGAACTCAGTAAAATAACAGGTTCCCTATAATGACTCTTCAGCACATTCCTCAAATCTGAAAAACAAAAAGAGGAATGTCTTCTTCCACACTCTATGCTTGTGGTGACCTCCGTCTAACTCCAATGAATTCAGCTTCCCCTATCTTTGCCATTCAAATCCATTCTGAAGACCCAGTTCTTCTACTAGGCCCACAAACACTCATCTGCATCAGTTAGCTGCCCTCTCAAGTCCCTTCTTATTTAAGAGGGAATGAAAGATAGGAGGGAAAATGAGTTAAAACATCCCAAGCCACCACCTCCTCTAAGGCTTCAGTGTGTCTGGTCTTACCTGTGTAGAGTTTGCAAGCTTCTCAGAACAGGGACAGACTGTGCAACTTGTATGGCATCAAGTGCATCATTTGCACCTAACAATAACATGACATGTATCTTGTGAAAACATGCAGCCTGAGCCATAGTGTGTGTAATTCTCCCATCCCACACCCACACGTCATCCCACATGGAATCTAGACTGTAAATACCTCCAGGCAGAGACTACAACTTTATTCTCTCAAGCACCACACACACTCATTCTCTGGCGCTGTACAAAATGTTAACAGGTAAATAAAATGATTAATACCAGATACCTATTGCTGACATTTTCAGTGACTAGGTTCTGAGTGTAAAAATCTGTTCCATTTCTGAACACCACAAAGAGCCCCAAATCACTTTTACTTTCGGAAAAGGTACCACCCAAGAAAAGAGTTGTGTAACAATGAAAGTCGCAACTGGTCAGTAAACTTTATTTCAGTTATAAAATCCTCATGCTTATGATTCATCTCACATGTGTCACTAAAGCCTAGATACAGCGTAGGAATTTCCCTGATGAAAAATAGACCACATTTGTTACTGAGGATAGGAAGAACATTCCAGTACACTCTGCCATCTTTGCCTATTTGCTTGCATCATTGGCTTTGTTCTCAAAAGCAACAATGATTCATGAATCTACAGGGTGTCAACTGATTAAAACTTACAAATGCCTAACTGGTGTCTTGGAAGGAGATTTTGGCAGTTTAAGTGTTCTAATCCCTTTAGGAAAGTAAAAACAATTCAGACACTGAGTATAAGAAATAAAAGCATTGTTCCCATTATAAACAATTATTGCAATGTTTCCTGACCAGCTCTAGAACAGAAACATGGGAGGAAGATGGCATTTGGCATGGCAACAGTCTTCTCTACCAGGCAGAAACTGAGTTTGACTTATCCAAGTTACAACCTGAGCAACACTATTTTGCACAGAAGTTTCTTGTTAAGCCCAGGACTGCATGCACAGTTAGGGAAGAGTCAGGCTGTGCACCTATGGTGAAAAGTTTAACGAGGGTGAGAAGAGTGGCTCTCCAGACTCTAACACTGAGGATGTGCAATAAAGGAGCTCCCCTTCCGGCAGAGCTTCCAAGGTGCGTTCCATAGAGGGCATTCAGGTGGTGTCTGCCAAAGACGAGACATAGAAAAGAAATTTAATTTAAAAAATTCCATTTCATTAAAATGTTATGGATTGTACAAGTAGCATATTAAGCACTCAAATCAGAAAATGCCGGAAGTTGAGGCTAGATGTGTAATCTGGAGAAGAGAGCTTTAAACCATTACAAAGAGAGATTCCCAACTCTCCCAAAGGATAAACAAACTTGTTTCCAGCCCTGGGAAGGCCTGAGGTATTGACTTTAGTTACATTTTGTATTTATAAAAAGTTTTGGCTCTTTAGAGGTGCTGCATTCTTACTAGTTTTAGATTTTCTGTCCCCCTGAACCCTAACAGAGTTGGACTCATGATAAATAAGGCAGCCTGACTTTAAAGGTGGAGGGATACAATAAATCTGGATAAAATAGTAAATACAGTATTTCTAAAATATTTTAAAATAATGTATCTTACAGAATACACATGGGCATGTTATGGCATAAAGATTTTAAGGATACTCACTTGGAATGATGTCCATAACAGCCATTTCAAACGCATGCAGATAAACACTTTATACAGCCCACACCATAATGCAGGGGTGGCCAAACTTACTGACCCTCCACACACGATAATCTTCAGAAGTTCAAGAGCTGAGGCTCAGCTGCCAGGACTTGGGGCCCCACTCCTGCAGAAGCCCCAAGCTCTGCCAGGCATGCCCTGTGGGGCTGAAACCCCCAAACCTCCCATCCCTGCTGGGCAGAAGCCCCTACCCCACCACCCTGCTGCAAGGCAGAGATCACAAGCTCCCCCTCACACCACGCCAAAGTCCAGTAGGTGGAGAATGGGGGGAGGTGGAGGGCTCCGAGATCCAAACTAACTCTAAAAGAGCCACATGCGGCTCACAAGCCACAGTTTGGCCACCCCTGCCATACTGTTATTCACTCTATATGTGATAATAATGCTCTGCTAGACCTCATACTTTCCATCTGTTTACGATCTTATGTACAGACTAAACCACATACTGAGGGTACGAGGGCAGTCTATATGGGACTCGAACTACTCCAAAGACAAACGTGAAAATTACATAATTATTTTAAACACTTTTTTTTAAATCTGAATGTTTCTTATGCAGAAAGGATTCCACCATTTTAGAACTACAGTGTGAGGAGTACAGCAAGAGCATATTTTAACCAACCCACATGCCCAATAATTCTGCTTCTTTAATGTTATCTTGGACTAGTAATCCCACTTGCATGTGGTTTTCTGTCTCTCTCTCATCTTTAACATCTGCCTCAACATAAAGTAAATACTAATATCCTCCCTCAGAATTGGAAACAATTTTTTTTGTATTTGTCGACTATATGAAAGGAGCCTACACATTCACCTTGCCCACAACTACCACGTTAAAAAGCAGAAAGTCATTCATTCAACAAGGATTCTAAAATTGAGTGAGCCATCAGTGTATTAACAGCTTATTTTTGTTGACATTGGTATTTAGGATAACATATCACAAGTCTAGAGACCTGATCTATCTCCCTATTAATATTGATATGAAAATCTTAATGCAAATTGAAGACAGAGAAAATGTGTTAACAGTAAGCCTAGGTTATCGATACAATTCAGAAAAAACAGGAGCTCTATGACATCCTATAAGACCAGTCATACTGCATCAGGCCATGATCCATCTTGCCCAGTATCCTATCTCTGACAGTGGCCCATACCAGAGTTTCAAGCGGAATGTACAGAATTGGGCAGTTACCGAGTGACCCACCCCTACTTTCCACTCCCAGCATCTGATAAAGATTTAAATTTGTCCTGAGTACAAGGTTGCATCCCTGACCATTTTGGCTACTAGCCATTGATGGACCTTTCCTCCAAAAACATATCTAGTTCTTTTAATCCAGTTAATACTTTTGGCCCTCACAACATCTCATGGCAAGTCAACACGTTCCATAAGTTAGTTGTGCACTGTGTGAAAAAGTACTTACTCTTGTTTGTATTAAACCTGATACCTGTTCATTTCATTGGGTGTCCCCTGGCTTTTATATTGTGGGAAAGGGTAAATAACATCGCTATCAACTTTTCCACATGATTTACTCACCCAGTTTTGTGAGATCACTAACTCCTTGCAGACTACTTTGGACTTAACTATTTTAAATAATTGTGTCATCGACAGACTTTGCCACTTCACTGTTCCCCTCCTTTTCCGGATCATTAATGGATACGTTGAATGCCATAGGTCCCAGTACCCACTGTTCACCTCTCTCCACTGTGAAAAGTGACCATTTATTCCTACTCTTTGTTTCCTATCTTTCAGCCAGTTACTGATCCATGAGAGGACTCTTCCCTCTTATCCCATGGCTGCTTAGTTTCCTTAAGAGCCTTTGGTGAGGGCCCTTTCCTGTCCAATATTTATATAAATCCAGTATATTATTTCAACGAAAAGCAGTACATGTTTAAATGTTAGTGTAATAAAGTTAAAATATTTTAAATAGAAAAAAATAGTGTTAAATGTATCACAAAATCAGGCCCCCATTTAGTTTAAATGACGCTGCCTTTATTGTAGCATTTCTTCCAGAAGACAATTTAATTCTAGAAGCATGTACTGAAATTGGCTTTTCACTATGGGAGTCAGCTTTACAATTGTATCCTTCTCAGGAGGTCAGAGTGAAGCGAGACTCAAGCTCTAAAAAGCAATTCTGTTTAGCAGCACTACCTTATTCATCTTTTTAATCTTACACCTACATGTTCATTACGGACTCGGTGAAATACTAATGCCAAAACCACCATCAAAAGCCATTTCAATCTCTCTGCTGCTCTGAGAAAACCTTGACCCCTCTGCTTCTCTAATGAAGATGTTAGGGAAGTGAGAATTATACCAACTGTCAGCTCTTACACTAGAATTTTCTGCTACAGAAACATTCAAATCACTGAATTCTGGAGCATTAGGCTCAGTGTAATGCAGCATCTTCTTTCTGCAACAAAAACAGAATGCAGCTAACTTGTTAAAAACAAATAGCTTCGAACAGCTTAACAAAAAATCTCTCTACCACACATTACCATGACAGGACGGTCTTGCAGGATTACATAAATTCGTATGTACGAAGCTAGATTCCTATACTCTCCTTTTAGTTCCCTCCCCTCTTTCCATTCGTAGAGACAGGATTTGGCTTTTTATTATTGTGACACGGCTACAAGTCTTGTATTTTTTTTCCCAAGGTAGTAAGATTCATGGTCATTCTGATAGCTCATTGAAGGAAGTTCAATTATTGGCTGCTGGCTACCAAGAAACCTGTCCCACACTCCCACTAATCTCACTCTGTTGATAGCTCCACTGTTTCCATAGGACAGATGCGCCATGGTAGAATGTTACTTCAAAGTGAGAAGCAATCAGATGAGTTGGATCACTGGGGTTCAAGACACTGAATTTAATTCAGTGGGGAGCCTACGTAGTGTCCGTTTTAGTCACCCATGCTGTTTAGCAGGGATACTGCTGTAAACTGTACAAGCCAGATTTGTTTGTTTGTTTGAGTGCCTACATGTTTATTCCCAGGAACAGTACCTTGTGCAAACTGATGGTCAAAATCATGGACTGCAGAAGCCAAGCATTTACGGGATGGGGTGCAATGTTCTTGCAATATGTGGAAGGTAGCACAGCAGCTGTTCCTACTTGATTATCCATTACTAATGAGTCCAAGACCACCTCTAGGCTGTGTATCACTGACAACAGAGGGAGCCATGTCCTCCACTGAGGGTGAATAAATGATATTGCTAGTTCATCAAGCTTCAGCCAGCTGTTCATCAGTCACTGATCTCATTCAGACCGTGGACTAATTTGGAGATGGTTTACATGTGCATAAAGGTGTGCTGCTGATATTCATGTGCTAAATTGCAATGATCATGTAGTCCTGACTTCATCACCAGTATTAAGCCCACTAGTCTACCTCTGCAGTGACTGTTTTAAAACCGGAGATCTCAGCATCACCCAATTTATTTTTTGGTAATCTGTCAGGTTTTTCATTCCCCCTTCCCCAATCTCCCCAAATTTCAATGACCCTGGAGAGGGAGGCAGGCTAGCAGTCCTTGACCGATGAACAATTTTAAAATGTGCCATCATGATTCTGCAGAGCTAGAAACAGCAGCTATATCTCACTGGAAAACATCCTTCGGGCAGCAACCACTCCTTCGGGCAGCAACCACTCCGTGTATATCTGGACAGCACAGTGCACACTGTGGGTACTACCACAAACAATCTCCACTTTCCAATGTGATAAACAATTCATTACTTTTAGCCCTAGAAGTTAGAGCTATCGGAGTTTAAAATATTTTTTTCCTATATATAATGTTCCAATTTTGTCATTTTTGTCATTTCCTCAGTAATATTCTCTCTCCATCTGAGTCATCTATGGTTGGACTCAATTAAAGCAGTGTGGCTTTATATAGTCAAAGAATAAAAAAAAAACAGACCGAACAAAGTTTTACTTTCATTATCTCAAATTTAATGGAAAATTCCATATTTTGGGTAGAGAAGGAAACTTCTTTGACCGGTTTTTAAAGGGAAGTGGTTATACTAAAGCAGTTCTGAAGTTTGGAATGACAGTAGCTGTCTTGGGGGAAGAGAGATTTGTGGCCAGACTACAGGTAAGATAGATAAAGGTGCATGATAGATGCAATTTGCCATGAAGCTTTACGATCTGTCACACATATCGTACAATAACATATATTGAACATATATTGTATACACATACATAAGCTTAGATAGTCACTAACATTTTCTTGTAGGTTGAAGTTACTGAAATTAATGAGGAAAAAAATTAAGTCCGGTTTTAAAAAAATCAAGTTCAAAATGCAAATATTCAAATTGAATACTGCTTAGTCCAAAATTTAAAGGAATACAATTATCTTTCATATCAAATTATTAAGTACGTCTGGTTTGTTAATACACGTGGTGTTTTACAATTGATTTTGATGTGGTGCAATGCCACAAAAAACTCAGGTGAATGCCAGTTAGAGAAATATTTACTGTGCATATAGCAAGAGGTCTCCTACTCAATCACATTTTAATTACTGTAATAAACTGTGGCAGGAGAGAGCTGCTGATGCTTGTCCTGTGTTCTGTTTCACTGTGAACGATTTTTATTATTATTAATACTCACCAAGGGAAAGTGAAATGGCTTGTTTAGTATGAATATCTTGGAATATTAATATGGACAGTCTAAGTACAACATTATTTCTTTTCAAAACTTAGAATGGAAGAAAAACTCCACAAACTTGTGAAACAGACCATCTGATTCAGTGGATGCCCATTTCTACACTGAATTAGTCTTTTTTTAAATAAAAGCAATTAGTATCACGACAACTAGATTACAACATAATTTAAATTCAGCATAAGCCAACTGTTAATCAAGCACCTAAACTCCCAAGAACCAACACACTCTCTAGGTTATTTATTACATTCCTTCGCCATAGTATTTGAGGACCTGTAGACAGGCAATTTCAATCCTGGACTGATACCTCACAACCTGCACAGTTAAAAATTGCAGCTTTGCACCACAGAAAAGTGGAGAATCCCAGCTTTCAGTTAGGATTCTATTCTCTGAAACTGCCAAGGCTAGAGAAAGATCAGTTATACTGTTTGCATTATTTTGCTTTTCACAGTACAGCAGCACACACCATTCTCCCATAATCAATCTCAAATTACCCTATTTAAGTTCATTTTTCTGCATTCCACTCTAAGTAATCCTAAGTGTATATGTATAGAAAAAAATTCTATGAATTCCTACATCTAAGGATGTTATGAAAATATGAGTCCCAAACACAGTTTGCAGTAATTTTCCAAAGCCTTCATTTATTAGCATTATGCAAACCTAGGAAGCATAGAAGTCTACTCTCCATTGGCTTCAATTACCCAGCAGAAGGAACATTAGACAAGTTAAAATTTTAACTCCAAGTCTCTTATTTAAGAGCTTTTTGGGAATCAGAGGTAAAAAAAGGCTCATGACATACTGTGCAAGGATATTAAAAGTACCTTAGTGACTCAGCAGCCAGGCACACTAACAAGCTAGGAACTTTGCTGAAATTAGACAAAAACTGATGCCAGACAGTTCACTAGAATAAAATTAACAGTCCTGCTTTCATCAAGGGTCAGGAAAACATTGCTACATTTGAACAGGTTTTCTTAAAAATGGAAGTTTTATTTTTATTTTTTTTTAAATATCCATGGACATTTGCTAGCATAAAATTTAATTCAGCGTGTCTCAGCTATTCCATCACAAACGTTTAAAATGTTCATATTCAGTATGAAAATAGCAGAAAGGTGAAGTAGAAAAACACCATCATGATCATACCAGTATGTGGCTTTGGTTTTTGTTTTTTTTGCGCACAGAAATAACACAAAACAAAATAAAGTGCTTCAGAAAAAAGCAAGTAATTCAAATATTTACCGATTCCATAGCTGAAAGCTGTTGCTAGCGGAGCATGTATTAAATCCAATAGAGGTGTGTCCCAAAGCAGCTGTGTATTCTGAAAGAGAAGACTAAAATTAGTTCATGTAAATATTAAAACACATAGTTAACTTTTAACTTCACTTAAAAGCATACCAGGCATTCAAAGGAAATGTACTAAATAAATACACCTGATAAAAACAAGACATTATCTTTGTGTCTACTCCTATGACTTTCTGGTCTAACAGGCCTTTATCAGGATTGGAACAAGAAATGGTTTCATGGCAGGCTTAACAGTACATCAGCAACTAATTTTTAAAAGATAGCTGAAAGCAGTTTTCAGGTACTACACACACATTCAAGTCTCTCAACAAATTGATTTTGGTTTTACAATCACACTTTCCTATTTTTTAAAACATTCTCTTTCCTGTTGCTGTGAGACCCTGACGTAAATACCAAGGAAACTGACTCCACAACGGGAAACCTTAAACTGCATGCATGCTGTCAAATTCCATAACCTGGAAAATACAATCTCTCTGACCTCTTTCAGTTATAGTAATCTTAGGTGCTACCTGTGATAGTAGGGAAATTCAGATAGAACTGTGATTGTTTTTAAAGTTGGTGTCCTTTTAATTTGCCATTCTCAGAGTAGCAAGCTGCCGATTAGAAAGACCTGGCCTTTTATTCATTATTCTTGCTGCACTCACTTCTTTTTAAGGATGTTTTTCAAGTGAAATTCTGAAATTGAAGCTTTCGGGTGCTGGGCAGCGATTGCCAACAGTTTCCTTGACATCCGAGTACAAGGCAGAACTACAATGATGGATCGGATGACAAAGCTAGTGAGAAAAATGTTAGCCCATAGTTTCCACTATGGGCTAACATAAAAAAATCAAAGTGTTCAGTTACTCCTTCTTCACAATTCTTTCCTAACTGGAGGAAACACATACATAATAAATTATCTAAATAGAGCAGATTACTGGATATTATGTTAGCATATTCTTATTCATGACTGCAGAGAAGCCTGCCACTTCTATGGGAAAGAAAAAAGTTTAAGTTAGCGCTAGGGAAAATGATATATAGCTATCAAATGTATAACTACATAAACTAATCCCCCACAAACGATAATCCTAGCTCAGAGATGTTGCTATTATAGACTACCAGAAACATTTGGTTCAATGCAAAGACATGTTAAAAAGAACTAAGCACAAGCCATTGTGCAGGCTTCCCCAAGCAACTGACTTCATACCCTTGACATGTACATTTGACCTTCTGGAACAGTTCTCGGGTCACTCAGAAGACTAGCTGTCCTGAAATCACCTTTAAAAGCTTCTTCAGATCAAGGCAGGATGCTTTGAAGCCTTGGTATCATTACATATCTTGAATACGCAAGTTTTCAGAAAAAATAATTGAGATGTATAAGAGAATCTGAACCAAACAAACACATTCTAATGATCTAGATCACAGGGGAAGAACAGTGGCATCAAGAACAAATTGTTCTATAGGAGGAGAATCTCAGATGTTTTCAATAATAAGAGAGGAAGGAACTACGCAACTCTTATTACAAGGGTTCCCCTTCTACTAACCAGCCAAAGCAGTCACCTTAGAACAGTGCTTTTCAACCTGTGGTCCTTGGAGCCCTGTGGGTCTGCAGACTACGTCTAAGATTTCCAAAGCAGTCCACACCTCCATTCCAAATTTTTTTTAGCAGTTAACAAATGAAAAAAGGTTGAAAACTGCCTTAGAAGATATTTACTGGAATCCGCTGAAGAAAACCTTCCACGGGACTGCACACACTAACCAAAATGCATCATTTCTAAGGATCATCTCCCACTGCTTCCTCTATTGAGGCTATTCTGAAATGCACCAACAGCAAGGAAGAGTATGCCATTCCATGCTACCATTTAAGTGACTCAATCAAATATGACCTTTTAAAGAAAAGGCATTTCTTATTTGTCAGAAACATTTAGACTTTCATTATTCTAAGCCAGTCTAGGGAGGACCAGACACATACATATGAGGACTCAAGATGATTGTTTAGGCACACTTTAGTGACTCCTAAAACATGTATTTGCAGCTACAAAGACTTATGAATACCGTTCTGCTGAAACCCTAGGGGCTCTAGATACACAACAAAACAAAATAAATATTATGGCCATGGAATCATTTATCAACTTTCTCCAAAACTTGACGTTTGTTTTGGTCAAGGTCCCTTAAACTCAGCACATGCTTAGAGAAAGGTGACTTAAGGACATTTTCCTATAAAAGTCATTTTGTTAATGCAAGAACAAATCTTTGGTCCCTTTTTAAAAGTGATTATATCCCATTCACAGGGCTAAGAGTTACGTTAGGCCTGCCACTAGTCTCTTCTATGGTCTCCAACTCTAGAATATCTCTTCTAGTCTAAAACATGACACAGAGGAGAATTATGCCTGACTGATTCACTTTAAGTTACTGTGAGCATGCAAACAGGTTTTTTAAATAATTTTTTGCAGACTATCGTCTCTTTACATAAACTGCTTTTACTGACTGATCCTGCATGGAATCCTCTTCATCTCCCAAATCTGGATTCTCTCAAATATACTTATTCTGGGGACACAGTGACCATGACCTCTATTCTTTCTAAGTAGTAATACAGAACTACAGAAATCAGAAAGCTCCCCATCATTGCAACTTCCCTCCTCGAACAGGAAAAGCTTCTGCCCTTTATCTAGAATCCAAAGCTGGAGATGGGATGACAAAAGGACTTTAAAGAGTCCAGGCACAACTATAACTCCAACTCTTAAGTCTTATTGGGAGAAATGGGGAAAAAACAAAGCACTAACTTCCTAACCTAGGCAACACAAGAGAACCAATTAAACAAGCAGACCTAGCATGTGATAATGGAACATTTAATATAAACTAGTCACTTAAGCGGGGGGTTCCAAGAAGTCCAAAGGGGTACATGATCTTTGCATTGCACTGCAGCAGATCACCAACAGTACTGTGGGTGACCAAAGGCCACCAAGGGAAGGTTAAAAAAAATAAAAATCAAGATATCTCCCCACATCAGCATCTAGGACAAACAGCACTATTCAGTGTCTATGACCCAATTCAGACTGTTCTAAGAGCATATGCATGCAATTCCATTGAGTTCAGTGGAGTTACATCTTGAGTTACTCTGACTCCGAATTTGGCCCTATTTTTGTAGACTCACTGACACCCCTCTGAAAGCACAGACTCTGCTGTCACTCAGCCTACACTGAAAGAATGACAGCCAATAACCACCATCTCTAACATGGAAACATTTGTGACTTGTCCTTTTTGATTCCAGCAAGTTGTCCCTTCCATCCAGTCTTACATACTCTAGGATTCCCACTTCTCATCTTTATCCTTCGCCTCTTCAAACAACCATCCTTCTCCCAATCACCCTTGCTCCCCCATATCCCTCTCTGCACAACAGATGATACTGCTTTTCCGATGCTAACCCCTTTACTGGAAACAGTCTGTGCTTCAGCAACTCCTTTACCAATCGTTCCATGATGTGATAGTCTGGGGGACTTGTCTATGTACAATTTATGAATGCCAGTTGGATTTTATTAACTCTGTATGTTTATGCTTTATGGCTGTATTTTGCTGTAGTCTTGCATCATACTACTTGTGATAAGGAAAGGGAGGGGCACCTGGCTGTGTGCCTCGGAATGAGATGGATAAGGACCGCCAACAACTGAATGAACCTTGCCCTGGCAGAACAATGAGGTGGTTGCAGTGTGGGTAAAACCAGTTTATGTCTGGACTCCAGCGGGGTTGTGACCAAGGCCAGATCTACACTACAGACCTATGACTACATAACTTCATTGCTCAGGGGTGTGAAAAATCCACACCGAGTGACGTAGTTATACCGATCTAAATCCCTGTGTAGACAGTGCTATGTCGGGAGGACGCCTTTTCCCGTCGACACGGCTACTGCCTCTCGGGGAAGATGGATTAACTACGCCAACGGGAGAAGCTCTCCCAGCGACATAGGAGCGTCTTCACTTAAGCGCTGCAGCTGTGACAATGCAGCATATTAAGTGTAGCCCTGTCCCAAGTAACTGATCACCTGACAGGGAACCTTGATCATCTGAGAGGGGGCCTGAGGCTGATCAGGATAGTCACATGGCAAAGGGGACTGGAAATCTATAAAAGGACCAAGTCTGCTCAGAGCAACTCTCTCACCAACCAGAACAGAAAGAAGTCTGTGCCGGAAGAGTAAAACCTGGAGAACCAGGAACTCACTGACCAAATCCCAAAGAATGCTCAGGAGCGGTGATGAAACTGGAAAGGAATTGCATGCAGGTATTTCTTATTTTGCATGGATCTGTATACTGTGTGCTATCTAAAAGTAAAAAAAGAGTGAGTGGTTAAGAAATCTCTCTGCAAAATATTTTCTTCAACTATCACTTATCCACAGGGGTTAAACTATAAACCAGAGTACGCATGAAGGTGCGGCTCTAAGAAAGGTGTTCCTAAGCTACTGGGGAGTTTGGGGACAGGGGGTTCTAGCAATGGTCTGGGGGCCTACAGCAGCTACACCATAGGGTTCCACATCCGAGAAGGGATGCCAGACAGTCTATGCCCAGGGAGTGGGACCCCAGAGGCCAAAGAGACAGTTCCTGGAGCCTACTCCAGCACTAGGGAGCTTAAAGCACACAGACCCACCATGTGGGTCCAAACACAGCAGCCCAGTGAAGGTTCAGCAGGGGGATCTCAACCAGGGCCGTGACACATCTACAGATGGGTTTTTCAATTATTGTAAACAGATAATTCCTGAACACATTACTCTTGAGAAACTGAATGCAGGGACAGAAGCTGGTTTACTCTGGTGGAATTAGAGAGGGTGCCCCCTAAGGTACTTCTGTACTGAAAACCTTCATATCCATTTATTCAAAACCTAATTAAAGTAAACCAGATAAGGTTACAATGTGTTACAATGCACAAAAGACAATACGGTTAGTTAAATAATGCTTATCCTGTGCTAGTTTTACCATTTAATTAGGTGGGAAAGCTAATTATGTCTAGCATTATAAATTATTTTTTGTGCCACTTACCCATTTCACCTGCTTGCAGACTAGTTTATCAGGTATACTAGTTCTGCTAATCTTGGTAATGCCAATCCTGACCTGTAATATTAGCACACTCTCCCGCCAACTGCCAATAAGGGACAAGATATTACATTAATAGCTTTGTTTTCCTTCAAGGCACTTTTCATAAGAATGCTGAAAAAACAGCTCTTTTTCTTGGAAAGAAATACAGGCAACATACAGATTATTCAAAACCAGAGGCAATCACTTACTTGTTTTCTATCTAACCAAAGATTGGTAAGTGAAGGTTTCAAATACTGAAGAAACTTGGAGATGCTCATTTACCTTCCTCATTCCATTTTTTAAAAATTTCCATCAATTTCAGAGCATAAAATTTCTATATAGTTTCCACCCAACCAACTACCTTTCAAGCACTTAGGAACAAACCAATGTGAAGAAACCAAGACATTTCTCCTCTAACAACACCTGGTTAATGTCTAACTATGTTTATATACCACAGTTCCAAAACTGTGGTCGCCTGGACCATTTGCTGGTGTCCCAGAGCACTGTTTGGTTGCATGGTTAACTCACATGCCATCTGCTTTTAGGTCTCTAAGCTCTTTACTGCAAATCAGCTGCAAACTAGGATGAACCAGCCTAGCTGCCTCTCCTAGGGGTCACTGCTACCAGTAGGAGTGGCGCTGACAGTCACCAGCTGGAAAGAAACATCCAAAGGGGAAAATAACAAGGAAACATGGAGGGAGAAAGAGGACCTGGCAACAGGGGAGGTATGTGCAGGGTGCAGAGAAAAAACACCGTGGAGCAAGTGAACATTTTCAGGGAAGCAGGAGGAAGCAATAAACAGATGGAGAGCATGGAGAGCAAAAGGAGACTGATTAACGCCTTTCAAAAAAGGCAAAACATAATTAAAGACATACAACTACATTCAAAAAATACTTTCTTACTGTTCCTCTTCCATGTAAGCAATTCTTGTACTGTCAGAGGGATGCTGTGCAATTGTGAATGGGTAGTCTGGCAGTACGGAAGATTATGAATGTCTTGCATTTATATGGCACCTTTCCCCCTTAACTAAGGTATGGTTAAATGTTCCCATTACAAGATTTACAATTGTTCTATGCTGAAGTTATCCACTTCCAAGAAGTGACCAAATAAAGACAGCCTGTAGCACAAAAATCAAAGCTGAACTTCAGCCATACCATCATGGTGCTTCTTACTCTAGTGCCAGGTAATCACTGCAGTAAATTCTCAAACAAATTGCTGCTAGAAGTCAAAACAAATCCTGTCCAATGAAACAAGGAAATGCAATTTTTGTAACAGATTTTGTCTGACTTTCTTTCCCAGAAGATTTAATGCTAAAGTAACATACGCTTAAGTTACCTATAAATCTATAATTGATAACATTTATAGAATTACTGTGCATGACTTGTATAGTATTAACATAGGAGTTAAAATTGTTAGAAAAAAAATCCAGCTAATGATATTCTGAAGTAATTCAATAGGTTTCTATTTACCAGGGATAAGCAAAGAATTACTTCAGTGCAGGAGTGGCCAATGTAACAGCCCACCAGCCAGATTTGGCCTACTAGTTACATTTACGAAGTCCATGTGGCATTCAGACTGTGCAGAATCCAAATTTTCATTTTTTAAAAGTTCCTGCACCTCATGGCTGTGAACTATTCAAATGAGATGCTTAGACGAATGGTGCAATCAACATGCACCTCGTTGAGTACATTTTAGAGGCTACTGTTATAGAAGTCTACATAACATTTAATCTGTTGGAAGCTTTAAAATTGTTTTCCCTACCAACTTTTTCCTCACTCACTTTTTTTTTTACTGCAAATCTAGTTCTACAGGAGCTAAGAAGACTAAATTCCCTTCTTTCTGTAAGCGTGCATTGCTGATTGTCAAGCAGTACAGGTACTGACCTGTACTTTGAAAGATTGCTACTATAAAGCAGCAGGGAGATCATTATGCTACATGACATGAAAATGGTGGAATTTTAGAATTTCTTTACAATGAAATGGTGTTATAAATACAAGATAATTAAGTATTCAAGGAGGTGGGTTTTGGTTTGAAACCGGTAGAGAGCCATTTGAGAGTTATGATCCTTAATATCATATACACATTAAGTAAGTGGTGAAACCTAGGTAAGTACTTAAATGATTAAAAAATGAATGGTCTGGCCTCTTCAAGTCCTCCTAGCAATCCCTACTCTATAGCAGAAGTACAACATGAACTAGTACAACATGCATCATGGCCACCCTTTACCCAGTGAGGCACATTCACTGCACAAATGTGTGCTAACCAAATGTACAGTGCACTGCCTGGCCTTTTCTTAGAATTTTTCTCTGAAACGTCAGATTAGGCAAATTAGTAGTACTCTCAAGCTTCCTTTTAAGAAAGCATACCTTATAGATTTCTTGTATCCAAGTTAGACTCTTAGTGCTTTTCATCTTCAAAGCACTTCACAACCACAAGATGTGAATTTTGGTAAAAAATGAACTTTTTACTACTTTTCCATATTGAAATTAAATACGGACTGTTCGTATCACTTAAGTCAGACAGTTAAGATCTGAAAGAGAGGTGGCTGACTGATTCCAACAGCTAGTGAAATGGTGATGTGCTACAGATAGCACTGGGTAAAAAGGATAAAACAGAATGAGATTTTTTTTACAAATACATCAGAGACACAGAACTTCAGTCACGACAAAGGGTGTCTGAGAAAAATGACCTTAGGAGCCAAAACTTATAAGCACGTCCAATAATTCTGATTCTGACAGACTCGTAACACGTAACATGCACAATTTCTTTTCTGTAGTGGTGTGGAAGAACCAGATGCTTAAATCCTGCTTTAAAGAAATAAACAACATCAAGTGCTCACAGCAACCCTACAACAAGCCAGAGTGACAGGACAGAACGACAAATTGACACAAAGCCTTTCACCTTCAAACTAAGGACTTATAATGAATGGATTTAAAAAGTAAATACCAAGACCATGTCCCTCTACACTGCTAATCAGCAAATAAAATCACTTTGATTTAGCAGACAGTAACTTCCATTTTGATGATGATACAAAAGTAAGGTGGACACTAATGAAATCAACACTAGATTCAGCTGCTTGGTTTAGAGTTACACAGGCTTCTTGACGTAGAAGTCTCTTCTGGGAGAAGTATACACTTTTTCCAATACCAGCAGAGGTAGTGCACTCATCTGCCTTTCTACAAAATAGAAATTTTAAGGGAAAGAATAGATTTCCATGAAGGGTCTTTGCAGCTTCTGTAAAAAGGCTGCACTCCTGGGACTATACCAGGGACTGATGAGCTTATACTTCAAAGATAAGCTCCATTACCTCATCAGATGAAAAACCTCAGACAGTTTAGTGGATTTAAAAAAAAATGTCTAGAAACATTCCATAGCGCATTCTACAAACATACTAGGGACAATCCAACAAAATTAGCTTTACATGATACCATATTAAACTGAATGCCACTGAGCCTTCGTATTCCTCACAATGTTGAAAGAGGAGACTCCTTTTCAAATATAGTGGCAGCAAGTTAAAATGCAAGAATTTGAGAATTTGAGGGAATTATAGCATTAAATATTCCTTTTACCTCTAAATTACAAGCCTCCTGGGAGTATTTCTAGACATTCACCTTCGGGACAATGGCGATTACATTCCTATCTGGTTATAGCAGCAAGATTAGTTCTCACAAAGGGTGGAAAGACAAACCCTGATTTATGCAGAACGAATCAACACGGTCTCAGAAAGTACAGTAATTATTATAGAAAAATTCAACCAGTGGCTTCATCAACACTAACAATTAGCCTGTTAAAATTTCAGTCACATTTTCTGTAACAGATCTGAAAACGGGTCTGTCCCATCTACACTGGCAGTTAAACCTGTTTTCAGCCCTCATTCTGGGAAAACTTATTGTTGACAATCATTGGTAGACATCAATTTTACACAGTAAACTAGAACAGCATGTGAAGGGCCAATAGTAATTTCTTAATTCCACAGCTGCCTCATGGAAAGTAAACCCAAAAAAACTAAACCATTTTCATTATATACACGATTTTTAATTGAAAATTCTTATGTCACATCACAAGCATTTTCACGGTTCTGTCTCACTACACTCATCTTTTGTAAGGGTCTGCTAAGTCATTCAGCCTTCTAAAATAATACTTGTCAATGCTGCATGCTTTCTTTTAAAAAAAAAATCTCAGGCAGCTATGTATGATCCAATATACAAAATGCACTTAACTGTGGAATTGATGGACAAGCAGATACTTCACCAGCAGTCGTTGAGCTATCAGATTTTCCCAATTATTGAAGTAACTGAAAATTGGAATATACAAAGAATTCCACTTTCTGCGACAAACAGCCTCGAAGGGCTGTAAATGGAGAGAACTCTTGGATTTTCAGAAATAAAGACAACTTTGATTTAGTAGTTTTAAGGGTTAGGGTTAAACGGACATATCATCCTTGGTCTGAAACTGCTGTATTTTTCAGTCCTATCTGTATTTTTTCATTAGATTTATGTCAATGTTAAAAGGTGTCTACTCAAAGATCCAGTGGCCTTTACCACAATATAAAAATATAGAAATAAACCTTACAGCTTCCTCAAAAAAAAACAACAGAAAAGAAACCTTCCCTCCTCAAGCCACAGAACCCTACCCTCTGTTCACTTCTCCTACCCCAAAAGCACAAAGGGATGACTATTTTATCTGAGGTATTTCTAGAGCTCCAATGAACAAGGTATGGGTATTTAGGTTGTCCTACATCAAGTCTGAAACTAGCTCCAATGTGTTTTGTTGAAATATTTTACTTAGACTTGCAACTTTACATTTATTAACATGCATTTATCATACAATTTATGCGGATCTGACAAACCGTGAATCAGGTTTAATGACACTTGAGATTGTTGAAGGATCCTACAAAATGTCAGAAAGTTATTGCTGCTCTAAAATTCACAAATATAGTTTGATTCTCTCTTTGCAAATGTTCGTACACTTCCACCTTTACTTTCTATTATAAGATTCCAGCAGTCCATACAGCAGTGAGATTATTCATTTCAGAAGGTCAAGAAACATAACAAAATCATTCACACAGAATACAAATTAAATTAATGTTGCCAGAAGAAAGTTACCAGCACTATCATAAGCATTTGCATATTCAAGGGACAAGGCAGTATCTATGAATGTTGTATTGATTTAAAATATGATCTTTTGTAAACTACCGAAACAATGTAAATAACTGAACTTTTCAAAATTACAGAAGACCTCAACTTCATTATTTTTATCCATGGGCTGGTTTCTCTAAATCAAAAATTTAGAATTCTCTATCCATATGAATACATCAGAATTACCAATCCCTACAATTACATAACCCCTCATTGTTCTACCCTAGAAAAATTGTGAAAGCAGTCTGAAAAGTACTTGGCAGGTTAAAAAAAAAAAAAAGATATGTCAGAACAGTTCTAGCACTTAGAAAAAGCTGAAAGCTTCACGCCACTTGTTTTGGATGTGAGGTGGCAGAAAGAAGTGAAGCAAACCTGAATAGTTTCTATTGTACTTAAGATGTTTTCTAATCTATGTGCACAGTTAAAATTTTACAGAAATACACAAGTATATGTTCCTTCACCCTGGATCATCTGTTTGGCTTACCTGATTAGTAGAAAATGTTAAGTTAAAATATAGTTCCTGCAATTTCCTTTACCAGCCTTGGACTATAAACTATAATTTGCCCTTCTGAGCTAGAAAATGGAGACAAGATTTGTTCGGCCACTACAGAGTACATGTAGTTTTCTGTTTGATTTATTTTGCATAAGTAACAAATCACTACTGGTTCTAAGCAAGCACCTCCACCTTCCTAAAGTTTAACATGATCCAAGTCCAACAACAGGTCACTGAAAGAGCAACAGAGGAACCAGCACAAACCACACAGGGGAAATTTTCCTTTTTAGCAGCATTACTTACTCCAACAGACCACCACTTTCCTGGATGGGAAATAAAAACAAGATTTTTGGGGGACAGAATAGTTATGATTTACTGGAGCTTGAGACAAAAAAAATCTAGGAAGCCACAGACCTTCTAGCTTTTGGCCCTGGCACCTTAAATAATCCCCTAGGTCTTTCTTGTCATTTTTCCTTTAAGGACTCCAAAGGCAGACATCAGTACACTAATGTTTCTGACCTTTAGAGCTTTGTCAAATCTCTTCCAAAGAACATCCGTAATCAAGCATATACAGAGCATTAAGAGGAGAAATCAGCCTAAGTACAATATTATGTTCAAGAAATAGTGGATTCCCTTGCTTTAAAGCTGCATTTTATTAGCAGGCATTCAGTTCTGTTGCCCAACAAGAATACAAACATGCATCTTGAGCACAGTAGGAAGTGCTTCTGATGAAATACGTCAACTAATCAGAGAGCAACATCACCACCTCTGCCTATATCTGAATCAGTTCCTAACCCAGATCTATATCTGATGCCTGGGTCTACACCTAACACTTGGAACAACCAAGCTATGTCGCTCCAGGTTGTGTAAAATTCACCCTCAAGAGTAGTTAAGAAAACCTAAGCTCCGATGTAGGCACCAGTCTATGTCGATGAAAACATTCTTCAGTCAACCTAGCTCTCAGAGGGGTGGATTAACTACAGGGACAAAAAAATCCCTTCCATTGTTGTAGCAAATGTCTACTCACAGCACTACAGCAGCACAACTGCAGTGCTGTAGCAGAGACAAGCCCTAAGTATCAAAACTTCTGGTGTCCCCAGGCTAAGTTTGACTCATAATGCCTTCAAGCTACTTTTCTTGTCAATTAAGCATGTTGTCTCTTGAGCCATTATGGAATCCCACAATGCCATTTTCAGTGTCTCTTTTCAAAGTAGAACTGTTCTATAAGGGAATCTTGGAACTTGCATATAGAGAAGGGGGGAAAGGGGAGGAAAGTAGATAATGTTTTCACCCCTTAACATCGCAAACACCTGCCTGAACCCCACCAGAATTAGCAGCCAGTCTCCTCTCCCCACATCCTACAGCCACATAACGAAATATGGTACTAGAATTTTCAATCGACCTAAATACAAAGACATAAATATAGGAACCAAGAATGCAGGTCATGCTTGTAGGATGAAGCACTGTATTTTGGAAAGCAATTACTCAGAAAAGGACTTGGGGGTCATTGTGAATAACCAACTGAACAGGAGCTCACAGTGCACTGTGGTGACTAAGAGGTATTGGATATATAAGCAGAGAAATGTTGAGTAGAAGTAAGGAGTATGCTGTATATGGCATTAAGGAGACCATTACTGGAGTACAGGAGACAGTTCTGGTATCAACACTTCAACAGAATGTTGACAAATTGGAAAGGGTTTAGAAAAAAGAGCAAAAAGCATAATTTGAGGTCAGGAAAACCACCATACAGTGAGAGACTAAAGAAGCTCTATCTGTTTAGCTTAACAAAGAGAAAGAAGACTTGACCGTGGTCTGCAAGTCTATATGGGGAAAAGAAATCTGATAGAAGAGGGTTCTTAACTCTAGCAAACAGAGGCACAAAAAGATCCAAGGCTGTAAACTGAAGCTAGGCACACTCATTCTAGCAGTAACAGACACAATTTTAACAGTGACCTAGAGACATGGTCGATTCTCCATTATCTGAAGTTTTTAAAATCAAGATTGGATGTCTTTCCAAAATATATGCTCTAGCACAACCAGAACTTGAGCTTTCTCCAGAGAAAAAAGGCACAATAAACTCACCACAAAAGTGCCTGAACAACCTTACTATTTCCCTGATCTTCAAACAGTGGTGTACAATATGCTCAATCAGATAACAAAAATGAATTATAACCATCCTACACTTACAATTAGACACATGTAAATAAGTTTCACAACAAAAGCTTAGTAGACAAAAACTTCACAATACAGATGTTTAAGCTAGTTATATAACTGCAGGATCAGAATTCACTTAGAAAGCCTGGTATGTTTTTTTTAAATAATCTGAAGTTAGCTGACTGCATCATAATCTGCTCACCCACAGAAATATTTCCACACCTTTTGGCAAACTGCAGTCTTATATTTTAGAGTGTTATGTTAGTCCATACTGATCTGATTCATAAAAGGCTAAAAAAGAATATCTCCAATGTACCAAGAGACATGAGCAAGTTTTAACAATTGCATTTTTGAAGTCTACGTTTCTGCATACGATAGCTGGCCATAACATCACCTCAAACTATAGAGCAGGACAAACCTTAATTGAGCTGTCCCAATAGATTTATACTTGGAATCTTTTCCCATTGTCTAGACAACTGCTTAGCAGATGTCAGGATAAAAAGATATTCTTTAACACTTCACATAAATTGAAAGCACCTACAGCTTACACAAAAGTTATTTCTTCCATTAGGAGCACTGAGCAAGTTTAAACAGACACTGCAATTGTTACAGAATTTGCTTCCTCCTGTTTTCCATTCATGTCCCTGAACACTATCCTTTTAGCAGTTTCATATTATCAAGGCCAACAAGTATAACATTATTGCACAATATCATTAATTTCTAAAAGTGGGGCTTGGAGAAACAGCAGAGACTTCACCCACATCATTCCACACAAGAAAAACCCAGCCAGAAGGACTCTCCACCTAGTTATATGGAAGGAAAGACAAGTTCTAGCTTTCATAGCTTTACTGTAGTACAGTAGCACATGGAGGTCCCAAACAACATAAGGGCCCCAATGTGCTATGCCCTCTACAAACACACAAAGAGGAGACCATTCATGCTTCGAACTGCCTTGTCTATTCAGACTGCATGGCAGGGGAAACGGAGGCACAGAAAAATCAGTAATTTGCTCAAGGCCACAGCAGGCAAGCAGTACAATTGGCACTAGAACCCAGGTTCTCAGTGTCATTTCAATGCCCCATGCATTAGTACATGCAACCACCTGGGCTATTTTAAAAATAATAAATTTTCATCTGTTTTAAATTGTAAATTCATATTTATGCAAATATGAGATGATCTTCACTCTGCTGGTGGTTAAAAACTATTCCTTTATCATCATATCTTGTTTCAGTTGGCTGACATGAAATTTCCCAATTCAGGAAATAGAGTAATTATGGTTCAAGTAAACAACTGCAAGTATTTATCACAAACAACTTCCAATTTTAAGCATGAAATCCCTCTGGTATATGTATTTCCATAACAGACAACGTTGTCCTCTACATGGCTTACATTGTATAAAGAATTTGTGACTGAGCCATGGTACTGACTAGCACCACCAGGAGGAGGGATCTGTGACAGACATAGGAGCTAACACAGGTTCTTTTTTATATAAGGCTAGCTAATGTAAAATCCTAGCAGAGACAAGGAAATGTCGTTTTTATTGTCTGTAGTTACGTAACCCAAAGTGGGGATGTAAGAGTTGACCAAAAGTAGCTACATCAAGGTAAAACTACGTCTTGTCTCCACTAGGATTTTACATTTGAGATAGCAAATCTCAAATTAGCTCTCGGTGTTAAACATACACCTTTTTGTGCCCTTAAGACAAAGCCACGCACTCATGTCACTGCCATTAGCAGCAGTAAATATTGATACCAAAGCTACCCAACACTATAAACTTACTCAGTCAGGCATTGTCTACACTAGACTTTCTTAAAATTTCTCATAACTGAAGCTCCACCAATGACAGCAACAGTGGGAAATCTAGTTCTGACCTACCATCAGCATGTTTACCACTATGCTGTCTAAACCAAGGTAATTAAAAACACCAGTGGCCACCTGTGCCCTGTCTATACTAGCACTTCCATGGTTGCTACCATAAATAAAGTGCTTTAGAAATAACCTAGTGGATACGTTTTTATTGTTTTGTAGAAACTAATAAAGGAAACCAGCACTTAGCACATATTTTATAAACTTAGTGCTGCTTGATTATGCTATTAGAATCTATTTAGGACTAAAATTGATATGAGCGTAGCAAGCTGTTCTGCTAATCAAGAAAATCATGCTAGGAAAAGGTAATATGAACATCTTCAAGAGCTCTGTTACATAGTTTGCAGGCTAGCTGCCAAACTGAAGCACATTATCTTCTTTCCCTCAAAAAACAGAAACACCAAACTACAACCAAATGAGCATTTGTAAATTAATGTCTGTAGCCCAGCAAGCCAGACATGACATGGGCAAAGCACATTTTAAAATTCAGTTTTGTCTAGAAAATACAGAAGAGATCAAAATTATCTGTACAGCTAGTTACAACAATTAGTGCTATCACATGCTCAGAAACTAACTAAACACCTTTTTGTCCCCAAGTTCATACAAATTAAGAGAACTTTTCAAACTTGACAAGCTTGCATGGGAATGTCACAAAACAGTTCTCTCTCTCTTTTGGAGAAAAGATTCACTGTTGATTTTATAAAGCCTATCTACTGTAACAGCAACAGTCTCTTTCAGCCCAAAACACAGACAAGACTAACATTCTCCTCTTGCCTTGCACATATGTACCATCAACAGTAAAAGCAGAAATGCTGCTAGGACAGACTGCACCCCTCCATTCCAAACTATGTACTACAGAACACAGGTAAGTGTAGCCTTCAAAGCAGGAGCTGAAGTAAGAGGGGTAAAAGTCACCAGAATCCAATTAACATGGCCATCAAAGTGACAGGTGTTTATCTGTCAGACTTGAAAGCAAATTTAATTCTGAGAATTTCCCAATTATTTGACAGAAAGTTTTAAAAATTGTTTCCCTCATACCAGCAGTTAGTTTTCAATGGAGTTCCAGTCAGAGCCAAATATACTCACTTGGCCCAGCCAGGCTATTCTACTATGTTGTTTGATTCCTGAATAAATAAATTCTTGCAAGATACTCTGTTAAATGGAGCTACTTAGTGAGTTCCACAGAAATTAGCTTGAGCACAGCATCTGTTAATTTATGTAAGCAACTATGGTTACACTGTCATTCTGTCAAGCCACCCTCTTCAAATGCATGCCTGGAAAAAAAACTGCCTCAAGGATTGGCTAGTTAAGTTGCATTCTTTATGGTCTTTTCCCCAACCTGAGCTAGCTGCCTCCCCAAATAAACTGCCATTTATAGTCATTTCTATCCTAAACAGAGGAGTCATTTTTTAAAATACGTTTTTAAAAGACTGCCCAATTAAGCCACACTGACATCCCGTTCTTTGAAATATTGCCAAGACAGAGCAACCACCACCTCCTACATTTGCACTGAACTGAAGCAGTGCAAGATATTATGGGCTGCATATTTTTTTACAAATATAGTATCCTGGCCTATAAAAGCCTTGTTCATAGGAAACAGTTCATCTTAACTCCAGATCAAAATTAGCTCCTTAACATTTCCCTGTCTATAAGCTGTTACATATTTTTTTTTAAAAATGAATTACTTTTCTGTATAGCGAAATCTCTCAGGTATATATAGCTTCTGTTTTGAACATGTCAAATTGAAGCAATTTGTGTTACCTGGAATTTTAATAAAACTAAACATTCCACTTCTGTAAGAATTATAGCTTAAGTTTTCAGAAGTGACCTTAAAAGGAGATGATTTTCAGAAAGTGCTCTCATCTGCCCTTCTTAAAATCAGCCCCCTTTAACATCTCTCAAATTTGACAGCAAATCACTGATGCACCCCAAATCCTGCTCACTTCTGAAAATGTAAGTCACGACATTTGAAAGAGGAAATGTGCACTGTGGACCTAACATGAGTTGAAAAGAACAATATTGGCTATGGGTGAAGTCTTATTTTTAGACATTTTCTAAAGTTCTGACTCTGGTTTGCGGCCACAGATTCTAAAGTCACAATTTGTCTTTTGTAGTAATCAAAAAAGCATTCTTCTGTCAATACTATGCATTGAAAGGTATGTAAACAAGCAATGGTGCTCTGAGGTGGATCACATCTATTAACATAGAACAGGGTTCAAAGAGGTTAGAACTTCTTATCTAGTCTATCATAATTAAGTCGGCACCTCCCACTTCCCTTATGTGTGTGTGTGCTGTAGGGAATTTCCACATCTCAAGTGTGCTGCTGTCATTTGGTCCAAAGAGGTGACAAAACTATTCCATATACATAATACACTGCATTACAGATACTACAGACAGTCTGTCTATTCTCCTATTCTCCCACATCGGAGGAAAGCAAAATGCTAAGAAAATGGTGGTATAGATGCATAGGAAATATAAACATGACTCCACTCTAACACCACTCCCCTCCCACCCCCAATTTACCCTAAACTCCTTAAATATATTATCACCATTTGTTTTTATGCTAACTTATGACAAAACAATTTTTTAGAAGTACTTCAGAATAGATCCCAATCTTATGGAATTCTCATAATAAATGGCTGAAGCAATAATTGTGACAGTTATGAATGTTTATAGTTCATTCATTTTTAGTTTTAATGCCTTATAATTCTTTTTTGCAATTGGACCACATCCAGTTTAACCATTTCTTAGGCACCCCCTTCATTCTATCGGTATATCACACACAAGTTTTCTTGAACATTTGAATGAAGATGAAGATTGGCTTGTGGTATCTGGCTTTGGAAGATGATGTTAAATTCATGCTACTACATTAAAGGCTTACGACCCTTGCCAAAAAGTGCCTAGATCAAGAAAGAAGATGAGTTCACTCAACTCCAGAACACTGCCTTCTAGAGCAAGGGAGGATTTGCAAGCTGTGGAGTCTCCATATTGATTGACTGAATGGAGTACTGCAAGGATACATGCCTCTGTCCTTTTCAAGGACTACGTCAATTGATTCGAATATTAGTGGCTGAGAGACAGACAATAGCAATGTTTCAACTAGCCACATGCAAAGTTAGGGATATCAGTTCTTGTGTCTCCCTGGACATTCCAAACATTGGGGTACCCAGGGAGAAATAAGAAAAACAGTACTTTTCCTCCAAGTGGTTGTTTTGCCTTCATGTTAATAGTGAAGTACGCAGTACTCTCATAATCTAGATGTGAACAGGAATGAGAAGGAAAGTGGGGGCAGACCCAGTACAGACAGGAAGAAAAGGGAGGTTGGCAAAGTTGTTTTTTGATAGAGCACCTGCCATAGTTCAGGAGGGCTGCAAGGTTCAGGAAGGAAGAGATAAACTGAGAACTGCAAGTAAATTCTGTACTAAACTAATTAATTTACCTTAGTAAATATCAGTATAGGGTTAATAGTATGTCCTGAGCTGTACAAGAAAAAAAGTCATTACCCAGTGTGAATGTCTTGTCTTTATTTTTCCTGTGCATATTGCATGCTTAGCTATCTTTCAGGGCCATGTGTAATTCAGAAAAAGCATACCATAATGATCCTCAAAACTGATATGTAAATCATCAAAAGAGAAGCTGCCCACTTCTACAGCTACAAGAGAATAAGCCCTCCCCACTCTACCAACCCCCTCAGGAGAGGTACAGATAAATGTCTTGCAATTTACTCTGAAGATCACACTCCTTGCCTGCTCTACTAGTTCCATCCATTGGGGTTATACTATTGCAGACTCTTCAGATAGAGTACCTCCCAAATCAGTTCTATTGTTGCCTCTGGGTCACTGTCACTGTCCCGACAGCTGAAACTGTAAAATGACCTTGCTACTGCCAGCTGCAGTGGACATGCAAAATCTCCACATCTGCTTTTTCTAGGCATGGGGGTTCATAGTTGGAAGTAAATCAAATGGAAAGGTAAGAAGAGTTCAGGAGAACGGCAGCTGTGGTAGAAAATAGACTGTGGCAGGGATGTCAGCAGTCAGAGGAACAAAATAGAACCAAAATCCTATTGAGGTAGTTGGAAAATAAGACCAGAAGTGACCTCAACAAGTCCCATTTTGTTATTAGATAAAATGAAACATTTCCTCTTTCATAAGCATGATTTTCTGCTTCAGCATCACTCTGCTAGACATTTCAAAGTGCACTGTTCTCAGAGGCAAAGGTTACTCTGGTAGGAAAGATTTTTATCCAGTAGCAACAACACCCAAATGAAGACAAATGATTTACTATGAAAGAGTCAGTTTTATCAGATTGGTTTAGTAAATGTTTAGTCTTTCTTCTGTGTTTCAGAAAGTCAGAATCTTAAATGGGACCACCGTCAGAAAAGAACATTACTAGTTAAGCTATTAAATTATTAATTTAAGTAAAATTTAATGTTTAATTCTTATGTAAAAATAAATGCTACAAAAATTCCAGAGCCATTTCAGATATCTACTCAATTCTTGTGACCAAACTGCAGCACAAAAAGAACTGCTTAATAGTTAGATTTCTCAAATGTGCTGAAGTAACTGGACAATTTACAGTTTTATTAATTAAATATACCTCCCTCAAATAATCACGATTCCCTCACTGTAAACTGCAGCATGATTAACAGACGTCCATTATAAAAGCAACATATAACCTAGCTCTTGTTAGCAGTCAGTGCCACATTGGGCTGAGTTTCTATAGCAACCAGGGAGAAAATATAAAGCAAACTACGGTTAAATGAAAATTATTCTCCATGACAATACATGCAAATGCAGGAACATTTTCAAGGCGTTTCAGGATAAAATGCTTAACTACACACATGTATGATGACACTAATAAGCAAAAGGCTAAGTTAAACAGTTTATGCCTTAATCAGTGATTGAAGACAGCAGTGGCATTTTCAAGTTCTTACCCATTTGGAATAAAAATTTTAAAGCTGCCAGATAAGAACTGAGAGTGGAATAAAAATATTTAAAACTGACATACACTAGACAATGCATACATCTTTTAGAAGAGGAGGGTGGGTTTTTTGGTTGTTTTTTGTTTGTTTGTTTGTTTTTTAAACAGGTTATAAAGTTGCATGATTTGGGTGTTGTGATCCTATAATTTTCATGACTTTCCATCATGGAAGAAAACATTTTGAATTTGAGAGGTAGAGCCACTCAAAATATTCATACAGATTTCGCTGAACGGGAGTAATGACTTGTTTTAACTAGTTACAAGTCACACTGGACAGGTTTCATTTAATGTTCTACATAAAAGTATTCATGGTGTTCAGTTTAAAAACTAGAAAATACTTTTATGTTTCAGTAAAATAAGCATCACAGTTCAGCGGAACAGTGACTGCCCAACCCTTCCCATCTCCCCAGTGCCCACCCCCCAAAAAAACAGCAATGCTTGAACCTTCAGGATTTTATTGTAGAGAGAAAACGACAATTAACTCCACCCTGTACATAAAACTGCTCATAGGCTAGCCCTAAAGCAAGTTATCTTCCTTGATGTTTGACTTAAGCATAGTGAATGTAATAATACCCTATAGGGGAATAGAAATGTGACTGCAGTATCATTTTATATTTCTACATCTATGGAAAAAGCATTTGTCAAGCATATTTCAGTGAAAAGAGGGCAAGTTGTGTTAAAAGCTATCAGAGGGGCTAATAGTAGTTTTGAAGTAGAAAGGCGATTACCTACGAACACTAAATATGCACATCTAGTTGCATTTTCCAGTCATGCTCCACCCATCTTCCCCTACGATCATCTGCTGCAGGACCCACAGCAGCATTGCAGATATTTCAATTAATCTAGTCACTGAAACCAGAACAGTCCATAATAATAGGTAGCTAAAATCTCCCTCCACAATTTCCCCTGCAAACAATGACACGTACAAGCCTCTCTGTCTGATGCAGTGAAAGTAAGAGCTATCAGAGATTACATATGGAAAAATCAAACTGCAAACTTCACTATAGCAGCAGTTGCTAGGACTATTTAAAAACCCTCCAATAATAGCTTCTACTGAAACTACTTTCTGCAGTGCTATAAGAAGTACAAAAGTGTTTGGCTCTATCTGAAGAAAAATGTATTTTTTAAACGTGTAAAAAAAGTAAAGATCTTGCAATGGCAAGGATTAAAATTCAGTGCATGGTCACAGACTATGCACTTTTAAACCTGCCTCACAATTCTCCTCCCCAAGCAGGAGAATCCCAGTGAGCCAAGTGGTCACTTAACTCACAAGTGAACAGTCTCTTTGCTCAGCACAAACTTCCTGGAAGTTACAGGATGTGAGCAGGCCTGTCTCCCTCTCATCATAAGATGCCTTTTCATGGTACTTAAGCTTCTGCAGGGAGCAAGCTCTCATCCTTACAATGTTGGGGTGCATCCTGCTAGAAAGAAAAAGCTATCTTATCATTAGCTAATATATGGGAAACATGACAATAGTTTGCAGTTTTCACATTTATTAGCAGGTTGAGGTAAACCCCAAGGGGAGCCTGGGGTAATGAAAAAAAATCAACCATCCAGAAACAAGGAGCACAGTAACATCCAGTGTTCTGGACAGAACAATACAAACCACATCATCCAGAATGCTGTCTGTTGTGCCAGACCACACCATTCTTCTGTTTCACCCTGATCAATCAGCAAGAAATGGACAAGATTCCAGCTCTCTGAAGTGACCGGAGAGCAGGGTTCCTGTTAATTTCAACCATCACACCTACTGCTTCATAAAAGTAAAGTCAGTGGAAGAACAACCGCGGCTTTGTTCACACTAGCCTTTGGCTCCAGCAGTGGGAGCACTAGTGCAGACAGGACTTCAGGTGCTACCAGTGTCTGTCTACACGAGCTCTCCCAATGTTGCTGCCACTGAAGATATTTTGAGAAAAAAAGCCTGATGGAGACATAGCTAAACGCGCAGCAGTAGCAGGAATGCATACAACCAAACAAGTTTGTAGTTTTGTTAATCAAACATGCTAAGGTTTTAATATCATTGCAGACCCTTATTTTAGAGAAACTGATGTATTCTTCTCCATCAAGTAACTTAAAAAAAATGTTTATTTTCTTGGGGGTAGAGGTCCAATTTAGAGTTATTCAATTCTAACAGCATCCCTTTAAGTAGGCACAAATGTTCCAGTTAAATTTAATTAAACGTGTTTTGGTACCCTGTCAAAATCTAAATTTGCACTCCATTTTTAGTAATCACATAGACTGAGATTATAGTACCATCACAGAGAGTCCTACTCTCACTCTTCCAACCAAACAAATACTTTAAGGGCAGTGTTGATGTCTGATTTTTTGTTTTGTTTGTTTGTGGAACTTAAGACAAGACAGACCTGAAATGTCTGTATGACATTAAAAGTTCACGTGTACATCCCATTAAGATTACATCTGAGGAAAATTACTTAAACCACAATTTAGAAATACATAATTTTCACACATTTCCTAAGAGCTTGCCCATCAAAATGTTAAAAGTTTAAATTTAAGAGACTACCGTCAAAATGAATTAACATTTTTGTGTAACATACTAAACCCTGTGCAAGGAACTTGTCTTCCAAAAGTCAGATAATCTATTGTCAAAGCTAAAATAATTAGAATATTTGCCCTATTCACTATATTACACCTGAAACAATTCAGCACAGTAACAACAAAGTACTTATTGTCACTAATTACATGGGATCAGAGACTGAAAAATCCACTTGCTTACTTGCCCTTACCAGGTAAGAAACTTACCGGGGCAAGAGTGGGAACTTAGCCCATCAAATTTTGCAAAATTTAAGCCTGCATTTTTGAAAGTGACTTCAAACCGTAAGAAAAGTCAATGTGGAAAATGCACTGCAGTCTTCAAGGATCTGCTGACAGCCCTCATGCCTCTTCTGTTACTCAAACTAGTCAGTTTCACTTCTACAATTTAAAATGATTCGTTTTTATTACTACTCAGAATAACAGCATTCTGCTGCTTGAGACAACGTAGAGGAAAGTCCTGGAGCAACGGCATCAAACAGGACCAGTGTGAGAGGACCAGCCTGCAGCTACATCTCGGAGCAAAGCTAGAGATGGGAGCTCATGCCTAATTGGACCCAGACAATTTAGCCAGCCGTGCCACAAACACACACACCATTACCAAGTAGTCACCATACCATCCAGCTGGAGATAAAAGCAAAGGTGCTTCTTACTAGTCTCTCCCCTCTGCAGCTGTGCCCCAGGGTGAGGGGGAAGAGATACAAAGACACAAAGGATGATCACAAAGGAGTGGTGCAAGGCAGTGAGGGGACAAGATGGGGAATCATCTCAGGAAGGAAAAGCAAAGAATGGGGGGGTTGAGAATTCCAAATTAGGGAAGGGACAAGGAGAATCCCAAAGGGGGAGGGAAAGAGGTAACACAGGGTGTTGGGGACCAATTATAGTGAGGAAGGCATCATGGGTGGAGCTAATGGACAGACAGGAGGACACCTCTATGCATTTTCTTTTTTTTTTTTTAATTCAACATTTAACTTAAAGAGGCAAAACACCACACTTGGGAAGGACCACAAAATTTAACTTTTGCCTGTGACCTTTTTCTCTTGGATGAGGACTTTAACTGAAATGGTAATTGGACCATCACCAAGAACCAGTTAACACCTCTGCATTAGAGGTAATCACAAAGGAGGATGAACCAAAAAACAGATTGGAGTTATGGTAGAGGGTCTCAAATTCCCACTCCAAAAGTCAGGCGGTCTCTGGGATTGGGGCGTTGAGAGGAAAGTCCTTCTTACTTCCAGCACCAGGCAGTAGAGGGGCTCCCAAATTTATCACAGACCTGAAAGGCTGAGAAGGATCCAGAGACAACACCAAGCAAGAGGCCGGCTGCAGCAGAAAAAGCAGACTGGGCTTTTCACCAGGGCATTGCACCTGCATCTCAATGAGTACCCCATTCCCAGCTGGGACCTGGCAAATTCTCAAGACCCATTCAAAGCAAATAATAATTATTCAGATTCAATGCAAGCCATCTGCACCTGTGGGACACAGCAATATTCTGCAGGGGAAGGTAAATGTACATACTAAATCTTCTGAGTTTTGGCCAGCGTCAGCTAACAGAAGTAAGGGAGGTGTCAAGAGAAATTCATTCCACAAGCTGAGCTTTGTATCTACGTCCTTCCTAGATGGTGACAGCAAGTTGGAAAGCACTGGGTTTGTTATCAGTGGATATTTTTAAAACCTCTCAGAATGGACAGAATGCCTATTTGCTTTGAAGAAAGGATTGCTACAGCCTTTGCTCATGAAACCATCATATAATAATGATCTGGCCAGTTATTGTCCAGTATTAACACATTGGAAAGCATTCAGAAAAGTGCTACAAAAGAATGATTCCAGGTTTTCAAAACATGCCTTATAGGGAGACATCTAAGGAGCTCAAACTATGTGGTTTATCCAAGAAAAGATTAAGAGGCAACTTGATCACAATCCACAAGTACCTACATTGGAAAGAGATTTCAAACAGTACATCTCCTTACTCTAGCAGAGAAAGGCATGACAAAATCCAAAGGTTGGAAGCTGAAGCTAGACAACCTCAGACAAGAAATAAGATGCACATTTCTAACAGGGAGGGCGTAACGTTCCCCTCTGGTGTTATCTGGACCGGTGATCTGCTAGGCCACTCCAATCCTCGACTCTGGGAGCCAGCCTTACCCTGCTCCGCTGTGAGAACCCCACTCCCGGGCTGTTCATGCACAGCCTCTGGCATGTGAGCTGCTCCCAGCTACATGAGTGAACACTCTTGGCCAGCCGCTGCTTGGATTGTGCAACCGAATAACACTAGCCAATATCTCAGGTCCCAGACACAACCCTAGAAACCTCCGTCTGGCAGTGTCCAGTTATGCCCGCTGGACACTGCAAGCTTATAGGAGTTTGTCAATTTAACAAAGAAATTGATATGTACCAGGCTTACTATCCCTAAGGGGGGGGGGGGGGGGTCTCTGACACGCTTCAAACCACATTACACTTAGTTTTAGTTACATATTCAAATTGTGGTTACATAAGGCAGTAGATTTGGAAAATAATTTAGGGTTATACAAATAAGTAAAATGGCAGTAGGCATAATACTAATAAATGTAATGTAATACTGAACATCAATGTCTGTATACATTTGGTTTGGTATTTTCTCAAGGAAGTTGTATGTGTCATGACTCATTTCAATATTCTATAAATATTTCATACACTATAAAACTATTATCAAATTGCTAAATATTTTTCAGTAATTTTCATCAGGATATTCTAATAAGCGTTTTATTTTTCCCAGTTTCAATGGGGTTTAAACCAGTATTTACCAGTGCCCTGTCCTAAACTAGTTTTTCCCGGGAAATTGTCAACCCTGGTGAAAAGGTCAGTTTCCTCCACTCCATATTGGGATAATTTCCATTTATAATCCCCACTCTCCTTCCAAGGTCACAGTTAGCAGAAAACTTTTTTAAACCAATATAAAAAAGCAGCAGCCTAGCACAGGCCTGACTGATCTCAATAAAGTTTAAAGGCAGAATTCATTTCGTGTTTTTCAATGTTTTCATAAAATCCAGCATTAGTAGTAAACCAAATATTACTACATTTAAAGATATAAAATCAGTTGTTTGCCTATGAAGAGGAGATCTTATTTTAAAATACTGAACAAATACAGTTTGGCTTCCTTAAAATAAGGGGAAAGACTGCCTATAGACTTTTGGAGGATAAATAATTCAGTACATGAATGCCCAGGGCAGTACTGCAAACTAAAGTCTTACATTTATCCATATGGCAGGGACAATGCAGACAGTAATGACTTCAACCCTGACCCAGAAAATAACCAACACTTTCTTCTAGCTACAAGAGCTAATTCACTGAGCCCTTACTCACCCAGGGTATAAAGGGCTATTGCACACTTCATTTACGTGGGGTAGCATCTGCTAAATTCTAAACCTGAACTCACAGCATTTTTGGCCTCTGCTCACACTTGTTAATCCACTGACTAGAACAATTAAAGACTTATTCACATGAACGTACAAAAAAAGATCAGGACTAAGCAGAAATGGATCCATTTCTCAAAGGAGAACTGCTTAGAGTATGTACATTCGTATCATCAAAGCTGTGAGGATCAACAAAAACCTAAGCCAGTGTTTCCTATTCATAAGAGCTTGTGAATCAACGGTAGCAGCAAGAACAGAGAGGGAATATAGTGACTGAATGAAGCCGGAGGCCTTCTCAACTGATCTATTTCACCATATGGTGCAGGACAACAGATCTCCTTATAGGAGCTCAAAGGGTCATTACACCTTAAAAATTCAACTCATCAACTTGCTAACCTCACTGGAAAGAACATCAGCAACTTGTGTTTTAAAAATTTGGACGGGCGCATGACAAAGCAGAATAGTGTCGCATACTGAGCCCAATATGGAAAACTTGTATGAGTATGGTAAAGAGAAGAGTCTGGTCTAGTTACTTATGAGGTTCAACATTTCCACCAAAGGTTAGCAAGCCCCATGGCTCATCTGTCACTCGCTCTCAAATTAGCTGAACTGTATGTAAGTGTTCAACCATCCCCACTTTTGAGACTACTGGATAGCTTGCCTAAAATCTCTAGGAAGCCTCAAAGAATAGAAGAGGCAGGAAATAAGAGTAAACAGTGGGATTCTTGGTAACAGAAGCTCCTGATATCAATGACTGAATTTCCTCTCTCATTCCCAAATTACTCATTTTAGTTATTAAAAAGAACTCAAACACAGACAAGCATCCTAAGGATTCATGCAAAGAGAAAAAAGTCTGAAGGTGCCACTGTAACAGTCTTAATGGATCTCAAGGATAGGAAATGAATCTTGAAAGCCATCAGATCAAAGCAAGATCTTGTGTGTGTAAGGACTGTTACTCTTGGAGCCACAGAACTTAACACCATCTTTAAAAAATATTTTGCTCAAATAAATGAAGCAGCAGTCTCTCATCAGTGAAGAGGTATGGATCTTCTATGGGATTAGCATCCTATTTGCAGGATAAAAACTAGAGCAGATTTGGAGATAACTCACTCAGGCGGTGGAAGTTTCACAGACTAAAGTAACGCGGCTTGCCTTTTTCAGCAGAGAATGTTTTGTACAGGGTTTCCTCTTCTATTAGCATTTAAGTGATTTTTTTTGTTTTGTAAGTTTGTAAAGATTAATTGTATGTACTACAGGTGGGCACCACTCACACCTGGGTCACAAATGAATAGTAAGGATGAACTGATATGTTACAAGACAATAGGCTTCAATAACCTGAGATTAAGATTACAACTATCTTAATTACATAAGGGGAGGTATTTGAAAACACTAATTTTCTCAAGAAACATTACAAAAGTCTGAAAATTCAAGGTGCTGTTAAAGTCAAACAGCATTAACTCTGACCTCAAGTATTAACAACTTTCCATCCTCATAACCCACTGCATATTACAATGTAAAATAGAGACATTTTGATTAAGGAGGGTTTAATAAGCCCATGGCTGTATAAATCCACTTTATGTACTGTGTGCCTGTGACATCAAGTAATTCGAGTACATATGATTTCTCATTACCCTGCACCCATTGCACACAAGTTATATAATACCTGGCTCAGACCTTAAGAGGTATGTTGTAGCCCCAGATACAGAAACTACATGCCCATGCTCAGTCTTGTAGTACAAGAACATATTTAAAAGCAGCATATATATTTGTCCCTGCAAAATTTCAAACAGATTGGTTTAAATTAAGTGAAATTAGAGATATGGTAAAAGAATCAAGTTTATAATAAAACACTAATCTCAATCTTAACTAGGGAGAAAACCAATCTCTCTCCTTAATCTCATCCAACAGGTGTGATAGCTGTAATGCTCATACATGTTAGCAGGACAACAGACAAGCTGCCTTTACTGCATTCTCACCAGCTAAATAAAATGAAGAAAAAAAGCAGCCAATGAATATACAATTAGAATAACTACCATCTAACTATTTCCAAACATATTGGATTTGCTGCTGTGGGATCTAGTGGGATCTGTCAGGCATTTGCAAAGCAATCCATCACCATAGTATTTCAGTACCAAGGGACAGTTATAATCTATATTGCAGTCCATCATGCAATATCTGAAATTCAACTAGTCCACACAGGAGAGAGGGAAACGCTCTTAAACAACAGAAAACTGTCACCTGGGAATGTTATAAAAAACACACTCCTAGAGCCAGAGAGTCCTTCAACTTTTGCCTCCTTTGAAAAATTTTTCCATAGTAATTAGAACTTCCAATTTTTATTGAACCACCAGAATAAGAGGAATGTCCCATCCCTAAAAAAAATGTATTTTTGAACCCATGAGAATATACATATGGTATAAGTAGTTTTTAAAATAGTGCAGATTCTTCACTTTACAGTAATGCTGACAATGCAGTTTTTTCTAATTTACTTCAGTTATCCAATGGCTCTAAAGAAGTCAGATAACGTACTTTGTTGTAGGCATCAAAACGTAGATGGGTGATCAGTAAGACCTAGGAGTCTCAAATTATCCTGTTACAACACTTATGTGCGTAAACTATTGGCTTGCTTTTTATGACATAGTCAGACAAAAAAATCCTGTGTATTTTAAGCCTACATCTGAAAACCATAACACTGCCAAGCCTTAAAGGAAACAAAATGAACTAAACACAGAAAAAGTATCCATCTTAGTACCCTTCTTTCCAATACATTTACAGAACAAAATGCCATTTTTTATTCCGTGTGTAATTACACAGTTAAAATAATCACCACCTATAGTAAGTAGTCCATCTGGTTTACCGAGGGAGCAAACGTTGGTGCAGTATGATCAACATGACTAGTCTACACTGACCCTAGAGAAACATTTGCCTGCTCTACTGAACAGCATAAGGGTGCTACAAAACAAAACTCGCAAGAGGAGGGAAATTATACAAGACTTTATCCACTTTATTTTATATTCTACTTATGTTCTAAGCAGTTACCTTTTATCCTATTTTCAAATTATACAAAGCTGCTTCTAAAACTGAAAAGTATAATCTAACTTGGTTCTCTGCCACACATGCACAAAGACCAACACCATAACATCACTGCAAATTTGTATTTTCTTCTCACCAGTGCTCTCACCCACAAAACCAACATAGGGACAATCTGTCAGAGTAAAAATACAAGACATTGGTCATTACAATATTATAAAAATAGAAAGAGGTGCATAAGTGGAAAATATAAGTACTGTATATGAATATCGAGTTTGAGATTCACAACTGGACATTTCTAACTTCACTGCCACCAAAAACTCAACTCCCCTTGGAGACAGGAAAAATTCAGTTAATCATTTGGATCACATTTAGATAATAAGATGGAGATAGGAACAACCATTTAGATTAAAAAAAACAGCTTCAGAATAGAACAAAAGCATGTGAGCGAATTGTAGAACAGAAAACACCTACAACAGAGTAACCAACATGCCAAGGAAGCCAGTATTTAAATTCCTCACTACTAAGAGTAACCAGCATCTGTGTGGCCCCAAATAGGTAGAGTTCCACAGAACCTCCCACACAAAAATACAGATTGCTCTATAGAAAGATCTGCCGCTGACTGAACCCTTCCCACAGAACAAAGCAGGTCATACCACTTCAACATTGATGTTTCATTAGCATATCAAACAATATGCTTAAGAATTTATCTATTCAGATATTGAGAGGGAGTCAAACATGGATCATATTTCACTTTCTCTGTAGTAATTATACATTTATACTGTCACCCACCGTGACCATTCAAAAGTGTCTCCCTGTACACCTTTTATTTGCTGACTCCTCTACCACTTGAAAGGGACAGAATCAACTTATTATTAAATTAACTAATGACAAAAAAATCTAGTTCCTGATGGAACACACTTTAAAAACTTTTTCAAATGCACAAGGGTTGTCCTCTAAGGGTTTTTTTTTCCTCACAGAAAAGGAAGAACATGGGAAACAGTGAATGTGACAACATATAAAAGTGTCAAACTGATTAAACAGATTAGAAAAACAGAAAAATATGTAACCAACAACCTTCCTTCAGTTAGAAGTTTCAAGTAATTATAGCAGTTACTAAATAGATAAATAGGATTTTCATGTTGACAGTGTCCCTTTAACATCTTTGTCTAACTGACAAAACTATCCTGTCTATGCCCAGTTTCTGGAGTCATCTCAGAAGATGAATTTTGCTTTAAGGATACTGTTTGGGATCTGTTTTCACTGTCTATAGGGCCAGGTTCCTGGTGGTAAGTGAGCACTTTGTGTACAAAACCACAGAAGGGGGGAGGGGAGCCCTTTCCTGCAACTAGATATCAAAACAGATCTACAACCTTAGAGTAGAAGCCAATCTGTAAACACACCAGCTCTTGTGTCTCAATGAACAGGCTGATTTTCAATCCGCCCCCCCTCCCCCCTCACAAGACAGCTGCTCTCTCTGGGAAAGGGCAGAGGGCATTGGAGGGCTCAGCTCCTCCAGGCTTCTTGGAGGGGGACGAGACACGATTTGCCTTTATAAACATGCAATCAATCTCGTGAACTAAGGGGGGTGTAAATTCTGGACTGGAGAAGTGCAGCTGTTTTTTGCTAAGGGGCAAGGGTGGAGTGCAACCCCTGCCCGCAGTGCACAAAGGCTTTTCCAAGGAGAAAAATACTGAGCAATTTAGAGATTAAACGGGAAAATAAATAAATGCAGATCAGCGAGCCTTGCTGGCTTCAGGCAGATCAGCTTCCCCCTCTGCACGCACACAGCTAACGCCTACCCAGGGATGATGAAATGGGAAACGGAAATTACCATTTCAGACAACTTTTCATATTGTTCCTTCTAGCAAGTGCTGCTGCGCCTTCCCCCCACGGAGGGGGCTGCCCCTTCGCCCAAACACGTACCTCTCCACCGAGTGGCGCACACCCCCCCAACCTAGGGGCTGCCCCTTCACCCCACATGCACGCACCCCCCACCTAGGGGCTGCCCTCCCCCCCACCAACGGGCTGGTCCTTCGCCCCCACGTACACACACCCCCACCGAGTGGCTACCTTTCCCCCCCCCACGAACCCCCCACCTAGGGGCTACCCCTTCACCCCCAACACACGCACCCCTCCCCCCACCGAGGGACTGCCCCTTCGCTCCTACGCACGCACCCCTCCCCTAGGGGCTGCCCCTTTCCCCCCCACGCATACCCCCCACACCTAGGGGCTGCCCCTTTCCCCCCCACACCACCGACGGATTGCCCCTTTCCCCCCACCCCCACACATACCTCCCCACCTAGTGACTGCCCCCCCACCGACGGACTGCCCCTTTGCCCCCACGCACGCACCCCTCCCCCACCGAGGGGCTGCCCCTTTCCCCCCACGCATACCCCCCCACCTAGTGGCTGCCCCCCCACCGACAGGCTGCCCCTTCCCCCCCACGCACCCTTCCCCCACCGAGGGGCTGCCCCTTTCCCCCCCACACGCACCCCTCCCCCCACCGACTGCCCCTTTCCCCCCCACCCGCACCCCTCCCCCCACCGACTGCCCCTTTCCCCCCCACCCGCACCCCTCCCCCCACCGACTGCCCCTTTCCCCCCACCCGCACACATACCCCCCCACCTAGTGGCTGCCCCCCCACCGACGGACTGCCCCTTCGCCCCCACGCACGCACCCCTCCCCCCCCGAGGGGCTGCCCCTTCGCCCCCACGCACGCACCCCTCCCCCCCCGAGGGGCTGCCCCTTCGCCCCCCGGACTCTTACTGCTCTCCGCCCCAAGGCCCGTCTCTCCTACCCCGAGTTGCTCCCCGACCTCAAACCCCCTTAACCCCTGTCCCGGCTCCTCACCCGAGGTCCGTGCTGGGCGCGCAGGGCTCGGCCCCTCCTCACACGCCGTCCCCCGGCTGCAGCCTCCCGGGCGAGCGAGGCCTCCGGCTCCTCCAGCCCCGCCGCATAGAGGAGGCGGCGGGCGGGGAAGGGGGGCTCGGGACCCGCCCGGCGGCGGCCCCGGCGCGGGGAAGCGCGGGCGGCTGGGAGCGGCGGCTCGGTCGGGACCCGGCGGTCGCGGCCCGCTCTAGTGCTCGGGGCTGCGGCTGTCGCGGCGGCGCCTCCTCGGCCTGCGCTCCATGGCCCGCCAAGCTCCTTCCTCCCTCGGCGGCTCCGGCCCCCGGCTCGCCAGCGCTGCCAGCCTCGCTCCCACCCGCCGCTGAGACGCGCCTGCCCATTGGTCCGCCGCGCCGCGCCGCCCCATTGGCTGGCTCCGGCAGGGAAAGTCCCGCACGGGGTGACACAGGCACGCTGCGCGCGGCGTAAACAGAAGAAACCCTCCCCTTAGCGCGCCGGCGCGAGGCGGAGCCTGTTGTTATGCGCGGTGACGGCGGCGGCGGGCAAATCGGATTGGTTCATGTATCGTGACGTATAGGCATCCGATTGGCTGACTTAGGAGAATCACGTGAACGGGCATTTCCGGGGCCGGGCTACGTTCTTCTGCTCCGCGGTAGCCTTAGAGGCCGTATCGGCCCGCGGAAGAGGCCGCGCGGGGACGGTGGCCAGGGCAGGGCGGCCGCGGGCTCCCGGGAGCGCCCCGTTCGCAGCCCGCCCCAGGACAGCGGGGCCCGGCCGCTGCTGGCGTGCTCCGCCCCTCCCCTCCCCTCCCCTGCCCGGCTCCAGCGCGGCCCCGGGGGCGCCAGGATCTCCGCTCGCTCAGGGGAGGGGCGCCGATCGGCTCCAACGAGGTCATTGGCTCCAGGGCCCCGGTCGCTTCCTTCTCTGACTCCCGCCCCTCTGTCTCCGGTAAGGCGCTGCCTGCCCCCGGGGCCACCCCCGGGCGGGGCACGTAGTGTAGACGGTCATGCCTGAGCCAGGCCTGGGCTGTGCGAAGAGCGTGCAAGGAGAGGGGCCGGAGACAGCCGCCGAGGAGCCAGTCAGGAAAGGGCTAGGGCAGATCTCCGTGGGGAGGAAAGGAGAGGCCCAGGGAGAACCAGAAGCAGCAGCGGAGAGCAGGTCCGGAGCATCATGGGGAACCGCAAACGGCTGATGGTGAGGACTGGCCAGAGCTGGGGAACGACCTGCTGAGTCAGAGCTCATGCGGGGTCTGCTAGGAATAACCAGCCTGGTAAGGAGAAGGTGAGCCCAGCACAAAAGGGCGGATGCTGGAGGGTGGATCACAGGAGCAGGAGGGGTAGGTGGGTAGGAGTGGGTGAGTGGAACATTGTGAAGCTGTCTTGCAGCAGGCCTGAGTGAAGGATTGCAGGCAGCCAAGACCAGAACAAGGGGTTAGTCCTGGAAGTACGTTCACTGGGCGGGGGTTGGCCTGGCTGAGTGAAATGCTGCAGTTACCTAGTGGGAGACCTGACTTGGGGATACCAGAGAAGAGTTGGGGAAAGTGAGCAAATCTGGGAGCTCTCAGGTAGATGGCCTGGAGGATGGAGCCCTGGAACAAGGTAGAAAGTCTGGGGATGGACTCTTGGGAGGGTGAACTGGAAATAATAGCCTGGAGGGAGGGAGCATGAAAAATTGCTGTGATGGTACGTGTTCTAGTTTGGGGTTTTGGAAGAATGGTTTTATCATGAGGATTCTATGGACTACAGAACATGTACAGTACTAAATTATGCCTAGAAGTGAGCTTTTTGGATTGGATACTGTATTCCCTTTATGACTGGACTGAGAGGAAACTGAGGCAAGTGTACTTGTTCTGTGACCTGCTGGAGAGCGCTTGAGGCAGGGATCCACCTATCACAGCAGGTCTCCACTTTTTTATCCAAATCTTGAGACATCAGGATTCATTCTGAGCTCTTGTTTGATCATATTCCATAGTCAAGGCCCTGCAACAGAAAAGGTACTGCCCTCATGTGAGGGTGCTGGGGACTTATTGAGCTATGGTGCTTCTGACTATCACGGTGAGACATGAAATAATGCATCTGAACAAGCAACCCAGAACGTTTTTTGCAGCCATAACACACTTTAAACTCCTCAGCCATGGCCAAGTCCCAAATTTCTCCCAAACTTAATCTCCCTTTTTCTTCTTGCACATATAACTCGAGGGAACTGCACATATGTTTTCCCCCTTGTAGCTCAGGAAAGGCACCCACTTCTAGGCTCCCAGCTCCTCAGCTGTTGCCTCTCTTGGCCGGAGACGCAGGGGTCTCTATCTTCTCACCAGGGTTTGCTGGGCTACACAGTTCCCTGCCTACATTGAGTTCCCCAGCATGTCAAAGTGCTTAAGCAGGTCTGCTTTGCTTTCTCCACATAAGTTATAAACAGCATAATCACCTAAAGTTTTAAGATACCACACAGATTTTCCTAAGCAAGCCCATTTATTCTTAAGGTGAAAGCATTAACAGATATCTTATTAAAATAAAAACCTGCACACATGCTGATTAGCTTACCCCCAACTCCAGCAAGGGTTCTGGTAGGAGTCAGTCCCTCAGACCTCACATGGAAGTTTTCCTGTGGTTATTAGTTCATATCATCTTTTGCTCAGGACATGAACCCCCATTAATCTGAGATTCTCCCCCTCCCCCTTTATACAAGTGGGGTCTTTGATCCTGTGACCCTGGTAACAAGTAATCATCTGACAATGGGTTTTTCCTCAGGGTGTAGAGTCAAACGTTTGGATCCAGGGATTGGCATCTGTGTTCCCCTTCTTCTGACGTATTTCCTAGAATTCTTGTCTGACACATTGTTTAAAAGAGACCTTTGAAGCACATAACATTTTCCAGGGTTTACATGAGTCATGTCTCCCGCTGAGGGACATTACATACGATCCCACGATAAGTCCACGCACTGTTTGTGCACAACTTACTCTTTACCTCATTGTATGTTCCAGCCTTTTTTTTATCCTTTATCATCTTATCCATTGTAAATGTGTCTCTGGGTGTCCCCCTTGTCTTAGCTAGTACAGACATTCTGTTTCCAGCCTGCTGATCCCAATACCTTCTGAGTCCTGTCTTCCTGGAAATGAGGCCTCATCCATGCCCAATTCATTACGTCAAGCCAGGCCTACGTTTGCACCTAAACTCAGACTGCCCTGCCCATGCCACGATGGCTGTAACTGTTTTGTGTGAGGCTTTTTCATTCCAGTTACACGTGTCAGTCATAGAAGGAAAATTGAGACCCTTATGAATCAGAACCTCAGTTGGCCACTGAATGTGGCTCTTCAGCCATTTCTCCCGCTTCCTTTGGGGATGGAGCAGTTCTCTCTCTCTCGTGCTGGACTGGTCTCCTGCCTTTGTCACAAAAGCAAGGGATTGCATGCTTGACTGCCGCCGCCCTAATGCTGCACTTGGGATTACTGACTCCTGCGGGGCTGATGCTGCATTTTGGTGGTTCCAGCATTACAGTACCAGTGCAAAAATACTACAGTTGCACTGGGTGTGGTTACGTGTATGGCTGTAGCAGCATTGAGCCCAGTTACGGACTAGTGTCCCATTGTGCTGGGTGCTGTACAAACAGAGCAAAAAGACAGTCCTAGCCTCAAAGAGCTCACAATCACAGAATCAGACAAGACAACCTGTGGGGAGTACAAAGAAACAGCCAGCCAGCAATGGTCAGCAAGACAGGAAGAGCTCAACAAAACTCTTTTGTATTGTGTATGGGGCTCATTTGTTTCTGACATAGAGGTTTCGCTTCCACACCTACCGTGCCATGGGATGCATTCATTGCAGCCCCTTTACGATGACAAAGGCAAAGCAGCTGTAAGGCCCCATAGAGCTTATTCCTAGCATAAGAGCTCCAACAGGTATGGAATCAGGGTAACCTTGCCCCCCAGAAACTCCGAGCACACCGTTGAGATGTGTGGCCAGGGGCAGGCATTCCTAAATATTGACTGTTTCCCAGGTGTTAAAACCCTTAGTTTTTTTTCAGAGCCAGAGCACAAATTGGGGTTGCTCTGGCTCTGAAATATCAGATGCCTTTATCAGGCTCTGTAGGGATAGGTTAGAGCCTGGGTGTCTGACTGCATTGTTAAGAATTGTTAATTCTTCCATTGACCTAGCTGCATCTACACTGGGAGTTAGGTTGACCTAACTACAGTACTCGGGGGCAACGTTTCTCACATCCCTGAGCGATGTAGCTAGGTTGACCTAATCTTTAAGCACAGGCCTAGTACTACTTGGCTTCTTAAGACTGTCCTGTCTTACATGAGATAAAAGGACAAAGCCTTACTTCTCTCCCTTCTCCGTAAGATCTAATGAAACGGTCAAAAGAAACCGACTGACTTGTCCTCCCCCCCCACTAGCTTCTCTTCTACACATTCCACTGTGAAACGCTGTGTCCAAGTTAGATGCCTTCCTCTGCTGCCTTAGGGCTGGTCTACGCCGCAAAGCTAGATCAGCTTAACTACATCGCTCAGGACTGTGAAAAATGTCACGTCCTGTGCAATGTAATTAAGCTGTCCAAAGTCTCGATATGGACACTGCTCGGTTGACAGAAGAATTCTTCCGTTAACCTAGCTACTGCCCCTCAGGGAAGTGAATTTACTACAGCTACAGAAGAACCCCTTCCAATCATCGCTGTAATAAGTGTCAACACTCCAGCAGCGCAGCTGTGCTGCTGTAGTCTTTCTAGTATAGTCATACCCTAATGTTCAGTAGTGAGCAAGAGGAGAAATGTCCTTTTTCCCCCTTCATATTCTAAATAGATTTTGCTGGGACAGTTTCCCTGAAAGACGTTAATGTCTTTCACGTCAGAGGTCCTGCATTATGTTGGAAGTGAAAACCTCCTTCTGGGTGGCCCCGACCTTTTTATTTGAACGCCACATATGAAAGCATGAACTGTCCATCTACTGGAAAAGGATTAAAGGTGACCTGTAAAAGAAAGCAAAATCGAGTTTCTTTTGTGTTTTTCCAGAGGGGGGTTTATGATATATAAAAAAAATCTATATTTGTAATGTGTGGGTTTTTTCCATTAGAACTTTTGGTGTAGTCTCCTTTAGACTCTGTGGATGACTAGGGAACTGCAAGGATTATGACTTCACAATAAATAAAATGTGATCTACTGAGAGAAATGACTGTTCTGGCTGTTTGCTTGCTTGCTTTTGTTCCTTCCACGTTAGCTGAAACATTTAGGGGAAAAAAATTCTTTAAGGGTTCAGCTCCCTTACCCTTCAATTAAGGCTTGAGAAAGAACACAATGCATATTTGAATCCCTCCACTAAAAATGGAAGACAAACCTTGACAACCCTAATATGCGGGGGAAGCAAGGAAAAATACTTGGATAAAAATATTTATTTAGGCCTACTTTGTACAACACAGGGAAGCAAAAAAGGGCACAAATTCACTCTTCCTTTCACAGGCACCCTTTAAAGAGAAAAGATGCTAGAACGTTAGTCTTTACAGATGCCCACTCTCACAATAGCTGGAGTTTTAAAGCCCCAGCTCCTGGAGCCATGGGACTATGTGAGAATCTGTTTTAGTTTTAAAAAGAAAAGCAGTTTATAGCTGGAAAATGTGGCTCAAGTACACTCTAAAGCTCAAAAAAACAGAAGACAAATTTAAAAAAAAAATTTTTTTTTAAATGTCATGCATCTGGGTGGCTTCAGTTATGAATTCTAAATGCCTGAGGCTGGCAATACTGAGTCTTTGTTATATACACAGATGTTAAGTCTAAATTTTTAAGCTAATAGAGTGATCACAATGGAAATTAGCAAGAAATCTTTCAAGATGCCTGTGTTCTTTCTTAAGGGTTTAATTCTTGAGGATACTCTAATATTTTTTTAACCAAATTTCCAGAAAACCCCTAACGTGAGCAGTCTCCTCAGTCCTGTAGTGAATGGGTATGGAGTTCTACCTCCAAGGCACTCTCCCCTTACTTTCGCCCAAACCCTCCTGCTGAGATTCTCCAGTCTCCAGCTCTCTATCTTCCTCTGAACACCAGTGCAAGGGTGGGTGCAGACCTGAACAGGAGTAAATCCCATTTGCCAAAGACCAAATAAAACCCCGGCACCCTGTCACAATATATTTCTGTTAAATAATAAATACATTCTGACAAATAACTTCATTAATGCAGTGTTAAATTTGCCTGGTGGTGTCTTGTGCCCTTCCAGAATGTCAATTTCAGCAACACTCAAAACTTCTGAAAATCAGGAAATGAGTTAAAGTAAATGCCCATGCAACCTTAACTCTGGCCCCCTGAAGCTGGCACTAACCACTGTGAATTCTTTTCACGCACCCCAGCTGCCTTGACTGTGCTAGGTGTAGCTATATTGAATGGTGCAGGGATTAGCTGGAGCATCTTGGCAGACCTGTGACTGTGACACAAGGTGGGTGGGGGTAGCCCCTCTCCCTGACCCCCTTCCCCATGTGTGATTGAAGGAAAGAAGTGCATGTGTACCTTGAGAGATTCCAGCATTGCGTTGTGGGGGTGGTGTCAGTAGCAGGGCACAGTTAGGTGGGAGATGTGGGTGGTCTGGGGGGGGAGGGGTTATGAATGGTAGCAAAAGTAGAGTGTAATGTTAAATGGCATTGTGCACGTAATAGTGAAGGAGCTGTAAAATTTCTGTGGAGTAGGCAAAGTGTTTGCAGGTTGGGCAAATGTTGGTAGCTCCTGCTCAGTACAGTTCAAAGGCAGTGTGCACATGCACTCTGGGCATAGTGGGGCATCACTCAGAGAGGGCAAAGTAAAGGTTGCAGGGCGTGTATCTTAACTCTTGGTTGCCTGGTTTTCAGAAGTTTGATATTTGCTGGGTGGCGTTGTCTGCGAAGGTCTGGGATCCCACCTGGCAACCTTAACTCTGCATCAATTTATTTTTTGTCAGTGAATTGCCAGATTTTTGAAACAGAGAGAGGTTCTTGGTAGGAAGTGGTGGTCATTAAGGTAGCATGACTGAGGGTTGGGGGTGGGAGCCAGCAATCTGATCATTAGGCATCAATCAGTTTCCCTGGAGAAGGCTGAAGAGGGATATGAGGCTAATTAGCTGATCAGGCTGAAGAACCAATGAGCATCAGCTAAGGGGTATAAAGAAAGAAACAGGAAAGATGCAAAGGGGAGGATCTGGGCTAGGTGAGCACAGTATGTGCTGAGAGCACTGTTCTTCCCTGGCTCCTGTGGGGAGGGGTAAGAAACACTGTCAATACGTTGCTGCATGAGACTGATGGTGAGGGCAATGTAAATAAATTCATACAAAGTTCCATGTTAGTGGACAGGGTCTGAGAGGTTTCTGAGTCATCAGAGGATGAGGATGGAGTGTGCCTGTTGCAGGCCACTATCGGGATTCCTACGTGCTCCCTCTCTGTTCATTTAGTTATAGTGGAATGAAGATAATGGTTGTCAAGTATCAGGGGGTAGCCGTGTTAGTCTGTATCTACAAAAACAACAAGGAGTCTGGTGGCACCTTAAAGACTAACAGATTTATTTGGGCATAAGCTTTCGTGAGTAAAAACCTCACTTCTTCAGATGCATGCATCCGAAGAAGTGAGGTTTTTACTCACGAAAGCTTATGCCCAAATAAATCTGTTAGTCTTTAAGGTGCCACCAGACTCCTTGTTGTTTTTGAGGATAATGGTTGTGCTCTGAAGCTTTGCTGGGTGGGGGGGGAGAGTAATTGCTAACTGGCCAGTGACGGAAATTTCATCCATGGTCTGTCCCAAAAACTTGACAGTTTATTACATGGTGGATACAGTGACTTTAAACATGGGAGAGAAGACTTGTGTGTGTCTCTCTCTCCCCTGCCACTTACACTATTCCTCCCCCTGCAACATATAACTCTGCCACCATTTCCATCTCACCCTCCCCTTCTGATCCCATTAAGCCATCAGCACTTTGGAAGCCAGCCATAAATAAATATGCTAGAATCTGTTAACTTTAAGAAAAGCTGTTTGTTTTTCCCCAGGGGGCTGTATCTAGGGTTGCCAGGTGTCGTTTTTCGACTGGAACACCTGATCGAAAAGGGACCCTGGCAGCTCTGGTCAGCACTGCTGACGGGCTATTAAAAGTCCAGCTGGCAGCACAGCAGGGCTGGCAGGCTCTCTACCTGGCTCTGAGTGGCTCCTGGGAAGCAGCTGGCATGTTCAGCTCCTAGGCAAAGGAGCGGCCAGGGAGGTTCCATGTGCTGCCCCCGCCCACATGTGCTGTCCCAAGCACTGGCTCCACAACTCCCATTGGCCAGGAACCAGGGCCAATGGGAGCTGCAGGGGTGGCACCCGTGGACAGGGGCACTGTGCAGAGTCCCCTGGCTGTGCCGCCGCCTAGGAGCCAGAGGGACATGATGCTGCTTTCTGGAAATGTGTGAGGTAAGCACCACCTGGAGCCTGCACCCCAACCCCCAGCCCAGAGCCCCCTGCTGTACCCAGAACCTCTCATTTCTGGCCCCAGAGCCCACACCTCCGGCCCAGCACCCGTACCTCAGCCTGGAGCTCCCTCCCACACTCCAAACCCCTAGCCTCCAGCCCCATCCTGCACCCCAAACCCTTCATCCCTGGCCCCAGCCCAGAGCCCTCACCCCCACCTTGGGCCCCAACCCCCTGCCCCAGCCCAGTGAAAATGAGCATCTGAGCGAGGGTTGGGGAGGGTGAACGGAGGGGGTAGGGAGTGGAGGCAGGCCCTTGGAGAAGCAGTGGCACATGGGTGGGGGCGTGGGCAAGGCAAGGTTGTTCAGTTTTCTGCTATTAGAAAGTTGGCAACCCTCCCTGCATCTCAAGAACCTCTTGCAGCAAATTTTCAGACAATCTGAATAAACATGCATAAAGCTAATTAAGTATTTTAGGAAAAAGTGTGAGTGACTGTGATGGGGTTCGGTCACAGAGACGCCGTTAGGACTGTTACCTGATGTGCTGAGACTACCTCTGAGCCTGTATTCTCTGAGAGTTTGGGCCTTCAGAACCCTGCCTTGTTGAGCCAGATATGCAAGCCTGCTGCAACACAGACCTGGGGTCTGAACCACACCCCCAAAGCTGCAGACTTAACCGAAAAGAGCTTAAGAAGTGCTCCCGTCTCCAGCACCCAGACACCCAGCTCTCAATGGGATCCAAACCACAAATGAATCAGTTTTACTCTGTATAAAGCTTATACAGGGTAAACTCAAATTGTCAGTCTATAAAACTGATAGAGATATGCACAGCTGTTTGCTCCCCAGGTATTAATCACTTACTCTGGGTTAATTAATAAACACAAGTGATTTTATTAAGTATAAAATTAGGATTTAAGTGTTTTCAAGTAATAACACACAGAACAAAGTAAGTTACCAAGCAAAATAAAACAAAACATGCAAGTCTAAGCCTAATACATTTAAGAAACTGAATACAGGTAAATCTCACCCAGTAAACAGAGCTATTTACAACCAATTGTCTTGGTTAATGGGAGCCATCAAGATTCCAAGCCACCATTAATGGCCCACACTGCATAGTTAGAATAGCAGTTCAGAGTAATGCTTCAGATACAAGAATGATACATTCATACAAATAGGATGAACACACTCAGATTATAAGCTTTGTAATGATACCTTACAAGAGACCTTTTGCATAAAGCATATTCCAGTTACATTATATTTACACTCATAAGCATATTTCCATAAACATATGGAGTGCAATGCTACAGTGGCCACCAGCAAGAGTTGGTGGCTGTACTCTGAGGACACCAAAAATTTTGTCCTGAGAACCTCTGCTTTAGACAGAAAAGTCTTTGCAATCTTAACTGTAGCAGAACTGGCTCTCCATTATAATATGAAATGAATTATCATCAACTGCTTTGCTGTAGCCAAGTCCCCAGCACAGGATAATCCTGGGAACACTGGCGACTTTGAGAGGTTTTAAGTGACCCATTCATCTCAAGGTGATAGTCTCGGTTGAATGAGAACACCCCACAGAGATTAAACAATAGCTCTGAGATGTGTGAAATATTCCATTCACCTCATTGGGTGTTCCCATCCCCAGTGCTTGAGGCTGTTGTATGCATCAAGCATGCCTGTTCTCAACTCCTCATCTAGAGAATGTGGGTTTCCCAGAATACTGGCTCACATGGGGGCAGGGAGAGAGGCTCAGATCCCAACTTCAACGTGTGGAGAATGAAGAGAGGTGCTAAACCACCCCTAATGCAGCAGGCCCCCAAGAGCTCAGATGCCACATGAAAGGGGTAGGGAAAAAAAGCTCAGACACCCCCAAAAGGACAGGGGGCCCCAAATCCCAATTTGCACAGAGGAGGAGAGAATGTAGGGTTGACAGGTGACCCTGACCTAACCTCATGTTACCCTTCTGTGTCTCTCCCTCTCCCAATAACTGACATCCCCGACCTGAGCCCCCCAGCCTCTCTCCCTTTTCCTCCCCCCATTCCCATTAATCCCCCTCCACTCTCCATAGCCCCAAACTCCTCTCCCCCCAGTTCTCCCTCCCCTCCCAGCAAGCTTAATTGTTTTCACCATTGTATCATATAATCTGCACTGGGTGTGAATCATGACGACTATTAAATTTGCTAATAAAGAAAAGGCCCATGAGGATCAGAGGACTAGTAAAAGTATAACATCAAAAGGGCCAAGAGTGAAAGTTGAGCATCTGAGAGCAGAAGAGATTTTTACTTTTAATTTATAACGCCTTATGTTAACAACTATTGAACTTAAATGCCTAATTCACATTAGCTGAACGCAGAGTGGCTGCTCCTGGAAGAAACCTGGGGAGAGGTGTTTGGGTCAGAGGTGTAGGCTAAAAGAGTGCTTGTAGTGCTGTGAACAAGAGAAGCTGTTACGACACAATGTACCTGTTTCCATACCCTACACACTATTGCAAGAATTTTTGTACGAAGTGTGCCTTTATGAGACATCATTTGAAAACTCATAATTTGCTAGTCAATACTGTCCAGATAAAATGTGTAGCAACAACATAGGTGAAGTTATAAGATTCCACTATATGGTGATCTTCACACATGTTCCAAACTGAGGTTGACAAACAGGTGGGTCTCAAACAAAGGAATGTGTGCGCTGCTTAATTTGCATTTAAGCAGCAAACAATCATCAAGCAGGAAGGGAAACAAAAGAAGCTCCAACAGGTGAAGAAAATGTAGCAGGGAACATTCCTTCCTATGGTCTGTCTCTTGAATCTCATCTGGAAAGTTTTCCTAGGAGGGGACTGACACTATAAAAAGGAGGGACAAACACCCCAAGGCACCCCATCTCCCTCTCTCTCTGCCCATTGATTCACTGCACCAGGAGGGACAAAGGAAAAAGCCATTGAACTGGAGAAGGGGTCTTGAGCTAAGAAGTTTGGTCAGTAAGATTGCTGAGAACATGTGGTGAAAAAACTGCTCTGAAGTTAACAGTTCGTTAGACATGAGTTGCATTTTATCTTTATTGTTCTTATAACCAGTTCTGACTTGATGCATCATTACTCTTACTCACCTAAAATCTCTCTCTTTGTAGTTAATAAACTTGTTTTACCGATGTCAGTGTGTTTAAATTGAAGTGTTTGTGAAACTCCATTTATGGTAATAAGATGTGTACCTATTATTTCTTTTAAACAAATACAGACGCTACATGAGTTTGTATTGTCCAGGAGAGGGCTGGGCAATACAAGACACATTTGTGAGGGGAAATCTAAGCCTGGGAATGCTTTGGGGTCACCCTGAAGGATAACCAAGGCTGGTGAGAGCCAAGGTGTGGCTGGAGCGCACACACACACACACACACACAGCTGGGATTGACTTACATGCTGGAGGCTGTTTGTGCGCAGTCTAGACTGGAGGCTACAGCACCAAAGCATTGTAAATGGCCCCCTAGGTTAGAGGGCAGGGGTGATACAGCTACTCATTAGTCTGGATTGTACCATGGGTCTGTCACAGCTTTTCCTGCTCTTTGATTCCTTCTTTGTTCCTACACAGGACTAAACACCTGATTATAACAAACTTCTATGGTGAACTGGAAAACCACAGGGCCCCAAACTTTGACTAACTGCTAGGGTTGACAGGGGACAACAGCACCATCACGGGGTATGCTAGTTGTCCTTTTTCTCATCAGGTTGAAAAGGGAGGCCAAGGAAATAGACCTTTCTCCCATCTCCCACTCTTAAAGGTGATCTCTCTGTATCTGGGATGAGGCACATGGGCCAGGGGTGTTTCTGTTCAGTAGATAAATTGGGGGTTTCAGGCTCCCGTCCAGCACCTTTCACCAGTAGTAAATACACTTTTTTTTTTAATTGCAATATTATTCAATGTCGTCATAGCTGGAGCATATCCCAGCTTGGCCAAGTCTGGATCAGGTTATATTCATCTTCTCAGAGTATTGGATACACTCCCAAAGGAAAGTCTTACCAATCCAAGGGCAGGGAATGAAGTCACCTTTTCCAAGGTTACATTTCATACACAGAGGGACGAAAGTACTTGCAAATTTGTAATCTAAACAATACATCATCAGATCTATTGAATTCTAGAGTTGTAATTAAGACATTTTGGCTCCTGAATACATCTTATCAGGCTAATAATATATCTTGGATATTCATCTGGGACATATTAGCCAAGGTTTCTTGCATCTCCCTCTAATTGTACCCTACTTTGTGCTAGGCACGGCAAAAGGGAGTATCTTGTTTCTTTGTACTGGCTTCTTATAGTTCCTCTCCCAGCTGATGATTGATGATATTTCTTTGAGAGAGAGTTTGACTTAGGCAGGGGAGCAGGAGTTCAAGCATCACAACTCAACTACACATTATGTTGGTAAATAAATAGTTCCTGAAGCAGAGAAGATTGTTTCAAGCCTCTCTGGACACGTAGACTATTGCATCAGGGCTAAAATCTTTTGATATGGGAGAGGCTGAGTTTGGCCCATTCTGTGGGTGTGTTGGTGCTTCAAGCTGGAGGTGCAATTCACACACTCATGCCAGCTCTTATTCAGCTGGCATGTTAAACATAGCTTAACACGGCAGTGGGGTGAGCTCTTACCCAAAATTGGGCCAGCCAGTAAGCTTAGGGAGAACTAATGACCCACCAGAATTTGGCAGAAAGCAGCACGTTTATTATACTGATAGCTAAGCTCAAAAGAAAGGGAGACGGGGGGGTCACACTCGCATACTCACACTCCCAGGACAGGCACGGTACTGGAGATGTCAGGATCATTCAAGGTAAGTGTCCCACAGCACAGCAATGGACGGTACAATGAAGGTAAGTCTTCCCCAATGCAATGCGGCGAGCCACTGGCCAGGCAGTCCAGGCGAAGGGCCTTCACAGGAGGTACAAGTTTGTGAGTGCACTGCTGAGCACATGGCCCCTTCCCCTTTTAAGGGCCTGCTCCTCATGGCCTGCGACTAGAGATGACTTGGCCGCGTCTGGTTGGTCACACTCCACCTCGGGCAGTGTCCATGCAGCGTCCATGCATTGGGTGTGTGAGTGCTGCCTAATTAGAGTCCCAGACACCTTGTCTACCTGGGAGCTCTTCTGATCTTCCAGCTGTTCAACCAGCCCATTCATCCCACAAGCATTCCAGGAGGGAGGGGGAAAGCCACTTCACAGGTATTCAAAGAGGGAGAGGAGACAAAAGGGGGAGGGGGAAGTGTAACAGACCTTTTGAGCATACAGAGCATAGTTATACATAGCATACAGATCACTGCTGCTCCCACAACACTATCCATCCCAACTACAGACCTAGCTTCTCTCAGGGGTGCATGCTAGGAGCGGCTAGCCCCTCCTGCTGCTTGTGCTGCCACATCTACGTTTGATTTTTAGCATACTAGCTCAATGAGAGCTAGCGGGAATATCTTCTCAAACTGAGAATCACCCCTAGTTCCAAATGTAGTCAGACCCTGTGTAATTAGCCAAATTATGCAGGGGGGCCAGGGAGAGCAGTTGTTTCTCAACCTGGGTGCCAAATCCTAACATAAACACAGCCTTAACTAACCTGGTGCAAATTTGTGTGTAGACAAGGCCTAATGAAACTGGCAGAGCCCCCTAATGTAGCTGCACTTAAACCTGCTTAATCCTTCATTATATCCATTTATTTGAAGTCAGTCATGTCTAAAAACAAAAGTTGCCCTAGTTTACTTAAAATCTATTTTAAAATCAGTTTAGTTAAACAGCGACAGAGTCCTGTGGCACCTTATAGACTAACAGAAGTATTCGAGGATGAAGCCCTCTTCGGTGTAGATGTCTTCGGTCTACACCCAAGAGGGCCCCATCCTCCCTGACTGAACTAACCCCGTTATCTCCAGACAGATTCTTGCCTGCATATTTATACCTGCCTCTGTAAATTTCCACCACATGCGTCTGACGAAGTGGGTATTCACCCATGAAAGCTTATGCTCCAATACTTCTGTTAGTCTATAAGGTGCCACAGGATTCTTTGTCGCTTTTTACAGATCCAGACTAACACAGCTACCCCTCTGATACTTTAAACAGCGCATCTTGTGTGTGTAACCCAGGGCCTAACTTGCCAACACATGATAAATTGATGTAAGCAAGGTTTTCAAATGGTTTTAAGGGAGTCTGCATTAGGAGGGTGTACTATTTTAACTCGATTGTGTTTTGTCATTTTGTTTTAAATCAGTTTAGTTAAATGACTGCACTTTTCCACTGTAGATAAGGCCTGGGGAAAAGACCCCTCACCAACCTTGCCTTCAATATTCCCTCCCCCTTCACTTTTCATTCCATTTAGCTGATTTCCCCCTTCCCCAAAGTAGACCCACCTTCCTCACCCCCCTAAAAATGGAACTAATATGCCATTTGCCACTATTGCATAGCTTGCTCTGTTTGTGTTCTTCCCCCTCCCCCACCCTGGGTCTGTCTTGTCTATTTAGATGGGAAGTTCTGCTATTGTCTGTCCAGTACCTAGCACAATGGGGTCCCAATCATGGGGGGTCCTTAGGCACCACCATAATAACCATGATTAATTAAAAGATGTTGTTTTTCAATGGACAGGTTTCAGAGTAGCAGCCGTGTTAGTCTGTATCCGCAAAAAGAAGAACAGGAGTACTTGTGGCACCTTAGAGACTAACAAATTTATTAGAGCATAAGATTTCGTGGATATGCATATGCATCCGAAGAAGTGGGCTGTAGTCCACGAAAGCTTATGCTCTAATAAATTTGTTAGTCTCTAAGGTGCCACAAGTACTCCTGTTCTTTTTTCAATGGAGTTAGCTAACATGATTAGCACTTAGTAGAGGTTCCATTTAACACCTTTTAAATTCATGTTAACTGGTCATGATGTACCCTGGGGGAGCCTCACACCTTGGTTAACATTTTTAAAAACATGAATTATTTTCTTAATCTAGACAAGGCCAGAGTTTAAACCCCTCACCTCTGTGTCAAATCTAGTCTCTGGGAGCCTGAGGAGCAGGAACCTGCTGTTTCATGACCTTGGGTTTCAGTCGCACAACCTATCATATACCCGCTGCGGTGATAGCAGCTCTGTCCACCCACTATGGATTAATTGAGTTTAATTAAGCTGTTTGACAGTTAGGCCAGTGATACAAACAGACTTCCAGGCATAAGGAGGATATTAATACGCTAACAGACCTTGCTAAGTAGAAGGTTCACAGAGACACATCTGAGGGGTAGATGACAATTAACATCCTAAGACACTCTTCCAAAAAGGGAGTGTTAATTCAGACACCAGTGAGCAGGGGGAGATCCTTTGAAAAGATTACTATTACTACTATACTTTTACATATCACCGTAACCTTTCATTAAAAAGATGTTGGAGACAGACGAGACAGGTGAGCTTGGACTAAGGAGAACTCTGGGCTGGAGAGAGAGAAATCTGGAGTCTCACCAAAACAGAGGTGAGAGGAAACCATGGCAGTGAATGAAGTCCTCCAGAGAGCAAGTGTAAAGGGAAACAAGCACAGACTCCTGGCAAATAGCCATAGAGCAGGGGAGGAAGACGATGTACTGAAAGTGACACTGAAGGACCAGCTAGCAAAATAGGAGAAGCACAAAGAAATTCTGGATGGGAGACAAGGGCCATGTATATGCCTTGGGTGCCAGAGATATGCCACTGTAACTCGTAGTGTAGACACAGACTACATTAACGGAAGGGTTTTTTCCATCACTGTTTAAACTCCACCTCCCCAAGCAACCGTAGCTAGTTGACAGAAGCATTCTTCCACTGACTAGGTGAGTGGTTCTCAAATTTATTTGATCGAGTCCCCTTTGTGTCTGAAGTCGTTCATGCCTCCCTCCCACAAGTACATATTTTGCCACCCAGCTCTGAAGGCAGAGCGGAGAGCAGCAGCTGCTGCTGGCTGGGCACCCAGCTCTGAAGGCAGTGCCACACCAACAGTGGTGGAGAAGTAAGGGTGGCAATGTGAAAAATGATATTTGGCAATATCACTTTTCACAGCAGACTTAGCGCCCCATTACCACCCTTACTTCTGCATTGTTATTGCAACCCCGGGGCTGACAGCCAGAACCCAGCCATCTACAGGTAAGGGATTGGGCAGGGGGAAGAAGGAGAGCGCAAACCTGGGTGGTAGGGCTCTTGCTGTCCCCTTTATCCCTACCTCCCAGGTGTGCACAGCCTTCTGCACAAGCCCCAGCCACCCGGAGCTCTAACACACAGCTCACGCCTCCCATGACACATTCCCACGCCTGCCTTGGGAGGCCCTCCCCATAGGTTAAGAACTACTGACCTAGCTGCATCTACACCGGGGGTTAGGTCAGTAAAGCTATGGCACTCAAGACTGTAGCTGTGTCACCCTACGTTTTAAGCGTAAGCCAGACCCGAGTTTCAAGGAAAATGGAGCGATCAACCATGTCAAAGAGCAGATAGAATGAGTGAATAAGTATAATGAAGAGACCTACAGACCTGGTCTACATTACAAAGGTAGGCTGACATGTCCCACATACGTTGACCTATTTGTGCATATGGCTATGCTCAAATTTGTCTCTGGCCAACATCAATGTCCTGTTACAGTGATGCAGTAACACCACCATCCCAAATAGCGTAGAACCACAATCAACCGACTGAGGTCCACACCGTGAGTGTAGACACTGCATGACCTGTGTCGACCCTAACAGTCCTCCAGCAGCTATCCCACAATGCCCCAGTCCTCATAATAGTGACCACTCTGCTCACGACTTTAAACTCCATTGCCTAGGGGTCAAAAACACAGAAAACCAACCCCCCTTTAAAAATCTTGAGTATTTTTGAAATGCCCTTTCCTGGTTGCCAGGCTTGGTGAGCATATCTAGCAGTTCACTTTTGTCGTCTGCAGCCAACTGATCACAAGTCCACGCCAACACTGGGGTAGACAGGAGTATTGAATCACCTGTGCCACCACAGCTATGGACCACCCATAGAAATGTGGACATCTACGAGCAGACTGGATGGGGGATGCAGGCAAAGGAGTATAGCAGGGATCAGCAGCAGTCCTGCATGAAGGCAAAGGAACTTCACCAGGAACACCACAAGGCCAGGGTGGGTAACAAGAAATCTGGTGCTGCCCCACAGACCTCACGCTTTTACAATGAATTGCATACCATCCTTCGGAAAGGCCCTACCAGCGATGGGCAGACCTCTCTGGATTCTTCAGGAGACTGCTCCCATGAACAGCGAAGGTGGTGGGGGGGGGGGGTGTATGAGGGGACCTGGTGAGGTATTTCAAGCATGCCGCAAGCCAGGACCTGTTTGAAATTCCACAGGAATTTAGTGCAGATGAGCCTGATGAAGAAGAGGAAGGGAGCTCAGGTAAGCGTGAGCATGCATGCATTTTCCTTCCAATGTTTTATTTGCTTTTCCTTCCTCTCCTTCTCCCACCCCCATTTAAAGATGTCACCCAGCCCACCGCCAAGTGTGCAATACAAAAGTATTGACTTTTCATTGCTTTACTGATTTACTTGAGAAACTAAAAAGTTAGGAAGTAAATTCAAAACAAATTCCTGAACAGTCCTATGGCAGTCCAATTCCATGATCCACGTTGATTCAGTGTCCTGTACTCGGGCAGACATAGGACAACCAGAGGTAGAGTCATCATCTGTTTTTCATTCCCTTGTTGGGCTAGGCAGGAGGGTGCTGGGGGATAAGATGGAGCAGTCTGTTTATGCGACTAGGGATGTCCCTTTTTAGCCTCCTGAGAGATCTTGACTTTCATGGAGATACTCTGCAATCCTCTCCTGAACGTGTCTAGGAAGGGTAGTCTTATTTCTCCCTGGGCAGTAAGGCACTTTCCCATGACACACTGCGAAGAGTTCAGTTGGCACCATTGCCGTAAACAGGCTAATAGCATACAGGACTAGGTGGCTTCGGGACACCAATATCATCTGCATTCTCTGCGCCTTGTGATCCTCAGAAGTGAGATAAATCAGCTAAAATTACCACTGCCTGTAGAAAATAGTGCCAATTTTCAGTGCCATTGTCCTATACTCATGGAATAGGGGCCAGAATTCTATAACTTCATGCAACAGAATATCCCTCTCAGCCAGTCCTCGCCAGGCCATACTCATCATGGTTGGAGCTGGAGAGTGGTGCTGTACTGAGCAACAGAGGGTCCTGTGGCACCTTTGAGACTAACAGAAGTACTGGGAGCATAAGCTTTCGTGGGTAAGAACCTCACTTCTTCAGAGGTTCTTACCCACGAAAGCTTATGCTCCCAGTACTTCTGTTAGTCTCAAAGGTGCCACAGGACCCTCTGTTGCTTTTTACAGATTCAGACTAACACAGCTACCCCTCTGATACGTGCTGTACTGAGGTGCTCCAAAGCTGAACTGCCAATAAGCATTTCTCAGAAGTATTTATGGGACTTAAGGGAAGGGAGTTTGGAAGCTTATCTTTCTTGTAAATCTAATGGAGCAGGTGTCTATTTTTATCAGCAGCTTTTAGTGTGGAGCCTGACTCCAAGGAGGAGGAGAAGGAAGAACATGCCCTCCATAGTGCTCTGCGAGATCCTACAGGCGAGTGCTGCAGCAGCCTGTGAACAAGGGCTTGGCGGGCCAATATGACCAAGAGCCTAGAGAAAGACAAAGCACAGGCAAAAGGCCTAGGAATCCCAGGAGGACAAGGAGCAGGAAATGCACCAGGACATAATGGGGCTTCTCAGGCAACAAACCCAAATGCTGCAGACTCTGGCTGACCTACAGGCCCAAAAATCCTTGGCTCACCAGCTTTTGCATCCCTTGCAGAACCATGGTCGGTGCTCCCTACGCCCAGGGCCAGATTAAGGCAGGGGCTTTAGGGGCTGCAGCCCAGGGCCCCGGCTCAAGAGGGTGCCCCGCAAAAATAAATCATAGGCAGCCATCTCTGGGCCACTAAAAGGGGTGCTCAGGCTGGCTGCCTGCCCTGGCCCCACGCCGCTCCTGGAAGTGACTGGCTGCTGGCACGTCTTCGCAGCCCCTGGCAGGGAGTGGGGGGGCCTACGTGTGCTGCTCCACCCCCAGCACCGTCCTCACAGCTCCCATTAGCCGGGAACCAGACATTGGGAGCTGCAAGGGCGGTGCTTGCGAGCACAGGCAGTGCATGAAGACGTAATGTCCCCTCCCCCAGGGGCCACAGAGACGTGCCAGCAGCCTGCGGCTTCCAGGAGTGGTGTGGGGTCACAACATGCAGGCAGCCTGTCTGAGCCCTGCTGCACCGCCGGCCGGGAGCCGCCTGTGGTAAGCGGCTCCTGATCAGAGCCTGCACCCCACACCTCCTCCTGCACCCCAATCCCCTGCCACAGCCCAGAGCCCCCTCCTGCACCCAAACTCCCTCCTAGACCCCACACCCCAATCCCCTGCCCCAGCTCCCTCCTGCACCAAACTTCCTCCCAGCAAAAGAAGACTTGTATACAGGGGCCCAAAGGGGAGTTAATCCAGCCCTGCCTACACCCCCAACATACCATATGGTAGCATGGACTGCATCTTTTTCACCCCTACTACTCCACGCCACAGGATAACAAGGGAAACCACAATTTCACAGACTCTGACCTGTGAAAACCACATTGGTGTATGTGTAGCCACAGCGACCTGCACTGAACTACCTTTCTGTTTACACAAATGGACAAAAATGTTTGCTTCCTTTTCAACTGGAGATTTAAAAGTTTCAACCCATTAAGTTGTGTGTTTGTTTTCATTTTGATTTTGTGCACTGAATTTTTGCACTCAACAACGTTGTAGTTTTGGAGACTCAAAGTATCCTTATCAGAATGCACAGAAGAAGCCAAGAAATGAAACAATTCTCAAACGGAGACCAAGCACCACAGTCGCAAAGCAATACCACCAGGAAAACACCCAGGACCCAGCCATGTTTATACGTGAACAGCAAGCATCACACAAGTCATAGTGGCATGCAAAGCCTCAGGCCCAGCAGTATTTATAATCTGCAGCAAGCACAACAGAACAGATACCAGCAGTCAAGAACCAAAAAATACCTGGTTTAAATTATGCAAGACTGACACGGTCTCAAGACAGCAAGAGAGAACGCTACTGTAGCTGACTGAAAATGAACTTTTAAAGCTTCCCTCAAACACAGAGCTCCAGGTTGGGCTCCTCTAATAGCCTTGGTGTTTGGATGTTCAAATTTAGCAGAAAGTGGTCAACCTTGCCCCTCCGACCCTGGTGGTAGCTTTCCCCCCTTTGCCTCACATATATTATGCAGTACACAACAGGCAGCTATAACCATTGGGATGTTTTTCTCCCTGAGATCTAATCCAGTGAGTAATTCACGGTCAGCATTTCCACATCACCAATGTTAATCAACCACCCAGGAAAGAATGTCCCTGCTTGCAGCTTTCTGAACAATTCTGTGATCTTAAAGATGTAAGCATCATGCACCTTCCCATACCAACCTTCATTGATATCAGTGAAGCATCTCCAGGGATCCAATAGCACTTGCAGAACTATAGAAAAATAGGCCTTTCTGTCAATGTATTCTGTAGCAAGGTGGCTGGCACCAAGATAGGGATGTGTATTCTGTCTATTCCCCCACCACAGCTGGGAACCCCATTTTTGCAAATCCATCCACCATTTCTTGCATATTGCTGGGAGTCACAATCCTGCACAGCATTCAATGGCCTTACACACTTGGATGACAATGGCCCCCATTGTGGATTTTCTAACTTCAAAATGATTTCCCACTGACCAGTCGCAATCCAGTGCTTTAAGCTTCCAGAACATGATCACCACTACTTCTCCACTGTCAATGAGCTCTCATTCTGTCCCTGCACTGGAGGGCTAGGGTGAGCATGGCACAGATCCAGGAATGTGGCCTTTTGCATCCAAAAGTTCTGCAGCCACTGCTCATTGTCCCAAATCTGCATTATGTGCCATCGCACCAGTCAGTGCTGGTTTCTTAGGCCCAGAAGAAATGCTCCACAGTCTGCAGCTGCTCCATGCAAGTCACAAGCGATCTGGGATTTATTTATTTTTTTGCTATGTCCATCAGCAATCTCGCCTCAAAGATATCCTCATCTTCCTCATTGTGGTCCCAGCTGTTGCAGTGCTCCCTGAAGGTCTGTAGGGAGTCTGGAACAATTTGTATAGTGGGGGTGCTGAGAGCCATTGAACCAAACTGTAAACCCTGTATATAATGGAAGCCACTTCAAGCCACTCCCCTATGAAGGTCTGCAAATACAGAAGAATTGTGTCCTGTATTTACAATGGTCATAAGAATAGTGCTGAACTATGCAGGTTCCGTGCTTTGTTTAGGGATAGCAGACAGAAAAGCACTGCACAGGATTGTGTGATTAAAAAAAGCACTAAAATTATGGGCTGTGAAAGGTATTATGGGATGGAGAAAATTGCATGCTGGGAACTTAAGCCCTAGCTCTCAGCAACCCCTGGGTGAATCATTAGTATCCCCCAAAACACTGCAAACAAGTCCCAATAAGCATTGCGCTAAACAGCACAGCATGGCACACAGGTATACTTACCCATGGTCCATCACCAATGCAAGCAGCCAAGAATGCATGCACCCAAGTAATATCCAAACTTCTGTACTGTATCCTACCAGAACTTGTGCTGACCAAAGGTTGTAGGGGAGACATGGCCTCTGACTTGGAAAAGAGGCAATTCATTTCAGTGGAGCAGAGAAAGTGAAAAGAGACAGAGACGGGGGTAAGAGAAGCCCATGAGAAGAGACAGCCTACACAAAGTGCTTAGCAACAAAGGGAAGGAGATTGCTTTTAGGCTAAAGGAAAACAGCAAAATTAAGCACAGAAGGGAAGGATCCAGAAGAGAGAAAACAACAGATTGAGTTTGACTGATTGACAAGGAAGGAAAAATCACTGTCAACAGACTAGCTATGCTGGCAAAAGAGCCCTAGTGTAGAAGCATTTAGACAGCAATAAAGCCTTTTTGCCAGAACAGCTTATTCCTTTCTGGGAACTGGTTTACGCGATAATGGCAAAAGCACTCCCTTGCCATATAAACTGCATGGTCCCGAGAGGTTTGCTGCTGCAGCTCTCCCAGGAGATCTAGGCTGGTATGGAAGCCGGGATGGATGCTAAGGGATGGATCACTCCGGGATTACCTGGTCTGTTCATTCCTTCTGAAGCACCTGGCTTCGGCCACGGTCAGCCGACAGGATACTGGGCGAGATGGACCCTTGGTCTGACCCAGCCTGGCCGATCTTATGTTCAAAACCAATCCATGAAAATCCATTTTACGGGGGTGGGACACTTGGAAAGAACCTGAGCTGCCCGGCGCTGCGGTGATGGGGGGGGGGGGGGTCAAGGCCTGAGCTGCCCGGCGCTGCGGGGGCCCCGGGCCGGCGGGGGGTCAAGGCCTGAGCTGCCCGGCGCTGCGGGGGGCCCGGGCCGGCGGGGGGTCAAGGCCTGAGCTGCCCGGCGTTGCGGGGGCCCCGGGCTGGGGGGGGGGGTCGGTCAAGGCCTGAGCTGCCCGGCGCTGCGGGGGGCCCGGGCCGGGGGGGGTGTCAAGGCCTGAGCTGCCCGGCGTTGCGGGGGGCCCGGGCCGGGGGGGGTGTCAAGGCCTGAGCTGCCCGGCGTTGCGGGGGGCCCGGGGGGGGGTCAAGGCCTGAGCTGCCCGGCGTTGCGGGGGGCCCGGGGGGGGGGGGTCAAGGCCTGAGCTGCCCGGCGTTGCGGGGGGCCCGGGCTGGGGGGGGGGGGTCGGTCAAGGCCTGAGCTGCCCGGCGCTGCGGGGGGCCCGGGGGGGGGGTCAAGGCCTGAGCTGCCTGGCGTTGCGGGGGGCCCGGGGGGGGTCAAGGCCTGAGCTGCTCGGCGCTGCGGGGGCCCCGGGCCGGGGGGAGGGGGTTAAGGCCTGAGCTGCCCGGCGCTGCGGGGGCCCCGGGCCGGGGGGAGGGGGTTAAGGCCTGAGCTGCCCGGCGCTGCGGGGGCCCCGGGCCGGGGGGGGGGGTTTAAGGCCTGAGCTGCCCGGCGCTGCGGGGGCCCCGGGCCGGGGGGGGGGGGTTAAGGCCTGAGCTGCTCGGCGCTGCAGGGGCCCCGGGCCGGGGGTTAAGGCCTGAGCTGCCCGGGGGGGGGGGGGTTAAGGCCTGAGCTGCCCGGCGCTGCGGGGGCCCCGGGCCGGGAAGGGGGGGGGTTAAGGCCTGAGCTGCCCGGCGCTGCAGGGGCCCTACCCAGGATGGCGGCGGCAGCAGCTCACGGACAGGCAGACGGGTGAGGGGTCCATGGGGGTAAATGAGGGCGTGGCGTTCCCCAGCGTTGAGGAGGCGGCCATCTTGAAGGCTGGCCGCCGCCGCCGAATCGGCCCGCTTTCAAGATGGCTGACTCCGCCTTCTGCCGGCACTTCCGGTTTCTCTCAGGGTCCGGCTACCGTTAGTCCCGCTGCTCGTCTCGGCCAGGCCCTTCCTCGCTGCCCGGTCCGCAGCGGCCCCGCGTCTCGGGGCCTCCGAGCCGGGCGGTCGCCGCGGGACATGGCGCTGCTGCAGCTGCTGCTAAGGGCCCCCCGCTGGCGGCGGCTCAGCCTGGCGGGGCTCGCTCGGAGCTGGGGCCGGCCTCGGGGCGGCGGAGTGCTCCCGGTGAGTGGCCGCGGCAGGCTGAGCCCGGGGAGCGCGGGCCGGGCCTGGGGGCGGCTGGCTCTGGGGCGGCCGGGGCTGCGCGGCCTGGGGGTCGATCGCCCGGCGCTGGAGCCTTGGGATCTGGTCCTGGCTCTGGCAGGGGCCTGCTGGGAGACCCGGGACCCGCTTCCCCTGCCCTGTACAGGGAGGAGACCGGAGAGCGACTGATGCGACCCGGGCCATTGTTATTCCTGGGGTGGGGGACGAGACTTCCTGTGTAGCGCAGGTGGGAGTCCCTCCTTTCTGCTGCCCCATGAGGCAGAAGCTGTCTGGCACAGCGTGTATGTGCAGCACCGGGCACAGCGTCTAACCGCTCCCCAGTTCCGAGTAATTCCTAAACGCGCTGCCGAGGGCCTGGTGGAAAGGGAGAAATCCCCAGGGCTCCTACCATCTGTGCACACTTTCCAGGAATCACCTGCCTGCAGCCCTAGAAAACAGAAGAGTTTAATGATGGAGAAGCCTTGCTAGTATTGGAGAGATCCTGTCTGGTGTTACCTATAGCTAGGGCCCTGAAAAACGCGTCATGGACTGTGACATCTGGTCTTTTGTGTGCTTTTGCAGATTTCATGGGGGAGACCAGCATTTATCAAATTAGGAGTTCTGACCCAAAAGGGAGTTGCGTGGGGTTGCGAGGTTAGTTTAGGGGGAGGTCGTGGTATTGCCACCCTTACTTCTGCACTCCCTTCAGAGCTGAGTAGCTGGACAGAGGCAGCTGTTGTCCTGGTGCCCAGCTCTGAAGGTGATACCCCCACAGCAGCAGCTCCGAAGTAAGGTTGGCAATAGCATGCCATGCCATCCTTCTACGCTGCTGCTGGTGGCAGCTCTGCCTTTAGAGCTGGGCTCCCCACCAGCAGTTACCACTCTCTAGCTGCCCAGCCTGAAGGTAGCGCTGCCACTAGCAGCAGCACAAAAGTAAGGGTAGCCGTATTACTACCCCTTACAATAAACTTGTCACGCACCTGCAACTCCTTTTTGGGTCAGGAACCCGACAATTACAACACTGACATTTCAGATTTAAATAGTAGAAATAATGAAATTTACTATATTTAAACTCCTATGACTGAAATTGACCAAAATGGACCCTGAATTTCATAGGGCCCTACCTACCTAGAGCCTGGTCTCTACTGTTCGTACCATTCTCTCTTAGAAACTTGAAACTTTTTTTTTTTTTTGGAAGTCTAAGCCATTTCTGTTTGGCAAACATTGATTCCTTTCCTCACTTATGTTTTTCTTGGAAGATACCCCAGCATAGCTGTGCTACCTGTTATTTCCTTGTAGATAGGATTTCATAGAATCATAGAACTGGAAGGGACCTCGAGAGGTCATCTAGTCCAGTCCCCTGCACTCATGGCAAGACTAAGTATTATTTAGACTATTTCTGACACTTGTTTGTCTAACCTGCTCTTAAAAATATCCAATGATGGAGATTCCGCAATCTTCCTAGGCAATTTATTCCAGTGCTTAACCACCCTGACACTTAGGAAGTTTTTCCTAATGTCCAACCTAAACCGCCCTTGCTGCAATTTATGCCCATTGCTTCTTGTCCTATCCTCAGAGGTTAAGAAGAACAATTCTTTCCCCTCCTCCTTCTAACAACCTTTTACAAACTTGAAAACTGTTATGTCCCCTCTCAGTCTTCTCTTTTCCAGGTTAAACAAACCCATTTTTTTTCAATCTTCCCTCATAGGTCATGTTTTCTAGACCTTTAATAATTTTTGTTGCTCTTCTCTGGACTTTCTCCAATTTGTCCACATCTTTCCTGTAATGTGGGGCCCAGAACTGGACACAATGCTCCAATTGAGGCCTAGTCAGTGCGGAGTAGAGCTGAAGAATTACTTCTCATGTCTTGCTTACAACACTCCTGCCAATACATCCCAGAATGATGTTCGCTTTTTTTTGCAACAGTGTTACACTGTTGACTCATATTGAGCTTATGATCCACTATGACACTCATATCCCTTTCCACAGTACTCCTTCCTAGGCAGTCATTTCCCATTTTGTATGTGTGCAACTGATTGTTCCTTCCTAAATGGAGTACTTTGCATTTGTCCTTATTGAATTTCATCCTGTTTACTTCAGACCATTTCTCCAGTTTGTCCAGATCATTTTGAATTTTAATCCTATCCTCCAAAGCACTTGCAACCCCTCCTAGTTTGGTATCGTCCTTTATAAGTGTACGCTCTATGGCATTATCTAAATCATTGATGAAGATACTGAATACAATTGGACCCAGAACTGATCCCTGCAAGACCCCACTTGTTATGCCCTTCCAGTGGGACACTGAATCACTGATAACTACTCTCTGGGAATGATTTTCCAACCAGTTTTGCACCCACCTGATAGTAGCTTCATCTAGGTTGCATTTCCCTAATATTTACTGTTTAAGTTGTCTGTGCTGCAGGAGAGGATCAAACGTCATGAGGTCCTGCAAACTACATATTTTGTATATGCTTTGGGCTGTATGCAAAATGTTGTTTAATGTTTTAGTTACCCCTTTTTAGTGGGTGTTATAGGGTCAAAATCCTAGTCAGCAGAATAGCACATCAGCTTACAATAAAGATGCTAACCAAAATCTTAAGGCTAGGTTAGCTTTATTTTTGTCTTCACAGGAGCAATTATGTAAATGAAGGAGGCACATGAGTTCCATACGCATCCTCTGAAGGGATGTAACTTCAATGGCTGTGGCTTGTTTTCTTTAAATTGTTTTCTCATCTTTAGCTTTTTAACATCTTTAGGGCTATTATTTGGACAGTTTTTGTCCTTATTTAATTATATCTGTTTCCAAAGGGGTATTGTTTAAATTGGTGAAATTGGCCGTAAGTGTGGGCACGTTTATATCCATATAGGAGTATTTGTATCAATGTCGTTTATTTTGCAGAAACTACATCCACCCATGGGGGTTACATTCATGTAAGCTACATCTGCGTCTGAACAGATACGCTTTTTGAACCGATGTAACTATATAAACTAGCACTTAAAGAAAATGAAAAAATCAAGTTTGTTAAAATAAGACGTAAACTCACACAAACAAGGAAATTCTGACTTAAATGTTCTCTGACTAATTTGCTCTTTTCTGCTGAAATTCTGCAATGCTTTCATCATAAGCTTCTACTACTTTCGTACAGGTGAGGCTTCACCCCCTGCAATCCCCCCAACCCAGTGAATAAGTGAAAACCGGAGGCTATTTCTACAGTAGGAGTGCTTTACTAATATAGGAATACCAGCATACACACTTCTAGTATGGACACAGCTGTACAGCAAAGCTGGGCTTTGTACTGGGATAGTAAATCCACCTCCCACAAGAGAGACAAGCTATCCTAGTAAAAGCACAGTTTTGCTGGTATAACAGTGTCTACACAGGGGCTTCAGCCAATCCAGATCTATCAATTAGGGATCACACTTCTTCACACGTGGGACCAACATAGCTGTGCTAGCAGAAGCTTCTAGTGTAAACTTGGCCGGAGTAGCAGGTATATTGTAGGAATCTTTGCTTCTATCAGTTTAAATTAGTCATTGAACATTATTAACAGTTTTGTATCTTCATTGCAGTGAGAGAGTACTGTATGTCACAGTAGGCCATGTCAACCAATGACTAATGTGACTGAAATTTGATCTACAATTCAAGCCAATTCTTGCATCCATGGAACGTCACCCTTAGGGTTAATCAAGACTACAGGCAGTACTTATTAGCTGGTGTGAGGAGTAGGTGTATAGTCTCCTTACTGTGGAATCTGTTAGGTTACGACTTTGCCCTCCTCTAGCCTTTCTCATCTGAGAAAATCAAAGCACTTCACCAATGTTAATGAATGTAGCTTCTCCATATCTGTGATATGTTAGCCCCAGTGTACACTTGATGGATAAACCTAGGCACAAGAAGAAGAGTATGACTTCCAAATATTTTCGGTATATGCTCTGTGTGCACGTTTGCTCTCCTAAAACAATGCTATAAATGACTTGCTCATAATCACATAGCAAGCCTGCAGCAGAGCCAGGAATGATACGCGGGTGTTCAGACTCCTCGTCCTGTGACCAAATCACAAAAATATCCTTCTTTCCTACTGAGGAAATCTACTTTGATTGTCCCCTGATTCTATGCTGCACTGTGCAGTTTTTCCTGTTACAGTTGTCTTTTTTTCTCTTCAGACCCTTCTGTCCCGAACACTTTCCCCCACATTTCAAGGGCTCAGCGGACTCTTAGTGAAGCAACATGTAATTCGGGATCCAGTGATACTCTGGAAACTCTTAGGTGAGCTCCCTACTAAAGTATTTCTTAGGGGGATGTCTGCTTTGGCAAGGACATTGTCTTTGAAATGACATTAATTTGGGGTCTACTAAGAAATGTAATTACTCGTAGTTTTTTTGGCTAGCGATAAGCCGTGGCATCTTCACAGTCAGGCTCCGTGTGATGAGCTACCTATCTGAGCTCTGAAACCAAACCTCATTCGTTTAACTTGAAAATGTTTTGCATTTGAGTTTACAGTTAAGAGCTTGTTTTTTTTTTTTTTTTTTTTTTTTAATGGATTTGCTTCTGTGCCTCATTGGTGGATGTTAATAGGAAATCTTGATGCAGCTTTGAGAATAGATATTGTAGAGGCGTAGTGGGCCAATCCTATCCCTAGGAATTGGGGTGGGACCAGGATCTGCCATCCTTGGAGCATGAGGAGGAGTGTGGGTGTGGTGGGGTCTGTCTCATCCCCCCCACCCTGATTCTCCCTGTCAGGCCAAGGCCCCCTCACACATATGCTCCCAAATGGCAGATCCTGGTCTCAGCTTCTCACCAGCTGGTGCTGTAGTGTCTCCTTGGGATTGCCGGGGACTCCTAATCACCATGTGTTGTCATTGCCCCCCCCCCCCCCTTCCTGCTGGCTGGCTGGAAAGGAAGCAACAGCAGTGGCCTGGGCTGGAGCTGTGTGTGGAGCAAGCCAGGCCCCAATTCCTGCCCTGCGCCAAACTGACCAGCTGGTGCCATATGGGGAGATATCACTCCCTGACCTGAGCAGCCAGCTTAGCTCAATACAATGATTTTTCCAGCAGCAGGGAGGTATAAGTGGGGATGCTTACTTCTGCCTCCCTGCTCTTATGAAATTAGCCCAATAATGTGATTTTTCTGTTTTCTGTGCAATCTGTGAAATCATGACTTGCACAGGGCCGTTGTTATGGAGTTGGTGAGCATGACCTGCAATGTGTTAAACCTCTGTTTGTGTTGTGGTTACAAACTCATGGATGTCTCTCTTTAAAGTGCTACATCCATACAGTCTGCACAAATGCAAGTGAACTCTCCAGTAAGGAGCAACTTCTGTCAAGTACTGTAATTTCTAGCCTTGCCTACCTTTCCATGGAGAGTGCAAGCAATAGCCTCAAGTCATTTATTTTCAGTTCTGAGCTCTTTGCTGCTCCCCTCAGAGTGTTTACTACTAATGATAGCAGTGGGGTTTGTAATGATACGTATATATTGACAGATTCGTGTTCTTCAGTTGCAACACATACAACATTCCCATTAGTATATGTTCACACCCAGTAGTACAAGGATACTGAAACTACTACATGAATATACTCCAATTTTTCTCTTACTCTAAAGGAAAGTTTAATAACTAGGAACTGATGGAGAATTCTCTCGAAAAGACTGTCTGCCATCTTAGAATAATTTCTAAACAAAGCTGTATTTTGGATTGCAGAAAAACAACAACAAATATTTAATTTAGAAATAACATGAAAAGTTTCCTCATTCTTGGTCAGATTCCTTCCTCTGATGTGTGCACCCAATTTCCATTGAAGTTAATGGGAGTTACATGTGTGTAGGGGAGGGCAGAATTTAACACGTGGCATATTCAAAGCTTGTACTGTATATCTAATTTCTCTTCCTGGGTCCCAGAACGAAGTGCTTCAGTTACTAATCTTTTCCCTTTATTTGTCTATAGGTGGCACTTACTATTTTAGTACCTTGGGGTCTCGGTGGAATAGCAATAAGAATGAAGGATCCAAAGGGAAGCCTCCAGAGGAGGATGAGGGTATGTATGAAGTTTTGATACAGAGGATACTTAATGAAATGAAGGTTCCAAATTGGGGTGTCATTCTTTGTGTGAGTGTGTGCGGGAGAACATGCAAGATCCATGTTAATGCTAAATAGTGCTAGGTATTGCTCTGCATACTGGAGCCATAACTGTAAAGTATTCTCAGTCATAGGCTTGTAAATCATAAACTGCTGAGTCTAATTCATACACATCTGAGCTTTGGTCAAAGGTTTTTATTTCTTTTTTGTATATCAGTTTGTTTTTGTAATGTATATCTAGGTTTGGCAGACTTTTTAAAGAATTTTGACAGGCATTGAATATTTTTAAGCTTTTTTTATTTTATTTTATCTATCATCAATTTAAATTTTCAGAGTTGCAGGAAATTAGTGGTGTGGTCCAAAAAATTATTTAACAGTAGATGTTGAGATTCAAAATATTAAAGTTTTATAATGGTTAAAACATAAATTGTCAACATCACATGTCAAAATATGCAAAGTCAATGTCCTTAAATCAAACTCTAATTAAAGTTCTCAAGCAGAGAATTTCTTCTTCACTTATAGGCAAATTTTGATTATTATCAGTGGAAATATTTGAGTCCTTACCTTTGTTATTAATATCACCTAACAAAAATGAAATCTAAGGAAATATTAAAATCTACATTTCACTATTTAAGCTGTGTACTTCTTGTCTTTTTCATCTTGTACATTGGAAATACATTTGTCAATTTCACTTTTATGTTAGGCCTTATCTAAACACAAGTTGTACCAATTTTACTAAATTTGTTCAGAAACCTCTGTAGCTGATTTGGTGCATTTAGTTAAGCTGAGCAAATACCAGGCACTCTTCAACTGATTGAAGTGTGTCCCCACAAGGGAGTTTCATTGATAGAACTATGTGGGTTTTTAAAGTATCATAACTAAATTGGTACAACCGTTTTGTGTAGGCAAGGCCTTAGCAATTTCTAATAGGTTTAATTTTCCAATCTACCTAGGATACTGCAGTGTTTTGGGTTGCAAACACCTCAGGAGGATGTTATTCTTTCAAAATGGTTTCAATTTAAATTAAAAAAAAATCACGTTTTTCTATTGATTTTCTACTTTCTAATAGCTTGTTTTCACAGCAGCTATATCTTGAGTCTAAACTGACCTAACAGTGCCCCCTTGGTGTTGTCAGCAGCTCTCCTATAGGTGGATAGGCAACAGCTGTATTCCCTTTTTTACAAGTGTAATTTGACTTGGCTTTGAAAAGTGAGCAAATTGCCCTCCTCCCTCCCCCCTGTATAAGGGACTGGAAAAATTCCCAGTCTGCGACGAGGCTTGCAGTTCGATGTGTGTGGTATGAATTTCCAGCTGGAAAGTCCCCTAGCTGGTGACATGTACTGTATCCTGGCTTAAGGATTTATTTTAAAGATGTCAGAAATGTCCCATGTGAAAAGCCTCATGCTCTTCCATGGGTATGGTGGTATCCGCTGAAATGTGACAGAGGCCTAAAAAGCGAGAACCAGCATCTGAGAGTTTCTTCTTCATCTCAGTTGATGCAAGGACTGTCGACTATGTGAATAAAGGCCGATCTAGGCTTGCACTTTCTGTGGTGCTATCGTTTGTTTTCTGGAATCTTGGATGAAGGCTAAATCTCCAGACACACAGGGCTCCAGTTTAACTCTACACAATATAATTGCAGTCTGTGACAGTAACATTATAGTTGTTTTATAATGATTAATTGAATACATTTTCACTTAAATACAAAGATTGAGACAGCACAAAAGGCATGACGTTGTTGTTTTTTTGTGGTTCCAAACATGATGGTGGGACCCATCAGGTTGCATCTGGCCAACAAAATGCCATGCACACTTTGAGCCCCATTCATGGTGGTAATCTACAGCCTTTGTAGGTCAGGAGTGAGGGTCTCGTCAGTTCAGTCAGACAGACTTAGGCCACTGCTGAAACCATATGCAAGGAACAGAGATCGAATGTACAGTGGGATGCTAGTACAAATACCATATGGTCTTTATTGAATGTTTTTTTCAAAGCCTGGGATTTCTGCTGCCTGGAAGACCACACAGAACGATTGTGACCAAAGATCCTACAAGAAGTATTGTGGCTATTAAAATTTGTAAACAGTAACCTGCTGTGTTCAGTGGCCCTTCTCCTGTGATTAATGGATAACTTGACTTTGGGAGGTGGAATTCTCCTCCTTGTCTCTAGCAGAAAGACACTGTCTGCAGTAATTATTAAAAAGAACTCTTTGGACTGTCACTGCAGCCCTTGCAAGCTTTTAATCACAGAGTTCAGGTTTGGGGTTAATGGCAAATCATTTCTTCATGAAGGCTTTCTGAGACTAAAGAGCTGGACGTGTTCCCACAGTGGTTGTTTGCAAGTGTCTCTTCCAGCTACCATTACGTATTGATTTAATAGTTATTGCGGGCAGTTTACATTGCAATATGAATGCTGCATGGCAAAAGTGATTGCATTTTCTGACAAACCGAAGTGGCAGGATGATAGAGGTACAGAAATCAGGAAGTTTGAATTGCATACTGTGTCTGCTGTCCCTGAATATGGACTGGTAGAAGACCTCTCATAGCAATAGATGTCTTTCCTCCAGTTTTCTAAGGCATTGTCATCTGAAAGTGGTCAGCTGCAGTTTTGAGGGTGAAGGTGCTTCCAATTTGCATTAATCCAGAAATGTCCATCATGGCAAGATATCTGATGGCCAGTTCTGATTTCAACGTGATCTTTTTTTCAGTGACATTCTCAAGATTATGGCTGCTTTTCAGAAGAGAAGAGAGAAAGATGGGGAAACCCCCTGTCACGGAGTATTGGGGAACTCAGGGCCCTGCACCCCCGGCTTCCTGCGATTCACTGCGACTCTCAGCCAGCCAGTAAATCAGAAGGTTTATTTGGATGACAGGAATACAGTCCAAGACAGGTCTTGCAGGCACAGACAACAGGGACCCCCTCAGTTAGGTCCATCTTGGGGTCCCCGGGCATCCCAGCCCAGCCCCCCTTGGGAGGTCAGAGCCATCTCTGCCTCCCAGCCATCTCTCCAGCCTGCTTCCTACACTCTGGCTTCAGCGACCCCTCCCACAGCCTTTGTTCAGTTTCCCGGGCTCAGGAGTCACCTGGCTTTCAACCCCTTCCTGGGTTCTCATGTTACACACTCAGGTATGCGCCCTCGGGCCGTCTCCCATCCTCCAATGCAGACTATCCCAGCCACACTCCCCTGTCAGCATTCACAGACCACAGTGAGAACAGGCCCAGTTCGTCACATCTCCCCCCTTCGAGACCGAACTGAGCAGGGTCACTTTAGCCAGTGACCCGGGGAAGTTCTAACCTACCCCCGTTCCCATGGATGCCCCCGCATCCCTCCCATTCCTTGGTGAGAATTACACCAGGCCCCTTCAGTTTCACGCCCCCCCTTAGGTCGGGGGTGCTTGATGGCACTCGCAGTTCGCATGTGGGAAGGTTTATGCGGCCTGTGCCCTTTCCCCACCCCCATACCTCTGGGGCTCCAACTGGGCTGTGGTCTTCTCCCAGCGCTCCAGTCTGGAGGTCTGTGCTTTGGGCTCTCTTGGTTTAGAGCTGCCCTTTTAACCTTGGCCACCCTCCGGAAAGGCTCCTCTATGCTGGGCAAGGGTCCTAAAGCTGTTTTCCCCTTGTCCCAGGCCTTCCTCCCCCTCTGACAGGGGTCACAGGATCCGCAGTACTGTCGGACAGTAACAAAGACCCCAGGCCAGTAAAAGCTCCGTAGCAGCCTCTGCTGGGTACGCCAGGTTCCCTGGTGCCCTGAGAGGGGAATGTCATGGGCCCGGCACAGCAGCTGGCGGCAATACTTCTGGGGTACCACCAGCTGCCTCCTGATCCCCCCTGACTCCATTTTCCCTGGGGGAGCCCATTCTCGGTACAGGAACCCCTTCTCCCACAGGAACCTTTTCCGGCCACCTCGTCCCATGGTCTGTACCGCATTGAGGTCGGCCAGGTCCCTTATCTTCCGCAAGGAGGGATCTCTCTGTAACTCAGCCTGGAACTCAGCAGCTGGGACAGGGATGGCCACCTGCTCTTTCTCGCCCGCTGGGTCTGAAGCTGCAGCCTCCCTGAGCCGTGTCCCTGGGCGTTCCCTCCCCACCAGGTTAGGGTCCTGCGCCTCAGGCAAGGCACCCCCCCCCAAGGCCAGGGCGCAGTGCCCCTCGCCGGCTCTGACTGCGGGTCACAACCAGTGCCTTTTGGGGGTTGCTTGGCCAGTTCTCCAGGTCCCCCCCATCAATACCTCAGTGGGCAAATACGGGTGTACCCCCACATCCTTGGGGCCCTCCTTGGCCCCCCACTTCAGGTGTACCCTTGCCACGGGCACTTTGACTGGTGTTCCGCCCACCCCCGTCAGGGTCAGGTAGGTGTTGGGCACCACCTGATCTGGGGCCACCACCTCGGGCCGGGCCAGCGTCACCTCTGCACCCGTATCCCAGTACCCATTGACCGTCCTCCCATCCACCTCCAGGGGAACAAGGTACTCTCTCCGGAGGGACAGCCCCGGGCCCACCGTATAAACCAAGAACCCTGAGTCTGGAGCATCCAGCCCCCTAGAGGAGCTGGCCTGGAGCTCTCCTCCCTCCTTAGCAGGTGGTACTCTGCCAGCCCCCCTTCCCTGGGAATGCTGCCTCTCGCCAGGCTGGGTCTTTACCCAGTCAACCCTCTGTGGGTTCGGCCTGCTCAGTCTGTCCCTGAGCCTGGGGCACTGGGCCCGTATGTGGCCCTTTTGGCCACAGTGGTAGCAGCCCATGTCCCATGGGTCCCCTTGAGTGGGTCGGATGGTCCTGATGCCGGATGTTCCCCTCTGATGGGGTTTTTCTGTATTTTCCCACGGGGAGGTCCCATGGTGACTCTCTCTCTGCGTTGTGGTGGGACTGCTCCTTTGGGACTCCTCCCTTTTATCTCCTGACCGGCTCTTTACGAACTCATCGGCCAGCTGGCCTGCCTGTCGCGGGTTCTCTGGCTTTCTGTCCACCAACCACAGCCTCAGGTCGGATGGGCACCGCTCATACAGTTGCTCCAGTACCAGCAGTTTGACCAGGTCCTCCTTCGTCTGGGCCCCATCAGCCCACTTGCTGGCGTATCCTTCCATGCGGGCAGCTAGTTGCAGATATGAGATCTCAGGGGTTTTATCTTGACTCCGGAACCTTTCCCGGTACATCTCAGGAGTCAGCCCAAACTCACGTAGCAGGGCCTTTTTGAATAGTTCGTAGTCCCCTTTCTCTGCCTCTTCCAGTTGGCGGTACAATGCCACGGCTTTGGGGTCCAGTAAGGGGGTAAGGACCCGGAGTCTGTCCGCGGGATCAACCCGGTGCAGCTCGCAGGCCGTCTCAAAGGCCTCCAGGAAGTCATCCATGTCCTCCCCCTCCTTGCGTGGGGCCAGGATGCACTTATCAAAGCTCCGTGCAGTCCTGGGTCCCCCCTCACTCACCGCAGCCGGGGGTTCGCTGCCCCTCAGTCTCGCCAGTTCCAGTTCATGCTGACGCTGTCTCTCATTCTCCTGTCTCTGTCTCTCTTTCTCCTCCCGTTCATGCTGTCTCTGTTGTTCACGATCCTCCAGCTCTCTCAGTTTTAGCTCTTTCTCCCATTCCAGCCAATTCCGCTCCACGGATGCCGAACGTCGCCGGGAGGGTCCCCTGCTGGCCGGGAGGGTCACGGCGCCTTCGGTATTTGCTGGGCTCCTCCCCACCCTTCCCCTAGGCATAGGAAGGAGGGGTCTCGGGAAGCCCTCAGCAGCTGGCTGACCACTCCCAGCTGGGACAGACACTGGTGCCTGTGCTGCATTTGCCAGGCTGCTTCCCTGAGGCACAGGGATCAGTTCATTCGCGCGATCTTCCGCCTCCAGCCGGGCAATGAGCTGTTCTTTGGTGAGCCTCCCAATGTACAGCCCCCTCTGCTTGCACAGCTCCACCAGGTCGCTCTTAAGCCGCTTGGCATACATCTTCCTGCTGGCCACTCACCGGCCTGTGTGCTCACAGCTCCCCACAGTTCCCAGGGGGCCCCCTAGTGTGCCAGCCCTTCTCGAGGTCACCACCTCTCTGCCAGGGTCGAGCTGCAGACTCCTCCACCCCTGGGACCACTCGCTGCGATCCCCCCGGGGGACCCTGTTACTGCAAAAGTCCTTCTCGCTGGTCACACACTCCCAGGGGTAATAACCGTCTCTCTCTCACTCTTCAGCACGCCTGGTCCCCGTCAATCCCCCTTCGTTTTACTGCTCCCCAGTCACTTACTGCAGGAAGCGCCGTCCACGGGGTGCAGTGGATCCCACCGCTGCCACCAGTTGTCACGGAGTATTGGGGAACTCAGGGCCCTGCACCCCCGGCTTCCTGCGATTCACTGCGACTCTCAGCCAGCCAGTAAAGCAGAAGGTTTATTTGGATGACAGGAATACAGTCCAAGACAGGTCTTGCAGGCACAGACAACAGGGACCCCCTCAGTTAGGTCCATCTTGGGGTCCCCGGGCATCCCAGCCCAGCCCCCCTTGGGAGGTCAGAGCCATCTCTGCCTCCCAGCCATCTCTCCAGCCTGCTTCCCACACTCTGGCTTCAGCGACCCCTCCCACAGCCTTTGTTCAGTTTCCCGGGCTCAGGAGTCACCTGGCTTTCAACCCCTTCCTGGGTTCTCATGTTACACACTCAGGTATGCACCCTCGGGCCGTCTCCCATCCTCCAATGCAGACTATCCCAGCCACACTCCCCTGTCAGCATTCACAGACCACAGTGAGAACAGGCCCAGTTCGTCACACCCCCATACTCTGATCAAGGAAAATATTGCATGCATCTCTCTTGATTTCATCTGAAACTTAGAAGGGAAGAAGTGCTGTAACAGCATTTCCCTGGGGTGTTGCTTTTCCATCTGAGATTTCATTGAAAATCGTCCTCGCTGCACTTAGACTCTTTTTGTACTGGGATTCACCTCTCCCAGAGCTGCCTCAGTTGTTTGTAGAAAGGAAAGTTGTTGTCTGTTGTCTGGAACGGGATATTGCCTAGCTTTAAGGTTTCTATCATCCTTGGCTAACACTGTTCTCCTTTTAATAAGACATTGCTGGATGTTAGATTATAGCTTTGTGATGAATTTACTCATTCTAGTGTAGCTGGATCTAGCTGATAACATGGGTGGGAAGATGGCATGAAAGAACAAAAGGGGATGAGCCGCACACAGATCCTGATCTGTCATTGTGTTCTGAAACTATGACTTTATCTGAAAAGCTGTATTGTTTCTATTTAGTCACAGACCTTTCCTGTTGGAAACACAGAACAGAGCTAGGGAGAAGTGAAAAATGATGTCGCATATCTGAAGGACAGAGGACTTCCTGGGGTCTGATGACTGGGTCATATCTTTTTTTTTTTTTTTTTTTGCCTTGGTTTTGTTGTGTTGTGTAGGGTCTAATTGCTGGCTAGTGATAAATGCCAGTGTAGATGTCTTTGTTATGAATTTGCAAATAAACCTAATCTGGGCTGCAGCAGGCAGACACACTAAAAATCCAGTGGTGAAGAGTTAATTTATTTCTATGCGTAGAATGGTATTTACGTATGTCATGGTGCCAGTGGTGGTAAATTGTATATCAAGAACATCCAGATTCGACCATATAAATGGGGAGATGACTGTCTTTTAAATCGCATGATGGTCAGCAACTGAAATCAAACATTCTGCCCTGACAGTCCTTTATAGGCGGCAATCTTCTAAATCTGCTGAAGGAGTCTGGAAAATGCCAGGATTCTAAAAACCAGGTTAGCTGCAAATACTAAGACACAGAAGCCATTGATTCTCCTGTGGCTCTCAAGCCTTCTAATTGCATTATAAAGTTACTTACTTGACTAGGTGGTTTTGGCATTGTAAGATGAAAAGTCAGCATGTTGTCGAAACAAATCCATCTGTTACCTACAGAACTTCCAGTAGTCTATTCAAAAACATTTTTACACCACATGTAATTAAACTGTGCAACTCACTGTTGCAGGATATTATTGAGACTAATCGTTTAGTAAAATGCAGTGCAGATTAGATGCCGCTATTAGATGCTTGTGTAACATTAATAATCATCTTATTATTCTGTATAATGTAAATGTTGTCAACTTTTGTGGTTTAGGACATCAGTTGATCAAGAGCTGGTTAGGAAATGATTTGCGCTGTATTATTGCACAACTGGCCAAGAGCATTGTGGTGGGTTTTACTCATTCTCTCAATTTCCAGCATAGTATTAGCCAGCAGCAACCAGACTAGTTGGGCCACTGGTTCGTTACACTATAGTAAAATGCAGTACATGGAGGGGTTACAGTAGTTGAAGCCTTTGGTTTGATGCTCCAGTGGTTTTGTTTGATCTGTACATGCATTAGACCAGGCAGCTGAAATGGTTCCTCAGTTTAGACTGGACTGGATTCTTGATGAATTGACTTTTCACTAACTAGTTAATGGATTTTGACCCTCTAAAACCTTAGGGATTAGGATTAGATTTAAATAAAAACAAGCTGCTGATCGAAGCTTTCGAAAATGTGTTGCGATGATCCGGTACGGAGATGAAGAATTTAATTTCTTAGGGCAGCTTCCAAAAGTGAATTTTTGGCTCTTCGTGCCACTTCATTTCCTATTCTTAGGGAATTAACAGGTGAAGTGAAAAATTTCACCCTCCCTGGTATCCAGTGCACACAGTCTCTCTGTGGCAGCAGCTAAAACAGACTCCATGATACAAGCAAATATTTGCTAGCTAATAGAATGCAAACTTTGCCTCCTTCCTAGCAACTGTTAATTTTGGATCTGGCTGCATGCACGTTAATAAACAGGCTTTTGAGTTGATACTGTTTAACTTGTGGAAAAGAGGAGGCCTTGTGGTCTGACAAGATCTGGGAGCCAGCAAAATCTGGATTGTAATGTGACCTAAAACACTGACTCACTGTGTGACCTTGGACAAGACATGTGACCTTGGACCTCATTCAGCTCAGCTGGAAAACTGGCTTTACAAGACCTCACAGCAAACTAGACACTGCTTCTGAGTATAGCTTTCCTAGACAAATCAAATCTAGAACTCATACCAGACTGTGTAGCTGGTCAGTCTTTGGTCTGTTGTGTAATTTTCTGTTCTCTGGATCACAGAGCTTAATCATGATATACTCTCCTGTCTCTCCTCTCATACCTCTCTCTTCTTTTTTGTAAAGAGGAAAAGAAACGGAAGGAACAGGAAGATCAGATGTATCGTGAGCGTTTGCGGATGCTCTTCCTAATAGCTATCGTCATGAGCATGCTAAACTCACTGACCACCAGCGGGGTCAACATTTCCTGGAATGACTTTGTGAATGAGATGCTGGCAAAAGGGGAGGTCCAGAGCATTCAGGTGGTTCCAGAGAGTGATATTGTGCAAATCAATCTGCACCCAGGAGCAGTTGTATTTGGACGGCCTGTGAGTGTCTTTGTACAATTAGAATGAATAATTCCAGATTAAGCTGTTGAGAAGAGTTTCTTAAATGTATTTTCATTAAAGCCCCAGCTGCTGTTTTGCTCATTACTGATTTCCTTCTCCTCCTTGTGTTTGAAGTTCTGTGTGACTCTTGTCAGTTATACCAACTGAGAAATGAATCAGTGTTTGTTTTGTTTGTTTTATAAAGAATATTGCCTGAATCTCCCCCATCCCCACTGGTTGGGAGAAAGTCAAAAAATCCATTGCAGATTTTGGAAAAGTTCAATTTTTTTTTAAATTATTCCTAATATTAGCACAATTTAAGATGATTCATGGAGCTAGGAATTTATTGTAATTTTTTACCACTGGCTGGGTTAGGAAAAACATCATATTCAAAGCAACCAATGTGGAAGCTAGTTCCAGATGTTTGACAAGCACTAATAGCACATGCCTTTTTGTTTCTTTTTAAAACCAAAAGAAGTGTGAGTGCATGTTAGGACACAGGCTGCTGGGCTTGTCACCACTGCAAAACAGAAACTGGTGAGACGGTAAATTATTTCTCTGGTGATTGACCTATTGTTTAGTTAGATAGCTTCTGATCACTGAAATCCATTCCTGTTTATGTGGTGTGCAGATGGTATCTAAGAAATCTACATTAAGCACAAGAAACTTGATTCCTGTGGATTTCTGAGATCTTCATGTGCAGAGCAAGTGCATGATTATAGGCTCAAGGTATCAGTAAATGTGGGCTTTTGAAGGATTAAATCCATCCTCTGACTTGCCTATAAAGTCCTTGCATCTCCTTGTCTGCAGACTAATGTCTTGGCTGGATTTCAGCAGATTTTGTCCTTACAATGACATCGCTGTGAATTTTTAACTTTAAAAGAAATGTTTTCCCCTTTAGTCCTCACTTCTGGTCCCAAAGTCACTTTCTCACACTCCACTGGTGTTGCTGGCAAGAGGGTGACCCATAATTTAGAGAAGCCTTTATTCTAACTATCCATTGTAGATAGGTGACCTAGTTTCTGCTTTATCCTCAGTCTGCAATGTGGTTCTCTTGATTTCATGTCCCCAGAGGCTTTCCCAGATGTACAGGATGCAGGTGGCAAATATTGACAAGTTTGAAGAGAAGCTGCGAGCAGCGGAGGAGGAGTTGAATATTGATGTGAAGGACAGGATCCCAGTCTCCTACAAACGCACAGGGTTTTTTGGAAAGTATGATATTAACTGATCTTGTACTGTAGTAGTGCCTGGGGCCCCAGTCAGGGATCAGGGCCTCGCAGTGTAGGGCATCCTACAAACACATAACGAAGAGACGGTCCCTGCCCTGAAGAGCACACATGTGGCTTTCAGAAGTAGCCCCGTCTTTAGAAGACATGTTAAAACTTAGGCCAGGTCTACACGACAAGTTTTTGTCATCATAGCTATGTCGGTCAGTGTGTGAAAAAACACCCCCCTAGTCGACATAGCTATGTTGGCAAAACTTTGTAGTGTAGATGCAATTATGCTGACAGAGTGCTTTTGTCACTTAGTAATGTCATTCGGGGAGGTGGTGTTGCTGCAGAAAAACTCCTTCTGTTGGCGTGCAGAATAGAATCTGCACGTCTGAGAAAAACCCATTATCAGTCGCTATGGATTTTTGTAATATGTAGTAGTTTTCCTAATTGAGCACTTTGTCCTTAATCAATTATTATAGTGAAAACCATGATAAAACCCATAACACAGTGGGCTCAACCAACACGATATTGGCCCCTCGTTTAAATTACCCATTGGAGTAGATCCATAATGAGCCTTCCCCATTTTATAATGCTTTAAAATTGACTCGTTTATTCTAAGGTGAGCCAGGTTATAAAAATAAATTCTTAGCTTTAGCCCACTACAACAGGAGCTGCAGTTCAGACAGATAACAGGGTCTGACACTGACTCAGATTTACAGCCACATACTGAGCAGAACAGCTTTAATGATAAGACACAAAATGTCAATGAGAAATGAGTATTCCTATTCAATGTATAGACTTTTTTTTTTTTTTGTTATCCAAAGCCAGGATCCTTTGTCAAAACCAATTCAACAAAGGTTAACGTTTTAATTGTAATATGGGCCTCTAACGGGTGAGTGAGCAAAGAAAGGGAAAAAATCTGTCAATCAGCTCCTGGCTGGAATTTATTTTGTGTTTTCAAACACTAGCACCAACATTTTGTGGTCTTGTTTTCTGCTGCTGTGGTTTATTTGTCCTTCTATTACAACTGGCAGCTTTTGCAAACCGAGATTTATGGAATCCAGAATGCAAAACCGATTTATAAAGCCCACTCACTGAGGATTTGAATGAGTCCAGAAGCACCTCTGTCCCTGAGAACAGATACCGTGTTGTACAGGGAAGCTTTCCATAAGAGTATGTGTGGAGACTCCACCATAGGGAGTATTCTTAATTGTGTATTCTCTCTAAGCCATCAGCAAAGATGTGTAATGTTGCAATCCTGTATCTGCCAACCCAAGAGGTCCCCTCTCCAAAAAGGAGGCATGATGTTTCAAGCTACCTTGCTGGTTCAGAGGAACCATAGCTGTCTTTCAGCCTTCCCTAGCCACATACTTGCAACATAATATCATGGTGGCAGCATTAACTGGATGTGCAAGGGTTCTGTTTTCTGTGGTTTGTGAAGCGCAGTGGACCAGACATATCTTAACAATCATGGTTGGCTATTGTGTGTAACTTCCTCTCCCGGAACTTTCACCATGGATGCAAAACATGCATTTTATGAATGTATTAGAAAATGCTTCATATAAAAGAGAAACCTGGGTATGGTCTTGTGTTCTGCTGCCAGGTCCTACAGCTGGCAATTTGCTTGAATAAATGTTTCAAGATTCAGCAATTTGTTTTTAGTTTTTGATCATAAGGCCTGAGATCGCTACCTCAAATTTGTAAATTTACAATTTTTGTATACCAGCCCCAGGGAGTCTGTATTTCTAGCTGTTCTTTACCTTTCAGAAGTGTTCTGCTGTGGTTCTGCTCTGAAAATAGACTTTCTAAAGGTGATGTTGTGGGGTTCCATATTCTCAGTGGCTTCAAGACCTAGAGCCTGATCTGGTAAAATGCTGAGTGCCGGCAACTCAAATTTGCTTCTTTCAGAGAACAGAGCATTTGGTACCTTGCAGGATCAAGCCCCTTGTTTGCTCAGTTGACAAGTCAAATATGACTTCTTAACTGCCAGCGCTGCAGATTAAGGTCTACAAACCCAGCTGCATTCTTTCTGCCTCTTATTTCTCTGTGTATGGTACTTCTATGACCCACCATTACCATATTGCCTGACTGCCATACAATCATTAATGTATTCATCCTCTTGAGAGGTAGCGCAGGGCTACTACTCCCATATTATAGATGGGGGAACTGAGGTACAAAGAGGCTAAGTGACTTGCCCAAGGTCGCAGAGGAAGTCTCCAGCAGAGCAGGGACTTGAACTGGGGTCTCATAAGTCCCAAACTACTGGACCATCCTTCCTCTTATTGCCAGAAAGATTCTGTAGTTGGAACTTAATGGAGAATGTTGTTGCTGATGCGGGAGGCAGAATAAACTCTGGCTCGTGTGCCTGGAGCTGCATTGGAGCTGTAGTGTTTGGGCCCCCCATTCGGACCAGCAGCACAAAGAGGCCAGGCAGCTGTCCTAAGGGGGCATCTGGGAATTCCCCTGGCAATGCTGGGTGCTGTGCTACCTGCTCCTGGTATAGTGGGCATGTGAGAGAGATGACCAGAGTGCCTTGCATTCTAGCAATCCCTGGCTCGGTAAGGTGCCCTGGGGGGCATTGCCAGCCAGCATAGATTAGAGCAGCCCTGAGGTGACTCTGATTTACACTGGGAGCCAAATTGGCCCTGGGCTGCCACCTTTGCCTGTTCCCCATCAGATTCTGAACTGATGCACCATAGCCAGTCTGTGAAGGTCTAGCCCATTTGTTATGAGCAGCTATGACTCTGCAAGAGATGGCAAGCCAGTGCCACTCTGGGGCTTATCTGTTTATCTTCTTTGTTATGTAATTGTTGGGGGTGTTCTATACAAAATTAATATTTTTCAAAATATACCACATTCTCAGTCACTCCTCTGCCCATAGCTGCACTTCTAGCCTAACTGCCAGGACCTTTAAAATCCTGAAAACAGATACGTTGGGAAATGTTCACTAATTTAATAACTGTCTCATAGCTAGATGCTTAAATTTGTATCTAACTAGCGGTTTTCTTTCAGTGCCCTTTATGCCCTGGGAATGGCAGCTGTTGGTGTAGCCATATTGTGGTACTTCTTCCGCCTTGCTGGGATGACAGGAAGGGAAGGAGGATTCAGCGCCTTTGTAAGTACTTTAGGTCCTGTATAATAGTTGTTTTAAAGCTCTTGGTTAGTCTCACTTTGTGCTGGCGCGATTTCCTGGTCTTTCCCTGATAAAGTCAACAGAGGACGAGAATTAGCTGATATCAGAGACTGTGCGGTTCTGTCATATCTTGCATCTTTTCCTGATCAGCTGACTAGATTGTACAGTAACTGGTTTCACTTGAGGCCCTCTTTCCCTGACTGCAAGAAGGGCTGAGCTCAGTGAATTTCCAGTGCAGTTTGCTATGCTATTTTCAAAACTCACTAATGAGTTGCAGCTGCCAACAGTGTATTTCGTTTTGTCCTGCCAACAAGCCTCCCATACAGCCGGGAGTAGGAATCTCTGGGTTTTACAAAATAACTTCTTGATTTTTAAAATATGCTCAAATTCTGGATTTCATTATGGGCTGGCGTCTCCCCGCCCATACCCCGCTTGCAACATCAATCAAATCCCTCCCTCTCAATCAGCTGCTACAACTTGCATACGTCTGCTCCGGGTGTAGGAGCAGTAACTGAGGGGGCTTCTGGATGAAAGGAGTGGAGACCTAAATCCCCCATCAAGGTGGTTCTCAGCAGCCCCTTTGTGTGCCCTCTTCACCTTGCTCTGAGTGACTGTTTTTATGGAGTGAAGTGTAACTGCTTGGATTAGAAAGCTTGGAGTGTAGGGGGGCTTTAAGGGCTAGATTCCTGTCTTTGGGGAGTGAGCACAATTAGCCCCTCCATCGTTAACTCTCTTCCCTTGAAGAAGCCGGCAGGTCTGAGGGCCTGAACTGCTTTAAACTTTTTTTTCCTCTTAAAAATAAATAAATAAAGTCTTAGTGGCTGTTTTCAGCAGCGCATAATAAGCAGTTACAAGGAGGGTGTTTAACTAAATTGTTGTTTTGACTCTCACTGTGGCTTAACACGCACCAGGAGGCTAAAATGTGGGGCCTGTTCTACTTGAGAGCCTATAGTTCCATTCCTGGACTGTCTTGGAACAAGAACAAGAACTCTGGCAGCAGCTCCCGGTGATGGTTGGCTGTGTGTGTTTGTGTATTTATAACAGAGTGTTGATGATAAATAACCATTAATTCACATTATTTCTTCAAACTGTACCAGTAGTAACCAGCCCAGGTATACTAAGGACTAGGGTCAATAAGAATCGGAGAGCAGGGGTTCTTGACAAACCCTACAGACTTGGGCAATCTGCACAAGTTTTTGAATTAAATGCCCTCAGTTGATGTATGGGGGCAATTGCTGCAGGTTTCTTCTATGCCTGGTGCTAATAAAACATTGGTTAATTGAATTGTTGAGTCACAGTACCAAACTCCAACATCCGCAGGAGGAAACCTTTTGGTTAAAGTACATTACTGAACTTGGGGCCTAGAATCATTCTGCTCTGCTACAACAACGAGAGAGACGGTGGGCATTGTAATGCACTTCATATGGGAAGATCACGTGTAACCCATTCATATATTATGCCTCCTCCCGTTCCAAAAAAAAAGTGTATTCCACTGCCTGATCTTGCCCCCCCATCTCCCTCGTCAGGACTGTGCCCTCAGAATTCAGAGTGTGCTGTCCTCCACAGAACCAGCTGAAAATGGCTCGCTTTACCATTGTGGATGGGAAGTCTGGGAAAGGGATCAGCTTCAAGGATGTAGCAGGAATGCATGAGGCCAAAATGGAGGTCATGGAATTTGTGGACTATCTGAAGGTAAGAACCTCAAATATGCTTGGTACAGAGGTGGAAGTGGAGGGAGCAAATCTGCCAGATAGCCCATCTGAATGCAATGTGATTCCAGCAATTACTGGGTTTCTTACCTGCATAAAGCTGGACAAGAGGAGGCGGTGGAGATTCTCTCTGCTGAAAGAGAGTGTTTGACTCAAGAGCTGATTGGCTTGTGGCTCCTGTCCTTTGTGAATAAGATGCCCAGTGCCGGCAGTGCTTCAAGTGTCCTGTAATCCCCTCCTCTGCCTTTCCTCCACCCCAAAAGAGAGAAATCAAATACGAGTTTGGTGTGTTTGCCAGTGGTGCCCTGGAATAGTCTGGCAGCCTGGGGAGCAGGGCTCATTCTTTTTCTTCTCCTGTGGGGATATTGAGCAGCCGCCGTTTTAACGAGCTGACGGTCTTCCGAGGCTTTGGTCAGTGATGGCAAAAGCCAGACTCTGTATTGTCTGGCTCCTGAGGGAGAAAGGACAGACTGCTGTTCACATGAGTCCCGAGCCAGCAGCTATTGCTGCTGTGACGTCTGTTGGGAAAAGCATCTAGTGAACCTCTGCACAAGTCTTTTCTTCCAGAAACACTGCTCGTGAGCCCAGATGCCTGATGGAATTGTGTTATAATTTTAGAGCCCAGAGTGCTACCTCCAGCTTGGGGCCAAAGTGCCCAAAGGTGCCTTGTTACTTGGACCACCAGGCTGTGGAAAGACCTTGTTGGCAAAGGCAGTGGCTACAGAAGCACAAGTGCCGTTCCTGGCGATGGCCGGCTCTGAGTTTGTGGAGGTAATAGGAGGTAAGTCCTTTGACCTTCTGCTAGGAAGAAAAGAGAAGATGTAAATCAATCTGTGGTGGGAGCACACAAGGTTGCTGCCATCTAGAGTAAGTGTTATCTATGTCTGTGACAAAGAACTGAACTCATTGTTGTCTTTGCACGGGAAGTGTTTGAGCAGGACTGAGTGTTTCTGTAGAGGGTATAAAACACTTTGTCATCAGTAGACAGTGCCATTAGTGCAGCTATGGGAATGTAAACTCCTTCCCTCTCACCTGCTCATCTGTTTAGAAGAGAGTTCTTCGTCCTGTTGTCTACAGCAAACCTTCATCAGAGAGAGTCTGGTTTCCTCAGACTCTTCCGGAACATTCCTTACTACCTAGGATATGGTGTAGGAACTCACATGCAGCTTTGTTTCTGATAACACCTACACACGGCACTTGCTCTTTGGAGTAGAGCCTTTACTCTATAACCATCCGTTCACTGACTTCCCTGCCCTTACGTATGCTCTCATGTCTTGTCTTTCAAAAAGCCAAGTCGCTCCCGTTGAGGCTGCCCTCTTTGTACATATCAGTGGATTTCCAGTGCATGAGTATAACGCTCTTGCCAACGGGGAATGCTGGAACGGCACATAGCTGCTCCCAGTCCTTAAAGCACAGCACAGGGGCTGCGTGCAGTTCGCTAACATAGCTCAGCATTTAAACTCCTAACCCTGTGAAAGGAGCAGGTGTGCCTGTTTGCAGTTGGGTGCGGAGCTTTTCCTAGAGCAGCTGTGCAGACAGACTGACACATTGAGTTCAGCTGAAGAGGCCATGTGATCCAGGGGACAGGGACTCAGGATACCTGGGTTCTAGTCCCTAACCCACGAGGGGACCTAGGCCAAGTGTTTCTCTGTACCTCTTTCCCCCAGCCTTTGTCTATCTTGCCTGTTTAGATTGTAAGCTCCTCAGGGTAGGGACTGTCACTTCCTGTGTGTGTACAGGGCTGGGGCACTATCTCGGCTGGGGCCTCTGGGTACAACTGTACTACAGATAATTAAAATACATAGCAAGTAAGGATTGATTCCTGCAAGTCTCTCTTCATCTTACTCTTTGCCCTTCTCTAGGTCTTGGAGCTGCTCGTGTACGGAGCCTCTTCAGAGAAGCCAGGGCTCGTGCCCCGTGTATTGTGTATATTGATGAAATAGATGCTGTGGGTAAGACACGCTCAACCGACATCTCCGGCTTTTCCAACACTGAGGAGGAGCAGACCTTAAACCAGCTGCTGGTAGAAATGGATGGTTAGTATTCTCTCACCCAGCCAGGGAGGAGGTGGGGAGCTTGGCTGCCGGTGGGTGCAGAGCACCCGCTAATTTTTCCCCGTGGGTGCTCCAGCCCCGAAGCACCAATGGAGTCAACGCCTATGCCTTAGCCCGAGCCCCACAAGCACAAGTCAGTTGGCACAGGCCAGCCGGGAGGTGGGGGGGTAAGTTTAATTGCAGTGTAGAGGTATCCAGAAGAGTTATTTTTCTGTTATGTTCTACTTGCTCCCCCTCCATCAGTTGCTATATTGAGCGTGTGTCGTAGGGCGAGCAGAAGCAGCTGCATCTCTTCAGCAGAGAGCTTCTCAAAGCCAAGTGCTTTACACTTTGTTCCTGTTTTCCCTCTTTCTCCCGCAAGCCTGCTCAGCCGTCCCCACAAGAAACTCTGTGAAGAGTCCTCTGGGACTTCAGTTTTCACCTCACTCCCCCTCACCACACTCCATTTTTCCTCAGTATGCTGAAAGGCCCCACATCGTAGCAACCGTTCCTTTGTCTTTGGAAGACTGGACATGACTCTCTTCAGAGCCTGTAGTTGCTAGAGAAATCGGAGACTTCTAGGAGACAGACTTTGGACTTGATTTCTCCACTGTCACTGGATCATTGGGCCAGCCCTCATGAGAGTTTAATATAGAATTGGACAGAGGATATAATCTCTGGCTACTAACAGCAGTAGGACTAAAATTAAAATCCTCCAGCGAGCAGGTCTGCTTAGTGGTAACTTTAAAGGCTATGAGACAGAAGGGAGCTTGCTGTGGTGTCCTGAGGCAGTATGTGCACTGGAGATAACTTTGGCATCATCTTGCAGCCTGCTAATAAAACCAGGGCAACATGTGCATCAAAGACTGGGGCTGGAGGAGGTCAGAAAGCCCAGAGATGCTCTTAATGCACAATGTGATTGTTTCAGCTCAGAAATATGTCTTCCCACTGGTGACAGGATGGAGATAATTTACAGCCCTGAAGAAGTAAAGTAAAGCGAATCTGCATCAAGGGCAGAACTATATTTCGAGGGTAACTTTTGGGGTTTGCTAGCCATTAAATATTGTTTAATACTTGTTACAACCTGTCCAAGACAGGTAATTTTAAAGCCTGATGGGATTTAAAATTTAGTTGTCCCAGAGGGGCATAAGCAATGTAGTAAATTTCCTCTGCTGTCCTTTAACTTAATCTCCACCTTCCCGGCTTCGCTAGGAAATCCACATCCGAATCAGGGGAGACAGCCTTGTAGTTTGCAAGCAAGCCCTGGGTGCCACTGCCTAGACCCCACCTGGTGTCGGCCCTGCTTATTTGGGGCATTTACAAAGAGTCTTGACGGGATGAAGGAAAATGCACATTTGACTGCTCTTTGTAACTGAGGTCTGTCAGCCCCTACCGCACTAACCCAACTTGCATGACTTCTGTAGCTGTCTTATTACTGTAGAGCAGGACAAAGGAATAGACGTGTCAGGGCTCTGCCCAGCAGGGAATGGTTCAGATTCTAGGATACATTTGGTGGGAGAGATCCCTCTTTTCCCCTGTTTACAGTCATGAAATTTGCTGCCTCCCCAAATTGTCTCCGTGCAAGAAATTCAGTGCAGCAGTGAGGTGTGAGGAACGCTTCTCCGGCAGGCCTTTCTGGGATCTGAACTCCAGGCTACTTCCTGGGGTGCAGTCAGTCAGGAAGAAGATTGGAATTTGACTCACTGCGGAGCTGAGAGCAGAGCAGCTTCTGCAATTTGTTCCCCACAAAGTTCCTGTTCCTCAGTGAGGATGCCCCATAGGAGGTTGCTTTGATGTATGCCTTAGCTTCTTGGCGAGAGATGCCTGCTCATCAGAATGTACCTGTGATCCCCCTGCGTGTCTCACAAGATTGTCTCTGTTATGGATTTGTACCCTCCTTCCTGAGGGGAGAGGAATTGAAGCTAGAGCGCAGTATGGGGTGAGGAAGGACATGGACTGTCCTACAGTGCAGAGGGCCACAGGGTGCCACTGTTTCAGTATGGGTTCTGTGACCGCCCTGCAGGAGGGGGGAAATGAGCTGTGAGTTTGCTTTGAGTAGGCAGACAGCTGAGTGCCTTGTGCACAGGAACGTCCTTGAAGCCGGTGCACAGTGCGCTGGAGGCCCCATGGGCCAGGGTTGCAGAGGCACTTCGAATCCATGCTCGTGGTTCCTGATGCTTTGTGCGTACCTCAGCTTTGGAAACTTGACCAAAGATGTAACCTTACTTGGGCTTGGCGTTACCACCTCAGATGTATAATGCACAGTAGGTTTCTTGGTGGGCAAAGGCCAGGAGTGGCCCCCAACCCAACTACTGCCCATGGCTATCCTCATTTTAATGCAGCAGGGTGGCCTGGAAGGACACTATGTCCCAGCATGAGCTGCTGCATCATGAGTCAGTCAAGTAGAGAGCCATTAGACCAAAATGAAGTTACACATTCTGGAAAGTGTAGTCCCCCTCTTCTTTTAAAGATGAAAATTTCAGTGGTCTCCTCCAGTTTATAGAAATCAGGTGTAGTGCTGAAGACCCTGATGAGCTGCCAATTCCGAAATTCGGGCCCAGCCCTCTGTTACAGGTGTCAGAAGATGAAAGGTAAAATGATCTCCTTATTAAATGCATGCTTTATAGAAAGTCTTTACTAAGGCACTGATGGATTCTCTTCACTCTGTTGCCACAGGCTGCCTTCTGAAAAGAAATTGTTATTTATTTGTATTAGTGTCGTGTCCAGGAGTCCTAGTCATGGACTAGGACCTCAGTATCCTAGGCACCGAGCAGACAGAGAACAAGAAGACGGTCCCTGGCTCTCAGCGAGTTTGCAATCTGGGTACAAGACAAGAAGCAGCAGATGGATTCAGAGCGTGATGGGGGAGTACAAGGAAACAGGGAGACAGTAGGTCAGCATGATATGCCATGGTCTCAGCACACCAGCATCCTAACCAGTGTCACATTTTTTGGAGGCATCATGGGAAGGAGAATTTGAAAGAGGATGAATTAGTTTTGCAGGTGTTTACAGGGAGCTCCTCCCAAGCCTGAGGGACAACATCAGAGAAAGCACAAAGGTGTTTGTTTGAAAATGTAGCGAGTGGGGGATGGAGAAAGATCTGGACCAATTGGATGCTTGAGTCATATTTATAGTGAATGAGAGATGACTGGTCGGGTAGGGTGGGCCATGAAGGGTGTTGAAAGTGAAGACCGGCAGCTTACATTTAATGCCAAGAGAAGGGGGAGCCAGTGGAGGCATGCAAAAGGGGTGGTGGTGACGTGGTCAAAGTGACAGGCTAGGAGACTGAATTTGGCAGCAGCGTTCTGAATGGCTAGAAGTGGGATAAGATTGCATTTGTAAAGGCCAGAGAGAAGGATGTTGCAAGAACAGAGATGTGAACCTGGATGAGAGTTTTACCTGTATGGTTATAAATAATATGGCTTGTTGTTAATTACAAGTGCAAAGTAGTACTCTTGGGAAGAAAAAATCAAAAGCAGAACTACGAAAAGGGGAATAACTAACTAGGTGTTAGTACTGCTGAAAAGAATCAGGATTTTAGTGGTTCACAAATTGAATGTTAGTCAACAGTGCAATGCAGTTCTAAACAAGCGAATATAATTCTGGGGTGTATTGAAGGAAGTGTCATATGTAAGACACAGGAAGTAATTGTCCTGCCGTACTTGACACTGGTGAGGCCTGTGTCCAATTCTGAACGTCACACTGTAGGAAAGATGTGGTTAAAATGGAGAGAGTCTAAAAGAGAGCAACAAAAATGATACAAAGTTTTAGAAAACCTGAGCTAGGAGGAAAAGTTTAAAAAAAACAAAAACAAAAAAACACCTGGGGATGTTTAATTTTGAGAAAAGAAGACTGAGGAAGGGACCTAAATAAATCTTCAAATATGTTAGAGGACAATGATCAGTTGTTCTCTAGTGAAGCGAGGACAAAAAGTAATGGGTTTAATCTGCAGCAAAGGAGATTTAGGTTAGATATTAGGAAAAACTTTCTAGCTCTTAGAGTAGTTAAACTCTGGAATAGGCTTCCAAGGGAGGTTGTGGAATCTCCATCGTTGGAAGTTTTAAACAGCACAAACACCTGTCAGGGATGATCTGGGTTTACTTGGTCCTTCCTTAGCACAGAGAGCTGGATTAGATGACTTCATAAGGTCCCTTCTGGCCCTACATTTCTGATGTTGTGTTTCTGTAGGACAGGCTGTATCTCCGAGATCGTATGCAGAGAGAATCTGCAAGATTTAGACATAATTTGGATGTGAGGACCTAAGGGATCTGAGTTGGATGTCCAGGTTATGCTCCCGAGTGACAGGCAGGATGGTGGTATGGTCCATAGTGATCGAGAAGGGTGGGGGCAAGGTGGATTAGGAGCTCCGTTTTAGCTATGTTAATCTTGAGCTGACACTAGACATTGATGAGTAGGTGTCAGAGACAGGCCAAGATTAGTTTGGACAGAAGAGAGAGTTTGGAGTAGAGGTAAATCTGTGAGTCATAGAATAGATTATATTTGTGTTTGTGCCTGAGATTACCCAGAGATAAGGTACAGAGGAAAAAAGAGAAGGGGACCAAGGACAGAGCCCCATGGAATCCCCCAAAAAGCTGGACGGGGGTGAGGCAGATCCTTTGAAGGAGCAATTAAGCCCAGCTAAACTGGGTGAATGTAAGTTTGTCTTGTTAATTTCACTGTGCAATTTAGAAAATGATTGTGATGTTTCTCATGCATACAGGCGACCTTGCTCTTCATCAGATCTGTGACGCTGTTCTGCAAGTTCTGGTTATGCAGCAAGGGAAGAATAGGGCACTGATCAAAGATGCCTGGTGTTGTATTTACAAGTTCAAATTGCCTGGCAATATTCATAAATTTAACTCTTTCTTAGAACAGCAAAGCAGTTTGAATGTGAATTTTCTGAGCACAAACAACTAAACAGCAGACAGGGAAGCACAATCCCTACAAATCTTCTGCAATGTCTGAATAGATGAGACCTGTAAGGCCAAGATCCTTTTTGCACTACATGAACATTAGAGCCAATAACACTTTTCAGAAGCAGTTATTTGCCCTGAGTCCTTGGCCAAAATCTCCCTCTTCCCAGCTCTTGTGTTGTGAGCCAGTTGTTGTCCTGACAGCTGCTCGGCCCCCCTGCACAGTGGCTGTATTTCAGTGAAGCTACATGTGTACAGCTGAGCTACTCTGTTACAGTAGTGGTGGAGGAAGCAGGGGACTTGTTAAATCAACCACATTCTCTTCACCATTTCCTTGAAATGGTTTGTCTCACAGGTGCTGCAAACAAGAAGGTTTTTCAAGCTGGATTCCCAGCACTAGCTTTGATTCGCTCTCACGGACTCTTAGGTGTTACTTTTATAGACTGTTCATTGTGACTGATGCTTGCATGCTGAGGCCAAAGCATGTTAATAGCCAGGTGACATCATGTTGGGAGGATTAGTATAGATTCAAGGCTGCTGATCTAGATTTCCTGGAGCTATGTATTTCCCACCCACTGGGACCCAGACTGAAAGCGAGTGTGGCAGAGGCTGATGCAAGGAGGGTGCAGTCAGTGGTTTTTGTTTTTGTTTGTTCTAATGGTTCGACCTATTTTAAGACTGCGTCTTCCCAGCTCCAAAGCAGATGATGCACTGTACATTCTAATCCTGCCCTGTGAATAAAGCTTGTTAGCCCCCAGGTGACTGCCAGTCTCTCTGCTTATTTATCACACTCTAAAGTGCAGTGTAATACATGACCAAAGAATGATCGTGCTTCATCCTTTGCAGGAGCCTATTTAGAAGGCATCCTTTGGGGAGGAAGAACTGAAGTTCACTGTAGAACAAGCTGCTTTTTTCTATAGGGCCATTCGTCTGATTGACTTGTAACCTTAAACTCTCCACGGAGCTATAGTATTGACCCATTTGGCAGCTTCGCTGTTGGAATTGTGGAATGCTCGCTTGGCCCTTCCCCTGGCCGCTTGCTGCATGCCTTACAGCTCTGGGGGCTCTTGATATCTGCTGTTGTAAGACAAGGGTATTCAGGTGACCCATGTCCATAGGCATCAGAGCACCTGATGGGATATAATAAGAGCGTGGCTTGGTGCCCCAATTTGGCACTTCTGCTCTCCCCTAAGCTACATGAGCAACTGCCCCTTCGTACCTTACTCCTGCCTTTGGCACCATGCCTTCCATGAGGCCCCCACACATGAAACCCTGTCTGCCAGGCTCCCTTCCTACAAGCCCCACACCAGCACCACAGGTTTATTAGCCCTATAACTCCCTTCTGTCCTTCTCAGCATGAAAAGCAAATCATGGCACTCGGGAGCTGTGTGCTGAACATCGCTGCTCAGTCACTTCTTTTTGTTGCATTCTGTCCCTCGTCTGTATGTTGTTTGTTCAGGCTGTAAGCTCCTCAGGCTTGGACTCTTTATAGCTGTGTATAGCGCACCTGGGATGCCTTTGTTTATCAAGGGGTGCAAGGAAAGACCAAAATCCATAACCCACTTCTAATCTCACACACACACCCCAGTCCTCCCTTCACACAGTACTAAAAAGAAGCAAATGTCTTCAATCTCGCCTGCCCCAAAGGATGCCACAGACGTACTGTGGCTGAATGTTGTAAAGCTGTGGATGGAATTCTCCACTTCCCATCGCGCCTCAGCAACACGAAGCCTGCACTGTACGTTCTGAGACAGAAACCCTTCACCTTCATGTCTGCTCTCGTTTTGCTGCAGGGATGGGAACCACAGATCATGTCATAGTGTTGGCTTCCACCAACCGTGCTGACATCTTGGATGATGCTCTGATGAGACCCGGGAGGCTTGACAGACACATTTTTATTGATCTTCCCACCCTCCAGGTATGTATCCCCTCCCACCATCTGTGTGTGTGAATCTGGTGTCACAATTCTTCACTCTTTGGTCAGTATCTGCGCTGGCAAAGTCCAAGGTTGGCAGTAGTGAGAACGGCAATCCTGTGTTGCCCATCTTACCACCTGTGTCCTAAACCAAAGACCCAATCTATGAGTGCAGTAGCCCACTGTACAGAGACTCCATGGTATTAGCGCCTCCCTTTGCTTCAATCTGGCCTTGCCTGAGAGCTTTGCTTTGGAGTTCTCCTTTTGTCATGGAGACAGCAATTTCATGCATATCTGTATCCTCTCTCCATGAAACTAGGAGCAGCCTAAACTGGTTCTCTAGCCAATACTGCCTGTCTGGGCAGAGCCCAGGTTAGTAATGCACCTTCACCATTCATTCCTGTGTGTTACCTGCAGTGCTTAATTTGTGCTGGGGCTTGGCAGGGCTGAGCCCGGGCACCTCTGGGCTTGCCGCATCAGTTATGAAAGTAAAAAAAATTGCTTGAGCCCCAGCTCCTCTTTCATTATAAATGAAGCACTAGTTACCTCACTCTCTGTCTTGCTTGTGTTTGGATACCCACTCTCTTCCTTGCAGCCTGCTTGGCGTGAGCGCATTCAGATCCACTTAACAGTGGGAGTCCAACATGTTTGCTAGGATGGGACTTGTAGCAGAGTCTGGACACAGCCTCTGAAAGCAGCAAGGAAACTCACTCTTCCAGCAGATTGTCTCCTCCTTCCATCTGCGGCTTTACCGTCATCCACAGACTTTTCATTTAAAATACCTTCAATGCCTGATGCAATCTGGCACCGGACATATGAACTGTGCAGCTGCCCCGAAGGAGGAGGGGGAAAACCCCTGGCAATGGAACCCATTGTTTTAATCAGGACCTCCTGGACCAGCTGAATGAGTCACACTCTGGCCCCTTGCCAGCTCTCATCTAGCCCCCCAACTTAATCTAAGAACTGGCCACATGCCGCAGAGCAAGTCGGAGACGTCTTCCCAGTGGCAGGGGAGGGAGCAGGCTTTGGGCTGTGAGCTCTTGATTCCTTTGCTCTAAGTGCTGTGCTGTTAAAGAAATGTTCAGAGATCAATGAGGGTGAAAGTTGGGAGGGGGGAGAGCTCCCCTTGGAGAGAGGAGCCGGTGACTCATTGTAAGCCTCCATATGTCTGTCCTGAATTTGAAAGCTCTGTGTCACTGGTGAAATCAAAACTGGTAAATACTTTGAGGGCTCAAAGCAGGGCATCTCTGCCCTCTTGTGGCTGGTCCTCATCACAGCTTAGTCACTTGGGCTTCTTACCTCCGGCTTCCCAGTGATGTAGCTTGCTGCCGTGTGTGATGGGGGGACATTTATTGCCCCTAATCTCACCTCCAGGTGACGGTGGGGCCAGGCTGCTGGGCTGGGGCGCTAACCCCTCATGCAAATGCTCTTCCTTTCATTGCAGGAGAGAAGAGAGATCTTCGAACAGCACCTGAAGAGTCTGAAGCTGACCCAAGCTGGCAGCTTCTATTCCCAGCGCCTGGCTGAGCTCACCCCAGGGTTCAGTGGTATGAGCCAGGCTTTTGCCTTAGGCGGGGGTTGAGGCGCTGTGAGGGTTTCCTTGTTTGTGAACTCAAGAGTTGGTTGGTTTAGCCCAGAGGTGGGCAAACTTTTTTTGGCCCGAGGGCCACATCGGGGTTGCAAAACTGCATGGAGGGCCGGGTAGGGAAAGCTGTGCCTCTCCAAACAGCTTGGCCCCCACCCCCTATCTGACCCTTCCCACTTCCCGCTCCCTGACTGCCCCCCTCAGAACTCCCGACCCATCGAACCCCCCCTGCTCCTTGTCCTCTCACCGCCCCTGCCCCTAACTGCCTCCCCCAGGACCCCGCCCCCATCCAACTCCCCCTGCTCCCTGTCCCCTGACTGCCCCACCCCTTATCCACACCCCTGCCCCCTGACAGGCCCCCCGGGCTCCCACGCCTATCCAACCCCCCCAGACCCCATCCCCTGACAGCCCCCAAACCTCTGCCCTCTGCCCCTTATCTAACCCCCCACACTCCCCACCCCCTTACCAGGCCGCTCAGAGCAGCAGGACTGGCTTAATGGAAAGCCTGAGAGGTGGGTGGGTGCAAGCCATGCTGCCCGCATGGTGGCGTGGCTGCAGGGAAATGGGAACAGCAGGGGAGGGGCCGGAGGAGCTTCCCCAGCCAGGAGCTCAAGGCCGGGCAGGACAGTCCTGCGGGCTGTAGTTTGCCCACCTTTGTTTTAGCCACCCCCTCCTTTACAATGTCTGTTGGTCTGAATGGTTTTATTTCCTCTCTGCTCCCTCTCTTGTTGAAATGGCCAGAACCTGCGCAGACTCTTGGATACAAATGTGTGTGTGGATGAGCAACTGTGGATGTTTTTCAGTCCCTGGATGTTTTGGGCATCCAGCTGTTTTCTACCGCGGTGGTGGGGCGGGGAGGGGAGCCATTACAACGCTTACGACCCAGATTCCCATGGGGAAGAGCTGCTGCTTTTGCCTCTTCCTGGTTGCTGTTGAGAATGAGACGCTGCCCCTCAGTGCATTAAGCTGGGGAAAGACTTGGAGATCAATAAACACTTCAACAGACAATAATTCGCTGCTGGGTAGCACTGAGTAGAGGCTACGTTGTAGAGCAGGGTAAAATCAAGCTGCTCTCCACATTCCCACACCCCGGAACTTTTAGGGATGGTTTACTGGAACACAGCTTCTGACCACGGACTCCAAGGCGTCGGCCTGCATGTAGTTCCTGGAATACCCTTGCTGGGTTTCCCCTCTAACAGGCCCCAGCACACTGCTTCTGTTGTGACTTCGTGCAGCAATCCCCCTTCCCCCCATCACTCATGCACACAAACTCAGCACAGATGTTTTCTCCTGTGGAGAGGTTTGTGCGGTTGCTTTAAGAACAACGCAGTGGCCCAAGCCAGACCAACTACCCGCATCGCTCCTCTATTGCTGAGAGCCAGCATGGGCTTTCGCCCTGCTGACTGATAGCTGAGCTCTGTCCTGTGCGGCAGCCCAGTGCTGATTGCCAAGAAGCCGACCATGTTATTTAAATCTAACATAAGCAACAGAGACAAAGTTTGTGCTCTCTTCCAAGGGAACAAAGGGAGCTGGTGATGCAGGTGTATTTCATTTCCATCGAGCCTCCCCCAGGTTTGTGCCTGCCTTTTCTGTCCTCCTGTGCTATTTGTCTCTCCTTACAAAAAAAGCTTGATTTGTTAACTCTTACCTGTAGGCGCTGACATAGCAAACATCTGTAACGAGGCCGCTCTCCATGCTGCCAGGGAGGGCTATAAATCCATTGATACTTTCAACTTTGAGTATGCTGTAGAGAGAGTCATTGCAGGTAAGAAGCCCTGACCTTTTTTCATTCTTTCTAATGCCTCCGTGGCACTCGTCATGCCTTTTGGAATATGGTTCTTTAGTGGGCAGAGTTCTAGCAAGACAGATGATTCTGACCATGCTCTCCCCTTAGTACAGGTAGGGCTTTGGGAATCCTGCCGTTGCAGGACTGTGCTTGAGGGTCTAAGCATTCTTTTTAGAACATGTGTTTAGCCCTTATGGTGCAGAGAACTTTCCAAAGCTGAGCCCAAACTGATAGTTCTCTCCTGAGTCTATAGACAACCTGGACTAGTAGGTGCAATCTGCTCCTATCACAAAAGGGGAACTCTGAAACCTAAGGAGGACAATTCACATGTTTAAAGCAACAGAGGGTCCTGTGGCACCTTTAAGACTAACAGAAGTATTGGGAGCATAAGCTTTCGTGGGTAAGAACCTCACAGATGCAAGCATCTGAAGAAGTGAGGTTCTTACCCACGAAAGCTTATGCTCCCAATACTTCTGTTAGTCTTAAAGGTGCCACAGGACCCTCTGTTGCTTTTTACAGATTCAGACTAACACGGCTACCCCTCTGATACAATTCACATGTTTGTTCTTCAATTCTTTACATTTCTAAAATGTAGCTTTCAGTGCCCATCCAGCGCTCTGGGCACCTATCGCATAAATATAAATAGCATGCCCCCTCCTCAACAGCCCTAGAAAAGAGGAAAAAGAGGAGCTTTGCAGTATGTCTGCAAGGTTAACAAATCCAGGTTCTGGTGGACCAAGTTGGGGTGAGGAGCCCTCGCAGAGAACATCCTGCCAGCAACTCCATGTTGTTTGTGTTTGGGGGAGCTCCAGCTTGAGCACTTATCCCACAATCCCAAGCCAGCTGCCATGTTTTCCCAGGTGCCAAAGTCACAACTGTCCCCCAATGAGCTGATTAAATTTCAGGCTCTCCTCCCCAAACCAAAAACTCCAACAATGCAAATTATGAACTGCTCATGTAACAATCTGCAGCACACTGAAAATTTGTGAGCAGAGTATGTTTAATATTAAAATAGGCCAGGGACTGCACTGTCCTCACTGTAGATTACACTGTACTAATGGTAGTATTCCTTTTTAATTCTGTAAAAACCTCTTTGAATTTACCTGAAACTGCCACAGAATTTTGAGTCTGCTGCACTAGAATGCTGCAGAATTTTGGTCCAGTCTGCTACAGAACACACAGGGTCTTGATTATGAGAATGCAAATATTTGGCTACTTACATAGTACACTGCCACTATAAGGGGTGTGATACTGGACACACAGAAGAGGCTGCATGCTTGTCTAGTGAGGTGCTCTGCCAGATGGTTATGGTCCATGGGCCAGAACACTTGTGTTGGGTCAGTTGTTTCCTCGTTTGGAGTTTGTCTTGTTTTATTATAAGGTGCTTAAATGCCCATGAATAGGTGCTTACTAAACATCTTACATGAAATTGTAAATAGTCTCCTGCAATTCTTATCTACCTTAAAAGTGCATTTCCCCCTGAACATTCTTGGTAATTCTGTGCACACTTGCACAAAGCCAGACACCTGGCTGCTTAGCAGCACCAAGTGTGGCCAGTGATGGTCCTTCCGAGTTGCTCTGCAAAGGCATAAACCAGCAAAGGCCAATGCTTGTTTCAGCTTCTCTTACGAGGCAGCTGCTGCCTCAGCTGGAGAAAATGCCAGTCTCCTTGAGGAAGGGACTTAGTTGAGTTTTCCATTGGTGGTCACGCTTGCCTTCCCCAATCACACCCAAAATGTGGCATCCGCATTCTGACGCATTTTGATTTTGTAACTAAAGTCTATGATGCAAGTCTGAGGTCACAGGTTTTTTGACTCACTGAACAACCAGCGGGATTGTAGCTCTTTGGGTGAGGGGAGTCTGGAGCTTTCATGCTGCCGCCAAGCACAGAAATACTGAATGGTGCTGCTGCTGTCTTAACCGTCCACACCCAACAATGTCATTGCTGGACTTCCCTGAAAATGAAGGAGACATACCAAGTGTCTTTGCTTTGGGAAGAGTGGTGTTAAATCAAGGGATTTGGTAGCAGGTGCTGAAAGCCACGTCAGCCTTAAACCCTTTGCTGTAACGAGGGAGAAGGGGTAAAGGTGCTTCTCAAATGCTAATCACTGCCAAGGCTTCAAGCCTGAAAATGGGACTAGTCTGGAAGTCTTGTCTCCTGGGAATGAGGGAGAATGTATTGAGAAGATGGAGCAGTGCCTAATAGGCTCCCTGTGGAGGATGCCAGCAGAGAGAGCGGCTGTGCCTATGGTGGAGCCTGCTTGCACCCTTGGCGGCCTGTGGAACCCGACTAGTGCTGCATTGAAGCAGCATCCTTGGCCCCTTCTGCTCCTAAACAGAGTAAAACCAAGCCCTCGGGGCCGCTCCTAGCCGAGGCTGGCTTTAGTCAAGGGAAGAAGCAATTATGCAGGAACATTCTGTGCTATTGCAAAGAGTTTCATACAGTCTCTCTCCCTGGTGGGTTGACAAGGAAATGCTTCTAGAATTAAATAATAATAATAATAACCCAACCTGCGTTAAAAGAAGATTAAGGGACTGACCTTATTCTGATTAAAATTAAGGCCATTCTGATTTGAAGCTGCTGTTCCATCCTCCTCATGCCTTCTGAGGCATAGCTTTTGCTGGGATCCCTGGGCAGTGAGTGTACGAAACAGACTTGAATGTAATTTGCAATTTCTTTGTTGAATAAGGCCCCTGGCTTTCTATTAACATTATATTTTAAACAGTGTTTTTTCCAAGGTATCATGCAAAATCAGTGCACTGCTGATGTTCTCCACTGAGCCCATTCTGCCCCCTACAGATCCTGGCACCATGCAGAAACAGCTGCTTTAAAATACTGGCACCTTGCACAGTACATGTAGTGGAGTTCTTGATGTGTACTGTACTCTGCAGTTAGCATATTTTCTGCACATATGCTACAAGTTTGACTTCCATTCAGCATCTCTTCCAAATATTAATTGGGCTTTTTCCAATGTATAGTGCATTGGCATGGAAAAAGGACATTAAAAAATACTTTTTTTTTCCTTTTTTAAGGAGAGGAGAGAACACTGAGAGTTCATCTTAATTTGCTAATTCCAAAAGCTTGGCCCCAGACTGTGAGGCTTTAGACTGTTCCATGAATAACCAGCATGGAAAACCTCTCTAGATTTGCACTAAGCTTTCATGTGCAACCTTGATCTTGCACTATTTCAGTGTTCCTAATAGACTGAATCCTCGGGGACCCTCTTCTGTTGCAGATGTTTATAATATAAACATCTTGCATTTCTATGATGTCTCCTATCTAGGGGTACATCCAGACTACCTGCTGGATCGGCGGGTAGTGATCGATATATCGATCCCCGAACGCGCTCCCGTCGACTCCGGAACTCCACCAGGGCGAGCAGCAGTAGCAGAGTCGACAGGGGAGCCGCGGCCGTCGATCCCGCGCCGTGGGGACTGGATGCAAGTCGAAATAAGATACGTCGACTTCAGCTACGCTATTCCCGTAGCTGAAGTCGACGTATCTTACATTGACACCCCCCCCCCCCCCCCCAGTGTAAACCAGCCCTAAGGAACTCAAGGGCCTTACAGCCAAACTAGGCCTCAGAACACCCCGGCCAGTTCAGTGGGTATCTTCATCTTGTAGATGTGGAACTGAGACACCGAAAAGTGAGTTGGCCAAGGTTACAGGGAGTCTGTGGTACACCTGATCCCAGCTCTGAATCCTAGGTCTGTGCTTTAGTCATTAGGAAGGTGGAGATAATCTATTAAAATGTGTCTCAACTCATCCCTTTGAAAAGAGAGAATAAGAGATCTCCGCTGAAAACATCTCCTGCTTCAGTTCAGTGCAGAATGAAACCGCCTACGCTTCAGGCGGAATTCTTCCGTGGTTAACTAGTAAGGTGACCGAGGGCACCTCTTTAACCGCACAGAATTGAAGCGGCGTTGCTTTTTCCATCTGGCCGGGGTGGCAGGGCAGGCAAGAGTAATGAGCTCGCTAACTGTTACACTGCACACTTGGCTGGCTCGCACCGTGAGTTGGAAAAGAGAGTGAACTCTGAGCTGGTGACAGGTGTAAGCCAAGAACCCATTTTCCCAACTGAAGCTCTGTCCCTGCTTCCCCAGGCACTGCCAAAAAGAGTAAGATCCTGTCGCAGGAGGAGCGGAGGGTCGTGGCCTTTCATGAGTCAGGCCATGCACTGGTTGGCTGGCTGCTGGAACACACAGAGGCTGTGATGAAGGTAACCTAACTGTCTGCTATGAATTAATAACCAAGCTCAACGCGGGGGTGGGGAGAGGTCCTTTTGGATTCCAGTCTAATGTATACTGATCATAATGCAACAGCTTGTGCTAAACTCTGCTGCATCATCCCTCGCCTCTTCTGAACTTGGTTACAGTAACACAGCCAAGTACACAATTCGGAAATCCATTAGCAGACTCCATTAATAACAGTGAGGCATTGCACTTTGTGCTGTTAAGCTAGGTAATCATCTTCAGCCATCATTTTATGTTTAAAAGCTGAACTGGATGTGCTCAGAGACCACAGTGTTCCCTGTGCACACTAAAGGGACTAAAATCTCCCTACAATTGCTCCTTGATTTGTATGTCCCTCCCAGACACACAGCATGGCCTGCGTGTGCATGCAAAAATCTTCCCCTCTCAGAGATGGCTTGCCAGCATGTTAGAAAACTGTCAGTTGGGTCATCGCGTGTCCCTGGTTTGAAGGGATGCTTTTTGAGACTGGTAGGCTTGTGAGTTGGCCTGCCTCAGGAGGCACTCCATAGGAAAGGGCTTCCTTTCAGACGTGAGGCTGTATTCTCCTATGTGTTTCCTCCTACCCCAAAAAAGTCCTAACATTGGAATAAAATCTCTTACAGTATCAGAGGCTCGTTTGTGTTACACTAGCACTAAACCCTGTTGTGTAGTGTTGCTTTGTTAAATGATTACTGCACTCCCAACGTTTAAATGATCTTACAAATGATGTCTGTTTAATATAGAGCCAATTTCTGCTTGCCTTACTAACTCTGGTAATCCCACTAACTTCTGCAGGACATGCTCACAAGTTTGAAGTGAGTTGAATTTGGTTGATGGTTTCTAAAATCACTTTGGCATCTTGAGGGTTCACTGGCTAGTTGACTACTACCCTAAGAGTGACTTCCATGTGTCATTCCTCTCTGCCTCTCTCCGTAATGTCAGGAAGCACAATCATGAAGGCAAATCTTTCAATGTGGGAACTCTGTCAAGGGACATTGTCACTTTTTGGCCTCCTGTGCCTGTAATCTCAAGGGTTCCCTCACACAAGTGCACCCCAGAGCCTCTCTCAAACCCAAGGTTAAATAGAGAATCTGAATATCTTCCTCTCCTCTCCCTGCTCGGATTCTGTTTTGTAGCCCCTGTTCTCTGAAATTGGCAGAGGCTGTTTGTGTGTGTTTCAGGTTTCCATAGCCCCTCGAACAAATGCTGCCTTGGGGTTTACTCAGATCCTCCCGAAAGACCGGTCCCTCTTCACCAAGGAGCACCTGTTTGAGAGGATGTGCATGGCGTTGGGAGGGAGAGTGTCTGAAGCCATCACCTTTAACAAAGTCACGACAGGTGAGGAGCCAGAACCTTGCACGGATTGGCCTAGATGAGGTGCCAGGTTAACAGGACCCTTCCCTTACATAGAAGGGAGGTAGCTGTCCGCCTCCTTGGCTTTCAGAGCATGTTGGTGTATAAGGAGCTGTTCTGTAGAGACACTCATCTACAGAACTGTAGATCCTCAACTGCCTGCCCTAGTAACACCAGCTGGAGGAAGTCAGGGTGGGAAGAAAGGGGATTTAATGCCAGTGGCATTGTCTTTAGGTAGAATGTGTGGGAGAATAGCACGAATCATTGAAATCCAAGCGGAGGGTGTGGTTTTCAGAAGTGTTCAGCATTGGCCTAACTCTGTTCACAATGAAGCCAACAGAGAAACTATATAAGAACGGCCAGACTGGGTCAGACCAACGGTCCATCTAGCCCAGTATCCTGTTTTCCGACAGTGGCGAATGCCAGGTGCCCCAGAGGGAATGAACAGAACAGGGAATCATCAGGTGATCCATTCCGTTGCCCATTCCTAGTTTCTGGCAAATTGACCTGGATGGTCAATTGTCGAAATCCCCACCTTGAAGCATTATGCTATGTGCCAAGAACGTCAGTGTTCTCTCTCTAGTCTCTGAAGTAGTTTACAGGGTGTTTAGAAAACCTGACCCTGGGTCTGTGCTTACCCGTTTCCTGGTGGTGATCTGAGCAGCAGAATATCTGCAGACTGGGGAGTGGGGTGAAATATTGAATGAGTTTTTTGATCATGGGTTTGTCCTCATCAGTGTGTAGGTCATCTGTTCCTAACCGACATGCCAGCCTGCTGTCTGAGGCTTATTCCTAGAGGCTCTGGCTGCAGCACGCTGTAGCGATGAGGGGCATAGAGCCTCCTTCCTTTAACGAATGGGGTGAAATACTGTATTTTCAAACTTTGAAGGAGGGGTGAGGGGAGATTGTGCATTGTAGGAGCTGTCAGTAGAATGAGTGACAGTCTCCCCTGGGTTAGTTAGCAAAGTCAGTGGTTGGGGAGGGCTGTTCAACTACACAGATTTTGCAGCTCTGAACTCCTGACTCGCAGAGTGGGTTGTGTGCTGGAGGTGCACCAATTGGTACACCTGTCAGCTCTGTGATCCCATGCTGAGTTCCTGTCTCCCTGTCTCTCTCAGGAGCAGAGGATGACCTGAGGAAAGTGACCAAGATAGCCTATTCGATGGTGAAGGAGTATGGAATGGTGCCCAGCATTGGGCATCTTTCTTTCCCAGAGTTGGAGCTCCCGCCCGGGATAGGTCGGCGCCCCTTCAGCCAGGGCCTTCAGCAAATGATGGACCACGTAAGTCTCTTTGTCCTGGCAGCTTCCCTTTTGTTCTTTGCTTCTCCCACTTCATTAAAAAAAAACCAAATTGCAAATAAAACTGGCAGCCCACTATTTTGTGTTCACTGGCCATTTAGAAGTAAATGCCTTGAAACCAGCACGGGTTTGTTCTGTGTCACCTTGATAGGAACATTTACTGAGTCCTAACAGGCAGAATCGTGTGAAGCTGCAACTTCTGCACTAGTGATGCTGCTGCTTTGAACCTCAGTTCGTTGCCATAAAATGGGTTGCAATGTATAAAAACGTAATCTATGCAGCGAGCTGCAGTCATGATTTCAACGTGACCGGCGTCTGATGAGATGGGGCAGAATGGGGGACAGGGTGGTGAGGTGTGACTATAACTAACTTTTTTGAGGGTGGAGTGGGAAACAAAATAAGGATGGGGTGATTGTGGGATTGAGAGTAGATGCCTAGATAGGGAAAGACGCTGTGATTATCTGAGCGTATCCATCCCCTTCATGTTCATGCTACTCCTGAGGGCATTCTGTGCCAAAACAGTAAAAATTCTGTGCACAATATTTTAAAATTCTGCAAATTTTATTTGTCAAATAAATGTGGAAACTCCAGCATGGCAGTGGGGAGCACAGGCCACTGGCTGCACACAGGTGGGAGATCACTGTGCAGCTCCTCCCCAGGACACAGACTCAGCGGTGAGGCTGCACCCAACCCTGCCACAGCGCAAGGACCGGGCCTGCCCCAGAAACACCCCAGGGTGCTGCCCCTCCATGCCAGGTGCAGACAGGCTCAGCAAGGCAGGATCCAAGTGTTGAGGGGCTTAGTTTGGGGGGATCTAGATGTGGGTTGAGAGGGTTCTGTGTGGGACAGTCTGGGTGCTGCTGGCTCAGTGGGGGATCTGGGTGTGGGGGGGGGGATCTGGATGCACAGGGGCTTGTTGGGGGGTTCTGGGTGCAATGGGACTCTGCAGGGAGGTCCAGGGGAAGGTGGTTGGGGCTCAGTGAGGGGGTGTGTGTTTGTGTGTGTGTGTCTGGGTTTGGGAGGGATAGAGCTTGGCAGTGGGGTCTGGGTGTGGGGGCTTAGTGAGGAGTTCCAGATGCTGGGGGAGTAGGACTCAGTGGGTGGGGATCCATGTGCAGCTGGTTGGGGGCTCAGTAGGGTGGCTTGTCGGGGTGGTCCAGGTGCAGGGGTCTAGGTATGAGGGGGTCTGGATACATGAGGGTTGGGGGGAGTAGCTCCCTGTATAGGGATCCTTTCCCCTGCAACTGAGGAGCAATGGGTGTAGGAAGCTGAGGGAGGGGGGAGTTTGCAGATCTTCCTGCACCTGGGGGAGAAATCTTGGGGTGGGTCTGACACAGCCCTGGATGCCATGCAGGGGAAGAGGAAGTCCCATCCTCCCCAGCCCAGCCGGGACTAGCAGCTGAGCCCAGCGCCGAGTAGGAGCCACCAAAAGGGTCTTCTCCAGTCCTGCCCCACAGTGATTTACCTCTCTGCCGGCTGCCCTGGGCACCCAAAACATACTGCTGGGGAGGGTCGTATGGCTGCTCTTGTGGCTTCCCTGTCAGAAAGTTATTTTTCTGCGGGAAGCAAAGAAATCAGCGGGGGTCACAAATTCTGTGCATGTGCAGTGGCGCAGAATCCCCCCAGGCGTAACAGTTTGCAATAAACAATACTGTGTGGCGTCTGGATCACGAGAAGATACATAGCTAAAAATCGCAAGAATAGAATTTTTGTTTCTTTGGTTTCTAGATCTCTTGGACACCCTGGAGGAGGGAGAAAGCAGGTGTTTGTATTAGGGCTGGTTGAAAACTTCCAAGTGAAACTGTTTTTAAACAGAAAACTGGGTGTTTGACAAAATGCAATGTTTTATGCGAAGTGTCTACCTTCTCCAGACAGTGTCAACTCGTGAGAAACCAAACACTTGAAAACTGAAACATTTTGATTCACAGAAATGCTACCATGGTGCATTATGGGAATTACAGTTCAGCTGCCTCATGCTCCTGTTCTCCTCTATGGCCAGGTTTCCCAGCTGGACTACATCTCCCATGATGCCCCACAACTGGGGACTCACCTGATGCGCTGTGGCAGTTCATCAAGAGAGTAGACTAGTTTTTGGCAGAAAATCTTTGATTTTTTTGGTTTAAAGAAAAGAGAAAACCAAACTTTTCCATAGGGACAGGACTTTCTGACCAGCTCCTGTTTGTAAATCATGTCTCTAGGCACAGCTCATCATTATATGAACGTAGTGTTCATTCGTCTTTGTCTGTTCTCCAAGTCTCTCTTCCATTATCATTATTTCTCACTTCTCTTCCCAGGAAGCAAAAGTGCTGGTGGCTCAAGCATATAGGCACACAGAGAAACTCTTACTGGACAACCGGGACAAACTGCAAATGGTACGGACTTCATTAGTGCTTCTGGCATCACTGCAGCCACCAGGTCCTTGGTTGCTAGTGTCCTGGGGAGTGGCGGTGGTACTTTCAGGAAGCAGTGTTTCTGTGCTTCTCTTCCAGCTTTGAGAAGCAGTGTGGGTTCTGGTGCATTTCCAGATTGCAAGAAGATTAGGGAAGCAAAAGAAAGAGAGACTTTGAGCTGCGTATCCGGTCAGCCATTGGATTAGGATTTGGCATGCATGTGTGTTTGCAGTGGGAACTTTCTTTAGTGGTGAATGATCTGAGTCTCTAGACATTAACTGGTGGTGTTCAGGGACTCATTGCTTGGTAAGAGAGGTACTCTTTGTGGAGGGCTTGATGGGGGTGGGTGAAGGTTAGACTCTAGCACAGAACTGCAGTTCCTTTGTTTACATCCATGGTGACTTTCTGATCCTGGGATGCCAAATATGGGACTGAAGTGTAATTTATACCACTGCAAGGAGGCTAGATATTGGCCTTGCCCGGAGGAGTCTGCCATGTCAGAAACCGCAGTCTGCCGGAGTCAAAAAGCAAGTGCTGCCTTTACCACTGCAGCTGGGGACCAGTCCACAGGAAATCTATGTGGGGATTGAAGTGGACAGTATCTGAGGGCAGGAATAATGGGACGTAGAACCTTTGACCTCCAGGTCACCAGTGTGAATGAGTTGATAGTCTCAGTTCACATTGTTAAGCTACCGCTGCAAGTGTTACAGGGCTGGCTGCACCTCTGCCTCCGCAGGTGTCAGGTTGTGGGCCTTTACCTAGCCTGGGATGGAATTTCACAATGGAATTTCTCCACTCTTGGAGCAGGACGTGGGCTATAGTACCGTCTGCATCAACTGTGCTCACCCAGTGGCCCAGCTGAGGATGGGCACCTTTGATTCTTCCTTTAGGGAGTCTGTGCCCAGTGATATATAATGACCAGCCAGCCTGCTTCAACCACAGTATTGTTCGCTTTAACAGTGGGAACAAACCATTTAGAGAAAAAGGACTTGACTACAACTGTCTACACACACATCTGTCTTACCTAACTGCTGACATATTCATTGGTATTGTGGGCAGTCCTGTCACTTTCACACACCTCGGCAAGTTTGAATGGACCTGGAGAATGAACTTTCCTCCCATGCCTAGAGAGTTTCTGTCCGATGGGCAGCGAGGAAAACTTGTGTTGCCTTTGTCCAGATTGTACCTATCCTATGGAGGCCTTTATTTTCATTGACTGCTAACCTGGCACCTTTCACAAGTATTCACACAGGTGCAAAGTCACTTAAGTGTATGGAATAGAGAGGCAGACCTTTCTACCTCTGCTCCTTGGACCTCATTAAGCTAAAGTGATTCTCCAGGTCACTCCTCCAGGCTAGCAGCTAGAGATCACCTGCTTAACTTGTACCCCAGTAGCTGTAGATTGCCGAGCTTAGGGGAACAGAGCATAAGTCATACTCTGCTGTGAGAGTGCCCTTGTCCCCAAAGCTCTCCTGGCTGTTTCTCAGTCTTTGTAGCAGGTGCCAGCAGCTCAAAAAGTTGCATATTGGCCCCCCAAAAACTACAGCTAGACCAGATCTACACTAGGGCTTCTGCTGGCATAGCTATGTTGGTCCGGGTGTGAAGCCAGCAGAAGCCCTAGTGTAGATGCAGCTATAGCACCAAAGCTGCACTTTTACTGATACGGCTTGTACGGGGTTGTCTTAGTAACCAGTATAGAATGGGCTTTGCTGATGTAGCTGTGACCACACTAGGAGCACTTTGCCAGTATAACATACTGGTATTTCTATACCAGTAAAGTATTCCTAGTGCAGACATACAGTATTAGCTGTCAGACCAGTGGATTTGGTAACCCAGGTGTGTTTGTTTCCCTCAGACACCAGCACATCTTGCTTTGGCTGCATCTTTGTCCAAATATACACCTTGATGTTGTTTGCTGCTTACAGTGCTGGACAAACCCCTTCTCTTCTGTTTTAGCTGACCTGGGGAGGATGACGGCATGTCCTGGAGACGCTTTACCCCAAGCACTAGCTGCCATGTCAGCATGCTCTCCTTCATGCCTTGCCAGAGCTGCCACTGACTTGTCTGAACTCACAGTGCATGTACACTCACCTTCTGCCCTGTCTGCTCTTTCTAGCTGGCTAATACCCTCCTGGAGAAGGAAGTGATAAACTGTGAGGACATGGAAGCCCTGATTGGACCGCCTCCTCATGGGCCAAAGAAAATGATCGTTCCTCAGCGCTGGCTTGAAGCAGAGAGAGAGAAACAAGACACAGGCGATGAAGAGCCACCCCAGCAACCCCAGACCCGGGAAGAGGAGGAGGAACCCAGTTTGAGACTAGTATGAAACCCATTCCTGATCCGGACTGGGAGAGGAGGGCTTTAGAGGCTTCCTTCCAGCACCATACCGGAGTCCTTCCCCTTTCAGCTGCAGGGTCAAAGGCACTGAGAGACCAGAACAGGGGATCTGTGTGTTGCCAATATCCTGCCCCTGACTTCTGGGTGTATCAGCCACTGTACGAGGAAGGCTGCCTTCAGGGAGGGATTCTGCAGCTGGTTATCTCCGGGGTTGGGGATTCCTGAGACAAGCACAGATGTAGTTGGTCATGTGAGGCAGAAAGGGGTAATACATGGGTTCAGAATGAATTTAAATGCTAAAATCTCTTTTGGGCTCAGCACAGTGTAAACGCTCAACATCTGTGCTGTGACATGGGTGTGCGCTGCCATTCCTTCCCATGCCACAGCTTCGGAAGTGTCTCTCTGTCAGGCACAACCACTCAGAAGGGCTCAAGGCAGTTTAAGACCCAGTAGTTACTACTTGACTTGACTGTACCCTTTTATCTCTGCTCAGAGTTTAAAAATATACTGACTGAGAGAACAAGGTTCACTGGAGTAAAATGGTCTTTGCGCATTGTTATATAGAACATATTAATAAATGCAGGAGGCTGGGGCATTCTAACAAGTACATGAGACCTGTTATGACAAGTACACAGTTCTGCAGATTTAGGGGCTTCCTCTGCTGGTTGATCTCTCTGATAGTTCTGTGCCTGGCTCCCTCTCTGGGGATTTTTTGGTTTTGGTTGGTTTGGGGTTATCAGTTCATGGATTATCAACATTGTTTGTTATCAGTTTGTGTGCAGGTACTGGCCAACCCCACGTGTCTAGGATCTACTTTTACATCAGAAGCCCATTTTCCAGATCAGGACTGAACACAAGTGCATTGAGAGGCTGAGTCTAGATGTGCTGTTTCTTTTCTCAATAGGAACTTGAGAAGCACCTTTCAGTAAGGACTCTGGGATGGAAACCCGGGTGTTCATTTGCATTGATTTCTACAGGGGGCTGTAGACTGAACTTCTTTACTTGTGTTCAGACCTTTAAGTCCTCTGCAGAACAATCTTGTTGGGGCATGATCATTCTCACTCCACAAGGAGAGCATCTGAAATATCTGTGCGTTGATGTCTGGGATATTTTGCTGGCTGGCTGTATAATGTGCCCTTTTCTCTTATTGAGGATTATTTCCATGGCTTATTCCATGAGGATTATTGTCTGTGTCCCTGAAAGACCCCAGTCCAGGTGCCCCTGCCCCAGTTTCTTCTGTAGGGGACTAAGAGGTCTGAACACAAGTGAAGGGCTTCAGTCTACAGCCCCCTGTAGAACTCAGTGCAAATGAACACGCCTCACATTATTGCCATCAGACTTCCATTTGTGGAGAACTAGACAAGACTTTTGAGGCAGCTGATGTTGTGTTGTTCAGATGGAAGGGATGCAGTTATCCAAGGCATTCTTACCCACGATCACTTATCTGATGCAGAGCCTGCTTCTGTCTCAGGACTCCCAACCTCTGCTGGGTTTAGGAGTAAGACTGGGTCCTGAAAATTGACCTGTCTGGTCTCTATAGACTACTGTAGGGCAGTGCCACCTGCCTGACCCACTGGTTGTACTAGTTATAATGCCAGCTCGGTGTTGGCACAGCATTCTGTAGTAGTTTTTACTTGTTAATCTTATGGGGGAGGGATGTTTTTCTTCTAGTCTGGGACTTGATATTTCCATTGCTTTTTCCCTTGTTTTTTTTTAAACATGATGGGCTTCCCCTTTATTATTTGAACTCTAGAATTTCACCTGCTATAGAAACTGTATTCACTTCTCAACCTTTTAAAAATGGTCTCAAATATGTTCTGGGCCTGTTTGCATGCATACGTGGAATCTGGTAGCACTGCTGCTAATTGTAGTGTGAATACAAATGTAATGCAGTTGGTTTGGGACTTTTCTTAATAAACAGCAGGCTCCTGTGTTTACAGTCTCCTTACCAGTCTGATCATTTTGAAAGACCTGCCCATGCAACCTGGAGCATCTAATGGTGCTTTGTCATTCCGTATTCTGGCACAGGATTGACTTTTAACTGATCAGACAAATGGAAGTATCCACATGCAGCAAAATGCTTTGTGGAGCAGATGTTGCAGCATGGCTGGGTTGCTGGCTGTGAATAGCGAAACCTGCGTTAAAGGTTTGTCGTGGTCTCTTTATCATCTGACCACAAAATGCATCAGTCATCAAATGAACTGTGAAGCAGAAGTGATGGGAGATGCCGTGAAGTCACTGCTTGTGTCAGCTCAACAAGTGCACCTGCTTCCCCCAGACCTCTTCCCCTCATTGTGTCTTACACGGAGAGAGTGCCTTACAAATGGAGTATCTTCGGTTTGCTCTGCTTTCACGTGCGTTGAAGCCAGCTCCATTTGCCGGTCACCGGGATCCTCTGCAGTGAGGGCAGGAACCTGCTCGAGAGCTGCTGTTTCTTGCTCCTACTCCTTGGGGAAGCATCAGGCCTCATCCCAAAGCCCGCACTTGAGTCTGTGCAGGAGTTGACTGATGGTAAGAAATGCCAGTTAAGGTGGACAGCAGGTAGCACATCAGCAGTCTTGTAGGACAGCTCTGTTTATGCAAAGTATAACACCCTGTGGGAGTTTGGCTCAAGGCAGGTGTAGTCTGGCTGTGTTCTAAATGCTGTGACAGTGGCCATAGCCACCTTGAAAAGAATGTGTGTCATGTGAATGTCCGAAAAATTGTCTTCCAAGCACTTGCAGTCCCCTAGTGGTGGTGTTACGAGACTTATGAGGGCCCCTCTCCTTCCTCGCTTGACTTGAATGAGGAACTCCAGTGTGAGAAGAAGCAGCCATTCAAACATGAGGCAACACTGGGTATAGGAAGTAGTTTGAGAAGGGGCTGGGATGAGCTGTGTAAACCAAAGCAGGTCTAATGTGCAGGATCTAGACATAAGCTCGTACCAAACTAGTGCCACAAGCAAGAGCAGGCAACTGCCGTTCTGGAGGAGAAATGTACACGTCTATAGGAATTATTCATCCACGTCTATCTGCCCAGGCATAGATGAAATGCATACATGGAGTAGGAACAGCATAGTTACGCTTTGGGCAGCTGTAATTTTATGATGTCACCATTTTACATGCAAGTGTGTGTGGTAATAGAAGTGCAAGTTACCTCTGGTCCAAGGCTACTGAGGTATTGGGCAGTCCTGGGCTCAGACCATTAGATCAGGCCGCTCTCTCTAGGTATGCAGGGCTCTGGGGAGATGCATACACAGGAATGTATTCAGTTCTGGAATCTAAAATAAATAATGTAGGGGAAATGGATGTGGCTAAGCAGGCTAGAATACTTCAGTGTAGCTTTTAATGAATTGGGTTAATGTTGGTGTTGCACTCCAAAGGTGTAGCTCACCATGTAAATGCTAAGCATTACTGCTAGATCATTTAAGATCATGGACTTGATTTACAGCAAACCAAATAAGAACTTGCCACTGCAAATAGCTTCTATATCTGCCACACCAACAGGACAGTTCCTGACTGGGTCAATCAGTTTCACAACATAATTATTTTTGAATTGTCATGAAAGTTCAGTCTAGGTTGCGATTGTTCCTCTTTGCTGTTTGTGTATCTTATTTAAGAGACATTGTTTTACTGTGGGGGGTATGGAATTTGAGGGATTAGTGTACATGGTCTAGAAATTAGGACCAAGATTTTAAAAAATAAAGTGAATCTTGTACGTGGCTGAAGGCTGACTGGTCTGTAATTCCCTGGTTGTCTTTGTTCCCTTTTTTAAAGCTAGGTTTCAGGGTAGCAGCCGTGTTAGTCTGTATCCTCAAAAAGAACAGGAGTACTTGTGGCACCTTCGAGACTAACAAATTTATTAGAGCATAAGCTTTCGTGGGCTACAACCCACTTCATCGGATGCATATAGTAGCCCACGAAAGCTTATGCTCTAATAAATTTGTTAGTCTCGAAGGTGCCACAAGTACTCCTGTTCTTTTTAAAGCTAGGAATTGTATTTGCACTTCTCCAGTCCTCTGACCCCTCACCCATCTTCCATGAACTGTCATGGATGAGCAACTTGAGCGCTTCCTCGGTGCAGCCAGCTGCCTTTCCCTCGCCCACCTGGTGCAGGTAACGGCACTCATTGGTTTTACATACGCTGCCGCTTTAAAACGGGCGCCATCTTTGTAAAGGGCAGAGGGCCTTTGGCGAGATGGGCGCTGAAGCTCGCTGGGCAGGCCTCCCGCCATCCTTCATTCTAATTGGTCAGTAACCAGTTCAGTTTCCGCTAGGCCTAATATCCCAGCGTGCCCTGCGTCACCCCCTCCTTTTCCGGTCGGCCATTTCCCCCCGTGGAGGTAGGTTTGAGCGGAGGCCGGGCCCCGCAGGGTTATCCGCCTCCATCCGCCGCCTGGGCGGCCCGCGGGGCCCGGGCCCTGGGCAGCCGAACGCAGGGGGGCCGCCTGCGGCCTGTCGCGTCCTGGGGGGAGGCGGCGGCGGGCAGGTGCCGGGCCTGGGGGCCGCTCCCCGGCGGCCGGGGCCGGGCATTCGCCTCAGTCGTTCCCAGGGTGGCGCCCCGCGCGGGGCTGCCGAGCGACAGCCCTCGGGGGCAGCGGTTCGTGTCTGGGGGGCTGCGGGGGGCTGTTGCAGTCCGGCCTGGCCGGGCCCTCCGCTCCCCCGGCTCGCGGGGTGCTGGGCCCTCGCCGCTCTCTGCTATCGAGGGCGGCTTTCGGTAAGCCGCGCCCGCCGCGAATTGTAGCTGTCATTAAACGTGCCCCTTGTGTCTGCAGGGATATAAGCAATCATGGCGCCCAGTCGAAATGGCATGATCTTGAGACCCCACTTCCACAAAGATTGGCAGAGACGAGTTGCCACATGGTTTAACCAGCCCGCTCGGAAGATCCGCAGGTGAGAGGCCACTGGCTGCATGTGTCAGTGAGACCAGTGTCTGGTGAGATTGTCTCTACCTGCCGTGTGACATCGAGATCACGTACTTGGGAATTTTGCCCCCGTGTCTCCCGTGGCATGTGGTGGTGGTTAGAGAGTGATTGATTAAAAGTTACCGTGGTTGTAATCACAAAGGCCAGTAAAACAGGGTAATGTCTTTAATTAGGTCTACAGTCAAATGATGAAAATTCTCCGGAATCTCTGCACAACATTGATGATTTGCTTGAACCCTTTTTTAGCTGATGACTGTAGCTTACTATGAGAGCCTGTAGTCTGGCCTTGTTCACCTCAGTTACTAGATGGACACATTCCTTACCTCAGCAAGTTTGATGGGCCCTCATGTTTCTCTGGGAGGGACTCTGGGCGTTTAGAAGATTGTCAGTGTAGAAGTTAAAAGAACAGGCGTACTTGTGGCACCTTAGAGACTAACAAATTTATTAGCGCATAAGCTTTCGTGGACTACTGCCCACTTCCTCGGATGCATATAGAGTTAGGTATCTTATACAAACATCCTTTTGTTGACTGCTGTGATATTTCTCTTTCACCAGGAGGAAGGCCCGTCAGGCAAAGGCTCGGCGCATTGCTCCACGCCCAGTGTCAGGGCCAATCCGACCCATTGTGAGGTGTCCCACTGTTAGGTACCACACAAAAGTTCGTGCTGGCAGGGGATTCAGCTTGGAAGAGCTGCGAGTGAGTATAACTGGTTGGTTAGCATCTCGTAGTAGAGTGCACTCACATGCAACAGATAAATTCTATAAATGTGTCCAGTGTTAGGTGGGTGCAGAGTAAAGTATCCAACTGTAATTTGGTGTTTCAACTCAATTTTTTGTTTTCGAGTGGGTGAAATGAACTCCTTGATATATTTCCCTGTCTTGCGCGGCCTGGTTAGTCTGTTGGTAGCTAGTGTAAGATGTAAACAGCTGAGTGGTTGGCAAATGGATATCTGTTTAAACTGGTTGTGCATGTGGCCATTTTGGAATTTTCTAGGGATGTGTCTTCACTAGCAATGTTAAATCGTTGCAGTGGCAGTGCTTTAACATGGCAGTGTAGTTGTAACACCCCCACGAAGGGAGTAGCTACCAGCGCTGGAAGCACGGCTGCCGGCACCGGTGCACTGCCTACACCAGGGGCGGCAAACTTCTTTTTGGCCTGAGGGCCGCATCGGGTTTCAGAAATTGTATGGAGGGCTGGTTAGGGGAGGCTGTGCCTCCCCGAACAGGCAGGCGTTTCCCAGCCCCCGCCCCCTATCTGACACGCACGTACGTATGTACATACGTCTCGCCCCTGACGGCCCCCCGGATCCCCTGCCCCCCACCCCCCCTTCCTGACTGCCCCCCACGGGACTCCTGCCCCATCCAACCACCCCTTCTCCCTGACTGCCCCCAGACCCCCCGCTCCTAACTGCTCCCTGCCGCCCCATCTAACACTCCCTCTCCTTCCTGACAGACAGACGCACACCCGGGACCCCTGCCCCACCCAACCACCCCTTCTCCTGTCCCCTGACCACCCCCAGAACCTCCATCCCTGACTGCCCCCATCCAACCCCTCCTCTCCTCCCTGGACCTCTGCCCCATCCAACCACTCCATCTCCCTGACTGCCCCCATTTAACCCCCCCGTTCACCGCCCTCTGACTGCCCTGACCCCTAGCCACACCCCTGGCCCCGACCTCCCCCTGAACTCCCCTGCCCTCTATCCAACCCCGCCCTCTGCCCCCTTACTGCACCTGGAGCACTGGTGGAACGGCTGCACCATGACAGGCAGCCGCGCCACCCAGCTGGAGCCAGCCACATACTGCACAGCACAGAGCACCAGGTCAGGCCAGGCTCTGTCGCTGCGCTGCCCCAGGAGCTTGCTGCCCAGAGCATTGCGCCGGTGGTGCAGTGAGCTGAGGCTGTGGGGGAGAGGGAGGGGCCTGGGGCTAGCCTCCCTGGCCAGGAGCTCAGGGTCAGGGAGAATGGACCTGCGGGCCGAAGTTTGCCCACCTCTGGTCTACACTGGCACTTTACAGAGCCGAAATTTGCAGCGCTCAGTGGAGTGTTTTTTCACACCCCTTAGTGAGAAATTTGCAGCGCTGTAAAGTGGCAGTGTAGACAAGGCCTAGATAACACAACACTATTATCCAAAGTACAGCATGGTGGTCGCTATAGGTAGGTGTGTAATTGCTGTAGATGCAGAAAATGGACAATATGTGTAGGATAAATATGAAATTAGAGAATTAGTTAGCTTACCTTTGGTTAAGAAAATATATATATGTTGTAAAGAAAGGCTCTGATTAGCAATTAGAAGGAAAGCCTTGAAAATAATAAGTTATAAGGCCAGACGGAATGAAGTAGGGAGGATGCAGGGGGCTGGACTAGATGACCTCTTGAGGTCCCTTCCAGTTCTGTGATTCTACATTTGGTTCAAAGAATAACAAACGAGGTAAAAGAACTTCTAAAAAGAAGGCCTCTGACCCTTGAGGATGACTGCAGATGGTTTTAAATAAGACCAAGAGAATCTGTCTTAAAATGAGCCAACATGGCCCTTGCCAACCCACACACCAGTGTTAAAGCCTGTGTGAACCCAGGGGCAATGGCAAAGCTGTTGGCAGCAAGGAGAGGAGGAAAGGCCTTGGGAAGAGAGGAGTTTGTAAATCTTCATCAGGTAAGACTGGAAATAAGGGTGAACTGTCTGAAATTGGTGTTTGCCTGAAGTCAGTACTTGGCAATGACATCACTTGTTTGTTGAAGAGTATAAAGAAGCTAATACCTGCCTGGCCACCTTAGATCCGACCAATATGGGTCTAAGCACCCTGGGTTTAACCCGTTTGTAAGTATCTTGATCAAATGTTTTGTTACTGTTTGGATGTAGTAAATTATATATGCATGTTTAGAGAGATGTATAACTTTGGATTTAATAAAGGAATTTATGGTTACGTTAGTGTTTGGTGCTTTCCCGTATTCATATTAATTTCAGGCATTCCAATAGTATGGGAATGAGATGTGTAGGCAGTAGCATAGGTCAACACAAGATTGTTTTGAAAATTAGAGAGACACGGTCAACTTGCCAGTTTAATAAAATTCCAGGGTTTTAAACCACTCAACTTGAGGAGGAGGGAGTGTTATGGTAATGCACCTTTCTGAACAGTCATCTTATGGGACAACAAAAGCAAATGTCTACAGGACTGTTAAGCACCAAGAAATAGTTTGCTTCTTTTGGTTCTCTGGTATTTTTTAGGGGCTCATGATGTAAGTGATACCTGATAAAGCATTGATTTAAACCTTAATAGTATAGCCAACTTCATGAGTCAGGTTGGCATGTGTGATTTTAAATGGCCCAGTTGCTTGTTACAGTTGGAATTGCACATTGTAGTATAATGTATAATTATATAAGGACACTTGCTTATTTCAGTGAGTGAAAGTGATATCCCCCATTCTTTTCCCTGTGGCCTTAGATTTTGTGCCCTCCTTTTGCTATTTGAAGGAGTGTTGGCCTCAGACTTGAAAGTTATGTAACATGTGTTGTCTTATATTTGAGTCTAATCTTTGACTTTTGGAGATGCCTTATCTGTTGCTGTCCAACTTCTGGGCGTAGCACAATTCATATTTCTTAATCACTGCTCCTGCTTCTGATGGGCCTTACAGTCAAATGATGACACTTTCTCCGGAATCTCTGTAGTCTCTGTGATGACTGTATTGAACCCTTTTCCAGCTGATGACTGTAGTGGCTTCACTCAGTAGCACAATGGCATAACAGTCACTTGAAGGTTGACATTAATTCTCTTGCTTTACAGATGGCTGGCATCAATAAAAGGGTTGCCCGGACTATTGGAATCTCTGTGGATCCCAGACGACGCAACAAGTCTACAGAATCCCTGCAAGCCAACGTGCAGAGACTGAAGGAGTACCGCTCCAAACTTATCCTCTTCCCAAGGAAGCCCTCTGCACCCAAGAAGGGAGACAGCTCTGTAAGTACATTGGGTCCTGGAAGCTTTTAGAGGCCTTCTCCTGCTCAGTGGTGCTAAGGGTTGGTTATGGCTGATCCTCTAATCTTCTACTGTAAAGCGTTGTTTACTTAGACACATCTCCTAACGGAATGCCCCTGCACGGGAGGCCTCTTCCACTGGCAAAGGTTTGATAGAGCAGCTCTAGTCCGCCTTCAGGTACATCTGATGGAGGGATGGGCTTGGGTGTTGGCCAGGGTATGTGCTATAACTTGTGGTCTCTGTTGTGCTGGGAGCCGGGCCTGGAGTGTGGAGTGTGCAGTGGTGATTTAAAGTCACATTGCGGGGAAGCTGCCCTGAATCAAAGCCATGATACTTTAGCAACTCTCCCACAATGTCTGATTTTTGCCTAAGCAGTTGAAATTTAGTAAAAGCAGTTAATGTGTTAGGGTGGATAATGAGCCACCGTTTCAGGAGTACTTGTCTCACTATGTAAATAATTACAAAAGAGAGCAATGAGAAAAAATGCAGGGACAGAGAGGTTTTTTCAGCTGAGTAACCTACAGAGGTGGTGAGTTGGTCAATTTTAGGAGAGTTCCACCTATCAACCTGTAAATCTTAATTCAGAGAAAACACTTGTATCAGCTAAGGTTCTGAAATAAGGTGGATTTCCATATATTGCTTTGCTCCAGCTATGTAGGCTCCGTGCTTCCAATGAGGACGTATATGTAGTGAAATGAAAGATTTGAAGAAGGGGATTTCTAGGCAACATCCATAGACTCTTATGTGCTCTAGGCTTTTTACCTGTATTTAAACATACGTCCTGCTTAAATGTTTCTAACGTGGCATAGTCTGCCAGCAGGAATTGGGTCAAAGTGTGTTAACTCTTTCAAACTGGTCATTGAGCTTTTCTCTGACTGCATTTATACTGGCTGGCTAAACTATATAAAATGTGGCTTTGTTGGAACTTATCAGTTTAACATATTCCCTAAGCCCATTGTAGACAGTCCTGGAAAACGTTCCTTTGAACCTGGTTTGGCACTGCTGGAAATGTGGATGTGAAGAAGCTGAAGTAGAAACTACTTTATATGCAGACTAAAGGTTTCCCCTTTGCTCCAGCAAGGTCTTCTGTAACAACAGTTTCCCTGGGGGCAATTCGTGCCGACTTTCCTGGAGTGTCATGTGAACATCACTGATAACTGGTGCAATTAGAAAACCTAAAATAGTGTATTCCCGTGTGTTCATATCCTAGACTGGTTAGCAAGGCAGATCTAGTTGTGAATGTTTAGCACCAGCACAGCTTTAAAATGGTACAATGAACTTGAAATCTAGCCAGTTTCAGAGTGAGATAAACATTGTTAAACGTATTATCTCCTCCCAAGGGTCCCTTTGTTAATTCTTGTGCCTTCTGTTGCCACATTTTTAAATGTTTCTTTTCCCTGTGGTTTTGCATGAGAGCCAGACAAATAGGGGAAGCTGAATGCTGTTTGAATATACAAAATAAACTGCAAAGTAACTTTTCTCTGTCTGGTATGGGAGCCAGAGACGTTACTGGAAACAATAGTAAACTTGACATTTTTTCAGGTTGGTGTAACTTTTATAAAGTCGGTGTTGTGCCCTTGAACCAGAGCTTTACATTCTTGATTCCTGTTTTTGGTGTGGCCAGGAGAGGCAATTTGGTGGTGGAGTAATGGTGATGCATCAGCACCTTGTCAAGCCCTCAGGATGACTTTGCTTCCTTCCATCTCTCTTAACTGGGCATAGTTAATAGGTCACACTCCCCAGTGCAATCCCAAATTCTGGGTTCAGTTGAATTTCTCTTAAAAACAAACAAGTCTGCTTTAGGCTGGCCCCTTTAAAATGCTAGCACACCCTCTGTTGGAGTGGGAAATAGCACACTTCTCCACTTGTGTGTTTCCGAGACTCTCCGTGACGTGTATGTGGGAATGTAGGGCCCTCTCTTCAGTCTGAAATATGGGCCAGAATTCCTGAGGTCCAAACCATGGAACTTTTTCTGTTAAACATGTATTGCTAGATTCTCCAGTCAGATCACCAAGCTGGGGCCTTGCACACAGGCCTAGATTTTAATTAAGATATGAAACTGAAGAGCTTATGTTTTGCTCCAGAAGGTACGTTCCCTAACCCAGGCAGCTCCCACAGGCCTGCCACCAAAGGAGTCAGCTTGTCTGGCTGAACTCAGTAATCACTTGTTTCCTCTGTTTCACAGCCAGAAGAACTCAAGATGGCAACTCAGCTCTCTGGACCTGTTATGCCAATCAGGAACGTAAGTGAACCTGCAAATCATGTGCTTTGTTTGATTGTTCTGAAGTTAGACGCTGCTGTGATGTATCTCTAAATACTAGAGAGAACTGACTCGACAGAAATGGGTTTTTCAGTGCTGCATTGTGACACCGCAGCTACGTTTCACTCTCTGTAGACTGCAGCAGTTACCTTGAGACCAAAGAACAAGAGCCTGTTAAAATTGACCTCCTATTTCTCTAGTACAGTGGTTCTTAACCTGGGGTGCACGCACCCCCTGGGGGTGCAAGGTGCCCTTTCTGAGGGTGTGAGACATGCCAATTTTTTTAAGAAGGTAAATCATCAAAAACACAAATTAAGCACAGGCACGCAAGTACAACTACTTTGTTTCATCAAACCTATGTGTTTATTGACATTATACATTTTTTTAACAATTACCCTGTAATATACAAACAAAAAATATATCTAGGTTTAAAGAACTGACCTACTTCAACAATTTTTGATAAGGGGTGCGAGAACATATTTTGAGACCCAATGCAGGCTGCAGTAAAGGTTAAGAACCACTGCTCTAGTAAAATACTGTTGTTGGTTTGTTTGTTTATTTATTTATTATTATTATTATTATTATTATTATTATTATTATTATTATTATTATTTAATCTCAATATTTTACTGTGAGTGTGTAACTTTAGCAGGGTCTCTGGATTTTTTGCCACTATGTAATGAGATGCACAGAGCTGACTGCTAAAACTTTTAACCAACTGTTGGTTAAATCAGAGCTCCCTTGAGGAAGCCGAAGGGCAGGTTCATGGGCTTGAAGTAGTGGCAGTGTTTTGTCTGGGGGTAGACTAATGGATGCAGTTTCAGCTGTCAGAATTTGTTCTGAAATTGAGGGTTCTGCCTGAAGCAATTCAGACCTGAGGATGGAAGCGTTACCAGCTGTCTGTGCACAGCCCTGTGCTTTGGTAATTTAGTCTTCAGTGACCCAGGGCTGGTAGCTCTGTACTAAGTATTACATGACAAGCTGTGGGTTCACTGCAGTTTGTTCTAGAACCGTTGCTACTTTTGAAGGGTTTTATTTGATGCTTGCTGGTGGTAATCCACGAATGAGTGCAAACTGACTGCGAGGTAAATATCAATCTACCCTGAGATGGTTATTCTTGGAGTTTCTTCCCTCACCTCATCAGTGGTGTGAGCTGACAAATACAGAAGCTGAATAAAATGAGGCACCTGATTGAATAGTGTTGCAGGCATGGCCTCCTGCTTTGATACAGCATCCCTGCCAGTCACGGTGTCCTGTTGCTAGTAGAAATCTGTACCCAAAAGTAACTCTTCTACACATTGACTAGGCCAGAGGATTCCAGAGAAGATGGTTACACATTCTATCTGACTCTTGTTTCTGCTAGGTTTACAAAAAGGAAAAGGCCCGTGTTATCTCTGAGGAGGAGAAGAACTTCAAAGCCTTTGCCAGCCTGCGTATGGCCCGGGCAAATGCCCGTCTCTTTGGAATCCGTGCTAAACGAGCCAAGGAAGCTGCAGAGCAGGATGTGGAGAAGAAGAAATGAACTGCTCTCCCTCGAACTGTCAATAAAAGAGTATAGAAATGTAACCTGGTGTGGCGTCTCCTTAGGCCGGATGCAAAGGGATCCAGAGTAAAGGAAGGTGATACTTTTGCCATGAAGCCTATACTCAGCCGTGTTGGTTAGTTTGTTCAGCTACATTCTAGCCGTGCGTTGTATAAAAGTAAATTGAACTGTCGTCTCAACTGGTTTGCTCACTGCTTCTGAGATGAGCAGGTAATAGGCTCCTGGCATTGTGGGGGGCAGGTACTCATTCAGTCTGGGTGGCGTTGCCTTAGGTTTAAACAGTTGCGTTTTCCCCTCCGCTTGCTGTTTAATCACACTGCTTTGAGGGAAACCTGAGCAGATGGCTCTTTAATCAGTAGCGAGACACGGCCCTGCATTGCTCCTCTCTTCTTACGGAGCAGCCTGCTCGCTTTTGCCTGTAAGAAACAGGACTGAAATTTCCAGTGTGTGGAGGACTTGGCTGAATCAAGTTGTGAAAGAGAACTGAATTGGATACAGTCCTAAACTACCACTGGGGGGCGCCTGTCTTCATGCAGCACTAACTACGTGTTTTTTTTCTCTGACAAGCCAGTCTGATACCCTGTAAAATTGCTGTGCAGGTTTCCTTAGTGCCTGGGCTTTCCAAAAGGAATTGGTAGAATGTAGGGTGCCAGTCTCAGCTGTGGTATGTATGGTGTCTTTAGTAGCAGGGGACCTCCTCTGGATTCTTACTAGTAAATAGGGATTCTGATTTCCTTTGCTTCTCTAGCATCCCCTCTGTAGGCTGTTTGAACTAGGTCCCTGGGTATCTTGTTCAGAGTAGCACCATAGCTTCTGGGAGGCACAAAGTACTACCCAGCCTGTTGAATTTGGAACAAAGAAACAGCAAGAGAAATAGATCTCCCTCTGCCCTCTCCTTCCCCCCCCCCCACCCCCACCCCATCAATTGCAAACTTGCTTTTTACCTGCTTGCCATAATAGCTGTTTTGTTACTGCTTGTTCCATGCTTGCTTGGAATCCCACGTATTTGAGCTTGACTCTTTAAACAACACACTCATTTTCCCCTCTGTCTAAGAATGAGCAGGACATACAGGGACCAGTTAACTTTACCTGCACTGGTGTGTTGTGTGTAATGTGCATTGTGAAGTAAAATCCATTCCGGAGCTCTACTGACCTGACCCAGCCAGTCCTTTGTCTCCGAGCATGGAGAAAATGCTGGGTTCTGCATCTGGGACAAGCAGAGAACTCCCCTCACAACCAGATCTTGTTTGTCATCTCTAAGCAATGACTTGTCTTTCACAGCTAATATTTTCTCTTCTGGTGTATCGGGTTGCCCAAGTTCCTGCCCCTAACCGTATGTGAAGCTTTTCTATGAAAGAAGTGGAACCCCAGGCTATTTCTTGCCCTCCTAGCCCCGTATTTCACATGGTTTGGTGTTGGGGACAAGGGGCAAGTCCAGCCATTCCTAAAGGGGAAAAAGCCGTGATTTTATGGTATTGCCACTAAATAGCTAAATGCCTTCTCTGAAATAGTTGTCAGTATTTCACTGTGTGAATGAGCTGCCATCTCCCTGCTGCATCCCATTGTGAAAAGGACCGTGCTAAGTAATTAACAGAGGAGAGAAGCTGGAACCTTATCCATTCAAAGAAAGGCTTACTTGCTAGAACTTGTAAAACTTCTGAGGAGATTGGAGGGTTATTTGTACAGTGCCAAAGGTGTGACTGGTACCCTAGAGTCCTGGAAGAAACAATTTCCTGCGGAGCTTGCAATTGAGATTAATGGGCCACGTGAACGAAAGGGGCGGAGGAATGAAGAGAAGTGTTTTGGGGAGAGCCTGTTTTTCATTCAGTCAGATTTTAATGTGATTTGTTCTATTACTGGCTCTCCTGAATGGGTCTGACTTAACTGATCTGCACATATTGTGGCCTTGTCTACACTATCCAGTTTTGACAAAAGTCAGCTGAAATGCTTCTCCCACCAATGTAATTCCCGTGCTATGCCAACCTCATAAAACCACCTCACCAAGAGGCGTAGGGCTTATGTGGGTGTAGTTAGGGTGATGCACTATCTATGTGGACACACTGTTTCTTACATCAGCTGTTGGCTGACATTCTTGTCAATTTCAGCTCTGCTGGAGCTGTGAAATTGACAAGAAATCTGGCTTCCCAGCTGGGCTGCTGCCCAGTCTCCACTCCAAGCCTGGCTTCCTCCCAGGCTTCAGGCTTGGGCTGCCACCTGGGCTCTCCACTCCCTCCTTGGAGCCCTGCTGCCCCCCACTCTCTGCTGGGAGCACAGCAGCTGACTGGACTCCGAACACCGATCTCTCCACCAGAGGCAAGACAGTCCAGGCAGCTGCCTCCTCCCTCCCTCCCCACTCCTGGCTGGGGAGCTGCACGGAGTGGAGAGCCCAGACGCTCAGTCCTCCACACTGCCCCTCTTTAGTTGTTGGGAGCAGTCCTGGTGAGCACGCTCACCACCAACAGGAGGAGGCTAGGATAGACATCCGCCACTGGAGGAATTAATGGAGTTAATGATAATGACCTAGCATAGGTCAGTTTATCTTTGTAGTGTAGACAGCCTGTGTTATAGAAAGAAATAAAAGGTGCTTTGAGAAGACGAGTGGCTCGTATATGCACAGGGAACAAGAATCCAACCCTGGGATGGAATGTGACAACTATCTAACTGCTCCCGACAGGGGCAGGCCATGAATACCTAACCAGTGGAATATGCAGGCAAGGCTAAAGCCGTAATTATCCAGATTGGAAAGTGGCCGAGACATAAGCTAGAAAAACTCAGGTGCATAGACATTTATTAAACAGACATCTAAAAAATTGTACATTGTCTCCTGCGGTCATGGTGGGAGGTGCTCATCTCGTGTTCTAAGCCCTCGGTCAGGCCTCGTGACAGCTTCCAGTTTATACAGGGGTTTTAACAGGTCAGATTTTAAACATTTGTTACTTTAGCCATATAAGTAGGTAAATGAAGGGGCCTGAGTGCAGCTTCTTTCAAAGGGCAAGATGCAACTACTCACTGTTGCCACTTGGTGGAGCAAAAACCTCAGTTCAGATTTTTCCACTATTACCATTTTTAAAGGTGGCTGTCCTGGGAAGTGTCTTCACCATTTTTCCTACCCAACCAATGGGCTGTGGGTTGTGGCTTGGGTCTGAGCCTTGGCCTTGAAAATATTAAACTCCCCAGATGCATCAGGTCAATCCTAGCAGGGTCTGTTTGGCACTTCCTCCTCCATAGGTTGAGTTCCATGCACTTTGCTCAGGCAGTGGGAGTGTCTTTCATAGAAGACTTTAGCAAATGGGATCCAACCCACTTTCAATAGATGGGTTTCAGAGTAGCAGCCGTGTTAGTCTGTATCCGCAAAAAGAACAGGAGTCCTTGTGGCACCTTAGAGACTAACACATTTATTAGAGCATAAGCTTTCGTGGGCTACTGCATCCGAAGAAGTGGGCTGTAGCCCACGAAAGCTTATGCTCTAATAAATGTGTTAGTCTCTAAGGTGCCACAAGTCCTCCTGTTCTTTTTTCAATAGATGGTGAGGCTTGCGATGTGCGTGGCTAATCCTCCGCTCAATCCCACCAGTTTGCTGTGCGCCAGGCTGCCTGGTGCTCTCCACCCCAGAGGTGGCCGCATTGCAAAGTTTGATATTTTGAATGTTAAAGCACAAGTGGGATGGGTGATGGGCAGTCTGATCAGTGAGGCTGCCTCTCAGGGCTTCTCTTCTGTGAAACAAACAGTGCTGGAGGCTGCATGGTTTGAAATCCCTTCAGAGACCAGCAGGTGTCGTGCGCAGTTTTCATTAAAGAACTGAAATTCTATCGGGTCCATGTGAATGAGCATTTCAAGACAGTCTTCCCTAGCCTTGTCAGTTACTGACTGCTGCTAAGTGCTCTGTCCTGACCCTCCGGCCACCTGCTCTGAGCTGCAGATGGTCAGGGCATGCCTAGAGGCTTTCATTGAGGTTGTTCCTGCGTGGTCTGTGAAGCAGAGCTAGATCATTATGACTGTGTAGCGCGCTCAGCTAGGCAAGGGAGCCTCTGAATAAGGCGGGTTCATCTTGCTGGCTGAAGGAACGCTAATGTGCCTGCTTCCATGCAAATCTGGGATGAGCAGCTGCTATCTTGTTTTTCGTTCAAGGCAACCTTCCAGTACTAATCGAACTGCAAAGTATGTGACGACTTTATAGCCCTTCACAAATGGGCCCTGACTCAGCCTGGCAGGAGGCAGGTGGGGCAAAGTGGGGCAAAGAAGGTAAGAAACACGCCTAAGCTCTTGTAGCACGTCCGCAGCGGCGCTGGCAGTAGAACCTAGGTGGAGAGTCCCCATCGTGTGCCTCATTTAACCATCTTCCCCTGGGCTTGGGCTGCTGCTTAAGCCCTGCGGCAGAGGAGGGAGTACCACGGGCCACTTCCCTGCATTCCCCCGGGTAGCCGAGTAAAGGCGGGGTGGTGGGGATGGGGTCTGGGTTCCATCCACCCTCCATTAGCCGAGGAAGGCTCTGGGATGGTGGAGCTGAGGGAAGAGGCTGGGGAAGTTCTGCGTTTGAAGACCAAACCTTTACCCTGATGATGTTCCACTTTGGCTCCCAGGGCAATGTCAGCAGTGGATCTGTAGCCCTGAAGGAGTCCGTCCCTGGGGAGCTGCAGGTGGGAGGCTGCGCTGGCTGGCTCGCCGTGGGCTTACGCAGCCTTGTCACACGACGCTTGCTGGCAGGCTGCAACGGGAACAAGCTGCCTGCCCAGCAACGGGGGGGAGTTGGGTCCGTCGGGACCAGGGGCTTTCTCAGGGAGCTCCGTGGCTGGAGAGGACCCAATCACCGTGTCACTTCGGCAGGGAAGCCGGAGCAATCTGGGTCCGGAGCCGTGGGCGAGCCTGCAGCTGGGCTGCCAGAAAACACCATTTGCGCTTCCCAGTCTCCATACATGACAGGAAATTAATTGAAGCTTTTCAGCTGTTGCTAACTGTGTGTTCCGCTTTTCAGGAGGCGCTTGGCTCACTGTCACGTACTATCTGATTAGCTGGCTTCAGAGCCTCCGGATTGTCAATCTGGGCTTCTGGAAACTGATTTGAAGAGGAAAATGTCGCCCGGTGCAGCAAGCGCTCCCTGCTTCCCCCGTGATACGTGGGAGGTGTGTGGTCTGGCCCGGACGGCCTCCCACGCCTTCCCCACTGCACCTACGGGCCTGGCTGACTCAGCCAAGTCACGCCAGGGCAGGTTTGAAATCGACGCGCCCTCCTGTGAGTGCTTGTGTGGTCACCATCCTCTTCCCCTTCTGGTATCTGGGCTCTTGGTTTCCTCTCCCCGCAGGCAGGGTTTACATTTCATAGCCCTAACTCCCACCTGCCCACACTGCTCTCCCCTCCCCGGTCCCTGGGCAGCTTGGTTCTTTCCTTTGCTGTTTATTGCCACCTTGGAAGCAGAGTGGGGCTTTGGTGCAGATCCTCAAAGGTCTTTGGACTCCTAACTGCCACAGAAATGAATAGGAGTTTGGTACCTGGAGGATCTGGGTCTTTGTACCGAGACTAGCTAGTCAAAAAACCCCCCTGGAAACCCTCTGAGCGTCCTGGGCTGGGCTGCACCCAGCGGCAAGTCCCTGCTTGGAGACTCATGCATGTTCCCCTGAGATCGACAGAGATCCGGGCACTGCTGGGAACACCCTGCAGCCACCTTGTGCTCTTTGCACAGCAGCTGGGGGACTGGCCCTGCTGGCAGACAAGTGTTGCTAGGACTGTGCTCCGTCCTGTCCCCCCGCCTGTGTTCCGGTCCCTTGCAGACGGGGGAATTAGCCCTGCTGGGCTCTCCCTGCCCATTTGAACATGGCTCCCTGGAAATGTCCAGCTTGTGGGAAAGGAGCCCGTGGATGTGACTCGGGGGGTAACCGTGTCGCTTTAGGCAGCCTCGTTCCAATCCCTGGGCACCACCCTGAATTTTGGGGAATTTGCCCTGCCATAAATTCAACATTTTGCTGCAGAAAAACGTTTTTCCAGGCCCAGATGTCCTGCCCGCCTATGCAGAGTGCGCTGGGCTGAGCGGGCTGAGATGACAGTACTCTGCCTTTCCAGGAACCCCTCAAAATGGGACTGTGCTCCCAAGGAGGCATTTTCCCTGGACGCCCTCTGCAGAGGGATAAACCTGCTAAAGAAACCCCCAGACCACATAGAACAACTGATGGGGCGGCTGCTCCACCTGTCTGCCAGGGAGCTGGGAGCCCCATGGCCAGCTCCTCCCTGCGCTCTCTGCCGGAGGTGCTGCTGTTCAGACTGGTGCCGGCTGCTTGCTTGGGCGTCTAGCAGAGCCATGCAGTGGGAGCAGGGACCTGCGGCCTCCTGCTAAGCCCTTGTCCTGTGATGCTCAGCACCTCTGCGTGTCCCGGGTGAGGCTGTCTGCTGTAAGCTCCCACTCCCCTTGCTGGTTATTAGCCTTTCACCCGGCTCGCAGCGCAAGGGGTCTGCAGAACGGGGCCCCCCCGTGCCTGATTCTCTGTCCGCTTGCTTTGGGGGTGGTGTATGGGAGAGGCCCGAGGCTGCGTGTTTCCAGTTTCCCCTCCTGGTTCCTTGTTAGAGTTCATGTAAGTAGCAGGCGCACCCTGGGGCGGCCAGGTTAATTAGCCTGCCCCGCCTGTGTCAGTTCACACCTTGGAGCGCTGTGCTGGTTCCAGGCGGAGGGAAGGGGCCAAGCTCAGGTTGGGCTGCGGCAGTGTCCAATCCATGTCTGGCTGGGGGCAGCCGGGGGCCGGGCCAAAGGGACGGATGCTCCAGCCGGACTGAGCTGGCACTGAGCGGCTGCGGTTAGCGGGTGGTGTGAGGCCGGGCGGACTCTGCAGCACCAGTCAGCTTGGAAATTGGGTCGATGGGGGTTGAGTGAACGCTGGCTGTTCGCAGTGTCAGATCCTGTGCAAAGAGAGCAGGCTGGGGAGCGGGAGGGACGGCCCCCTGCCCTAGTGAGCTTAGCCCAGGCTCAGGGTGCCAGGGTGGGCGAGCAGCACCTCCAGTTACACACGGAAGAGGTTTAACCACGGCGCCTGCTGGCAGTGGGGCTGCCTCTGGGGTGACGGCAGCAGCTGCCCCAGTGCAGTGTCCTGCGCTCTGCTGTCCTCATCACTCGGCTTTTCTGGTCACTGCCTCCTAAGGAGTCTCCCGCCCGTCACCCCAGCTTCCAGCTTCCAGCTATGGGCCGCGACTTCTCAGAGGCTTTGCAAAGGAGGGGCCGAGTGACTGAGCAGCACGTAGGACAGCTGTGAGGGGGGGCAGCCTGACCTCTGGCAAGACATGTCCTGGTCTGGGACACTCTGCTTCTCGGCAGCCTGGCTCCAAGAGCTCAGGGCTTGCATGTTTGAATAGGATCTTAATTGAACAATGCTGATGGTTCCTCCCCGCGCTGCCTCCAAGGAGCCTGGCTCGATGATGAGGTCTGGGTTTTAATATCATTCTTCACGCAGGAGTCGTACATCTTGTAAATCTTCAGCTGGCATCAAACCCCTGCTGGCCTTGGCTTTAATAAAGCAGGGATGGTTTGCACCTCGGGCAGCATATCCCTTCTCGGGGCAGCATATCCCTTCTCGGGGCATCTGCGCCGGCCCCTCTGCACTGCCCCTGCACTGCCTGACTCCAGAGACACCCAGTAACTCCCATGGGTGCTGGGGGAGAGCCCATAGAAGGCCCTGGGGATGCTGGCTGCATAACAAGTCCAGAGCTGAGAGACCCGCACAGACGCACTCACCCCACAATGAAAACACGGCTCATGGTGGCCCCGTGTCTGCATGGAAAGCAGGGACCATGTGGGTGGCTCGTCCCCTCTCTGGAGAAGGGTCCGCGCTGGTGTGAGCTCTCCTGCATTCCCCTCTCCCTGCGTGCCCTCAGAGCAGCTCTTCCCCCCCCACCACCCCCGGCCCATTTAGAAACTCCCTCGCTGTGTGACATCACAGCGGCATTGTGATGTCACCATTCCATCAGCCGCTCAGTGCCAAGGGAACGAGGGAAGTAGAGGGTCGCTGGCGAGAGCTGGCACTTCCCCTTGGGAAATCTGTCTAAAATGGGCTGTGGTGGAGGCAGGGATCCCAGCGCCAGTCCAGCCTGGACTCGAGCAGTTCCTAGATTCCAAGGTCAGAAGGAACCGTTGTGGTCACTTCGTCTGACCTGGACAGCACAGGCCAGCGACCTGCCCCACAATAATCCCTAGGGCAGAGCTCTTCGAAAAACCTCCATCCGGATTTAAACCTTGCCAGGGACGGAGAAGCCACCCTGATCCTGGGTAAGTTGTTCCAGTGGTGAATTACTCTCACTGCTGAAGATGCCTCGTTTCCCCCTTTCCTTCAGAGTCTTCTTCCAACCCACATCAGCATGCGCCTTCACTAACTGCCCTCAGCGGGCGCTCACCAGCCAGGGACACGGGCAGTGGGAAGTACCGGGTAGTGGGGCCTGAGTGGAGGTGCTAGTTGCAAGGCCCAGACCTGCTTTTCAGAGGAGCTGGGCCAGTGTCTTAAGGTGGCACCTGAAATCTGAGCTTTCTTGTGAAAACATCGGCCCAAGGTCCTGCCGTGACTCAGTGCCAGAGCTGGGACTGGAACCCAGGAGTCCTGGCACTGTGAGGCACCGGGCAGCGTGAGGCTCCCAGGCACTGCCCCATCTCTGCTAGACTGAGGGATGGAAAGACCAACCTCCCTGTCTACTGTGGCTCCCTGTCCCTAGTGGAGTTTACAGGGAGCTTGGTGCCTCCAGCCTGACGCCCCAGCCCCCCTGCCTTCCCCTGCTGGGCTCGGGGACGGGGAATGCCCCTCGCATGAGCAGCACTAGTTAGTAATTAACAGTCCTTGGCACCGACCTGGCCAGCAGTAGCAGGAAGGCGGGGGGGGGCTGTCCCCCCCCTCCCCCTTGCACAGAGAAGGAAACTGAGGAAACTTGGCCACATGGCAGAGAGCAGCCTGGTTAGCAGGGCTGGCATAGCCGCGTGCCCAGCCCTGGAGCCTCTGTTCCCCCTCCTTTGCCTAACACGTGAGTGCTGGTGTGGGGAATTCCAGAGCACAGGGGGACCCCATGGCCTGCCTACCCTGAAAACCCTGCCAGCTCCCAGCTGCTTGGGAGCCCAGGGCAAGGTTCGGGTGGAGCTCGGGGTGCCTGGCAGAGGAGGGACAATGTGGCCTTCTGCCCCCAGCTATGCAGCCACGTCACCCTGGTGGTTCACAGGGTTCATTTAGTTTGGGACTTGTCACTTCTTCCCAGCCAGTGGTGCCGGGGCCGCCTGCCCCCTCGTGTGTGTGTGTGGGGGGGCCCAGCCAGCACCGGAGACCAAGCACAAGAACCTGCCTCTTCCAGACTTGCCAGAAGGCCCCTCCCGCAGAGCGCTGACCCGAGTCCTGGGCAATGAGGCCGAGGTGCCAAGCGCTGTGACAGGCCCTGGGAGGAAGGTAATTTCTGCAGCAGCAATGTCCCATTTGCCTAATTACAGCCGTTCATTTTAATTAACCTGCCGGCTGGCTCCCCTGTGCCAGCGGCTCCAGACACCAGCCTGGCCCAGGCGGGCGGCAGCTCCTCCAGCGGGCCAGCGATGCTGCATGAGCGTCTTGGCACCAGTCCCTCTGGCTTCCTCCTGTAACAACCCCCTGTATCGAGTCGGGGTGGGACACAAGGTCAGCCAGGGCAGAGCCAGGAAAAGAACCTGAACACACCCAACAACCCCCCCACAGCCCAGTCCACAGCTTTAGCCAGAAGACCTCCCTTCTCCAGATATAAAGCCTTCCCCCCCCCCCCCCGGCTCTCTATTCCCCACTCCAGCCCTGTGTAAGTGCTGGCTGGGCCAGGGCCTGGCAGTACCTACTGCAGGGAGATGCCCCTGCCTGCCTGCTAGGGACGCCCACTTACTGCCTGGAGCCCCAGGTGGTGGGAGAGGTGGGACCCCCTAGCAGGCAGGGGCAGCAAGGCAGAGAGCAGGTGTCGCTCAGCCATGGAGCTGTGCTGTTTCCAGGCCGGCCTGCTCTGCTTGTGCACCAGCAGGGAGGGGCCCTGCAAAGGGCGTTTTGCACTAACGTGCTGGGGACTCAGGCCTGGGGTTTCTGTTACTAGTGAAAGCAGGAAAAGGCCCCGAGTGGGGCTGGGAATGGGGCAGGGGTTTCTTAGTTGCTAAGCGCTGATGCCCGTTGGTAGCCTGTGTGCAATGGCTCCGGGGGCCTGGACTCACTGCTAAGGCACGTGGGCTGGTGCTGACCCCTCCCACACGCTGGCCCCTCAATGAGCCACGGTCCATGGCCTCCCTCCTCCCCCCACACCGCCCCCCTTCCATTGCTGGGCATAAACCGGAGCCGCGCATCCCAGGAGCTGCCAGGCCAGCCCCGCTCGCCAGTGTCGAGTTCCCGTAGGCCTCCCTGTGCCGGCCAGCGCCTGTGTGCTCTGGGCGAGGGCAGTTTTAACTCCAGGCGCTGAGCGGGCTCCCGGTGCGCTCTGCGTTTCCAGCCGCGGATTTACTAGCAGGCGGGGAAGGCAAATTCAAGGCAGATAAAATCATTTTACCGGCAGAAATCGGGCCATTCGAGCGCTCTGGTGAGCTGGGGATGAGGGGGGCTCTGCCCACCCCCCGTGGGGATTCTCACAGGCAGCCGTCAGGCTGATGGGGGGCTGACAGGTGCGGGGCGAGGCGGAGAAGCCCAGTGCTGTCCTGGCAGGGCCCTTCCTCACACCCTGTGCCGGCACAGCTCGGCTCCCGTTCCGGCCACAGGCCCTTCAGCTGCTGTCCCCCTTGGCAGAGGCTCCCTGGGCCAGGGCCTGGCTCTGGTCTCTCATGGGCGTGAACACGGACCCAGCTGGCTCAGAACGGGAGACTGGTGCAGAGGCAGGCTGCAGATGTGGGGAGGGGGTTCTCATGGGCCACGCCCACATTCCCAGAATGCACCGGAGGGTCCTCTGGGTGCCTCGGAGCTGGTCCCTTGGGTGCCCACCAACCGGAGTGGAGCAGTGGTGTTTCCAGCCCTAGGGCACATGGGGATGGGATGGGGTCAAGTGGGACACCGTCGGGCTTCAGCGGGCAGCACCCTGGCTGAGAGCCCATTTTCCTCTGACTCCCCTTAATAAAAGGGGCCACTTTAAATGCAGCCCCCTTGCCCCGAGTGCGGCCTGAGAAGGGACCCTGCAGGGCAGTGGCTGGGAGGCTGTGTGGGCGGGGGGCTGCCCCGAGGATGGACGGGGCAGCAGCTGCGTGCCCCTAACACCAGTATTAGTGAGTGGGGGTGCAACAGCGCCCCCTAGAGGCCAGGCCAGAGCTGAGGGCATCTGCCGCTGTCAGTCAGCAAAGCGCAGGGGGACAGTCTGGCTCAGCCTGACTCTGTTACCTGGCACACGTGGCTTCTTGTAGCCGGCCCTGAGCTCCCAGAGGGCATGGCAGCCCCTGGCCTACCACGCAGCCTCACGGCCATGCCCTGGTCCCACACTCACCGTGCACTGCTGGAGTCGCTCGTTCTGGAGGGCGCAGACTGACTCCCCATGGGGAATGCAGGGGGCAGGCCGTTCAGGGGCTCCAGCAGGGCTTCGCCAGGGTGGGCGTTGCTAGATCCCACCAGCCCTGGGGTAACAAGCTTGGCTACAAGGTCAGGCTGGTGGTGGGGTCTGTTCGGTGCAAACACAGGCGGGCGGAGCCCCCAGGGTGCGGGCAAGAGGCAGCAGCACCCGCTGGAGCCTGCCTGCGGTGTTTCCACCCGGGATCGTGCAGCCTGACTAATGTCCTTCCATTACATGTAACAGGGGAATGATGGGATTTCCGGCTTCCCCGCGCCTCATCCAGCGTCCGTTTCAGTACTGCCTGGGGCTGGCTGGCTGCCTGCTGGGAGCGGGGCTCCCGGACTCTGGGCAGGCACCTGGGCCAGGAGCAAGTGCGCAGAGAGCATTAATTGCTCCTGTGCCCGGAGTCAGGTGAACAGCAATGACAGTGCTACAGGCCAGACCAATCAGCAGGCCGGGTTCCTTTGTGCCCCCGTGTGGCTGCCCGGTGCTGGGGCCTGGCCTGCAGGAGGCGCCCCGGGGGCTCCCCCATTGTTGCGAGCACTGGTGCAGCTCTGCTGGCGTTCGCAGTAGAGTGGGGGACTAGCGCAGACAGGGCTCTGGCGTTGCTGCGACCTAGACTTGATCAGAGCCGGGTTAGAGCACATCCCCGTGCCTGTCAGTGCTAGGGTCGCTGTTGCGCCCCAAGGAGTGGGAGAGCGGGGGGATTTGCCTGGTAGATGCAGCCTGTCTCTGCATTGTGACATGCAGACTGGCGTGAGGGCACAGGAACTGCCACATGGGGCCAGGACAAATGGGCCCCGGATCCTGCCTCCAGCAGCGACCAATGGCTGATGCTCCAGAGGAAGGAGTTACATCACCAGCTGTAGCGTGAGGTGCTGTTGCTTCCTGACCCCAGCTGGGGCTGAAGCATGGGGATGGATGGCCTCTGTCTCTTGGATCCCTGAATGTGCCGTTCTCATTCCTGCCTTACTGTAGCCCCCGCTGAGCTGCTGCTAGAAGCTGTCGGGGTCAATCCCAACGAGCGTCGCCCCTGGTGCCGGCAGAGCTCTCGCTGGCGTGCGTCATGCCCGACTGAAAGGCGGGTGCCCTATTTCTGCCACGCAGGCTGGGGATTAGCTCCCGCGACGCCCTTAGTCACCATGTTCCTTAGCCACATCTGCATTCCAATAGCTCCAAATATGGGCTAATTTCATCGTCTCTCCTAAGTCAGCTCTGCCAGCTCCCAGACACGTGTGCGTCTCCGCAGGGGAGGGCAGCGCAGGCAGGCAGGTTGGCGATACAGTGGGACGGTGGTGAGGCAGTGGGAAGTGCCAGTGACACAGGAGGGGGCTGCAATGCAGGGTTCACTGGTAGATGGCTGGCAGAGCTGGCTGGAAAAGCCCGAACCCCCCAGGCCTGTTACTGTGGCCTGTGCCAGTGCGTGGGGGCTGTGGCCTCATGGGGCTGGGGGGGTTCCTGCAAAATTCCCAGGTGCCTTTTCTATAGACATGGCAGGATTTCATCCTGGAAATGGCCCGGGAGCAGGGGGACGTTGGGGAGGGACGGGAGCATGGGAGGTTGGTACTGGTGGTGGGGGAGAGGGGATGGCCCAGCCCCAGGTGAGATGGCCAGAAGGGTCAGTGCTGGCCCAACCGGAGCATGGGGGATTGTGGGTTCCAATGGGACAGGGCCATTCTGGAGCGTGGCTGTGATCCAGGCAGCAAGGAGCAGAGCATGGTGCCCTCTGGCTGGGGGGGCCTGCAACCCCCAAGCCCAGCACTGCAGGGCAGGAGTTGCTCTGGGCTGTGTCTGATGGGACGTGAGTCCGGAGCTGCCATGCACCGAGGCTGCTCTGAGAATCAGAATCCTGGGAGTGTCGGGCTGGAAGGACCTCGAGAGGTCACCGTCTCCAGCCCCTGCGCTGGGGCAGGGCGGAGTAAACCTAGACTGGGGTCTGTCCATCCTGTTCTGAAACCCCCCAGCCTCCCGTGGTCCCTGCTCCAGTGCGTCGCTCTCCCGGGAGTTAGGAAGCTTTTCCTAATACACCTCTACTCCGCTAGAACACGACTTCGGATAGAACGCGGTAAAGCAGTGCTCCGGGGGGGTAGGGCTGCGTGCTCCGGCGGATCAAAGCAAGTTCAATATCACGCGGTCTTACCGCGTTATAGGTGAAATTTTTTGGCTCCCGAGGACAGCAGGGTAGAGGTGTATCTCACCTCAGTCTCTCAGGCTGCAAATTAAGCCCATCACTTCTCCTACCTTCAGTGGACATGGAGAACAATTGATCCCCGTCGTCCTTACCACCAGCCTTTCCCTAGCTGAAGCCAGGTTGAAGGGAACCATTGAGAACTCGCCTGAGTCCAGTCTTTTAGCCACTTGTGCACCCACTTTCTAGTCATTTCACCTAGCCCACATTCCCCTAGTTTACTATGAGACTGTCAAAAGCCTCACTAAAACCAAGGTCTACCACGTCTCCTGCTTCCCCCAGCCACTAGGCCAGTGACCCTGGCAAAGAAGGATCTGAGGCTGGTTTGGCATGATTTGTTCTTGGCACACCCATGCTGACTGGTCCTTAGAACTCGCTTATCCTCTAGGGACTCACAAACTGATGGTTTAACAAGTTGTTCCAGGTATGGAAGTCGGGCTGCCCGGTTGATAGTTCCCTGGGTCCTCTTTGTCCCCCCTTTTTAAAGACAGGTACAATGTTTGCCCTTCTCCAGTCGTCCGGGCCCTCGCCCGTCCGCTGGGAGTCCTCAAAGGTAACTGCTAATGGTTCGGTGATTGCGTCCGCTCGTTCCCCGAGCCCCCGAGGGTGCATCGATCAGGTCCCGCCGGGTTGGATCCACCCAGCGGATGGGAATGTTCTTTGGCCGGCCCCTCTGCTGAGCTGAGCTCTGCTCCGAGCCTGGCAGCGCAGCGCTGGGGCTGGCAGCGAAGCAGTTAAAAGTTGCTGCTCGTCTCCCTCTTAGGGTTTTCCTCATGAACTGCAGCTTGAGTCAGAGGCTGTGGAGGTGGCAGGCGGCACGGCGGCTCGGGCTGGCAGAGGAGGCTCGTGGTGTGAGCACTTGCTGGGTCCAGGAGGCAGCGCAGAGAGAAGTGAGGCTGGGGCCGGCAAGCAGGTGAGTGGGTGGGGGGAGCAGAACAGGGCTGGGACTGAGGGATCCCCGGCGGTGAGCGGGGCTGTGAAGGAGTTGGGGAGTTGCCGGGCGGGTGCAGCTGGCAGGGGGCGGCTCCCGGGGGCTTTGGCGAACGCCGTGTGCCAGGGCAATGGGCCGCTGCCCACAGAACTTTCCCAGCGAACTTTGGCAGCAGCTGCCACTTGTCACAAAGAGCCACAGCCTGCGACTTGGCGAGTCTGTGAACGCCGGGCGGGCGGCACGGCCCCCTCTGGGTCCCAGCCCAAACTCAGGGGGTGCAGGAGGGAGCGCGTGAAAGCCACAGACTGCAGCTGGGTGCCAAGAGCAGGGGTCTTGGGGCTGGAAGAGACCCTTTGCCTCTCCCTGCCCTGCGGGGTCCCCATGCCCTGTCTGCCCCCCTCACTCATGTTTCCCCGGCGAGCAAGGGGGAAATGCCGAGCACATCCCGTTGTGCCAACTGGGCACAGACACGGGCCAGCGAAACCCCTCCAGATCCCGGCTGCAGTGGAGTCTGCACGGTGGGCTGGGCCGGGCACCAGGGTGAGGGGCACTTTGGCAACCCCTGGAAGGGCGAGAGAGCAGCGGGGAGCCACAGAGCCAGCCCGGCGCAGCCCACTGGGCTCTGCCGGGCCAGCCTGGGAACGGCTGCGGGTAGGCAAAGCCCTCGGCCGAAGTCCTGAGTGCAGCCCATTCCTGGGGCATCCCCCAGATACACGGGGAGGGGTGGGTGGGAGCGGGACCCCCGTGGTTACACGGGGAGGCAGGGGGGAGGGAGAAGGACCCCAGTGGGTACATGGGGAGGCGTGGGAGGGGGAGGGGAAGGAGAAGGACCCCGGTGGGTATATGGGGAGGTGTGGGGGGAGGGAGGGAGCGGGACCCTGGTGGGTACATGGGGAGGCTTGGGGGGAGCAGGGGCTTGGCCGAGCTGGGAACCGAGATCTGAAGGGTCCCGACTCCCAACATGGGGAGGCGTGGGGTGAGTCTGACTGGAGCCATTGCGTGGCGGAGGCGGGGAGGGAAGGAAAGGGAGCTCACCCCAGCACTGGCTGGGTTACCCGGGGCAGGGCAGGGGCTCTGTCCCCAGGGGAGGGGTGGTAAGAAGGGGCATGCAGGAGGGGGGAGGCAGATCCCCTCCCACCACAGCTCTCTGCCATTGGCCAGTATCCTGCTCTTCCCAGCTCCTCTCCCCCACGCTCCCCTGGGCTCCCAGTCGCTGGGCCCTGCAGGAACAGCTCCGGTGCTGCACATGGCATTCGCCTCTAGTCCCAAACTCCGGCAAAGTCGGTACTGGCCCTGGCCCCCGGGAACACTCCGGCCTCACGAAGGTTCCCATCACCCCCCAGGGAGCAAGGACTAACCCAGAGAAGCAGCAGGGACCCTGGTCCCCAGGAACACCTCCCAGGGGCAGGTTGTGGCCCCTGGAACCCGCTAACTGGTCACCGCGTCCCCTTCTGGCTCCAGCCACCACCCGGTGCTCCCTGGTGCCCTGTGCGCCCAGCACGGCCAGGCTGGAGCCAGGACCCGTCACTGTGGCCCCAAGTGGCTCATCTCCACCAGCTGCTCCCCCCCCATTGCACCTTCTCTCTCCCTCCCCACGTCCGCAGGGCCCTGGCCAGGGACCTCTCCTGTCTCCTCCCCTCCAAGCACTCCGGTTCGCCACGGGGAAATGGCTCCCGCCCCTTGTGCTGGATTCACTGATACACTGCTCCTGTGCCCGCTCGCCCTCTGCCCGCCCCAGTGCCTGCTCTGGGAGTGAAGCTGGAAGGCTGCAGGCTCCCTTCATCTGGGAGGTACATGTAGACCCCGGGCAAACTCTACCCACGCCAACCTGCAGCACTGCCCCCCATCCCAGCCCTGGACTCCCCCCCCCCCCAGCTCTGCCGGTGCCCCTCACTCCCGACCTGCAGCCCTCTGCTACTCCAACCCTGCCCCCACAGCTCTGCCAGTACTCCTCACTCCCAACCCACAGCCCCCTGCTACTCCAACCCTGCCCCCACAGCTCTGCCGGTGCCCCTCACTCCCGACCCGCAGCCCCTGCTAGCCCAGCCCTGAGCTCCCTGCACATAGCTCTGCCGGTGCCCCTCACTCCCGACCCGCAGCCCCTGCTACCCCAGCCCTGGGCTCCCTGAGCTCTGCCAGTGCCCCTCACTCCCGACCCGCAGCCCCCTGCTAGCCCAGCCCTGGGCTCCCTGAGCTCTGCCGGTGCCCCTCACTCCCGACCCGCAGCCCCTGCTAGCCCAGCCCTGAGCTCCCTGCACACAGCTCTGCCGGTGCTCCTCACTCCCGATCTGCAGCCTCCTGCTATCCCAGCCCTGGGCGGCTCTTGGACAGAAACTGTGGTGATCAGTTTTGTGGTGATTTCGGGAGGGAGCTGCGTGTCCCCAGACCCCAGGGCTCCTTGTCACATGGGACGTGTGGTGGGATTTGAACCCCGGCGTCGCCGAGTGAAGGCCAGGGCGTCCGTGCTCCAGGCCCCAGGGGACGTCTTTCCGAGGTGCCCTCGGTGTTCTCAGCGCACAGAAGAGCCGTGCCAGCTGTTCCCTCAGCCGAGTCTCATGGCAACGTGCGGGGAGGGAGGAGAGCTTCCTGGGCTCGCCTAGCAACGCCGTGGGCTTTTCCGCTTGGCGGGGGGGATGGCGTGTTAGGGAGCCCCTGGGGGTGGGGAGGTGCCCTGGGCTGACTGGGCAGCGGAGGATTCTCTGGCCTGGGCAGAACGGGGTGAGGAATCCCAGGCAGGACTGGCTGGTGCCTGGCCTGGGTTGCTACAGCCAAGGGCCTGCTGGAGGGGGTCCCGCACGTGGCTCCCGCATGGGCGGCCTGCCGGGGGGAGCAGTTATCTCCCCGCTCCTGCCCCTTGTTGTTCAGCAGGCTGGGTTTGAATCCCCGCCATCGGCGACTCGCTGGCGCTCACACAACCTGCCCCCTCCCTTCCGGGGCATCTGTGCTGAGCCGTGCCGCCCTGCCCCTGCCAGGAGAGGCTGGCGTGCCAATCACATGGCGCTGGCTGGGGGAGAGGGGAATGCAGCTCTGGGCGGGGGCTGGGTTCATGGTTCTCTCCTTTCCATTCAAATCCTTCCCTGCCCTGTGCCGCTGGTCCCTCCCTCCTGCCCCTGGAGTGTGCCTGGGGACAGAAGGGGCTGTGCTCAGGGATCAGATCCCCTCCAGGGGCCCTGGCCTTTATCCAACCTGTCTGTGCTCTTGGACCCTGCAGGTGACCCCGCTGAGCGACCCCTGGCGCCTGTCCCCCCCGGGAGGAACGGGGGCGGAGAACCCCGGGGTACCCAGTGCTCATCGAGCCATCCAACAAGAGACACTGACCCAGGCCAAACAGCGGATCCCTCCTTCACCCTCTGCTCCTAGGCCCAGACACCCCTGGACAATTCCTCCGGCGGCCTCCTTGGCCAGGCTGTCTGCTGCTGACTCCAGCCGACCCCTCGCTGCTGCGGATCCCGCCTTGCCGCCCACTCGAGACGCTTTTTGGGGGGTTCCATTTCGCTGTTGACTTTGCAGTCGAGCCCATTGACCGCCCAGCCTGCGTCTCTCCTCGCTTCCTCCCCCGCCCCTGGGCAAACGCGATGAAAGCAGGGCAGCACGAGGGCCGGGCAGAGGCCATAGGAGCGTGAAGCGGAGCCGCTGTTCACCAGGACACAAGCGACTCAAAGCTGGGAGAGAGGGGGGCGGGTTCGTGCTGCAGCCAGTGCCCCCGGGTCAGCCGGGGCCGGTGCTGAGCAGGGCACTGCCTGGAGGGGAAGAACAACACATCCTCACTCATCAATATCCGGAGGGAAATAAACCCTCATTGGCTTCATTTGGCAGCTGGCCGGCGGCGGGCTCTGGAGGTGACAGCGCCTCTTGCAGGCCACAGTCATGAGGTGCAGGTTTCAGAGACTCCAGTGACGGCGAGGAACAAATCGGAAGCCACCGGCTAACTGGGGCTGGCCCCTCCTCACCTGAGCGCCTTCTCTGCCACAGGGCTCGGTGCCCAGGCCGACTCCCAGCCCGTCTAGCGGGAGAGTCCCTGGTGGCTGCCCCGAGAGGCGGCGCTCCTCTGGGCTGGAACGAGCCCTCGTCCCATAACTCTTCCTGGGGCTGCCTTGGGCCCGGTCTCCACCCATCACAGCCCCGGATGCTCTTTGCCCCCAAATCCAGATCTTAACTCCACGTTCTTCTGTCTGACTGTCCCACCACCGACTCCTCCGAGCAAGGACCCTGCCCAGCCCGCCTCCGCCAGGATGAACGAGATCCCGGACCTGGCGTCCCAGTCCTCCTTGGGGGTGGTCTCTGCCACCTGCGTCTCCAAAGTGGAGCTGCGGGTCAGCTGCAAACACCTGCTCGACCGGGACACGCTCAACAAGTCGGACCCCTGTGTGGTGCTGCTCATGCAGTCCCAGGGCCAGTGGATGGAGGTAGGTGGGTGGGGCCGAGACGGGGCTGGGTGACCTCGTGGTGTTTGTATTGGGCTGCCCGCATGCACGGTGCTGGCAGGATGGCCCTGCTGGGTGTGCCCCGCGGCTCGGGGCAATGTGGGGATCAGCACCTACCCCGGGGGCTCTAGCCAGGGCTGGGCCAAGGGACTTCTCACCAAACGCTGAACAGGAATTTTCATCAGTGTCCGGGGGGGAGGGGGGTCTGGATGAAAACACGCTTGTTTGGGGCTGCGAATTCCACATTTGAGCCCCCCCGTCGCTCTGTGGCCTCGGAACATTTTGTAGATGCCCGGTGGTCTGGATCCGTTCGGGTGGGCCCCAGGGCTCGGCCGGCGTCAGGATCCCTGCGCTGCGGGCGGCACATGCACAGGGCTTCTCCCCACGCCAGGCTGCACTGCTGAAAACGCCCAGTGTAGACGCTCCGCACGGGCGTGAGCGACCTGCCCCCGAGCCCGTGCAAACCCTCGTGCTCCCAGGTACTTGCAGGGTTGCTTTGAGTTCCCCCCGCGCCCTGAGCACAAGCCGCTGGGAGTGGTGGAACCGCATGGGCACCGGGGGAGCTCTGCTTCCCCATCGCTCCCCCTCCCCACGCAGCTCAGAAGCAGAGCGGGGGGGATGTTTGCGCTGAGAACACGGCTGCTCTTGGCATGGCCGTTCCCTGCGATGGGGGTTCGGAGTCAGCACAGGGGCGCTTTCGTGGCACGTCCATTTTGACCTGCTCCTGGGGGCCCGATCCTGCGAGTTGTGCTCATCCCGTCCGGAGCCGGGAGCGAGCCCATGTGACCGCCGGGTCCGGGCACAGCACACGGAGCTGGGAATTGTCCCTGGGATGGCCCCGACTGCAGGCGTATTCAGGGAATTGCTGACAGCCGTCGGGAAAAGGCCGGATTCCCAGAGCTGGTTCTCACGGCCAATTCCCTGGGAGCTGGGGCCAGCGGCACTGCACAGGTGTGTCTGGGTGTGGAGGGGGGCCATGTGCACGCTCTCCCCCCCCAAGTGAACTGAGCCCAGGGGGTGGTTAACTAGCGGGTGTTCCGGGTTAGGGACCGTAACACCGCGTCGCCAGAGACACACTGTGACCGCTCGTCTGCAGGGGATGGCCTCATGCCAGCCCCTCACACCGGGCAGAGGCTGGGTCACACACATTGGGTCCCATGGGTGAGCTGTGGCAGCCGGCGAGAGCCCTGCTCAGCCATTCAGCCTGTGGCCACAAAGGGCCTTGTCACAGCCCCGCAAGGCAGGGGGTGCAGAGAGGGAAACTGAGGCACAGAGTGGTCCAGGGCCTTGCCCGGCGTCAGTGACAGAACCAGGAGCCCTGGCTCGCAGGCTCCTGCCCCGGGGCGCGAGGCATTGCCGCCTTATGAGCCTGGTTGCAGAGGGAGGGAAGGGAGCGTCAGGCAGACCCTCCCGCTCCCCTGATCCCTACTAAGCCCGTCCCTTGAGCCCTGCTTAGGTTGGATTTGGTCACACGCCTGCCCCATCACTCTGCGGTGGGACTATTTTTAGCAGCACTGAGGCTTTTTTGCCATCTCTCAGGGCTAGGGGGGCTTAGTCGCTGCCCGGCCACGCTGCACTAGGGGCCGGGCTGCGGGGCACACGGGGGCCCCAGCCTGCCTGCGCTCACCCCTGCCTGGCAGAGCGAGCAGAGACTGGGGAGGCCGACCCGGTTTCAGCTCCCAGCTCTGAGGCCGGCTCGCTGGGCAGGGGTCTCCAGCCTAGGGTGACCAGATGTCCTGATTTTATAGGGACAGTCCCGATATTTGGGACTTTTTCTTATATAGGCACCTATTACCCCCCACCCTCTGTCCCGATTTTTCACATTTGCTATCTAGTCACCCTACGAGTCCAGCCTGTGCCAGGCAGGGTCAGCCTGGATGAGGCTAATGACCCCCTCTGGCCTAAACAATCGATGCAGGAACTTGTACGTCCTGGCCTTGCTCTGTGCCTCAGTTTCCCCATCGGTCACACAGGCATAGCTCCACCACCCTGCCTCACCACGGAGCCGCTAGGGCTAATGGAGATGCTAATTAACGATGGTTAATGACCTATCATGTGACACGGGGTGAATGTGAGCGATGGAGTCTGGGGGCCTCACCACAGGGAGAGGGTCCAAGCCTGGGGACTTTGCAGTTGGTTTGCCTGGGTCCCGGTGTCCCCCTTTTGCCCCAGCTGATCCCCTCGGGCTGCATCGGGAGCTCCTCGCTCGTACTGTACACGGGCAAAACTCCCTGTGTGGCGGGTGCCTGGGTCTGGCTGTTGTCAGACACCTGCAGTGAGCCCTGCTGGGGTGCGGCCATCGCTGGCCTGCCCAGCCCCCAGCCCTAGGGGGGTTCTTTGTGCAAACAGCACACAGGGGACACAACCCCTTTAGACAAGGAAATATCACCCATGCAGCCGGGTCTCCATCCCCCCCAGGGCCTGTTGCATTCTGTGCTGGGAATTACCCGGGCTGCCACCAGCAGGAGATGGGGGACTGTGGTGGGGATGCAAGGTGCGATGCACACCCTGCTGCCCACAGGCCACAGCCCAGCGCTGGCCAGGGAGGGAGCTGAGCTGAGCCCGGTGCCTGCAGACCCCCCTGCCCACCTTCTCTGTGACCTGCTGGGCTGCATTCGCTGGGTGCCAAGGCATGTTGGTGGACTGGTGCTCCCGCAGCGGGGCCAGGCTGGCGCTAGGTGGTGGTTTGGTTGGGGTTTTGCAGGTTCTCTCGGCAGGCGAGGGAGGCAGCGGGGCTGTGCCTCTCCAGTGCCTGGAGGCGATGGCAGGGGTGGTGCTGTGCTCACCAGGGTTGATCTGGGGTCCAGGTGCTGGGGCTGGCACTGTCCTGGCAAGGTGCCTTCCCCAGGAAGTTGTCCTGTTGACTCAGAGCTGGCAGGGGGTTGGTGTGTGGGAGGCCGCGCCGTTCCTGGAACCGGCTCCACTGCGCCTTCTGCCAGCATGGCTCAGCGCATGAGAAAACGCACCCCCAGCCCTTCCGGCTGCACACAGGGACTCGGGCGCCAGCCAACACCCCTGCCCCCACAGCCCCTGCCACCCCCTCTGGGACAAGGGCCCAACAGCAGCCCTGGGGAGAGACTGGCCTGTGTACCCCACCCCCCTGACCCGTAACCAGGCGCAGGATCACCCCATCGCACAGCCAGGCTGGCGCCTCCTGGCTTCAGGGATTGCCATTACACCCCGCCTTCACTTGGTAAATCAAGGGCCAATAAAATGTGAAGTTGGCTAAAAATGACCCCCCGAAACGACCCTGGCTAGCGGATAGGCCACGCAGCCAGAGCCCGCCAGGCCAGGATCCGTGTGCAAGACGTCGTCTGTAACCACCACCGACGGGCCATGGAGCACACGGCCACGTCTAGTCCTTCTGACAGCTCCTTCTGCTCCGCTTAGATGGGCAGGCCTGCGGGGCTCTGCCCCCCTGTGACAAAGTGGGACTGTTCTTAATGTTTCCTCTGAATACTGTGTGGATGCCTCAGTTTCCCCTATGCATTTCTTAAGTCTCTAGGTGGTAGGGAAAGGCCAGTGTGCATAAATCACTGACACTCTGTCTCCCTGGCAACAAATGGCCAGGGCCCCTTCCTCCCCTGCAAGGAAATAGATAAAGGTGAACAAAGAGATCAGGTGACCTCCTGGCCCAGGAAAGAGACAAAGCTGGGAGAAGGAGGGGCTGGAGGGGGTTTGGGAGTTGGAGCTACCTGGGGACTAGGAGTGAGGGCAGACGTGGGTGTCTGGCTCTCTGAACCCCATAATGGACCCGGCAGAGGGGTCCCGTTTGCCGCTGTACCTACAAGCTCTGTTTTAGACCCTGTTCCTGTCATCTAATAAACCTCTGTTTTACTGGCTGGCTGAGAGTCACGTCTGACTGCGAAGTGGGGGGTGCAGAACCCTCTGGCTTCCCCAGGACCCCGCCGGGGCGGACTCGCTGTGGGAAGCGCACGGAGGGGCAGAGGATGAATGCTCCCAGGAGAGACCCAGGAGGTGAAGTCGTGTGAGCTTCTTGCCCTGAAGACGGTCTGCTCCGAGGGAGAGGAGGCTCCGCAAAGTCCTGAGTGGCTTTGTGGGGAGCAGTTCCAGAGCATCGCCGGGGGACTCCATGACACCCCCGCAGCCCCTATGTGCTGCTTCTGGTGTTTGGCGTTGTCTGGGATGGGGTGGGTGGGCGTGCCCTGTCCTCCTGGGATTGGTCCAGGGGGCTTCTGTTCCTCCGCTAGGACTTGCCTCAGACCTGGTTGCGACATAGGACAGGTGGTACAGCCGTCACCGTGGAATATAGCGTGGTACAGAGGGTGGAGCTGTCACCGTGGGTACAGCGTGGGACAGCGGCGGCGCCATGACCGTGGGTACAGCGGGGGAGGGTGACTGGAGCCGTCACGGTGGGTGCAGCGTGGGGCGGGGGGCAAAGCCGTCACCGTGAGTACAGGGGGGACAGCCAGCGGCGCCGTCACGGTGGGTACAGCGTGGGACAGGCGGCGGCGCCATCACCGTGGGTATAACACGGGACGGATGTTAGAGCTGTCACCGTGGCAGATTGCTGGCCTCTTTCTGTTTTGAAATCTGAATGCTGAATCTGGAATTTGAATCTGATATCTGTTGGACATTCTCATCATAATGTTTCTTTTGTGCTAGTTTCCTGGTATTAGCTCTTCTGTAGCTACTTCATGATTAATTGTCTTTGGCTCAAGAAGGTGGTTTGGTGTTAGCGGTTGGAAATGTACAAAACACAAAACGTCCAGTAAGTTCATGGAATATGGTGGGCAGGACTTTTTGTTCCAGAACGTGGAAGAAGTAACCCATGCCACAGCCATTTTAGGATTGATTCTGACCAATGGGGGGAGTTGGCTGCGAATCTGAAAGCTGAAGGGAATTTGGGTGAAAATGACCATGAAATGGTCGTTTTTATGATTCTCAGGAAAGGAAGGCGTGAGAGCAGTACAATAAGGACAATGGACTTCAAAAAAGCGCACTTTAACCAACTCCGAGAACTGGTAGGTGAGGTCCCACGGGGAGAATATCTAAGGGATATAGAAGATCAGGAGAGCTGGCAGTTTCTCAAGGAGACAATATTAAAGGCACAACTTCAAACTATCTCGATGCAAAGGAAAGACAGGAGGATTAGTCAGAGGCCAGTATGGCTGTGTCAGGAGCTCTTGAATGACCTGAAAACCAAAAAGGGATCCTACGAAAAGCGGAAACACGGACAAATTGCTAAGGAGGAGAGGAGCACAAAAGAACAGCACCAGCATGTAGGGACAACAATCAGAAAGGCGAAGGCACCAAGTGAGTGACACCCAGCAAGGCACATAAAAGGCAATCGGAAGCATTTCTTTAACTACTGTAGGAGCAAGAGAAAGACAAAGGAAAGTGGAGGTTCTCTACTTAGCGGGGAAGGAGAGCTAATAACTGATGACATCAAGCAGTCTGAGGTACTTGGTGCCTATTTTGTTTCAGTCTTCACTCAAAAGGTTAATGGTGACCAGATAGTCAACGAGGGACAGAGAGTCCTGTGGCACCTTTAAGACTAACAGATGTATTGGAGCACGAGCTTTCGTGGGTGAATGCCCACTTCGTCAGATATTCAACGTAATTAATATTAAGAACAAGGGGGAAGGAACGCAAGCCAAAATAGGGAAAGAACAGGTTCATGACTATTTAGATAAGTGAGATGGATTCAATTTGGCAGGTCTGATGAAATTCACCTTAGGGTACTTAAGGAACTAGGTGAAGCAATCTGAGAACCGTTACCAATTATCTACAAGGACTCATGGAGGACAGGAGAGGTCCCAGAGGACAGGAGAAGGGCAAACATAGTACCTAGCTTTAGAAAGGGGAACAAAAAGGACCTGGAGTATTATAGGCTGGTCAACCTAATCCTGATACCTGGAATGATACTGGAACAAATGATTAAGCAATCAGTTTGGAAGCACCTGGAGGATAACAGGGTTATAAAGAATAGACAGCATGGATTGGTCCAGAACAGATCATACCAAACCAACCTGATTTCCTTCTTTGCCAGGGTTACTGACCTACAGGATGTGAGGGATGTGACAGTAGATGTGATAGAGCTTGATTTTAGTTAGACTTCTGACACCGTTCTGCATGACATTTTCACAAGGAAACAAGGGAAATGTGCTCTAGATAAAATTACAAGAAGGTGGACGCGCACGCAGTTGAAGGATCGCTCTCAAAGAGTAGTTCTCAATGGCTCACTCTCAAACTGGGAGTGGATCCCGCAGGGGTCAGTCCTGCGTCCGGCGCTAGTTCATATTTTCATTGATAACTCGGATAATGGAGTGGAGAGTATGCATAGCAAGTGTGCAGATGACATGAAGCTGGGAGGGGTTGCAAGCACTTTGGAGGGTGGGATTAGAATTCAGTAAAGAGAAGTGCAAAACACTGCACTTAGGAAGGAAAAGCAAATGTACAATTACGACCTGGGGAATAACGGGCGAGGCAGTGGTGTTGCTGAAAAGGGATGTGGGGTTAAAGCGGATCACACATTGAATCTGAGTCGACAATGTGATGCAGTTGCAAAAAAGGCTCCTATCATTCCGGGGTGTGTTAACTGGCACGTTGTATGTAAGACACGGGAGGTCATTGTCCTGCTTGACTTGGCATGGTGAGGCCCCAGCTAGTGTCCTGGGTCCAGGCCTGGGCGCTGCACTTTAGGAAAATGTGGACAAATGAGCGAGAGTCCAGAGGAGAGCAACAAAACTGAGCAAAGGTTTAGAAACCTGCCCTGTGAGGCCAGGTTAAAATACTGGGCGTGTTTAGTTCTGAGACAAGCAAACTGAGCGGGGACCTGAGAACAGTCTGTAATCAGTGCAGGGCTGTTCTAAAGAGGCCGGGGATCAATTGTTCTCTGTGGCCACTGAAGGTAGGAGAAGTGGTGGGCTCAAACTGCAGCAAGGAGACAGGTTTGGTATTAGGAAAAACATACGTTAGCACAAAGGTTTTTGTCTGTGAGCCGGTGACCTGGCGCGCGCAATGAATCCTGGTGTGGCATGTTGCAATATTCTAACAATGGCTCCCTCGAGCCTGCCAGGGCTTTGGTATCTGGCCTGACTTTTCTGCTAACCCCTTTGCCTGGACTTAGTGTGGGCTCTACACAGCGCGCTTGGACTGAGAGCTCGAAGAGCCCCTCGTGACTTGTTACTGCTCTTCGTCCACTGGGCATCCCCTGGAACGATTTTCACCAGGATCCCAAGCCACTTGACATGCTGTGCAGCATGAGCGGTGTCCCCGGAGAAGAGACGACCCTTTCCACTCAATTCAGACAGATCCGCGCCAGCCTTGCGCCAAGGACCAGCCGCAATGTCATGTGGCTTCTGTGCTTTCTGCATCTTGTATTGCTTGCCGATGTCCCATCTGGTACTTTCCCTCCCGTGGCAGCATTCACGCCTGGCCAGAATGGGTCGTCTCCAGCCCCGCTCTGACGCTTCTCAGCACCCAGGTGGGCTTTGTGGAGCATTTCCAGCCGCGTGTTGTGTGGCATTACGACACAAGGTCCTTTGCAGCGATTTCAGCTCAATAGTGCCAGGGCATGCCAGTGCGGGGCCGGGGCTTGCCCTGCTGGCCAGCCATCTAGAATCAGTCACTCAACTCCCATATGGTTGGGGCCTGTTTCCTGTCCCAGTTGAGCTCGCCGTGTCTTCTGTTGGCACGTGAGTTGTGTTTGCTCTGAACTCCGCCCCACCTGCTCCTTGCCTCGAAAGCGCAACCACATCCGCTGGAAGAACCAACTTCCTCTGGGGCCCGTAGCTCAGAGGAATCCTCCACTCTGCAATGTCATGCAAGCCCTTGGCACGGAGGGGTGTAGCGCCTGGCTACCGAGGGCTCATGCTCCATTGCTTCCCCAGCCAAATTCGGCCTCTAAAGTGTAGTCAGCAAAGAGCTGCAAACCACACGAAGGGCCGGGGCCGGGGGTGGGCCTGAGCGCAGTTCTGCTGTGTGGAGCCAGCCCGGGTGAGGGCAGAGGGTCTCCACTCATCTCCGAGCAGTGCAGCACCCACGGGCCTGGGCCACCTTCCCTTGCCAGTCAGCCCAGCCCCATTCCACACTGGCCCAGGCAGCCCGCTGAGGGAGCTCCTCCTGGCGCCCGCGTGGAGAGGGATTTCTCTAGCTCTGGGAGGCCTCCTCGTTTGGGTGTGTTTCCATCGGTGGCCTGGTGTCCCCTGGTTCGGGTCGTGTTGGGCTCCTTTGTCACCGACACCGGCTTCTCTGCATTGTAAGGCTTTTTCCTGGTCCCTGGGGTGTTGATTATTTTCACCCCAGCTGTGTGTGACGGGGCGCGGCAGGAGCACTGCGCGGGGGTGTGTGTGATGGGGTGTGGCAGGGAGCACTGCGCGGGGGTGTGTGTGATGGGGCGCGGCATGTTATGGGGCGAGGCAGGAGCACTGCAGGGGGGGTGAAGGTGATGGGGTGTGGCAGGAGCACTGCAGGGGGTGCGGGTGATGGGGCGCGGCATGTTATGGGGCGAGGCAGGAGCACTGCAGGGGGGGTGAAGGTGATGGGGTGTGGCAGGAGCACTGCAGGGGGTGCGGGTGATGGGGCGCAGCATGTTATGGGGCGAGGCAGGAGCACTGCAGGGGGGGTGAAGGTGATGGGGCGTGGCAGGAGCACTGCAGGGGGGGTGAAGGTGATGGGGCGCGGCAGGAGCACTGCAGGGGGTGCGGGTGATGGGGCGCGGCAGGAGCACTGCAGGGGGGGTGAAGGTGATGGGGCGTGGCAGGAGCACTGCAGGGGGGGTGAAGGTGATGGGGCATGGCAGGAGCACTGCAGGGGGTGCGGGTGATGGGGCGCGGCAGGAGCACTGCAGGGGGGGTGAAGGTGATGGGGCGTGGCAGGAGCACTGCAGGGGGGGTGAAGGTGATGGGGCATGGCAGGAGCACTGCGCGGGGGGTGCGGGTGATGGGGCGCGGCAGGAGCACTGCAGGGGGGGTGAAGGTGATGGGGCGTGGCAGGAGCACTGCGCGGGGGGTGCGGGTGATGGGGCGCGGCAGGAGCACTGCAGGGGGGGTGAAGGTGATGGGGTGTGGCAGGAGCACTGCAGGGGGGGTGAAGGTGATGGGGCGCGGCAGGAGCACTGCAGGGGGTGCGGGTGATGGGGCGTGGCAGGAGCACTGCAGGGGGGGTGAAGGTGATGGGGCGTGGCAGGAGCACTGCAGGGGGGGTGAAGGTGATGGGGCGTGGCAGGAGCACTGCGCGGGGGGTGCGGGTGATGGGGCGCGGCAGGAGCACTGCAGGGGGGGTGAAGGTGATGGGGTGTGGCAGGAGCACTGCAGGGGGGGTGAAGGTGATGGGGCGCGGCAGGAGCACTGCAGGGGGGGTGAAGGTGATGGGGTGTGGCAGGAGCACTGCAGGGGGTGCGGGTGATGGGGCGTGGCAGGAGCACTGCGCGGGGGGTGCGGGTGATGGGGCGCGGCAGGAGCACTGCAGGGGGGGTGAAGGTGATGGGGTGTGGCAGGAGCACTGCAGGGGGGGTGAAGGTGATGGGGTGTGGCAGGAGCACTGCAGGGGGTGCGGGTGATGGGGCGCGGCATGTTATGGGGCGAGGCAGGAGCACTGCAGGGGGGGTGAAGGTGATGGGGCGTGGCAGGAGCACTGCAGGGGGGGTGAAGGTGATGGGGCGTGGCAGGAGCACTGCAGGGGGGGTGAAGGTGATGGGGCGTGGCAGGAGCACTGCAGGGGGTGCGGGTGATGGGGCGCGGCATGTTATGGGGCGAGGCAGGAGCACTGCACAGGGGTGCGGGCTCCAGTCCTCAGTGCCGCATTCCCGGGGGGTCCATGCAGCTGCCGGTAAATCCCAGCACTCCTGGGAGGCAGGCCAGCCCCAGCTGAGCATGGGCCACGAGACTCCCGCTGCTGGGGACGGATGCCCGGGAAGCTGGGGGAGGGAGGCGTGGAGGAGCCAGCCGCACTGGAGCAGTGGTTTCTCAGCGCTGCAAGCTGAGCGGTGATGTTCTCCATGGCGATTGCATTGTTCCCTCCCCCGAACCTCTCTCCTCCCCTGCGCACTGGCTTGATGAACGCAGCTGCTCCCCTCGGACAGCCGGGCTGCGGGAACCCGCCCCCAGGACCCAGTTGCTTCCTTGTTCCCTGCCACCCTCTCCCGCAGGCACGTGGCTCTGAGCAGCGAGGGCATCGCACAGACACCGCCCTTGGCACCGTCGTCCAGGGAGGGGGGCCTCCCCCCCAGCTGCCCTCCCTGCATGTGGGGCAGGGGGACAGTGGGCGAGGGACAAGGGCCAGAAGGGGCCGTGCTCGAACCCCTCAGTGCCTGGCTGTTCCCACCTACTGGAATAACCCTCTGGGGCTAGGGTGACCAGAAAGTAAGTGTGAAAAATCGGGATGGGGGTGGGGGGGTAATTGGCACCTATATAAGAAAAAGCCCCAAATATCGGGACTGTCCCTATAAAATAAGGACATCTGGTCACCCTATCTGGGGCCCACTGCCGTGGGTCTGACTGAGAGCAGCTGCTCTAAGTTGCGCTGGGGGCTGACCTAGTCCCCGGGGAGCTCAGGGCCAGGGGACGGGAAGCAAAGGTGCCACAAGGTCACTGTGTAGGTGCAGCACCATCACCAGCGGGGGCACAGTTCAGTGTGTGGGAACTGCTGGGTACGGCTGGGCCGGCCGGGGGCCGCGTGCGCTGTTGATTCTCTGGCCGCCTTTGTCGTTCCCCGGAGTGTCTGCCAAGAGCTCTGCCAATGGGGCGTCTGGCCTGGGAGAGGCAATAGGAGTTTGCTTTCAAAGGGAGAGATTAACTTGCCCCTAGGGACAGGCGGGTGGAGGGGCTAGTGAGGTACCGGGAGGGCATATGCCAGGCCAGGCTCAGGAGAGCAATAGGGGAAGGCGACCCCGGCTGGCCATGAGGAACACCCCCATCTGGCCTCCTCAGACCTGACGAGAGCGGCCAGGCAGAGCCCTGCTGCAGAGTCACGAGGAAACAAACGGAGGGTTTCTAAGGGACTGTTGCGTCCACTTTCCAGCTTCGTGTGATGGCTGTAATTCCCATTCACAGACTCGGGTGCCCTCTGATGGATGGAATCAGAGCTGCTCAGCGTGTGTCATAGGTACCATACTGCTAATGGCCAGTGGGGAGTCGCCTTTAGCGGGAGGGGCCTGGGTGTTGGGAGTGAGAGGCTCTCAGTTCCATCCCCACTGTTCTGAGTGGCTGTAGTATGCAGCAAAGTGACAAAGATGAAGGCCTAGGTGGCTACGGACTCATTATAACATCCATGGAGCCATGGTGGGGCACCCTGACACCCCACTTTATCCGCGACTGGCATGCAGGTGCCGCAGGTGGAACGTGCCCCAGACTGCCCCTGCCCACGGCAGTGCTAAGGAGCAGATTCAAACCAAGAGGCGGGGGGGGGCTTTAGGCAGGATGCTGTGAAACAGCCCCCAGAACGGGGCTCCTGTCTCCCAGAGCCCTTCCCTGGAATGTGCCTGCGTAGCAGTTATGGCAACCCATTTCTTTGCTGGAGCCGATCTGCGCTGTATCCTAAAACTGCCATTCGCACTTGGAGTGCCGAGAAAATCAATAGAAAACAGGTGCTGAGCTGGGGCATTTCCACCGCCCCGGAGAACCGCTGGGGCTTTACACATTCCTGAGTCCAGCCTGACACCGGCTCCTGGCTTCAGAACCTGGGCTTGATGCTCCACAGCGGACAGCCACGCTGGCCCGAGAGGGTCACCTGGTTCCCACCTGGTTCCCTGGCGACCGACTCTGCCGTGAAAGAGAAGCTGGATTTCCAGCCGCCCCGTCCGGGCAGCCGCCCCCATGTGTAACGCTGGGAGCTGAGTGCCCTGTCAATGTACTAACGCGGTGCAATGAGATTAACCCGGACAGTTATTGCATCTAATTCATCATCCCAGCTCATTAGCGAGACAATCTTTGCTGAGGTTTTGCGAGATAAACATGCTCCTAGAAATCAATTGCTACACAGCTGAGATTTGATAACGGCCATATTGAAATCCTTGTTCCAGGCACTGAACGGAAAGCACAGCCGTGTAATCAGTACGGAACGGGATGCCGTGGTCGCTGCTAATCTCCGAGCCTCTTCCCGCCGGATACCGTAGGGCAGGGCCACGAGGATCTCTCCTGGCGGGGGCTGGAACGCTGGGCTGCAATGAACAGAGGTTCCTGTGTTGGAATAGGGTGCGCTTTGCAAGGAGCTGCTGTGAACCCCTTCTGGTCTCTCTCTCCTCTGGGGCCGTGCTGCCCAGGGCTCACCCCGTAGCAGAACCAGGTGCTTTTCCCTTCATAGGAATCTCCGTTCGGTTAGTGAGGAATCCTGTTCCCCATCTGTACTGACAGGGAGCAGAGGATTGAGGGTGAGGGCACAATTCGCCCATGCCCCATGCTGGAGCCCAGGTGCTATGGGGTGGGCATCCCTGGTGCCCCAGTGCAGCTGGCCAAGCATCTCCAGGCCTTTCCAGCTGGCTTGACTATAAAGTGGAATTCACCCCAGTTCCCACCTCCCCGCCCCTGTGGGTTCCCTTCCTGTGCCAGGCTAGGGAAAGCGATCCTGGAAACAGCACGTTTCAATCAAATATCTGAGCGCCTCCGTGGGACGAGAGCTCTGCTTGGGAGCCGGAGTGTTCAGTCGTGTCCATGCAATGCCCCCACGTTGGCTGTGACCTGCCCTCTGCCCCCACCATCCCCACGGGTCTGGTTAGCCACCTGTTGTGTCTCGTAATAATCCCGGAGGAGGAGCGCCCTGGAGCCGGACCTGGCTTTGTTTTCTTTAATAGAATCAGAGAATCTCAGGGTTGGAAGGGACCTCAGGAGGTATCTAGTCCAACCTCCTGCTCAAAGCAAGACCAACGTCAACTAAATCATCCCAGCCAGGGCTTTGTCAAGCCTGACCTTAAAAACCTCTAAGGATGGAGATTCCACCACCTCCCTAGGGAACCCATTCCAGTGCTTCACCACCCTCCTAGTGAAACAGTGTTTCCTAATATCCAACCTAGACCTCCCCCACTGCAACTTGAGACCATTACTCATTGTTCTGTCATCTGCTACCACTGAGAACAATCTAGATCCATCCTCTTTGGAACCCCCCTTCAGGTAGCTGAAGGCTGCTATCAAATCCCCCCTCATTCTTCTCTTCTGCAAACTTTCTTTGTACAGCACCCTGCACAACGGTGCCAGGGCTGGGGCCTCCCGGTGCTAGCCCCATCCCAATAAATAATATTAAACTGGCACCTGATTCCGAGACTTGCGCTGGTCCAGGCCGGAGACACAGAGAACAGCCGCTGACCTACTGCCCACTCCGGCTGGCCGGCGCTATGTCAGCGGGCAGTGACTCGGCCCCATCCGGCAGTGGCCAGGATGTGATGTGGCTGAGTGCCAGGGCCGGCTCCAGGCACCAGCGCAGCAAGCAGGTGCTTGGGGCGGCCAAGGGGAAGGGGCGGCACGTCGGGCTGTTTGGGGGCTGTTTGGCAGCAATTCGGCGGCGGGTCCCTCTCGGAGGGAAGCACCTGCTGCCGAATTCCCGCCGAAGAAGAAAGTGGCGCAGTGGAGCTGCCGCCGGAGTGCTGCCATCGCAATTGCGATCGCGGCTTTTTTTTTTTTCCACTGCTTGGGGCGACACAAACCCTGGAGCCGGTCCTGATGAGTGCCCCACGGTACGGGTGGTTGGTTGGGCCGTGCTGTGACCTGGCAGGGTGGCAGGGATGAGGAATACCCAGGGGATCAGCCGTTGGGATAACGCTTCTCCCAGGGATTCTCCCAAGGCAGGCCCACCTGTCGCGCGTCCATGTGAGCCGGAGGAAGACAAAGCACCCGGCTAGCAGGTCCGGGATGCAGTGAGATGCTCTCTAAATCCTCAAACTAGAAATTGCTACAGTCGTATTTCTCGCCCCCACCCTCCGCCACACACAGTGCCCCCGGGCAGACACGGATCTGCACCCCGTGCCCCCAGGCAGGCACAGATCTGCACCCAGTGCCCCCGGGCAGACGCGGATCTGCACCCGGTGCCCCCGGGCAGACGCAGATCTGCACCCGGTGCCCCCAGGCAGACGCGGATCTGCACCCGCTGCCCCCGGGCAGACGCGGATCTGCATGCTGAATAAAGCACTAGTGATGGGCTAGACAATTTCCCAGCTCTGGGCTCCGTTAGAAGGCGTGAGAGGTGGTGAGGAGAGGCAGCCGGGGGCAGCTGAGTGGTGCGGTGATGTGGCCGGATGCAAGGCAAGTGCAGGGAAGGATAAAAACATGCTGGTTTCTGTGCTGTGCAGCTGAGCCCCCAGTCGAACAGCAGCCAGGGGGCTTAAGCTGCAGCTAAGTCTGCTAAGCCGTCAAATTGTGTGTGTCTGTTCAGGAGACTGACACCGGCACAGAGATTTGCGGCAGCAGCTTGATAATCCCAAGAGAAAAGGCTCCAGCCCTGCAGAGTCCCCTCCAATGGCTGAGCTCCGTTCCTACCCGGGACCCCATGGCCTCTGCCTTGTCAGTGGGGCCTGAGCCCTCCACGTCCTGGCTTTGTGCACATCCACGAAGGGTCCCGATCCTGCGTCCATCCTTCCACCCCGGCTCAGAGCCCAGGCCGCAGCCAGGGGCTGGCTGGTGAATGGGAGATCGGTCCCCCTACCAGTCCCCGTCACGATGTCTTCTCGGCTGAAATTGGTGACAGCTGGGCGCAGCTCCCTCATGCCAGAGCACCTACCGGGGGGGCCGGCTGTGCCCAGCACCCCCGGGACTTGCCTGAGGATCCAGATCGCAGCCCTCCAATGTTTGCAGGGTCCCCATCGGCCCCCCACCACTGTGCTGACAGGGCTGCTGGTGGGGCATATGCCCGGGGGAAAGACGACGATACAAGCAGAGAGCAAGGGGGCAGGGAACCCCTTGCCCCTGGAGAGGGTTCACTCGTCTCGGGGAATCCTGTTCTCTCTCCCCCAGCTTCTGGGACTTCCTGGGTCCCTTCTCGGCAGGTCCTGACCCAGGCACGTGGCCCATTTCCATGCGCATGGCTGATCCCACGTTGATTGGGTGGGCCTGAGCAGCCCAGAGGAGCGGGTGCTCCCTCTCTGCCCATGTAATTGCCCCTGGCGCTGCCCGCAAGGGAGAAGAATGAGCGCCCCTTCCGCCCATAACATGGGGTGCTCCCCACCAGCTACCTGACACCCTGGGGTGGCTAGTAACTCAGGGGCGCGGGCCCTGTGTAACGATGCAGTTCTGGTGGGACCCAACTGAGAGAGTCAGTTCAGGACAAATTGCTTCAAGCAGGGCAGTTACAGCCCAAGGCTGGGGGTTTTTCCACCTCTAAGACAAACCAAACCAGCCAGACAGAGACGACTTTGGTCTCACCCCACTGGCTCACCACAAGTCACACAAGCAATTCCCTTAGATGCTCCAGTTTCCCAGTATCCCCACCAGTGCCACTCGTTATGGGGATGAATGGTTATGAAAACCAACGCCCCAGTAAAAGAAAAAAAAAAGGTTCTCTTGATCCCACAGGACCAAGCCCCAGACCAGGTCAATATACAAATCCGATCATACCCACAAATCACGCTGCTGCCAATCCTTTAGAATCTAAAATCCAAAGGTTTATTCATAAAAGGAAAGAGATAAAGATGAGAGCTAGAATTGGTTAAATGGAATCAATTACATACAGTAATGGCAAAGTTCTTGGTTCAGGCTTGTAGCAGTGATGGGATAAACTGCAGGTTCAGATTAAGTCTCTGGAACATCCCCAGCTGGGATGGGTCATCAGTCCTTTGCTCAGAGCTTCAGTTTGTGGCGAAGTCCCTCCAGAGATAAGAAGCAGGACTGAAGACAAGATGGAGATGAGGCATTAGCCTTTTATAGTCTTTTCCAGGTGTAAGAACATCTCTTTGTTCTTACTGTGGAAAATTACAGCAAAATGGAGTCTGGAGTCACATGGGCCAGTCCCTGCATACTTTGCTGAGTTACAAGGCGTATCTGCCTTCTCTCAATGGGTCATTTGTATAGCTGATGGTCCTTAATGGGCCATCAAGCAGGCTAGGCAGAGCTAACACCAACTTGTCTGGGATGTCACCCAGCAGCATAGCATAAGTTTGAAATACAGACAGTATAGAGCCAATATTCATAACTTCAGCTACAAAATCGATACACACATCTAGACAGCAGAATCATAACCAGCCAACCATAACCTTGTCTTAGACACCCCATCTGACCCCCTTTGTACAAGATTTGGTGCCACTACAGGACTTTGGTTGCAACCATGTTCTATATGGTCCCAGATTATGTCAATAACGTCACACCCTGTTCCAGCTTCCAGGGAGGGGTGGCAAAGCTGTCATGGCCGTCGCTTGGAGGAGGTGCTGCCCCACAGAGAACGGCGGGCGTGGCCCCCTCAGTGGGCAGCTCCCTGGCTATCGCTGCATGGGATGAATGGAGTCCGTGGGAGCCAGAGACCGGGGGGGGGAGGGCTGGCTGGGCGAGGCAGCAGGATGAGCCATTGGGACAAATACCCTCCAGTCCCAAGAGTGCCCCCTAGTGCTCCGTACCCAGAGCCACCTGCATACCCCGGGCTTGGTCCTGAGAAGTGAATTGGCCACACACGCAGCTCTCGCTTCCCAGAGTCATTGACAATCGAGTAGCTCATTAGCATCTCATCTGCATTCCCCACACTAACGAGTCCGTGTTCAGGGTGGTTTGAGACGTTTTATTCAGTTTCCTTAAAAGTGCAGGTTTCCGGGATTCTGGAGCTGCTGATGTCCCGGGGTGGCTAGTAACTCGGCCGGGCCTGGGCCCTGCTCTGGCTTCCTGGGAGGGGGATGGCAAAGCCTCCCAGTGTGAAGCCAGCTTGCCCGTCAGAGGGGACATCGGGGCACGGCCCAGCCGCTGCCAAGCCAGCAAGAGGAAGTGGCAGCCTAGAGTTAATCCCTCTCTCGCTGTGAGCTCTGGGGTTCGTTCACGGTGGTTCATACAATCGCTGGGTTTGCTCCTGCGGGAGGGACGGAGCCGAAGGTTTGATTTGGCTCCTGCATTTTACCTACGTTCAAATTGTTTTTAGAACGGCGTTAAAAACAAATGTAGAGCTTGGGATCTGGGGAGGGGAAAAGCCCTCAGTGCAGGTCATTTCCAAGAATTCTGCCGCTCGAAAACTGAGACGTGTTTTAAAAATGGCTATTTGTGTAGACCCTACCAAAACCTACCTTTTCAAGCCTTGCTCCCCCTGCCGTGTTTTCGGCAGCAGTTAAAGAACAAAGCCCCTTGTCAGAGCCATGCCCAGACAGTGCCAAGGGCTGGTTCGGAGCGCTGGGGCTGCAAGCCCTGACCCTGAACAGGGACCGGGTTCATCTTGGTGCCATCCAGGTCTGACACGTGGAGAACCAGTCGCTGCTAGTCTGCTGGGAAGAGGCGGCGGAAAAAAATATGCTTCTCTTTGGACATTACAAAGGGCAGAATAGTGCCTCCTACTGCCCCCGCATCCCCAACCGCCTGGCAGAGCACCCTCAAGTGGTGGTGCTCTCTCTCCATGCCCGGGGGAGTTTGTGGCGCTGGGAGCTAGGAAAACCCTCCCCCGGCTCGTAACGGGGCCATCTTATCCGGAGCGCCAGAGCCCTGGTGCTGTGCAGAACCCTGCCCGCCCCCAGGACAGGGCTGTAGGCCTGAGGGCCCTGCCTTGTGGGTGAAAAGAGGCAGTGGTCTCCCCACTGGGAACAGGGGGCTCCATCTCTGAGCCCACCACGCCAGTTGGCACCAGCTGACAGTCTCCGTGGCAGAGGCTCGGGGCCTGGAGACGGCGCCCCAGCCCTGTGGGCGGGTGGGGGGCACCCTGTGAGGTGAGGAGAGCGGGGAGCTTGCACTGCTATTGCCGGGGCTGCTGGGTGGATCAGGAGAGGCCCTTGGTCTCCAGGGCTGCTGGGCTGGGCCCTGATTCTCCTCTGGCCTCCAGGTGGACAGGAGCGAGATCATCAAGAGCAACCTTCACCCCGTCTTCTCCAAGGTCTTCACGGTGGACTATTACTTTGAGGAAGTGCAGAAGCTGCGGTTCGAGGTGTACGACAGTCACGGGCACTCCAGCCTCGGGACACACGATGACGACTTCCTGGGGGGCATGGAGTGCACCGTGGGCCAGGTACCCGCCCCGGCTGTCCCCTGGGAGCCGCTCCTCTCGCCCGTCCCCAGGGTGTGGCCCAGCAGGGCTGCGGTGTTTCCTGGGGGGGAATCCTGACATTCGACCGTTCACTGCTCCCGGGCGCGGGGCTGCTCCGTTCCTGGCCTGGGAAGGTGGCTCAGGGCGACCTGCAGAAGGGCTTAGCGGTGCCAGGAACGTATTGCCACCATATTTGCACGTTGCAGGATATTGTCATTGCGATCAGCAGCACGCCCTAGGAGTGGGAGTTCTGAGTGCTCCCGGCCGAGGATGCTGACCTCCCAGGGCCGGGGAAGCCCCAGATAGTCTCTAATGGCATTGCCGGTGGGACTGGAAATCCCCAGGGCCGAGAGGAAAGTGGAGGGACGATGCTGTGGGTTAACGTGGCCAGGGCTGGGGAGAACTTGACGTAGCTCTGAGCTCCAGGAGAAGGGAGCGATTTCAGCACTCTCAGGAAATCCCACTGCTTGGCATGTCTGAGCACTGACTGTCTGTAAAGGCCAAGCACTGTCCATGAAACCGCAGCCTGGCACCCCCAGGCCCTCCCCTGCAGCCTGGGAATCGCTGGCGAGCCCTTGCCCGGGCCGGGGAGCTCAGCGTGTGGCACAGGCTTGGCCCAGCGCTGGTTCCGTCTGCAGGGGTTCACTGGCCCCTGTGCTGACGTCCTCCGGGATGACTCGTGTCCCCCGAGTGACTCATGCGCCGTGTCCCCTGAGCCCAGTCACGCTAATGTCTCTCCCGAGACAACTCCCACGGCAACGTGTCTCCTGGGGCCGCTCATGCTCCAGTGCCATCTCCCCTGGGGCCGTGTCTCCCCGCACGGTGTCGCGTGGGCCCATGGGTCCCCTGCCCCCATCCCCAGGGCATCGCGTGGGCCCACAGCTCCCTCCCCCCCGACTCATGCTATCATCTTCCCTTCCAGATCGTGGCCCAGAAGCGGGTGACCAAGCCGCTGTTTCTCAAGTACGGGAAGTACGCCGGCAAGTCCACCATCACGGTGAGTGCGGCCGGCTCTGCACTTCCTAGTGGTCCTGCTGCTCACGCAGCCTGCAGGGAGGGGGGAACGCGTTCGGCTGGGCCTGCTTGGGCCGTTCCCTTTGGAAAAGGACAGGGAGGGGCAGCCCCCAGAGCCGCACCGTGCCCTGCTCTGGCTGCCTCAGTGCCACACGGCTCTGCCAGGAAACCCGCAGGCACATGTACCCGTCTGACGGGCTCTGGAGCCTGGCACTCGGTGGGCAGGAGCTGTCTCTAGAGAGCTGCCCGGTGCTCTGCTCCCCCAGCCCAGAGCTCCTCTTCATATTTCTAACGCTGCTGCCCCCCACCTGCCCCAGAGAGGGGTCCTGCCACGTCCTCTGGAGCTCTGGTATGGCTCACAACCAGCCAGGTCTGTGCCGAAGATCCTGCTGCTGCAGGGGCCGAATTCCCATTGCCCGTCTCCTCCTGCCCCCCAGCCCGTCCCACCCTGCGCAGACTAGCCCTGATCTGCCCCCGCCATCTCCCCAGGCTGGCAGACGTGGCTCAGGGCAGGGCTCAGTCCCCAGAACCCAGGTTCTCATCACTGGTCCCTGGCTACGGGGAATCCACATTCATTCCTCAGAGGCCAGCCCCGCCAGCTGGTGTATGGGCGTTGCTGGGACACCCACTCTGTGCAGCGCGGGAATTGTGCTCTTTGAACGCGATGGAGAACACACTAAAGAGTGGGCTGGGATGGCGGCCCCTGGCCCCTGCTGCTTCTCCGTGCCCTGCCGCCCGGCCTGGCGCCTGGCGTGTGCACAACGGCCTCTCCGTGCCCTGCCGCCCGGCCTGGCGCACGTGCACAACGCCCTCTCCGTGCCCTGCTGCTTGCCCTGCCGCCTGGCGTGGTACACGTGCACAACTGCCTCTCCATGCCCTGCAGCCCGGCCTGGCGCATGTGCACAACGGCCTCTCCGTGCCCTGCCGCCTGGCCTGGCGCGTGTGCACAACGGCCTCTCCGTGCCCTGCTGCCTGGCGTGGCACACACATCGCTGCCAGTACCTCACAGGTGTGCTCTGTGCGTGGTGGCTCCAACAGGCAGACAGGACCGGGCGAGTTTCTCCCCAGAGCTTGTGCCCGGCTGCCTGTCTCTGAGGGCCCCTTGGCGCTCTCCCCTCAGGTGCTGTCAGAGGAGATTTCCGGCAACAACGGCTATGTGGAGCTGGCGTTCCGGGCCAAGAAGCTGGACGACAAGGTACCTCTGCCTGCCGCTGGGGTTGACTGAGACTCCGCTCTGCCTTTGCTGAGACCCCGGTGCCCCCAGCCCCCCGGATGGGGCTGGGTGCAGCCTGGGAATGGCCGCGTGGAGGAGCCAGTGTGGTTATTTGCTGAGAGCTGGGAGCCGTGGCTGCCGACTGGCCCTGGCGCCCCTCTGGCACCTTTCCAATGCTTGGGTGCTACTGGGGGAGGCTGGAGCTGCCCCCGGCAGAGTGCGCGATGGGAGCAGCCAGGCCAGCTCGCCCCTCAGCAGGCTGGTCAGCGGGCCGTGGCCCTGCCCAGCGATGGGACACATGGAGCTCTGTCCCTCCACTGAGCCTGCCCCCTGAGACGGGGGGTTGTGCTGGTGCCACTGTCCCGATCAAGCCCCACCCAGCTGTCCAAAGGGCTCCCCACACCCCCCGGGGTGAAAGAGCTCCCTCTCCCAGCCCCGCTCCCCGGAGCCCCTCGGGAAAGCACGGGCTGGCAGGGATGCGGGGGGGCAGTTCAGCGATAGCCAAGGCCTGGAAGTCATCGGGGCAGGCTGCTGCGGGCACAGCACGAGAGAGGCTGGCCGGGCAGAGGAGGTGCAGTGAGAATGCAGGAGCCAGGCAGGGGCCAGAGCAAGAGTGGGCACACGGCAGGGACGGGGTTGGAGCCCAGCGTGGCCGTGGCAGGGAGCAGGGCCTCGCCGGGCAGGGGTGAGGGAGCCGCCTGCTGCGACAGGCCTGAGCGTGGAGGGTTGGCACAGTGGCCCCTGGATGCTCAGAGCCCCCATCCCGGGCAGGGCTGGTCCGGAGGCTGGTCCCTTCCGCCGGGGAGGACGTGCCCCTTTCTCGGGGGTATCGGGGGAGATGGCCCGGAGGTTGGTCTGCTGCTTTGAGCTGGTCCTGCCCGGAGCGGGAGGGCAGCCCCAGCCGTGGAGCTCACCGTGCCCGTCTGCCCACCCCCCCGGCAGGATCTCTTCAGCAAGTCGGATCCTTTCCTGGAGATCTACCGGATCAACGACGACGGGAGTGAGCAGCTGGTGTACCGCACCGAGGTGGGTCCCCGCCGCGGGCCGAGCCTCCAAGGAGCCGCCCGCTGCCACCCCAGGGGGAAGGGAATGGGGAGACAAGGGTGGGCAGCGACAGGGGTGGGGGTCAAAGGGATGGGAGTGGGTGGAGGAGGGGCTGGCGGGAATGGGGTGATGTGGTGGGCGGAGGAGGGTCTGGCAGGGACAGGAGGGATGAGGGTGGGTGGAGGAGGGGCTGGCGGGAATGGGGTGAGGGGGCGGAGGAGGGGCTGGTGGGGATGGGGTGATGCGGTGGGTGGAGGAGGGTCTGGCGGGAATGGGGTGAGGGGGGCGGAGGAGGGGCTGGTGGGGATGGGGTGATGCGGTGGGCGGAGGAGAGCCTGGCAGGGAGGTTGGATCCCTCGCCCCTGTGCCCCGGCCCCCTGCTCCAGCCCCCAGCCGGGAGGTGCTTGTCACCCCAGACAGCTCCCCCTGCTGGAGAGGACGGGCAGCGGAGGGGGAGAGCGCCATGCCCGGAAAGCTCCCCGCACCTCCGTGCTGCCAAAGGACCCTCCCCCGCCAGCTCCTCTTGCTCCCCAGCAGAGCCGCCCCCCCCCCCGGCAGAGCAGCCCCCCCCCCGGCAGAGCAGGGCCCCGCGGCAGAGCAGGCCCCCCCGGCAGAGCAGGGCCCCCCCCCGCGGCAGAGCAGGGCCCCCCGGAGCTGTAACGGGCTCTGCCTGGGAAGGGAAGAGGGGATGAGTGACGGGCCCCCACTGCTCCCTGTGCTGGCAGCGCACCATGGCAGTGCCTGCTGCTGCTCTGCTCACGCCTCCCTGACGGGGGGGCCTAGGAGGATTAGGCACCTAGCAGAGCTATTACGCTGTCAGGTGCTTTCCGCCCCGCCTGTCGCCTGGGCCCCGCCGTCCCCTTCCTGGCACCAGGGCGGTGGGAGCCTGCGGGGAGGGGAGAGACAGAGGCGAGAGGGGCAGTAGCAGCTTGGATGCCGGTCCAGGGAGTCTCTCCTCTCGGGCATGGCTACCTAGCGCCTCCCCCTGCCGGAGCGGGGTCTAGTGGCTAGAGCACAGGGCTGGGCATGGGATTGCCTGGATCCTGCATGACCCTGGGCAGGGGGCGGGGCCCTCCCCTCTCTGTGCCTCAGTGTCCGCAGGGGTTGGGAGGGGGGCAAGGACCACTCAGGGCTGTTTGCAAAGCCCGTTGGGCCTCTGGCAGATGGAAGCCCAGCGGGCACCCTGCTCATCGCCCAGGGGTGCCCCAAGAGGCCGTATGCAGCACGTTCACGCTGCCCCCTTGTGTTTACAGGTGGTCAAGAACAACCTGAGCCCCGTGTGGGAACCGTTCAAGGTCTCGCTGAACTCGCTGTGCAGCTGCGAGGAGAAGAGGAAGCTGAGGGTGAGGAAGGGAAGGGGGGAAGCCCTGAGTAGACTCCGCCCTCGGGGGAGCTGAAAGGGGCCACCTCACTGAGTCTCCTGCAAGGGGGGGACCAGTCCCGTCACAGTGCAACCTGCCCCCAAGGTCAAAGGCAACCCAGGCACGATGGATCAGAGGAAATGCATCCTGATGCAATATAGGCTTGGCCTGTGGAACTCACTGCCACAGGACACCCATGTCTTTGTGAGTGTAGCCTCTGCAGTGACACTAACACACAGACACATGACCAGGGCCTTCGGTCCTCCTGCTTCAGAGCCTGAACCGGCCCCCAAGAAGGGCAAGTGTCCCCCCCTCCCCCCGTGTGCTTACATAGCTGTCCAGGTGCATTGGGCCCTTCCTCTGAAGTGTCTGTATAGCCCACGGCTGGAGGGAGGACACCATGCTGCACACACAGGCGGTCAGTCAGGCAGCGTATCCACTGCGACGGTCCAGGGTGAGTGGAGGGGGAATGGTGGGGGCTGGGAAAGGCCCCTCCCTAGAGAAGGGGTGACCCTCTGGCTGAGCTGAACTCCTCTCCTTACAGTGTGTGATCTGGGACTACGACTCCCGGGGAAAACACGACTTCATCGGAGAGTTTTACACCACGTTTGAGGAAATGCAAAAAGCAAGTGGGGAGAACAAGGTTTGTTGCGGGGGGGCCCTACGCAGCTGGATCTGGGTGTCCAGGTGGGCCGGCTGCTGGTGACGATGCACGTGAGGTGACTCAGCCGTTCCGTGTGTGTGTGCTGGGTATTCGCCCGAGCTGGTCACATGTTGGGGCAAAACTGTTTCTGTGAAATTGGACGACTTTCAACAATTGTCCCCAAAGTGGTGGCTTCAAATTTTTCCGTTTTTTTTTTTAGGGGGGGGGGAGGGAATCTAGGAAAACTAAAACAAAAATGGGTTGTTTTTGTTTTGTGATCTTTGTTTTTTCTTCTTTTCTCCCCCTTTCTTGACTTTTAAAATGAGAAAAGGCAAAATCCTCAAACTATCAAACCAACCCCCCCAGTTTTCCAGTTTTGAGCTGTTTTGCGCCCAGATTTCCCCTTGTCTGACCAGCTCTGGGGGTCGCTGTTTGCCCGGTGCACAGTCTGGGCGTGTGACTCGCGTGTGCCTGCGGGGATGCGCGGGGGCGCTGCGTGTTGCGGTGCTGGGCGCCTCTGGCTGAGCTCCAGGGCTGCTCGTCCGCAGATCACAGATCTCCGCTGCTCTCTCTGTTGTGCTCCAAGGTCCAGTGGGACTGCATGAACCCAAAGTACAAAATCAAGAAACGAAATTACAAGAACTCAGGCGTGGTCATCTTACTGGATCTGAAGGTGAGCTGGGAGCCGGGCTGAGCCTGCCCTTGGTGTTTCCTGGTGCTCTCATATCAGTGCTTTTGCCCTGTATTGCAGCGCCCTGTGGTGACCCCAGGGGAAGCTGCTCCGTGCCCAGTGGTGACTCAGTGCCCCTCGCCTGTCCTGGCCCCTCGATGCCAGAGGGGCTAGCAGGAGGCAAAAGCGCCTTTGTACTATGGGGAAGGGGGCTGGTTGGACAAGCCTGCAGGACATACTCCTCCTCCGAGGCTGTTTGGTAAAGGAGCAGTGACTAGGTGTCACGGAGTGTGGGGGAGTCAGGGCCCTGCACCCCTCTTCCTGCGATTCACCGGGACTCTCAGCCAGCCAGTAACACAGAAGGTTTATTAGACGACAGGAACACAGTCCCAAGCAGAGCGTGTAGGTACAACCAGAACCCCTCAATCCAGTCCTTCTGGGGGGTTCAGGGAGCTTAGACCCCAGCTTCGGGTTCCCTGCGTTGCACCACCCAGCCCAAACTGAAACTAAAAACTCCTCCAGCAGCTCTCTCCCCTCTCCTTTGTTCAGTGTCCCGGGCAGAAGGTGTCACTTCTCCCAAACCGCTCCTGGCTCAGGTTACAGCTCAGGTAGTTTCCTTCAAGGGAAGTCCCCCATCCCCAATGCAACCCCCCTGCAACATTCCCAGGTCAAATCTGCCCCGCTCCCTGCTTCCGTCCCGGCTCGGTGACACCGACATGTCCCGCTGTATCCATATCCCTTCTCTTGCTGCAGCCTCCTTGGCTCCCAGCGCCCGGCGGGCGGCTGCTGTGTCCCCGTGCGTCTGGCTCCGCTCGTGTCTGTCCTTCCGGGCTACTTGTGCCTGGATCGCTGCCTGGGAGAGGACGGCCGGACGGCCAGCAGAGCTCTGGGCTGTGCTGTCAGGGGCTGGCTAACACGGCTTTTGTTTGGAAGCTCCACAGGGTCTACTCCTTCCTGGATTACATCATGGGCGGATGCCAGATCCACTTCACGGTAAGGGACACTCCCTCCGCGGCAGGGATGGCGGGATGAGCAGCGAGCCCGGAGCAAACCTCGTCCCAGGTCCCAGGACGGACGTGTTTGAACCTCGCACAGGAGCTGATGCTGCTCAGGCCCATCCCGGGGAGCCGATGGGGCAGGAGGCTGGAGATGGGGCGTGCCATGGGGCACTAGTTCTGGAGGCTGCTTGGCGGCCAATGGGACACGTGTTTGGTGGGCCGCTGTCTGGTTCCTGGGGCGTAGAGCGTGAGCTCCCCTCTGCCAGCTGTGGGATCATTAGGCTTCCAGGCCTGCCCATCCCGCACCCTGTGTCAGCACAGGGTCGTTCCACCCATAAGGAAATGAACGGCAAAGTGCACCAACTTGCTGCTCCTCAGCCGTGCCCTGCTGTTAACGGGCCCCCAGCAGGGGCATTTGGAAGGGTTCGTAGCTTCATGCCCAAAGAGAAATATGTGATCCCCCAAGCTCCCGGCCCTGCAGACGCACGGCTCCCGTCTCTCTGCCTCGCTGGGTGTGCCTGGGAGGGACAGCGCAGCGTTACACGACTCACAAGAAAAGCCACGGGGCCAGGTGCACACTGGCTGCAGTCCACAGCAGCCATAAACCCTGATGAATGGGCGAGTGGGGCTGATTTTACAGCTGCTTACCTGGCTGGACTGGGGCAACACAGCCAGAACGTAGCAGTGAACCTGCCCCACGGCGTTTAACTGCTGGCTCAGCGGTCGGCACCGCTCCTGCTTGGCCATAGTCATCCATTAACATCCATCACTGAGATCCCCAGAACTTCAGGGCGTAGTCGCCACAATCAGCCATGCAGGAGGTGAGCTCGAACTGGACGTACCTAGTGCAGCCGGCAGCAGTCCGGAGCCCCTGCTTGGACCCTGGCACAGGTGTCGTTCCTCCCCCCCCCCCGAGATTCAGTTTGCTAGAGGAAGGCGGGACGCAGATGCAATGTTTAACTCTCTGAGTCCAGTAAGGTTCTAAGTGGCGTCTCAAGGGCTACTGACACCTCAGAGCCAGTCATGGTGCAGTTTCCTTTTTCATACTCCAGTCCTGTTCATTAAAACACAACTAGTGAGCGTCTTTCCCCGCAGACTGTAGGGGCCTGGGATGTGCAATAACTGCACATGCACACACAGCTGGGTAGTGGTGCATTTAAACGACCTGCTGCACGTGCAGCTAGCTGAGTTGTGCGTACAACTGCACACGTCAATTAAGCACATGGGTGTGCATAGTTTTTTGCACGTGCAAATGCATATCAGTTCCTAAAAACATCCTCCTTCCTTGGCTTTGCACCTGAGCCTCTGTCACACTCTGGTGCTGGGCATGAGCCAGGCTCCTTCCCTCTGCTCCTTAGCGTTTTGCATTCCCTGCTGTTAGACCTTTGCTGGTACTGTGCACAGATTCCTCATTAAAAATGAAAAAACAACCAGCCTCCAGATTGCATTTTGCAAAAGCATCTTCTCCCCGGAGTGAGTCAGACCTGCAACATGCGGGAAGCAGGCTGCTTGGCTCTGCTCCGCGGCATGAGACAAGCCGAGAGCGGTGGTTGGTCCCGGGAGCAAGGCCTGTCATGTTGTGAGACATCATGTCCCATCACTCCGTGACATGGCTTGAGGGGGAACGGCGGGGCAGAAACGCTGGCTGGCTTAGCCCAGCCCTGCTGGCCACCTGTCCCTTCCAAGCAGCAATGAAAGAAGTTTGCAGGAACTTTTAGAAAATTCCTCCCCAATGCTCCTGACACTTGCTCTGTCACCGGTGCCAACCTCGCATGCAGCATCACCCCCCCCCCCCATTGCAAACTACGGTTCACCCTGGGCTAATGTCCATGAGCGAGGAGGTGCCGGGAGGATGTCACAGAGAGGGGGGATGTTAGCAAAGCCTTTTCCTGCTGGATGCTCCCCGCTACCTGCTTTGTGAGTCCAGGGCTGGTGGGTGGGCTTGGCTGTGTGCCCCTGGGTGGGCAGAGGGTGCTTCCATCAACTCTCTGAGCTCCTTGGTTCTGCAGCTGGCCGGGGCTCCCTGGGAATGTCGGAGAGCCCGAGGAAAGATCTCAACAGACTTTCCTGCAGAATTCTGGGTACTTGCGGCATGTGCCTGGGCTGGCACTGATGTGACAGGAGCCCTTCTGCCGTCCGTGTCGCTGCCTCTCTGGGTGAGCTTGGGCAGCTCCCGTCTCTCCGGGCGGCCAGTTCCCCTGTCTGTACCTGGGGGATAGCAGTGAACCCGGGGCTGGAGACGAAGCGCTCTGAGATCCTGGGCGGGAGGGGCAGAACTACAGCTCGGAACGTATTGCCAATGGCTAATGCCCAAGCCCTCCAGCCAGCTGAGTCCGCTCGCAGTGGCTGACGATGCGTATTAAAAAGCGTGCAGCCAAGGCGTGTCGGGGGCACTTCGGGGCTCCCCACAGCAAAGGGGTGCAGCTGGTTCCCCTTCAAATTGCCTGCCCCTTGCTGGAGGCTGGGCCGAGGCTGACGGCATCAGGGATGCTGATTGCCTTCACAGGGAGCAGGACGGTGGCCAGAGATCCCTGGGGGAGCAGCCAGGTGGGCTGGAAGGGGCGCAGCTCCTTGGACCCCTGCATAGGCCCTTGCCTGGCAGCCTCAGGGTCTATTCAGCGCAGGGTGTGGCTTTGCCGCTCTCGGATACCCAGCCACACCTACAGCTCTGCTGACCGCCTGCCTTCCGCTCCCAGGTGGCTATTGACTTCACAGCGTCGAACGGAGACCCCCGGAACAGCTGCTCCCTCCACTACATCAACCCCTACCAGCCCAACGAGTACCTGAAGGCCCTGGTGGCAGTGGGAGAGATTTGCCAGGACTACGACAGGTGAGACAGCCCTGGGCTCTGTCTGTGCCTGGCCCATCTGGCTAACCCGAACCCTGGACACACACACACACACACACACACACATGGCCAGCTGCGTCTGGGCCGGCTCTTCCTCTCTGGGTTTTTGTAGGCTCTGTCACACAGAAATGACAACGTCCCAGACACCCCCCTGCTGCCCCAGCGAGAAGTGCCCCAGCTTGGCCCACTCCCCCAGCTGCCAAGCCCTTCCACTGCTGGGAGCTCGCTGGGATGGGCCCCTCCCAGTGCGGGGGAGGCCAGGTGATACACTGAGTGCTCCCCAGGCACCCCCATGCCAGGTGGGGCCGGGCCTGGCAGGAGTCCCTGCAGCTTACCATGGTATGGTCCGTTCCGGGGGGCTTCTGGGGCAGAGGGGTCTGTTGCAGACACCGAGCGGGGAGGGGCCGGGGTTGCCGGCTGGAGGGTCTGCGTCAGGGTTCATTGTGCCCTGTCTGGGCCCCTCACTCCCTGGGGATCCCTTTATGGGGGTGGGGGCGCTTTGGGTGCTGGGGCACTGGAGCAGGTGGGAGCTTCTGACATCTGCTTCCTTCCAGCGATAAGAAATTCTCCGCCTTAGGGTTTGGTGCAAGGATCCCACCCAAGTACGAGGTAAGACCCCTGCAGGGTAAGAAACAGGACGGGGGGGGTTGAGGAGCAGCATGGTGGGGGACGGGATGGCTACGGGGCTGAGGAGTCGGGGTAAGGGGGCTGAGGAGTGGGGATAAGGGAGGTTACGGGGGCTGAGGAGTGTAGGGCGGAGGAGGCTACAGGGAGTGAGATGCAGGAGAGGCTATGGGGGGCTGAGCAGCGGGGATAGGGGAGACTCCTGTCTAGGGCGGTGATGTTGGCAGGCCAGGCTGGGCAGCTCCCGCTTGCCTCAGCTGCTCCCAGCTCACCTGCCTTGATTCCCCCTGTTCAGGGCATGGAGGGTTTTGGATGGATTCAGTTGGGCAGGCCTCCCTCTCGCTGGTGCTGCCGAGTGGGCTCCGTCCCGGGGAGCAGCGCGCAGGCCTGACACGACACGTCCCGTCGACGGCACCTGCCATCTCTATAGAGCAGAGCAGACAAAGGCCCCCAGTGAAATGACAGGATTAAATGTGGTCTCCAGAGCACGTGTCGGGGCGGGCTGAGGCCGAGCGGTGCGAGGGCTTCACACGAGGAGGCAGGAACAGCCCCTGCGTTGTTTGCCCTTTAGCCAGAGTCCAGCCAGGGGAGGCGAGAGGCAGGGCTAGAGACGTGTCCTCACTGCACACAAAGGGGCAGTGGGGGGGTCATGAGGGGCCGGGAGCCCCCCCAGATTCATTCTCTGCTGTCTGGTAGGTTTCCCATGATTTCGCCATCAACTTCAATCCGGACGATGACGAGTGTGAAGGTAAGAGGCTGGCAGCGGAGTGAGAGCCAGCCCACGTCGCACCGTGCCCCCGGGGGGCAGCCAGGCCTCGCCCCGTCTAGCCCTTGTGTGTGGAGGGGGCTGCGGGCCGGTGTGCTGCTGCCCTCGACGGCCCTGTTCCCACCCCCTCTCTCCCTGCTGAGCACGGACGCTTCCCCTCCTGCCTCTGCGCGGGAAATGGACCATGTTCCAACCCGGGGGCCTCGTCCCGAGGCTGCCCCGGCCTCGCTCCCTGACCGCTGTCAGCGCCCCCACGAGGAATGGCTGCAGCCCGTCTGCTGGGCATGTGGGTGGAGCCGGGCAGTGGGGCCTGGCCCTGCCTCATTCGTGTCCTCACTGGGGATGGGCAGGGAGAGGTTAGCAGCCCTGGGCCGGGCGGCTCCTCACCCGGTTTGATGTCCCCCGCTAGGAATTCAGGGCGTGGTGGAATCCTACCAGAACTGCCTGCCGAAAATCCAGCTCTACGGCCCCACCAACGTGTCCCCCATCATCTCCAAGGTGGCCAGGGTGGCGGCGGCGGAGGAGAGAACGAAGGAGGCCTCTGTGAGTACCTGCCCTGTTCCTACGGCGCTGCCTGCACCGCAGGCCGAGGGGCCTGGGATCTCCGGCGCTTGCTTCTGCCTGGATGTAGACTGTCCAGCTGTGCTGTGTAGCCTCTGCCACGTGGCTCTGTGAGGGCACAGTCCTGAGCTGGGCACAGAGTGCCAGCTGTGCCCATAGCGTGTGGGGTTTGCAACGTGAGGGACCTGGCTGAGACCCTCCTAACTCCTTTCACATGTGATCTCTCCAGGGTTTGAGTCCCGCGGCGAGAGGCTGCTACCGTGGCGCTTAGGGTAACATTGTCAAAGCGACTACGGCCCAGTGACTCAGAGAGGGTCCGATGCCAGCTTGGCAAATGGGACGTTGGCTCCTAAGACAGCGGGGCACTTTTCAAAAGTTCTTCATCTGCCCCCTGGGGTTGTATCGCTCCCGGGGCGCTGGGAGGCTGAGTTCACCCTGCACCCCTCAGCAGGAAGGGCACAGCTGTGGCGGATGCTGCGTCTGCTCCTCGGAGAGCCTGCGGCAGTGCAAGCACCAGGCGGGAGCAGGAGTTAGTGGCGGGGAGGAGGGGGTGCACCGAGCAGAGATGGGCTGAAAGAACATGAACCTTCAGCTGAGAGCTTCCTCAGTGAGACATTCCAGGCTGTGGGGAAGGCCCATCACTCGGGACTCAGGCCTAGCAGGGAGAGGCCAGTCCTGCCCAGCATGGCTCGGCACTGCTACTGTCAGCCCCGTGGCTGCTGGCTGGGCATCAGGGCTAGCCCCTGGCCATCGAAGGAACGCCAGCTCCTACCTCAGCTGCACGTGCCAGGAACGTTTAACATGGCAGCACGCGCCCAGTCCTCACACGCAGGGCGTCTGCCTGAACAGACATTTGCGGCCCATTCCACAGCACAGCCGGCGCGCTCGGCCCTGGTGGACCTGGAGCACGTCACAGAAGCCAAGTGCTTATTAGACGATCCCGAGTTCCAGGGGCGCCTCAGAACAGGCCTCCTCTCCCCTCTGCTCATGCAGTGTCCTCCTGTCCTCCAGCAACATTCGATCAGCTGTGAATAAATAGCCAAACCCTCCGGGGCCTGTGTTGTTTCTGGCGGGTCAGGGTGGCGTCACTGGGCCAGGCCAGCCGAGTAAGAAAAGGCCAGAGGTTGCACAGAGCTCTTGGGGGGGTAGTGGAGTGACAGGGATTCACGGACCAGATTCCTGGCTCCGGAGATGCGGTGCCAGGGTCCAGTGGGGCCAGTTATCCCAGTCCCCACGCAACACCCCGCTCACCTGGCACTTGGCCTCGGGGCGTCTGCCATGGACTGGCTCTGTGTGCGTGTGTGCACTGGGCAGGGCGGGCGGGGGCCTTTCATTAAAATCCCGTCAATTATTTACACCCGCGGACGTGGAACGTTTTAGGAAAATATCATTTTCTTCTGGGACCTGCCCGGCTATTTGCTCACTGAATCATTTACAACGCCGGCTGAGCCTATCAATTAATGACGGCAGCTAATGCATCGTCCTCAGCCTGTGCGCTGACCCCACTCTGTGTCTGGGGTGCTGGGGGAGTCGGGGCCCAGCGGCCGTAAGACGGGGCTAGAAGAGGAGCAAGGAATCGGTCACCGACTGGGACAGGGGTCTCCCGAGTGGGATGGCTGGGGGGGGCGCTAGCCCCGCTCTGCCCAGTAACCCATAGCCGCTCTCCCGCCTTTGCCCCACAGCAATACTACATCCTGCTGATCCTGACGGACGGGGTGGTGACCGACATGGCAGACACGCGGGAGGCCATCGTGCGGGCCTCCTACCTCCCCATGTCCATCATCATCGTAGGGGTGGGCAACGCGGACTTCACCGACATGCAGATCCTGGACGGGGACGACGGGGTCCTGCGCTCCCCGAAGGGGGAGCCCGTCCTCCGGGACATTGTGCAGTTCGTCCCCTTCAGAGAGTTCAAGAACGTGAGTCAGCCCCCGAGGCCCCTGCCGTAATGACCGCATGGCTGCGACCACCACACGTGTCTGTGGCGTGCCCGTCACCGTGGCATCAGGGAGGATGGTTTAGTGGGTAGAGCACAGGGCTGGGACTTGGGTGACTTGGAGTCACATCCTGGCTTTGGCACAGACTCCATCTCTGGCTATGGGCGAGTCCCTTTGTGGCTCCGTGCCTCAGTTTCCCCATCACCAGGGCTGGTGGCACTGCCACCCCTCCCAAGGTGCCGTGAGGGTAAGTCAAGGGGCGGCGCTCAGTGATGAGGGCTGTGGGATACCTGGAGAGATGCACTTTGGAGGGCTAGGAAGGGCACTGGCAGTATCCTCCTCAAAACCAGAGAGGCTCAGGCCTCTCCCGCCTGCCCTGGCACCGCGGGGCTCCCAGGGGAGGGTGGCCTGGTGCCATCCTGCTCTGCTGACCCTCTCAAGGGCTACAGGGGCAGGATTCAGGGGGTGTGCTGTTGGTGAAGGCAGCTCACAAGGGCTCTTCTCCTCACACCCCCTTTGGTCTCCATGGGCCCCGTCACAGTCTGGCTGCCCTCTCTCCCTGTTCAGTAAAACCATGTCCTTGCTCTGTGCCTCGAAGGAAACTCTCCTGCCTCTGCGGCTCACAGGGGGCTGAAGGGGGCGTCCCTGCCTTTACCCCACTGGTACCTGTAAGCCAAGGGGCTCCAGACACCCGCTTTGCTCTCTGGTCTCCAGGCTGAAACACGTGGTGAGACAAGGTGGGTGAGGGGCCAGCTTGTGTTGGTGAGAGAGACCAGCTTCCGAGTTACACGGAGCTCCTTGTCAGCGCGGGGAAAGGTACTCAGAGCGCCCACTTGTCCTCACGCTCAGCAACACAGCTGCACCAGTGCAGTGCTTACACTGTGTGACGAACTGGGACTGTTCCTAATGTGGTCTTTGAATGCTGAGTGTTGGCTGGGAAGGCAGGGGAGGTTGGCTAGGATGGTCTGCATTGGGGGATGGGAGACTGGCCTTGAGGGAAGACACCGGAGCATGTAAGGTGAGAACCCAGGAAAGGGTTAGAGGCCAGGTGACACCTTTGCCCAGGAAACTGAACAAAGGCTGTGGGAGGGGTCGCTGAAGGGAGAGTTGCAGGAGCTGGCTGGTGATATGGCTGGGAGGCAGACGGGGCTCTGACCTCCCAAGGGGGCTGGGGTGCCCTGGGACCCCGAGATGGACCTAACTGAGGGGGCCCTGTTGTCTGTGCCTGCAAGACCTGTCTTGGACTGTGTTCCTGTCATCTAAATAAACCTTCTGCTTTACTGGCTGGCTGAGAGTCATGGTGAATCGCAGGAAGCCGGGGGTGCAGGGCCTTGTGTCCCCCCACACTCTGTGACACACTGATGGCAGAGGGTCTCCGGTCGGCTTACTTACTCCACCAGCGAGAGGCAGTACCTGTGTTGGCGAAGCCATTAGTGCTGTCTGCACTGGGGGATTTTTCACATCCCCGAGTGACCTAGTTCTCCCGATATAGGTCTGTAGTGTAGCCGTGGTGTGTCCCGGCTAAATACAAGATCAAACCGATAGTTTAGAATAAGCAGTTAGCACATATTCTAAGGGCTCATTCAAGGTGAAGGGGCTAAGGGACAGTCACAGGACAGAAAGCGGGGTTAGTGTTGTAATAAGCCAGTGTCTTTGTGAAGACCGTGATTGTAGTGTCCAGCAGAGATCTGAATGTAAGCGCTGTGCGGGTTTCCGTTGGGGCTGACGACGGAGAGGTCACATGCAGCGTGATCACTTTGTGAGCTGTGTTCACCCGCAGGCGATGGGATGGTTTTGTCTTTTATCGTTGTCCTGTGTGCGTTCGTTCCAGAGTGTAGCAATTGTCTGGTTTCACCCACACAGGGTGTGTCTACACTGCAGTTAGATCCCAACTGCTGACTCAGGCTCCGGTAAGAGGCTCTTTAATTGCAGTGTAGATGTTCGGTTCTGGGACCCTCCCTCCTGCCAGGGTCCTAGAGCTCGAGCGCCAGTCTGAGCCCAAATGTCTACATGGCATTTAAAAGGCCACAGGGGGTGTGTCTGGGTGGAGCTCTGTGTCGGGGACGCGGGCACTGTGTGTAGCACAGGGGGGGTGTCTGGGTGGAGCTCTGTGTCGGGGACGCGGGCGCTGTGTGTAGCACGGGGGTGTGTGTCTCAGTCAGGCTCTGTGTCGGGGACGCGGGCGCTGTGTGTAGCATGGGGGTGTGTGTCTGGGTGGGGCTCTGTGTCGGGGATGCGGGCGCTGTGTGTAGCACAGGGGGGGTGTCTCAGTCAGGCTCTGTGTCGGGGACGGGGGTGCTGTGTGTAGCACGGGGGGGGGGTCTCAGTCAGGCTCTGTGTCGGGGACGGGGGCGCTGTGTGTAGCACAGGGGGGGTGTCTGGGTGGGGCTCTGTGTTGGGGACGTGGGCGCAGTGTGTAACACAGGGGTGTGTGTCTCAGTCACGCTCTGTGTCGGGGACGGGGGCGCTGTGTGTAGCACAGGGGGGGTGTCTGGGTGGGGCTCTGTGTCGGGGACGGGGGCGCTGTGTGTAGCACGGGAGTGTGTCTGGGTGGGGCTCCGTGTCGGGGACGCGGGCGCTGTGTGTAGTACAGGGGTGTGTGTCTCAGTCATGCTCTGTGTCGGGGACGGGGGCGCTGTGTGTAGCACAGGGGTGTGTCTGGGTGGGGCTCTGTGTTGGGGACGGGGGTGCTGTGTGTAGCACGGGGGGGGTGTCTCAGTCAGGCTCTGTGTTGGGGACGGGGGCGCTGTGTGTAGCACGGGGGTGTGTCTGGGTGGGGCTCTGTGTCGGGGACGGGGGCGCTGTGTGTAGCACAGGGGTGTGTGTCTCAGTCATGCTCTGTGTCGGGGATGGGGGCGCTGTGTGTAGCACAGGGGTGTGTGTCTCAGTCATGCTCTGTGTTGGGGACGCAGGCGCTGTGTGTAGCACGGGAGTGTGTCTGGGTGGGGCTCTGTGTTGGGGACGGGGGCGCTGTGTGTAGCACAGGGGTGTGTGTCTCAGTCATGCTCTGTGTCGGGGACGCGGGCGCTGTGTGTAGCACAGGGGTGTGTGTCTCAGTCATGCTCTGTGTCGGGGATGGGGGCGCTGTGTGTAGCACAGGGGTGTGTGTCTCAGTCACGCTCTGTGTCGGGGACGCGGGTGCTGTGTGTAGCTCAGGGGTGTGTGTCTCAGTCAGGCTCTGTGTCGGGGACGCGGGTGCTGTGTGTAGCACAAGGGGGGGGTGTCTCAGTCAGGCTCTGTGTTGGGGACGGGGGCGCTGTGTGTAGCACGGGGGTGTGTCTGGGTGGGGCTCTGTGTCGGGGACGCGGGCGCTGTGTGTAGCACGGGAGTGTGTCTGGGTGGGGCTCTGTGTTGGGGACGCGGGCGCTGTGTGTAGCTCGGGGGTGTGTGTCTCAGTCAGGCTCTGTGTTGGGGACGGGGGCGCTGTGTGTAGCACGGGAGTGTGTCTGGGTGGGGCTCTGTGTTGGGGACGCTGGCGCTGTGTGTAGCACGGGGGGGTGGCCGGGTGCTTTGCTGGCGACGCTGCCCTGAGTTTTCCTGCACATGGAAGGTGGCAGTGAGCAAGATGCCCCACCAGGGAGCCCTGGCCTACGTCTCTGCCTGTGTCAATGCTCTTCCCCAGAGCTGCCGGGCCAGGGTCTCCAGCCGCACTAGCCAAATATCTCAGCAGCTGGACTCCCCAAGGGGCAGAGACGCAGTGTATGGATTTCTCTGGCTCCATGCTGGAATCTCTCTTGATCAAGCTGAGCTGACGCTGGGTGTGCAGGCGAAGCCACAGATGGAGGGAACGATTCCTCTGGGTCCTTCATGGTCAGCGCAGCTGCATCTCCTGCGATGGAATTTGAGGGGGGAGGGGGAAATCTATAGTTTGCATTTCTGGCCCCTCTTGAGATCTGAGTTGCTTGGGCACTTCAAGGGCTAATTGATCCTGATTGTCAGTAATTGAAGCTCCTGGAGACTTACGGTCTTTTCCCTTAGCCATGGCGATACCTAGAGCCACTGGGCAGGATTAACTCTTCAGATGCTGTTGCGGGAAGCACTGGGAAATGACAGAGCCCATGCATGGACAAGGGGGCAGTGAGGGGAGGGGAGGCTGTGCTGAGGAGCGGCTGGCTGGAGAGCGGCTGGGAGAGGCCCAGAACCAACGGCTGCCCTTTGTCTTGCAGGCCTCGCCCACGGCTCTGGCGAAGTGCGTGCTGGCCGAGGTGCCGAAGCAGGTGGTGGAGTATTACAGCTACAAGGCCCTGCCGCCCCGGTGTCTCAAAGCCGATTCGCCCAACTCCACCCTCAACTCGCCCCAGTGAGGGACCGCCCCCCTCTGGCGCCCCTGCCCCGCCGTCGTCCCTCAGCCCGTTCCACGATGGACAAAGAAATAAAAGGCAAAGGAGAGCAAGAGTGTGTCGCTGTCTGAATCGTACAGGCTCCCCCCCGCAGCGAGCGCGGGGCCCCAGGCAGCCTCCCCCACCGCCCACACGCCACGCTGCACCCCCTGCCTCCCCCGGCCCTCTGAAGGACCCAGCCAGTGAGCTGAGCCAGCAATGCAAAGGCACATGGGAAGCGGGGCGGGGCGGGCATGCCTTGCTGGTTTCTCACTCGGGACGGGTCCCTGCTCAGTTTGACAATGAGCGGCCGGCTTCTGGGCGTGATGCAGTGACCTGGCCTTGGGTGCAGAGAGGTGGGTGTTTGCAGTGTGATGGAATCAGGCAGGCAAGGGGAGAGAGCGTTGCAGTGGCTGGTTAGCCAGCAGAGAGCAAGCGAGGGGCTGGCTGGACCAGGGGGATGGTGATGGGGACCAGAGCCCGCTGCTGGGCCCAGCAGTACTAGGAATGGGATAGGGAACCGTTCAGCCTGGCTCGCGGGTTTCAGTGGCTGACAGCTCTTGGGTGAGTGACCCATTTGTGCAGTGAGTTTGCTGGGTCTCGGGCATCCCCAGCACCTAGTGCTTAAAGTGCTGGCTCAGTTCTGGAAATAAAATTTCTAAGTGAGCTGGGAGACTCCCTCTGACTGGCTGCTTCTCCCCCTTCCCCGCCTCCGGGGGAAGAGCAGCCAATCAGATCTGCTGCAGGGAATACACACCTATGCACACGATGTAGAGTCCCCTTTGTCCGCTCCCACGCTGCATGATTTCCCATCTTCTGCCCAGAATGCAGCTGGCAGCCCCAACCCTGGACCAGCAGCCTCCCTGGCTGGGGATCATGTCAGCATCCCCCAGGGGTAGCCCCTGCTGCCTGTCAAAGAAGCCTGGAGAGCAACCTGACCATCCTTTGCAATGGGTCTGGAGTGACCTCTTACCTGGATGGCTTGTGCCCAGCACAGCAGACGTGCCAGGGGCCCCAGTGCATTGGGCTGAGGCCAGGTGAGAACTCCCAAGGTGGCGTGAGCAGCCCCCATAACATGGCGCGTGGGAGCTGACAGCGGTTCTGCTGCTGCCGCTGTCTGCCACTCTCACCTGAGACTGTACAGAGTGGGGCCCATGTCCTGCCCCCCGCACTGCGCTGAGCCTGGGAGCAGCTGGTTGCTGGCCATTTCCCAGCCACCCTTTGCATAGCATAGCTGAGTATTTTAATCAACCACAAAAATAACCAGGAAAATATATTAACCCCCATCTTGATTGGCAGAGTCTGATCTGCTAGGAGCCCCTCCCAGCTCCGACAGCAGAGCAATCTTATGGCATGGGGGGAGACAGCAAACAGGAAGCTCGGTCCGACCCAAGGGACGGGCGCTTTGCTGGCATTGCCTCCAGCCTGTGCAGTGAAGCGGTGACATAGGCGTGGCTAGGCCAAAGCTGCCAGTGAAAGGGATCCCCGACCGCTCAGTGTTGCCACTCTCGTCCATTTCACTTCCCTGTCAAGTGCATGATGCTCATTCACATTGCCAGTGGAGGCGTTGTTTCCAGCTGTGCATATTTCTCCATGTACCGTGTGCTTGTCTGTCACGTAGCGTCTGCATGACGAATCTCGTGTTCTTGCTGTATGGGAGGAATGAGCCAATAAAGGCAATGTTATATTTCCCCCTGTCTTGGTACATTTTATTGACAGCTGCCTGAGCAGAGCAGAGGTCCCCCTACTGGGGAGTCCTCTGTGCCCCCCTCGGTGCACCAAGTTACGCAGCGCTGCCTGACCCTCGTGGTGATCAGCTCCTCCCCTGAAGTATGATGACTGATGGCCCTTTCCATTTGTAGCCTCATTGATGTCTCAGCAGATGCGCCACTTGGTGATGATACTCTCTTACAAAATACCTGGGAAATTCCCACCTACAAACCGTTGTTACCTTACAGGTCAAGTTGCCAGATGGCATACTCCACAATGCGAATGGCAAGCTCATGTACCAACCTTTAAGTGGAACCCGGTAGTCTGGTAGCCCTCCTAGGTACAAGTTGCTTCATGCGTTATGATTATGTTATCTATTAAATGGATTAAAAACTGGCTAACTGATAGATCTCAAAATGCGCTATTAATAATGAATTAGCTGGTGTGTTTCTTGTGGGCAGCCCCTGAGATTGGTACTCAGTCTAATGCTATTCTATAATTTTATCAGTGACTTGGGAGAAAATATAGAATTGTTGATAAAGTTAACGGACTCTACAAAGATTGGTGGAGAGGTACATAATGATGAGGACACATGGCAATCTGGGTGGCTTGGTTAAGATGGGCATAATAAAACACCATAGATTTAACACAGCTAAATGCTGGGGTATATATCTAGGAACAAAGCACGCAGGTCACGTTTATAGGATGCAGAACTGTACTGGGGGAAGCAGTGACTGACAAAGATTTAGCAGTCATGGAGGAAAACAACTGCACACGTGCTCCCAGTGTGATGCGGTGGCTAAAAGGGCGATGGCGGTTTCTGGAGATACACTTTATCTCTGGACATGGAATATAGGTTATAGTAAATAGTAATACTGTCTACGGAACGGATGAGCTCTTTACTGAAACACCATGTCCAGCTCAGGTGTCCACACTTTTAAAAGGCTGTTGAAAAATTAGTGCTCAGCGAAGAGCTCCATGAAGGAGATGCACCTTCCCATGAGAGACTAAAGGAGCTCCAGCTGTTAGCTATCAAGGAAAAGGTTAAGTGGTGACTTGGCCACAGTCCATAAGCACCCACGCACGGAGAAGGCATCTGAAAGCAGAGGGCTCTTTCCTCTAGCAGATCAAGGCAGAACAAGATTCAATGGCTGGGAGGTGAAGTCGGCAAAGTTCAGCCTAGAAATAAGATGCACATTTTGAAAGTGAAGGGAATTCACCCTTGGAGCTGCCGGCAGAGTCTCCATCTCTTGGACTCTTTAAATCAAGGCTGGACGTTTTTCTAAACCGCATGGTGCAGCCCGACCACCGATTAGGATGCAGGAGTGAGCGGGTGGGACTGGCTGGCCTGGCTTATAGAGGAGTCAGACGAGATGCTCTTAATGGTCCCCTCTGGCCTTAAGATCTACGAACATGCCCCACAGATCTCTGCAGCGCTGAAATGGAGACTCCCTCCGCATAGGCCGCCTGTGGCTTCCCATCAATGGGCATTAGGTACCCAAATCCCATTCAGGATCTGGGCCTATGGCCCTGCCAGGCAGGATTCCTTCATATTTTACCGTGACAACTTCAAATCCTGCATCCAACTGGGACCCCGATTCAATCTGATTTCATTTGTTATTGCACCGAGATCCCCGTGTTCCGCATGGTAGAAATGCCCCGGGTCTAAGTGTTTCCTGAGACTTGCTAAACTCAATAATATCCCGCAGCAATGCGTTCCGCTGGTTAATTACACAGTGTAGAAAAGCAGGCTCCGCCAGGCTCCTACTCATTGATTTTGCTGCATGGAGCCCAGCGACCCCAATTAGGAATGAGACTGGCGTTCGTGCATAGCAGGATGAGGACAGCACGTATATTTAACGTGGATTAGTCACATTAAAGCAGCGAGACCTTTGAATTTAAAGCTGCTGCACTTTGTAGCTGTTGCACTTTGGAGCAGCACTGGCTTTAAAGTCACTTCCAAGCTGAGTATCTCTGGCTTTTTCATTTCTCTCTGCCCTGCTTTGCAGCCTGACAAAGGGACCAGGCAGGGTTTGCTCCCGGGGAATCACGGGGTTAATGACCCTGCAAATTCAGGTCAGAGCGGTAGAGCCCCGCCCACAAGCCTTTAAAGTGATGGCTAGGGTCAGAAAAGGGCCCCTGGTTCATGCCTGTCTCTGCCCCCCCATCCCATCCCTTCTGCCTCCATTACCGACAAACCCAGGAGTCCGGTGCTGCCCATCCGAGGTGACCTGCCATAGAACCAGCTGCATTCACCTCTCCTTCCTGCCTCAGCAACAGCACTTCTGGGTGGTCCCTCTGCCGGGCTCTTTCTTCGTGGTGCTGCGTGGCACAGACAGCGCCCGGCATGCTGATGGATTGCATGAGGTGTCGGATCATGACTGGGACGCAGGCGACTGCCATGCTGAGCCAGCCGAGGGCTACAGGAGTCATTATCCCAGAGCGTGGCATGGGGGCCTGCCCATCTACTGCAGAGCTGCTCTAGAGACCAGAGAATGGCCTTGTCAAAGCCCTCTCCCCCCCCGCTGGTGCTCTGTGTGTGTCTCCCCCTCGGCAGTGAGGTTGGGGCAGGACCCAGCTGTCACGGAGTGTGGGGGAGTCAGGGCCCCGCACCCCCCACTTCCTGCGATTCACCGTGGCTCTCAGCCAGCCAGTAACACAGAAGGTTTATTAGTCAACAGGAACTAGGGTGACCAGATGTCCCGATTTTATAGGGACAGTCCCGATTTTGGGGTCTTTTTCTTATATAGGCTCCTATTACCCCCCACCCCCTGTCCCGATTTTTCACATTTGCTGTCTGGTCACCCTAACAGGAACACAGTCCCAAGCAGGGCTTGTAGGTACAACCAGGACCCCTCAGCCAGGTCCCTTTGGGGGGCAAGGATCTTAGACCCCAGACTTGGGTTCCCTGCCTCTTCCCAGCCAGTCCAAAACTGAAACCAAAAACCCCTCCCACCGGCTCTCCCCCCTCTCCCTTTGTCCAGTTTCCCGGGCAAAGGTGTCGACTCGCCCCACCCCCATTCCTGGCTCAGGTACCCTCCCTCACCTAAAGTCATCCCCTGCTCTCCCATCCCCCATGCAGACAGTCCAGTAAAACTAACCGACATTCCCAGGTCAATCCACCCCGCTCCCTACTGCGTCACATCAGCACAGGGCCTTTGGGTGCCACTGCAGGACAACCAGCGACTTCCAGAGCAGAGCTGCTCCCCTGGAATGGGCCACCCCCAAGCTAGCAGGAGCATTGGGGACCACAGCCACCAGGACACGGCTATAATCGGGGATCCCCCCAGGAACAAGTTGGTACTCAGGAGACACCCCCCCTCCCCCCCGGTATTACATATGCTCTGGGGCTGGAGCTGGGGAGGAGCAGGATTCTGACTGCTCTACTTCCTGGCATTGCCAAAGCTACAGAACAAGTGGCCCAGGAGGAAATGCCCCCCCCCCCCAAACCCTGCTTGACCCATTTGGCCTCCTGTTTGCTCCAAAGTGCAACCTGCAGCCGTGTGCTCTCCTGGTCCTCTGCAGGGCAGTGGGGTGGGTTTGTACAGCAGGTGTCTGTGAAATGGGGGGGTTTCCCTAGCACGTGCCCAGAGCATTGGGGAACCATCCTGCATGCAGTGGTAGCAGCAAATCCATATCCCTGCACGCCATGGCAGCCTCCGACCTGCTGCCCATCTGCCTCGCCTGTGCTCTTACCCGCTGTGTGGCCATCCTCCCCCTGCCCCTGCTCCCTTCTGCAGCCTCACTCCCGTGATCTTCCCAGACTGCCCTTCCGGTGCACCCTCCACGCCTGGAATTCAGCCCCCGGTCACTCTCTGCACAACGTGTCACTCCCCACTGCCCTGAGTGCCACCGCGCTGGAGACAGACCCTACCCCCCCCCCCCCCCCCGGCTGCTGCTGGCATGGGCTCAACACGGCTCTGAGAGCAGCGACAGCTGCTGCGGAAAGGGACAGCATCCCTTTTCCAAGCCCAGTTGCTTCAAATGCCATTTAGCTGAAACATTTCTTGGGCCCAGGATGGAATTTCTGGGCACAGAGAAGAGCCAGTGGCCCAGTGCGTAGGGCCTGCATCAGGGCTGGGAGAAAGCCAGGTTCAGTGCCTTGTTCTGGGGCGGGGAACTTGAACGTGGGGCTCTCACATCCCGCATGAGTGGCCTGGCCCCCAGGCTCCAGCTATTCTGGGTGGGGCTTGGCCGCTTGTGCTTTTTTACAAAAAAATTCCAAAGGTCTCGGGTTTGTCCCAGGGGGAAATTAAACAAATTTCACAACCTCCGTCATTTTTACAAACCAGAAATCTGGCTTTCTGGCCAGCCCCACCCTCCTGGTTGGGGTTGGAATGGGGCAGGAGGGGGTAAAGCTGGGCTGTGAGGCCATGAACCTTGGCGAACACTTCTCTGCGCTGTCCTGCCACAAGGAGCAACTTTCACCTCTGCAAAAATCCTCACACACCGAGCCCAGCTGGCTAAAATGGCATGTACTTGGAATGGCTGTGTGTGTCTGTGAGCATTTGTGTGTCCATCCTTGCCCTCTGCTGGATGGAATCAGGAATCAGCTGTGTGTCATAGGCCCTATACTACCAGCAGCTAACAGAGATTTCCTTTTAGTGATGCAGCTCTGTACTTGAGCAGCAGGACGGCCAGCATTCTCTCTCGGGTGTCGGTGAGGGGTTCTGCTGAGCGTGGCGTGCAGAAGTTGCAGTACTGACCCGTCTCCTTTGCTCTGGTTGCAGTTTATTGGGGCTCCTCCCCCCCCCCCAGCATCCGCCCTCTGTGGGATTCTGCTGTGATGGCAGACTCCTGTGTGTCTGGCATCCAAATCTGTTGCCATGGAGATTATTCTGATGCCACAAATTCAACATCTTGCTTCCACAGCAGGGTCGGCAGGAGGAGCCAGGCTGGGAGGCAGCAAACCTTGGGGTAGAGCCCTGAAGGGCCAGTGGAAGGGAGCGCAGCCCTGGCCCCAAAGAGCTTCCGTGTCTGACTCATGGGGTGAGCAAATGCAATGGCTTGCGGGTGAGGCTGATGGATGTGAAACCCTCTCTGCAAACAGCGTGGGCTGAACAGCCTGGCGCTCTGGTGAGCTCTGTACAGGAATCCAGGCTGCCCCGTGCAGCTCGGAGCCAGCGCCTTGCGGGCTGATGGAACACGCTGCTAATCACAAGGGACAGGAGTATTTCCGGTTATGGCAGAGATGGGCATAGCAGCATTGGCCGTGGCAGGTGTACCATGGGGCAGCTGGAGGGCCAGGCACAAGGGACAGGAGTATTTCCGGTTATGGCAGAGATGGGCACAGCAGCATTGGCCGTGGCAGGCGTGCCATGGGGCAGCTGGAGGGCCAGGCACAAGGGGCAGGAATATTTCCGGTTATGGCAGAGATGGGCACAGCAGCATTGGCCGTGGCAGGCGTGCCATGGGGCAGCTGGAGGGCCAGGCACAAGGGGCAGGCAGGAAGAAGCCCTCCAGCCAGTGGTGGTACTCAGAGGGAGACTGATGGGACATGGGTAGAGGCCCAGGACAGGCAGGGATAGCGGTACAGTCTGTGCTCTGTGCAATGTGGGATGGATTCTGATTCCGATGACCAGACTCCTCATCTCCTCCTTGTTACCTGTGGCTTCGAGACGCCGCGTGGGAGAGAGACTCAGCCCCCCATAAATCTCTCCAGCACTCGGGGCTTGGAGGGAAGCTTTTCGAGGAAATTCTATCGGCTCAGCATTCACGAGCCTGCACGCTAAGGGGCTCTGCAGCCTGCAAACCCGAGGGCAGCCGGCTCCCGTGCCAGGCCGTGCTCCGTGCGCTCCCCGGGGTCAGCCGGCTCCCGTGCCAGGCCGTGCTCCGCGCGCTCCCCGGGGTCAGCTCCTGACCGCACCCAGTCCCCGGCTGGAGAAGCCTGGGCACGTTGCACATCCTGCTGTGCCCAGTGTGCGGCTCTGCGGGTAGAGCGAGGCACTAGTCCTTGCCCTTTGGAAGAAGCTGTAGGTTTCCTCCCCGTGGCTTCCAGCCAGCGCTGGGCAAGGTGGGCCTGGAGCCCCGGCATGTGCGGAGGGGACCACCGCTGAAGAAGCAGCAGAAGTTTCTAACCAAACACTGAGCACAGCTCTGAACCCCTCCCTGCCCCCAACAGTTTTCCAGCCCATAAGAGAGATCATGTCACTCCACAGCAGAAAACTGTCTCTCCTTCCCCTCAACCCTCCACAGGCACGGGGGAGCCATGGGACACCCTGTCCAATGCTTGCTGCAGCCCCAGGCATGAGGCTACAGGCCCTGATTCAAGCAAAGCACTTTAGCCCGTTCTTGACGCTGTGGACAGAGCAGCCAGTCGTCGCTTCTCCAGACTAAACAAACCCACATTTTTCAATCTTCCCCCATAGGTCTGGTTTTCTAGCCCTTTAATCGTTGTTGCTCTTCTCTGGACTTTCTCCCATTTGTCCACATCTTTCCTGAAATGTGGCGTCCAGAACTGGACACAATACTCCAGTTGAGGCCTAATCAGTGCAGAGTAGAGCAGGAGAATTACTTCTTGTGCCTTGCTTACAACACTCCTGCTAATACAGCCCAGAATGATGTTCGCTTTTTTTGCAACAGTGTTACACTGTTGACTCATATTTAGCTTGTGATCCGCTATGACCCCAGATCCCTTTCCACACTAATGTTCCAGGCTAGGCTGTCTGGGGTCAATGGGCCTGCCCTGTTGGACATAACACCTTCTGCACTTCACACTGGTTACTGTCTCCCGCCTACCTGGGGAGTTACGCGGTTGCAAAGGCTTGCAAAGCAAATGCTCAAATATTACTTTACAATATGGGCTACAGCTCTTATAAGCGTGATTAATGCTACCGCAACTCCCAAGCATTCACTAAAGTCTAAGCCCTAAACCCATTCTTAGAACTCGAATACCTATTTTACCCAGCACTAGCGCACGGCGATTCCAGCCGTGTGTTTGTCAGTACCCGGCTGAGCCAGGGGATCTTGGCCTGAGCCGGCACCTGGTCTGCCAGCGGCACAAATGGCTGGAGTTCTTCTGGAGACTTCTCTGTGGCTTTTAAAGAGTGGATTCATACACCAGCTTTTTGCCACTGGCGCCCTGGTTTCACGTAATGATTGGGGCAAGCGGGCCATTGGTTTGCTGAGTCGCAGCTGGGTCACTAGCGAAGCTGCGCTCACTCACAGACACGCCGGGCCGGTGGGGGGACTGGGAAGCGCTGGAATAGCAGGGAGGGGTCTGCAGAGCAGGACAGAGGTGCAGTGCAGCCTGCAGGTCGGGCTTCAAGCTGGAAGAGCAGGGGCTGCTGCATCTCCACTCTGAGGTGTGAGAGCCCAGGATCACTGCATTAGGACTGAGGTGCAGTGGGAGAATTGGAGAGGAGCAACCCAGGGCTGGAGAGAGAGAGTGTGTGTGTGTGTGTGTGTGTGTGTGTGTGTGTGTGTCCAGGACCCGGGGATGCATGCAGGACTCACACAGCTCTAGCCATGGCTGTTAGCCTGTCACTCACCAAACTCAGCTCCCCTCCAGCCCAGGACTAAACGGGGGGCTTTCGTCTGTGGTGAATTCCAAGCAGACGACTGAGAAACCCCCAGGGCCGTACGCGGTGCAGCCTGTGAACTATTGGGCTGGGCCAGGTGCCAGGGGAGCCTTTCGACTGGCAAAGTGAGCTTCCTTTTCTTCCACCAGCCGCACCGCTTCGGACGGAGGCTGCTCGGGAGTGGCAGGAAGTAACTAGGCCTGTCAAGGCTGCTTCCCCACTTTGAACTTTAGGGTACAAATGTTGGGGCCTGCATGAAAACTTCTAAGCTTAACTACCAGCTTAGATCTGGTCCCGCTGCCACCATTCCCAAGTGGATTCCCTTCCCTGGGAAGTCTTGAGAAACTCTTCACCAATTCCCTGGTGAATACAGATCCAAACCCCTTGGATCTTAAAACAAGGAGAAATTAACCATCCCCCCTCCTTCTTCCCACCAACTCCTGGAGGATCAAGATCCAACCCCCTTGGATCTAAAACCAAGGAAAAATCAATCAGATTCTTAAAAAGAAGGCTTTTAATGAAAGAAAAAGGTAAAAATCATCTCTGTAAAATCAGTATGGAAATTAACCTTACAGGGTAATCAAACTTAAAGAGCCCAGAGGACCCCCTCTAGCCTCAGGTTCAAAGTACAGCAAACAAAGATAAACACTCTAGTAAAAGGTACATTTACAAGTTGAGAAAACAAAGGAAAACTAACACGCCTTGCCTGGCTGTTTACTTACAAGTTTGAAATAGGAGAGACTTGTTTAGAAAGATTTGGAGAGCCTGGATTGATGTCTGGTCCCTCTCAGTCCCGAGAGCGAACAACAACCAAAACAAAGAGCACAAACAAAAACCTTCCCCCCACCAAGATTTGAAAGTATCTTGTCCCCTTATTGGTCCTTTGGGTCAGGTGTCAGCCAGGTTACCTGAGCTTCTTAACCCTTTACAGGTGTTAGCCAAATGGGCTCGTTTCCCCCTGGAGCTGCCCAATTACCCCAAGGAGGCACGGGAGTCTAGAAGACGGCTTCAAGTTCTTTATTGATCAGTCAGCTGAGCGGGTGTCCCCCTCGACTCATGCCAGAGGGAGGAACACACCTTACAAGCACAACTGGGCTTCTCTTATACAGAGAGACAAACAACTTAGCGTGTCTAAATTCTGCTAACCTATGCATTGTTTAAATTCAGTTCTAGTAGTAATCAGGATACATCTGTTAGCTTCCCGTCCTTCACATTCCTTTCCCAGGGTCCGTCCAACCCCCTCCCCTTTGCCATATATCTTCTATACATCCTGTATACGTGCAGCTTCATGCATGGGAAACAACAGTGAGAGCTGAGATAAGCATGTTTACTGGGATAACAAGCAGAAGCCGAGATAAACATGTTTTTCAGTTTTTGGGCCTAACAAGATTCCCCCCTAAAAAGCATTTTGAGAGCCTTATGGCCCCCAATCCTCAGCCTTCACCAGCTGGTATAGGGCCATCATTTGTTGGTGTATAATTTGATTAGCCATTCGTCGGACTAATGCAACTACACAGGGAGCAAAGCAAGCTAGGGTTAATAGGGTTGTAATAAAAAGTACAAAGAGAAGAAGGCCTTCTCGGAGCCATTCCAGTTGCAGTAACCAGGACATGAACCAGTCCATATTCCACCCACCCCATGTTTGGACCGGGACATGGGCTAGCTTCCTCATTTCTTTTGTTAGCTGTTTTACCGCCTTTCCATTATCATCTATTTGTAAACAGCAATTAGATTAGTTTAATTTTGCACAGATTCCCCCTTCTTCTGCCAGCAAATAATCAAGAACTAGATGGTGCTGGTAGAGCACATTCCTCATCTGAGTGGACTGATCGGCCAAAAGATCAAGAGCTGCAGCCGTCTGATTAGTTATTATTTTTAAAATGGCTTGCAGCCTAATTATCCGATTCAAGTTGTAAATGGGCTCCCTTGCTCCTGAGATCCACTCATTAGGATTCCATGTAGCTGGACCATAATGTTTTATAATTTTCTCAGGGGGCCACTCCTGAGCCCCCCATGTTTGGGAGCTTCCGGCGGTCAGGGTGGAATCCACGAACCGCCTTTCTCTAATTAAACCCTAATTTCCAATTTATTTTCCTGCATCTGGGGTAATAGAAAGAACAAGGGTCTTATATATCCAACATAACATATCCCAGACCAATTTGGAGGCAATCTTCAGTAGGCATAGGACCCGCAGATCCAATAATGGCCCTTTAGAGCCCAGGTTCCATTAGCAAAGGGGCCATTTCAGGTTTCCTCATTCTCATCGTCCTTTAGATGGTCAAAATATAAAGGATTACCTGGCCCTAAAGGTCCCCCCACCATTCCATCAGCTGAACTGCAATAATCACATCTCCACGCCCCAGCTCCTGCTTTCCAGACACAATCGCAGCCTCATTTTGGCTGATTGGTGCTAGACCAGAATTGTTTAAAACCCCATACTCGAGTTCCATTCTGATTCTGCCATGCCCATTGAAACCACCGTACCACGTGGTCCTTGCTAGTGGTATTGTCTAGCTGGCAACTCGTGAATAGGGCGTCAAAGAACCCATCCTGTCCTACCGCCCTGCAACCTTCGGCCGTAGGGTAGTATTGTTTGGAGCATTTCACCCAACTATTATTGGTGAGCCTTACATGGGTCTGGTTCCATTGCCCCTGATATTTAGAGCAGTCATACAGATGACAATAAGGGTCCCAGCAATCAAACCCTGGGGATAGAGTCCAATCACACTTGCTTTCTCCCAAGTACACTCCCTCCCGCCTTGTCCGATTAAGGCAGAGAATACCCATTCCAGAAGAATACAGTCGCCAGGGGCTACTATCCTCAGTCCAAACCCCCGTTCCATCGTGGACTATACTCAAATTGCTGAGCCACCATTTGGGCTGTACCGGCTGGGCTACCCAAGGCCATTCATTTAACTCCCCTGGGCCTCCGCACACCCAACAGTTACTGAGGTTAATGGATTTTGCTATTGTCTCCCCCAGCTGTAAAAACCTGTTTTCCCAACCATAATAGTGGTGGAAGCACATAAACAAAGATATTAACAATAATTTCATTATCTTTTTCTAAACAGTCCCTTTAGTCCGTCCAGTTGCTGATACTCACAGGTGGAGTCTTCACCTGTGCCACCCCGGGCGTCCGGAGCCGGGGCGGGCAGAGGGCTGGTGTCCTCTTCCGCTAGTTCAGTCTCCGGGTTAGGGTTCAGAAACCGCCTTACCCGCGTATAGTGTGTCCATTTGTCACTCCCAAGAACTTTGACTGCAGCTTGGCTGATGAGCGAGACAGTGTGCGGGCCGTCCCAGCGTGGTGTAAGGGGGTCACGCTTCCACTTCTTGACGAGGACCTGATCACCGATCTGGAATGGGTACACGGGCTAGTCCAAGGAAAGGGCCTGAAAAGGCACCGCGTCGATGCAGCTGTAACAAAACAGATTGCAACCCAGAGACCTGTTTCCATAAGGAGTCCTTCCCCATTTCCCAGTTTACATCCTCCCGGAACCCCGGGATAATGGTGAAAGCTTAAGACCCTTACGTGGGGCCCTTCGAATGCGGGTAAGGGCGAGTGGTAACGCATCAAGCCACTTTAAACTAGACTCTGTGCCTAGTTTAGTGAGGGTATCCTTGAGAGTCCTATTCATTCTTTCCACCTGTCCCGTGCTTTGCGGCCTCCAGGGTGTATGCAACTTCCATTGTATACCGAGTGCCTGGGACACCTGTTGCAAGACTTCAATACAGTCATGAGTGGGGCTGGTCTCATAGGAAACCCAAGGGTCAGGCAATAGGGTAGCTGGGTTGAGGGAACTAACTGTCTCCAGGTTAAGTTAGGGGCTAGCAAGGGCCCTACCTCATATCTGGTATGTCGACTGGGATTTAGATGCTTTTCCCCAGCGCCTGTCCCCAGTATTTGAGGCATCCCGTGGGGAACCACAACCTCAGTGTCCCCCCCCAGGGTAAACTTTTCAGCCTCCTGTACAAGGAGAGCGGTTGCTGCAACGGCCCATAAGCAGGCAGGCCACCCCTTGGCGACAGGGTCCAAGACCTTCGAATAGTATCCAATGGGTCGCCAGGTTGGCCCTGACCTTTGGCACAGGACTCCAGCTGCCACCCCTCCTCTTTAATGAACGTATAGGGTGAATGGCTTCCGGGAATCTGTGAGGGCTAGAGCGGGAGGCTGAACCAAGCCTTCTTTAAGCTCTCGAAATGCTTTTTCCATTTCCCTGGTCCATTTCTAGTGGAGTAGACCTTCTTTAGTCAAAGACTCATATAGTTGTCTGGCCTCTCCCCCATAGCCAGGGATCCAGAGTCGACAGAAGCCAGTCAATCCCAGAAAAGCCCCCAATTCTCGGGGGTGCCGGGGCTAAGGGCTGCCAAGTATAACCTGGATTCTTTCTTTGCCCAAACTGCGACTCCCTTGGCAGAGGTGGTATCCAAGGAAGGTAACCTGCTGCTTAACCAACTGAGCTTTTTCCTTTGATACTTTATATCCCTGTACCTCAAGGTGATTGAGGAGATCTACAGTTTGCTCCTTGCAGACTGTCTCTGTTTCAGTACTTAAGAGCAGATCATCGCAGTACTGAACTATGTTACATGCAGGATGGTTAGCCAGGAATGGGGCCAGGTCCCTTTTTAACTGGCTGCCAAAAATTTCGGGTGCACAGGTGTTGCGGAGTGTGGGGGAGTCAGGGCCCTGCACCCCTCTTCCCGAGATTCACTGCGACTCTCAACCAGCCAGTAAAGCAGAAGGTTTATTTAAGGACAGGAACACAGTCTCAAGCAGAGCGTGTAGGTACGACCAGACCCCCTCAATTAGGTCCCTCTGGGAGGTTCAGGGAGCTTAGACCCCAGCTTGGGGTTCCCTGCGTTGCACCACCCAGCCCAAACCGAAACCAAACTCCCAACTCCTCCCGCTGCTCCTCTCCTTTGTTCAGTCTCCCGGGCAGAAGGTGTTAATCCTTCCCACCCCCGTTCCTGGCTCAGGTTACAGCTCAGGTAGCTTCCTTCAAGGGAAGTCCCCCCTCCTCACTGCAATCCCCCTGCAACATTCCCAGGTCAAATCTGCCCTGCTCCCTGCTCCGTCACAACAGGTAAGTCCTTGTGGGACAACGGTCCAAAGTTATTGAGCTTTGTAGTGGGTATCTGGGTCCTCCCACTCAAAGGCAAACAGTCTCTACTATTAACTTGTTAATTTGTCTTAGGTCCTGGACCAACCGATACTGCCCATTAGGCTTAGGCACCCCCATTATTGGAGTATTGTATGGGGACGTGTCTTCCTTTAACCACCCGTACTGCAAAAACTTTTGAATCAGGGGTTTTAACCCGATCCGAGTGGTTAACTTAAGGGGGTATTGTCGAATTCGGACTGGGCTGCTTCCCTCCTTAAGGGAAATATGCACTGGTGTAGCATTCCTGGCTCGGGCCACGCCTCCTTTCTCTGCCCAGACCTTGGGATTTACACACACACACACACCCCAGCCAGCTGGGGCTGGCTTCCATCACTTCCCTTGCATTCCAGGGAGTGATCTCTAGCATTTATGAGAGCCATCTGATAATTAGAGGCTTGTTGCTTAGGGATTCTGACTTCCATTGTCCCGTTATCGAATGAGATCTCCGCCTGTAATTTAGTGAGGATATCTCCTCCGAGCAGCGCTATGGGGCAGGAGGGACTGCAAACAAACTGATGGGAAATTTGACGGTCCCCTATTTTTACTAGGAGAGGCAAAGTTTTTTCCAAAGCTGTAGTTTGTCCCTCTATCCCCTGGACTATGGCACGTCCCCAAGCTTTATCTCGGGGAGCCTTATTAAGGGGGGAGCAAACTAAGAGTGGCCCCAGTATCAATAAGGGCTTCAATTGGGCGGCCCTCCACTTTAATTTTTACTGTGGGATCCAGGCTGGCAGCTTGTGCTGTCAGGAGGGGCCGCTGGGTTCCCCGACCCCCCTATGGGGAAGACTCCTCCCCTGAACGTCCTGTACTGTTGTAGAGGATAGGAAGGGACGGGGTTTTATCTTTACGTTCCTTTCCCATGGCCTGTCACCGGGGGCATTCATTCTTCCAGTGCCCCTCTTTCCTACAGATAGCGCACTGATTTCGACCCAGGCAGGGGCCCCGCCCCTTCCCCGGTGGCCCTGGCCGTCCCTTAACTTTGTCCCCCCTTTCTTCATATCCTTTCCTTTGGGCCATGGCTAAAACGTGGGCCCCTTTCTTCCGAGAACGGGGGATTCTGTTGCTTCCAATTATATAGATCACTAGTGGTAAAGGGAACATATACCATAGTGAGATTACCCTCAGGGGCAGAGGGAATCACAGCCCACAGACAAAATTTCTTAACAGGGAAACAGGGTTTCCTAACAGGGGCACGGGCCATTAAGGTTTTAATAGTTTGTGATCTACATTTTTGCAACCATGGGGGATGATTGGCCACAAGGTCCTGCCAAATATCTATATAGGGATATTGGTCCCAATGCCCATCCCAGGTCACAATAGTATGTACTGCTTGTACAACCCCTGGTTTGAGCGTCCCTCCCTCGGGCCATTCCACCCCGAATGTCATCCATTCAAGAGTACAGAATTTTACAAGCTTGTCTTTACATAATACAATTCCATAATTAGCCTGGCGTCTAAACGCCTTCCAGTTATCCAGCATACATCCCAGGGGTGTCCAGGAGAAGGTGCTTTGTCCGGACCCCATTATGCTTTACCCAGAGTTTTCCGAGACAGAGATATCAAGAGGGGGAAGAGGTATAGATCTAGTTCTAACTCAGATATCCGCTGGGTCACGAGGTTCGGCTGACCCCCCTTGCAATCAAGATATCCTGGTCATCGGGTTTCCCCTTGCAGGAGTCTTGGGGCGGCTGAAGTCAGCTTAAGCCTCAGACCTGTCAGCGGCACTCATTCATCTTTCACACAGATCCTTTAATCAGTTACAATCTCGGTTTCCAACACACCATTAAGAGGAGAAACAAGATTACCCCTCCTATAAACAAGAGTAATCCCTGAGGTTGCTCCAAGTCCCAATAATTGTTAAAAACGGCTCATGGACTTGTGGAGTTAGTTACGTTACTCATTGGCCATTATTTGCTTACCCTTTAACCAAAAACACAACAACAAGACATTTACAAAGCTACAATACTGTTAACATACCTTCCCGTATACAGGCTGCCTAGGGGATTTCCACTGTCCAACCCACACCTCGGGGGCGTTATTCCTCAAACCCAGGAGGTAAACGCACTTACCGCCCGAAGTGGCCGCGTCCGGCAGTCAGACTTCCCCTCCTTCTGAAGCCGTCTTGCTTCCATGTCCTTCAGAGTTCTCTTCAGAGAGGACGCAGCCGCCCCGGCCGATTGTGACGATCCGAGGCCCGAGCAAAGCAACAGCTCGAGGTGGCCACTCCTCGGAATCGCCCTCGGCCGTCGGTCAGTGCCCTCTACAGGGAGAGAAGTCCCGGCGGAGTCGCCATTTGTTAGCCAAATGGGCTCGTTTCCCCCTGGAGCTGCCCAATTACCCCAAGGAGGCACGGGAGTCTAGAAGACGGCTTCAAGTTCTTTATTGATCAGTCAGCTGAGCGGGTGTCCCCCTCGACTCATGCCAGAGGGAGGAACACACCTTACAAGCACAACTGGGCTTCTCTTATACAGAGAGACAAACAACTTAGCGTGTCTAAATTCTGCTAACCTATGCATTGTTTAAATTCAGTTCTAGTAGTAATCAGGATACATCTGTTAGCTTCCCGTCCTTCACATTCCTTTCCCAGGGTCCGTCCAACCCCCTCCCCTTTGCCATATATCTTCTATACATCCTGTATACGTGCAGCTTCATGCATGGGAAACAACAGTGAGAGCTGAGATAAGCATGTTTACTGGGATAACAAGCAGAAGCCGAGATAAACATGTTTTTCAGTTTTTGGGCCTAACACAGGTAAAAAGGATTTTGGAGTCTCTGGCCAGGAGGGATTTTATGGCACTGTACACAGGAGAGCTGTTACCCTTCCCTTTATAGTTATGACCAGGCCTTTGGGACAATTGGTGGAGGGAGTGTGTGTGGGGTGAGGGGTGGGGGGAGGGGTACCCGTGCACATGTGTGTACGTGTGTAGAGACAGATGCTCTGCGCTTGGCCCAGTCTAGCAGCACGCGTAGAATGAACTGCTCTTGGTAGCTGACAGGCTGCAGCGCGGCTGGAAAGGTTCACACTCCTCAGCCCAAAGGCGAGCTGCTTTGGTTTTTAGGGCACTCTGTCTTCTAGCAATGGCTCTCCTGTGCCTGGCTGCGCAGACACGTCAGACGAGGCTGTCGGAGCACAGCGGCCGGCCTTGCTGACTGGCAGGAGGAACAGGCGCTAGCCTCGCTAATGAGCTCAGACGCGCTGCAGACAACTTCATTGTCAGGAGTTAATTATTTTGGACAAAACACAACAAATCAGTCAAAGCCGAGCTGCCAGGGGCCCATGCCTGCTCCCAGCTAATTGGCCTGAGGGGGCGCTGGGGGCTGCTGACTGGGAGTGGGCTGGCGAGGACAGGTTCGGCAAATCCACCCAAACGTGGCAGATTCACCCTCTCGGCTTGACGGGAACTGCACCGCCTCTGGGGTGTGTCACATGCCGCGCTCTCAACCCGAGAGCACGCAGGGAGCGGCCCCCGTGCCCTGGTGGGCATGGAACTATCCTGGGCATGGTGCCAGGAGAGGGAGCGGGGAGGTGACATAGAGTAGGACTGTACCAGGTTAAACATATCATGATTTGTGTCTATAACAATACACCTCAGAGCCCCAGCCCTGGACCAGGACCCCGCTGCGCTAGGCGCTGTGCAAATACAGACGTCACAACACCAAAGCGCTGACAATCCAAGACACGAGCCACCAGCTGGAGCCGGACCAAGCGGGGAGCACAAGGAGCCGATACCTCGGCAGGTCGCAGCACACCGGCAGCCAAAGCGCTGTCGTTCCTTCGTGGGCGTCCCGGCACAGGAGAGTTTCAGAGCAAGCTTTGAAGGAGGAGGAGTTCGTCCTGCAGAGGCTGGTGTGAGCAGCGGGCAGCACTGGAGAGAGCACAAAGGGGCCGGTCTGAGAATGTAGCAAGGGGGGGATGGAGGCAGGTAGCATGGGTGGATTGGCAGGAGAGATGACAGGGTGGGTCGGGACAGGCTGGGCAAGGCCTTGAGAAGGCAGACAAGCAGCTGCTGTTTGATAGGGCAGAGAAGAGGGCGGCAGGGAGGGACGAGTCTGATGATTACTGTGGCAGAGCCAGCCCCACCTGTTCCCCTGCACCCCCCAGCGGAAGAGCCCCCCACAGCTTGTTATAAAGCCACGGGGACAGCAGGGCTCTCGGGGGTGGCTTCCCATCCCAAGAGAGGTGACGCCGAGCCCGTGGGAACCAGAGCGTGGTGTCCCTGGCTTTGCTCCTCCACAGTGATTGGAAGGGTGCAGGTGGGAGGGGCATTCCAGTGACTCTAGGAAGAGAGGCCAGTGCGGGGGTGTCAAAGGGGAGATGTCCTCCACATCCCTGTCAGTGCCCTCAGGTTCCCCCCACAACAGCTGTCCTTTGGCATTGCCAGCTCTGCTCCAGCAACGCAACGCGAGTCTCTCCTTCCCCCCAGGAGCTCCGGCTGCCTCCATGGCCCTCCACCCCCCACTGGCCCTGGCAGTGGGCCCCTGGGCCCCGGTGGCACAGCCAGTGCTGGGGGTTATCAGACCGGTTCCCTCTGGGGAGGAGCAGGCAGGGTTTGGGGCCCAGGCTGGTGACACCCCAGAGGGTCAGGGCGCGGGGTGAACAGCCAGGAGGTGCTCTGCCAACTGACGTCCCACGGACCTCACTGGGTTTGGATCCCTGCTCCCAGAGCTCCCCACTGCGTCCGCCTGCCGTCTAATTCCTGCCAGCTGGGAGCAGGGAGGGGCTTGCCCTGGTGCTGTTGGGAGCAGCCAGGCCATTCCTGACGAGGTGGCAGAGGCAGCTCTGGCCCAGACACCCCTTCGCCCATCCCCTTCCTCCCACTTCACTCTCCTCTCTGCCAAGACAGCACTAGCCGTACCCTCCCTGGGGCTGCAGGAATCCGTCCCGAAGCTGTGCCCACAGGCCCGGGTGGATGGGGAACCAGAGGTAGCAGGCTCCCCTCCCCAAACATCCCCTCGGCAGGATGGGCTGAGCCCGTCCGCCCGCTGCCCTGGCACGGCCCGAGAACAGGCCATCGGGCTGCACACCAGAGCGGGGAGGCCAGGGCTCCGTGTCTAGATCATGCCGAGTCTGGAAGGGATTCGGAGGAAAGCAGCCAAAGCCCTGGAAGCGCTGGAGGGGAAAGAGCTGGACTGAGCTAGCGTAGCCTGTGGGCGATGCAGGGGGGCCAGGCCCCAGCTAGCAGGTGGATGGGTTCAGACCCAGGAAGGGGAGGTGAGTGTTGGGGGTGGCAGACCCAGGAAGTGATGGGAGGGTTCATTAGAGCATTTCCTCACTCAATCTCCCTGGTAGGGGGCCAGAGTTCCTGATATTATCGGAGCTGTCCTGATATTAGGGGCTTTGTCTTATACAGGACCCTGTTTCCTCCCCCCCATAGGACCCTATTATCCCCCCTCCTGATTTTTCACACCTGCTCTCGGCTCACCCTCCTCCCTGGGCGTGACGGAACGCGCCGCAAACAGGACGCTCAGTCTAATCTAAGCTGCGATTAAAAGGCCATTTTGTAGCCCTGGCCATAAATCCAGCGTAGAATCCCGGCAAGATGGGGGGCAGGTTTAGTGAGTTGTGAGCAGCGAGCGAGCCGAGCCTTCGCGGCACAGAACAACAGCCCACAGAGAGCGAGAGCACTTCGCTGCTGCTCTGCCAAGCGCTTTAGAAATGCCAACGGCTGGATTCCTAACGCGGGCTCAGCTGGGCTCCCATTCCTGGCACCAGCCCCACCCGCCAGGGCCCGGCTGTCAGTTTCAGCACGTGGGACAGCACCATGCAGGCTGCTCTGGGGAGGGAATTTCACAGCATTTCCGCACCCTGGAGAGGAGATTTAGCCTCCCCCTCCCCCCACACACACCATGTGGCCCTATGGAGCAGCTGTCACCTTGTTTCTCTTTTACTTTGGCCTCACCCTGCGAGGCCGGCCGGCCCAGGCTCTCTGTGCAGGGCGGTGACTGCTCCCCGGCTTGGGCCTGGGGCTGTTTGCCTCACTCCGTCCCCAGGGCGCTGGAACAATTTGTATAGAGTGGGGGGGGGAGGTGCTGAGAGCCAGTGAACCAAACTGCAAACGCTGTATATGATGGAAACCACTTCAAGCCGGGGGGTGCGGCAGCCCCCCACTCCCCTCATTCGAGCTCCTGTGTACGCCCTACCCTGCGAAAGCCAATCGCCACCCTAGGAAATCAGCTTCCTGGCCAGTGGCTGACCCAGCTCGCTGCAGATCCCTGGCCGGGCTGCACGTCCATCACGAGTCTGTGCACCGCTCCCCCCGCCCGCCCGGCTCCGGCAGCGCCACTCACCGGGAACAGAGCGATTATTTCTGGCTGTCGGGGTAATTGTTCCAATTGTGCTAACGCTGAATGGGGCTGACGCACGGCGGGCGAGCCTGACAAGGCTGACGGTTGAGGGGGCAGCACCTGCGGCAGAAAGCCGGCGCTGGGACCAGAGACGGCTGCGCGTTGCTGGAGTCAGCCCTGGCCAGGGCCTGCGGTTAGCTGCTAATGTGGATGGGCCCTGTCGGTGCTCAGGGCACGCTCAGCAGGAGAGAACGGCTCACCCAGCGCTGCCAGCCAGACGCCTGTTTAGACAAGCTGCGCTCTGCCAGCCCCTGCCCAGTCTCCCCCCCGGCTGCACCACACCCGGGTGGGGCACCAGGCTGCATGTGCAGTGGCAGAGCCGGGGTGCCAGGCCCGCACCTCAGCGCTCAGCTCACACTTGCTGGGATTTACAATTCCAAAGGGGACTTTCCTCACTGCTGCCAACCCCACCTGGAGGGAGGGGAAACTCCAAGCCGGCTCCCTCTGCCTCCGATGCCAGCTCTGCTCTCCAGGCCCACGGAGCTCAGTGGGGACTCCGGGGCAGGGGGCAGCATGAGGCCTTGCTCACCCCCTGCAGCAGGACTGAGAGCCTGGCTCTGTACAGCCAGACGGGACCCTCCCGGGGGCCGCCTTTCCATGCAGTCGCTGCCCAGAAACAGCCGCACTTCCTAGCGGGCGGGAACACACTTGAGGGCAAGGCCAGCTGCAGAGGAGAAGTTCAGATGTGCACAGCTCAAGGCCAGAAGGGACCGTTGTTCTCCTCCAGTGTGACCCCCCTGGACAGCACAGGCCAGAGGCCGGCCTCAGATCACTCCTAGGGCCACTCGTTAGAAAACAGCCATCCTTGCACAGCACAGTATGGACAGGACGGGGGCTGGCCTCTGAGCGGGGGAGTGGGGCAGCCAGTCTCCGCAACGCTCCTAGCCAGACCCTGGGGAGAGGTGGCCAGATCCCTTGGCAGCTGCAGGAGCAGCACCCTGCATCGAGCAATAATTGTCTCCTAAACACTTATTGTCTGTCTGTCTATCCAGCTGTCCCATACACCCCCTGAATCTATCTATCCCCCTGAATCTACCTATCCCCCTGAATCTATCTATCCCATACAGACCCTGAATCTACCTATCCCCCTGAATCTATCTATCCCATACATACCCTGAATCTACCTATCCCCCTGAATCTACCTATCCCATACACCCCCTGAATCTACCTATCCCCCTGAATCTATCTATCCCATACACCCCCTGAATCTATCTATCCCCCTGAATCTATCTATCCCATACAGACCCTGAATCTACCTATCCCCCTGAATCTATCTATCCCATACAGCCCCTGAATCTACCTATCCCCCTGAATCTATCTATCCCATACAGCCCCTGAATCTACCTATCCCCCTGAATCTATCTATCCCATACACCTATCCCCCTGAATCTACCTATCCCCCTGAATCTATCTATCCCATACAGCCCCTGAATCTACCTATCCCCCTGAATCTACCTATCCCATACAGCCCCTGAATCTACCTATCCCCCTGAATCTATCTATCCCATACAGCCCCTGAATCTACCTATCCCCCTGAATCTATCTATCCCTCTGAAGCTATCTATGCCATACAGCCCCTGAATCTACCTATCCCCCTGAATCTATCTATCCCATACAGACCCTGAATCTACCTATCCCCCTGAATCTACCTATCCCCACACACCACATCTATCTATCTATCTATCTATCTATCTATCCCCACACACCACATCTATCTATCTATCTATCTATCTATCTATCTATCTATCTATCCACACACACACCCTCTATCTATCTATCTATCTATCTATCTATCTATCTATCTATCTATCTATCTATCTAGCCCATATGCACCCTGCATCCACCTGTCTATCCATTTTGCTGAAGGCAGAGGGAAATGGCACCTGCACATTGCAAGCCCTGTAATTAATTTCACCACAAACAAGTGGTACGCGGCGCCTCTGGCTCCCCGGATCAATCCGCGTATTTATAGCTCCTGATTCATCTCCCTATAACGAGGGATAATAGACGTTGCCATAGTAACCCCGTGCCTGATGAATTTCACGCTGGAGCCTGTCCCTCTGATCCCCTCAACGGAGCCGGCGCTGGGGAGGAGCCGCTCCCAGGCCAGGAAGGAACCGGAGATTCCCTCCGAGGCCAGTCCACACCAGAGTCACTTGCATCTCCAGAGAGAGGCCTGCGCTCTCTCCTCCCTGCCCTGAGGCAGCTCTCTCCCTCCCCCGCCCCTGCCAGGAGGAGCCCTCCCTTCCTCCCACCCCGATAAAAATGGTAATAATGGGGCTTTGCCCTGCAATGGCACCTGGCCTCCAGGATCTCAGCACCCCCTGGGAGGCAGGGCAGTGTTCTTATCCCCTTTCACAGGTGGGGAAACTGAGCTATAGACAGGGACAGGATCTACCTAAGGTCACACAGTGAGTCAGGAGCAGAGCTGAGCCTAAGAACCCAGGCGTCCTGACTCCCGGCCCGCTGCTCTGTTTGATGCCCTGTAACGGAGCAGGGGTGCACCCCACCCTGGCGAGCTCAGTTAGGGCCCCTGCTTGCAGCTGTGCAAGCTCTGCCAGTACCCCTGAGGCCTGCCCCCCAGCCCCTCCTGCTAGCCCGGCCTTGGACTCCCCAACCACCATCTCTGCTGATGCCCCTCAACCCCGACCTGCAGCCCCTCTGCTAGTCCGGCCCTGGGCTCCCATGTGCTCCTGCCCTGAATCTGCCGTGGGCTGCTGGGAGTCAGGGATTGCCGGGCGGGCAAGGTGTCTGGCACAGGCAGAACCTCAGCCCCTGGGCAGAGTCACTGCAAAGACCAGGCCCAGCCAGCCAGCTGCAGCCCTCAGTCCCCAGCCTGGGGAGGGCCCAGAGACGGGGCCCAGCTCCACAGCCCGGGTAGCTGAGGGTCCCCAATTTACCCACCAAACAGCTGCAGCCCAGGCCCGGGCAGGGCGAGCTGCCCATGCCCACGCTGCTCTGGGGACGCTAGGCTGGGGCAGAGCGATGGGGCTGAGCTGACAGCTATCGTCCCATGGCACAGAGCTCACGGCATGGCCAGCCCGGGCACTCCTGCCTGCAGTACCAGCGGCCTCTGGGGACGGCTCTCACGCTGTCGCCAGCTCATGCCAAGATCTGATTAGGGGCAAGTGGAAAATCAATGCTAAATGGATCCGGCTCAGGCCACGGAGCAGCTTCCTGCTAATAACCTTCACACCGTCACCAGGGGAGCGCGTGGCACCAGCCCAGACGGCGGTGCTCCCAGCATGTAGCACCAAAGGCTCCAGGTGCAGAGGGGAGCGTGGGGAGCAGCAGCGGGTGAGGGGCTCCAGCGGGGAGAAACTGGGGAGCTAATCTGGGGGCCAGCCCTGTGCCTGCAGGGCCGAGAGATTCCATCTCCAGCGCTCGGATACCTGGGGGGGAGCAGCCGGGCGTGAGGGCAATGGGGCTGCCTGCTAAAACTGGCCCCCCCGTGTGGGGGCATGGCTGGCAGAGCAGCTGCCCCAGCCAGGGCCTCACCCTCCAACCGTCCCCCGGGGGCAGAAAGCTGTGGGGAGCGTGAGCCGAGTCAGGGCTCCCTGTGCAGCAGCCTGCGAGGGCCGGCAGCCGTGCCAGACAGCTGGGTTTGGAGAGACTGAGTGTCGCTAATCACAGCGCCTTGCAGAGTTGTTAGAGCCGCACGGGCGAGAGCGGAGCAGGAACATTTCTCCCGCCCGCTCGCTGGGGCTCAGCCTCCTTCCCCACACCAGCCCCCTCTCCCCCAGCGAGTGCGGCCTGTGCATGGGGAAGGAAAACACCTTCCAACGGACCCTCCGCTGCCCCTTCCTCTCCGGCCATCCCGATGCCTCCACCCTCCCCTGGCCCTCCACAGCCAGCTCCCGTCAGACCATCACGGCTACTGCACACCAGCAGCTGCAGAACCCTGGGCCCCCAGGGACGTCCCCCGCAGGATTCCCCTGCCAGCCCCCCTGCAGCCTGTTCGCCAGGGCACGGGCAGCCCTGCCTGACATGAGCCCAGAGCGACACCCCCTGGCCTGGCCCATATCACTGCCACTATTGGCAGTCTGGCCCCTTCGTTCAGTAGGCCCCAAGCCTGTCCATTGGCTTCCCCTTCCCACATGGCCCAAGCTCAGGCCCTGCCCCAGAGACCATGTCCCCCCCAGCCCCTCCTCACTGTCCCTGCCCTGGCCTCAACATGCCCTTCCTTCCCCATCCTCCAACTCCTGGGCCCTTTTCTATGCTGGCCTCTCTGCTTGGACCCCCCCCAATGCCGCCACCCTGCCAAACGGAGGTAATGCCCTGTGCCACCCGGCCCCGCCTCCTGTCCCAGGATGGGCGTCAGCTCGGAGAGCCTGGGAGTGGCTGTGATCTGGGCACTGAGGCCCCAGGGAAGACGCGCTCACTCGCCAGGCTGGATAAATCCCTCTCCAGCAGGCCAGCCCCTCCCGTGGCCCCGGTGCTTGGCCAGGCCCAATGGGCTCACAGGGAGAGGGGCGAGCCAGCCCCAGGGCTGCACAGGCTGGGCTGAAGGAGGCAGCACTGACCTTTGGAAGAGGTCTGTGGGGTTTGGCAGTGCCAGGTCAGCAGGAGCCTGGTGAGGAGAGCTACGGCTGCTACCCCTCGTCCTGTCCCTGGGAGCTGGGCCTGGCCTCGAACACACAACGCAGGAGCCCATACCCAGTGGCCTCCAGCTAGGGCTGGAGCATAGGAACGGCCAGACTGGGTCAGACCAAAGGTCCATCCAGCCCAGTGTCCTGTCTTCCGACAGTGGCCAATGCCAGGTGCCCCAGAGGGAATGAACAGAACAGAGAATCATCGAGTGATCCATCTGTCGCCCATTCCCAGCTTCTGGCAAACAGAGGCTCGGGACACCTCTGTTTGCGGGACAGCGCAGGGCCCTAGGCAGCACTATTCTGAGGCTACCCAGCCTGCCCCCACACACCCTGCATGCAGCTGGCAGGTCTGACCCCTTGCCAGAAATAGCGCCAGCAGGCATGCCCACCACGGGGGGAGGGGGCTGGACTGGGTGAGCTGCTGTGGGGGGACGCGAGGCAGAGCCACAGGCTAGGGAGGTGCAGCTGTACCATCCTAGGGCTCGGCTGCCACTTCTCAGCCGGAGGGCGGTGCAGAGAGATGGCCTCGCCCGCCACTTGGGCCGGCTCCCCGGGGCCCCAGCCCAAGCACTTTGCAGGCTGCAGCCTCAATAAATAACCAGGATGTTTAATTCACTCGCCGGGTTAATTATTCACTTTGCCTGCATTTAACAGCCATCTTTTTTTAATGGGCTGTCTTCCTGTGGCTGCAGAGCGACTGGAGGGAAATGAGGGCGTGTGTGTCAGGATGGCCATGGGCGTGGGTGGCTGCCAGGGGGGACGGGACGGATTGTGACAGTACAAAGCATGTCGGTGTTCAGACCGGAGTCAGATGCTCATATGCACGTGTGTGCATGTTCCAAGTGTGCCAGTGGCTGGGGGCTGAGTCACAGGCTGCACTTATTTGCACACGCTCCCCGGTAATGTTGGGCCCCTGACCTACCCCTCTGGGCACACCTTTCCCTGGACTGTGCATGCACCAGCTGTGCCTCGCACCCCCGACAGCCCGGGAGCAGGGCCTGACAGTCCTTTTGTACTGAGAGAGCAGCCAGCAGGCCCCGAGAGCTTTACAAACCGGAATCCAAGCAGATTGCCTCCCCCCATCCCGGGCTCGAATGCAGCCCCCAGGGCGGGCAGCCCCTGAGCTGGCCCGTGACGAGACTGCCAGTGAGCGGAGGGCGGCGGAGTGGAATCGCTTGACCCGAGGGCAGCACTAACACCCCCACGGCTGCAGGATGTGCCACAGGTCCTCTGGGCACTGCCAGGGATGGCACCTCTAGCAGCACAGCCCCTCTGGGTCGGCCTTCAGCGGGGACTCAGACTGCAGTGCTCCTCCGGGAGCTCGCCCCACCCAACGCTGCTGAGCGTGGGCAGAGCCCTGGGGGAAAGTAAGTGTTTGCCCTGGGCCTGTAGCCCCTCTGCAGCCCCTGCGTATTTCAGACCCAGCCAGGAGAGCGAAGCCCCGGCTGGGAGCTGGCTGAGCGGAGGCAGGGCAATGCCACTGAGCAGGATGTCAGTGCACTCAGCAATCAGAGCAGCAGTGGGAGGCAGGGGGCGGTGAATGCTCTGTCTGAGCCTCGCCGAGACTCATGCAATATTTGGTTGAACAAATGTGCCGGCATTTAGGAGGCACTGCCGGAGGGCAAACGCCACAGGGAACCAGGAATGAAAGATGACGGGGAAGCACCCAGCAGAGCCACAAAGCTGCCTATCAAATATCCATGCCAGGGCGAAGCCGGCAGTGAGCAGCACCAGAGAACGGAGCCAGCGCCCATGGTCTCAGGGTCCCCAGTGGGCAGCACTTGTGTCTGTGCTGAGCCGGCCCTGTACGGGGCCCTCACCCACCCCCAGCGCTGTCTCCACGGCCAGCACACACACCACCAGAGACAGTGTCCCAGGCAGGAGGAGGTGCACCCAGGCCACCGCTAGGCTCCTGGAGGGAGGCAATCAGGGCTGCTCTAGAGGGGGTGCAACCGAGTCCCCAGGAGACGAGGAACCTATCCCACTGTGGCAGGGAAAGCACTGAGCCCCCAGCACTGGCAGCCCGAGAGACAGGGGCTCTGACCCAGGGCCCACCGCCCTGAGAGCTGGCAGGGTGCAGGTCCCATCACCCACCTCTCCACCCAGCAGTGTGGCGCTCACTGCCCCAGGGGCCTCTCGCCGGACACTCAGCTTGGGGGGGAGTGCAGCTGTTCTCAGCCTGGGAAGCCCTGTGAGATGTTCAGCAATTTACTCCAAGCTGGGGGGTTTCTTCTCCCTTCCAGTCACTCTGCCCACCCCCTGCAAGCCCCTGGGGTCAGGCGCGAGTGCTGGGAGCGCAGGGGTGGGGTGATTCAGGAGGACAGGGGCATGGGCCGGCAGGGCCGAGTGAGTGGCAGGCACTGCAGGGGCTCTCACGTTCACACCAAGCCCAGGGCTCCACACTCAGACCATCTCCCAAGCAGCTGGGCCATCCCCAGTGGCTGGGGGCTGGGAGGTCTGGCAGAGTGGGAGCAGGTGCCCCGGTGCCTGGCAGGGTAGGAGGACGGTGCTGAGCGCTGGCTGCTGGCTAGCGTGGGAGGGAAGTGCAGGCTCAGGCCAGCCCACTCGCTGGTGCCCCGCGGGGCAGGCTGCGTTAGCTGCACAGCTGACTGGCAGGCCCGTAATTAAGGCGCTCACCAGAAAGCAATTGCAGCAAGTAATCAGCCCCACGTCTGGGGGCTGAACCGCTCCGAACAAACAGGAATGATTTCTGTCAAATTGCTGCAATTGCAGGGTTTGCAAAACAAAATGTAGCAGAAAAGGCAGGAAGTGTCCGGGCCACGTTCTGGGGGGGAGGGCCAGATGTGTGCAGTAGGGTGGGTGTTAGCATCTGGCCTATCCCCAGTGGAGGATTCCCTGACCCCCTGCAAAACCACAGGCTGCAGGCAGGAGGGAGCACAATGGAAGGAAACCGGGCCAAGTCACCGGTTCTGGGCCCATCTCTGTCCCTTACTCCCTGGGCTGGGAGCAGTGCGGTAAGCAGCTCCCAGCCCTCCACTGGGAATCAGCCCCATCCCCCCTCTATGGGGAACCAACCCCACCTCCCAATGAAGAACCAGCACCAACCCCCAAGGGGGAGCTGTCTCAGCCCTGCCCCCAATGGGGCTCCAGCACCCCAGCCCCAGCCCAGCCCACACACCCAGTGGGAGCCAGTGAATGTCACAGACAGATGGGGCCAGCAGGGGGCACCCTACTGCACTGGGAGCTGCTTGGCTTCCCTTGTATCCTGTGCCTCCCCGTGCCATTTCCCTCTGGTTCCCCTTCTATTCCCCCTGAAATCTCAGCCCCCTGCAGGGCAGGAGGTACTTCCCAGGGACCCCAGAACTTGGGCGTCACTGTGGTTCCAGATGGGGTGTGATTGGATCATCACCCCATTTAACAGCTGGTGCTTCACCTGCCGGGAGGGTGCCCCTGCCCATTCCTTCCCCAATCAGAGACAGGGCACAGTTCCCAGCCTTGCCCTCAGCCGCAGGAACAGAGGCGAGGGCAGAAAGAAGCATAGCGATGAAGCAGGGGGTGCATGGATTGCAAGGGCTGCAGCCAAGGGATGAAGGAGGGGCAGGAAGCCAGGCTACCAGAAAGGGACAGGGAGACAGTAGAGAGCAGTTGGGCCCCAGCCCCGGGCCGCACAGGGCTGGAAGAGCAGACGTTAACGCAGGTGGGCCTGTGACATTTGGAAGCCGATGGCTTGGCAAGAGAATCGAGCCTGGGAGAGAATTACGTGCAGCCAGCTTCAGGCAGGGCGTGGCTGGACTGGCCTGGACCTCTTGGGGAAGATGGGAATCACACTCAGGAGCAGGTGTGAGGACGAGGGCTACCGGAGCGTTATGCTGCCTGACTGGCACCCCACTGACCAGGGAGCAGCCACAAGGAGGGGCCCTGAGCTTTCTAGGTATTCCCAGCTGCTGGAGGTGGGAATGGCTGGTCCACATGGCAGGGCTCCCCAGAGCAGCTCCCGGGCTAGGCCAGGCCAGCTCCCTGCAGGGCACAGGGCTCGGGCTGCTCCCACGTGCCCAGCCTTGGCCATGGCTGGCTCCCGGACTCCATCGCTCTCCACTCACCAGCCACAGACAGATATCAATAGAGCGCTCGAAAGCCGGCCGTGTCGTTCGGCTGCCACCTGCTGCTTCCAAGCAGCAACATCAGGCTGCTACCGACCCCCCCTTCCACTCCAGTGTCAGCTTCAGGGCTGCGTTCCATTAGCTGGGGGAGCAGGGGGCTGTCCTCTAGGTCCCCCCATTTGCACTCCCTGGCCTCCTGCTCCATTCCAGCCCCCAGAGGATACCTGCTTTTGTCTGCATTCAGGACCCACCTAGGAAAGTCCTTTTCCCTTCCGCACACACACGTGGACTCACCTTGAAGCAACTGAGCAAACAGCTCCCAGTTTAAATGGGAGGAGGTTGGGAGCAGGCTAGTTCAAGGGACAGATATTCAGCGCTGGATCTTGTATCCCAGTGGATCTGGGAAATCCTCCAGTGACAGAGCCCCTCTTTCTTCTCAGTAGGGGGCCCTGTGAGCTGTGCTGGAGGAGGCCTCAGTTCCTGGGTGTGTGGGTGGATCTCAAATATTGGACACTAATCCTGCATCTGTTCTATTGTACAGCTTTTTTGCACACACCTTCTGAGCATCCACAGGGTCCATTTTAAAGTAAACCCAGGCTCTCACCATTCAGGCAGGGAGGAACCCTGACCATTAAAAAGCAACTGATTCAACCTTTAACCAAATCTGGATTCATTTTCATTTATAAACTGCTGGGACTTGATCTCCCAGTTAAGGGAAGATCTTATACATAATAGAGGTGAGGATAAAACTCTCAGGTGCAAATACATGCAAGCATGTGCTTTGGTGGGCTGAGAAGGGAAACACTAATGAACAATTTCCAGCTTTGATACATCTGAGAGGTCTGGTGCTGAAAGCAGCGTATTAAGGATGGATCCCTGGCTTTGCAGGATCTCCATGAGAACTCTTCACCCTGGCGCTTATTAATCATCAATAACTCTCAGCAAGGCAGAGTTTCAAAAGACACACATGGTCAACCCTGAAATGTGACTGGTGGATTTCACCTCAAGGGCAGCATTCAGATGCTAGACCAGCTAACTCTCGTGTGGTGGAACCTGCTCCAAGTCCTCATTCAGTGTAGTGCTCTGACTGTGCACATACAGGAATGCGAGGAGGGACTGCCGCTAATTATTAGACATTGTGAGAGACGTCTCATCAAACAGCAATGAGAAAACACTGTGCCTGACCTGGAACGAAAGGCAGAAGACGCAGAGACGGTAGGCATCACATGATGAAGCTACCTGCCCCGGGATCAGTAATGGACATGGGACCAAACCCCAACACAATCTATAGCTCTGTCCTGGATGGATCGGGCCTCTCTGCCAGAGACGCGAGGGGACCAACTCTTTTTACATTTTGGCAACACTTGCCCTGCTTGTCTGCCAAGAAAGTCTCATTCAGTTGAGCTGAGTTTGCAATTCCAGAGTCAGAGCCCTCCCTCGGTTTCTCCATCTGTCTCGTGCCTCTTCACTAGAAATGCTTTGCTCCCACGGGTGCTCCATAGTTGAGTGGGGACAGCATCGCAACCTCACCTCCTCTCAAGGAAGTTTTTAAGTGGAGGCAGATTCCCCTGAGGTCAACCCAACAGTGGAAAAGGGACATTCTGGACCCTCTCCCATATAGTTCTTACTCCTGGTTGTGTTAAAGGGCAATGACGCTAAGAAAAGTGTCCATGTAAAAGCCGCCTCTTCTTGCTTATCGGTTAACTCCCCGCATGCCTGCTCATCTGCCAACTCCACTGACGGTGGACTCTACTGCCAGTGACAAGCCCGAGTCAGAAGGAACCCAGATTCATTTGGGGATCCCGTGGCAAGTTTGCTCTGTAACGTGAGCAGATCGGTTCTGGCTGCTATTAAGGCAGTCTCAGCATGGAATCCTTTAATGTCATTTTTACAGTCACTTTCCAGCTGATAACCACAACATAAGGATCTAGCTGCACAACTAATAAGGATTATTCCTACAATGTAAGTCTCCTGTGACCCAATTTGCCCCCAAGGAGAAGGATTCAGCATCAGACACAGAGATATTTACAAATTAGAACTAGAGAGCCTATTTTCTAGGTGCTAACTTGACTCATTATAGACAACTTAACCTTTGGCTGCTGCCGTGTAAACCAAAAGGCGAGCAAATTAGATAGCAGGATAAAAGGGACCAGCTGTGCCGATGAATGTTCAAAAACCAGACAAATCATCCAGCTAGACTTTAAAAGAAACATTTCTCCCATTAGATCAGAGGCCCAGTTCAGACAGACCCAGAAAACTTCAAGCACACATCACACAGGGGACTCTAGCTCTACAGAACAAGGACAGATGGCTTTTTTTTCATCCTAAGGCAAGTGGAAATCCACACTTGCTATGAAAGGTTTCCGAAGAAGTGGGCTGTAGTCCACGAAAGCTTATGCTCTAATAAATTTGTTAGTCTCTAAGGTGCCACAAGTCCTCCTGTTACACTTGCTATGGAGATTTTTGGAGCTGGTCTGAAAGAAAACTTTGGGGCACTTCAACAGGGTATTGGGAGCAGCAGGGACTCCCTCAGGGACACGGCCCACATCCTTTCTGGTATAAGCACCACCAACAAACCAGGCAGAGCGAGTGAGCACTCATCACTGATGCAGAATGGTCTAGACAAGGGCTGAGGACCAGCCTCATTACCCTGGATTCCTTTGCTAGAGACCATGAGAAACTTTTACATCAAATCAGAACAGAGAGGGTCCTCCAGGGGGTTTTCTTCTTGTTACTGAGCGGAGAAGTGAGCCCTCCTGGAAGCTGGTTGTGGGGACAGGAGGAGCTTTTTCTACAGGCTACGTACATTCCTATTTCAGTACCCACCTGTTGAACTGTACTGGGTCCTGAGCACCTCTCTCCCCCACTGCAATTGCACCTCCGAAGTGCCAGCCCCGTGAACCAAGAAATGTTCTCAGTTCAGACTTGCCTAGAGCCATTTTTTCCATTGGAGGTGTTTGAAGGAACTTAAACAATAGGACTGTCTTTGCAGAGACATAGCTAAGGAAGTGGACGTGGAATTGGAAGCTGATGATAGCCGAACAGCAAGGCTCTCAGGCTGTGCTCAATTGTGCTTCAATAGGAAAGACTCTGATTCAAAGACATCTCTTATGTTATAGGGAACGAGCTTTAAAGAGACTTTAATGAAAGCACCTTTTCAAAATAATGAGTCTAATCTCTCTGCCTAGAGAAGCTAGAGAGAAAAGCAAACAGCCAGGGAATTGTAGCCTATCATAATCACTGCATGGATCACACTCCACAAATCCCTGATAAATTGGGGCTGTCAGACATGTTCCTGTTAATAGGCAATTCCTGCCCCCACACTACTGAGTTAATATTGCACAAGGAATGACAATGCTCACCAAGAATACATGCTTCTCAGACACAGTTGTACAGATTGTCTGGTTCCAAAGCTCCACTCTCCCAGGTTCTCCTGCACCCCAAACAAAGGAGCAGAGATAATAAGACTGCATGGGACATGTTTGGCCACATATTCGGCACCATCTCTAGCTGGTTCATGTCAACGGCAGCTTCTCAGACTCATTTCTAGAGAGCACTTCCATTTCTTCTGTTCTTGTTTACTCCACTGATACCCTCACCCGTCCATAAAAGAGCTCTCCATAGGTCTTAGTGGGACCCTGCTGGCTGGTAATTCACAGGACAACCCAAATGCTCCTTCTAGTAGCAGGATTGAAGAGGAACACACCATGCAGCCCACTACTCAGATGCTTTTGGAACACCTCAGATGGAAAGGCTGACAATGCCCCAAACCCACACTGCTGCTAACAGGGAATACCCTCTCTGCTCCATCATATCAGCCATCCTTTCCCATGATGGGCAACCTCCAGGCAAAGAAATCAACCGGGCCATGATGTCTGGATTTGGTAATGGGGGGGGGGGGGAGGAGGGGACACTCCCCTAAACATTTAAGGCTTTAATATAATACATTGCCCTTCTCTAGCACCTGTAATATGGGAATCTGAAAGAGCTTCACAGACACTGGCTGAGCCCCACAACTTCTCAGTGGGGTGGATTACTCTCCCTTTGCAGCTGGGGAATCAGAAGCGAGAGAGATTAAGTGACTTACCCCTCATCACGTGGGAAGTCTGCACCAATGCAGGAAACCAAATCCAAATCTCTTGCAGCAGGTTTCCTGCCTTACCCACAAGACTTTCCATCCTCCTATACATGTCCTTACACCTGTACCTGTGCCCGCGTGCCCTGTCACTCCAGCTATCCTCTGGCCAGGACGGATCATATTCAGAATTTCCGACCACTCAGCAGCCCTGTTTGGCTAACCAGGCTCAATGTTTGCCTCCTGCGGCGTGCCACCTCTGCAGCACTACCAGCCTGGCAACCATCTTTAGGAACCCTACCCTTGCTCTCAATATCACTTACTGCATCTTCAATTCTGCAGCCAGAACACTGGGAATGAAACCCGCCCAGCGTTGCGCTCTCTTGGCTGCATCTGGTCCAGTTTAATTTCCACTGAATCCTAACAGCAAATTCACACGGAGGTGATAATTGACAGCCTCCTTGTGCCAACATAACCAACCACTTTCAGCATCCAAACATTAACCACGCAGGGACTCTTTCCAAGCTTTGTTTGTTACAAAACATGACTGGCATTTTATGGGCACTGGCACATCTGTCTGGAAAATCAGAGCACATCGAGTCAGGCAAAGGGTTAGAAAACAAACAGATCTAGGAGCAAGCTCACAACACACTTCGGCTTGACTTAAAACAGCAGTTCTCTTCCACCCAGTGCCAAGGATCCTCAAGGCAAAAATCCATGCCCTCTCTCAGTGCAGTCACCCAGGTTGTGTCACATATCCAGGGGATACAGCCCAAGTGGCAGTGCTTCCTGTGAGCAGTTTGAAGAGGCAAGGAGGTAAAACCTTTGTAGGGGAGTTAAGAGTACCTTTCCCCGGGAAAACTCGTTTGAAAACTGTCAATCAGGGGAGTGTGTGTAAAATTCTGGGCTGCAGTGCCATCCACTTATCATCTAGGTTCTCACATTCCCCTTTGCATTGTAGTGTCTTCATACAGGATCAGAGGGTTGATTTGCATTAGAGTGCCTAGAGGCCCCAGTCAAGACCAGAACTCTGCTGTTCTGGGCACAGCACATAGCAAGAGATAGTTCCTGGCTCAAAGAGCTTACAAACTAATTAGACAAAGGATGGGAAGGGAAACAGGGTAAGTTATTTGCCCAAGATCATACAAAATAGGTCTGCTGCAGCCATTGAAATAGAACCCAGGCCTCCTGACTCCCCATCCAAAGTCCTAGCCATTAGACTGTGCTGCCTCTCAGCTCATCTTCTTTCATGGATGCAGACAATGCATTTTCTCTGCTTCCTAGTCTCTTACCAGGATAGGGACTTGTATGACAGGAAACTGTCTCCAATCTCTCCCTAATACCTGGGACCAATACAACTACAACATTGCACACAACAAATGGTCTGAAATTCAACCCGAAAAGGCAGAGGTGACAGGGGAAAGCAGTATGTGAATCTGAGAGGGTGCAATCTGCCCTCTCTCGAGCAAGAGTGCCTCTTTTTAACAGTGGGATGTACAGTCTCCTGGTTCTTTTGGACTCCCAACAGCCTATGGAAGCTGAGGTAGTGGTGATGGACACTAGCATTTTGCACTGGGCTAGGAGGTTATGATTTTTCTTCTTTAATACCACAATGATCCATGCCTTTGTCTCTGCCATGCGAGACTGCTCCAAAGTGGTCTGCACTGGGGGTTACTGAAGCTTCAGCTGGTGCAGAAGGCATAACATATTTGCTTGCTGTTAGTCATATGCACATAATCATCCTGGGCTGGTAGGGAGAACTGGCTTCCTATCCCCTTCAAGATCCAATTCAGAGCATTAATTCTGTTCCAGATCCTGGCTATAAGACAACAGCTTTCTATGAACCATGCCTGTAACTGAGATCAGCTGAAGGACTTCTTGCTGATACAGACCCAGTAATATTGTATGATGGGACCTTTAGTCTCTAAACTCTGTAGTCTCTAAACTCTGTACCCTAAAAGACAAGGGTGGTTACAATCTATTCCGTTTTAGATAAGAGACATAGCCCTTGGGCTTCGGGCACATTGCCAGCATAGCTCTTGGTTGAACAGAATGGTCAAACCAACGAACATGAACAGGGTTTTCCTGCACAGACATCCATCGCCACAGGGGATACGTTGGGGCATGATGATGAACCAGCTCAGTGAGTACTGGGCCTTACTAGAGCAGGGTGAAGGAAGCCCATGGATGGGCAGTTGGAGCTGCCTTCAATGCTCCAGTCAAGAGAGGTGGCAAATCTTCAGTGGGAGCTTTTCTCCAATAAATTCTTTCCTTCGCCTGATACTGAACAGTTTTTGCCTCAAATACCAACGGGAAGGATCTTGTGCAGAGATAAGAAGCAGTTACTCCACTCTTACAATTGCTTCCTAGCTAAATCAACTTGGATAAAGACCCAAAAGAGAGCAAACTGCAGAAATTCTTGATTTCATCCCTATTGTTATCCCACATGTGAGAAATCAGCAGTGCATTTCCTGCTGCCTCTTCTGTTCCGGAGTATCTTCACTTATACGAAAGCAACACTGCCTTCAGTTTAATTCACCCGCCATCTTGGTAGCAGCTGGGCAAATTCCTGGAAACTCCGATTGCTCTATCAGATAGTCTAACTGAAGAAAAGCATCAAGAATGCAAATAGCTTGATGGGCATCACACTTTCATTTCATCAGCTCAAAGTAAGAGTACATGACCAACGAGGAAGCATGGGAGTCAGGCTTTGGGTTCTCTTCCCAGCTCTGCCACTTAAATGTGTGACCCGCGGAAAATGACATAGAAAGGAATTTTCAAAAGTGCCTGTATGGCTTAGTCCTGCTGACTTTCAATGGGACTTGTGCTGATAAACTATGTCGGCATTTTGGACAATCCCATTCTTAATCTATATGTGCCTCAGTTTCCCCATCTGTACAAAAATGGATGATGCTGAGAAATTCACAGAAAGGCAAATTGTTTACACTTAACAGTCAAGACACGTTTCAGCGATGTGTTTTATTTAGGGATAATGGCACAATAGGGAGTGACTGTGTCATAGACAGGCATGACTCCAAGGACTCATACTCAGTGTTGAACAGGGCTGGCTGAATTCCTTGCTTCGTATTTAATCTAAAGATGTGCATTTATGTAGTGAGCGCCCTTCCTTGTGGTTTTCCCTTTAAATCTTCCAGTCAAAGCTGACAGCTGGAGAAGATGCTTGGGGGCTGGGCCGAAGCCTGTCCAAAGTTGCGTGACTTACGTTTTGCTCCGAGGACGCCCTATAGCCCCTCTCTGATACCACTGGGATACTCGCGGATCCCATTTCTACCCACACCCCCAGGAGCTGCCCCAGACAGCGCCCACCTTTCCCTGGGAGCCCAGTCCCCCCGCCCCCCACCAGGCCGGCTATATAACGCCCGGCCCCGGGCGCTAGGCCCCCGGGCGGGGAGGGAGCATGCTCAGGATGGGAACCCGCTTCCCCCTCCTCCTGCTGCTGCTCGCCAGCGTCCCCGCCTCCCGCTCGCGGGGCTGCTGCGGGGGGAGCGGGGCGCCCCGGCCGGCGGGGGCCCCGAGGGAGCCGCCGCCGCCGGAAGCGGGGCCCGGGGACGCCCGGAGCGGCTGCTGCGGCAGCCGGCGGCTGAAGATCGGCCTCATCTGCGCGCTGGGGGCGCTGGTGATGGTGAGCAACGGGGCGGTGCTCGCGGTGCTCGCCTCGGCCGTGGCGGGCTGGAGCCGCAGCAGCCGCCTCACGCTGCTCTCGCTGGCGGCGGCCGACGCGGCGCTGGCGCTGCTGGTGGTGCCGCTCAACCTGTACGGCGGCCTGGCGCGCGGCGCCCCGCCCGAGCCCTACTGCCGGGCCGCGGCCTTCGTCAACTCCAGCGTCTTCGGCGCCTCGCTCTACTCGCTGGCCGGCGTCTCGCTCGAGCGCTACGTCGCCGTCTTCTTCCCGCTCCGCCACGCGCGCCTGCTGGGCCGGCGCCGCCTCGCGCTGCTGCTGGCGGCCGCCTGGCTGGGCCCCGCCCTGCTGCTGCTGCCCGTCGCCCTGCCCGGCCGCGCCGCCGTCGTGCGCGTGCGCTTCTCGGCCGCCGCGCTGCTCTGCGAGCCGGACTACGGCTCCAACGCCGCCTACGCCGGCCTGCTGGCCGCCGCCATCTTCTGTCCCGCCGCGGCCACCGTCACCTTCGCCAACCTGCGCCTCTGGCAGGCGGCGCGCGCCCAGCGCCGGCGCGGCGACGGGGCGGGGCCGCCCGGCAAAGGGGCGGGGCTGAGGCGGCTCCGCCTGCTGCAGCTGGACGCCGCCTCCCGGGTCCTAGTGCCCGTCGTCGTCGCCTTCTACGTGTGCTGGGCGCCCTGCATGGCCACCATCCTGTACAACGGTGAGAGTCGGCGGGGGAATATGGGAAAGGGGGGAGCGGTAGGGTGGGGCAGGGGGATGGGGGCAGTAGGGTGCAGCAGGGGGATGGGATGGGGAAGAGGGCGGTGGGGATGGAGAAAGGGGGCGGGAGCAGTGGGGAAGGGGGGGGAGGAAGGAAGGGCAGTGGGGGGGCAGGGGGATAGGATGGGGAAGAGGGCGGTGGGGATGGAGGAAGCGGGAGGGGGCAGTGGGGAAGGGGGCGGAAGGGCAGGGGGATGGGGATGGGGGAAGGGGGTGGGGGAGGGAGCAGTGGGGAAGGGGGAGGAAGGAAGGGCAGTGGGGGGGCAGGGGGATGGGGGAAGTGGAGTGGGGCAGGGAGCAAGGGGAGGGGATGGGGCAGGGGACAGTGGGGAGGGGAAGCGAAATGGTGGGTGTGGGGTGAGGTAGGTGGGTGGGTGGGTGGGGGAGACATGGGGTATAGGTAATGGAAACAGGATGAGCTGCGGTGGGTACCACACTCTTACAAGCCTATGCCCAGGGTTGGTGCTGGGCTCCCTTGGCGAGCAGGGAATGGGACCCTTACACAATGAGGATGGAAGAGGTTAAGTGGCGCTCTCTCGGGTGTGTGGGGGTGTGCGTGTGTTTGTGTCACACCCAGGTTGGCGCAAACAAACTGCTTATGCTTTTATGATCTCTGAGCTTTTTAAGCCAACCTCCTTGTGTCTTTGGGGATCTGACTTGTGTGTGTAACCTGTGGGGCTGGCAATACTAGGATCAGCCCCTGTTGGGGAGGGGCACCTATTATTAGGTGCACTTGCCCTGTCCTTGGGGAGGAGAGGGGGGGAGAGGAAGGGGTAGCTCAGTGGTTTGAGCATTGGCCAGCTAAAACCCAGGATTGTGAGTTCAATCCTTGAGGGGGCTGCTTAGGGATCTGGGGCAAAATCAGTACTTGGTCCTGCTAGTGAAGGCAGGAGGCTGGACTCTATGACCTTTTGGGGTCCCTTCTAGCTCTATGAGATAGGTATAGCTCCATTTAAAAAAAAAAAAGACCCCAAACCAAGGGGTGGTTGGGAGCCCTGCTTGAAGTGGCCTGGCTTTGAGTGCTTGGCTGGGAGAGGCGAGGGGTGAGGAATACTTTGCATTGCTTTTGGGGATGGGGACGCTGCAGCAAAAGGGGGCCAGTAAATACCTAGATCTTGCCCCCTAATACAAAGGCCAGGGATTCCTTCTCCTGACCGTTCCCCCTTCCTGTAGTCAATTGGTGCACCAATTGGGAGACTTGGTTTCCCTTCACCTCTGCCCATGTTACAGGTGAGTCGTGGGCTCAGCTGGGGCAAGTGAGGGTCTAGAATGGGAGCAGCACACTAGTGAGCCTGGGTTGGTGTGGTGCAGAGGCTGCCCGCAATGAGTGGGGAAGGACCACGGGGTCTCACCCCTGGGCATGAAGAGCCCTGTGTAATGTGGGGAACGCTCACCTGGTGCTCTCCTCCTTGCAGCAATCACAAAGGACCGAGTCCACGAGTGGCTGGAGTTTGTGGCCCTGTGGCTGCCTAGCGGCAGTGGTTTCCTCAACTGCTTTGTCTACTTCTGGACCAACCGGAACTTCAGGCACAAGTTCCAGAAGATTGGGCACAAGCTCTGGGGGCCCTGCAGCCGAGCCAAGTGGGAGCAGGACGTGCACAGGATGGTCACCATCAGTGCAGCGGTGGAGAGGAGCAGCAGCCAGCCTGTTCTTCTCCCGGACCGCTCCTGCAGTGGGTCGTCCACCAGCACCTTACTGCCCAGAGAAGCACAAACTAGCCTATAAGCTACTTGGACGCTTTCTGTCAGCTGCAGTGTCTACAAAAGGCCGTTGCTGTGCTGGGTTCTAGACAGCGCGTCAGGCTCTTTGTGGCCTGCAAGACGTGTGACCGCCTGGCTTTGTCAAGAGCCTGGACGCTGCTGCCTCCTGCTGGGGCTCGGGCTCTGGGGAAGGAAATTGTCAAACCTCACCAGAGGAGACCAAGCATCTTTCCGTGAGCCTCACCAAATGGTGTCAGTGGAGAAATATACAGAGTGTTTGGGTTAAGGAGCCCTTCCTGGGAAGGGGTTTTGTGTGGGGAAACTGGTCACAGCATGGACGTGAGCTTCTGCTGTGAAAGAAACAGGACATTCACTCGGAGCAAAGTGCCCTGAACCATCCCAGCTAGGGGCAGAGAAGGTATAAAGTCCCTGCTGCCCGACAGCCCCACTCTTGGATACTGTAGATCACAGGCAACTCCCTCTCTGATCAGTGCAGTGTGACAAGGTCTCCCTCTAAGCCAAAGGGGACGTGGTTCTCTCCCCGGCAAGCCAGGTCACTCCAGAGTACCTGATGGGTTGGCAGTAATGGCTAGTGCCAGGTGTGCAGGAGAAGGCTGGGTGAAGTTTAAGGGCTGAGGGGAAGGGGTAAGATCCTGACTGCAAAAGGGACTGTCAAGCAGGCATTACGGTTCATGCCCCATGGCGATTACACCTGCTGCGTGATCACTTCTGAAACCTGCCCAAGGGCCTGCTGCTCTGGCTGCAGACTTCATACCTCCACTCACCAGGTTCGGATTCTGCCTCCTGCTCTGTTTGCCATCCCAGCTGGGTGATCCTCCTTCCCCTCCCCTCTCACTTCACGGGGACCCTGGACACAAACTCACTTGGGGGGGGAATACTTTTATATAATTTAAAAGAGAAAACTGCAGCTTCTGGCGCGACAGTCTGTCTGGTTTTAACACTGTTTTACCTCTGCCGTCCAGATGTTGGCGGCGGCGGGGGGGGGGGTTAGAGTAGGTTTTAGTTAAATTGGATCAATTCTCATCGTCTGTGTGTTTGATCAATCTGGACAAAGGACTCAGGTCACAGGGGTGGAACTTTAGGGAGCCCCTCGCTGACAGCATTGATTTTGGGTGCTCTCCGAAACTGTGTCCTGTGTAAAGGAAGAAGCAGCAGGCTGATGGGTAGCCTCACTCCTCCACTGTATGGCTGGGGTTTTGCTAGGCTGAATGTCCCATCCTAATTGAAGTATCCCCTCCTGAAGCTCCCTCTCTTGCACTTTGCTGGCCCACTCCCCAGAAACAGGTGAGGAAATTGACGTTTTGTAATTAGTTAACCAGACTTTTAGTGACTCGGGCTGGTAATGGAGACAGGTCAGGAGATGGAGCTCTTCCTCCATTCTCCTCTCACACTTCTAGCCAGACCAGAGGATTAAATGAACAAACCCAGAAAGATGAAGTGAGCAAAACGAACATGTAGCAATCTGGGAAGTGCAGCTGCGGTTAAGGCCCTGGGCAGTTTCTTTGCTGTTTTGCAAGGTGAACTCTTCCAGCCCCCGAAACCTCCCCATCCAGGGAAAGGCTGGCTTTTTCCCCATTGTCAAAAAATATTAAGTCTTAAAGTGAATGTGTGATGTCACAAGGAAAGCAGTAGTGTAGTAATGCTGTGTTAGAGCCAAACGGCCTCTGCTCTCCACTGTGACTTCAATTAGAGAATTTTTCTCTTCATGTTGGATTGTAAATAGCCATTTTATCTGTTCTCCCTCCCCAGTGTTCCTGCTGCTTGTTCAGGGCAGGTTCTGACATTCTTCTCCCCCCACCCCCAGTGATTTATACATCAGGGACCAGTGGAAACTGCATCAGATTGAAATAGTATTTGTAACTGACTTGATCAAGTGTATATTGTAGTGGATTTGGGAAAAGCTGTACTGTGGAGTCTCTCCTGTCCTGTATGCACCAAACCCTCTTTAAATGCAGTGTTTTTTATTACTGTCGAAGGTATATTTTTATCTCTTGGGTTTGGAGCTGTATGTAGGTAGATTCCCCTCCCCCCTTTAAATGTTATATTTCTGGGGAAAAAATATTTATTTAATTAAAAGGACTGTAAATATAAAATAAAGATTTAGTTATTTAACTTCAGGCTGAATGTGTTTCCTTGGCTGGCTGCGGACTGCAAAGGCAGCAAATCTGACAAGCCAAAGAGGTCTGGAATAGGGGAGGTGTGTTCTGGCAAGCCCCAGTTTTTGGCCGGGGTTGTGGAGTTCTCAGGACTCTGAAGTAGGCCTGGGGAGAAAAGCACCAGAGGTGCTTGCAGTGTAATGTAAAGGACAATAGCACTGCCGGATCTAGAGTGCACTTGGCTGGAATTACAATAAATGAAAAGTTATTTGGAGGGGGGAAGCCTCCATGGTCTAGAATAGGATGGAGACCGTTCTGCTCGTGCTTTCAAGCTTGCATGAACAAATATGGATATTTTACCACACAAATTAGGTGCACAAAATGCACATGCAGTTGGGTACCTATCTTGCTCTTAAAAATTCTGGTCCCTAAAACCTCCTTGACGCTTTGAATTCCTGGGCAGGTAAAACAGCCCTGACACTCATGGAACTGAGTGAGTTCCAAACTCTCTGGGAAGAGAACTGACGTTTTAGTAACGGCAACCTGGCCACCCTGCGCACGTGCCTCAAGGCCTCATTCTTATTTTTAAATGACCAGCTGTCTTCAGAGAAGGCAAGGCAGCAGCCAAGTTCTGTGCCGCTTCATGCGACATTTTATGTAGAGCATTTAATCAGCTAGTTTGCATAGCCATCAACTTCAGCTTCCTGTAGGTTGGGGCTGATAGGGCAGCTTGGCTGCACTGAGGCCTCTGTTACTCCTGAGGGCATTCTGCGCTTAAACAAATCGTGTGCACAGAATTTTTTAAATTCTGCAAAATTTATTTGTCAAATAAATGAGTGGCGGGGGGAGCACAGGCCACGGGCTGCACAGAGGTGGGAGATCCATGGTGGGGGAGCCACACAGTGGACACAGATTGAGTGATGAGGCAGCACCCAACCCTGACACAGCATAAGGACCTGGCCTGCCCCAGAAACACCCCAGGGCCCTGCCCCTCCATGCCAGGTGTGGACAGGCAGGCTCAGCAAGGCAGGATCCAAGTGTGTGTGTGTGTGTGGGGGGTCCAGGTGTAGGTTGCCCCACACAGAACCCTCTCAATCTGGACTGGGTAGGTGGCTCAGTGGGGAATCTGGATGCACAGGGGCTTGTGTGGGGGGGTCAATGGGTCTGTGCAGGGGGTCCAGGTGAAGGTGGTTTGGGCTCAGGGGTGGGGGTCTGGGTGTGGGGGGAGATAGAGCTCATCAGGGGGTCTTGGTGTGTGCGGATCAATGGGGGGTGGGTGTCCAGATGCTGGAGGAGTGGGGCTCAGTGAGGTGGGGCTCCAGGTGCAGCTGGTTGGAGTGAGGTAGGGTGGGGATCCAGGTGCGGATGGCTCACTGGGGTAGTGCAGGGGGAATGGGGCTTGTCAGGGGGGTTCTGGGTGTTGGGAGGGGTGAGGCTTGGCGAGGGGGTCTGGATGCACAGGGGTTGTGTGGATGGGGAGCAGCTGCCTGTACAATGATCCGTCCTCCTGCAGCTGAGGAGCGATGGGTGCAGGAACCTGGGGAGGGGGAAAGGGGTTTGCAGAGCTTCCTACAGCTGGGGGTGGGTCTGACCTGGCCCTGGATTAGCCCGGCTTTTAGCAGGGGTTTGGAGTAGGTGACCTCCTGAGGTCTCTTCCAACCCATATCTTCTATGAAAAGGAAGTCCTATCCTCCCCATCCCAGCCGGGACTAGCCATGTCTTCCCCAGTCTCTCTCCCCCCCCCCTCACCCTCTCCCCGCAGTGATTTATCTCTCTCCTGGCTGCTCTGAGCATACTGCTGGGGAGGGTCTCATGACTGCTCTTGGGGCTTCCCTTTGCTTCCCTGTCAAAATTACTTTTCTGCGGGGAAGCAAAGAAATCGGTGGGGAACATAAATTCTGCACATGCTCAGTGGCACAGAATTTCCCCCAGGAGTTCTGTTTGTCAAAGGCGCAGCCATAGAGCAAACTCCCTTCACCCTGATCTCAGGGGAATAGGGGAAAGCAGCTTCCTTTAGGGCAAAGGGGGGCAGTTCAGCTGCCTTGCCTAGGTCTTCCAGAGTGGGTCTTGCCTTGCTTCACATTTCCCCAAGCCTCCCTGCCTTGTTTTTTTCAGTGGGAGGCCATGGCCCCTTGCCCTGGATATGGGTTTGTGTTTCAATGCTGTACCAAGCACACCTGTGTGTGCTGGGCAGTGCCTGCCGGGACACCCATGTGAATGCGGTATCCTGTCTCTCCCAACCAAGACCCAGTGGGAGACACTGGCATACCTGTTTGGGCAGTTTGATGGTTCTCCAAAGAATTCACAAGACACTTTCCATAAACAAAACCATTCAATAATTAAACCTAACACTCCAATACAAAAGCCAGCCCTGGCTCTGATGGGGCGAGTGACACCCCTTGCCTCCCGCGTGTGCTCAGCACTGTCATCATAATATACAACTGTGTCAGTTAGACAAATCTTAAACCTCGGGTGACCAGACAGCAAGTGTGAAAAATCGGGATGGGGTGGGGGGGTAATAGGAGCCTATATAAGAAAAAGACCCCAAAATCAGGATTGTCCCTATAAAATTGGGACCTCTGGTCACCCTACTTAAACCTGCTGGCTAGGCAGGGCCTGCCGGCTGCCCCTTGAGCCAATGGGCCTGCCAGCCTGAGGGGAAATCTGCTGCCTTCCTATATATAAATACAGCTTATCTTAAACGCTCTGGTGAGAGTCAGTCTGAAGTTTATCTTGCTTGAAGACGAGAGAATCTTGTGATGATTCACAGGAATTGCACGCTGGCCACCAAAGCTGTGTCCCTCCCCATCCCCTGGGGACGGTTCTTCCTTTTTTGGTCACAGTGGGTGTTTTGCAAAGTCTGAGGAGGGAGGGAGTGACTCGGCCGAATCAACGTCCCCCATCAGGGCCTCCAGCAAGGCTGCTGCCCTAGCTCCCCTCTAGGGGAGTGGCACAGCCTAGGTCGGGGCAGAGATGGGCAGCCCAGTGGGCACTCACTTTTGAGAAGGGCTGGGGAATGGTGCTTGTTGCTGTGTGCGGGGTAACATTCAGCAGGGCGGGGGCTTGTGACCCTGGTTGTGACCAATGCATCGCCCCCCATGATATTCCATCCAATCATTCTGTGTACCTTCCCCCCCGACACACATGCTCCCGGTACCTGCAGGAGAGGCCAGGGGCCTTGGTCACCTCCCTAGCGCTGTGACTGGCACAGCCTTCTCCACTGTCTGGGACTGGCTGGTGGGGGCCCCAGCACACATTGCCCAACAAAATACATAGCTTAGAGTTTTGTTCCCCCCATCCCAACCATGGACAAAGCCCCTGCCCTGCCTGCTTAGCCACACCCCTTGCCAGCTCAGCCCCCCCCCCCCCCCCCCCATCAGTCCAGGAGCCAGCGGAAGCGTATACTGGAGTCCTGCATCTCCTTCTGGTAGATCTTGTGGAAGAGCATGTTCTGCAGCGGGGTGAAGTGGTCTCTCCAGTCTCCAACTGTCCCTAAAACGGAGGAGAAGATGCAGAGTGAAGCTGGGTACTGGCCCAGAGCCAGGCGTGCCAGCCTTTCCCTACCAGGGCCCAGATACCATGGTGATGGGCGCAAAAAAGCCTCTCGCGAGGACACGCAGCTGTGGGATTCACTCTGCTCCTCAGCAGCCCACTGGGGATCAGCTCGGGGTGCAGAACACCTGCCCCCAGGAGCACGGCATCCTGTCCCTCCCCACCCCAGCCGGGCTGCTGCCGGGCAGCCCTGTGACGGTTTGCTAGCAGTCCGTGGTGGGAGGCGTTACCAGGAGTTCCTTCAGCCAAGCCTAGGTTACATCAGCCCCTACCCATTGCCATGACAGCAAGGGTTGTGGGCACACAAGCGAGCAGGGCTTGCCTGGCTCCTCCTGACTCAGCCCGTCTGCCCACAGGGGCGGCTCGCTCCCATCCTTGGCTCCCATCCAGGGGCACCCACAGAGCAGCAAGCTGGTTCCATCCTGCTGCAGGGGTTGGAGGCTCAAACAGTCGGCAGAGGGGCAGAGGCCAGGGGATGAGCCAAGGCCTACTGCCGTCACTCCCCCGGGGGCAGGCGGAGGGGCTGGGACGTACCTTTCCTCATGAACCTGCCCTGGCTGTGGTCCATGATCTCGCAGGGGACGAGCGTGTAGTTCACCATCGCATTCTCGCGCATGGAGGAGAAGCTGCAGTGCTGCTGGATTTCTCGGATCTCCTCCGGCTGCAGTGGGCAGCCCAGCCAATCAGCGAGCCGCTCGACCGAGCGCCCCAGCTCCTGCAAAGCCGCAGCGACCAGCACCATTAGTGAGGGGCACCCCCAGGGCAGGACGGGTGAGCAGCCAGCGACTGGGGGGGGGCTGGACCCCTACTCTGGGGGCTCTGGCTCAGCCAGGAGGTGTTGTGTGAGTGGGTCCAGGTCACAGGTGGGGGAGGTTCATGTGCCGTTGGCTTTGCCCCACAAGTGCCCCATCTGCCCGGTGCTGTGCTGGGCACCAGCCCGTCGCCGGGGGATGGGGCAGCACCCCTGACCACCCCGGGATTCCTGTCAATTGCTGCCACCCAGACAGCTGGGATGCCACAGGCGGTGTCAGGGCGAAGCAGAGGCTGCTGGGCCTTGTGGGGCCTGCGACAGACGTGGAGCCACGTGGGAGTTGGCGGCTGTCGCTGTCCCACATGCCAAGGCCACCCGTGGCCTCCCGGAGCCCAGACAGAGCTCAGCTCCCAAAGCGCACACCGAGGGAGCGGCTCCTTCAGCCGGGCCATTCGGCTGCCACCCAGCAGACGGAGCCCTCGGGCTAACTCACCTTGTGCACGTCCTCGTAGGTGATGTAGAAGAGCTCCAGCTCGGCCTGCTGGCTGAGCCAGCCCTTGACGTGGTCGAACCAGGAGCCGTATTGCACTGCAGGGAGGAGAGAGGGTCGGGATCGAGAGGCAACTCTGGGCGTGGTGCAAACGGCCCTGGGAAAGCTCCTGCTCCCCCCCCGCCCCCCGTGGGGCCCTCCTCCAACCCTGCGCTGAGAGTACCCTTGGTTCTGATGGCAGGGCCCTGGCAGCCTGGATCTGTCCCTCACCCCCTCTGGCTCAGCTGCGCCATAGCCCCTCCCCAGAGCACTTCCTGGGGTGCTGCTAGGCTCAGGCAAACCCCCAGGAGTGTGCCCAACAGGACCGTGGAGGGAGGGGCAGCCACATCCCTGTAGGGGCCAGCACTAAAAGCAAGCCTGCCTTTGCACAGCAGAAAGCTGGCTGCCCTGGGCTCTCCACTGCCTGTGACTGGGCGGTAGCTAATTCTCAGGCTCCCGCGGACTGCCTGAGCCTCTGAGCTGACTCCCTAGTCGCCCTTTGTGTGGTCTGGGCAGGGCCTAGCGCAGGGACTACAGAGCCAGGCCTCCTAAGCTCTGAGCCCAGCCACCCCCTTCCCACACCATTAGAGCTTGGGTGAGTCACGCCCTTCCCCTGACTCGGTTTCTCCAGCTGTAAATGGGGGAGGTGGCACTGGCGAGAGGCGGCGAAGCCTAGGGCGTTTGCAAAGTGCCTGGAGCTCTCTAGGGATAGTGATGGAGAAGGGCAGGGGATGCCCACTCACCTGTGCCATCCAGGAAGCTGATGAGGAAGTCCTCAAAGGAGCCAGGGTCTGGCAGGAACTTGGCCATCTTGTGGAAGTGATAGAAGGAAACCGCGACGTCCTTGGGGTTCCGGGCCATGTAGATCACCTGGGATCAGGAGCAGACAAAGGACATCGGCGTCAGACAGACACGCAGACAGGAGGAGCAATGGCCACGTGCTCTGCCCTGCCCCTAGAGGGGTGGTTCCTCCCAGCTGCTCTGAGCCGTCAGGATTCGACCCCCTTTCCAAGACACCAGCTCCGGGATTGTGTCCTGAACAAGATGGTGGGGCCCCACAGCGAAGCCTTTGGAGCAGGGAGGCTCCTTACACCACCCCAGGGGCTCCGCATGCAGCCCCCCCAGTCCACGCCGTGGGCCCTATGCATGGCAGTAGGGTGATTCCTCACTTGTAAATTACCTGAGTCCACAGAAAGCCCCAGGGCAAGCCCGCTGGCTTGGGGGAAGCCCCTTTCAGCCACAGGCTCACTCAGCCAGGGCAGACCAACCTAATCTAGTGCAATCCCCTTGGGGCTCAGACCGAACTGAGAGAAATGCAGCCATGAGGGGTCCAGGCAAGCTCTGGCAGCCATTCGAGTCGTCTCCGTCTAGCCCCACTGCTGGGCAGGCGCTGGGTGCATGGGCAGGGCACTCGGCCACGTCCTCGCCCCACGCTGGAGATACAAGCCACAATAGAGCTGCCCCCAGCAGAGCAGGGTGAAGAGCTTGTATCCCCCTGCCTGGCCCTTCCCTACCCAGCCCGTGTCAGGACGCGGGCACTCACTTTGGCCTTGGATTTCCTGAGCGCGGGGGCCAGGACCTGGCAGGGGAGGTGTGTGGTGATGAGGCGGGGCCCGCTGGTCTCTTGCAGCAGGTCCTTGGAGTACGTGTGCTCCAGCCAGGGGGCTCTGTCCCAGTTCGGGATGGTCTTGGCTGCCTCAAGGTCCCCCTTGCTGTGGATCAGGGTCAGGATCTCCTGCATCCAGGTGGTGCCTGGAGAAGAAAGGCAGAGGTCTGTCCGTGAGCTTCCCCAGGGCTCCTCCCCTGCCCAGAGACAGAGCAGGAGGGATAACCTCGGGCAGTGGGCCTGCCTGGAGCCCACCCGCCCCTCAGCACCGACGCTCCCAGCATATTCCGCTTAGCAGCCCCCAGCCCCTGTGGCATTCCCCCTTCAGAGCAGGGCTGCGAGCTCCAAGAGCCGCCTACATAACGGAGAATTCCAAAGAAATGGCACGATGTGAAGGTCAGACACAGGCTGTCATAACACAGCTGGGTTTATTGACATCTGCTGGCCGCCGGCCCAGACCCTTGAGTGTTTAGTCAGCAGGGGTGGGCCGGCGTCAGCTTAGCGCTGGTGAGGTCCAAGTGGTGCATTCCTGAGCAGCATTCCTCCCAAGTGAGTTGATCCAGGCCAGGCCTGGGCCGAGGAATGCCCAAGCCAAGCGAGGGGCCCGTGGTACTGGGCTAACCCAGCCAGTTACCGGCCAGCTGGAGCCGCCTAACCCTCACAGCCTGGGAAGTCAGGTGAATGTGGGGTCCCCACAGCCAGCCCCCTCCCCAGGCGTCTCAGTGCTCTGAGCGGAGCGTGACCTTGGCTGGAGTGGGACAGCGACTGCAGCGCCGGCTCTGTGCCAGGGGCGTGTCTGCACTTGGCTTCGACCCGGGAGTCATTGCAACAGTCTGGAGACCACCCCACTGCCCGCGCTTGCTGGGAGCCCCCCTGCACAGAGCTGGGGGGCCCAGCCTTAGACACTCTCCTCCCGCCAGGCACCATCCAGCACGCTGCAATGGGCCCCCGGGCTGGACACAGCTAGCACTGGGGGCGGTTAGGGTGGGAATGTCTGGGGCTGGGGGGCCTCCCTGGGGCCAGGCAGGGGGGAGGGGGATTTTGCCAGCCCTGCTGCTCACATGCAGGCGTCGGCAGCGCAGCCGGTGGCAGGGGTCCTGTTACCTGGGCGCTCCCAGATGCTGCTAAACCTGTGGGGAGCAGAGCCTGCGGCCCGTCCGGCTGGCGGCAGAGAGCTCTTGTCCGAGCTCCGGGGCCAGCCGCAGACAGAGCCCTCTTCCCGGAGGCAGCTTCTGCCCCGTTCACAAGCGGAGCCAGGGGCCGGATCGGTGCCCATACGCCAGCCGCGCTGCCCCGGGGGACAGTTCAATGCGAACAGGGTGAGACGCGGAGGGCGATCCAGCCCCTGCCCTGCCCGCCTGGGGGGCAAGTGCCGCCCTGCCAGTCTCCTAGCGCCGGCCCCTGCTGGGCCGGGGGCGCTGCCCGTCAGCGGGGCGCCGGCTCTTACCAGACTTGGGGTAGGTGGCAATGAGCACATCCGTGTCTCGGAACTGGAAGCTGCTGGCGAAGCGCAGGGACTCCTGCGTGTGCAGGTGGCCAGGCAAGGCGATGCCAGCGAAGGTCTCCGTCACCTCCAGCCTGGCCATGGTGAGGGCGGGCGGGGGCGTCTGAGCGCTCCCAGGCGCCAGCGGCTTAAATAGCTGGAGAAAGAGGAACCCTCCCTTCCTGCCCCCCCCTCTGACGGGCTGGGGGCGGGGGTGGGGCTGGGGCAGCGTCTCCGGCTCTTCTGCTTTGGCTCGGGGCTTGTCTCAGAGGTGAAAGTAAGCGGGTCCGGTCCGGTCCGGTCCGGTCCGCTGTGCCGGACTGGACCGGCTTCCCCAGCGGCGATTTAAAGGGCCCAGGGCCGGGCTCCCCGCAGGGGCCGGAGCTCCTGGCCCTTTAAATCCCCGCCCGAGCCCGGCTGCCGGAGCCCTCCCGGCCTCTTAATAACCCCGCTCGGCGAGAGGCAGGAGCTGTGTCGGTGGGAGACGCTCTCCCGCCGACAGCACTGTCCGCGCCAGCGCTCAGGTCAGTGTAACTACGTCGCCCGGGGGTGGATTACCTCGGAGCGACCTCGTTATACCAAAGGAATTCTGCAGTGTAGACCAGGGCTCCGGGTGTGAATACTGACCTCAGGGCAGACTGCTGGACCCTAAATTGCCTGTGAGCGCTATAGGTCCATTTCACCAACCAATTCTCCAGTGTAAACCCCTCAGGCACTAGAACAAGGAGTCAGACAGTCCCCTTGGGTGCGCCGCTCTGTCTTGCCACCCAGGTGAGCTGCCTTTGTGACAGATGGGCCTTTACACCAAGAATCAGCAATATTCAGGTCAAGGCGAGTCACTTACCCCCCCCCCCCCCAATTGCACGTCAGATCTCACACCAAAGACAACACTTGTGGCCAGTCCTATAAAAATCCATCTCAAGATTGATTATGTAGGACAAGGAAACAAGACAGGTATTTACAAGGCTACAGCAGCTAACCATATACACACAAATGAGTTCCAGTCGTAAATTGTAAAAGGTAATAGAAGCTCGTATGCTCAGCAAGGTCTCTCTGTTCTCGGGGGCTAACCCTGGCCAACCACTGGGGAGCTTTTCTCACGCTCGGGGATCCTTGCCTCTCACAGTCCAAGCAGCATACACAGATCCTTCTTCCCATCCCGTCTCACCCTCTGCTTGGAGTTGCAAACTCAGTTGTTGGGAGGAATTCACTTGCAAGACGGCTTCATGGGGGGGGGGGGGGAAGAGCAATCAGCAAAGTCTTTTGTCCTCTTTGATGTTCCACAATAGTTCGTCTGGTGTCCACGGCGAGGACATAACCCCGTCTGCTGCGGGTCAGCACTTGACACTAATGTCTCTCTCCTGGCTGGTGAGTTACACACGGAGGCTTATAGTACAAACACTTAACTATTACCGTACCATATGGGACATGGCTATTATACGTGAGATTTCTGTAGGCAGCAACGTACCAGCATCCAATAAAATCTAAGCACTAAGCACATAGTTATAAGTCTAAGACCTATTTTAACAATACTGACACGCCGGTGAGCCAGACTGATTCCAGCGGTGTTTGTCAGCGTTCAAGAGAGTCCTGGGGACCTTGGCAGAAGCAGGCACCTGGTCAGCCAGCATCACAGCACTACGCTGTCCCATAGACCAGTCACCCCATCAAGATCTGGGCCCCCTTGTGCTGGGGCTGCCCCTGCCCAGCTCCCTGTAACTGGCTGATTCCTCACAGGCCCCATGGCAGAGCTGGGCTGGAGGGAGTGATGGGGGCTCTCCAGGCAGGGGGCTAAGGGAGGCAGGATGACCTGTGGTGGGAGAGCAGGCAGTGCTGGTCGGGTAATGGGAACTTTGGAGGGAAGCTGAGCCCAGAGCAGCGCGGGGGCTCAGTCTGCGCAGGCTGGGAGCCCCAGGTTCCAGCAGGCAATGCTGGGGGAATGCCCTGGGGATGTGCAGGGTCCACCCTGACTGCCCCCAGAGGGCTGCACCCTTCCTGTGACCCCCCCCCCCCCGCCGCCTGGTTCTTGCATTGGCTTCCAGGCCACGCATTCCCCTATGAGGCCCCAATCTCAGCCCCCTACATCTCTGCTTCCCTTCCCCTGCTCCACATGTTCCCTTTGCCTACTCAGCATGGGACCCCTACACCTGGAACAGTCGCCTGGCCTGTCCCGTCCCCGGCACCCCCCAGACCAGCCCTACAGCCAAATCCTCCTGCATTCCTCCCCAATAGCCCCCACCCCTCCCTGGATTGGTGCAAGAGCCCACTCCCCAGAGCAGCGAGGGAGGTGCCAGAGCCCACTCCCCAGTGCGGCGGGGGAGGTGCCGGAGCCCACTCCCCAGTGTGGCGGGGGAGGTGCTGGAGCCCATTCCCCAGGACAGTGGGTGCGGCGGGGGAGGTGCCGGAGCCCACTCCCCAGTGTGGCGAGGGAGGTGCCGGAGCCCACTCCCCAGTGCGGCGAGGGAGGTGCCGGAGCCCATTCCCCAGAGCGGCGGGGGAGATGCCGGAGCCCACTCCCCAGTGCGGCGAGGGAGGTGCCGGAGCCCACTCCCCAGTGCGGCGAGAGAGGTGCCGGAGCCCACTCCCCAGTGCGGCGAGGGAGGTGCCGGAGCCCACTCCCCAGAGCGGCGGGGGAGGTGCCAGAGCCCACTCCCCAGTGCGGCGAGAGAGGTGCCGGAGCCCACTCCCCAGTGCGGCGAGGGAGGTGCCGGAGCCCACTCCCCAGAGCGGCGGGGGAGGTGCTCCGGAGCCCACTCCCCAGAGCGGCGGGGGAGGTGCCAGAGCCCATTCCCCAGAGCGGCTGAACAATCACATTCACCACCATTAGCATAAGTGTCTGGTTTAATTTCACAAACTGCCAGCAGACCAGGCACCGTCCGGCCCCAAAGCCAGGGGTGGGTCCAGGTCAGCAGACCCAGTGCGCCTGCTCCAGAGGCCTGAGCCCAGCCTTGGCAGGGTGAGGGCTGGGTGCACTCGTCTCCCAGGGTCAGGCTGACATTCAGCGCCCATCCCCAGGGAAGGGAGGGTGGAGCAGGGCAGGAAACATGCTGTCCACAGCACAGCCTGGGAAGCACTCGGGGCCTTCAGCAATTCCCAGCCCAGAGCAGGGTGGAGAACGAAGCGACGTGTCAGCCTCGGCTTCCCCCAGCCATCACCCCCGCCTTGGCCCAGCTCTGCAAGCCACACGGGCCAGGCCCGATACCTCCCCGTCACGTTCCCCCAGCAGCCAACCACTGCCCAGGAACTGCACCTCTGCCCCAACCTGCACCCCCCACAGCAGCCACCCAGTGGTTCTGGGCCTCCTAGCCAGCCAGAGGCAGCGGGTCCCCTTTGCAAGGCAGGCTGCCCTTTGTGCCGTAGGCCCTGTCGAAGGTGGCTCCCTCACTCCCCCACGCTGGGAACATTGTTCAGCATTTACAGCAGCGATAACAGTGATTTACAACGGCCCCAAGGTCACAGCCTGCGTGCCTGAGATGCTCTCGGGGCACCAGGCCAGGAGACAGCAGCGTCACCTCAAAGATCTGAGAACTGCTGACACCACCCAGAGCAATGGGACCTTCGGCTCCCTCCAGTGACTGCCATGCTCCCCTCAGCAACCTCCCGCCCCTGCGCTGCTCTGCTCATCGGCCAGTGGTGCCACGGGGCGAGGGCCGGGACTCTCCTGAACAAGCCCAGTGGGTCTGCCAGCCTGGAGGGTGCCGAGGAGTGGCAGCTGCTGCAGCCACTGGCCACGCTGAGACTGAGTGCCGGGAGCGAGAGCCCATGGCTAGAGAGGGAGCCGGGCAGGATGGAAAGGGCCTAGAATCAAGCCAGTGGGACGGCAGCCCCTGGCTGGGACCAGCACGGGAAAGTGCTGGCCGAGCATTGAGAGTCTGGCAGGAGCACACAGCTGCCTATGGCTTTGCAGCCTGCCCAGCGCCCAGGCACCCAGGAGGGAGCCAGGTACCTAAAGACGCTCCCATGCGGAGGGTGGTAAATTGACATCCTGCGTGCTGGTGGCATCTCCACACACCGCAGCAGGCCCCACCGCGTCTGCCCTGGCCTCGCTCGCACAGCGCCAGGCGCCACCCCGGAGAAATGGATTTCCATCGAGCACGGTGCATGGCCCCTTCGCGGGAACACACAGGTAGCTGCACTGTGTGTGGCACAGACCAGAGCGTAGCCGTCCAACTGCCCTGCGCCCCAGCCAGCCGGCAAGCCCTGCACTGACTTTAACCCAGCGAATCTCCACACGCCCCTGCAGCTCCACTAGCCTGCATGAGGTGTGAGAACGGGGCGTTGGCCAGACCACTTGGCAAGCCCCCCGCCACACACGCACACAGACCCAGCCCTGGAGTCCCTGGCGGCTGGATTCGATCAGTGCTTGGAGCCGACCACTCCCCGTTGGTGGGGGCAGGTGGTGACAGGCCAGCAATAGCCTGAACAAAGCCTAATGGGATTAAGATAAATGTTATTGGATTAAGTTAAACCTTACTTAAGGCCTTTGGGGTCCATTGGATTAGCCATGCAGTTGTGTGTGCCATTGCAGAATTGCACGTACCTGCTCTAGTAGGAGTGGGGGCTAACGTAGTTCCTCCTTTAGCAGCGCTTTGAAGCCACCCCTGGGGGGATGCGCATGTACTGCTCAGACTGGATCCTCCAGGGCCCAACACACAAAGGAAGGGTTTGGGGATAAATAGCCTGGTTTTAAACAGGCTCTGGGCTTTCAGTTCTGCTCTAGCAAACAGCCAGGATCCCTGGTCCAGCGAGGGTCCCAATCCTTAGGGTAGGGTTGGCAGGACTGGGCCAATGGGGCCCCATACAACCGGGTGCTAGTTCTCAGCTGACGCTGTGATGCACTTGTAACCACAAGGAAAGTCTGCGGGAGGCACGTTGAGGACGGCTCCTGGCAGAGTCGGGGTGATCCCTGGGAGAGTTATTAGCATGGGTCTCTTGCTGGTTTGAATATGTTTTCTCTGTAATGTTTTTTACCTGAAGAACAAAGCTGGCTTGCCTGGGTACCATGACCTGTAGCAATGCAAGGCGGCTCTGAAGAGAAAGCTAGCAGGTGTCCTAGGACAGCCTGTCTGTGCTGGGAAGAGCACAGGGAAGGCAGGGAGCTGGCAGTCTGGAAATACCCTGCTCCCAAGGGAGACACAGGTCTCCAGCCCAGAGAGGTGTCGGCCAGGGGCCATGGAGGGGAAGTACAGGTGCACTTGCCCAGAACTGGGACCAGCGGCTGGAATAGCTGCTTTGTATCAGACACTTCCCAGTGCCAGGCTAGAAAGCAGAAGTGGCTGGTAACGAACGAGTGCCAATGTGCCCCCTCACACATCCCGCACAGGGCAAATAGCACAGCCCTGGCCCTGCCAACGAGCAAGTGGATGGAGCGTCGGCCGCAGATCTAGGGCCGCACAGCGAGTGCTGGCTGTTTAAAACATTGATTGACTGGGATTCAAACCCTGGGGCCCCGCATTCCCGGGCCCAGCGGCGTGGCGGGCAGGGCCTTGCAGGGCATTCCAGGCCGAGCAGCGCCCAAGGCAGCAAAGAATCTCCCCTCTCAGGCCCCAGCCACAGATACATTTCTCCCTGATGCTCCTCCATTTCCCTGCTATTGTCGGTGGCTAACCCCGTCTCTGCCACACCATTTTCATTCAGATTCAGCTGGTTGCTGTTGTGACCATGTGGCAAGTTCTCCAGCTGGGAGCGGGCCCCGCGGAGGAGAAAATCCAGAGCGGAGAGGGCGGCTTTCGTTTTCTCACTGACGTCTGTGCATTTCGCTGTCTGGTTATTTACACTGCGCCCATCACCTTGACATGTCCCCTAGAAACACGCTGCACTTTAGACCTGTGTCTTCCACACGCCCCCGCATCAGCTGATACAGCCGACAAGCCAGCTTGGAGATCAGGAAAGGTGCCATCAGCTGAGGACGGGCGTATGCCCCCACTAGATCCCCTGGCAGGGGTACGTCCTGACTGGAACATGGCACCAGGCCCAGAAGGGAACGCTCTCTGTGTAAACCCGAAACCAAACGAACCTGCAAAGTCTGTGCAAACCCTGGGAGGCTTTAGATCATTAGTGAGGGAGCCCAGACAGTGCAGCCATTAGTACATGGGCTCTGCTGGTTTGCAATCCCTGCCTATGCCCTGGGCGGACTCTGTGTCACACTTACTCTAAGGGGAAGCCCTCCAACTTCCCCTCTCCCTAGCCAAGGTCCCCTAGACATAGGGGTCACCGAGGGAACTTAAGGGCCCTGGTCTCTGCTGGAAGGAGACTGACCAGGTTGGGCTGAAGAAGAGCTCTGTGAAGCTCGGAAGCTGGTCTCTCTCACCAACAGAAGTTGGTCCAATAAAAGCGATTCCCTTGTCTCACTAATGTCCTGGGACCGACACGGCAAACGGCAGCTGGGCCTGAAATGTGTGGAATTAAAGGGACCCTTGAAAGCAGTGGCAGGCCCTGCCCCAGCCGATTTTTCATGGTTTCACCACAACATTCTCCTCTTTCAAAGACTCCTTCCCTCCCCAGCTGCTGCTCCGGGAAGAGAGAGTCTCTGACAAGCGACAGTCACCTGGCCTGGCCTGGCCGCACACAGTGAGGTCTGCAGCCCGGCTGCGCTCAGCTCTTCTAGATGCCTTGCAAATAAGGGATTGTGGAGGCATCTCCCACTTCCAGTCTCCCGCCTGGCCCCTCGTGTCCTCAGACTTGCCTCTCTTGGACCGAGCTAATCAGGCCTAGCAGATGGAATGCGGCTCGCTCTCCGCCCCACACCTGAGCAGCTACACGCCTAACAACACCATCGATAGTGACATTCTAAACAGACAGCAGCCGTGGCAGCACAGCACGGGCTAGCTCCCAAGAGCACCAACCCGCCTGGACCCCGTAGGCACGGACTCGGGGCAGCTGGCCCGTGCTAACACTCGACACTGCGTGTGCTGCTTCTGGTGCCCTACTTCACCGAGAGCTCGCACACGTGTGTCACCTCCCCAGCTCCAAGTGTAGACGTGGCCTTTGCAGGACCGCTGCTTGCGCATGACATTTCTGAGCGGGATGGCTTCGAGCTTCAAGACCATGTGTGGGGGTTGCCCCATGTGTGCCCTGAACGCTTTGTACAGGGCGCTTTTGTGAAGAGCTCATGTATGGCAAGACTAAGGTGCAGCTGGCTAGAGATGGCTCCGGATTGCTTTATGGTCCTGCATGGTTACTTATTGACTCTGGGCTGTTAAGCCAGGTTCCATGGAACGTGACCTCCCAATCAAAGGAACATCTCTGAGACCTTGGTCTTGGACTAGACAGTCTCACTTACGCAGAGAAGTCTCTGTGCCCAGCCGGAGGGACCCTTCTAGAGCGGGGTGGGAGGTGGAGGAATCAGAAGCCCTGTCTGGCCACCATGAAGCCAATGCTGTGCAGCTACTTGCTTGTCTCCATTTTCCCATTCTGCTCAGCGGAGCTTTACCGGGCGCAGGCAGAGAGAATCATGACCGGGACTCCTCTAATAGACGGGTAAGTACCAGCCCCTGCTGCTCCCTGCCTCCTCTCAGCAAGTTGGGAAACTCCCCCCATCAGGAACAACCCCCCCGCCCATGGCTGAGCTCTGCAGGAGAGGAGGGGGGCGAGAGGTTTCACCCTGGAGCTGGGCAGGGGATAGATTCTCAGCACTGCGCGCCGCGAGGCCAGGCCCGCCTGAGCACACAGCAGCTCCCGAACTCAGGCAGTGGAAATGCAGGCTCAGGAGTGAGTCCCCACTGGGCGCTGAGGCTCTCCATGGCAGAGGCAGTGTGCCCGCCACCCTGGCACCACGCGGCCCCTGAAGGAGCGCTCGGCCTTTCCAGGAGCTTTTCCTTGCCAATGGGAGAGTCGTCCCTGCTGAGCCCAGTCAGGGGACGCCAGGGTGCAGCAGCTTTATCCAGTAGGAAAGTTTCCCACCCGCTCAAGGATTCTCAGTTCCCTGAGAAACCCCCCAGTGATGAAAGCCCTGCGCGGCTCCATTCCCAGCACGCCCCAGCCCTGGGGAAGCCCCGCGGCTCGGAACTGCACAGGGACCTGCTCAGTGTGCCACCCGGGAGACGCTGGGGTTTCTGGCATGCCCCAGGGGAATGGGAAGGCAGGGTGGATTTGCATGTGGTGGGTTATCAGGGCCAGGCCATGTTATATTACACCATCAGTTCACTGCAAAACACAAAGGGGAAACCCAGCCCTGCAGGCACATCACAGCCAGGGGAACATGGCTGCTCCCAGCCGGGGGAGGTCAGGCAGGGAGCACCTCGGATAGACCCGCGGCAGGTGGGAGCGTCGGTCCAAGGACCACGTCCGTTCCGTTGGGTGACAGGCACAAAGCTGCCGGGCTGTCAAGGACCAGGAGGAGAAACCCCAGCACTGAGTCATTTTACCAGCATGGGGGGGTTGGCTGCAGGGACCCCGGGCTGGGCAAAGCCCTGGGAACTGGCCTGCCCCAGAGGAGCTGCTGTCCCCAGAGCATGCCAGGAGGTCACCGCCATCCATTTCCCTCGGCCTCGTTGGCTGGGTCCCTGGAGCTACTGCAGACCGCAAGCCAGAGCCCAGAGGGGGACGAAGTGCAGGGTCTGGCCTGGCTGGGCAGGCGGGTGTGCGGCATGGGGGGGAGGGGGCTGCTGCAGTTACTGGCTTCAGGGGTAGGAGGGGTAAGTGTGATGCTGATCTGCGAGCGGCGCTAGAGGCAAAGGTCAGCGGCGCCGGAACTGAGACGGTTACTGGGATTGGGGGCTCCAGACTCGGGTTCTGGGCTTGCCAGAGATTCAGAGCAGGCAAAAGGCCTGCACACCTAGGGGAAGTCACTGAGGTAGGGGGCTCTTCCACCCATGTCGCTCTGCCAGTGACCAGTGCCGCCCCTCCCCTGCTGGTCCGTTAGTGGGCTCCTGTCCCCAGCTCGGTCACTGCCCCCCAGGCCTGCCTTGGGCCCCTCCAGCAGGTGCACCAAACCGCGTGTGCGTCGGTTCAGTGGAGCTGGTCCTGCTCACAGGGCTGGCGTTGCCCATATCCATGGGAGACTGACCTGAGCCTGCAGCGGTGAGGAGCCAGGCATGGTCCCGGCCGGCCCTGGGGGGCTGGACTGCAGGGTGAGCCCGTGGTCATCCCCTTCCCTTGGGCTCTTCACCCCATTCAGAGAGGCTGAGGGCTGCCAAATTGGGCAGCGTCGCCCCGGGCCCCCCCACTCCCTGAGGAGCCTGAGCAGGGCCCTCAGCCCTTCCACAACGTGTCCCCAGGTTACACCAGAAAGAAGGGGTAGGACCCCCCCCAGCTATACAGAAAGGGAGGAGGGTCCCCCCTGTCACGGAGTATTGGGGAACTCAGGGCCCTGCACCCCCGGCTTCCTGCGATTCACCATGACTCTCAGCCAGCCAGTAAAGCAGAAGGTTTATTTGGATGACAGGAACACAGTCCAAGACAGGTCTTGCAGGCACAGACAACAGGACCCCCTCAGTTAGGTCCAGCTTGGGGTCCCAGGGCATGCCAGCCCACCCCCCTTGGGGGGTCAGAGCCATCTCTGCCTCCCAGCCATCTCTCCAGCTCGCTTCCAGCCCTCTGCCTTCAGCGACCCCTCCCACAGCCTTTGTTCGGTTTCCCGGGCCCCGGAGTCATCTGACCTCCAACCCCCTCCTGGGTTCTCATGTTACAAGCTCAGGTATGTTCCCTTGGGCCGGCTCCCATCCCCCGATGCAGACCATCCTAGTCACACTCCCCTGTCAGCATTCACACACCCCAGCAAGAACAGTCCCAGTTCGTCACATCTCTCCCCCCTTCGAGACCGAACTGAGCAGGGTCACTTTAGCCAGTGACCCGGGGAAGTTCGAACCTACCCCCGTTCCCATGGATGCCCCCGCATCCCTCCAGTTCCTTGGTGAGAATTACACCAGGCCCCTTCCGTTCCACGCCCCCCCTTAGGTCGGGGGTGCTTGATGGCACTCGCAGTTCGCATGTGGGAAGGTTTATGCGGCCTGTGCCCTTTTCCCACCCCCATACCTCTGGGGTTCCAACTGGGCTGTGGTCTTCTCCCAGCGCTCCAGTCTGGAGGTCTGTGCTTTGGGCTCTCTTGGTTCAGAGCCGCCCTTTTTACCTTGGCCACCCTCCGGAAAGGCTCCTCTATGCTGGGCAAGGGTCCTAAGGCTGTTTTCCCCTTGTCCCAGGCCTTCCTCCCCCTCTGACAGGGGTCACAGGATCCGCAGTACTGTCGGACAGTAACAAAGACCCCAGGCCAGTAAAAGCTCCGTAGCAGCCTCTGCTGGGTACGCCAGGTTCCCTGGTGCCCTGAGAGGGGAATGTCATGGGCCCGGCACAGCAGCTGGCGGCGATACTTCTGGGGTACCACCAGCTGCCTCCTGATCCCCCCTGACTCCATTTTCCCTGGGGGAGCCCATTCTCGGTACAGGAACCCCTTCTCCCACAGGAACCTTTTCCGGCCACCTCGTTCCATGGTCTGTACCGCATTGAGGTCGGCCAGGTCCCTTATCTTCCGCAAGGAGGGGTCTCTCTGTAACTCGGCCTGGAACTCAGCAGCTGGGACAGGGATGGCCACCTGCTCTTTCTCGCCCGCTGGGTCCGAAGCTGCAGCCTCCCTGAGCCGCGTCCCTGGGCGTTCCCTCCCCACCAGGTTAGGGTCCTGCGCCTCAGGCAAGGCACCCCCCCCAAGGCCAGGGCGCAGGGCCCCTCGCCGGCTCTGACTGCGGGTCACAACCAGTGCCTTTTGGGGGTTGCTTGGCCAGTTCTCCAGGTCCCCCCCCATCAATACCTCAGTGGGCAAATACGGGTGTACCCCCACATCCTTGGGGCCCTCCTTGGCCCCCCACTTCAGGTGTACCCTTGCCACGGGCACTTTGACTGGTGTTCCGCCCACCCCCGTCAGGGTCAGGTAGGAGTTGGGCACCACCTGATCTGGGGCCACCACCTCGGGCCGGGCCAGCGTCACCTCTGCGCCCGTATCCCAGTATCCATTGACCTTCCTCCCATCCACCTCCAGGGGAACAAGGTACTCTCTCTGGAGGGACAGCCCCGCGCCCACCGTATAAACCAAAAACCCTGAGTCTGGGGCATCCAGCCCCCTAGAGGAGCTGGCCTGGGGCCCTTCTCTCTCTTGAGCAGTTGATAAGCTGCCAGCCCCTCTTGCGTGAGAAGCCTGCCCCTCGTCCGTCTGGGCCTCTACCAAGTTAACCCTATGCGGGTTCGGTCTGCTCAGTCTGTCCTTGAGCTTGGGGCACTGGGCCCGAACGTGGCCTCTTCGGCCGCAGTAATAGCAGCTCATGTCCTGTGGGTCCCCTCGAGCCGGTCGGTTGTCCCTGACGCTGGGCATTCCCCGTGGGAGGGGATTCCCCATATTCCCCCTTTGGTAGGTCCCAGGGTGACTCTCTCTCTGCATCGCGGCGGGCCTGTTCCTTTGGGGCTCCTCCCTGCCACCCCCTGCCCGGCTCTTTACAAACTCATCGGCCAGCTGCCCGGCGTGTCGCGGGTTCTCTGGCTTTCTGTCCACCAACCACAGCCTCAGGTCGGATGGGCACCGCTCATACAGTTGCTCCAGTACCAGCAGTTTAATCAGGTCCTCCTTCGTCTGGGCCCCGCCAGCCCACTTGCTGGCGTATCTTTCCATGCGGACGGCTAGTTGCAAATAGGAGATCTCAGGGGCTTTATCTTGACTCCGGAACCTTTCCCGGTACATCTCAGGAGTCAGCCCAAACTCACGTAGCAGGGCCTTTTTGAATAGTTCGTAGTCCCCTTTCTCTGCCTCTCCCAGTTGGCGGTACAATGCCACGGATTTGGGGTCCAGTAAGGGGGTAAGGACCCGGAGTCTGTCCGCGGGATCCACCCGGTGCAGCTCGCAGGCCGTCTCAAAGGCCTCCAGGAAGTCATCCATGTCCTCCCCCTCCTTGTATGGGGCCATGATGCACTTATCAAAGCTCCGTGCAGTCCTGGGTCCCCCCTCACTCACCGCAGCCGGGGGTTCGCTGCCCTTCAATCTCGCCAGTTCCAGTTCACGCTGATGCTGTCTCTCATTCTCCTGTCTCTGTCTCTCATTCTCCTGTCTCTGTCTCTCATTCTCCTCCCGTTCACGCTGATGCTGTCTCTCTTTCTCCTCCCGTTCATGCTGACGCTGTCTCTCTTCATGCTGTCTCTGTTGTTCACGATCCTCCAGCTCCCTCAGTTTTAGCTCTTTCTCCCATTCCAGCCAATTCCGCTCCCCGGATGCTGAACGTCGCCGGGAGGATCCTCTGCTGGCCGGCGAGCTTCGCCGGGGGGACCCCCTGCTGGCCGGGGGGGTCACGGCGCCTTCAGTATTTGCTGGGCTCCTCCCCACCCTTCCCCTAGGCATAGGAAGGAGGGGTCTCGGGAAGCCCTCAGCAGCCGGCTGACCACTCCCAGCTGGGACAGACACTGGTGCCTGCGCTGCATTTGCCAGGCTGCTTCCCTGAGACACAGGGATCGGTTCATTCGCGCGATCTTCCGCCTCCAGCTGGGCAATGAGCTGTTCTTTGGTGAGCCTCCCAATGCGCAGCCGCCTCTGCTTGCACAGCTCCACCAGGTCGCTCTTAAGCCGCTGGGCATACATCTTCCTGCTGGCCACTCACCGGCCTGTGTGCTCACAGCTCCCCACAGTTCCCAGGGGGACCCCTAGTGTGCCAGCCCTTCTCGAGGTCACCACCTCTCTGCCAGGGTCGAGCTGCAGACTCCTCCGCCCCTGGGACCACTCGCTGCGATCCCCCCGGGGGACCCTGTTACTGCAAAAGTCCTTCTCGCTGGTCACACACTCCCAGGGGTAATAACCGTCTCTCTCCCACTCTTCAGCGTGCCTGGTCCCCGTCAATCCCCCTTCGTTTTACTGCTCCCCAGTCACTTACTGCAGGAAGCGCCGTCCACGGGGTGCAGTAGATCCCACCGCTGCCACCAGTTGTCACGGAGTATTGGGGAACTCAGGGCCCTGCACCCCCGGCTTCCTGCGATTCACCATGACTCTCAGCCAGCCAGTAAAGCAGAAGGTTTATTTGGATGACAGGAACACAGTCCAAGACAGGTCTTGCAGGCACAGACAACAGGACCCCCTCAGTTAGGTCCAGCTTGGGGTCCCAGGGCATGCCAGCCCACCCCCCTTGGGGGGTCAGAGCCATCTCTGCCTCCCAGCCATCTCTCCAGCTCGCTTCCAGCCCTCTGCCTTCAGCGACCCCTCCCACAGCCTTTGTTCGGTTTCCCGGGCCCCGGAGTCATCTGACCTCCAACCCCCTCCTGGGTTCTCATGTTACAAGCTCAGGTATGTTCCCTTGGGCCGGCTCCCATCCCCCGATGCAGACCATCCTAGTCACACTCCCCTGTCAGCATTCACACACCCCAGCAAGAACAGTCCCAGTTCGTCACACCCCCCGACTGAGACCCCGCGGGCTGGTGCTTGACAGAGCCAGAGGAAGCCCTGGTGCTAGGCAACAGCACAGAGGGAGCCGTCATCCCGGGTGAGCTCCCAGGCCGAGGCGCAGTGACCAGGGACAGAAATAGCGGCCAAGGGCCGCCTGGTGCTGAGTGACGTGGGGAGGGAGCCGTCTGCGGACTGAAAGGGGAAGACGCCCCCGCCGTCGTGGCACACACCTTGCTTCCCCCGGCCGCGTGACACTTCCTTAAATGACGGCAGCGGCAGACGCATACGTCAGCAAGCTGATGCCGTGCCGCCGGGCAGCTCTCAGGGGCCTGACAGGAGCCAGTTGGAGGTGAAGAGAGACCGCCCCTGAAACCTCACCACGGGCGCATCCTGCGCTGGCCCGCGGAGCGGATGAGCTGTGTCTGAGCCCACGTACCAAGCCGGCCTCAAATGCAGCTAGCCTGGGTGCCGGAGCAGGGCCAAAGGAGAGGAAACTCACAGGCAGCCAGTGCAGTAACTAACACCCCCCAGCCCCAGGAGAGCACCAATGGCAAACGGCAGCTGCCTCCCTCCGAGCAGGAGCCCGCTGCCAACCACCCCCACTGTGCCGCGCGGCTCCCGGGCACCTGCCCAGGGCTCCCCAAGCCTTGGAGCAGGTCGGTGTTGCCAGGAGCAGTGCCTGGAGTTGTGGCCTGCGGAGTTCCCTGCGGGGTTTTCCATTGGCTCTCGAAACCCCTCTGCCTTCCTTCTTGTGATTAGTTTCTTACCCAGGAAAGAGAAACACTCAAAACTCCTGGAAAGAAAAACTCCTCCAGCCTCTCAGCTCATCGTGGGCTCGCTGGGGAATTCCTCTCTGGCTCCAGAGGGGCGCAGGGAGACTCTGGCTTGGGTGGAATTTTGGGCGGTAACAAGGGAACGTCTGGGCACCCCTGGCTGCTCTCTGTCCAGGGCCGAATGGTGGCTTGGCCTGGGCTCTCTCGCACACTGAGCAGGGGCAGGGGCAGGGGCAGGGGTCTCTGCATACGCGTCTGGGACCATCACAGCTACCTCCTGGCTGCTCTACAACACCCCCGAGCAAAGGTCCTGGATCAACCCTTCCCGTGCCAGGGCCACATGCACCTCCCAGGCTGGGCACTGCCCTCTCTCCACGGAGCGATACACAGCCCTGCCTGTATCCGCCTGTGCTCCGGCAGTGAGCGAGTTAATTCAGCGCCCTTGAGCACTGAGCTAGGAAGTCCCCAATCCATTTCCCTGGGGTCAGCTGCTCCCAGGAGCCCCCTGCAGCTCTCCTGGGGCTTCGTTTCCCACTGTGGCTCATGCCGCCCAGTGACCCATTACAGAGCCGCCCGGGGCCGGGGCCTCTGTCACTAGCACACAGCCCCCGCTATTATCCCGCCGGCTCTGGAACGCAGGCCAGGTAACAGCCGGGGTCATCTCTGCCGCCTACGCCTGGGGATTAGGCAGCGGCCAAAGAACATCGGGTTGCCAACGCTCCAGGATGTCCTGGCATTTCCAGGAAGTAATAGTTAATCTTTAATTAAAGTGTATGTCATGTGATGAAACCTCCAGGAGCAGGCCCAGCCGAAACTGGCAGCCCTAAGGAAGGGAATGGTGGGAAAGCCTGAGAGGGTGAAGGGGGTGTCAGTTCCTGGCAGCTGAGATGCGGGCACATTCCGCGGGCCAGGCAAGGACGGAGCCGCCACCCCAGTGTCCAAACGCAGACCCAACCAACTGCCGCGCAACAGCAGCAAACGCTCCCCTAATGCCCTCGTCACACGGCAGCCAGCCAGTCACAGAACAGCCGCCAGTGGTTCCTGCCAGGAAATGCTTCACGGACCACAGCGTCGCCCCGCAGAGGGAAACAGCCAGCAGGGGAGGGTACGTGCCGGCTGCATCACCTTCCTGACCGTTTTTGTTCAGCAGGGAAGCTTAAATTGCTGCAGAAATGGAACTGGAGGGAACACGTGCGACCTCAGTAAATCCACGTGCCGAGCCGTCCAATGCGAGAGAAAAAACAACCAGCCGGCAAAGAGGCCTCCAAGCGCAGGACTGTAGAGAAGCCTGTACCTCATCTAGAAACCTCCTGCCAGAGCTGGGAAAGACAGCCGGCAGGAGTTTTCAGAGAAAGCCCCTAAATAACCCAATGAGAGTCAAATGTTACTACAGAGATTGACCCGGACGCACGTTACAATCAGTCAGCCTCAGCCACAGTCTTCCAGGGAGTTTCAGCCTGGCTAGTAAAGCACCATGAGAAAATCTCTAGGGGCCTTGTGACATGCAGGGTTGCCACCTTTCTCATCGCACAAAGTAAACACCCTTGCCCCGCCCCTTCCTGAGGTCCCGCCCCCACTCACTCTCCTTGACCCTCACTCACTTTCACTGGGATGGGGCAGGGGGTTGGGGTGCAGGAGGGTTGTGAGGGCTCCGACTGGGGGTGCGGGCTCTGGGATGGGGCTGGGGATGAGGGGTTTGGGCTGCAGGAAGAGGCTCCGGGCTGGTGCAAGGGGTTGCAGTGCGGGGGGCGGGGGGTGGCATGTGGGCTCCAGGAGGGAGTTTGGGTGCAGGAGGGGGCTCAAGGCTGGGGATTGGGGTGTAGGAGGGGGTTTGGGGTGCAGGCTCTGGGAGGGAGTTTGGGTGCCGGAGGGGGCTCAAGGCTGGGGATTGGGGTGTAGGAGGGGGTTTGGGGTGCGGGCTCTGGGAGGGAGTTTGGGTGTGGGGGGGGCTCAGGGCTGGAGATTGGGGTGTAGGAGGGGGTTTGGGGTGCGGGCTCTGGGAGGGAGTTTGGGTGCCGGAGGGGGCTCAAGGCTGGGGATTGGGGTGTAGGAGGGGGTTTGGGGTGCGGGCTCTGGGAGGGAGTTTGGGTGCAAGAGGGGGCTCAAGGCTGGGGATTGGGGTGTAGGAGGGGGTTTGGGGTGCGGGCTCTGGGAGGGAGTTTGGGTGCAAGAGGGGCCTCAAGGCTGGGGATTGGGGTGTAGGAGGGGGTTTGGGGTGCGGGCTCTGGGAGGGAGTTTGGGTGCAAGAGGGGGCTCAAGGCTGGGGATTGGGGTGTAGGAGGGGGTTTGGGGTGCGGGCTCTGGGAGGGAGTTTGGGTGCAAGAGGGGGCTCAAGGCTGGGGATTGGGGTGTAGGAGGGGGTTTGGGGTGCGGGCTCTGGGAGGGAGTTTGGGTGCAAGAGGGGGCTCAAGGCTGGGGATTGGGGTGTAGGAGGGGGTTTGGGGTGCAGGCTCTGGGAGGGAGTTTGGGTGCAAGAGGGGGCTCAAGGCTGGGGATTGGGGTGTAGGAGGGGGTTTGGGGTGCGGGCTCTGGGAGGGAGTTTGGGTGCCGGAGGGGGCTCAAGGCTGGGGATTAGGGTGTAGGAGGGGGTTTGGGGTGCAGGCTCTGGGAGGGAGTTTGGGTGCAAGAGGGGGCTCAAGGCTGGGGATTGGGGTGTAGGAGGGGGTTTGGGGTGCGGGCTCTGGGAGGGAGTTTGGGTGCAAGAGGGGGCTCAAGGCTGGGGATTGGGGTGTAGGAGGGGGTTTGGGGTGCGGGCTCTGGGAGGGAGTTTGGGTGCGGGAGGGGGCTCAGGGCTGGGGATTGGGGTGTAGGAGGGGGTTTGGGGTGCGGGCTCTGGGAGGGAGTTTAGGTACGGGAGGGGGCTCAAGGCTGGGGCAGGGGTTCGGGCATGGGAGGGGGTGAAGGGTGTGTGCTCCAGCTGGGGGGCACTTACCTCAGGCAGCTCCTGGAAGCAACCGGCATGTCTGGCTCCCAGGTGGAGGCGCGGCCAGGCGGCTCTGCGTGCTGCCTGTGCCCGCAGGTGCCACCCCGCAGCTCCCATTGGCCATGGTTCCTGGCCAATGGGAGCTGAGGAGTCTGCACTTGGGGTGGGGGCAGCGCGTGGAGACCTCCTGGCCACGCCTCCGCCTGGGAGCTGGACATGCTGGTCCCTTCTGGGAACCACACGGAGCCAGGGCAGGTAGGGACCTTGCCTTAGCCCCGCTGCGCCACCAACCGGACTTTTAGCGGCCTATTAATATCTCCCGGATTGCTTTCAATAGTCACCAGGAGACCGATGCCAATTCCAGGAGACTCCCGGTCAATCCGGGAGGGTTGGCAACCCCGTGCACAGGAGGAACCACTACCTTGGCACAACCCCCAGGAGAACTCCTGACGAAGGACAGCATCATCCAACCCTCTGTGCTGGATGGGGGGGTGGGGAATCCAGGCCCACCTACACTAACTAGATAAAACCCTATGGATGCTCCACTGATATCACCGGCAAAACTCCCCTGGGCTTCACTGGGGCAGGATTTCACCCCCCATCTGCAGTTCTGCAAACAACCAGAAACCAAGGCTGCAGAGCAGACCTGGGCTGATCCCCATCCACCCCTAAGCAGCACCCAGACAGGAGCATTCACCTCCTGGGACTGTCTGCCCCACCAGCAAACACGCCCGGGCCCTTGTGCAGCAAGCACGGTGCACTCCTCCATCATGGCTCCCCGGGACACAACCAAAGGGGAAAGCGCCGGAATGAGAGTCACAGGGCAGAACGATGGCCGGACTGCTGAGCCCCGTCGCTACGGGGACTTGCCCAGAACTACATCCAGCTCTCACCAGATGGCGTCTCCTGGCCGCAAGCAAGGCTGGCGAGTGGGCGGCAGGGAGCCCAGTCCATGCCCGGGGGCGTGACTGTGCAGCCGGCGGGCTGAGGAGAGATGGAGACACAATTTCTGTTCCAGTGCCCCAAGCCAAGAGAAGAGACTTCCCCAGCCCCAGAACTGGCATCTCATCAAAGAGCAAGGACAGCAACCTGCTGCCCTGGGCAGGGCTGGTGCACCTTGTGCCTCCCCCCTCCGCCCTGAGGCCCCTCCCCCCTCTGCCCTGAGGCGCCCCCCCCATGGCAGTTCCCCACCCCAGGGAGGGATAGCTCAGTGGTTTGAGCATTGGCCTGCTAAACCCAGGCTTGTGAGTTCAATCCTTGAGGGGGCCACTTGGGGATCTAGGGTAAAATCAGTACTTGGTCCTGCTAGTGAAGGCAGGGGGCTGGACTCGATGACCTTTCAAGGTCCCTTCCAGCTCTAGGAGATGGGATATCTCCATTAATTATTATAATTATAAATGGAGCAGTGATGGTGTGCTCGGGGAGGGGGCGTAGCAGAGGTGAGCTGGGGTGGGAAGCCCTGCGGCTTCTCCCCCCGCCCCGCGGCAGCTCCCCACCCTCCCGGCCCAGGGAGCTGTGCGGCAGCTCCCCACCTCTGCTCCGCCTCCTCCCTGAGCACGCCGCCCCTGCTCTAATTCTCCTCCCCTCCCAGGCTTGCGGCGCCAAACAGCTGATTGGTGCTGCAAGCCTGGGAGGCAGGAGAAGTGGAGCGGCGACCACGCGTGCGGGGAGGGAGCGTAGGAACGCTGTAAAAAAAAATTGGGGGCACTGCTTTTTGGCGCCCCCAAATCTTGGCGCCCTAGGCAACCGCCTAGTTTGCCGAAATGGTAGCACCGGCCCTGGCCCTGGGGGACAGAGCAGCAGAGATGCCGCCGGCCACCGGCTCAGGCTGGGAATGACAAAGGCCCAGCATGTGATCCATCCTCAAGGCACCCCCGCCGCCCCTCCAGGGGTCTGGCTCTTCCTGAAACTGGGGCAGGGCTTGTCTAGCTGGTCCTGTAGCGGCGCCTCACTGGAGTGATTGTGATCCTCCAGCACCTTCTGACTCCAGCCACCGCCAGCATCCTCCCTCCTGCAGCCCCTGCCTCACTGGGCTCCTTGGGCACGAGGCAGCTGCCTGCTGTCTATCATGCTCCCTAATCTGCCTGCAGCCAAGCCCTGCTCCCCTCCTGGCCTCCTCCAAGCCACCAGCAACCTTAACAGCTCTTTGTGCCCACCCCCCTCGTTCCAGACACCACCACAAACAGGGCTGGGAGCCTGCAGAAAAAGCCATTCAGCCTTAGGCTAACGATTCCTCGTCCCTGGGCAGCCCTTCCCATGGCTGATCCCCGCCATGCAGGACGCCAGTCTTGTTTGCTAGGCTTCAACGGCCAGACGCTGGGAAGAGACGCAAGCCTAGCGGGGCTGGAGACGGCACTGCGAGGGTTAATCAGCCTCAGCTGGGCTGCTGGGACCCCCTGCCTGGCCTCTGCCCAGGCTGGGTTAGTGTAAGGAGAGGAGAGAAGCCCCAGGGAGGAGGCAGAGAGCAGGGCAGGGTCCCAGAGGTGGGGGAGGCAGATGTTGCCATGCTCGGGACTGGAGGGTTCTACTAAGGGCAGGCAGGTTCCAGGCACCCACCAGCTGGGAGCTGAGGCAGGGGCAGGTCAGCGGGCAAAGGGCACAAACCAGGGACCGGTGCCAGCCCTGGGCACTCAGCAGCTGAAGGGATAAGAAAACAACAAGGAGTCTGGTGGCACCTTAAAGACTAACAGATTTATTTGGGCATAAGCTTTCGTGGGTAAAAACCTCACTTCTTCGGATGCATAGAGTGAAAGTTACAGATGCAGGCATTATATACTGACACATGGAGAGCAGGGAGTTACTTCGCAAGTGGAGAACCAGTGTTGACAGGGCCAATTCAATCAGGGTGGATATAGTCCACTCCCAATAATAGATGAGGAGGTGTCAATTCCAGGAGAGGAAAAGCTGCTCTTGTAATGAGCCAGCCACTCCCAGTCCCTATTCAAGCCCAGATTAATGGTGTTAAATTTGCAAATGAATTTTAGTTCTGCTGTTTCTCTTTGAAGTCTGTTTCTGAAGTTTTTTTGTTCAATGATAGTGACTTTTAAATCCGTAATAGAATGACCAGGGAGATTGAAGTGTTCACTTACTGGCTTATGTATAAAGAAGAACAGGAGTACTTGTGGCACCTTAGAGACTAACAAATTTATTAGAGCATAAGCTTTCGTGGACTACAGCCCACTTCTTTGGATGCATATAGAATGGAACATATATTGAGGAGATATATATACACACATACAGAGAGCATAAACAGGTGGGAGTTGTCTTACCAACTCTGAGAGGCCAATTAATTAAGAAAAAAAAAAACTTTTGAAGTGATAATCAAGCTAGCCCAGTACAGACAGTTTGATAAGAAGTGTGAGAATACTTACAAGGGGAGATAGATTCAATGTTTGTAATGGCTCAGCCATTCCCAGTCCTTATTCAAACCGGAGTTGATTGTGTCTAGTTTGCATATCAATTCCAGCTCAGCAGTCTCTCGTTGGAGTCTGTTTTTGAAGTTTTTCTGTTGTAATATAGCCACCCGCAGGTCTGTCACTGAATGACCAGACAGGTTAAAGTGTTCTCCCACTGGTTTTTGAATATTATGATTCCTGATGTCAGATTTGTGTCCATTAATTCTTTTGCGTAGAGACTGTCCGGTTTGGCCAATGTACATGGCAGAGGGGCATTGCTGGCACATGATGGCACATATCACATTAGTAGATGTGCAGGTGAATGAGCCCTTGATGGTGTGGCTGATGTGGTTGGGTCCTCTGAGATTCTTGAAGGGCTAAGGTGTGTCTGCTGCATGGGCTACGGCTCAGGTCTCGCTGGCCGCAGGGGGCCAGCCAGCTCCAGGCACTGAGCCTGGAAGTGCTGCTGGCCCCGGCGATCTCCGGGTGCTTTGCTGAGCAGGTTCGGGAACAGTGGGGGTGGCCGTTCTCGGGCTGTGCAGAAGCCAGCTGACACCCGGGCATCGCTAATGCCACAGTGCAGAGACGGGAGGAGAGCACGCGGGCGGGTAGGCGTGTGCCAAGCCATCCCTTGCTTCAAAACTCACGTAACAGCAACAAAACCGGGCGTCTGGGTGGGCAGCAGCAATGGCGCTAGCCCAGAGGAGTTGGTTACGGTTGTGGCCCCTGTTCCAAACGCTGGCTGCAGCCGGCTGTGGGGCTTCAGTGGCTGAAAACCCAGAGCTGGGGCGATGCTCAGCAGAGAAGGGGGCCGAGATGCAGGGGAAGGGGTGGGTATCAGGTGCCTCCCAGGCCGATACAGCTCTCCAGCCTGCATGTGTAGGAGCTAAATCTCACCAGGCCTCGTCTACAAATGCAGGTTGTGCTGCTTCCACTGTCTGGGCAGAATGGAAAAGGTACAAGCCCCGAGCGTGTGTAACCCACACACCTCCTGGGTGTGGGGTTCTGTCCCATTGGGTGGCACCGAGACCACTGAGAGAGCAATTAATGAGTCTGCTTAACAGCCCGTTGGCTTTTAGCTCATGCAATAGAGGCTCATGCACTAAGCTCCAGACGTCCCCGGTTCGATCCTGTCCGCTGAGGACCGGGGTCTGTTGGCGTTACCCGTGGACGCAGCTACCCTGGGATAAATGTGCTTAGAGGAGTGTGGTTAGTCCTGTCCCGGCAGCGGAATAAAGCTCTGTTACCCTGCGTCCACGCCAGGGGGTGACCCGGTGCAAGTGTCGGTACCTGGCCCCACTGCAAACATGGGGCGCAGCCCAGCCCTAGTATCTGCCCCACAAGGAGCTGCCCCTCACACCAGTGTACCCTTTTGGGTAGTGCTACCCACCAGCCTTGCCTGGTGCCAGTCCATGCCCAGGCTTCCCCTGGACTGAGGGCTCTTGCCAGCCACTCAGATCCCCTGCCCCGAGGGGTCAGACACGGTGGGTGGGGCTTCCCTCCCCCATGTGGGGGGTGCAGGAGCATGGCTCCCACGCTCCCTCACTTTCATCCCTTTTTTTCCAGACACAACGACCTCCCCTGGCAGCTGCTGAAAAAGTTTAACAACAGGCTAAGCGTGGCACCGGCAAACCTCACCCTGCTGAACGACACCCACACCAACATCCCCAAGCTGCAGAGCGGGCACGTGGGGGGGCAGGTAGGCTGCAGATCCCGCAGGCACGGCCCACACAGGCACGCTCGCAGCAAGGCCCCGGCACACACAGATTCAGCCCCCCACACGCACCGACCGGGGGTACGCTGACGCCAGCAGCGTGCTGCAGCATGGACTAGGCAGGGCTTTCCAATGCAATCCAGCCGAGGGGTCTCTATGACTCAGCCCATCCCTGGAAAGTCCTGGTGGCAGGGGAGCTGGCCCTGGCTCTCGGCTGAGCGATCGCTGGAGTTTTCCTGGGGCCAGAGGAAGCCAGCCCCTGTCACGCACCTACTGCCTGCACTTCCCCAGCACGGCCGCTTTCACTTCCACCGTGCTCAGGCTCCCTGGTGCCAGCTCAGCCCCCAGGCAAAGCAGGGCCTCCCTTGCCACCTTCACAGCAGGTCCCAGAGGCTCTGAGCCCAGGGATGGAGCCAGGAGCTACCGACGCTCTGTGGCCGTCAGCAGCTGCCTGACCTCTCTGGGTCTGTGCCCACCCGGGGGGAGACACCTGTGGCAGCAGCTGGTTGCTTGTGCATGTCACCCCCCCCCCCCAGGCCCAGGTACCGAGTGAGCCCCACAGCTGGCTTGGGATGGGTGTGGGCTGAAGGGGGCAATGAATGAAGCAAAGCAGCCATCTGCCCTGCCCCATGGGCGCCTTAACTCCCCCCTTGTCTCCCCGCTCAGTTCTGGGCGGCCTACGTGCCCTGCGATACCCAGAACAAAGACGCAGTGAAGCGAACGCTGGAGCAGATCGACGTCATTCACCGCATGTGCGACAAGTACCCTGAGGCCTTTGCATGTGTCACCAGCAGCACAGGTGAGAGATAGTGCGCGGCCCCTGCCCGGCTCCTTGGGGGTGGCTGGGGGCTGCAGGAGCTGAGCAAGGACAGCCAAGGCTGTGTCCCAGCCCGGAATGAGCTGAGTGAGGGGGACCTCCCTACCCAGCAGCCGCTGCCATTCTGCACCCAGCACCCTGCCAGGGCATGGTCCTTGCCAGCCCCTTGTATAGGGGAGTGTAGGGGGTTCGGGCAGGGCTCATCCCCCCTCCGGGGTGGCGGGGAACCAGACGACCTCGCTACTTCGCTCAGGTGCATCGGGGAACTAGCCTGGCTGTGTGACAGACCGTCAGTAGCTCAGACCCTCAGGCAGGGCTGAGCAAACGGTTGAACAGCAAACCCCAGGCTCCGAGTGGCCTGGGAGAGAGGAGATGGCCACCCGCAAGGTGGGTGGCAGGGGGGACGCAGGCCCACCCACTCCACCGCCCTAGCAGCAGCAGAAGACCCGCTGCATAGTCAGTGGGGATCCTGGCCACAACACACTGACATGGGCTCTGGCAGTGCTGCTGTCAGACTCGGGTCGGCTGCCCCCGGGCTACTTCCTAACTTCCCCTCTAGAGGTACTTGGGTCCGGACAGCGTCCTCCACGGGGTCACACACCATGGACTCCTCGGGGTAACTGGCGAGTGGCAGGCTTGGTAGTGTCTCTGGGCTTGGGCTAGCATCAGGCATTGGCTGGTCTGGCCAGTCCTCGGTTCGGCCGCCGATTGCCGTGGTCTCCCAACTGGGAGCTACGCGAGAGGCGTCTGGCCTCTCCGGTGGCTGTGTTCCAAGTGAGCTCTAGGGTCGGGCTTTTATACTTCTGTGACAAAGTGGGAATGTTCATAATGTTTTCTCTGAATACTGTGTGGGTGCCTCAGTTTCCCCTATGCAGTTCTTAAGTATCTAGGTGGTGGGAGAAGGGGGTGTGATTGTTGCAGAGCCCTAGAGGGCAGATGTGATGCTGGCTGGACAGAAAATGGCTGACACCCTGTCTCCTGGCAACTAATGACCTAGGCCCCTCCTCTACAAAGATGCCAACTGAAGGTGTTGGAGAACAAAGAGATCAGGTGACCTCCTGGCCCGGGAAAGGAACAAAGGCCAGAGAGAAGGGGCTGGAGGGGGTTTCAGTTTGGAGCTGGCTGGGGACGGGAAGTGAGGGCAGACGTGGGTGTCTGGCTCACTGGGCCCCAGAATGGACCCGGCAGAGGGGTCCCGTTCGCTGTACCTACAAGCTCTGTTTTAGACCGTGTTCCTGTCATCTAATAAACCTCTGTTTTACTGGCTGGCTAAGAGTCACGTCTGACTGCGAAGTGGGGGTGCAGGACCCTCTGGCTTCCCCAGGACCCCGCCTGGACGGACTCGCTGTGGGAAGCGCACGGAGGGGCAGATGCTGAATGCTCCAAGGTCAGGCCCAGGAGGTGAAGCCGTGTGAGCTGCTTGCCCTGAAGACAGTCTGCTCCGAGGGAGAGGAGGCTCCCCAAAGTCCTGACTGGCTTTGTGGGGAGCAGGTCCAGAGCATCGCCTGGGGACTCCAGGACAACTTCCTGTCCTGCACCTTGACCTCTGAGGGGCGGGCGCAGGGTTCGCTGGTCGCCCACTTTGGTGTCCAGAGAGGCTCGTCCCTCTCCGGGGCGGCGGGGAACCAGACCGCCTCGCTACAGGGAGGTAGTTCCCTGGTACCTGCCATGTGTGCGTCTGGGGGGCGTCTCTCCCTGTGCAAAGCCCGCGGAGGTGTCCAGCAGTCGGTAGCAGGGAGCTGGGCTTGTCAGGAGCCAGCCCCTCCGAGGTTTCCTACAAGGGTAGCCAGGGCCTGCCAGGCAGAAGGGGAGCTCAGCAGGCCTGGGGCAACCCGCCCCCCCATGGGCGACCTGGCCCCCATTAGCCGGCATGGCTGTCTGGGATTCCCCCGCCCGACTCAAGGCTGGGAAATGCTGCTCTTGCAGGCATAGAAGACGCCTTCCGAGCAAAGAAGATTGCCAGCTTGATTGGCGTGGAGGGCGGCCACTCCCTGGACAGCAGCCTGGGCACCCTGCGGATGTTCTACCGGCTGGGGGTACGCTACATGACCCTCACCCACAGCTGCAACACCCCCTGGTAAGGACCCCGGTGCTGGGGCACAGGGCAGCTTGCTGGGCTCAGTGGGGTCCGGATGCAGGGGGCAGAAGAACGGGGCCTGGTTGGTTTGGAACGACGTACAGGGCCCCAGGGTCCCAGTGCGGGTCCCGGTGCCCAGAGAGGGCCGCGAACGGTGCCAATGCCTCTTCCTGCCCCTGGGCTGGCACTCGGGGGTGGGCAGCAGCCTAGGGCCAATAACCTCAGGCCGCGTGGGCTGACCAGGCGCTCGCCTGATGTGTGCGCTCTGGCTCGCAGGGTGGACAACTGGCTGGTGGACACGGACCAGGAGCAGCCCGTCCACAACGGCCTGTCGCAATTCGGGAAGGTGAGTGGGAACGGTCCACTGCCTGGGGGGCTGGAGGCCGACCTCCCCACGCCCACACGTGGGGCAGGGAGCTCTCAGCTGGAGGCCCTCGTGGGGATGGGGAGGGGACAGAGCCCCCCCCACTTCTCCAGCCGTTCTGGAAGGGGCACTGCTGGCACATCAGGGCCGCAGGCCAGGCTGTCTTCTCCCCTCACCGGGGCTGCTCGTCCCAGAGCGCGGCCCGCCAGGCGTGCTGCGGCAGGGGCTGAACTAGCCCAGCTCCCACCGCGGCAGCTGCCAATCCCTGGCCACATTCCCAAAGCCACTGCGGTGTTTTCCAAGCCCGCTGCAGCCTGGCAGTGCAAACTCCTGACCCCGCTGCCCGGCCTCTCTGGGACGCCTGGTGCCCCATTCTCATCTCCCTGCCCCAGGACCCCAGTCAGCCAACGCTCAGCTCCAGCCTCTGTGATTTGCCAAGGGCAGAGAAACCCGGCTGCTGCTCACCTCCAGTGCCCGACGGTTTCCGTGCCACTGCCCAGCTCTCTGCTGGCACGGGGGGTAAAGTTCAGATCCTGTGGGCTGACTCCCCACATGTTACCCCAGGGGCCCCGGAGCCCTGCCATCTGCCCCACTGCACCGTCCCATTCCTAAAGCACCCATGGAGCCCCCAACCCTGCTCACCCCCATTTACCCACGTGCAGGGCACAGCCAGCCGGGGCAGCTCACACACACAGGGGCCAGAGGAAAGCATGAGCTGGCGGAAGTTGACACGTGGATGGGCGCTCCTGTCCCTGACCTGTCTTACCCCCGGCCCCTGAGTGGGCAGGTCCCCTGGCTCAGACCCCGCGCCCAGGGGGAGGGGGCAAGGCACCATTCACTCGGGCAGGTGGGGCGAGGCTAAGTGGGGTGAGGAGGGGTGCCCAGGAGAACATGCAGGTCCCACCACTCAGACTCTGCAGGGCCCTGGGGCCAGCGTGTTCCTGATGTGGCCTGCGGCTAGCAGGAGGGACGCGCACGCTCAGTACCTGTCTCTCATCCGCTCCCCTAGCGCGTGGTCTGGGAAATGAACCGTCTGGGCATGCTGGTCGACCTGGCCCACGTGTCTGTGCAGACGATGGAGGACGCCCTGGAGGTTTCCAAAGCTCCTGTTATATTCAGCCACTCGTCAGCCTACGAGCTCTGCAGAAACAGGCGCAACGTGCCCGACGACATCCTCCGCAGGGTGGTAAGATGGCCTGGACACGCAGAGCGATGAGCGTTTCCTCCAGCCCACGAGACCTGGGCAGACAGCGCCGACTCAGGCAGAGAGGGACCAGCTCTTGGGCAGGAGCAGCTCCTGCAGAGACACAAAACCCACACGAGCCTCTGGTGCTCTCCCCCGAGCAGGGGTCAGGAAGAATGTGGTATAGCAGGCCCTGCTGGGAGCCCGGGCGCGAGGGACTGGGGGTGGGATCCCAGGCGCTGGGGCCAGGGGCAGGATCCCATGGCGGGATCCTGGGCATGCGGGGCCGGGGCAGGATCCCAGGTGCATGGGTCCGGGGGGGATCCCAGGCACTGGGGCCAGGGGTGGGATCCCAGGCTTGAGGGGCTGGGGGCAGGATCCCATGGCGGGATCCTGGGCATGCAGGGCTGGATCCCGGGTGCAAGGGGGCGGGGTGGGGACAGGATCCCAGGCATGAGGGGGCGGGGGCAGGATCCTGGGTGCACGGGTCCGGGGGGGATCCCTGGCGCGAGGGGCCAGGGGTGGGAACCCGGGCGCAAGGGGGCAGGATCCCGGGCACGAGGGGCCAGTGGTAACATCACGCTGGGAGTGAGAACCTCAGTGTCGGAGCTGGAGGCGCTGACGGTGCCTCGCGCTGCCTGCTGGCTGGATCACTGCGGGGAGGGGTCCAGGGCTCTGAATGGGAGGCAGCATCCTGGGGACCACAGCGAGCAGCACCACCGCTGGCGCCCCAGGTCACGGGCAAACGGTTCCTCCTGTGCCGGGGCAGGGATCCCACGCCTGCCCCGGCAGCAGCTGAGACACTGGGCTGCCCGGCCCAGGGCCCTCGCCTGCTGCAGCTTTTAGGAACCCGCGTGCACAGGCGGCGGGTACCATGGGCCAGGCCAGGCTAAGGCTCCCCTAACCCAGGCCGGGGCCCCGCCCCTGCTCCCCTTCTCCCTAGGCTGGTCCGGGGTCAGGGCAACTGCTTGGGCTGGCTGGTGGCCCAGTGCTCGGGCCAGTGCTCGGGCTGGCCGGCGGCCCAGTGCTCAGGGATCAGGCCGGCCTGTGCAGCCGGGGCGGGCCAGTGGGCGGCTCGGGGTAGGTGGGCAGGGGCTCCTCCAGTCATGGGGGGTCTCAGGGCTCCAGCAGGTAGGGGGCAGGGCCGGCTGTCTAACCTCTCCAAAACAGGGGTTCACCCGCTGCCCATGCCCGCATGTCTCTGCCTGCAGAACCAGACGGGCGGCCTGGTGATGGTGAACTTCTACAACATGTACGTGTCCTGCAACAAGGCAGCTGCCAACCTGTCGCAGGTCGCAGGTGAGTCTGGCGCCAGCCCTGAGGGACGTGGGGGGGTCCCGCACACTGGGCCTTGCCCCTCACTCTGGCACTTCCCCCCGCAGATCACCTGGATCACATCAAGAAGGTGGCTGGCTCCGCGGCGGTTGGCTTTGGTGGGGACTACGATGGCGTGACCACGTAAGGACTGGCCCTGGGGGGAGAGATGGGGGAGAGCTTCCTAACCCCACAGAACAGCCAGCCTGCCGCAGCGCTAGCAAGGCTGTCTGTGAGGCACGCCCAGCCATGCAGGCTGGGGCCCAGGGCACCCCTGAGGAGGCTGACCTGGGGCGTGCCCTCCTGCAGGACCCTTCCCTGAGCTTGCCTCAGAGTCTCAGCATCTCACTCCACCCATCGCCCCGCTGGTCTCCAGGGAGACGCTGACGAGGCCTCCAGGGGCTGCGGGCTGCTTTGCTGCCCAGAAATGGGTCATGGCTGGTTGCTGAGCCTTGGAGAGGAACGTTCCCCCTGCACCAGGCCCCTGCCAGGGCCCCCCAGCTCTGGAACCAGGCATGGGGCAGCTCCTGGTACCAAGGCTCTACAGGAGACAACAGGCTGCAGCTCCCCCGCTGCCCTCCCACCAGCCACGTCAGCCCCTCAGCTCAGGTGCAAAGCGAGTCGTGTCTGCCCCGGGGGGCAGCGCGCACAGACGAGAGGCCCTGTGTGAGCCAGTTCCCAAGGACACTTGTCTGGGCAGCACTTCCTGGCTGCCACAGCACCCTGGGCTGGGGTGCCTGCTTTGCAGGCCTTGCCGCCTCCTCCAGCTGTGGGGCCCGTCTGCTTGGGAGCTGGGGGGAGGGGGCTCCCCAAGGCAGAACCCGTTAGTAAGGGGCCCACTCCTGGGTCTAGCAATAAGGCGCATTACCAGTGAGGGGTTCTAGAGGGCGCACACTTCATCGCTCCTGTGGGCTGAGCTCACGGTACATCCCAGGGGCTCCTGGCGTCGCCCCACCAGCTCCCTGTGTGCCCCATCCCTCTATAGTGCCCAGGCCCCTCTAGTGCATGGACTCCCTGCAGCTTCCCCCCAGACCAGGGTTCTGTGCAACCCATGTTCCCCTCCCTCCCCATACCAGGGTCCCCCATTCTTCCCCCATGCCAGGGGCTGGGCACACCCCCAGTTTCCTCTTCCCCCCCGTTCTTTTTTCTGTGGGGAAATAAGCCATCCAGGCTGGTACCAATGACACATTCCTGGCAGGACCCGCAGAGCTGAGCTGGGAGAATCGTTAGCCGGGAAAGCGCTGATGGGGGCCGGGAACCAGGTGGGACTGTGCTACAGCACTGGCAGCCCTTCCTGTGTCCCCGTTTGGCTTTCTGATTTCCCCCACAATCAATAGGGATCCGCCCCCTGCTGCCTGGGCCCTTGCCTGGGATGCTGGAAGCCATCAGCTGAGGTAGCCAGGCTCTGTCTGACTCGCAGGCTAACCACTGACCCACAGGAACCTTGAGTGCAAAACCTTTGCAAGTTGGGCCAATTAACCCTGGGAACCACGTCAGCAGGGGAGTCCCGTGGCCTGAGTGACGCAGGGGGTCAGAGTGGCTGGTCACCGTGCGTCTCGCCAGCCTGGGAACCTCCAAACAAGCTGTGAGCTCGGTGCTCTCCGGCATCCCGCAGGGTTCCCCAGGGACTGGAGGATGTTTCCAAATACCCAGACTTGATAGCTGAGTTACTGAGGAGGAACTGGACTGAAACAGAAGTGAAAGCTGCCCTTGCCATGAACCTGCTGAGAGTCTTCAAGAAGGTGGAGGAGGTGAGTGAGAAGAGATGGGAGAGTCGCTGCACGGGGTGCTGGTCCCCCCACACCCCGCCTTACTGCAGGGCCAGATGCCTGCCTGGGCCATCGCATGATGGGGGCACATCTCCATGAACCGGCCTGCAGCCTGGCCCTGACCCAGCAGCGCTGCCATGGGGCTCTATGCCCCCACCCTGCACCTGCCATGCTGATCCCACCCCGCAGCTCTGTCCCCGTCCCATGGCCCAGTCCCAGCCCTGGCCCCTGGCTCCGAGCCTTGCAGCACAGACCCGGCCCAGGCCCCCGGCTCCGTGGCCCCCCTCTACAGCACACTGTGAGAGGCTGACTCTTTCCTTTCCCTGGTAGGTGAGGGACAGCCTGTCCCAGGAGCCACCTGACGATGAGCCGATTGCGTACGAGGAACTGGAAGGGCAGTGCAGAACCAGCTACGGGTACCCCCCCCGTGCCAGCGCCAGCCCCCCCAGCATGCTGCCAGCTGCTCTCATCGCCCCCCTCCTTTACTCCCTCCTCCTGTAGAGCTCTGGAAGCAGAGCCCCCCACTTGCCCAGACCCCCCCTTCTCACTTCTGAGCCAGCCTGGCGGGCGGGGTGTGTGTGTGCCGGGGACTCCCCACTGCTCTGGGGCTGGCTCTGAAGGGGAGCCGAGCAGACCACTGCTGCCCCGCCGGCTCCCAGGCTCACGGGGCCCACAGGGGGTGAGGTTCAGTTGTCCTGGCAGGACACAGGCTGCCATGATCGAAGCCGGGTGAAGTGGCCAAGCTGCAGCCTAGGCCCCCCTGTTCACCTCTGGGCTGTGGCAACCTGGGCCTCCATGCGGCTTTTCCTGGGGGTTGAACCCACGCAGCTGGGCTAACACGACTTAACCCTGTCCCCACCCCCACCTGCCCTTTGGCACCCGCAATCCTGAATTAAAGCTGAGTCTCCGCTCCCTGCTGTCTGTCAAGTCTTTGAACTAGGACCAGCCCCACCTCCCCAAAGCCAGCCCCCAGCTTTCCACCGGGCTGAAGGCAGGAGCAGGCCATGGCGCCTGGTTAAAAGCCCCTTTAGGAGAGTCCTTTATCCTGGTCCTTCCCAAGACAAAGCTCGGTGGACCCGGAGCAGAGCCCGCCTGTGGCACCAGAGGTGTAGCCGAGAAGCCCTTGGGGCTACAGGGCTGAGGTGGGAGAAGAGCCCACGCCAGGGGCCAGCTGCAAGTGCGGAGCAGTGGAGATCTGTGGCAGCCGTTACCGGTGAAGGCACTGTGCAGCCGTTAATCATTAGCTAATTAGCTGGCCAATCAATCATCCTGTTAGCAATTTCCTCTAACATTTAAAGAACAGCCTGTCTTTACCGCGGGGGCGGCCGCGGGCACCTGGTAAACAGGCCCGCAAAAGCAAGCTATCTTCCTGTTGCATTTGCAAGTTGGCTGCGGTACAGAACCCCCACCTGCCAGCGAAACTGGCAAGGATACATAGCGATCCTGGGCCTCTGCCTACCCTCACCAGGCCTCCCGGCCGGGCCCCTTCCCTCCAGAGAGGCAGGCACCGGCGCCTTCTACCCCAGCTGCAAGATGGAGGAGCGGGGGCTCAGGGGCCAGCTGACTGGACAGTGGCCCTTTCATCCCCTATTCAAACCCAGCCTGGCTCAGGGACCTGCTGGTGGGGGTGGGGGACCCATCACTGCTCAGCCCAGAGTGGGGGGCTAAACGGGTTGAGTCAGGCTCAAAGTTCACCCACCTCCCCCGGAAGCCATGCTGGTGCTTTCACCAAGTGCCCAGGCCATGGGACAAGCCAGCAGGGCGCAAGGTGCCTCTGGAAAGAGAAGGCTAAGGCTGAAACCCCACACAACACAGGGGTAGTATTCCCCTGGAGGGGCCAGAATGCCAGAGCTGAGGCCTGGAGCCCTCCAGTATCTGCAGAGCAGGGACCTGCCTGAGCCTGGCAGTGCCAGCGTCCCCAGGCCGTCCGCCCGTGAAGGGATGCCCTCAGCTGGGCCATGCTGCACGTACTGGGAGCTGGAGGCACCAACTCCTACTGATGCAGGATTTGGCCCTTCAGTTTGTTTGACGGCCCATGCTAACCCTAGCGGCCTCCGGCTCGCCGAGCCTGCCTGCCGGGGGGAGCCTTGTTCCCTGCACCGGTTGACACAAACCTCGCTCGGTTATTGATGAGCTTTGCTGGCCTAGAGAGTTCTCTGCATTGCCAACCCCCGTTTGCAGGGCTGGGGAACTGGCACTGGGCACCAGTCAGAACGGAGGGTAACAAGGAACAGAGAGCTAGCCCCACGAGCTGCTTCAAGGAACTGAAGTAGCTAAAAGATCAGTGGAAAAAGCCTGCAGCACCCGCTCTTGATTACAAGCCAGATAAGGAACCAACTCCACACACCATTTCCAGGAGGGGCCAAGAAAAAGTTCTCTCAGAACCGGCTAGTGTGTGGAAGTTCCTCCTCCCCACCTAACCATGCCAGCCCCCAGCCACTCAGTCCACAGGTACGCGGGAGCTGCCTGCGAGACCGGGATCTGGAGAAACATCCCGCAAGGCCCAAGCGCCTGCTGCAGGAGTGTTGGATGCAGCAGGTTGAGAGGGTCAGTTCTGCTAGGGAAGAGGAAGAAGTTGCAGCCTCCTGGGATCTGTAGCCAGCAGGGCAGAGGCTGCTGAGCGAGGCAGCAGGAGAGAAGCGCATTGCTTAGCAGAGGGCTCCCCTGCGTGGTACAGCGAATTACAGCACCCACTACACTGCCTGTGAGGAGCAAGGCCTGGTGGGGACGGCAGCGTGCTAGAGGACAGGGGGCTGCCTGGATCCTTCGGAACAGTCCCAGAAATCAGAGCTGGAGAAGATAGGTTAGGACTCCTCCCCCGTCCAACCCCTGGAGCCAGGGCACAATTCTTCCTGACAACGTTTGCTAGTGCTTGGCCAAGCCCGTTTTTAAGCAGAGTCCAAGCCAGGTAAATCTAGCATCAAAAGAAGAGGGGGGGGAGGGGGAAGGCCCGGAAAGCTCCATGCCACACAAGGAGCAGGAGCAGCTTGACAAGAGCCCATTGAGAGGCAGGGCTAGTGGATTCCCTCCCCGAGCCGGTGTCAGACCGAGACAGCCAGTGTCAGGCCCTCCAGAACCCAGCAGCAGTGCCACGAGACCCGAGACCAGCACAGGGCATTTGCTTCTCCTACCCAGGCCGCTTCCCACCTCTGCCAGCGGAGCCCTGGGCAGCAGCCGGCGCTTCATGGAACGCGGACAGGCTGGAGGCTGATTTTCAGGACAGTTCCTTTATTTAAAACGGCAGAGTGGACTTTACAGTGTTCGTTTCAAAACCAGCAAAGGAAAACACACAGACAGCACCACACGAAAAGAATAGGCTCATTTACAGAGGGCAGGATCTCCTCCCCAGGGCAAAGGCCGGGCCGACCCCTTCTCCTGATTTCACCCAGCTGCCAGGAGAGGAGCTGGGCAGGGGTAAGCCATTTCCACGAAGTAGGAGCCAGGGGCGGGGAGGAACAGGGCTAGTGCTCGCTGTGCTTCCTGCAAACACTCCAGCTGGGTGGAACAAGATGTTCACCGTTGCCCCAGGTCAGCCTGCCCTGCAACCCCAGGTAAATGCCCCCCACCCCCCGGGGTTGCCCTGGAAAGCTCTGCTCAGATTTTCAGGGGGGCTCCTGCGTTTTACCCACCTGGGTCTGACTGAGGCACAGAGACCAAACACCTGGTCACAAGCAAGTCCGGGACTCCGCCAGGATTAGAAACAAAGCCCCTCAGCTCGCCTACAGCCCCAGCTTCCTCCCGAGTCTGGGAAAGGAGCCTGCGTCTCCTCTGTCAGCCTGTGGGGGGCGGCCACAGCTCAGGGTAATCGCAAAAGGGAGGCGAACGTGCATCTTCCAAGGCCACGAGACGCGGAGGGAAAATATCGAGAGATGTCGAAGTGTGTCCGCCCGCAAGTGCTGCAGAACCCCCAGCCTGCTGACTTCTTCTGTACTCCGTACTCCAGCGACATGCCTTCTGCGCTGAGAGTGGCAAGGCCAGCCACCGTCAGGCACCAGACACTCTCAGGGGCGAGGGTGATGGGGAGTGTGTCTGATGCCATCTGCCTCCCCTGCTCCCCAAAGCGGGGATTTCTTGCCCCCTAACCAAAGAGAAGCAGGTCCCTTAGGACATCTGTGAGAAGATACTGGACACTTACCACCTAGAGACACCTAATGAATTGTGAGCCAGCCATCCCTGTGAAACCAGCACTCCAGCCCCAGGGCTGTTCATCACAGTAACCACTCCCTACTTTAGCTGCCATGTTGCTGGGTATGCCAGATGTGCTCTGCATTGACTCCGGCACAGTGGTACCAGATTCCCAGCACATGGCAGCTAGCATGGAGCCAGCAGGGATGGGGGTTAAAACTCCTCTGAATGGGAACCTGGCTCTGTTCCCCTCCCATCCAGCAGCAAGCCGGGCTCAGATCTCCCCTTGCTCGCTCCCTCCCACTCCCCCGGCCCTGGGCTGAAGAGGAGGCTGAGCATCAGAAGTGACACCGTACGCCTCCCAAAGCTCTCACGCCTGGGGCTGAGGGAAGTGGGGGGAGCTGATCCTTCCTTCTCAGCCTGGCTCCCGGGCCTGCAGTGTGGACTGGGTTAAAGGAAGTGACGAGCTTACACTCAGTCATCAGTGGAGCTGGGGCATCTCGTCAGTGTCAGCCCTGAGGAAGGGAGCAGGGGAAAGAGACCCAAGAGGTAAAGGCAACAGAGGTATTTAGGAGGGAAGTACAACATCCACTGGGACAGTGGAGACATCCTCACCATTCACAGGAGGGGCTGGATGTTTGCTCTGCTGCCGTGCTGCCAGCGACAGAGCTTGGAGACAGACCACTCCCCAGCAGACAGCGCTGCACCTTGAACGCTGTCCAGCTAGAGCACCGCAGGACAGCTTCGCTCGCTGGGGTGGCATGCATGAAGAATCCCAGCTCGCCTGGCCAGATCTCAGTGGTCACAGCACGTGGTTGTGGAGGCAAACTTCTCAAAGGTCACTTAACGGTGAGAAAATCCAGGGCGGGCAACGTGACAAGCAGTGCCAGGGCTAAGTTGGCAAAGCGAGATCCCTGCATGCTGGGCATCACACTGGGGTCCCTATCTCTCAATGCTACGGGCGCTGCACCAGGGACTAGCAGATAACTGGGAATATGGACGTTAGAGTAAGAGATGCCACTACATAGATTTGTGCCTTTCCAAGGCAGCTGCCTCACCCATGAAACACTACCAATGTGCATGTATGCCCCGGGGGGCACCCATCCCCCCAGCTACAACAGGCAGTGGGGAAGAAAGGGGCTTGGATGGAAATGGGAAGGATTCATGGCACTACCTGCTGCAGGCTGTTAGTAGCGGGTCGCCCACAGGGGCTAAGAGAGCCAATGTACAGGCTGTGGAGAGAAAGATGCACTACATATTTGCTAGAGATACAGCCATCCGGAGATGGTCAGGCACCCAGTGTCCCATCAGAACATGCACTTCCCCTTTCAACGAGATCTCCATGTAGTGTTAGAATCACTCCCCCCCTAGAGGTCCAGGATGCAGAGAGGGAGTGGTAGCGCTGCTTTAAAGACAAGAGCCCTGAACACTCTGCCACCAAAGCCCAGAGCAAGATCACGCTCATTCGGCAAACCTCCCTCCAACATCTCTTCCTGCTGCCTCTTCAGGAAGTAGTCATCATCGAAAAAGACCAAAGAGTCCACCGCAGAAGAACAGGCTGCTGAAGGAGTGGCTTGCTGGTTCTGGTTTTGCTAGCAGAAGGCCAAAGCAGGGATAGAGTGGGAGCTTTTGGGGGGTCTCCCCCATCTCCCCACTCGATGCACGATCAGTAGGGGAACAGTGATCATCCAGAACAATGGGAGACTTTAATTCCGCAAGGCAGCCAATCTGGAAGAAACAGCACAAAGAGTCAAACAGGAGCACGGAACATGGGAGCTGCTTCCAAGTGAACCCAGAGAGCATGGGGGGAGCTTTCTGGAGAACTGGGCAAGGCGGGGGGCACTACGCCCAGTGATGGAATGAGTCTGAACCGGGGAGGAGGCGGTTTGCACTGACAGAAGTCCCACCCCGGAGCACGGATAACAATTTACGTTCTAGTGGGTGAGTTACCAGCATCTTCCAACACAGCCAATGCATTTCCTGCGCTAAGGCCAGAGCGGCCCCAGCAGTGTGTTTAACAGCACGGCAATGCAACGCCACCGGCCAGGAAGGGACGAGTGTGATTCCGCTGGAGCCCAAAGAGACCCGGGGCTCAGCACATGCACCAACACTCCCTGCAGCACGGGGGGGAGGGGGGGGTGCAAACTCTGACCTCAGCAGACAGAGCAGCAGGTGAACTGCAAGCACGTGGGAGGATGGGGAGAAAGCCTCCGTGCTGGAAACACCTTTCGGCTCAGATGGGACACAGGACAAGCCCCTTCCAGCCGCCGGGGGGGGAGGGGGGGGGAGAGTATCAGGCAGGGCTCTGTGTGGCAGTTGGGCTGGTTCCTGGGGAGGGTCTGGAATAGCGCTTAGAGCGCAGAGGGAGTTTAAGGAAAGGCTGGATGCTCCGTTTGTCATCTCATAACCTATCTGATGGCCCCACGAGTGAGGAGAAAGAACAGCATCTCCCTCCATCACAGAGCCCTGGAGCCAGGACCACGCCATCTCGTGTGTGTGCGGCGTGGCAGACACTCAGTCATCTTCAGCAAGAGGCACCTTCCAGCCGCACCACACGATGCAGCCAGGGGAGGGTCTCCATTTCTCAGGGTCTGTAAAACACTCCCACCCTGAGGACACCCCTCAACTCACACCAGACCCACCGCTCCTCTCCGTGTTTCAGACAGCCCAAAGCGAGAGAACCTGGAGAGAGTCTGGCAGCTGTGCAATGACTTCTGGGAAAGGGCCGGGGGGAGAGGGGGCAAAGGAACTGCAGGGCTCCGTTCTCGGAGGGGCCCTCTCACGGTAGCTGCATGCAGAGCTGCAGAGACGGGGAGGAGGAAGAGGAGCTCACCAGCAACAGGAGGTGGCCTCAAGCCTCTTCTGGGGAGGTTCCAGAGAGACAGCCTGTTTGAAGGTCAGTGCCAAGCACGCCCAGAGCAGCGTCAACTGCACAAGGCAAGCACGGGCCAGGAGCACTCCCACCATCTGGTTACTGAGCTGAGCAAGCAACACCTTCTACCACCTCCACTCCCCAGTGCTCCCCAACCCCCATTGCTAGTAGACTCAGGAAGCCCCTCTCCTCTGTGGAGCACGACGAGGTACGCTGCCTGTACGCAGCTCCGCTGGAGCTTTGCTAGGCTCCACCATGCACGGGGACGCGAGAGCCCAGAGGTTGCTCCAACAGCTGGCTTTCCTCCCAGCCATCCGCTGGGCAGTTCAAGCTCCCAGGAGCAGGAAGCCCAGGGACACAATCACACCAAGGGACGTGGGGGAGGAAAAGGGGAAAGAGAGAGAACCTTCGGGACAGGTTGTCTTCCTGGGTGCGGACGGAGCTCTCCCCCACTGCCGAAGCCCCCTCGGGGAGCTGGTTGAGTTGGTCCATGATCTCCAAGCCGTTCTCCTCGGCAATCTGCACGATGAGGCTGTCCACCTGCTCCTGCGGCGTGGTCAGGGTGGTAGCAGAGCTCATGGAGTCCTCCATCACCTACAATGGGCAGAGTCAGTATCTGAAGCAGAGCCACCATCTGGCTCCATTGAAGAACCCACCCAGCCCACGTTCCTGCCTGTAGGAGCCCGTTACAGATCTTGAGTTTGGCCCACTGCTCCCCTCCCCAGAGGGTTCTCCACATCCTTGTCAGCCAGACAGCTAGGCCTCAGGACAGGAGGATGGGTTGGAGCCAGAGAGATCCTGAGGCCCCTAGACATCAGTGTAGCACCTGGCACCTAGCTGTATGAAGCGTTATGGACCCCATCTGTCCACGTTAGCCCCCACCCTGCCTTAGGTTCTCAGTGAAGCTTTCAGATACTGTAGATATGGTCAGACACTTGCACAGGGGCTTTTCCTTGCCATCAGGGGCAGCTCTCTTATCCTGGTTAGAGACACTGCCCACCCAGGGTCAAGGCAATATTCAAGAATGAGCTCAAGGCCGGCTCTACTTGGGAGCATGGGACGTTCTAGACTGCTCACAGACTGATCAGGTCAAACGTTGTTCGAAACAGAACATGAGCTACAATCACTCATGTGGCCCAGCCCCTCGAGCATGCTGGGGGGAGTGGGGAAATCAAACAGCCAGAGACCATCATGATGAGAAGGATGGACTGGCCTGTGCGTGAGGCACTGGACTGTGACTCAGGAGCTCTGGGTTCAGTTCCTAGCTCTGACAGACTCCCTATGTGATCTGGGGCAAGTCACCTAGTTCCTAGTCTGTACCATTACTCCTGGGGGAATTCTGCCCCACTACGCACATGCAGAATTCAAATCCCCCGCAGATTTTTTTTTCTCCGCAGAAAATGGATTCTATCAGAGAGGCACTGCAGTTACACCTTTCACCCACCAGGGGCTGCTGTGGCACCAGAAAAGAGGGAGGCCGGAGCAGCCAGGCGTGGAGAGGGAGGAGAAAAGGCTGCTTGCCTCAGGGCCAGGTGAGGAGGCATGGGATATGGGGGGGATGGACAGCACGGGGCACACAGGGCTGCTGTGGGGGGGGGGGGGTCACAGACTGGGGCTCAGAAGGGCTAGTGGAGGTGGCACAGGCACTAGTGGGGTGACAGCGTTGAGCTGGGGCTGAATGGGAGTGGGGGTGCAGGACCACATGGGGACAGGGGCAGATGTGCCCGACTGAGTGAGAGGCTAGGGGTCAGCCAAGGTCTGCATAGGGGAGGCTCCCCAACTCCCTAACAATCCCTCCCCCCCCCCCGCAAAAAAACCCCATTCCATACTTCTCCCACCCACCCTGAACAATCGTTCCAGTTCGCTACCAGGCTTCTTCCCAGCAACTACTTCCTTCTCCTGCATCTCCTCTGTTACCCCGACTCCCCGAACCCTTTGCACTGCTTCTGAGGGGTGCGGGAAATAAGTTTCTGTAGTGTGGTTTAAATGAATTATTACTGAATGTTCTGTATTAATATGCCTAGGGAGGAATCTAATTGTCAAAAAACATTTCCTGAATCTTTTTTGTTGTCTGCATTGTTACAGACATACTTGCTGATGGGTATTTTGAAATAAATTATCACAATAATTGAAAGCAGTGTGATTATATTGTGTTATTTTGACAAATAAAATAAGCAGAATTTTGCTACATTTTAAAATAGTGTGTGCAGAATTTTTAGGCACGGAATTCCCCCAAGAATATGCCATGGGGACAAGACTTTCCGCACCCTTCGCCTATGTGTCTGCCTGCTCTGATCACAAGCTCTTTGGGATAGAGATTCTCTATGTGCAGCTCCTAACCCTAACCTTGATCTTCCTTGATGAGCTGCTATAGACCAGAGCTCTGGAAACAACTGAGCCATTAATCCAAAGACCACATCTGGGAGCCCGGGAAGGGCCCTTTGTCTGAGCCCATGATAGTGGGGCGATACAGTTCTCTCTGCTCCACCCCCCAGCCTCCAACAAGTACAATTCTTCCCGCAGCCCACCAGTCTACCCCCAGGCGAGCGAGTGCCCAGCACTTACCGAGGTGTGAACATCCAAGTTCTGAACCTGGTGCTCAAATTTATCCATCACCGCCGAGACCTTCTGCAGGTCCATGGAGCTCAGAGCTTTGTCCAAGGCCTTGGTCACCTGAGCCATATTTTTAGTCACCTGTAACAGGAGGTTGGAAAATATACACACCAAACACACAAATGTTCCCAAGCCCGGCCACAAGCAATTCAGTGTTACTGGCATTTCCACCACAGGGGCCTCAGTCTGCACAGGTCAGCGATGTCCTGCCGGGAATAGCGGGGACTCTCAGCTCAGATTGGCCGCAGGGTTTTAGAATTGTGCACATGCAACCGAATGCACGAATACTGAAAATGCACATGCAAGAGATCCGCTAGCCTTCTAGCTGTCACTGTGCACATCGGAATTGCACCTGGCATCTACTGCACGCACACACGACACACATGCACCGTTTTCATATACAGCCCTGGAAGTCTGCCCTTTAACAGTACAGAGGCAACTTCACCATGACAGTCACATGAAAATAGTAACCATGCCCATGAGCTCTTCTATGCAAGGGCTTCATGCATTTTTAGCGCCTCCTCCTGCTATTTCTCCACTGAACCCTTTGGTGTTCATACCGGAAATGTTACTCCCAACGTTAGTACAAACACCGTGAAGACAGGAGCTCCAGCCCACCAGGCGCAATGTGCTTCAGGGGCTGTTCTTGCTGCCCGTCCTCTCTCTAAGCGGAGCCACATAACTCCAGGAAGTCCAGGTGGGACTCCAGCGTTGGTCATGTGGCTCAGAGTGAAGAGAGATTTCAGACAGAATCCCAAGAGGGAACAAGCATCCTCAGCTCCCAGCAAAATCAAAAGGACTTGAGAGTGCTCAGTACCTTGCAGAAGAGAACTCGAACCCCCAGTTCCCTGCACACAAGCATGCATGGACACATGGCTAAGGCAGGGGAGTGAGTCCAGGCACACACCTTCCAAGCCTGCAGACTTGGGCTCAAATATGGATGAAGCCACAAATGAAGCAAGTTTGAGGGTCTCATTTCTGGTCCCCAGTGAAATGTACTGGCCACATCACAAGGCAATGAGACACACACACTGGCATTTCAGCAGCTGTGGCAGTCTCTGCCAATGCCCGGTCTAGCTCCGGGCCCTGACCAAATCCCAGTTTGGGGGTGGGAGGTGTCATAGCGCTTGCCAACACTAAAGCCCAGTTCTAACCAAGTTACAAAAGAAGAGAGGAATGTCGTCAGGAGAGGGGAGGGATGGGCCAATAGTCAATCTGTACAAGGACAGGAAACAGCTTCTGTTCCTCCAGGGATACACCTGAGACGACACAGCCTCTTACCCCCTTCATGGTCACTGCTGTCTGCACCTTGGAGACCACTGCATCCACTCGGGAAGCCATCCGAAGCCAGTTTAAACCTTCGTTCTTCTTCCGGATTGCATTCTCTGCATAGACGCGAGCACATTCTACGTTCTTCTGCTGAAGGGCCTGGAACATGGAAGGGAAAAGATTTGCAGGAGAAATCCATTTTGCTTCACACATCAAACAAATGTCTCCCATTTCCACCCAAGGGATGTCATGCCTCGTCTGTGTTCTTTACAAAGGGACTTTAGTGTTTGCTTGGATCAGGATTAGTGGAGCCGGTGGTAGCCAAACATGCTAGGACGGCCGGGATTCGGGTTGAGGCTAGGAGATGGCCTATTGCGCGAGGCACGTCAATCAATGATGCGGGGGGAGAACGTGCCTGCTTGGATCTCAGCAGTACAGAGACAGGTCAGGGAATGCAGGACAGCAGATTCCGCTTACTAGCAACCCCTCGCTTGCTGTTATCTGGCAGCTGCCAACAAGCAGACGGCAGTTTGCAGACTGGGACTGGGACGTGCCAGCACTGGGACGTGCCTTCCCTGACTGCAGCCCTGAAAACCTGCCTGCGGGCCAGACAGCAGCAGGGAGCATGGCTGCAGCCAAGATGTTGGGGCTTTCTATGGAGTGTGGGGGTGTTAGGGCCCCACAGAGCCGCATGGTATCGCTCCCTGTGCTCTTCAGGGGCTGGGGCTCAACACACCCCAGTGCCCCCAGGCAGGACGCAGCCCAGAGAGAGCAGGGAGAGGTACGGTGCAGCTCCGGCATCCAGGCTGCAGCCCCCTTCCCCACTACTGCCCAGCCCACAGCCTCCCCTCCCTTCCCCTCCCGTGTGGGCCCCCTGCGCAGGCAGGTTTGGAGGCTGCAGCCAGAGAAGGCACATCCCAGCACTACCTTCCCGGGCTGTAGGCCCACATACCTGCCTGCAGCCGGGGCCTTTCTTCCAAAAGCTGCTGTTAATAGGCGCCATCCCATTGCCAACATCCACATCCCATTAACATTAAAGTCAATGGGGCAGGGATGGCTCCCAGCCCAGTGTTGCCATTAACCAGAAGCTGTTAATATCCAGGGTGCTATTACGTGGAATCTAGTTAATCTCTCTGGTACAGAGCCATGGATTGACGGCACAGGCGCAAGGGCTGAAAAGACACCTAGCCCTCAGAGACGGTCTGTGTGTGTTACTTTCATCTCCACCAGGGAGTTCCACCACCTCCACAGAGTTCAGCCACACTGGCTACCTTCTTGACTTTGGCTTGCTCAGTCTTCGAGTCCTTCTCGGCCTTCTTGGCTAGCTTCTCCAGCTGCTTTGCTGTGAACTAAGAGAAACAGACTTCGGTGCTCGGCCATGAAAGGGTCAAACATTAACACAATCAGAGGCTCCCACAACTCTCACACAAGCCCACAGGCTGTCCTAGCAAAGCATGTGTATGGTGCCCGCGCGTCTGCTCGCACTGCCTCAGCTGCCTTTGCAGGCTGGCTTGTCCTTTGTACAACCCTAAAACGCAGTGAGATTGGCTGGGACGTAGTTATGGACGTGACTGGGCATAGAGCGGAGGCAGCAAGAGGAAAGGAACTCAGTGAGCTTTGGCTGACTGCTGGAGCAGAGTTGGAGCGCTCTGAAGGAAGGCCTGGCTTCCTTGGCCAGACAGGTAGTACCTATGGCATGGTACTGGCTAAAGCACGTTGTCCTCTCTCTTCTGCTGCGAAATACAGCAGTAGCAAGCGGTGGAGGCACTTGAGATTTCAGCCCCTGGTTTAAGAGGCAGGGACCTGGGGGCTCTCAGTGAGGTGTCTGGAACATACTCCTTAGCGTGGGTTCAGGGACCTTCAGGGCACGCTCACAGGCTCACTTGTCGAGGCGTTTTCAGCGGTGAGTGAAAGGGACTGATTGGTGCTTGAGGGGACTGATGGGAAGGAGTTTGCTTTGCACTTGGCATAGTCTTTCCTTCATGTCCCCTGCCATACATGACAAGTCTGGGTTGGGTTTACACTGCCTGTGTGGCTCCAGAACAGGTGAGAAGTGTTCTCTAGATAAATAGCTCCCCCTTCCTGTTGTGGCTGGGAACTGCAGAGGCAGAGTTGCAGCTGTTATTTTAAACAGATTTTCATAAAGGCAAAGCTCTGGGGGGAGGGATGTGTCTCCCCTCTGGGAACGGAGGTAGTTTGGTACCATACAGCACAGAGCTCCTGTTACATTTAATCCAATTACCAGGTGAAGGGGCCGTCCAGCCTAATGCACTTAACTGATCTGCGGCTCACACCAATGGAGGTTAAGCACCTTATGCAATCGCGAGCTGCAATGCTACTTCCTTCACATCAGGAGAGACAAGTGCTTGCAACAGAATCGATGATGTCTTCAGGGGCTAAATCACAGCATCGCTAGGGCCCTCTGCACTGCTCCCTCCCCCAGAATAAGAGACAAGTTCCTGTTCTTTCACCACCACAGCCGTAAATATTGGGATCTTTATGTAGCTGTTGACCTCTCCCTGGCCCCTGTGGACAGAAAGCCCAATGGCCCCCCCACTCTGGGAGACTCAGTGAAGATACTGCACATCACACCCCTGCTGGAGGGAGAGCACTGGAAGGAGGAGATGAAGCCTTGGGAAGACAGGACAGTGAAAGCAAGAGGAGTTGAAGGTAGGAAGGAAGGTTCTGGGAGAGGTTTCTCCAAGTCAGTGAACTCTCCATCCAGTGGGTGAGAGAAGGTCAGAGCAGAAAGCATTTGAGAAGCCAAATTTAAAAACAAGGAATAAACCTAGACCCATAGTAGCTGCCTCTTAAAGATGATCAACCCTAGCCTCCGGCTGTTGGAGGAGCCCACAAAACACCCGACTAGTACAGGGTCCGGTAGTCAGCTAGGCTCTTAAGCAGCCTGTACCAGGAAGACAGTTTGGTTTTGTACAGACCTACCAGCCATACCACAAGACACCGTAAGAGGGTCTTAGAGCATCAGTTCAGCTGGGCTTGTCGACTTTCAATTGACCAAGGCCACGCAGGGAGGCATAGAATAATGAATCCCCATGCAGGGGCAGAAAGGGACATCCTGTCATGGCCACACTCACCTTCAGCTGGAAGAGTGTATCTGAAACAAGAGAGGAGGTGACTCAGATCACAGGTTTTTAGAGTCTCTGTCAGTCAGTAACATAAAGGTCACACAATCTTTCACCCAAGGAACTGTGCTTTGGGAGGTACCTTCTATGGTGAGTCTCCCCAGTTCACACACCCCCCCCCTTCCCCTTAAAAGCATCGCACCAACATTCCTTTTGCCTGAAGGGAGCTGGACAGGCTGAGGTTGTGCTGCTCACACATCCCAGTTCCACCACCACAATTGTTCAGAAAAGTTTCTTCTGGGCAAGCAGAGACCACAGCCCTCAACTGCCTCCACGCACTCTCAGCCTTTGCCTGTGCACTGGGGACTCCTCAGGATACCTAGCTAAGGTACTCCATACGGCCTCCATCACCCTAGTATGTAAGCACCTCCCAACCTTTATCCAGTGCCATTATCCCCCTGTACACATGGGGAACAGAGGCACAAGGAGACCAAGTGACATGCCCAAGGGCACACAGAAAGCTGGTGGCAGAGGAAGGACTTAAACCTGGGTCTCTCAAGTCACAGCTAGTGCCCTAACCGCTAGGCCAATCCTTCCTCTCCTGTCATGCTAGAGCACAGAAGCAGAAACTCCTGTGTTAAAGACCTGTCTACACATAGCTGACCAACCCGTGCTGGAGTCTCATTTGGCTACAACTGAGCTCAAATGACACTGACGCTGATTTTTAAATGTGGTTGTAAGGCCAGTGGTGATTGGATCATTGTACACAGTACGGGACTGAAAAAACGACCTAGAATGGAATATGAGACATCTCAGAGAGCTTGTTAAAAAGGCTGTTGGAGGGTTTTATTGGAGACACTCCCACAGGATTGACTCCTGCTTTCAATTTCATGACTAATCAATGAGGGTCAGGCATATGCATGGATAACAAAGGACCTGAGCACCCAGGGTAATAGGAGTGCTATTGAACTGCTCGGCTGGGGACTGGCTCAGAATACTGAAGGAGCCATACAAGCTAGTGAATTATCCCTTGGATATGGCTCTTTGACATAAATGGACTCACTGAATATTAGGTACTGAAATATTCACTGTAAAAAATTATCTACCATAAGTTAATGCAGCCGTGGCAAGTATCACAGCATCCACGGTACAGGACAGTGGCTTCACTATGCAGTTCTCTCTCAATTTGACACACATCATGTAAGGGACCTTAATCCTGGAGTGGAGCTAATAGAAACCACATTCTGTCTTGCAACTAACAAGTGACTCATCAGAAGGCAGCTTCCTGGCTTTTATTGAACTAGCTGTGTCACTTGTCACTGTGGTTTCTCTGATCACAATTACATGGTGACCTTTGACCCTGAACCTGGCACACCCCAGATAGCCCTGTAAATAACTCTCAGCCAGCTTCATGCAAAAGGAAATGGATCAGTTCAGGAATTTGGGGCAATTTTAAATACATTTTAGTTTTCTGAAATACCTGGACCTATTTCAGTTCATCAGAAAAGCCAGGGACAAACAAGCTGACCTTGAGTCTGCTCTCCCTGATCAATGCAGCACAGGCCCTCGGGCTGCACTTACCCACCCCAGCCCTGAGACAGTGACAGGGTCTCCACCATCCTCCTCAGGAGCCTACTGGCCAGGACGACTGAGCAGAACCCCTGCAGGTAACCCCAGGACTCCCCTATGACCACAGGGCAGGCCCCACTCTGGGCTCACAGGGAACTCCCTCTCCCAGGTCACATCATCACCTGCCCTGATGTCACCGACGGATTTCCCTCTCCCTTCCCCAATGGCCACCCCTCCCCCGCACAACCCCACCTCTGACCCAGCCCTGGCCCCCTCCCCTCACCACCCCTCCCCCGCACAACCCCACCTCTGACCCGGCCCTGACCCCCTCCCCTCACCACCCCTCCCCCGCACAACCCCACCTCTGACCCGGCCCTGACCCCCTCCCCTCACCACCCCTCCCCCGCACAACCCCACCTCTGACCCGGCCCTGACCCCCTCCCCTCACCACCCCTCTCCTGCACAACCCCACCTCTGACCCGGCCCTGGCCCCCTCCCTTCACCTCCCCCCCCCCCAGGCCTCAGACACAGCCCCCTGACCCGGCCCTGACCCCCTCCCCTCACCACCCCTCCCCTGCACAACCCCACCTCTGACCCGGCCCTGACCCCCTCCCCTCACCACCCCTCCCCCGCACAACCCCACCTCTGACCCGGGCATGACCCCCTCCCCCGACCACCCCTCCCCCGCACAACCCCACCTCTGACCCGGCCCTGACCCCCTCCCCTAACCACCCCTCCCCCGCACAACCCCAACTCTGACCCGGCCCTGACCCCCCCGCCCCCAGGCCTCAGGCACAGCCCCCTGACCCGGCCCTGGCCTGCCCCTGCCCCCACCCCGCCGGTCCCGGTCCCTTGACCTCCTTCCCCTCCCCCCGGCCCGGCCCCCTCCCCGTAGGCAGCAGGAGGGGCTCGGCTCGGGCCGGAATAGCGCCCAGCCCCCCCGGAGGGAGGCGTCTTTCTCTTACCGTCCATCTCTGCAGCTACCACTTCCAGGGTCTCCAGACACTTCCGGATTGTTGCGTCATCGCTCCGCTTGTTCTCGCGAGGTTTCCCCTCAGCCCTGCTCCGTTCAACGCATGCGTAAATGGAGGAGGGTTTTCCGCGGCGAAGTCAGGGTGGGGCGTCACATGACCAGAGCGCCGCTCCCCCCACGCCCGCCTCCCGCTGGCAGCGGCCCACGTGGCTCCCGGCGAAGGGGGGCAGTGGGGTTCGGAGCCCGGCCTCCTGTGTGGGCTTGCGCAGTTGCCCCTGCTCTGTGCCTCAGTTTCCCCATCTGTAGAGTGGGATTGGGGAGGGTACTTGGCAGCGGCAATAGAGCGGGCTGGAGGGAGCCCCTGGACTGGGGGGGGTGACAGGAACACAGAAAGGCAATGCGGAGCAAGGGGGAATAGGTGGTGGAAGTAGAAATCATTTCTTGCCGGTACTGCAGTCATGGGAGGGGCACAATGGGGAGCACGTGACCTCCCCATGTGACTCCTCCCAGCCCGGTGCCCCCATGCTCTCCCCATCCCCTCTGACACCCCCCCCCCCCGCTTTGTGTATACAAACGTCAACATGCTTAACTACTCACTCTGTATTTCAGTCTGTTTATATGGAATATGGGAGTTGGCTGAAGACCCATTTCAGCATGTGTATGACTTATTAAGAGACAAATTTTAAGTAGAACTGTATCCTAAACTTCTTTATGGTATGGTACCCAAACACTGCATTTCAATGCAGGATTCAACTTCCTTTGTAGGAACAGACTCCTGAAACTCTTACCAGTCCACAAAAGCGGTCCATAGTCATGCAAATAGTCCCCTTGTCTCCAATGGGTTTGATCAAATGATGAAGGGTTTACAGGATTAGGTTCCAAGTTTATAAATTGTTCTGGATGAAACTGACCATGCCTGAGCTGCCGGATCAAAAGGAGCTTTATTCCAATAAAGGTGGGCAGATGTGTGATGTCTTAGCTCTGTTGCTAAGATGAGGAACGTATTTTCAGCAAAGTTCTTGGCAGATTCCTGAGGCAGCTAGCTGGTTTAAGGCCGTCAGCATTATAATCTTCACTTATAGTTCTCTCACCCACAAAGCTGGAAAATGAGGCATTTGGTTTCTTTGTTTTGCTGCTCCAGTTCCAGTTAACAACATGCATGTTAGACTAGTTTGGCTGCAAAGAAGAATTCTAGGTACACTGGGGACAACACCTGATTCCCATCAGGCCAGAACTGGGCTGACATCAGTATCCAAACATCCTCTGGTCAGTGCAAGCAGAGGCATTCCTCTCATGATTTGGACTTAATGTGATGCAGTATGGATGTCATGGATAATTCAGACCAATGGGGAGAAAAAGAATCAAAAACTCTGTTGAAACACCTTCCGTCCCCCCCCCCACCCCTCGCCTCTTGAGGACTCCTGACCAATGTAACAGCACAATACATATGCTAACAAACTTAAACTTATACAAAGCCTTTGTTTAAGTTTGTTAGCATATGTGTTGTGCTGTTAAAGTCGTATAAAGAATGAATATCCTCCCTAGTCCCATTCTGCTCCTTTAAGGAGCAGAGTATGGGGGGAGGGGCTAGCCCCAAGTCTTTCCAGTGCCCTGTACCCGCTAAAAATCTCTTGCCGGTACTGCATACTGGAGGGTACCGCCCTACTTGCACCCCTGGTTACGGAATGGATTGAGTGCGGGGGTGGGGTTAGGGTACCAGACAGCAAATGTGAAAAATCGGGATGGGGGTGGGGGGGTAATAGCCTATATAAGAAAAAGACCCAAAAATCGGGACTGTCCCTATAAAATCGGGACATCTGGTCACCCTAGGTGGGGTGAACAGTGTGGAAGAGACAGACCCAGAGGAAAGAGACGGGAGTGCTGCTTTGGAAAGACCGAGGAGAGAAAACAGGAGGGAGGGAAAAGCCGGACTGTGGAGAGAGGTGGAGTGGAAAGAGAAAAGGGAATAAGCAGGGCAATGCTTAATTTTTAATGAGAGAGGTGCTGGGGCTCAAGCAATTTTTTGTACTTTCCTAACGAATGCAGCAAGCCTAGAGGTGCCATGGCTCAGCCCTGACAACAGATTAAGCACCGACGCAGGGGCCCACCATGTTCAGATTAGTGAATCTAATCTTTGCTCTTTTAAATTCATATTGCTGACAACTCTGGCTTCTGTAGTTAAACAGCTGGAGAAAAAGGCAGGGAAAACGGCCTCAATTAATCAGAATGCACAGTCCCCACCCCAGTAGCCTCCCAAGCCTCCAGCTTGTTCCTTGGAAGTTGTTGAAATGTTAGAACACAAGACTGGCCAGACTGGGTCAGACCAAAGGTCCATCTAGCCAGTATCCTGTCTTCCGACAGTGGCCAATGCCAGGTGCCCCAGGGGGAATGAACAGAACAGGGAATCGTCAAGTGATCCATCTTCTGCTGCTCATTCCCACCTCTAGCAAACAGAGGCTAGGGACAGCATCCCTGCCCATCCTGGCTAATAGCCATTGATGGACCTATCCTCCATTAATTTATCTAGTTCTATTTTGAACCCTGTTATAATCTTGGCCTTCACAATATTCTCTGGCAAGGAGTTCCACAGGTTGACTGTGCGTTGTGTGAAAAAATACCTCCTTTTGTTCGTTTTAAACCTGCTGCCTATTAATTTCATTTGGTGACCCCTAGTCCTTGTGTTATGAGGAGTAAATAACGTTCTCCACACCAGTCATGATTTTATTGACCTTTATCATATCCCCCCTTAGTCGTCTCTTTTCCAAGCTGAAAAGTCCCAGTCTTATTAATCTCTCTTCATATGGAAGTCGTTTCATACCTCTAATCATTTTTGTTGCCCTTTTCTGAACCTTTTCCAATTCCAATATATCTTTTTTGAGATGAGGCGACCACATCTGCACGCAGTATTCAAGATGTGGGTGTACCATGGATTTATATAAAGGCAATATGTTATTTTCTGTATTATCTATTCCTTTCTTAATGATTCCCAACATTCTGTTCACTTTTGTGACTGCCGCTGCATATTGAGTGGATGTTTTCAGAGAACTATTCACAGTGACGCCAAGATCTCTTTCTTGGGTGGTAACAGCTAATTTAGATCCCATCATTTTACATGTATAGTTGGGATTATGTTTTCCAATGTGCATTACTTTGCATTTATCAACATTCAATTTCATCTGCCATTTTGTTGCCCAGTCACCCAGTTTTGAGAGCTCCTTTTGTAGCTTATCACAGTCTGCCTGGGACTTAACTATCTTGAGCAATTTTGTATCATCTGCAAATTTTGTCACCTCACTGTTTACCCCTTTTTCCAGATCATTTATGAATATGTTGAATAGGATTGGGCCCAGTACAGACCCCTGGGGGACACCACTATTTGCCTCTCTCCATTCTGAAAACTGACCATTTATGCCTACCCTTTGTTTCCTATCTTTTAACCAGTTACCAATCCATGAGAGAACCTTCCCTCTTATCCCATGACAGCTTACTTTGCTTAAGAGCCTTTGGTGTGGGACCTTGTCAAAGACTTTCTGAAAATCTAAGTACACTATATCCACTGGATCCCCTCAAAGAATTCTAGTAGATTGGTGAGGCATGATTTCCCTTTACAAAACCATGTTGACTCTTCCCCAACAAATTACATTCATCTATGTATCTGACAATTTTGTTCTTTACTATAGTTTCGACCAGTTTGCCTGGTACTGAAGTCAGGTTTACCGGCCTGTAATTGCCGGGATCACCTCTGGGCCCTTTCAAAAAAATTGGTGTCACATTAGCTATCCTCTAGTCATCTGGTACAGAAGCGGGTTTAAATGATAGGTTACAGACTACAGTTAGTAGTTCTGCAATTTCACATTTGAGTTCCTTCAGAACTCTTGGGTGAATCCCATCTGGTCCTGGTGACTTATTACTGTTTAGTTGATCGATTTGTTCCAAAACTTCCTGTAATGACACCTCAATCTGGGACAGTTCCTCAGATTTGTCACCTAAAAAGAATGGCTCAGGTTTGGGAATCTACCTCACATCCTCAGCCCTGAAGACCGATACAAAGAATTCATTTAGTTTCTCCTCAATGGGCTTATCGTCCTTGAGTGCTCCTTTAGCATCTTGATTGTCCAGTGGCCCCACTGGTTGTTTAACAGGCTTCCTGCTTCTGATGTACAATTTTTTTGCTATTACTTTTTGAATCTTTGGCTAGTTGTTCTTCAAATTCTTTACTGACCTTTCTAATTATATTTTTACATTGCATTTGCCAGAGTTCGTTGCTCCTTTCTCTTTTCCGCACTAGGATTTAACTTCCACTTTTTAAAGGATGCCTTTTTGCCTCTCACTGCTTCTTTTACTTTGTTGTTTAGCCACGGTGGTTCTTTTTTGGTTTTCTATGTTTTTGAATGTGGGGAATACGTTTAAGTTGAGCCTCTATTATGGTGTCGTTACAAAGTTTCCATGCAGCATGTTGACAATGAAGCACCAAACCCGTGAGCTTCCAGGCTCTGCTTCCTTTGCAGCAGGTGGTGGTGGATCAGAAATCCCCTCCCCCTTTTCAATGAAATGTGTTTAAGTATGTGAGAGCCCAAGTACTCTACTAGTTGATCCTCCGCCAACCCCAAGGCTGGATAGGAGTCAGTTTAGTCTGGGGGTAAGAAGGGCCAAAACTGTGTTTCGCAGTCTCACCTCATAGCGCTAAGGTCCCTCTGGCAGCAGCATCAGTTTCCTGTACCTGTGATGATGATGCTTATTGATGAGTCACAAAAGGGCCTTGGTGGTGCAAGCAAGAGAGCTGCAGAGGCCAGTACGTGGGACCCGGCCTGGGGGCTCATCTATGGGGCAATTCCAGAGCAAACATGGAGATGTGAGAGGTAAAGCGTTGTCCTTCCCCAGTGTAGTTTCTGTGCTAACAGAGATTGGCATCCCAATAGGGTAAGGAGGGTTAATGTTATGTGCCCGTTGACATAGTTAGATCCATGCCAATGCAATCAAGAGGTTATTGAGTATGATTTTTGTGGTTAAAGCAGTAGAGAATAGGAGTCAGGACTCCTGTAGTCAATACCCAGCCCTGGGAGGGAATGTGGTCTGCTGGGAGAAAAAGGAACTGCAAGGCAGGACTCCTCCCAGCTTTGTTACGGATTTGCTGTATGAACTTGGGCAAAGTCATATGACTTCTTTGTGCCTGAGGTTCCCCACAGAGGGGCTGTGATTAATTAGGGAAGGCTGGAAAAGTGGTGATGAGAGCCTCAAGTGAAAGTCACTATAGAAGCAAAAAAAGGTAATTTTTCCTAGAAGAGAAGCGGACAGGCTGTCGGCCTTTTTGATCGTCTGGAAGTTCTCTTAGATGAGTCTCCAAAATGGAAGGTCCAGGAAGCCCCTGGTATCCATGTTTCTACCAATGGAAATCTAAGACCCAACACTCCTTCCTCTAGAATAAGTTTTCATATATCCCTGGATGAAACATGCCAAAACCATTACCTCGTACTGCACTGGAGTTCTAAACCAAGAGCCACCACTGATGGCACGTATCTGAGGAATTAGAGAGCTGGAGTGGACTGAGCAATGGCTTTCAACCTTTCCAGACCACTGCACCCCTTTCAGGAGTCTGATTTGTCTTGTGTACCCCCAGGTTTCACCTCACTTCAAAACTACTTGCTTACAAAATCAGACATAAAAATACAGAAGTGTCACAGCTCACTCTTACTGAAAATGTGCTGACTCTCATTTTTACCATATCATTATAAAATAAATCAATTGGAATATAAATATTGTGCTTACATTTCAGTGTATAGTAGTATACAGAGCAGTACAAACAAGTCATTGTCTGTATGAAAGTTTAGTTTGTACCAACTTCGCTAGTGCCTTTTATGTCACCTGTTGTAAAACTAGGCAAATATCTAAGTGAGTTGATGTACCTTCTGGAAGACCTCTGTGTACTCTCAGTGGGTACACGTACCCCTGGCTGAGAACCACTCTGCTACACAATGCAAAAGGAGGGCAGTGCCCACTACTTGAGTCTCTCTGCACCGACCAATGGTGTCATTCTCAGTGGAGATTGCTTTGCTGCACTCTGGGGGTAGAAGGCATTTAGGCACCAAGTGCAAATTCAGCATTTCTACTCTGTCCAGCAATAAAAGGTACAGGACATGTGTTCAACTCTTATTCGTCAAATCTGGGCTGCCCCTCAGAGTGGGGGAGTGGCCCCCCCCTTAATTTTGATGTACACAGATTTGTTGTTATAGGGTTACTTGCAAAGGTTGTGCTGTGCACCCTGGTTTGCAGTTGTGGGTTGCTCATGAGGGCTGGGCTGTTGACACAGATTTTGATTTTTTGAAGGATTTGTTTTGAAAACAACCCAGATAAAGAATCACACTGAGAGCCCAGGGACAAGAGATGATAGACTTGGGACGCCTCCTGTGATGGCTGTGGAATTGCTATGTAATCTAACAATAACTGTATGAACCCTGTATAGAACCTGGTCAGTAAGGTGAAGTTACTGCATAGCTGTGGTTGGTTATTAGTTCCTGTATTACTACTGATCGAACAATAGGGGACTGTGGGAAGTGCAAACAGGAAAGCTGTTAACCCTAAGGATCCAAGAAGATGGTCAGCTTGTTTTACCAGGATGGGAACTTGGAGATCAAAAGAAGAATAAAGAGTTAGAAAGGATTTCTCAGCGGGAGAAGGGGAGTCATTTGTCAAAGCTGTCCAGGGAGACAGGCTGAGAGACAGAGAGACACACTGTGGGGGAGTCTGAGGAAAAGAGCCTGCCCAGAGCCTGGGAATGGGAAGCTTAGAATAAAGCTAGACATGTGAACAATCTGCTTGATTGTTTTTAAGATGTGTTTTCTCTGAAATATTTTTGTTCCAAACAAATGATCCTGTGCTTTAAGTAGGCTGGCTAGTATTTACTACTGTCATTGCTCTCAGAAGGAGCAGAATTGCAAGGCAATCACATTCAGACCCGCTGAGGCAATCACGTAAGTAGCAGGGACCGATCTGAGAATGGAGAATCATGTCACTTCACCCAGAGCCAGGCGATGGCTGGGGCCAGAGACCTTGGAGGGGATGCACTCTACAAAATAAGGAGGGGTCAGTTGTGCAGTTTGCCCGGTAACTGCAACCTGCAATTTCCCCAGCTCTGCGCCTGTTTGCCTCACTCCATAGCTCCAATCAATTCCCCAAACTCATATGCATTGAGGAGAGCAAGTACTTTCTGCAGTTCTCCCAAAAAAAGGATGAGAAGAGAAAACCCAGCCATTTCCAAGAATTCCGATTGGACTCTGTTCTCTCTAAGCACTCAAGCAGCCAAGTAATAACGAGTGACCGTATCAATAACACTCTCAGATCACTAACAGCTGCATTGTAAATAGCCGTGTATAAAAACAAGGGGGAGCAGACTGTGGCAAAGGGCTACTAACGTTCTGTGTCCAGCACTAAACCACTGACCAGGGTTATCAATGTTTGTCTTTTCTTTTCATCCCAAATTCTTGCAGCTGAAGTCCGGCGTAGTGTGGTTAGTAACCAGAGCAGGGAGTCCCGACAGCCAACTACCCAGGAGCAATCTCAGAAACAGCAAAGTTCTTCACCTTCACGGGAGCACAGCAGACCTGGTCAAGCCTCTGTTTCTAAATCAACAAAGAAACTGCAGCAAAGTCAGATGTCTACTGACAGTTCTTACGGGCAAGGTAGGGGACAAACAGCAGGGCCTTCAAACCACAAAACAAAACAAAATTGACCTCAGGGAGTCACGCCAGGGATGTGCTTGGCCCATTAATGCCCCAGGGATGATCCTCAGTAATCGCACCAATTTTAAACCAGGTCATTTTTTAGGCCTAAACTACTCAACAGCCATGTTCCCTTTTAATATGTGATTTTTAATGGGCCATAACAGGCCACAAATGGTGTGAAGTAGACCCAAATCCCAACCTTTTTGTCCTCTTAGAAGTTAGCTGGGTAAAACAGGTCTCAGGCCAGATGTTCTAAATCCACTCAGAAGACACACTGAGTAGGAAAATGAATGCTGGACATCCAGGAACCCTGGGGAAGCTAGTAACTTTTTAGACACCAAGCAGGAGGAGGTGATGGTACCATCCAATATTGTTCAGTGGTTAGTTGAACCATGTCTTCCTCCCTTTCCCAGAACTTCCTCCTTCAAGAGCCTGCCCTTTTCCACTCAAAGGCTTTGTCACACTGGCTTTTTTCCCACAGCTGTGTAGGCTACTGGCCATTTCTGAGCATCTTTTCCTGGGGCTTCCCGATCTTTGTCCTCCCCCAGAACATTGGGTGTTTGGGCTGCAGCTGTTTTCTTACTTGCTATCGCAAATGTAGCTTGTCGGAAAGTTCAAGGGAGGGAGGGCAAGTACTGGGTCAACCCAGCTGGCCGTTGTGGCCACTGGGAGAAGACGGCTTATTGGCAATGTTACTGATCTACCTAAGCCACACCTTTGGGCACTTCCTGTCATCCCTAGACTCCCTGCCACGCTCCTCCCCATAGACAGGACTTCTCATTACTGGATACTAATAATCATTGAATGACAGGCTTTTTCAGCTGAGCGATCCCCAATTGATACATATAGTTTCTGGTCTTATCGAAGTGCACAGATACTGGACTAGCAGATTCTATAATAGTAATACTAAGCTCTCACATAATGCTTTTCACTCAGAGATCTCAAAGCACTTTCCAAGGGAGCCCTTTATTGATGCTGGGTCAGCATTCCCAGTCTGTCCAAGCAATAAAAGATGTAGAACCTTGGTGGGACTTTTACCCTCCAAACCTGGGCTGCATCTTAGATTGGGGGGGTGTCCCCAGACCTTTGATCAATCAATGTCATAGCCTGCCTTTTGTTGTTATAGGGTTGCTTGCAATGGTTGTGCTCTGCACTGTGGTTTGCAATTGTGGGTTGCTCATGAGGGCTGGGCTGTTGACATAGATTTTGTTTTTCTGAAACGATTTGTTTTGAAAATATTGCATCCAACATGAGAAAATGTCATCTTGACAAATAAAGAGGAACTGACCATAGAACTAAACATTAGTGGTTCTTTATATTTGTTTTATGAAAACAGAATAATCACCTAAAGTCCAAACCAATAATATATATATATATATATATATATATACACAATTTCATGAAGCTGAAAAGAATGATGAGCCAAATCAGCTGGGAGAAAGAATTTAAACAGAGAAATGGGAATGATAGTTGGGAACTATTTAAGAATATATTACTAGATGCCCCAAAAGCCACAATCGAGACAGAAGGCTACATTGATTAAAAAGCCAACCTGGCTTAGAGGGTAAGTGAAAGCAGCTATACAAATTATATATATAACAAATGGAAAGAGAGGAAGTTGATAGAAATAAAGATAGATTAGAAGGTTGATAAGGGAAGCAAAAGGACACAAAAAAAGTCTATAACCTGCACAGTTAAGTGTATTAGCAACAAAAGGAATCCTAACAATGGTACTCATCCATTCCTAGATGGAGATGGTAGAACTGTCAATAATAATGCAAAAAAGAAAAAGGCAGAAGAGCTCAATAAATATTTCTGTTCTGTATTTGTGAAAAAGCGCAGGTGGAGTAGTCATATCATATGATGATGATGAAACACTTTTCATTCCAACAGTAACTCAGGAGGCTGCTAAACAGCAGCTACCAAAGTCATTCATTTGTAAGTCAGCAGGTCCAGATAACTTGCACCTAAGAGTTTTAAGAAAGCTGGATGAGGAGCAGTCTGGATAGGTAGGATTGATTTTCAGTAAGTCTTGGAACACTGGGGAAGTTCCGGAAGACTGGAAGAAAGCTGATGTTGTGCCAATATTTATAAAGAATAAACAAGATGACCTGGGTAATTATAGACCTGTCGGTCTGATATTGATCCCAGGCAAAATAATGGAATGATACGAGACTTGATTAATAAAGAATTAAAGACGGGTAATACAATTAATGTCAATCAATATGGATTTATTGAAAATACATCTTGTCAAATTAACTTGATTGCGATTTTGGATGAGATTACAAGTTTGGTTGCTAAAGGTAATAATTTGATGTAATATATGTAGACTTCTGTAAGGCATTTTATGTGATACCACATGATATTTTGATTAAGAAATTAGAATGATACAACATCAACATGGTGCACATTACCTGGATTAAAAATTGGCTGGTAGTTCTCAAAATATAATTGTAAACAGGGAATCATCATGGAATGGGTGAGTTCCTAGTGAGGTCTCACAAGGATCAGTTCTTGGACTTGTGCTATTTAACATTTTTATCAAAGACCTGGAAGAAAACATAAAATCATCTCTGATAAAGATTGAGGGAATAGTAAATAAAAAAGAGTACGGGTCACTGATACAGCATGACCTTAGAAAACTGGGCGCAAGCAAACAACGGGTTTCAGTACGAACAAAAGGCCGTACATCTAAGAATACACAATGTAGGCTATATTTACAGGATGAGGGACTCTGTCCTGGAAGCACTGCAGTGACTCTGAAAAAGACTTGGGGGTCAGGTGCATAGGCAGTGCGTGAACCGCCGGCTGGGGGAGGCTAGCCCCAAGCCCCGCCCCTTCTGCCCAAGGCCCCATCTCTTCTGCCTCCCTCCGCTGGAGCCCAGAGGCCCCCCCACCATGGCCATTGGCCCAGTCCCACTCCAGGCTAGCATCCCAGCCCCAAAAGCCCCCCCATCCCTGGAGTGCCAGGAAGGCGGGTGGTGCGCGGCCCCAGCCCTGGAGTGTGGGAGGGCAGACGGTTGCAGCACCCCCAACCCCAAAGTGCCGGGAGGGTGGGCGGCGCATGGCCCCTAGTCGTCCCAGCTTCAGAGCGCAGGAGGGTGGGTGGCCGCCACCGCCCCAGCCCCGGAGGGCAAGTGGCCGCAGCCCCCCTAGCTTTGGAGCGTGGGAGGGTGGGCGGCCGCAGCCCCCGGAGCGCTGGGAGGCTGCAGCTCCCCACCCCTCAACCCCGAGCCCCAGGAATGCAAGTGGCGTGTGTCCCCAGCCTCCCCAGCCCCAATCGGAGCACTAGGGACTGAAGCCACACACAGGGAGGAGTGGTAAGCAGGGAGCGGGGCCATGCCTGCAGGGACGGCTCTGGCTTTTTTGCCGCCCAAGGCCGGAGCCAGAGCGCCGCCCCGCCCCCCTCCAGGTGCCGCCCCAAGCACAAGCTTGGTGAGCTGGTGCCTGGAGCCGGCCCTGCATGCCTGGCTGTTTGGGGAGGCCCAGCCGCCCATGGTCAGGTGGGTAATCAGCTGAACATGAGTTCCAATGTGGCGCTGTGGCCAAAAGGGCTAATGCAATCCATGGATGTATAAACGAAGGAATACCAAGTAGGAGTAGGGAGAGTATATTATCTGTCTTTGGCACAGGTGAAACCAAGCCTGGAATCCTGTGTCTGGTTCTGGTGTCCACAATTGAGGAAGGAGGTTGATACATTGGAGAAGGTTCACAGACGAGCCACGGGAATGATTAAAGGATTGGAAAACCTGTCTGATAGTGAAAGACTCAAGGAGCTCAATCTATTTAGCTTAACAAAGAGAAGGTGAAGGGGTGACTTGATCACAGTCTATAAATACCTACCTGGGGAATAGATGGCTCTTCAATCTAACAGACGAGCTGTAACAGCTCCAAGGACTGGGATTTGAAGCTAGACAAATTCAGACTGGAAATAAGGTGCACATTTTTAACAGTGAGGGTAATTAATCATTGAAACAACGTACCAAGGGTTGTCATGGGTTCACCATCACTGGACATTTTTAAATCAAGATTGGATGTTTTTCTAAAAGCTCTGTTCTGGTTCAAGCACAACTGCTGGCCTTGAAGCAGGAATTAATTCAGGGCAGTCCTAAGGCCTGTGTTATGCCGGACATCAGACTAGATGATAGTAACAGTCCCTTCAGCCTGCCTTATAATTCATGAATCTATGAAAAGCAATTAATATCAAGAATCACACTGATTGCCCAGGGACAAGAAATACCACATGTGGGGTGCCCACCATTTCCACAGCTCCGTGCCTGTCTGCCTCATATCCATAGCCCCAGTATATCCCCAAAGTGTGTACGCAATGAGGAGAGCAAGCATTTTCCTCCTGCAGTGTCAAGGCTTCAGTTTGCCCCCAAAAGAAAAGAGGCGTAAAGAGAGAGAGACCAGACACTTCCAGGAATTCATGCTGGGCCCGGCTCTCTCTAGCTGATCAAACCGGCAAGTAATGATGAGTGACCTTATAACCAGTGAACATTCTCCAATCTCCAATAGCTGCATTGTCAAAGACCATGAATAAAAACAAGTAGGAGCAGACTGCGGCTAAGGGCTACTAGCGTACTGTGCCACGGCATTAAACAACTGAAGAGGGTTCTCTTTCTCTCTTTTCTTTGCATCCCAAATGCTTCTTGCAGCTGAAGTCCAGCAGAGCATAGTTGGTAACAAGTACAGGGAGTCCAAACAGCCAAAAAACCAGGAGCAATCTGAGAAACAGCAAAGTTCTTCACGGGACCACAGCAATCTCTCTAAAGCCTCGGCTTCTAAATCAACAAAGAAACTGCAGCGAAGTCAGATGTCCACTGACAGTTCTTACGGGCAAGGTAGGGGACAAACAGCAGGGCCTTCAAACCACAAAACAAAACTGACCTCAGTGGAGTCACACCAGGGATGTGCTTGGCTCACGGATGCTCCTCACTGGATGATGACAGTTTTAAGCCAGGTCAAGTTTTTTTAAACCTAAGCCACTCAGCAGCGATGTTCCCTTTTAATATGTGGTTTTGAATAGGCCAGAACAGGCCACAAATGGTGTAAAATGGGCCCAGATCCCAGATAACAACACACTGTCCCTATTGTAAATTTGCTGGGTAAAACAGGTCTCAGGCCAGATGTTCTAAAGCCACTCAGAAGACACACTGAGTAGGAAAATGAATGTTGGACATCCAGGAGCTCTGGGGAAGCTACTGCCTTTATAGGCACCAACTAGGTGGAGGTGATGGTAGCAGCCAGCATCGTTCAGTGGTTAATTTAACCATGTCCTTTTCCCCTTCCCAAGACCTGTTCGTTCAAGAGGGTGCCTTTTCCAGTCAAAGGTTTAGTCACACTGGCTTTTTATCCAGGTTTGCATGGGCTACTGGCATCTTTCCCTTGGGCTTCCCGATCTTTGTCCTCCCCACAGAACATTGGGTGTTTGGGCTGCAGCTGTTTTCTTACTTGCCAGGGCCGGCTCCAGGCACCAGCTTCTCAAGCAGGTGCTTGGGGCGGCCGCTCCGGAGAGGGGTGGCACGTCCAGGTATTCGGCAGCAATTCGGCGGACGGTCCCTCACTCCGCCTGGGAGTGAAGGACCTCCCGCCGAATTGCTGCCGCAGATCGCGATCGCAGCTTTTGTTTTGTTTTGTTTTGTTTTGGCTGCTTGGGGCGGCCAAAACCCTGGAGCCGGCCCTGTTACTTACTATCGCAAATGTGGCTCATAGGGAAGTTCAGAGGAGGGAGGGTGAGCAGCAGTGATGGGGCCGCTCTGGCTGGCAGTTGTGGCCATTAGGAGAAGGTGGCTTACAAACAACATGGCACTCACCTAAGCCACGCCTCTGGGCATTTCCTGTCATAGAATCTCAGGGTTGGGAAGGACTTCAGGAGTCATCCAGTCCAAGCCCCTGCTCAAAGCAGGACCAACCCCAACTAAATCATCCCAGCCAGGGCTGTCATCCCTAGACTCACTGCAACTCTCCTCCCCATAGAAAGGACTTCTCATTACTGGATACAATGCTTTTTGCTCATAGCTCTCACTGCACTTTACAAGGGAGGGTATTACTACTCCCCTTTTACAGATGGGGACACTTAGACACAGCAAGGGCCAGGGCCTTGCCCAAAGTCAGACATCAGGTCAGTGGCAAAGGTAGGAGTGGAACCCAGCTGTCCTATCTCCTAGTCCACTGCCCTGGATTATATGGCATAATCCATTATTCCTAGAGATGGGTTCAAATCCTGCACTGAGTCACAAAGAAACCGGTTTGGTAGGTTCCACCCTCAGTCCTCTTAAAATAGCCATGCAGTTTGTACTAGTGACCTGCGCTCATCTGACTATTCATGGGTGCTGCAGGTCAGACTTGTGATGCTTGGGTGGAGGAAGAGGGGAAAGGGGACCCCAGGTTAGAATGGCACCTGTGCTCACTTTGCCTGAACCCACCTGTACCACCACCCTTGGAAGTGTTTCCTGTGTACCTGTATCTGACTCTCCCTGTGTCCTCTCGTCCCTAGTACAAGGGTTCCTGTTCTATAAAAGCCCATTAGCGGAGATGCCATCTCCTGGACCCATATGCCTTTCCGTCTATATTGGATGAACATCTGCTGAAGCCTGGGTGTTTGTCTGGATAAATAATTTACCTGGTTGCTAGATGTGTGCCCCTATAAAGTACAATCACATCGCCTCAAAGTGGGCATATGCGTTTCCCCCTGTGTTTATACTCCAGTGTAAATATGCAGCATGCAGGAGAGAATTCAGTCCTTTACACGAGGCTTGGTTTTCTTTCTCTATCCCTTTCCTGTAGAGACATTGGATAAACTGAGGAAGAAAAGGGTTATCCCCAAAATTGTTGTCACTGGGCCCTTGGATGATGAAATGTCGAGTACGTCAGTGGATGATCTCCCGGAGTCCAAAACCCTCAGGGATATAGCTGACAGTGGTGTATACAACGTGCACACAAAACCCAGCACCATAGAGGCTTACCAAGTCAGGAAAGAAGCAGCATGAGCTCTGGCTCTGGAGAGTAGCTATTGCTCATAGTGACAACACAAAGACACCGGGATGTGATGAATGCCACCAAATAGAGCCAGTGACACAACCCTGGACCCCACAATCATTAAACAGGAATCCGACCCAACAAGCTCTTCCATGGTCTCGCTTTCCTCAGCTCTACACACCATCTGGAGAAGGGCAGGAAGTAGCTACATTTAAAGGTGAACTGAAAAGCTTGCTTCAAAATAAATATATGTAGTCAATGGCTTAAGCGTGCAAGTCAGTTACAGACTATGTGTGTGGGCAGACATATGACAGATAAACATCATGGCACTCTTCACCCCAAATGATCCCACAGTGTGTACGTGCAGCACCCTGGAAATGTAGCCACCTTTGGAGTGGAGGGCAGTAGCCCACTGCAGAACACCGAGGGAGGGGAATTTTGGGCAAGGCCCCATCTTTATGTGAAGTGGCTCAAGCAGTCTTTAATGTCTCCTTGGTTTTGAGGGTCCTGCACACACCAACCTGCATTGAACTCTTTTCATTTACCAGACCTCCGAAGGAGAAGGGCTGAAATGATCCTGCTGCTGGGATCTGAACCTTGTCATTCCAGGGAGCCTAAAGATTTCACACCCAGTTATTATATGACAAACAGACCATCAGGAAATCCTTTTCTCCTTCATTTAGACTCCAAGATCCAAGCTTAGGGTTCTGAGCTACCCCAGCAATAACTGATGACATTTTAAGCACCTAAAATGAAAATACTCCCTACTCTTTGGCTATTAGTGATGCTACCAGCTGTAGCCAAGGAAACACAGAAGAACCTTAAGCTCAGGTTTTGGCAAGTAAAAAGCCTTTCAGTTCACCTTTTATGTAAAAGCTGTAATCTGCTAACTTGGCGCCAGAACCACTGAGAGTGAGATTTGTATGAGAATCCTCATTTATAAAATATTTATTTGTAAAAAGTGGGTGAAATGTGTGTTTTAAGGCACATACCTAAACCCCTCATTATGGATCAATTTTAGGTATAAGCAAATATTTGCCAAGAAGTGCTGCTTGGTACTGAAAGCTGATTTTCCAACAAATATTGTTTTATAATCTCTTCCTTTCCCATCAGGATACCCTATGTAGTAGGAAGAGAGCCTGAGACATAAGCCCTTGTATCAGAGGCTTGGTATGAGGCAGGACCTGCTCACAGAATCTGGCAAGAACAGGGCTGATATTGCAGAAATACACATTCATAAGACGTGCTAGTCACAGAGTACTCACGCAAACACATCCCGATAACTATGTCAGAGGGGCAGCACTAACTTGTTTGTATTGGGGTATAAAGATGTATCTAAGAGGGAGTATCTTTGTATAGCCTAGGGAGGAATGGAAAGGCCCGCCGTTCACTGAGCTGGTCCATCATTACGGGCATACATGTATTAATGGTTCAGTAGAGTCTGCGGTGTACTAATACCATACTTTGTCGACAATAAACCTGGCTGGGTGCCTTCGTCCCTTAACGGATCCTGTGGTCATTGGGCAGTTCGCTAGAGGTCTGCCGTGCCAGCTATCTGCGCAGGGCCAGGGTGGCACACGGAGAGAACACACACACGCAGCCAAACATCTATCAACATCTAACCACACCCTAGTGTTCAGCATTCTCTGCATCTCTGGTCATCACAAAATCTATTTGCTCACCTGTATCAAGAGGATGGTAATGACAAAACTAAGGACATTTTAATGGCCTGTTAAAAAAAATAATTTGCCTCATCTGAGTAGAATTTTGCAAGGCTATCCTACTCAGTTTTAAAAATTTATTAATATTAATTCAGTACTGCTGGTGAGTATGGTCAGCCATCTAATAATAAGTGTACTTTGCACGACTATAGCAACTTCCATTCAAGGATATTAATGTTCTTTACAAATATAAATTAATTTAAGACATACAGTACTCTTGGGAGGTAGGTTGGTATCATTATCCCCATTTTACAACTGAGGAAACTGAGGCAGGTTACTCCGGAATTCGACAGCAGAGCCAGGAATGGAGCCCATGTCTCCCAACTCCAGACAGATTTAAATTTGATATGCTCTGCATTTAAAAGCTTTGCCCAAATCCACAAAGGTATTTAGGCTCCTAACTTCCATTGAAATCATTGGAAGTTAGGAACTGAAACACCTTTGTGAATCTGGGCCTTTGCTCTTAGCTTTTAGTCTTTGTCCATTCCACCATGGTGGAGATCTTTTGGCTGTGGAAAGTGTTTTCATTTTCCAAATATCTAAATTGATTCTGACAAAATGGTCCAGCTTCGGCCTCATGGCACACAGGTGTGCTCATTAAATAATGCAGGTGAACATGATGCTGATAGCAACTTTTACCACGCCTCGGAGATTTCTTACCTGCCAACTGTCCCTACCAGAGAGAGAATCCTATCAGATTTCCAATCCCTCCAATGAAATGCCAGTGGTGTTAAAATGTCTGCCCCTATTCCTCTCTCCAACAGACAGCTTTCAAACATTGCCAGCTGTAATAAGTCCAGCCACTAGATAGAGCCACCATGATTAGCAGGTAGAGCAGGTTTCACTGCACTGTATATTATCTGCATTGTTACAACAAATTGTTACTGAACAAAATGAAAAAATCCCACAAAGTAGCATCTGGTTAATTGTGTGTTATTGCTGAAGTGGCCATTTCTGGGGTGGGGGTTGTCTGTAGTACATGCACTGTTAGGCAAGCTGGCGTCTCCTTTCCGTCTCTATTACTCACAGCTTCCAAGCAACCACCTTGAATATGTGAACCCTCCAAATCTGGAATCTCTGAAAAGAGCAAGAGCATCATTGTTTTTTCTGCTCAGCAAAATGAGTTGTGGCCAGACCCTTACACAATCGGCTGGTTTTCTGCCCATTGCCTGAGGCCAGATCCTCTAGATATTTCTACCATGCTCTCTGACTGCCATCCCAAACTGCATGACATGGAGCAGCTCGCAACTGTCCCTCACGTTCAGTGAGGAGGTCTGGCCCCATGTGCGACGGCAGCTCCAACAAGCTGCGCTTCTTCCTGGCCCAAGCCACCAGCCCCCAGGGACTGCAGCACGCCCAGAGGGAACTGAAACCAGAGAGATAAAGATGGAACGTGCCCTCCTGGGCCCCGCCATCTCCATGGGCAGCACTGCACGGTGGTCCCTGCCGGGACACTGAGGGTGCCACCTCTGAGGTGTAAAAAATGGCACATCGGAACCACTTCAGCCAGGATAGCGGCTTCAAATAAGGGGCAATCCTGGGAAAACCTGGGCAGGTGGCAGCTCGCTCCCCAGGACCGACTCCCCACCGCGCTCATCACCCACAGCCCCTTCCCCACTGCTCGCTGCGGCACTTCCCACCCAGGGCCCCCTCCCCACCGCTCACCGGGCCTGCTGGGGTGCTCATCACCCAGAGCCCCCTCCCCACCGCTCACCAGGCGCTCCCCACCCAGGGCCCCCTCCCCACCGCTCACTGGGGCGCTCCCCACCCAGGGCCCCCTCCCCACCGCTCACCGGGCGCTCCCCACCCAAGGCCCCCTCCCCACCGCTCACTGGGGCTCTCCCCACCCAGGGCCCCCTCCCCACCGCTCACTGGGGCTCTCCCCACCCAGGGCCCCCTCCCCACCACTCACCGGGCGCTCCCCACCCAGGGCCCCCTCCCCATCGCTCACCGGGCGCTCCCCACCCAGGGCCCCCTCCCCACCGCTCACCAGGCGCTCCCCACCCAGGGCCCCCTCCCCACCGCTCACTGGGGCTCTCCCCACCCAGGGCCCCCTCCCCACCGCTCACCGGGCGCTCCCCACCCAAGGCCCCCTCCCCACCGCTCACTGGGGCTCTCCCCACCCAGGGCCCCCTCCCCACCGCTCACCGGGCGCTCCCCACCCAGGGCCCCCTCCCCACCGCTCACTGGGGCGCTCCCCACCCAGGGCCCCCTCCCCACCGCTCACTGGGGCGCTCCCCACCGAGGGCCCCCTCCCCACCGCTCACTGGGGCGCTCCCCACCGAGGGCCCCCTCCCCACCGCTCACCGGGCGCTCCCCACCCAGGGCCCCCTCCCCACCGCTCACTGGGGCGCTCCCCCACTCCCTCGGGGCCATCCCCGATTCCCCCCCAGCACAGCTGCTCCTCCCAAGCAGCCCCCCCCGTCGGCCTTAGCCAGCAGGCCCTGCATAGCAACCGTTGCTAGAGCCTCTGAGGGGAGGGTGGGCTAAGTCACGTACTGCGCCGGCGCGGTGAAAAGGCACCGGGTGCTGCACATGCGCAGTGGTGAAGCGCGAGGCACCACCCCCGGCTACGGGGATCATGGCGGAGGCCGCTTGCCCCGAGCAGGAGCCGGAAGTGCTGCGACTCAAGCGCCTGCGCGGCGGGGGCTTCTTCCCGGTGCCCCCCGGGGACAGGGTGAGCGTGGGTGGGCCGAGCCCGAGCGGGAAAGGGTTAAGGCAGCGCCCCCCCATGGCGCCTGGGGGGAAGGAGGGGGGTGTGAATGGGGCGGGGGGTGTGAATGGGGAAGGGCGGGGTGAAGGAGGGGGGGGTGAATGGGGAAGGGTGGGGCAGGGTCGGAGTGGGGGAGGGGTGAATGGGGCGGGGTGAAGGGGGGGAGGGGTGAAGGGGGAAGGGTGAGGGAAGGGAGGGGTGAATGGGGAGGGGTGAAGGAGGAATGGGTGCGGTGGGGTGAAGGAGGGAGACCCCCCCCCCCCCCCAGGCTGTGGAAATCGTGGCAGTGACAGGCCGACATTTGCTCACTATTCAGTTCGCACGTTTTCACGCGCAGTGGCGGTAACGGTGCGTGGAAATGACACGTGTGTTTGCAAACACAGAGTTGGGCACATCTGACCAGATGCTGGGCACAGCCCAGTGATCGCTGGCGCGGGGCGCCATTGCTCTCACGCCATTTCACAGAGCAAATCAACCGCAGGTGGCCCTGCGACGCGTTGGCTATAGTGTCCAAACAGTAATATTCCCATGAGCCTTACGCTAACTCTTTGCTTCTAGCATCATGCCCTGGGCCTTTCTGAAGCTCTTACATTTGCTGTCTAGAGGCTGAAATGCTGTCAGATAGCTCTTCTACCTATAGTGCCGGGGTTCTCAAACTCCATAGCACCATGCTCCCTCTGACAACAATTACTACACCATCCCAGGGCGGGGGGACCAAAGCCAGAGCCTGTTCAAGCCCCAGGTTGGGGGGCAAAGTTGAAGCCCAAGGGCTTCAGCCCCAGGCAGGGGGGCCTGTAACCTGAGCCCAGGGCTGAGCCCTGCCACCCACGGCTTGGGCTTTGGCCCCGGGCCCCAGCAAGTCTAACATCAGCCCTGGTGACCCCATTAAAAGAGGGTGCCAACCCACAGTTTGAGAACTGCTGCTGTAGTTGTTAATCATGCTTATCACCCCAGTAGCTGAGCGCCTTCCAGCCATGCATTAAGCACCATAACTAACATCTGTCTTGTGGTGGTTTCATGCTGGTGGGATACAGCTGTGCATCTGGCTAGCAGCAATGACATATTCCAGCTTCCGGAGGGCTCCAGATAAAACTAACTTCACAATGAAAATCATAAGCCCTAATCGTTGAACACTGCCCCCAAGACCGCTCTGGGGAGGGGGCTGGCTGCTCTGTGAGATGGCTCTCTGCTTTCAGCTGGGAAGGTGCCGGAGCGTGAAGGAGTTTGAGAAGCTGAATCGAATTGGGGAAGGGACCTATGGCATCGTGTGTAAGTGTTGTATCTGCTGCAGGGTTCAGCAGCGGGAGCTGGTTTGCTTCCTGCAGTGGGGGGTGCTGACAGCAATACCTCATGCCCCAGGACACTGGAAAATACTCAGTGGCACAGGTCCCTAGGTGTAAGGGCAGCCCCAGCACAGGCTGAAGCCCATCTTGTCTGTTCCCCAGTGATGAACACATCAGTTGGAGGGAGGTTCACTGTTACCCCCCTTCCCCCTCCCCCAGTGTTGAGAGGTGATGGTTAATGGTTCACTTGGTGACCGGTGTCAGTGGTGGATCAGGCATTCGCTTTGCTGTGAGGTATTCGCTTTGCTTGTGTTCCAGGTACTGACCACATGGTGTGTGTTACTGTTTCAGACCGTGCTCGAGATACCCAGACAGATGAGATTGTGGCACTAAAGAAGGTGCGGATGGACAAGGAGAAAGATGGTAAGGGGAGAGCTGAAGGGGAGTTGCTCTTCCTAGGAAGCTCTGGGGTTTTAGGGGTGGGGAGGGATCTCTTAAAACACTTCAGAAATGAGCTTAGCCCTGCACAGCCACATCAGAGCCTCCGGTCAGGCCAGGGGACTGGAGGGGGAGTTCTAATGCGTGACTCAAGTACCACTCTGCAGGAATCCCCATCAGCAGCCTGCGGGAGATCACCCTGCTTCTGAAGCTTCGGCACCCCAATATCGTGGAGTTGAAGGAGGTTGTCGTAGGGAACCATCTGGAGAGGTAACAGTCCCATAGTACTGGCTCTGCACCTGCTCTCCCTTCGGGAGGAATGTCACAGTATCTCCCTGCCCTGGCCAGGAATGGTAGTTGGATGACCCGTGGGGGTGGGGGTGGTCAGCACAGTGGAACTGCAGTGAGGTGACTGACTGTGGTGTGTGTCTCCTGCAGTATTTTCCTGGTGATGGGTTACTGTGAACAGGATCTCGCCAGCCTTCTCGAGAACATGCAGACGCCCTTTTCTGAGGCTCAGGTACAGGTGGATTGTGCCGGTGCATTACAACTCCCAGCTGTAAGAGGGTGCTGTGGCTCTAGCCATTGCGAGCAGGCTACCAATATACTGCTCCACCTACAGCCAAGGATGCCGATTCCAGCGCAGAGCATTGAGGCATTCTGCATCGGTAGTGTCAGTGGAGCTGGTGGTGGGCACTGGGAGACAGATGCCAGTCTGTAAATTGGCTGCCAGTCATCAAGTCACATGACCTGATTTCATCATAACTTAACGACCTCTGTCCTGTCTAGCATAGGGTAGAATGATCTAACCCCCTTGGCCCTCTGTGATATGGGGCATGGCCTGCTGCCTGCATTAAACCCTGTTTGCATCGCTGCAGTTAGAACACCCCTTCGTTATAATGTTTTGAGTCTTGAGCTCCAAACTAGGGCGCACGGCTTTGCATTGACCTTGAGCTTCTGCATAAAATGAACCAGGGCATAAGCTGTCAGCAGCTGTTAGTCAGATCGCTTAATGCTCGACTGGAAGGCACCGAGATACTGGAGTGATGAGGGCAGGGTAGGAACCTTTGCAGATACATGTTAAGTACTAATGTGATGCTGTCTTGTTAATCCCGTCTCCCACCATGCGCAGGTGAAGTGTATCATCTTACAAGTACTCAAGGGCCTTCAGTATCTTCACGAGAACTTCATCATCCATAGGTAAGGGGCAGAGTGAAAGGTACTGTGGGTAAAGGGATTGTATGGGAGGGGCACTGGGTAATGGACTGGACATTGGGAGCCAGCTGTGCCACTTGGGCTGTTTCCTTGGCTCTCAGGGGGGCAGAGGGAGGCCCTCTTGGAGCAGCAGGTACTTTGGGCAGCATGGAGCGGCCCCATGTGAAGCATTGCCTCTAACACAACCATCAGTAACTGGCTTCTTTCTGATGGCAGGGATCTGAAGGTGTCTAATCTGCTCATGACGGATAAAGGCTGCGTGAAGATAGGTGAGCTCCCTTGTCACCTTTGCTGATGCAACTCCAGAGATGCTTCCAGCTTTCTCATTTTGTAATGCAGAGGCAAGGGCAGTAGGTGGCCTGATTTTTGACCTTGAATCTGCCCTCTCTTGCAGCGGATTTTGGGCTGGCTCGTGCTCACGGAGTGCCACTAAAACCAATGACCCCTAAAGTCGTCACCCTCTGGTGAGTGGGCTCTGCTTAGTCCTGAGTGAGTCACCCTATCGTGGACCCCCTCAGAGGCCGTGGGTCAGCCCTGCAGTCAGTCTGGGTGAATGAGACAATGGGAAGCATCTGGGAGCTTCACCGATTGGTAATTCCTGCATTCATTACATTGCACAGGTACCGGGCCCCAGAGCTGCTGCTGGGAACGACGACCCAGACCACGGGCATAGATATGTGGTAAGGGGCTCTCATATTGGAGAGTAACGCTCTGGCCAGGAATTCGCAGAACTAGCTGGGGGACAGCCAGGGGACCGGCGGGGTCAGGGCAACAGCTCGGTTCTTCAGGAAGCAATGTTCACATCTGTATAAAGATCTCGTACTGAACCAGGGCCAAGGTGGGTCTACAGCAACACGAGGGAGCTGCTGCTGGGGACAAAGGAGGAGGTATCTGATGCAAGGGATTCGTGCGCCTGCTTCCCACTAACCCAGGAGGCCTATTCCCTCCCCAGGGCAGTGGGATGTATCCTCGCGGAATTGCTGGCCCACAAGCCGTTACTCCCAGGCAGCTCAGAGATCCACCAGATTGACCTCATCGTGCAGCTGCTGGGGACGCCCAATGAAAACATCTGGCCAGTAAGTGCTCGCTCTGCATCCCCCACCCTGCCCCACTCTTCCCTGACCCTCTCATGTCTCCCTTCCCCCCAGGGCTTTTCCAAGCTGCCCCTAGTGAGCCAGTACACCCTGCGGAAGCAGCCCTACAACAACCTCAAGCACAAGTTCCCGTGGCTGTCGGAGGCTGGGCTTCGCCTGCTCAACTTCCTCTTCATGTATGACCCCAAGAAGAGGTAAAGAGCCATCTGGCAGGTCCATGGCCTGCGCTGGGCTGCAGAGTGATGTGGGGCCCGGGCTCCTCAGTGTATGGGGTGGGGGGGGCTCCTGCCACCCTCCCGCCAGGCAGGGCTGTTCCCCTCCGCTGTAAACAGCTGCAGTGCAGTGTGTGGGGGAGCGGTCAGCTCCCAGGAAGCACTGGGCAGCCCCGAGCTGGGGGCTCATTTACATTGTAATCAGCTCCTCCCCTGGGGCTAGAGCAGATCAAGGCAAACCAGCAGGGCCAGCTGGGCCTAAGGAGCGGTGCCAGTTCCTGCAGCGCTGCCTTGCTCCCGGGGCCGATCCCCCAGGCATTGCTGCCCCCTTCACCCCAAGCCTGGGGGGTGTCTGGCCGTTATAGGGCCAGGTTGTACTGCTCCCCAGCCAGATGCCGTGGGGCAGGCAGGGCCTCAGGGATTATGCAGAAGGAGCCCAGCGTGGGATGTAGTGCGCATTGCCCTCTGGACAGGAAGTGAAAGCGGGGACATGGTCACAGCTTTGCTGAGTTGCTGGGGCGCAAGGAAGGTCTCACGTCTACAGCGGTTTCCTGAAGAAGAGGGGGTGTTTGTGGGGGACGATAGACTCTTCCTGTAACCTGCATTTGCCCCCCCAGGGCGACAGCGGGAGACTGCCTGGAGAGCTCCTACTTCAAAGAAAAGCCCTTGCGTAAGTGACTCCTCTGCACCATTGGAGCCTACGGGACTCTGAGCCCTTCCTGACTCATTTCCTCTCCCCTTCTCCCCAGCCTGTGAACCGGAGCTCATGCCCACCTTCCCCCACCACCGCAACAAGCGAGCCGCTCCTGCCAGTGCCGGGGCGGAGGGCCAGGGCAAGCGCGGCAAGCCCTGAGGCTGCACGTTCTGCCAGGTAAGAACGATCTTCTCTCTCCCCTGGAATGGGACCAGCAGTGACCCAGCCCTTCAGTAACGTGACGGGGGAGGATACGCCTCTCAATTCAGGATGAACTGAGTGCTTAGAAAGTGCAGGGCAGAAGCCCCTGCCCCAGCCCTGACCTGCAGCCTCCCAAACAGCACTACCTGCTATTCCAGCCCTTGGGCCTTTCCTGGCTTGAGACTCTCACAGCTGACAAGGGGTTGTGATGAGGACTGGACAGAACCACAGGTGACTGGAGGCCACAGCACTAACGGGCTGCCCCACTTCACTTTCTGTCCCGGGATTCTCAGGTTAAACTGCTTGCAAAAGACTGGAGCCTAGCTCCTGTTGGGAGGACAGACTGGGAGCCAGTTTCCCCAGTTACTTGCCAGGAGAGGAGCCTTGGTGTACTGGCCTGTCTGGGAGAGGCACAGCCCCATCTGTGAGTGGGGGAACAGACCTCCCAGTCAATGTACTGCTCTCGCCCTGGAAGGCACCCGCTCCGTCCTATTGCCTCTTCAGTCCCTGGGAAGTTTAGTTTGTTTTTATGTGCAGACTCTCACGCCCAAAGGCTGCACGTGTCGCCATGCGCTGGGGGTGCTCTTCGCTGCCCGAGTGAGCATGCCATCTGCAGCACTCCCAGTCCGGGGCCCAGCTCTGCAGCACTCCCAGCCCGGGGCCCAGCTCTGCTGCCTCTCCCATGCCCCACACGGCTCAGGCCCTGCTTTGGAGGCCCCTAAGTTCCCACCCTACTCCCCAGAAGCTGGTGTTCTCCACAGTGGAACAGCCTCAGCCAGTCTGTGATTGCTCACTCCCACTCCTCAACGGGTGTTCTTCTGCTTAAGGTTTGGACAAAGATGCGGATAGAGGGAACATCCAAAACAGAGGATGAGAAGGCGCTGGGAGCTGAAGGATTCGTAACTACCTGCTATCGGACCCAAGGCAGACGCAGTACAAGCTCCTCTTGACCTGTCGATATTCTCAGGGTGGTCCAGCGCTGGCGAGGACGACAGTACCTCGAACTTCCACTCAAATGCAGCTGCTGGAGACACGCTCGAGGGCTGTGGATTGTTCTATCATCTTTGCACCAAGAGAGCAGTCAGAGCAAACTTAGTATCTATCCTGGGTCCCTCTCCCCCCAGTGCCAGTCGCATCCTTCATGGCGGCTGGCCCATCACCAGCCCCTGGGCTTGGATCCTTCTAGCTGGCAGAAGCTCCAGGGAAAGGGCAGTGTGGGAACACCTTCCTATGGGCTGAAAGGAGCCTTGAACCCTAGGTGGGCAGCCAGGGGCAAGAGGTGCCGGCCGCCCCTGAATGGCTGCTGGGTTTGTTACAAGCTGCACTGCAGACCTAGCCCAGCTCACTGTTGATAGAAAAGTCCCTTGGTTCTTTGTTCCTCATTGTGGTTCATGTGATCCTGCCCTCAATAAAATGTCGTGTTAGTGTCAGCTGTAATGGATAGTCCTGCAGAGCTGCTCTCCTGGCCAGCTAGCTTGTTTACCCCAGGCAGCCGGGCCAGCCCCAGGGAGGAATGGCTGCTGTGTGTAGCGTGTCTCAGCCAGAGCCCTTTCTGGGTGTCACAGCTCTCCCGTCACTTATCGCTGCACAGGACGGGGAGCGCAGAGTCCTGGAAGCACAATGTAGCGACCTAGCTCCGAACTCTCCCCCCTCCCCACCGAGCACCCTGGGGCCACAGTGACAGACATTCCCAGCCCAGCTGCAGGTGAGGGGCACTGCTTGGTGCTCTCCCCGTGTACTGCAGCAGCGACATCACTTCCTCCAGTAACTGTGCTACCTCAGCAGGGGCCTGAGCCAATCCTGCTTGTCTTGTGCTGAGATCTCGAGGCTTCTGACTCATTCTGCTGTGACACACTGCGCCCTCCGCAGCTTGGGTAGCCACAGCTTCCCCTCTACGGCATCGCCTGGAGCTTCTTAACAAGATCGCCCTCGGCTAATGAGCCACCGACATTAGCGTGTTAAGGACATGAAAGTCTGAAGCAAGAGCCACTGGTAATGGGCAGGTGGAATTTGTGTGGCATAGGATGAGTTCAGACTGTTCCTGCTCCCACACCCTGCCCGGGAGCCAGAATACCAGGCTAGCAAGAAAAACACTTTATTAGGTAACTGTGGAGGTGATAGACAACGTTCTTTCTTTGAGGTGAGGTGAGGTGAGGGTTACCAGCAAGAGCTGAGTTGGGAAGGGGGCCTTACCCAGCCAGAGGAGCTGGGGTACTTGGCCAGTGCAGACTGACAGTGGGCCAGCTGCAAGGCACGGGTGCCATCCTATTGCACACTCTCCCCGTGCCCTGGAAGGTACAGCACTCATCACCACTGGATTTGACCTGGGGTGGGTTTTCAGGGTGGCTGTTTAGTGCCTGGCTGTTGGCACTGATTCCAGCCACCTCACCCTGAAACTGGGGGCCACCCCCAGTGTTCTCAGCTTCCCCTCCCTGAGTTTGAGCCGGGAGCCCTGGCAGTGCTGCTCTAAACAGCATTGCAAGAGGGGGACATGCCCCCCCAGGCAACAGCAGCAGGCAGCTCCCTTTTTGGCTTTCCTGGGTCCAGCATTCTGCTGCCTTTGAGTTTCCAGCTGGGTTGTGCACATGGGGAGGGGATAGGCTGTCATTTCCAGGAGCCAGTGCCCACTCCACTTAACCCTTGATGCGGGAGGGAGAAGCTTTGCTCTGCCCCAAAGCACTCCCCACCTTCCCAGGAAAGGTGCAAGCAGTGACCTAGGCGAAGGAGTAGAGTCCTGAGCCATCAGATCTGAGCCCTGGGGAGATGGTAACTGAATGCCTAAGGCTCTGCTGACCAAGGAGCTGGAGCATCAGCCATAGGACAAGGGAACTCCTAATGCACTGCACCCGGGGGACTAACAGTGTAACCCTTCCTCCAAAGCTCCAGCAACCATTGATTCTGGAGAACCCAGAGTGCCACAGCGCTCCTGAGGACAGGGATTTGGTACTAGGGAATACTGCAGGGCAAGAGCCTAGCTTGCTAACTCCCTGAAGGCTGTGAACTCGCCCAGAGCAGCTGAGGCAGGCAGGGTGCAGGAGACATCACCCAATAAAGGGCAGATGCTCAAAGCGTTTGTCATTTCCTTCTGACCCGTCAGTCTGGGGCAAAAGCTGCTCTAGCTCAAACGCCCACTGCCAGAAACCCAGACACTTCTTCCCCTGGGCACCTTTTGTCCCACCCAGACCCTAAGGCCAGTCAGCCTGAGCAGCAATGGGTAGGACCAGCATGAGCTGGGAAACAGCACGAGATCTTCCCCCAAGCCATCTTCTCTCCTCTCACGGCTGGCCTTTGGTGGACAGTTCGTCGGTGCTTCTCTCCTGGAGCAGGGGCAGAGCTGTCCACATGGGCCATGCTACAGAGCAGCATCCTTCCACCAACTCAAGGGAATCGCTTGAAAAAGAGCAAGTCTCTCGTTTCTCCTTGTCCTTACCTAGGTCCTGAGAAGCCTGTGAGCTAAGAGGCCCCAGCTCCTCTGGCAGAGGGATGCTAGAGCTGTGACTAAACAGGGCCAGGAGATCATGCCAGAGCCACAGTGGAGGCCAATCCCTGGAACTGGCTCACAGGAGGTGGGAGGGAAGAGTAATAGTGTTGAATGTAGGGCAGCTACAGCAGGGGAGGATCTGGGGCGAGTCTCTACAGAGCACCGCTGTAGCGGGGTGGGGGGAGGAAATGAGCGCCGCCATCAGAGGCGTCCCCTAGAACAGAACCGGGTGGCATCAGGCAAGTCCTGATGCTTCCCCTGGAGGTAGGATTTGGTTGACACATCCCACAGCATTTGCAGGCACTGGGGAGGCAGCTCGTCCCGTAGCTAGGGCCGAGCCCCAGAGCCTTCGTTCAGCAGCATGTCCACCTCGGTCCTCTGTAACCACAGGCGCTTCCGCTCCTCGCTCTGCAGCTCCTGCATGCAGTGGCTGCTCCTGCAGGTCTGCATGGCATCACAGCAGCTGGCGTGGAGCAGGCAGCAGGTGGCACAGCAGTAGGAGGGGAGAGCACCTCGGACCAGGCATGAATGCAGCTGGTAGCACGGTAACTCCAGCACTTCCCTTTCGCTGCTCTCTAGCCATGGGGCAGCAGGCGGCAGCTCCCGTGGTCTCTCTGCAGGCTGGGGCGAGAAGCTGGCAGCTCTGCACTCCGAGGGCATAACCTTGCCAGCAGAGCGGGGCCTTAGGCAGCTGGCTGCCTCGTGTGACTCGAGCACTGCAGTGTCAGAGGGGGAGCTCAGAGAAGGGTTTGTGCTCCCCATGTTCTCAGGAGAGCCCGAGTCACTGATCCTGCTAAGCGCCCCTCTTAAGGAGATAAAAGAGAAGGCGGCAGCCTCTGAGTCGGGCTCATTTCTATAAGGCTGCTCCTGGCCAGACTCACTAGCCCTCCGGTTGTCCCAGATCCTTCCCTCATTTCCCCCGAGATCCTCAGGACCAGGTCCTCCAACAGCCTCACCCCACAGGTTGGGGGGCCTGTGTAGCTCCTGGGAGGACAAACCCCATAGGGATGATTGCAGCCTGGCTCCCATGGGGTCACCGTACAGGGTCGCAGCCGCTGGGCTTTTCGGCTCCTCCCCATAGAGATCAATGCTTTCAGCACAGCCAGGAGCCACCTTGGCTCTGGGCTCTCTGCCTTTCGGCCATCTTGCAAGTCTCCGCAGCTTCTCCACACAGCCGTCCAGGTCCTTGGTGCCCCTCCGCACCTGGAGCAGGTCTTCAGCAGACACTTGGCATGGCTCCAGCTGCCACAGGATCTCCCCCAGGATCTCACACTCCACCCTTGCTGCAAAGAAGCTGCAGGCAGCCTGGACGAGCTCAGCTCCCGGGGGTGGCTGGGACACCACGAGGTGATGGTCGTCTCTCTTCACATACCCCATCCTGTGGAAGCTCTTTGCGATGTCACTGTCTGACAGCACCGCCTGCAGGGAGTGCACGTACACCCCCGAGAACATCTGCAACAGCAGCACCGCGTTATTTGCTGAGCACGCAGCTGGCCACCTCCCAGCCAGTCTAACCCGGTGACCTCCCCACCCCGCCTCCGCCCCACAAACACTGACACAACGAGCCAGTCTAACCCGGTGACCTCCCCACCCCGCCTCCGCCCCGCAAACACTGACACAACGAGCCAGTCTAACCTGGTGACCTCACCACCCCGCCTCCGCCCCACAAACACTGACACAACAAGCGATCAGCACCTCCAAGGCCACGGCACCGTGAGAGCAGCTTGAATTCTCAGCCCCTGCCCAACAGCGCAAAGCAGAGTCACCGCCACCACTAGCCTCCAGACTGCCCTAGTGGGGAGGGCGCTCCAGGCACCACAGCCACCAGAGGATGCCACAGCTCCCGGGCCTGCCAGGCAGGGTAGGAAATTCAACTCCCAGGAAGGCAGTGGAGTCAGACCGGGGTGGTGCCCCTCCTCACCTTCGTTCACCTTCCGAACATCAGCTGCGGGTGCCTCAGGGACGTTGGGGTTCCTTCGGAGACACGGCCCGCTGCATCAAGGGACTAGCTGGTCCCAGGTCGTACACAGCCCTGACCCCCCAGCCCATTTCTGTGACTATCCCAATCACGTTGCTAAGATCCTTGAACCCGAGACTGTGTGATGGCCACACAATCAGTGACGCTGCCCAGAGACGAAGTACCTCTGCCCCTTGGTGTTCTAGCCACTCGGGGCCATACAGGCACAGGCGGGGTTTCCATCGTGGTGGGATCCCTTTGTCTAAAGGCCCAACACACACCTATGCTGCTGCCGGAGGGATCATTCCTGACTCCCCGTCCTGGGGTTAGATCGGGGGTGGGTCTCTAACAAATCCCAGATCTGTCTGGGCACGAGTGTAATCATCCGCTACACGAGGGACTGGCCCCAATATTCTATCCCCCTAGGGAATTTGCACCCCAGGGAATCTATGCTGAAGTTCCTGGAGTGACCCTCTCTCTCTTCAGTGATGTGCTCGGCATGGCCCCGCACCCTGTTTCAGCAGCTCCCTGTCTCTATCCAGCACGCCCAGGAGAGATACCGGTGCAGCCAGGCGGCACCCTGACCACACACCAATGCTCACCTTGATTGTGCTGAACTCCTTGCGCCAAGGGAGGAGGTGCAGATTGACAGCTGCCAGCTCAAGGACCTCAAAGGCCCTGGCCAGCCCCCTGAGTGCCAAGGGCAGGGCCTCCCATCCCCGTAGGCTGCTGGCGAGCGTGGCAAAGACATCGTTCCGCAGGGCATAGTGCAGCTCCGGATCCGCCAGGAGGTGCTGCCGCAGCAACTTCCTCAGGGCCAGGTCAGTGCAGACTCCAGAGTGGCCCCTTCGGAAATCCCTCTCCAGACATTTGCGGTACTCCTGCTGCACCAGGGAGCTGGAGCCCATCCTAGAGTCGCGGAGAGGGCAGGGGTGAGCGGCTAAGAGCCCACGAATGGCAGCACCCACCCAGGGCCACCAGAAAGTCCTGTGCAACCCAAACAGGGGCAGCTCTGCCCTGCCCTGCTCCAACTCCATCATCGAGAGTCAGGACAGCTTCCCTCCCCCTTAGCGGTTCACTCAGACACTGCCAGCCACTCCCGGCTCTGCAGGGGTTCTTCTGCCCCACTTCTCAGCAACCAGTGCCCAGGCTGGGGAAGGGGGCTGGGCGGGGTGGGGCCAACCCTTGGCCTCTCCCTCCAGGACTGTCCTGTCACCCCCAAAGACACCTTTGATACACAGACATACCCAGCCCCTCACCCTGGTATAGGGGGTGAAGGGGGGGGCAGAGAGGGAGACCCCTTCAAAGCCTATGGGGTAAAGGGGGAGGAGACTCAGAGACCCCGCCCCCATCCTTAGGGTAAGGGGGAGGAACTGAGACAGAGGCCCCGCCCCCTTCTGTGGGTAAGGGGGGCTGAGAGATTGCCCCCCGTGGGGTAAAGGGGGAGGGGCTGAGACATAGATATCCCTCCCTCCGTGGGGTAAGGGGGCAGAGACCACGCCCCTCCATGGGGTAAGGGGGGCTGAGAGACAGAGGCCACGCCCCCTCTGTGGGGTAAGGGGGGGCGGAGGCCCCCGCCACCACTCACCTGCCGGCCCAGTATCTCTCCGCTCCTCCGCCGGGCAACAACTTCCGGTTTCCTCTAGTTCCGCCCCATGGCCAGTGGAGGTCACGTGCCGAGAGGCGGGGCTTCCGGGCGCCCCGCCCACTGGTGGGTTAACCCCTTCCCTGCCGGCCCAGGCGGCCCGTCTCGCTGGGGCGCCCCCGGGGTCAGCACTGGCCGGGGGCGGGGAGCTGCAGGGAGGCCTGGTTCCCCGTGTGACCCCTGCGGAGCCCAGAGAGGGGGCTGGGCCTGGCCAGAGACCCTGCATAGGGACCCCTGTCCAGAGCACCCCGGGCACCCGCCCACCTGCCCCCTGGGCAGGGCTCCCCCACGCCCAGGGCACCCCCAGCCCTGGGGCTTCTTCCCACACCCCTGTCCCACCCAGAGCCGCCCTCCCCAAGCCACCCCCAGGCCTGGAGGCTCTGCCTGCCCATCTGCCCCGTCCCACCCCAGAACTTGGCTGGGCCAGTAGGAGGGCAGGAAGCCACTGGCCACACTAGTGGTGCCCAGCAGGCCAGGGTCTCCCCAGGGCACCAGCGCCTTCCCTCGGCCTCCATTCCTGGCCTCCCCAGAGGCCTCGCTAGCTGCTGCCACCCCCGTGGCCCATGGGCACAGCACGGCTCCGCTGACTGCAAGGCACAGTGCCCCAAATCCTCCGTGCAATGGGGGTGGTTGCAGGTAGGGGGTAAATGCACCCACCACAGGGGAAACCCAAGCACGCTGCAGCCCCTTCCCCGCCCAGCCTTGGCCAGGGTCCCAGCTCGAGACTCTCAGCCTGCCGTGGTGACAGCCCGCCAGGCACCAAGGGGGTACTCTTGGTTCGAACGCTAGATGGTGCCGTGGGGCTAGAACCAGCCCCACTGAGCACAGCGCCGGGGCCGGGAGCTGTGGCCACCGGAGCAGGGTTATGCCCAGGCTTTGCCCACCAGGGATGCAGCCTATTGGCATCATAGGAGCTGGCTTCAGCTGCCCTTGTCTTCATAGTGAGCTCCTGGGGCGGGGCCAAGCCTGCCACAGCGGGCACTGCCTGAGAGCAGTGCTAATGCACCCGCAGCGCAGGCCGGCCAGCCCACGGAGAGCGCAGGTCCCAGGCTGGTTCTGCTGCAGGGCGTGGAGGGGCTGTGGGCAGGAATGTTAGGTCGGCCTGGCCGTGGGAAGCACACTCACATTGGAGGGGGCAATGGAGGGGGCTCTCCGGCTCCAGGACTGGCAGTGCTAACCTCACTGAAAGACAGACACCCCTCCCGCCCCAAACACAGGCATTGCTGATCCCATTCCTGGGTGTGGGGAAGGGATTGTCTGTGGCACGCACCTGGTCAGGCCCTGGTCATGCAGCCGGTCCCCCCAGAGTGCCTTGCAGCAGAGGGGCCCACGAAGAAGCAATGAGGTTGGATATTCCCGTGGCAGAGATCCCGCGAGGCCATTCCACACGGCAAGAGCGACAGAGGAGAAGGCTCTTCCATCGGTGGTGGAGAGGCAGAGAGGAGGTGACTGGGAGCTGGAAGAGGAGCAGAGAGGTTGGCTGGGCCATTTTGAACCAGAACCTGAAGCCCAAGGGGAGCCCTCGGCAGCCGGTGGGCACATGGCTATGCTGCTCTGGGTGGAAGGAGGCAGGCAGCCCGCAGGGCAAGCTGCACGGCACGGAGCTGGGGCGCTGACGGGACTCGAGCGCAGGCCGCAGCACGTGTGGCCGGCGCGGCGAAGAGCTCGGGAGTGGGGGAGGGCTCGGGAGTTGGGGAGGGCTGACGGAGAGTTCAGGCTCATGAGGCTGGGGGTGAGAGGAACGGGAGCTCGGCTCACGGCTGTTCCTGGTGCTCAAGAGAAGCAGTTAAGTGAGGGAAGTGGAGGGGAAGCCGGGAGCCTGCCCTATGACACGCAGACGGGGGCAAGGGGGAGCCAGGGACGAGCCAAAGGAGTGTAGAGCCGGGGAGCTGCCTCCCAGAGACGGAAGCTACGAGCCCGAGTGGAGGGAACGGGAGCGAGAGGCAGACGGGTCTGTGGCTTGAACAGAGCAGAGGGCAAAGGAGTCAACGGGACAGTGGTCTTGGTGCAGAGGAACCCCACCTTGCCCCGAGTTAGCGCCCGGTCCCCCTGTGCAGCCATGGGGGCATCCCGAAGGACGGGGGGGCCGTGTCAGAGGCTGCCCTGCCAAGAGAGCGAGGAGGGGGCAGTGGGCGTGTCGGGGAGCTGTCTGTGCAGAGCCTGAGATCAGAGGTGGCGGCTCCCTGGGGCACTCCCAGAGGGGGAGCTGGACACAGAGCCCAGGCAGGGGAGAGGAGGGAGCGGGCAGTGAGGAGCTGCAGAGGGAGCGAGCGGGGAGGGCCTGGCTGACCTCGCTAGCCACAGCTCTCCGCTAAATGACTGCCAGGAGGGGGCAGCGACCGAGGGAAGGGCTGGCATGGACCACACGGGCCGGAGCTGAGTGGGGAGGAATGGGCCCAGGAGACTGGCAGGGTGGTGGAGTCTCCCAGAGGCAGGGTGGGAGCCCCATCCCTCAGACGCTTATGGCTGGACTGGCCGAGGCACTCAGCCCTGCGTGGCATCCAGGGTGGCCCGACAGGGCGTTTGTCTCAGGCCCACTGAACTCGAACTGACCCTGAGCAATAGTGAGACAGGAGGCAAAGGACGGGTGGGGGCAGAAGCAGGAGGCGGGGCTAAGTGGGTGGTGGGTGTGGTCGTGGGAGTTGGAGGTGGGGCTAGGTATGCACCTTCCCTACTTATTTCCCTGCCTGGGAGCAGCCACAGCCTAGCTGGTGGCTGGCCCTGGCGTGGCTCTGCCGTTAGCCTGGTCTCCGTCTGGCCGCCGGGATGTCTGCCTCGGACAGAGTGGTCGTGGTGCTTGGAGGGGCTGGCACGGTGGGATCCGGGATAGTGAAGTCACTGCTGGAGAGAGGTAAGGGCAGCCGGCTGAGTGGGGCGTTTGGCAGAGGTGACGATGGGGAGTTGGTTGATTTCTTTTCTAACCACAGCACATGCGGGCTGGCAGGTGCAGCGTGGGCTTTGCCCTGGCTGTGACACCGGGTCCCCTCCTGCTTAGACCAGCCCCTGCCAGCTCCTGGATGATTGCAGACCCTTGGATCTGGGGCAGCAACAGGGCCAAAAACCTGCTGTGTCCGGCCAGGCAGCCGGCTGACTCTGGGGTGGAGCTGAGCTGAGAGCACCCTGCTGGGGGGGGGACAGGACCTCGCCCGTGAGTGAGGGGAAACCCGCTGTGGGTGCCTGCTGCCCCGATGTGTTGCTCAGCCCAGCCTTTCTCGCCTGCCCCTAGCGAGCAAAGGGCATGGGCCGGCTGGGGCACGCACTGCTCCCAGCTCAGCCACGGCCGTGCAGAGCTGCCTGTGCGAATTCTGCCAGCGATGGCACGGTGCTGGGCGGCTTGCCTGCCCTCGGCGCTCCGGTGCCCCCTGCACCTGCATGCTGCGCCTCCTCTCTGCCTGCCTGGAGCCTGACTGCCTCTTACTGCCTGGCATCTCACCCCACGGCAGCCTGGCTCGTGCCCCAAATCTCTCTAGGACGCCAGCACCCTCCAGCCGGGGGTTAGTTTTAGGTGTAGAAGGCTCCACCCAGACCCATGGGCAGGAGGCGGCTGGGGCCCAGCATGGGCAGAGCTGTTGCTCTATGGGTGCGATGCCCCGATGAACAGCTCTGCTTCCAGCCCCGTGTTTGAAGGGAGAGCCACGTGCCGAGACAAGCAGAAATGGGGGAGAGAGAGATGACTCTGGTGTTTTCTCCCGACAGCGCCACGCCCAGCCGAGCACCCAGACGCCTGTGGTGGGGGTTGGTGGGAGCAGCATGGCACTGGCACAGCCGCGTTTGCACGTGTTGCACTGAGCTGTGGTGAAGGAGGAGATCTGGGGCAGCTCCCCCTCCCCACCAAGGCCCCGTGATGTGGCATTGTGTGCGCAAGGCCGGGTGCTGGGCGGGTCACGAGACAGGGAGAGCAGCTCCCTTGCAAGAGGGGAAGGCGAAGGGTCTGGCTTTACCAAGGCTCCTTCCATCACTTCCCCGCGCCCCTGTGCTAGCCCGGAGCACGCAGCAGTTTGCCCTCACCCCAGCTCTCCTGATGAGCTGCTACAGGGAGGAGCGTCAGTATCACCCCCTCCTCAGCTGGGAGATGGAGATTCCCTGTGGCAGAGCAGGGAATGGAGGCCTGGAGCGTCTCCCTCCCTCCCTAGCCCAGGGCACTGTCCCTGTTTCTGGAGACTCCCTCGCGCTGCCACCCCAGGCCTGGTCCCAGGGCCGCCCAGAGGACAAGCCGCGACCCCTCTCTGCTAACAGGACAGTGCTGGTGTGCGAGGACCCAGGAAGCCCGGGGCAGAGGCTGTGTGTGCTGGGGTCCAAGGGGCCGTGCTCGCGAGCTCCCTTCCAGCCGGCTGCAGGACGCTTCGGGCCGCGTCTCCCCGACACCCTCTCGCCCACAGGTTTCCGAGTCGTCGTCGTCTCCCGCGATGGAGCCAGGCTGGAGAAACTACAAAGCTTTGTGCCGGCGCCGACCCGTGACCGTCTGCACACGCTCATTGGGGATGTGGGTAAGGCCCATGGCTGGGCCCAGCCCGCAGCTCTGCCAGCAGGATTCCCAGGGACGCTGGCCGAGGAGCTGTGGGGCTGATAGTAGTGCCCAGGGGAGACACTTGGTGTCAGGCTGTCCCTCCAGGGAGCCCCGTATTCCAGGGCTTCCCCCACTGGAGGAGAGGACAAGAGCCCCAGAGGAGGGTCCAAGCCAGCTGGCCTCTGTCGCATGTTGGGAGCTCCATGCTAGAAGAGCATGTTGCTGCAGCCAGCTCCACTCCGGCTAGTTATGCCCGAGTAAGGCCCAGTGGGCAGTCTGGGCTTCCCCCCACTCCAGGGCTTCTGGTCAGACTCGCTCCCCAGCGGGCAAGAGAGAGACACGTCATCGGCCAGGACCCTCCTGCGTGGAGCCCTCTGCAGCGAGGGCAGGGCTGGGTTCTGCCTGCAGGCCGTTCTCTTTGCCCCATGCGGTCGCAGGGCTGGGCCCAGTGCCGGGCACTCACTCGCTGCTGAAATCCTTCCAGGGTCCGAGGAGGGAGCGGAAGCCGCCAAGGAAGCCCTGCTGAAGAGCGTTGGGAAGGTCACGGACGTGGTGTCGTCGCTGGGCTTCAGCTGGTGGCAGGGAGGCCCCCCCCACACTCAGACGCTGCAGGAGCTTCAGCGGGTGGGTGTGGGCAGGCGATGCAGCTGGCTCTGGGGAGGAGGCAGCAGCGAGCCTGTAGGGAGGGCCAGCGGGGATGCTGAGGGAGCTAGGCTGGGATCCAGACTCCACTGTGCTCTTGTGAAACCACAGCGAGGGAGTGCCACCCTGTGCAAGGCCTCAGGACAGGAGCTGCTGGGAGCGCCGTGGGGGAGGGAACAGCCGCGCCCCCCGAGCTCCGTCCCAGGACAGGGCTGAGGACTGGCTCACCCAGAGTTGGGTTAGCGGCGTGCTGTGCTGTCTCCAAAGGGCGGCCGTCCCCGGGGCAGCAGCCAGGCCCTGTTGGCCCAGGGCCTTGTCTCGGGATGCCCAGATCAGCAGCCTGCAGCGGGGGGGTGATGGGGACGGGGGGGTGGGATGCCGCTGCAGGAAAGAACACAGTCGTGTGTCCCCCTCCCAGGTCCTGGAAACGCTGTTGCTGAGCACTTTTACGTCCTGGAAAGCGTTCTTCCCTCTGGTCCAGGAGAACCCCAGCGGCTCCTACACCTTCATCACAGGTGAGGGGAGGAGATCCCGTCCCCTGCTCTGCCAGCGCCCCTCGCCGCCCACTGGGCCAGCAGGGGCTGCCATGTGTGCGGCTGTGGGGTGCTGGTGAGTCCTAGCGTGCATCCCCAGCCCTATCGCTCTCTGTTCCAGGAGGGGCTGGCGAGCGTCTCCTCATGCCAGGCACAGGGTTCCTGACGCTGGGGGCTGCGGGTGCACTGGCCTTCTGCCAGGTGGTCCGGGAGGAGTACCCAGACGTGCCCTGCAAGCTGAATGAGGTCAGTGCCCCCTGTCCGGGGTGGGTGGGGTGGAGGGGCACTGGCTGGGGCAGAGCCCAGCGAGGCCTGGCCCCCCTGCTGACCTGGTGCTAGCGTCTCATGTAGGTCAGCAAAAGCGCCCAGAGCTGCTGCTCACAGGAGCTGCTGCTCGACAGCCCCTTTGGGCAGCCCAGGCCCCTCCATGTGTCTGGCCAGCGCCTGGCTTCGTGGGGTCCTGCTCCAGGAAGATACAAGTAACACGGGGCCCCTTGAGGCTCGGGCAGGTTTGTGGGTATTAATGCGGGCGAGGGCACCCCCTCCTGGCCAGCTGGTGGTGGACGGCCTGGGCGTAACTGGCTCCGCTTTCCCCTGCAGGTGAAGATTGACATGGGGGTGGCGATCCCGGAGCGTTTGCGCCCCGGCTACGTGAGTCACCTGGAGGTGGGCGAGGCAGTGGCCTCTCTGGTCGAGAAGGGGAGCGTCTCCCATGCCGTGCTGTGCGCCCACTCGCCAGCCGACCTGAAGACACTGACCCTGGAAGGGAAGATCTGAGGCCTTTGCGAAGCCCTCTGGAGCTGTGTCCGCTCTTAGCTCCCCCCCCGCTCCCTTGTACAGGGCTCCTGGGTACGTCTGCCCCGTGCGCCGATCCCCGGCCGGGATGGGTGGGCTCAGCTGGGACTCAACTCTGAGCAGAGCCGCCGGCACGGCCAGCACCGCATCACCCTTGCTCACTGCCTAGCGAGAGCAGCTGATGCCTCCTTTCCCTGCTGGGGACCCAGGATCTCGTCTCTCCTCCCTGGCCAGCGGAGGAAGGGCCGGGCTAGGCGAGGGCAGAGCAGGTGCTGTGGCTGGCAGGAATTCAGGCTGGGGCAGCAGGTCTGGGAGGAGCAGCCGTGGCCCCAGCGGAGGGGGAAGCCAGCCCCGAGCACCCTGCAGCCATAGGGCAAGCCCCACATTTCAGCTCCTTCTCCAGCCAGTTGCCTGCTCTTGTGAGTCATGCCCAGCTGGGCAGGTCTGTCCTTCCAGCCAGCGAGTGGCCTGCCCTCCACAGCCTGCCCTACGTCCCCTCCACCGCGCAGAGGCTGCGATTCTATCAGGCCCCTTCCACGCTGCTCTCTCCTCCGCTCGCCCTTCCGAGCGGCCGGGCCCTGTGCTGTGTCCCATCCCTAGAGCGGGGAGCTCGGGGTGCTCGCGAGACATGCAGCCCTGGGCCCCGGACCCTGTTGTTAGTTTCTCCATCACAGCGAAGCTCTGAAAAGTCACGTGCTCCAGTTGGCACCAGACCTCCTGCCCCAGCCTCAAGGCTGGGCACATTCTCTGCCTGGCTCTCTGCTCCCACTAGATGTCTCGTGGTTTTGCATGTTTTAATAAACGTTATTTGTACAAACACGGTCCCGTGTCACTGCGCCAGCAGGAGTCTGCTGCTGCGTGGGAAGCCCCTGCCAGGCCTAGCAAAGGGATGCAGCTCGGGCATGGGGGCGAGGGGCACCACAGCGCGGGCCTAGAAGAGCAGGGGCTGCTCCAGGCCAGAATGAGGCAGTGCCCTGGCTGGGGGGGGGCTGGGCTAACCTGGGGGCTCTGTGGCTATTGAAGTGCTCTGGAAGAATGGCAGGAGGGGTAGCAAGCCGCTCCCCAGCCTTAAGGACGGGTCGTTCTGAATCCTCGTTGCCTTCGCCAGTGCCTGGCTGCTCTGCCAGCTCGCTCTCCCCACCGCACCGAGCACGGCTCCCAGCTGCCAGCCCCACCCCCCGCAGCCTGGAGAAAGGGGCCAGCGCCAATGCCATGGACAAGGCTGCGCCTAGCGAAGAGCTCCCCAGCCCCCGGCGCTCTGTCGTGAGGACACGCCCAGCCCACGCGGATGGCGTTAGGGGAAGGCACATGACCAGCTGCAGAGCTCTGGTCGGGCTGATGCTATGGAGGCAGAGGGTGTCTGCCTGGGGTCACTGCTGTCCCAATGGCTGTCAACACCCCACCCCACTCCCTCCACCAGCTCCTCAGGCCCCAAGGCAGAGCTCCAGCTCTGAGAGCTGCTGTCTTCCCAGGCCCAGCATCCCTCCCCTAGCAGTGACCCACCCTCTCAGCTGTGGGCCTGGCCTCAGCTCTGAGCTGGACCCCTCCACCCAGGGTGCAATGCAGGGCCCAGGGGAGCAGGCGCCAGGCCGGCCTACGTTGCTCTCACACTCGTTTACTTACTGCCTTGGGGCCTCGGCCCCCCGGGCCCTGAGAGTGACCAGTTCTTGCTGCCCCCTGGACAGGCCCCGGGTGTGTGACGGCTAGAAGGAAAAGCCATGAGGTTTGGCACAGTTCCCCGGCCCCAGGAGGGGGCACCTGCAAGGGAGTCCATGGGGCCCCACCATGTGTTCTGCCCCTGCAGCAGCTCGCCGGGGAAATGCACACACACGAGCTCTGACGTGGGCACCAGGAGGTCACTAACCTCAGCCTGCTCCTCACCCCCATGTTCCTCCGGGACCTCGTTCCCCTGGGCATGGGGCTCCCAGCTGAGGGGCGCAGAGTGGACACGAAAGCAGTGGCTGCATTGGGACCGAGCTCGACCTTGGCTCTGCACCCAGGGCCGGCTCCAGGCACCAGCTTACCACTTCGGGGCAGCCACTTCGGAGAGGGGTGGCACATCCAGCTGTTCGGTGGCAATTCGGCGGATGTCCCTCACTCCCGCTCGGCGCGAAGGAGCTCCCGCCGAGTTGCCGCCGCAGGTCGCGATCGCAGATTTTTGTTTTGTTTTGGTTTTTTTGTTTGGCTGCTTGGGGCGGCCAAAACCCTGGAGCCGGCCCTGCCTGCACCTCCAGCCGAACCAGTGGTAACGGGCTGGCCTGAATCCCTCTTCCTCTGCTGCAACAAGCCTGGCTGACTCCCTCCCTGCCTCACCCAGCACCTCGTCCTTCATTAGCCACAGGGGTCGGGCCTGCTCTGGTGAGCTCCAGGGGGGCGTGGCACCCACTGACTCACACCACTTTGGCTTGTGGGGTTCAGGGGGTTTCTGATCCATGCCCTGGGCCGGCCCAGTGCTGCTGAGCTGACACAAGGCCAGGCAGCCCACTCCGGAGAGAGTGTTCCCACAGCCCCGGGCACCAAGCCAGCTGCCCTCACACAGGGCCGCTGGAGAAGGGCACTGTGCCCTCTGCTTGGCTCCGTCCCTGCCTGCCAGCACCACACGGCGACGTCTCCTCAGCACGCAGGCCAGGCCTGGGAGGTGGCTGGGGTGAGGACAGAGACCCCAGGGGTTCCAAGCTGCCCCCTTCTTCCCCGCCTGGCTTCAGCCAAGGCTCCTGCTCTCGTCGCCTGCGCCCCGTAGCTCGGCAGGGTGCTCCTGGCGCCCCAGGGCTCAGCACAGCTGGGAGAAGGGCTGCTGCTCTGGGTGGGTGGGTGGCTCGTGCAGGACCAGGGCTGCCCCTTGGGGTGGCTCCCCCCAGGACTCAGTCCCCTGCCAGCCTGAACCTCAGAATGGCCACAATGCATCAGACCAAAGGTCCGTCCAGCCCAGGGTCCTGTCTGCCGATGGTGGCCAGTGCCAGGGTGCCAGAGGGAATGAACAGACCAGGGAATCATCAGGTGATCCATCCCCTGTCGCCCATTCCCAGCTTCTGGCCTGGGGTACCAGGAGGTTGGTTTGCTCCGTATCTCCTCGCAGTACAGCTCAAGCAGCCGCTTGGGACCCCTGCCTGAGTGCACAGAGCACGAAGCGAAGGGCGGGATGGCCCCCCTGCTGCTGCGGGGCCCGCGGGCAGGATGCAGGGAGGGACAGGGCCATGCTCCCGCACCTCCATGGCCATGCGCCTGATGCGGGCTGGCATGTTTACCCCGGCACCGAGCGCTCCTTCGCAGCCCGCCCCACGCTGGGAGCGGTGAGCGTCGTCACGCCTGCCAGGGCACATCAGCGTCAGGCTCCAGCCCTGAGCTCAGCTCCCGCTTCACACTGTCCCAGTCATTCTGCAGCCTGTCTCCAAGCCCAGCCAATGCTGGATACTCCAGGGGAAGAAGGGCAGTCCCCAGAACGCACCCCCTGCCAGCAGCGCTATCCCCCAATGGCGGGACTTTTCCTTCCTGAGTCCACCTGGCTGCCAGCTTCTTCCACAAGCAGGAGGAGCAAGGCCTGCTCACCCTAGTCTTGCTGACCTCACCACGGTGCTCCTGTCAGTGTCTAAGCCTGGCTTTGACTCTTGCTAAGCTACTTGCCGCTAACATCCTGCAGCAGTGAGTTCCATGGGTCACGTGGGAAAAGATTTCCTTGTATCCTACGCTCCCTGGTCACACCCCTGAGTTACAGCACAGGGCAACTGAGAGCCCAGCTAGCTCCTTTCCAGACAGACTCCAGGCCTATTGCCTTCTCTCTCCTCCTCGGCTCTTTGCAGACAACGCAGCCAAAGCCAGGCAGAGGACTCCAGGTGAGGCTATAGCAAGCTTCACAATAGCACTGTAGCCACTTCCACGTTAGGCTCTAGCTTTTTCCTAGCACAGACCAGTCAGCCAGCCCCAAGCCTTTGCTACTCACCACCAGGGACAGGCCGCAGCTTCGCCTCACCACACCAGCCCCGCCACGCTTTGAGCTCTGTCCTCTCGCCACTGGAGCCACTGAGCGATCCCCAGGAATCTCCTCGCTGCCAGGCAAAGAGCTTCCCAGCAGGGAGCTCTCAACACACCTCTGGCTGCACCTGTGTCGCGGACTCACAGATCGTGCCCACTCTTGGCCCCGTGCGGTCCGTGGGGGGGTGCCCCTTTTAGTGAGACAGCCCTTCTCGGGGGTCCACTCTCTCTCGGGGTCAGCCCCCTCCACCTCCTGGATCCGCACCTCTCTGAGCCTTAGCACGTCTGTCTCTGCCGTGGGCCCCCTCAGGGAGTCCCCTCGCTCTGGACCCCTGGGGCCTCCACCCCTGAAGGGGTTGATGCAACCCTGTTCTCTAGACCAGAGTGACTCTCAGCCAGCATGAAACAGGAGGGTTTATTGAGAGTTGAACACAGCACAGGAAGCTCTGACCCTCAGGCCTGGCCTCCCTCAGCCCAGCACATCCCAGTCTCTCTGCCACCAGGTGGGCTCTGTCTGCTCCCCCTCTCCAGCCCCGATCCCCCCTGCTCGCAGCTGGGCATTTGAGATCCCCGGCCCCAGGCCCCGCCTCTGTCCATTGTCTTCTCTCCAGGTAAACACGGTCGTAAACCGGGGCCTCCGCTCCTGCTTCTGTCCTCTGGCTGGAACCGGCTGGTTAGGTCACTGGGTCCTCACTCTGCAGCCCATTGTCCACCCACTGGCCAGAACCGGCTGCATCTCCTCAGCTGGGCCTCTGGGTCATCAGGTCACTGGGGTATCCATCCTCTCGGCCATTGGCTGGGTCCCCACGTCCTCTCTCCGGTCCTCTGCAAAACACACTCCCTCTCCCCTCCCCTCAAATCAGTAACACCCAGGGAAACTGAGTCCCACCCCATCCGCATGCAAACCATTGAAACTCCACAGAAAACAAGAAAACCCCCCACTTCGTCACAACCTGGCACGTGAGCATCCCCTGCTCCAGGCAGCTGCAAGCATCTCCTCTGCCCCCACCAAGGGTGGCTGTCAGCCGGCCACCGCCTCTAGCTACAGGACCAGCACAGCCATGAGCTAAAGGGGGACGGGGGCTTTGCCTCCCAGGAGCTGGGGCTGCAGCTCCCAATGTCGTGCCCTGGAACCCAGGCGAGAGGAACCAGCCCAGACACACCGGGGGGAGCAGCCACGTTTATTACGTTACAATCCCTCCACTGCAGGAAGGTGTTACAGTAAAACAAAGCAGCCTTGAAAGAGAGCGAGTGGAGCGGTGAGCGGCAGGGACAGAAAACACTCCGCTGCACACACAGCCTTCAGCGGCTAGAGCGGGTGGCTTCTAACCAGAAGAAGCCCAAAGAACATGCTGGGTGGAGGTTGCCACTGTGTGGAAGAGGGCGACGGGCAGCTCCCATTGTTCCCTGCCCTCCCATGTAGGGCAGCTGCCAGATGAGCACAGATCAGCCACTGCTACGGCGGAGCATGGCGCAAAGGCCCCAACCGACTGGAGCGTGGCCCAGCTCTTCCCATGGAGCTGTGCCAGTCCTACTGTCGGGCCCCAAGACACACACGTGGCTCTGCTGCTCTCACCTGAGCACCCAGGAATCCAGGCCCCAGGAGCTGCCGTGAAGCAGATTGGCCCCCGTTGGGATAACTGGGCCCACAAATGTTCCCATTCGGGTGAGCTCAGCTGTAACACGTGCAGGAGTTCTAAGCTCTCACAATAATAGAACAGGTGTTGGTGGGAAAAGGTGCAATGGCGACAGAAAGGCCGAGTTAGTCTAATCAAGAGGCCTAGTGCTGTAACTCAAGGACTGTGTTAAGAACATGCCTGGTGAACAAGAGACCTGTGCACCCAGAAATCAGGGAACCAGAATTGGTGTGTAGGAAACTAGGCCTAATGCGCAGACAAAACAACAAGGGGATGAGTTATTCTGCCCACCACTCCCTTGGCAGGGCCTTAAAGAGACAGTGGGGAGAAAAAGTAGGTACTGGAGTAAGCTTCACCATCATGGCTGACACCACCTGTCTCCTGGGACCCCGGGCATTCGTCAGCCGAATCCTGAGAGATCCTGACCGGGCTGGAGAGAGGGACCCAGATGACGTCAACCCCTCTGCCAGCACCAGGGTAACCCCCACCTGGGATGTGAGAATTTATCTCCTCCCTCCCCCTGGATCCTTTCGCTTCCCCACCTTATTTCTTCTTCCCTCTCTCTCCTTTCCCCCCCGCCTGGCTTAGCTGGCCAAGACTGTATATTCTGCCACAGCGCTGGGAGCCTGGGGGCCCACAGGCAGCTAAAAGCAGCGCCCCACCCAGCCCGACGCTGGAAGGAATTTGCTGGGTCTCGCCGGAGCTGGGCAGCCCGTGTGCTGTGCCAGTGGTTTTCCACCAGCGAGGTTCTCAGAGGTCAGCACTGGAGACAGAGGTTGCATTGTCTCTTTGCTGTTCCTTTCCCTCCCCTTTTGTGTGTTCGTCTTGTCTTGTCCTTAGGAAACAGAACAGGAATAACCGCACCCAGCTCAGCTCACTCCTTTCCCCAGCAGGACAGCTCTCCCTGGCTCCGAGCCTGGCAGCTAAAATCTCTCCAGCGATAGGGACAGCAAACGGGGTGTTGGTAACATGAACCCCCTATTCAACACTTCCCAGGGCAAGGCTTTATCTGCTTTTCCTTGTCTTGTCTTGAACACAAGGGGCGAAGGATTTTCAGGGTTGTTTGCCATGGTGCGAAGCAGGCTGAGGTCTCCGTATACCAAACCCAGATCGCGTTTGGCACTGTTCAGAGTTGGACAGCGACAGGGTCTTGTTAACACCCGTGACTCTTTGGGTCCTGCTATTCCATCTAAATTAATACAAGCCCCTTCTGCTCTGCCCGCCCCCTCCCCCCCCCCAGAAGATCACGGCTCTCCCAGCCACGCCCACGGCAGTGCCACCACCCTGCCTCCAATCTCCCTGAGCCTGAAGCGGGCAGGGATGGCCAGGACAGTCTGACATTGCTCCTGGGGGACATCAGGTTCTCCACTCACCTCCCCGTTGACAGGCACTGCGGCCGGCTCAGCCGCCCTCTCCAGGGAGGATTTCAAGTAACTCCAGCAGATCCAGTAGTTTTTCACCGCCAGGGATTTTGCCCCATGGTCAGTAGCATTTAAAGCTCCAGCTGAAATGAACCCAGTATCTGAGGTAGGGGAAATCGCTGCCCTGCAGCCCTAGCTCCCACGGGCACAGCACTCCCCAGCCCGGGGGGTAGCGGTGCCACATCCCTGCCCCCCCTGCCGCTGTCTGGTCAGAACTGAGCATCCGTGCAGAGTCATGGAGAACAAACACACGGGTTCCACCCAGCGCTCCTCCGGGGACGAACATGCTGCCCCCCAGCCCAGACACCCACTAGCCTCTGGCTCCACTGCCAAGCGGTGTGCACAGAGCCAGCTCCGCATTAGCTGGCCCAATCAGACTCCAGCACTCACCCAGAACAGGCCCCAGAGGCAGCCTACGGGGCCCCTTGGGCAGCAGCTGAAATGAGACGGGTGCTGAGACGCGATATCACAACCTCTCTCTCTCACACACACACACACACACACACACTTTAAATACACAGTTCAAACGCCGGCACAGCCCGGGGGGCGGGCGAGTAGATGCTACCGCTTCAGCCGCAGGATGCTTGGTGCCGGCGCCCAACATCAGCTCCTGGCACCACGCGGTCAATGTCCCTGATAGGATGAAACCGCCCGTGTCGGAAGCTGCAGCGCCCAGGGACCCTGCAGTGGCCACAGGGCAAGACCAGGCAACATTCGAGACGAGGAGCCACAGAGCTGGGGCCTGTTCCAGGCCTGCCCTTTCCAACAGCCACCACTCACCCTGGTCAGGCGGCTGCCGGAGGCTACACAATGGGCCAGGTCTGGTGGCCCCCAAGGAGACCCTGTGCTCAGCTCAAAGCAAGGGCAGCTGTCCGGGCCAAGAGCCCTCCAGGCCATCCCTCTCAGTTGGTGGCTGGGACCCCAGGGCAGTAACCGCCCCCTGCAGCCCCCCGTCCCTGTGCACTGTGCTCCAGGGGGAGGCTGGAGGAAGCCCTGCACAAAAGCAGCAAAGACAGGCTCCTAAAAAGCATCAAGACAGGCCCGAGCAGCAGCAGTTACTGGTCGAAGCCTGTGGGCCGTTCTCCCCTCGCTCCGCAGTGGTTACACTTAGCATGACAGGTGCAGAGCAACCCACTGCCACCCCAAACCATTGCACAGAACATGCCCTGCCCTTCACAGCAGGCAGGACAAAGGGGTAGGGAAGGGGGGAACGTCTGGTCCTTTCTCTTCAAGTCAGGCCCCAGGTAGTGTCTCCGGAAGACGTGTCAGCGCCATCTCCCAGCCAAGGAGGGGTTTGAGTGATCAGGGCGGGGCCCATCTGCTCAGCAGGCGGACGCAAAGCCCCATTACTTCACCGTGGCTCCTCTGTGCAAGGCCTCCACATAGGCCAGCGCGCTCTGCAGGGAGGTCAGGCAGTAACCCTCCTCTCCGATCAGGTACCTGGCACAGAAACGAGAGAGATCAGGGCACCCCGAAAGCCACAGGAAGGGATTTCAATCAGTAGCACGACCCACCTTGGAGAGAGCCCCACCCCATCTCCTAGTGGGGCACCACCCGCCTGGTCCTGCAGACACAGCTCTAACCCCTTTCCACCGCGAGCTCTGAGCCTCCCCAGCATGCACTAACCGCCCCACCATGCCCGTCCCACCCATGGGCACAGAGGCAGCAACTTATCCAAGGGCACCGCACAGTGTAAGCTCAGCCCTCCCCTCCTTTCCCAGACCGCTGGCCTCCACACTACCCCGGCGGCGAGTGCTCTGGGTTAACAGCCAAGCAGGGGATACAGCAAATACAGGGTTCTGTTTGAAAAATAAACCCATTTAAAATTAAATCTCAAATTGACAACCTATGGTAAGGCCTCAATTTATCATCATGTGTTACAATCATTTACATTAAATGCAATATGAAGCAATACGGGTCGGCTGCCAAGTTTTAAAGAAAGTCAAAGCCCTGAACTGGAGGAAGTGCCTGGAGCCTGAATTTGTGGAAGGGTTAAAGCAGCTTTTGACAGCAGCGGCTCTTCTGCAGGTGCAGAGAGAATATTGTCTTCTCATTCAGTTCAGTGACTAGCTCATTCAGTTCAGTGACTAGCTCATTCAAAGTTAAGAAACCAGCCAGGATTGAAAAGGCAGGAAAGCTGTTTTTCCTCTTCTGTTCTCCGAAAAAAACTAGGTGTGAGAGGATGCGATCTACTAGTTCTATCATCCTGGAAGACACAGCGACCAGAAACAATCTCTTCAGTTTACTAGCTACAGACAATACTTCCTGTGTGTAACAAATCAGTTAGTTTAAAAAGTTGATCAAAACAAATTTTGCATTTCAAATAACTTTTCTTATGTCTCCAGAACTGTTACGAAAGTTCTACTAAATAAAAAAAAAAAAAAATTAAAGTGCTGGTTTTGTGCATTTTTAATTGAATTTGAATTTCTATCCAAATAGAACTTGACATAAATCATAAGTAAAATAATATTAATCATCCAGTAAATCAGAAATGTATCGCTCACCATTTTCTAACAATGAAAAATTAAGAATCTAAATGAATGCAAGTTAAGCTACATAAATGCTTAAATAAATGTTTCTAGATACAGTGCATCCTCCTGATTAGCAAAAAGCAGCACCAACTGTAGTGTAAAGGCTATATTTAACTGCAAATCAGCGTGTTTTAATGGTTACCAACCAATGAGAATCAACCATTCTTTAGGAAAATAACTAAAAGTATAGATACAAAACATGATTAAAATTGGTGATTTCAATCGCTTGGATTTCAATCAATTCTCCCTGAGAGTAAGGCCTCTTCCCGCCAACACGGAATCCTGCAAAGTCAGAGGGTTTTGGAAGGACGGGAATCCTGAATCCCAAATGGCTCAGTGGGGGTACGTCGCTTGAACACTCCCAAGGAGGCATCGTCAGCCACCTTCGGATGCAGCCCTGCCAGGGGTCAGTGCCCCAGGTCCTTTCGAGCTGTGTCCTCTGAGCCCAACAATTCCCCCTTCCACTGCCAGGGCCTGCTCTTCCCAACCCCCTTCTGCACACAAGCCCAACAGCTGCTGCCAAAGGCCTGGGGGGACCGGTGAGAGCATGAGGGGGATTAAAGCCCCTCCATTCTGCAGCCCCTTTCATCGCAAGGCCCCCACCCTGAGTCTCTTCACGTTTGACTGGCGCTAACAGGATCACAAGGACGGCTCAGTAGGAACAAGGCAAGAGCTTCTCCGCGGCTTGGCGGCCTGCCTGGAACCCTGACCGCACGGAGCAGAGCCTGCTGGGTTAGCGCTCAGTGCCCGGGCAGCAGGACGTGCGAAAGAGCAAGGATGACACTGCTCACAGAAACCCACTGCTCTGCTTTCCCTGGGCCACCAGCAGCTTCGTCCCCTCCCTCCCCCGCCACGCCGAGAAAACACCATTAACTCCTTGGGCCCTGGGGTCCCCATGCCACTCCCCACCAAGGACATGGCCCGATTGGGTACAGGGCACCTGGCGGGGAAGCTACCTCATCCCAGGGCTCCCAGCCTCTCAGGGAACCGCCAGCCCCGCTCATGTGATGTCCCATCCCAGCACAGGACGTACCACCCTCGCCAAGGGGCACGTGTCCCCTAGCAAAGGGACAAGCGAACCCCTGGGCACGCCAAGGGGGCCAGGGCCCCGTGGGGGGTGCTACTTCCCTTCCAGGATAACCCCTGGAATACAGCTCTCAGCTGGCTGCTGAAAGGAAGGGGGCAGCAGCCGTACTGGGCCAGGTCAGCCCAGCTCCCCTCAGCCGCCCACTCTAGGGGGCCCAGGAAGCTCGTTCGGTTTTTGAACTCGCTGTGACAGCTCCCTGGCCAAGCTGAGGGGCCTGGCCTCGGCCAGCGGCTCTGCCCAGCCCTGGGGCTGCAGCAGGGCCAGGGGAGTGGGGCGGCCCAGCAGCTCGCTCTGGCTTAGTCAGAAGGGGCGGCCGGAATCGGGCTCTAACGCTAGCTCTGCACTGACTCGCTGGGGCTGCAGGGGATGCCCTGCCCCTTGGTCCCCACCCATGCCCTGGGGCCAAGGACACCAGGCAGACGTGTCTGAAGTGCCTTGAGAGCCACGGCAGCAAGAGACCAGCTGGGGGCTCTGGCTGTAGGGGCGGAGACCAGGCCTGGGGGTCAGAGCGGGGTTTGCACGCTAAGTCCCCCCAGCCCAGGACAGCCAGCCTGGCTCCCACCACTCTCCCCTCAGCGCCAGCCAGGGCCGGTATCAGGCCTGCGGAGGGGAACGTACTGATCACACCACGGCACCCTGAAGGGCAGGGCCAGCTCTAGGTTTTTTGCTGCCCCAAGCACGTGCTTCGTTTGCTGGTGCCTAGAGCCAGTCCTGCTGAAGGGTCCAGCTGGGCACTCCTGGGGCCACACCCTGTGAATCCATCCAAAGCAGCTGCCCCATGCAGAAACCCCTCCTCACCCCTGGCTCTCGGTGGGGCTGTGGGCAAGGGGCTGCAGGCACCAACGCTGCCTTAGGAGGCCGCTCCCCGGGATCTCAGCAGATGTGGCCGCACTGAGGGGAGGGGGCTTCGCAGCCCTGTGACAGCAGCCGTGCAGGGGGCTGAGGGGCCAATGAGCCAGAAGGGCCCTTCCAGCAGCAGCTCTAGGGCTCACACTGCTGAGTTCCCTCTCAAATACATCCCAGGCTGCCCCGGGCTCTTCTCAGCCGCCTGGCCTGTACCACCAGGGCTCAGCCGGGCTGCCCACCTCGCCCACACACTCCCGCCTTGCTCAGACGTGTTCCACGCCAGGGCGCGGCAGAGACTGCTGGCTCAGCTCGGCTGTGGAAAGCAGGGCGTGAGCGGGGAGGCCGTGGGCTGGTTTGCACAGGGCTTGTCATATTTCTAAGGCCTCTGGCGCGCGCTGCCTTTGCCAACACAAGACGCCACTGGCACTGACAGGGTCAATGCTCCTCTCCTCACCATGGGGATTCCTGAGGGGAATGGGCCGTCGGAGGGAGCCTCACAAGCAGCTCCTCAAACCACTCAGAGCAGCTGCAAGGTGGCAGGGCAGGCCTGGGCTCCCACTGGACTTCGGCGACTCCCCTCTCCGGTGCTTGGAGGTGAAGGGAGTGGGGCCAAGGGGCTTAGGGCATTACTTTCTCTGGTACTTACAGGGTTCCCCGCACTATAGGTGGGTAACCTGAGGGTTACGGCACTTACCTGGGGTCCCCTAAGAGCCTGGGGCAGGGATCAGAACTGAACCCACATCTGCTGAGTCCCAGCCCAGTGCCTTACCCACAAGGACACCCCAGCTGTGCCCTGGGGCAGGCTCAGGCTAGGAAGCCGGGCAGCAGAGACGCGGTCACCTCTCGTGGGGAGACGCAGCAGCTCTGCAGTCTAAGCACCTTGAGCTGCTAGCCCCACACATCTCAGGCTAAGCAGGGGAGCCCACGGCACTGCGGGGCGAAGGAACACGTGGGCGTTGCAGGAGGGGATGCTGTCGAATACCCGGCACTGCCCTGGGGGCCCAGCCTGACGCAGGAGGATGCTGTGTGAAAGGAGCCGGAGCCCGAACGGAGCCCCTGGCTAGAGCTGGTGCAAACTTACCTGCTGGAAAGTGCCGATTTCATGGAATTGAAACATTCTGCAGGAAAGTGTCCATTCCAACAGGCAGCTTCCCGCTGCCACACCTCCCAGCTCCCTGCCAGCCAGGCTCCCGGCTCTGCAGCCGCTCCAGACGGAGCACGGCATACAGGACAGCCACGGAGCCAGGCACAGAAAGCTTTGAAAAACTCCATTTTGGTGCTTCCAAACCAGACTCTATTTGGACGGGTCCATCCCGCAGAGAATCTGACACCCAGCACCTCGCTCCAATCTGGAACCAACACTTGCTTCGAAATGTGAAATATTCACAGGATGGAAGTTGTGGTTCCAAGACAGCTCTTCCCACGGCACTTTTCGGCGCCGTGGCCCCAGCGCCCAGCCCAGTCCCTCTGCCTCAGTTCTCCCTGCAGCTTCACGTAGAAGGGCAGGCGAGAGCAGATCCAGTCCTGTATCGTGGTGGGTTCTGCTAAATCCCCTTAAAGTGCTGCCCCCTGCTGGAGGGAAGTGATTGCTACGTAGCTGAACGGACGGGTCCCTTAGAGCGTAGCTGGAAGGGTGCTCGAGGGGGGTGGCAGGTGTCATCACAGCTGCAGGAGAGAAGAGGCCACTGGCCCCAGACTCGCCAGGCACTGACTGCTGCTGCGGACGGGACACTGGGGGAATCCAGTGCGTGGTGAAGCCATCGGCGGTGAAGCCAGGGGTCTCGCTGGGAATCAGTACCGGGGGAAAGCCAAAGCAGCGCAGGAGAGGGGAATTGTGGGTGACGTCCCGGCTGAACGAGTGGAGTTGGGGAAGGGCAGGAAGTATCTGCTGCCAGGTTCCCAAAGGCCATAACCTTCCCATATCGGCACTCCCCACCCTCTCCGGCCCCGCTCCGGTGCCAGCCCCTTCCCAGCTCACCCACTCACTGGCCTATCACCTACTGGGATGGGGCCCGGAGGAGCCACCTCCAGCATCTGGCACAGAGCAGCCAGGCGTTAAGTGCCCGGAAATGCAGACTGGGTGGCGCACAGAGCCACCAGTGCCAAAGGCGCTGAGGCAGCAGGAGGAATCCCCGTTCCTACCCTTCGTGGATAAACTCCTCCAGCGCCGCGCACTCCGCCACCAGCTGCGGGAGGTTACTCTTCAGCACCACGTAGGACAGGATGGGCAAGAGGTCGTCGGCACCACTGCAGGGGGCACAGGTCACAGGTCAGCATCAGGTTACTCTCTCCAAGGAGCTAACACCTCCCCCCCCTCGCCCCGCAGGTCCTTCTCCGGCTGGCGGCGGGTTTGCTGCAGTGCCCATCGGCACTGACTCTAGGCGGATCATTAGTGCACAAATCACTTCCGGGGGACTGCCGGGAGCCTGTGTGCTGCAGCTGGTCACCGTCAGGAGAGGGGGGCCTGGCCAAGGGGCAGCAGGACAGGGAAGGTAACTTACCAGCTCTAAGGGGTAACAGGATTCTCCTCACAGGAGATCCAGACCCAGAGCACTGACTTTACAAGTCAAGGACAGGAGCAGCATGGCCTGGCAGAGGCCTGGGTTCTGTGCCTGCCTCTGCCAACAGCGCCCTGCGTGACTGCAGGACATCACCTCCCTTCCCCATGCCTCAGTTTCCCTGTCTGGGGAGACTATTTACCTTCCTCCCAGAGGTGCTGCGAGATGCGCTGGCTTGCCAAGTGCTTTGCGATCCCCAGGAGGAAGGGGCCAGGGAAGGACAACACGAGATTCAGCCTCCCCAAGCACCAACGCTGCCAGCTCACTCTGGAAACCAAACCAGCCAGGGTTTCTGTTCCACGCGGCATCGCCAGCAGAGACTCAGAACGCAGGGGCAGAAACCCGAGCAGGCAGGGCAGAGGCAGAGGCGCTGGAACGAGGCGTGCGGCTGCACCCCCAGCTTGAAGTGGTTTCCATCATATCCAGGGTTTAGTTTGGTTCAGTGGCTCTCAACCCCCCCACTGTACACATTGTTCCAGCCCCCTGGACAGAGGGGATGCCAGGAGAGCAGAGATCAGCTGGGCCAAAGGGCCCTTTCCCAGCGCAGCCCATGCCCGTCGCTTCCAAGCAGCAGTCAGGAGCCAGGTTAGCGAGGGCTAAGCAGCGAGACCACAAGGCGTGTCCCTGCCGATACTGGGCAGTTGTAAGTAAGCTGAACCATCGGTTCCTGTCAGGCTGGACAGCGGCTGATCTAGGGTGAACGCCTCAGGAGCAGCTGACGTCCAGTTTCAACGTCTCTAGTTTGGCATCTGTGTCCCTACAGTAGGTGTGAAGGCCCCGGACACGTGAATCACCAGGGCTTGGCAGGCAGCAGTGACACATGCCGTGGGTAACTGCCAGCAGGCTCCATTCCCACCCAACACTCACTGCTCTGCTGTCCACCGCCCCGGGACGGTGAGTCAGTGTTACACGGGAACAGATTTCATTCAAAACCCCCTTTCCATTGGGCTGGAATGGCGCCAAGCGGGTGCCCATGGAGCAGCGGGGCAGGACTGAGGGGTGCTGGCTGAGAGGAGGGGGTCCCAGGGCTGGAATGGCACCAAGTGGGTGCCCACAGGGCAGCGGGGCAGGACTGAGGGGCGCTGGCTGAGAGGAGGGGGTCCCAGGGCTGGAATGGTGCCAAGCGGGTGCCCACGGGGCAGCGGGGCAGCACTGAGGGGCGCTGGCCGAGAGGAGGGGGTCCCAGGGCTGGAATGGCGCCAAGCGGGTGCCCACGGGGCAGCGGGACAGGACTGAGGGGCGCTGGCCGAGAGGAGAGGGGGCCCAGGGCTGGAATGGCAGGAAATGCTGTGGGCCGGACGTGGGGCTGGGCAGAGCACACCTAGGACGCGTATGCTGACACCTGTGGCTCTCCCGCTCGGAGACTCTCTGACAAGCACAGATGCCAGCACTGGGCAGCCCTGTGGAGGGATTTGCTCCGCCCCCCCAGACAGCCTTCACTGCTCCCACCCCAAACACTGAGCTGGAAGGAAGCCGAGCCGGGGCAGGGCACAGCGAGAGCCCAGGCCCTACCCACAGCCCTGGGAGTCTCGCGGAGAGCAGGGGGGGTTGGAAGCCCCACAGCGAGTCTCACAGCTCCTAGAGGCTGCAGTGCAGGGCCCTGAGCTAACCGGCCCTTAGCCGGGGGGGAGGGGCAGGAGCGACACCCACCGGGCAGTGCTGGGGGTGTGGGGGGTCAGACGTCCCCAGGCAACGAGGGATTAATGAACAGCAAAAGCTGATCGCTCTGGCTTGGGTCCCTGGGGCACGCCGGGCATGGGCAGCAACAATCAGATCAGTCACTGACAAGCCATGCTGGGAAGGAGCCCCTGCCAGCTTCCATCAGCTGCATGTGCTTTGGTTCTCAGCAGGCGGCCCAGAACAGCCCCGGGGTCAGTGCCCGCATGGGGACGAGACGAGCCCAGCTCGCCGTGAAGAACACACACCGCCGGAGGGAGGCTGGCGTGACGGGAGCAGAGGCGCCCGGGCGAGGGGGTGCGTGGAACCAGAAGAAAGGCACAGACAGGCCAAACAAACTCCCTGCCCCACAGCACCAGGCCATCTCAGTGCGGCACGACGATGCGCGCAGGCCCCGGAAGCTGCTTCGGGATCATTCATCGCCTCCGAGCTGGGCTGCCCCAGACGACGCAGGAGGAGCCCCCAAGAAGCCAGGATGGACGGCAACCTGGCATAGGGTGGAACATGGGGAACGAGAGGAGCAAGGCAGCTGCCCGGGGCTCCCACAACCACAGCCCAGCAGAAAGGGCGTCGTCCTGCTGCAGCAGCCGCCGGGGTTTTGTACCGTGCAAAGGGGGGGGGGGGGGGGAGGGGGAGACAGAAGCTGCAATGTGAAACAGGAGGGCGCCACCTACAGGCTACACTGGGAAAGGACGGAGCTTGGCCACAATGGCTTGGACAGGAGCCTTGGGCCGGGGGGCTCAGGGCACTCACACCTGGCTGGTTTGCAGAGCTCCCCACTGCCTCGCCCAGCTGTATGGTCCCCTGCCCAGTGCGGCCGAGAACCAGGCCTGGCCCGGCGCTCACTTCTGCTACTTCCAGAAGCGGGGGAGGCCGCGGGCCCCTTCCAGTTACAGCGAGTCACGGCCGTTCGGCCCAGCCTCAGGGGCTCCCGGGGGGTGTGGGGGCCGTGTCTGAACATCCGTTCTGCTCAGCTTCCAGGTCCCAGAAGCCTGGACCCCAAGGGTTCCATCCAGCCGTCTCAGGGGCGGAGGTGTAAATGCATTCGGGATACCCCATGGCAGGAGACTGTCCCCCGCCAACCAGCACTGCCAGGAGCCTGCTCTGCTCCGGGGACTCTGCCATGGGGTGCCTCGCCCCAGAGGGGCGTGGGTTGTGTGCAGCCCGGGGGCTGGGAAACTGGCTTCTCCTCTCCCCACTGAAACTGGAGGGCCAGGTTTTTAAGCCCAGGTTGGACAACCACCTGTCTGGGAAGGTCTAGGGACACATGGCCCTGCCTCAGCGCGGTGGACTGGCCTGGAGAACCTCTCCGGCTCCCTTCCAGCCCGACGCCGCTCTGCGGCTCCCACAGCGGGGAGCAGAAAGGGACACAGCCCTCGTGGGCAGGGTGATCTGTGCCACACACCAGCAGGTTGCAGGCTTTCCGAGGGCAGCACTTCCCAGTGGGCCCCCACAACTGTAACACAGCCTGGCAGGAGGAGCTGAACAGGACCCACGGGCTGGGGACGGGCAGAGGAAGCTGGGGGGGGGGGGGGCAGCGCTGAGCAGGACCAGCCGGGCCGAGCTGCAGCAGGACAGCTGCCGAGAGCGACCCATTTTACACGACCAGTGAGCTAAGGAGGGAAAACAGCCCGGCAGTGAGTGTCAGGGAGTCTCCTGGCTGCAGCCCCTCGCAGCCGGGCACCTCGGCCTGGCGTTCCTCGCCCCCCCCTCACTTTATGGGGAGTTTGCACCTTTGTTTGAAATGTCCCAGCCCAAACTCTGCTCAGAAGCTGCGGCTATCGCTGCCTCTCCCCGCGCTCGCCCCTCTGGAACAAGGCAGCTGAGACAGGCCTGTCTCCCTCCTTCCGCTGCAATGCCTTTGACAGGCCTGGCGCCCGGCCCCAGAGCTGCCGCCGGAGCGAGCCGCTTGCCCCAGACTGCGGGACGTCCGCGGCTCACTGGGACTCAGCTCCCTGCTCTCACTCCCCGTCTCCCGCTGCCTGGCTAAGTCCGAGTGACAGCTTCGAAGCTCACGAATTGCCAGCCCTGGCCCAGTGATTCTGTGCCGCAGACCGAGCTCTGAGCTCTGCCCCGGCTCAGCAGGGGAAGCCGCGTGGGGCGGGAGGCGCTGTCGGAAGCTATCCGTCAAGGCCCAGCCCTCCTACAGCTACAGCTAGTCCACGGACGCCTGGCTGACGGGCAGGATCTGACTTCACACAGAGCTGTCCCAGTGCGGCCCAGAGACCCCCGCCATGGGATCCGGTGAGCCTGGCAGCAAGGGGGCAGCCCAGAAAAGAGTAACACCCCCAAAGCAGCTCGCAGGCAGGGACCTGGGCTCCTCACTTGTTGGGGGAGTGTCTGGTGTGAACCCACCACGCTCCTCCAGCCCTGGGGGTGCACAGAGCTCTGGGGCTTGGACTGGGGGTGCTCAAGTGCCTCAGCTGCCCCCCAAGTCTTCTCCACTGATGCTTGTTTCTACCGTCCTCCCCCCCCGCCCGGTCTTCCCCTCTAGCTGGGCTCAATGCCCTGCCACCATGCGTCCATCTCTGGTGTGTGTCCCCTTGTGTACTCACATGGCCGCGGACGCGGGCTGGGGCCGGCTCTCCCGGGCAGCGCAGTACTCCTCTGCGCACTCGCAGATCACACGAAGGGCTCGCACTGCAAGTCGCAAACCACAGAGCGTTAGTGACAACTTGCACAGGGAAGGGGGGCTCGTACTGCAGTGGGAGGTGGGGGTGGCTCTCTCGGGCCATGCTGGGGTCCAGAGCAGACCCTTTGTATTTGCACCAGGGATCAATGATTAGGAGCGCATATCTCTTCCCACCCCTGGCTAAGAGGGGATGGCTACTGTACAGGGCCTCGAGCACCCACGTCTTCAAACAGATTGTCTCACAGTCACCTCTCCTACTGCTCCCCATCACAGCTCATTCCCTGACTCTCCGAAGTACTTCGATGGCCCCAGCATCTGAGCACCTGACAACCTCGAACGGATTTACCCTCCCTGCCCCGTGCCATTATCCCCATGGCACAGATGTGGAGCTGAGCACCAGGGAGGCTAAGTGACATGCCCAAGGTCCCTCAGGGAATCTATGGCAGAGCAAGGAACTGAACCCAGGTCTCCCAAGTGCCAGACTAGTGCCCGAACCACAGGGCCACCCGTCCTTCCTCTCTACCATCCCTGTGCCAACTCCAGCCATTGCTGCCACAGGGGACACCACTAGGGAAGGAGTCCACGTGTTTCTGGTTTCTTTGAGGGTGGTTTTGCAGACAGAAATGAGGAGCAGCCGATATCGTGTAACCAAACAGCTCTCTGCTCCTCCCAGCAAGCAGCGTGGGACCTCTAGACAGGTGGTTAGAGAAGGGGACCGGGGGCTAGGGCTCCCAGGTTCTATTCCCGACTGCCACCCTGGGCAAGTCAGTCTCACTCTGTGCCTCCTGCTGGCTCCCTGTGAACTGGTGCTAGTGCCAACCAGGGACGGCTGCAAAACGCATTGTGGTCTCCAGACGAAGAGAAGGCCTAGGAAGGGTTCAAAGATGCTGGCTGCCCAACGCAAAGCCAGGCCAGCCAGACTCCTCAGTGGTCGATTCCTGGCTTGGAGCGCGGCCTCCCGGCGCAGGGAGCATCAGGGAGAGGCACAGAGAGGAACTAGAGCCCGCAGGACCCAAAGAGCCGCATTCACAGCCTACGGCTGCCTCGGGTAGAGAAGCTCAAACTGCTGGACGTTAACGGTGCAAAAAGAGAACAGAGATGCACAAAGTAAAGACAGACGGTTGAGATGAGCCAGCTAAGGGAGGGGGTGAGGACAGGAGATCTCTGCTCTTGAGACAGGGAGCGTGTGACCCTACCCAGCCTCTGACTGAGATCCCAAGTCATGGGGCTGAAAGCGGCGCCCCCTCACCAGGGAGAAGAGCAGAAACAAGTAAATCACAGTGGCTCTTTCATTCTCTAGTGCTTCCTTCCATTGAAGGGTCTTGTGGGGGAAACCGAGGCACGTACGAGGGACATGATTTTGCCCAAGGTCACAGAGGAAATTGGTGGCAGAGCAGAGAACAGACCCCAGGGGTCCGGGGCTCTCCTGCTCTACACAGACCCAACTCCTGAAAAATCAACTGACAAGTTTATAAAAAACAAACCAAACGAGCCAGGTTCCTGGGGTGCCCCTGCCTGCACCCCAGAGGAAGAGCAAGCCTCACCAATGCACTCCAGCTTCCTCTGCGGGCAGCTCTCCAGCAGGATCAGCCCCAGCTCCTGCACCGCCGCGCTGTAAGGGTAGGAACCTGCTGCATGGCCTTTGCTGCCCTGGGGGAAGAGGTTAGCGGAGACTCCTAGTTCCGAAGGGGGCATGTTCCTGTGGCGCTCCATGCTCCTGGACAGGGCCACCTCCCGGGCCTGGTAGACCCTCCTGCAGGGTGCAGAGCAGAGAGGAGGTGGAATGCATGGCAGGGCGCTGTCTTCCCAGAGTCCTGCCAAATCCCACCCACGGGGCTGGGTTCTCTGGTGCCGCCCCACACCAGCCAGGCCCCACAATGGCACTGCCTGCACTGGGGCCAGCAGCGGAGGCCACACCCACGCCGACTGCTCCACTCACACGGGAGCCAGGGATTAACAGGCCTGGGCTAGACACCCAGGCGCATCTGACCTCTGCCCAGCCAAGGGCTGCCCTGGTATCCCTAGGAGCCCGCGGGCTGCTCCGAATTCACACCGGGAGGGGAGAGGCTGCAGCCACCCTGACCCCACCCACCGTGCTCCACGCCGATGCACAGAGACACGTGGACGGGTTCAAACCCCACGGCCCGGCCGCCTGCTCCCCGCAGCACCTGACGCTGTCTGTGGGAAAGGGATCAGCAGCCCCACCAGAGCCACCACTGGCCTTTCCACGGCTCTGCACACGGAGCATCACACTAGCACCACACGCCCCGAGAATTCGGTCTGGAGAACCGGGCTCTCCCCAGGAGAACCTCCCAGGTGGGTAAAGCCTTGCGCCTCGAGTCCCCCATGCAGCATTCCTTCCCATCCCACGCCGGCGCAGCCTGGGCCAGGCCGGAGGGGCGGAAGAGCGCGGTACCTGTAGAGGGCCAGCAGAGGAGCCCAGAGAGGCGAGAAGAAGGCTTCCTCAATGCGCGCCAGGCACTGGTCCTTGGAGGAGGCAGTGTTCAGGCCCTCGAAAGCCAGCAGGGTCAGGGAGAGCAGCCTGTCTGGGGAGGAAGTGTTACAGGCAGCACGCTGGGTCAGGCTCTCCAAGCACTGCCAGGCCCTTAGACAAGCATCTCCTGAAGGCGCTGACAATGAGAGTGGGGCGGGGCCCAGCAACGCACGCTGCGTCTGCATGCGTTCATTACGGACGAGCAACGCTGTGCCACTTGCCTGCCCGGGATAGAGCCCGGAGCCTGCAACAACCCGGCCTGGAACGGGCAGGGGCAGGTGAGCAGGAAGCAGACACGTCATGGCGGAGCCCCCAGTCCTACCAGCACGACGGCCGCGGCTCCCAGGAACCCACCACCGCAGGTGCCAGAAACGCCAGGAGAGCCTCGCACAACTGCCTCTTGCTGGGCCACCTCCAACCCCCATGCGGGGAAGCGCAGGGAGCTTCGCCCCACGGCTGAAGAGCCGGGCAGCCCATGCTGCCCTCTGGCCTCCATGGAGCTTCCAAAGGGAACTCTGCCCGGCACTGGCAGGCCACGTCCTCGCCCTCCCGACAGGCTCCAGCCCCGTCCAAGCTGCTAAGAGCGTGGAGCAGGACAGGGCGCTGCATGCTGGGACGCGGCACGGGCCGTTAGGTCTATGGGCGGTGGGTCTGCACTGACCGGGAGGACACGCTGGGTAACTGAGGGGTGAACGGGGCCGGCACTTTGGGCTATCTTCATGGCTGTGGCATTACCCTCCCTCCCCCAGGACAAAGGTCTGGAGGGAACAATCCGCGGGACCCCGTGTCTCTGACTCGGCTATCCAGACCCCATGTGACTGTCCCGTGGACCCATCGCTCACACCTCTCTCCACACGCCCCTCACCCACTGAGTTGTGAATGTCCTTCACGATGGCTTTCAGCTGCTCCCGCAGAGAGGCCTTCTTCTCAGCTGGGGCCGGGGGCTCCACTGGGGGGCCAGTGGGCCAGCTCTCGGGTGCTGCCAGGAACCGTTCCAGGTCCTCAAAGGAGCTCTCTCTGTTGGCCAGGCGGGCAAGCGCCTCTTCCTGCGGGCTGCTCTCTGTCCCCAGGTCCTCGCACAGGGGCGTCGTGGACAGGCTGTGTCGCAAGTTCACCTTGTTCTCCTGGACGGAGGCCATGCAGTACAGGCTCTGGGAGGACCTGAGTTTCTGGCCCCCAGGCGCTGGGGTCAGCAGTCCCTCAGCATCCAGCGAGAGGGAGGAGAAGCCCCTGGAGGTCCTGGAAGCAGTGCTGAGGTCAGCGAGGTTCTGGCTCACGATGGGGTAGAGCCTGCTGTAGATCACATGCTGGAGCGTCTTCAACAGCTGGGCAATGGGGTGCTCAGGGAAGCTAGAAGCAAAGGGCAGATGCTCACTGCAGGGAGGGGAGAGGAGCCAGGCCTTCCCTGGGGTGTGCTAGGGGCCGGCCCACGAGGATCTGGAGTTGCCTGGCTGCCAGGACAACGGGAACTGCAGACCCACGTGACGGGGAGCACAGCACCACGCCAGGGTTAGGAGCCTCATCGGGATCCCACCGCACCTCCCTCCGGGGGCAGGGCACAGTTCGGTGGGCAAGCGCGCTGCACTCTCAGGCAAGCCCCTCCTGTCACTGTCTGGGCAGCTGCCCCCTCTGCCTGGGGCCAGGAGAGCCAAGGAGCAACTCGGCAGGACACGGCGCGTTCTCAGCCACCCGGCACCCCCCAGCGCAGAGCCCCGGCCGGGGGAGGGGAGGGGCCCTTCGGCCCGCGTCAGCTCTCCCTCTAGCTCGCTACCTGAGGAGGTGGGAGATGAGGCCGGACACCAGAGCGAGATCTGTCGGGTTCTTCTTCAGCTTGGCTTTCCAGAGCCTCGGCCACTCCTGGGGGGGACAGCAGCAGAGAGCAGCTGAGGCTGCGGCTCCCACCGGGGGAGCCCTGGACAAGGCAACCCCAAAAGATAAGTGACCCCTCCCACCCAGCAAAGCTCCCAGCGCTCCCAACCTCCTGGTTCCCGAGCCACGGCCTGGCCAGAGGGGCACTGCTGCCCAGATGCAGTCACACTGCAGGGGGGCCTGTGCCCTCTCGACTGTTGGAGCCAAGCAGCAGCACCACTCCTCTCCTGCTGCCATTGCCACAGAGACCAGAACGCCTGCACCAGGGCTGGGCACTTTCTGTCACCCCCACCACAGCCTGGCTCCCAGCTCCGTCCCCTTCTGGCCGACCCAGGGCAGATGGCTGGCGGGGCAGCAGGCAGGCATCGAGGGCTGCGCGCTGGGGAACGTCTCCCAGACTTCAGGGTCCAGCCGGCTCCTGAACGCTCCAACCAGAGTCACTTCCCAGGGCGCTGCCGCACCGGTACTCACATGGTCCTGCTCGTACTCCAGAATGGCAGCATAGAGCGCCCTCTGCTCCTGCTCCTCGGGCGTGAGGGCGATGCTGCTGGAGAACCTCCTGCCCAAGAGAGACCAAGGGCAGGGTGAGACCCGCTGCTGCCTTTCGGTCTGGAGCCAGGGCTGGGTGCCACCCAGATGGGCAGGAGGGCAGACTGCAGGGCACCAACTCTAGCAATACCCAGAGCAGACCCCTCGAGAGCCCAGCCAGCTCCGGCCACGATGCAATAACCCAGCCAAATGGGAACAGGCGTCTAGAAACGGGGCTGCTCACCCGCAGAGCTGCATTGCAACTCCCTGCACCTGAAGCAGCGCTCAGAGAGGAAGGGAAAGGGGCCCTGGGATGTCACAGGCGGCATGTTGCAAACAGGCCATAAGTTTGGGATCGAACCTGAGCGCCAGCATACGCCACCATGCCAGAATACTTTAGCTGTATGGGTGCCTCCATTGGAGCTGGGATGGTGTGTGGGTGGGTGGGTGTCTAGTTGCGTCTCTGCCTCAGCTCTGCTCGTTGTCGGGCACAGTAGCAGTTGGCACTACTTGGAACCCAAACGACACAGGCCGGGAGACCACGGCTGGAGAAGCTGCTGGTTCGGAAGGACACCGACAACAGCCCCGCGGACTCACACCCACACCTCTCTCGGCGCTCCCAGAACCCTGCTCCCACTGGAGGGAGCTACAAGATGGGCGAGCATGCGGGGTAATGACATGCAAATTAGCACACCCATAATCCCTCTCTCCAGCACTGCCACAAACAAGCAGCCTTTCCTCCCCGAGGCCGGCTGAGGGGAGCGGGAGTTCTCCACACTGGGGGGATCTTTTAACCAACAGAAGCTTTGCTGTTTCCTTTCCTCACCCACCACAGCTGGGTCTCCCGCCCCGGAAAGGCCCCCGGACAAGGGGCCCTTCCCCAAGCCCTGGCCTTGCTCACCTGTTGGCAGCTTCCTGCAGCCGCAGCCTGCGCTCCTCCATCTTCCTCTGAAGCTGGCGCAAGCCGAGTCAAGGCTCCACAGCTGTGTCTCCACCCAGCCAGCCATGGCCATGCACAGGGGCAGGGCTTGTCCTGCACCTACCGGCCGCAGCGCGGCCCAGCCAGCTTCAGAGGCACACGCCTCTGGCCGGGGGCTCAACAGAGAGCGTGCACAGAGGCAATCAAAGCAAACTCAGCACCGGGCAGAACCCGCAGCCCCAAGAGGCAGGGCCAGGGGCCCACTGACACCCCAGCGCAGCCCTGCATGGAGCGGGGGGGGAGGGGGCATGGCTGTGCCTCAGTGACAGGGCTGAGAGGGGCCCCCTGACACCCCAGCGCAGCCCTGCATGGAGCGGGGGGGGAGGGGGCATGGCTGTGTCTCCGTGACAGGGCTGAGAGGGGCCCCCTCCCCTTTAGAGCAGCCCTGGCTGGGACACGCTGCGGACACCCCCGCCCTGCTTAACAGGAAAGCTTGAGCCGCTGTTCGCCTGACTTCCCTTTCACCAAGGGCAGGAGGGTATTTGAACCAGGCGCCCGGGGCGGGGGGTACGTGCTGGGGTGGGAGAGCAGCAGCCCCTGCTCTGGGGGGGCTGGGCAGGAGACACAAGTCGAGTCGATGCACTGGTGGCAGCAGCTGTCTCTAGGGCATTAGTGCTGCTGTTGTTACGTCTAAGAGGTGCCGTCTCCCGGCCTTTCCCCTGGGATTCAGACTAGGTGGTGACCCTCTGTGCCAGGAACTGAATTTCTCCTCCCCCTGCCCCCCCAGGCAGCAAACGCTCTAGGCCCACTAACCCAACTCTCCCCTGGAAGAGAGGGTGAGCCTGTGTCCCTGCCCCCCACCGTTCTGGATACAGGACAATAAAATAGCCCCATGGCTCTGTGCTTGGGGAGACCTGCCAGGGCAGGATGGGAAGGATACCGTCTCCTCCCGAGCTTTGGCAATCACCAGGTTCTCCATCATCTGCCGCTGGAGGGACAGCGTCTGCAAAGCAGAGACAGGCCTCGTTGGCATTCCCACAAGCCCGCTGTGACCTCTACCTCATCGGAACGTCAGAGTGCTGGGGCAGAGCACGGGCCGGGCCATCCCTCGCGGGCAGCGTGCTCGGAAAGGAACCGGCTGCATCCTAGAAATGCCCAAGCTTCTCCACATGCTCCCAGAGCCCAACGCAGCTCGGGGACGGCCGGGAGTTGCAGGGCACTCTGGGGAAGGACATGCAAATGAGAGCACCCGGTGGTGGCACTCCTAAAGCACAGGGCCAAGGGCCACGCAGCTGGCGGGGCAGGCCCATCTTCAGCTCCAAGGGGCTGTGGCAGCGACTTGGAAATCAAGCTCATTTACGTGCCACTACCCAGAATGCTCTGAGGCAGCAGCAACTGCAGGCTACTCCAAAGCAGGCCGGGGGAGGGGAGGAGGGAGACCCCCCCCCCCCACTCCTTGCCCGCGCCGGGGGGTCTCCACTTGCCAGGGACGTCTTCTGCACAGCCTGGCTGGGGTTCAGCCGTGCCACCCGGGCCTCGTACGCAGCTCTCAGCTTCTGGTTCTGCAGCGATGCCTCCTCCAGCGGGGTGAGCTCCCTGCGAGGACACAAGAGCTGCGAAGTTACCCTGGGAGAGGAAGGACGCCCCGGCGAGGGCTGGCCCCGCAGTGAGCGTGAGGCCTGGATCAGCCCTGCCCAGATCAAGAGGCTGCAGCAAGAGACAATCCCGGGTCTCTCTTCACCCATGTTCTGGCCCAACCTGGACAGGCTCAAAGGCCACACAATTCTTCCCTTCCTCGCCTGGCACAGCAGCACCCGCACCGGGAACCTCCATGTTCTCTTCCGCCAGGGAGGAAACTACTCCCCTGGCAGGAGGGGCTCACGGAGCGACACCCCATCTCCCTACCCCGCGCCCTAGGTCCTGCCCCTCAGCGTCACAGCCAAGCTCCATGCAGGCAGCTGGAATCAGGTGACTCACCGTGGGCAGAATGGCCTGGACCAGAGAACTCCCCCTGCCAAGCTGCCTCAGGCCTGAACGTCTGGGAGCCTGGGCCAAAGGGCTGACATCTGAGGGGGCTGCTAGAGGCCCAGCCTCCAGATCCTCCTTGGAGGCAAGACACAAAACCGGGGGAGCCCAGAGCTCTGCAGGGAAGTCCCGGGCATGGCCCGAAGCTTCCAGAGGTCTTGGCAGGCAGCATCTATCCCCTTGGCTAGCCGCCATCTGCCAGCCTGAAGCAGGAGCACAGTGAGTGGAGAGGAGGGAACCTCCCTACTTGGCCCAAGCTGGCACTATGGCACATGGTTGCACTGGGAGGAGATGGTTCTTCACCTCACACGCAGCACCCCCAGCCTGCAGCCCCTGGAGGGCTGGGGAGACTCCACGCCACATGCCCCAGCTCCACCTCACTTACTTTTTAGTGCCCTGAGCTTTGGTGATCTGCAGTTTCTGGAAGATCTCCGGGGGGAGGAAGGGAGACAGCTTCCCCCCCTCATCTGAGAAGACCCTGCGGTGCCTAGAGATGGGAGCAGGGCTGGGGCCCCTCTCGTGGGCCGCTGGCTTCACATTCCCTGGGGTTGGGGGAAGACGTGGGTCAAAGCAAGTGTTTTGTTTAGAAGTTACTACAAGCAGTGAAGGCTGGCAGGGAAACCTGGGGTTGCTGGGTGCCTTGGAGCAGCAGGGCCAGGCAAGCCAGCCCCAGCCCCTTTGTGCACCCACAGGCCTCCACAATGGGCACCTGAACAAGACACTGGCGGGGATTTGCTGCCCTGATGCCTCCCGGGTCTCAGCACCAGAGGCGAGGGAAGCAGGCAATGCTGCATTCCTGCTAAGGAAGCCAGCACCAGTCTCCCCTCCCTGGGGACTCTGCCTCCAAAGGCTCCCAGCTCCTGCTGTGCGGGGAGGGGGAAAATCAATGAAACCCACCCCCTCCCTCCCGCCCCTACAGATAATGTTCAGCCGCCTCCTGCTGCCACTCCCCTGACCCCAGCAGAGCCACCCACTTTCCGCGGGCGGCCCTGGCCTGCTGCCTCCCATTCACGCTCGGTGCGTGGCTCTGCAACAAGGTGTGTGTCTGCCGGAGAGAGGCCCCAGCTCCCCGAGGCGAGAAGCGCTTTGTGCCTCAAAGCATCCTCTTTCCCCAGAGCTCAGCCCAGCAGGCCGTGTCCCGTCTGCACCCTGCGGCCGGGGGCAACTCACCGAGCACGGCGGCGCTGGACTTGGCTCGCTCCAAGCACTGCTCGGCAAGCTTCAGCATCTTTGGGGTGTCAGGCGTCACGGCGTCGCTCCCACCTGGCACAGGCAAGAGGCGGGGTCACTGGGTGTCCTTTCCCAGACAGGAAGGTGCAGGGGGGGAGGGGGGGCAGCCAGGCCTCCAACTGGCACCGCTTTCCCGGTGGGCTGCTTTGTGTTGTAACCAACGGGCAGGGACAGCTTGTTCTGTACCCCGCCCTCCTCCTCGGCCAGCCGGGACACAGGGCCATGCTTCAAGGGGAAGCGTTCCCTGAGCACTGCAGCCTGCCTTTCTCCAGGGCCTTCTAAGACAAGAGACTTTCCAAGCTGGCCCCCTCCACCGGACGCGGTGCAGCCTCCAGCAGTCCTTACCAACGCCACCTAACAGGACCCCAGAGGATTCTGGGTCCAACAAACTGCAGGAGGCATCCAGGGAGGCCGCACCCTTTCTTTCCTGGCTGCAGAGTGCCCCAGGTGCTCTGCTGACAGACTCGGAGGGTGCAATAGAACCTCGGAGTTATGAAATGACCGGTCAGCCGCACCCTGCCCTTGGAACGGGAAGTATGCAGTCAGACAGCAGAGGCAAAGAAAAGCAAACACTGTACAGAACAGTACGGTGTTCAACCGAAACTATTAAAAATAAAGGGAAAGTTTAAAAAAAGATTTTGACAGGGTAAGGAAACGGTTTCTGTGCCTGTTTCATTTAAATGCAGCCTTTTTCTTCTGCCTAGTAACATTTCAAAGCTGTATTAAGTCAAGGTTCAGTTGTACATTTTGGGAAGAACAACCACAATGTTTTGTTCAGAGTTACAAACATTTCAGAGTTACGGCCAGTCTCCATCCCCGAGGGGTTCATAACTCTGGGGTTCTATTGGATTTGCTGATCCACTCGCTCAGACTGCGGCTATGTGAAGGATGAATACGGTTATCCGTACTTCCAGCACAGAGGCAGCCAACAATGTGAAGTAGTTCCTTGTTCCTTTAGTCCTTGGCACATGGATGCAGTCACATGGTGCACTACACAGGGCCAGTCTGAAAGCCCACAACTGTGCAGCGGGCCCAGGGGACAGGCACCAGGCCATGAAGGAAACGAATGTTTCAGGACTGTGAAGCCTCTGGAGAGCGAGGGAAAAGCAGTCCAGTGTCTGCTTTTCACCATGGAAGTGGTAAGTCTGGTGGTTACTGCTAGAAATTTTTGCTAGACACTGCCTGCTAGTGGGAATCTTCAGGGTCGGCAGTTCCCTTCCACCAAGGGATCTCCTGCGTGCATGTGGGTGGAGCGCAACACCGCCAGGTATGTGACCGTTCATCATCCGCTGCCCACCCCCACACAATCCCTGCCACCTTCCAAGTGGCTGGAGGAATGAGGGCAGCTGGGACTGGAGCGTGGAGACGGCTACTCGGTGCCAGAGAGCTGTATTTCACTAGTGAGCTGTACAGCACTCCTCCCACAGCTCACTTTTACAGTAATTAAACAATCAAAATAACCCCTAGGAGCCAAGATTTGAATTGCGGGTTAAGCCACAGAGCCCCACCCCTGCTGGGGCAGAATCCCAGGCTGGGGGTTCTCGTGGCATTACAGCTGTTCATCTCTGGAGGCTCCCCCCAAATATCAGGCGAGTGCGTCCAGGGAGGTAACTAGGCCGTGACCCACCCTTCAGAGGATGGGAGAAAACAATGTGAAGCTGTTTTGTACCTTTCGCTGCTGCTACTTCCTCCAGCAGGGCCTCGGAAATGTAGCTGATGCTCTTCAGGTACTCCACGTAGGCCTCCTATCAACCAGAAGGAACAGAGAAGTGGGGGGCTAAGGAGCAGCTGGTTCTACCAAGTTCACCTTTACCAAGCACCATCCACCCACCCGTTCACCCAGAAATCAGAGCCATAGAACCTGCAGCCCTGACCCACTCTGCAGACGAACTCCCAGCTGAAGCACATCAGAGAGCGCTCCGGGGGGCCTCTTTTGGGAGATAGACTGGGGGAGGTGGTGAGTCTCCTCACCTTGGTCTCGCAGGGTTCTGTACAGCACCAGCACTGTGGAATCTAAGGATTCATTCCCCCCAGGCTCCTAGAGACCCTCGCGTGGTCACTTCTTACCCCAGGCACTAGGAGCTCGCCGCATCCTGCAGCAGGCACCAGAAAGACGCTGAGATGCAGTCCCTGCAGCAGGTTCGTATGGGGGCCCTGGATAATGAGTGTTGAAAAGGCCTTCCAATTCCTTCTGGAGAAACTGTCCCCCAGTGCGGGAGGCTCCCAGCCCCCCTTCCCTCCCCCCAATCTGGAAGGCTTTGTGTGGTGTGGGATCTGGAAGAACAACTACAATGTGGTTCCAACTTGAGTCCAGCATCCTACCCCGTCATCCATCCGCACACCCTGTACAGCGAGTGCGCAGGGCCCTGTGCAGGGCTGGAGCTGGGCGTGGGGAGAGGGGTGGCAGGCCCCAGACCATGCCTCCCACATGATTGCCTTGATCTCGGCTGGAGTGAAGGAGTGCCCTGGTTGTCCTGTCTTAGAGTGAAGTCATTGTGTAACATTTGTAGGGCGGTAACACCCAAGAGCCCAAGACTCTTTTAAGGCAGTGCACTGTGGGAGCCCTGGGCTGGATGCACCCCCCACCTAGAGAGGGGTCACCAGCTAGGGGCTGTTGTAGGAGCCTGTGGCCCTGCCCCATCCGGCGCTGCCAACACCACCAGGCCCAGGCGCGGAAGGGAAAGCCCAGCCCAGCCCAGCCCCCGCGTGCAATCCCTGGTGGGAAGAACCCCGCTGGGTCGTGGGCCCCGTCCCCGAGCCCCGGCCCGACACGGCCCCGCCTTCAGCCTGGACACGGGGGGGGAGGACGTGGCCCAGCAACGCCCCCCGAGCACGCGAGGCCGCCCCCAGCTGCGTGCCAGCGCCGGGCACAAGGCCCCTCCCACGCGGGGCACAGCGGGGCCCACGCACGGGACACGGGACGCGCCGCCTGGCCCCGCTCACCCGCGGCCGGTTCCCGGTGTCCAGCTCGATCGCCCCGGCCGCCAGCTTCATGGCGGTTTGCAGCGGCTTCGCCGCCCCGTCCCCGCCGGCGGCCATGGCGGGTCGGGGCCGGGCCGGGCCCCTCCGTGCTCGGAGCCCACCGGGCCGGGGCGGGGGCTGAACCGCAGCCGCAAGCAGCGACCATGCTGCTACTGCGCATGCTCAGTGACGTCTCCACCCAGCCGGGAGGGGGGCTCGTGGCGGCCGGGCTGAGTCGTGCAGCGCCGGGCACCTCTGCGGGCAGCTAGCTCGGAGCGGCCGCTCTGAGCTGTACCAGGGCTGACCCCTCGGGGACCCGGCCCCCCGCTTTCCCTGGTTGCTCTGGCGCCCCCGGGGAACCATCGTCGCAGGCTGCACCGTGCAGCCGTGTCCGAGCACCTCACAGACACCCCTGGGCTTATCCGTGCAGCCTCCTCCGCCCCATAGGGGAGTGACCTATCTTGAACCCCGTTCTGCAAGAGGGGAAACTGAGGCACAGAGCCGTGGAAAGACTCGCCCAAGATCACGAGTCTGCAGCAGAGCCAGGACCAGACCCCGGCTCTCCCGAGCAGCCCCAGTGCCTACACACCAGCCCATAATGCTTTCTGTTAGTTCAAAGACCGTCCGAAAAAATAGTGTTAAATCCACCCCCCTCCTTTGGTTCTTTGCAAGAGTGCGTTGGGCACCTCCGGCAAACGAGTGGAGCTGGTCCCTGCCTCAGGGCGTGGACAGACCCCGCGGGGGCCCGCTCAGGGGTCTGGCCTGGGATGGAGACCGGTGGGTAAAGCTGGCCACCTTTCCAGCCTCAAGGGAGGCCGGGGGCCCGGCGCTGTAGCTAATACCCCGGAAGGAAGGGGCTGTCCAGGGGAGAAGGCGGGCTCAGGGGAAGGCCCCTCCACGCAGGACACGACAGCCGGCTGCGGGGAGGGAATGATTAGGTCTCGGAGTGAAAGACAGGCCAGACGGAGCCCAGCACGCTCTGGGCGCTCCCCAGCTGTAGCATAGGCCAGTTCAAACCCCTGGCCCACGGGTGGCATCAGCCTGCGTGGGTCTAGCGTGGCACACTCCAGTTCTGCAGAATCCTCTAGCCCCCGGGGCTGCAGAAATAAGCTCCCAAATGCAGCCCGGCTGGCGGCACGAGGACAGGTGGGGGCGCGCGGCCGTGACACGCGTGGGGTGGCTGAGACGGAGCCCGGGCTGGGAGAGCCCCGCGCGTGGGAGGGACGGGGGGGGGGTCGGCTGCGCTCGGCTCCTCCGGGCCGCCAGGGGGCGCAGTGCCCCGCCGCGACCCCGCCAGCCCCAGCGCCGAGGCGGGAGGCGCCCGCAGCGGGCCCTGGGCGGCGGCGATGAAGCGGGATCGGCGCGGCCGGTTCCTGTCCCCCGCCGGCGGGCGCAGGCCGGAGCCCCGGGCGGGGAGCGGGCGGCGGGGCCGCGCGGCCCGGGAGGAGGCGGCCGGGGCGGGGCAGGGGGCGCGCGGGGCCCCGGTACAGCCCGAGCCGGAGGACGGCGCCGAGGAGGCAGGTGGGTGTCGGCGGCGCAGGGACCGGACTGGACCGGACCGGGCCCCCGCGGGCTTGGGGGCCGGTGTCCGGGCCGGGGCTCCCCCCGCGCCCGCCCGTCACCGCGGCCTCTGAGCCCCTCGGCGGAGCCAGACGCTCGATGGGCCCCGGGAGCCCAGACGGAGCCGCTCCCCCCCGGGCCCCCGCGCTCCTGCCCGGCCACACCCCGGGGGCGAGCTCGGGCGAGCGGGGCCCGGCCCCACGGGCGGGGGATGCTTTGGGGCAGGAGTGGCTTCTCCGAGCCCGGGCTGCCGGCTGACACTCCTCCGTCCCCGAAATCACCTGCACAAACCACCCTAAAATGGCAGGGCGGGCCTCGGCTCCCGGGAGCTAGGGCCAGCTGGCCTCGGACCAGGGACAGAGTTGGCCGGGCCTGGGAAAGGCACAGAAGGGGGGGCCTGGATCTTGACCCCCCTGGCCGTGGGGGCAGCAAACCAGCTCCTGGGGGCTTGGAGGCTGCCAGAGTCCAGGGCTGCTGGGCCAGCGCTCTTTAGCCCAGGAAATGCGGTTTCTGCTAGCAGGGGTGATGGGGGAGGAGCTGAGAGTAACTATAAATCCAGCCCCAAACAAGTGCAGAAAGTGGCAGGAAACCCGTCATCTGTCAATTCTCCTCACCAGAGAAGTGCTGGGAGTCCCTTCCGATCCTGATCTTCTATCTTCTTGTCTGGGGACTACTGGGAGCAGCTCTGCTTCTGACACAAGCACCCACAGTGCCTGTCTGCAACGATGTTTGGAGGGGTTTATCCCCGGGCAGGGTGACACTCCATAGTAAAAGAAGAGAGGAAAAATGGGGAAAACATCAATGAATGTTCCAGATTGTGGGATTTGAAATCTGCTGAAAAAAGCAGAATTAGGAAGTTGTCTGTTCAAATGAAATGTAGAGTCTGCAGTAAGTTAAGGCCACTTATTTGTGTGACAGAATAAAATGAGCAGGTTGGGGCACAGATGGTCTAAACCTTTCAGCATTTAAAGCTGCCCCCACCCATTATACGATAGCTATGAAAGGTTTCTACTGGCAGCTACATGAATGAGGATACACATTAGAAGCGTTATCATTGCCATGCTTCCAGGCATGAGCTGGTCATCGCTACAGTCAGGAAGTACAATCTCTCCTTGACAGTGCATTATGCTAAGTGTGGAAGAGAGGGAGGGTTGTTCTGAAATACCAGAGTACTGGACACCATCGACCAGTGGCTCTCAAACTTTTGTACTGGTGACCCCTTTCACATAGCAAGCCTCTGTGTGCGATCCCCCTTATAAATTAAAAACACTTTTTATATATATTTAACATATATATAAATATATTTAACACCATTATAAATGATGGAGGCAAAAATGGGTTTGGGGTGGAGGCTGACAGCTTGTGACCCCCTGAGGGGTCCTGTCCCCCCGTTTGAGAACCCCTGCCCTAGACCATGGGCCTTTGAGAATGCACTGATTCTGTATTAACTTGTATATATTTGTGTGAGTTGAGGGTTGTACCTGAAACAGCTACATTGTTTGTTTGAAGGGGAAACTTTTTTTTTTTGAAAGCAGACAGTTACAGATGAAGTCAAGTTGCAACATTTGTAACATAACTAGTGATAAAACCCTATCAAAGCCCCAAAAGCCATCGGTAGTGTCTGAACTTTCTCCTGCCTGTAAAGAAACTCTAAATTGAGCAGGGAGGGCTTTTACTGCCCTGTGCCGCTCCTCATCCGCAGAGAATCGTGCAGGTCAAGGCCGTCCGCTCTTCAGCTCAGACATGGGTGAGGGGAACGGCCTAGGGGCCTGCTTGGATTCCCTGGTATCAGAAGGGATTGCAGCTCCCATGTACACCCTTCTAGTGTTCATTGGTACATACTGCCCTCTGGGGTGCAAAAGGACTGTGCACTCAGATGAGCATGGTGGGAGCGTCAGAGGCAGGAAAAGCTGTAGTACAGGGATGGTGTAGAGAGGCCAAGGATAAGGCTGAACAGTTGAGGAAGGTCCATGGGCTTTCCTGATGGAGCCTGTGGTTCTGGCTGGATGACATCGCTGTTGCAGTGACATAAACCCAGTTTTAAATGCTGTTAATACTGTTCTGCTAGAGCCTGACTGATTGTTGAGTGCTTGGTTTCTGGGCACACTGGGTGCTGCGCATTGTGAAGTGGTAAGATTTGAAATGTTGCGCTGGCTTCTCAGAGGCACGTACCTTAGGGTCAGCAGACAGAAATCTTTTGTGTTCCCTCGCTGGGTCAGGCAAGCCCCCGTGGACAGGGGTCAGTCTGTGATCTGTATTCAGCTGGGGTAGAAGTGGATACAGCGGCACTGTAGTCACCCAGCCCCTGCTGCCAGTTAGTAACTGTCACTTTGTGTAAGGGCAGAACTGAAATCCTCTTTACAGGGTAGTTCAGCAGGAGTGCAGTAGGCTGCCATGGGAGGGTTGGAGAGTCACACGCCGGCATGGTGCTGGGCTGGCAGGCTGTTCAGTCCTTGGGCGGGCAGGGTGTGTTACTTTGAAGTAATCGCTTGTGGGTTGATGAACTCTAGAGGGAGAGGTTTGTGTCCCCTCATGCTGCTTAATCCCATTTCACTGGTGCCCTTGCTGGTCCTGAGCACAGGTTTACACAGCAGTGGTTGCTGGCGTCTCAAATGCAGCTGTTTCCTTAACTCCTCAGGCATGCCTCCCACCTGATTACCTTGATCTTGGCCTGGAGTGAAGGAGGGCCCTGGTTGCTCTGCATCCAAGCCTCTTTTAAGGCAATGCACTACCTTAGAGTGAAGTCATTGTGTAACATTTGTACTGTGGTAACTCGTAAGGGCCACAACCATGTCTGGGCCGGTGTGCTAGGTGCTGTACAAACACACGACAGTCCCTGTACAATGGTAAGAACTGACTTATTTTCATCCTTCCTTCTTACTTAGGAATTGGTAGAGCCCTAAGCGTAGGATATTGCCGACTCTGCCATGGGAAGTTTTCCTCCCGGAGCTTGCGGAACGCTTTTGGGAAGGTTCCTGTAACGGGAGAGAACTCGGAGAAGCAGCGACGTGTGGATCAAGTGTTTTTCACAGATTTCCAGCGACTGGTCGGAGTAGCAGTCCGACAAGATCCTGCTCTCCCGCAATATGTCTGCAAGAAATGCCATGCCCAGTTTTACAAATGTCGCAGCGTCCTCAAGACGTTTATTCAGAGGGTGAATGCATCGCCCACAGGCCATATAAAATCAAAAGGAAAGTATGTATTGAGTTTTTTTATTCATGTTCATTTTTCAAGTCATACATTTCTGTATATTTGTATAGGTTCGTTTACTTGTGGAATTTCCGGGCACTGAACTCCCAGGACAGGATGTATTTTTAGCAGCTGTAAACAGCTAATGACTGAATCTGTTTTCTCTGTAGCCAGCATGTGCTCCTGTATCTGTTACTGCCAGGTTGAGATACATTAGTTTGGTCACTGCCCTGTCTCTAGCTGCTACCATGTTCCTGGTTTTCTGTCTTTCTGGACGAGATTCTTCAGGTGCTGCTTTGTTTTGTGTGTAGGAACAGTGATGTGCAGCCACAGCCAGATGCAGAAGCCCCCTGTTTGGGTAAGTGCAGGACAGAATTATGGGGAACTATTTTTTGTTTGTTCTGTGATACTGTCAAAGGAGGGTTTGGGGTTTTCGACTGGACACTCAGACGACACGCCACTAACTTGAAAACTAGTCATTTAAAGAAGTTCCCTTCAGTTTGTTCCTTTAGTGCATTTGAGAGTTGTGTCTCTAGTCAGTGTCACTGCTTCATGGTCCTTTGTACTTCCTGTGTCATGCACTAGACGAGGACATCAGACTTGTGCACTGCTCCGGGATCTCGCCTGTTCGCTCTCCTAGCAGGTTCCACACAAGGGAGTTTTCCAGGAGTGGTATCAGCTGAAGAGGCAGCAGGGCATTCAGAGAGGGGAAGGGGGCTAGGACGGAGTATATCTGGTCACGTTCTTGGGCCTGCCCAAAAGTCCCTCAGACCCAGCAGAGAAGCAGAAAACAGCTTTGTAGGATTCCCGATTTACCAGGTTATTTTTTAAAACCAGACCATTAAAAAATTCCCGTAGATGCGTTCTTTTAAAAAGTACTTTTGGGGCCTCTGCCTGCCCGAGCTCCCCCATCAACTCTGGATGTTTTACAGCCACTCGTTTCAGGTGTTTTTAAATGGTTCAGCTTAGCTGTTGGGCATGGCATAAAGAGCCAGATAGATAGCAAAACAACCCATTACCATGCTATGTAAGTGGGGATAAGCACCGTTCGACAGCCTGGGACTGCCAAAGCGACTAACTGCTGGCATGCTCTTCTTTCCCATTTGAACAGTAGACTTGATCACATCCAGCCCCCAGTGCCTGCATAATTTGGTTACGTGGACCCACAACCATGCGGGGAACTGCCAGTCTGTGCCAAGCCTGCAGAGTGTGTTATCTTCCGAGTACTGTGGGATAATTCGAGCCGTGTGGGGCTGTGGAAACGGGCATGACTATGTTATGGATACAGATTCTGATTGCAGCACGGTGCTTGTCGATAACGCCTTGTCTGTTACATGGGAATGGAACAAGAGCACAGCACAGCGTTTGACTGACAACGGGGCAAGTGCAGACAATGCTGGGGCTGCCTCTGCTCCCAGGCCCCAGCTTGCTCCAGCAAGGACAGGCACTTGCGAGCAGCCAGTAAACAAAGGGACCACATCGGAGCCACTCCGAGCTGAGAATCCGTTGCCACAGAGCAGGAATTCATCTCATTCACAAGAGGACAGTCCAGTCTCTTTACAGGAGAAAAGTCTGCCCCAGTCAGCCTCTCCATTGAGCAGTGCCCCAGGTAAGAGTTTTGCCTAAAAAGCGACCTCCAACCGTATGGGGAAAGGTGAAGGCCCTTTTCCCCAGACTCCGAGGCTGGGTCCATGCAGAACTTTCTGACTGTGCTATCACCTCCGGGATGGGTGGTTTTCCAGGACGGCATAGACAGCAATCAACAGCACCTAAACCTCAGTCCAGGTTGATGTTAGAAACTGAGCATTGCAGAAAGGAAGCGTATTTAAAAATAAACCGCGGAAGCTGGGCTCTGAGCACAGGGCTGGGGCCCAGAAGCATGTGGAGTCAAATCGTGGCTTTGCCACGCACTTGCTCTGTGGCCTTGAGCAAGTCACTTTGCCTCTTTGTGCCCAAGTTTCCCAGTCTGTTGATGGGGATGAGACTGCTTCCGCCCCAGTGGAGATTCAAGATGAAAAGTGCCGAGTGAGTGAAATGGGCCGTGGTGGAGAGGACTGCTCCTCTGCACTCTGGGAGCTCTCGGTGTGTTTCCATGTGGCGTGTGCTGACATTTCAAAGAACCATTTGTGCAGGGGGTTGGACAATTCAGTGCAGTTGTTAGCGCTTTGCTCCTGGGCTACACTACCACAGTTTCCCTTATTGTTAATAAATACAAGGTGGGCCCCTGAGCTGCTGGGTGGATGGCCTTGCCTCCTCCCTCTCCAGCACCACAGCAGGTGTGTGAGGAACCAGGGAGAGCCTGGTCACTGCCCTCAGACATTCACGGGAAACTTTCCAGCATGATTCCAGCAGTGGACCAGTAAGTACTTAGAGAGCTGCTTCCATTCACCCTGTAGGCTTGATTTGGCACCTTCATCTCTTGTCCCTTCTCAAGGTGATGTGTGTGACACCACAGGGGATTATCTCCTGACTTTAAACAGGTGGGCTTGGGTGACTCCACCTTGTTTTCTGGATCATGCATCTGAAAAAGGCGTGAGCGAGACTTCCTGGTGCTGTCCAGAAGAAATGTAATTGAAAGCTACTTAGTCTCAGATATATTACAACCACAGAAACTGGTATGGGTCAGAATCAAGAGTGTTTACATGGGCATTGGGGCAAAACTGATCCATAACAGTTCCTGGCGTATAGGAGGTGAAGGCCCCAGGTCTTGTGAAGCCCTGCAGTCACATATGTGGTTAACCCATCCTCAAAGAGAGTGTATGTAGCCAGCTGCTGAGAGTGAATTCTCCGTTTGCGGGCTTCTTTTAGCTGCTTTTTGTTTGTAATATGCAGTGTTCTCCTTTATTTCCTAGGACAGTTGAGTGGGAAGCAGGTTCTGTCTTCAACGTCGGATGAGCGGGTAAAAGACGAGTTCAGTGACCTTTCTGAGGGGTGAGAGAAGAGTGGGTTTAAAATAGCCTAAATGTTCTTTGCAAGCATGAAAATGATCAGCTGAGGGGAATCTAATTCTCCAGTGTGACCGGTCATGGGAGACCCCTTCCTCCCTTGGACCCAGCATCTGACAGAGACTGGTTTCTTTGTAGTGATCTTGATAAAAGTTCACTAAGTTGACACCCCGTATTCCTTTTTCCTAATTGTGTCCCGTTTTTCTTTAAATGGCATTTGGAATCCCTGATAGATGTTTTAGCAGCTTCTGAAAAAGTTTCCCAGCAGAGCTGCCCTGTGTCTTTCAAGGACCCAGTTTGGTATTGCCCAGCTCTGCGCTGGGTCTGGTGAGATGATTGCCAGCACTGCAGGCCCATATAGTTTCTATTCTGTCTCATAGTTCATTCTCATTTCCAGCTACTGAGAGTCTGGATTCCAGAACAGTCATTGGTGTGGATATCTAAAGGAGAATCCATCTTGGTTGTCGGATATTGCACTGCACTTAGCGAAATCTGCTCTTTACTTACAAAAGGAGCATGTTTGATGGGAACTTGCCGAGTGGCAGTAAATGACACTTAAAGCCTATCGATTTTTGCAATCATTATAACCCCTCGTAACAGTGGAAGAAAATTAGGCCAAGATTCCCAAAAGAGGGTGTCTAAAGTGAAGCACCTAAATAAGTGACCATATAGCAGTTGTTCTGGGTCAAAAGTACGAGCCTGCCTTTTGCAAGCGTAATTTAAAATGTAGCTGGGAGCCTGAAAAATGTTGCACAGAAGATGCCAGAATGTTCTGTTGTCTCCTTCTTGACCCCGGAATTGTTTGTTTCTATAACTAGGGTAAAAAGCCCAAGCCTATTGGCTGCTGTTAGGAGAATGTGGAGTGAGCTGCAGAGTAATTAACTTTGTGTCAGAACAATTGTATTATGTTCTTGCTCTGCAAAATTGCCTGTCCTATTGCAGAGGTTGGCTGTGACAATTCCACTCTTACAACTTCCAGTAAATCTCTAACTGCATGGCCAGACTTTTTTCTCATTACAATCCTCAGTTTATTCTTGCTGGGCTGTAATCTCCAAAGAAATCGATTTTGCAGTTTCAAGTGTTCCTTGGGGTGTGTTTTTTTTCTTGCTTTAAGAGATGATGTGGGAAGAGACTGTTTTGCACCTCAGTTGCCATGACTTTTTGTGCAGGAGATTGAAGAACAAATATTGATGACTGCTAAAGAAACCAGCAAATTGGAGTGTTAGTGCTGAGGTTTCATCCAAACCAGGTATTATAAAGTTTCTTCTCTTCCTCAGAGACTTCTTGAGTGAAGATGAGAATGATAAGAGAACTGTGCAATCTTCAGATGACTCCTTTGAGCCTTATCCAGAAAAGAAGTAAGGGGCTTTTTTTACTTTGCTTTTTTAACACAACTTGGTTCTTTATCCACAGAATAGGTATAGCGCAGGCATTAGCATCAGCATCCCCTGACCCACTTCTTTGGGTTTTCTGGGATGGGGGAGGCCAACCCAGGGAAGAAGGTTTTGTTTGCTCTCACACGACCCAGAACTCAAGCTCCCCACATCTCCCTCACTCCCTTCCTGACCTGTTGGCACCTAGAGACGTGATTTACGGTGCCTCAGTAGAATGGTTCACTGAGCTGCACAGCAGGTGAATGTGATCTATCAGGGGCTGCATTCCTCCTCCTCCTCCCGCACTCCCATGTGCGGAGAGCACCTGTGTGTCTCCAGACCTTCGCTGAGCTAGTTGGGCCATTTCAGGTGAAATTAGACTTGAATTCAATACAAATGAAATATCAAACATTCTCATTCATCTCTTTACATTGTTGTTCCTTGCCTTAGGGGGTCCAACAAAAAGAGTGAAAATAAAGAAGCGAAGAAGGCTGAAGAGCCCAAAATAAGAAAGAAGCCAGGACCCAAGCCAGGCTGGAAAAAAAAGATCAAATGTGAAAGGTAACTGAACTGAGCACGGAGGCGTGAGACTCTCCGAGATTAGCACAATCTCACTGGAGTAATTCTCTGCTTTTCAGGGAGGAGCTGCCTACCATCTACAAGTGTCCTTACCAGGGGTGCACAGCTGTATACAGAGGGGCCGATGGCATGAAGGTAAGTTAAGAATTAACATGCGACTTCTGTTAGTACTTCTGTTAGACTTCCCAGTACTTCTGTTAGTCTCAAAGGTGCCACAGGACCCTCTGTTGCTTTTAACATGCGACTTGTTATTTCCAGTGTAGGTGCTGTGAGCTATTAAAGGGGATGAGTCACCTTTCATGCGAGTAGAGAATTAAGAATGGTATCTGGGCATTCCTTTCCCGCCTCTTGAAGGACAGGGATGGGTCAAAGTGAACAGTTCAGCTGCGTGACCTGTGTAGTGTCTGAGGTCTTTGTTCCGTTCCAAGTGGAAAGAGGAACTGGTCTCTTTCCAACTCACGCTGTGCTTCGTCTTCTGTCCTGAGATTCAGCCATTGCCTTGCTGGGGAGCCCTTTTGGAAACGCTGCAGGCTAATGGGCTGCTTGGGGCCTAATGTTGGTGGAGAGAAGGTTTAACAATGTTTTATTAAAGTCCTACAGAAGGATGGACTTGCAGGCTTGGATGCAAGCTTGAGTCATTTCACACAGTGAAACTAGAGGTGATGTGTAGGCCTGCACTACTGCCTTTTTCCCTCGAGTCTTCTGGCTTGTGCTATGTAAGCTATTGATGAGGAGTGTGAATTAACTTCTGACCCGTACTAGGGTAAAGAGACTCCAATCCTTATTTTTAGAAACACATAAAGGAGCATCATGAAGAAGTGCGGGAGAGGCCTTGTCCCCACCCTGGCTGCAACAAGGTGTTCATGATCGATCGGTACCTACAGCGCCATGTGAAACTCATTCATACAGGTACTTCCTGCTGACAGTGGCTGCTCACAACCGAAGGGAGGGTGTTATGCAAGAACAAGATGATGACTTCACTGTGCCAAGACCTTGTGTTGGGTATGAAACTGCCCTATCACTGTGGTATTTGCTTAAGACCCCCTTCCTCCCCCTTCCCACTGTTTGTTTGGTACTGAGAGGCCTCCAGGCCATGCCATCTTTTGGGAGGATTTGAGCTACTTCCCCCATCAGGTGCTAGTGAAGGAACTTCACGGTTTAGCTTAAATTGCTTGTGGTAAGCAGGGGCTTGTGTGTATCAATGAGGTGTTAAGGTGTCAACAGTGCCAATGACTCCTTCACCATGTCCCTTCTCCCTGCAGAGGTACGGAATTATATCTGTGATGAATGTGGGCAGACCTTCAAACAACGCAAACACCTCTCAGTCCATCAGATGCGCCATTCAGGAGCAAAGCCCCTCCAGTAAGTGCACTTGGGCCTTATGCACATCATAGTGATGTAATAAAGTAAATGAATAGACAGGGTCACCGGTTAGACCCCCTTTAAAATAGGAATCTGTAGGATTTCCTTCCACTAGTCAGAGTGGCAAAGAATTGGTGTGTATAGTTCAATGTTTAGAAAAAGGCCCCATCCAAGAGTCTCGCTGTAAGATGTTGGCGTTTTCATCAGAAAATCCAGATTGGAAGCTGAGGAGCCAGGGTAAGGAATTCATTTAAAGACACACTTCTCTGAAGTCAAGTTCCGAAAAGTTCAAATAAACTGGGGCCTGCTGTACTGGAAGAAGTCATGTGGTGTCTGGAAAACAGACCTGCTGCCTATGCTAGGAAGTGTAGGATTTCTCTGTCCTCTTAGCTACCAGCAGGGAGGTGATGTAACTAAGGGAGACATTTCCTAGTTGTACATTGGGTTTGTGACTAATCATGATCCTGACCAATTGGGAGTCTCCTTTTACTGGTCAAACTAGCTCGACTTATCTGCTTCCAGGACTCCTTTTAGCTCCACCCCAGTGCGCTCCCTTTGCAGGCTCACTCTCACGCTTTCTAATTTGCTTTGCCTCAGCTCCCAGTAGATGCAAAAACTGGGGAATTGGTAAATAATGAAGACAGGTCATTGATTCAGAGCAATCTGGATTGTTTGGTAAAATGGGTGCAACCAATATGCATTTGAAAATAGATATAAACATATACATCTGGGAACAAATGGGACTCTATCCTGGGAAGCAGTGACTCTGAAAAAGATTGGTGGGGCGTAGTGGATCATCAGCTGAACATGAGTGCCCACTGTGACCAAAAGTGATCCTGGGATGTATAAACAGGGAAATAAATAGAAGTAGAGGGGTTATTTTACCTCTAGTTGGCACTGGTGCAACTGCTGCTGGAATCCTGTGCCCAGTTCTGCCATCCACAGTTCAAAAAGCATGTTGATAAATTGGAGAGCCCTGCAAACGAGTAATTGAGTTCTGAGTCAGTCTGTTTAGTTTAGCAAAAAGGTGGTTAAGGGATGACTTGATTATAATCTACATGGGGAACAACTATTTAGTAATGGGCTCTTGAATCTCGCAGAGAAAGGTACAACTTCTAGCCATTGTCAGACATTCAGACTGGAAATAAGGTGTACGTTCTTAACAGTGAGGGTATTTAGCCAGGGTTGTGGTGGATTCTCCATTACTGACACTTTTTAAATCAAGGGTGGATGTTTTTCTAAAAGATAGTGTAGGAATTATGGGGAAGTTCTAGGTCCTGTGTTATATCATGGTCCCTTCTGGCCTTGAACTCTATGAAGGAGAGGCCTTCAGTAGCTTAGCATTTCTTGTACTGCGCTGCTCCAGCATCTTCCCTGCCCCATGCACAAGAGATGTTCCATTGAAGTGCTAAAATAGTATTAGCTGTCACCAATCTTCTTCTCCATATTCCTAAACCCATTTACCCAGATAGTTGCTGTGCAGGAACAGAAGATTTTTTTTAATACAATCTCTTGAGTTGAAGCCTTTTTGTTCAGTGAGCGTTACCCTCCTTTCTTACTAGAGATGAACTACTGCCAGCCTTACCTGGAGCTGGGGCCACTGTAGTGTTGCTCTAATTGTGTTTTGCTTTCCAGATGTGAAATCTGTGGTTTCCAATGCAGGCAGCGAGCGTCTCTCAAATATCACATGACCAAACACAAAGCTGAGACCGAGCTGGAGTTTGCCTGTGACCAGTGTGGAAAGCGTTTCGAAAAGGCCCATAACCTTAATGTCCACATGTCCATGGTGCACCCTCTGACCCAGACTCAGGACAAAACCAAGCCACTGGAGCCTGAGCAGATTCTCATGTTGAATCCTTCAGGGACTGTGGAAAGCCAGGCTGTAAAACCGGAACAGACTGCACAACAGGAGCCCACTTGAAGGTCTGCTGGAGGGGTGTACTGATAAACCATTCAGCAGTGAGGATTTTTAATATACATTTTAATAGATTCTCAACAAAAAAGCCCCCTCAGTGCAAATAGCTTCAGCTTGCTCAGAAAAAAAAAAAAAAAAAAAAAAAAAAGCTTTTACTGTGCTGTGATTCTCCATGCTTAAATCAAATTCAGCGGTGTTGTACTGAACAGTCTCCATCGAATGTAAAGGAACTGGATGTTCTACACTCCCCCACGTGGTGATAGAAACCAAGTTGTACCACATCACTTAAGTAGTTGCATAAACTGCAGGCATGTATGTAGTTCCTATTCAGAGGGGTCTACAGTTATATGGGACAGTGGAGTGACTTAAAACTAGGCTTTTTTTTAAATTACAATTCCCCAAGCAAGTCTAAAGTGAAAAATTTAACCTACTTTTTATTATTAACAAGAGCTTCAAGGTTTTGCTTGTAATAAATTATTTACAAAGTAATTTGAATCAAGTAGTCCTGGTTACAAAGATGGAGGACAGCTGAAAGTTTTTCCTGTCAATCCATTTCTTTGGATTCCACAAAAAATATCTTAGTAAACGCTTTCTGCAGCTGCAGAGTTAGACACGTCTTTCTCTGCTGCCCTTGCCCGGGCTACAGTTCTCCACCAGTATCACTCAGAAGAGGACTGGTTCATCATAGAAATCCTCAGCTACAGTGGGCTTCCAGGAATGGAAGAGGGCAGCTTTCACCTCTGGGTCAAACTCTTCACAGGGATCCAGTAACTGGGAGGAAAAAGAAAGCAACTGGTATTAGCTTGCTTTGAAGAAGCAGCAATTGGCTTCTAAGATCAGCAACAGCTCAGCCTCTCTGTTTATAGTAAAGTTCCCAAAACATGCCTCAGCTAGAGAAGAAACAGCATGGTTTGGGGTCAGGCAACAGCCAACTCCACACAAACAGTGGATCTGTACTACCAGAAAAGTACTATGAAAGGGGCATTTAAATGCTGTATGGTTTGGGGACAGCACTAGTTCATGATTAGTCTTGCAAAAAAGACTGAGGGCTGCATGCATGCTGACACTAAATGGAGGGTAGGCAGGAGCTTACAATGACTTGATAAAAGTGAAAAGGAGGCGGACTTAGCATACCTGTTGTATATGTGTAAAGCTCTTTTTAGGGCACCATGCAATTGAATGTAGCAGAAATTGACGAGCCTTAGTTATCACCTCTAAAGAATCCACCTAGTGAAAAGACATCAAGTTCAGGACAGAAAGCAAAGTCACTTGAAATCCTCACTTTCATCTTTATTAAAAGAATGTAGACTTTTACAAGTGGCTTAGGTACTTTAATTTATCCTATTTACAGATTAGGTACAGAACTTCACCATGTTTAAAATTAAAGTGCACTCTAAGGTCCTCTAATAGCAAGGTTAATGGGCATGTCTATCTTATGATGGCACTCCAACCTGATCATTCTTTTATGCCACACTGGCAATTATTTGTAGGACTTTGGCACCTCCAGGCCTTAACCAATCTCAGAGCCCCCCTGGGTTGGGTACTGTACAAGTATCACCGGTATGTCAGCCATTTCACAAAGCAAATCTACTTTGTACAGGCAAGGGAATAAATGGTATTGTGGCTAGGAGGCTTTCAAGTACAATTCAGTTAGGTAAGAGAAGAGAATGACCACCACCCACGTGTTTCATGCTGTGTAGGCTTTGTCCCCCCTGATCTGATCTCCGAGGATTCTCCCCTTCTAGGTAGAGTCGAAGCAGCTGGGTATACATGTCAACAGCAACATAAAGGAAGGTTTGCTCTCGGTTAAGTAGGTTTTGGTGAAAGCAGGGGGTAAGGCTAGAGGGAATCACACAAGATATAGAATGAGTACAGTGCAAGAGGAAGCCCCTCAACAGCATCTCACCATACATCTTTAAACACATTAGGGGCAAAGGTGCAACCAGCATTTTCACCATCAGACTTGCTGTATTCAGCACTGGACACTACTCCCACCCCTTGGAACACTGGGAAGTGTGAATGGACACTTCTAGCAAGAGAAGATGGAATCACACCATCTGGAAATCATAGTTCTGCTGAGTTGATGAAAACAGTAAGATTTCAAGAAGGTCCTGAAGAGCAGGGAAAGCTTTCATGGACTATCAAACAGAAGTAGCATTGGCTTTCAGAGGGTTACAAGTGTTCTTAGCTTAGCAAGTTACCAGTTTGTTTCACCCATAAGACACTGGCTGCGCCTGAAGTGGCCATCCCAGCCAGGTTGGGTGGAGTCTCTTTGCCTTGGCATAATACAGCCATCCCAAACTCATGGCAATCACACTATCCCCATTAGGAATTCTCTCCCTGCTTACACACTCGTCTAAGCTCGACTCAATCACAGAACATGACTAGAATTGCTTAGAAATGGGCACGTGAGCAGCCAACTACTTTTTTCTCTCATAAACAATTCCCTTAACATTTTTTGTTGTTACCTGTAAAATGCAAAAGGTAACAGGCTGACGTATTGGTCTGAGGCTGCCCTGTGTAGAATTTGATAAGGTCCACGGTCTGCAATATCCAAAGACAAGAGAAGGGTAAAATGTCTTAGATCATCATTAGGTCTCTCCAGGTACTTCTACAGCAGTGCAGATGTTGGGCATAGTTCCTTCCAGGCAACAGCTGGAGACAGTACATAATCTGACGTTTGGATCAGGTCACTCCTGTGGAGGAGTGCGTGATGGTTTTCAAGCCTGTCTCTAGCAGGTGGCACAGTATTCATACTGATTGTCAGCTACTGTGAGGTTTAAACTGTTTGGACTCGAAACAGCAATTTGTTACATTCAGTGAAGATCTGGCAACCCTTCACTGGGCTCCCGCCTTGACACAGCAGCTGATAGAAGTCAAAGTGCTACCATGTGAAAACCTAGAGTCAGAAAAGTTTCTTTATGCCCCAGAGGGGACTGTTTTCTCTGTGTTGCTTACAGGGTGGAGAGGCTCTTTCAGACAAATATATTCACCAGACCCAAAAGGTAATCCCTTAAAGCACCTGGTACCAAATTTTGCATTCCCATAAGTTAGGGAGGAGAGTTCTACTCACCTTTCTCTGCTGAATGAAAGAGAGCTAGCCAGGATATGCCTTGCTCTTCCAAGCATCCGAGGATCTCCAGGCAGCATTCCAAAGATTTTTGAACCTCTGTCCCTTGCTGTATATTTCAGAAAAGAACATGCACACCCCTTACTGAATTGTGGTTACATTTCAAACAAAGAACTGCCCTAGTAATAGTGATGTTTATCAAGTGCGGTGTCAGTGCCAGGATTAGTACAACTAAAGGCACAGATAGAGCCTTCCTCCACCTCTCTACAGTCAAATGCATTGATGCTAATGCCAGAGGCTCCAGATCCCCCTGGACCAAGGCAGAAAGCATGCTGTAACCAGCGGTTTAGCAAAAGCTGTAGAAAAAGTAACAGCAAGGACCAGCCTATGACCAAAGCATTTCCAAACAGTTCTCGGCACGTAGCCTTGGGCAAGTCACTTCCCCTCAGCATCTTTCAAAGGGGGAATGTCACCACTTATTTCACAGAGCGTTATGGGCATTAGTTAACATTCAGACAGCATTCTCCAGTTCTACCCCATCTTCTCCCACCGTTCATGCGTCTCTCCTGACCAGTTTGTCTCCAAGCCTCCTTTCACATCACCCCTCTGCTTGGAACAGCCTCTCAGATCAACCTTTGCCAAATACCTTCCCTTAAAAATAATTCCCCAAAACCTTGTTGCACAAAGTAATCCAGCTGCTATGGTCCCTAACCTCTCTGTTTGGTCTGCGTTGTTAGATTGTCAGGACAGGGATTCTTATCCCTCTTTGGGACATTATCTCCTGCCCTATGGAAAGTGACCAATAATAAATGCAAAATGCTAGACAAAGGCTAAGCCGCATTATTTGTATTAGTTCAAGCAGTAGGTAGGTGAGTGAGGCATAAAGTCCACTGAATGGGAAGGTCTGAAAACAGTGAGTCAGCCAGGAAGACACATATTAAATACTAACATGGTGGGGAAGGTGGTGTCATAATTAAAGGAGGGCTGCTGTGTTTGGCTTATGAACAAGGCAGGAGAGAGCAAGGACTTCCATCATGCTCTGCCTGGGACATTCTTTACTCCCTCCTCCAGCAGGCTTGGTAGTGCTGGCTTAAGGGATTTTTAGGTGGCAAACCAGCCTTTTTAAACCCATACAGTGTAATGAGACAGGCATTGGGATTTACCTTTGGTGCTAATCTGGTCAAGATGAGATCCATGAGTGAAAAGAACAGCAGGCACACTAGGAGCTACAAGTGAAAGAGGCTGTACATTACTTATAGCATCAGTATTGACTTGAAGGGTGTACATTCCATTCATGAAGGAAGCCCCGCAAACACGTCCCGAGGCTTTCCTGGGTTGGTTACAAGCAGTGGGATTCTTTCCAGGAAGACTGTGGCTCAAGAGGGCCCCAAGGCTACACAGCACTCTGGGAGCGGATACAGCAGGTGAAACGGGGGTAGCAGTGACTGGAAGTCTTGAAGCCACAGTCCATTTCTTCTTCAGAAGAAACTCCATATTAATCACATAATTCTTAACAGCAGGAATGAGGCTCATTGAAAGTCAGAATCGACAACCTTCCCCAAATCCACAGATGTAAGTGATCTTCAACACTCGGGAAGCTGCGGAAGGGACAGTACTGCCCAAGCAAAGGCATATTGCAAGCACATACTAAGCACCCCTCCCACCTCTGGCAGTACCCTCAGTCCTACCATACAACAAGCCTATTAGTCCTGTTCTGGGGCTCTGCCATTCAGATAAAACTGGGGGGTGGTTTTGTGATCAAGACCCAACCCTGATTTTCACTTGTGTCATTATTCAGATAGGAACCCAGGCCTCCTTCCTTCTAAGAAATTTGACAGCTGAACCAGCCAAAAAGATTTATATACAACATATGTAGACTAGGATATCTGAGGGGAAAAAGCAGGTGTGCACCTTTTAACTCCACTGAAATCCAACAGACCCAGAGAGACAGAATGAGGAAAAATATAAATAATGTGCTAACAAGCCAGGACTAAATAGGAATGAGGTATATGGAACTCCCCTAAAATTAACACCACACTGTTTCATTCCTAGACGGGGCTAACTGATCCAAACACCACACTCCAGCTTCACATGACAGGATGGTTCTCTAGCTGCACAGCACAACGCCAACCCTGTACACAGTGGAAACAATTCTTCTCACAATTACACCTGAGCAACTCCACTGAAGTCAGGGCAGTTGTCCTGCTGTAAGAGAGGAGGATTTGACCCTAGATCAGTGGCTAGGCAGTTTGTTTTGACTGCTATTCATTTAGCCAAACTCATTCACTGCACTGTTACCCTGTTCTTCCTCCTGTTTGTCTTCACCATATGTTTAAATTGTGAACTCAGACAGGAGGTGTCTTTTATTTCATGTGTGGTCAGTACGCAGTGTAACGGGGCTCTCATCCCTAACTAGGGCCTCAGAGCTACCACAATGTACGTAACTAGCAATAGTAGTAATCATTGACCCAATGGCAGGAAAAGGCAGGACTGCTCATTTCCCACTCATGTAAGTTACTACCTGTACAGGGATAATTTTGTTGTATATTTTGAAATGCAAATTGTCAATATAAAAAGATTTTGCCAAGAACTTCACTGCATTGAGAGAACACACTGTAATTTAAAAAAGGTCGGGGCAACAGCAACTCCTTTCCCCTGAAAAAATACTAAACTGCTCTGATTGTGCAGCTGTTTCTTTTTCCTCTCCACATGGAAAGTGACCATCCTTGTGCACCAAGGACACCGAGTAAATTGGGGGAAATGGCAGCCACCCATGGGAAAATTCCTCCTCTCAGGGTTGCAGAGTGCCCCTATTCATGTGCTGTGTACACTTCTCAGCCATCAACCTCCTAGCGGAACAGGCCAAGCTGGAAGTCCTTTCAGAATTCACCAATGCTGCCTTAAACAGGCAGGAGACTTGCAGCCCCACTGGTCCCAGTTATCTTCTCAGCACTCTCCCCTGGCTTTTGGTTTTGGAGTGTGTGGGGAAGAGTTTTCTTTCTTCTTTTCACTTATCAGAAAATTCCAACATGCTGATTTATACAAATGGACACAACTTTACCCATGGGGGTGGGAGGGGAAGGGGAGGGAATTGAGCACCACATCCCTCCCAGAAACCAGATTTAACAACAAGGTTTACAAGGGACAAGACAATAGCACTGGGCAGTCATTTCTCTTAGTGTTATAAAAAATAAAATAGATATAAATAAATAAAAATCAAGTTTATATTTACTAATGGTTTAAGAACAATTGCAAATAGAGAACTGCAAAGAATTAAAGCGGTCTAGTCTTGCCTGCTCTGTGTCGGACCCCACTCTCTTCAGCACATCTCTCATTCTTCCATGTGCTGCTTGCTGTTGACAAGTGAAGTGTAGAAAGGCCGCAGAAATCCAGGGTGTATCAGAGAGGGAAAATTCTGCTTCTAAAGAGAGGAAGCTGGGGATGAAAACAATGTAATCATTCAGGAGAGGGATACCCATGGGTGAGAGTGAGGAGAGAAATCATGGCCTCTACTCAAGGCCACAATAGTGTAAGGGATCAAGAGACAAGGTCTTTCTGCCTGGGAGACCTCTTTTCCCCAACTTTTGTTCCTACATATAGGCAGTTGTCCAAAATATTTGACCAAGGGTTTGGTATGGCCACAATCCCACCTGCCCAAAGATCAGGTCTGGGGATGGTTCAGTCACAAACTTTCTAATTCAAAAAATCTATTATTTTAGCTTTTAAGATTGGTACGATTATCAGAATGGGAGCATCCAGTTATTCCCTACAAGGGCCATCAACTAGAAGTGTCAAATATATGAGTCTCCACTTCTGCCCATCTACTGCTGTAAGTCAGGAAAGCCTCGGTACCCTGAATAGGAGGGAGTAGTGGTGTTTGGGGGAGAGTCAACAGATGTGCAGCACAGCACCAATATGAGGGTTCATGAAAACTGGGAGGATCAGAGAGAGGATCCACCAAATCACGGGTAAAAAGGGCACTATAATGTCAATGAATTTGACTCACTGCCACTGCACAAGGCTCTTTTCCCGTCTCTGTTGTCTAACAATAACTCTTGTCTTCTATTCTATTCCACAAAGGACCTATATTTTCCTCTACTGCTTGGCACCCTCCCAAGATGAAATGGTGAAATTCTCTAGCATGCATTATGCAAGAGGCCAGACTAAGAGATTATAATGGTTCCTTCTGGCCTTAAAATCCACAAATGAATCTATGTATAAAGCTGGCCTGCAAACCCCGTCCCCCTTAGCATGTCATACTGTCAGTGGAAAACCCAGCAATCTGTTTCAGAGAGTCGGCTCGCACACTTCATTTTTCCACAGAAAGATAAATTGCCTCGAGAGCATTCTCATTTCTGCCTACAATCTGATATTCAGGCTCCTCAGCCTTACCTAGTAGCAGAATGCTGGCATTTCCTCAGTCTCTGCAATTCCTGTGCAAGTGGAGCCCCAAAAAGCCTTTTCCACTGGGAGCAAAGCACTGGCTCCAACCTCAGCCACCACAGCTGGAAAACATTGGAAACCAAGAAAGTTAGCAATCGCAGCACAGTGAGTCAGCAGAGTGAGACCAGGGTAGCTACGTTTGGTAGATGGGCCAGGATATATTGCATCTAGAACACCCCTGAAGATACTTTTTTGCAATTTTGTGGTCTTGTGTTTGTTAAACAGCAAGTTACTAGCTGCCCATTCCTGCTTCTTACAACAGGAGTCACTAAGAAGGGATTTTTTTCTCAGCCTACCTTCAGCCATACAGAGGATGATGCAGTCTGTCCTGAGGTTGGCACTCATGGTCGCAAACCACTCCAGACAGCATCACATCCTGGTGAGGGCATCACCAAGGAAATACTTAAACTAAAGCCAGCTAACACTAACACTATATTAAGGATACTAATTAACTATATACAACTAGAAACAAATTAATCACTAAAATAGAGGACTTGTGAGATGAAAAACAGACAGAGCTGACAGCCCCCATGGGTGGTAAGGAGGAACTGAAGGGGGTTGAGTCAGCACAGCCTCATATAGCTAGGGAAGGGGATATAGCCATGAGGCATGAGTGCCACCCCCTCTATGAGTACTGGGAGGCAAAATTCTCCTGCATTGGTGCATCGGGAGTGCACCCACCTAATGGAATACACGGCTGCATCTACTTGAACTTAGAATGGTTGACAATCACTCTTATCAGTCTCTGAAGAGAAGGCAAACAGATGTACTTGGGCAGCCTGTCTCTGCTGGGAATAACACAAGGAAAGCAGAGAACTTTGCAGCCTGGAAATATCTGGTCTGAAGGGAATGAGATGGAAAAAAAGGCAACAGCTGCGGAGCCAGATGCCTCAGAGTGGATGCTTTTGCTGGACCACTGGGGGGGGAAATACAGGTGCAGTTGCCCTGAACTGTGACAACACACACACACACACACACACACACACACACACACACACACACACACACCCTCCATGTTAAGGTTGTGTCTAAATAATTCTAGGGAAAAAAGGAAATGATAGAACAATATATGGTCAAAATGCAAAACATTGCTGAATATTGTTAATTTTGTATTACGATATGTACCTATATGTGTCAAGACAATGTAATGTCTTATTGTAAATTAACCAAAATATCAATACATAAAATATTCCCTTCCATCTCCCATACCCCTCGCCCCCCCACCATCACATTCTAAACTAATTTACAGTCGGCATCATATTTTGGAGCCAGTACTTAAAATAGGAAATATAATTAAGAACATTTACCGCTGCAGAAGAAATGATAATGGGACACTTGGTTCGACATGTTTTCAAAACATCATTAACCGCTTGTGCTGATTCCTCATAATCCAAACTGGCATTCAGCAGACCCTGGAGAAGTGGAAGTACAATGTGACGGCATAATAATCTCTCTTTCCTATACATTTCAAACCCATATGTTGTCAACGAATAAAAAACAGCTGTAGGACTCAGCATTATTCAGAAGGGAAATCACCCCCACAAACCTACCCTGAACCTAGTTTTCTCCTACTGTGAAAAATTAGCTAAAACTTATAATAGTTCAATAAAACGTCAACACCTGCAGACCAATCCCTCACACGTTTCACCAGTTCCTATGCAATATTTACAGCCATCACTCCTCTTCCACAGCCACAGTTCAGAATATTTGTTTGTGGACTTTACATTTACATAAAGTTCCTATTTTGGGTTCTCAAAACCATTGCACAAATAAATGCACATTCCAGTTCTAGTAATAGTGGCAGATCAGTGTACTAGTGTGAAAGACAGCAAACTGTTTCCTTGCAAACAATTTCAGTCTTTGCATTGTGTGAGAAATGGAGGGGAAAGATTAAACTACCAGTTACCCTTAAGAAGTGAGCCGTGATGTCATAGGAGAGTGCACATCCTCTGTAACAAATGTTTCTCTGTAACAGAATAAGACAGACAAGAATTTACTCAGTGGGTCACAGATTTGGCAGTATTTCACAATAGGGGTAGGTCTGACAGTACAGAATAAACCTTTCTGAAAGCCCAGTTACTTGTTCCCCTTAGAGTCCCCACTCAGGACTTCATTTCTCCCGTGAAGCAACGTCAGTCACTAGACAGTGCTTTGCAATTTCCTATCACCAGACAGTAACACAGATAATGCTGCTTATTGCATACTGTAGATGATAGAACTGCTTTTAGGCAGAGTGACATTGTTTGGATGAGTGGATTTCTCTTGCTCCACCTATGCAGGGACAGAGATACAGGTGGTTTGCAAGGGATCATTAGCCAAGTAAAGTAAATAAAGCTGATTAACAGCAGAAGAATATAAAAGGAAGAGACCCCCAGAAGCTGATGGCACAACCATTATGAAGCTATTGTTTTATGTCAAATACTAAGATGTTTAAAAATCTCTCACCGTTTTAAAGATGGAAAATTAGCTTATGATAGCTCTGAATTTCCATATATATGGCAGGGACCTGGCACAATGCTCTGAGGCATCAGGGAAATCAGAGACTTCGGGCTTGTCTTCACTATGGGGATAAGCTGATCTAAGTTATGCTACTCCAGCTATGTGAATAACATAGCTAGAGTCAACGTAGCTTAGGTTGACTTACCCCGGTGTTTTCACTGTGCTGCGTCGATAGGAGATGCTCTCTGGTTGACTTCCCTTACTCTTCTCAGAAAGCTGGAGTACTGGGGTCAACCGGAGAGCGCTCTGCCGTTGATTTAGCGGGTCTTCACTAGACCCGCTAAAAATCGATCCCTGCTGCATCAATTCCAGCAGCGTTGATCTCCCCGTAGTGAAGACCAGCCCTGGGATACAAGCTCAGTCTCTCACTTCCAGGCCACCAGGGAATGCTGCAGATTTATCTACTTCAAATGCTCTTAACGACTCTTCTAATGGCAACAAGAAAAGTTGTTATGGCTCCTGGAGCCTGTCAACAAGTGACCTATAATTGAGGGATGGAATAAAAAAAATAAAATGGGCATAGCCCGAAGGACTCCCCCTTCTAAAATTCTTTGTATACTTTACTCTACTCAACCTGACTTAAACAAGGTCACAAAACTGAAAATAGTTGTCCTATTGTTCACAAATTGGTTAAAACGTTGTGGTCAAAAGTCTAAACTGCTGATCAGTGATTTTACTCAGATATGCACCCATCTGTGGGATATTCACTACATCCAACAAAGTGGCAGATGACTTCATCAGACCAAATCTTTATATAGTATTTCCAAAGAGCCCTCTCTCATCAGCATAACATACTCATTGTGCATCCCGACAAACTTACTCTGAGTGCATTCTGCCACAGAGAAAAAGCACACAAGGAATACTATAGTATCAGTCATTGGCAAGGTTCACAACACCACAAAACTTTTCCAGGTATCTGGACATCTGCAGCATAGGTTGTCTGAGGTTCCCACACAATGACAGATTTCCTGCTTTCAAGTATGATGGTGTTTGATCTCCTCTCCGTTCCCTACTCTCAAGTTTAAGACCCCTATGCAGAGCAAATACCAAACTTGCTACTGTTGGAGAAATTGTACACACCAGCTCAGTGTTTACAAAATGAAAGAAATCTTCACAATCCAAGGTCATTTTCTTTCCTCTTCGACCCATCATGATGAGAATTGATGGAGGGAGACTCAACAGAATCCTAAAGTAAAATTTAAAAACATGCAGTCAAGAAGAGGACAGAACAGAGCTCTGGTCATATTAAGCCTGACTTTGATTTTCAGTAGAATTTAGAGAACTTTCCAAGACTCAATTCCTTAAACATCTGCTAGTAGGAAATGTAAAGATTACTCATTGGGGATTTTTCCATGTGGCCAGAAATGGATTCGGTGTTTCAATAAAATATTCAGAGCATTTTGAAGACACACTAACAATGACTTTAGAAACTGTGGAGTTCCCTTCTCATCCCCAGTGGGAAGTAAAGCCTGTTATTGTGACCAAAACAAGCGGTGATGGTTGTAAATAGCAGGTCCAGGAGGTTGAATTCCTTTAGCTAAGTGTGTTGTGTTGAGTGAGAACTCAAATACCGGGGGGGGGGGTGTTAGGGAATAAACACCTCACACCACAAGATTATCACACTAAACCAGTAAACATATGCAATATATTCCCACCTGAATTATCACCCCTTAGGAAAATGGATGTACAATGATTTCATTGCTGTTGTGCAGTGTAGCTGAGTTTCTGAAAGTAGCTTTATCAGATAAGTTTTTCTCATTCTGGCATCCTGTTGGTATTTTACCTTTTTTGCAGTAGCACTTCCTGCTGCCTCAGTAGCCGTTCACCAACAGCAGAGCCATTTCCTCTCGTTTTTAACCTTTCCTGGAAAATCCTAAATAGGAAGTGTCCCTTGTCATTCCAGCAGCCAGTGGGTGAAGTCTTCCTACACCCCAGCTCCAGTACCATTTCCTGGATGGGAGAAAGAAATTGGTCAGAATTTTACATCCGTCTGCATTTCAAATCCTCTTTCACCCCACGGTATCAGTGACTCAGGTGATTTTAGATTTACAGCAACTGCACAAGTGCCCAGAAATCCCAGCCCTGGATATATACACAATGAAGTGACAGAACTCCCTCAACAACCCCTGAAGTGAGAGAGTTCACCCTTCTGAACGCTACCTCTATCCAGCATGCAGCTTCCAACTTATTCTTCTGAACCTACTTTGTTTCTTTACGTTTTGGCTTTGTAAAGCACATTGGTGCTTGCAAAACACTCTACTACATTTGCATTACTCGGAAGTTTGATTCCCCAGTTTCAGTGGAAAACAGTTTTCCTGATTATTCAGTGCCTGAAGTGATTAGGTGGCTATATGGATTACATTTCACTTTCCAAAAGCCAGATTCCAAGAGTGCTTGTGTGTGTTCTGTCTTGTTTATATTGATCTGTGGGATCAGGAAGGACCAGATTAAAAGTTAGTTTCTTTGACATCTTCAGTGGAAAGATAGATTTGTACCTTTGAATACCAGTCAGGTGCAGGCAGATATGTAACTTGACTAGCTTGACAGCTAATTAGAAACAATTACAAATAGAAGAGCTGCCATGGTACTAAAATGCCTAGTAGAACACACTTTATCTTTGCAAGATGGAGACCTTGCTTCTCTGCAAGGCTAATTTGGGAAACTACTTCAAGAACCTGCATGTAAGTATATTAATAAGGGGGGGGGAAAGAGGGGGTGAGCGAATGACCAAAAATCAATTCTTTTAACAGAATTCCACTTTTGTAAATGTAATTCAACATGTGATGCAAACTGTCATAATCTAGAATTCAAGACTGGCTGCTTGCACATTTTCAAAAGCTGTGTTTTTCTCACAGCTTGTAACAAGGCAGGTTGGACTGTTCTAGCACCTTAAGGACATGTGAATTAACACACTAAAGCAGTGGAGAAAATATTCTGACTGATTTAGCTTTGGGCATCCAGATCACCAGTCATAATATCTAAACACTGCGGACTGTCTTCTGTACACTGAAGTTTTAGAAAAGATTTTGTCATGCCAAATTCATGGATCTGGCATATGGATTTGTATCATAATCTAAAATCACCTGTAATCTGCAGAAAATATCAGGATTGACTGTCCTGTTATGAACGGAAAACTCTGACTTCTCCAATTGGCCACAGTTGTCCAACTCTGACCTGGAATTAAGAGAGACTCCTGATGACTATCCCTGTTTTATATTTATTTATATATATATATACACATATATTTTCATTCAGTGACCCTACCTGTAACAAACTGGGAAAATGTCTGCATTATTTCTCATTAACATTATGTAAACTTGGTTTCCCTGTTCGATTTTATATTTATGCCTAACTGAATGCATATAGTAAAATGAAAGGAGGCTGGAAAGAGGAGTTGTTAAGGAACCCAGGAAGAGTTAAACAATGACACAGATAAGACAGTCTCTCTGGTACCCACTTCAAACAACAGTGGCTGAGCCATCAATCGAGGGAAGGAGGCTATCTGGCTGGCACCATCCAAATTAGGATAGGGAAGAGATCAAAAGGTGGTGAAGGGATTAAAAAAAAAAAAAGGGGGGGGGCACTTCTGGCAGAAAGGGAGGGAGGAAATGATCAGCTCAGCTGAAGCCGACAGAGGGACAGAGCCAGGAAGCAGCAAGGCTGACACACAGATTTATCGGAGAGCCATGGTTTGCAGCAAGCTAGCTGTACTTAGTGCCCAGAGAGAATGAGACACACCAAGTCTAAAGTTATGTCTACCTAGGGGTTTGAGGGGAATGCCAAACATAGGTAAGACAATATGCTTTATGATGTTTAAATCTATTGTTCTCAGTTCTGTGTACCATTGGGGCAAAATAAATCATACTTGGTTTTGGAGAAACTGCTTTAGTGTCACTGCATATTGTTACTGCACTGGCTACATGGTTGGCACCAGGAAGGTGTAACCTGGAGACGCAGTGGGACAGTGGTTGGAGTGCAGCATCCCACCTCGAAGAGAAGTGGAGGTGCGGGTCTGACACTTGAAACGGGTGCACCTGGGGGACTGGAAGAGCATCCTGACCAGGAATATGACACTATCATGTGCTGCAGAGACTATACAAGGTGAATGGCAAGATCCGTGCACAGTATTGAGTGGTGTTCAGTGGGGAATAGCGAGGGAAGAGGCCTATTTCTTGTACTCAAACTTTAAAGGTTTTCTGCAGCAGCCTTTGGGATTCCCATCTCAGCAATAGTCACAGGAGGGGATTATGCTGGCTGCCACAGAAGCGTCCTCGGATAGTACAAAGTATTAAATCGTGGGTAAGTACTTTAGTACTAAGAAACAAGGTACTTCTTACCCAAAAGCAGGGGGTTCAAAGCATTCAGCTAATCAGTTGAACAACTTCAAATGTTTAATTATGAAATGAAGTATTAACATTCATAAGATTTTATAAAATTATATTTTTTTTTCTAAAGAAGTCTTAATGATAGTGCAAACACATTGTGGTGTACAGGAATGTATGCTCTAGTCATACAGACATATAGAATCACCCCCCATACCCATTATGAAGTGAGTGAGGGGCAACATTCTAGGACATTGCTCTGGCTTGAGTCAACGAGACTCAGCTAGAATTAAGTGGCTCTGTGTGTGCATTAAAACCCAACATATAAACCTTTCCTAACTAGCTATGGGTACAGAGTCAAATGCTGCTCCACCCTGTTAGTTTCCATATTCACAGTAAAATGGTCACTGCTGTGCAAGTGTATTCATGTGAGAAAGTACCTTTGGGAGAAATCCAGAATTGTACCAATAAGAATGGCACATGCCTTTTCCAGGTTTCCATCACAGCCTCCAGAAGCAGAGGATGCTGGAAGATACCACTGGTACAATGCCCAGTAATGGAAGTCCTGCCTGCAGTATTGAACAATGGAAGAATTTTAGTGCTTCCTGTCCATTGTTCTAAAGAGAACACAGTACACCAAGTCAAATGGAATGGCAGAAAGAAGGTTGCCCCACAGACCTGCATATATGATAAATCTACATGAAACTAGAAAGTGATTGCCGCTAGAGAAACAGATTAAAAACTAACAGCTCCCTTGAGGGACTTTTAACAATCCAGAGATGTGATGAGGCTGGGCATATAGTGCTTGCAGGCTGGCCTGTAACAACCATCTCTTGCTTCTGGGCATGGGAAGTCCTGAGATAGAAAGATGTTCTAGTGAATTCTGTGGAGGTCAACAGTTACCTTGGATAACTTCCTCAAGGGAAGCCAAACCCATCATTTCTAACATACTTTGAGCTCTTGTTTGAGATGTGGGGGCATTAGAAGTTCACACCCCAAGCCAGACAAATTATTTACATTGTCATCAAACTCGAGGCTTAGGACCTTCTCTAATATTTCTGACTTAACTGGAAACGCTTTTCAAACTACTTCAATTTTTACAGGACCGTTCTGCACTTACCTTTCAGAAGCAGAAAGGATATCCTTCTCAGGCTGGACTTCTAGCTCAAACAGCAGCCACTCTTGGAAAGATAACTGGGGAAAATGCAGAGATTCAGCACAAAAAAAAAAAAGAAAAGATCAGCAAGGAAACATGACTTCTACAGCTGAGTTACCAAAAGGAGGTCAGCCACCCTCTCTCAATTACGAAGATCTCTCTGTCTCTCTCACATGGCAGCAGTATAGGAAATTAACAGTTCCATTTAGTCTCAAGAACATTTCTGTTCCCGGAGCATTCTCCTAGCAAATCTAAACCAAGCCACCACTAGTTTTCAAAGACTACTAAAAGCACACATATCTTTAACACTGCTAATGTGCCCATGTTCTCAATATCTGGACACCAGTGTGGAACATATGGCAATATAAATCAAAGGTGAAAACAACAACAACTAAACAACAATTAAAAAAAACCCTGTAAGTAAGGCAGCCTAATCAAACACATTCCGTTCAAAGTAAAAGTCAAAATATTACACCTGGAAATGTACTTTACTGTATTGACCATTTTAACTAATAAAATAAACCTAACAATACTCCATTCATGGTCTCCCGTGACTTCTCTACATAAAGAAGAATCTTCTTTAATGAAAAATCAGATAAAAGAAGAACTGTCACATCAGATACTGTCCCAAGCGGAGGTAAAGGGAATACATCTATGAAATGTGTTACCCTATTTTTTCTTGATACAGGGACACATGTGCTGGTGTGCACAAATAATCCAATGTTCATGTGCACTTCAAGGGATTGCATGATTTAAATTGGGTGCCAGGAAAAGTTCATGAGCATTTTTTAAAATTTGGCCCTCTCATAGATCTGTTTCTATAAAAGATTAAACTGTTAGGCATACATCTGAGATATAAATATATTTATTGTACAGTTATAATTAAAAAGCCTCCACCGTACTATTTCTGCATTATCACTTTATATCCTACTCTACTTTTTGTTGTCAATTTCTCTATAAAGCCAAAATGCCTCATGTCTTTTCTCCTATCTGCACCTTATCTGTAGATTACAGGGATGATGAGAATGATAATTTTTAATGCTTAGATCTGGTTGTACACATCTTCAAAGTGTTGTACAAGCACTGACTAAATAATAAACTTTTACAGGGAGCAGCTATTGCTGCTAAAGAGTAGTAATATTGCATCTATGCTGGGAAATCCCAAAGCGCAGATCTGAAGAGTTAGCATTATGGTATGATGGTAGGACTATTACCTGGAATGGTTTCTCCTTCAAGAGTTCTTGAAAGCGTGTTTGCTTCCATAAACAGAGGCTGGTTTTCGTGTAGTTTACAGAGGGACAGGAGAGGGACCTCCAGGACAATTCAGGCGCTTCCATCTCACAGCCAATTCCTCGAGCCTCTAAGCTCAGCCGTGGCACAACATACTGTAACTAAAATAAAGACAGCAGAAACTTACATATTGCCATCAATTTAAAAAAAAAAAAGCCCCTGTGCAGTACCAATTACGTGAAGTTGTGAGTGTGGAAAGAAACAAGGATACTCTATCAAAAATGTATTTTATTCAATTATTTGGCAAAAATGTGTTTGCGAAAATGGAAACAAAGTTGAGGCGTCACTAAAAATCAGGCCCTAAAACACAGAGTTCATGAGTCCAGTCCTTAGAATTGGAGCAGTATGATTGTTAGTCTTCTCTCTAATAACCTCCAAAACGACCAGGATTTAACTTGGTAGAACTAAAATGTCTCAGTTACATCGGTTTAGCTGTTCCTCATGCTACCCAGCTACTTGACACACAAATCTCAAACTGTAAAAAAAATACAGGTTGTGTGTGTGGAGGAGAAGGGGGAGGGATTAGATCAAGAAAATCATGGAATCCGGGACAAAAATGATAGGATGTAATATTAGACTTTTAAACTTTCCAATGTTCTGTTAGGAAACAAGAAAGCAAACAGAGTTGGCTACTTAATATTGTACATCTTATGAAATGAATAAGCAGAGCGCTAAGGCAGCTCCCATAAAGGATTCAGGATAAATACTGTAATTAGTACTAATATATTACAGTACGGATACCTGCAACAGAAAGTTCCAGTGGTACTACCTTTTTAATAAGTGATGGCAACGGATTTTTTCTTTATTAAAATGGTTACCTTTTTTATAAGGCCAGAGGGAAGCAAGTTGCATAAATCATCACGAGAGAGGGAAGGAAACTTGCACAAAAAGTAAGCAACAGCTGCAGTACAAAACCTGAGAGAAGAGAAAAAGAGAGAGCAGTTATTTGGTTTGGTTCGGTTCATCTGTCATATCTACCCCATCTTCAACTGCTGTTGCTTTCCGTCCAGAGTCCAGGGCCAAGTAAAAATCAAGAATATCATGCTTCAAAATGGTCTAAATACAAACTGCAATGATATCCAGTCCAAAAGTATAATCATATTGGAACATTGTGCGAGCTTTGACAATGGATTTTAAAGAACAAGGCGATAAAAGTACCTACTAAATCATTTCAAAAGCTGGCACAGGAAGTCTAGAAAAAGATGGGAATAAAATCATAAACATACCTGGGAGAGAGACTGCAGTCCTATTTTATGTAATTCAGGGCTGACCCAGAGCCACCCTAATTTTTAATACGGGGGCGTAGCCTGCAAAGACCACAAGTGCCAACAAAAAAAAAGCTTCATCTTGATTTGAGGCTAGGTAGGATTTGGAATGTCCACGGATCACACCTCCATACTGAAAGATGAGGGTGGCTTCAATCTGTTCTACATCATGCCACTTAGATGCAATCTCTGGGCTCCTCCCAAATTTCTTATGCAGCCCACTGGTGGGCAAAGTTGGGGCACATCTGGTCTAAAGTTTCTACTTTTAAGTTTCATTTTCAAATAAAAACATTCTAAACCTAAACACTAACATGCCCAATAGTGTGAGTGCCACACATTCATAAGATGGGAATCGACTGCATGATAGGATGTCCTGTTCCATATCCCTGCCTGTGCCAAATGCAAGTCATCCCTAGCAACAGGGAAACCTAGTATATGATAAAGGAAGAAACTCACCTCATGCAGAAGACCAAGGACTCCCCTGTCCTGCACACTAGTAAATGGTTCCAGTACTCCGCAACAGAAAGGCCCTTTGCAGCGGCAACCTTGGATCCAATGTTCACTTCAGGAATCAAAGATTTGGATTCATTTAAATGAATCATAAAGGCAGCTAGTCCTAAAACATGAGCATCATTTAGGGAAGGACCCTGCAGCCAAACAAATAAATAACTCAATGAAAAGATGCACAGCATTTGTAACAGAGCAGCAAGTCTCAACTAAACCTGAAACTAATCAAGGGGCAGAATACTGCAACTATCCAGTGACTAACCCAGTGTAAAAGAGCAATTTAGCAGATAGAAGGCACCAATTAAATTAGACAACTTCCTCCTTGTCTGGAATTCTGAAGTTGTTTCTGGTTAGCTTCTACAGCAGAAATAAAGATAATTCTACAACAGTAACTTGGCATAACTAACTTTAATTATACCCTTGCAGAATTTTAAAGGCCAATGGCTTTTCAGATCCATGGCATTTAGATTCATTTATCAGCCTCATAACTTAATCCTTTCAGTACAACAGGGTGAAGAGCACAAAACCAAGAAAACACTAAAATAAATAAATCAAACCAATGAACACAAGGCATAGCTCTGGATCTTGCACCTCGGTATTTAGAACGACTCAACTGTCTCTTAAAAGCTGACTAAGGCTGGCAACAGTGATGGATGTGCAGTTCCGCACCAGGTGCTACATCACAACCTCTTTACATCACTCCAGCCAAGGGGCTTTAACAGCTCCTGGGGAAATATATCCATTCTAAAGCATAGAACATATGGAAGAATCTATACAGAGTTCTGTGCTGCCTCCCCCATGCAGCTTGCAGCATAGGGGATTGCCAGGACAGGCAGGAATGCTTTAACATACAAAACGGCCTGCACTGATCCAGAATCCAGGACACACAAATATAATATAAAGCCATCTCTCGCTCTCTCTCACACACACAATCCTCTTCCTGGAACGGACCTTCTGTGCTGTGCCTCCTCAGAGATGCAACACAGAATCTAGCTGCAGAACTTAGAGCTGTGGTCTGAAAAATTACTAGGCATGTAATACTGCCTGCACCAGTTCAAAATGAAAATTAGAGGGGGGGAAAATGGTCTTGAGGCCGATACAGCATTTACTCAGTATATCTAATGCACAAGAGCTCTTTTTAATTCAACATCAGTGCCTCCCCCTTATACATTAAATGCATACGTCTCTGTTAATAATAAGGCTGTAAAGTTAAAAATTAAGAAGTCTGAAAATACAAGAGTTAATCTGACCATATTACACCTTTTCTGCTTATGTACATAAAGTTCGTATATTTCAGTTCATGTTGTTAAATGTGCATCATAAATGAGCAACATGGCCAAGTTAACATTGCTGCAGGATCGCTATTGTTTGCATTTTCTGAGACCAGGTTTGAAAAGTTTGTTAAAAATGAGAACTCTTTTGCAAAATTACAAGCTAGTGAAATCCCTCCATTGTATAGTACAGTACAGACAGGTACTCTGTGTACACGTGGAGAGATGAGGCCAAAGTAGCCCTTATCACATGGTTACCATCAATTTCTTTATGTTGGGAAACTAACCTGATGATAAATAAGCTGACAGAGCCTAGTCAACAGGGCAGGTAAGAGATGCCTGTGTCCACAAATCATCTTCAGAAACAGAGACAAACAGAGCCCCTGCCTACAGAAGACACAAGCCACGTGATCAAGTTACTGCCAAAGATCACTGTTATCCTGAATATAGAAGAGGGTTTTAGAAATGGTTAAACAGAATGCATCTGAAGCACCTTTGAGTGGAAATGCATCACTCAACTATCACTCCATCAATATAATCAATTCAGCACCATAATAATTGCTATTTATATATCACCATATGTGCATGGCACTATATGACATGTAAAATCAGAAGGTCCCAGCCTCAAGTAGCTTATAATCTAGTCAAAGAAGAGTTTTTGAGAGAGATCTGGAGAAGAGGACGGTTGCTGAGGGGCACAGAAAGGAGACTGTTGCAGGCACAGGAGTCTTCTTTCTGGATAATTATTTAAACTGTGGTGAGAAAACTGTTCAGTATTGCCATGCTGCCAATAGCATTTACGTTACAGGATTGTAAACAGCTTGGAAGTTGCCAGAGAAGTTAATTTTGAAGGAACTATTTTGACCATAACATTTACAAAATATTTGCGCGCACCCTCCCTCCCCCCATTCTTCTTCCAAAGAGGAACTTCCGGTAAAGCCCAGTGAAAGTCTAGTCATACTCGCACCGTTTCCATTTGTCAGTATAAAGATATATTTAGTTTCTGAAATAAAAAGTGAGACATGCACAAGTTTAAAATCAAAGTGAAAAAATAAAATGCTTTATTCTTCTCTTGATCTCGTGTCTTCAGCAGTAAGCTTTGTGCTCCATCCATTTAATGTTGGAGATGGCCCTAAGGCTAATGGCAGGGGCGCCTAGACCCAGAACAGCACTGGATGTACCAAAAATAACCCAGAAGACACTTTGCCTTTGTACATAAAACATTAAAGAAAAATATTCTTCTTGTGGTCTGATTTGTTTCAACAACAACAAAAATGCTAAAAATAATCAGAAACTTTGTTCCAGTGTCCCATCTTAATAATCCCATCCTTAGAAACAACGTGGTGTTAGTATTACAAAAAGGCAGCATTAGACAGAGGGATATTTTAAAATGGCTGTCACATAGTGGGCAGCTTATTTCAAGGAGACTCAATGATAGTGGGAGAGCACATGGTATTTCTACTCTCATCTATTAGTTTTTGCATCACAGTGGCTCATGATAAAAGTGCCTGAAAACGCCAATATGATATATCCCGCATTATCAATAAGGAGGTCTTCACAGACCCTTGCAATGTGCAGGTATTATGGGGCATTACACAGTTTTGACCTTCCTGCATGTATAGTATGCATCTTACCTGTCAGGAGGGTTAAAATAGGAAGCAGCTATTAGATTCTGGCAAAAGGATGTCAGTAAAAGATCAATGACCTGGAAGAAAAGACATAATTCATTTCTACTTTGTGGAGTTTGTGTCTAGATTTAGCTTTAGGATATGTATATACATACAAACAATTACCCAACACAATAGTAAAGAAAATATGTTAATGTTTATAATGGATACACCAGATCACTGGTGCCAAAAAACTGAAATTAAAGTCCTGTATTATAAACCCAGGAGTGTTTTATATCCCCCAATTAACATCCAGACATATTGTGATGTTATTAACATGAACTGTGATTGTATAAAGCAACAGAGGGTCCTGTGGCACCTTTGAGACTAACAGAAGTACTGGGAGCATAAGCTTTCGTGGGTAAGAACCTCACTTCTTCAGATGCAAGATGTGATTGTATAGATCATTGTTGCAACCAAGGTCCTATAGTTGTGCCAAATCTTGTACAAAGGGGGTCAAGTGAGGTGTCTATGAAAAGGTTATAATTTGCTGGTTATAATTATGCTGTCTGTATGTGTGTATCATTTTTGTATTTGAAGTTATGAATATTGGCTATGTTCTTGTATCTCAATGTGTTTGATTCTAAGTAGCATCAGTGAAGCATTTGGTGAACTTCTTGAGAATGGGCACTTACTCAAAATAGTCCTATCAAGAAACAAACACTCAACTGACAATGGACCTTGGGAGACTCCAATCCACATCTGAGGAACCTTCCTGGGAATGTTCAAGGTAGCATGTGAGCAATGGCTGCCACCTGCAAACTGAGGAAATTGCTTGTATGACTTCTGGTTAGCCAGTGGGGTAAAACTGAAGTCCTCTTTTGGCTGGCTGGCTGGGCCTTGGGCTGTGACTGCCCTGCTCTAAGTAATTTGTCCTGAATTGATACTCTCATTAGTGTTCCGCCAGAGGCCGCTTTGTTACATACATGTCTTGTAAAGAAAGCCTATCCCATCTGAAAGATTTACATAGCATACAGTACACCCCTAGGTCTCTTCACCAGACACCCAAAGATTTCTGAAAGGCTAAATACAAGTTTATATTCTCTGTAGAGCAATGCAAGAGGCACAGATTGGAAATCAATTGACTGCTCTTCACAGACAAGAAAGCTTTTGACAAGCAGTGTACATGTATTTACATTGATTCAATCAACTCCATTTGCTTATTGTTTCAGGCTCTACGATACTCACACACTGATCCTGTTGTTCAAGTCTTGGGGCACCAATGTTAAGTTGGATCTGAGAATTGAAGGATGCAGCTTCATTTTCATTATTGCTGCGTCCCAGGACAGTCGTCAGTCTCTCAGAGATCAGTGCAATCTGGGCTGGCACAGCTGCGGGAAAGAGCAGCGTGAGAAGAATAAACAAGAGTGAGCAAGTGTGAAGGTAGGAAAGGAGCTGGAATCAAGAGAACACACCCATTTCCAAGGCTGATAGATGTCCATTTTTAATGTAAGGGGGAGAGGAAGGAGTGTATGCCCCATTCACTGCCTTTAAAATTCACACCAGAGACTCTAAAATCCTGAAAAGCAACAAAAGAGATTTGCCCTCCTGATGTGCTCAAAATGCAGAATAAATTACATCTTTTGGCTTGGAAACACCCAAAATGGCTGGCTAGAACGAAGGAGTGGATGAAACTCCAGCTCAGACCAATATGTTACATGTTACTGCCTTGTTGTGCATCTCCTTGGTATCACTCCAGGAGTTTCAAACCTCAAGTATATGGAAATGATTAAGACCCAGAATATTCCCTGCTGAGGGATAGGGAAAGATAAGTCACTTATCTAAAGGTCTCTGTCACAAAAGTAGAGATCTTCCCATCCTCTTCAAAACAAACTCAAACGTTCCTGCCAACCTGCTTGTAGAGTGCTGGGCATATTTACATCTTTAGGAATAAATTACTATGATGTTTAGGGTGGGAAATACTGAATCCCAAATTTTTAAACAACCAGAAAACTTATGTACTGTCTCCAAATCACTATGTTTTATTTTATTTATTATGTTTCAGCAAGTGCATCTTCTTTCATTTGCTAGGATGATGGATTTCCCCATACATAAAAACTTGACCAATGCATCCATCCTGACTGCCATTTAGAATTGTTTTCCTAAAATGTATTTCATAGTTTAAGGTATCTCAAAGCACTTTAGATAGTAGCACAACGGTAGTAACTGTGCAGGCAATGGAGCATCCACTAGGCATTCTATGATAGTTCAACACAGTGCTAAGTACATTAACTTACTTTATGGATCAGAAGAACGTTAGTCAGGACGATAATTATTAGTTTTTTTTTTTAATTAATGGGATCTTTAACTCCCATCAGAGACTTATGACAGGAACCATATTTCATCTTCCATCAGAGGAAGTGTATCCCAATGGCAGCTCCCTTGTCCCCAATACTGCACTAACAGCTTTTATGAGCACAAGTACAGGAATGGGGGTGGCCCCCCAACCTTTTGACAGAGATGAGTGAGTTGTCTAGGGATCTTTACTGACTTATTCTTTTAAGTTAAAAGAATAACTGTCAAACTAATTAGGTACTCAAAAAAAAATATCAGACCTGAAGAAATTATATGAATCAGAGGTTACAGTCCTCAACCACCTTTGGCATGAAGCATAACACTGCTGTTTCTGCCAGTATTAGACACTTTCTTGTAGTGGCCTTGTATGAACTTTATTTTAAAGTAATTGCTACATGCCTCCCTACATACCATCATGTTTGCTTTGGTCTGTGATCAGCATCATCAGTTCATCCAGTTCAGCCTTCAACTGTTCAACAGGCTCTTTGAGATGGTCAGTCTCTAATTCTATTGATCCATCTATATAAATAAAAGAGAGGCTCTACATTATTTCTGTCTGTATTAGACTACTAGAAATATAGGGCTGAAAGGGACCTCAAGAGGTTATCTAATCCATCTCTCAACACTGAGGCAGAGTCAAGTATACCTAGACCATCCCTGATAGATGTTTGTTCAATCTGTTCTTAAAAACCTCCAATGACAGGAAATCCCCAGCCTCACTCAGTAACCTATATTCTAGTACTTAGTTTTTCCTAAATCTAACCAAAATTTCCCTTGCTGCAGATTAAGCCCATTACTTCTTGTCCTACTTTTAGTGGGCATGAAGAACAGTTGATCGCAGTCCTCTTTATAACAGTCCTTAACATATCTGAAGCCTCATCAGGTCCTTTCAATCTTCTTTTCTTGAAACTAAACATACATACCCAGGTTTTTTAACCTTTCCTCATAGGTCAGGTTTTCTAAACCTTTTATCATTTGTGTTGCTCTCCTCCGCACACTCTCTAGTTTGTCCACATCTCTGAAAGCGTGGCATCCAAAACTGGACACAGTACTCCCGCTGAGGCCTCACCGGAGTCAAGAGAGAGGAACAACCACTTTAAATACACAAAACCTAAAGCAATGATTCACTGATCTCTACTTAGGGTTAGCGTGAAAGCAGAATTCACTTTGGGATATAAAATAGTATACAAAGAACATGGATCTGCCACAATGCACGGAATCATTTTTATCCTCAAAATCATTTACTCCTGGGGGAATTCCGCACTACTGCGCGCACATAATCAAGCAGCCACGCATATTTTTAATTTTTTGTGCAGAAAAAAAAGCTTCTGCTGAAAAGTTGCTGCAGTTCTGCCTTTTGCCCAACAGAGGGCGCTGTGGCACTAGAGCACAGCTGCCACTCCCAGCGAGCTAGAGAAGAGAAAGAGCCTGCCTTCTTCACAGCGCCAGCCGGGTCAGGTCAGGAGACAGGGGCTATGGGGAGACAGACAACATGGGGTTGCTGGGGGGGGGGGGGGGGGGGCCTGTCAGACAAGAGCTCATAAGGGCTAGTGGGGGAGGACAGACTAGGGCAGGGGCTGAATGGGATTGGAGGGGCAGGGCCATATGGTGATGGGGAGGGGGTGCAGAGCTACCGGGGGAAGGAGGTGGCTGAGTGGGGGCACAGACACACCTGGGGACAGGGGGAGGGGGTGCAGGGCCACTTGGGACTGGAGGAGTGGGTGTCTGAGTGGGGGTGGAGGGACATGTGCCTGACTGAACGGGAAAGGCTAGGGGTTATCTAGGGTCTGCATGGGGGAAGCTCCTTAACAGTCCTTCCAGTCCCACCCCCCCCAAAAAAACCCTTTCCATACTTTTCCCACCCATACCCAACAACTGTCCAAGTTCACACCCAGGCTCCTTCCCAGCAATTATTTCCCTCTCCCTCAGCTCCTCCATTACCACTGACTCCCCCCAGTCTTGCACTGCTTCTGGGGGGTATGAGAAATATGGTTCTGTATTGTAGTTTAAATGAATTATTACTCAGAGTTCTGTATTAATATGCCTAGTAAGGAATCTTTGTCAAAAAACATGTTCTGAATCTTTGTCATCTGTATTGTTACATACTTCCTGACAGCTATTTTGAAATAAATGACCAAAAATAATTGAAACTGGTGTGATTATATCGTCTTATTTTGACAAATAAAATACACAGTTTTCCAGAATTTTTAATTTTTTGTTGCAGAATTTTTAATGTTTTGGCGCAGAATTCCCTCAGGAGTAAATCATTGTACCTTTTGACTAGTCAGTTATGAATTTATGTCTAGTTCAGGAAGGAATTTAACTTTCAGAACCAAGAAATGAAGAAATCTTACTTCATATTTTCCTTACTATTCTCCTTTGCTTCCAGCCTCCAGAAATTCTCATAAGCAAACTAGGGAAATATGGTCTAGGTGAAGTTACAATAAGATAGGTGCACAACTGTTTGAAAGACTGTACTCAAAGAGCAGTTACAATGGCTGTCTCTCAGACAGGGAGGATATAGCCAATGTGGTCCCACAGGAGTCAATCCTGGGTCCAGTACTATTCATATATTCATTAATAACTTGGATAGTGGAGTGGAGAATATGATTATAAAAGTTGCTGATGACACCAAGATGCAGAGGGATTGCAAGCACTTTCGAGGACAGGTTTAGAATTCAAAAGAATTGTCGAATTGATCTGAAATCAACAAGATGAAATTCAATAAACACTACACTACAACTAGGAAGAAAAAAAAAAAATCAAATGCACTACTACAAAATGGGGAATAACTGACTAGGTGGTCCCTACTGTTGAAGAGGATCTGGAGGCTAACTTCATCCTGGGGTATAGTAACAGAGTGTCATATGTAAGACACAGGAGGTAATGGTCCTGCTCTACTCAGCATTGGTGAGACCTCAGCTGGAGTAGTGTGTCCAATTCTGGGCACTGCACTTGAGGAAAGATGTGCACAAACTGGTAAAAGTTTTAGATAACTTGATGGATGAGGAAAGGTTAAAAAAACTGACAAGTTTAGTCTTAAGAAAAGACAACTGCGGGGGGGAGGGGAGGGGAGGGGGAGACACTCCTGAGACCAGTCTTCAACTATGTTAAGGGCTTTTATAAAGAACAGTGAAGGATTGTTCTCCATGTCCACTGAAGGTATAACAAGAAGTAATGGCTTGAATTGGCAACAAGGGAGATTTAGGTTAGCTATTAGGAAACAAATTTCTAACTATAAGGATTGTTAAATTCTGGAATAAGCTTCTAAGGAAGGGTGTGGTATCCCCATCATTGAAGTTTTTTAAGAACTGGTTGGACAAACACCTGTCAGGGATGCTCTAGGTTTACTTATTTCTAATCGGTGCTGGGAGCTGGACTTGATGACTTCTCAAGGTCCCTTCCAGCCCTTCATTTCTGTGATTCTATGAAGTGTCTGTTCTCCCAGCAAGGCTGGGAAAACATTCCAGAAATACAAAGTTAAATGCTAAAGTTTTAAGTACTAAGTAATCAGATTCTCCTCAAACAAGAAAGCAAGAACTCTATAGAAATCTCCAGATGGGTACATTGGGTTTATTTTGTTTGAATCGCAAATGAAGGTAAGTTCCCACTTGTCACCACAGAGATGCTCCCACCAGCAACATTCCAGCCCCCCTTCCCCCCCCCCCCGAGCGCTGCTTTACCGCGTTATATCAGAATTCGCATTATATCGGGGTAGAGGTGTATTAGGGATAACAAGGCTGGTGCATGATCATTTTCCTTTGAGGAAATGACAGTCTATGAGTTTGTACTGTTCAGAAGGGTACTGAGCAGTACAAGACATTTCTGGGGGACAAGGCTGGGACTGGGAATTAGAGGGTGTTACCTGTATGTAATTCATGAGTGACTGCTCAGAGTTCTCATGTATTTAGCTGGGAGTGAATTTGCATCTGAAGGCTATGTAAACAGGCCAGGAGTGGATGTTCTGACAGCAAAGCAGCGTAAGAGGCACCCCAGGCTAGAAAGTTAAGGGACAGCTGTTCAACAGTCCAGATTGAACCCTGGATAATGTTACATGCACCAAGGAGGAGTTAGGCCCTATGGAATCAGCTCTACTAGGCTGTAGAAAATATTGACTAGGCTGAGCCACTAGAGGTCACTAGAGGTCATTATCAACTCAAATGATTCTTTACAAGCTTTTTATTTTCATCACAGAGACCTGCACAGCTGTCACCACTTAGTACTTCTGCATCTCCTGGAAACCAGGAGGACACTGAGCAGCCAGACTCCGCTGAATATCAGATACTTAACAGCATCTGTGTCTTCATGTTAAGCAAAAGGGGTTGAAACATCCCTATATACCTGCTGCTTCTTTGTGAGACTTTTTTCATGTTTAAAGTGGCTTTAGCAGGAATCATTTTCTGTGTACGAACTTTGGAGCACACTTGTTAAACAGGAATATTTTACATTAGTTAGTCTGACCTGCATTACTTCAAAATCATGAAGTAAACTTTCTTGCATTTGAAGATATTGCCAATTTGAAAATGTTAGATTTTCAAAACACTGTTTGCTAACAGAGAATACATAAAAGAGCCCATTCAAAAATCTACAATAGCACCAACATGATGGCTGTGGTGGGATCTTAAATTAAATCCACCTCAAACAGGTGTGGATTGGCAACTGCAATTGTTACATTTTCAGATCTATTTCTCACTCCCTCCCACATCCCCTCTCCTTGAGCATGCACGTTATCCTGTCCTTTGAAAGGCAGGACCACAACAAAGCCTGGATGCAGAAGACCAGGGCTTAGGTTCTCACTCTTCAGTCTAGTGGGGACTATGTTACTCAGGGCTGAGAGCACTTAGTCTCTGAAGAAGAAGAGATGAAGACACTAGGGTAATGACGGTTTACAGAAGCACATACATGGCTTTGTAGAAGTCACGTTCTCAATCACAGCAAGTGCTCATATATAGAGTTAGCAAGGAATTAAAAATGGTGGCAAGAGTAAGGAGGTAAAGAAATCCAATAAAGTATCTCTACCTCAGTTCCTTAACCTTAATTCCTGCTCCTGTACAGAACATGGGTCTTGCCTCCCCCCCGGCCCCCAAAGGGTAGCAGAAATCCAACTGCCTGCTTGCTAAATCTGACCTAGCAATTAGATGTAGTTTTGGAATTGCCATTGTAGCAACTGACTCCTTGTCTGCCACAAGTGTGCTGCATTCATTGTAGACGGTCCTATGCTCTCACATTCCAAGAGCCAATACCTGACTGAGTTTGGATCAATCCTATAGCAATAAAGTTACCAAGCTCAGCCAAAAAGGCACTAATATAGTTGCTTTCTTGAGCTCAACAACTGCAGTCTATCACCACAAAGACAGCTGATAAAGTTTAATTTAGACGTGGGGAAAATTTCTCTTGATGACAGAAAATGATTTGCAGTAGAAGCTGTAACAATAGATATACCTCTCTGCAGACTCTTCCATTTGCAAAGTGACAGCCACCAGATTTTTAAACATGATATCTAAATGACCACTTCTCTAAAGAGTAATATGTGCCATTGTGTTCTTGTTGTTCGTCCTTCGAGTTCGAAGATGACCACGACATCACTGATTGGTTTGGTTTCTGTGAACATGTGAGTGGCTGATCAGGCCAATTTGAGCTTTGAACTGTCTGTGGCACACTGAGCAAGAGATGCCATGATGGGTTACTTGATAACAGCGGACATGCTGCTGTTGAGAGATTTACCCTGCCGGCGCGTCTGCTCTGCCTCTGTGGTTCTCTTCTGCTCACAGACTGTAGCTCCAGTATGGATGAGACTTTGCCAGGTAGAATGATTATGAGCGAGATCTTCTCAAATATCTGGGTCAATGTCTAGTCTTTGAAACATTTCTGTTGGTCTCCCTGAGCATGCTTTCCCTCCTTTAACTCAAAGTAAAAGATCTTCTTTGGCAGTTGTTCATCTGACATTCTGGTGACATGGCTTGCCCATCTCATCTCCGATTTCATCAAGAGAATGGATGCTTGGAATACCTGCCCATATGAGAACCTCAGTATCTGCAACCTTGTCTTGCATCTTATCCTCATCAGTTTCCTCAGACAGCCCATGTGAAAGTGAGTGAGTTTCATAACATGGCGTTTGTACACTATCCGCATTTTGCATGCATACATCATAGTTGGCAACACTATAGCTTTGTAGACTTCAGTTTTGTTTGTTGACTAATGCCTCTGCGCTCCCACACATTTTCATGTAGTCTGCCAAAGGCCAACACTTGCTTTAGCAATTCTGGCATTGGTTTCATCATTGATGTGAATTGCACATGACAGCGTACTCCTGAGATAGGTGAACTCGTCCACTGCCTGGAGGGTTTAGCCATTCACTGTGATAGTAGCTCTATGTAAGGTTTTCCTGGCGCAGGCTGGTACATCATCTGTTTTCTTGAGGTTGATTGAGAGACCAAAATTATCACAAGCTGAAGAGAAACAGTTTATACTCCGCTGCATGTCAGACTCAGATTTGGCAGTCAGGGAACAGTCATTAGCAAACAGAAGATCACGAATTATCACTTCCTGTACCTTTGTCTTTATCTGTATCTGTAGTCTCCTCAGATTTAAAATTTGCTATCAGTCCGGTATCTGTCACTGTCACAAAAGGCATCTGTAAACATAGCAGAAAGCCTCATACTGAAGAGGACTGGGGTCAACACACAGCTCTTCTTGACTCCATTGATGACTGGGAATGGTTCAGATGACTCATAGTCATCCATAACGCAAGAGACCATGCCATCACGGAATTGCCGAACCATTGTGATGAATTTCTCTGGGCAAATGAATTTTGCCATGATCTTCCAAAGGCCCGCCCAACTGATTATAGCAAATGCTTTTTTCAGGTCAATGAAAGTCATATACAGGTTGGAGTTCTGTTCCTGGCATTTCTCCTGAAGTTGACGAGCTGCAAACACCATGTCTATGATCTTGCATCCTTTCCTGAAGCCACACGGTCTCTCAGGCAGGAGTCCTTATCCAATGTGTTGCACAAGGCAATTCCGCAGGTGCCCTAGACATTGTCTGCTTCACCTTAACCCCGGTCAGAATACTGCGGCTGATGGGGATCCGGCTACAGCGGTCGAAAAAAAAAAAAAAAATCACACAAAAAGACCAAAAAAAAAAAAAGGCAAAAGGTGACACCACTCACCAGTAGTGTTTGGAATGCGAACACATTAATGAACTGCACTACAGCAGACAGACCAGAGAGAACAGCTCTAGTTGGTAGAGAACTGGCCAGATGTAACATCCAGATAGCATCCCTGAGTGAAACCCACCTAGCTAAAGAACAACTTACTGAAAAAGGAGCCAGTTATACCTTCTTCTGGAGTGGCTGTAGCAAAGAAGATGGACATGAAGCTGAGGTTGGGTTTGCCATCAAAATACAGCTAGTTCATAGAATATCAGGGTTGGAAGGGACCTCAGGAGATCATCTAGTCCAACCCCCTGCTGAAAGCTTAGTTAACAAGCTTACGAATTTCCCAAAGGGTGTGAATGCTAGACTCATGCTAACGAGACTCCCACTGTTCGGGAAAAGATGTGCAACTATCATCAGCGCCTATGCACCCACCATGACCGACCCAGATTTGATCAAGGATAAATTTTAAGAAGACCTGGGGTCACTTATTGAAGAAGTGCCAAAGGCAGACAAGCTCAACATTCTTGGTGACTTCAGTGCTCGAGTTGGCGCAGATTATCAGGCATGGCCAGGTATCATTGGGGAAAAAATGGCCTTTGGAAATGCAACAGCAACGGGATCCTCTTACTGAGGAAATGTGCTGAACATGACTTCTTCACCAACAGTCTTCTACCTGTCAAACTGTGACAAGATGTTTTGGATTCATCTGCGCTTCAAGCACTAGTATCATATTAACTAGGTCTAGGTTGGATATTAGGAAACACTTTCACTAGGAGGGTGGTGAAGCACTATAATGGGTTACCTAGGGAGGTGGTGGTGGAATCTCCATCCTTAGAGGTTTTTAAGGCCCGGCTTGACAAAGCCCTGGCTGGGATGATTTATTTGGGGATTAGTCCTGCTTTGAGCAGAGGATTGGACTATCTGACCTCCTGAGGTCTCTTCCAACCCTAATATTCTATGATTCTATGTCATCATCAGGAGACGAGACAGACAGGATGTTAGAGTGACAAAGGCCATGAGAAGTGCAGAATGCTGGACTGATCAAAGGCTTATAGTCTCCAAGCTGAATATCCAGGTACATCCTAGTGGAAGACCATGAGGTAAAAAAAAGCACCCGAAAAGCTTAAGGTCTCCAAATTAAAATAGGAGAATGTGAAACAGGCTTTTGCTGAAGAACTGTGCAACTTGTAACAATTGATGCAAACTAACATCATCAAGGAAAATTGGGCATTGGGTACTCAGCTGCATCAAATACCCACGGTTCCATCACACGTAAACATCAACATTGGTTTAATGAAAACAATACTGACAAAGGGAGACTATTGAACGAGAAATATTGGCTCCATAAGGCCTGTTTAGGAGACGACACATCAACATCTAAGAAGGCAGTCTTCAACGACATCAAGAGGATTGTCCAATGCAAACTTAGAGAGATGCAAAACTGATGGCTGAGCAGGCAGGCAGATGAGAGTCAATCTTATGCAGACAGCAATGGTATGAAGAATTTCTATGATGCTCTAGGGACCATCTATGGGCCATGGTCATCAGGAACATTTCCAATACTGAGTGCCGATGGCACAACACACTGCTCATTGACAAAGAAAAGATACAGCGAAGGTGGGCCGAACAGTTTAACAACATATCAAGCATCTATTAGCAAGGAGGAAATTGATCAACTCTCCCAGATTGACATTAACATCTCTCTTGCTGATTCCCCCAACACTCACTGAAACTGCAAAAATGATGGACCTGCTGCCAAATGGTAAAGCACCGGGAGCAGATGCTATACCAGAAGTCTATAAGCCAGAGGCTTGCACATGGCTCTGAAACTGACTGAATTTTTCCAGTCAATGTGGACTCAAGGAACTATACCCCAGGAGTACAAGGTTGCATCCATCGTCCACTTGTACAAACAGAAAGGTAACGATCCTGCAACAACTATCAGGGCATCTCTTTGTTGCCAATAGCCAGCAAAATTCTCACCAGAATTATGTGTACACACCTGACTACTACAGAAACTGGGGAGGAGGAAATCCAGAGGCCAATAAAGTCTTAAAGAAAAGCAAAGATCACTCTTATTTTTCTACACATTTTTATTGCACCCATCACCCTGGATGGTAGGTATCCAAGCAAATATATTTAATACAAACACCACCCTAATAAAATTCAGAATCAAACTACAATATATTTTGTTTTATGTATTAATAAAACACCAATCACTGTTGTCTATATATAGGAAAAGAATCTGATTTGTAATGCTTGGAAAAATTCCCAATCTAAAAGGGCATCAGTGAAAACAGATATTTAATCTTGGTTCATTTCTCTAACAAACTAATGCTTAAGTAAATACAGATATTTCTCACCTTGTAACAGTTTCTCTTTCAAAGAATGACAGGCTTGGATATATCTGGAGTACAAGTTTGGTGGAATTTTGTCAGCTCTGCAGCAAGAGAAATTTTTTTTTCTATTTACATCATTTAACCTCAGAGTTCAGACTAATTAAAATAAGTGCATAACTAAAGCAGACACTGCACTTGACAACATTTTTATGATACCACCTGTTATAAAGCCAAGATAGTTGCACTAGAGATTAGCAGTATTATACAATATGTGGGGGCAAGAGTGCACAAAAGGGAGTGCAGTTATGGGACAGAGTATGCACTCATCTCAAGTGCAGGGCGAGACTGAAATCAAAAGCTGTATGACCTCCAAACACCTGATAGGCAGGTATACAATACTAAATGTTCATTACAGCGTTAATAGAAGGATTAGATCAATTAAATCAGTTTAAGTTGTAACATGCAGATAGTAGCTTGTCTACACGGTGCGGTAATATGTTCTATGGGGGTGTGATTTCTAAAGGGTACTAACGTGCTTTAATTGGTCCGTGTAGACCCTGCTGGTGTACACTAAGCGTTCCCTAGTGCACTTTAACGTAGTCCCATTTCAGACAGCACTACATTAAAGAATGCCAGCAGAGTCCATAAGGACCAGTTAATGATCAATATATTAGTGCACTTCAGAAATCACGCCCTCATACAGTGCATTATCTCACCATATAGACAAGCCCTAAGTCTTAGGGTACGTCTATACTTACCTCTGGGTTCGGCGGTAAGCAAATCGATCTTCTGGGATCGATTTATTGCGCCTTGTCTAGACGCGATAAATCGATCCCGGAAGTGCTCGCCGTCGACGCCGGTACCCCTGCTCCGCAAGAGGAGTATGCGGAGTCGAGGGGGGAGCCTGCCTGCCGCGTGTGGACCCGCGGTAAGTACCTTGTAGTTCGAACTAAGGTACTTCGACTTCAGCTACATTATTCACGTAGCTGAAGTTGCGTATCTTAGTTCGAACTGGGGGGTTAGTGTGGACCAGCCCTTAGATATAGTTTGGAATTAAGAGACACGATTGAGGCATTCATACAGAAATGTTTGTTTTAAAGTCAGCTACAGAAAAGTTACTAGTTTTGAAACAAGTTTATTCCGACTGGGCAAGGAAATGTCAAGCAGTCAATCTTCAGGAATGATCGAGTCCTTAACATGGGCTATGTCCTCCTTAGACACTATCCTGACAAACCATAAAATCAGATCTTGAAGTATTGCCATTGCAGTAAACCCATCTCCAGCAGCAAGGCACTCTACCTGCCCACTGAATCCAGGTGTCTCGGGGGTGAGAAATCCTACCCAGGAGGTTAGCTTGTAGGTACCATTTTGCAAACAAGGTATCACAGCGCACGAACCTCAGATAACCTGATTCTGTAGTCAAACGTTCCCAACACAGTCCAGAAAATCAGAAACTCCCTTTGCCTCATGTGCTTTATTTTCATACCTCTTTAAGGAGTCTATAAAAACGATGCGCGAGTCTGGAATCTCAGGGAGCTGTAACAAAAAGTAGCCCAATCAGAAATGCTTTTACTACCCACAAACATGTTTCCAAATGAAAGGATAAGAAAAATACTAACCACACGTGGCATGAGTAAAGCAGGAATAAAGTGGGAAACATAATAGGGTCTTCTGAAAATACTAAAACAGAAGGTGAAAAGATTAGCAACTAAATACAGAGGGCAATTTTGTTAATATCTTAGGAGTGATTTCTGCTTGCTACACGAATATTTGAGTATAGTTGCTTCAGTTAAAAACCAAAACAAACTTTATTAACCATAAAAACTCAGCAATTTAAAATGGAGAAATACCATACCCGTGTTAACTATTCTTAGTGTGGGGTTTCCTTCCTATTATTAGCTTCTTAGAGGAGAGAGTCCAAATTCCCAGTTAGTATTCATAGCACGAAAAACTGGGTTTTCACACAGTACATTCTTATAGACATTGGTTTTTTAATTTTTAAACATCCTCAAAAGATGGCTTTTTAACAGAAGCGGTGTCTTCCCTTCTGTGTGCATATGGCCTTTTTATCCTCTGAGAATCATCTGCACAAATAGCCTGAGTTTAGATGATTACTGCAGCACTGGATAAATTAACAAGATTTTCTTAAGTGCTTCTTTGCTTCCGTCCTAAAATTTTATCTTATTTTTTCTTTGATGTGCTCTTGAAACAGAATCTTTTGAGAAACTTCTAGAAAGATACCAACCTGGCCTCCATCACACTTGTTGGGATCTTCCCAGTATTTTCAAATATCTGAATAGCCTTTTCAACATCTTCAAGTGCCTGGCTCTGGGGCTGGCTCATGTAGGTAACAAGAAGGGAACAAAATAGTGAAGTCTTTAGCATAACGGAGTAAATCATTCTTGCCTTTTCTTGCTTAGTAACGGTGGTCTTATTTTTACAGCACAGAGACAAAGCGTGCAACTACATAACTGGAACAGGCTGGTATGGAGAGTAACAGTTCAAGTATACTGGTAAGGCTGGTCTATCTTCTGTGTTTCATGCACTTTGGTTTTTGGGATGGGGTTGAATTCAGTGCTCATAACCTTTCACTTAATTGCATTGGCTAGAACTAAACAGAATGCAGGGTATGGCCATCTAGGTGTCCCTCAAGCAGACTGCTAATCACATGAAGTTGCAACAACTTGTGGCAATATCTAATGCAGATGAGGAGAGACAAGATGACCCTTTCACCAGGGACTTAAATAGAATTTGATCCTTCTAAGACAAACCACCAATGTACTCAGCTGCTGCACCACTGACACTAGCCCTATTTCATGCACTTTAAAATAAATTCAGTTTCTTTACTTATTTCCACATTCCATCTGTATGTCCCATTGCATTACCAACTAATCAAAATACAGAAACTATAGAATAAAGTGTGACTCAAAAGGATCAAGCCAAATATTCCCTTTTTAATTAGTATTATTCAAAATATATCATAAACAGGACAGTATAAAACTGCAGTCTGTAGACAACTCGCTCCCCTGCATGGATTATTCCCCTTAAATGTGAGAGTCATGTAGATTCTACAGCAAACAGATGTTATACAAAATTAAAAATAATTATTATTTACTGAGCTGATATATTGCATAGTTTTTCATGTAGCCAAAAATGCAGTGTAATTTTGTACTGAGAAGTGTTACCACAGTAACAAAAAGTATAATTTACTGGAAGTCATCCTGGAAAATCCTCCAGTACCTGCACTGCGTCCTTTGTTGAAGATAAATCCTCATAGAGCCCCATGTCTTCTATAGCAACCTGTAAGAGTCACAAGGAAAATGTCACAGAGCAGTTGATATTCTGATGGGAAAGGATTTTTCAGGTGGAGGAGAATGCTTTTCACCAACCTTGAGATCAGCCAATCGGGTTTTGGCCAGAGCGATATATTCCAAGAGAAAGGGACGGTATTTTGTTGGCACAAAAGGCGGATGCATTATATGGACCTAAAGAGTAAAATTCAAAGCAAGGTTTACTATTTGGACAGCATACAAAAGCCAGCTTCTGGTTCATCTCCTTACAGATTCCTGGGAGCTTTGAAGCTAGGCAATGATAAGGCACTGTTGCCTGCTTAAGAGCTCACAGAAAAGCCGGTTATATGGCAAAGGAAATCTTTCCACATACAAAATTGCTAGGAATTTTAATTTAGTCCCCTGAGGTACTCTTTCTTCATTGTGTCAAGGCATTAAAAGAACTCTCAGCTAGTTTATTTTATAGAGAAAACTTGGTCCTGCTTCTGAGGTACATATTGAAAGTTATAATAATAATCTGGTCCCGTCAAAGGCCATGTGACCTTAGTTTGATAAGCTGAAGCTGTTTGGAGTAGGCCCCTAACAACCCCACAAGAAAATGATCTCCATAAGATGCGTCTCACCTTCAGATACTGGGGTGCTTCAAAGGGGACCAATTCTGACATGAACTCGAAGAGAAAGACCAAAGCCTTCTTACTGTTACCATGGTAACCACTGGCATTTCCAAAGGAAACCTGAAAGGGGGAACATGCGAAAATGGTCTTTCAGCCTTGAGAAAATTACAACCACTGCACCCTGCCACACTCAATATAGAAATCCCATCTACCCTATAAATCTGTTATCTGCCCAGATAGTGTTTCTGCAAAAACATATTGAAAGGATATTATTTATAAAAATCAATCTCTACCAGAAAAATCTACCACAGTAAATATCAAAGTTTGGTTTAATGCTCTCTCGTGAGGACATTTATAGGTAGTTAAATGAGGTAATATACTGAAGGATTTGCAACAGCAAATGAACAGGTTTCTACACAGGGTAAATACAGCTTTGCTCTGATACACTTAAGCATTACAGGGATAACAAACCTATCTATTGAGATCACACAAAACAAAGAATCAGTTCACTTTTCAATAAATCCTAAATATTTCACCATCAAAAGCTTCAGGACATATTTTCAGACCTTTCAAGCCAATTTGCATGCACAAAAATGCATAGGAATTTGTATGTGTAAATTGCATACACATTTACAACTGTAAAAGCAAATGATCAATTATCCTAACTGATCAACACATGCAATTACAAAAACTGCATACACATTTTTGGTAAACGGGAGTACCTTACACATGCATTTCTCTAGCCTACAACTTGTGTTAATAATGATTTCAATTATCACGATTGTAACAAATGTTGTGCAAGGAGAGAGATTTTTGACCAATAAATGGAGAAGCCAATGTGTAGTTAGGGAGGAAGGAAGGAAGGAAAGATCAGAGAAAGCTAGAATGACTAAAGAAGAAATTATTTATTTGTAAATACAAAGGCAATATTTAAGACTAATAATATATAGTATCACCAATATCAGGATCATCAATTGCTGCTCTATTTCTACATCAGGCTGACTGACTGAAATGAAGATTTTCTTGTTCAGGTTTATATCAACCCATTCTGTCTCCCTTGCACACACTTGCTCTTCAGTTAAGGAATAAGATTCCCAGGAATAAGAAGTCCTTATTTATTCTTACCTTAAACCATTCAGCATAAGGCATGAACACAGCAGGGCCCTCAAGGGCAGCCTGACGAGCTATCAAGAATGCAGTGATCATGTTTTCCATATCGTAATTCTCAAAGGCTTTTATCAGCAGACTGCTCAGAAGGTCTAGAAAAGGTATAATAATAGGCCAAAACCACTAAATATCTGTGGTAAAAACTTAATGGAATCTTGGCAACTGTGTTGGAATATTACTACAATAAATGCAGCCGATTATCTGTGATAAAAGACGTCTGGGAAACCGTGACAAGTGGCAGCACATAATAGTACACTACAGATTCAAATTTGGGAGAGGCTTTGGGACTCTATCTTAACATCTTTTCATATATAATAAAAAGGCACTTTTGCTGTTCAACAAACCCTTTAGACTCTACAGGGCTCCAAGCACTGCACAGAATACAGCAACTGAATGCACAATAGGAAACTCAGAAAAATTGAGTCTAACTACTAGTATCACATTGCAAGCGCACATGTGACGGCAGAAGTCAGACTCTACAACACCCTGCCAAGATGGTTATCACATAACCACTGCTAGCTGAATTTAAAATTTGAGAAATGGGAAAGTCATAGGATGTGGCACGTGCATCAAGGTGAAACTTGGAGTATTTGCCTGGAAGAGCAGAGCTCCTGAATTGTTCATTACCTTATAAACACAGCAGACAATTATACAATGTCTGAAGCCATCTAAAAGCAGTGATTATAAATGGAATATTACAATGGTAATTATTGTTGACCATTCAGCATTTGGAAAGCAAGAGACAGCAATGCACACAAGTTCCCTACCAAGTTTCTCAGCCCTCTGTACCTTTAACCAGCTGCTCTGCTTCAGTCTGGCAGACTACCAATGTAGAAAAGCAGGACAGCACGTGCTGCCAATTCACCTCATGAGTCTCCAGAATCTGCTGCAAATGACACATCAACTTCTCTGCACTGAATGCCACAAACAGCTGGAAGACAGGAACAGTGAATCACTTTAGCTATGAATTCTAACATTCACTAGAGTGAAATCCACCCCAGACTCTCTTCTCATAGGACACTCCAGACTTCATTAATAAGGCAATTCCCTTCTGCCTGATTTTCTGACAAAGCTACATGTCCAATACACCAGCTTCCCAGAGCCCTAGCCTTTTTTGACCCTATTCTTGCTACAATAAACAGCAATACTCCCATTTTCTTCAGTGGGAGCAAGGTCAAGTCCTTTAACAAAATCAAACCACCCAAGTGCCCTGCGCCCACCACTTTATTTTTGTAGTTACTGTTATTGTTACATGCTGGAAAAATGAGTGCTTTTACTTTCATTCTCCCTCCTTTATCCATACATAGTTGTGCAAAATTAATCAGAATAAACAAAATCTTATGACAACATTTTCTTTCCACCACCCCGTTGCCTACCACTATTGGATGATCCAGATTTTGAGACTGAAATACACTGTTCTTGAGAAGTCCCATCTCAATCTAGAGTATATTAGCAGCATTTCAACAAGAAAAATCAGTACACAAACTGGAGTAAATATATTCTTAAACCAATTTTAATACATCAAGCAGGGAAAGTTTTCAGAAATTGAAGATGTGCAAAAATATAAACAATATTCTCTTAGCAAATCTTGGGAGACAGACATACTTTGCGATACAAGGTAGTAAGCAGTGGGCAGGTCCTTGCAAAGCTCCACTCTCTCTGCATATGAATGGCATCAGATGCTGCATCCACAGGAAAGAAAACAAATTTTATTACCACCAGTGGTTAGATAAGGAATAAAAACATGAAACCTCCCTGAAATCTGGCATCCAGATCTACTTCAGACAGTGATTCACAACCTTTCCTCACACTTAAACTGACAGCCTGCAATTAGTACTGTGGGGGAATAGACCTGGCTGACCCCCCTTTCACCAAACAAGACACCGGCGGAGACTGATCCTATAAGTCCACCCTACGGGCCACAAGCCTGAACCAGACTAGGAGTCGTGTTCTCTGCCGGTCTCAATCATGACCAGAGGAGGGAGGGGGGCCGAGAAGAGAAAGAATAACAGGCCCCAGCAGCAGCACTGATAAAATATAAGTTTGGCTGGCGAAATATAATAAACCACTTGCGTGAAGAAAGGGATTCTAGTTAAATGCAGCTTCTCCTTCGGGTGCTCTGTGCCCCCCCCTAACTTCTAGCTAAATTCTAGCTAAATGCAAACTAACCAATCATGCTTCTTCTTTGGGTGTTCTGTGACACACACACACCCCGGGTGCACTATCGGTAACACCCCGGAAAAGTAATCTACACCCTGCCGAGAATATGCCTTAACTAGTGCCAAGTTCTGACCTTATCGGAAACCACCTAGAAGCCCTCCACCCAATACGCACCCAATTCGCGGAAAAATAATAAGGAAGGTGCCGGGAAAGGGAACAGACCCTAACTCTTTATTTTTCGTAAATAACATGTAACTTGTAATATGTTTGCGGTTTGTAAGAATAAAAGGAGCCTGTGAGCTCAGTTCGGGGGTGTAGTTTGACTACAACCCCCAACCTGTTGGTACGTATTGCAATAAACTGGCCTCAGGCTTGAGTCTGTGAACTAAAATCAATGCGTGGGTGACTTTTTCCACAACAGTACTATGTGTAAACATCTCCCAATTCGCAAATGTATTTCTTCCTGGACAAGTTATACTTTAGAGTAGGCACCAAAGACCAGCAGCCCTCCTGCCTTAAGATTTGATGCAAGCCAATAGAAAATAAACCACACAAATAAAAAAAGTGACATCAAGCATCAGGGAGGACTGTATTGTACACTTAGAAACCAAATCTTTCCTATAACTATCACATTACAGCCGAGGATTGACGCACTAGCTACAATATGAAGAGCTAGCCTTTCCTTCCTTGATTCCTACCTTTCAACAAAGGATTGTAGGTAAGAATCTCAGTCAGGGTGTGAATGAAGAACTGTTGCAAAGACTCTGGAAAGTTGGTGCTTTTGTACATTGTCACAGTGAATATGTTCAGCCTACAAATGAAAACAACAAAAGAACTGTTCAGGAACAATAAATGGGAGCCATGATCCACGATGAATGGAGTACAGTTCATGACTCTTTTTCCCTTTACATTTGTTTTCACCAGTCAACTGCCAAAACGAAGAAAACATTGACAGACTTGTATAATACATACAAAAAGAGGTTACTGTGTATTCTGCTCAAACTATCGGCTCTACACAACAACACAGGACGGGACTGAAGGATGCATAGCAGGAATGCTAATTGGGAATAGGATCAAAGCAGGACTAAGGGTGTCTGGAAGCAGGAAGTTCAGGAGGAGATATGAACTGATGGAAGCTGCAGGGGACAGGAAGATGAGAACTAGGGCAGGAATAACTGCTGGGAAAGTCACAGAATGCCATGTGGGGATACCATACAATTCAGGACCGATACCTATATTGCCAAAATATACTTTACTACACTTACATTTATTTTCTACAGATATCGTCTATGGTGTTTGCATATGTATATTTGCTGAGGGAGGGGAATGCCAAAAATAAGTAGCCATACTTTTAAATTATTTGTAAACAGGTTAAAATATGCTCATTTCATAATTTTTTATGTCTATAGAAAACAGACCTGCAACAGTGGGAAAAACGCAAACAATACTCATAAGAGGAGATTTCTTACCAGCATTTCACAGCCAGTAATTTAGAAGAATCTTCCTGTTTTTCATTAGCAACAGCATCAAGTACCCCTGATTCCCCAAAATAAAAACACAAATAGTCAAAGGAAGAGAAAGAAAGATGGAAAGAACGGTGTCATTAAACAACATGGAGGAACTAATTAGAACAAGTAACATGTGCATCCTTTAAGGAGGTGACCCCTTTAGGGAAATGTGCCGCAGGAACCATTCATCTGTGCTTGGTTCTTATGAAAATTTCTCAAAGTAACACAAGGATTTAAAAGCTACTAATACTAACCTTGAACCACTTTAAAAGGCTCCCCAACATGCGCTAGAAACTAAACCATTTAAAGATGCACATAAATGAAAATTTAAATTTCCAAATCTTAGGGCCCTAGATTCTGATGTTTGATGTGCTAGTGTAGATCCTTGCACCTGTTTGGAGTCCCACTAAAGACAATAGGATTCTGGATAGAGGAAGGTAGTTTATGCTAGAAGATCATATATTCACTTATTCTTTAGTGGATGACTAATTCTCCTCACTATATTAAAGAGAAAGCAGAACGCAGCTTGTTAATTCAGCACTGTCCGTCCCAACTCTGGGGTTTTCCCATGTTATATCTACTAAGTAACACTCAAGTGAAGACTAGGCCTACTGCGTTAATTGTTGTCGAAGACAACAAAGTGCACTGGCAACTCACACCCAGTACTGTCTTGGCCCATCAAGTTACAGTTCTCATTGACCAGACAAAACGCTCATCTTTTACTCTAGTGCAGCGGTTTTCAACCTGTGGTCTGCAGACCCCTGGACCCACCTCCATCTGAAATTTTCTAGGGGATCCACAAGTGGAAAAAGATTGAAAACCACTGCTCTAGTGAATGTGGTAGAGAGAACAGCTTTTCTGTTTCTTGCTCCCTCACATCTTCGAAAGCCTCAAAATTACTGAAGGGAAAATCAATAAAATACTCTTGAGCTTTAAGGAAAGAGCCCTTTGATTAAGAGTGGGTTCTCTCTTGTGATCCACTTTTAAAAGGAAATGTACTGAGATGCAGGAGAGAGACAGATGCCCCAAACTTGTTCCTTATCTGCCAGACCCTGCTATTTTCTCCCTTCCTAACGGGGAATAAATTAATGTTAAATAAAGGAGACTAGGGTAGGGGAGAGGAGAAAAACCACTGATCTTCAGACACAGGAGCTCACTATCACTGTATACCTAATATAAAGCATAATGCTCCCACCGCTTCTCTCACGCAGACACTTCTCCCCCAGACCAAGGTCTTTGTTAAATCATTACGTTATTTTATATAAAATATCTACATCTGCTTTAAGGGAGTTGATTAGTTACTGAAGTGTAAAGAGCCCAGTAGTGTGTCAGATGTAAATTAAACAAGCTAAATTTAAGAATTAGTATTAAGACCCTTATTATTTTCCCTTTTGTGGAACACCCTGCAGTTTATATACAGTTCTGGGCTGTATTGTATTCCACAGAGAAACCAGAGGAACAACTAGTCAACAGCATGACAGCCACATGTGAGGAGTAGGGCAATATACTAGACTATAAAGCATCAGTGGTAATGACTGGGTGCTCACCCTGCAGAGACAGAGCTGCGCGGACAGCACAGCAACAGGTGAGGAAGATCATCTGCTGCTGATCAGAAAAACTGACTTCTGTTTGGTCTTTTTTGCATTGTGATTTGTGATGAAAATCCAGGCATTACTATGCTTGCCCACTCAGCAATATCATCAGGACTGCCCAACACAAGATGGATACATGATTCATGGGAAGATTCAGGGAGACTAGCAATTTGAAGATTACACATGCAATTTAAATTACAAGGTTTCGTTCTTGGCTCATTGTTATTAACACATCACTATATAAAGATATTTAAATTTTACAAAAAGTTATTCTGCTAGTTAAAATTGCAGCGTTATGGTGTCACAATGACAGCACCAAGTCACTTGTATAAAACATGCAAATTCCAAGTTCTTAGTCAGGGAGAGCTAGTATAAAAGAACAAGGGGTTATCTGCAATGCAAGAGGAAGCTCATGGGGGAAGGTGCATCAGACTTATTTTAAATGACTAGCAATGTACATGATGCAACACAACAGAGGAAATCCATCACTGGTAAACAACTCCTTAATGCCCTTGGAAATCTCCCAGGAAAGAATGGAGGTATGTCTAGCAAAGTACAATCCTAGTAAATTGTACAAAGCCCCAAATTATAAATAATCAATACTTACATGTCAACATTTTTTGCAGTACAGCATAACAGATCTATTTAAAATTAACAAATTAAGACCAATTTAGCATTTAAGAAGGCTGTAAGTATGTTCAGAGACAGTATATTGGCTCAAAAATTAAATTATCCTAAAATTCCTAATTCAAAGATTAACTGTTAAACAACTATTTGTAGTATAAATACAATAGATAGGATTTCCCAGTTTTTTGTTTTTTTTCTACTACTTCACAGTATTTCGCACTGCACACTAGAAAGGAAGCAAAACAATCAAGCAAAATCTGTATGTAGAAAAGAAAATGGTGACCCTGAAAAGAGTTACGGTGACAATTCATCATCCCAAAAATAATCTTTACAAAAACATATTGATTTTGAAAAAAAGCCAGTTTCATAAATTAGTTCAGGAAGGTCCATGATAAACTCTCAAAGAATCACCTCTGCATCCGTCTCCTCACCATTTACCTCTCTGATTTCTCTCCTGACTTAGTGTCCTGTCTATGTTAAATTGTAAGCAATTTGCAGCATGGATTGTGTCTTATTGTGTGGGCTATAAAGCACCATGTATATCAATGGTGTTTAAAAAAAAAAAAAAAAAGGTATAAAGAGTAGCATTTTGCCCTTACATGGGGGATTTTCTGGAATTCCACTTTCTTTCCCAGATCTGAAGTTTGCTGAAATCCATTCTGAAGAAACATGATCACAAAGTCTGCAAATTAAGAATGAACAACTGTTTCAGCATTCTCGTCTACCTACAATGAAAGAACACATCCAGTCTCCCAGAAGGGCTACTACTGGTAAAGTTTCATTTGTTACACAGCGAAGTTAACCTAGTGTTGGGCAACCTCACTATCTCCTTAGAGGTAAAATTATTTCATATACAGAATGACCAAAGGCATCAGATATCACAGAGGTAGTGATAGTGGCCATATAAGAACTTAGATAGATCAGGCAGTTCATTGACTCACATGCAATCAATACAACAGAATGCCAATATGTTGTTTGTTACACATCTTATGCAAAATAATTTTACAAAGTGATTTATTATCTTTTCCTTATGCTACAAATTCAAATGCATGAAGAGCTATTTGGCTCTTCGGAGTTTTACACTCCAGGTGAGCCTCTTCAGAAGAGAAATCCCACTGTGCCTGAAGAGATCTGTGCAAAAGGATTAACCCACACCACTATTAGAAGAGATTCACTCAGTGCAGACAAAAGTCTCAGACTGAATGTTGAATTTTCAAGAATGCATGTATTTGAACAATGAAAATGCAGAAATTTCAACCAAATAACTCAGTTTGCCTGGCAGTACCTGACCAAGTGCACTGGTCAAAAGATCTGACTGGTACTCCTCAGTCAAATGACCAAGCTATTGGCTTTTTCTGAACCAGGAGAGAAGCACAAAAATTAGACAAAAAGGTGGGCAGAGAAGAAAACAGAAAATGGAATCCTCGTTAGTATTAGGGTTTTTTTTTTTTTTAAATAGCCAAATGGATGATGGATACTATATGGAGGTGACATGATCAGGATGCAGGAAATGAGGGCTGGTGACACACATCACCACCAGCGCCCCTTGCTGGTCAAAAAAATGAACTTCAGGCCACTAACGTAATGTAACAGAATATAAAATGCAACAGAGGGTCCTGTGGCACCTTTAAGACTAACAGAAGTATTGGGAGCATAAGCTTTCGTGGGTAAGAACCTCACTTCTTCAGATGCAAGTAGGTTCTTACCCACGAAAGCTTATGCTCCCAATACTTCTGTTAGTCTTAAAGGTGCCACAGGACCCTCTGTTGCTTTTTACCGATTCAGACTAACACGGCTACCCCTCTGATACTTGACAGAATATAAAACGTTTACTTGTAAAGCTACATGCTAGAAGCAATGAAAGACAAATGGAATAGTGAGGACAGGATAGGAGAAAGAAGAACAGGAGATTTTAGCCACCACAACTCTAATAATATCATGGCCAGTACTGGAATGGACAGTCTCTTAATTATTAAAACAAAGTTATGAAGGAATAAAGAAAGAGAAAATTATGGTTTCAGGTTAACAGTTAAGGGAATTTAAGAAAGTGAATTCTTTAACAGTATAGAAATTTAGCCCTCTTCATCAAAACAGATAACAAAGGAATACAAGCTGAAGACTGTTTACATACACCTAAAGTTCTGAGTTGAATGCTGTCTGTTGTAGATTCTAAAGCAGGCGTCGGCAACCTTTGGCACGTGGCTCACCAGGGTAAGCACCCTGGCAGGCCGGGCTAGTTTATTTACCTGCTGACGCGGCAGGTTCGGCCAATCGCGGCCCCCAGTTCGCCGTCCTGGGCCAATGGGGGCGGCGGGAAGCGACGCGAGCGAGGGATGTGCTGGCTGCGGCTTCCCGCCGCCCCCATTGGCCCGGGACGGCAAACTGCGGCCAGTGGGGGCTGCGATCGGCCGAACCTGCCGCATCAGCAGGTAAATAAACTGGCCCGGCCCACCAGGATAAGCGCCCTGGCGAGCCGCGTGCCAAACGTTGCCGACCCCTGCTCTAAAGCTTAAGTACTTTAGACCACACAATGTGTTAAATGCCTAAACTCAAAGTGTTACCTGAGAGCATGTGCCCAGAAAGCTCCATGTCTAGGGAAGAATGGTCTGTCTGTTTACACAGCAGACAAAGGCTGCTGCATAGCCACTTCACCACCGCAGGGGTGTCTGAATTGCTGAGAAGACAACAAAAGCAGGTTGGATTTGTTTCACTCTGTTTATTGTGATATTTGTTTTTCCTCCAACCAACATTCATTCACATTCAGGAGAGGACAGATGCCACCACACCTTGACTCCGGGTCTGGTATTTATTTCTTAAAGCTGTGCCACCTGAAAGCTCTATTTCCTTTATAAAATATTTCAGAATGAATGTGCCCACAGAAAGAACTGATCTTGAAATCTCATGTTAAATTAATTCTTTATTTCCACCATAAAAATATACCCATAAAGAACTATAAGAAAAAAGCTCTCTTTAGTCTTGAAGGAACTACCTAACATCCTGTGGATGGTTTCTTCAGGTCACATGGTTGGTTTTTCAAAATTCAACTACACCTCTACCCCGATAGAACGCTGTCCTTCGGAGACAAAAAATCTTAATGCTTTATAGGTGAAACCATGTTATATCAAACTTGCTTTGATCCGCCGGAGTGCACAGCCCTACCCCCCGGAGCACTGCTTTACTGCGTCCTATCTGAATTCATGTTATATCGGGTCACGTTATATCGGGGTAGAGGTGTAATTAAAATAGGCAATGCATGCAATTATCCCACCCAATATCAGTAACAGGCAAATAAAGCAATATCATTATCCGGGAGCCAAGAAATCTCCAACCTCCTCACATACCATAAGAGAATCATCTGAAGGATTGTTTGATTTTACTTATTACAACACTGTGGCACAATGCTGTGCAGGGTTTCAATCACATGACTGCTACAGGAACTGAATGTGTAAATTCTCAGGATGACAAAGTTTTTGCCACATGATTCTTAAAATGGGACCTATGGAAAGTCTATCAGAAAGCACAATCATTCCAGTATATCTTAACTTCTAACTTCAGCCTATCATCAAGGTTTCTATCCTATATCAATTTATAGCGTAGAGGTAAATTTATTCTCTAAGGTATAACTGTTGTAATACTCTGCCTTGTAAAGACAGAAGTGCACAGCTTGCGCTCAGTAAGATCCCTATCCTAGACCAATTTTGCTTTTTAATGCCCAAATAAGAACTTCTGAAGCAAATTTTAGGCCAAGACACTAACAACTAATCCCAGATAAGGTTTCTATATGTTTTGAGAGAATAAAGACATCTGCAAACGTATAAACCTCTGCTTACCTCTCCAGCAGCTCTCCCAAGCTAACGATGTTGCCTCTGTGCAGGTGCCACACAACTTCCAACACGGGAGGATTCTAAGAGGAATAATGCTACAGTCAGATGACAGTGGGTAACATTTACAATAGCAAACTTTCCAGTGGCAAACATTAAAAAAAAATTAAAAACTGTTTGTCAAATTAAGAGTATGAAAAAATCTGAGCTCATCATTAAACAGTAATGTATAAAATACCAATAAAAAAAAAGTTACCATAGACCTATTCTTTCCTACCCACTTTTGAAATGTTTATTAAAAATTATAAATAATTCAGGTCACTTTAGAAGACATGTAATCAGGAATATTCCAGGGACGTAAAGGGGCAATGGACACCTCAATGGATTGGTAATAACCAGGGCTGTCGATTAATCACAGTTAACTCATGAATTAACTCAAAATTAATCGCAATTAATCAGTTTTAATAGAACTGTTAAACAATAGAATACCAATTGAAATTTATTAAATATTTTGGATGTTTTTCTACATTTTCATATATATTGTATTCTGTGTTATAATTGAAATCAAAGTGTATATTATTTTTGATTATAAATATTTGCACTGTAAAAATTATAAACAAGAGAAATAGTATTTTTCAATTCACCTCATACAGGTACTATAGTGCACTCTTTGTCGTGAAAGTGCAACTTACAAATGTAGAATGTTACATAACTGCACTCAAAAACAAAACAAAGTCCACTCAGTCCTACTTCTTGTTCAGCCAAGCGCTAAAACAAACAAGTTTATTTACATTTACAGGAGATAATGCTGCCGTCTTCTTATTTACAATGTTACCAGAAAGTGAGAACAGGCATTTTCATGGTACTTTTGTAGCTGGCATTGCAAGGTAGTTATGTGCCAGATATGCTAAACATTTGTATGCCCCTTCATGCTTTGGCCACCATTCCAGAGGACATGCTTCCATGCTGATGACGCTCGTTAAAAAAAATGCATTAATTAAATTTGTGATTGAACTCCTTGGGGGAGAACTGTATGTCCCCTGCTCTGTTTTACCCACATTCTGCCATATATTTCATGTTATAGCAGTCTCGGATGATGACTCAGAATATCTTGTTCATTTTAAGAACACTTTTACTGCAGGTTTGACAAAATGCAAAGAAGGTATCAATGTTAGATTTCTAAAGATTGCTACAGCACTCGACCCAAGTTAAGAATCTGAAATGCCTTCCAAAATCTGAGAGGCATGAGGTGTGGAGAATGGTCTCAGAAGTCTTAAAAGAGCAACACTCTGATGCGGAAACTACAGAACCCAAACCACCAAAAAAAGAAAGGTGTTTTGGATTGTTATTGAGCAGAACCCCTCATCAGCATGGACGCGTGTCCCCTGGAACGGTGGTTGAAGCATGAAGGGACATATCAATCTTTAGCGCATCAGGTACGTAAATATCTTGTGACGCTGGCTACAACAGTGCCATGAGAACTCCTGTTCTCGCTTTCAGGTGACATTGTAAACAAGAAGCAGGAAGCATTATCTCCTGCAAATGTAAACAAACTTGTTTGTCTGAGCAATCGGCTGAACAAGAAGTAGGACTGAGTGGACTTGCAGGCTCTAAAATTTTACATTGTTTTATTTTTGAATGCTTTTTTTGTACATAATTCTACATTTGTAAGTTCAACTTTCATGATAAAGAGATTGCACTACAGTACTTTGTATTAGGTGAACTGAAAAATACTATTTCTTTTGTTTTTTTTTACAGTGCAAATACTTGTAATAAAAAATAAACATAAAGTGAGCACTGTACACTTTGTATTCTGTATTGTAATTGAAATCAATATATTTGAAAACGTAGAAAACATCCAAAAATATTTAAATGGTATTCTATTGTTGTTTAATCGAGCGATTAATCATGATTAATTTTTTTAATCACTTGACAGCCTTAGTGACAATATAAAACCCAAAGGTAGACAGACATTAAGAGTAAATTACCCTTCCCTATAGAGAAGGATTGAAACTTGCAGAGCTGCTGTCTGTGTTGCACATTTTTGGTAGAAAAATAGATCTCAGTCTCCAGTGCTGTCAATCTAGCATTTTTCACAAACACTAGCATTCACATAAAGAGCAGAATGACAGGTTACAATCACTTACTGCTCTTTGATGCCAAAAGCCTGTCAGCCAATGCTAAATGCTAATGCTCCTTTTTCTCATGGCAAGAGTTGAATGCAGAAGCCAGTCAGGAGTCTTAAAAAAATGGAAACTACATAACACACTAGCTATAATGCAAATAGTTATTAAACAATCAATAGCATATGGAAAGGAGCATTTACTATTCCAGATATCAGCATGCTCCAGAGGCACTGTGAAGCAGAATGAAAGTAAAGTGCTTTCAAACACCCAGGAAGACTCATTAATAAGAATATAACATACATGACCAAGAATTTTCTATTGCTTTTAGTTAAACTCTTTACAAGGAAGTCTACTAATGTTTTTCCTCCCCCATCAGAAATGCTCATCATTTTTTAAAATACTGTCCTACTTTGCAAGCCATCTCTTGTTCACCTGTTGCAGGAACTATCAAACAGCCATTAATATTTGGGGAGGAAGGGTATCCTCATTGGCTTCCTTCCCCAGTATGTACGGCCCTTTTAGATTAATTCACATAGCTTTAATAGATTTTAGTTTTAAAATATTTTTAATGAAAAATCAATACTCCATCACCTTAAGACGGAATTATGCTTTTAAAAAGCCAAAAAGGCCATGGTGACTCCCAGGGGAATTCAAGATGGCCACCATCCTTCAAAAAGTAGGACCAATAAGCTCCTGAACATGCTGCTATAGGCCATTAACAGTACTGGAAGGAGGAAATCAGATTACTAGATTTCTACAGTATATTTTAGAGTTACCCCTCACTTTCAGGGGATACATAACAAGAGAGTTTAATATGCACTACTGGGTTCCACCCAAATAATCTAAATGTTCTGTCCCTACAGTGTGCAAGACCAGCATTTCTCTTCAGAGGTCTTACCTGCATTTTCCAAAGTTCTTGACAGAAGAGCAAACAACAGAAGGCATTGTGCACCAACAAATCCTTGACAGTTTGAAGCAAACAAGACAATTTCTTCTGGAATGGAAAAAAGTCCCCTCCGTAAATAGTACATGTAATTATAAAAATATTTTCCTGTTTTTCCTTATTTGTTACATTTTAGTGACTGAATAGCTCAGGGGATTGAGTGGTGAGGAGACACTGAACCTTTCACCTTTGGGCTATGAGTTCAAATGCACCCCACGTCAGTAGTGACTGAAATCACTGTCACATGGCAGCTTTTCAACTATTTTTGTTCACCCAGTGATGGCAGCGCAGCAATGTGAATTCATGAACTCAAGCATCAGAAGCGAGAGTCACCCCTATACTACCAGGACCTGATGACTGTTCAGTGGCCTTGGTGAAGTGAGTTGATAGTCTCAGTACAGCTTCTGGGGTCCACACACACAAATCAACATAATAATTAGCTACACCTGCAAGCAGGATGCTAAAAATTAAACAATAGACACAATAAAATGAACCCTCTTGGGAAGGACTGGGACATACTAAAGAAAAGTCATATACAAGAAGCTTGTTCAGCCACTACTCACACTGTACTATCTCTATGGATAAACAGAGGATATCATTTCCAGGGCTGTCAATTCAGTAGCTTTCATGTTTAGGAAAAGAATGCTCCATTTCTAATGATGTTACAACATACAGATATGAACCATCAGCTATCTAGTTCCATTACTGGTTTTGTATTTTTTTTAATCTTTTGGGGACTACATATACATTTATGGAGGCCAGAGTGGGCTTAAAGTGTAAAAACAAAAATAACCATTAACAATGCCTTTTCCCACCCAATGTTCATCTTTGTGGGCATAAGAGAAAAGATTTTCCTCTTACTCTCTGCTCCAAGTTCAACAGTGCAGCTTGGTTGGACTCCCTGGAAGTTTTGCAAATCTGATCAATGTTGGTAGCCGCAGTTTTGGCTGACAAGATTCCTATTGGTACTCCCAGTCTTGAGGCCTGCTCCTGCAGAATGGAGACTAGAACACAAAGCAAAGTTAACAGTGAGAGAGGATTGTGGGCTGAGCACTAGACTGGGAAACAACAACTCCTGAGTTTTAATCCTGGCTAACTGTGTCTCCATCTATGGCTTTGGGTAAATCGCTTGATCTCCCTCCCTGCCTCATTTTTCTCCATCCACAAAATGGACAGAACAACATCTACCTTAAAGGGGTGTTGTGATGATCTCTTGTTTGTAAAGTGCTTGCTGACTAACAGTATTAGAGCTCTTGTTTGTTTCTCTGAGGGACAAACTTTGAAAATAACCACAATATTCAGAAGCCAGGGGACTTTACCTGTCAATATCTGACAGACTTAAGAAAGGTTACTGTCAGAGTTACAGGGCAAGCCATACTCTAGAACAGTTTTTGTCCCTCGAATGGACCCCTTCACTGACAGGCCTGACTTTCTTCATATCTTTCAAGGATGGAATCATATGATTCAACCACTTTGAGACTGGACCTCCGGGGGGCTCCTTAAGTCAGATTTTCAGAGGTGGTCACTAGTTGTGTGTACCTCATTTCCTGGGTGCCCACTCTGAGATCTGGGACCTGATATTCAGAAGTGCTGAGCACACTCAATTGGAAATGAAGGCAATGGGAGAGGTGCTTGAATACATAAAATGCAAAATAACGCTAAGTACTCTGAAAAGTCATTGTTTCTCAAATTTGGGCACCCAAAATTAGTTCATACTTTTGATCTTAATCTCTCTCTGCCTTAGCTCCCCATCTGTAAAATGGGATAATACTAATTTCACAGGGGTATTGTGAAAAATAACTAATTGTTTGTGAAGCGCTCAGATACTATAGTGATGAGTGCCAGAGAAAAAGCCCTTGAGGCTAGTAATTCTATCCTCACAGCAGGATTCGAATAGTATGCAGTAAATAAGGCCTACAACCATACATTGAATAATGAGGGTAAAACAAAATATTTAATAGCTGCTCGTTAATTGAGCACCATCCATCCCGTGCACTGAATAAGGCAGGGGGTCTGTGGAAAAAAATAGTATGTGACAAATACGTCAGTTTCCTGCATTATCCTTGGAAATCTTATTGAATTAAGTTTAAGTATCTTTTGGGTCCAGTGTATTAAATGAATTGTTTATGTATTGTGGGACAGGATTGTGTAACCTCTTGAGGGGGGAAATGTGGCAGATGTGAGGCCTGGAGGTTCAAGGGACTAGATTGAACAATGTGTCAGACAAGAATAGACTCCTGGAACAAGAAGTGTTAAGCGGTTTTCCTTGGGAATATGTAGGGGGAGGTGAATGTAAATTCCCCAACTCTGGTTATGCAAAACCCAGCCTTTCGAAACTATGCCCTGAGGAGTGGGTGCCTTTGGAAGGCCAAGGAGGAGGAATACTGGTGCAGTTGCCCTTGAACTGTGACAGCGATCACATAATTCTAAATCATATCATGATGCATACGCATGTATCCCTCATTTGTTTCTCCGTTCTGACTGTCCCATTTTCACCAAAATCAATAGGTTTCTACCCTTGATGCCTAGAACATTCCCTGAAATTTTGGAATCAATTAGATGTAGTGTTCAAAAGTTATCCTGTAAGACTTTACAAGCTAGGCCAGCAATAGGAAACATGGCTGTCCTCATTCTGTGCAAAAGAGAACCACTGTGCTCTGTATATACTTGCAACTATGTATCTATTTCAGAGAAGAACAAACTAGCAGACTGATAGAGAGAACAAGAAATTAAGGGCATATGACAAGTAGAAATTCAGTGCGTCAGGCAAACTTAATTTCCATCTCTTGGACAGATACTTCCTCACTCACGCTCACCTACAAATGATTCTGAAAAAGCATTTTGAGGCTCTGGACCACTCTGTTCAGTTGATTTACTGGAACTCTCCACCTAGAAACAAAATAAAGTATTTTAAATCTCTGTGGGTACATGTATATAAATATATTACCTTTATATGGCATGTTCCATCTGCAGGATTCTAGAAACCTGAAGCAGCTGAAATAAAACTAATATTAAATAATACAACCTAGCTCTTATATACTACTATTCATCTGTAGATCTCAAAGCACTTTACAGAGGTCAGTATCCCCATTTTACAGATGGTGAAACTGAGGCAGCAAAGTAACTTGCCCAAGGTCACCCAATAGGCATATGGCAGAGCAGGACTAGAACCCAAGTCTCCTGAGTCCTAGTCCTAGCTCCTTCCACTATGCCATATATATTTTTGGTAAAACATGACAAAAAATGTTAGGAACTAGAAAAAGTCATTTCCTTTTAAAAGGTATTATTCTACAGTATTCCTTAGAAAAAAAAGATCCCAGAGAAAAAATTATAGGAAGTACCTAGTCTGCCTATAAAAGTCCTCAAAAGCAAATGCTTTCTCCAGCCTGAGAGTGCAAGATAATGCACAAGGAGTCAGAAACTTGGCATGCTGTCCATGTATGTATCTCACACACATGTATAAAGACAGTCACATTATGGACTCATGGGTGGCTATTAAGAGAAAGCTGATAATCTCCAATAACTTTTGACCCTGTTCACTAGAGACCAGAGGCTTTCCAAGTGTGGGGCGTGCTCCCTTGGGGGTGGGGAGGGAGTGATGAATTATCAGTAACCAGCCACACTAAAAGACCAGGGTCAGGATGGGGCTCTGTCTGGTAGTGGAAGTAGATTGGGCTCTGTATAGGTGGTCTTGACTACTGGAACCAGGCTCCCTACCTGTCTTGGTCCCTCAATGCCACAGCAGCCACCAGCGGGCAGTTCCCCTCCTCTGCCAGATAGGCCAGCAGGGACTCTGCAAGGAGGGAGCCAAAGGCTGCCCCCTGGGATGACTGACCCCCTGCTGGACAGAGCCCCCTCCTGACCCTGGCCCTTGAGCGCAGCCCCTGGGCATATCCACTTCCTCTCCCAGAGAGAGCCCGTGCAAGGGAAGTAGACTGTGCCATGCTGAAGGGCCAGGATCAGAAGGGGGCTGTGTCAGTGCATGGCCCAGTACTCAGAGTGCAGCCTTTGGGTCCCCTGCTGACCCCGTCTCTTCAGCATGGCCTTGTTTGTTTATTCTGAACAGGATGGGAGCCAGACTAGCAGGAAACTGGGTCCCAGCAGCTGAGACTGTCCAACCGCTGCAGGGCGAGAAGTCTTTTTCAACTGCAACCTGGTGAGTACCCCCTCCCTCCACATGAGGACAGGACACTCCTCCCACAAAGGTACCAAGCACCCCTCCTCCCACCACACTTCTTAGAAAGAGGTGAGCATACATGGGACAAGAATCTCCAAAGGAGGGGCTCAGGAAAAAAGTTTGGGAACCTCTGCAATAGGCAAAGCCAGTTCTGATCCCAACAAAGAGGATGGTAATTTACCACCATATTTCAAATCTGAATTAGCTCTATATAACCCTAACCCCATTTTTAGGCCACAGTAATAAAGTAAGATGAATGTAAATCTCATTTCTAAAAGGAAAACCACTTGTCTTTGAGTTTTCTTTTACACCTGTTTCCCACCTGTTCACTTACTGAAGATATTCTGCTTATACGACATGCACCTTAGACCTATATCAGAAAGACTTGTATGGAGACCAAACTTCAGCAGGGTTCTAGGGAAACCCAGGATATGACTGGTAAGTTCAAAACTGCCAGCTGTCTTACCTCCAGCAAGAGGTCATTCAAGTTCTGATGGCAACTCAGAAGGTGAACAGCTGCTTTCTGAAGCTCCTGTCCGCTTTCAAATGTGCATTTCTGTTTCTTGACTCTTCCTGCTAAGAAATTTTTTTAAAAATTTAAGTTCAAGGTTTACTTAATGGCCTATTTTCTGCTGTTTTATTTCTAGACTGCATGAATGTTGTGGTCATGAAAAGGAATGCTTGACATTGGCAAGAGCCAGACATAGTGTGGGCTAATGCTGCACACAGCTCTGCCAAAGTCTGCCTTCTGATCCCCCAGGCTTCTCCTTCATCCAGACCAGATCACTGCCAATTGTGCCAAAACAGAGACAAAGACAAGGAATACAAGATGATTATTTTTAAATTAGGCTGTTCCACCTGCTGCAAACACACCATTTGCACTAACGATAGCAAGGCTGAAATTAACAGTTTTAGGGTTACTTTGAATTGAATCTCACAATGAATCAAGAACCAGGACAGATGTTTGAAAGAAGGGAGCGTGAGGTGGTTACACTGCTTGGTACGTGTGAAGAAGGGGGCAGCAGCATCCTGCACTGTCTGGGGAACTGGGGCTGGCAAAGGCCACGGAGGAGGGAGGTGTAACAGTCAAGGTAAGGGGTGGGGATAAAGAGTTCAGACAGGATGGAGCTAAGTGACCAACATCTGAGAGGCAGAGAGAGCAGCACACAGGGGATATGGGGGGAGGAACATCCTCCCCTTAGCTCTGGTTTCAAGTCTGGTAAAGCCACCGTAGGGGACACAAATCGGCTTCACGTCGCCCGGTTGCTCGTGCAGCACATGAGGCGAGCTGGGGGCGGGCTTTGGCCCTGCATCACCCCCCTAGGTAGGAATGGGGTACCGCCCCGCTGTGAGGGGAGAGCCGCACCCCGCTCTTGTGCCCTGCGGAGCTCGCAGCACGCGGGGGGAGGGGGACCCCACCGCCACTGCTCGCGGGAACGGGGTGTGGGCTGAGCGATTCGCGCCCACATCCCCGGGACCCGGCGCTTCGCAGAGCGGGGCCGCAGCTGCTGCCGCGGGCCACCGGCTCGGGCGCCCCCGGAGCACGGCCCCTCGGGCCCGTTGACGGCCCCTGGCGGTCACCTACCCAGCAGCTCGGAGAGAGCCCGGCTCCCCCTCCGCCCGCTCGGCCTGGCGGCCATCCCCGCTAGGCCGAGCGCCGCAACCGCCTTCTCCTCAGCGACTGCGCCGGGTCCGGCTACCGCCACTCTACAACCAACCAACCAGCCCGCCCTGCGCTCCCATTGGCTACGGCGCCCAGAAGTCGTCCCCAGACATTTGCTAAAGGACTTCGCCTGACCCCGCCCACTGACTTTTCGTGGCTGCCATCTTGGTAGAGGCAGTGATTGACATGGAGTCCGCCATCTTGGTAGTGGCAACAGCCTAGGTATCCTTTCTCCCCACTCCAGCCATTTTTGAAGAGACTCCTCGTTTGTGGTGGGGCTGGAGTTTAGGAACCAGGCCCACAGGGCCCGGTGTAGCTTGACTAAACAAAGGAGATTGGGTGTGAGGTGTTAGCAACTGTCTGAAGATGGGGCTGTGAGTGGGCTCTGCTGGCTTTGTCGGTGCTAGGAAAATTACCCCAGGCACACATCTGAACTCGCTTAGCTGCCAGTGCAGCCAGTGGCAAAGCACATTCAGGTTAGCAGGCTGGTTACAAGCATCAGGTTTAATTAACAAGGTGGGGAAAGTGCTGGAACCGACTGGAGTTTCATCTCTACTTGGGCTCCCGTGGTGGGATCCTCGGTGGGAATGCTTTGGGAGTGCAGACAGCCTCTGGGAACACGCTTTAGAGACAAGAACATCTGAAGGGAAGCAGCAGAATTATTCATGCTGGACAGCTGGGGGAAGAAGAGCAATGGCCTCCAGCTAGGAAGAAGGGAATTCATGCTGGGTATTGGGAACCTGCCTGACAGTAAGGGCAGTGGGGCGACTATGCATTATCTGCCTGTCAAAAGCATCAGGACTAGATGCAGTCAAGAGAAAAGTGAATTTCACTTACAGATGCCCTAGGAAAGAAAATGCCACACTTGTGCTGGGGTTAGTCAGCAGCTTCTTCCATCCAGCCTAAAAGTTGAGGCTTCTGTTCGAGTCTACAGGCTAGCTGCAATTGGGAGTTTGGTTTGGGGGTTTTTTTGCTTTTACTTTATAAATATATTCTGGGCAGAGATTAGTTTTATTTTCTCAAGTTGGCTCTGTGGGTCTGAAGCCAGTGAGACTACTCAGGTAATCAGGTCATCAGAATGTATTGTATTGTACCTGACTTGACACAGAAACTGCAGAGATTATAGTTTAACTGTAGCTCTCTTACTGAATCACGATAGAGATTCAGTGGTGATGTAGCCATGTTGGTCCCAGAAAGAGAGACAAGGTGGGTGACGTAGTAACTTCTGTTGATGAAAGAAGCAAGCTTTGAAGCTACACAGAGCTTGCCCCACCACCTGTCTCTACCCTGGTACAATCTGGAGCCTGCATCTTCTTGAAATAAAATCTTATATTCTAGGACTCAAACACTTCAGTTCCCCAGTCAGGAGGTGATAAGGTTGCCACTGCACAGTGCTTTGGTTTTCTGGGAACAGAAAGCTTATAGAAATTTCATTTCAGGGGTCAGGAGAAATCCATTTTAAAGTGGGTTTTTTTGTTTGTTTGTGTTAAGTGTCTGTTAGCAATACAATCCCACAGAGGGACATACAGCGTGAGGTGTAATAATTCATTCAGCAGCACAAGTGCAGTAAATACCAAGTAAATTAACATTCATGGGATATTTAACATGTAGCAACAACCTTTTTTCTTTTTACAGAAACGGATTGAGAAAATGGCCTGTTAGGAATTGATTGTGAGGCATTTTATTCTTCTTGTTGTTTCCCTAGCATCTTACTCAGCAATCCTTAAGAGTGCTGTGTGCAGGAGAAAACCCTTTCTGATCCTGCTCAATTTGAAGACAAGGCTCATGGTTTAATATCTGGAACGTAAGTAAACTCCTTAGAGAGTCTTCCTCTACGTTTTCTACACCACCATGTATGCTGAAGATGCTTGATAAGTTATAACACTGTGCAGTTACTCTGTTGTCTATGAGTCTGGTAGGAAAGAACTAGATTATAATATCCAGAATGCCTGTCTAAATGTTCATCATCCTTGTGAGTGCCATACTGGTCCATTTAGACTCTGAAGCTGGTTAGCTGGGGATTGAGTTGTTTAAAATAATAACCTCCCTGAGACTGTGGTGAGGTTCAGTCTGGAGTTGAAAGTGAAATGAGTTTGTTGGGCTCAGCTCACTGACGAAGGCCTCAAGTTTGTAGAATTCCATGTTTCCGTGTAACACAGTATACAAGGATGGAGAGTGTTCTTCAGCAGGAGAGTCTGAGAGTTCAGGACTGGGGGCATGTGCAGTGAGGCGGAGGAATAGCTGACTAGATTTTCAACTCAGGAAGCCTGAGTTAAAAAGTGAAAATAAGTTTGTCCTCAGCATTTTGTACACAATCACAAAAAGACCTTGGCCCTGGGGCAACTGGTATTTTTTATTCAGAAGTGGCTCAAGATTGCGACAGCAGGGGGTGCCACAGGCCAGGGTGGAAGTGTCTTAGCAGGGCTGTGTGGGTAGCCAAGACTGGCATAGTGCTGGTCCGAGGTGCATTAGCTGAGCTATGTCGACTAAGCTTTATATGTGTCTCAGCATAATCCTGTCAGGCCACCTAAATTCACATGCCCTTAAGTGAGTCAGTTTCAAACAGGGGTAGGATTGAGTGGGAATTTAAAGCATTAAATAACTGATGAGCTTTACTTCTAATGCTGCCATTCTTGTTTCCTGAACATTGGATCAGAGACGTGCAATAAGTATGGCTTGGGGCCTGCATGGGGCCCTGTTGACTTAATTGGGCTCCGTTCAAGGCACAGGTCCGCCTGCATGTAACTGTAAAATTGTGGCCTCCGGGTGGCTGGTTAAAGTCATTTATTGAGTCAGGTTTGAGGGTTTTTTTTAAATCCAACACTCCATTACCAAGAAATATTTGTAAAAGCCACTCTTTTTGGTGGGACACATAAGAACACAGTGGGTGTGTGCACCCTCTGCTGATTCAGCAACGGCAGCTAACTAATCAGCACTGTTCTCAGTGCTGCGCAGGTACCGGAAACTCTGATGGTGGTGCATCTGCAGATAGGTAAATCAAAACCACTGCTAGAAAAAGAGCAAAATGCCGCGTTTGCTAAAGGCAGACCGAGGTCTTCAAAGAAAGATATTTCATCTTCACATTCTAAAAATGTTTTACAAATAATGAAGAGGGTTTTTTTAAGTAAACCAGGAAAAGAGTAATCTCTGAGAGAGAGCTGGGGTTGCAGTGGGGCACAAACGAGCTCAGTTTGCAATATGATATGGCAGCAAACAAGGCTGGTGCAATTTTGGACGACCTCTACAAAGACATAACAACATGGAACAGTCCAGTTATAATCCCTCTCTGTATGACTGTGGTGAGATGGCAAGTGGAATATTGAGTCAAATTCAGGGGTCACTGCAAGAAAAATGTAGAAAAAACTGGAGGAAAATTAGAGAGAACAAAATAAATGATCGAAGGATGGGCAGGACTGACTTATGCAGACAGAATCAAATATCTACATTTGCATAGATTGGCTAAGTGACAATAGCTAAGGTAGGATATAACTGCCTACAACTATTTGAAAGATGTAAATATGAAGGGAGGGAAGGAATTCTTTAGCACGGTACAGAGAGATGAAGCAAGGGGTATGAGATTAAATTAAGGGAAGGATAATTTAGGCTGAATATCAGGGAAAATCATCCTGTCTGTGAGCTCATTAATGGCTACAGTAATGCAAAACCTGAGTAGCTGCATTTGATACAGGGACCCTCCGTAGAAGTTTGGGAGAAAAGGAACCTTCCCCAGGCCACAGTTCTCTGCTGTTCCTCGGTCCCAGTTCTGCTGGGGCAATTGCTAACCGCTCTGTGTACCTCTAACCCATCCCTTGAACCATGCTGCATGGGGACAGGCAGGGAGCATGCACAGTGATTGCAGACCCCTTGTGGAACGTCCCCAAATTCTGTCTCCACCCGCTGGTCACAGATTTGTGCTGCATCTGGGACCATCTACACAGCTATGGTGGAGGGGGCAGGATTTTCTCCTCTGATTGTGGAATAGTTTCCCTAGGGAAGTGGCAGAGACTTTTAAAACTAGACTGGAGAAATCACTAGAAAATATACTGTAGGGAACAGTTCTGCATTGGCCAGGACAGGAGGCTGGATTGCCTGGGACCTAAGGGGTCATTTCCATGTTTAATGTTTATGATTCTATGGCAGATATCGCTGCACCAATAGCCTACACTTAGCTGGTTGCCAGTGTAAGTGCCTAACATTTGTACTACTTTTATACTTCATAGGTTGAGGCCATTTCCCCTCATGCTGTCACTCTAAGAATAGATTTCTCTATTTTTAATATTACTAACAGATTTCCACAGCCTCACTGGCTTACTAGGTTGCAATTAGCACTGCTGGCTATATTTAATCTGGTGCACTATTTGCAAGGCACCCTGAGTTAATGCAATCTGTTCAGAGGATGGGTTTTAATTAAAATATTAATGAAAAGGAATCTAGAAAGGAAATGGGACTTCTTTTTTTATGTTCTGCAAATTAAATATCTTGGCTTTTCACCTCCATATGAAATTTGCCTCAGTCAGTGTGATTCTTAAATCATTTTATTATCATCGGTGGGGATTTAGAAACCAGCTTTTCTACGTGTGGGCAGTGAGGCCTGATTCTCCTTTCACTTAGGCCAGTGCAAATCAGGAGCCCAGAAGTCAATGGAGTTACACCGATGTAATGCTGGTGTGAAAGGAGACTCCAGCCCTAAGCCTGTACCATGTGTCCTGCCCCTATAGAAAAGGAGGACAACAAAACTCTAATGGTAACAAGTCCTTGAGTCTATTGCAGAGTGATATTCTCTGGACCCGATTTTGCCCTGCCTTGTACCTTGTCTAGTCATTTACACCTCAGCCCTTATGAAACACTGCTGCACCTTATGGGCTGCAGAACACACTGTCTGGCCCTCTGTGCTATGATGCACACGTTTTACGTCCTACCTCACTTACATGAGAGACAATCATTTAGGAAGCCTACTTGTCCTCTTCTATCAGGTGTGTGGGTACTGCAGGTGCAGCAAAAACATCGTAACTGACACATGACGATGGAAACAAACGTCCTAGTTGAAGGGACTTGGGCAGATTGGTTGATTAGGGCCCAATATTGGGGTTTGTGGAACTGCAAAGTCTGGCTATAGAGACGTCGTTAGTATAGGAGTGCGACTGAGCATGATCTTGTGTTGCTCTCTATGGCCCATAGAGAGAATAAGGAAGCTATTATTCTTATCCACTCAGGGAGATTTCACTTACCTCCAGTGCTAGTGACCTATGTTTATATGGTACTGTAATGGCATCCATTGCTTTGCTACAGTGTTGTCATGGTTTTTCTTTTAACTGAAAATGGAAGTAGTTTGATTTTAAAGGAATAACTTGCCTTGCCATGTCTGCAGGTGAACACTAATGCAAGGGAACCAGAGTGAAATGGTCTCTAAAGGAAAGAAAAATGGACTCCTGTAGTCTAGTTTCTTTGTCAAATTCAATTAAGTGCAAAACTAAACAAGCAGCAGAAATGAAAAGTCAATCAGATTTGTAAAATATTTTCTGTTTTAATGGTCTCAGGTGTATTAGTAACACTAGTAAGGATATCGGAATATATGAATTTTAACCAGAAAGACTCCCTTTATGTGAGCATCTTGATTTAGTGTGGTTCTTAGGAATAACCTGTGCATGAAGATATTCATAATTAATGGAGATATCCTATCTCCTAGAGCTAGAAGGGACCTTGAAAGGTCATTGAGTCCAGCCCCCTGCCTTCACTAGCAGGACCAAGTACTGATTTTGCCCCAGATCCCTAAGAGGCCCCCTCAAGGATTGAGCTCACAACCCTGGGTTTAGCAGGCCAATGCTCAAACCACTGAGTCATCCCTCCCCCCCCCTCTTTTAAAATAAACAATATACAAAGCATTCAACTTCTTGCAAAACTACTTTCATCTAATGGTGAGAGCTGGGACTGAATGGGAATCAGGACTCCTGGGTTCTATTCATGGCTGCTACAGTCTTACTGTAAACTATATAACCTTTCAGTTCCATAGTTTCTCAATTTGTAAAATGACTAGAATACGATGTACCTACCTCACGGGGGTGCTGTGAGCATGAATGTAATGTCTGTACAATGCTTTGAGATCCCGAGTTGGAAGGCTTTGTGGCATGATAATAATACTTCACACCTACATAGCACTTTGACTTTTTCCTCACCTCTCCTTTTTCCTTTAGAATCTGCCTACCCACATATATACACCTTGAATTATTTGTTATCAAGAGGGACGATTTAGTTATATCTTGATTGTGTCTTAATCATGGTATTACCTCATTGTAATTAAAGGTCTTGCTATTAATTCTGTGGGGTTTGGTGTGAGAGTGTCTCCTTGTGGAGTCCCCATCCTTTTCCTGCCACATAGCTCTGATGGTGCCTTACGGGCTATTTCTGGAGGGCACTGGCAGGCGAGTGTGAGAACAAAACTGAAAGCAGGAAATGCCTGCAGCCTTCAACTCTTCCCTCATTCACATTCCCGTCTGTTCTGCAAAGGGTAACATGCTCAGAGTTCACCTTCTAAGGTCATTTCTGAAACAACCCACCAAGGAAGTTATTTACAGGTTAAACATGAGTCCAAACATGATTCATCTATGGAGCGGCCAGGATCCAGCTCTGAGCTTCACAGCTCACCCCTGTCTATAATGGGATGGATAGGACTGAGGACAGTACAAGAAGCAATGGGCTTCAATTGCAGCAAGGGTGGCTCAGGTTGGACATTAGGAAAAACTTCTAAGCTGTCAGGGTGGTTAAGCACTGGAATAAATTGCCTAGGGAGGTTGTGGAATTGCCCTCATTGGGGGCTTTTAAGAACAGGTTAGACACACACCTGTTGGGGATGGTCTCATTATTACTTCTGTGTGTGCTGAGCTGGCCTTGCCTCTGGTAGGGTTTTGTTGATGCTCGCCTTGCCCTGCTCCAGTCCATCCAGCAGCTCTCTCACCCATCATTTCAATTATGTTTGCCTCCCTCCTCCTTTTGAGTCGCTTTTCTGGCTCTTCGTTACACTGTGCATCAAATTCAAACTCGTGCTTTCAAGACCCTGCCCCATGCAGTCTCTGCCTGTGGCTCTGACCTGGGCTCCTTTCATGTCTCCCAGAGCACATGCCGCATTCCATCATGGATGCCAGCCTCAATCCCCCTTTCATCTCCCTCCCTCACAAATTTCTCTGTGCCATTTCCCACCCAGCCCCTTCTGCTTGGAACACCCTTCTCAAATCTGTTCACCACCTCTTCATCAGTGCATTGCTCTAGTAAATCCTAAAGACCCATGTCTGCAGCAACGCTTTTTATGCTAAAAAGTGGAGCTACCAAGAGGCTTGACTGCCAAAAGTGAGTAATCAAATACTCATCTCTCCTTCACCCATGCTCTCTTATACACCTTCCCCTTTCATCTAGGTGTATGCTTTATTGTCTCTAATCACTCCAGTCCAGTAATAAGACTGCACGCTCTTCAGAGCAGGGACTTTTTTTTTTAGAAGCAGCTAGCACATTTGCAGGTGCTATAAAGTAATTAACAATTATTATAATAACCAAAATCAGAGATCTAAACTCAGCCCTATCTTTAGAAAACCCAGAGGGAGGGAGGAAGGAAAAGGCTGAACTATATTCTGTACTGAAGGCACCAGCTCCGGGGGAAGCTGGCAAATTAGAGCAAAATGGAAACTCTTCCTACAGAATGTTGCTTGTACAGATCCCTGTGCTGTCCTGTATCCTTTTGCATTTTGGTCCTGAGAAGCCTCTGGCAGCCATCCTGCTGAGTGACCAGTATGCCCAATTAATCCTCCATTCAGTGGGCCAGATCCAGTCCTGTTGTAAGCAGATGCAGCTCCAGATGGAATTGCTCCCAACTACACCAAGGCTGAATTTGGTCCACTGAGTTTAACGAATGTCTTTGGGCTGTCAGAGCAATGCAGTAACGGATAAGCAGGCATTTGGGTTCACACTGGCTCTCTCTAGTGCAGTAAATATGGAGTTCATTCTTGCATGTAGCAGGTAGCTGATCTAAAATTATTTCTTGTTCTTTAAATATCACCCCAGAGAGGTGATTGGAGCTGGATGGTCCAGTAGAAGGGAACTTGCCTAAGACTTGGGAGACCAGCATTCAACTGCCTGCTCTGCTTTAGACTTCCTGTGTGACCTTGGACAGGTCACTAGCCTCTCTGAGTCTTGGTTTCCGTCTGTAGTATGGAGGTAAATATCATCCCAATATTGCAAGGGTGCTGTGAGACTAAAGACTGTGAGGTGCTTGGATATCATAGTAATAGGGGCCATATAAGTACCTGAGAGAGAGCAGCTGGATGAAATCATGGTGGAATCAGTCTCCTTTTCTTCTTTGGTTCCCTTTTTAAACTCAGGTTTCAGGGTAGCAGCCGTGTTAGTCTGTATCTGCAAAAAGAACAGGAGGACTTGTGGCACCTTAGAGACTAACACATTTATTTGAGCATAAGCTTTCGTGGGCTACAGCCCACTTCTTCGGATGCATAGAATGGAACATATAGTGAGGAGCTATATATATACATACAGAGAACATGAAAAGGTGGGAGTTGCCCAACCAACTCTAAGAGGCTAATTAATTAAGATGAGCAATTATCAGCAGGAGAAAAAAAACTTTTGTAGTGATAATCAAGATGGCCCATTTCAGACAGTTTGACAAGAAGGTGTGAGGATACTTAACATGGGGAAATGGATTCAATGTGTGTAATGGCTCAGCCATTCCCAGTCTCTATGCAAGCCTAAACTCACTCCTTCTTTAAGGTTATGAAACCTGAATCTTCACCTCAAGGTAAGGGGGGTGGGGGAGCCTATAACCCTCATCATATGTGCTTCACCAGCCTGATAATATGCATGGTTCTGTTGCTGTAGCCCTCATGTGCCCTTCTCCCTACTCCACTGCAGTATTTGTCACGATCCCTTGTTACTTTACTTCTAATTGTAATTTAAGTTGTAAACTTTGGGGCAGAGACATTGAGCCACATTCTCTTTCCACTTACATTAGTGTCCAGATTAACTCTATTATACTCTGGATGCAAACTGGTGTAAATGGGAGCAGAATTTGACTGTGTTGTCATTTGTCTGTAAAGCCCCATGCCCATTTATGGCCCTGTGGATACTAATATGCTCAGTGGCAAGGGTGTGGCCGAAGTGTAAAGTGATGTTTGCTTTTGTTTGGGGACAAAGAATCCCCACTGAGCACAGAAACTTTGGGTGGGTATTTTGAATGTAAACATGGTGACAAATTTTCTGTTCCCCCACACCCACAAAGCCAAATTTGATTTAGCGGCTGTGCTGGGCATTTAGTCATTCTTTAGAACAGTGTAAAGGGATTCAGTTACCAGAAAAAAGACCAGAGGGGAAAAGCACTAACTGGGGCTGGGGAGAGGGAAATAAACTAAACTGACCTTGATCCAAGGCATTCTTTGGGGGCAGTTAGTAATCAGATGGGATTAAGGGCTCTTGTTTCTCCCTGGGCTGCCCACAATATGCCTCAGGTCCTGATTGCTAGTGTTTAGATTTGAATAATCCCATGGATAAATTGAATCTACGGATAATCTCATATTCTTCTCATTTCTGAATTCCAGTGTAACGAAGTAAGTTTGCGTGGACAGCAAGATTCCTCAAACAGGAGCCTCTCTCCTACCTTGCTCTATTCTCTTCCTTCCCCAAAATAAAAATGATGTTTCTGTGCTATAAAGACTATCCAAAAGTATTTGTTGCTGATATCCCCAGATCATCTCTAGTCAATATTCAGGTCCCTTGCAATGGGGTGGACAGGTGTTTGTGTACCTGCTCCCTCATCATTCATTCATTAGAAATCTTGGCCTGCATGCAGGATCAGTAGCTAGTTTATCTACATGGGTTAGTAGTTCTGACATGGGATTGAGTTCTCTTTCCACTTTACAAATGGATGTCTCATAGCTTTAAGGTCTTTGTTTCACCCAGTCTACCTCACCCTTCTTTGAAGGTTCCTGCTATTCTTCCTGGTCTTTCTGGACCAGCGTTTCCAGAAGCATCTCATCTTCTCTGAAGAAGGGATTGCATAATCAACAGTGCTGATTCGGTGCAGCAAGGGCAGGTGAGGTATAGGTTATTCTCATCAAAGATCACGCACACCTCACAGGCACACCCAGCATCAGTTTGCTAGTCCTTATTTCCTGTGCTGGGCCCTATGTCACAGCAGTGTCCCTCTAGCTGAGGGTAGGTGCTAAATCTCCTCAATAACACTGGTACCCATGATGCAAAGTGTTCAGTAGGAATCTCCATTACAAGAAATTTAAAATAGTAAATTATGGTAGAAGTCTAATCATTGCATGAATTTGGTCTTCTGCAACCAAACCATCTTGGGCTGTGGCCGTGTCAGATTTCTTAAGAGAAGCAGGGTTGGACCTTGGCATTACCTGGATGAGAGAACTCCAGGGTAAGTCCAGAGCTACAAGAAGTGTTGGTGCTTACCTCTGCAAGTCAGTACTGACTCAGTACCCCTAACCTGGTGGTAGAGGGTGTAGTACTGCAGGAAGTGGGGCTAGTGACTCAGTAGTTAACCTTTTCCTCTGCACCAGTTAAAAAACCAATGTCCCAGTATAGGCTTGTGGGGAGAGGGGGTTATGGAAATCAAGGTACTATCTTTTAGATGAAAAGCAAAACAGAGGTCCTGCCCTGTGATCACTGAAGAACCTACAGTGCTCTTACAAGTAAGCCCTAGCCAAATTCCAGTTTGGGATTCATATCATGCCTTCCCAAGCACCCCCTGCAGTTCCAACTGCATATGGGTCTGGGCTTCTGCTGCACTTCCTGGCCCTGAATGCTAGAGTCATGTAGCTCTGTGTTTGGACAATTCCTGCAGGCTGACGAACCAAGGGACGCACCCTACTCCTGTACTTATTCGTTACACCAATACTAGCTTGGATTCTAAATACATTCTATGGGTGGCGTACCTGAGATAACTTATCCACTGATGTTTTAAAAACTCCCGCACCCCAATCTGGGTCTATGCTGGTTAGGTACTATGTATATATCTTATGAACCTTGTAATCCCTCATAACCCAAGCCTGACGCCAGATGTACAGTACCTTCCTTCTTAACTTGTGTAAATTTGATTTTAAACATTAACTTTAATAAAAGTTTTAAATCTGTTCTTATCAGTGTAGAGACTATAGTCTTGATTTTGCAAGGCATGTCAGGGCCTGTCCATGGATACTTTAAAGGGATTAACTAGGGTGGGATTAAATTGCTGCCCTTGGGCAGGCCGGTCCTATATTATTATTATTGTTTTATTTGTTTTAACAGTGCCCCAAAGTGGCTGAGGAGCTGCCCAACCGAAAAGAGACAGTTCCTGCTCTGAGGAATTTACAAACTAGTCTTAGGGGTACGTCTACACTGCACTTAGACAGCGTGGCTGGCCTGTGCCCGCTGCCTCAGGCTCGTGAGGCTTGGGCGAAGGGGCTGTTCACTTGTGGTGTAGACCTTTGGACTCGGGCTGTAGCCCGAGGACTGGGACCCTCCCACCTCACAGGGCCCTAGAGCCCAGGCTCCAGCCCAGCGGTGTAGCCATAGCCAGGGTGACCCCATGTGTGAGTTAGCAGGATGGTCGGGCGGGCGAGAGGAGGCAGAAAGCTGGGGCTTAGAGGGAGCCAAGGCTTGTGGGCAGCAGGCAGGAGTGAAGAGGTTCTTAATGAAAAATACCCTCGGCGGGTGGGCGACTTACTCAGCTAGTCTCTTGGCAGGAGAGGGTAGTGGCTCTGCGGCCCAGCTCCGGCGGGTGTTCCAGGGGTAACTGCTGCCCTGTGGCTGTTACGCGTGTGAGCACAAGAGGAACACTGGCCCTGTGCACGGTGGGCGCTCTCCAGGGCCTGGCTCAGGCGTTCGGAAAGGCCTGGCACTGGGCTTGGCACACGCCTCTTTAACTTGCGGCTTTCTCTCCTGTACTAAACTCGCCTGCAACCTGCTGCCTTTCCCCGGCGCTAGGGATCGCCTGGCTGCTTTGCCAGGCTCATGCCCATTCCCCAGGCTCGGCGTGCGCCCCGGGCCGCTCCCTCTCTGCCCCCTCCTGGTCTCCACCCTGCGCGCCGCCTTTGTGTGCTTTGAGCCGGCCAGAGCTCTCTCCGCCCTCCGCCCTCTACCTGGGGCTTCCATAGGCTGCTGCCGTGTTTGCACGCTGCCTGGCTAGGGCGCTGCCTGGTTTTAGGGCTGGGCTGGAGGGATGACAAAGCAGAGGCGAGCCGGGCTCAGCCCTCCTCCTCCGGCTGCCCAGCGCCGCTGTTATGGAAACCAGCCCGGCTTGCCCGAGCACATAATGGAGCAGCGATGGCCAAGGCCGGCAGCAGCGGCGCAGCCCCCCAGGAGAGGCCGGGGGTCCCGGAGGGCCAGGACCCCTGGGAGCTGTCCCTGGAGGAGGTGCTGAAGTCCTACGAGCAGCCCATCAATGAGGAGCAGGCGTGGGCCGTGTGCTACCAGTGCTGCCGGGGGCTGGCGGGCGCGGAGGGGCGCTGGGGGCCGGCGGGCCGGATCCGGGACACGGCGGACATCCTGCTGCACAAGGATGGGACGGTGACCGCCCGGGGGGAGCAGGGCTCGGCCGGTGAGTGCCATGCGGGGGGGGGGCTGGCGGGGCGGGGGGCGCAGGACTCCCTCCACCCCCGTGCGGAGAAGGACTTGGCCGGCGAGTGCCATGGGGTGGGGGCTGCTGAGGATCATCTCCGGGCCTGGGGGCCTCTCCCCATATTGCAGAGGGGGAACTGGGGCCGGCTCCGCAGCCCTGTGATCACACCCTCCAGAGCCACCCGGAGCCGGAGGGAAAGTCCGAGCCAGGCCTGGCTGGGAGGGGAGCAGAGACCCCAGGCTCCCGCCCCGTCGTTTGCAGGGTGCACCCGAAACTGCCCTCCCCCCTCCCCGTCTGGGCAGCTGCTTCTCCGGGGGGCAGCAGCAGAGGGTTGCGGGGAATTCCTGCTCAGCTCGCCGCCTGTCGCAGCCTTGGCTCCACAGTGCCTGTGCTGTGTGAACACTTCCCCTTGGACAGCCTATGGATTCCAGACAGCGTGTCAATAGGTGTTTTGTAACTGACAGTTGTGATAAGCCGACAGCTCTCTGTATGGTACATACAGCTGCCCAGGTGGTGGGAGACCTTAGAGACGTTTGCGGGCATCCTGCATGCAAAGGGTTGTGAGTCGGGTGGATGGAACGGACAGGGATGCAATGTATACACATGACCTTGCACCACTGGGATGCTGTGATTGAGGTGGTCACATTGTGTCAGGCTTTTCCATTTGAAACCCCCTATTCTTAAGGCTTTAAAAAATTTATTAAGATGATGTTAAAAAAATAGTGAACAGTTTGAGCATAGAAGTTTCTGGTTATCAGGGAATAACATACAGATTTATAGAGGATGCAAAGTTTGGTTTAAGATAAAGTGGCATGAGGAATACATAATCTGCAATATCCCTGATTGGGGGTAAAAGGTTGATGGGTCAAAGTTCAGACATTGAGATATGAGGGTATGAAGTTCATAAAGTGGCTATGTTCGGGTGTGGATTATGATGAGTGGATATGATGATGAGGATGGATTGACCCTCATTTGGTGAGATTTAATGTTTAGGGAGTTTACGGTTCCAGTTCATATGATCCAACGGAGAAGGTCACTTGGTCCCTTTCTCGTAGTGGGAGAACGATGTCACTCTGGCTCACGCCTCCTGGTACTGTCGGTGGCCAGTGATGTGCTCGATGTAGATGTCTCTGGACCATCGGATGGCATCTGAGACCATGAGGCGCCGCATGAGACGTGCGTAGCGTCGACCGATCCTGCAGGTCCGCAGCACATGCTCGTTGCAGGGGTCCCAGGCACGCAGGGCTCCGACAATCAGGATGTCCATCTGCAGCTCATAGCCCTTCGCTCTCACATAAAAAATTAATTGAGTTGAAACCCACCACTCTGATTGTGGGAAGTGGGGGAGGGTGAGAGAGAGGACATTTGGGGAAATTCTGTTTGGGCACTTTTTAAAAAAAGTTCAGAATGAACAAACCCCAGAGTTATTTGGCCCTAGAAAACATGCCTGTCCATAAACAGGCCAGGTCCTGGAAAATTTATATCATGTGTAACCCAGAGACTTATAAATATTTTGCTCTTCAGACTTTCTAGCTCTTTGGGTTAAATACTGGTGGTTAGTAATCTGTGTATTAAGAAATGTACTGACAAAATCACCTTACGGGAAAGTTAAGATTGGGAAAAAAAGAAAGAAAACCAAATACATTCATGTCTAAGGGTGAAATAATAATAAATATAATGAATAATGGAAATGAACCAGGCCCTGTAGTATCTAGGCAGAAAATGGCAATATTAAGGAAATACACCAGTTGCTGTGGCATCTGAGGATATGATGCTTTATCTGAATCACCGTGCTTCCCTGGTTCTCTCTCAGCCTTAATATTAAAGGGATATCACACTGCATGGAGAAGACACACACACAATTACTGTGAAGCTGCTCAGTAAGATATTGAAGTGTTGGACACATGACAAGTGCATTGTTTGGGGTGTCAAGATACAGAGATGTTAAAATTCAAAATCTGGATAACAGTAAAAGTCTGGGAGTGCAGATCAGTTAGACTCTTGACCACAGTCACTGGTCATCTTAGTCCTCCCATGTATTCTTTCTGTCAAGAAGGGCCAGGCCAGGCCAGCAATGGCAGACGCTAGCAGCACACATTCAGAGATTAGGAGATGTCTAAATTACATGTGTAAAACTGAACTTTAAACTTTATTGGATCATCCTTATTACCGATTCATGAGCGCCTCTTACAAAGACACATTTCATAACCTTAGTAGTTTTATGGTCTATAATTATACCCCCAGTCAGTGGAAATTGTTTGCCATTTGATGGGTGTCTCAGACCAGCACCAACAGACTAGTAGGCCTGTAATAATAACGATCATGGTAATACTTGTACAGCACTTTTCATCTTCAAAGCTCTGTACAAACATGAACGTACTACTGTACTTTTTGCCTCTGTTCTGTCGGGTAGGAAAGTATTAACCCAGTTTTACAGAGGGGGAAGCAGACAGAGAGAGGTAAAGGGTCAGATCCTGTGAGGCACTGAAGCACTGTTGGAGGGGGTGCAGAGCAGAGATGCTCAGCGCTTCACATTGTCAGCCCCTAACTGCTCTGCCCGATGTCACCCAGCACTCTCAAGCTATGGGAGGGAGAAATCAGATGGTTTATGGTTGAAAAGCAAGCCTCTTGCAGCCTGTTTTGGCTGTGAGATAACCTCACTCCTGGAATTCTTGAGGCACTTGGCCTTCAGCCTCACTACACCTGACAGCCTCCAAACAGCCACACCTGACCTGTCAGTTACTGACCCTTGCACGCTCCACAGCTGGGTGATTCAGTGGCATTTAGCTGAGCAATTCCAATTATCATGCCTGTACCACTTGTGAGTTCTTCCTCCTCCTGACGCTTCTGGGGATAAATAGTATAAACAAACAGTTAAAAAAACCATGAATGTGCATTATACAAATGTATGCTACTACTGTGCAGCTCTGTGCCTCTGACCCAGCATAAACTCAGCTTGCCAGCCCCAGCTCTGTGCTTTTACTGCCCAGCTGAACGAGAAGGAAGCTGGGTTGTTACTCTGATAATATTGCCTGAAAACTTTTCACATAACCTCCAAAAACTGGCTGATCCTGTTCCGGCACAAGCACAATTTAAATAAATATGTGCCCGGATACAAAAGGAAGCCACTTTTCAACACAATACTGAAAATACTGAGTGATCTGTCTTTAGTCTTTGTTCATTAAATCATTATAACTCTATAGCCAGTTTTGCCCACAGGCAATGCTGATCTCTTCAGTGGGAAGGAGGCCAAGAATTGCATCATTTGAATGGTCCCTGAAGGAACAATACTGCTGTGCCATGTTCTGTGTAGAAGCATCTCCACTCCTGTAGAAAAGCCTCCATTTTTAACATGGCTTTTGCATGGCTAGTGATATCTTGTGAGGTCAGTTTGCAGCCTCCCTCTCAACACAGTGCAATTCATGCAGGGTCTGCAGGACCTGCCATGTGTGTTTTCATAGTTTGCATGCTGGAAGTGCTTTCTTGTTTGCTTATTATTAAAATCTTTATTGCCTGTTCCCCAGCCAAATTTCTGTAATTCTCTTGGTAAGTGCCACTCTGGGCAGCTTTCAGGGTTTTTAGAAATGGAAATGGCATTGCCTCCTTGGGTGTTTAATACAAAATGCACTTAAATTGTCAGGAGCAGTGATACGAGCCTGGAGCATCGTTAGGCGTCTGTGTTCGTTTCCTAGCAGAGTGTTGGCTAAGGAGAGTGGCTTTAGGAGGCAGTCTCTTGGTCCTGGTAGGAATATGGATTTGCGGAGTCCTGAGACTAAGGGGAGCAGTTTTGCCCTTTTTGGTTTCTTGATTGGGAATGAGCAGCACTGGCCATATGGTCCCAGAGGTTGTCTTGTACTATTGGTGTGCTAGTGCCATGGGGGGAGCAGCAGGATTTCTACACCTGTGATTTAGGATGAGGGTGGGCAGTTATGACAAGGTTTCCTCACTCTGTGTGGCCTCCCAGACACCCTCTCCCCAAACTGTGAACAATGAACTTGTGAAGCCCAGCTGTATCGCAGCTGGGCCCCCTGCCCATTGAGCTGTTACATGTTTTGATGTGCACAAAATCCCCTCTGATGCAATCTAGCTTCAGGATTTAGCATATCCCAGACTCCACTGGATGCAACAATTCAACATGGTGCTGCAGTAGAACTGCTGTTAACGTCCTAAACATGCCCACACACTGTCTGGTGGTTTCTGCATTAACACCTTACTAAGGTTGGCTCCTGTTTATCAGTGTTTCTGCCTGTAACTGACTCCCGCTGAAGAGCATCTCTGTCTGGTTAGAGCAAAGCATCATTCTCCCTTCCCTAGAAAGACCTGTAAGTGTTGCCTCTGAGGCTACCAGCCCTGGCTTCTGGTATTGAATGTTCGTCCAAAATTGTACCTTTGCATGGCTTAAGGTGCAGGTTTCATGTCTGTAGGGGGAGGAGGCATTCCTCTTGGTGGGCAGGGGAATCTTGCTGGAGTTCTGAGTATCCCCCCTTTCCCCTTGCTTTAAACTCCTTCAAAGCCCTGTCCTTAGTTACCATCCTTCTGGGCAAGGACTGGATGCTGCTTGTAAATGCAGCCAGAGGGGAAGGGGGTGCAACTGAGCACCAAGACATCACCTCGCACTGTCTGATAGTTCTAGCATGTGTCTAGGAGAGAATGTTTCGGCTGCAGGGAACACCAGCCAAAGACAGAACAAGAGAGAGAAGGGAACTGTCCTAAAAGTGACATTCATTCTGGTTATGCAGTGTAAGTGTAGCCGGGTTGCTCCCAGGATATCCGATAGCCAAGGTGGGTGAGATTGTCTCTTTTATTGGACCCAACTTCTGTTGGTGAGAGAGACAAACTTACTGCACAGCCCTGGGTTCTTCTGCTCTGACTTTGCCACTGACTCATGGTGTGATGCTAAGAAAGTCATTGAACTGGTCTATGCCTCAGTTTCCCCATCTGCAAAACCCACCTATTTCTCTCTCAGCAGGGCTGTGACGGTTACATTAGTGCTTGTACAAGTGCTTTTAGACTCTGGTATAAGAGGATCTACACTAAATGCAAAGAGGTGTTACTGTGGGAAGTTTACTGAATTCGTTGGGCCTATGCAGGAGTTATAGAAACCATGTCCTGGATTGCTGCTCAGCTTGTTCTGCTCACAGCAGCAGCTTCATGTCAGGACACCACTAGTATGTTTTGCGGGTGGTCTGCAGAAAATAACTTTGGGTTCCCTGTGGGTACATGTGGAAGGCAGTGCACCCATAAAGCTGAGCTGTTGGAGGGTATTAAGTTCTCTTTATATCTCTTCTGAGACTAAGATAGGTGTTGGGGTCTTTACAGAACATACATGATCTCCAGTTTCACATGCACAACTCTGGGCCTGCTCCTCCTAACTCCATTGGCATTAGTTGAGGTACTCAGTGGAACCACAGTATAGTAATTCTCCGTTTGTGGTTTCCATTCCTCTGCTGGGATTTGTCTGGTCCAAGCAGTGCTGATATTGATGACACTTGGGATTCTTTGTGCAGGAAGCTTTTGGGCCCTCTTGTTTTTGGAGGGGCTGGGAGAAGGTTTAAATTCTTTTCAGTTGTTGTGGATTTCTGAAAACGCTCCATGAGTCCGTAAAGGAATCATGGACGGTGCTGTTGTTGCTTTCACCAGCCTTTCATGGAACATCTCTCTCTCTCTCTCTGTTATCCTCGGCGCCCTTCGGTTTTGCTTTTTATTTAATTTTTCCCGGGAATTTATCGGTGTTTATTACCACAACAACAAAAAGAGGTGAAAATCGATGGAAAAAATTATTAATAATTTTTCTGAGTAAATCTTGGGGTTTATTTTGGTGGATGGAAGGATGGGGAAAAGTATTCAGTAGATTAATGCTTTGATGAATGGAATTCAATGTGGTTTGCTCAGAACTAAAACAGAACTCAAAACACAATGCCACCTATGAGTTAAAGAAAACAACATACAGTAAAAGCTTTGTTATCTGGCATATTGGAGGAATGGGGGGTGCTGGTAAGTCAAAAATTCTGGTTAACTAAGAGTATCAATGGAGGGAGGGAGTTTGGCTGGGGGTTGGGGCTAGGGTGACCAGATGTCCCGATTTTATAGGGACAGTCCTGATTTTGGGGTCTTTTTCTTATATAGGCTCCTATTACCCCCCACCTCCTGTCCCGATTTTTCACATTTGCTGTCTGGTCACCCTAGTTGGGGCATGGGAGGGGATGCGGGGCGCGGGCTCTGAGAGGGAGTTTGGGTGCGGGAAGGGTTTCGGGGTGCCGGATCCGGGCGGCGCTCACCTTGGGTGGCTCCCCGCAAGCGGTGACATGTCCCTACTGCTCCTAGGAGGAGGCATGGCCAGGCGGCTCTGCGCGCTGCCTCCACCCACAGGCGCTGCCCCTGCAGCTCCTATTGGCCACTGTTCCCAGCCAATGGGAGCTGCAGAACCAGCACTCGGAGTGGGGCAGGCGCGATGCACACCATTCCTCCACCTAGGAGCAGCCGGGACATGTCGCCACTTCCAGGGAGCCACATGGAGCCAAGTAGGGAACCTGCTGGCCTCGCACCAACTGGACTTTTAATGGATATCAGAAATGCCGGTTTCTAGAGCTTTCTGGCTGGTAAAGAGTCGGATGACACAGCTTTTACGTATCTCTAATGCCCAAATAAAACTTTTCATTTGAATAAAGTTTACTGTTGTAGACTTAGAACTATTAGCTATAGATATTTACATTTAATAATTGGGTCACACCATTTGCAGCGCATACACTCAACTTCATCCTTTTCTCCTGGTTTTATTTTTTTTTTTTTAAACTTTCAAATATTGCCTTGGGTTCTGAAACATATTTTGATACAGATTTTTGTTTTCTTCCCATTTTAGTGTGTCAGATCTTTAAACCGTTATCTGCTAACAGCTTGAAATGTGTACGTGATGGGCATGAGATTCATCAGTATGTTCAGATGTGCACGCACTTCAGAATTTGCATGCGTGCCTGTTGGTTTATTGGGTGTATCTTCTAGACTAATATATAGCCTTACTTCAACAGGCAGCTTTGCATATTCACACAGACTAACATATCTCATGCAGAGTATTGTGGTTTCCTAATAAAGCTATTTTTTATATATGTGAATGATACAAAAGTAGGGTGAAAATTAGAAAAAAAAAAAAAAGAATAATACTTTTTGTAAAACCTGGGAGTTTTTCGGTATGAATCAGTTTAAACTGAAAACGAAGGGGCTTAGTTATCCTCAATGATTCTGACAAATGGCAATTTTACAATAAACTCCACATCCTCAAACCCAGGCGGTGGGTAATTGAGGCATGGGAAGGTTAAGCCAGCCCAACCCTCGTGCTGCTGGGGAGGGGGGGAGAGAAGCAGTGGTGGATTCCCCCAGGGGCCCCGGCCAGTTTGGCTGGAGGAGCTCACACTGCAGTGGGGCACAGAGCTTTTCTGGTCTCAGGGTCACAGTGGGAGGCCTGGCCTTGGGGGAAGAGGCGGAGCAGGATGTATAACACAATATAACACAAGCATGTAGGGACAAAATCAGAAAGGCTAAGGGACAAAATGAGCTACACTTATCTAGGGACATAAAAAGTAATAAGAAAAGATTCTATAAATACATTAGGAGCAAGAGAAAGCCGAAGAAAAGTGTAGGTCCTCCACCTAGCAGGGAAGGAGAGCTAATAACTGATGACATCAAGAAGGCTGAGGTGTTTACTGTCTATTTTGCTTCAGTCTTCCCTAAAAAGGTAAAATGTGACCAGATACTTAACACAATGAATATTAACAAAAAGGGGGAAGGAACACAAGCTAAAATAGGGAAAGAACAGGTTGAAGAATATTTAGATAAGTTAGATGTATTCAAGTCAACAGGGCCTGAAGAAATGCACCCTCTGGTAGTTAAGGAACTAGCTGAAACAATCTCAGAACCATTATCAGTTATCTCTGAGAACCCATGGAGGACAGGTGTGACAATGCGGTTCTGGCGGAACCCAACTGAGAGTGCCAACTCAGGACAAATTGCTCAAATAGGGCAGTTACAGCCCAAGGCTGGGGTTTTTTCCACTTCTAAGGCAAACCAAACCAGCCAGACTAAGAGGACTTCAGTCTCACCCCACTGGCTAACTGCAAGTCTCACAAGCAATCTCCTTAGACACTCCAGTTTCCCAGTATTACCACCAGTACCACTCGTTATGGGGACAAATGGTTATGAAAACCAATACCCCAGTAAAAGAAAAAGGTTCTCCTGATCCCAAAGGACCAAGCCCCAGACCCAGGTCAATATACAAATCAGATCTTGCCCACAAATCACGCTGTTGCCAATCCTTTAGAATCTAAAATCTAAAGGTTTATTCATAAAAGGAAAAAGATAGAGATGAGAGTTAGAATTGGTTAAATGGAATCAATTACATACAATAATGGCAAAGTTCTTGGTTCAGGCTTGCAGCAGCGATGGAATAAACTGCAGGTTCAAATCAAGTCTCTGGAATACATCCCCCGCTGGGATGGGTCCTCAGTCCTTTGTTCAAAGCTTCAGCTTGTAGCAAAGTTCCTCCAGAGGTATGAAGCAGGATTGAAGACCAGATGGAGATGAGGCATCAGCCTTATATAGTCTTTTCCAGGAGTAAGAACACCTCCTTGTTACCTCCTTACAGCCAAATGGAGTCTGGAGTCACATGGGCCAGTTCTTGCATACTTCGCTGAGTTACAAGGCGTATCTGCCTTCTCTCAATGGATCCATTGTACAGCTGATGGTCCTTAATGGGCCATCAAGCAGGCTAGGCAGAGCTAATCTCAGCTTGTCTGGGATGTCACCCAGAAGCATAGCATAAGTTTGCCATACAGACAGTATAGAGCCAATATTCATAACTTTAACTACAAAACTGATACACACATATAGACAGCATAATCATAACCAGTAAACCATAACCTTGTCCTAGACACCCCATTTGACCCCCTTTATACAAGATTTGGGTGCCACTACAGGACCTTGGTTGCAACAATGATCTAGACGATCCTAGTTTATGTCAATAACGTCACACCCCCAACGCAAAATTGATGCAGGAAGGGATGACACAAACATCACTGACTGCATCCCAAGAGCTCCCCATCCTGGGTTCTGTCTCACTACCGCTAGTATTGGGTTAGACGCCATACCAGTGTATAACAGAAATGGTTTATCAAAATCATGTTCAACCACATGAGTGAACCTCTTTACAAACTCAAGGTAAAACTTAGTTAGAACAATAGTGGATTGGATCTGCTGGCAGCATCGTTCCTGTATGTCTCATGTGATCTTGCCAAGAGCTAAAGAAAACCGCTACTTTATTCACACAAGCTCGGGCAAATGTTTGGAACCCCATTAACATCGAATAAATGCAGATATTAATGTTCTTCATAGTACAGGAATCTTGGCATTTAGCCATGAAAGCAATATGGTAGTGTGCCTCAGTCTTCCTTTTCATACAGCACATTAGGTCTGGAATGTCTTTTCTCCTGTGAAAAGTTCCAATACTGTTTACAGGCATCAACTGTGAAACATTAGTATAGCAAGGCCTTTTAACATAAAGTGTGTTCTCATGTATTCCTTTTAACATGTTCAAGGGATTTTCCAACAGATTAGGAACATTGTACATTCTTACAGTTCTTGGTAATAGCAACACATCAGTTACAAAATTACCATTAGCATTAACAACAAATCCATTGCAAGTGTCCATCTACAATCATGGTTGTCATGCCACACCTTTGGCTCAATACCATTGGAGTTTGGGCATTTTAGGGTTAACCTGTGGCTTTCCTTTGCAACATTCAGTTTTCTCTTTCCTCCTTGTCCTGCAGGATCACACCCTGATTTTTCTTGCTTAACAGAATTTACTGGCTGATGGGGTGGGCTCTCTGTGCTAACAGCTATTAGCAAGTCCTTCCCCTCCCAGCCAGACAAGTAATTTGCATTACCACAGACAGAAGCCAGTCCACCAGTTTTCATATCCTTAACTGTTATCATTTCCAAGGCTGGACTCTGTCTTAAAGAGATACCACACAAATCCAAAGAGTCTGAGGGTGAGAGTTTGCTTGCTCTCCCCTGCATCCTCAAGCATTTAGCCATAAAACTGTTCTGCTTTGAAACACCAGTAACCAAATCTGTCCTCAGACCCTGAAGCACAGACTGCTCACTTAAAGAATTAGAATGGAGACATTCCTGTTCCAACACCATTGTCTTCCCAACAAGCTGGCCACACACAGCCACTCGGTTATAGGGCTGCTCAACTTTCTTAACAGCTCTTACTCCATCTGAGACCTTCTCAAAGCTACCCACATTGGATCTTTCGAAAGGAAAGTCAGTGGATCCATTCACAACAGAAAATTTCTGGCTGTTAGGAACTGAAACTTCCTTGATTAAATTACTCTCACACCCTTCATTTGCAGGGAACTGCTTGCACAAATTACCATGAGGATTCCTTTCCCCAGGAGCTTTTTTAAGCAGCAAATCACCCCTCACAGAAATTCTGCCCTTACCCTCTTCACCTAGGGCTTGCTCTAAAGGAACACTTTCCTGAGCAACAACAGATTTTTTCTGGGTCTTACTTACATCCAGGATCTCCATTGGCCCATCAGGCAGATTTCTACACAATCCCCTTTCAGGCAAACCCATAGACTTCCTAGATGAAAGGTTAGAAACATTTCCCTTTCCTTTGCCACACACAAGTTTAGGAATCCTTTCCTTCTTGCTACAAGTTTCCACACCATCGGTAGGTAACACAACCAAATCACCTGCATGCTCTCCGTGTGCCCCGGCTAGGGTATTACCCTGATTAGACCGTGTTGCTACACCCTTTACCAACCACACACTAGCAATAGGCAAAATACAAGCACCAGAATTGTCTGGTCTCTGGGATTTTGCTAAGACACTAACTGTATGCAACTTAGTTACAGTGCCATTCTCCCCAGCAGACACAGACTTAGGACCATTCCCTTCCTGGGCTTTAGTTGAATTCAGAACCAACTTTGAGACAACTGCACTATTCTCAACCATCACAGGCTGAAAGGCACCTTCTGTCTGCTCCACAGACAAAGAAGAGCTGGAGACACCTTTTTTACCAGACACATAGCTCGGGATTTCATTTCCCTTGTCCCAGCACACAGGGCTGTTCACAGACAACTGCTTGGAGACTGAGGTAGCTTCCTCCATAGGCAAGTCAATACCCCTGACAGACACAGGCACATTTCCTTCACTGTCACTATTCTCCACACAGGAAACAGGTAAGGTATAGGGACATTCATCTTCCCCTCTCCCTGCCTTCCCAAACTGCTGACTAGACAAAGCCATCAGCTCACAAGGCCGCCTTGGCTCCTCCAAACTTTTCCTGCCTTCCTCTCCTTTGTCCCAGCACACAGGGCTGACTACAGACAAAGACTGGGAGAGTGGGGCAGCTTCCTTACCAGGCACCTTGCCACTCCCAGCAGATAAACTGCTCTTTTTACTACACTGAGCCACTGCCAGCAAATCACAGTTACCCTTTTCAGATTCATTTTTACAAGCTGTACTAGCCACCAAAGCATCACCCATCAAAAATCCACCCTCTCCTTCCTCAGTTAGGGCTTCCACCTGACCATCCTCTTTAGTCTGCTCCAGAGAAACATTTTCCTGCCCAATAAGATTTTGCTGCTCTTGATTCAACTCCAGATTCACTTCTGAGACACTAGACCGACATTCAGAAACTTCATTTACCGACAAATAGCTCTTCTCAGACAAACCTTTGGAGCAACCCTCCCCAGGCAAATCATTGCCCACAATAGACACAGGTTTAAGATCATTCCTGTCCTGTGACTGACCACCTGGACTGAACAAAGCTTTAACATTCTCCCCAATCAAAAGATCCTTAGGCAATAACTTCCTTACCCCAGCTATAACTTCATGCTTAGCACCATTCCATTCAAGGTGGATTCTGGCTAAAGGCACACGGACAGTGAACTCATAGAGGACTACAACATTCACACTCTGATTTGGTAAATAATCTTCCTCTTTGACAAGATCTGCTTTAACAAGAGTGATGTTAGAAGCCATAATTTGCCCTACACAGCTTTTACCATTGACTTTTACATTCTCTGTGAATCTTTCATTACCACTCCCATACACAGCATTGGCACCAGTTATGGAGTCACCCGTTACTGAACACACAGTAAAAGCATTTACATAAAAGGTGGCAGAATTGGGGTACATTTGGTTACACCCAGACAACTGCTCAGAGTTATACAACATACCAACATTGTTATAAACTGGACTTTCAAGAGGATACAATTTCTGCTTTTCTTCCCTTGCTTTTCTGATTTGGAGCTGAAATCTTTGCACTTTTGCCTCAGCTTCTAGTTCCTGCAATCGAATTTCTGCCAGTCTTTGTTCATGCTCAAGTTGCAGTTTACTTGCTGCCTTTTGCTTTTCAATTGCTTCTGCCTTCTGATCACTGGCCATTAACAGCTCTCTCAGTTCTTGATTTGTAGCTTTCTTTCTAAAGCTTATCCCCTTTTCTGAACACAAATCTTTCAGGGCTTTTTTGTCAAGGCCCTCATATGCTCTTTGCTCACCCATTGCAACTGCTCTTTAACCAACCAAACTCTCAATCCCAAAATTCAAATTTGGATAACGTGGGGTTCTGATCCAAAGCTTAATTGACCTGGTTCTGTGGATCCAAGCACGACTACGCCACTGTGACAATGCGGTTCTGGCGGAACCCAACTGAGAGTGCCAACTCAGGACAAATTGCTCAAATAGGGCAGTTACAGCCCAAGGCTGGGGTTTTTTCCACCTCTAAGGCAAACCAAACCAGCCAGACTAAGAGGACTTCAGTCTCACCCCACTGGCTAACTGCAAGTCTCACAAGCAATCTCCTTAGACACTCCAGTTTCCCAGTATTACCACCAGTACCACTCGTTATGGGGACAAATGGTTATGAAAACCAATACCCCAGTAAAAGAAAAAGGTTCTCCTGATCCCAAAGGACCAAGCCCCAGACCCAGGTCAATATACAAATCAGATCTTGCCCACAAATCACGCTGTTGCCAATCCTTTAGAATCTAAAATCTAAAGGTTTATTCATAAAAGGAAAAAGATAGAGATGAGAGTTAGAATTGGTTAAATGGAATCAATTACATACAATAATGGCAAAGTTCTTGGTTCAGGCTTGCAGCAGCGATGGAATAAACTGCAGGTTCAAATCAAGTCTCTGGAATACATCCCCCGCTGGGATGGGTCCTCAGTCCTTTGTTCAAAGCTTCAGCTTGTAGCAAAGTTCCTCCAGAGGTATGAAGCAGGATTGAAGACCAGATGGAGATGAGGCATCAGCCTTATATAGTCTTTTCCAGGAGTAAGAACACCTCCTTGTTACCTCCTTACAGCCAAATGGAGTCTGGAGTCACATGGGCCAGTTCTTGCATACTTCGCTGAGTTACAAGGCGTATCTGCCTTCTCTCAATGGATCCATTGTACAGCTGATGGTCCTTAATGGGCCATCAAGCAGGCTAGGCAGAGCTAATCTCAGCTTGTCTGGGATGTCACCCAGAAGCATAGCATAAGTTTGCCATACAGACAGTATAGAGCCAATATTCATAACTTTAACTACAAAACTGATACACACATATAGACAGCATAATCATAACCAGTAAACCATAACCTTGTCCTAGACACCCCATTTGACCCCCTTTATACAAGATTTGGGTGCCACTACAGGACCTTGGTTGCAACAATGATCTAGACGATCCTAGTTTATGTCAATAACGTCACAACAGGAGAGGTCCCAGAGGACTGGAGAAGGGCAAACGTAGCACCTAGCTTTAAAAAGGGGAACAAAGAGGACCCAGGTAATTATAGACCAGTCAGCCTAACTTCAGTTCCTGGAAAGATACTGGAACAAATTTAAAATTTTTATTAAGATGATGTTAAAAAAAAAAAGTGAACAGAGTTTGAGCAGAGAAGTTTCTGGTTATCAGGGAATAACAGTCAATTTGTAAGCACCTAGAGGATAATAGCCAGCATGGATTTGTCAAGAACAAATCATGGCATACCAACTGAATTTTTTCCTTTGACAGGATTACTGGCCTAGTGGATGGGGGAAGCTATAGACAATATATCTTTATCTTAGTAAGATTTATGACACAGTCCTACATGACATTCTCATAAAGAAAGTAGGCGAATGTGGTCTAAATGCAATTACTATACGGTGAGTGCACAACTGTTTGAAAGACCGTACCTGAAGGGTTATCAATGGTTCACCGTCAGACTGGGGGACATATCTAATGGGGTCCTGCACAGGTTTGTCCTGGGTCTGGTAACATTCAATATTTTCACTGGTAACTTGGATAATGGAGTGGAGAGTATGCTTATACAATTTGTGGATGACACCAAGCTGGGAGGAATTGCAAGCACTTTGGAGGGCAGGATTAGAATTCAAAATTACCTTGACAAATTGGAGAATTGGTTTGAAATCAGCAAGAGGAAATTCAATAAAGATAATTGCAAAGTACTACACTTAGGAAGGAAAAATCCAATGCACAACTACAAACTGGGGAATAACTGGCTAGGTGGTCATACAGCTGAAAAGGATCTGGGGGTTATAGTGGATCACAAACTGAATATGAGTCAACGATGTGATGCAGTTCCAAAAAGGCTAATATTGTTCTGGGGTGTATTAACAGGAGTGTTGTGTGAAAGACACTGGAGGTCATTGTCCTGCTGTATCTGACACTGGTGAGGCCCCAGCTGGGCTCCTGTGTCCAGTTTTGGGCACCGTACTTTGAGAAAGACATGGACAAATGGGAGAGAGTCCAGAAGACAGCAACAAAAATGAGAAAAGGTTTAGAAAATCTGACCTGTGAGGAAAGGTTAAAATACCGGGCATGTTTAGTCTTGAGAAAAGAAGACTGAGGGGGACCTGGTAACAGTCTCCAAATCCGTTACGGGCTCTTATGAAGAGGAAGGTCAATTGTTCTCCCCATCTAATGAAGGTAGGACAAGAAGTAATGGGCTTGATCTGCAGCAAGGGAGATTTGAGGTTAGATATTAGGAAAATCTTTCTCACTGCAGGACAGTTAAGCCCTGGGATAGGTTACCAAAGGAGGCTGTGGGATCCCTGTCAATGGAGGTTTTTAAGAACAGGTTAGACAAACACCTGTCTGGGATGGTCTAGTGTTATCTGGTCCTGCCTCGGTGCGGGGGGCTGGACTTGGTGACCTCTCAAGGTCCCTTCCAGCCCCACAGTTCTGCAATTTTATGATCCCCTGCTTTCCCCTCATTTGCTGTTTAGATAGGAGCTGCATCAAGCTGCTTTCCATTTTCTCTTAATGGCAGCGTGCTTTACTGCTGAGATCACGTTGAACTGATTCCTGAGTGTATTGATTGTCTGAAGTGTGAGCAGCTGCAGTGGTGATGCCCTCGGTCCCATTCGGTCACTGCCTTGCAGGCCAGTCCACACTGCTCAGGGGAGCTGGCCTAGAACAGTGCTTACAGTGCCATGTGTAAGCACAATTGTTCCTCTTCTCTGTGTAGCTTGGTAGGCGTGAGCAAACCCAGCTGCATGCACTTGTGACTGACTCTCCAGTAGCAAATGAACATGTCCAGTCCAATGCTCAGGAGAGACCCGACCATCAACAAATGACGAGCACAGCACAGAACTCTTGAGATCTGCCAACCGCAAACGGGTATGTGTGTAGCCCAGCATTTGTAAATGTCCCTTCAGTATCATGGCGCCCAACACATCCCTCCACTTGTGCGTGGTTCGGCAGGAGCCAAATGCTCTCGCAGACAATAGTGAGTAAAACAATGTGCGAAGGGGAGAAGCCTCCTGCCCGTTACTCCTTCTCAGGGCTGGCACTGTGACCCTCCAGGTGTCCAGCACCCACTCAGATTGCCAAGGCTTGCTCTGAGTGACAGTGGGTGATCTCTAAGGGTGAAATTCACCCCTGGGCCAAGGGCTGGCCCAAGCCCTGCACCTCTTAAATCCTCTGTGCTCACATGGGGCTGCAGGGGCACAGACCTGTGCCCAGGGGTGAATCTCACTCCACCTGAGCAAAGGGGGATTTCTTTTGAAACCCTCCTGGAGCAGATCTGCAGGGCTCTGCAGAGTGCACTCGCTGCCTGCCGGCTCCTTCAGAGCCCAGGACAAGCCTTTGACCAGTGCCCTGCTTGTGGGTGTCGCATGAGCTCTTTGTCTGGAAGTCACTCTGAGCGCTATTGACTAAATAAATGGCATGTTAATGGCCCAAGCTCCCTTGTGAACACAAATCCAGTACATGGCTTTGGAGTTGTGGCTATCGCAGAAAGTGAAGCTGGAAAGGGCCCATTAAGTCACTTTATCCTCCCACAGGGCCAGTGCAGGATTGTTCCTATAGTGTTTTCATTAGTGCTTTAGCCAGTCTAATTTTAAATGTCCCACTTTCCTTGGAAGAGGATTCCACATGCTAATAAACCTCACAATTAAACAATGTCCCTGAAGTTGGTCTGACTTTCCCTTTAATTAGCCCCCCCATTACCACTGGGGTGCTGCAGTAACTCCTTTCCCTCTGTGATGCTTACACATAGGGGTTTATCCTATTTCTCCTCTCCTCTCTAATCTTCGTTTAGCCCGCCAAACACATTTCATCCCTTTAATCTTTCCTAATAAATCAACCCCTCCAGCCCCCTCACACCATTTGTTGCTCCTCTCCAGATTTCTGACACTTTGCCAACAACTTTCTGGTGTTTAGAACCCAGGATATTTGTACTTGGACCACGTCTCACATAGGCGGCCACACCTCATTATCCCCATTTCACTGATGGGACTCAGAGGCTGAGTGACTCGCCCAAGATCGCTCCGCAGGTCAGGAGTAAAACCCAGGACTCCTGACTCCTGGTTCAGTGCCTCGTCCATTGACCCGCTGAGGAACGTACCCAGAATTCTAGCTGTTGATTTCCCTGCTCTTACATGACACCTCTACATGTGCAAGCCAAATGAGAATTGGGATTTTAGCATAAACTAGCACAGCCATACTGCACTCCAAGTGTTCATCCAATTTGCTGTCCATTATTAGTCCTACGGCTTTTCCCACGTTACTGCTTTCCGGTTACCTGCCTCCCATGGAATATCTGTGTTTTGGGTTATTCCTCCCCGAATGGATTAGCTGCAACTGCCCAGATTGAATCTCATTGTATTTTCTGCCCATGTTTCTACTCTCTCTTGGTCCCTGGGGGTTATTTCTCTGCTCTTCCTGGTATTTGTGGTGCTTCCCAGTTGAGTGTCATCTGCATAGCTAATTAAATGTGCTGTGTACCTAAAAGGCTGATCCCTGCTGCATCCAACTTCTCTGCCCCCCGTGCCCTCCAGCCTCAGTACATTGCTGATCTCATTACTGTAAGAACCTGCAGGACCAGAACCGAAGACTATGGGGGTGCCAGGCTATGACACTTCTGCATCGGGTTTCCGCTGGGGGACCCTGTGGAGCTAGACACTGCAGGAAGTACCGACCAGCAAGGCCTGAGTGACGGCCCCCCCCACAGCCCACTGATTGGCCCAGGCTGGTGTATAAACCAGGAAGTCATCACAGGGAGCTGTCTGAGCAGTGACGCATACTGGCTGCTTGCTTCCACTCCAGACATTGGCTTGCTCTGAACCCCAGACTCTGGCCCCTGACCCTGGCTCAGCCTTGACTCCGCCGCTTGGCTCCTGTCTGCAGCTTGGGGCTTGATCCTGACGTCCTGGAATCCTGACCCCCAACTCCTCTACTTGTCTCCTGACCGCAACTGGATAACGGATCTGCGCACACAGGCTGCCCGTGGCCCGGCCTGTCGGTACCCATCATTGCAGTGCAATCCACATGACAGTGCACAATCTTCAAGACAATTAGAATGAACTGTTTCAAGTAAAGTTTTCTGAGACTGCGACCAATGTTTTATACATGCTCTCAAGGTACCACAGTACTGCATGCCACAAGGGCCTTATCCAGCATGGAAGGAATGCAAGATCAGGCCTTAAATATGCAATGCAGTCCTGCTTGTCTGGAATGATTTGTCCTTAAATCCAAGCCACTCATTACTTCTGGTGCTGTCATCTTCTAGGTGCTTGGTATTTGTTCCATTGCTTTACTAGGGACTGTAGGTAGAGTTCTTAGCCATTGCCGGGAGCACCTCCTTCCCCTCCTGCTCTTACCCCTTTGAAAAGGACATTTACCACATTTGCTTTCTTCCGCCTACTGGTACCTGCCTGGTTTTCCATGACGTAATCAATAATAGTCAGTGTTGGAGGAAGTTTATAACAATTTAACACTTTTCCTCTGCAAAAGCTTGAGTGTAGGCTTGGCTGGATTAGATTTTTATTGGTAAATGTCAGTAAACATCAATTTCACTGTACACACACACACCGATAGACAAAACAAGTTTCCATCTATGATGATCAAGCTTTACAGGTAGGCAAAGTAAGAACAATGCTGCTTGAGAACTTAGAGTTTGATTTAAGGATATTTCCTTTGTATATTTTGACATTTTGTGTTTTAATGGTTATAAAGCTTTAACTTTTTGAGTCACATACACTGTCATTAAATAATTGTCTAATCCCCCCATAATTTCCTGAAACTCTGAACATTCACATCAATGAAATAAAAGTACTATTATTTTTGTTTTATCCATTTTGTCACAGCCGCTATCTTAGAGAGTGATCTCCTGGGTTCCTATGTGATACTTTAAGATTAGTGTTTTGGGGATGGGGGGATTGCTTATTACTTCTATAATATCTATACTGTGGTAGGGCCTACAGTCTCCAATCTCATAGTGCCAGGCCCCTGTCAGAACATAGAAAATAGACCTTTCTCCCGAGCTGACATTTCTTCCACTCATGCAGCGAGGAATGAAGCAGGTGCATGGACTGGAAAGCTTGCTATCTGTAACAAAGGTGGGGGTGAGGCAGCATCTGCTAAACCTTCACATTTTCAAATCAACAGGTGAGATACCTTATCCCCCAGAGTCTTAAGAGAGCTAGTGGAGGAATTATCAGAATCACGAATGTTAATTTGTAAATTAGCTGGGGTGATTCCTAGGGGTTGCAGGACTACCAATGTAAATGCCAATATTTGAAAAGGGTAAAAGGGATGATCTTGGGGTTACAGATGGGTTAACCTGATGTCAAGCCCAGGTAAAATTAGAGAACTGTTAATTCAGGACTCTATCAATACAGAATTAGAGGCTAAAAATACAATTAATGCCAGAAAGCGTGGTTTTGTGGATGGTAGGTCTTGTCAGACAAGCCTGCTGTCTTTTTGACAAGTTTACAGGTCTGGTTGATAAATGCAGCTGTGTTGATACAATATACTTAGATTTATTTAAGGCATTGGACTTAGTACGACATGACATCTTGATTAAAAAAACTTGCATCATGTGGAATTAACAGGGCACACATTAGATGGATTAAAAACTGGCTCACTGACAGACCTCAAAATGTGGTTGTTAATGAGGAGATATCAACGAGTGGGGCCATTACTTACCAGGGTCCCCCAGGGATGGGTTCGGAGTCCAACTCTATTTAAAATATTTATCAATGATCTAGACGAGGATATAAAATCTCTTCTGGTAAAGTTTGCAGACGACACAAAGATTAGTGTGGTAGTAGATAATGAGAGTAGAGTGATCTGATTCGCCTTAATACAGCCAATGCAAGGTAATATGTCTGAGAACCAAGAAGGCAGGATGTATCTACAGGATGTGTCTTGGAAAGTGGTGAGTCAGAGAAGCGTTTAGTGGTCATCATAGGTAATCGCCTCAACATGTGCTCCCAGTGCAACGCTGTGGCTAAAAGGGCTAACGTGGTCCTTGGAGGTATGAAAAGGGGACTATCCAGTAGGAGTAGGGAGGTGAACTTGCCTCTGTACACAACGTTGGTACGACTGCTGCTGGAACACTGTGTCCGGTCCTGGGGTCTGCACCTCAGGAGGGATGTGGAAATCCTGGAGATAGTTCCAAGGAGGGGCACAACAATGACCCCGGGTCTGGAAAACAAGCCTTGTGGTGTGAAGCTTGTGGCGCTCAGTCTGCTCAGTTTGTTGAAGAGAAGCTGAGAGGGGATGTGATCACTGTGCCCGGAAACGCAGAAAGGGGATCTGAGTTGTGGGGGGAGGGAGGGGGGTCTTTACTACCTTGCTGACAAGGCAGAACAAGAATCAGTGTCTGGAAGTTGAAGTTAGACACATTCACCCTTGAAATGAGATGCCTTTTCCTAGCTGTGAGGGTAACAAAATATTAGACCAGCTTCCCAGGGGAGTGGCAGCCTCACCCCCACGTGGGGCCTTTGAGGAGATTAGCTGTCTTTCTAGAGGCCATGCGTTAATCCAGCTTCTGGGGAACATTCTGCAGCCTGTTATACAGGAGCTCAGCCCAGACGATCACTGTGGTGCCTCTGGCCTTAGAATCGATGGGATCAAAGTGTAAATAACTTACAGGCACAAGCTAGCGGCGTTATAAAAGCAAAGCTTCAGGCGTTTGGTTTATAACCCAAACTCCCAACGTTCTGCAGCTGCCAGAGGAGCATTAACCGTGTCTGTTTCTCCCTTCACAGAGCTTCCCCTGACCCTGTCACCCTCAACGGAAGCACAGGTATGTCGCTAATGTGATTTTTCAGAAAACTGTTCAAGCAAATAAATCTCGTGTCTTGTGTGTGTGGATGTGCACAGACGGTTTCTTTTTAAACCCAAACAGAGCTCTGATGACAGCATTAGCTCATCCCCTTTCTAGACCAGCTGCTTCTTGCAGTGTCCTGGCCTTTGCACCCGCTGGGTCCTGCAGTCACCATGCATGGTGGGGCCTGAGGGAGGAGGAAGCATTGTGCCCCGTGATTATTGTACACAGGAAAACTCCATTCAAAAAAGCATGATGTGGCCATTTGGGGAACACCTCTCGCTGACTCCCGCTCTGGTGTCAGGCCTCAGGCCTTTCCCTCTCCTGGGGTGAAGTAACGTGAGTCTCTCACTCTTAGACCAGGCCCTGAGCTACATCAACCAGCGTATGGGTGATCGGACTGAGTTCGGCACTTGCAGTTCTTCCCAGCGGGAGTCTGAGACCAATGGGGATTCTAGACTGACCAGCCAGCCAGCTTGTTTAATATTAACAGTAGGAAGAAATCATAACATAAGAGAAAAGGGGGTTTAAACCGGCAAACAGTCTGCACGCATGTCTAGCTTACTTAGAGCTTACCATTCCCTGATGGCAGCTTAGGAAAGCCTAACATCTTCGGACACCCCAGCGCTGTCTGTGTGTCAGTCTGAACACCTCAGCAACAACTGCCTGACCTCCGGACAGTCTGCCTTTTTAATGCTTCGGTCCTTTTGATCTGCTGGCCCCAGCACTGGGAGAGCAAGCTTTGTAATGGGGCTTATTGCTCAGGCATTGTCGCTTAACCACCCTGAAGAGCTTACTGGGAGTTAGCGTATCTTGAACTGTTGTTCCACTTCCAGCTTGTTTTTCCAGCAGCCTGCTGCTAATGTAACCAACACATCCATACAGTGAGCACCCCAATACCATGTCACACACACAATTCACCAGTTGTCCCAGAGCAGCCTGGGTCTGTCACACCCTTCTCAGGGGAAAGATTCAAGGACTGAGCTAAGAATATAGGTGGGTCACTGATTGATTCTCCTCCTGTGTAACCATGTGCCCTGACAGAGAGCGGGGAAGCGCCAGAGGCTGCTGTAAATATGGCCATTAAAGTTCTGCCTGAGTGCAGAGGTCATGACCTGCCCAGATACACAGAGCCAGAGAAGCCGGGAGGCCTTCCAGGGCATTCGGTCTCTCCCAGGTTGCAGTGACTAGCCTCAGAGCATGAAAATAATGGGACAGGTGCAGCGCATCTTCTAGCATTACAGGGGCCGGTTCCTTTCTGCCACTGCCTGGCGCGGCGTCAGCAGGCTGGGCAATCGCTGCTCTCAAACCATCGCTCCATCCGCACGTGTACCTGGTGCGTGTGAAGGGGCAGCAGCTCCAACCGCTGGCCTGGTTCCAGGTCACGGCTGCCGATCCAACGCCCCGCTGCATACGCTGTGTGCTGCCTTCACTGCCCTGGTGGCCGGGTGGCTCTTGTTTTTGAAATTGGACGCACATTTTTTTGCCCTCTGCCACTGGCTGGCGTTTCATATTTTACCAGCCAATCAGACTGCAGCATGAGTGACTGTGCTCAGTGAAATTGACCAAAGCAAACTCCAGCCAGTTAGAAACACAGGAGAGCGACCAGGCTGCTTTTACTATGTGATTAACCAATTGTAGAACTGCAGGAGAGCATTGGAAACGGGTTAATTGTCATATGAACCAAGGTGTAGCAAGGTGTAGGCAGAGATAAGCTGTCAGCGCAGCGGCCTTTTGTAGACTGCCGCCCGCTGTGTTTGCCCAGGTCAGGAATGTATCCCGGTCCAAAGTTCAGCCCGTTTCTGGCTCCTTTCCACTCTCCCTGCCTGAGTGACTTCCTCTCCCTTCCCCCGCCCCCAATGGCGAGTGTTTTCTCTCCTCCCAGGGCGTCTGGGGTAGTTAACAGTGCAGTGCCTGTTGGTCCCAGCAGGACTGTTCGCAGAACCTTTGCTGCTTCTTTCCCTCAATCCCCTGGGCTGGCTCATGCTTCCCTCCACTCCCATGATAATGGAGTCACGATAAACAGCAAAGGCCTCAAAGATTCCTGGGGGGCAGGGGAGGCAGCCATCTTCATGGCCCAAACAGCATCATAAGCCTCTCCCAGCCAGCACGTAAGGTCATGGGACACTGGGGCTGGTGGAAGGGGTATCTGTCACCATGTATCCTACAGCTCCCTCTCCACCCACCTGCCAGCACGGAGCCCCTTTTCTCTCATACCGCTCCGGGCAGCTTTGCATTGCAGGCTTCATGGGAAAGGCGATGGGCTGTATCTAATTCAGACACAGGGCTGAGGAGGCTGGGGCTGGAACATGGAGCTTGCACTTCCAGGTCACCATCCCTGTTTGTTACTAATCATATCAATGAGCCTCTCTGGGGGGGGCAGGGGGGGACAGGGGTCTCTCTAGGTGTGGCCAGACTCCCCCCAGACTCAGCACTACCCTTTGCGCAGGAGTTCTCAAACTGGGGGTCGGGACCCCTCAAGGGGTTGTGAGGTTATTACATGGGGGGTCGCGAGCTGTCAACCTCCACCCCAAGCCCTGCTTTGCCTCCAGCATTTATAATGGTGTTATAAGTTAAAAACACTTTTTAATATATTTAAGAGGGTCACACTACGTGAAAGGGGTCACCAGTACAAAAGTTTGAGAACCACTGCCTTCGCGGGAGCCAAGTTTGGTAATTACTGCAGGCTCACTAGGGGGTGCTACATGGTGATGGAAATCCTCCAAATGGCAGCAGTATGTGAAACGCATGGGCAGGCGCGGGGAAGGAAAGCATGATGTGATACCTGGCCCATTCCAGTGCTTGGCTACAGAGCTTTGTGACGCCCCCTCCCATGTCATGTGCCCTCGGCCAGCGTCCTAGCGCTGAAATCAATGTTTCTAGCTCTTCCTTGCCCTCCAGATGGGCGGCATAGCGCCTGCTGGCTGCCCAAGACCCAGTGGGCAGATGGGTAAGGCTGTGCGCCCAGCATCTAAACAACACCTTGTGCCCTTCCAGCTGGCCGCCTCCCCTGTGTGTGCCCTGGCATTGTTTGGGGGCAGAGATCGCAGTGCAGCTACACTGGATGTCTCAGCCTCCTCCCCTCCGGAGGCATCTCAGCGTAACTGGCCTTTCCCAGCCCCAGCCTCAGCCGCTGCTCTGCTCTCCTGTTTCCTTGCAGATGGTGCAGTCGCTGGGATTTGCCATTTACCGGGCGCTGGACTGGGGGCTGGACGAGAGTGAGGAGCGAGAACTGAGCCCCCAGCTGGAGAAGCTGATCGACCTCATGGCCAACAGCGACTCTGACGACAGCGGCTGCGGCATGGCGGACGAGGGCTACGGGGGGCAGGATGAAGAGGAGGAGGCTGTGGAGGGGCCCCCACGAGCCGTGCGCACCTTCGGGCAGGCCATGAGGATGTGCGCCGCTCGCCTGACGGCCCCCCAGGAGGCACAGCAACATTACCAGGCTGTGTGCAGGGCCCTCTTTGTGGAGACGGTGGAGCTGAAGGCTTTTCTCAGCAAGATCCGGGAAGCTAAGGAGGTGAGAGCCAGCCTTCCCCGCAGGAGCCTGGGGCGACCCGTCCTTCCCGAGAGCCAGAGCGTGTGGCAGTGATGCACGGCTAGCTGCCCACAGCCTGTGGTACTGCCATAGGGATTGGCTGGGAGGCTTCTTCACCATTTGCCTTGCCCTCTAAGCCGCTGGTGCTGCACTCTGGCCCAGAGGGGGCAGCATCTGAGTGTTGGGTGAAGTCGCCCCTGAAGAAACGCTGCTCTTCATGTTGCATTAAGGACCTGATTCCCCACTGCTTTGCTGCAGCGTTATGCAGTGAGTGGAGTCACCCCGGTGTAAAAATGGAGTAACACAGAGCTACCGAGGCCCCCCGGTGTGTAAAGCACTGCAGATCTCAGGGCCCTGGTAGCTGGGCATCTACTCCCTAAGGGAAATCCTTAGAAATCTGCACCTCTAACCGTCGGGGGGACCAGGGTCGGGGGCATCCCTGGGATTTCCTTCTGGCTTTTGTTCTCCGGGATGGCTGGTGAAAGCCAGGCATTTGATGCCAACAGACTGGCTTCTCCATTCCCACAGTGGCTCCGGACTTTGCTCTCACCCAGGTCATGCTCTCCTCAGTGATTCTGGTGCAGGGGCCATACAGTAACTGGCCCATGGCCTCACGTTCTGCCTTTTCCAAGCCTTCTGTTGAAGGGGAGGGTTTGTTGGGAGCAGGAATTGGCCTCCATTAGTGATACAAATACTCAGTATGGCTTAGTTCCCTCTCCCCAGCTCGCACAGGACTTTGCACAGGTTCATTGTGACCTCACCCCATGTGACTCACAACATCAGAGGCACGAGGGCAGGAGAAGACATGTGAGATGCCAGGTCAGGGTTGGTCCCTACAGACTCTTCTCCAGGGCTTTGTCCAGCCCAGCATTAGGTGACTCCATTGACGGGGCTGCTACATCTCACCATGAGGGAGTGTCCCCCGATAGTCCCCAAAATCTTCCTTTGTCTTATTTCATCCTCTGGCTCCTGACTTATACCCCAGTGCCGCCTGAGACAGTCCTTCTCCCTGGGAGGGAGGTGTTCTGAGCCCCATTTGACAGCAGAGCCAGGATCTCAGTCCTCTGCCCTCTGCTCTAACTGTCAGCCCCCCCGTCCCCCTCCCCAGGCCTCTGTCCATGGTGTGCCAGGGCCCAGAGGAGGCGGCCTGCCATGTGCATTTCGCCCTGGCGCTGCTCCCAGGGCAGAGCCAGGATCGTATTTATAAAAATGGGACACCCGGAGAAATCAGGAGGTAAGCCCCCTGAGACCCTCGATAGCTAGGCAGAGAGGTGGTTCACTAGCTTTCTGTGAGAGGTTTCCCTATATCCTGGTGTGGGGAGGGGCGACAGAGTCCCCGACCCTAACACAGCGCTGCCATTCAACAGCTAATTTCAGCTCCTCTGTCTCGTTTTAAAAGGCCGTGTCCCACCCCAGCCCTGACTGATAGTTGCCCACGCAGCTACCCCAGCCTGCAGCTTTCCAACCCAGGGCCCAGTGGGCTCAGTCAGGGAATTCCCAGCGTAATACCTGCGGTCCCAGTGAGTCTCAGGTCTGCCGTCTGGTGGCCAGATACCGCAGAACACTTGCATTGGTCTATGGCCGGACTCTACTGTTAGGGAATTAGCACTGCTGCAGGACACATGCCCACGGTCCCTGTCCCAGAGCTTTCAATCTTCAGTGAGCAGCTAGTGGGATGGGGGGCTAGCTCAGGGGTCCGGAGTAGGAGAAGTAAAAGCAGCAATACAGGAATGGAGCTGTGTGCATCAGAGCACCCCGCTGACTGCTCCATTGCCAGACCCAGAGGGGCAGACCCTTGATTCTCTGGGAAGGCCTGGGCTGGTCTAGGAGGGCAGGAGTCTGAATCTTTGGCTCTTCCCAGTGTACCGAGCTGCTCTAGCCTAAGATGATGATGATGACTGATATTGTGATAGTGTCCAGAGGCCCCGGTCAGGATCAGGGCCCCATTATGCTGTACACACACACAGTACAAGACTGTCTCTGCTCCACAGAACTTAGCATCTCGCCCAGCAGCAGACCCCACGGGGGGAGAGAGGGCAGAGCAATCCGGCAGCAGCCGGACCCCAGGCTGCAGGGCTGAGTTGTGTGCATCAGTTGCTGGCTTTCAGTCTGTTTGGTTTGCTTTTCTCTGCCTCTCCTCCCGGAGGTGGTAATGACCCCCTAGCTGTGTGAGACGCAGCCCCTGACCTGACAGGACCTGCAGGGGAGTCTCCAGAACGCTCCACGAGGCCCAGCATTTGCCTTTGCAGGGGAGTGAATCTGCTGCACAGCGTCACCATTCCCTACGTGACAGGTGGGGTCTTCAAGACCCCATTGGCATTGGGGGGTTGGTGTCTTGTGGCACCTGCTCTGACACAAGTCAGGCAAACCCGCAGTCCCAGCCTCAAGGGGGTTAAAGATTAAGCTGCAGTTTCCTAGGATTGCCTTGAACTCCACCCTTACGGGTAATCACAAGGCAATCATCTGTTCCAGGAAGCGATCTCATCAATCCAGGAATTGATGGGGTCAGCGGTGTCACCAAAGAGGCTGTTCACTTGCTCATTAACCTTATGAAACAGCTCAAGAAAAATGTATCCACCTCCCCTTGCTCATCCATCCCGACACCCGTGTCTCCAGCAATGCCTGGGGCATGAGTTGTGGTGGGTTCCAGAAATGCCACGTAGGGAGCCTGATATCCTGCTGGGCATTGCCGTGCCTGGTGGAGGGGAGAATTGCTGAGCTGCTGTGGGGGTGGGGGGGAGGCTGTGACCCCATTTATAGGATGGGAGGAAGCAGGGACCCGCTGACTGCGGTAAGCACTCATCCGATGTTGGGCATGTGGCAGAGAGGTTCAGCAGTCTGAACACTGGAAGGAAAACCCTGTATATATTTGGGGTCACAAGATGATGGCAGGACGATGCAGACTGCCCCAGGTCCACATGCTGTGGTTGCCCTTCCCACATGGGCATGAGTACCCATTTCCCAGGGCAGCCTGGAAATAAGGCGTACCTTTTTAACAGTGACAGTCATTAACCCCTGGGGCAATCTACCCAGGGTCGTGGCAGAATCTCCAGGACTGACAACTTTTACATCAAGACGGGATGTTGTTTTAGAAAATCTGCTGTAGGACTTATTGTGGGGCCGTTCTCTGGCCTGTGCTATCCAGGAGTCAGACTGGATAAGCCCAGTGGTCCCTTCTGGCCTTGGAATCTATGCAGACTTCTGACACTGCAGCTCCTGGGCACAAGCAGCAAGGCATGAGAAGGTTCCCCCAAGTCCTTCACAGCAGGCCCACACCTGCCCAGATGCACTGTCCCTGCTCGTAATGACATCCAGGAGGCAGCTGCAAGCAGCCACCATGTTATTACCCAGCTCCATGCAGCAGGCACGCAGGCCATGCAGGATGGGTCGGGCTGTGGGGAAGGTTTAAGATTGCCAAAGATGATCTGATGCAGGCAGAATGGGTGAGGGGCCAAATACTGACCCTATAGTTCCCCTACCCACTCTGCTGACTTCCTGGCTCTCCCGGGTAGTTTGAACAGGCTGACCCAGGTCCTTCCAGCCGAGGGAAATGCACCTTCCGTTATTTCAGCCATGGGTTAGAAAGTCTGCAGCATATTCCCGGGTGCCGCCCTGGGCAGTTGTCTGTGCACCAGCCAGAGTGCAGGTCAGGCCAGATGCCGCACGGTGGAAGCAGATGATGCTTCAGCATCACGTGAGATGAGCCTGGGAAACACAACCGCAATTTGCCAGCAATGATAGGGTCTCAAGGTTTTCTCAGTGGTGGCCAGGCTCTGATCTGCAGTGGGTTTATTAGCAATAAATAATAGTTCTCATTCCTCTGCTCCTGTCATTCCAAAGGCTCCCAGAGCGTGTTCCAAATTACACACACAGCTCCAGTGAAATGCAGCCCCCTCTGGGGGGAAGGCAGTAACCATCCATCCCTCCCAACGCTGTAGGGCGGTGACATACCCTCCTCTCCCAGGAAGTGCCATGGGACCTTTAACATCTGGACCGAACAGGCAGGGCCTCAGCTTGCCAGACAGTGAACTGCATGGAAATGGAAGTGTCCAGAGCTTCTCCTGGGGCACACGTTGCTGCTGGGGAAGACACAGGGGCTGTGCTCAGAGTCCATTCCAGGGGCTCCCGGAATCCAGGGGGGTGCGAATCCATCTCCCATCGTCCCCCCCAGGTGCTGCACACGGCTCAGTCGAGATGGAACAGTCCTAGGATGTATTTGGCGAGACCCACAAGCACATTCCCTTGGGGCCCAGCATGCTCCTGGCTAAGAACCTCCCCCCGGGCTCCAGTCAATGGCAGCTGGACAATCTCCCTGCCCAGCTCTCTACCCTAAGCTGTGGTTAACAGCCCCAGCTAGGGCAGTGGGTGGCCGGGGTCAGACCCAGTGCATGCCCAGACTTGTGGCTGCTGCAGAGTAGCTCCTTGGGGCAGGGACCAGGCCTTCTTTGTGACTTGTACCTGGCCAGGCACATTCAGTGCACAGTAGCCTATGGCAGCTGAGCCTTGTGGAGCTGGGATGGAGCTCCTTGGCCCCGCAACCCCCTACTGGGAGTGTAATTGTATCCGGGGGGGAGGGACTGGCAGGTGGGGGCCGAGGATCTGGGCACTCTTTCCTCATGCCCAGGGGTCCCTCTTTTTATGGGACCTGTTCAGCCAGGATTCTCCGAGGCGCATGTTGGGCTGGTGAGGTGCTGGGGACCCAGCATGGGGAACGTGACATTTCTGTGCTGCTGCAGATGCTGAGGAAGCTGAGGGAACAGGAGGAGGCGCAGGAGGAGAGGTCGACGGATGAGCTCGATAACCTGCGGAACACAGACTGGGTAAGTGGCGCAGGGTCGTCTCCCTGCGGGCGCTTTGAGCAGCAGCTCTTGCCTTGCAGGAGACAGAGGTAGTGGGGGGCTGATGGAAACCTGTCCGGGCATTCTTGTTTTGGCAGCCTAATGAACAGACAGAAGAAGCACTTGGGGAGAAGGGCTGGGATCCCGCGGGCCCAGAGGTGTGGGAACCTGCAAGCACCGCTGGCTTAGAGGTGTCACTGGGGAGACCCAGTCGTTCCTGGGACAGCAGGCACCGGGGTGCTGCAGAGACAATGTGCTGAGTCCTGCAGATTTATATCACCTCTGGCCAACCAAGGGGACGCTGATGGGCCATTCCATCCAGCCTGGCCTGCTGGTGCGTGTGGGAGAGCATCACGAAAACGGGGGAGCCTTTGGGGAGCTCCCACGTCCCACTGGGGACCCCGTCAAGGGCTGGCTACAGATCCCTGAGAGAGGCAGAACGATTGCTGCCATTGCGATCACTGGGAGGAGCGCAGGGAGTGTTGGGAACACAGAGGGGAGGGTGGGAGTGAGGTGCACTGGACAGGTCATAGCTAGAGAGTGGGGCACTGACCCTGCCTCCTCACCATCAGGGTCATAATCCAGAGCCTCCCCCCCGCTCCCCAGGGAGCAGGAGAGCTGGGAAGGGAATGGACACCTTTGCAGTACAGACACTGCCCTCTCACCTCAGCCTGCCCAGCAGGGAAAGCCACAATAGCCAGCCCCTTGGCTTTGGCATGGACCAGGACGTGGGTGGTCAGGCCCAGTGGTCGGAGCAGCGGCGCTCAGAGCCAGTGTTAGGAATCAGGAGCCCAGTGAAGGGCTCAGGAACCAGGAGGAGGGCTGGAACAGGCTGGAGCAAGGCAAACGCAGGAGAGATCGCCACTGCGGGCGAGTGTGTTGAGCAGCCATTGGCCAAGTGCTGCTGCTGGGCGTAGGAGCAGCCCTGGGAATGCTGCACGGCCAGGCAGGCCATCTGGCCAGTTTCGGCTGTGGTGGTCAGCTAATCCCAGGCCCGGCTGCAGGCCCTCATTCCTGACAGGCTTCTGGGCATAGTCACGTGCTCTAGACTGGAAACCGCTTGCCACCCCCATCGGAGTTAGAGAGGGGAAGGGCAGTGGGAGGTGACCCCGTCCATCTCCCTGCCAGTGCAGAATTGTTCCTCACACCAGGGCTAAGCATGCTGCCATCCTCCCGCCAGGTCAAGTCCCAGTGGCGGGGGGAGCATACAGAGCCCCCGCTGGGCTCCGTTCACAGGGCTCACGTCCCATGGTTAGCTGGGGCTCCCTTCCCCCAGGAGGAAACCTGTGATGCCGCGGGCTCATCTCCTCGGTAAGGGGCAGTTGCCCATTGTGTCTGTTCCAGGCCCGGCTGTGGGTGCAGCTGATGCGGGAGCTACGCGACGGTGTGAAGCTGAAGAAAGTCCAGGAGAAGCAGTACAACCCCCTGCCCACCGAGTACCAGCTGACGCCCTTTGAAATGCTGATGCAGGACATCCGGGCACGCAACTACAAGCTTCGCAAAGTCATGGTGAGCACAGTCATACCCAAGGGGCCTGAGCCACGGCCAGGGGGTGACTGCCATGGAGTGCAAGGGTCCTAGTGACAGACCATCTGCCTTTGGGCTGGAGCCCCCCCCACCTCCACCTCCTGGACCAGTTGATGCTGAAGGCCTAGCTCATCGTAGGGCTCACGCTACTGCTGGGACCTCACTCACTGGGCATTTCAGAGCCACCCCCAGGGTAATACATGCCCCTCCACAGACCAACTCACCCTAGTGCCTCTGCAGAGCCGAAAATCCTAGGACTGGAAGGGAGTTCGAGAGGTCTGTGATGGGTTCCCCCCAGGTTGCCACCCAGAAGTGGGGTACCACTGAGCCCCCTGACCCACCAGCCTGGGCTCCCCCTCACACTGTACTGCTATGGCAAGCTGCAGTGCCCTCCAGCCTGCACTTTCACCAGCATTCACACAGGTAGGGACACACCCAGCTGCAGTTACATGGAAGCTCTCTGACCACCAGCTTCCCAGCCTGGGATCCAGAGCACTACGTCCTGCCCTGGTCAAATCTGGCCAGTTTATGGGTTTAATACCAGGTCCGCCTCCCCCTCAATGTGAAGAGAACAATGCACACTTGTGGCAACCCAGCCGAGATTTTCCCCAAGCACTCCAGTCACAGCTCACTGGTTTAGATTAAAACAAAAACAAGTTTAACAACTACGAAAGATGGATTTTAAATGATTATAAGTGATAGCAAACAGATCAAAGCAGATTACCTAGCAAATAAACAAAAAACGCAAACTAAGCTTAATATGCTAGTGAGATTGGATATGAATTAGCTGATTTTCACCCTAAGAGATGATACAAGCAGGCTGCAGATCCTTTACAGCTTGGAATCCCCGGGTGTTTCATTCACAGGCTAGAAATGCCTTTAGTCTGGGTCCAGCACGTCCCCCCGTTCAGTCTTTGTTCCTCAGGTGTTTCCAGGACTCTTCTTGTGTGGGGAGTGAAGAACCCCGGTGATGTCACTCCCTGCCTTATAGAGCTTTTTGCATCTGGCGGGAACCCTTTGTTCCAAAGCTTGGTTCCTAGGCCAGTCTGTGGAAAAACACTGACATCCCAAGATGGAGTCCAGCATCACATGTCCTTGTAGAGTCACAGCAGCCATCACTCACAGGCTGTCTGGAGTGTTCTCAGGGAGGCTCATCACCAGGTGGGAGATAAGCTTCTCCTAAGGCCTATTGTTCTCCCTAATGACTCACTGCCAGGAATAGGCCCTTCCCCACCAGGTACACATCCTGTCTAGGGGGCGTTACCAGGTGTAACTAGATTTGAAGTACAGATACATAGTCAGTATTTACAACTTCAGATACAAATGACACATGCATACAAAGAGGATAATCATATTCAGCAAATCATAACTTTTCCAATGACGCCTCACATGACTTATCTTGCATAAAATATATCATAATATGCTATAATCATATCATAATAGCACTATGAAGAATATGGGGTGCAGTGTCACAAGGTCATCTAGTCCAGTCCCCTGCACTGAGGCAGGACCATCCCTGACAGGTGTTTGTCTAACCTGCTCTTAAAAATCTCCAACCATGGAGATTCCACAACCTCCCTAGGCAATTCATTCCAGTGCTTAACCACCCTGACAGTTAGGAAGTTTTTCCCTAATGTCCAACCTGAGCCACCCTTGCTGCAATTTAAGCCCCTTGCTTCTTGTCCTAGCCTCAGAGGTTAAGGAGAGCAATTTTTCTCCTTCGCCTTGTAACAACCTTTTATGTACTTCAAACCTGTTATCATGTCCCCTCTCAGTTTTCTCTTCTCCAGACTAAACAAACCCAGTTTTTTCAATCTTCCCTCATAGGTCATGTTTTCTAGCCCTTTAATCATTTTTGTTGCTCTTCTCTTGACTTTCTCCCGTTTGTCCACATCTTTCCTGAAATGTGGCGCCCAGAACTGGACACAATACTCCAGTTGAGGCCTAATCAGCGTAGAGTAAAGCGGAAGAATTACTTCTTGTGTCCTGCTAATACATCCCAGAACAATGTTCTTTTTTTGCAACAGTGTTACTCATATTTAGCTTGTGATCCCCTCTGGCCCCCAGATCCCTTTCCACAGTACTCCTTCCTAGGCAGTCATTTCCTGTTTTGTAGAGTCATTAACTCTTCCTCCTCTGTCTGCCCATCCCTCTCCCCACCAGGTGGATGGTGACATCCCCCCCAGGGTGAAGAAAGATGCCCATGAATGCATTCTGGATTTTATACGGTCACGGCCGCCACTGAAACAGGTAACGTTCGGGTGAACTCTGTAGTGCCCAAACTGCGGGTTTCTGACTGACCAGGCGCTCAGGGGCACGTGAGAATCCTCGGGAGGAAACCGGTTCTAAATCGCTGACTCAGTGAAAGAGCCTCCCTACCGAAGGGAGAGGCTGGCGCACTGTCCGTCAGCAGCCTTGCTCCAGTGTCCCCTTGTCACCCAGGGTTATCAGACCCCAACAGGCAGTGTAAGGAATAAGTCAACGGGAACTCAGCGATTCTGTCTGACCAAGGAGAAATGCAAGTCAGCGTGCTTTTGTCTAACACTGCCGTTTATTAGGTTTAAGCACACACAGATATAAGCAATAGGTCTAGAACATCCCAGATATTTACCTATATTCTGAGACAGTATTGAGTAATCAGTCACAGATCAGCACTGGCCAAACGCCTTCCTGCTGGACTGCTCCCAAATACCCTGTATTATCTGAACTTTTTATAACTAACTTCTACTAAACACATAGTAGGGGTCATTATAATCTAAGGCACCACTTTTCCTAACTTTCAATAAACATTTACTATCAGAGGCATCTAGACTCAAGGCTGTCCATCCACATATCTTTGTTTCACTCTGTTATTTACTTTTTCTTCACCCTCCTCCCATACTGATTAGCAAAACTGCCAGTAGCTATGACCTTGCTTCTGAAAGCCTGTCTCCAAATTAACCCTTAACTCTGTGGTGTTCTAGTTCATTAATTCAGAGTGGCTGAGTGCACATAATATGGTTGCAATTAGCTTGATCACAATCTGGGGTATATGCTCCCCTCAAATCCAGCGCAACGCCCTTGTCCCGTGCAGTGTCCCAGCACTGGAGACTGCTCTCCTCTCCGCTTCCAGGGGCACTTTCCCCTTTTCCTGGCACTTGCCCAGTGAGGAGGAGCGAAGGTGCGGGCCCTACCTGCTGCCGGCTGGGGCTGCAGAGAGAGGCTCAGCTGGGACCCTGCTGGCATGAGCTAGTGGCGCTCTTCCTTCAGCAGAACGCCTGGAGTAACACTGTGCCCTCGCGGCTGGCTCCAGGGGCAGCAGCATCGGCTTTCGGACCGAGAATCCCAGCGCTCTCTGTGAGCTCCGTTGTGATCTCTGCTCCTGGAGGGGCCAAGCACAGTACATGGGGCGATAGCGCAGTCATGGCTACTCCCCTGTCCAACATGAACAGGCAGCCTGGGGAGACGGCAGGTCTCAGGCCAACAGTGCTCTGCCTCCACAGGCCACGCTGTCCTTGTAAAAACAGGAGTGGCAGCCATGTGACCTCTGTAAGGGAAGCGAGGGGCTGCCCGGGGGCTCCTTGGTTGGGGAAGTTTGGGCAGCCCAGGTTCACAGCTGCCCAGTGCAGCGTCTCTGTTCTAAGCGGCCTGTCTCGTCTGCTCCTGCCCCTGCTGCAGGCGTCCGAGAGGCGGCTGCGCCCCATGCCCCAGAAACAGAGAACGCTCCACGAGAAGATTCTGGAAGAAATCAAACAAGAGAGAAAACTTCGCCCAGTCGAGACCCGGCGCCAGGGTCAGAAAGGTACCGTCCCAGCCCACTCCAGAGGGGAGTCACGTAGCTGCATGGCTCCATCCAGCACCCCCCGGCCTTGCCTCAGCATGTGGAACCTGTGGGGGGGCCCAAAACGTTGTCTCATCTGTGAGAGTCCTGAGGGGGGATGCAGGGCGCTCCGAAAGCTGCCAGCGAAGAGAAATCATAGGCTCACAGGGAGCAGCTCCAGCCCTAACCCTAACAGCAGAGGGCTGTTGAAACATGACCCATTCCAGATGTTCTGTACAAAACCAAATGCCAGATTAACAGTGCCCAGCACTGGCTGCCAGCAGGGTTTGAACCCAGGACATTCCCAGAGCCCCCAGCCCGCTCCGCTCCCCTCTCCCCCAGGCAGCGTGCGCAGCTCCTCCCTCCCACCTCCCCGTGCAGCGAGCTCTGTGCTCGGGAGGAAACTCAGAGGCCACGACTGCTCCAGTTTGAGGGGAAGGCATGATGGGCAGCTCTACCCCAAAGGTCAATTCCTTCCCGCTGCCTGCCGAGACGTAGCCATCCGGCATTGGGCTGGCCCTCTAGGCCCCATTCGCTGCATGAGTCCAGGTCTTGTGTGGGGCACTAGCGCCCATCGGCACTGGCCCCCAGCCCCATGGCTGGGGTGAGGAGTTCCCTGCACTGTGCTCTGTCCATGCAGAGAGGTTTCATACTCACTTCCTTCCCATATGGGCTCAGGGGGCAGTTTGAAACTGCAGCCCCCTCTAAGGAATCCCTAGGCCACAGGGAAGCCCGCACCTCTAGGTGAATACCATCCCCCCCTCCTCCTACCAGCCCTGCCCTGAGCACCTGTGTAAGTCTCTCCCCTCCCATGCCTGGCAGGTTTTGGCTCCCTGCCCTGCATCCTTAATGCCTGCTCCAGCGACGTGAAGTCAACCTCCTGCATCAACCTCTCTGTACCCGACTCAAGCACCTCCGCCCAGCGCCTGCGGCCAAGGGTTCTGCTCAAGGCTCCGACGCTGGCCGAGATGGAGGAGATGAATATCTCCGAAGTAAGTGCTGGTTATGTCTGTGGTCACTGGTGGGAGGGTGCTCAGGACTGCTGGTATCGGTGTCATCTTCTGGGGCAGCGAGGGGATGGCTGGCAGGGAGACACAGCCCTTGACATGAGTGCAGCAGCATGGCAGAGGGGCTCTGTATCTGAAAGCCAAGTGCCCTGTGTCGCTTTGCTGGGCAGAGCTCACCTTCAAGCCTGCCACGTGACCCTTCTTGATGTCAATGGCACGGCCCTGCCCCCAGTACATCAGGAGTTCTTCTGTTGGCTTGGCGGGAGCAAGAGAGGGCTCTACAAGACTGGCTGGGCCAAGGTCAGGAATTGTTTATGGTAAGGGGGGGCAGTCCCTGCCTGCCCCCTGGCAGCCCGGAGGGTATGCCCTGCCTTAGCTCCCCCTGAGTGGGGCCGCAATGGGTTCATGCGGAGAGCCCGAGGCAAGGAGAAGCCCCCACACTCTAATAAATAGCATGTGGCCTTCTACTAGAGCTTCAGGCCAGCAGAAAGTTTCTAAGGCCTTCACCACAGGGCCCTGGGTCAGCTCCCAAACTTAAAGTTCACAGACACTCTTTTGGTAAACTGGTTTCCCAGAGCCTGAGGAAAAAACATCCCCCACTGCTACCTGCATGACTTCTGCTCAACTTCCTCTTCCTGTTTCTATAGCCCATCTCTAGGGTGGGGTAGGGCCTCCTTCATTACCCCCTAGGCTAGCCCAGTTGTAGACTTCAGCCTGTCCCTCAAAGGGGTAGTACTCCCATCCCGAGGGCGATGCCTTTCACTTCCAGGTCACCAGTTCAAATCCAGCCCAGGACAACAGGGATTACAAGCTGTTGCTTTCTGCTGGTTGGGAACAGCCTGGGTATTGGTCTCTGGCAATCCCACAAAAACAACCAGCAGAGCTGGCCTCCTTAGCAGTGTCAGCACAGAAGACCTCATGGTTGGCTGGACGGGGGGGTGTGTGGGAGCTTGCACTGAGGCCACACGGCTGGAACTCCAGTGCTTCTTGCCAGCACTAAATTTTTTATTCAAAAAAATGAAGCAACGGCCCCAGGCTCCCAGCTGGGTGGGAGATCAGGCTCTCAGCCTCTCTGGGACTTTTGTTGTGTTGCCTCCTTTCTTGGACTGACTGACCAGTACAGAGTTTGTGTTGGTGTTGTGGTGGCACAATAAAAATGGCAAAAAGTTCAAAATACAAAGTAGGGAGATAAAAGAGAGATAGCTAAGTCAATACCGGAAAAGACTATCAAAAGGGCTTAGGTAGGCATCGTATGGCTGGTCAGTAGTCTCGACATCAGCAGTGTGGGGTCTGGAAAGTTCTCCTGATAGGCCAGTGCAAGAGGAGCTGCCATTCCTAGGGGTGTGGTGCCCTCAACTGCATCACAGAGGGCTGTCCCTGAGTCCCCAGGTGAGGCCATTTATCGCACCCTCGCCACCCCTCTCTGAAACAGTGGAGCTTGGCCCGGAGGCAGCGTGGCAGCCTGAAGCCAGGCACTCTCTCACCACGCTGAGTGAGGAAGGAGTTTCCTATCGAGGAGCAGCTTGTTCCCATTCCTCCATAGAAGTGGTCGGTGTGACGAACTGGGACTGTTCTTACTGTGGTGTGTGAATGCTGACAGGGGAGTGTGGCTAGGATAGTCTGCATTGGGGGATGGGAGTCTGCCCGAAGGCGAATACCTGAGCGTGTAACATGAGAACCCAGGAAGGGGTTGGAGGCCAGGTGACTGCTTGGCCCGGGAAACTGAACAAAGGCTGTGGGAGGGGTCGCTGAAGGCAGAGTCTTGGAAGCTGGGTGGTGAGAGGCCTGGGGGGCAGAGATTGCTCTGACCTCCCAAGGGGGGCTGGGATGCCCTGGGACCCCCAGATGGACCTAACTGAGGGAGACCCTGTTGTCTGTGCCTGCAAGACCTGTCTTGGACTGTATTCCTGTCATCCAAATAAACCTTCTGCTTTACTGGCTGGCTGAGAGTCATGGTGAATCACAGGAAGCCGGGGGTGCAGGGCCCTGAGTTCCCCAATACTCCGTGACAGTCGGTAACGTGGCTCTGCTGATGAGATGGTGGCGAGGCGCTTCCATGTGTCTTGGACAAGTGCGGGGAGGTGTAATATGAGAGAGGGCTGGTAGCCTTTGGCTACTGTTGGTCTCATGGCTTGATTCAGCAGTGTTTGACAATGCAAGTTGAGCATGCAAGTTTATGTAGGAGGCCATGTCTGCTCTTAATCTTCTGAGCTACCTTGGTGAGGTGATCCTTGTAGGTCCGTGTGCGGATTGTGCAAGGGTAGAGTTACTCCAAGACATACAGGCTTCGGATCATGTGTTACTCATTCTCCATTCAAGAAAGGGTTGAGTTCTCATGATGCCTTGAGGTGATGGAGACAAAAGCATGATACCACACCGTCTTTGACATACTGGGCTTAAGTCTCTACTTCTTGCAATCGCCACTGACGGCTGCCGTGTGTTAGTTCAGTCTTTCTGTAGTCTCTGTCTCTTGGAATCAGGCAGATGTCATCTGCATTCTTGAATTACCTTGAAATTGTTGCAGGCAGATATCCATAAATATGATGAAAAAGGTTGGAGCAAGAACAGATAGATCCCTGAGGGAGTCCATTCTTCTGGGTCCGGAATGTGCTCAGTTTTTTGCCTAGTATCACTTGGAATTGTCTGTTCTGAAGCATCATTTCCGTAGCCAGAACAACCCATGGAGGTAAAATCTTGATCCGCAGGCCAGCGTGCCAGACGGTATCATATGTTGCTGTCAAGTTGAGAACCACTGTCCCTGTCTTCTCCTCCTGCTGGAAACCATCTCCTATAGCGGTGGAAGAGCAAGAACTTGGTCACAAATGCTCCTACTAGGTCTGAAGTCTGCCTGGTCATCACCCAGAGCCACCTCTACTCTGAGCATCCTTCTCCCAGAATTAGTTACTCAGAAGTCTGTAAACATGGCTCAGAAGTGATCTTGGATGGTAGCTAGCTGGAAGGGGTTTCCTGGCTCTGGTGTAGCTGTCGCCCTAGCTTTCCACCGTATCTTAGGCATCTTGTCCAGTTGGATGACACAGGATATGAGAGTAGACAGCAATTTGATGCCCTTTTTACCAAGGTGTAGGAGCATTTCTGGAGAGACCTTGTCAAGGCAACCTGCTTCCCTGTGGCTCTGTGCTCTCTCTGCTTCCTTGCTGTGGGCGTCCATGGCAGTTACAGAGCGGCGCTCCGTTTTCTGAGCTCTTTGTCTTTTTGCTCGCTTTACCTGGACAGGGCTAGAAGGAAGCAGCTGATGGTGAGTGATGGGAAGGGGAAAGGACAGCCCTGATGATGGATGGGATCTGTGCAGCCATCTCTCCAGTACCATTTTCCCAGGGGATGGATTGCACCACCCAAGATGCCCTCTCCATGGGCTCTCTGGGCACGGTAGGGTGTTGACGCTGCTCACAGTGGGTGCAGAGGGCACCAGCCAGGCTGGGTCAGGGACCTGGCACTCCAGAAAGCTGCCCATTGGCAGCTGCAGGACAGGGGCACTTTTACAGCCCAGGGCCTGCATGTTCATGTTGCTCTGTATGCCTTTGCAGGAGGAGGAGTCTCCAAGCGCTGAGATGGGGAGGGAGCCTGGCTTAGGGCTCCCCCTGAAGCGTGATCGTTCCTTCTCTGAACAGGACCTGGCCCAGTTCCAAAGCGAGAGGGGCACCAGCCAGCCCGATTCAGGGTATCTGGCACCACGGGAGTCTGAGCCAAGACCCCGCTCAGGTAGCATGAATACTGCACGGATCAGCATGGAAACCAAGGGCAAGTTCCTCCTACCTTCCCTTCCCGTCCCTTCCCCTCCCCAGCTGATACAGCCTCCCTGTCTCCCCCCCGCCCCGCCCCCTTCTGGAACTGCACCTGCCTAGAGCAGCTTCTCCGGAGGCACTGGGGATTGCACCTGCAAAGGGGACACAGGTGTGATCCCAGCTCAGGCCGCCATTCCCCCCTCCCCCGCTAATGGAAGGTGCCCCCCCTTAGGAGACTTTGCAGCGGGGTGCCAGGCTCCAGTCAAAGTCCGGGTTTGTATTGGCTTGCCAGGAGCTCCTTTGCATCTCAGCTGCACAGTGCAGAACCCTTCAGTGGTGCTGGAACACTTCTTATAGTGGGGGAGCTGCGCCCCCCCCCTTACCCTGTCCGCGCCCCTCACGGCCCCCTAGAGCCGGGGCCAGGAGCAGGGCCACGGCTCCAGGAGGGGGGGACGCGGCAAGGGGACTGAGGCTGGGGCCACAACTGGGGATGGGCGGGAGCCCCAGGCGCAAGGCGGCAGCTGGGACCTCGGGCACGGAGCCAGCAGCTGGGACCCCGGGAGCGGGGCCAGGAGTAGAGCCCCTGTAAATCCTAGGGGTGCTGCGGCACCCCCGCACCCTTAGTTCCCGCACCTGTGGAGCCCTTTGCTGGTTAGCAATGCCCAGAGTCTTCTGCCCTCTGTGGATGTTGTAGCGCAGCACTGGGCCCCTGCAGGACACCCCAAAACCACCGTCAGGGTTCTCCCTTCTCCTTAAGCTCTGCACCTCTAGAGGACACCTCGTGGCACACGGCCTTTGGCTCTGGCCCTGTTCTGTGTCACTCCCGCATCCGGCTCTGTCCCAGCAAGAAGTGCAGTTGCTGGAGCTCATTCCCCACACTGGCCACTGCCAGACCATGTGCAGCCTCCTTCCCACCGGGCCCCTCTTGGTCCTGGTCCTGGGCCGGAGGGTTCCCAGCCTCCCTCTCGGCTGATGATCAGGGAGGAGCAGAGCTCAGCAGGACTGACTCTGGCTGCCTGCATTATTCTCGTCCAGGTTCGTTCCCAGCCAGTTACCACCAGATCCCACCTAGCGCTGGTCCACTCACGGCCGACCGCGGCTCCCTCGGGGCTGTGCAGGAGAGGTCAGAGGGCAGCTCCAGCTCCACCCCAGACAGCAGCTCCAAGCATCTGTGGCTGGTAAGTGTCCGATTTGCATACGTCCGAGCTGTCCGGCGCTAGAGCCCTGAGTCGTGCTGACCCGGTCCCCCAGTATGTCAGCGAGACGCCCGTTCACAGCCAGAAAACTGCCGACTCCCCGGGGGGGCAGCCAGGCCAGACCGGATTGCACCAGGTTGCCGTGGGGCTCGTGGCCTGGGGCTCAGGCTGCTGCTGGTGGAGGGACACCTGTGAGAGGAGGAGGATGGTCAGGCTGCTGGGGCCGGGGGCAGATCCCCCTGAAATTAATTGGACAATGTTGGTCAGTTTGCCCTGAGCTCTGGCCTGGTGCGGCTTAGTCTCTACTTGCAACATTCTTGAAGGAGGGTGAAGCTCGGAGTGGAACAGCAGGGGGCTGCGGGTCGGGATTGAGGGGCATAGCAGAGCTGTGGGTGGGGCAAGCCAAGGCTGGAGTAGTGGGGGCTGTGTGTCGGAGTGAGGGGCATAGCAGAGCTGTGGGTGGGGCAAGCCAAGGCTGGAGTAGTGGGGGCTGCGGGTCGGGATTGAGGGGCATAGCAGAGCTGTGGGTGGAGCAAGCCAAGGCTGGAGTAGTGGGGGCTGTGTGTCGGGATTGAGGGGCATAGCAGAGCTGTGGGTGGGGCAAGCCAAGGCTGGAGTAGTGGGGGCTGCGGGTCGGGATTGAGGGGCATAGCAGAGCTGTGGGTGGGGCAAGCCAAGGCTGGAGTAGTGGGGGCTGCGGGTCGGGATTGAGGGGCATAGCAGAGCTGTGGGTGGGGCAAGCCAAGGCTGGAGTAGTGGGGGCTGCGGGTCGGGATTGAGGGGCATAGCAGAGCTGTGGGTGGGGCAAGCCAGGGCTGGAGTAGTGGGGGCTGCGGGTCGGGATTGAGGGGCATAGCAGAGCTGTGGGTGGGGCAAGCCAAGGCTGGAGTAGTGGGGGCTGTGTGTCGGGATTCAGGGGCATAGCAGAGCTGTGGGTGGGACAAGCCAAGGCTGGAGTAGTGGGGGCTGTGTGTCGGGATTGAGGGGCATAGCAGAGCTGTGGGTGGGGCAAGCCAAGGCTGGAGTAGTGGGGGCTGCGGGTCGGGATTGAGGGGCATAGCAGAGCTGTGGGTGGGGCAAGCCAAGGCTGGAGTAGTGGGGGCTGTGTGTCGGGATTGAGGGGCATAGCAGAGCTGTGGGTGGGACAAGCCAGGGCTGGAGTAGTTGGGGCTGCGGGTCGGGATTGAGGGGCATAGCAGAGCTGTGGGTGGGACAAGCCAAGGCTGGAGTAGTGGGGGCTGTGTGTCGGGATTGAGGGGCATAGCAGAGCTGTGGGTGGAGCAAGCCAAGGCTGGAGTAGTGGGGGCTGTGTGTCGGGATTGAGGGGCATAGCAGAGCTGTGGGTGGGGCAAGCCAAGGCTGGAGTAGTGGGGGCTGTGTGTCAGGATTGAGGGGCATAGCAGAGTTGTGGGTGGGGCAAGCCAAGGCTGGAGTAGTGGGGGCTGTGTGTCGGGATTGAGGGGCATAGCAGAGAGCTGTGGGTGGGGCAAGCCAAGGCTGGAGTAGTGGGGGCTGTGTGTCGGGATTGAGGGGCATAGCAGAGCTGTGGGTGGGGCAAGCCAAGGCTGGAGTAGTGGGGGCTGTGTGTCGGGATTGAGGGGCATAGCAGAGCTGTGGGTGGGGCAAGCCAAGGCTGGAGTAGTGGGGGCTGTGTGTCAGGATTGAGGGGCATAGCAGAGCTGTGGGTGGGGCAAGCCAGGGCTGGAGTAGTTGGGGCTGCGGGTCGGGATTGAGGGGCATAGCAGAGCTGTGGGTGGGACAAGCCAAGGCTGGAGTAGTGGGGGCTGTGTGTCGGGATTGAGGGGCATAGCAGAGCTGTGGGTGGGGCAAGCCAAGGCTGGAGTAGTGGGGGCTGTGTGTCAGGATTGAGGGGCATAGCAGAGCCGTGGGTGGGGCAAGCCAAGGCTGGAGTAGTGGGGGCTGTGTGTCGGGATTGAGGGGCATAGCAGAGCCGTGGGTGGGGCAAGCCAAGGCTGGAGTAGTGGGGGCTGCGGGTCAGGATTGAGGGGCATAGCAGAGCTGTGGGTGGGGCAAGCCAAGGCTGGAGTAGTGGGGGCTGTGTGTCGGGATTGAGGGGCATAGCAGAGCTGTGGGTGGAGCAAGCCAAGGCTGGAGTAGTGGGGGCTGTGTGTCGGGATTGAGGGGCATAGCAGAGCTGTGGGTGGGGCAAGCCAAGGCTGGAGTAGTGGGGGCTGCGGGTCGGGATTCAGGGGCATAGCAGAGCTGTGGGTGGGACAAGCCAGGGCTGGAGTAGTGGGGGCTGCGGGTCGGGATTGAGGGGCATAGCAGAGCCGTGGGTGGGGCAAGCCAAGGCTGGAGTAGTGGGGGCTGCGGGTCAGGATTGAGGGGCATAGCAGAGCTGTGGGTGGGGCAAGCCAAGGCTGGAGTAGTGGGGGCTGTGTGTCGGGATTGAGGGGCATAGCAGAGCTGTGGGTGGAGCAAGCCAAGGCTGGAGTAGTGGGGGCTGTGTGTCGGGATTGAGGGGCATAGCAGAGCTGTGGGTGGGGCAAGCCAAGGCTGGAGTAGTGGGGGCTGTGTGTCGTGATTGAGGGGCATAGCAGAGCTGTGGGTGGGACAAGCCAAGGCTGGAGTAGTGGGGGTTGTGTGTCGGGATTGAGGGGCATAGCAGAGCTGTGGGTGGGGCAAGCCAAGGCTGGAGTAGTGGGGGCTGTGTGTCGGGATTCAGGGGCATAGCAGAGCTGTGGGTGGGACAAGCCAAGGCTGGAGTAGTGGGGGCTGCGGGTCGGGATTGAGGGGCATAGCAGAGCTGTGGGTGGGGCAAGCCAGGGCTGGAGTAGTGGGGGCTGCGGGTCGGGATTGAGGGGCATAGCAGAGCTGTGGGTGGGGCAAGCCCAGGCTGGAGTAGTTGGGGCTGCGGGTCGGGATTGAGGGGCATAGCAGAGCTGTGGGTGGGGCAAGCCAGGGCTGGAGTAGTGGGGGCTGTGTGTCGGGATTCAGGGGCATAGCAGAGCTGTGGGTGGGGCAAGACAAGGCTGGAGTAGTGGGGGCTGTGTGTCGGAGTGAGGGGCATAGCAGAGCTGTGGGTGGGACAAGCCAAGGCTGGAGTAGTGGGGGCTGTGGGTCGGGATTGAGGGGCATAGCAGAGCTGTGGGTGGGGCAAGCCAAGGCTGGAGTAGTGGGGGCTGTGGGTCGGGATTGAGGGGCATAGCAGAGCTGTGGGTGGGGCAAGCCAAGGCTGGAGTAGTGGGGGCTGCGGGTCGGGATTGAGGGGCATAGCAGAGCTGTGGGTGGGACAAGCCAAGGCTGGAGTAGTGGGGGCTGTGTGTCGGGATTGAGGGGCATAGCAGAGCTGTGGGTGGGGCAAGCCCAGGCTGGAGTAGTGGGGGCTGCGGGTCGGGATTGAGGGGCATAGCAGAGCTGTGGGTGGGACAAGCCAAGGCTGGAGTAGTGGGGGCTGCGGGTCGGGATTGAGGGGCATAGCAGAGCTGTGGGTGGGGCAAGCCAAGGCTGGAGTAGTGGGGGCTGTGTGTCGGGATTGAGGGGCATAGCAGAGCTGTGGGTGGGACAAGCCAGGGCTGGAGTAGTGGGGGCTGTATGTCGGGATTGAGGGGCATAGCAGAGCTGTGGGTGGGGCAAGACAAGGCTGGAGTAGTTGGGGCTGCGGGTCGGGATTGAGGGGCATAGCAGAGCTGTGGGTGGGACAAGCCAAGGCTGGAGTAGTGGGGGCTGCGGGTCGGGATTGAGGGGCATAGCAGAGCTGTGGGTGGGACAAGCCAAGGCTGGAGTAGTGGGGGCTGTGTGTCGGGATTGAGGGGCATAGCAGAGCTGTGGGTGGGGCAAGCCAAGGCTGGAGTAGTGGGGGCTGTGTGTCGGAGTGAGGGGCATAGCAGAGCTGTGGGTGGGGCAAGACAAGGCTGGAGTAGTGGGGGCTGTGTGTCGGGATTGAGGGGCATAGCAGAGCTGTGGGTGGGGCAAGCCAAGGCTGGAGTAGTGGGGGCTGCGGGTCGGGATTGAGGGGCATAGCAGAGCTGTGGGTGGGGCAAGCCAAGGCTGGAGTAGTGGGGGCTGTGTGTCGGGATTCAGGGGCATAGCAGAGCTGTGGGTGGGACAAGCCAAGGCTGGAGTAGTGGGGGCTGTGTGTCGGGATTGAGGGGCATAGCAGAGCTGTGGGTGGGGCAAGCCAAGGCTGGAGTAGTGGGGGCTGTGTGTCGGGATTGAGGGGCATAGCAGAGCTGTGGGTGGGGCAAGCCAAGGCTGGAGTAGTGGGGGCTGCGGGTTGGGATTGAGGGGCATAGCAGAGCTGTGGGTGGGGCAAGCCAAGGCTGGAGTAGTGGGGGCTGTGTGTCGGGATTGAGGGGCATAGCAGAGCTGTGGGTGGGACAAGCCAGGGCTGGAGTAGTTGGGGCTGCGGGTCGGGATTGAGGGGCATAGCAGAGCTGTGGGTGGGACAAGCCAAGGCTGGAGTAGTGGGGGCTGTGTGTCGGGATTGAGGGGCATAGCAGAGCTGTGGGTGGGGCAAGCCCAGGCTGGAGTAGTGGGGGCTGTGTGTTGGGATTGAGGGGCATAGCAGAGCTGTGGGTGGGGCAAGCCAAGGCTGGAGTAGTGGGGGCTGTGTGTCGGGATTGAGGGGCATAGCAGAGCTGTGGGTGGGGCAAGCCAAGGCTGGAGTAGTGGGGGCTGTGTGTTGGGATTGAGGGGCATAGCAGAGCTGTGGGTGGGGCAAGCCAGGGCTGGAGTAGTGGGGGCTGCGGGTCGGGATTGAGGGGCATAGCAGAGCTGTGGGTGGGGCAAGCCAGGGCTGGAGTAGTTGGGGCTGCGGGTCGGGATTGAGGGGCATAGCAGAGCTGTGGGTGGGACAAGCCAAGGCTGGAGTAGTGGGGGCTGTGTGTCGGGAGTGAGGGGCATAGCAGAGCTGTGGGTGGGGCAAGCCAGGGCTGGAGTAGTGGGGGCTGCGGGTCGGGATTGAGGGGCATAGCAGAGCTGTGGGTGGGGCAAGCCAAGGCTGGAGTAGTGGGGGCTGTGTGTCGGGATTGAGGGGCATAGCAGAGCTGTGGGTGGGGCAAGCCAAGGCTGGAGTAGTGGGGGCTGCGGGTCGGGATTCAGGGGCATAGCAGAGCTGTGGGTGGGACAAGCCAAGGCTGGAGTAGTGGGGGCTGTGTGTCGGGATTGAGGGGCATAGCAGAGCTGTGGGTGGGGCAAGCCAGGGCTGGAGTAGTGGGGGCTGCGGGTCGGGATTGAGGGGCATCAGTGAGCTGGAGGGAGGGGAAGGCGAGGACAGAATGAACAGGGTGCTGTAGGTCAGGATAGAAGTGCACTGACTGAGTTCTGGGGTGGGGGAGATGCTGCAGAACAGGACTGATCCCGGGCTGGGGGACCTGATCCCCACAGTCACTGTAGCAGAGTAAATGATGCAAATAAAGAGCACCAAGTTTGGGTTTCTCTCTGGAATGAATATGGCTGCACATGGCTGGCCTGGTTGTACGTCCCCCCCGTCCAAACCCCGCCATGGCTGTGGGGCCCTCATGCAGCCAGGTACAAATGCAGGGGAGCTGAGGGGGGCAGGGGCAGGGCCTGGGAGCTCGTCCCTGCTGCTGTCCTGTCAGTCTCCGTTCCATGCCTCCCTCTTGCATCCCCTCCAGGGCCCTTGTAGGCGCTTGGGCCACGGACACATCGTGGGTTCGTTCGCTCCCCGCCGAAATGCCGCCCCTCCTCTCTGTGCATTAAAGGGGCTCAGGTCAGGCTGTGGCTGGGCAGTGATCAGCAGGCCCTGGGGCGGGACTGCGCCCCGCTTAGTGCCCTCCCCCTCTCTGCACCCAGGAGTTCAGCCACCCCGTGGAGAGCCTGGCCCTCACTGTGGAGGAGATGATGGACGTGCGCAGGGTGCTGGTAAAGGCCGAGATGGAGAAATTCCTCCCGAGCAAGGAACTCTACAACAGCCTGAAGAAGGGGAAGGTGAGGGCTGGGGATGGGATGGCACCATGGCCTCCCTGTGAGCGACTGCCTGGGATCTAGGGCGTGTGTGGAAAGGGCCAGCAGACAGCCCCTGGGGTGTAGGGATGCTACCAAATACAGACCATGACCTTTCACCTTGGCCCTTCTCCACCTACAGATATGCTGCTGCTGCAGAACAAAGTTCCCTTTGTTTTCTTGGCCCCAAGCCTGTGTCTTCTGCAAGAGGTGAGCGAAAGGTCCCCTGCTTTGGGGGGCGGGTGCACGGGGGGCAGGGGAATGAGGTTCTTTACTGACCCTTACGATTCTCTCTCTGCTTTTAGATCCGTCTGCACCTCCTGCAGCCTGAAGGTAAGAGACGCTTCGTGAATCAGTCCCAAGAGAACCATCTGCATTGTGCCCATTGTCTGGGGCCTCCTGCTACTTTACTCTGTGGGCACCTGCACCTTGTCTCGTTTTTGGACACTGTCGTCCCCCCCCCAAAGTAGCAGGTCCGGCAGTGATCTCAGAGTGCAGCGTGCCAGTGGGATGGTGATGGGGCGGAAGCCCCGCAGTGGGCATGTGAAGGTACCCGCTGTGCCAAGGCGGAGCAGTGCTGAGCTGGCTGTGGGCTGGCAGCAGAAGGGCAGGCACTGTAGCATTTTGGGGCCCCTGCTTAGCTAACTCCTGGTCACCATGGTCCCCGCACCATGTAGGACACTGGCCATAGCACAGTGGGAAGGGTCAGGGGGCTGATTCTTTGTGGCCCCCATATTTAACCAGGGGTGCTGGACCTCCGGGTGCTGGGGGGGAGGCTGCTGCCCCCCCTGGCTTGAAGTGGTTTCCATTATCCACAGGGTTTGGTTTTGTTCACTGGCTCTCAGCACCCCTATACAAACTGTTACAACGCCCCTGCATTTAACTGACTTGTAACCTTCGGGCCACCGCTCCCCACCTCTGCTGCAGGAAGTGGCCTGGTCAGAAATGACGCGGACACGGAGGGACCCTCAGTGCGGGGAGCTGGGGCCTGTGGGAAAGCATTTGCTTGGAGTGATGCTGTGGTTGTGTGAGCTCAGTGCCGAGAGCTGTGCTAAGCACGTTACGGTCCCTCCTTGGGCACAAGCTGGCACAGAACGTGGCCCAATCCCTGCGTAAGTCACCCAGCTTAGGTGAGCCGTGATCTCAGCCAGGAAATCCTCTGGGTGGGAACACAGGACTTCGGCTTCAAGCTGGCTCGCTTTTGTGGCTACCTCTGGCCTGGGGAACTTGCCCCTTTTCCCCGTGTCAGGCACAGGACAGGACATACGTGTTGGTGCAGCTGTGCTGGACGGCCGGTGGCCATGGCAGCAGCTCAGAAAGTGCCCAGGTGCCCACCTGACACTGACCTCTGCTGCTTCTCCTGCAGATTAAGATGCCTTCGAAGAAGCTTGCTCACATTCCCGTCTACGCCCTGGGCTTCGAGAACCTCCCCGGATCTCTGAATGCCAAAGCTCTGCTGCTGAGGAGGAGAGACGCCTTCCAGTAAGTTCCCCCCAGTGCTTCCTGCCACCCCACCCCGGCTCTGCAGCAAGGCCCTCTTCCAGTACAGTGGGTGCTTGGCCTCTCCAGTACAGCCTTCCCGCTGCTGGCACCTGGTCCCGGGATCTGGAGCCACTGGACAAGGGGCCAGATATCAGGAGAGACAGAGGCAGGGTGACCTAGAAGCCTGAGGCTGCATTGGCTGAAGCCATGGGGGATGTGAGGAATGCAGGATCAGGCCCCTGCTCCCTACCCTGCACTCTCAACCCACACCTGGATCCCCCCACACTGAACCTCCCCACTCTTGGATCCTGCCTTGCTGAGCTGCCTGTCCACACCTGGTGCCCCTGGCACAGAGGGGCAGGGCCCTGGGGGTTTCTGAGGCAGACCCGGTCCTTGCGCTGTGTCAGGGTTGGGTGCAGCCTCACCGCTGTGTCCCTATGGGGGAGCTGCACAGTGATTTCGCACCTCTGTGCAGCCAATGGCCTGTGCTCTTCACTGCCATGCTGGAGCCTCCACATTTATTTGACAAATCAAATTTGCAGAATTTTGCAGAATTTTAAAATATTGCACAGAATTTTTAATTTTTTGGTGCAGAATTCGTAATTTGTTGGCGCAGAATTTGTAATTTGTTGGTACAGAATGCCCTCAGGAGTAGCATGTGCCCCACTGAGTTCTGTCCTTCCCTCCCGCCCCTTTCTCTCTCTGTGACTGATCTCTGGCAAGGCTACGAGGGGGCGTCGTCCCCAGCACTGGAAAATGCAAATCATAGGCTTGGCAGTTCCCTGGGCTGGGGGGGCTCTGAGTCCTTGCACAGAGCAGGGAGGTATTTCCAAGGGGACGGCTGCTTCTCATGGTTGTGTCTTGCAGCTCCCTGCACTGGCGGAAGGTGGAAGCGGAGTTCCCCCACATCTACGCCCACGGCTCCATCTTGAAGGACATCTGCTGTGACTGCACCAGCTTCGTGACCGATGTCATCAGCTCGAGCCGGAAGAGCATGGACATCCTGAACGCCACGCCGCGCAAGGGCAGGAAGACGCAATCCCTCTACATCCAGCCCACCCGCATTGCCAAACCCCAGTGAAGGACTCCTCTGCCGCCCCGCCGGGCCTGGCCCTGGCAGCTTCACAGGCACCAGGAGCCAGGCTCACAAGCAACTCCGCAGTGTTAGCACCTTGGCAGAAATTGGCTCTCCAATGAGCACACCTCCCAGCGAGCTGGGACTCTCTGGGCATCACCTCCCACCCCCACCGACATCCGTGCGCAAGAACCAAACCAAGATGGCTTCCAGATGACCCTGCTGCCTAAAAATTGCCAGCCATCCTTCCCTGGCATGCTGCAAACACCGCTGCTTGCCCCCAGCCTGACCGCTCGTGCCGCTCTTAGACCTCCATTGCGATGCCCTGCTAGTGGAGGTGTGCGTATGTACATAGATGATATATATACAGCTCTATATTTATAGACATTAGTGACCAGCGAGATGGCACCTCAGCCAGCGGGACTAGTGTCGGAAGCCACGTGTTGCACAGCCGGGACCCCGCTAGCTCGGTGTCTCCCCATGGGAGGGCAGAAGGACCCAATCCCTTGCTCTGGCTGAGGATGGGCAGGACCCAGGATGTGACTCGGAGCCCAGCTTCTCTCAGATCTGTCGGAGCGCGACCCGGCGTGTTTCCTTCCTTCCCACCTGGGCAGCTGGTCCTGCCCGGTTCCTCGGGGTCCCGGAGCAGGCTGGGGCGATCTGTCTGGAAGGTGGGGACCCTAAACGTGTTGGGGGAGGAACTGTTCAGACCCTTCTGTTTACATTGCTTCTGACTCGCCTGGAAGGAACGGAGTCCTAGCTCCTGGGCCTGTGTGTGCTGCTGGCTAGCACAAGGCAACGTGCTGGTTCTGCCATGTGGCCAAACCCCTGCCATTGGGATCAGGGACGCAGGCTGTAGACCCCCTCCTCTGCCCGCCCAGCCTGGCACCGTTCCTCTCCAGCTCATCCCTCGGTGTCAACGGCTGCCGGGGCTGGGAGGCCCCCGGGGCTCAGTTCCCACCGAAAGCACCTGGCGGAGCTGGGCTGGCTAGAAGCCCTGGCTGGGTCTTAGGCCCTATGTTTGAATCCAGGGCATAGTGCTTGTGACGGCCCGAGTGCCTGTCCTGGGAGCCAGTGGGGGTGTTGAGCCTTGTCCCGAGGAGCAGACTGGGGCCCCCTGCTCCCCATGGGGAGACCCCCTGTGCATTACTGAGAGCAAAGGCTTTTCATGGGTCCTTTCTAGCTCAGTCATTGAGCCAGGATCATGGGGATCTCCGGTGACTGCCTGCCCCCACCGCTCCCTTCCCTTCGCTGCTCTGGCTGCCTGGTGCTGTCAGTGCCCCTGTCCCTGGCGGTGGAGCAGGCGCTGGCCGGATTTAGTCAGACGCTGGTTTTGTACCGGACACTCGGCTGGGAGTACGTGTTTGTCTTTGTGCTGCAAGGCTGCGTGTGGCATCGGGGCTCGCTCCGGGCAGGGCTGGGCTGGTGGCCGGCTGCGCCGTGTCTGAGTGTACGTGTGCGGCAGTGGGGGAGAGCAGCCGCAGGCAGCCAGGGCCAGGCTGGCCATGTGGTCATGCAGAGCATGCGAGGCTGCTGCTTGGTTAGAATGAAGCCGGCCATGCTCCTGTGGCCTGTGAAGCATCCCCTGCCCCCAGCAGCGCTCTGCAATTAATAGTAATAATACGGAGGAGGGCTTTGCACTAAGGGGGCTGCCCAGCCCCAGGGAGCCAGGCCATCGCTATCCCCAAGCACAGGTGGGAAGACAGAAGCACAGAGAAGGGAGGAGTCTTGCCCAGGCCACCCAGAGCACAGTCCAGTCCCATCGAATGTATTTGTCTAGAGCATGCTTTGTGCGAAGTAGCCCGGCCTATGGAGGCTGAGTGACACCATGCCCTCCTCCCTGCCCAGGGCCAAGAGAGGCCTGGGGAATTGGGCCAAACAAAATCATGCTCCTGCATCAGGTTTCCTCAGTGGGCGGGTGTCTCCCCACAGACTGTGCCTGCCCACATGCTGCGGTCCAGGTAAAGCACCCAAGCCGTGTGAACTAAAGGGACTATTCCACAATGTGCCACCACCTGGGTGTGTTGTGTCTTGTGACACAGGGAAATACAAACTACACATGCCTACTAGGCCCAAACAAGTCCCGGGGCAGGACCTGCTTTTTAGTGGCTCAGAAACCACGGGCCCATGCCATGGAGTGCCTACTTTGCACTTTCACACAGGCTGACTACATGGGCAGATTGGGTTTTGTGCCTGCAGCTGGCCAGACAGACACCCAGGCCTTGTCTACACTAGAAATGGTTTGCTGGTTACACTGGCAAACCCTTCTAGTGGGGATGCAGCTTAAACGCGTGCTTTGGTGGGATAGTTCATACCAGTTCCCCAAACAAAATAGCTGTGCTGGTATGACTGTCTACACTGGGGCGTTAGCCAGCCTAGCGAGGTCAGGTGGGAGAGGGACTTTTCACACTCCTAGCCAACACAGCTGCCGCAAAACTTTGCACTGTAGATCAGGCCTCAGCCTGGCAACTGGCTCGTGCTCATAAATCAAGTCAGTAATTGCTAGTGGATCTCTGCACACAGCACGAAGGGACTGAGCTCTGGCAAACCAGGCCTGGATGGGACCTGGCAGCATTTGGGGGAAGGGGCATCCTCCCTGGGAAACTGCACAATGTGTGATAGGGGAAGCCAGGGGGACGCCCCTGCAGACTCCACAACCTAGCAGCCCCTCTCCACGCTGAAGAGACCATCCTCGCAGAAACCCCTGGTGCTCTGCTGCCCATGGGCGCTGGTTTCTGAGGTTAGCCTGCCTTGGCGCCACCCCGCTCGCTTCTCCCTGTTTTGACTGGACCACATTTTGCTGACACATAAGAATGACAATGCCTTATCATCCTGCCCACTGTCTGCAATAACTCATCCTCCTGCCCCTGTCAGCGTTGACAGGCGCGTGTGAATGAGGGTGACTCCGCCCACGTGTCCTGTCCATGGCTGACCCATCGGCCAATGTTTTGTACAAAGCCCATCCTGTACAGATGAAATGTACATTGTAAATAACGTGCACCTGGACTGGCATGGTTGCTCTTGTACATATGGTTGCTCCCATACTAATAAATCCCTATTTTGAGCTGCAGTGGGTGTTTCGTAATGCTTTGTCAGCATGTACTGAGTTCTGGGCTGGGGAAGTGGGGAAGCTGGCGGGGTAGCTATGGGTGGAGGGAGGCCGACCCAGACAGCGCTGTAGCTTACTCCTGGGGGAATTTTGCGCCTCTGCGTGTGTAGAATTAATGTCCCCCGCAGATTTCTTTGCTTTCCTGCAGAAAAACGACTTTCTAACAGGGAAGCAAAGGGAAGCTGCAAGAGCAGTCATGCACCAGTCCCTAGCTGAGCAGATACATCGCTTCAGACACCCAGAGCAGCCGGCGGAGTGATAAATCACCATGGGGCTAGGGACACCCCAGCCAGTGGCTCCTACCCTGAGCCAGGATCAGCTGCTAGTCCCGGCTGGGCTGGAGGCAGGAGAGGACGGGACTTCCTCTTCCCCTGCAAGCAGTGTCTGGAGTTATCAGACTCACCCCCCAGAAACCTCCCCCAGCTGCAGGAAGCTCAGCATCCTCCCCTGCTTCCTTCCCCCATCGCTCCTCAGCTGCAGGGGGAGGGGTCACTGTATGGGGAGCTGCTCCCCCATCCCCTCAACTCCCGTGCATCCGGACCTCCCCTACCCAGACACCGCTGACAAGCCTCACCAGGTACATTCAGAACCTCCAGACACAAACCCCACTCCACTGAACCTCAACCCCTGCATCTGGAGCCCTCCTGCACCCAGACCCCCTGCCTCCAGACCCCCACCCTGATGCCCCACCCCCCGCACCACCCTGAGCCCCCCACACCCAGACCCTTCTGCTGAGCCCCAACCACCTTCACCTGGAAGCCCCTGCAGAGTCCAACTGCTCCTGCACCTGGAACCCCCGACCCTAACAAGCCTCTGCGCATCCAGATCCCCCCACACCTAGACACCCCCCCCCCCACTTAGCTGCCTGCACCCAGATTGTCCCACACAAAATTCTCTCACCACACACCTGGATCCCCCCACACTGAGCCCCTTCACACTTGGATGCTGCCTATCCCAGAGTGTTTCTGGGGCAAGCCCAGGCCTTGTGCGGTGTCAGGGTCGGGCGCAGCCTCACCGCTGAGTCTGTGTCCTGGGCGTGGGGGGGCTGCAGGGTGATCTTCCACCTTCCACAAGTCACTGGCCTGTGCTCCCCACTGCCATGCTGGATCCTCCGCATTTATTTATTGACAAATAAAACTTGCAGAATTTTAAAATATTGTGCGCAGAATGTGAAATGTTTTGGTGCAGAACGTCCCCAGGAGTAGCAGCTGCACCAAGCCACAGAGAGCTACTGAAATGGGGCGGGGGGCAAGAGGAGGCGTCCAGGGCAGCAGGCTTGCTGGGCCAGCCCACGCTCGGCTTGTATTGACAAGAGGAAGGCGAGCGCTTTCCCCAGGAACTTTTTCAGCACCTCGTCCCTAAATTCGTATTCATGTTTCCTACGTATTCAGGTGTTTGTGTTGGAGTGCCAGCCAGAGGCTGCAGTCAGGGCTGGGGCCCCATTGTGCTGGCTCTACACACACACGTCCAGTGACACAGCCCTGCCCCATAGAACTCGCAATCGAAGAAAGGTCTCTGTCCAAACAAGCCCTAGAGAGCTGCACTTGTTTATGCTACGGCTGAGTTTGGCGTCTTGAACGGGAGCCTTCAGCTTGCAGAGCGAGTGCCCTCCTGTGGTTACTGGTGCAGCCATCCCCGTGGGCAGCACTGGAACCCAGCAAGGGGCTTTTCCAGACTGGCTGAATTGCTTTGTTCCTGCTGTGGATGGCTTTCTCCTGTCGAGATGGTGAGCTCAGAGGTGGGGACAGGCTTTCCATACCAGGGCTGGCTGGTGCCCCCCGGGACCTGGCACTGTTGTTTGTGTCTGTATGAATTTCAGTGCTGGAGAAAGGCACCCGGGTGACAGCCAGCAGCAGGAAGGTCTCTGTCATCGGAGCAGCAGGTGCCGTATCAGCGTGAGCCTCCATTTGCCAGTGTCTCTCACCCCTAGCATGTCTCATTAACATATGTGTAAACGTGGCTCTCAGCTGCATGATCGACAGGGCTGGGGCACTGGGTGAACTAGTTTGCATAACCCTGCACTCCCTCTGCTCACAAGCGTCACTGTGCTATCTGCACAGGCTGAGGAACCACACTGGTGTGTAACACACACACCCATACTGTGCTGGAGGAACACAGCCCCATCTGAGCAGCGTGTCCCTCCCAATGTCACTTGCTCACGCGCTGCCAGGCCCTTTATTTTTGGAAGTGGGGGAGGAGCTGGCAGAGAGAACCCAGACAGAGCCCAGAGCGCAGGAAGGAACCGGAGCTGCAGATGAGGGTATTGCACGTTCCTAGAGCTCTCAGTAATCTGCACAAACTGTCCATTCCCTGTATGCTGCCAGTTTAGCACTGGAGGAGTTTTGTGATGTGTGTAGGAAGGATAAAGGGACAGCTCTTGAAAACTGCAGATGGATGGGGACTATTGATAACACGAGATGCAGGAGCATCTGTTCCACCTTGTTAGGAGCTGAACGCTAAGCCCTGTTGTGCCTGCTCAGTAGACAGCAGGAGGGGGCAGCAGCGGGTAGGGAATAAAGATTTACTCTCCTCTAATGGAAAAAGAACAGGAGTCCTTGTGGCACCTTAGAGACTGACACATTTATTTGGGCATAAACTTTCGTGGGCTAAAACCCACTTCATCAGATGCATGGAGTAGAAAATCCAGTAGGAAGATAGATAGATAGATATAGAGAAAATTAAAAAATGGGTGTTGCCATACCAACTCTAATGAGATTAATTGATTAAGGTGGACTATTAGCAGGAGAAAAAAAACTTTTGTAGTGATAATCCAGATGGTCCATTTCAAACAGTTGACAAGAAGGTGTGAGTAACAGTAGGGGGAAAATTAACCTGGGGAAATAGTTTTTAGTTTGTGTAATGACTCATCCACTCCCAGTCTTTATTCAAGCCTAATGTAATGATGTCCAGTTTGCAAATTATTTCTAGTTCTGCAGTTTCACGTTGGAGTCTGTTTTTGAAGTCTTTTGTTGAATAATTGTGACTTTTTGGTCTGTAATTGAGTGACCAGGGAGGTTGAAGTGTTCTCCGACTGGTTTTTGAATGTTAGAATTCTTGACTGATTTGTGTCCATTTATTCTTTTACGTAGAGACTGTCCGGTTTGGCCAATGTACATGGGTACGTGCCATAGGTAGGGCCATTCCGCCCCAGGCAGGGGAGCACCCCACTTACATGCTCCAGGCAGAAGAGGCAGCACAGAGATGTCTATGGGAGAAGTGGGTGTTCAGGGCTGGAGTGGAGAGGCCTGGGAATGAGGCAATAAGAGAAGAGCACATTTTATGGTAGTGCCTAAGGTCCAGCCATGAATGACACCACATTGTGCTCGGCTCTGCACCTGGAATCGATAGTCCTTGCCCTGAACCACTTACTTAAATCGAGAAGGGGGGAGGGGTAGAAGGGGGGAGGGTCTGTGCTGCATGGCTTCTGCAGCAGTCACCTCCTGCCCTGACATGCCACCCCCTGGTTTACGTATAAGCACTAGACAGACAGGTGCCTGCTTCTCTCCTTTGCTCCTGGACGTGCCGAGAGTCATGGGGGATTTCAATTCCTTCTGGCAGGTAAGTGCTTAGCCAGCATGGCCTGAAGTGCATGAGGCTACCTCGGACGGACCGGGCCCAGGGTGACCAGATGTCCCCATTTTATAGGGACAGTCCAGATATTTGGGGCTTTTTTTTATATAGGTTCCTATTACCCCCCACCCCGTCCCGATTGTTCACACGTGATGTCTGGTCAGTGTCACCCTACCCGGGCCTGGCGGCACACAGCGCGTGATGCCAATATTGTGCCCACTCCTTGTCTCTACTTCCTCACACAAACACCTGGGTCAGCAGCAGCGCCCTGTGGCGCCTCTTCCTGCCCCCTCCCCACAGAGCAGGGGCTCCCCCCGGAGGCAGATGGGGGGCTCCCAGGCCAGGGAGGGGCTCGCTGCAGCCGGCCCCGGAGCTCAGCAGAGTCGGGGGGCTCCTGCTGTGATGCGAAGTGAGATCCGCCCCTGGCTGCCTCTAGGGGGCGCGCGGGACTCAGCTGGGTCCCGCTGCAACTTATCTCACGCCGTTCACGCCTGAGGACGGAGCGTGACACAGGGGGCCGAACGGAGAGCAGCGCATGCGCGCAAGGCCACTGTGCCGTTCGGCCGCGGAGTCGCGCTCGTCGCCTGTCGCGCAGGCGCAGCAGAGAGGAGGGGCCGAGGCGGGCTCCATGTCGCGGCGGGCCCTGCGGAGGCTGCGGGGGGAGCAGCGGGGCCAGGAGCCCCTGGAGCCGGGGGGGCTGCGGCTGGGCCCCGAGGGGGCGGCGGAGGAGCCGGGCCGCGGCAGGAGGGGGCCGGAGCGGGGCGGGGTCAGCAACCTGTACGAGCTGGTGAGGAGCCGGGCCGGGCCGGGCGGAAGTGCCGGGGGTCCAGCAGCGCCCCTCGCCCCGGGCGGGGCCGGTGGAAGGACCGGAGGGGGCGGGTCTGGTGGAAGGGCCGGGCCGGTGGAAGGACCGGAGGGGGGCGGGGCCGGTGGAAGGACCGGGCCGGGCCGGTGGAAGGACCGGAGGGGGGCGGGTCTGGTGGAAGGGCCGGGCCGGGCCGGTGGAAGGACCGGAGGGGGGCGGGGCTGGTGGAAGGACCGGGCCGGGCTGGTGGAAGGACCGGAGGGGGGCGGGTCTGGTGGAAGGACCGGGCCGGGCCGGTGGAAGGACCGGAGGGGGGCGGGCGGGGCCGGGCCGGGCCGGGCCGGTGGAAGGACCGGAGGGGGGCGGGTCTGGTGGAAGGACCGGGCCGGGCTGGTGGAAGGACCGGAGGGGGGCGGGTCTGGTGGAAGGACCGGGCCGGGCCGGTGGAAGGACCGGAGGGGGGCGGGCGGGGCCGGGCCGGGCCGGGCCGGTGGAAGGACCGGAGGGGGGCGGGTCTGGTGGAAGGGCCGGGCCGGGCCGGTGGAAGGACCGGAGGGGGGCGGGTCTGGTGGAAGGGCCGGGCCGGTGGAAGGACCGGAGGGGGCGGGTCTGGTGGAAGGACCGGGCCGGGCCGGTGGAAGGACCGGAGGGGGGCGGGTCTGGTGGAAGGGCCGGGCCGGGCTGGTGGAAGGACCGGAGGGGGGCGGGTCTGGTGGAAGGACCGGGCCGGGCCGGGCCGGTGGAAGGACCGGAGGGGGGCGGGTCTGGTGGAAGGGCCGGGCCGGGCCGGTAGAAGGACCGGAGGGGGGCGGGTCTGGTGGAAGGGCCGGGCCGGTGGAAGGACCGGAGGGGGGCGGGTCTGGTGGAAGGACCGGAGGGGGGCGGGTCTGGTGGAAGGACCGGGCCGGGCCGGTGGAAGGACCGGAGGGGGGTGGGTCTGGTGGAAGGGCCGGGCCGGGCCGGTGGAAGGACCGGAGGGGGGCGGGTCTGGTGGAAGGACCGGGCCGGGCCGGTGGAAGGACCGGAGGGGGCGGGTCTGGTGGAAGGACCGGGCCGGGCCGGTGGAAGTGCCGGGGGTCCTAGCAGTGCCTCTTGCCCCGGGCGAGGAGCCGGGCCGGGCTGTAATGCCACAAGCTGCCGCCGTTAGCCCGGAGCTGCCCCGGTGTGGGGGGAGGGGGCACCGGCGGGCCCAGCGTAGGGGGTGGGGAATGTAATGGAGGCCAGACCCCACTCCGTGGCTGTCTCCAGTTCTCGGGCTGCCCCAGCGGGGCTCCTCGGCCCTTTGCTGGCAGGGGATGGGCCGGGTGGAGGCAGTGAGCGAGTCAGGGAGTCAGGCTGTGAGAGCTTGTGCTGCTGGCCCTGCCGGCCCCTGGCCTGCCCCTGTTCACTCCGGACAAGTGAGCGGTGCCAGCGTCCAGGTACCAGCCTGGAAGTGCAGCCGGGTGGCCAGTATCTTCCTAACCCCACCCCCCGTGGGCATACAGCTATCCAGGCTGAGCCTTGCTTCTCTCCTCATTCACATGGTGGCGTCACCTGGGAGCCCCAGTTCTGGTCCAGGTCCCCATTGCGCCAGGTGCTGTACAAATAGAGAACAAAACAGTGGCTCCTGGATGAGACAAGAGAACAGATGGACAGGCAGACAGGGAGTAAGGAAATAAGGGGACAACCTTGGTGAGCATGACAGGCTCTGATCTCAGCACACCAGCAGCCAAACTGCTGTCAAGTTTCTTGTAGGCTTCTGCTGAATGGCCAACTTTAGCTCCTGTCACGCTGGCAGGGATTTTCTCTCTCTTTCTGCAGATGAGATTAAAATACAGATCCCTGCTCCTGGGGTGCAGCTTTGTGCTGGTGGGAGCCCAGGCAGTGCAGACTCAGCCAAGTATCCATCCTGCCATTCTCCCCAGATTCCTGAACCTTGTATCCCTGTCTGCACAGATAACCAATGAAGAGTTGGAGGATGATGTAGGATCCAAAGAGGAGAAAGCAGAGTCCAGACTGAATGAGCAAGATGGCACAGGGAACAGTGAAGAAGCTGAAACTGGCGAGCCAGAGAGTGATGGGCAGAGAGTTGGAGAAGACACTCAACAACAGGACCAGACAGTGACCAAACTGCAGGTACCTGGGAATGTTCAACAATATCCACACCCGCGTGAAGAGAGTTCTTACCCCTTCTTCATACTGGCACTGGTAGCTCTGTACCTTACTGGGTTAGTGCATCAGTCTGTGACCTCTGGGGACCAGAATTCAAACAAGTGAAAATGACTGGTTACAACTGAGATGCCATTTGTCCACCTCCCCAAAGCACTGCATACCTGGGCCTGACTGACGGTGTGAGGTCTAGGGTTGGGACGGCAGGGCATTGCTGTGTTGGGAGTGAGGTGCCCGGGTAGAGCGGTCTGTTGGGAGGGCAGTGGAATACCTGGATCAGGATATGGTGATCAGCTGTGAAGAGAAAGTTACTGTAGCAGTTACCTGAGGGAAGTGGCTTGTGCCATTCTTACTAGTCCTATATTTTCATGAGCACTAAATTCATGCAAAATGTACGAAAGGGGAAAAAATCCCTAGTAGTTTGAAGTAGAAATTATTGTCCTTTTCCCCTCCATTGGACACCTGAATTAGTTGTTGGGTTACTTACAAGGACGGGTCTGTTGTCTTAACAAAGTACAGTGAAGCATTTGCTTTGAAGATGCACGTGCGCAGAATTACATGACGATTTCAAACAGGTACAAGGGAATGCAGGTTAAATACTGGGTTTTGGGGGGCTTGACTGTAATGTTTTGTTGTTGGGGTTTTTTATTTTTGGTCTTAGTTTAAAAACAGTGAGGGGGATTAACAGGGTCAGGGTCGAAGATGGAAAACAGGCTCACTGTTGTATGCTGGGGGGGAAGCTCATAAGAGAAGGGGCATGTTAGTTAAGTTAGTTCCAAATTGCAAAAACTACGTATCATCTCAGAGGTGGTGGTTGTTGAGCGCTGCCTAAGCTGTGGATTCATCACCAAATGCAATATCTGTGTGGAGCCAGTAATCCTGGGAATGAGTTTTAGCTCTGTCTCCCCTGGGAAAAGAGTACGCCTGTCTGCCTTGTTGGATAAGACTAGGTAGCACCATGTGCCTAAGGAGTTGTATCTAGACAGAGTGGAGAGCCCGTATCACCTGTGATGTTTTCAGGCAGCTGTATGTTTCTGTGGTAATGAGTGATTTTTGGGATTCCCCGGTAAAAGGAAAGAATAAACAAAACAAACGTTAGTTACCACTGAGACTTGGGGGAGCAAAGGGAGGTTAAAACAACTTCCTCCAATCCTGAAGAAACTAAAATGTTCCTTGTATTGCCAGTCCCAGACACTGGTGTGAGAATACTGCGGTTTGCATTTAACCCCTTAAGGCTGGCAATCGATGGTTGAAGCGTTCTGTGACCTCTTGCCCTCACCCTTCCCTAATCTTCTTCCTCGTTTCAAGTGTGACAGAAATGGCTCTTTCCTAGGCCAAGCCCATGGCAGCTTGTGTTCCTGTTGGAAATACCACCTCCACCTTCCTTGCTGCCTCCCTCCCATGCACTCACTGGTGCCTGTTGCATTTATCTCCATAGCCTGTATCAACTAACAAGCCACGGAAGAAAAAAAAGAAACGGAAGAACAAGAGAACTGCAGCTGGCGAGACTCCGGTATGTCTGCCTCAGATCTGGGATTTAGCCCCACCCCCTTCCTTCTCTCCAGGCTCGGGAGACCCCCACCAGCGGTCACCCGCCTTTGTGAAGTGCTTTGAGATCCATGCACAGAAAGTGCTACCTAGTATGTTGCACTTATTTATTTGGAGGCTGTGATTCCTATTTCATAGCCTGCATTCATGTCCTCAGAGCTCAGCTGCAGGTTATTAAAGCTGGAACCTTCAAACCAGCATCTTTCATCTTAATGACTTTTGTGGTGTGGGGGGATCCTCTGGGATCTTGCTTTTTGTGCCCCTCCCTTTATTCTTTCCCATATCCTCCCAGGCCCTGCATAACAGCGACTCCTCCTGCTAGGCAGGGCTAGACGCTGGTCTCTCTAGCTGCCAGTGTTCCCGTCACTGGCAAGAGGGCTCACTTGAGAGCAGCATGGTGCGCTGTCCTCTCGCCTTGCCAGGCCTGGGCACTCATCCCCTGCATAGTGGCACATTACCATCACTGTATTGATGCCAGTTTGACTTCTCGTAGCAAAAGTGCCACCGAGAGCGGTGGCTGGTGCTGAGTATAGTGGCAGCTAGTGGGTTTTGAACTTGTCCTTGTCAAGTGTCCTGTCCATGCAGCGGTGAATGTGTGTGTGGCTGGGGTGGGGGAAGGGCACAGATTTTGAGTCTGACTAAACTATCTCCTCCTAAGGAAGTGTGTAGGCTTTGCTCTGAGCGGAATCAGGAGCCCTGTCCCATGTGTATCCAATCCATTGTGTAATTGACATCAAGGGACTGGCTGTGATCCGTGCAGTACACGGTACTTCGGGGGGAGGACAGTGTTCGTGTCTGACACAGGCACTGAGGGCTGACTGTTGTTAGTGGTCAGTATTTACGTAGCACTGTAACTTGTCATTGTGCTTTTGAGTTTAAAAAACCCCTATAGTTGCATCACCCAAGAGCTTATCTAAACCAGTGGTCTCCAAACTTTTTTGATCGCGCACTCCTATCAGTAAAAAATTGTTGAGCACACACCCCCTGCCGCGCCAGCTCTACCATTATTGACAAAACAAAAAGCTGCTCGGACGAAGAAAAAAAAAGCGCTTGTCCTGCCGCGCTCCCCCAAGGATCCTCTTGCACACCCCCTGGGGTGCGCACACCCCGCTGTGGAGACCACTGATCTAAATCAGACAAATATAGAACATGGAAATAAAATCACCAGGGAGGGGACAGCCAAGGGTTAAAAGTACAAACTCAGACTTGTAAACACTAAGGCCAGAAGGGACCATTCTGATCATCCAGTCTGACCTGCACAGCACAGGCCAGAGAATCTACCCCAGTGACTCCTGCCCTGAACCCAATCGCTTGTGACTGAGTTAGAGCACTTGTTTTAGCACCGCAGCCAGTCTTGAGTCAAAGGCTAGTGATGTAGAAAATAGCATGAGTCATCGTGTAATGGACGAACAGCAAGGCAAGTGGGAACGAGCAGCCAGCCCAGAATGGGGCTTCGTACAGAAAGGCAGGAGTGATCTGTTCTCGTGGAGCTGGGGTGAGACCGATCCTTTAATGGTTGTGATGTCTTTGCATGGTGCCTTAAGGAAGACGATGACCTGGAAGACATTGACAGCATTCTGGAGAAAATGGAGGATTCCAGTGGGCTGTCGTATGAAACCAAGAGTGGTGTAATCGCAGACAGTCGGCCTCTGCTCTACGTAGAGCACAGGTAATGTGCATCGCTGCCTGTCTCCGAGGGAGCTTTCTTTGCTCATCGCTCTGAGGTCTTTGAGCGTGTAGGGAAGTCCTGTCCCAAGGGAACTTTGGGTGGCTTGCTGTAAAGTGCTCTCTCTGGCGTTGAGTTGGGACCATGCTGAAAAGGTGCTGCTGCATTGGTAACTGAGGGCAGCTCCTAATCTGACCACCTTTGCTTCAGTTGAAAGGCTGAGTTCTTGGTAATGCTTTTGGTGTTCTGAAGAGCTGCTGCAGCCTTGCAGGGTAAAGCACCAAAACCAAATTAAACTAGGCAGATAATTTATACCTTGCAGCTGCATCCAGACAGGTTATAATCTTCCCCATTCCAACAACACTCAGGCTACATCTACACACTGCAGCTTACAGCGGCCAGCTGTGCCGCTAAAGCCTTGCTGCTGTGAGGCGCGCAGTGTAGCCACTCGTTGGCAGGAGAGAGCTCTCCCACGACACACTAAAGCCATCCCCAGCGAGGGGCAGTAAGTGTCCACACCGGCGCTTTTAGCACTAAAGCTTTTGTCGGTCAGAGGGGTGTTTTTTTCACACCGCTGAGCAATAAAAGTTTTACTGATGAAAGTGCAGCGTAGACATAGCCTCAGTGCCAAGCACAGCATGGTCCATCCTCTGCAGGAGCCTGTGTGATACCTTCATAGCCTCACAGAGCTAATACCACCAGCAGTGAACTTGTCCACATGTGACCACCACAAAACTGGCTCACCCGCTGATCTCAACAGAAAGCCGAGGAACGAAATGGCCACAGATACTAGAGGGGTCCTGTCTCAACCTGGCCGTACCCCACTGTACAGTCGCCAGCGTGTTGTGGGTGGATCCAATCACTGGATCCCATGCGCTTCCAAGCCAGCTGGGTCAGTGGAATCTAGTCACTGTTTCTAGCCCTGGGACCATCAGGCGTGCTCCCAGCTTCCGACCTCTTGTCTGACCCCTGTCTTCGGGACATGGGGTGCTACTACCCAGCCTCTCTAGAGCCTGAACCCAGTGTCTGAGACCTGCTGAGCCCCCCAATGACTGACACTCCTTCAGAGTTCCCCCGACCTGTGGGCGCCCTGGGCTTTGAGTTGAATCCCTTGGAGGACAGCATAGGTTACCCAGGGAATTTCGTAGCTGCAGTGACTTCACCCTTAAAACACTTGAGTTACAGATCTAGGAAAACAATGAAAGTCCTACAATGCCCCTCCACTGGTCTGAGCTCGCCCTTGTGAGTCAGCTCCCTGCAGAGCAGAAGTACCCTGTGCTTAAATAGGGCCCCTCTGAGTCATGTGCTCAGGCTGAGAAGCTACAGACCCACCAGGTGCTGGGAAATGGGGATAGGCCAGTCATGGACAGACGATCAAGTTGTTGGCCCCAGATTGTAGCCTGGATGGTTGTTAATATTAGTCCGTCAGCCCGGTGTGTCACACCTTTCCTGGGCAGGGAGCTGGCTGGAATGCAGGACCGTGGGTTGGTTTTGGGTGTGTCCAGGGTGGTGCAGTCACTGTCCAGCATTTCCACACACACAACCTGATAGAATTTGTAATTTGATTCAGGCGTGCACTGCTGTGTCACGTGTCTCTTCCAGGCAATGGGGTCGCTTGCCTATGCAGAATCTGCTGTGTGGATAGAGGACTTGTTCTCCAGGTCTGATAGATACCTGTTTCCATCAATTAATTCCAAAGTGTGTACACAATTTGGAAACTGGGGTCCTTTGTTTTTCTATTTAGGATCAAGCATAAGTATCCATAAAGCGGCCCAGAACAGAGGGTTCTTTGTTGATGCTTTATAGAGTCTAAATTAGTCTAAAGTTTAGACTAATTACACCAATTGCCCTCAAGAGGGCAGCAATATTATTCCATGACTGAACATAGTCTTTGAAATGTGGCTACAATCCCTGTAGAATAACTGGTTGAATCTGAATCTTGAAACATCCTCGCGTCGTTCCTAGCTTTGGGGTGTCAGATCCCTGATCTGGGCATCAGTGCAGGAGTTTGAAAACAGGCGACTTCAGTATTTGTCAAATGGGTGAACGCCGCTTCAGAAAAGCTTGCTCTGGGATTAATTCTTGGTGGTTTTCCTCACCTGTATCTTACATTTTCCAGAAACTTGAATCCGGAGACTGAGCTGAAGAGGTACTTTGGGGCTCGGGCTGTTCTTGGCGATCAGAGGTGAGACCAGAGTTGCAATATTAACTATATTTTCAAAGCATGGGTCAGTCTCTCTCCATGTCTACTGGTACCACAGACTGTACCTCCAACCCTTCTCCTAGACGGGCAGCCTAGAGAGAGTGCCCACAGGCATATTGTTTATACCCCCATTCCAGGGCTCCTCACTTACAAGTGACCCCGAGGATGGCAGAAATAATCATCTTTTTAAAAAGTGAAGCACTAGATGTTTGTGTGGAGGAAGGCAAGACTTCATCCAAATTCACACCACGTCCTTGGTTTTGTTCCATGACTCTCCTCCCCCTATAAAAAGCAACAGAGAGTCCTGTGGCACCTTTAAGACTAACAGATGCATTGGAGCATAAGCATGTGACATGCATCCGACGAAGTGGGCATTCACCCATGAAAGCTTATGCTCCAATACTTCTGTTAGTCTTAAAGGTGCCACAGGACTCTGTTGCTTTTTACAGATCCAGAGTAACACGGCTACCCCTCTGATACTTCTCCTCCCCCTGTTACTGTTACCTGCACTTCTAAAGCACTGTCACTGTTCTGTGTCATTATGGGGCCCTCACATTTTTCTTGTTATTCCTTTAATTTTTCTTGATCAGTTCTTGCCGCTGTAGACTCTCTGCAATTTTGTGGGGTGGGGTCTGAGTGGCCCAGTCCCTGCAGCTGGTCTCAGATCCGCTCGTGTGCTGTAGACCCAGGGAAGCTGTCCAGTGCGTGTGCTGTACTTGTGCAGGTCTCGTTATTTATTTGCAATGTGTTGGGCACTGTCCCTGCAAATGAGAAGCTGATACCCCTACTTCAAAGAGCTTGCCCTCTGGTTGAGACATGTGCAGTACAGTAGGAGCGCAAGTTCAAAGCGATGGTGGTGATAGCGCGAGAGGCCATCTCTGAGAGGCTCTGTGCAAGACAGATGCTCATTAAGAAGGAATTTGAAGGCGGAGCAGAGGTGACAAGTGCAAGGGAAGAGGGAGACATTTCCAAGTGTAGAGGATTGTCTGTGTTCCTGGAAAGGTAGCCGGGGTTTCTTAGCTCCTCCTTATCGCTGATCCTATAAACATCTTGTGAGTCCAGCCAGGAGTTTGAGACCCACTGCATGGGTCCTGGGGAGAAGGTTGGATTGGACCGACAGTCAGGGGACGGTTCTGTGAACTGGGAGTGGGAAACTATTCCAGGGGCAGGAGAAAAATTGACAAAAAGTGGGAGCTGGGGAAGGGAATCAATGGAGCGGAGAGGCTGACAGGCCAAAGCCTAGGTGGAAGCTGGCGTGCAGCCATGCAGAGCCTCGAAGGGACACCTGAGAATGTTCAACTTGATAAAACTACAGCAAAAAACACCTGGGCAAGGGGGAGACTGTGGAGGGATTTGATTAATTTCCTAGTGCTGCAGTCAGATGAGGTGTTGGATCTCTTTGTCCCAAATCCAAGCGCTAGAGAGCTATCATCTGCTTCCCATCCCCATGCTTAGCTTTAGTCCAGTAAATAGAAGCTATGATGTAGTGTTTGGTTCCCGCAGGCCACGGCAGAGGCAGCGTCCGTACGTTCGCAGCACATGGCTGACTGCTCCCAAGAACACCTGGCCACGCTACAGCAAAACAGGCGAGTTCTTCCCCGCCCTCGGGTGAGCTGTCGGTCTCTCTGCCAAGTTCATGGGAGCACAGAGTTCCAACCCTCGCTTTGGAACGTGCCTCCACTTCCCGGGTCCGCCCGCATGGCCGGTACTAGAGCCTGGTTAGTGTGCAGAGTGCAGCCTGTTGTATGAGCCGCCAAGGCCACGCTCCCCTCCGCTGCTAGAGCAAACAGCGCTGTGTGTCAGTGCTGGGGCTTGCCCCTCCTCCACTGCAAAGAGGCCTCCGAGGGCTCTCAAGTGTCTTCCCGTGGATGGCCATGCTGGCTGATCAGAGGCATGCCGGGGGGGCAGGCTGCTGGGGTTTTTGGAGGTGGTGGGGGGAAGAACTTGGAAGCATTTGCCTTAAGGGGTAAATCACCTCGCTGAGCTCTGAATGCGTAGCTAGCCTGAAAACAGTTCTCTTGTGGCCCCAGTGATGTGAACGGGCTTTCTTCACCCCAGTGCTACCAGCTCTGCGCAGGCAGTGAGAAGAGCTCATTCTTGCTGGCTGGCAGAAGCTGCCTCTCTCTTCCTGAGGGAGTAATGGCTGTCCATGTGCACCCCTAGGCATTGCCATGAGGCTGCTGGAGACAAGAAGAGGAGTCCAGCACTTCACGTTTGAGCACCATCGAGAGTACCAGCAAGTGCAGTTCAGGTTCCTGGATGCAGTGGAGTCTCTGGACCCAAACAATATCGTGGTATGTCATAAAATGGGGATGCCCAGAGTGTAGCCACCAGGCCAGGTGCAGCCGGTGGAATTCCAGTGCCACCTGCACCCTGTTACCGTAATTGTGGATGTATGACGTGATGACTACAGGTCCCAGCCTTCATTTTATTGAGCTAAGCAGCTTGGCACTGTAGGCTGGGACATGTAGCCTCCTGTGTGCCAGCAGCTTGGCTCAAGATCGGGGTGGGCAAACCTTCTGGCCTGAGGGCCACATCTGGGTATGGAAATTGTATGGCGGGCCATGAATGCTCATGAAATTGGGAGTTGGGGTGTGGGAGGGGCTGAGGGCTCTGGCTGGGGGTGCGGGCTCTGGGGTGGGGCCAGAAATGAGGAGTTCAGGCTGTGGGCGGGGGCTCTGGGCTGGGGAAGGGGGTTGGTGTGCGGGGGGAGTGAGGGCTCTGGGCTGGGGCTGGGGATGTGGGTTTGGGGTGTAGGATGTTGCTCCAGGCTGGGACTGATGTTGTACTTAAAGTACTGCACAGGATCTTTTCAGGGGGAATAAGACAAAACGCCACATTTATTAGTGATACATGTATTCATTAACACTGTATTATATGCATATAATATATTACACTTACACTCACACACACACACACACAAACACACTCCGTCTTGTTGTTACCAATTAGTTGCTCCCCTTAACTTCACTGGCCAGGTGAGTTAGATGGGGGAGGGGGTGGAGCCGGGCTTTTGCCGATCCGGATCGATGCTCCCATGTTGACAAGACGAGACCCGGGGTCCTGTGCAAGACACCTTACTTTTATAGCAGCTTTTCTCTTCTGCAAATCTATACCAGATTCAAACTCTGTGTCTGTGTCCATTGGTCCTTTGTGCTGCTTTCTTTTGAGTGTTGTCCCGATGCTGCAAAGAGGGTGTTTCCAAAAGAAGGTGCTTGCTTCTAACCCCCGAGGCCGTGGGTATGTCTGCTTGTCTTTAATGAGCCCACTTGACACGTTTTATTGTCCTTGGGTCTGGCTCCCAGCCGCTCTCCAACAGTTGAGGCTGTCTGGAGGTGCTGCCTTCCATGCCTTGCTCATCCACACCTCATTCATTCAACAGGGCAATTGATTAAGAGGGGGGAGGGGGAAAGAGCTCTTGTTCTACTGCTAGCAAACAGAAATTTTTCTTCTATCTTATTCTATCCTTAGGGGCTATAATATTATACCAAGGGCAATGCAAAGTTTTTAAATGAGGCTTTGATACAAAGTTCCATGAAAACAGAGGTCACACGTGGGTAGACCTACCACAAGGTTATATGAAGAGGCACAATGTAAAGTCATATGAAAATTATCAGAAATTTATCTACATTGTCCCCCTTTTGACCTCTCAAGAACAATTCTTGAGTGGTCACCATATAAATCTTTTGTATTTGTTGCAAACAAACCAAACAATTATAACCAGGTGAATATAACTAAAACCATTACAATTGACTAAACACCAGATATAACATAAACACATATGCAAACAATTATAATTATAATAATTGGAAATACAACAAAACCATTACTATTACAATAATTGGGTACATTGACAAAGAAAACGAGGCCCAAGTTTGATGCTGCAATAGCCATCAAACAATAAAAGTCACTGAGGTTAGGACCTTTTTAAGCACACACAACAAATAAGATTTTGTAGGAGTACCACAGTTGTTATGCAAGGTTAAGCTGATTTGGACTTAAACTAACATTTAGTTGCTAAAATGTTGTAGAATTCCCTATTTTTAACAGTTGTTCTCAGAGGTTTCTGGGGACCTGAAAGATGGGGCCATACAATTATGGGCCAAGTTCTTACAGGTCATGGGGGCCCAAGAACTACCCTTCAGGGCTTGGGGAAACAGAACCAGAGTGCATAGAGGAAAGTGTGGAATTAATAATAATACAAGCAAATGTAACTAACAATACAAATGTATCAAGAACAAAAATTAACAACAAAATGATTATTAGAGAACCTAACAAAACAAAACAAAATAACCCTGATGCACTGGGGACCAAAGTCTTTTGGACACAAGGGGTGATTGATAAGTTGGATGGAGATGGGGGAAGTAGAGAGAGGAAAAGACATTTACCCTGTCTAGTGTAGTATTCCTTCTTTTTCTGGACCCAATGCTAGCACAGGACACCACTAGAGACAGACACAGAACATGCAACACAGAACACTGAACACAGACTTCGTCATGACACAATAACCATGGTATTTTATAACTCTTCAGCTGGTACCAGCTCTCCTGATGTTTTGGTTCAGAGCCTGAAAGATAGAAGCTTGGAAACAAATTAGCACAGTGCTTTCACCATGGCAGAACCTGCTTGGTCTCTGTCACAGTGTGTTTGGTACTTGGGGCTGCACAAATGCTAATTAAATGGTGCATTTCTTGTGAGTGTAAATTCTCCCTTTCTTTCAGTAAAAGGATGTTAACACTCCATCTAGAAAAAATAAAATTCTGTTTTAAAATCTCCAGCCATTTTGCCATGGCCTGGAGATCTGAGGCAGAAGCAGGCACTGTTGTTAACTGTTTCAATGGCATTTTGGCCCTGGGAGGAGGAATTTACCCAAATATCCCCCTTCCCAATCTCCAGAGGGGTCCCAAAGGTCTGCCCCCTTCTGGGGTCTCAAATGTTTTTTCTTCTGATGTTACTGCTGCTGTAAGATTTGAGAGTGCTGTTTTAACTCTTTGTACCCAACCTGTTTTTTAGTTTTTTTATCTGTTGCTTGCCTGGGCCCGATCCTGCTTTTTTCAATAAACAGTTCCTTTCCATGGGCACAAGCCTTGTTCCACTACCAATTTAGCAAGGAGGGTGGGCTTTCCAACTAGCCCCCACCCTTCCTGGTCCCGTTCCTTAAACATTTTCTTCAAAATTGTGAAATTACCACAATATTACTTACCAAAACAAAACAAACAAACAAACATAAACCACACTACACTGCCCAAACTCCTATATCCTTCAGAGTTTGGCTTAACAGAACAAGATCTGTATCTTATGTTTTTAACCCACTCTGGGCCAGAGGGAGAGACACTAAGCCTCCCTCTGTATTACTCGGTCTGCTACCACCGAGGGTTCATACACCAATTATACAAATCCTTCCCCAGATTAGATCCTTCCCCGGATCAGAGTGAGAAACACTAAGTTCTCCTCTTTAGCTCAGTCATGAACACAATTTAAACCTAAACTCCTATATCCTTCAGAGTTTGGTTAATTAACTGAAAGTTTACACTCTTTTTCCTCTAGTGCCAGGCTTGCTAAAGCTGGCGGTGTGCACACCAGTTTTATAATAACTGTGGATTTTATGCTTGCTCCCCCTTTCGCATTCTCCACCAAAATGTTGTACTTAAAGTACTGCACAGGATATTTTCAGGGGGAATAAGACAAAACGCCACATTTATTAGTGATACATGTATTCATTAACACTGTATTATATGCATATAATATATTACACTTACACTCACACACACACACACACAAACACACTCCGTCTTGTTGTTACCAATTAGTTGCTCCCCTTAACTTCACTGGCCAGGTGAGTTAGATGGGGGAGGGGGTGGAGCCGGGCTTCTGCCGATCCGGATCGATGCTCCCATGTTGACAAGACGAGACCCGGGGTCCTGTGCAAGACACCTTACTTTTATAGCAGCTTTTCTCTTCTGCAAATCTATACCAGATTCAAACTCTGTGTCTGTGTCCATTGGTCCTTTGTGCTGCTTTCTTTTGAGTATTGTTCCAATGCTGCAAAGAGGGTGTTTCCAAAAGAAGGTGCTTGCTTCTAACCCCCGAGGCCGTGGGTATGTCTGCTTGTCTTTAATGAGCCCACTTGACACGTTTTATTGTCCTTGGGTCTGGCTCCCAGCCGCTCTCCAACAGTTGAGGCTGTCTGGAGGTGCTGCCTTCCATGCCTTGCTCATCCACACCTCATTCATTCAACAGGGCAATTGATTAAGAGGGGGGAGGGGGAAAGAGCTCTTGTTCTACTGCTAGCAAACAGAAATTTTTCTTCTATCTTATTCTATCCTTAGGGGCTATAATATTATACCAAGGGCAATGCAAAGTTTTTAAATGAGGCTTTGATACAAAGTTCCATGAAAACAGAGGTCACACGTGGGTAGACCTACCACAAGGTTATATGAAGAGGCACAATGTAAAGTCATATGAAAATTATCAGAAATTTATCTACATTGTAGGGTTTGGAGGGTGGGAGGGGGCTCAGGAGTGCAGACTCCAGGTGGCGCTTACCTCAAGCAGTTCCCGGAAGCAGCGGCATGTCCCCCCCTCCAGCTCCTATGCGGAGGCATGGCCAGGTGGCTCTGCACGCTGCCCCGTCTGCAGGCACCGCCCCTGCAGCTCCCATTGGCCGCAGTTCCTGGTGAATGGGAGCTGTGGGGGCGGTGCTTGGGGCGGGGGCAGCATGTGGAGTCCCCTGGCTGCCCCTACGCATAGGAGGAGCCGGAGGGGGAACATGCCGCTGCTTCCGGGAACTTGAGGGCCGGATTAAATCGGCTGGCGGGTTGGATGTGGCCCGCAGGCTGTAGTTTACCCACCCCTGCTCAAGATGGAGTATTTCTTGGTGAGTTGTGTAATCTCCCAGGACCACAGCTCTGCTGCTAGCTGATCCGGGTCATGCAGAGGAGGTGTGGGCCGGGGGCTCCTGGCAAGTTGCCAGCATGTCCCCGGGTAGAGTTGAGGCCCTGTGATTAAGACAGTGGATGGCTCTGCATGGAGGATTCATTCTAGGTAGCCATTGAGAACAGACCTCCCGAATAAAGCTCTATTGTCTTCACTCTTCAGCTGGGAAAGTCAAAAATACTGTATAGTGGAAAGTGACCTTTAGGGGCAGGGTCTAAAATAACAGCTATTTTGTTTATAAACTAAATTGTATGGAAAAAAAAATGTGTAGCCTTCTGCTGGTATGTTAGCAGAACAGTCCCTGCATTGAAGTTTTATTGAGTGTGTCCAAGCTAATTAAAGTGGATAGCGCCATTTATAGCACACAGTAACGAGATTACAGTGGAATTGTTCTGGGCCTGCGTGCAGTATAATTGAAACATGTTTTCTCTGAAACCCCTGCCCTAAAGGAGCACAAACATATGCGTTTAAGAGACTTTTTTTGAAGGGGCCATTGTCTAATAAATAAGATTCCTTCTGATTCCCTAATGGATCCTCGTTTTCATCCCCCTTCCCTTTCCCATCCTCTGATCATAATTGCTGTTCTCCTGAGCTTAACAACTCTGCTTATTAACCAGCCCCCAGGATCACTGGTAAATGGTGCAAGGCACTTCCTCCCTCGGCGTGCTCAACTTGAGAGCAAGAAGCTCAGACTTCTTGCTCTCAAGTTGAGCACGCCGAGGGTGGAAGTGCCTTGCACCATTTACCAGTGATCAAATCTGGGTCTCCCATGTAGCAGTGCAGAGCCGTGTTGGCCTGCCATGTGACATGTTCTAGGCCTCTACCCCCCCAATTGGTCAGTGCCGTTTTAGAGTCTGGACAGTAGGTATCTTTCCTACCGCGTTCTTCTCTTCCATCTTTTCAGCTGACTCAAGGTGAAATTTAACAGGACTGGGGTGGTTCATAATCCCAAAATATCTCTGTTTACCTGTGACATTTGTGATGCCTGCAGAGTCTTAGGAACCACATCTAACCTGATCCCATAGAAAAAACATTATTTGTGTAGGTCCTATTAATAGTGAAACTTTTCAGTTCTCAGCAGTGGAGTAACTCGGTTTCATGGGAGAACCCTTTAAATATTTAGTGATCGGAGCAATTTCTCCCATTGGATTGACACTGGGCACTCTGTTACTATGGAAACTATGGACCATGTGAGTACCTGGACACTGAGAAGTCAAAACAAAGAGTGTGTAAGGGGCGTCTAGGCGAATGCTGCAGCCGTTATGTGCCCAACAATAATTCATGCAGCCTTGACCATTCACATCCTGCCGAGGTGGGAACACTGGGCAGAACACTAGGCTTTTTCCCCCTTTGTGAAAAGCAGAGATGGACACGGGTTTTATGTGCTGTCTGAAGGGGCTACCCCAACCCTACTCTGTAGTATCAGTACTGAGCGCCATGTGAGGGCCTGGGATCGGATCCCATTACCTTCAAACCTGGAGGCGGGCGTGCGACCAGCTGAGCCTCACTGACACCTCCATAAGATACATTTTCTGGTTCTCCAGTCACTGCACAGTGTTTGCCATCCTGCCGCCCTCGCAGTGTATGACTCCCAAGGTCCAATACACATAGAAGCAGCGTGTTGTGTAAACACTTAATCCAACCCAGCCCGCTTCTCCTGTCTGCCTGTAGCTTTTGCTCCAAATGAACCCGTACCATGTGGACTCGCTGCTGCAGCTCAGTGAGGTGTGTCGAATGCAGGAGGATCAGGAGATGGCCCGAGATCTTGTAGGTGAGAACTGGGCGTGAGGAACAAGTGTGCCAGTGGGCAGGTGGTGTGGGTCTGCACTGCCGAGTGCCTTGGCAGTCCTCATGGTTAGCGCCGCAGCAGCTGAGAGAGAGGGGCTCTACATTTCCTTATGATGTCTATGCTTTGGTTACTTATGCCCAGGTAGGCAAGATTGTGGCTCTCCAGTTTTTCTCTCTGGGGTTGTGACTGCCAGTCTCTCCGTGTCTCCTAGCTCATACAGCTCTTTCCAAAGAGTAGGTGAGCACCACGAGTACTCAGCCATGCACCATCCAGCTAGTTCCCCACGTTCACTGGGCATCTTGCCCTATCCCAGTGTGACAGAGGACAACTGCTCAGCCCCTGCTGCTAGAAGTTGTATAGGAAGAACACAGTGTAGGAAATAGCATTTGAGCTCTGCAGTGTAATTACCATTTCTCATTAGAAGCTGACTCTTCAACCCCCCATAGGGCTTGTCTACAAGACTAGTTAGTCTGCGGCAAGCCGGGATGTGAACCTACAGCACACCAGCCTGTCACTCAGTCACATCCCAGGTGGTTGCAGTTTGGTGGGTGCTGGTCAGTGGGAGGAGCAGGGTTTGGCCAGATGTGAGACCTTTGAGGATGGCAGAGGGCAAAGGGGGACTCTTGGAGGACCAGCCCCTCCAGAAAGCTCTGAGGAGGCTGGATTGTGATTTTCACAGGATGGGAAATGTAGCTGTTGAAAGGTCAGAGGGCCAGCAAAGCCCCTGGATTCTGGCTTGAAGCTAGTGGACCTGTATGGGTTGAGCCCTGGGAAGCACGTTTCTGGAGTATAACGGTGCCAGCTCTAAGCCCTTCGTTAGGAATGCAGGGGTCAGTGTACCGAGACCCTGCCGTGGGATTCAGGGTCACTGCTGAGTCATGCTGGTAGGCAGGTCCAGCGAGGACAGAGGAGTTCTTAGACGGGAAGCTCTGGGAGGCATCTTATACTGAGTTCTCTGCGCTGGTGTCCTGTTACCAATAAAACCGAACCTCAGAAAGGGGCAATAACTCAAGGTTCATGTGTGCCGCTGAGAGCAGGCTGGGGACTCCGCCTGGTCCAGGGATGCTTGAGTCTCAGCCTCATGGAAAAGAGTGCTGGGTGTGATCTGCAGAGCCAGACACGTGCAGATAACGACGGAATCACTGGCGAGCCGGGGCAGTGCCAGGAAGCCAGCACTGGGGTGCTGCTGATTGGAAGGTATCGGATGGAGGCGATGCCAGGCCCCACAGGCTAGAACAGAATCTGCGGGTTTGAATCCCAAGATAGCTGTGCAGCTGGTTCATCCTTGAGCCCAGGCTGCCTCCTGATGAATTTTTGTTCAAAATCCTATTGCCCAAAACATAGAACTGGGGAAAGGTGGCTTGCCCACAGTCCTCTGTACAGCACAGATCCAGCTGGGAGGGCGTGTTCCGCTTGAGTAACTGGGCTCCCTCCGCCTTTGGGTCTCTGCTGAGACTGCCAGACTAGTCATTGGTGTGGCCGTGGCCCTTGCTAGGAAACGCAGCCAGCATGGTCCGTGGGCTGTAGGCCCCGAGCAGCCATTTGTCAGTGGTGTCCGGGGGGCTGGATTTGACTGTCAGATTGGGAAGTGGGGGTGAGGTGTGGCCGTGCCCCTAATAATGCTTGTGTTGTGTGCAGAGCGAGCGCTGTACAGTCTGGAGTGTGCGTTTCACCCTGTGTTCAGTCTCACCAGTGGAACCTGCAGGCTTGATTACCGGAGACCTGAGAACAGGTGGGGACCTCCCGCTTCTGTGCATGGTGTTGGGATGGGGAAATGAGATTCAGCCTAGAGGTGGTTCTGAGTGAGCTGTTCACCCTCATTCCATGTCCAGCTAATCCGAGCCCCAGCTTCTGCACCTGGGCAGGGAATCCGTCAGGAAACAACAGACGGGTGCAGAAGCTGCCTGCCCCTCAGTACCTTGAATTTGCTCGTGCTGCCAGTTCCAACTTGATGTCAAACTTCCTTTGGTCACAATTCAGGTGCTTCTCCAACTCTGGCATTAGCACCCACCCACCCCTGCAGTTCGCCCCCAGCTGTAACTTGAAAGCCAGGAGGAGCTAGTGGCAGCGGCTGGGGCTGAGATGCATGTCTGTAAGCCTGTGCAGTCAAATCCCTGACTCCCGCTCCTGTCTTCCAGATCCCCGGCCCAGCTCTGTAACAGCCACACGCTAAAGTACCTTCCTGGGAAGGACAGCCTGAGTTAGGATCCCCCAGCTCATCCCGTTCAGTACAAACCAGGAACTCGAGACGGAGACATGGACCAGTTCCTGGAAAGAGGAGTCAGGACCTGGCTGTCCACATTCCTGCGCTAGAACCAGATACTTAGATCTGCCCTTGGCATCCCGGGCAGCCGGGTTCAGGCCCCGTGTTTCCCCGTTTCAGAAGTAGCAGGGTGATGTGGTTCTTTTCTGCCCGTGTATTTTTCAATGTGTTTCTGCTTTGGCCTTTGCAGAGCTTTCTACCTGTCTCTCTTCAAACACATGATCTTCCTGGAGAAGAGAGGCTGTCCCCGTACAGCCCTGGAGTTCTGCAAACTTATCCTGAGGTAAAGAGCGGTGCTGGGTCCTTCTAGTTTGGGTTCCCTTGAGGGAGAGTGTGCAGAATCCATATGGCATCCTCATTGGGCTGGAGCTGAGATTTCTGGTTGCCATAGAGTGCAGGTTCTGAACACCGCATGGGCCTTGTCTGCACCAGGCTTGGCAAAATTTCCCACCATTGCAAGTCCATCAATGCCCAAAGACCCTGGTGTAGACAGAGCCTGAGCGGTTCCATTGGGGCAGGTATTGGGCAGACAGGAATCTCTCCTGCCTCACTGCTCTGCTGCTGCTTTTGACAAGATGGAGGGATGCTGGGTAGTCCAGGCATGGCCAGGGAGTTCAGTGCAGGCCGTGGCTGATGTTCCGCCTGGTGGCCTGGCTGATCAGATCAAGGTGGAGCTTTGCACACCGGGACCTGTCGTCCCAATGGGCTACACGTGAGTCTGGCTACCAGTCTGCTCTGACTGAGTGCTTGGTCTCCTGGCCGTTAGCAGTGGGGTTCCAGGGAAGGTGCACGTCACCCCCATGCAGTGCTCTGGGCGTCGCGAGGTCCAGTGTTGGGTCTGACTCTGCCGGCTGCCCGGGCTGTCTCTGGACTCTGGGACAATTGGCACACTTGGCTATTCCATAGCTTCTGAGGCAGAAGGGAGCTTTGTGATTGTCTAGGCTGACCTGCATAACGGGGCATAGAATTTCCCTGAATTACTTCCTGCTTCAGGTGCAGTAGCTGGAGTTGAACTAGTTCAGTGTTTCTCAATCTTTTTGATACCAGGGACCGGCTTGCTGCCTTCCTAAACTGTCAGGGAGATCTCAGGACTGGGCCTGGTCCACAGACCGGTCGTTGAGAAACACAGAGCTAGAGCAGAGCAGTTTACACCTCACCTTTAGCACTGGCAGGAAAATCGTGCTCCGTACCTGTACTTTCACTGCAGGCAGCTTGGACTCCCTTTTGGGCAGGATCCCTCTGTCCCCCTCTAGGCCCATAGACTTATTCTGTATTTGCCTGGCCCTGTGCTTTCCAGCCCTGGCTAGACGCTGCCTTGTCTGAGTGGCCTTATCGTCCTGCCATGTGGCAGTGATGGTCCTTCCCTCATCGGCGCCATCCCACGAACCGTGACCAGTTTGGGGGGGTAGCGGGTTGAGTCTTAACCCAGCAGTCGGATTTCGAGCGAGTAACTCTACTGTGAGTTTTTGTAATGCTGCTCTTCTGGTTCGTCCCTTCCCCCTCTCCTAGCCTTGATCCGGAGAATGACCCGCTGTGTGTGCTGCTGCTAATTGATTTGCTGTCGCTCCGAGCTAGAGAATACTCCTTCCTGACACGCATGTTCCAAGAGTGGGAGGTGAGTTGGCAGCAGGTTCCCCTGGTGGGAGGCAAGTGGGAACTGGACAAGAGCAGATTCCTGGGGCTCCACACCCTTCAGTGACCTGTGTCTGTGAGCGCTGGGCTGAGAAGGAAGGGCAGCTGCACCATGGGGGGCGAGGGCCAGGCCGCTTGTACCAGAACTGCAGACACCAACTGGAATGGACCATAAGATACCAGGCTTGGCTCTCCTGAACCGGGGGTTCTGAGTGCTGTATAAGCAATTGTGTGAGTTTGGTATCACTTTGTCCATTGTACAGGTGTGCACACTGAGGCACAGAATGGGAAGTAATTCTCCAGAAGTTACGCAGTGAGAAGTGGCACCCACAGGAGTGTAGCCTAGCAGTCTTGAGACTAGCACCAATGTTATCATTGCTTGGGAAATCTCTCTTTCGTCTTCAGGGTCACCGGAACTTGTCCCAGCTCCCAAACTTTGCCTTCTCGGTTCCGCTGGCGTATTTCCTTCTGAGCCAGCAGGAAGCGCTCTCGGAAGCGGAACTAAGCCAGGCACGGGAGAGAGCTGCCCACCTTCTCCAGCACGCGCTGATCATGTTCCCAAGCGGTAAGTGTGGTGGCAAACAGCCCCAGAATGTTTGGTTTAGGATTTATCCACAAAAACAATGGCCAAATTCTCGGTGACTGAAGGCAGACTTCGTATTCCTATAATGGAGCAGATGGCACTGCCCCTTCTCAGGACAGAGATGTGGCTCTCAGACACTAGGTCTCAAGATGCAGGGCAGCACAGTCGCTCAGCTCGAGGTGGAGTGCTGCGTGTTAGGCCGTTAGTCTGTGGAAGTGGTGACTCCCAACTGATGGGGAACGTGGCCTTATGCCACATGCATCATATGGCAGTGGGGCTATTCAACGACTGTAGAACTTTATGGGCAATATTTGGCACCCTCAGCCTTCAGTACGTTCAAAAGGGGTCAGTAAGTGTCCATGTCTTCTCCCTATCTCTATGCTATTCCTCTCCTAGCGCTTGGTGCCTCTCCCCCCTGTATAAACATACACGTCACATGCGCACAAGTTGGGGGCAGGGGCCCAGACCCTGAGTCATCACAGGAAGATGCTTTGATCCGAGCAGAGTCGATTGAGCAGATTTACTGTCTGCTCTTTATCTCCGCTCTCCCTCCGAGGCCCCGTTACGCTTTAGATGCTCTGTTTGTGGCTCCTATCGCTGTCACTTTCATCCTGCTGCTGCTTCTGTTCCAGAGCAGAGCCATGGAGCGCCGCTGGGCCAGGAGGGGCCGTAGCTTAGATCTGCTCTCCCTGAACAAAGGGGTCCAGTTTGTGTTGACTCTTGCTATAACCCATCCTTTCTGTTGCTGGTCATGAGGGTGAAAATAAAACCTGTATTCAGGTTCGAAGGCTAGCAGTGTTCATTTCACGACATCGTACCTTGTTCCGTTTGGCATTTTAGTAAACGCTTATGCAAAGCTCTGGACAGTGATTTAAAAAAACAAAAAACTTGAAACGTTTTATGTAGCAGATGTAGCATGCTATGTGAACAAGGTCCTACTTCTGCTGTCCGTTAAATATAATAAAATGTGCAACAAAATCTTCAGCCATAAAGTTGGAAATCGTCCTCTTCCTATGTGTCTGGTGCTTGAGGCCTTGTCTACACTTATCGGGGGGGGGGATGGACTCATGGCGATCGATGCATCAGCGGTCTATTTAGCAGGTCTAGTGAAGACCCACTAAATCGACTGCAGATCGTTCGTGGTAAGCAGATCTGAGCTACGTTGACTTGTGTTACGTTACTAATGTAACTCAGATTGCGCAGCTTTGATCGGCTTTCCCCTGTAGTGTAGACGTGGCCTGATTCTAGGAAAGCACCTGCTCTCCCCAGCTGGCCTTTGTCCCCGTTCTAGGAGCTCTTTGCAGCCACTGGCACTGGTGACCTGGAGCTCTGGCAGTCCCTGTCTGCGCTGAAGGTGTCACTGATTTTCTCTTGCAGTTCTCATGCCGTTGCTGGATCACTGTAGCGTGCAGCCAGACTCCAGGGTCGCTTCACATTCTTTTTTTGGACTCCAAGCTCAGATAAGGTAAGAGCTGCCCAAGCTTTTCAACAGAAGGAATCAAAGCTTCGCCTTGCAGCACTGGCGGGTTTCTCCGCTCGTTCTGCGGTCTGCATTTCCAGGAACCGAGGAGAGGAGAATTGTTTGTCCCAGCAGGGAGTGGGAGGGGGAGAGAGGGCTGTTTGCTCATGGGAGGCACTTGGGTAGCAGGCTGATGGGGACCCATAGGAGAACCCAGATAGATAATGCCCAGTAGAAACCCCCAGCTTAATATAGGTAGGCGATAGGTTCATCTTGGGCCTTGCAAGTGTCTGTCCCTGCTGCAGCAGATGCTAGTGTGTGCATGCGACCTGGGCAGGCTGTCTGGCTCGGGGGGGTTCTGTGCCCTGTGATCATCTGACTGCCTGGATCTCAGGGAAAGGTGGGGCACTTTCTCACCCTCTCCCTGTCCGGGCTGTTTTGGGAACAGCACTCAGTCCTTCGAGGCACAATAAGCTGGTGGAGGCTGGTGCAAATAGCAAACACAGGAGATTGCAGCTCGTTGTTCAGCGTGAGAATCTGAGACAGGCCTCGGTGTGGGCTGGGGTGAGCAGTGCCTGCTGTGTTATAACACTCTATGTCCCACAGCCAGCCTCCTGCCTTGAACCAGCTGGTCTCCCTGTACGTAGGAAGGACCCACTCCCTGTGGAAGGACCCTGCCATCATGGCCTGGCTGGAAACCAATGTCCATGAAGTGTTACGGAGGGTTGACACGAGTGAGCCAGTGGTGGAGGAATTTGCGCAGAAGTGAGTACAGTTGGCTGATGCCTACTGCTCTTCCGTACCAGATAACCTAGAACCTTCGACATTCGAGGTGGAGGCACTGAGACTCTCTGATGAGGGGGGATCTAGAGTTAGATAAAAGAGCCTTGTTGGTCTTGGACCCTATCCCAGGCATTCCCTGTCCAGGCCCAGAATGCTGCGTGCACTGCTCAGTCAGTCTGGATCTAACCATGCCAAGGATAAGGTGCTGTCTCTGTGCCCCTGGGAACTTGCCTCTGAGCTATGGAGGAGTTCTGTGCCAAACTGCCGATAGCCAAGGAGGCTGCCGTTCTGGGTTCAGGCATGTCCTCCTCCACCTCTTGGCCTCCCACAGTTAGTTCTCTTCCCCTTTCACTGACCCCCCCCACACCCATGCCTTGGTCTCCTGGCTTCTCTCTCCCTCGCAGCTGCGGTTCCCGCTTGCCTGCAGCAGTTTCAGGCTAGATTGTGCCTCGTTTGCAGAATGAGTGGGACTTACCTTGTCCCTCGTCTGTCTCGACAGCGAGACTGAGCTCCTGGCGTCAACGAGCCCAGTGCTGTCATGCTACTCTTGTACCGTGTATGCAGTGAGCTGCCCAGTGTCATTACAAGTTACAGGCTGCACGCCACAGAATGGCTCATTTCTCTGTCCCGTCGGGGTTCCCTGGGCTGCTTCCCAGCCACCACATACCACTACGGGTTAAAGCACCCTTTACCAAAGAGGAAATCCCCCCCATTAGAGGTAGCATGTGTTGCAGAGGTATAAACCCTTTGAGCTGTACAGATGTGTCTGGACCCCCAGTGTCCCAGCATTGGCCTGTAGGCAGATGTGTGTCATCACGCTGGAAGCGCACTGCTCCAGAGCGGATGGCTGTACATCTGCAACAAAGGCTGCATTGCCCCGGTGGTATTAAACGTGCTTATTACAGTGGTGCCTTTGGCCAACTAAGAAAGGGGCCCCGTTGTCCGAGATGCTGGACAGACACGAGCAGCCAGTCCCTGCCCTGAAGAGTCTGCAACCTACAAACCCCAGACAGACCAGGGAGCGGGAAGGGATATGTGCAGGCGGAGTGAGCAGTCGATGGCCTCTAGGATCCCTGATTTTTGTGGGGTTAATTAGAGGGGTCAACTGAAGGGAAAGAGAAGTGAAGGCAGAGGGGAATACCGCCTGGGTCCTAGCGCCCTCCAGGGGTGGCAGGGGTGGGGCCATCTCCCCTGCCGGTCTGGGGGAGGGATGGCCCCATTTTATGCTCTTGGCCCATTTGCTTCTGCAGCTGCTTCCACTGGTGGGAGAAGCTTTGGGGCCAGGAAGGTGAAGTCTTAGTGAGATGGGGCCAGCGTGGTGGTGAGCTGCGAGACGGGTTCTCAAACTTCATTGCACTATGACAACAAAAATTACTACATGACCCCAGGAGGGGGAACCGAAGCCTGAGCCCACCCAAGCCCCAGTGCCCCATGTGGGGGGGACGAAAGCCCAAGCCCCATCGCTCTGGACAGGGTGGCCAAAGCCAAAGCCCAAGGGCTTCAGCCCCAGGCCGGGGGCCTGTAACCTGAGCCCCGCTGCCCAGGGCTGAAGTCCTCAGGCTTTGGCCCCTGGCCTCAGCAAGTCTAAGCCAGCCCTGGCAATCCCATTAAAATGGGGTCCCAACCCACAGTTTGAGAATCGCTATATCTGTGGCCCAGTAGAAGGTCCCGTTCTTTGCTTTCCTCGCTCTGACTCTGGCCTGGCTGTCAGCAGGGCCTTGCAATGCACCTGAGAAGCAGGCGGATTTCTTGCTAGCAAAGTCTGTCTGTGTAGGCTGCTCCCTCCGTGGCAGAGAGTGACCAGGCCAGCTGGGGGGAGCGCTGACCTTGTCACACTGCTGAGGGGAGGGGTGTGCTCCTCATAGACTGACTTGGGAGGCAGAGCCGGGCGAGGTGTGGGTGGGATGAGCACTTGAAGTAGGGATTGGCTTGCCAGGTCCGTGGAGTGTGGGGGGGGGCGGTTGGGGGGGGGGCGCGGAGGGCTGGGGCTGTTTGGGCATCTCAGCAGCGTTCCTTTGAGGCCTCTTGGCTCCCTTGGTGTGGTGGGCCCTCTGGAGAGCACCACCCGGGTGGTATGGCCGCTCTCACTGGCACACGGGCAGCCACTGACTGCCAGGCGAGGGAGGGGCTGATTGGCACGGCACATCCCATAGGAGACTGGGATGAAGCTGCGGTTGCCACCAGGGAATGCAAACCTTGTCAGTGCCGTAGTGCATCGTGGTGTGTGTCAGTGACACCGTTCCCTGTCTGCCCTTAGGCGCAAGGTGCGGTACCAGAGCGCCCCCAGAAACATCTCTCGCCATGTGATTCTCTCGGAGCTGAAAGAAGCCACGGCAGCACTGCCCCTGGTGAGTAAAAATGGGGCATTGTGTCTGGTGTCACACGCGCTTCACGGCCCCCCCGGCCATGTCAGACCAAGCCCAGTGGGGCTCTTGGACGGAGACTGACGTAGCACCTCCCCCTTTGGTCTCCTGTACGTCTCTGCTTCACTGCCTTTGGAGCCCCCACAGAGAACCCCTCCTCTGGTAGCTGGGCGTTCTGGGGCCAGGCAGAGTGCCGCAGCAGGCGAGGGGGAAAGCCCAGCCAAAAATAGGTCCCAGGCTTAATAGTGTCACAAACGACTAGCAGCGGAAACGCCTCGGCCCGTTGTACCAAGGCATTGTGGTGTGTGTTCCCTCAGAGTGCCTCGTCCCAGGGCTGGGAATAGGGTGTGCAAAGGTGGCGGCGAGTGTTTGGTCGTCTGGGTATTTCTTTAATCTGTTACTAAGGTACCATCCAGGATACAGCAGCACGTGGTGTCCCGGGACACTAACCAGACTTGTCCTGCTATGCCTAGGGACAACTGGGGCCATGACAAGGCTGCTGTGATTGTCTCAATGCTACATGGGGCCATGTGCCAGCGGGGACTTACTGTCCTAGGTCAGTTGTGTGCCTTCTCTGCCCCTGCCGTGGGACACTGTTGCTCCATTAGACAGCAGGCATGAGAAGTTAGCAGTGTTCTGACATGGGGTCTGATTTTTGTCCCTCTTTTTGAAGGAAGTGACATCCCAGCCCGTAATAGGGTTTGACCCCCTACCTCCCTTGGACTCCATCACTTCCTATACAAGACCAGAAAGGTACTTCTCCACTTCGGATTCATGCCTGTGTGCATAGCTCAGCTGTTTGCTTTCACAAGTGCCCAGCCACACAGCGGGATGGACGCTAATGAAACATTCTCAGGGCTTGGTGTTAAATCTTCCTCCATCTGAGAACAGTCGAACCATTTGACTTGCAGCGCTCAATGAGGTGTATGAACCGTACAGACTGGGGTTGTCTTGCCACTTTTGTGGGGTGGTAGCTGACTGTGGGTCACCATCTGAGACAGTCTGCAGCGGCCACTGCTTCAAAATGTCACTTTGCATCAACCTCTCTGAATGTGGCAGGGCTCCACTCCGGGTGGGGTTTGGGATAGACGCCGTGACGGCTGGCTGTTTTGTATCCTGCACGTTGCAAAGGTGTGCAGAAATCTGACCGCAGCCTGCATCCCTATGGAAATGCTCCTGCCTCGAGTAGAGACTCGCTAAACTGCGGGTGATAGAATCCAAACAAAGATGAATCACAGCATCTTGCTTCGGGTAACCCTACCCCAACCTGGCGCTGGGCTTACGCAAAGCTGTGCATTGCTAAAGAACAAAGTGAGATTGTACAGGAGCTGGGGGTCTTCATGCAAGGCTGGGATGAGCGTGGGAGAGTCAAATACAAATGTCCTTTGTTTCACTGAATGGGATTGTTTGGTTTTTTCTTTTCCAGGACGACTCATCCATCCAATGAAAGCACTTTATCTCTCTTCTTTCGATCATTGTTGCCAAATTTTACCTTACAGGTATGTTAAATGAATCTATAACTGCTGCACACATGTACTAGCATGTGCATGGAATTCCACACCGAACCTTCCTACCCAGTGTTGTGTTGTGCATGCAAGCAACCCATTGCGCCGTAAGCTGGAGGTTGCATGTGTAACTACCACAGTTAAACACACACTTTCAGAATGTAGTTCAGCCGGGGTTCTCAGATACAAACACGGGGAGGATTTTGACCTGGGAAAGGACTTGTCTTCCTCAGTTGCAAAAAGCCTTTTCATCCCATGTATCCTGGAACTGCTACATTTAATGGCTTGTGTCAGTCAGTTAAATCTGAAATCAGCAGTTTGGGTTCTCGCCCTTTGTAAGGTCTGTTTGCATGCAGAACGTGTGTGGGAATCTTCCTTTCCTTCAGTGCGTCCGAGCGTTCTCATCCCTGCGGCTGGTGAAGAGAGCGTGCCGAAGAGAATCCTTTCAAGGCAGCCTGCTTCCATTCCCCAGGAAAGCTGGGTGCCACAGCAGCAGGCATGTTAGCAGCATAACTACCATCTCATCCGAGAAACAAGGAGGCCGAGTCTCTGTTCGTGTTGAAATTTCAACTGCCAGCGGCACTAATTCTGTAGACTTGCTTGGGTTTTTGAAGCGAAATCCAGAACTGTTCAGCGTATAGATCGTACGGCTTTGCTGGCGGAGCGTGCGAATAGCTGTAACTAGCTTCTTACGCATGGACGCTGCATCCAGATTTCAGTACTGAGCTTACGACAAAACGTAACTGCACGCTCGCGCCTGTGCTTTCAGATGCTTTTTATATTAAAAACTAGCAGAGACCAGGCTCGGTGGGAACTATTCATAGGCCGGGCTGGGTGTTTGAGTTCCACCATATCAATTAGTCCCCTGCAGTTGGGGGTAGACAACAGCTCCCTTTCTGAAGCTGAACTGTCCTTTTTTTAACCACCGTGTAATTAAACCAATGGAAGGAATTTTGCACCATGTTTTGGAATGTTTGGAGTGTGAAAGCGAGTTCATAATAACCAGTTTTGCTCCCTTAACTATAGCAGTTGCTGCAATACCTTGTATCAGAGGGGTAGCCGTGTTAGTCTGGATCTGTAAAAGCAGCAAAGAGTCCTGTGGCACCTTATAGACTAACAGATGTATTTGAGCATGAGCTTTCGTGGGTGAATACCCACTTCATCAGACGCATGTAATACCTTGTGACTTTACAGCACTTCCTCAGTGCTTCATAACCATTATACAGCAAAGCTTACAACATTTGTCCTCCCCCTTGCTGAGATGGGGGAAACTGCGGCACGGAGAGGGGAAATGACTTGTCATTCAGAAATAGAGGTCACATCTCCTGATTCACAGGCCTGTGCTTTGACCATGCTTGCTTTCCCTGAGTGGTGTAAACTTCTGACACTCTCCAAAGCTGCTCAGGGGTCAAGTGCACATCTGAGACGATTGACTCCTAGTGCAGGTCATTCACTGAGCTTTTACCCCAGGGCAGCTGAAATCTGAATGCCCTGATTCTTGTGGGTTTAAAGGCCAATCCGTTTTGAGCAGTTCAGCGCTGGGGGCTCTCAATCCCCCTGTTCTCACTACGTGCCTTGCGCTATGTTGCAGGGGGAGATCAGACAAGATGGAGATGAAGAGGCTGGAGCTGGACAGGATCTAAACCAGGGTGTGAATAGGCTAATGGCAGCCATGCGGGACATGCTGGCGAATATCCAGTTCCAGGAGCCTCCGCGAGACGAAAACCCCGACGGAGACGCGGACTGGGACTGAAACCAGACCAAGCCCTGTCCCCACACCACGCTATGTAATTATGTTCCTGATTGGTGGGGCACTGTAATAAACAGTCACGCAGAGCAGGGAGGCCGGGTCCTTTGACGTCCTGCTGCTTCAGCCATGGAAAAAAGGGCTCAGCTGAGGGATGGATGGGCACAGGTTTGTCCTGGATTTAAAAGGCCCTTTTTAGTCTCTCCATAACTTCCAGCCTGCTGGAGCTGGAGTCCTCTCGGGACGCTGCTTTGCAGGGGCGAACGCCGAGTCGAAACCGCACTGAGTCCACTGCAGCACTAGCAGCCAAGCTGCTGTCCCCTTCCTCCTGCCTGCCTTCCATGCCACACACAGGCCTCGCCGGGTAAGATTCCCGGGACCCTCGATTGCTGCCGCCCTCTTCCGCAGCTGGCAAGTGCTCAGGGCAACGACTGGCCCCACGCTGCCTCTCTCTGCCCCTGTGCTTTCTGCCGCCCCCCCTGCCCCCCCCCCCCCCCCCCGGTGGGCACTGTGTGAGGAGGAGCCAGCTGCACCGCGCTGCACCAGGCTACTGCGTCGGCAGGGCAGAGAGTCGCTGTCTTTGCAGCCAGAGGTGTCAGCACGGCTGCTGCTGGGACGCCAGCTCATAAAGCTCAGTATCGCAGAGCAGGGCCTCGTGGCATTGATGGGGGCCAGTCCAGATCCTTCGCCCATCTGGGGACGGCCCTGTGGCAGCAGGACGGCTCTAGGGCCGCTCTCCCGGAGGCAGTAGCCATGGTGGCCATGCGTGCTGCCTGCCTCCGGGAGAGCGGCACTAGAGCCTCACGTGGCTTGGGAGGAAGGGGCCTGCGTTTCATCCTGTCCTTTAGCTCCTGTGCGTGACTCTAAAGTGGGTCAGGGCACAGCCCTGTGGAATGGAGTGCAGGGAGGAATCCTACACTGCCTCATGAAGGGAGAGATGCAGGATGCCCAAACGTGGCCATCTGAGCCTGGGGGTAAGGAAGAGAAGCCTTCCCTGTCCCCCTGCTCTGCTTTCATCTTCGTGCTGCTTCGCACCCAGTGCCTTGGGGAGTGGAGAGCAAGCTGGAGCCACAGACAGCATCCCGCTAATCAGACTCATGTGAGCAGCTGCTGGCCTTTGAGTGGGGCAGAGGGAATTAAAATTCCGCTGTAACAAAGTTAGATCTGCGGCGTTTAACTCCTGTCCTGCCAGGAGCCAGGCAAAGGGTCTGGCCTGAGACAAGTGCTGGGGCTTAGCCTCCATCCGGACTGCAGCAGCTCCGCATTCGCCTACACTCTCAGCGCCTCCACCTGCTCCCCCTGCGTCTCCCGGGGGCCCTTGGAGGAAGGATCATACTGAGGGAGACGGAGTCCTATGGCACACCCTGGGCCCATGGTTTTAAATCATTAAAGCTAAGGATGCAATGAACCAACCGTAGTTCTCTGCCGCGCGCCCCTAGGTCAGCTCCAGGCACTTCGATTTAGTCGAGGACCCTGAATGGCCCTTGGAATGACAGAACCAACTTTTATGTGAGAGAAACGATGGGTTGGGCAATCAGGCGTCCCACGACCATTTACATGGGTTCCCCCGTTATGCTCACCGTCCAAGACGGAATGGTGTATCAATGGGCCGACAGGCACCAGAATGAAGTACAACCTCTGGAGCCTGTCCCACCAAAGGCACCGCTACAGTCCTAGGACTTGCCCCAAGGCAGCCTTTTATAGCCATTCTAATACAAACTAAGCTTAAACTGACCTATTCCCACCTCTTCATTGGCTCTTGACGTTCTGTGCTATTTAAATAACAGCCGCCCCAGTGTCCTTCCCCTGCCTCCGAGACAGAGCCTCTTAGTCAAACTTCCCAAATTCTCTCTCTCTCACACATTGAAAACCTGCTAGAATCAGTTATAACCTGCTCCTGGCCTTGCTAACTTCAGTTCCCCATCTTATCTCGAACTGCTGTTCTCACTAACACGCTCCATTTCCCAGGCTCCTCGGTATCCAAATGCCACTTCTAGGCTACAGGGGATGTGGACTTGCTTTCCTCAGGGGTGGAGATGACGCAGGGTTCACACTGTGCTGCTCAGCTCAACCGGCTTGCCTAGTTAGAGAAGGGAAAGGCCTATTATCCCCCCCTCTGGGGGCTTGGGGATCCCCTGCCTGCACACACTTGGGTTTGGCCCCATTTCCTGATTCTTTTCCAGGGGCCCCCGCTTGGCTCCGGCAAAGCGCCTGTGCTGGGAAGTGTTCCCTGGGGCTGTGTGCAGCACGGCAAGGCGGAGCAGGAGGTCTGGTTCTGACAAGTGGCTCTTGCCGGGAGCCCGAAGCCGCGCGCTGCCCCCCCCGTCTCGCAGCAGAGGCTGTAGCTGCAGAGTTGTTCCGGTCACACTTTGAAGTAGCAGACTGAGGCCATTTATAGCCGCGCTCTCAAAGGCCTCATTGATAAAGCTGAAGATATTATTGTCGCGTATCATCGCGCTGGCTGGAGTCCAGAGAGCTGCAGCCAGCGGGCGGGGAATATGCTTCTCCCTTAGCTTCAGTTCCTTCTCCATTTCCCTGCCTCTCCCTGGCTTGCCCTATAGAATCCTAGAATATCAGGGTTGGAAGGGCCCTCAGGTCCAACCCCCTGCTCAAGACAGGACCAACACCAACTAAATCATCCCAGCCAGGGCTTTATCAAGCCGGGCCTTAAAAACCTCTAAGGAACCTCCACCTCTCTAGGACCTCGTCTACATTATGAGTGTAGGTCGAATTTAGCAGCGTTAGATCAGTTTAACCCTGGACCCGTCCACACGACGAAGCCATTTTTGTCAACTTAAAGGGCTCTTAAAATTTATTTCTGTACTCCTCCCCTACGAGGGGATTAGCGCTGAAATCAACATTACCAGGTCAAATTTGTGGTAGTGTGGACGCAATTTGACGGTATTGGCCTCCGGGAGCTATCCCAAAGGTGCTCCATTGTGACCGCTCTGGACAGCACTCTCAACTCAGATGCACTGGCCAGGTAGACAGGAAAAGCCCCAGGACCTTTGAATTTCATTTCCTGTTTCGCCAGCGTGGCGAACTGATCAGCACGGGTGACCATGCAGAGCTCATCAGCACAGGTGACCATGCAGTCCTAGAATTGCAAAAGAGCTCCAGCATGGACCGAATGGGAGGTACTGGATCTGATCGCTGTATGGGGAGAGGAATCCGTGCTATCAGAACTCTGTTCCAAAAGATGAAATGCCAAAATATTTGAAAAAATCTCGAAGGCCACGATGGACAGAGGCTACAACAGGGACCAGCAGCAGTGCCGTGTGAAAATTAAGAAGCTCAGGCAAGCCTACCAAAAATCCAAAGAGGCAAACGGCCGCTCCGGGTCAGAGCTTCAGACATGCCGCTTCTATGATGAGCTGCATGCAATTCTAGGGGGGGCCCCCACCACTATCCCACCCTGTCCATGGACACCTGCAAGGGGGGAGTCTCATGCAACAGGGTTGAGGATTTGGGGGATGAGGAAGATGAGAAGGAGGATAGTGCACAGCACACAAGCGGAGAAACCATTCTCCCTGACCGCCAGGAACTGTTTATCGCCCTGGAGCCAATACCCTCCCAACCCGGGCTCACGGACCATGAAGCCAGAGAACATGTGGGAGGCTTTGGGGGAGTGTACCTTTGTAAATATAATGCATGGTTTAAAAGCAAGCGTGTTTAATGATTAATTTGCCCTGAAGACTTGGGATGCATTCGCGGCCAGGACAGACTCTCCTTTTAAATGGCCAACCCAACGGGTGCTTGGTATGGGAAAGGAGGGCGTTGCTGTTTGAAACCATTCCCACATGTTATGAAGGTTGAAGAAGCCAAAAGACTATGGCTTACCATGGCTGCCTGCAAGCCGAATTCTGTTGCCTGGACCTGCGTGTGTGATCTCGCACACCAAACCGGCAGGCCCTCAGTATAAGAGGCAAAATGCGACCTTATACCGAAAGCACATGTGCTATGTAATGTTAACAGCTTGGTTCACTGTGAAAGAGTCTACCCATTGTTCTCTAAAATGTCTTTTTAAAGAATACTCTCCCTTTTTTTCCACCCACAGCTGCAAATGTTTCAACGCTCCCCCTATCATCTCTGTCCCAGAGGCTAGTGCAGATAAGAAGGTGAAAAAAAACGCACTTGTGATTAAATGTTCTCTGAGCTCATGCAGTCCTCCCGCACTGAAAGAGCTCAGCAGAATGTGTGGAGGCAAACAATGTCAGAGTCCAGGAAAGCAGAAAATGAACGCGAGGACAGGAGGAACAAGCGCGATGAGAGCAGGCAGGATGCAATACTGAGGGATCAAACCAATATGCTCCGGCATCTGGAGGAGCTGCAGGAAATGCAGCAAGAGCACAGACTGCTGCTGCAGCCCCTGTATAACCGCTTGCCCTCCTCCCCAAGTTCCATAGCCTCCTCACCCAGACGCCCATGAACGTGGGACAAGGAAGGGGGAGGGCTCTAGGCACTCAACTACTCCACCCCAGAGGACTGCCCAAGCAACAGAAGGCTGGCATTCAGTAAGTTTTGAAGTGCAGTGTGGCCTTGTCCTTCCCTCCTCCACCACCCCACCTGGTGCTTCCCTCCTCGCCCACCCCTCCCAGGCTACCTTGGCAGTTATCCCCCTATTTGTGTGATGAATTAATAAAGAATGCATGATGTTGAAACAATAATGACTTTATTGCCTCTGCAAGAGGCGATTGAAGAGGGGAGGGCAGTTGGCTTACAGGGAAGTAGAGTGAACCAAGGGGGCGGGTTTTCATCAAGGAGAAACAAACAGAACTGTCACACCGTAGCCTGGCCAGTCATGAAACTGTCTTTCAAAGCTTTTCTGATGCGCAGCACGCCCTGCTGTGCTATTCTAACTGCCCTGGTGTCTGGCTGCGCATAATCAGCGGCCAGGCAATTTGTCTCAACCTGCCATCCCCCCATAAATGTCTCCCCCTTACTCTCACAGAGATTGTGGAGCACACAGCAAGCGGCAATAACAATTGGAATATTGGTTTCGCTGAGGTCTAACCAAGTCAGTAAACTGCGCCAGCGCGCTTTTAAATGTCCAAATGCACATTCTACCACCATTCTGCACTTGCTCAGCCTATAATTGAACAGCTCCTTACTGCTGTCCAGGGTGCCTGTGTATGGCTTCATGAGCTATGGCATTAAGGGGTAGACTGGGTCCCCAAGGATAACTATAGACATTTCAATGTCCCCAACAGTTATTTTCTGGTCTGGGAAGTAAGTCCCTTCCTGCAGTTGTTCAAACAGACCAGAGTTCCTGAAGATGCGAGCGTCATGTACCTTTCTCAGCCCTCCCACGTTGATGTCGATGAAACGTCCCTTGTGATCCACCAGTGCTTGCAGCACCATTGAAAAGTACCCCTTGCAGTTTATGTACTGGCTGCCTTGGTGCTCCACTCCCACGATAGGGATATGCGTTCTATCGTCCCACCACAGTTAGGGAATCCTATTGCAGCAAAGCCATCCACTATGAGCTGCACATTTCCCAGAGTCACTACCCTTGATAGCAGCAGCTCAGCGATTGCTTTGGCTACTTGCATCACAGCAGCCCCCACAGTAGATTTGCCCACTCCAAACTGATTCCCGACTGACCGGTAGCTGTCTGGTGCTGCAAGCTTCCAGAGGACTATCGCCACTCGCTTCTCAACTGTGAGGGCTGCTCTCATCCTGGTATTCTGGCGCTTCAGGGCAGGGGAAAGCAAGTCACAAAGTTCCATGAAAGTGCCCTTACGCATGCGAAAGTTTCGCAGCCACTGGAAATCATCCCAGACCCGCAACACTATGCGGTCCCACCATCTGTGTTTGTTTCCCAGGCCCAAAGTCGGCGTTCCATGGCATGAACCTGCCCCATTACGACCATGATGTCCAAATTGCCAGGGCCCGTGCTTTGAGAGAAGTCTGTGTCCATGTCCTCATCACTATCGTGATCACGCTGTCGTCACCTTGCCGGCTTTTGCAGGTTCTGGTTCTGCACATACTGCCGGATAATGTGCGAGGTGTTTACAATGCTCACAACAGCAGCAGTGAGCTGAGCGGGCTCCATACTTGCCGTGGTAGGTCTGCAGGACAGCAGGAAAGCAGAGTTGCAGCAGAATCGGTGGATGACGACGGCTTCCACAAGAATATCAAATCCCCCCTCGTTCTTCTCTTCTGCAGACTAAATAACCCCAGTTCCCTCAGCCTCTCCTCGTAAGTCATGTGGCCCAGCCCCCTAATCATTTTCGTTGCCCTCCGCTGGACTCTCTTCTATTTGTCCACATCCATTCTGTAATGGGGGGACCAAAACTGGACACAATACTCCAGGTGTGGCCTCATTAGTGTCGAATCGAGGGGAATAATCACTTCCCTCGATCTGCTGCCAATGCTCCTACTAATGCAGCCCAGGATGCCATTAGCCTTCTTGGCAATGAGGGCACACTGCTGACTCATATCCAGCTTCTCGTTCACTGTAATTCCCAGATCCTCTTTTGCAGAAGTGCCGCTTAGCCAGACGGTCCCCAGCCTGTAGCGGTACATGGGATTCTTCCTTCCTAAGTGCAGGACCCTGCACTTGTCCTTGTTGAACCTCATCAGATTTCTTTTGGTCCAATCCTCCAATTTGTCTAGGTCACTCTGGACCCTATCCCTATCCTCCCGCGTATCTACCTTTCCCCCGAGTTTAGTGTCATCTGCGAACTTGCTGAGGGTGCAATTCATCCCATCATCCAGATCATTAATCCCATCATTCATGGGAAGCCCAAACCAGCCATGACTCAGGGTGTGGGCCCCCGGAGTCCATCCCGTCTGCCACTCCTCTCTTCAGCTTTTCCTGTGTTACCATGGCCCTGGATGGCTGATGGGGACAGTGGCTCTTCTCTCTGCAGCCCATGCCCCAGTGGAGGTGTTGTGGAAGCTGCTCTCCCCTTGACAGGCGTGTTGGGTTGGCCAGTGGCTACTGGGTGCAGCTCGGGGTGAAAATGCTTTGAACAAGGTGCTGCTGGTAGGTGGCACCTCACAGTGCATGGGGGTGGCTCTTCCTTCCCCTGTTCCCTAGCAGGGACAGGGCAAGCTCTGCCTAGCCAACCCCTCCTGCCCATGAAGGCTCATGCACCCACGTTGTTCCAAAGACGCCCTCAGATGCTTCCAGGCACAGGGCAGCTACCAAAGGGACGCCTGGCAGCTGGGTTGACAGCATGAGAACTGTACTTGGGAAGGGAATGGCTGGGTCTGGTGACGGCTAGGGCAGAACCACGCTGTGAGCTCTGAGCAGCTCAGCACTGCCATGGGCTTCCACCTCCGTCAGTAACTCGCTGGCCTCTCTGGCCCCTTCTGCCGGGGCATCTCAAAGCACTTCACAATCCCCTAATGGATGGAGCATCCCCCCATGTCAGAGGGGGAAACTGAGCCAGGCTGATACCATGTGTCAGCGGCAGAGCTGTGCCTAGAGCAGGGGTCCCCTGCGTGCTGGTCCTGCTATGCACCATGGCTGCCTGGAGCCTGCCAGCCCCCACGTGCCCAGACAGGGCTGTTGAGAAGAAGGAGGAGGCGGACACCGCTGGGCCTGGAAACTGCAGCAGGAATCAGCCGTTGGATGATATTTCAATTCCTCTCTGGCAGATTTGCCGCTTCAGGCATCAACAAGAACCCAAAGGCACATGACAATCAGCTGGGCCACGTCCCTCCCCCGCCCAAACACACTCGCCTTTATCCCCAGCCCTGGGAGGGACACAGCAGCGAAAGGCCTGTGGAATGGGAGCTCCTGCCTGGCGCGCTGTAGCAGGAAGAGCACCATGCTGGCGTGCTCACACCGTGCACCGGGGCGTTGGAGAGCAGGCGCAGGACTCCAGCTTCCCTGGTGGCTAGCATGGAAGGTGGGGAGAGGAGCTGAGGGGCAGAGGCAGCTGGAGGGCAGTGGAGCAATGGGCTGTGAGTGGTGGGGTGTGGGAATGGAGCCATAGCAGAGCTAAGTGAGGGGAAGGTGGGGGGCCAGGCCAGTATTTTCTTTGATATCCTTTGCTAGCTCTCATTCTAGATGGGGCAGGCTTTGGCAAACAAAGGGCAGCAGAGAGCCTGTGTGCGCTTTCTCTGCTAGGCCTTAAGCTGCCCTTGGTATTGGGGAGGGAGGCCCGGGGGTGGGCCTTGATAATGTTCTTGAAAACCACAGCATTCAGACTGTGTGTGTGTGTGTGTAACCTTAACTCTGCCCCCTGGCGCGTATGCATCATGCCATTGGCCTTAACTCCGGGAGCACGTTCTCTGCCCAGGTAATGCAGCATGTCGTCTGGCTGTAGGGAGAGACGCAGGGCAGCAGACTTGCTACGTGCGGCACTCAGACCAGCTGGGACCAGGATGGATGATGGGGGATGGTGGCCGCTGTCCAGCCATTCTGTGGGTCAGGACTGAGAAGGGTTGGGGACTCCTGCGGTAGCTGCAGCGGGGCTGGAGTGCGGAGTAGCCTGGCCAAGGTTTGTGTGTGAGGACCCTGGTCTCAGAGCTGAAGGCAGGGCGCTACTGAGCCCTAACCAAACCCATGGCTGGTGCCGCTACGTCCTCTCCCGCCTTGAGGCCAGGGGCCTCCAGGATTGGGTTCCTTCTTTGGGGGAAGGGCGGTTGGGCTGGGGGCAGGCTCCCCACATGGCCTGCACTGCACTTGGAAGCTCAGACCGACCCCTGGGGCGAGAGATCCCATCTCTGCCCTGCTCTTGTCATGGGGGCTGGATCACGCCCTGCCGAAGGCCTGGGGGCTCCCCTGGCAACCACGAGGACAACAAGTTAGAGGAGGAGGCTGAAGGTCAGGCCCTGCGGCTAGGGCTGGTTCTGGGTGGGGGAGGGCTTCAAACTCATCACCTGGAGCTGTTTCGGTTCTTGACTTGCTGAGCGGTAGAAGGAACCTGCGATCTGGGCGCAGGGGAACAGGCAGCTGCTTTCTGGCAAATTCCTGCAGCTGGGGCCCAGCCTGGCCTCCCTACAGCTTCCCCCGCTGGTACCCAGAGCACAGGCCTGCCCCGAGTCTGGTTTGAGCAGCAGAGGCCGTGAAGAGGTGACAGGCGCGTGGGCTGTAAGTGCCGACGTGGGGAGAAGGTGTCAGACCCCAATGGGCTAAAGGCAGAACACAAGAGAAATAAGGCACCAACTTGTAACGGGGAGAGAAATGAGCCCCTGGAGCGAGTGAGCTGGGTGGTGGACTCTGTCCGCTGGAGACCTGAAATCGAGGTTGGACGTCTTTCACCATTAGCTCAGCCAGGCATTATTCGGCTTGAGCCGGGACTCCCTGGAAGTTCTCTGACCTGTCTTGTGCCCACAGTCGGATGATCAGCTAGTCCCTTCTGGCCTGGCCCCCTAGGACTGTCTCTTCCCCCCAATTCCTACTGCTGGCACCTGGCATCAGCACCACGGTCTCCAGGAGCCAGCAGCATCTATCGCTGCTATCCACATCCGGTGCTGCGTATTCTCCATTCCCTTGAAGTCCCAGGGTCCCTGGCCGGGTTCTCCAGGGCATTCTCTAGTACCCACAATGCCCTGCAGCTGCTGCCTGGACTCAGGGCTCTGGTCTCTGCTGTGCCTTTCCTAGCATCACAAGGGGATTTCCATTCGTGGAGACAGTGCTTGGCCCCCAGGTCAGAATGGGTGCATGGAGCAATGGATCTGGGGGACCCACGCGTCACACTTATCCCCCTTCCGTGTGCCACGCCTGGTGGTGAGAAGCAGGCTCAGTGCTCCACCACTGTGGCACCCTTCGGTCCAGCTCATTTTTCTGCTGCTCACAACTACAATGCAAACATTTCTGCACCTGCCAGAGGTCTCTGTCAAGGAAAGGCTTTTCCTGCTTTGTCCTGAGGCTGCTGCACTTCAGTGCTGGGCTAAGCCAAAGCTCTTCTCTCTCCACTCGTCCAGGGGCAAGACATTTCTTCCTGCTGAGCCAGCCGGGCTGGGATGAAGGCTCACGAGCTGTGGATTCAAAAGTGAGGTTGGTGCCCAAATGGTGAGGCCTGTGGGTGCTTCGCAGGACGGACTTTGCACCGTTTGTCCAGTTTCCTTTACAGACCTCGCCGGCACGACTTGCTGAGGAGTTCCAGGTTGGGCTCCTTGGTCCCTTTAATGAAGCCCCACCTGCCCTTTGTTAGGGTGCAGGGATGGAGCTGGTAAGAACATAAGAGCGGCCAGACCAAAGGTCCATCCAGCCCAGTGTCCTGTCTTCCGACAATGGCCCATGCCAGGTGCCCCAGAGGGAGTAAACCTAACGGAATCATCAAGTGATCCATCCCGTCGCCCATTCCCAGCTTCTGTCAGTCCGAGGCTAGGGACACCCAGCGCATGGGGCTGTGTCCCTACCCCTCCTGGCTAATGGCCATTGATGGACCTGTCCTCCAGGAACTTATCTAGTTCTTTTTTGAACCCAGTTGTACTTTTGGCCTCCACAACACCCCTTGGCAGTGAGTCCCCCAGGCGGACTGTGCGCTGTGTGAAGTCCTGCCTTTGGCCAACCCGCTGCCTGTTAATGGCTTCACGTGTGATGTGAAGGGGTAAATAACTTCCCTACACATGACTCTCTAGCCCTGTCTGGGGGGCTCCGCAGCGCCACAGCTCTGCCTTTCCAGTGCGTGCGAAGATGCTGGGCTGGCAAGCGGAAGGGCCGGGTGGGCAGTGCTGTGAGCCGTGAGTCACACATCAATACAGCACGGGGCTGAGTGAGTGTCCGGGCTCGTGCTGGGCCTTGGCTGAACCCCCTACCAAACTCCCAGGGAACCTTCCAGTCAATGAGCTTTTTATAGACACTGCTTACCTCCGTGTCGGGGGGAGATGGGGTCTAACCAGCTTTGACCTCCGAAGAGCAAAGTCTTGTTGCCAAGTGCCCTGACTTCTGAGCAGCCGACAGACGTATCGCCATGGGCATGACTCTGCTGACATTGGCAGGAAGGAATCTGGCCCATCGGATTTTCCAGCATCTGTTCTGCAGCACAGAATGCATTTGTGCCTCTAGATAAAGAGCTTATGCCTGTGAATAGAGATGGGGCTGTCTGCAGCAAGCGGCCAGGGAGGAGAGTGCCCGCGTGGTACCCGCCGGGAGTCTGCGGTGTGTGGTCCTGCAGGACAGTGCCAGCATAGTACCCGCCGGGTGTCTGCGGTGAGTGGTCCCGCAGGGCAGTGCCCACGTGGTACCCGCCGGGTGTCTGCGGTGAGTGGTCCCGCAGGGCAGTGCCCACATAGTACCCACCAGGTGTCTGCAGCGCACGACCCCAGGGGACAGTGCCCACGTGGTACCCGCCAGATGTCTGCAGCGCACGACCCCTGGGGACAGTGCCCACGTGGTACCCGCCAGATGTCTGCGGTGAGTGGCCCCGCTGGACAGTGCCCGCGTAGTACCCGCCAGGTGTCTGTGGTGAGTGGCACCGGAGGACAGTGCCCGCGTGGTACCCGCCAGGTGTCTTCGGTGAGTGGCCCTGCAGGACAGTGCCCGCATGGTACCCACCGGGTGTCTGCAGCGCACGACCCCAGAGGACAGTGCCCGCGTGGTACCCGCCGAGTGTCTGCAGTGAGTGGCCCCGCAGGACAGTGCCCGCGTGGTACCTGCCGAGTGTCTGCAGTGAGTGGCCCTGCAGGGCAGTGCCCACGTGGTACCCGCCAGGTGTCTGTGGTGAGTGGCACCGGAGGACAGTGCCCGCGTGGTACCCGCCGGGTGTCTGCGGTGAGTGGCCCCGCAGGACAGTGCCCGTGTGGTACCCGCCAGCAGCCATTGGAAGTGAACAGTGGCATGGCCAGAAGACCATTTCCAGCTGTTCTACCCGCCACCTGCCCATGGTGGAAATCCCCTTGGAGGGTGCCAGCGCTTTGTTGTCAGCCCCCTTGCTGGGGTCGGCGCCTGCGGGGCTGGATCACAGGCCCTGCCCGACCAGGCATTGAGGAAGGGGTACAAGTAGGCAGGCTCCCAGGGACGTTTCATAACCCTCCTGTAGCTGCCCTTCAGCGCGCTCCTTGCATGCGATGTTGTCATGTGGCTGACCACCCTCTTTTGAAGGAGGAGCTGAGCAAACTGCCTTTAAAGTAGGGAAGAGAAAGGGTTCTTTCTTTGTCCTGCGCTCCGGCTAATCGATTACATTGGGCAAGGGATAAATACAGAGGCTGGGCTAGGAAGTGGAGTTGGAGAGGGTTTGGAAGCCGGGAAAGGGCTGGAGCCGAAGGCCGGGGCTCTCCCTCCCGTTCCAGTCGGGAACACAGAGAGCGAGAGACCCGCACCCTGAACGCAAAGGAGCACAGAGTCCGAGCACACATCTCCAGTTCCTCGCACGGCTGTGTCCAGAGCCCGGACACCCCTGGGATCCAGCACACATACGCGGACGAGCATTTCACCCTCCCAGTCCTGCAGGTGCTTCTCTGGCTTCTTTCTTTTCTGAAGACGGCAAGTGCCCGTGACGAGGAGTTGGTCTCAGAGGCAGCTTGAAATTCCTCAGCCCAGGGCATCTCCCTCCAGCTTTGGGGGTGCCCCAGGGACCTGTCCTGTGTGTGTTCCCTCTGCTGAAGTCCCAGCACTGCCTGCTCTGGGTATCCTCTGCCCTCCGATGCAGGGAGACTGTAAACGCTACTTTCCAGGTTGCTGCACTGGGGAGAGTTGTTCTCCCAAGACTTGTTCCTTGAACGCTCCGAGGGAGCAGAAACGCTTGGCTTTGCTCTGGCCAGAGCCGCAGCCGCTGTGGTGGCCACGCCTGCTTCTGCCCGTGTTTGCCAGCAGCAGAACCTGCCTGACACCCATCCCGAAGCTGTCGCTATGTCAACGCTGGCTTCTCTGCAGGTGCTGCTCAACTCCCTGAACTCCACTGCCCCCAGCAACAGGACCGACAAGCCGGCCAACAGGAGCAGCGCCTGGTGCCAGGGCGTCTTCATCCCCAACGAGCTCTTCCTGACGCTGGGCCTCGTCAGCCTGGTGGAGAACGTACTGGTGGTCACGGCCATCATTAAGAACAGGAACCTGCACTCACCCATGTACTACTTCATCTGCTGCCTGGCTGTGTCCGACATGCTGGTGAGCGTCAGCAACCTGGTGGAGACCTTGTTCATGCTGCTGATGGAGCACGGCGTGCTGGTCCTCCAGACCAGCATCGTCCGCCAGATGGACAACGTCATCGACATGATGATCTGCAGCTCCGTGGTGTCGTCCCTCTCCTTCCTGGGGGCCATCGCCGTGGACCGGTACATCACCATCTTCTATGCCCTGCGCTACCACAGCATCATGACCATGCAGCGGGCGGTGATCATCATTGTGGGCATCTGGGTCGCCAGCACCATCTCCAGTAGCATTTTCATCGCCTACTACAAGAACAACGCCGTCATCCTCTGCCTCATCGGCTTCTTCCTTTCCATGCTTATCCTCGTGGTGGGGCTCTACATCCACATGCTCTCCTTGGCACACCACCATGCCAAGAACATCTCCAGACTGCAGAAGAAACGCACCGTCCACCAGATGACCAGCATGAAGGGGGCGGTCACCCTCACCATCCTGCTGGGGGTCTTCTTCATGTGCTGGAGCCCCTTCTTCCTGCACCTGACGCTGATCGTCACATGCCCCAAGAACCCCTTCTGCACCTGCTTCTTCAACTACTTCAACCTCTTCCTCATCCTCATCATCTGCAACTCGGTGATAGACCCGCTCATTTATGCTTTCCGGAGCCAGGAGCTGAGGAAAACCCTGAAGGACGTGGTGCTGTGTTCCTGGTAACTCAGGCATGGCCGAGGGGCTGAGGAGGCCTGTTGTAGCCGGGGTTCCTGCTCTCAGAGGTAACTGCATGGCCATCTTGCAGCCCACAGCACAGCGCCTCCTAGTGTGCTTGGGAGGCAGAGACGCCATTTGCAAGGGGCACCGGTCAGTTCCCATCAGATGTCGGTGGCGGAAAACCAAGCAGGGTTTTGTTTGTTTTGGGGGTTGGAGACAGTTTAGCTGCTGAACAGCACCTAGCGCCTGCCCGAGGGGATGCCAGTGCCTGCATCAGCCCATCCCCTCCCACCCTGGGGCAGGTGCAGAACATGGCAGGGCCTTGGGCACAGCAGCTGCTGTTTCTGGCCAGCTTTCTGGTGAGGTCCCAGGGCACAGAATCTACGGTTCTCCCGCCACTGGAGAAGCACGTGAGTGAGTTCCAGCTGCTCCAGGGCTGCTGCTCGGTTCTGTCCCCAAGTAGGGATTCCTGTAACTCCCTCTGCTGCTTCCTGCCCAGGCAGAAGGGCTGGTAACTCTAGGCCAGGCTCTCTAGGCTGGGAACTAGACAGGCAATGAGTCTGCCCTTTTGTAGAGCTCGCTCCTGCTGGCTGCCTCCCCCTCCCCCAGGTGCTGGGCAAGGAGTGTGGAAGAGCCCGCCGGAGGGTCCCATTGTCACTGTTCCGACTCTACAGCACGGAATCATAGATTCATAGACGTGCCGGGCTGGAAGGGACCTGGAGAGGTCATCTCAGCCAGCCCCCAGCACCAGGGCAGGGTCACGTGAACCTAGATCATCCCCGACAGGTGTGTGTCCAGCCTGGTCTTTAAAACCAGCTTCCGCAACCTCCCTAGACAGTTTGTCCCAGTGCTTAACCGCCCTTACAGGTAAGACTTTTTCCTGATGTCCAACCTGAATCTCCCTTGCTGCAATGTAAACCCATTGCTTCTTGTCCTGTCCTCAGCGGTTCAGGAGAACAATGTATCACCCTTCTCTTTTTAACACCCTTTTACGTACTTGAAGATTGTTAGCATGTGTCTCCCCCACCCCGTCTCACCTTCTCCAGACTAAACAAATCCAGTTTTTTTCAATCTTCCCTCGTAGGTCGTCAGCCTTTCTAGCCCTTTAGTTGTTGTTGTTGCTTTCCTCTGGACTTTCTCCAGTTTGTCCACATCTTTTCTGCAATGTGGGGCCCAGAGCTGGACACAATGCTCCAGTTACAGACTAATCAGCGCGGCTTAGAGCGGAAGAATTGCATCTCATGTCTTGCTTACAACACTCCTGCTAACACAGCCCAGAATGATGATCGCTTATTTTGTAACAGCGTCACATAATTGACTCATATTTAGTTTGTGATCCACTATAACCCCTCCATCTTTTTCTGTGGTCCTTCCTAGACAGGCATTTCCCGTTTGTATTTGCAAAACTGATTGTTCCTTCCTAAGTGGAGCACTTTGCATTCGTCATTGAATTTCATCCTATTTATTTCAGACCATTTCTCCAGTTTGTCCAGATCATTTTGAATTCTAATCCTGTCCTCCAAAGTGCTTGCAATCCCTCCTAGCTTGGTATTGTCCGCAAACTTTATCAGTATCCTCTCCATGCCATTAGCCAAATAATGTATGAAGATAATGAGTAGAACCGGACCCGGGACAGATCCCTGCGGGCTCCAGCTTGATTGTGAACCATTGGTAACTACTCTGAGTACGTTTTTCCAACCTGTTATGCACCCCTCTTATAATAAGTTGGTCTAGGCTGTATTTCTCCAGATTGTTTATGAGAAGGTCATGGAGCCAGTAACAAAAGCCTCACTGAAGTCGAGGTATCACATCTTACTTCTCCCCCACCGTGACCCCATCCACAAGGCTTGTTAAAAGAAGGATGTTAGGTTGGTTTGACACGATTTGTTCTTGACAAATCCATGCTGGCTCTTACTTATTCCCTTATTTTTCTTTCAGGTGTTTACAAACAGATTGTTTGATTATTTGCTCCATCATGTTTCCAGGCACCGAAGTTAAGCTGCCTGGTCTGTAATTCCCTTTTTAAGGCTAGGGCCTGTATTTGCCCTTTCCCATCCTTTGGGCTCTATCTTGTTCTCCAGGAGTTCCCAAGGCACGTGGGAGCCTGACTGAGTGTCTGGCACTGCCTGACGACAGGGATGGGGGCCCCCATGGACTATGGTGCTTAGCCCCCGGGGCTGCTGGAGAGACAATCCCCATGCTTCTCCCTGGGCCTGCTGGGGGCAGAGGCAGGCTGCAGTGCCTGGCGCCAGGAGCTGTCACCCCCTTACTCCCTCACCGATGGAAATGGTCCCCACCCCAGTCAGCCAGGTCTCCTGAGGCCTGAGCAAACCTCGGGCTTCAGTGCTGATCCCAGCACCAGGGAGGCAAGGGGCTGCCCCCCTTGACACTGTCGTCCGCCCCGATGAGGGAGGCAGGGTCACGGGGTAACGGAGACACAGCGTGGGGCAGTGACTCGCCAGAGGCTACACTGTGGGTCAGCAACAGAGCTGAGCCTAGAGCCTGGGAGTCCTGGCTGCCACGCCAGGGCCCCATTCAGGACCAACCGTGGAGCTAGCCCCGGGCAGGACCAGCCCCATGCAGCCCTGGCAGGAGCCCTTCTCCTGCCCATGGGCAGGACTGGGAAGCAAGTGGGGACAGCCCTGCTGTGCCCTCCCATCTGCCAGGGGTGGGAGGAATGGCTCACCCTGCCACGTGTCCTCAGCCCTTGGTGCCCCACGGTGCGACATCCTCAGCCCGCCTGCTCTGAGGGATGGGCACTGCCCCGGGCACGGCGTCCTGGAGAGAGCAGGGGCAGGGCCTGGGGAGGGAGCCAGGTCATTGCCCTGAGGAACAGCACGCTGGGCCTCCCCTGCACTCCGGACAGGCCCAGGGACTGGCAACAGGGACGGGAAAAGCCCAGAATGTCAGGCAGCAAAGCACATACCACAGACACCCCCATGCCAGCGCCCCTCCCTCTCACACCCACCACAGACACCCCCACGCCAGTGCCCCTCCCCCCCCACGCCCACCACACACACCCCGGGCCAGCACCCCTCCCCCCCACCACACACACATCTAGGCCAGCGCCCCTCCCCCCTACACCCACCACACACACACACACACACACACGGGCCAGCGCCCCTCCCCCCCACGCCCACTACACACACCCCACGCCAGCGCCCCTCCCCCCCATGCCCACCACACACCCCCACACGCCAGCGCCCCTCCCCCCACGCCCACCACAAACACACACACGCCAGTGCCCCTCCCCCTCACACCCACCATAGACACCCCCTATGCCACCATCCCTTGCCCTTACACCCACCATAGACATCCCCCCACACCAGCACCCATCCCCCTCATGCCCACCATAGACAACCCCATGCCAGAGTCCATCCCCCTCAGGCCAGTGCCCCTCCCCCCACATCCTCCATAGACACCCCCCCATGCTAGTGCCCATCCCCCACAGCCCCCCTCTGATGACACTCTCAGACCCATGCCCCTGGGACACACGATGGACACACCACACCATACACCCTGCAGAGGTAGAGCCTCCCCCCAGCATGGCCAGTACTGGATCCCTCTTCCCGCACAGCCATGCCCCCCATGCACCGGCTGGGGGGCTGTGCTGGGACGCCCTGTGCCCTCTGCTGCCTGGAGACTGCAAAGGCCTATGTGCTGCACTCCCCATCCGGGGCCATGCCAGCCCTGCTAGTGCCCTCGCACACGGGCACACGCCTTGCAGCTATGCACACGTGTGCTGCCCCCGTGGCGCAGGCAACTGTGTCGCCATCTGCAGGCATCTTGCTCCAAACCCTCACGTGGTCCCCCAGGCCAAACCCCCCAGCGTGGCCAGCAAGCACTGAGGCCTGGGTGCCTCTGGGCAGCCAGGGGCACTGGACTGGGACTAGGAGCAGGGGAAGGGCCCGTCTTTAGAGCCATTGGTTTGTGGGGTGCTGAGCCCTGGTGCTATATGGGGCGCCCTAGGGGCGGCCCAGCTTAGGGGGCCAGGCTCTGGGGCAGCTCAGTGCAAGGCGAGGGCTAGCAAGCAGCACACGGGGAGCACGTTGGCATCTGCCACCACCCACCAGCGGAGGGCCCAGGAGGCCGAGAGTGTTGATAGAGCCCACAGACTCCTCTGCACCGGGGGCCTAGAGCTGGGCGGGGGGAGGGGGTGCTGCTGAATGCCCTGACTCAGCATTTGCCCTCACCAGCCCTCCCCGGCAGGGCCCTGTGGGAGGCAGTGGCAGGGCTGGGGGCTGGGGCATTCGGGAATTCGGACCAGTGCATTGACTCCTGTGGCTGTTATTCCCTGTGAGCACAGCTGGCCCTGGGCTACCCCCCTTCCTGGGCAGAGCCCTGGGCTGCACTGGGGCTCCTGCCTCCCACCACGCCACGGCTGGGCAAGGGCGGCTGGGCAAGGGCGGCTGGGCGGCGTTCTTAGCAGAGGTGTTAAATGGGACCTGCACAGGAGCTGGTCAGCTGGAGCTTGGCCTTCTGCCTTCTTGGCTTTGCCTGCAGGGCTCCCTGGAAAGGGGGGGCTGTTTGCTCCTTTGGGGCCCCCGGGTTTCAGGCCCATCTGCCTTGTGGCAGGTTTCCAGGTGTGGGGAAGCACCGAAAGCAGCAGGGACGCGCTGTGAGGAATGTACAAAAGCACCATCCAGCAGGTGGCTCTCTGCATCCTTTGGTGCCATAACGCCTTTGGAGTCTGGCCCAGGGGGTGCCCTGGAGAGCCCCAGCCCTACCCCGAAAGCAAACGCCCGTCCAAGAGGTGGCACGTTCGGCGTGTAGCCAAATCCAGCTCGGGATGAGCTCAGCATGCGGTCACTGGGCACGGGCACTGGCCCTGGAGGGTCGAGGGGCGTTCACTGAGCAAGGGCCCTGCACTGTCTGCACCTGGCAAGGGTGAGGCTGGGCCCGGGTGCCTCACATGGTGCAGGGCTTGGAGGTCAGCGTTTCCAGCCCCAGGGGGCTGTTCAAGGTGTGGGGTTTGCAATGGGGCAGTTTGCTGTGAGGGTTTCTTGCAACATCCCAGCAATGAACTGTCCTCCAGCTCACCTCCCTCCCTGCCATCTCCTGCCAGTGTCCCATGGGGGGACCCTGCCTTGCCAGCTCCAGCGTGCCCCAAAAGGCAAGTACCTGACCCTGGGGAAGGACTGGGGAATCCAGGACCCAGGGGTGAGGGCAGGGAAGGGCCCCCCACCCCATTGCCCCTGCCAGCATCAGAGCATCTCTCCAGCAGCTCCCACCTCTGGTGGCACCACCAGTAACCACTAGTGCCTTGCCCCATGGGATGGGCATCGCTCCCCGGGGGAGGTCTGGGCAGTGCCCTGCAGTGCAGTGTGAGGGAACTCTCCTTGCCAGTGAGTTGGCATTTTCCCTCTGTCGGTGGTTTGTTAATGGAATTACAGTTCTTAGCGTTGTACTTGCTGCATCTCTGAACCCCCTCCCCGTGCTCCCAGCTGCATCCCCACCCCCACCCCCAGCCTGGGACAGGCAAGTCCCAAGTGCCCCTTTCCAGTGACTCTAGGCCAAGCTGTGTCGCAGGGATGTAGGCTCAGGGGGTCTGATTCTGCTCCGCCTCCCTGGTGTGAATGGGACTCGCTGGGTCACTGGCACGACCCAGGAGCAATGCCGCTGCCAGTCCAGGGGGCCGAATTGCTACGTGGTGCCCAAGGGAAGGTCGGACGGGCCCCAGCCTGCCCCGAGGCAGACGGGTTGAGTCTGCACAGACACAATGAAGCAGGCAATGCCTAGGGCAACCGGCATCATGGAGCCAGCAGTGGGGGATGGGCCACAGCACTTTCTCCCCCACACCCTGGCTGCCCCGGGGAACCCCCCCACTACAATAGCACCCCCAGGGTTTGCGCGGCCGGTGGTGGGGCAGGCTCAGAAAAGCATCTCTCCCTGAAGGCTGCGCCCAGCCTGGCTGCCCCGGGGAACCCCCCCACTACAATAGCACCCCCAGGGTTTGCGGGGCCGGTGGTGGGGCAGGCTGAGAAAAGCATCTCTCCCTGAAGGCTGCGCCCAGCCTGGCTGCCCCGGGGAACCCCCCCACTACAATAGCACCCCCAGGGTTTGCGGGGCCGGTGGTGGGGCAGGCTGAGAAAAGCATCTCTCCCTGAAGGCTGCGCCCAGCCTGGCTGCTCCCGCTGGAGGGCGGTGGGCTGAACAAAGGGAGGTGACTAGCAGGCCTGGCCTGCAGCGCTGCTCCCCTCCCACCACGGCTCCGATGGGGTTTTTGTTCTTTCATTCTAGCCGCAGCAGGTCCTCCCACATGTCCTCCTCGAGCCGGGGCTGGCAATTCCCCCGCCTCCAGCGTCCCCAGCAAGGGCTCGTTTTCCGCTGTGCCAATATCCTGCTCAGATCTCCCCCTGCCCTGCACCCGGTGGCCAGTGGAGCCAGTAAAGCGGCCGTCCCAATCTCTCGGCATGTTAACCTGGGCAGGGGCTCGGCCGTGCTTTACGGCCCATGCAAAAGGGCTATAAAGCACCTGTCCGCCCCCCCCCGCCCCCCCGCCAGGGAATATCCCCACAGAGGGGTCCTTGCCAGCAGGCACAGTGACAGAGCCCCCCCCCCCCACACACACACACAGGATCACCCGGTGCAGGGCCAAGCAAGGCAAAAGAGACGTGGCGAGGCCTGGCTAGCTAAGGGACTATGCAAGGTGCAAGGCAGGAGCCAGCGAGGCCAGGGGCAGGGAGGAACTCACCTCGGCCCTGCACCCACCACTACCAAGTGGCTGCAAAAGGGGCCATGAAGCCCCCTCCCTGAAATACCCCCAGCACAGGGGCCTCTGGGGCAGGCACAGAGCCAGTTATAGCAGCTCTGGGCTTCCCCCGTCAGAGCCCGGAGACAAGGGAGCAGGGCCGGAGTGTTCCAAGGTGGGGCAGGAGGGGAGATGGGCAAGGTCAGGCTGTGTCCTGGCTATTCCCAGCTGCCCCCGCAGCCCGAGCAGAAGAGAGGGCAGCCCTCCAGGCTCCACGCACCAACACTGAGGGTTGGATCGCCAGGAGACACAGGCATCGCCTCTGTCCCTGCATGGTGGGTTGTGACCCAAAGGAACCGTGCCCCCAAAAGTGGGTGGAGCTGAGTCCCAGAGCCTGTGCTCCCCACCTGCCCCAGAGCGGGTGCCTCTGAGGCTGGAGCGCGGTGCCCCTCCCATGTGGCGGGTGCTGCTGGCGGACTCCCAGGGGGAGATGAATAAGAGGGGCCATGACTCAATGACCCGGAATAATGGCTGGGATAGAGACAGCGGCTGGGCAGGAACAGGGGCCATGCACGGAACGGGAAACGAGCCAGCTGAAAATCAGGATGGCAGGAAATCCTCATTCACACAATGGACAATTAACCTGTGGAACTCCTGGCCACTAGGGCTCCTGGAGAGCCAGGGCTTATTATGCTTCAGAACAGAACCAGGTATCAGAGTGTGGCTAGAAACCCAGCAGAACACACCTAGAGCTCGGGAAGGAGCCGCCCTCTCCTGGTTCGGTGCAGGATGGGCTGGGCAGGGCACGGCCAGGATCCGCACGCCGCCTTCTGCAGCACGGGGACTGGCACTGACAGGCCGTTTGCCTCCATACCCTGCTCACTCTGCCTGCGGGCTGCGCCCCCCTGTCGCTGTCTGTCTAGGCTGTGAACTCACAGGGACTGGCTGCTCCAGTGTCTGTCCAGCCCCTGGTACAACAGGGTCCCCATCTCGGTGGGTCCTTGGGCACCTCCACAATAACCCTGATTAACTCTAACACCCCCCTCTTGGGCTGCTCCTGCTTTCATTGGTTGTACAAGGGCAGCAGCTGAGACCAGAGCCCCCCGCGCCAGGCCCTGCATAGACTGGCCTTGCTTCAGAGCGCTCAGAAGGGGAAGGGCCCAGACAGGCGGGGAAGGAAGGATGGAGACACTGGGGGGCACTATCTGGACTGGCCAGCAGCACCCCACATGCACCCAGCGCTGAGCCCCTCCCCGGGGCCCCCTCGGTGACTAGGGCAGGTCACCCAGAGAGACTGGGGCAGGGCCAGGACTCAAACCCTGCCCAGCCGGATCCTAGCCCAGTGCCGGAACCACCGCAGCACTGACCCCCGCCTCGCCCCCCAGCGCGGGTCTCAGGCCAAGGGACTCTGCCCCTCCCCCCGCTGTATGTGGGGGTCCCCGGCTGCTCTCCGGGGCGCGGCAGCTGTTGCATTGTGGCGGCGCCGGGCGGGGGATGCGCTGGTGCTGATGCTGCAGGGATGTTGCAGCATTTGTAGCGGCGCCTGCTGATTGGTGGGCCGGCCGGGTGACGTCAGCGGCCGGCCCGGTGCAGCGGCAGGCGCCTATAAAAGGCTCCGGCAGGCGCCCGGCCGCTTTCCGCAGCCCCCAGCCCGCTCCGCTCCTGCGCCCGCGAGCCGCCTGCACCAGCCACAGCCGCCGCCCCGGGCCAGCATGAGGGAGATCGTGCACATCCAGGCGGGCCAGTGCGGCAACCAGATCGGAGCCAAGGTACCGGCCCGGGGGCGCCTGGCGGGGTCCCGGGCTGCGGCTCTGCCGGGGGGGCCGGGACGTGCCCGCATCGCCAGCCCCAGCCCGGCGTAGAGGGGGCGGGGGCCGAGCCGCGGCCGGCGTGGAGGGGGTGGGCGGTGCCTGCCCCGCCCTGGGGCAGGGGCGGGCGGGCGGCTCGGGGCGCTCGGCGCGGCAGCTGGGAGCGACCGAGCCACGCCCCGGCACTGCGGAGCTGGGAACAAAGGGATGAGCTCAGTGCTGCGCCACCGGGGCCGGGCGCTTGGGGCTGTGCCCGGTACGGCACCGGCTGCCTTCGCTGGGATCCGCTGGCCGGGGGCTTCTCGGGGGCTGGCTGGGCGCAGCCCTGGGCCTGGGGGATGCTGTGGCGCAGGGCGACTGGCTGCTCCAGCATCTTCTCTGTGCGCTCCCCATCCCCCCCGCAGTGCTGGGTGGGGGCGGCAGGGTGGCCGCTCAGGGCAGCACAGTGCCTGGGGGGAGCTGGCCCAGGTGTTCTGGGGGGCGGGTCACCCGCTGCAGATGGCACAGGCTGGGTGGGTGGCACAGACATGTGACACTGCTCCCTGCACAAGCCCCTGCCAGCCCAGCCCCCATCTGTGTGAGGGGCTGAGCCCCGTGCGCATCCTGAGTGCCAGGGCTCTGACGGGCAGAGCGGGCCTCGCAGCCCCCTAACTGCGGGGCTATGGGCCTGACCTCTGCCCGGCCTGCCTGCGGGGTGACTGGCGTAAGCATGGCAGCTCCTGCCAGGAGCATCAGGAAAGGCAAAGGAGGTGGGGCCCTTTGTTGAGCAGCCTTCATCTGATGCCTCTTAGGAGGAAAAACTGGAAATGAAGGAAGCCCCGAGATGGTGCCCTGCCCGCCCACAGACGGATGCTGCCAAGCCTGACTGTCTCCAGCCGTGGTTTAACCTGCCCAGCCACCGGCAGGGCTGCTGGTGTGACTGGCTTTGTTCTGATGCAGGCTGTGAGAGCTAGTGGCTAGAACCGAGGTCTGGGAGCCAAGTGTCGGCTGTGACCTTGCGGGAGCCGCACCCTGCCATGGGCCTCGGGCAAACCCTTTGACCTCTGCAGTAGAAAGCAGGGCCTGGCTGAAAGGGAGCTGCTCTAGGGAAGTCGGGCGCCCGGGGCTGCCACGCCCCTTTGCCCCGACTCTCCTCCATGGCTGGAGCCCTGGAGATCTCGCCAGAACCATCAGAGCCCGGGGCTGGGTCCTGCTGCGTAAGGAGCCGTCTGGGGGAGACGCTGCAGCCTGGGCTTTCTCCAGCTCTGGAGACATGGCGACCAAGCAACCTTGGTTCGGGGGCAGGACAATAGCACTGAGCCGCCCTGCTCTGCTCCCCCCGCCCCCCCACATGTCAAATGTAACCAGGGGCCTCCTCCCGAGTCGCAGCAGCTCAGAGCCTCGGTCCCTCTTTGTCAGGGGCGTCTTGTGGGAGCTGGAACCGATTTCTCCTGTTAGATTAGCACCATCCTGTGTATGAAATGCAGCAATAATAGGGGGAATTTGTCAGCCCTCTTCCTGCAGCCAAGGGGGGAATGGCTAGTAGGTAAACAGGCTACAGCTCTGGGATGTGGGAAGGTCTTTGTTACAGGCAGACACTGAAATACATGAATGGGTGGGAGAGGGGAGGGGCTCTGCTCGCTAACCCAGCTTGGCAATTCCATGGCAATTGCATGTGTAAAAGACTTTGTTGGGCGCTTCTGCTCCAGACACCTGCTGCGGTGACTTAGTGTGCGACAGCTAATCATCAATCAGGCCTCCGGGGGACATCTGTGCCTGCTCTGAATATAGAACAAGGCAAGTCTGCCAGGAGACGAGGCTGCTTCCTGCCCTGTCCCAGGAGGGCTGAGGCGAGGAGGCTGAAATCAAATCAGTGCTGGGGAGTCCGTGTGCAGCTGCGGCTGAGTGCGCCCGGTCAGGAGGAAGGGGGGATGCCTTGTCATTATCCTGGTCACCAGGGGCCGGGAGAACACCTGCCACTAATCGGCCAAGGGGCTGGAGGAGGGGGAGCGGCCAGTTACCAAGCGGAATAATCAGCCCTGGAAGGTTGCCAATGCCCATTTCCAGCAGGGCTTCTGGCAGAAACCTCGGCAGCCCGTTTCCCCATGTGTGTTGGGGGTCAGCCCCCCTCTGCACTGGAAGGGAAAAGGCTCCAGGGCGGCTGAGCTTGGGGCTCGTCCCCAGGACTGGTCTCCCCTGGCTGGGACGTGGCAGCAGGACAGAGCCCTAGATTCCCCCAGAAGGGATGAGAGGAGGGGGAAGGGGGACTGCCCGTGGAGCGGTGCCTGGGTGCACTCTGCCACCCACTGGGATCGAAGTGGTTAATTTCCAGTCCCAGGCTCTGGCTGACCTGGGGCCGGATGGGGCAGCAAGTACCCTTGCTTACGCAATCCTTACCTTGCTGCTCCAGAGCGCATCTCGCACTCAGCACTTCAGCTGTGTCATTCCCCCAGCGCTCACTGTTTGGGGAACCTCAATATTTGCTACCTGAAGAGACTCATGTATATGTTAATCAGCATGAATAATTCATAGGGAATTCATGAGCCCTGTGAGTGACATGTCTGATCAATGCGGGATGCAGCTCCTCGGAGCACTGCCTGTCTGGCGTGATGAGCTGGAGCCATGTGGGAGTCCTGGGGGGGTGATCACTGCACTGTCCACGCCCTGGAGGTTCAGGTGGGCTCAGATCTGTGTGGTCCCTTAACAAAGGGTCACTGGGGAGAGGAGATGAGCTCAGCTCTGCAGTGAGCAGCTGACCGGAGCAGCCCCACTGCAGGTAGACATTGCTGTGTATTTTAAGATCACCCTGACCTTGCAATCCGTTCCAATTTGTCCTCTTACAGCCATGGCGGCTGCTGTAAATTAGAGCTCAGTTTAGTAGCGCTGGCCCAGAACGCGCAGCATTGTCAGATGTGGGACGCTTCCCCGACACTCCCCCAGACACAGCATCCAGTCTAAAGCACAGGGCTGGCTCCAGGTTTTTTGCTGCCCCAAGTGCAAAACAAGGAATGCTGCCCCTTGAAAAGCGCGGCCCCAAGCACATGCTTGGGACGCTGGTGCCTAGAGCCGGCCCTGCTAAAGCATGTTCCCCAAGTGAGCTTTAGCTCTAGCCCGGGCATTTGGCAATGGATGTCGCCCCCCCCCCCCCCCCCCCCCGCAGCTCCACATGAACAGTGCACCCCCGGGAGAGGAAGTGTCTCTTCCAGTGGGAGAGGAATGACTCGGAGATCCATGCAAGGCCTTGGGGGTGAGGTGCTCGGTGCAGAGGCTGCATGGTGCTGTTGCGTTCAGGAGGCTTGTCTTGGCCAGGCTTTCTCCAGGGAGGGGGCTCTGCGCAGCTGGCAGGTTTTGTCTGTGACCGGTTTGACCCCTGCGAGGGCCCAGTGGCAGCTAGCCGCCTGCCCACCTCCTGCGGCACCTCGCTCCCTGCAGTCCTGGGCCCTTGCGAAGACCTGGCAAAGCCCAGGGAGCTCAGGAGAGCAGCAGATTCAAATGTTTCCTCTGGCTTCAGGCCCCTTGAAGCCAAAGCCCCCTTCCCAGGGCACCACTCGCCCTCCTGCCCGTCCTCCGTGGCTGTCGCTGCCGCCGGTTATGAAACCCGGGAGAACAAAGGCGAGTGACTCAGCTAGTCTGGAGGTAACTGGAGGTCAGGTGCCGCTGCAGCACCATGGCTAGCTCCCGTCTGGCGCAGAGCCAGGCCATGCCGCAGTGTAGACATGACTGGCTGCCGGCAGACCTCGGCCCCGGTAGGCTGACGGGGAGCCCGGCTGAGCGTGGGGAGTTCCCTGCGCTGCTGAAAGGACCCGGGAGCCCAGCCCTGTGAGCTCAGCTGTTTGTCATGCGTGTTGCTTAACCATTGAACCTCCGGGAAAATCTCCAGCCGCCGTGGGACTGCCGCAGTGCCTGTGCAGGATCCCAGCTCCCGCCCCAGGGGTCTCCCCTTGCGCGCCGGCCACCGGGCAGCTGCACCGTGTTCCCGTTCCACGAAGGGCTCCCGGCTAGCGGGAGGCTTGAATACCAGCATCTTAGCAGCCGACTTCGGCCCCAGCGGGACTCCCCTGGTCTCTCCACCTGAGGAGCTCTGAGCCTGTGCAAGTGAAGAATTGGGCCTGAGTTTCATTTACATCAGGGCCCCTTTAACCCCCCCCCCCCCCAGCATACGGGCAGTGGCTAGAGCACTGGACTGTTATTCCGGAGACCTGGGTTCTAGGCCCAGCTCTGAGTGGCCTCAGGCAAGTCACTTCCCTGCCCTGTGCCTCAGTTTCCCCACCTGTGAATGGGACTCTGGCTGTAAAGCTTTGAGATCTACTGATGCAACGCGCCGTGTTAGCCAATGACAAAGGAGAGCCCAGAGCACAGACAATCTTGTTGGATCCTGGTAGATTCTTACCCATTTGGTGTTGGGAGCCTCAGTGGGGAACAAACATTTCATAACGGACTCTTCGGTCTGGCAGAGGGGTCGAATGCCGTCCCGTGGCTGGAAGGTGAAGCTAGACACATTCAGCCTGAAAAGAAGGTGTAAACGTTTAACTGAGCATGTCTAACCACTGGCACAACTTACCAAGGGCCATGCTGGATTCTCCATCGCTGACCACTTGTACAGCAGGGTGGGATGTTTTCCTAAGCTCTGCCCTAGGGGTTACTAGGGGACAGGTCTCTGGCCTGTGCTGTGCAGAAGGTCAGACTGGATGATCAGAGGGCCCGTCTGGCCTTGGAATCTGGGATTGGGATAACTGAGAATTCAGGCCTTGGTCTCCAAAGCTACCCTTGTCCCTGAGCTGTGACTTGCTTCTGGCCATGGTTGGTCCCATCTGCTGGCTCACTGTGGAGCTCACCGGTGGCACCTAATCAATGTCTCTGGGTCGGTCACCTAGTGCTGCAGGCAGCTCTGACCCGCCGTTGTCAGAGGAGGCTTGGTAGATGGTGAGTGCAGAGCCCTGCTCTGCCTGACCATGCCCCTCGACTCCTTATCCCTTCCCGTGGCTAGTACTTAGCCAGCCTTAGCTCTCTGCCTCCAGGTGGAGGGGCCAGGGGATTGAATTGCCAGAGACCCCTTCTATCAGACTAGCCAGAGGGGTCTCCTGGCAGCAAGGCATCGGGCTGTGGAACAGTCTCCCCAAGGGGCGTGGTTGGAGTGTCTAGGGCTAGACCGCATGCTAGGAACCATGCTACTGTAACCAGAGCTACTGTAGGGACCAGCCCTGCATTAAGGTGTAGGGGGGCAGGGTCCACTTCAGAACCGGATTCTGGTCCTGCTCCCGGGTGCCAGGATTCACTGCACACAGGCCAAGCTGAAATCTTTGGCTGGCTGTTGGAGTGGAGCGGTTTGGCTTTGTGTTCTCTGGCACGCCTCCTAGCTCAATGCGGGGCCTGTCCCTGCCCGGGTGCCCACAGCTACACCCCTCCTGAATGTCCCCTGCTCTTTCTGCAGTTCTGGGAGGTGATCAGCGACGAGCACGGGATAGACCCCAGTGGGAACTACGTGGGAGACTCTGACCTACAGCTGGAGCGGATCAGTGTCTACTACAATGAGGCTTCCTGTAAGTCCGGAGCTGGCTGCTGCACTCCTCCCGGGCCAGGCTGATTGGAGCAGTATGTGATGTGTCACGGGGTTTCCTCTCTGGCCCTTAACAGTGCTGCCCGGGGATGCATGTACTTACCCTGAGCTTCCTCTCCCGCTGTGCTCAGGTGGGGAGCTGTTCTGGGATGCCTGGCCGGGCCCTTCCATGGCCGCCTGCTCCCCAAGGTGTGGGAACGCGGCGGGTGGCATGTCCAGCACCCAGGGAGCACTGGGAGCCTTGCATCTCTCCTGGAGTGTGCCCTGCTGGCTTGCAGGATTGTTCTGGGAATAGTTCCCTCTCCTCATCCCAGCTGGAGGAGGTTAAGGTGATGCCGGGTGGTTACTGTGGTGCAGAGCCGGCTGCTGGGGTCAACAGGAGGGCAAAGCAGGCCCCTGACTCGTCTGTCTGGAATGGGCATTGGCATGGGGGTGGGGCCAAGTGAAATTCAGTTGGTGGTTTGCTTGTTGCTGCGAGTGCCCCACCTGGCCAGAGGGGATATGACCGCTGCCTGTGCTCCTTCTTCCCTTTGTGGCAGCTCATCGGAAGGGAGGAGATGCCTTCAGGGGTGCAGTGGTGTAGTACTGGGGAAGTTCCCAACCCTGCCCCAGTGCACTGCGAGTTCTCCGCTTGTCCCCAAATCCAAACGGCCCTGTGCCGAAGCTCCAGCCCGCGGAACGTAACGAGCTGGGCCCAGGTTTAATGGGGACTGGAGCACCACTGACTAGAGGGTGCTGCCAATGCCCGGGGCAGAGGTTGGAGTCTCAGCAGACGAGCTGGTTCTTCTGGACGCTAAGGCCAAGCAGTGGAAGCTGGTCCCATGGCGCCTTGCCAGTTAAGAGGGAACATGTGGTCTCTTTTCCAGCTCACAAGTACGTACCCCGTGCGATCCTGGTGGACCTGGAGCCTGGCACCATGGACAGCGTTCGATCGGGGGCATTTGGACATCTCTTCAGACCTGACAACTTCATCTTTGGTACGTCCCAGTCCCCTGCTGCTGCTCTAACCCTGTCCTACCCTGTGTGGTGCTCCTCTTGGCCACTAGCTGGTCCATCCTAGCTGCTCCCCAGAGCTCCCTCACCCTGCTCCCCACGACACAGCTGCCTGCTGTCACCTCTCGTTGGGCCATATCGCTGCCTCCCTGCTAGTCCAGTAGTGCCTACGGGCCACTTAGCGTGAGGTGCTGCACAGAGTGGAGATGGTCCCAGCCCAGGAGAGTTTAGTCTCTGTAGAGCAGCCAGACCCAGGGTGGGGGAAGGGGACTAGCACAGCCAGTGACCAGTGATGGGGCCAATGGCCTGTTAGAACCACCTTGCTTGGAGGGAGGTGAGTTTAGCTTGGGGGGGGGATAGTGAAGGAAGAGAGGACGTGGGGGGGAATTGGGTGAGTGGGACGGGGTGATGAGGGTAGGGAGCGGGGTGTAGCTGAGATGAAGGGGCTGAGGCTGGAGCAAACAGCTGATCAGCCCAGGGCAGAAAGTCTAGCCAAACCTGTGGGAAGGTCACTGAACAGGGACGCTGAGCCCTGCGCTGATTTTCCTCCCTATGACGCTGAAGGCAGGGGAAAGTAGGAAAATGCTGCTTGTTCTCTGCTCTCCCAGGGCCTGTCTAAGCGAGAAGTGCTACGTCGGCTCCGTGCTGACGGGAGAGCACGCTCCTGCCGGCAGAATTACTCCACCTGTGCAAGGGGCTGCGTGGGCGGGAGAGCGTCTCTCGCCCCCATAGCACCTGTGTGGACCGTGCTTAGGTCTCTGTAACTTGCGTCGCTTGGAGGGGGTGGCTCGAGCGACCTAAGTTATAGTGACATAAGCAGTAGTGGAGATCTGCCCAGAGGAGCATGTGATCAAGTGCTGGGAGGAAGAGCTCAGCTGCAAACCACAATTCTGCAGGGCCCTCGATGCCTACACAGGAACTTAGCCCCATCTCTCCCATTGCCCAGGAAACACGTGCAGAGCATCTCCGAATTCACTACAACCATCCCTGCCGCTCCCCGTCCCGTACCCCACCCCTGCCCTTCGGGGCTCTACCCTTAGGCAAGACTGAATTTTGTTTCTTTTCTGTTCTGAGATCTCAGGCATTCAGCGGTTGGCTCCCCAGTGCCTGCCCTGCTACACAACTAGCCTGTAACCCGTTCCCTGGGGCTGCCTAGTTCAGCTGTGGGGAAAGCAGAGAGGTCAGGGCAGCCTCATGCCATAGGCGTCACCGCAGGGGGCTGAGCCCCTCTGCCTTCCAGGGCCTCCAGACTTGCACATGGCTGCTCTGTGGTAGGTGGTGCCAGCCTGAGAGGGTTGATCCAAGCAGCTCCCACGCTTTCTTCTCATGCAACATCTAGCCTCTCCTAGCCCAGCTCTGCAGTACAGCAGCCCTCCCTGGCACATAGTGTCTGTTAAACCCAGTGCTGGGCACGCCCAGGAGAGACCGAATTCCTGCAGCAAAAGGCTCTGGTCACTGGTCACACCTGACTCCCTACTGATGGAAGCGAGGAGATCCACTGTGTCTTCTCCCCACAGGTCAGAGCGGTGCTGGCAACAACTGGGCAAAGGGGCACTACACAGAGGGTGCTGAGCTGGTGGACTCTGTCCTGGATGTGGTGAGGAAGGAGTGTGAGAACTGTGACTGTCTGCAGGGCTTTCAGCTCACCCACTCCCTGGGCGGTGGCACTGGTTCGGGCATGGGTACCCTCCTCATCAGCAAGGTCCGTGAAGAGTACCCCGACCGGATCATGAACACTTTCAGTGTGGTGCCTTCCCCCAAGGTGTCCGACACGGTGGTGGAGCCCTACAATGCTACCTTATCCATCCACCAGCTGGTTGAGAACACGGATGAGACCTACTGCATCGACAACGAGGCCCTGTATGACATCTGCTTCAGAACCCTTAAACTGGCCACACCCACCTACGGTGACCTCAACCACCTGGTCTCCGCCACCATGAGCGGCGTCACCACCTCCCTGAGATTCCCTGGCCAGCTTAACGCTGACCTGAGGAAGCTGGCAGTCAACATGGTGCCCTTTCCTCGCCTTCACTTCTTCATGCCAGGCTTTGCCCCCCTCACAGCCCGTGGCAGCCAGCAGTACCGAGCCCTAACCGTCCCCGAGCTCACCCAACAGATGTTTGATGCCAAGAACATGATGGCCGCCTGTGACCCACGGCATGGACGCTACCTGACAGTGGCCACAGTCTTCAGAGGCCGCATGTCCATGAAGGAGGTGGATGAGCAGATGCTCGCCATCCAGAGCAAGAACAGCAGCTACTTCGTAGAGTGGATCCCCAACAACGTCAAGGTGGCAGTCTGCGACATCCCACCCCGGGGGCTGAAGATGTCTTCCACTTTCATTGGGAACAGCACGGCCATCCAGGAGCTCTTCAAGCGCATCTCAGAGCAGTTCACCGCCATGTTCCGACGCAAAGCCTTCTTGCACTGGTACACGGGCGAGGGCATGGACGAGATGGAGTTCACAGAGGCAGAGAGCAACATGAATGACCTGGTGTCAGAGTACCAGCAGTACCAGGATGCCACAGCTGAAGAGGAAGGGGAGATGTATGAAGACGACGAGGAGGAATCTGAGGCCCAGGGTGCCAAGTGAAGCCTCTAGAGTTGGCCTGTGTCAAGTTTCTTACCATGAAGGTCAAGCTTCTACAGCACCCTACTGTCCAGCGTAGTCCTCCATCTTCGCTACCTGTTAGCTGAGTACTAGACAACTGCTATTTAGTTGCTTCTGATTAAGGGTTCCAAATTTTAAATCCTTCCGTATTTACTAACCATCTCCCCTCCCCATCCTTGAGTTAGCGCAGCTGTAGCCCGTCCTCATGACTCTGATCATGTCGATGACCCTGATGTTTGATTTTCTTTTTCTTTTTTTTTTACTGGTTTGTGTCGATTTTTATTTTTTTGGAATACGTAATAAATGTATTGCTGTCCAGTACATCCTATGCGAGACATTCCTTGTTCCAGCCCCAGGACTTGGCGATGGGGCATCAGACAGGTGGGTTTGGTGGGGAGCAGGGCAATGCCGCTGGTCAGTTGAGAGCGGAGTGGGGGTGCTGTCCTTCTCCACGCCCCAGGCAGCACATCCATTTGATTTCCGGCGGGGGGGCTAAAGCGAAGGGTTTGGGAGGAGCCTAATGAGTCGTGGGAGTTGGGAGGGGGCCTTAAGCTGCTTTGCAATGCCAGCCTGAATCCCTATGGGAGGAGCCTCCGGAGCAGGCAGGCCCTTCTGTGCCACCCCAGACATCTCTTCCTAGAACTGTCCACAAGGGTCATGCACAGGACAGCTTGTTTTGTGCCTGCTGAGGACTCCCCGCCAGTTTAGTCTGCTCCTCCGTGGAGTAGAACTGGGCGAAGGTGACGCTCCCCCTCAGGCCGTGACAGAAATTCCGGGCCTGGGGTGGGGCAGAGCCCGGTGTGGAAGTGACTAATCCATCACTTCCAGGACGGCCTGTGGGGCCCTGCAAAGCACAGGCCCAGAGCGGCCTTGCGCACCTAGGAGCCCTGCAGCCCACCAAGGCAATTCCACACCCCTGCCCCATTGGCAGGCCTGCACCCCTCCCCCCCCAAACATCCCTGCAACTGAGTTGCTGGAGTTAGCAGGGGCGACTGTCTGCTTGTAAGACTCATTTATCCTCCGTCCTGACACCCCCGAGCCCTACCCTGGGTCTGAGTTGGCAGAGGGGCCAAAGGACAAATGTGGGAGCAAAGGCTTGCAGAATCCTCCGGAGAGGCTTTTCTGGCAGGAGTTCAGTTCCCTGCCCCAGGCTAGCCCAGCCGTGGGGGCTTTGCAGCAGGCTGGGCCAACTCCGCAGCCGGGGGTAAAGCAGACAGCAGAGGCTCTTCCAGACGCAGCCTGGGCTGACTGTCCCCCACATACACTGCACTTCGCCCCTACACTATGGGTGTGCGGTTTGATAACTGCTCTGCAGAAGGGGAGGCAGGTGCTGGAGGTGGCAGGGTGACAGGGGACCTGTGGCCTTAGGGTGATCAGACAGCCAGTGTGAAAAATCAGGACAGAGGGTGGGGAGTAATAGACTATATAAGAGAGCCCCAAGTATTGGGACTGTCCCTGTAAAATTGGGACATCTGGTCACCCTATGTGGCATGCTGGCAGGCTGTCTGGAATTGTGCTCATCCCACATGTGGGCTGGGGAAATTCAGAAGTGGAATAACTAATGGGTAGTTCCCATCTCAGCGATTGTTTCAGGCTCTGCAGACTCGACGCGGCCCATCCTGCGCCTCCATTCCTGGCCCAAAGGCGCTTGGGTGCTGGAGCGTGTTCCGGTCAGTGCCATGGCTGGATTTTTGCAGCACGTTCCATGGCTGAGGAAGGGTGGAACAGCCCTGTCAAAGCCCTAGAATTCAGCCCAACGCACCCGAGCTGGTCCTGCCCTGGGGGTAGGATAGAACCACCCTGTTGGGGGGAACCTCCAGACTGGCTTGGGTTGGAAGCGGTGGCTGATGCCTAAGCCCTGAGCTTCATTGCAAGGGGTCTGTTGGCACAGTTGCCACTATCTCTCCAGCTTTCCCTTTACACCATGGATGACTGTGCAAGTCTGTGCACCCCACGGCAGGCCCAGGGCTGCAGGGGCCTTCCTCGGTTCAAGCTTCCTACTCTACCCCTCAGCCGACGTGGTTCTACCCTAGGAGGCCACTGTCAAGTCTCGGGTCCAAACGCTAGCAGGGACGATACTCCAGCTGCCAGCAGGCCGGTACCTGGCTGAGACACGACTGGGGTGGAGAGCACGGCAGAATCTTGGCTTAGCCGTGCTCTGTAAAGGGGGGGTGGGGAGGGGGGGTTGCTGGTGGTCAGAGGGATGAGGCTGGTCTGGGGAAAGCTGAAGAGCAGTTGGTGTCTGGGGCAAGAGGCAGGGGCCACGTCAGCCTCCTGCCTGTAGCTCTCCCCTCCCACGCTGACCTAGGCAGGAGCCAGCCCTGTCCTGCAGGCCTTGCCCTGGATTCTCTGGGCTCTTCCTGGAGGGAAGCGGCCGATGGCTCTTACTTCCTGGGCTGGCTTAGGGAGCGAGTGCCCATCTGCAGCAGGGCATGCCCTGGGGAGACTGGCACTGCTGCCTCGGGCTTGGGTGAGTCTCCAGCTAAGTACCATGTGCATTTTATCAGCTGGCTTGCAGTGCCCTGTCCCCTCTTTCCAATGGAGTGCAGTATTAACCCTCTGCTCTCCAGTGCTACGGCCTGCAGCCCTCGCTCCCGGGCGGGGCTGGAACAGGACAGCTCTGTGGTCCGTCCCCTCAGGCTCTCTTCCAGCTGCTAGCCCATTCCTCCTGCCATCATCTAGCTCACAAGTATCCCCCTCCTTCCCTCTGGTCCTCTCTCGGCCTTGGATAGAGGAGGGAAAGCGAGTTACCACCTTCTAACACACCTGTTTAAACTCCACTTTCTGCCACTCCTAGTGCAGGCTGGGGGCAGCCCCTTTCAAAACCTGCCAGCTGGTTGGGATGGATCCCAGCTCCCGAGCAGGGAATGGGGGGTGGAAGATGCTGCTGCACCAGGGTTTTTAAACATATTAGCTAATTGGTTTGCAAAGAGCATCTCTCCATCCTGCCTTGAGCTGCTCCTACTGCATTGTGCAAACGCCCGTGCTGCCCAGGAGGTGCTGGGGGTGTTCTCCATGCTGGAGGAGGGTGTATAGGTAAAGCAGGGGCTGGGCACCGTGTGAGCTGTCTGCATGCAGGAATCTAGTTAGCCCTGTTCAGGGGCAGATCCCTGACTTGGGCACTGGGACAGCTGCAGAAGTGGTTGGGAAGAGGCCTCCCCACTCAGCTCACGAGTGTGGGACTAAACACGCCGTACTGCCTGTTTCCCGTTGAGTGCTGGCCAGGAGCTGGCTTTGTTCCCTGACCCTGCCCTGTCTGTCCCCAGGTGGGGATGCATCCCCTTCTGCTGCCAGACCAGGCCAGGCCAGCATAGCTGCTTCCTTGGGGGAGCTCCCGGGGAACACAATCCTCGTACCTGCTGTGGGGCAGCCATGGAGCAGTGGAGCCCTTTCCCCTGTCGGAGGAACCTGTCTCCGCCCTGGCGCTCAGGCAGGATGCAGCGGAGGGGGAGGGTGTGCGGTGCTGGCAGAGGGAGGTGCCAGACCTGCTTTGCCTGGGCGTTAAAGGATTAGTAACCGCCGAGGAGGGCAGAGAAACAGCTGCCTTTAGTCATCATCTTTGTGGCACAGGCGCTGCCTTCCCCAGCGTAGCCCCCGGTGTCACTCCGTGCGTGGCGCTGGTGGGCACACGCGGTGCTGAGCACCATGTAACGCCTGGCCCTGGTAGTGCCCAGCTGGAGACAGAGCTCACCTTGCTGGCCAGGGACTGGAGGAGCTCTGGGCCCACAGTGGCAGGAGGGGGCAGGGCACAGGTAGAAGGGGAGGGGGCCCCCCACTTGCTCTAGTCCAGGGCCCCACAAAACCTTAATCTGCCTCTGTCCCGGACAGAGGCAGTGTCGGGGATAGCGCACAGGTGGGCCATGGTACCCGTGTGTGTGCACAGTCAGGAACTGGTGCTAGCTCACAGGCACCTGCCTCATGTGAAAGTCTGACCCTAAACGCCCCGGACCCTCCTGGACGAGAAATTGCTGCTACGCTCAACGCCCTTCACCGCGGGCCCCAGAAAACACTGCTGACGGTGGGCCCCCACCGAGAACAGCAAGCGCTCCCTAGTCTTAAAAGGGCTACAGGAGCTCAGCGGGAACAGCCCTTTAATACAGGCCCCCCAGACCCCTTTACCATTGGGATCGGGCACCCCGGGCCCTCAGCTGGGATCAGTGCTCCACAGACACCGGGTGAGAGCCTGTCCCTTCCCCCGAGACGAGGTTACATCTGTTGTAAGACAGACACAGGGTTGCAACAAACAGGAAGGGGAAGGGCAGTGGGGAGAGGCTCTTTGGGGACCCAGCCTAGCTGGGCACCTGGTTTTCAGGCTGAGTCAAAATGGTTCTAATGACACACGCAAACATGAGGGTTGAACGCTCCCCAGAGCTCTCCGGGCTGGCCCTGGCACGTGGCCACGTGCTGCAGACGGTGCAATGGCAGCAGATCTCGAGGAAGGTTTGACAGAGGAGAAGGGAGAGGCTTTGGGGAGAGCATTCGGTGGACAAGGAGCAGCGGGCAGAAAGTGCCAGGGGCTGGCAGAAGCAGCCGAATGAGTGACAGAGGCTGGCACCACGGGTGTGGGAGAGGGATGCCAGGGGAGGATACCAGAGCAGGTGGGAAGGGAAGTGCCTTAAAGGAAAGGCCAAGAAATCTGGGTTATTTAATGCACTGGGGACAAGCGAGCCAGTGGGTGGAGCTGGGAGGTGTGTGTATGAGCGAGAGATGGTCAAAGCAGCGGGCCAGGAACGTGAGCCAGGCGTGGCCCTGAGGCTGTCAGGCACTTCAGAAGAATATTCATTAGCGTTGCGTTTCTCTAGGGCCGCTTCGCTGTTGAACTCAAAGCGTTTTACAGACCCGAAGTCAAGCCCACAACGCTCCCCTCGGCAGTATCGCCAGCCCTGCTTTACCGCTGTGCCGGGATTTTCCCAAGGCTGCCCAGTGAGTCAGTGCCAGAGCCTTGGAGAGAACCCAAATCTCCCCGTTCTGGGGCTTAACCATTAGCCTCTGATTCCTGTCATCCGGCTGCCCTGGAGAGATGGGGCTGAGTGGGGCGACCGGACGAAGAGAAGCCTAAAGCTTGTCTGCCCGAGTGGCCTCTTCTTCTCCAGAAATCTCTATGCCCCCAAGCCTTCAGGAGCCCACTTTGCCAGCTGAAGCCGGACCGGGAACTGGCACGGGGTGAAGGAGGAGCCAAGCCTGTTGTGTCTGTGTGCCTGGGCCAGGGCAAACAGGACCAAAGGAGACGTGGCCATGCCTGGCAGGAAGCCGAGGAGTGTGATTACCTGGGGTTACTGCTACAAACCCACAGACTTTTCCTTTGCTGCCAGGCTGCTCTCTATGGGACCTCTGGATTTCATGGGAGCAGTGGGGCCAGAGCTCAGAGCTTTACTCCTCCAAAGCACAACCCTAGGCTATTTGCATTAGAGGAGAATCTTCATGTGCTGTTAACGTATCTGGCCTAGGACACACACTTGAGCAGTTCTGATAATAATCAGTAGAGGGCAGCACTGCAATACACATGACCCACCTAATTGCAGCTGCAGCTGAGTGCAACCCAGTTAGACCCATGAATTTATGGGGCCTGAACTATCCCCAAACAGATGAGCAGTACGAATTGGGAAGAGCCCAGCCTGCATTTAGAAGGTCACAGCCACTCTCCCCCTCTGAACACACGGTCCTGCTGGTGAGACGAAGGAGTAGGCCAGGTCCTGAAAGGGCTAGGGGGACGGAGGAGCAGTGGAGAGAGAGATTGATGGGGAAAGGAGGGAGAGAGAACACAGAAGGGAAAAGGCAAGTCAGAAAAGAAAGAATCCCCCAAAGGAGAACTGGGGAGAGTGCTGGAAAGCAGCGCTAGGGATACTCAAGCGCTGGAACAGACTGGAGGAGAGGTGCCTGGGCAGAGACGGAGCGGCGGAAGAGAAAAGGGGGTGGAGGAAGGAACTGTGGGGCTAGATTGTCCAGTGCTCAGCACCTGACATGTCCAGCTGCTCTGCTGAGCCGTTCTGCTATTCCAGCCCTATGTCCTGACCCCCAGGCTGCAGGTCTCCAGAGCAGCCCGTGGGATGGGCTAGGAATTGACCCTCTGCGGGGCATCATGGTGGCTTCTAGCTACAGCACCAAAGCCCGCGGCCCACCCACCACATGGAGAGGCAGGAGATGCTGCCCCTGGGCCCGATCCCTCGCCAGGCTGGAGGGAGACAGCTCAGAGAGCGGAATCTGCCAGCTGGTACCGGCTCTACCAGGGGACTCAGGGCCTGATGCTGCTGGGCCATGGAGGGGCTCTCTGAGGACAGGGCAGGCTGCCAGGGCGCAGGAGAGGCTGGAGGGTCTGGACTCAGCTCCCCTGGAGGGGGGGGGGGGCGCTGGGCAGGTGCACAGCAAGGCCGGGAGCCCTGGGTACCTCGTGCGCTGGGCCTGGCAGTCCTGCAGCTGTCCCCGCCCAGCCCAGCCAGAGGTGCTGGAACGAGGGGGCTGCCCTGCCGCACCCCCCGGCCTGAAGGGGTTTCCATCCTATGCAGGGGTAGTTAGTTCAGTGGCTCTCGGCCAGTGGTTTCCCCAGGAATTGAAATTAGGGGGGGGGTGTTCGAATTTACAGGGGGGGTGTCAGGGCCGATGAGATATATAAAAGAGATATGAATAAAGTAAATGTTTTGTTAGGATAATGCAAATTTAACACAAGGATAATGTAAGTTACACCAAAACACATAACAGGTCTAGATTTCTAAAAAATATATAATTAAAACAAATGTGTTTAATTTAAATTGACTTTTGAAAAGTAAGCCCTCATGGGATAAGAGGGAAGTCCTCTCATGGATCAGTAACTGGTTAAAAGATGGGAAACAAAGGGTAGGAATCAATTATCAGTTTTCAGAATGGAGAGAGGTAAATAGTGGTGTCCCCCAGGGGACGGTACTGGGACCATTACTGTTCAACATACTCATAAATGATCTGGAAAAAGGGGTAAACAGAGAGGTGGCAAAATTTGCAGATGATACAAAACTACTGAAGATAGTTAAGTCCCAGGCAGACTGTGAAGAGTTACAAAGGGATCTCACAAAACTGGGTGACTGGCAGGACCAGCTCACGTGCCCGACGTGCCGCCCCTTCCCCTTGGCTGCCCTAAGCACCTGCTTGCTGGGCTGGTGCCTGGAGCCGGCCCTGGTGCCTGGGCAACAAAATGGCAGATGAAATTCAATGTTGATAAATGCAAAGTAATGCACATAGGAAAACAATCTCAACTCTACATACAAAATGAAGGAGTCTGAATTAGCTGTTAACACTCAAGAAAGAGATCTTGGAGTCATTGTGGATAGTTCTCTGAAAACATCCACTCAATGTGCAGTGGCATCAAAAAAGCAAACAATGTTGGGAATCATTAAGAAAGGGATACATAAGACAAAAAATATCATATTGCCTCTATATAAATCCATGATATGCCCACATCTTGAATACTGTGTGCAGATCTGGTCACCCCATCTCAAAAAAGATATATTGGAAATGGAAGAGGTACAGAGATGGGCAACTAAAATGATTAGGGGTATGAAACAGGAGGAGAAATTAAAATGACTGGGAATTTTCAGCTTAGAAAAGAGACGACTAAGGGGGGATATGATAGAGGTCTACAAAATCTTGACTGGTGTGAAGAAAATGAATAAGGAAATATTATTTAATCCTTCACATAACACAAGAACTAGCCGTCACCCAATGAAATTAATAGGCAGCAGGTTTTAAAAAAACAAAAGGAAGTACTTCTTCACACAACATAAAGTCAACCCGTGGAACTGTTTGTCAGGGGATGCTGTGAAGACCAAAACTATAACAGGATTAAAAAAAGAACTAGATAAATTCCTGGAGAATAGGTCCATCAGTGGCTATTAGCCAGGATGGGGAGGGATGCAACACCATGCTCTGAGTGTCCCTAGCCTGTTTGCCAGAAGCTGGGAATGGGCAACAGGGGATGGATCACTTATAGATTCATAGATTCATAGATTCTAGGACTGGAAGGGACCTCGAGAGGTCATCGAGTCCAGTCCCCTGCCCGCATGGCAGGACCAAATACTGTCTAGACCATCCCTGATAGACATTTATCTAACCTACTCTTAAATCTCTCCAGAGATGGAGATTCCACAACCTACCTAGGCAATTTATTCCAGTGTTTAACCACCCTGACAGGAACTTTCCTAATGTCCAACCTAAACCTCCCTTGCTGCAGTTTAAACCCATTGCTTCTTGTTCTATCCTTAGAGGCTAAGGTGAACAAGTTTTCTCCCTCCTCCCTATGACACCCTTTTAAATACCTGAAAACTGTTAGCATGTCCCCTCTCAGTCTTCTCTTTTCCAAACTAAACAAACCCAATTCTTTCAGCCTTCCTTCATAGGTCATGTTCTCAAGACCTTTAATCATTCTTGTTGCTCTTCTCTGGACCCTTTCCAATTTCTCCACATCTTTTTTGAAATGCGGTGCCCAGAACTGGACACAATACTCCAGCTGAGGCCTAACCAGAGCAGAATAGAGCGGAAGAATGACTTCTCGTGTCTTGCTCACAACACACCTGTTAATACATCCCAGAATCATGTTTGCTTTTTTTGCAACAGCATCACACTGTTGACTCATATTTAGCTTGTGGTCCACTATAACCCCTAGATCCCTTTCTGCCGTACTCCTTCCTAGACAGTCTCTTCCCATTCTGTATGTGTGAAACTGATTTTTTCTTCCTAAGTGGAGCACTTTGCATTTGTCTTTGTTAAACTTCATCCTGTTTAACTCAGACCATTTCTCCAATTTGTCCAGATCATTTTGAATTGTGACCCTGTCCTCCAAAGCAGTTGCAATCCCTCCCAGTTTGGTATCTTGATGATTCCCTGTTCTGTTCATTCCCTCTGAAGCACCTGGCCTTGACCACTGTCGGAAGACAGGATACTGGGCTATATAGACCATTGGTCTGACCCAGTATGACCATTCTTATGTAAAAATTAATTATAATAATAAAAATGTTTAGTACAGAATCTCCCCAACATAATGACCTCTCAAGATAGCAACGATGTGAGATAACAACCTTGGCAAATAATGCATTTTAAAAATCTTGGCCTACTAGGAAACATATTTATATAAGTTTCCATTCCCAGTCACAAATCTAGCATTCTGGAGCAAAGTCACTAAAATATAGTCCAACAAACAAATGTTTATTTAACATGCCCCTCACTTTTCCCTCCACCACACCCCGCTCACTGGGGTTGTCCTTGGTCAGTGGAGACTCAGAGTTCAGAGGTGCTTTCATGTGAGTACACCTCCCAGGTGGGGGGGCAAGAAGGCACCTTGCTCGTTCTTCCAGCTGCTCACTGTTCGCTCTGGCCACTGCGGTTTGTTGTGCCACCGTTCACTCCACCACTCTGTTGCCAATGGCCCTGCGCCATCACCTGCTGCTGCCACTGTGACCTCTGCGAGTTGGTCTCTTGAGGTTCCACCAGCTCTCAGTGATTTCAGCTGAGCTCTCAGGGGGGGGGACCTCACTGCTAGTGCAGACTGGGCCGTCTCTTCCACAGAAAGGCTGTCCCACAGCAGGTCTAAGCACTTAGACCTGATCATCAGTGAGTTCAGCTGCAGTGGTCACTTAACAGAACAAAAGACTATCTAGGGAGCCTAATCAGCTCTGTCTTTAACCAGTGGAGAGGGGCAGGTCCCCACCCTCTCTCTTGATGCCCTCAATCAGCACAGGCTAAGTTCTACTGCCCTTTACTCATACAATGAAAACAACAACATTTCATCCCCCCCTGCGCATTCAACCCCAGCCAAAATCTATCCCTTGGGCAACACAGCTCTGTTTGCTGGATACCTAGGTAGATTAGGTGTGAATGTAAATACAATCTGGTCCTGCAGCCTTTCCCCCCAGCTCATCACTAGCTGTCAGAGAGCGCTCATTTAGGCTTTGCTTACAAATCATCATTTGAAATGATTAGGTTGGCCAATATCACTGGAATGAATGCACCGACATTGTCATAAAAACACCAGCCGTAGAAGGAAGCTAGTCTGTGTTCATACTTTTCAACTCTATGATACTTTTTCAGATACACGTATTTTATCATACACTGTATATGCTTTTAAAGTGTGTAATAATGTTTCAATTTCAATTCAAATTTCCAAACAGTCACTAAATTGTCAGGTTTCAGAGTAGCAGCCGTGTTAGTCTGTATCTGCAAAAAGAACAGGAGTACTTGTGGCACCTTAGAGACTAACACATTTATTTGAGCATAAGCTTTCGTGGGCTACAGCCCACTTCATCAGATGCATAGAATGGAATATATAGTGAGGAGATATATATACATACAGACAGGGCCGGCTCTGGCTTTTTGGCCGCCCCAAGCAAAACAAACAAACAAACAAACAAACAAAAAAACGGGGCGGCCAGAACGGCAAAGCAAAAAATCAAAAAAACCCTGCAGCGCGGCCGGAGCACGGGTGCAGGGGGACCAGCTGGGGGGGGCGGGAGGGAGAGGGAGCGGGCGGGAGAGAGAGAGAAGGGGGCGGTTAGGGCTACAGCGGGGGCGCTGCCACGCAGCCCCTCCTGCTGCGCCGCCTCCTGCCGCGAGGGCTCCGCTCTGGTCGGCGGGAAGGGAAGGAAGAGGACTGCCCTGCAGGACGCTCTGATTCTCTGCACCGCCACCCCCTACAGGGCAGCCGGAGCGGAACAAGAACAAAACAAACAAACGAACAACAAAAAAAAGCGGCCGAGCCGCCCTAGGATTGGGCAGAACGCCGCTTCCAACAATCTGCCACCCCAAGCACCAGCTTGCTCAGCTGGTGCCTGGAGCCGGCCCTGCACACAGAGAACATGAAAAGGTGGGAGTTGCCCAACCAACTCTAAGAGGCTAATTAATTCAGATGAGCAGCAGGAGAAAAAAACCTTTTGTAGTGATAATCCAGATGGCCCATTCCAGACAGTTGACAAGAAGGTGTGAGGATACTTAACATGGGGAAATAGATTCAACGTGTGTAATGGCTCAGCCATTCCCAGTCTCAATTTAAGCCTAAATTGATTGTATCTAGTTTGCATATTAATTCCTTGGAGTCTGTTTTTGAAGCTTTTCTGTTACAAAATTGCCACCTGTACCCAGAAGCCTCCTGCTACAAGACAAGCCCAAAAAAGAAATCAACAGAACTCCACTGGCCATCACCTACAGTCCTCAGCTTAAATCTCTCCAACGCATCATCAGTGATCTACAACCTATCCTGGAAAATGATCCCTCACTCTCACAGACCTTGGGAGGCAGGCCAGTCCTCGCCCACAGACAACCCACCAACCTTAAGCATATTCTCACCAGCAACCACGCACCGCACCGTAATAACTCTAACTCAGGAACCAATCCATGCAACAAACCTCGATGCCAACTCTGCCCACATATCTACACCAGCAACACCATCACAGGATCTAACCAGATCAGCTACAACATCACCGGCTCATTCACCTGCACGTCCACCAATGTTATATATGCCATCATGTGCCAGCAATGCCCCCTCTGCTATGTACATTGGCCAAACTGGACAGTCACTACGCAAGAGGATAAATGGACACAAGTCAGAGATCAGGAATGGCAATACACAAAAACCTGTAGGAGAACACTTCAACCTCCCTGGCCACACAATAGCAGATGTAAAGGTAGCCATCTTACAGCAAAAACACTTCAGGACCAGACTCCAAAGAGAAACTGCTGAGCTCCAGTTCATTTGCAAATTTGACACCATCAGATCAGGATCAAACAAAGACTGTGAATGGCTATCCAACTACAGAAACAGTTTCTCCTCCCTTGGTGTTCACACCTCAACTGCTAGCAGAGCACCTCACCCTCCCTCGTTATCTCCATACTGATTTATACCTGCCTCTGGAAATTTCCATTACTTGCGTCTGAAGAAGTGGGCATTCACCCACGAAAGCTTATGCTCCAATACTTCTTTTAGTCTTAAAGGTGCCACAGGACCCTCTGTTACCTTTAAATCTGTTACTGAATGACCAGAGAGGTTGAAGTGTTCTCCTACTGGTTTTTGAATATTATGATTCCTGATGTCAGATTTGTGTCCATTTATTCTTTTGCGTAGAGACTGTCCGGTTTGGCCAATGTACATGGCAGAGGGGCATTGCTGGCACATGATGGCATATATCACATTGGTAGATGCGCAGGTGAATGAGCCCCTGATGGTGTGGCTGATGTGATTAGGTCCTATGATGATGTCACTTGAATAGATATGTGGACAGAGTTGGCATTGGGCTTTGTTGCAAGGATAGGTTCCCGGGTCACTGTTTTTGTTCAATGGTGTGTGGTTGCTGGTGAGTATTTGCTTCAGGGTGGGGGGTTGTCTGTAAGTGAGGGGCCTGTCTCCCAAGTTCTGTGAAAGTGAGGGATCGTCTTTCAGGATGGGTTGTAGATCTTTGATGATGCACTGGAGAGGTTTTAGTTGGGGGCTGAAGGTGACGACTAGTGGCGTTCTGTTACTTTCTTTGTTGGGCCTATCCTGGAGTAGGTGACTTCTGGGTACTCGTCTGGCTCTGTCAGTCTGTTTTTTCACTTCAGCAGGTGGGTATTGTAGTTTTAAGAATGTTTGATAGCGATCCTGTAGGTGTTTGTCTCTATCTGAGGGATTGGAGCAAATGCGGTTATATCTTAGAGCTTGGCTGTAGACAATGGATCCTGTGGTGTGTCCTGGATGGAAGCTGGAGGCATGTAGGTAAGTATAGCGGTCAGTAGGTTTCCGGTATAGGGTGGTGTTTATGTGACCATCGCTTATTAGCACAGTAGTGTCCAGGAAATGGATCTCTTGTGTGGACTGGTCCAGGCTGAGGTTGATGGTGGGATGGAAATTGTTGAAATCATGGTGGAATTCCTCAAGGGCTTCTTTTCCATGGGTCCAGATGATGATGTCCTCAATGTAGCGCAAGTAGAGTAGGGGCGCTGGGGGACAAGCGCTGAGGAAGCGTTGTTCTAAGTCAGCCATAAGGATGTTGGCATATTGTGGGGCCATGCGGGTACCCATAGCAGTGCCGCTGACTTGAAGCTACACATTGTCCCCAAATGTGAAACAGTTGTGGGTGAGGACAAGTCACAAAGTTCAGCCACCAGGTTGGGCATGTAACTAGTTCACAAAACTGGGGGCGGGGGGTCCCCGCGAGGGAAGCCCGAGCCGGTGGCTGGGCCCGTCCCGTCCCCCCCCCTGCGGGCTCTGCTGGGGCGGGGCAGCGGCTGGGGCGCGCGGTCCGCCCGGCCTGCGGGGGCAGCAGCGGCCCCTCCGCCGCCTTCTGCGGCTGCGCCCCCAGCGCCCGAGCTCGCTACAATGTAGCAGGGGCAGCTGGGGTGCGCTGCGGACCCGGCGGGCCATGAGCAGGTGAGGGCCGAGCCGAGCCGAGCCGAGCCTGGCCCCGCCGCAGCGGAGCGGGCTGTGCCCGGGCGGGGTCCCCGGGGCGGTGCCCCCTGCCCGTCCCGGCAGCGTCCCGCCCGGAGCTGCGGGGTCCCGTCCCCCCGGCCGAGGTTGGGGGGTCGCCTCCAGCCCCCTCACCCCTAGTGCTGCAGCCTCCCAAACGTGGGGTCTTCTGTGGCGGCTCGGGCCGAGCCTGGCCCTGGGCAGCTCGGGAGCGGTCGCTGCTGTCCCCTGGGGCGGGGGGGCTGCAGCGTGTTCAAGGCCCACTTGTCACTTTCCTGCGTGGGGACGGGAAGAGGCGCGCGTGGCTCTAGCCTCGGGATCAGCCCCCGTGACCCCGAGAAACCGGCCAGGGAGGGGGAGGGGTTCTGCCGAATGCCCCAGGCCCAGGCATCCTTCCAGCCGCCTGCCCCCAGACTAGGGCAGCAGGGAATAGGAGGGGCTGCCCTGTGCCCCAGCCCAGGGGGCCACAGGTGGGGCGGCCTGGGGATTCTGGGGTGCCCATCACCATGGCATTTAGGCACCAGGTTCTGCAATATTTCTAGGCCACTGCAGAAATCTGCATCCTGCCCCTAGCTCTGGTTGGGTGACACTTGGTGAGTCCCTTTCCCCTCTCTGGTCTCCCATCTATAAAACGCCCTTTCTCATGGCAGGCCGTAGAGCATTCTTGCTGTGGGTGCAATGTTCTTGTGCTGTGAAGCCCTATATAAACACAGAGCATGTTTATCAGCCCACTCTGGCCATGGGAGCTCTGGGGGCAGGTGGGAGGGAGGGGCAGTAACTTGGTGGTGGTTTTAGTTGGGTGTGCGGATAGCACCACCGCTCCAGTTTTGTCACAGCAGCACAGCGATCCTTTTAAAAATCCCACACAGGAAACTGTCAAAACCCGGCTACATTCACTGTGAGTAAAGCGCCCAGCCCAGCATTGAAATCCCACCCTGGCTGCCAACCTGGCTTTGAGTGACAATTGGCTTTAGGCACCACTGTTGGTGTTTTTCAATAGCGTCTATTGAAGGGCCTAAAATGCTTTATTTGGGGCCTAAATCTAGCTGGTGTGTGCATTGGAATGGAGCTGCCTAGTCTCTACGGTGGGACTGCAACTTCAAAACACACCTGTTGTAAACCAAATTCCTTCCCCAGGCTGCTAATGAAGTGTGGATTTTTGAAAGTGGAAGTAGCAAATAATGTATCCCTGCCCTTAGCAAGGTTCTGCTTCCTCTGTGCTCATCTCTGGCATTGCACAATGAAACTCCGTCTCCCTCGGGTCTGGGTGCTGATTTGTTTGGGTGTCGATGCCAGGGGAATGGTTTAGAAAAATAACTGCTCACTCTTGAGTTTTGAATAGAGACACGTGTTTCTGTGTGCGTCATGGGTTTGGGAAACGCTCGTGTGTGGCTGTCTGTTTGGTTACAGCATTACAATTAGAGGCCAGACTGATCCTGACAGTGTGTCTTCATTAAATGGGATCAGAAATGGTTTCTGGAAATTAAGCAGCTATTTCAACATAACTTCAGGGAAAGCAGTTTTGTTGTGTGACTAAGGGCTTGTCTGCAGCGTAGTCGCTCGCTCCAGTTGCTGTCGGCAGGGTCAGTCCACCTCCCCGAGAGGCAGGAGCTAGGTCAATGGAAGAATTCTTCTGTCAGCCCAGCACTCTCCACGCCGGGGCCTTCCTCAGCGTAGCTTTGTCGCGCGGGGGGTGGATTTTTTCCCCCTGAGAGGTCGACTCGGAGACATCAGTCTTTGGAGTGTAGACCTGGCCGTCGGAAGAAGCCTGACTGTGTGGGGAGGGCACTGGACTGGGACTTGGGAGTGGGGTTTAATTCTTGGCCTGTGGGACCCTGGCCCAGTCACTTCATGTCTCTGTGCCTCAGTTCCCCACCTGTAACCATGTCGGTCTGCTCCTCAGGGCAGGGGCCCTTGCGAGGTGTGTGTCCTGTGTGTAGCACAATGAGCACTGTCAGCACACGTTTGTAGAGTGCCATTGGTAGTAGTAACTCCAGGTGGCCGGAGCTGGGGCGCGTGCTGTAATGATGGGGTGCCACGTGCCGGGCTCTCAGGTGTCTGGCGGACTTGGTTGGAAGCTGTTCTGGCGACACAGGTAGGTGGAGAGACTGGTTTTTCTACCTCCTCCGCTGTGGAGCACAAACCGCACAGTGTGTGAGCGGCGTGGGGTGATACGGCTCGGTAGTGGCTGGGAAAAATGATCCATCGATTCCAGTTTTAAGTGGAAGCTGGCTGGGCCGGGCTGGGCTGTGGGAGGGAAGGATCAGGCATTGCCAGCTCTAGCCTGTTCCCCTGCTCTAGTGTCACAGGCAGAGAGGGGTGAGCACCTGGGGCAGGTGCCGTGCCCTGGCGCGGGCTCCCCTCACCTCTGCGTGGTCCGGCAGGTTGGCCTGCTATGGAATGTGATGAGAAGCTGCTCCGGTTCCGACAGGCCCACCTCAACCCCTTCAACAAGCAGCCGGGGCAAGGCCAGCATGACCAGGAGGCTGGGGACGACCTTTCTTGTCGAGGTTAGTGTGGGGTTCCCTCGCCCACGCCTACCTGCTGCTGGGGAGCAGGCAGTGACCAGGGGCTGGCACTGGCCAAGGGAGCTCTGAGAGCCACAACCAAAGGGGTGGGGGCCCCCTCTAACCCCAGTCATCCCCCACCGGATCCCTGCAAGCCAATTTCCTGCCCAGTCCCTGGGCTGCCAGAGACGTAAGTGCCATTGTCTGGGAGGCTTCCCCCACACCCTGGAGGTGGGGGGGGAGGACACTAGATTCTCCCAGCATAAGGGGGTTGTGGACCAGGTGACCTCCTCACACTGGGCAGACTGCCAGAAAGGCAGCCGGGGCTCTAGCGACTCCTGGTTCTAACCCCGGCTCGTCCACCCGCTGGCTGCGTGGCCAGGTGACTCGTGCCTGGAAGCTGTGAAGCTCTGAGCACGGGCAGATCTTGCACAGGCCGCAGCTGGTCACTCTTTGGGGCAGGGAGGCTGCGAAGTGAGACGGGAAAGCGCTTTCCCAGCATGTCTGGAGGCTGAGCGTGGGGGCTGTGTGGGGGAGGGGGGAGTGGGCATCTCCGAACCCACCCGTGTCCTGCTGTGGGGTGTTCAGTTGGGAAGGTCTGTGCAGGGGCAGCCCTCGAGTGACACCTCTCCTGTGTCCCCAGGATTTGGGGTGTGCTCCTGGGAGGGGCCGCTAAGTGCTGCTGCTCCTGGGGCCTCGTGCCCAGAGCCGCCCCCACGCCCAGTGCCCCTCACCATTCAGTGCTGTGGGGCTTCCAGGGGCACCGGTGCCCATGTTCTGCAGGGGGTGAGCCTGGCGCTTGCCCTGCAGCTGGGCTGAGACCATCTCGTGGGGGTGGTGCGGGGTGTCTCCCTGCTCTCCCTTCCCTCTCCATATGTCTCTGCTTGTTGCAGACTCGCTGCTGGGGCTGTCCCACGGGGACCCCGGGTTCCAGTGCTCAGAGCGCGTGATGGACTTGGGGCTGGCGGAGGACCACTTCTCCCGCCCTGTGGTGAGTGACTGCGCGGGGGGTGGCTGGGGCACACGAGTCTCCCGGGGGCGGCTGGGTGAAGGTTGGGGCTGGCAGGCGTCTGGAGGAGCTGTGGTGCGGCGTTGATTGGCCCAGCAGGGGCAGCCCGGGAAGTCTCTGTGCCCGGGGTGCGGAAGGGCACCGTGCCTGGGCTCAGCGGGACAGCGCTGCTCACCAGCGTTGCCCGTCTCTTGCCTGCAGGGCTTGTTCCTGGCCTCCGACATCCAGCAGCTGCGGCAAGCGATCGAGGAGTGCAAGCAGGTGATCCTGGAGCTCCCTGAGCACTCGGAGAGGCAGAAAGACGCGGTGGTGAGGCTCATCCACCTGCGCCTGAAACTCCAGGAGCTGAAGGTGTGGCCGGGGGCTGGGCACGGGGTGGGGGCTGCGGCCAGCTAGTGGCTCTGTTGGCTGAGGCCTCGGCTGTGTGGGCACAGAGCAGCCCACCCAGGTAGCAAAGGGCAGGATCCCCCGCCCTGTGCCAGGTGCCTGGACCTTCCTGCTGACTTGCCAACGAGGGCCCTGGCAGCGCTGAGCAGGATTCTGAGGTTCCGCAGCCCGGGCAGGGAGCGGGGGCCCCACCCCGGGGTGTTGGCAGCGGTGCCCGCAGGAGGCGATGGCCTGGCTCTCGGTGCAAAGGAGGCGAATGTCTCTCAGGCTCAGCCCCGCTCTGGCCGTCTGTCTCCGCTGCAGGACCCCAGCGAAGACGAGCCCAACATCCGGGTGCTCCTGGAACATCGCTTCTACAAGGAGAAGAGTAAGAGCGTCAAGCAGACGTGTGACAAGTGCAACGCCATCATCTGGGGCCTGATTCAGACCTGGTACACCTGCACAGGTGAGCACCAGCCCTGTCAAGGCAGCACCTCCCTGCTCCCCAGCCCTGGGGCAGGACGAAGGCTTGTTCTCCTTCCCGGCGGCGCTGATCCCCTGGAGCTCAGCCAAAGCTGCAGGGCAGACAGGAGGCGGCAGAGCCCCCGGGCCGGACGGGTGCCTCTGCCGGTCACCTGGGTCCTGCCGCAGACTCCTGATGGCATAAATGCCCAGTCGCTTCTCCGCTGCCACCCGCTCTGCTCTGAGCCTTTCCCCGCCATGCAGGATGGCCTGTCTCCTGCAGGGCTGGGCCAGTTCTGAGTGTCGTGGGAGTGTTGGCAAGGAGCCTGGGTGCTCCCCAGCCGGGTCAGGCTGAAGCAAGGGGAAGGCCAGGCCGGGCGGGTGACTCCTGGGTCTCTGTGCCATGTCCTCCCCAGGGTGTTACTATCGCTGTCACAGCAAGTGCCTGAACCTCATCACCAAGCCCTGCGTGAGGTCCAAGGTCAGCCACCAGGCCGAGTACGAGCTGAGCATCTGCCCCGAGACAGGCCTGGACAGCCAGGATTACCGCTGTGCCGAGTGCCGGGCGCCCATCTCCCTCCGTAAGTGCCACCCGCGCGGGAGAGGACGCTGGGGCTGAGGCGTGACCAGGGATCGCCGTTAACCTTCGCAGTTACCAGCCTGCGTGCGCCGGGACCGGGGACCTTCCCGCTCATCTGAAGCAGAGCTCCGTTAGCAGGAGGGGGGCGATCCCTGTGGCCAACACGTCAGTGGGGTCACCCTGGCGTGTGTGTGAGCAGGCTGGAGCACAGAGCACGGAGGGAGCGGAGCTCGGCTGGGGTTAGATCTCGGGAGTTCCTGGCTCCCAGGCCTGCGCTTAGCCCACTCTCGGCATCCCTGGGGTGGGGGTTCTGCAGGGGTGTGGCCAGAGGTTGCTCTGGGTATATGGAGTGAAGGGAGCATGGGCTGAGCACAGGGAGTGGGAGATGACAGCAGAGATACGGGCAGAGGCCTTGGCATCAGGACACGTGGAGTCTGGTCTTGGCGCTGCCCTGACTCACCGTGTGCTCATGGGTGAGTCACTTCCCCTCTCCGAGCCTCAGTTTCCCAAGTGCAGAACAGGGCCGGTGACACTCGCCCAGCCTCCCGAGCACAGGGCTTGGCACACGCTTGAAGTGTTGGGAGGCTCTGCAGCCTCACGGCTAAGGGGAGCAGCAGGCACTGCCCTGGCAGGTGAGAGCAGAGACCCCTGCTGGGTCTGGAATGGGTTGGGACGGGGGACCTGGCAGGGCTGGGGCCCTGGGGCTGTTCCTGGCATGATGGGGTGATGGCCCCGTGTCCCATGCAGGGGGTGTGCCCAGCGAGGCCAGGCAGTGCGACTACACCGGCCTGTACTACTGTGGTAACTGCCACTGGAACGACCTGGCCATCATCCCGGCCCGCGTCATCCACAACTGGGACTTCGAACCCCGCAAGGTGAGCAGGCCGATGGGGCGGCCCCGTGGGCAGGGCGGGAGGTGACGCTAGGGGACACTGAGGCTCAGCTACCCTGGGCCGAGCCAGGGCACAGGCTGGGGGGTGGGACACGGAGCCTTTCACCCTGGGCCAGCGGCGTCCGCTCCAGCCCCGGCTGGCGGAGACCGAAGCTAGTTCCTGTCTGCACCTGGTGGCCCCGGGATGTGAGCCCGGGGCCTGCAGGGCTCATTTAAAGACGGGACCAGCCCTAGGAGCCCCGTGAGAGACGGGGTCCGTGTACAGCGCAGGAGTCGGGCTGGCTTTCTCAGATGTGTCAGCACAGCAGGGCCCTGGCCCTTTCCTTTCCCGGAGTGGGCTGCAGACCCCCTCCCAGGCCCTACCAGAACAGCTGGTCAGTATGGAGGGGCCGCGCCCAGCAGCTCCCCTAACCCCCTCTGTGCTAATCACGGGGGCCTGCAGGGCCCCTCCCTGAACCATGTGCTGTTATTTACACCCCCCACTGCCCCTGGGGTGGGGTTAATAACGGGGTTAATAACAGGGCGCTCTGTTCTCCGGGCCCAGGTCTCCCGCTGCAGCATGCGGTACCTTGCCCTGATGGTGTCGCGGCCGGTGCTCAAGCTGCGGGAAATCAACCCCCTTCTCTTTAACTACGTGGAGGAGCTGGTGGAGATCCGGGTAAGTGCCTGCGTCCGCTGGGGGCTCGTGCCCCTGGTTCTAAGGGCTGGGGTCCCGTCCCCAGACTGGCTTGTGAGCGTGTGGGGGAGTTCCATGGGGCTTCCAGCTCTGGGCTGGGCCGGGAGCAGCTCCCAGGCATGCCCCCTTCGCTCTGTGTTGCACGTGCTCCCCCGACTTCTCCCCCCTAGACACTGGGCCAGGGGGCAGATTATCCCACACCTGCTACTGCAGGGCCCTTTCGCGTCCCTGGGAGGTGTCCGGTTGCGTTTGGACAGGAGGCTGGGCAGGCCCTATTTCCTGAGCCCCGTCTCCCCGCAGAAGCTGCGCCAGGATATCCTGCTCATGAAGCCCTACTTCATCACCTGCAAAGAGGCCATGGAGGCTCGTCTGCTGCTTCAGGTGCGGGGGTGTCTGCACGGGGAGGGGCTGCTGTGCGAGCGAGTGTGCTGGGATGGGGAGGGAGCTGAACCCCTGAGCGCATGAAGCCGTTTGTGCCCCTGCCCGGCAGGGTACAGATCTTCCACCTGTGCCCAGCTGGTGGAACGGGCCGTGACTGGGCCGCTCCAGCCCAGAAGGTGACACCTGAGAGGCGTGGCACTGCCCACCTGCTGGGGGTGAGAGATCCTTAATCCATCCCTGTCGGGATCAGCTCCACCTTGTGGTTTCCTGAGGGTAGAGGAGCTGTGGGGTCAGCGTCACACGGGCCAAGCCCAGAATCCACGGACGCGATTCTCCCAGTCCCGAACCTCTGGTGCCTGGGGCTGCTGCGGAGACCCCTCTCTGTCGTGCTCCCGTGTGGGGATCTGCGACCCCCCCGAGGTGGCGCACAGCAGTGGGTTCCGTGGACTCTCTCCGGGACAGGAGCCATGTGCAGGGGGAGGACGAGGGAGGCTGTGGAGGAGGGGGCTGGGTCCGATGGCCGTCGCTAGCCCAGGCGATGGTCTGGGTGGCCTGTATCTCAATCGCCCTGTGTCCTCGGTGGAACGTCAGCTCCTGTAGCTGCCTGCCCTGAGCCCCGGAAGACTCGGGCTGCTGGGGACGAGCCCCGGGCCGGGGAGGAAGGGCACGTTGAACCCCAGTGCGTGATGATGGTTCAGCCACAGGGTAAAGCGGAGAGCTCTTGGCCAGGGCTTAGTTGGACTCTGCTCCCTGTCTAAGCCCCAGCTGGGGAAGGCTCCTTGGCGGGTGGGGGCAGGCAGGTGGCTGGGGAGCGTCATGGTCTGACGATTCTTCCCCTGCAGCTGCAGGACCGGCAGCACTTCGTGGAGAACGACGAGATGTACTCGCTGCAGGACCTGGTCGACATCCAGGCTGGGCGCCTCAGCTGCTCCTTAACGGAGATCCACACCCTCTTTGCCAAGCACATCAAGCTGGACTGCGAGGTGGGGCTGGGTGGCTGACCCATCCCCTGGGGATCAGCTGTCTGAGGGGCCGGAAACCCCCACTCCAGCCTGGCCTCCCTGGATGTTTGCAAAGTCTCTAATTTCTGCATCTTCATTGTTAGACAAATGCTTGTGTCTAAACCCCTCCCCTAGCAAACAGGGGAGGTGGGGGGGCCAGGCCCTGCCCTCCCCCAGTAACAACCCTAGGACGACAGAGCTGGTAGGGAGCGGGCGTGCAGTGGGAGGAATTCCTCCTTTTGAGTCAGGGCTGCGTGGGGGGCGGCGCCATTGCCACTGCCCTGGTGTATTTGAGCCCCCGCAGGTAGCGGAGGTGGGGATGGGGCACACAGGATTGGGAGAGCAGGGCCTGGAAGCACTCGGGCCCCAGGGCTCTGACACCCCAGTGTGCAATCTGCTGGAGCCAGCAGCTCCATGGGGGGGCCTGGATCCCAGTACTGGTGGGGAGGGGGAAGGGCCCACGTGCTGCACAGGGCTCAGCGATCTTCACTCTTGTCTCCAGCGGTGCCAGGCGAAGGGCTTTGTGTGTGAGCTCTGCAAAGAAGGGGACGTGCTCTTCCCGTTCGACAGCCACACGTCGGTGTGCACGGACTGCTCTGCTGTCTTCCACAGGTGGGTGGGGAGGAGCCTGGGGCCGCATGTCAGCCCCCACGGCGTCCTGTGCCAGCCCCGGCTGGGAGCATGGGGCCTAGTCAGGGCGAGCAGGGAGAGCTCTGTGCTGGGGGAGCCCCAAGATATGCAGGACTGTGAAATGAGCCGGACGCGGAGCCAGACCCCACGGTGCCCTCAGGTGGCACTGCAAGGAACCGGCACTGGGCTGACCCTGCCTCTGGCCTAACCTGGCACTAGCCCCTGGGGAGGTGAAGCTGCTGGCTGAGATCCTGCTCTCTGCTGGGCAGTGCCTGGGGTGCTGCCCGTGCACTTGGCCCAGCGATGACCGTGGCTGGCCAGTCGGTTCACGTGCAGTTGGGTGAAGCGGGTCCCGAGTGTGGCACCTTGGACCTCTCCAGTGCTGGGGTGGGGGAGGATGGGGCGGGGCTGGGCTGCCTGGAGGAGCTGGCTTGCTCCCTGCCATGCTGCCCTCTCCTGTGGGTCTGCACCTGTCTGCTGGCAGCCATGCTCTCTGTAAGGGCACTGCGGGTGGCTCCCACAGCTGGGGGGGCACTGGCTGTGAATTCTAGGGGGAATGCAGCTCCTTGCCAGCAGAAGCGCCCGGCGAGGCTGCAGGGCTGGCCTGAGCCCCACGCTCCTGACAGCAGGGCCAATGGGTGTAACCTTCCTCCTCCTCACTTCCAGGGACTGCTACTATGACAACTCAACGACGTGCCCCAGGTGTGCCCGGCTCAGCCTGAGGAAGCAGTCGCTCTTCCGAGGCCCCAGTGCGGAGGAGCAGGCCTAGGGTCCCCCAGTGCACCAAAGAACATTGGAGAGAACTGGGCGTTCCAGAGGGGCGCGGCTGCAGCGCTGGGGCTGCAAGATCTGAACTAGCCGCCACTGGGGGCGGCCCCCGGGCCAGGGAGCGAGATGTCGCCCAGGCCCGAAGGAGTGCTTTGCCCTGGGACTCTGGGACCAGCCCAGCACGCTGCCTGTTGCTGGGGGGCAGCTCAGCGGGTTCTGAACCCAGCTCTGAAAACGCCTGTGCTTGGGGGCAGTGGCGTTCCGGGCTCTGCCGCTTGCAGGTGATTTGCCCCCGGCCTGTGCTGAGTGTTGAGTTCCCTCCTGCAGGTGCTTGCTGGCCGGGCCGAGAGGAGGGAGGTGGCTGTGGTAAGGAAGAGCTGCTGTGTGCAGCAGTCCGTTCTCCTCCCACGCTGATCACGGCTCTAACTCCTCCTTTGGAGAAGCCCATTTCTAACGCTGCCTCTGCGCCCCAGCAAGCCCCTCCTAGCATGGTCCGGCATGCCAGCCTCCATTGGCGTTCCAGCACTCCCTCTGCCAGCTGCTCGGTGCTCTCCGGTTGGTGCATTCGCGTCTAAAGGGCCGCGTTGGTCTCTGACTGGCCGGGCTGGCTTCGGGCGTGGGCTCAGGGAGCCTCCCCTTGAGGTGTCTGGCCGTGGCCCTGCTGGCGAGGGGCCTGTGTGCAAGGAGTGTGAGACTCAGGCTGGTCCCTTAGGGACACGTGTCCACATCATGTCCCTGTCCTCACCGGCATTACTCAGCCCCGGCTGGGCCGGGCCATCGAGCTGGCACGTCCCAGTCCTGTCCACGGGCTCTGCAGGGCCGGAGTGAGGCCCAGAGGCTGGGCTGGTGGAACGGTTCGCGCTCGGTTCCCAGCCTCGCTAGGCTGATCTGGCTGGCCTCCCCTGGAGCCGGAGCCCTTGGGGCACGCCTTCTGCTGAGGGAGGACGCGAATGCCGTGGGCTGCAGGCTGGAGCGTGTTGCTTCTTGCTCAAAGCCTGCCAGCGCCTGGTGCGGGCTCCCTCCAGCTCCCCGTGAATGCGGGCGGCACCTCTTTGGCTGTTTAAAGAGAGACGCTTGCAGAAATGAGTTTAGGGCTGAAGTAGAGCTGCTCCTTACATGGACTTTCCCAGGACCCTCCTGTGCCGTTCAGAGGCCAGGGCCTCAGGTTGGAGTCGAGCTGCTTTAGTCTTGTATTCGTTTCCGTGCCCAGCCCGGCAGTGCCCAGAGCAGTGCCAGCATCTCCTCGGTGCTGGGAGCGTAGGGCTTGCCGTCAGCGTGGGACGGGAGCACCTGCTGGCTCCATACACTGACTGCTGCAGGAGCTAAGAGAGGCACCGGCCTCCCGCGCCACCAGAGGGATCCAAACCTGGCCCTTACACACACATGTAAGTGACCCGGCTGCCAGCCTGCGGCTCCCGCAGTGCAACTGCCGCTCTCTCTCGCCAGGGACAGGACAGGCAGGAGACGTTCAGAGTCATCCCTTTAAATAAAAAAGTACCTGGGATGGACCCCTCAAGGCTTGAACTCTAAGCCAGCCCCGTGCCCCCAGGTACGGCCTGGAATTTAAAAGTGCACCGGGGAGGGAGGGTCCGGCTGCTTTACGCAGGGTGTTTGGGTGGAAGAGAGAGCACCAGGGCCTCCCACCCCCTGCCTCACCCGTCTTGCTGCTGCTGTTACTGGGATACACTGGTGGGGGGCTAGGAGCTAGCTGGGGGCCGTCTCCCCATGCTGCAATCCCACCTCCCCACTGCAGGGCAGACGGGTTTTCAGCAAGCAGAACCAAGGACTCGAGGCTGCTGGGCCCGGCCAGGGAGGGACGCAGGCTTTGGGCAGTGACCGTGACAGAGCTCTGGGGGGTAGCTACGGGATGAGCACTAATCCTTTAGTCTTCCTTTTTCTACAGCTGGGGGAGCAGGGCTGTGGGCTCTGTGCAGGGCCGAGCCCCTCCGTCCCAGGGGAAGTGGGAACTAGCAGGCTTTGTTCTAATCGCTTTTCCTCTTGTCGGTTCCGCCCCAGCCGGTCTGTGGGGCTCTCGCACCACCGGGGGAGGGGCTGTGTACGAAACGCCCTGGATAGCAAGTGAAACACACGCTACCTGTTTGTAACCCGATTTCCCAGAGGATGCGTTTCAGCTGCTGGGCCACTTCCACTCCCTTTGGATAAGGGACTTGCTTCTAGTCCCAGTGCTAAGGGCAGGCTGAAGCCAGCAGAGGCCCTGAGCTATTGCTTAGAGCTGGAGTCCAATTAAAGGGGGCTGGAATGGAAACACCACCTCTGCTGAACGGGGTGTGGGCAGTCAGACCCCTCTGGGAACCGAGATGGGCCAGAGGTAGCACCCCCACCCCCTGAGCCAATGTAGTGTGGGGCGGGCCATTATTGCCAGGTCCCAACTGCCTCTGACCTCTTCCTCCGCTTGGATCATAGTGTTTGCTATTAGCAAACGCTGGGATTGTTACTGGGCTTCTGTTAACCCCCACGCTCAGTTTTCACTTGCTCATTTCATTTCTTTCTCAGTAGTTCTCCACGGATGAAACTTCTCCTTCCCCCTGACCGCATCCCGCCCCCAGGACTGTTACACATTGAAACCCTCCCACTTCACACTGGCATGAACTCAGCCTCTGGTTCCCCTCTGCAGTGCGGATGTTGGATACTCTGGGTTTGGTGTAGTTGTCATGGCCCAAGCCTTTAAACTCTAACTCCCTTTTCGAGGGTTTGTAACTTTCACCTGCTAGGCTGAAACGTCCCCGTCCTGGGCTCTGACCAGAGGCGAGCACTTGGAGAAAGGGTCCGTGACAGCAGCTCTGCCTCTCCGGAGAAAGCTGGCCCTTGTCTCTTAGTGAAAATGAACCACCGCGTGTCTGGGACGCTCCTCAAAAAGTGAGCTGCTGCCTCAACCTTCTCTTAATGGTTTTATGTTTAACGGCTAGTCCGCCAGGGCGGGTGTGCAACAATGCGTGAACACTAGCGTGAGCACTTTAATTTCTGTACAGACGTGTATGTTGGTTCTGTTTGAGTAGAAATAACAAACCTTGCTACAGAATCATTGTTTACCCTGTAAGTCCCTGACTTTTTCTTGGTTTCTAGAAACACTTTGTTTGCCTGTGTGGGTGAGAGATTCAGATGGCAGGCTCCAGGCAGGCAGGGGGGAGGATCGTTGTGAAGCTGAGGTGAGGCGGTGGTGGTTTTTTTAAGTTTAGTTCTTAATCTTGCAATGACAAAGTCTTAAGAGGAAAGCGTTCTCCCGGCCGCCCTCCCCCCAGTTCAGAGGGCAGGACTAGCAGCGCGAGGGTGTTTTACACCCCTGCCCAGTCACCAGAGCCTAGGCATGGAAGAGCACTTGCTGAACCTGCTGTTCCACACGCTTGCAGAAGCCTGACAAGTAGCATATGCCACAGGTGTGGCCACACGTGCTAGCCTGTGGCAGGATGGGCAGTCCTGAGGGAAGGGTGCAGTTCCCACCTTCCAGGCGGTATCGTGTATAACCCGACTGCCATACGTTTATCAGACCCAGTGCTGTTGCACCTATGGCAAGAGACAGTCTAGGCCCCTAGGCCAGCTGCTCCAGGGCCTTTATTAAATGCACCTTGGAAAGAGTGACTGCAGCAGCTGCCGCGTTGCACCTGAGCCCCAGACAGATCACTGTAATTGTGTGTATTGTTACCAGACCCTCGGAGTCTGTAACTTCAGGAGTGCTTCGAGTAGCATTAACAATGGGAAAGATACCACAGACAGAACGATGGCATGATCCTTGCCTGTATCTGGAAGGGAAAAGACAGGGGAAGTGGCTGTCTGCATGGCAGCTGGGAGTGTACCTCCTAGGCCGACTAGACAGATACAGCTGGTTCTGCTTGAGCTACCGGGCTAAAAATAGTCGTGTGAATGTTTGTGGCACGTGAGGACAAGCCCATCTGCCCTCTTTGCAGCTCTGAGCTCGTGGGGCTGGCAACCTTTGGCACCCAGCCCATCAGGGTAAAGCCGCTGGTGGGCCGGGCCGGTTTGTTTATCTGGAGCATCCGCAGGCATGGAGCTCCCACAGGCTGCGATTTGCCATTCCTAGCCAAAGGGGGGTGTAGGAAGCAGTGTGGGCTGAGGGACGTGTTAGCCACTGCTTCCCACAGCTCCCATTGGCCAGGATTGGCAAACCACAGCCCGCGGGAGCTGCGGGGCTCCGTGCCTGCGGACGCTCCAGATAGACAAACCAACCTGCCAGTGACTTTACCCTGGCGGGCTGGGTGCCAAAGGTTGCCGACCCCTGAGCTAGGCCATGCCACACTGGCCACACTACTATCTTTAGCAGGTAGCTCAAGCAGAGCTAGTGTGTGTCTGTCTGTCCAGCATGGGAGGTATGTTTCTAGCTACATTGTGAACATCCCCTCTTACAGTGCAGTCTGATTCCTTGCCATGCCTGCCCTCCTGTCAAGGGGTCACTTCATAATGAGAACAAAACTGTTTAGCTGACACAGCTGCCCTGTAATCTGCACAGCAAGAGAGGACAGACCCAGGACCAAAAGTTTGCAGTTCGCAAAGTGTGAATGACAAAAACAAAACCTCTGGGGAAGTTTCCCTGTGGTTACACCACAACTTGGTGGCTGTAGCAAGGGGGAGGAATGGGGGATAGTAGCACAGGAATCTAACGTACGATGGAATTGATTCAATAAACCACTGTATTTGATCATTTTAATGGAGTGTCGGCATTGCTCGTTTGTTGAAGGAGGGGGCGGTGGGGATCAGGCCAAATGACTCATGGAGGTTACATGCTGCTGCTGGGTCTGTCATTACTTAACCTGTTGCACTGAAGCCTGGGAAGGAAAGTTCAGTTGCTAATGAACTAAAGACTACAGCATGACTCAGCATTTGCTGGGACACAGATTAACAGAACTTCCCCTTTGGGCCTTGGCCAGACCAGGATGGGGAGGGGGGGGGGGGAGAGGAGAGAAATAGCTTGGCTTGGTTTGGTGACCTACCAACCAGTTCAAGCCCACCCTGGGGATGCACTGGGGGGGGGGGGGGGGTGAGCCTAGGCCCCTGCAGCTACGTTGTCAGTTGTAGCAGAAATGAAAGCTCAGTTCTTGGCACACTGTCCCTTTGCAGGGAAGCCAGGGGGCAGTCCAGGAGCTAGCTGGGGTCTGTCTCCAGCAATCCCCCACTGCAGTGCAGACATGGGGGGGGGGCTAGCTGGGGTCCCCCACCCCACTACAGACGTGGGGGGGGACTAGCTGGGGTCCGTCTCCAGGGCTGCAATCCCCCACCCCACTGCAGTGCGGGGGGGGGGGGCACACTAGACCCCACCGCCTATTGTCCCTGCGCTGAGAGGCCGCTCTGGGCAGGGCCCCTGGGCCTTCACGGGAAACGCGGAGCCGTGGGCAGCCCGGAACCAAAGGCCCCAGCGCTCGTCCCTACCCGGAATGTGTCGCTGGGACCCCGGCGGCGCCTTTCCTGTCCCGCCCCCAGGCGTCAGGTGCTTCCGCCCAGGACGAGGGGCAAGGCGCATGTGCGTACAGACTTCGCGGGCGTGAACTCTGCGCATGCGCGTCAGGGCGCGGCGGAGCCGTGGGGAATGGCTCATCGGCTCGCGTGGGGGACTCTGGTGCCGCCTCTCGCTGCCCTATGGCGAGGGGGCTGCCGGACGCACACACCGGCTGGACTCAGGGGCCTGGCACCGATCCGGCAGGTGAGAGGTGACTGTTTCTTTTCCGGCATTGTCGTAAAATGTACGGCTCCGTATGCCACTACAAGGGGGCAAACCGTCGCCCTGATGACGTCACCGGCGCGCGCGGGACGCGGTGATGACGTCCCTATGGCCGGAGATAAGCGCTGGTCAGGGGGCGTGGTCGGGTTGTTAGGACGAGGCTGCCTCTGCCTTGGCCGGGGTGGGAGGAGCGCACAGCCGTGAAAGCCCCGCCCCTTGCGCCCTCTGCCCCGCCCCCTCCCCCCCCCCCCCGCGGTGCTCTGAGGGGCAGGGCCAGGGCCAGGCCGTTTCCTGCTCACCCTCCCATGATGCTCCGAGTTCTCCAGCTGCCCACGGAGCCGCCCAGGGTTAGCGCCCCCCACAGCCCGCGCTGGCTCCATGGACACCAGGCCCGTCCTCTGCCGCCCCACCCTGGCTGCCCGGGCACTGAGGCAGAGGCCTAGCTCGGCGCCAAGTCTCCCGGGCCCTGCCCGAGCCGGCACCTGGGGGCTAAGTCGGGGTCCAGCTCTGGAGCTCTGCGCGCAGGACTGGGGAGGCAGGGCCGAAGGTTGCTTTGTGCCTCCTGGCATGCGGGGTCTGCGTGGCTCCTCCTGTCAATTAGAGCAGCCCCAGAGCTGCTCTAGGTTACGCGTGGGCTGCCTGCGGTCCCAGAAGGTAATTGGAGCCCAGTAGCGCTCTGATCATTCTAAGGGTGCCTGGCCCCCAAGAGCCAGTTCAGTCCTGTGTCAGCGGTGTACATGAGACTACTCTTTACTGTTCTAGTGGCTCAAGGGGATCCGCACCCTGCAGCAGGACTATCCAGGGAGCATAGCATCCGCTTGGCAATGGCTCTGCTCAAAACCACCCAAAGGTATGCGTCTTCAGCAAGGCTACTTGTAGGGCCTTTTGCTTCTACTAGCTTTCTTGGTGTAGCTGTGGTTGGCAGAGGGATATAGACGTTAAACAAGAAGGGCACAAATGCAGGCCCTTAGTGAAAGGGGCTTGGGAATGGATTGCAGAACACCCCTGCGCACAGAGGGTGGGCTGCTGCTGCAGGGCTAAAACAATGGGGAACAGAGATCTGTTTGAACTCCTTGGGGCAGGGATCGATTTTTTGTTCTGTGTTTGTACGTCGTCTGGCACCACGGGGTCCTGGGCCGTGACTGGGGCTCCCAGGAGCTACCATAATACATCTAATAATGTACATCACTTGCTAGACCCTGGGCCCATTAATAATAATAATTGCTCCTAGTGATGTTAAAGGGATGTCATCAGCTTAAAAATCACACTTCTGTTTAAGGGTGGGGTTTTTAATGTGTGTTTCGGGTAACAGCTTTGGTTCGTGTGGCTATAAATCCAGACAAATTGGCAGGGAGACTCGGGCAGGGCCCAAACCTCACTGTAACACTTTCTGCAACTGCCTAGATTCAAGCTGCTCATGGCCCTTTGATAAGTGTTGTGTTGCAGGGCTCTTGCCCGCTGCCCTGATTTATATCCCCACAGAATCACCTTAGGCAGATTCAGTCCACCTCAGGAAGTCCGAGTTAAAACCTGAATGTTGGGGCACCTTTTCTCCAGAACTCCCCTTTGCAGTGGGATAGTAGAAGGTAACCGACGTGAGCTGAGCGAGTCCCTCTTCTGGCTTAGTCTGCATTCCAGGCTTTGAGCTGGAGAATGGGGGGATCCCCTAGAGATCAGGATATGTTTGTCTGTAGACTTTCAAAGAGTGCTATGCAAGGCATTCCTCTGCACAGGGACCTTCCCTCTACAGAGGCAGCAACATACTAGCTAGCAGGTGTTTCTTCCTTCCCTTAGATCGATCTGTCCAAGTTAGATCCCAGAAGCAGAGATCTGTCTTGGCCAATGCTGTTTGGTAAATAAATGTAAAGCTACATGCTCTAATGATATCTGGTATTAACTATTGTAACCTCCTTCTCTCCAGTCTTGTAGATACTAATCTGCCCCCTGCGGTCCGTACAAAAGGCTGTCATCAAAATCATTTCCCCTGACCTTTTGGTTTTGGTTTAGCATCTTCCTGGTTTGCCCAGAATCTTTCCCCTATAAACAGAGGGGACTCTTTGACTGCACAGTGTCAGTCCAGTGTCACTGTACCTTTAAATAACCAAAACACAATCACTTTCTCTCTAAGGCTTTGAGAAGTATTTTAAGAAGAATGGAAAAAGTCCCGGCCAAGCAGAGGATGCTCACCAGACTAAAGGTAAACAGTACCAAATCCTCCAGGGCTGGTCCTTAGGTTTTATAAAGATGCTCAGGAGTGGGAGAGTGTTAGTGAGGGGGTGGATAGCGATTGCTACAGTGTGCATGTTTGTGCCTAAAATACCCCCATGACCATGAGTCAGTACGTTTCCCCACCACCACTACTCTGAGAATTCAACCCTTGTCATGACACCCAACTCTCTCTGCTCTTCTAGTCCTGCCCACCTCAATTCAGATCTGTAAAATCCCCGTTGCGCTGTAGGATTCTGAGTACAATTGGCTTTATCTTGCTTTCCCTGTCTACCTCTTTTTAAATATTTTTTAATTAGACCTTCCAAACAGGGCTGGCTTATTTAATAAATGGGCTGGCTGTTCGGCGTGTGAATGGGGAAATTGGGCTCTCTTCAAAGCCAATTGTCTGTCTTAATGCACCTTTCTTTTCCCTAGGCCTCCCTGATCCAAAAGATCTCGGTCATGGGGGAAATGGCGGAGGAGGTGGCGGCAAGAGAGGAGGAAAGAAGGAGGATTCTGGGTGGTGGAGGCGCGTGTGGAAGGTCTGTAGCTCTGTTATAGGGGCAGTGATAGTTAAGGTTCCAGAAGGATTATGTCCCTTTGTTCATTCTGAAAATCAGTCTCAGTCCTCACAGGTTCATCACCCTGTCTCTGCAGGGCAGACTGAATTGTCTGGAAAGTCGCACGTAAATCTCTTTATTAGTTTAGTAGTTCACGTGGCTCCCTGTTTGCAGTGTAAATCGGCTGTCTGGCTCTTCCTTCAGATCGCTCCAGCTTAATGTTCACCGCAGTCACTCGCCGTAATCTTCAGTTTGGATCCTGTGTCAGAAATGTTTCTGTTTGTGCCCCAGCAGCCGCCATGGGAATACAAAATCGATCGCAAGCCGTGGATATAATATTCCACAGCAAAGCCCATACAGGGCTGCAGCGGCGCGCCGGCTTTCTGAGACTTGCGAGGCTCCAGCAGTCTTCGTGTGCCCACCCGCACAAGTTGTCTGGGGCACCAAGCTGCTAGCCATGCAGAGAGAATGTGTTCCCCGTGTAGTGCAGTGTGTGCTTGCTCCAGGTGGGTCAGCACCAAGGGGATGTGAAGGAGCTGTGAGCCAGCTCCTCCCCCCCAGACAATACCTACAGCATAGGGTGGTCTCCCCGGCAAGTACAGAGGATCGCCTGGTGCGAGGGGTGGAGGGCACGTGGCTGGGGTGTTCCATTGCCCGGCTAACTCAGTGGGCCTTGCTGGCAGCAAAAGGCAGTTCCAGCCAAGGCACAAGTTAGGGCAGCCTCTGAGGGTTAGGAGGGTACATGGGTCCCCTTGTCTGTCCTGCACTGGGCTCAGCGCCAGCTCAGGGAAGAATTGGGCCAGCAGTGCTCAGCACGTAAAGGCTTTCCTGCCCATCAGGCTCCCTGCTCCTTGTGTTGGTTTGGTTTTTAAAAACTAGACAATTCCTATACGCAAACTTCATTAACTCAGGGTTAAGGAAACTGAAATGCCATATAACCCTTACGTACCATGCCTACCTATAGCATTGCCACTGAAAATACCCAAGCACTGAAGAGACAGGAAATGAGCGATGCCAGGAAATGCGACCTTGGCTAAGGACAATATCCATGTGAAATCTCTACAAATGCCAGGGAGAACCTTAGTGCTGGCCCACAGCCCAGACTCACAAGTGTGGGACATCTGGATTGCAAGAGTCTCTTAGCCTGTCCTGTAGGGCAGGGCGAAGGTGGTGGTTGGAATGTGAAGGGTGAATTTTCCCCTCAGGATAGTGGTGAATTGATAGAATATTTATATGAATCATCTGAACTGGTCATTTCCTGTCGGTAATACGTGGGTATTTTAATGACAGTGCTGTAGTTAGATAAGTGACATAAGTCACGAATTGCATCAGCTTTCTTATTTCCGAGTCATTGGGGTTTCTTGTGAGGATTACAAACCCTTTTGCTTTTTGCCAAAAGTAACTACAAACGCTGCAGAATTTCTCTGTTGGAAGGAGCTCTGCTTGCCAGGATCTAGGGATAGTTTTTCTTTCGGGATTAACATTAGCTCTGTGAGGGGGTGGGGCAAGGGCCTACCTTGGAAGGGAGGCATGAATAAGCCACGTGACACACAGGTGGCTGCGGGCTGAATGCAGCCCAGAGCCAGAGGTGTGGCTAGTGAAGACTGTTGTGTTCCTCCTTGGTCCGAGTGGCCAAGGCATGCTGGGGCCTGTACTCGGCAGGCCACACCTCCATGTTCGAGGTGCAAATGGTTGGCGTTTGGTTGGGCAGCATGACAGATCAGTGCCCAGGCTCTCAGCGGGCTGCCAGCATGTCCCTTCTCAAGCAGAGTCTGGGGGCCCAGGCCCAGCTGCACATGTGCAGGTATTGACTCCAGTCTGACGCACTAGGCTCCCACTCTCTGTGTGAGCGCTCCGTGTAGACACAGGCACCGCGCTCGGAGATCAGGGTGGGGCTGCGGCACAGATGCACTGGCTGTTTCTTCGCAATTGGAGCAGTCCTGCACCCCTTTCAAACCCGCTGTGCCAGCAGCCTGCACGGAATCGTTCAGTAGCACTGTAGGGCTGGCCGGCAGGGCAGGGGGCAGCAAGGAACTGGCGGTTGCTCCCAGGCTAATTCTGAATGTTGGATGTTTATTTCCCGGTTGGAATCGGGCTTGCTGACTTGTAGCATTCTTTTCCTTTCCTCCCACCCCAGGGAGAGTTCCCCTGGGATGACAAGAACTTCTACTACCTGGTTGTCACGGGGGCAGGCGCTGCCGTGGGATTCCTCTATTTTTTTTGGCGAGATCCTGGCAGAGAAATCAACTGGAAGCATTTTGTCCATTACTACTTGGCTAGAGGATTGGTGAGGAAATGTCGTCTGTGTCTGTTGTGCGAGAGAATGGCTCTCTCCTGGCTCATTGTGCACGTTTTCCCCATTTGTCCACTTGTGACTAGCATGGCGCTTGGGTTACCAAGTTGCCTCTGAATCCTGCTGACTCTGGGCTGGGGGAGACCACCCCCAGAGGGCCTCTGGAAAGCAGGGACTATTCGGGCACCATTCGGAGGCTGGAGTCGGGGCAGCTTCTGTTTTGATCAGGAGAGCCCCGTTATCAGAGCATGGGCACCCCCATTCCTCACTCCCTGCCAATTGTTCCCAGAGGACTGGGTGTTACACATCAACTGATCCTGTGCAAGAGCTCCCACACGAGCCCTGGGCTGCCCTTTACCTCTAGCTTCACAGCAGAAGCATGTGACTTGCAAGGCCTTGTGTGCCTTGTGCCAACTGCCTCGAAATCCTGGGCAAGGTCCCTGGGTTCTGCAGCCTCTGGTGGAAGTTCTGCAGATGCTTCATATCCCCGGAGGGGAGGGAGGTATTGAGTTAATAATGAAGTCCCTGCCAGAGCCTCTGTTGTTTTATTCTGACTTTGTCTATTTTATGCTGTCTCCAAAATTTCAGTTTTCTGTGTGGCACAAGTTGCCATCCTTAGGTTTCAGAGTTAACACCTCATTAATAACGGGGTGGTTTGTACTTCCGAGTCGTTGTTTTAGGCTTTCTGCAGACTCAGGCAGGCCTCTCTGTGTCCATTTATGCTTGGTTTGTGTTGTCCAGCGTTTCACCACAACTATGAGGTCTAGAAGGGTGCAGTGTCTCTGTGTGTCTGTCTAAGGAAGCAGAGATTCTGGAGCTCACTTCTCCCATCCATGTGATCGGGGGCTGGCTGGCCGGGCTGGGGCAGGGGCTGGGCTGTGTGATCGGGGGCTGGGTCGCCGGGCCGGGGCTGGGTCGCCGGGCCGGGGCTGGGGCTGGGACTGGGCTGTGTGATCGGGGGCTGGCTCGCCGGGCCGGGGCGGGGGCTGGGCTGTGTGGTCGGGGGCTGGCTGGCCGGGCTGGGGTGGGGGCTGGGCTGTGTGATCGGGGGCTGGCTCGCCGGGCCAGGGCTGGGGCTGGGCTGGGGCGTGTGATCGGGGGCTGGCTGGCCTGGCCGGGGCGGGGGCTGGGCTGTGTGGTCGGGGGCTGGCTCGCTGGGCTGGGGCTGGGCTGTGCATTAGGGGGCTGGCTCACGGGGCTGGGGCTGGACTGTGTGATCGGGGGCTGGCTCGCCGGGCCAGGGCTGGGCTGTGCGGTCGGGGGCTGGCTCGCCAGGCCGGGGCTGGGCTGTGCGGTCGGGGGCTGGCTCGCCAGGCCGGGGCTGGGCTGTGCGGTCGGGGGCTGGCTCGCCGGGCCGGGGCTGGGCTGTGCGGTTGGGGGCTGGCTCGCCGGGCCAGGGCTGGGCTGTGCGGTCGGGGGCTGGCTCGCCGGGCTGGGGCTGGGCTGTGCGGTCGGGGGCTGGCTCACGGGGCCGAGGCTGGGCTGTGTGATCGGGGACTGGCTTGCCGGGGCTGGGCTGGCTCTTGCAGAGAGAGATGGGGGCTGCCTCCCAAAGTGGCCTTTTTGTACTACACCTGGAGAGGCCCGTGCTGAACAGCCTGCTGTCCTCTACTGAACGCCTCCCGTTAGCACCAGCCTCCCTGAGAATGCAGATTGCTCGTCTTCTAGTGAGGGGCTGTACCCATCGCCTGTCTGTCTGTCTGTCTGTCTTAGGTGGACCGTCTGGAAGTGGTGAACAAACAGTTTGTGCGTGTGGTCCTCGTGCCGAGTGTGAGCTCAGAGGTAATGGGATTGTTGCCTAGTCATGGGGGAGGAGGGGTCTTGGCACACAAACAGAACTGGGGGAGGAAAGGGAAGCCCCCAGGCAAGCATGCCCCATACTGAGCCCCACGGCACAAGCCGGGCTGCTGGGGCCACAGTGGAGGCAGCGCACGCTCTGCGAATTGCTGTGGTGCCGGGGGGGGTCGAAGGGTCTCTGATGCAGCTGCCCTGTGACATAGCTCCGTGTGCGTGCTGGTGGCTTGTTGGGCCCAGCCGGGGCTCCTGCCCGCGGGTGGGGGGCGGAGGCCGATGCAGCGACTGACTGGCTCTGGGTCTGTCCCTGGTCCCTGCAGAGGTACGTCTGGTTTAACATCGGCAGCGTCGACACCTTTGAACGGAACCTGGAGAGCGCCCAACTGGAGCTGGGAATGGAAGGCTCCCAGCAGGTCGCAGTGATTTACACCAGGGAGAGTGACGGGTGAGTGCCAGCGGGGGAGCGGCCGGCTGCGTGTGCTCGGCTGCGTGTGCTCGGCTGCGTGTGCTCTGCTGCACCATTGCCGCCCTGTGACGCTGGCTTGTGCTTCTCTCCACTCCCAGCACATTCCTCATGAGCATGGTGCCCATTCTGCTGCTGGTTGGCTTCCTTCTGTTCATTCTGAGACGCAGGCCAATGGGAGCCGGGCGCAGAGGGCGAGGGGGCGGGCTCTTCAGCGTTGGCGAGACGACGGCCAAGATCCTGAAAGACAACATTGACGTGCAGTTCCGAGACGTGGCCGGCTGCGAGGAAGCCAAGCTGGAGATCATGGAGTTCGTGAACTTCCTGAAGAACCCCAAACAATACCAAGACCTGGGCGCCAAGATCCCAAAGGTGCCATCTCAGAGGGAGGGGTGGCTGGGACCCTCTGCGGAGCAGTTGGAGCGCTGTCCTGGGCAGTTTGGAGCGCTGTCCTCTGAGCAGTCCAGGTCCCTGAGCGGAGCTTTGTGACTAACGGAGAAAAGAGCGAGGAAAGGTGGGCCCAGCGACCAGCAGAGGGCAGCTCGCCCAGACCTGTGCTGTGTCCCAGGCCTGAGCCGTGCTGAGCAAGTAACTCAGCCTACCAGACGGGTTCCCTTGCTGCAGACCGTGGGGCATGGTGCAGAAAGGGGTGCTGTGTGCACGGCACCGCAGGGGGCGCGGACGCTTTCACACTGTGCAGTGGGGACGCTCATGTTACAAGCTGCCCGGATTCCAGCGCTACGCAGTGCCTCTGGCCTCTGGCCACTTGCGCATTTAGTCACTTCTCTTCCCCCCCCCATGTATTACCATGGGGACGATGATGTCATTGGTGTGGGCAGGGCTTAGAGGCACCTGTAAGTGCTGGTGAATGTGATATTTTGAGGTGGAGGAGGCACCAGGGTGTGCGCAGTGCAAGACATGGGGTGTGTCCCCCCCTACATGGGGAAGGGGAGGTGTAGCAGGCGCCTGTGCACACACGTACACACAGACTGCCTTGCTAATGCCGCGGTTCCCCTCGGGCCCTGTGGCTCGGCACTGTCTGGTGATACTGGAGCCCTGTGTGCTGGCAGTGCTGGACTCTCCCGACACGCTGCCAGGCTCTGTCCCTGTCCTGCGGGCCAGGCCTGCTATGAAAGTGATTCTAATGGAGGCTGCTGGGAGGGACCCAGTCCCCAGACATGCCCCGAGCCACCGGGTGACAGGGCGCTTGGAGCAGCCTTGCCGGCACTGCTGGCAGCAGGTTTCTGACAGTCAGCCCTGCCAATAGCCCCGCGCTAGTGCTGGTCTCCGTTGTCTCTGCTGCAGGGCGCTGTGCTCACGGGCCCGCCGGGCACCGGGAAAACCCTCCTGGCCAAAGCAACAGCGGGAGAAGCCAACGTTCCCTTCATCACAGTGAACGGCTCGGAGTTCCTGGAGATGTTTGTGGGCGTGGGGCCCGCCCGGGTAAGTCCGCGGCAGCAAGGCTCATGAGGGCTCCCCAGAATGTTGTGCCTCTGGGGGGGGGCGCGAGTCCCTTCTGGGGTGGTCATCTCTGATGCTGGAGCTAGACGGGGGTGGCTCCTAGCTGCCACGAGAGCCTGGGGAGCAGTGGGTCTCCCGGGTGGTGGGCGGGAGAGGCGGGGAGCCGGGCTCCAGATTCTCTTCCAGTACTGGCTCGTGTGAGCCCCCTCAGCTCGTTGGTGCTGCATGCACTGCACAGGCTGCTGGGCCGGGGCTGTGGCAGGTCTCTGCAGGCCCTGCCTGGAGCCCCTGGGAGGGGTTAAAATTAATCATAGAATATCAGGGTTGGAAGGGACCTTAGGAGATCATCTAGTCCAACCCCCTGCTCAAAGTAGGACCAATCCCCAGACAGATTTTTATCCCAGTTCCCTAAATGGCCCCCTCAAGGATTGAACTCACAACCCTGGGTTTAGTAGGCCAATGCACAAACCACTGAGCTATCCCTTAGTCTGGTGCTGTTGTCTTCCTCCCATCTCAGCCCTGGTGGGAGTGTCCCAAACCAGTCACTCCTTCTCTGGGGACAATGGTGCTGAGAGGATGACTGGCTCTGCAGAGCCCCCGCTGAGTCCCGTCCCTGCGGAAGGGCAGTGGCCAGTGGGGGCCTGTCCGGAGCCTTGGAACCCCTGCGGACCCATTGCGTGTGGCTGTTTCAGGTTCGGGACATGTTTGCCTTGGCCCGCAAACATGCCCCCTGCATCCTGTTCATCGATGAGATCGACGCCGTCGGCCGGAAGCGGGGCCAGGGGAACTTTGGGGGGCAGAGCGAGCAGGAGAACACCCTGAACCAGCTGCTGGTCGAAATGGACGGTGAGTGAGCAGAGCATCCTAGAATCTCAGGGTTGGAAGAGGCCACAGGGGGTATCTAGTCCAACCCCCTGCTCCAAGCAGGGCCAACCCCAACTAAAGCAGCCTGCGGCAGGGCATCGGGGCGCTCCTTAGAAACTCGGGTGCCGGGTGCTCCCAGACACGCCAGGGCGAGGGGTGCTGCACGGCTGCTCAGAGCCTGGGTAGTGGCTTATGCTCAAAGCTAGTGAAAGCAGAAGGTCTGGCTTGAGCAGTGGAATCTGTCTGGCCTTCTGGGCCCACACAGCGAAACAGCTGTGAGCCCCTCAGAGCCTGCTGGGAAGTCCAGGCCCTCCCAGTCTCCTGTGCATTTTGCCCCCTCCCCCCCCACGTTACCTGTGTGACCTCCTCCCACTCTGTTTAGGGTTCAACTCCAGCATCAACGTGGTGGTGCTCGCAGGAACAAATCGCCCAGACATTCTGGACCCTGCGCTGCTGAGACCGGGGCGCTTTGACCGTCAGATTTACGTCGGTAATGCCTGCCACGCCTAACCCCGGCAGATTCTGCCCTCCTCCCTTGCTCCCCAGCCTAGACTTGATCATTAGCGGTAGAGAAAAGAACGTCCTGCCCTACCGCTGCTAACGCTGCCTTCGGAAAGCCGGGGACCGGCAGCTGAGCCAGTGAGTGTGGGGTGGGGAGATCTGGTGCCTCGCCTGGCGTAGGGAGTCTGCTGTCCCGGGGAGCAAATTGAATTTCCCCCAGCTTGGCTGGAAGTTGCAGAATCATCTGGCCTCTGTGTAAACATGGAGTTCCATGATAGTTGCAAGGAGTGGGGGAGCCCAGCGGGGGTTAATGTGAAGCGGGCAGGGCTGGAAGCAAGACCAGCCCGGGCCTGATAGATCTGCAGGCCCCTGTGGTGGGGTGTGAGAGACCCCAGTGCCAAAGGTGGTCATTAGCAACACTGGTGCCACCTTGGCTCATACACTGCACGGGTCTCTGGACAGCGGCTTGTGGGACTGGGTGCTCTAGCTGCCCTCGGGCAGCTGCTGTTGTAAACAGGCCTTTGCCCCTAGGCAGCCCAGCCTGGCAAGTGTCACTGGGGGCGTTCAAGTCCCCCAGCTGTTTCTGAGTGATCCTGGCTGTGTGCTGTCGCTGTGGGGCTGTTATGCAGCTGCTGCATTCCCCGTCCGTGGGGTCTCTGCAGCGATCTCGGCACGTTGTGCGACGGGAGGTGCTCTGGATACAGGCATCGCTGTCATTGCAGGGGAACAGGGACACTTCCAGGCGGCTGATTGTAAATAAAGATGGCTGTGAGCGTTCTCTCCAGTAACAACCTGGGGCGGAAAAGGCCCCTGATCTAGTGAGTCCAGTGTGGCGAGGAGAAGATGTCCCTGTGGAGAGCTTGTTTGGCAGTAGGAGCCCTGCATTATTCATTTCTGAAACAGCCTCTCTGACTCTGTTCCTGCCCAGGTCCGCCTGATATCAAAGGCAGAGCATCCATCTTTAAGGTCCACCTCCGGCCCCTGAAACTGGAGGAAAGCCTCAGCAGAGATGCCCTGGCTAGGAAATTGGCTGCATGGACTCCGGGATTCACTGGTGTGTGGCAGGGAAATACCAAGCGGGAGGAGGCGTGGGGGAGGGAGCTGTAGCAATTGGCTGCGCTGCTGTGAAACAGCTCGGGGGTGGGAGGACAGATGCCAAGGGGCTCTGGAAGTACCTAGCTGTGAGCCCCCTGCCGTTATGGACAGGTCCGGAAATGATAATGAGCTGCACAGTAAATATTCACTGCAGCCTTCCAGCCCCTGCAGGGTTCACGGAGTCGCTGCTTTCTCTCCGTCTCTGCTGCAGAGAGCTGAGTTAGCACGTCCGCGTGCCGCCCCCGTGGCGGAAGGCAGCCAGGCCTCGCCCTGCTCTGCAGGACGGCAGAGGGATCCCAGTGCTGCCCCACGTTCTCTCGGTCTTTGTCCCGTTTCGGCTGTGAATGGGACCGTCCCCACTCACTGGTCCTTCCCCAGCGGGGTGTGACCTGTGCACACAGGCGGGAACGAGAAAGCTGCGGTGCTGCTAGGCCAGAGGTCTTGCCTCTGCTATTCCTGAGCTGTGTTCATACACACCACTCTGTACAGAGCGCCCCCCTCTGGATGCTCGAGGGAGGGCAGATGTCAGCAGCTCTTAACTGCAGGGCATGGGAAGATCAGTGGCTGGGGTCAGGAAGGAAGCCCCTTCCCCAGGAATAGCACTGTGCAGTCAGGTGTGCTTTGTGGGGGTTCCACCTTCCTTGGCGCCCTGGGATTGGAGCCGGGATACCTGAGCAGAGGGCCTTGGTCTGCCTGGCGGGTCCTGCTGCTGGAATTGTGCTGGGAGGGCGGCGGGAGCCTGTTAGCCTGGCGGGGGAGTGCAGCCCTACAGGCGCCAGCGAGGCGGGTGACTGAGGAGTCCAGCGCCCTCTCTCTGAGGGGACTTGTGGTACAGCAGGGGATTCAGCCAAGTCCCATGTTCCGAGTGCCTCCTGTGCCCAGGAGCCCAAGCGCTGCACCGGCACCGGGTTCACTGCTCGACACCCAGAGCCCGCAGCCTGGGGGCCGCTGGTCAGCTCCTTTGGCGCCCCGTGCCGCAGAGGTAGCGCTCGCCCTGCTGGCCGTGGCTGGGGGGCGCTCGAACTGCCTTGGCTGGTCCGGGCTCTTGGCATGTGCATGGGGACTAGGCTGATGGCGTGGCCCTCCTGTCTGTAGGCGCTGACATCTCCAACGTCTGCAATGAGGCTGCCTTGATTGCCGCTCGCCACTTGAAGCCCTCTGTCGCCGAGAAGCACTTTGAGCAGGCCATCGAGAGAGTCATCGGGGGTGAGGCCAGCGCGGAGCTCTGCTGGGGGGCGCGGCTGCAGGGGGTTCTGGGAACCACGCAGGGCGTGGCTGGCGGCTGCAGTTTGCTTTGGCCCCGCGCACGGCCCAGCCTGCTCGGCTGCTCGAGCACAGACTGACAGAAGGCTCAGGGCTCCGGCTGAGGCTGCCGGACGATGCGCTAGGCCGTGTGGGGTTCTCCAGGGCCCTGGGGCTCGGCCCAGGCTCACCTGCTGGTCGGGCCCTGCTCCCAGCTGAGGGGAAGGAAGAGTCTTGGGGAGATGCCCAGGCACTTCTCCTAGGGGCGGTTACTGTGGGGGAGCCGCCTCTGGGGCTGTCAGGAAGGCGACTCTGTGTCCCCTGTATCGGCTTAGGGGTGATGGGCCCCCCTCTCCCCCACACACGCGCACAGCCTAGGAGCTAAGCTGACCACACTCCTGCTAGCCTGAGAACGCAATGGGTGGGTCCCTGCAGGGCAAGGGGAGCGGCCGCAGAGCTCCCCTGGCGTGGCCCGAAGAGCCACGTGCTCCCTGGGGAGTTTCAGCCAAGCGGCTGCAGCTGCTGGAGGAGGCGGAGGAGCTGGAATGAAAAGCACCGCGTTTCCCCGGGGTATGGAAAGCAGCAGGGCTGCTGAGCCGTGTGCAAACCCCAGTGCTGCCCCCCTAGCCCACTGCAGCGTCAGCCTGCTGAGCTAACGGTCATGCAGCGGCTTGGAGCAGCGATTCCAGCCATCCTGATGGGCTCGTCTCGCTCCGCTCCAGAGCTTGGCCCCGCCCCGCCCCGTAGAAGAGGTGTTTGTGAGAACTAACGTTCCAGGTCCCTTCCTGTGCTCCTCATCTTCCCGTCCTCCCACGCGGCCGGGGGTGTCCAGGCGTTCCTTGTCTCCCTCCTGCGGCCCCTCCAATCAGCACAGCATCAGCTTACCTCCCCGGCAGCGCTGGGAGCTCCTAACCCCTGAGCTTGTGTTCTAGAAACCCACCGCACGGACTGGGCAGCTCCCATGGCCAGGCACATCCCTCTAGGGGGCCAATACCTCCCCCGAGCCTAAAGAGCAGGCTGGGCCTTGGGAATCGCCCCTAGCAGGCGAGTCAAGGCCCCAGGTGCTGTTCCTGGCTTGGAAAGGAGGGGAGTGGGGTTCTCCCTGCTGGGTGTTGTGGACACCGCTGGGTTTGTTTCACTGGGGCAGAGGGGCTTTCTGGCTCCCACTACGGGGTCCGGTACCTCGGCTCCCCATGAGTGCCACTGACTCTCCGGAACCTGTGTCCAGGTCTCGAGAAGAAGACCCAGGTTCTGCAGCCGAACGAGAGGACCACAGTGGCCTATCACGAAGCTGGGCATGCTGTGGTGGGATGGTTCCTGGAGCACGCTGATCCCCTGCTGAAGGTTTGTGTCTTGTCTGCTCCCCCTTCCCAGGGGCAGCCTGACGGGACTTTCCCATTGCTCTGGCCCTGAGCCTGGCGGATCTGGAACTTCACAACATGTCCTCCCCAAGCGTGACTGGCGAGGGGCTCGGGTCGGGATGAGGAGCCCGCAGCGGCGGGGGGCTCTGTTGGCTGGATTATACCCTCGGGGCCAGACAGCCGTGGAGGCTGTTGAACATTTCTGTTTCGGTTGTACCTCAGGCCGCCCTGCCCTGGAGGAGAGCACCCCTGGGTGCTGGGCACCACACAGGCAGCGTTCCAGGCCCCTCCCTTGCCCTGACTGTCTGCCGGGCTGCGCTGCAAAGAGCATGCTCGCGCTCAGGCCCCGTTCTGGCCAGCTCTGGCGTCTCCGGACAAGAGCCGAGCCCCAGGGGTGCTCCCAGCATGCTGGCCAACATTCCCTCTCACAGGCAGATTCTAGAATCCGGGAGCCGTGGCGGAGGGGCCGGTCTGTCACCAGGTGTCTCGTGTCTTGCAGGTGTCGATCATCCCCAGGGGCAAGGGGCTGGGCTACGCGCAGTACCTGCCCAAGGAGCAGTACCTGTACACCAAGGAGCAGCTGTTCGATCGCATGTGCATGATGCTGGGCGGCAGGGTTGCTGAGCAGCTGTTCTTTGGGCGCATCACCACGGGCGCTCAGGACGACTTGAAGAAGGTGACGCAGAGCGCCTACGCCCAGGTAATGCCCAGAGCAAGGAGCATGTGGCTGGCACCGGGCTGCCAGGTGTCTCTGCCCGGGGGATGGGAACGGCTCAGCTCGTCCCCTGGGCGCTAGCCAGCTTAGCGGGGCTGCTCTTTTCCAGATCGTCCAGTTTGGGATGAGTGACAAGCTGGGCCAGGTCTCCTTCGACTTCCTGTGGCAGGGTGAGCCGCTCACAGAGAAACCATACAGCGAGGCGACGGCCCAGCTGATAGACGAGGAGGTCCGAAGCCTCATCAACTCTGCATACGAAAGAACCCGGGAGCTACTGACGCGGTGTCACGACCAGGTGGAGAAAGTACGTGAACGGGCCCTGGTCCATGCCCTAGCTGGAGCCAACCCAGTGCAACTGGGCCACCAGAGGCCCCTATCAGCAGCTGGATGGTTAGCTCCTCCCACACTGGCATGGGACACCCGGCTGGGAGGGGAGAGGAAGAGACGGGTCTGTCTGTCACCCTGACGCACAGCATGCTGGAGCATTTGCCTGTAGGGAAGTGTGCGACGTGCGGCAGGGAACATGCAGAGGCTGGAGGGCTGAGGAATCGGGCTGTGATGATTTTATTTTCCCCACAGGTAGGAAAGCGTCTCTTGGAGAAAGAGGTGCTGGAGAAAGCGGACATGGTTGAATTGCTGGGCCCCAGGCCCTTTGCAGAGAAATCCACCTATGAAGCGTTTGTAGAGGGCACCGGGAGCTTGGACGAAGACACCTCCCTCCCAGAGGGCCTGAAGGACTGGAACTGCGAGAGAGATGAGGAGAGAGCGCAGGAGAGCACCTCCTAGCAGTGAGAGCCAGCTGGGGAGGACGGTGCCCGAGCTGCTGCCAGCCCTTGCCGCTGGGTGGGCGCCGGTCCCCAGGGGCCCTTTCTGTGTGCGTCTCCCGGTGGTAATGCCGACACCGGACAGAGCCGTCCAGGAGGCCGGAGCAGGGGCAAGGCTAAGTCTGTAAATAGGAACAGCAGGCAAGGCCCCTGCTCTGCCCTGGGAGGGCTGGTGCACTGGCTTTCCCTCTGAAAGCTGCAGGTCCCGCCCTCTCCTCTCCCCGGTGCCAGCCTCGGGCCTGGCTGGCTGACACAAGGGCTCTGGCCGCACCCGGTCACGACAAGTGCCCGTTCCTACTGGCGGGTACAGCAGCTGCTTTCCTGGTGCTTGTGGCCCAGTCTCCATGGGCCTGTTCAGTCTGTGCAGGGTAGATGGGGCGTGCTCCTGCCAGCATCCACATCTCCCCAGCAGCTGTCCCAAAGCCAGGAGGCTGCTGGAGGGACTCCCCAGCCACGGGGCGGAGGCTGGGAGCCCAAGCGAGCAGCAGAGTGAGCTCTCCTCTGACTAGTGTCTCTGTCCAGGATGCGGTTACCCTAGTGCTACCACAGCATCCTCCCCGACTGTAACGCCCTACCCAGCACAGCCAGCCCGGCAGGAAGGGGGACAAGGATCCCAGGCCATGTCCCACAGCTCCCTGGGGCGTGAAAAGAGCCAATGTCAAAGCTTTTCCCGTCCTCTCCGGCGGAGGGGGGGGGTGCGCAGACGGGGACGATCCTCCCCTGCGAGTTCCTGTCCTCAGGGCCCTTCAGCGAAGTCCTGCTTTGCCCTCAGCTCCCTGTGCATAGCAGTGTCTGAGCGAGGACAGCGGTCTAGGAGACGAGGCAGAACCAGTCCAAAGAGCCCTTCAGAGCAGCGGCTGTGTGCACCTGGTAGAAAGAGCCGGCCTGTGGGCAGTCCCTGCAGCGCTACGCTGGGAAATGCCCCCCCTTCGCCCGAGGCAACGGGCGCTGGGGAGCCGAGAGCGTGGTGGAAATGGGCTAACAAAATGGTGCTAATGAAGTGACGCTGCCGTGGGCTCTGCCCCCTGGCCTGGCTGGTCCGCTCGGTCGGACGTTGGCAGGAGTCACTCTGGCCCTGTAGGACTCAGTGAGTCGTGGGGCACTGTGGGGTGCTGGTAGCCGGAAGCTCCCCCAGCTCTGACCCCTGTTCTGGGGGGTGCGAGTTCCTGGGGGCCTGGCAGTGGGTCTCTTGGCCTGGGGTGTCTTTATGGCACCTCTAGCTGTGTATCAAAGCAGAGTCGCTGTTGGCCCGGCTGTGTCCTGGGTTAGCTCCTCTCTCCGGGCGGGGCGTTCCTAGCTCAGGCCAATGGGGGCGGGGGGGAAAGGGAGGCCTCGCTTCTAAAAGCTGAGACGTGGATTCCTTCCTTGCATCGAGCCTGTGCCCTGCCCTTGCCTTGTGCCCAGGGCGAGGGGTTCGCCTGCCTTGCGGGCACCCTCATTCCATGGCCTGGCTCCGGCACTGCTCTGCTTTGCGTTTGGGCCCCGTGCAGCATCCCAGCAAAGGGCGTTTCTCTGTGCCCAGCCCTCTGCCCATGGGCTCCCGAGTGAGCAGCATTCATGCTGCAGGGGCTGTGAGGGGAGGGGCATCTGCAGCAAACCCAGCCCACCCCCCAGTGCAGTTCAGAAGGTGACGTTTCAGTGATGGGAGGAAGCTTTGCAAATAGCCCGTGACCCCGGCAGGCTGAGCTTCCCTAGCTCCCGTGCCTGGCGCCGGGGTCGTGCCCCGCTCCTGCCTCACCAGCCCCTCGACTGACGGATTGCAGCACCTCCGCTGCTGGAGGAGCCCGCTCCAGCCCGGCCGCTGGATGGCCAACGTGCTGCCTTCGAAGTGCCTTCCCCTGCAGCCATCGGTGTTTGGGCTTTGGAGTCCCTTTACTCCCGTTTCACTAAGGGAAATGCAGACAGCATAACCCCCCCTCTGCCTGGTCTAGTCACTTCCCCTGGCCGCAGGGGGGTGGAGCTCAGCTAGTCACCCCTGGGAGCATGTTCCAGCCTTCTTGGGCTTAGGAATTGCAGGCTGTATTCTCCAGGGCCCAGTTCGCTCCTTGCCTCCAGCACCCACTGTCTGGGGGCAGAGCTGGGCACATCTCTGGGGGGGGTGGCGGGGAGCACTGAGTCTCAGAGCCCTGGTCAGTGGACTGGGGCTGGTGCTATGGGGCTAAAACTACCAGTCTAGATGTGCCAGGCTCTGAAACCCACCGCCTGGCCTAGCAGAAATGCCCCCCTGGGGCTGGGCGCCTGTTACGGCTCAGATGCAGTACGAAGCACCTCTGCTGAATTTCCTCTGCAGTAGTGAGGCTGCCACACCAGCTGCTGTGCAGCCAGGAACCTGTCCTGCCTTCTCTGGAGTGTTGGCCTGTTACAGCAAGAACCCCGCGCAGGTGGAGGCAATGACTTGATCTGGACAGCTATGAAGAGTGCTTTGCGTGCTCCCCCTGTGGCTGCAGCTTGCCCAAGACTGGGACTTCACTAGCCAGCCCGGGCTGCGCTGCCTCGGAGTGTTTGTGACTCGTGACACCTGGAGAGCGCCAGGCGGCTCTTTCCTCCACATGCCGCAGACGCAGGGTTTGGCTCAGCTGGGCCCTCTCGGAAGCGTTCAGCGTTTGTTTCACCCCGACAGGGCTGTGCTCTCTTGGCTAAGCTGGTACTGTCAAATCTGTTTCCACCCCTTGTCTGCTAGCTGGCCTCTGCGCTTCTCTGCCGCTTCCACAGCACAAGAAGCTGGTACCCTGCAGCTCTCCTCTGACTAGTGCCTGTGGAAAAGGCCCAGGCTTACTCAGCAGAGCCGCCCACTGTCTGTTCGACGTCGGATCTGCTGCCTGGGGTGAGAAAAGCATTTACTGCCTTTGACTCCCGCTGGACCAGGACCACATTGTCCTTCCTCGGTGCTGGGCACGAAATTCAGTCTGTTACGCCACTGGAAGCAGCAGGCCTGTGCCAATGGCACAAAGGACGTAATGTGAAGGCAGGGCAATTACATGACTGGTGGTAATGGACCCTGGAGACCCTTCATTCCTGTGGCTGCTGAAGGGAAGAATCTTGCTTGATGTTCAGATCCCAGGCTGAGTTTGGGGCACTGGCAATTAGACAAATCAGGCCCTCTGATCGGGGCTCCCTGCCCATAAACACGAGCCCCTCGGCTGGAATCCCTCTGTGACATCCCCACCCCACTGCGGCTGTCCTGCCTTTCCAGCAGTGCCACTCAGGTAGGGAGCAAGGAGGGAGGGAGACGATGGAGCTGATGCTATTAGTATTTATAATGTATTTCCTCTCACGTGGTGGAGCTGGTGTAGCAGTGTGTGCTTGGGAGGGGGAAGGCAGTGCGAAGGAACTAGCCTTGTCTCTGGCGATCCAGCCCCCCTTTACCACTGCGCTGGGCTCAACTTGATAACGGTGGAGTTGTGATTTCTAATGCAGGGTGCCAAATAAACCATATCCCACTGTGTGGTGAGGGGTCGTTCCCTGTGTGGGCGCTTTCCTTTCTGCCACAGCCAGGGGTGCTTGTCTTAACCCCAAGCACGTGTGACTAGCCCAATGGCTGCAGGTGATGAGCCCAGCTGGTCCCAGTGCAGCATTGGAGCTGAGGCCCGGGAATACCAAGGTCTGCAGGGCAAACTCCCTCCTGCCCCACCTCTGGCCAGTGCTTTAACCCTCTGCATGAGTTGCCCAGCTTAGGCATCAGATCCCACGTCTGCCCTGGTGAGAGTTCATGGTTCTTGTTGAGGGACCTGCCTGCGGCCTGCAACAGCCACTGCTGATGGCTCAAAGGAGCATTGTCCCTGGGGAGAGGCTCTGAGGGGACTGACCCTCCTTGCTGTGCTGTTTGCTAGGCCAGAGCAGAGGGGTGGGGGAGATGGCCCTGCTCACCTGTTAACGCTGGGAAGTCCCATTCTAACGAATGATCCGTGATGAACCTGACTAAAGAAGAGCCATGAGTTGATGCCAGCTCTGGGCTGAGCGACACAGTGGTTGAGCGTTGAAAGCCTTCCCGCCCGTCACCCCTTCCCCTGGGGCAGGAGCACGGCCCAGCAGCTGTGCTTTTCTGATCGTGCCCTTCTGCACACGAGCCCCCGTCTACTTCAGGTGTGCACAGCTGGGTGCTGAGCGAGGTGGGGGACCAAGGAAACCACTGGACACGCCCCGCTGGGCAGGTGGGGATACGTTTGTTTTTTAACAGTACAGAAAGCTGCTACACAACCAATGAAAAGTACAGGACAAGGGCAGAACAGCTCCACAGCTGGCGGGTGCAGTGCGTGGGTCCTGGATGCCTGGAGCTGCCTCAAGACTTAGATTAAGACCAGCCAAGTCCTTATTGTGCCCTGCTGGCATCACAACCTAACTGCTCTTTTACTCTGGTGGCCAGGCAGCTCGGGGCCGGAGCTCCAGGGAGGAGTTTAACCAGCTCCTGCGCTGCGTGGGAGATTGTTTTTAAGGAATCCCTCCCTTGCAAGCCCCTGCATACATCAGAGTTGGAGCCGTCCTTTTCCAGGGGGCTGCTGGCACTTGTATAACTAACAGGTAGGACACTGGAATAGCAACAGCACCCCTCTGACTGACAGCTGCAAACCAGCCCAAACTGCTACACTGGGCTCTGGAAGCAGGGAATTTATTTTGGAAGCTGCTGCCAAAGCCCCTAGTGGCTCGTGTCAGCTGAAGCCTAGCTGCACTCCAGCTGGCCTGATTTACATGACAATCAGGAGCAGCTCAACTGTCAGGCCATGAAATTCAGGGTGCAGCCCAGAGAACGGCCTGCTGGACCCCCCTCTCCGTGCTGCGTCTGAATTTCAGTGCAAGAGCCCAGCTGGGCTCAACAGGGCAGAAACGAGAGCTGGGGTTCTTCCCACCCCAGAGATCTGGCTCAGACTTTTCCAGCTTTGGTAGAGGAGAGAGAGGGCATGGTCCAACCGCCCGGGGCATTATTTGTAAGGCCCTACCACATTCACGGCCATAAAAATGTGTCACGGACTGTGAAATCTGGTGTGTTGTGTGCTTTTACCTTCTACTATACACGGGGGAGACCAGCGTTTCTCAAATTGGGGGTCCTGACCCAAAAGGGAGTTGCAGGGGGAGGGGTGTCACAGTATTGCCACTCTTACTTCTACGCTGCCTTCAGCGCTGGGGGGCTGGAGAGTGGCAGGTGGGGGCTGGGCGCCCAGCTCCCCACCAGCAGCAGTGCAGAAGTAAGGGTGGCAATACCACAACCCCTCCTCCAGGAACCTTGCAGCTCCTCCCCCCATTGCTCCTTTATGGCTCAGGACCCCTGCAATTACAACACTGGAATGGCAGATTTAAATAGCTGAAATCATGAAATTGATTATTTTTAAAATCCTGACTGTGAAATTGACCAAAATGGACCATGAAGTTGGTAGGGCCCTAATTATTTCACATCCCTTGACAGACGGCCCCCCCCAGACTGTTACTAGTCTCACTTTACAATGCTGCTGTTGTGCACTAAAGATGAGCTTTGCGGAGAGCTGGACATGACGGGTTGTGCTGACCACCTCTGCATTGACTCGTTTCCCTCTTGGGAACATGGCCTCCAAGCCAGGCGACCTCGCCCCTAACAGCAGCCTGCAAAGTACGAGAGGAACCGCAGGTTCAGACATTTGGTGTATGTGCTTGGCTGAGGAGCCAATGGGGCGAAGCTACCATCTGTGAGATTATGACTGAACGCCTCTAAGTCAGAATCCCCCCTAAACGTAATGATACGGGAGCGCCATGGAGCCTCGCTTGGCCCCGGATAGCCGGCCCCCCCCTCCGGGGAGTACGGTTCGATGAGGAGAGCCATTCGGGTCGGAACCGGAGTGCGGACAGAAGGGAGCCGCCTCTCACCCGTTGCGCACCGCATGTTCGTGGGGAACCTGGTGCTAAATCATTCGTAGACGACCTGATTCTGGGTCAGGGTTTCGTGCGTAGCAGAGCAGCTACCTCGCTGCGATCTCTTGAAAGTCAGCCTTTGACACAAGACACAAGGGGCCAGGGGTCCTAAGCAGAGCTGGCAGTGCTGCTCCTCCACAACATAGCCCCGGCCAAGACACTACTGCGCACACAGAGCCACAGGGACCGGAGGCAGCCACACACCCACGATGCTACAGTGAGGCAAGAGATGGTGGTTCGGCAGGAGAGTTTCTTCTCCACAGAAGAACGGCAGAAAATGAGGATTCCCCCGTTTAACCAAGGGAAGTTGGAAGAGGGGAAGACCTGCCCCCTCCCCGCCATCCCTTCTTTGTAACTGTCTTATAAGAAAGTTGCCAGGGCTCTGGAGGCAGCCGGGGCATTATTTGGTGCTCTGAACAAGGGAGGAGATGAAGACTAGACTGCCCGGGGGGCTCGGAGGGGTGGACAGCAGCAGTTGTGAGGAGCCCGCGAAGACATTCTAGCACCGTCCGGCTCCCCTGCAGAACGGCTGGGCTTAGCGAGATCGGGCCCTGTGGGCGTTCAACAGGCTAAACCCACCCCCGGGAGGAGGTAGGAAAAGTTTGGTAACACATCAAATTCCAGTTGGACAGCAGCGGCTCGGAGAGTGGCAACAATTCAATGGGGGCTGAGGTTTGAAGGGGCCGGGCCAGGCCAGGATGTCCAGCTTAGCCTCGCTTGTTTTCTGTGTGCAGCGCTGGTCCCATTCTTCTCCCAGGCCACCTCGAATCCATTCTGCTCCTTAGCACGAAGCGGCTTGTGTCAGTGGTGAAAGGATCAGGTAAATACAGCCCCTCCTGCCTCACCCCAGGGCCCCCTCCAGCAGGATCCGTACATTCGGGCCCATGGTCCAGCTCGCTTCAGCCTAGTCCGGTTTTACTACAGAAAGACGTCTGTCCAGCGGCCCCCGGCCCCCTGGTGCTCCCCAGGAACCAGCCCACGCTGCTTCCAGAGCTGGAACTCGGCTTCCTTGTAACAATGACAAAGCAGTCGTTGTAATTCAGAGCCGCGGGTTCCTCGCAGCCACGTGAGTTAACGCACGCCAGTCCCACTGCAGAGTTCCTTATGCAGGCGCACGATGGAGCATGAGCACAGGCTGTTGTTCCTGGGTTGGCATCTCCAGCAGTGCTGCTCTTACACCAGAGCTAAAGCCCGTACAGGCGTAAGGCCACGGGGAAGAGAATGTGCTTCTAGAAGGTGAGGGCTAGATCCTCCCCCTTGGCCGGCGGCTCCCAGGCAGCTGGGTTCTGCTCTGAGCTGCAGCACTTCACTGGGGAAGAACCAGCCTGGCTGTTTGCCCTCAGGTTCCTTGGACGTTACCTCCCCCTGCCCTGGGGGAAGAAAGGGGGCTTCCCCCCCTTCCTAACTCTGCCTGCAGCAGGAGGGTTGTTCTCCAGCAAGACGCAATTCTCTCCAAACCTGCTTTTCCCTTCTGTGCAGCCGGGCTCCCTCCTGGCCCTAGGCCCTGCTCAGTACAATCCCTTTGGGGCTCTCACTACTGCTGGCCTGGCCAGGTTTTGTGCAGAATGAGCAAGAAAGGGCTAAAAAGTGCTAAGATGGTGTGATGATGATCTGTCTCCCCCTGGAATTCCTTGCCCAGCATGGCCAGTGCCCTCGCACACCTGCTCCACATCCTATGGCTGCACTAAGGGGGAGCTTTGTGTTGTATGGAGCCAGCAGCGTTTGCACGTCTCTCTAGGTGCAGGGGTCTGTTAAGGTCACAAACTGTCTGGAAGTGGGGGTGAGTGCAAGAGTGACCAGCCCCAGCTCGGCACCATGGCTCCCAGCCCCCTATTCCTTCTGGGGCCTCTCCACCGCCAGGAATGTGTCAACAACACCTGCTTGCAGCTCCGAGTCACTGAGGTGTTTCTTCTCCCGTCCCTGTTCGCCTTTGGTCCTTGTCCAGGAGGGAGATCGCAGGTACCCTGCCCGAGGGATGGGGTGCGGGTGCAGACCTGCGAGAGAGACAGATGTGCTAAGCAGGCACTTCCTGGGCCCCTGCCAGTCCTTTCAGTGTTACAGGAAGGTGCTGGCCTCGGCTTGTTCCACAACAGCCACAGGACAAACTCCCCTGCTCGCTTGTCTCCTCCCCCCGCTCCTGAGGGACCAGCTCCAGGCGGCATTCAGGCCCCGAGCCCCAGGATCGCTGGTGAGCTGTGGCCCTACAGCCATAGGGAAGTGGAGTGAGACCCTCAGCTCCTTCCACAGCCAGGAGCCCAAATCACTGAGCACCTTTGTTTAAAACCTGCTGGGCCTGACACTGCCCTAGCAGCCGAGAGGCCAGAGGCCTGTATCTTATTGCCAGAGCCATTCAGTGGGTTCGGCCCCATTGTACAGGGGTGTGTCACAGCTGCCTGTAAGCTCTGCAAGAACTATGGGGAAACTGAGGCACGGAAAGAATCTGTGTCTTGCCTAAGGTTACACCAGAAACCTTCCCAGTCCTGTGCCCTGCCCCACCTGCCTGCGTGAGTGATGGCGCACATGCATGGGTTAGTTGCAGGTCCTACTGTGGTAACTGCATGTGCAAATCAGAGTTTGGAAATTGGCCCATCTGCACTAATGCCTCAAAGCACAACAGTCTTGTCTGCAGGAGGCAGGCCTAGAGATTGGGGGCGGGGCAGTGCTCTCGGACAGTGCTGGCCAGAGCCTTGTAGCACCGGGGCGTTAGCGTGAGCCCCGGTTACAGAGCGGGGGGGTTTACACACAGTCACAAGGCAGTGACCGAGCAGAGCTAGGAACCCAACCCTCACGCCTCCCAGTCCTGGGTGTGCGTGTGAGCTAGAGCCAATGCGGGGCCTTTCCGTTCACTCCTGGCCAAGGACGTGTGGTTCACGTTCCCCTTGCCTCTGCAGGAAGGGACTCGGCGCAGAGTCCGAGTGGATTTGTTACCATGAGTCTACGTGGGCAAACCCTGAACAGCTCCTTGTGCCCATCTGGGGTGGGCACCTGGCCTAGCAGGTGCTGAAGCATCTTCCTTTCAGGGCCTGGGAGCGTGAACGTGGTGGCATTTGAAGTGCGTTTTACACACACGCCTGGTGCCTATGCCATGAGTGCCTGCCCATGTGCTGTGTCGCCGGGACAAAGCTGCAGCAGGGAGCTACCTCCGGTCCAGCCATCGCCCTAGTTAGCGTGCAGGGGAGTTCTGCTAATTAATTCAGGTCACGTGTTCCCACTGAAGATGCTAAAGGGGCTGATTTACATATTCATTCAATCTGCTTCACCAGGCTGCAGCTGCTGTTTCTGCACCGAGACAGACGGGCGGAGCAGGAGCCTCGGGCAGATGGGTGCTGGGGGTACGGAACAGGTGGGAGCCCCGAGACTGCCCAGGGCTGCACGTCTTCTCAGCCAGTGAATCCCTGCTAGTAGCCTGTGCAATAGAGCACTTCCTTCCCGGGCAAGTGGGGAAATGCAAGTCCCTCACCCTGGAGTAACAGCCCCCCCTCGGATCCCCTGGGCCCTGCCCTCCAGCCCAGCATTGCAAAGCTGCTGTGGGCCATCTCCTCAGACAAAGGGATGCCACTGAAGTGAGACTGCACCCCACAGCTGGGGTTGGCCCAGGAATAGCCCCTAGCCCCAGTGTGCAACCTCCAATCCACTGATGTAGGCGTGCACATGCGCCCCTCCCTCACTGCCCCATGCTCACCCATTCCCCCCCCCCCACGCACACTTGTGCCCATAACTACTGCAGCCCCACGCCCCAGCCCGGGTGCCCTCGGGTGCTGCAGGGGCTGGCCCAAGCTCTCGGACAGTTACGTGATGGAAGGGAAGAGCCTCCCATGGCGCAGCGATGCCCCGTGGAGATGCCCCTGTCAAGCAGTATTGATTTGCTCAAGATGCATGGCAGAGCTGGCGCATTTAATGAGGCCCCCCCCCGTGCAGCCGGGTGAGCAGGTTTCACAGCCCTGCCGCACTCGGTCACAGGCTATGGCCCACGCTGGGGTGGGGTTTGTCTGCAAAGGCCTGGATCCAAAAGGCGCTGGAGGAACAGGCGAGGTGCAGCCCCAGATAAGGGCTGGCCCTGCCTCTCTGCTCCTGGGCCTTGCTGCGGCTTTTACCAACGAGGCAGCTCAGGGAGACGCACGGACCCCAGGAAGGATGTGCTGATCCCATGCTGGCTGTGGCTAGGGGAAGCAGCGAGGGGGCCACACCCTAGCTGGGGCAGGCCTGGGTGTTGTGTTTAGACATTGAGCTCACCAGGTGCTGCCTCGACCCCCACCCAGGTGGGAGGGGCTGGGACAGCAGGTAAGTGGGGTTGGCCCAGTGTGCGTGTGGCAGGCCAGGCTGCCGGCCCCCGGGCTGGGCACACTCACCGGCAGGGGACTCGCTGGCTACGTTCTCATCGTCGGAGTCAGCGAAGACCTCGGCGAGCTCCTGGTCCGACATGTCCGTCAGCTCGGTCAGATCCAGCAGGTCGAAGTGCACCTCCAGGGAGGACACGCTGCTCAGGGGCTCTGAGGAGCAGAGGTGACAGCTCAGGGATTCGGGGCCAGAGTCCGTGCCTTGCTTCCCTCTCCTTCCCCATGGCAGATCCTGCCTTCTCGCCATGTATCCACAACTGGGGAATCTCCCCTGGAGTCTGCCTGGGGGAATGAGCCCCTGGAACCAAGACAACCCCTCCCCGGCTTGGGGCCCTGGGCGGGAGGAAATCCAGCAGGCAAGCGTGGGGCTAGGCTGGGCCCCGGGGCTGGAAGGGATTCAGTCCTGGGGGCTAGGTCCTGGGCTGGGCCCAGGGCAGGGGGAGGAAAGAGCCCCGGGGACAGGCCCCATGGCAGGCCCTAGGGAAGGCCTGGCCGGCTGCACAGCTGTGAGTGGGGGGGCAGGACGCTGCCTTGTACTCACGTCTCCGCTCGGCGACCTGCAGCAGGCCGGAGCTGGGGATGGGGTTCCCGCCTTGCTCCTCGGCAGGGGGGCTGGGAGGCTCCTCCACCGGCCCACGTGCCGGGATGCCTGTGGCTCGCTCCAGCGCTTGGGCTTCTTTCACCCGTTCTATAATCACAAAGTGCTGCCGGTGTTAGACGCCCAGACACCCAGCCCTGGGCTCTGCACCCTCTGCCCACCACCCCACTCGTGCAGGGACGAGGCCCCCGCCAGTGGGCGGCACTGGCTGCTCCAGCACGCTCCTGCCTCTGGGACTTCCATCAGCAAGGTGGGGGATGGGGAGAGAGACCCCTCCTGGGTCACACGTGGCTGCCAGCTCCCTCGGGTGCTCTGGCACTGCCAGTCCCGGTGGCTCCGGGGCACACATCTGGCGCAGCTTTCCAAGCCAAGGAAAGCCATTTTGAAATGACAGGATGGGAGGGGGGGTGTCAGGGAGGCTCTGGTCTTTGCCCTCATCCCCACACCAGAGAGGAGGGACTCGCACACAGAGCAGTTCAGAGAGCACAAGCCACTGTGCTCAGCCCCACAGCGACTGGGGGAGACGAGAGACCAGACGGCAGGGTCGGGGGGGGGGGGGGGGGAGAAATGGGATGAAAGGACAGTTCCAGACACTGCACTGCCTAACCCATGGCGAGAACCCCGCCCTGGCTGGGGGAGGGGGCAGATGGACCTGTAGTTGCAGGACACCATGGGGATGGGTGCCAGTACCCGCGGCTGTGTGCCCGTGGCCTGCAGCTCCACACGCCCTGCCCTGCACAGGGACCCTTTGTGTCAGTGAAAACAAAAGCGGGGCTTGTTCTGGGGAGGCCTGGAAGCCTGCGATAACAGGCGGTTTGTCTTAGGGGGAAGCAAGATCCAAGGGGTGACGGCGCTGAGCCAGACCCTGCACTGACTGCTCGCCCGGGTGCTGGGGCTGGCGCTTTCCCAAGGCAAACTTGGGGGGCAGGATGCATCAGTGCTGCCAGGAAGCCACAGCAAGAGGCGTGACTTTGCCTGTCACCACCAGCACATCTCAGAGCAGGTCAGCCCTGAGCGGGATCAAGAGGCAGGCAGGGAGCCCGCCGGGCCAGATGGATCCCCTAGGAGCCCAGGGAAAGGTGAACGGCAGCCAGGCGACGGCGCTTCCACTAGGCGACCCTAGGCGGTCGCCTAGGGCGGCAGGATTTGGGGGGCGGCATTTTGCCGTCCTCAGCCGCAATTCGGCGGCGGGGGGTTCTTCCGCTCCGGGTCTTCGGTGGAAATTCGGCGGCGGGTCCTTCACTCGCTCTGGGACCCACCGCCGAAGCGCCCCGAAGACGCAGAGCGGAAGGACTCCCGCCGCCGAATGCTCTGAGGAGGAGCGCTGCCACCTAGGGCGGCAAAAACCCTGGCGCCGCTCCTGACGGCAGCATGCTGTGGCCTGCTCTTATGAGGGGACAGGAGACACGCTGGCCATGGGCACACAGCAGAGGAGGGGCAGCATGCGCAGGGGACAGGGCCTGCATTGTGCTGGGATGCAAGGACGTGGCTGTGGAGCGGTCACTGCTTTTCACGGTGCCTTGTGATTAGGGCCAGCAGGGGGCTCGGGCCTTTGTGCGTCCTGGGGCTGGAGAGAGGGACCAGGAGGGAGTTGTTGTTTAGGGGATTTAAGGGTTTTTTCCCTGTCTGAGCTAGGTGCCCCTGGGCGCTGGATCGGAGCACCAGGGAAAGCTGGCTGGTGGGAGGGAAGGATTCTGTGTGTTTGTTAACTCCTGTTCGATTTTACTGCTGGAGAAACCCCTGGGAGAAAAGCTGTTGCTGTGAAAGATTCCCCACCGCCCCAATGGGGCCTGGGGGAGACTGACAGTTTACATCCCTGAGACCTCCAGCACAGGTGCTGGCAAACCCCAGGACCTCCAGACGTAGGTATCCTCGTGACAGCAGCGCTAGGGCTATTATCGGAGTCGGGCGCCAGCGTGCTGGGCGTTCCTGAGGTCATAGTATTGTTAACAAGCAGGACATGCCCCATGTCAGGCCTCGTCTGTGCATCACACCGTAGCAAACGGGCCCACAGGCCCACTGAGCTTGCACCATGTGACGCTGGGTTGGGGCCAGGAGCTGCAGCCATCTTTCTGGAGTGGACCCGAGACCCCAGCCCTCGCCTGAGCAGCTGTTCCACAGGTCATTCTGCTCCGGGTGCAGTGTCCTTACCGGGGTCAGGCCAGGGGAAGGAAGCACGGGACTCCGGCTGCTCAGGATGGTGCCTGGCCATGCAGGTTTCAAATGCACGCGCTGGCCTGAAGGGGAACGTGCTGGAGACAAGCGAGCCAGCAAGACTGATGCAAGGGAGCTCATCATGCACATGGGCTACACTAGAGCTACCCAGGCCTGTGCTGGGCCACGCTGAACAGACACCTACACATGCAAAGAGCTTGTGGACCCCCAGCTACACTCACTGTCACCAGACAAGGCCTGACTGCTCCCACTGCCGTGTGCGGTGGCCTGTAGCCCTCCGGATGCAGGAAGCCTGTTCTTGCCCCAGGTCTCCGGTAGCTGCCACCCTGCATGGGAGGCTGCATAGCTGCACCCGCTGAATATCTCCGAGAAGAGGCCTGCTGGTTCCTGCTGTAGGGACGGGGTCTCCCCCACCAAGGGGAAAGATCCTGGGTGTCCCCCTTAGGAAACAGCGGGCAAAGGGGGAGCCTTGAAAATCAATTCTGAACCAGCAGAGCAGGCCAGAGCGGGTCATTGGGGCCCAGGCAGGGAGCAGGCCAGTGGGAAGGCAGAGCTGGGCAGTCAGGCTCAGGGTAGGGCTGTGTCCAGTGACCCCACCTCTCCCCATGTCCACGGGAGCTCTCCTGGCTGTCAGCACTTGGACGCTGGGGGGGTGGGGGGGAAGGGGTCGCACAGGACGGCGGGATGGAGCGGAGATTAGAAAGAAGGGCTTGTTGCTGCAGTTCCTGATGTCAAGGCCCCACCCCGCTGTCCATCTCCTCCCCAGCTGTCCTCACAATGGGGGTTCCTGGGCAGGGGTGTCTCCGCTCTGATCTCCAAGGGGAATATATTAGCCAGACCGATGGAGGGGAACTGAAATCTCTCCCACCCTGACTGAATCCAGTAGGGTGACCAGATGTCCTGATTTGAGAGGGGCAGCCCTGATATTTGGGGCTTTTTCACATATAGGCACCTATTACCCCCCACCCCATCCCGATTTTTCACACTTGTTAGCTGGTCACCCTAGAATGCAGGCAGGAGAGCTGGGGGGAGGGACGGTGCTTGGCCACGGGGTGAGGGGATGATTAACACTTCCCTTAGCAATGGGGATGGGGGGGGACCTTCGATTCAGCCTAATCTGGGCAAGGGCTGTAGGAGCCTGCGTGGATGGGGAGGGGCTGCTGGTGATGAAGGGGCCCCGTGCACCCGGGGGATGGCTGGCACACCTGGGCATGAGCTCCGTGCCCCAAGTCAGACCACGTGGGGCTGGGATGTGGCCCAGGAGACCTGGTGCGTGGAAGGGGATCCACGCCCCGTGGGGTGGAGTTCAGAGCCCGTTCCCCTGCTGAGGAGACAAGTGTCCTGGAGAGCTTGTGGACCCCCGGCTACATTCACTGTCACCAGACAAGGCCTGACTGATCCCACTGCCGCGTATGGGACTCCGCTGATTAGCTGTGCTGTGCTGGCTGTCAGGAGCTCCAGGTAGGTGGGGTTCTGGAGTTCAGGATACCAGTGCCTGGACGCCTCGCCTGCGGCAGCTAACGTCCCCAGGGCCTCGTTAGCATGGGTTACGCTGCGTTATAACCCTGGTACGTTCAGCCAGGAGACCGAACACACCGCACTTCGGGAGCCAGGCACCAGCATAAAGGAACCTGTTCAACTGGCTCAGCTCCAGCCATAAACCTGTCTCCCAGATCCAGTGCCCTAATTTACCGGCATAAATCCCGGCCCCGCTCGCTCATTAAATACATGCGGAGCTGCTCCGGCTTTGTTCTGTTCTCTCACGCTGCAGGCACGTGCCCCTCCCGGCAGAGAGACGACAGCCTGGCCCAGGAGACAGGTGCTGTGCAAGCCTCCGGCACACAGAGCTGACCTGGCCTGCGGCCCCCTCCCAGCCTCACCCCCTGACCCCACACCTCGGCCAATGCACCTTCGTCCGAACCTGCAGCTCCTTGTGCTGCTCCTGTCCTGCAGCCCCTGCAGCATGGTTAGGGCCCCTCAATCCCCCCCCACCCCGAAGCCCCTTCTGAGCCCAGGCTGCAGGGTTGTACTGTGGGTGAATATCAAACTGGGAACCAGGCGGAGAAAGTTTTCCCTGTGCCACAGTCAGGATTCAACCCCCGTTTCCAGAGGGGAAAGGCTGGTCCCTCTACCCAGCGGGACCCCGATACTAGCTTTAGAAATGGGTTCTGTCCTCCACCTCCTGCCATCGCTGCCCTTTCGCGGGTGCCCCGGCAGCTGCACCGGGGGGGGGGGGGGCTGGGATCAGTGTTACTCCAACCTGTCTCCTTTGCTGACTCATGTTAAACTGCAGCGTGCGCTGGCTCCACCAGGATGATCCAGCCAACCCCCCTGGAACCCGCCACATCTTGCCCTGTCTCCTCTAGGCCCCAGGGGAGCCCTGCTGTCCCCTACAGGCACCGCCGCTCCCCTTGGCTCAGGCCTGCCTTGACACCGACACAGGGAAAGCCTGGGACATTGTGTGGCTCTCTGGGGCCCTGAGACGTGAAGGTAAATTACACACACCCCAGGCACCAAGACACACACACACTTCGTTGTGTGCAAACCACGCACACCACGGCATACACACAGCCACGTGCCAGCCCCACAGGCATTCCACGTGCAGCCCACACCCTCCCACACTACAGGCCCCACCCCACTGCGCACACCCCCCTGCAAACCCCACCCGCCCCGGACACTCTGCATACCTGACCCCAACCACTGCCCGCATCCGCCCCCAGCCCCGCCCCAGACAGCAGCACAGTCCCCCCCCCGCCCCCGCCCCGCTGAGCGCTGCCATGGGCCACTCCCACGTCTGGCTGCACTGCCTGGGCCGGGAGCTCCCGGCTGGGCCCCACGCAGCGCCGGCGAGATACCGAGCTAGCCGCGGCCTGACTCCAGCGCTAAGCCCAGGGGTACCGGCAGCTCGGCCCCACACACCCCGGCTGGGCTTTGCTCGGGAAACCCGCCGGGTAAGGCCAGTCCCCGCGGCGCTGCACGGGCTGGCTGCGGAGCCGGCACCTGCCCCGGCCGGTGACACGCCCTGGAGGGGCCGCGGGTCCTTCCCGTGCCCGGGGAGCAGAGGCGGCGGTGATGGGCGCGGGGCGAACCTGCCCGGGCGCCGGGGTCCGGGCTCGCCCAGCAGTGCGGGGAGCAGCCGCCTCCGCGCAGCCGAGCCCGACACACTCCGCGCACGGTGTCCCGGGCCTGCCGCGAGCCCCTGCGGGGGGGAGAGGCGCCGGGGACGAGACCCCGGCCGGGAGCGGACCCGGTTCCCTGCGCCCGGACCAACTTTCTCCGGAGCGGGAGCCCCCCAGGACCCCACCCCGGGGAGGGGAGCGGAGCGGCCCCTTCCTCCAGCACGGCGCTGCCCGCCAACACCCGGGGAAGTGCCCGAAAAGCCGCCACGTACCTGGGGTCCCCGCCCCACCTGGAGCCTCCATCCGGCCGGGCTGCGTCGGACCCGCCGCCGGGGAGCTGGGGGCTGCGTCAGGCCGAGCCGCAGCCTCGGTGTCCCCGCAGCACGGCCCCCGCGCCGGCACGCATGGCCGAGCTGGGGAGCAGCGCCCGGAGCCGGCGCCGCATCGCCACTGAGCGCGGGGCGGAGCGGGGCGGGGCCCGCAGCCGGCGGGGGGGCGACGCTGGCAGCAGCCGGGGACGGGGGAGCGGCGAGGACAGGTGCAGCCCGGCCCCCCGGCGGCGCAGCCCGGCTAGCTGGGGGCAGAGCGGGCGCCCCCCCGACGCTGCTCCGCGATGTTGCCCCCCCCGCGCTGAGCTGTGGGCTCTGCAGCATGTGAAATGCGGAGCGGAGCGAACCGGCGGCCGGCTCCCGGGGGGCGCTTCCCTCGGCGGGGCCGGCCCTGCGGAGGCGCTGGGGCAGAGCGACCGCGCCCGCACGTCGGCTCAGGCAAAGCTGCCGCTCAAGAAAACAGCCCGGGGTGAAGGACATACCGGTGGGCTCCATGCGGACACCCCCCACCCCCCAACTGCCCTCCTTGCTCCAACCTCCCCATGGGGAAGCCGGAAGGCGTGGAGGATGGGGCTTGCTGATAGGGCGTGAGGAGGAAAGGACACACACAACCCAGAGGAAATGAAGATGCTGTAGCCACAGACAGGCCTGGGCCAGCATCGGCACCGTGGCAGGCAGGGTGCCATGGGAGAGGCGACTAGGAGCTGGGAGGGAGGAGCGCCCGGAGGGAAATCTTAGGGGATGTCAGGCTCAGGGAGGGAGCTCGGGCTGAGCGGTGTGGTTGTTTCTGAGGCCTGGTCCACACCTCAAAATCAGATGGACCCAGCCCCTGGCTCGGGGCTGTGAACAAGTGTGTGCCCTGGGTGACGTCGTTAGGCCCACCTGACCCCACAGAGGTGCAGCTAGACCTACGGGAAGGATTCTTCTGGCGACCTGGCTGATGCCTCTCAGAGAGGTGGATTAACCACATTGACAGAAGAACCCTTCAGGCAACATACAAAGCACCCGCGCCGCAGCGGCACAACTGCCCTGGAGACATCAGCTGCGTTACCTATAAGGCCAAGCCCCAGGCCAGAAGGGCAGTAAGACCCAGGCGTCCAGGGGCTAGCACAGGAACAAAGGGAAGCGGTTTGGACCTCCCCTGCTCAGGGCTGTGGGCAGCCTTCAGAGGTCCTCAACTTGCGTCCCTGCATCAGTGGCCCCGATGAAACTTTGCTGGGGTGGAGACTCAGGCATCAGAGAGCAGGGCCACAGGCCTTCCTGGTAATGATATTGCATGAGCTGTCGGACTAGCTCTGATGAATAAATCCAAATACTTGGAAAAGGGACCTAACGGAGCAGAGCACAACGTCCCAGACAGGGCGGCCATTCATGTTCCACCGGCTAGACTCGTGTCACCTGCAGCCAAAGTGCTTACACAGTCCTACCCAGGAAGAGCAGTGGATTGGCAAATGAAAGCGAGCTGTGCTCTGGCCCCCACGCTGTCTGATGGCCCAGATCTCCTGGGTCCCTGGCCTGGGATTCCCATTAATGCATGACATTCAAAGGCATCCCACTGAGTCCCCCAATTCCCTCCCTCCCACACACACACTGCCAAGAGCAGCACCTCCTGCTGGCTGCAGAGAAGGGACAGCTCTGGAGCTGCCGACAGGAGCTGGTTGCAGTGGGGGATCAGGGCAGGTCACTGGGTGGGAGTTTAGGCCACTTTTGTCAAAACCAGGTGCCTAAGCTCAAGTTATTATTAAACTGAAATAAATTCCAGTCAGGCACCAAAGTCGGGACGGTCTGCTTCTCTGAGGGGCTCGCACTGGGGTCAGTGGCAGCTGTGGGGGCGGGGCTTGGTACCCTGCAGAACCCAGCCCCAGGATTTGAAAATTCGTGCTTTGGAGACCTTGCTGGGCAATTAGTGCAAATGACAGCCATCTATTGTGGAGGTACCAGCTGCTGTTTTTTCCTGCTCAATTCTTACGGTGCCTGACTAACAAATTGCCCTGCGTGTAGCTGCAACCTACCTAGTGACCCTCTTCAAACAAACTCTGAACGATAGTAACAAATGCCCCAGCCTGGCCAGCGTGGAGATGCTGCCTGAGAAGAACAGGGCTCCAGCCCATCTCCAGGAGCACTGAGCTCATCCCTGCAGAGGGTCAATTCACAGCAGTGGCCAGAGCTCAGAATAGCCAGCAAGGCTGGCAGTGCTGTGGGCAGTGCGGGCTGACGCGGGCTGCAGTGGGGTGGGCTGGGTCCTCTCATCTAAGCTGACAGGCAGGAAAATCCTGCACAGCTACGATAAGAACTTTTGTTCAAGTTTTCAGTGTATAATGCACCCACAGGGCATTGGCTACCAATGTGTCCCAGGAACACTGCGTCCCTGTCAGAGACACTTCCCAGTCAGCATCTCCTGGGAGAGAGCCTTGCAGAATGGTCTTGGGCCAAGTGAGTCCCAGTTCTGTCACTGCAAACACCCTTGGGATGCCAGCCTAAGGGAGGCAGACCCCCAAACACAAAGGACTTCATACAGCAGAGGCAACACCATTAATTGCATCTGGAAACTAGTTGGAAGCCCTGGTGTAGCATGCTCCCTGTGTGTAGCCCTGCTAGGCAAGAAGACAGCTGCATCCTGTATCTGCTGAAGGTTATGAGTGGCCTTTGGGTGTAGTGCAGGGGTGGGCAAACTGTGGCCCGTGGGCCAGATCTGGTCCACCACCCATTTTAAGCCGGCCCTTGAGCTCCCGCTGGGGAGTGGGGTCTGGGGCTTGCCCCGCTCCACGCGGCTCCCAGAAAGCCGCAGCATGGCCCCCCTGCGGCTCCCAGAAAGCCGCGGCATGGCTCCCCTCCAGCTCCTACATGCTCCAATGGCCCCCTCCGGCGCTCCAATGGGAGCTGCAGGGGCAGTGCCTGCGGACGGGCACATGCAGAACCGGCTGCCTGTGCCTCAGCATAGGAGCCGGAGGAGGGACATGCTGCTGCTTCCAGGAGCTGCTTGAGGTAAGCTCCACCCAGAGCCTGTACCCCTGAGCCTCTCCCTATGCCCCTAACCCAGCCCTGATCCCCCTCACGCCCTCCAAACCCCTCGGTCCCAGCCCAGAGCACCCTCCTACACCCCAAACTCCTCATCCCCAGCCCCACCCCAGAGCCCACACCCCCAGCCGGAGCCCTCACCCTCCTCCCCGCATCCCAACCCCAATTTTGTGAGCATTCATGGCTTGCCATACAATTTCTATTCCCAGATGTGGCCCTCAGATCAAAAACTTTGCCCACCCCTGGTGTAGTGCCATGCGGAGTGCATGCTGCATGCTCCCGGCACTGTCACCAGGTTTCTTTGAATCAGGTGAACGTCACATCAGAAAGGTGCCTGTGCTGTGGCATCTCAGGTTTTATTATCTGTTCTTACTATGACTTCCAGATCCACACTGCTCCCCTTTGAAGTCAGGGGGAAGTCTATTAACTGCAAACTCCCCCTGGGACCTGAAAACCCAGCTGTTCTTCCACCTCTGACCTCCTCCCCTGCCTTCCCATACTGAGGATTCTGCTTTTAGAACATTCCTGACTGACAGTGCTGCTGCACAGCGTGGGCCTGACTCCGTCTGGCTCTCCCATAGCCGTGGGGTGTCTGAGGAGATGCTCGTTAGCCTTAATGCTGCAAATCATAGAATATCAGGGTTGGAAGGGACCTCAGGAGCTCAAAGCAGGACCAATTGCCAACTAAATCATCCCAGTCAGGGCTTTGTCAAGCCGGGCCTTAAAAACCTCCAAGGAAGGAGACTCCACTACCTCCCTAGGGAACCCATTCCAGTGCTTCACCACCCTCCTAGTGAAATAGTGTTTCCTAATATCCAACCTAAACCTCCCCCACTGCAACTTGAGACCATTACTCATTGTTCTGTCATCTGCTACCACTGAGAACAGCCGAGCTCCATCCTCTTTGGAACCCCCTTTCAGGTAGTTGAAAGCAGCTATCAAATTCCCCCTCATTCTTCTCTTCTGCAGACTAAACAATCCCACTTTCCTCAGCCTCTCCTCATAAGTCATGTGCTCCAGACCCCTATCAGTTTTGTTGCCCTCCGCTGGACTCTTTCCAATTTTTCCACATCCTTCTTGTAGTGTGGGGCCCCTCATCCACAGAGCCAGTTATCTCATCATAGAAGGCAATTAGGTTAGTCAGGCACAACTTCCCCTTCGTGAATCCATGCTGACTGTTCCTGATCACTTTCCTCTCCTCTAAGTACTTCAGAATTGATTCCTTGAGGACCTGCTCCATGATTTTTCCAGGGACTGAGGTGAGGCTGACTGGCCTGTAGTTCCCCGGATCCTCCTCCTTCCCTTTTTTAAAGATGGGCACGACATTAGCCTTTTTCCAGTCACCTGGGACCTTCCCCGGTCGCCATGAGTTTTCAAAGATAATGGCCAAAGGCTCTGCAATCTCATCTGCCAACTCCTTTAACACCCTCGGATGCAGCGCATCCGTCCCCATGGACTTGTGCACGTCCAGCTTTTCTAAATAGTCCTGAACCACTTCTTTCTCCACAGAGGGCTGGTCACCTCCTCCCCATGCTGTGCTGCCCAGTGCAGTAGTCTGGGAGCTGACCTTGTTCGTGAAGAGGCAAAAAAAAGCATTGAGTACATTAGCTTTTTCCACATCCTCTGTCACTAGGTTGCCTCCCTCATTCAGTAAGGGGCCCACACTTTCCTTGACTTTCTTTTTGTTGCTAACATACCTGAAGAAACTGCAACTCCAAGTGTGATTTGGCCTTTCTGATTTCACTCCTGCATGCCTGAGCAATATTTTTATACTCCTCCCTGGTCATTTGTCCAATCTTCCACGTCTTGGGCACCCAGGGAGCAGATCTGGGAACTTGTTATAGGCATTTCCTGCTCCGAGCTATAGTGAAGCCCTAAGAGACTCAGTGAATCCCCAGTGCCTTTGGCCTGTTCCTAATCTGTCCAAAGGTGGAGAAAGTCCCCTCAGATCTCAAATATCAGCATCTGTGCGTCTCTGTCTTGCTCCGCGGGGCAGAGGTGTACAGCTGGCGAGAGCCAAGGAAGCCCTAATGCTCATAAACCGCTCGCTGGGCACAGTTAGAGTCAGTTTGGTTCCACAAAAAGAACAGGAGTCCTTGTGGCGCCTGAGAGACCAACACATTTATTTGAGCGTAAGCTTTTGTGGGCGACAGCCACTTCCTCGGCTGCATGGCGCGGAACATACATTGAGGAGATAGATAGAGACCACGAACAGGTGGGAGTTTGGGTCCAGGAGGCAATGGCGCAGCTGAGCTCCTCCCTGCAGCGGTCACAGCGGGGGCAGCGCCTCGGGGGAACCGGGCAAGTCATCGCTGGCTCTGACTCGCCACGCGAGAGCAGGGGGACAGACGGGCTGGCACTGGGCCCCCAATGGCCGGGCGAAGGGAGGCGGTCAGGCCGCCCCCGCCCCGCGCAGTCTCGGGCAGTTCCGACGGCTCGAGAGCCGCAGACAGGGCGGGGCTTGGCTGTGCGCCACGCGGGGGGGGGGTTAGCGCCGGGGGGGGAGGGGCCCTGGGGGCAGCGGGAAGGGCCGAAATGCAGGGCCGGAGCCGCTGGCGGGGCTCCCGGCGGGGCGGGGCGGGTCTGGGGCAGGGCCCCGCCCCCCGAGCCAGGCCGGGCTCCGCAGGGAGCAGCGCCGCCGGCGGTTGCTAGGGCCATGGCGCGCGTTGCTATGGGCGGCCCGGAGTTCTCGCGAGGCTTTCCCGGCGGTTGCCGGGAGACTCGCTGACTCCGCCGAGCGCGAGCAGCAGCTGCAGGAGCCATGGTGAGGGGGGGACCCTGGGTTCGAGTGGGGCGCTGGGGGGAGCCCCTGGGATCGAGGGGTCCCCTGGGGCACTGGGGGGAGCCCCTGGGTTGGAGGGGTTCCCTGGGTTCGAGTGGGGCGCTGGGGGGAGCCCCTGGGTTGGAGGGGACCCCTGGGGGTGACGGGTGCTGGGGGGAGCCCCTGGGTTGGAGGGGACCCCTGGGGGTGACGGGTGCTGGGGGGAGCCCCTGGGATCGAGGGGTTCCCTGGATTCGAGTGGGGCGCTGGGGGGAGCCCCTGGGATCGAGGGGTCCCCTGGGGGTGACAGGTGCTGGGGGGAGCCCCTGGGTTGGAGGGAACCCCTGGGTTCGAGTGGGGGATCCCCGGGATCGAGGGGGGCGCTGGGAGGAAAACACTAGGTTCAGGGGTCTCCTGGGAGCCCCCGGTGTTCTGGGGGGCAGCAGCATTTGGGGCAGGGTTCTGGGTCAGGCAGCAGAATTGTCCCGTTCCTCTGTGCCTGGGGCACTTTGCTCGGGACTGATGGCTGCAGTGGCCTCCCTGGAGCTGCAGCTGGGCTGGTCAATGCGCTGAGCTCTGGGTCGCACAGTCCTTCCGGGTGACGGGTCATTCTGAGACCTTGGCTGCACCAGCCCGTGGCACCTGTTGCCTTCCCCTCAAGTGCATGCCCCTAGCTCATCACAGGGCACAGGCTGCTCCAAAATGCACTCCCGCTCCCTGGCTGGTTAGGACAAGTAGCACCACATGGGATCTGAGTGAGCGAGGACACACCAGACATAGCATGGGGAGTGTGCAGGGCCACCCAGGGGGGGCAAGTGGGGCAATTTGCCCCAGGCCCCACAGGGGCCCCCACGAGAATATAGTATTCTATAGTACTGCAACTTTTTTTTATGGAAGGGGCCCCCAAAATTGCTTTGCCCCAGGCCCCCTGAATCCCCTGGGCTGCTCTGGGAGTGTGAGAGGGAGCCATGCATCCCAGTCCCCAGCACCAGAAGTAGCAGTACCAGTGCAGTCTTAGTTAATTGCTTTGGTGTGGAGTTTCTTGTACCTTTACTGACCCTCCAGCCCTCTCTCTGAAAGCTGCACAACAAAGCTGCACCTGTGGCCAGTGGGGAACTGGAAGATCCCACCTTGTGTCATCTCATTGATAAGAATGACATCCACACCCAGTGGTCCCCAGCACCCAGGTCGGTGGCACCTCTGTCGGTCTGAGCTATGCACGCCTGTCATGTATATTGTTTTCTTTTCTAAGGCGCCCAAAAAGAAAGGTGGCAAAAAAGCCAAGGGAGGCAAAGCTGCAGCGGTGGTGGATGCTGTCCCCCCGGAAGACATGAGCAAGGATCAGGTGAGAGCTCACAGCTTCTCTCCTAGGGCTCTCTGCCCAAGGGCTTCGCACGGCCACCGAGCTCCTGGCGAGAGGAGGCTCCCATTTGTAAGGATTATTGGTGGCATGAAGTGCACAAGGTTTGGTTCAACCCATGAGATGGAGATGGCAGATGGTGAAGGTTAGTAGAAAAGACAGGGTGGGTTTTCACACCAACAACGGCACCATCCCTCACATGCCTGAACTATTTGCATGGGTATCACAAGAGCGGACTCGTTGTGGGCTTTGGGGTGTAGCTGGGTTCCCCAAGGGTTTAACCATCTCATCTCTCCCTCTCCAGAGCTTCCATAACTTCCCTGTGTCCCTCATCTAGCCTGCACTCTGTTGCCCGTGACCAGGATTCTGTGCCCTCCTCTGTCTAGTAGTTATAAAAGGTTTTCTGTGACACAGTCTAGCATTTCCCTGTTAGTCTGAGCGCTATGTCTTGTTCTGTCCTTATTTCCTATTGGAGAAAGCCCCCTCCACTCACTCTGATACAGGTGTATAACCCTTTTAGAACTTGAATTACTGATGAAATCAATGTCTGTTGCTAGGGCATTCATACACCCCATGCCATAAATACACTTTCCTCTTCTCTCCGGGCCCAAGCAAACCAATTCCTCAAGTGGTATTCGTTCAGATTCAGTTCTATGATTGTCCAGTCTGTGGTTTGATGATCTGCAATCATGCTAGCTGCTGCGCTCTCAGCGCATCTTGAATGAGAGACTGGACAGGTGCTGTGCGAAGGGGAGTTAGTGATTCAGGAGGTAGCTCTCTTCCCTGGTATTATTATTTAGTATGGTAATGGCCAAGGCCCTGCTTTGCTGGCTGCTTACAATCACATATGAAGACGTGATCCCTGACCCAATGTCCCTGCAGTCTGAAAGAGGAGCCTGCAATTCTGAGTCCGAATTGGTTGTCCATGAATGCAGCACTGCTCTTCCAGATGACAACTAGATCTGCGGGTCTGTTCCCTTCCGATCAATCAAGATGCCTTAGCTCCCTTTTCTAGAGGTCAGGGTGTTAGTCCCAGTATCCATATCTTAATGGCTAATTACAGTCTACCTCCCTAAACGCCCCGTGGTTTCTGTTGGATATGGCATCGTCACTTCCCGTCCTAAACTTCTGTATCCTGTTAAACAGCTGCCATGCTCCACCCAGGGGAGGCTGTAGGGATTGCTGGGGGTAGTTTGGAAAGAGCTTTGAGCCCCCAGAGGGTGACGGGTGCTAGAGAGACATAAGTCAGCAATTTTGTGGGAGGAGAACTCCCCCGCCAGTGCCTTCACCAGCTGCGCTTGTTGGCGCTGCAGCTGGAGGAGCACATTGTGCGTCTTCGGGAGGAGCTGGACCGCGAACGGGAGGAGCGCAACTACTTCCAGCTGGAGCGTGACAAGATCCACACCTTCTGGGAGATCACCCGTCGGCAGCTGGATGAGAAGAAGGCGGAGCTGCGCAACAAGGACCGTGAGATGGAGGAGGCCGAGGAGCGGCATCAAGTGGAGATTAAAGTGAGAGGCTAAGGGAAGACGGTTAGTGGACTCCAGCTTTCCTTACGGGTACCATAGATCCTTGCTTGGCTGTGCCCGTAATTAGTAGCACCCGGTGTTCTCTGTGTGGGCCCCGAGCAGCACGGGAGAAAAGGAGGGGGCAAAGGGAGTTGGGCAGGACACTAGCAAGGGGTGTCTCAGGCAGTATTTCAAGTTCAAATGTGTTCTTGCCCGTATCTGCTAATGCCCCTCTTCCCAGGCCCCTGCAGAGGGGTGGGTCCCCACTGCTGGGCTCCCCCTGCTCCCATCCCTGTCTGGGGGCTTTACACCACTGAGTTCCCTTCTTCCAGGTTTACAAGCAGAAGGTGAAGCACCTGTTGTACGAGCACCAGAACAACATCACAGAACTGAAGGCAGAGGGCACTGTGTCCATGAAGCTGGCCCAGAAGGAGCACCGCACCCAGGAGACGGAGCTGCGCAAGGATATGCGCACCTTGAAAGTGGAGCTAAAGGAGCAGGAGCTGGCCAACGAGGTGGTGGTGAAAAACCTGCGCATGGTACGTTGCTCTCAGACAGATAATCATGGGGCTGGGGACACCTTAGCTGCAGGGCTTGTCCAGCCTCCTCACCGCAGCCTGGAAGAAGAGCACAGCAGAGACGCCAGAGCAAGTCCGAGGTCTGGGTGGTCTTGGCATGTAACGGAGATGGGAGAGCCCAAGGTTAGCTTGTCAGAGAAGGAGGTGAGAGGGGGCACCTTACTGAGACATCCAGGCTCTGAAGGGCTGAATGGAGACTGATCAGTCCCTGATCCTTGCACCATCCCCATCATGTGAAACTAAGGGGTCACCTAGTGACATCTGTGGGAGATCTATTTAGAGTCACTGAAGGAAGTCTGTCCTCCTGGGGCTGGGAGTCAGTGCTGCAGGAGTCAGAATCCAACATGGGGCTGGAGAACCTGATGGCCAGTAACTGCATGGGTCACTCTGCAAACTGCAGTAGGATTGGTAGTCAAACCATGTGCTCCAGGGCAGCAGCTGATCCGATCCCCCTTTCTGTGATGGCTTTTCACTGCAGCCAGGTGCGCAGATGGCCTTGACTCTGAGCCTGTGCGTAGGGAAGGATTTCTCTCTCTATTTGGCTATCCAGGTCTAACGTGCAGCTTCTCCCTGTCAGAAACAAGAGGAGGAGATCACACGGCTGCGCAGCGACTTTGAGAGACAAGTGAAAGGTCAGTTCCTATTTGGACTCCTGTATGAAACCCAGAGTGAGAGCTGTCTTAGCACTCGTCACACTGTGCCTCCGCTGGGCTCCCTCCCCGGAGCAAAACAGGGCCTAGCTGGCGGATGGCCACTCTCCTCCTCCTCCCCTCTTCCGCTGCTTGTGGGCTGTAAGGCTGAGGGCTTGTCTGAATTCCCAGGAGCAGCTTGTCTGTGCGCACGCAGAATGGATCAGAGCAGCACCAGCAGCGGGTGCTTTGCTGCCACTCAAGGGTGGACTCAGATCTCCCTCTACGCTGCCTGTCTCCATGTGGCAGTGCAGCCCTGCTCCCCCCATCTCTGTCGGGGGGACTGTTTAACACTATGGGCTCGTGGGCACTAAGCAGTAAGTGCCCCTCACAGCTGCATACTGGCTCTCTGGAGCTGCAGGGCTCTGAGGCTGGAGGAGACTTTACAGGCACCTAGGCCTTGCGCTGGTACCTCTTTATTATAATGTGGTTCGATTTGCATGATTACCTGAGTGTTTCTAGTGCTCCCCTGCCTAGGGTGTCTGGGCACCGCAGTCAGCCAGGGTTTCTGGGCATTCCCTTCCATGAGTCTGCTGTAACTGCTCCATGTGCTAATGGGAGCTGATATGGCACCATTAATGGGCATCCTTTCCAAGAGTACCATCCCCATAGTGTGGACTGATCTAGCAGCAGCAAAGGGGAGCTCATGCACTGGGTCCCAGCCTGTCTGGCCTGCCCTATGGGGTGGTCACTCAGCCATGTGTGGTGCTTCCCTTCAGAGATTGAGGCCAAGTACGACAAGAAGATGCGCGTGCTGCGGGACGAGCTGGATCTGCGGAGGAAAACGGAGATTCATGAGATCGAGGAGAGGAAAAATGGACAGATCAACACGCTGATGAAGAACCACGAGAAGGCCTTCAGTGACATCAAGAACTACTACAACGACGTCACCCTCAACAACCTGGCACTCATCAACACTCTCAAGGTAACGCTAGCCTGTGCCCAGCGCCGGAATGGGGACACAGCTGGGCTGGAAGCCCAGTGCTGGAGAGGACTGACGCTCTCTTGGAGGTGACAGTTCCTGCCTGTTAACTCTACACGCATTTCAGTATTGGCTTCCCATTGAGTGCCTTCCACTGCAGGGGTTTCCCCCGCTGCTTCATATGCTTTGTGAGCACCATCACCTCTAATCCTGAGGAGTGGTGACACATTTACACAATTACACTCGTGAAGATCATGCAGCTGCGTTATAAACATGGCCATTTTAAGCCATCGGCTAGGATGCTGCTGTGGCAGTGCTACATGCCGTGCTTGGGAGTCCTGCAGGCCTGGGGTCTCCTGCTGGCAGCCCTGCTCAGGGACTCAGTACTTGTGTATCTGCCCCTGAGAACAGGAGCAGATGGAGGAGATGAAGAAGAAGGAGGATCACCTGGAGAAGGAGATGGCGGAAGTGCTGCTTCAGAACAAGAGGCAAACAGAGCCCCTGCAGCGGGCCCGGGAGGAGGTGGCTGAGCTGCAGAAGAAGCTAGCCCACTACGAGAAGGACAAGGAGGCACTGGCTGTGAGTCACCTGCTCGGCTCCCATCCGGTTTAGGTCCCATGTCCTGTAGTGTCTCTCGCGCTCCTTCTCAGAGCCTGCCTTGTGCTGTGTCCAGGGTACAGATTGGGCTTGAACAGTGGCCTCTGCCGGTCACCTGGGAACTACACTGACAGACTCCAAAATGGAATCCCCTTCAGTGGTGCTTGGCTTACGCTGGTGTCCTCAGCATAGCATCTGGTGGGGATCCCCGAACTCGGGGGTGCAGAGGATCTCACTCTAGTGGAGGAAGGGGAATAATGGATTCCTGCCCCCCGGGGCTGACTCCTGAGCCGCACGTGTCTTGTTAAGAAAGAAAGGATTCTGTGCGGGTGATGCCCAGCTTGGGGAGGAGAGTCTGGTATTCTCCTGTGCCGCCTCTCCCCCGCCCCAGGAACCCATAGCATGCGTCTAGTCTCTTTCCCCTTTTCCTCCCCTCTGCAGAACACAAAGGCCCGTTTGAAAGTCACCCAGAAGGAATTAAAAGACCTTCAGTGGGAACATGAAGTGCTGGAGCAGAGGTTCAGCAAGGTGAGAGCCATAGGCACAAAGTGAGAGCACCTGAGCATGGGGAGTTCCCTTCCCGCACCTGCCCTCTCTGAACAGCTGGGATCCTGCGGTATGAGATGATGTCACAATGGTAACGTTGTAGATGACTGCATAGGCCTCAGGTCAGCCTGGGCTTGTCCTGGGTTCTGACACCCTCTGAGTTCCGTATGAGCAGCTGCCTCCTCTGAGCTCTCTCTCTGCTCTGCCATCTCCTGTGCTCAGTAGACAGGCCCAGCTTTGTACTTGACTAAACAATAACGTATGCTCCGCTGGTCCCTTCCTGGCCTGGGGTTGCCTGGCTGCAGCATTAGGCCAGGAGGAAGACAAGAGAGATGGTTGCTGAGAATCTCCCTGCTATGGTGAGGGAGTGCTGGATACAGCACAGCAACAGATCACCATTGGAACTAGCATCCTCGGTCTCTCATCTAACCGCTGGCTTTAGGATGCTCCCTGCTCTGACCAGGCGGAGTCTGTTACTGGCATGCCAGCCTTCAGGGAGCATGCTTCAGGTTAAGTGCTTGTAGCCTGAGGGTCTTTCCCCCAGCTGAGTGGGTTAAGCATGGAGCTTGTCTGCAATTCCCGGAGAATCCCCAGCAATGTGAACATTGATAGGAGACCTCATTAACAAGCTGTCATTGGGGCAACAGCATATTCAGTGCATTTGGAAATAGGCTTTGGAGGATATGTCTTAATTCAGACACATTAACTAGATAAGAGCCAAGGTTCTCTTAGTTGCTGCTGCTAACATCTGCCATTCCTACCCGCTGCAAGGCTCATGGGTGACCCCTGTATGCACTTGGCATTGGGATTACTCTGAGGGCCAGAATAGGGTCCTGGGGAGTCACAGCCATAGACTTTAAGGCCAGAAGGGACAATTGTCACCACCTAATCTGACCTGCAAAGCACAGGCCAGAGAACCTTACCCAGTGATTTCTGCATTAAGCCCATAACTTTGGTTTGAGCTATGGTACATCTTTGAGAAAGACATCAGTCTTGGTTTAAAGATTCGAAGTGATGGAGAATCCATCATGCCCCGAGGTCAGTTGATCCAATGATTAATTCCCCTCACTGTTAAAAAAAGGAGGAGACCGTGGCTACCAGAGGATGGTTTCACGGCACCGCTCTGCTAGGAGCCAGGATTCATGGGTTCTCTTCCCGTATCTGCTATTGATTCATGGTGTGACCTGGGGCCAATCTCTCAGCCAGCCCATCTTGACCTGGGGATAGTAATACCGGCCTCTCAGAGATGACCTGAGGATTGGCTAATGTTTACAGAGCACTTGGTCCCCTTTGGAGAAGCACAAAACGTAGCTGTTGAGGTGGAAACTAGGACAGGAGCTGGGCGGACAGTGCAGAGGAATGAAAGCGGGCTAAGGGGAAATCCGTCTGGGGCAGGAGCTGTTTGGTGGGGGTAGTGTATGACATTCCCGGCTCTGGCAGGTATTCTGTGCTTATTGAAGTCAGGCCCATGGGGTGCATGTGCTAACGAACACACATGCCGTGGTGCTGGCTGGGGAGAAATGCTCCACACGCCTCATTCCTCTTGCTTAAGGGGAGGGATTTTCCCGCTGGGAGTCGGGTATGTTAACTTCCACTGAAGTTTCCAGTATGGGCCACTGTCAGGGGCATGTTACCCAACTTGGTGGCCCATTGGTCAGTCCCAGGGTGGCTGTTCCTGCACTGCAGTGCGGAGCAGGTGGTTTTGAAGGCACGGCATGGAGGTCTCCTTGCTAACTGGGTGTGGCTCTTTCCTGAGCAGGTGCAGGCAGAACGAGACGAGCTCTATCAGAAGTTCACCAAAGCTATTAATGAGGTGCAGCAGAAGACTGGCTTCAAGAACCTGCTCCTGGAGCGCAAGTTGAAGGCCCTCTCCAACATACTGGAGAAGAAGGAGGTGCAGCTTAACGAAGTCCTCTCAGCCTCCAATCTCGACCCCAGCGCCCTCACCATGGTCACACGCAAACTGGAGGTACCATATCCTGCTTCAGGGTCTTGGGGGAGAGATAGCAGAAGGGTCACTTCTTGCTGGGCTTGCCCCCGCCCCACTGCAAGGGTTAGGGCTTGGGGTGATAGGGCTGCATAGGGGGGCCGGGCCTGCTCTGTGGCTAAACATGGGCTAAATCTCTGGCCTTTGAACCTCAGCACCAAAGAGTTGAGAGCAGTCTCTGTAGCCGGAGAGGGATCCTGCTGGAGGTGCAGACAGGCTTGGAGAAGGCATCAGAGAATGGTCCCTTTGTGACCAGGCGAGAGCCCTCTCCTTCTTCCTGCACCCTCTGAGGAGTGAGGCCCAACCTTGTGGGACCTCACACTCTGTTACTCCCGCCTGGTGGCTAGCTGAACATGGTAGTTAGGTCAAAGCTTCTGGTCTGTTAGCGCAGCCCCAGGCTTGTGGTGCAGGAGGAGAGGCCCAATGGGGTGGGAGGAAGGAAGATTCACCCCTCGTCTTGGGAGAATTTCACCTCTAAGATGTGTGTAGAGCTGGGGCCCTGGCACACTCAGGGAAAAGCCCCAACATGTTCCACTGTTCTGCCAGAATCCCTAGGCTACCGCTGTGGTAAGGGGATGGGCTTCAGCGGCCTCCTCTCACTCCCATGAAGGCCATTGTATGGGTAGCCCCCTTGGGACACGAGGGGCAGGCTCAGCGCTGAGTCTCGCTCCCGCAGCGGTGGAAAGGGCTGGGCCGAGTCCCAACCCACAGGAGAATTGTCGGGGCTGCTGATTCCTTTGTGTGCCGGGCTCTGCAGGCCGGGCACCGTGCTTGTTTGTACTCTGTCAAGGTGAGGGATGGAAGCCCCTGAGCAGCAGCCTCACCCAGGCTTCCCCTGGCCAGCTCTGCGGAGACAGCCCTCTCCTGGCGGCCCCACCCCTGGCAATCTAAGCGGGCTCCACTCTGGCCACGCCAGCACTTGGAGCTGGAAGGCGATTTCTCGCTCCAAGTGACATCCTGGGGCGGCCAGCCTCTCCTGCTGCTCGCACCGCTAGATTTTAGCAGGTAGCTCGATGAGAGCTAGCACGGGTACGTCTCCTGGAGCTGGCAATGACACCTGCCAGCTCTAGTGGAGGCGCGCCTGATTTGGAGGGGCTTTGTGGCCATGGGGACTAGTGGGGACATAATGACCAATGAGAACTAAGATGAATCTCACTAGTCACTCCCCCCCACACCACCTGCTTTCCCTCTGTGGCTCACAGCAGGCTCTGGGACGTCTGGCACCCTAAAAATACATGGCGGGGAGCTCCTGGGGCGGGGGGGGAGAACAGGCTTAGTGATTCCACATGCCAAGCAAGTAGCAGCAGTAACAGGAGAAGCAGCACTTGTCTGCCTTTGTCCCAGCCCAGCGCAAACGGGCTCGGGCCTTGGGAAACTTGGGTTCCTGGCTCAGCCATGGATTTCCTGTGTGACCTGGGGCCAGTCACTTCATCCACCCCGAGCTCAGCTTGCAGCACTGTAATGGAGATACAATTTCCCTCCCTCCCTGGGGGGTTGGGAGTGTGAACCAGTAACAGTGCTGTAGTGCTCAGACACTGGGATGGAATGAGCGCCACTGCCTGGCCTGGGGGGAGCAGATCACAAAACGCATTCTTCAGAAACCACCAAGGCGACATCTCTCCGGCAGCAGCTGGCGGGGCTGGAGTCTCCGAATTCCTTTGCTCAGCTGCCTCTTGCAGGCTGAATCTACGCTGCGAAGCTTCCGGTCTGTAACTCTGCACGGGTGGCGTGTAGCCCGGGCCCTGGCGTTCGAGCAGTTAGGTGACGGAGCAGCAAAAATGCAGCCCTGGCCTTCCCCTCTCGCGGAGCGGCACCGTTGGTACATCTCAGGACCAATTTAACTAGTGTAGACAAGCTCTCGGAGGCCCCTGGTTGGGTTCTTGGAGCGGAAAGGCCAAGCAGCACACGTGAGGCACAGCCACCTCACCTCATCACAACTCCATACCCCCCCAGGGTTCCTTTCATAATATGGCCTCAAACTGGGGGTCCCCTGCCTTCCTGAGGCCAGCCCCTGAGCAGGGCCCTCCACCCTGGAAGCTGCCATAGTCGCCCCTGGCACGAGAATCACAGTCCGACTGGAGCCTTTTCCAGCGAGCGGCTGATGCAGTGGAGGTTCCAGGTGAGGGCCTGTTGTTCGTTCGTTTGCTGCCCTCTGCAGAGCACAGGCTGCTGGCAAGTCAGGCACCTCATGCTTAATAGACACATTTGTAGCCTCCACGCATCCCACAGCCTCTGCAGCAAACCAGCCGCTTAACCGAAGGGAGAACACATTCCTGAACCCCAGAATGGCAGACCAGGTGGAGCAGTTTGACAAGGGGGCTCAGCCAGCCCCCACAGAGAAAGGGCCCTACTCAGCCACCAGGGCCCTGGATCTCCTCCGATCTCCGCTTTCCCCAACTGCAGAGAGCCCGTGGTCTGTGCTAGGTTGGCTGTCAATGGGCTGGATTCGGACCCTGTGGTTGTGAGGCAGGAGGGTGGGATCAGGTGGGGACTGCTTGTCTCCCACTCTTAATGCCTCCCTGGGGACTAAGGTTGCACTCCATAGAGTGGCCTGAGGATTTCCTCGGTCATATCTTTGGCTTGGTGCTGGGAGGAAACCAGGCTGGAGTGGGGTGAAGTGGGCTGCGAGTTCCCCCAGTGCAGTGCAGGGGCATGGGCTTCTCCGCAGTGTTCGTTACCTAAGGGAGCATGGGACCACGTCTAACCCACCAGATGCAACATAAACTGGCGGGCAGGCAGCACTAAAGGCATCTCAGTCTCTGGGTCAGTTACACTGAGCAGGGTTCTGGGGTTACGTTCCGGGTCTCCCCCCCCATCCCCCAAACTAGCCCCAACCAGCGGGCACCACCTCCTCTGGCAGCACTGTGGGAACCTTGCCAAGCCAATCTCTGCAGCTTTCCCATGGCCCCATGCTGAGCTGGGCTCTGACCCATGCCCGGGGGACCCAATCAGTAACAAGGCTCTGATCTCCCTTCCCAGGACGTGCTGGATTCCAAGAACAACACCATCAAGGATCTCCAGTACGAGCTGGCCCGAGTCTGCAAGGTGAGGAGAGGGGACCCTGCTTCTGTCCCGCCCCAGTGGAACCAGGCAGGGTCAGCGCTGGGACATGCCCCATGCTCTGCAGGGAGAATCCTCCTGTGCAAAACCTAATGGGGATGGAGGAGAAGCTCCAGGGCCTGCTGGGAGGAGCAGGGCACTGCTCCTATGTGGCTCTGTTAGACATCATCTCTCCTGCAGGAGAGGAGGGAGTGGAGGGGCTGTTCCCGCTCACGTGTGCACAGACAGACACAGCCTTTGCCCAGCACCTCCCTTGTTGTGTCAGGACTTTAATCCTCTTGCTTATGTGGCAAAGCTAGGAAGTGCTGGCCAGGCAGCACGGCCCTCTGGCACGCTGGCGTCTCCTAGTGCGTGTGCAGCCCTCGCTGCTAGGCAGGAATTAGCCACACGGTGCTGGTTCTCTCTGCGAGGGGGTTACCCAGGGACCCCCAGCATCCAGACTGGCTCAGGGACCGAGTTCTGCTTTCCCTAGTTATAATGACAGCCCCCCTTTGCCCCTGCCGGGCACCACAGGGGATGGTGCAGGAGCCCGGGTAGGAGCTAGCTAGTGACGACCTGTGCGTGGTGTGCACTTCCCTGGGACTCACACTCTGCTTCACTTTCAGGCACACAACGACTTGCTGCGCACCTATGAGGCCAAGCTCACAGCCTTCGGCATCCCCCTGGACAACGTGGGCTTCAAACCACTGGAGACCACAGTGATGGGACAGACGCTGGGGCAGGGCCCAGCCGGACTTGTTGCTACCCCAACCTAGCACTGCTGGGCACGTGCTTGTCCATCACCTCTTGGGTTACACTAAATATTGTCAGCAGCCTCCCCACGGGCTCCTGTCCCAGCACCGCAGGGAGCGGGCTGTGCTGTGGAGCTGCCTCATTAAACAGACCCCAGAAAGGTTTTTAAGCAGGCTCCAAAGGAACCGTTTTTCACTTCCCAGGGCAGGGCCGGGCCGGGTCGCAGCGTGGAAGGAGACCTCTCCCAGCCCAGTGCTCCCTTGCCTAGAGAACGTGCCAGCCAGACAGCTGGTAGCTGGCCCCTGGGTACCGCCGCACCGTAAGCAGAGGAGTGTCGCCACTCCAGACCACACCCGTGGCACCCACATGCAGCCTGTTCTCAGCCAGTCCTGCACCCAGAGGCCTCCCAGCTAGGCCCTCTCCTGCCCTGGGCAGGGGCTGGAGCCCAGAGGCCTCCGTATGCCCACAGCTCTGCCTCGGGAAGAGGGATGAGCCCTGCTGGCTCTGGAGGGACTGTGCTCACTAGCAGGGAGAACTGGGCCCCTGAGCAGCAGGGCCATGCTGCCCTTCCTGGAGCAGAGCTATCCGTCTGCCTGGCTGCTTTACCACTCGGCTCCGCAGAGCTCGCTAACGAGCAGCTGAGTGCGTCAGGCTACGGCAAGTGCTGTTGAAAGAGCCCTTTAATAGCGCAGCCCTCCCTCGCGTCACTTCCTCCGGCCCGTCTCTGGAGCCATGGCCAGGCCAGCCAAGGGGCTAGTCCCTGCACCATGCCCACCTGCTCTCCCCTGTGCTCTAGCTCCCCTTGTAGGTGGTATAGGAGAAGGGGCTGATCAGCAGAGGGATGTGCAGCTTCCGGGTTTGCTCTGTGACCGTGAAGACAACCTGGCAGAGACAAGGGAGAAGCAGGTTACATGTGTGACACAGCATGTGCTGGCTCGGGGGAGCCTCGGCCCCTCAGCAGTTTGATCTGTCTGCAGACGGTCAGGGCGGGAGGAAATGCGACCCTTTCCCGTTGACAGTGAGCGGCTCCAGCATTGCTGGGGACAGAGCTGCAGATTAGCCGTGTAGAGTGCACTGAGCCCTATTCACTCTGACATGGCAAAGGCGATGGGTGGGGAGCAGGGAGACGGGGCCAGAGTCTGCTCCCCTACGCTGCTGTCAGTCTGGAGCCGCTGCCCTGCTAGGCCACGAGGCAGAGTGTACGGTGGAGTATCAAAGAGTTTGACCCTTGGGCTCCAGTGCATTTGTAGCATCTGTGGCAACTTCCCCTGACTTAGTGGAGGATTCTGGAGAGGCAGTCACAGAGCAACCCGTGTCCTGGGCGTCAGGCACTCCACGTGCTCCCTGCCTCCCGGGTCTGCACGTGCTAGCGCTGGCTCTGTAGACAAGGCTGATTCTCCTCGCTCCTGCTTTAACCCGCCCGGGTGAGAGAGGAATTGAGCATGTCTGGGTCCCTTGTTAGATTTACCTCCACATAGGGGTAGAAGCTAGTGTAGCCCAGCTGCTGCCAATAAGCCCCAGTGTCGAAGTGCAGCTTGTACGTGCCAGCCTTCACCTGCCCAGGAGCCAGGAAGAGCGGGCAGTGCCCATCCACGTTGGTAGAGCTGAAATCCAAACAAGTGTATCAAACTGAAGCTGTCCGCTGCTCCCTCCCTAGTCCCCTGGAGCCTCCTTGCTGGGATCCAGCCCCAGGTGCAGGCTGAGCCAGGCACAGCTGTTGGGATGACGTGCTCCCCCCATGAGCAGCGCAGGAAGCAGAAGGCAGAGCAAGGATAGGAGTGACAGCAGGGGAGAGCGCCTGGGGATGGAGCAGGCAGGGAGGTCGTTCCAGACGGCAGGAGCTGCCCCCAGGGATTCCAGGCGACGCTTTTTGGCCAGCACCACCTCGTGCTGTGTGCGCATCACTCCGCCCTGGGAGTTGATGGGGAGATTGAACCGTACTGGGACATGTCAGAGCATGGATCTGTGTCCTCTGCGGTCTGACCTACACCCCAGGAAGGCTGAGCCAGAGCGGATGGCAGTGCCCCACTGGAGTGTGTCCCCATGATGCCAGGTTAGTGGGGAGTGGGGGTCCAGCCGAGCAGTGAGGCAGCTGCCAGGCCAGAGACCAGAAGGGAGTAATCCCCCCACCCCACAACCCAAGGAAGGGAGCACCAGGGGAAACGGCTGTACGTTGGCTGGGTCTGTGCCAGTACCTCTGCCAGTTCTCCTGCAGGGCCCGGGGGAGAACCAGGCCGCCGGGCCCGGGGGAGAACCAGGCTGCCTTGCCTTGGAGTCTGGCCAGATGTAGACCCACCTTCACCCTGTTTGCACTGCACCTCTCTCCAAACACAGCCTGGGGGCAGGGGCTGCAGTTAGCCCTTGGGCACCGGCTGGGGGGAGATGGAACCTGTCCCTGCTGCAGGTCCTAGCCCACTCTGCCAGAACCCAACCCTGGTGCAGCCTGCACGCCCTGAGCCAGGCCAGCTGGGGGGTGGAACAGGCCAGCAGTGGGATCCACCCCGGGGGGGAGGGGTCAGGCAACTCTTCTGCTGTGGGCTGGGATCAGATTCAGGTGGGAGAGGGAAGCCTGAGGAGAAGGAAAAACCCTTTCCTGTCCTTCCCCCAGGCTTCAGCTCAGCTCCCCCCCCCTTGCCCCCGCACCAGGCCTTTGCGCTTAGGGGGGTTGTGGGGTGGCCTTCCCCTTCCAGGGACAGCCCATCTGCCTCACCACACCTACCTCTTCATCAGCTCCATCCATTGCAGCCCGGGGCCTTGGAGCTGGGACAGGTGCGTGGCCAGGCCTGTTGCGGGCTGGCCGGTCAGAGTGTTCAACACGTGGATGGTCAGGGAGCTGCTAGGGGCCTCGGATGTGTTTTTGACCTGGGACACAAGTTAATGAGCCAAGCGGGGCCCCTCATGCCTGGCCCCCAAAGCACCACAGCCACTCCCCTGCCCCGCGGCAGAGCCCACCGCACGAGGCGATCACTGGTGTGTGCAGCAGGGGAGCAGCGTCTCCACGCTCTGGTAAACTGGGAGGGAGCAGAGGGCCAAGTGCAGGGCACTCAGGCCTGCTCTATGCTCCATCGCTATGGTGCTCCAGGCTGGGAAAATCCACCCCCTGCGCACCGTGGCTCTGCTGACCTGACACCCCCCTCACCCTCTGTATGGGCAGCGAGGGCAATGGAACAACGTCTCCGTCAGCCCAGCTGCCATCGCTCGGGGAGCGGATGTCTCAGTCTGACCCTGATGGAAACCCCCCTTCTAGCAGCATAGGGGGCGTGAGGCAGGGCCCCTGGCACACGCCCAAGCCGATGGGGGGAGAGGAGGGTCAGGCAGGGCCCCTAGCACATGCCCAGGCCAATGGGGGGGGAGTCAGGCAGGGCCCCTGGCGCATGTCCAGGCGGGTGGGGGGTGAGGCAGGGTCCCTGGTGCACCCACAGTCCGATGGGCGTGGGGGGTGAGGCAGGGCCCCAGGTGCACGCCCAGGCCGATTGCGGGGGGGGGTGAGGCAGGGCCCCTGGCACACGCCCAGGCCGATGGGGTGGGGTGTGAGGAAGGGCCCAACCCTGATTTCTGAAGCCCGCACAGCAGAACCGCTGCCGCCAGCACTTGTCTAACTCACAAATGTGTGGCATTGCCCAAGCAGCTCTGACCTAGATCAGGGCAGCGCGGACCATTGGCCATTTGCTTGGGACCCTTCAGTCCCCTCCCTGTGGCACCATTCCCATGGCCCCAGCTCTGTTTGCAGAGCTAGCGAGGTCGGTGAGTAACCTCGGGGCCTCGGCGAGGAGCAGGGCCTGGGGAGGGATGGCCCAGCACCATGGAGCAGTGCCAGGTCTTGGCTGCAGAGGGACAGTCTGTCTCTAGCGCCGCCTGCAACAGGGTTCAACCCACGTGGCCAGACAAGGCCCCACACCCCCATGCCCTATCAGACCCGGTTTCCGGAGCAGAGGGCAGCCAGGATGTGCCCTTCCTCTGAGTGGCCCCGAAGGTGACAAGCCAGGGTAGGGCCCGGGACGGAGTGTCCCCTGTGAGGATAGAGGGAGGATCCAGCCTGGTCCGGCTTGTTGTGGGGAATGGCTGATGGGCGAGGGAGGAGCCCAGCTCACATGATCCCATCCCACCCCTGCCCTGGGCTGCTTCTGGCAAACCTGGGTCCCAGCAGGGTACAGTGTGCAGCCTTTCCCCCCTGCCCCCGCCTGCTCTGCCCCGGTAGGGGCAGGGGTCTGGGTGGGGAGCCAAGGGGCAGGGCTGGAGTGCAGATCCCCAGTTACACTTAGGAGGGGAGCCCATGGAGTGCCCCAGACAGGGCTGTGGTAAAGGGGGATGCCCCAATCCCCAGGGAGCTCCGTGCCGCAGTGCCCCACACCGGAGTGTGAGCAGGCTGCCCGTGGGTGGGACTGCAACCAGCTCCCAGTGACCCCAGCCCCAGCTGAGCTGCAGGGTGTGGGGTAGTTACTGCTGGCACACCCCTGTCAGTCATGAGTCCCAAAGGGGCAGGCTCCCACGGGGCTGCTGTAACTCCAGAGGGCCAGGGAGAAACCCCTTCTCTAGTGTTGCAAGAGTCAGCCTGTGCCCACTGCTGCCCAGGGTTTGGGGCACCCTCCCTCTGCTGCTCCCTGCCAGCCCCGCTGCCGAGCCTGCCCTCGCCTGCCCTGCCCAGCTGTGCCCTTCACAGGCAGCAGAGCAAACGCCACCTCCAGGTGCCAAGGTGGGGGGGGGAAAGCGACTTTGAACTTACATGTTTTAAGCCTGTTTTTTACCCAAGTTGCTGCCTGTGGAGTCTTGGCAGGTTTTTGTGTGTGTCAGTGGAGCCCTGCCCAGCATATGACGGATGGACTCCGCCCCCCTTCTGCCTGACAGCCAATGGGCTGTAAGGATTTTTTTTTTTTTTTTAAAGTGAGTGGCGCCACATGATTGGCCATTCCACTGGTTTTGAAAAAGAGGGTGAATGTCACTGATTGGTTCCCCACAGCTATTTAAAGAGCAACAGGCCAGCCAGCTGAGCAAACCTGCCTGCCAGGGAATGGGAGACCAGCCCTGGGGTGGGGGTGGAATAGCTGGTCACAAGTGGCCGGGTGCTTTCAGAGCTGCAGGTGGCTTGTGAGACCCATGTCAGCTTGTGGTTTTTGAAAAAGCTGCCCCCTCCAGCCAGGCTCTGCGGCCCCAGCTCTGCCCCCCCACTGGGGACTCCTGGGCAGCCCTGTGGCAGGCTTGCTAACTGGGTACGGGCAGCGGTTTGATGGCCCTGGCTAGCAGTGGGAGTATAGAGGCAGCTGCCGGGTCTGTGGCCCCAGCATCTCTAATAGTGCCCTATGCGTTAATGGAAGCCCAGCCCGGGAGCCTCACCTGCACCTCGATGACAGCAGTGGCGGAGGCTGTGAACCCCTCTCCCTGCAGATCTGCAGCCTGCACTGTCAGCCTGTACTGGGGGGCAGTCTGTGAAAGAGAGAGAGTCACAGGGGGCGCAGAGCGGGGCCTTTCCCCTGCAGAGCGGGGCCTTTCCCCTGCAGAGCGGGGTGCAGAGCGGGGCCTTTTCCCTGCAGAGCAGGGCTCAGAGCGGGGCCTTTCCCCTGTGTGGCTGGGGCTAGGGCCTTGCTTTCCGTTAACTCGTTGCTCACCCTACTAGAGCTGCCAGCACGTTACAGTCTAGGGTGACCAGATGTCCCAATTTTATGACAGTCCCGATTTTGGGGTCTTTTTCCTTATATAGGCTCCTATTACCCCTCCCCCCCCAACCCTGTGTTCTGATTTTTCACACTTGCAGTCTGGTCACCCTATTACAGTCACAAATGCGCTGCTGTTGGGAAGGGCAGGTGGGTGGCTGGGGGAGTTGCCATGGGGGAACACAGACCAGGGGCTGTGCCTGGTGTTGGTGGAGGGGCCGGGGACCGCGCTCGGAGCTGCAGCCAGGGCAGAGCCCTGTGGGGCCGTGGCAGTGAGGATGAGCTGTCTGGACACAGTGCGTGGGCGAGGGAGGGCAGGGGATGTGAACAGGAAGGGGTGACGTGGTCTGACTGACGGACAAGGAAGATGATTTAACGGTGCCCTCTCAAGCTCTTCACTGGGAGCTTGTAGCAGCCATCTTGGAACTGGTGTGGCCGGAGGTCCTGGAGACTTCTGCCCTGGCACAGCGGCACACTCCGAGGGAGGGGCTGTGGCCCACCAGTAATTTCCCATGTGGCCTTGAGCAGCTCCCTGCCCTTGCCATGCCTGTTTCCCCTTCTGTAACACAGGAATAATGGTTCCTCCTCCCGGGGCAGGCCGAGAAGACCTGTGACTGTTTGTGAAGCAGGGGAGGAGGCAGCGAGATGGGGTGAAGGGCTGTTCTCAGCCTCCTGCTCCCGGTTGCCATGGACGGCGAAGGGAGCAGGGTGGGGCCTGTGTCTCTAGAAAGGCCACGTGTGCTCACGTCCCCAAGGAGCGTTCCGTGCCCCGTTCCCAGTGCAACCTCTCTGCTGGGCTCAAGCTCGGCAACAACGTGTTTCCACAAAACCCAACGTGGGGCTGATGCATTTAAATTAGCCGAATTGACCGAACACGGCCAAACGATCAGGCCTCTCGTGGGGGCATCAGTTTCTAGCGCTGCAGAGATGCCCGTTGAACCCCCCACTGCCTCCCCGCCAAGCACAATTCACTCAGTCCAAGGGCTGGCCGGGCAGGGGAAGTCTAACGTGGCACAAGCGCCCAGGAGAAACGGAGACAGCGGGAAGTTTGCCAAAGACATCCTGCAGTGTGACACGGCTTGCACCCGCCACTCCCAATGCGTCTCGGTGCGGAGCTCGCCCTTCCGAACCTAGGGCCGTCCACCCGCTCTGTGCAAACGTAACACACGGACATGCCTCCGACCCAACGCTGCAGTACTCACCTCTCTGTCCAGCCCAGTTCCAAGCACACTGATGACGCCAGTCTCTGAGTTGATGGCGAACATCCCGCGGTGGGGTTGTTCAGGTATCTGCTGCAAGATGGAGTAAGCAATGACCCCATTGAAGGTGTTTACACTGTCGTCTGCATCTGTGGCTGTCACTTGCATCACAGAGGTACCTAGGCACGAGTTTAGAGTAACACTATTTCTCTAGTTCTAGGACAAAATGAGATTGGAGACGATTCTCCAGAACATACTGCCAGGAACAATCCTGCCCTGGCCCACCAAGGGGAATGGGGGAAGGTGACTAGATCAACCACCAGGCATTTCCCATCCCTAACGTCTGCCAATTCTTCTCTGCAGTCACCAAAGACGGGAAATAAGATTGTAAGCGCCTTGGGGCAGCGCAGGCTGAGCCGTCGGCCCAGAGCCATCGATCTCACTGGGGCGATACAAAGACTAAAGCCCTACGAGCGTCTCACAGGTAAACAGACGGCACAATTTAGAGCCACATTTACTGTTACCAAATTAGCTCCTCTGTTCAGTTCCAGTTTTCATAGCGCCCCCATCAGCGGTATCTGCACCTGCTCCCTGCCAGCCCCAGAGCCTTCTGGGAAGGTAACTGGTCCCCTCCGCGGGTTCTGTAGCGAGGCGGGTGGTCAACCCCAGGGTGCCGACTCTCCTGCAGGATCGGGGGAAGGAACTGCTGGGTTGGAAGGGGAGGGAGAGCCTGCTCCAAGCCCTGCCATCCACACGTGCAGCACGCTCTGGACAAGGCGCGTTTGCTCAGTGGGCAGATTTTAGCCCCTTTGGGTTATTCTGGGATTTAAGCAACAGAGGGTTCTGTGGCACCTTTAAGAATAACAGAAGTATTGGAGCATATGCTCCAATACTTCTGTTAGTCTTAAAGGTGCCACAGAACCCTCTGTTGCTTTTTACAGATTCAAACTAACACGGCTACCCCTCTGTTTCTGGGATTTAAATTCTTCAAAGCAAAATTAACCCAACACTAAAACAGCCCCTGTCTCTCTCTCTCTCCTTGGAGGGAACCCTCCAAAGTCACATCTCATGACCGGTGTGTCACGTACCTGGCTTGGCTCCTTCTTCTATGGAGCCTGTGAAGATGCTCTGGGTGAACTGGGGTTTGTTGTCGTTCTGGTCGCTCACGGTGATGATGATCTCCATGGGGTCCTCCACGGGCTGCCCATTCGCAGACACAGCGTGGGAAACAATCTGCAAAGCCAGCACAGGGTGTAAGGCACCATCAAGCCACCCTGCGAGTCCTGCAGCCGCCTGGCCACGAGCAGCCAGCAGCGCCCGCCAAACCCAGCCCTGGCTCCGAAAGCAGCCAGCAGAGACCCACGGGCCCGTGACGAGGCATCCAGCCAAGCTTTCAGAGACGGGAGGCGCACACTGAACGCGTCTCCAAGCAGAAGGGCCCTGCTGAGGCAGCGAGCCGGTGCTGGGCTGTCAGCGCACTCTAGGCCCGATTCTCACCAGTGTTGGGGCCCCTCAGCTCCCGCTGCAGCTCTCAACACCTCGGGGAAAGAACTGGGCCTCAGTGCCAAGTGCTGACATGACCAAGTAACCAGGGCCGGGCACAGAGCAGGAGGCGGCGCCCAGCTGGGGTCAGCACCTCCTCTCTGGCTTTACTCTGCCGGGCCCCGGGGAAGAGACCGTGAGGGGGAGGAGAGGGAAGCTGCCCTCTGGATCGTGCGGTAGAATAAATGGAGTGAAACCCAGTTCACTGGAGCCTCTGGCCCCTTCCCAGCCACCTCCAAGCTCCAGGGGACATCAGCCCCTGAGAACATGCCCCTGCTCCATCCACGGCACCCAGGGACTCACCGTGTAGTGGCTGATGTCCTCTCTGTCCAGCGGCTCTGTCACCTTCAGCCACCCCGTCTCCCTTTCGATGATGAAGACGCCCACAGGGGGGGTGTCTGCGCCCTGCCCCGTGATGCTGTAGAAAACCATGGTCTCTTTGTCCCTGTTGGATTTGATCTGGTGCCGGAGAACGGGAGGGTCAGCCGGTGGATTCTCAGCACCGGGCCTGCCCCAGCCTGTGCTCCCCTCCCCGTCTGTCCAGAACCTGCAAGGAACTGCTCACGCCGCTCCTCACTGCCTCACTTCCCCCCAAGTCCCTCCCCTCTTGAACCTTCTGCCCCATGTAGATTCCTGGACGCTGCCCCTTTTTCACCAAGCAGCACCAGCATCTTGTGGGACACCCATGCCACCCCTGCGGCATCAACCCACCCCCCTGCTGGGATCTCCCACATTTAGCTGAATTGTGGGTACCAGAGACCACTATTGTACACAGGGCCTGAGCCACACAGGCAGGGGGTAGTAAGGACTGGTGGGGGATGAATAGGAGACTAAGAAAGGGCAGGCTCTGAAAAGGGATGGGGGGGGGAGAATGAGGGTTGCCACCTCAAACCCTCAATGAGGCCCTACCTAATTGCCCCAGAAGAAGCCCACCCCCACATAAATTAGGGTGAGGCAGGTCAGCAGGTTAATGTGGGGAGGGGACGCTCCTTGCGGCCACCCTGCAGGAGAACCAGGGCATCTTACACCAGAGCAGTCAAATGGGCGGACGCCTTTGCCATCAGCAAACAATTCTGCTAAAAGGGCTGTTTATAATATATGTAAAATATGTGATAGTATGCAAAGTAGTAGGCTGGTGAATTGCATAACGCATTATACATGGAGCTGCACTTGGCAGTATAAATTCCCTACAGCTCCCCACACATCCATACACACCATGCCTGGCAGCTAGTGCTGGGCTGCCACCCCCCACACTGCCAAAGGCCTCCCATACCTGAACCAGCGGCTTGGGGAAGGGCCCCCTCTCATTCTCAGGGCAGTTGATTGGAGGGATGACCCAGTCTCTCTTCTGCCTCTTCTTGCCAGGGCTGACCTTTGGGACCGTTAGCCCAGCTGTCTGAAGGCAGGGGCAGAAGTCCTGCAGGGGCAGAGACAGCTGCTAGGAAGGGAGCCATTGGGAACCCCAAACAGCCAAAGGAGGAGGTGAGCCTGGGGAGGGGTGCTGCCCTGGTGACTGTTGCTAGGTGTCAGTGGGGGTTGCAGAGTGTTCATTCCTGATGCCGACCTGGGACCAGACATGGAAATGCCCCATCAGGGCTGCTGGAGCTAGCACAGGGCTCTAGCCGGTGCATCCTGCTGCTGGGGCCAGCCTGAGTGGGAGGGAGATGCTGGTTAGTGTCCCTAGGGATGCTCTGCAGGGCTGGGGGCGGCAGGCTCCCTGTGGGGCTCCCCCCAGCCTACGCTCCCTTGGCGGCTGCTTTCTCCTTCGCGGCTCCTGGAAACTAGCCGGAAAGCCCAGGATCCGACGTGAGGGGGGCCGGAGTGGCCTGGGGGGAGGGGGCTCAGAGCCCTGTCCTGGAACCAGACACCCCTGGCACACCACGGGAGCCGGGGCAGGGCGTGCACCGAGGCCAGGGCAATGTCCAGCCCCCTGGCACAGGCTGCTCCGGATGGCAGCAGGGAGCCGTCAGCAGCAGCCCGTTCAGTGCAGGTTCCCAACACACACCCACACACCCGTGGCCGGCCACTGCCCAAGACCGTGGGCTGCAGCACCCAGCCCACCACGATGGCACCCAGGGGCCAAGACAGGCCTCTTCCAAAGCAGCTGACCCCGGGTACCAATGCTCCCTCCCCTTCCAGGACAGGTGGGGCTCAGGAAGGGCATGGGCAGCTTCTCTGAGAGCACAGGCGGCAGCCCCCGCCGGGCCGTCGTGGGCAGAGGGACGGACCCCCAGGGCTGTGCCACCTTCCCTTGAGCCCACACCCTGCCCCCTGCCCTGCCAATGTTTGCTCCTCTTCCCCATCCCCCACCAGTGAGCCTGCCCCATCCCACACCCCCCAGGGCCCTCAGGCTTTACCCGCCTCCCCAATCTGTCTCCGTCCCCCAGGGCCCGTAATCCCCAGCCCACCCCATCCCACACATCCCAGGGCCCTCAGGCTCTACCCGCCTCCCCAATCTGTCTCCGTCCCCCAGGGCCCGTACTCCCCAGCCCACCCCATCCCACACATCCCAGGGCCCTCAGGCTCCACCCGCCTCCCCAATCTGTCTCCGTCCCCCAGGGCCCGTGCTCCCCAGCCCAGCCCACCCCATCCCATGCCCCCCAGGGCCCTCAGGCTCTACCTGCCTCCCAAATCTGCCTGTGCTCCCTAGCCTGCCCCATCCCATGCCTGCCAGGCTCTACCTGCCTCCCAAATCTGCCTGCCCTGCCAGGGCTTGTGCTCCCCCTGCCCGCTCTGGGACCCATGCGCTCCCCCTGGAGTCTGGACACTGCCTGCTCTGCCGTCCACACTGCCCTTCCCCCCCCCTCGCTGTGTTGGACCCCCCCCCCAGCCCCTAGGGGTGAGGGATCCCCCTACCTGCGTGAGGAGGAAGAGGAGGGTGAGAGTGGAGCAGCGCATGGCTCTGGCTGTCTGCTGGCCCTGTGAGAGCCTCCCTCTGGCTGGCTGGGCCATGGGGCGGCTTCCCCACGCCCCCAGCCCGACCTTCAGCAGGGGCAAAGTCTGTGTGGTGGGTTGGATTTCGGGAAGAGTTTGTGCTGCAGGCTCCAGCAAGCCTCTGGGGCGGCCTCGTCCTGCCCAGTCCAGCCCCCCTCCCCGCCCCCGTACATCCATCCCCTCTGCCCAGCCCAGCCCCCCGCCCCGCCCCCGTACATCCATCCCCTCTGCCCAGCCCAGCCCCCCGCCCCGCCCCCGTACATCCATCCCCTCTGCCCAGCCCAGCCCCCCTCCCCGCCCCCGTACATCCATCCCCTCTGCCCAGCCCCCCTCCCCGCCCCCGTACATCCATCCCCTCTGCCCAGCCCAGCCCCCCTCCCCGCCCCCGTACATCCATCCCCTCTGCCCAGCCCAGCCCCCCGCCCCGCCCCCGTACATCCATCCCCTCTGCCCAGCCCAGCCCCCCGCCCCGCCCCCGTACATCCATCCCCTCTGCCCAGCCCAGCCCCCCGCCCCGCCCCCGTACATCCATCCCCTCTGCCCAGCCCAGCCCCCCGCCCCGCCCCCGTACATCCATCCCCTCTGCCCAGCCCAGCCCCCCGCCCCGCCCCCGTACATCCATCCCCTCTGCCCAGCCCAGCCCCCCGCCCCGCCCCGCCCCCGTACATCCATCCCCTCTGCCCAGCCCAGCCCCCCGCCCCGCCCCCGTACATCCATCCCCTCTGCCCAGCCCAGCCCCCCGCCCCGCCCCCGTACATCCATCCCCTCTGCCCAGCCCAGCCCCCCGCCCCGCCCCCGTACATCCATCCCCTCTGCCCAGCCCAGCCCCCCGCCCCGCCCCCGTACATCCATCCCCTCTGCCCAGCCCAGCCCCCCGCCCCGCCCCCGTACATCCATCCCCTCTGCCCAGCCCAGCCCCCCGCCCCGCCCCCGTACATCCATCCCCTCTGCCCAGCCCAGCCCCCCGCCCCGCCCCCGTACATCCATCCCCTCTGCCCAGCCCAGCCCCCCGCCCCGCCCCCGTACATCCATCCCCTCTGCCCAGCCCAGCCCCCCGCCCCGCCCCCGTACATCCATCCCCTCTGCCCAGCCCAGCCCCCCGCCCCGCCCCCGTACATCCATCCCCTCTGCCCAGCCCAGCCCCCCGCCCCGCCCCCGTACATCCATCCCCTCTGCCCAGCCCAGCCCCCCGCCCCGCCCCCGTACATCCATCCCCTCTGCCCAGCCCAGCCCCCCGCCCCGCCCCCGTACATCCATCCCCTCTGCCCAGCCCAGCCCCCCGCCCCGCCCCCGTACATCCATCCCCTCTGCCCAGCCCAGCCCCCCGCCCCGCCCCCGTACATCCATCCCCTCTGCCCAGCCCAGCCCCCCGCCCCGCCCCCGTACATCCATCCCCTCTGCCCAGCCCAGCCCCCCGCCCCGCCCCCGTACATCCATCCCCTCTGCCCAGCCCAGCCCCCCGCCCCGCCCCCGTACATCCATCCCCTCTGCCCAGCCCAGCCCCCCGCCCCGCCCCCGTACATCCATCCCCTCTGCCCAGCCCAGCCCCCCGCCCCGCCCCCGTACATCCATCCCCTCTGCCCAGCCCAGCCCCCCGCCCCGCCCCCGTACATCCATCCCCTCTGCCCAGCCCAGCCCCCCGCCCCGCCCCCGTACATCCATCCCCTCTGCCCAGCCCAGCCCCCCGCCCCGCCCCCGTACATCCATCCCCTCTGCCCAGCCCAGCCCCCCGCCCCGCCCCCGTACATCCATCCCCTCTGCCCAGCCCAGCCCCCCGCCCCGCCCCCGTACATCCATCCCCTCTGCCCAGCCCAGCCCCCCGCCCCGCCCCCGTACATCCATCCCCTCTGCCCAGCCCAGCCCCCCGCCCCGCCCCCGTACATCCATCCCCTCTGCCCAGCCCAGCCCCCCGCCCCGCCCCCGTACATCCATCCCCTCTGCCCAGCCCAGCCCCCCGCCCCGCCCCCGTACATCCATCCCCTCTGCCCAGCCCAGCCCCCCGCCCCGCCCCCGTACATCCATCCCCTCTGCCCAGCCCAGCCCCCCGCCCCGCCCCCGTACATCCATCCCCTCTGCCCAGCCCAGCCCCCCGCCCCGCCCCCGTACATCCATCCCCTCTGCCCAGCCCAGCCCCCCGCCCCGCCCCCGTACATCCATCCCCTCTGCCCAGCCCAGCCCCCCGCCCCGCCCCCGTACATCCATCCCCTCTGCCCAGCCCAGCCCCCCGCCCCGCCCCCGTACATCCATCCCCTCTGCCCAGCCCAGCCCCCCGCCCCGCCCCCGTACATCCATCCCCTCTGCCCAGCCCAGCCCCCCGCCCCGCCCCCGTACATCCATCCCCTCTGCCCAGCCCAGCCCCCCGCCCCGCCCCCGTACATCCATCCCCTCTGCCCAGCCCAGCCCCCCGCCCCGCCCCCGTACATCCATCCCCTCTGCCCAGCCCAGCCCCCCGCCCCGCCCCCGTACATCCATCCCCTCTGCCCAGCCCAGCCCCCCGCCCCGCCCCCGTACATCCATCCCCTCTGCCCAGCCCAGCCCCCCGCCCCGCCCCCGTACATCCATCCCCTCTGCCCAGCCCAGCCCCCCGCCCCGCCCCCGTACATCCATCCCCTCTGCCCAGCCCAGCCCCCCGCCCCGCCCCCGTACATCCATCCCCTCTGCCCAGCCCAGCCCCCCGCCCCGCCCCCGTACATCCATCCCCTCTGCCCAGCCCAGCCCCCCGCCCCGCCCCCGTACATCCATCCCCTCTGCCCAGCCCAGCCCCCCGCCCCGCCCCCGTACATCCATCCCCTCTGCCCAGCCCAGCCCCCCGCCCCGCCCCCGTACATCCATCCCCTCTGCCCAGCCCAGCCCAGCCCCCCGCCCCGCCCCCGTACATCCATCCCCTCTGCCCAGCCCAGCCCCCCGCCCCGCCCCCGTACATCCATCCCCTCTGCCCAGCCCAGCCCCCCGCCCCGCCCCCGTACATCCATCCCCTCTGCCCAGCCCAGCCCAGCCCAGCCCCCCTCCCCGCCCCCGTACATCCATCCCCTCTGCCCAGCCCAGCCCCCCTCCCCGCCCCCGTACATCCATCCCCTCTGCCCAGCCCAGCCCAGCCCCCCTCCCCGCCCCCGTACATCCATCCCCTCTGCCCAGCCCAGCCCCCCTCCCCGCCCCCGTACATCCATCCCCTCTGCCCAGCCCAGGGGAATGCCCCATCCTCCCCCGCGCCCCCCATACACCCATCCCCTCTGCCCAGCCCAGGGGAATGCCCCATCCTCCCCCGCGCCCCCCATACACCCATCCCCTCTGCCCAGACCAGGGGAATGCCCCATCCTCCCCCGCGCCCCCCATACACCCATCCCCTCTGCCCAGCCCAGGGGAATGCCCCATCCTCCCCCGCGCCCCCCATACACCCATCCCCTCTGCCCAGCCCAGGGGAATGCCCCATCCTCCCCCGTGCCCCCCGTACATCCATCCCCTCTGCCCAGCCCAGGGGAATGCCCCATCCTCCCCCGCGCCCCCCGTACACCCATCCCCTCTGCCCAGCCCAGGGGAATGCCCCATCCTCCCCCGCGCCCCCCATACACCCATCCCCTCTGCCCAGCCCAGGGGAATGCCCCATCCTCCCCCGCGCCCCCCATACACCCATCCCCTCTGCCCAGCCCAGGGGAATGCCCCATCCTCCCCCGCGCCCCCCATACACCCATCCTCTCTGCCCAGCCCAGGGGAATGCCCCATCCCCCCCATGCCTGGGGGAACAGCCTGGCCTGGAGCAGGAGCTGGGTGGCAGCACAAGTTAATTATTATCAATCATGTTTATTGCGCTGGTGCCCACGGCTGTTGTGCAAGGTGCTGCAGACACAGTATCTAGGCCCTGCCCTGAGGTTTCCAAGCAACATTGGCCGGACACAGGGTGGGGGAAGTGACCCACGCGACGGGGCACGTGCCCGTTCAGGGGGTGGCTTTACCTAGGAGGGGCAAGGCTGGAGCACACAGCGGGTCGGCCCAGGCCAGAGTGTGCTCACAGCTCCAGCAGGTGTTTCGCTGGCCCCCTGGACACCTGTGAGGAGCAGCGGGCGCCGTCCGGGGTTCTCTGCTGGGTGTCCCCCTCCGGCTCCTGCTTTTGGAGCTCTGACCCTGTCATTCGTCAGTTGGCCCCAGGCCTTATTTCAACCCAGAGTCCTAGGCTGGGGGAGGGGCCTTCAGATGCAGCGCCCCCCCCCCCCCCACCTCCTGGCCTTCGATAGGTGCAGCAAGTGCTCCAAGCTCCCTGCCCTGGCAGATCCTGCCCCTGCTCCAGGCCCTGGCTGGCTGGCTCCTCCCTGCAGCTTCCCCCCAGGCGAAGAGCAAGGCCCCCCCCTTGGTCCTAGTGCCCAGAGTATGAGGGGTGGCATGTTACTGGGCCTGTTTGCCACGTGCTGGGGCCCTGCGGCGCCCTGTTCATTTCACTGCACTTGTGGGGGTGCAGGCCCTGTAACATGCCACCCCTCGTACTCTGGGCACTAGGGGGGAGGGGTGCTGCGTTTCTCAGCGGGGCACCCTCAGGGCGCCGACACACACGCCCGCTGCAGGGGCTGCCAGGCGGCTCCTGAGGTCCTGCTGTGGCTTCGGAGCCCGCTGCCCACTGGCCTGTGTGCCCAAACAGCTCCTGCAGCTGGCAGGGCTGGTCTGCTCGTGGGCGCGACGCCTGGCACTGGAGAGTGCCACAGGCAAATGCGCATTTGGGGAGCTGGCTGGAGCCCCAGTGCCGGAGCCACCACCCACCGCCAGTCCCCGACACCCCCTGGTGTGAGGGAGGTCTGGCAGCTGACCCCCCTGCAGGGCAGGTCTGTGAGTGTTGGGGGATGCGCTGGGCGTGTCACCAGGCTCTATGGGCTGCAGCTCTCGGCAAGGTCCCCTAATGCCTGTCCCCAGCCTGTGCAACGCAGCGGGGTCCCTCCGGCTGACCAGCCATAGGGGATGTAAACGGATCCCACAGCCCATGAGTCTGTTCTCTGCCGTGGGTGGAGCAGGCTGCCCTCCTGCTGGCGCAGATTACAGGGGTGGTAACAGGCATGAGCAGGCCCCCAGCCCACAGTGCTCCCCCCTAATTATGCCCAGCACAGCTTAGCCTGGGGGCACCGGGAGCGGGTCAGCCACAGCCAGCATCTGCCCGCCCCATCCCCTGCAGGGGTAACCCAGGGGCTGCCTGCTCACAGACGCAGCTCTTGGCTCTGCCCTCAGGAAGGGAGTGTTGTACTTAAAGTACTGCACAGGATCTTTTCAGGGGGAATAAGGCAAAACACCACATTTATTAGTAACACATGTATTCATTAACACTGTATTATATGCATATAATATATTACACTTACACTCACACACACACACACACACAAACCCATTCCGTCTTGTTGTTACCAATTAGTTGCTCCCCTTAACTTCACTGGCCAGGTGAGTTAGATGGGGGAGGGGTGGAGCCGGGCTTCTGCCGATCCGGATCGATGCTCCCATGTTGACAAGACGAGACCCGGGGTCCTCTGCAAGACACCTCACATTTATAGCAGCTTTTCTCTTATGCAAATCTATACCAGATTCAAACTCTGTGTCTGTGTCCATTGGTCCTTTGTGCTGCTTTCTTTTGAGTGTTGTCCCAATGCTGCAAAGAGGGTGTTTCCAAAAGAAGGTGCTTGCTTCTAACCCCCGAGGCCGTCGGTATGTCTGCTTGTCTTTAATGAGCCCACTTGACACGTTTTATTGTCCTTGGGTCTGGCTCCCAGCCCCTCTCCAATAGTTGAGGCTGTCTGGAGGTGCTGCCTTCCATGCCTTGCTCATCCACACCTCATTCATTCAACAGGGCAATTGATTAAGGGGGGTGGGGAGAGCTCTTGTTCTACTGCTAGCAAAAAGAAAATTTTCTTCTATCTTATTCTATCCTTAGGGGCTATAATATTATACCAAGGGCAATGCAAAGTTTCTAAATGAGGCTTTGATACAAAGTCCCATGAAAAGAGAGGTCACACGTGGGTAGACCCACCATAAGGTTATATGAAGAGGCACAATGTAAAATCATATGAAAATTATCAGAGATTTATTTACAGGAGTCGGCTGGTGCCAAGCAGAGACCATCTGCCCAACTCCTCAGGGGCAGGGGGAGCTCATCAGACTCCAGGCGTGGGCGGGTGCAGCTCCCTGGGAGCTCAGGCCTGGCTGGGTTTGGGCCTCTCTTTCTGCCCTGCCGATGCGGGAGATGGGCCCAGAGCTACGGTCTGAGCGTCCACCCAGGGCACCCACCCCTGAGCCCCAGTCTGAGTGTCCGCCCGGGGCACCCACCCCTGAACGCCCACCCCTGAACGCCCGCCTGGAGCACCCACCCCTGAGCCCCAGTCTGAGTGCCCGCCCGGGGCACCCACCCCTGAACGCCCACCCCTGAACGCCCGCCTGGAGCACCCACCCCTGAGCCGCAGTCTGAGCGCCTGCCCAGGGCACCCACCCCTGAGCACCCACCCGGGGCGCCCACCCCTGAGCCCTGGTCTGAACGCCCGTCCGGGGTGCCCACCCCCGAGCCCCGGTCTGAGCACTCGGCTTGTGGGGGGGAATGGAACGATGCACCGCCCGTTATGGCCACAAGAGGGGGCTACCGGAACGCAGCTGGCTGGGCCAAGGCTGATGGAGGCCCCACCTGGCACATTCTGCCTGGCTCTGTCCAGCCTGGGGTCTGAGCACACCTGAGCCGGACGGGGAGCAAGCCACCAGCCCGCTGCGGTGGGGGCCAACCCAAGGCCTGGGCGCCCTGTGAGACCCCCTAAACCTCGGGCCGGAGTCTCTCTGGGCCTCGGGGCTTATGGGGGTTTGGGCGGCACATAGGCCTCGTGCTGGCCCCTGGCCCAGGGGAGGCCCCACCCAGCCAGACTGCGGCCTTGCCTCCCGTGGAGGTTTGCCCTCACCTCTGCCCTCGGAGTAGCGGCACCAATGCAAACCTCTAGCCCAGGCAGGCAAGGCTGCTGCAATTGCACTGGTGCGCCTGAGCCTGGCTGCAAGCTCCCGGTGCAAACAGCCGCTTTGCCTGTCTGCCTGGGGCGGCTCGAAGCCAAGCTGTGCGTCTGTGCTGCGCCTTTCCGTGGGCTTGAGCAGCGGCCTGGCTGGGCGCTGTGGGGACGTTTCCACGTTGTGCTTTGATTCAGCGTCTCGGGGACGCCAGCTCAGTGTGCAGGTGAAACCACCACCACGAAACCACCACCCGGACTCTTAGTTGCATCTTGTGTTTCCTCTTCAAAGGAAGCAGGAAAAAGGCAGGGAAAACCCCGGCCCCCTGGCCTTTCTCCAGGGCGAGTGAGTCAACTTCAGGCTCTCACCTGTCACCTGAATTACCCAGTCTGGGTTAAATCAATCAAAGGAATCAAATCAGTGAAAAGGAAATCAATTCCCTCCGCCAGATCGGCCCTGCCTCCAGAGCCCGCAGAGCTGGGGTACGCTGCTGAGGGCTGGCTAGGATCTTTCTGATGGGCACAAGCTGTGGTTGAACCGACCAGTGACCGGGTTCCTCTGCCCCCGAGGCTGGCCCATAGCCCCAGAGGAAGGACTCGGAGGCATTGCTTCATCGGGTGTCTCAGGGAAATATACACAAGAAGCAGCAAATCTCAGTCCCACGTGGATTATTTCTCTCAACGACCGAGGTTCTAGCACAGGGGTGGGCAAACTACAGCCCGGGGGCTGCATCCAGCCCGTCAGACCTTTTAATCCGGCCCTTGAGCTCCCGCCGGGGAGCGGGGTCAGGGGCTTGCCCCGCTCCGCACATGTTGTGGCTCCCAGAAACAGCGTCATGTTGCCCCTCCGGCTCCTACGCGTAGGGGCAGCCAGGGGGCTCCACACGCTGCCCCCACCCCAAGTGCTGGCTCTGCAGCTCCCCTGGCTAAGGGAGGGACAGGCCGCTGCTTCCGGGAGCTGCTTGAGATAAGCGCTGCCCAGAGTCTGCACCCCTGACCTCCTCCCATCCCCCTGCTCCAGCCCTGATCCCTCTCCTGCCAGCATGAGGCCTGGAGCACCCTCCTGCACCCCAAACCCCTCATCCCCAGCCCACCTCAGAGCCCGCACCCCCAGCTGGAGTCCTCACCCTCCCCTGCACCCCAACCCCTTGCCCCAGCCCAGAGCCCCCTCCCACACCTTGAACTCCTCATTTCTGGACCCACCCCAGAGCCCACACCCCCAGCCGGAGCCCTCACCCCCTCCCGCACCCCAACCCCTTGCCCCAGCCCAGAGCCCCCTCCCACACCTTGAACTCCTCATTTCTGGCCCCACCCCAGAGCCCACACCCCCAGCCGGAGCCCTCACCCCTTCCCGCACCCCAACCCCAATTTTGTGAGCATTCATGGCCCACCATACAATTTTCATACCCAGATGTGGCCCTCGGGCCAAAAAGTTTACCTGCCCCCGCTCTAGCACCTGGTGACTGGCGTCACAGGAATGAGTCCAGCGAGAGGTGATTATCTGACCTGGTGACACCACAGGTCTCAGTGGGATACAGCCGGCCACTGGGGCAGGGGGGACAAGGTGGGCAGGGGAGAGCTCCTTTCTGCCTTTCATTCCTGGCCTGGCCAGCACTGCCCTGTCCGAGGTGAGAGCCAGGGCCCCGTCATCACTACCTGGGCCAGAGGAAGTCACACAAGACAGGCCTGGCCGTGCAGAGCTCTGTAACTACAGCCTGCCCTGCCCCAGTCGGGACCCTGAACCTGACTCCCGACAGGCTTCCCAGTTCCTCGCCACCATCCATTACCCAGCTCCCTGCTCGCCTGGCATCGCTGTGCCCGCCGTGTGTGGCCCGATGTAACACTCCATCACATGGGCCCTGCTGGGGCAGCGCCTCTGTGTTCAACATGCGGGCGGCGGCTGCGTTCTGTAGTGGGAGCTGAAATGCGGTACAGCTCCCATTCCCGGCCCAGGAATCCACTCATGGCCCAGATCCGTGGCAGTTCCCTTCCTCCTCTGCTCGTTCTGCTCTCCCCCCAGTGGGGTCACGTCATTCATTCGTAGAGCGTAAGGCCGAGGGGAGCACTAGGGCTATCCAGTCTGACCTGCACAGCACAGGCCGCGGATGAACAGAGACCATCGAATGTCATGCAGTGAAGTGGATTCAGGGAAGTCTTATGACCAGGCCCCTCTTTGCCTGGCTTTCCTGCTGGCTCTCGAATGGGCGTCTGCTGCCTTCCCCAGCACCGATACCAGCCTGCATTTGGGTTTGTTTAATCCCAGCCCCTTTGCTAAGCAATGGCCTTGGAAAGCTCCGTGTCCCAGAACTCAGCCAGTCACATCTGCTCCGGGTTGAAACTTGTCAGACAAATTCTTCACACACAGCCTGGGCGAGATTCTTCTTTCTCCCAGTTCACCTCGCGCTGCTCACGCGTGGACGTCCCCGCTGGGCAGGAAGACGGTTTGCTGGTGGCCATGTGTAGGTTGCATCCCTTTCTTTCAGAGCAGGGGCTGTGCGCTCTCTGGGTCTGTGAGGGAGCACACGGGAACACCTGGGGGCTAACCCTGAATGACCAGGCATTTTACTAGGTGCTTGGGACAGAGCCAAGGGTGAGGGGCTATTTGCTGGGTGTGACGCTCTAGGGTGGAGGAATAGCTATTGCTCTCATGATGCCTTTATGCTTGTCCCTTCATCAGGGCCGACTCCAGGCACCATCTTAACAAGCAGGTGCTTGGGGCGGCCAAGGGAGAGGGGCGGCACCTGCAGCAATTCGGGGGGGCAGGTCCCTCACTCCCTCTAGGAGCGAAGGACCTGACGCTGAACTGCCGCCGCTGATCGCGGCTTTTTGTTTGTTTGTTTGTTTTTCTTCCAATTGCTGCTGCTGATCGCAATCGCGGCTTTTTTTTTTTTTTTTTTTTGCTTAGGGCGGCAGAAATGCTGGAGCCAGCCCTGCCCTTCATTGACTTGGGCCGAGTTTCTCTGAATCTCCAGGCCAGCGTACGCGAGGCCCGAGTCAAACCCCCGGTGCGTCAGCGCCTCACAACTTACGGGCTCACCTCCACGCTTCGCTCCAGCTCGCTTTCGGTGCATCACATCCCTCTCGCCCAGCCGGCGGCTCTCTGCCTAGATCGCAGGGTCTCCGGAGCACCCAGCATGCTCTGGGCTCTGTGAGTAACTAGGCACCTTCAGACCTTTAGGGATTTTTCCTTCACTGAGTCTGCGCCTCTCCTCTCCATGGAGTCACCCGCGTTTCTCTGGCTCTGTCCGGTGCGGTGGAGGGGGATTTCCAAGGGTTTAGGCTTTTACTGTTACTGGTTCTGAACAGAGTTGGTCTAAATCTTCAAATGAAACATTCTGTTGAAATTCCAAAGTTCCGTAAAGAAAGGGGGAATCTTGTACTGAAATGACCTCTCCTCCTCCCCATGTTCTGCCAGCTCTAATTATGAATGATCTAATTAGGGGCTGTCTGATAGGGAGTGCCGCCCCCCCTGCAGTGAATGGGCTGTCCAGTGGGGCGTGCCAGCCCCCCTGCGGTGCACAGGCTGCCCAAGGGGGTGTGCCAGCCCCCCTGCGGTGCACAGGCTGCCCAATGGGGCGTGCCAGCCCCCCTGTAGTGCACAAGCTGCCCAAGGGGGCATGCCGCCCCCCCTGCAGTGAACGGGCTGCCCAGTGGGGTGTGTCAGCCCCCCTGCAGTGCACAGGTTGCCCGATGGGGAGTTCACACCTGGGCCGTACTGTTATTTGGCTGGAGACAGTTTTCAGCCGGGCTGGTTTGCCAGGCGGCTGCACATCTGGCCATGCCACAGCTGGGCTTTTGCCAAGGGAAAGGGTCAAACCGTCATGTCTGTGCAGCAAACTGCAGGAGACAGAAGAAACTCCTGAAATCCCAGGGGTGGGGATTTTCCTCCCTGCTGGGCTATTGGGGGAGGGACACGCCAGCACGCTGGGGCTGGGGCTGGGGCTGGGGCTGGGGCTGGTAGGACTTTGCTGCCTGCTTCAGTGAGTCACGCTTAGTCTCTCTGAAGCCAGTTGTCCCAGCGGGGCCTAAGGAGCAGTTCCTGTCCACACTGGGCCCTTAGCAGGGAGAATCCCCCCCCCCCCCCCCAGTGACACCACACTGGGGGCAGGGCGTAAAAGCCCTGCTTTGGGGCTCAGGTTTCAGAGGTGCCCGTGTTCGTCTGTCTCAGCCATACACGAGGAGGAGTCCTTGTGGCACCTTAGAGACGAACACGTTTATTTGGGCGTGAGCTTTCGTGGGCTAGAACCCAAATAAACGTGTTCATGTCTGGTGCCACAAGGACTCCTCGCTGTTTGTAGTGATTGCTCAGTGGCCTGGCCACAGTGTGTTTGCACTAGGATTTAACGTCTCTCTTGCAGGAATGCCCAGAGCCCCGCCGGAGCAGGGCCCCCTTGTGTCCAGGGCTGAGCCCCACGCCTCTGGGGAACTCTCCCTTGGGGGGGGCAACCACTGGGTGTGCTCGGAGGGATACGGCGACCAGCCACCAAAACCAAAGACAGGGCCAGACCCTCGAGGGTGGCTGAGCTGTGTTCAGGGCTGCTCCACGCTGGGGCTCAAGGCGGGGGGGGGTAGGGGGAGGCGGTGCTGAGGCCCATGTGCACCCAGGGGTGATTTGGCCCTAGAAGATTTTGCCCAGTGTCCCACCAGCAATAGGGGAGCCTCCCGCACTTTCACCCACATCTCCCCCAGAGGCACCTTAGAGACTAACCCATTTATTGGGCAGAAGTTTTCGTGGGCTAGAACCCACTTCATCAGATGCATGGAGTGGAAAATACACTAAGCAGGTATAAATATACAGCACCTGAAAAGATGGGAGATGCCTTACTAAGTGGGGGGTCAGTGCTAAGGAGGCCAATGCAATTGGGGTGGAAGTGGCCCATTCCCAACAGTTGACAAGAAGGGGTGAATATCGACAGAGGGAAAATTACGTTTTGTTGTAGTGCTAACGAGGCCAATCAATCAAAGCGGATGCTTCTCAAACCGCACAAGGGCCTGCCAGAGGGGCACTAGGCGCGCGTGCACACACACCCACACACGGATCTTATCCGAGCTACTCGTTGGCACTCACGGCTGCCGCTGCCTGGGTCTGGCTTTTCGATTGGGTGTCTTTAGCAGGATGGTTTTAATCTGAAAGCAGAAGCCCCATGGGGCCCTTCTGTTCGCACTGTGAGATAGACGGTCCCTGTGCGAGTGCAAGGCTGTAATTCACAGGCCACGAGGCTGCGCAGGTGCCAGCGTGCGAGCCCAGGAGCCCGTGAACGGCAGCAGAGCCCTGGCACTGGTGAGCCGGGCTCCTGTGCACTCTGCCTCCTTGGATCGCCACGTGTAATGAAATGCTGGCTGGTAAACAACAGCCTCACCAGTTAACATTGATTTACACCAACCCCTCCGGTATTTCATGCTCCTCCCAGGCTCCGTCCCCTGGGAGCAGTGCAGGGAATTGTAAAAGCTTGTTTCAAACGCAGAGATTGTTTAATGTAAGAATTATGCTGGAGCCAGCAATTAGCCCCCTGGCTCTCGTGGCGGAAGAGCGTTGCTGGTGCCTGCAGAGACCTTGGGAAAGTATCAGCGGGGGTTAGGATCGACTTCGCAGCCACTGCCCCGAAGGGAACTGGAGCAGCTCAGGAATCAGGCCCCCTGGGATGCATGAGACCTACGTGTGCAGACAGGCAGGTGGGTCCGGAATGGGGTTGGTTCAGTCTCAGCTGTCAGTCGTGACCGTCTGTGAGTGGCCGACGTGAAATGAGTTGGTGCGTTTCAGGCTGGATCCGGGGAGAGGCGTATCCACCTCAGAGCCCCCGGCTAGCACGCACTGACCCTGCGGGGCACGGGCTGATTCAGCCAAGAGACTGATCTCCCCTCTCACTCCTGCCTGGGCCAGGCCATCGGCAGGGCCGGGGGAGGGGAGCGGGCACCGACCCTGCCCACTTCAGGGGCTAGCCACTGGGCTCCATTGTCCCAGGCTTTGCAGCCAGTGCCATCACCAGCACGGCATTCACTCGGACGCTGGCAATTTGTGTCCTGAGCACCCCCGTGAGGCCAGTGACTGGGGCCTGCTGGTGACGTGACACTACTGGAAATGTTCCCCCGGGATTTGCTCCTCTTCATAACAGGGCACAAGTGGCTGCAGGCCGCTCCCTGTAGGCCGGGGGCATTGCTGTTAGTATGACAACTCAGCTGGGGCGCGTATGCCCAGGGCCACTGCCCCGTCTCCCCTGCTCAGGGCTGGGATCGCTGCCTTGGAACTTCCTGTGAGAACAGAGTTATCCTGCTGGAAAAAATAACATAAGAATGGCCCTACTGGGTCAGACCAAAGGTCCATCTAGCCCAGTATCCTGTCTTCCGACAGTGGCCAATGCCAGGTGCCCCCAAAGGAACAAACAGAACAGCTTCTGGCAAACAGAGGTTAGGGACACCATTCCTGCTCATCCTGGCTAATGGCCATTGATGGACCAATCCTCCATGAACTTATCTAGTTCTTTTTTGAACCCTGTTATGGTCTTGGCCTTCACAACGTCCTCAGGCAAGGAGTTCCACAAGTTGACTGCACATTGTGTGAAAAAATACTTCCTTTTATTTGTTTTAAACCTGCTGCCTATTAATTTAATTGGGTGACCCCTAGTTCTTGTGTTATGAGATGTAGTAAACAACACTTCCTTATCTACTTTCTCCACACCAGTCATGATTTTATAGACCTCTATCATATCTTCCTCATTAGCCATCTCTTTTCCAAGATGAATAGTCCCAGTTTTATTAATCTCCACAGCCTCCCTCCCCCACCCCCGGGGCCCAACCCTCAGCCAGTGCAAATCATCATAGCGCCATCAAATCCAACAGAGTGATGCTGATTTGCACCAGTTGAGAATCAGGCCCTCTGTGTTTAGTCCAGTTTTCTATCACCCGAGTTGCTTTCCAAATCCCAGCGTGTAATCCCTGGGACGCTGCTGGTCGCTGCACGCCTCTGTCATACCGTGCATGGTCACGCTGGCGCGGCCGCTGCCCAGAATCCACACTGCTCTTCATCAGACTCCTGTCTCTGGGCCTTCCTCCCTCTCGCCCGTGTGAGGCAACAGCTTCCCGGCCCCACTCTGCAGAGCTGCTGTCCTGGTCCCTCACTCCTCCTGCAGCGGGCCCAGATGTGGAGCTCACAAACAGCTGAAGACGCATTTCCACCCAACGCACATGCTTTCATCCTGAAAACACTTGTAGTTTGGATTTCAGGAGAAGGAAGAAGAAAGTGAAATCTCCCTGGGAGAGCACAGTGTGTGCATCTCCTGCAAGGACCAACCCTACGACCACAGCAGCTGCTGAGCAGTGCCTGCCTGCAACCACATCCCACCCCGTACTGGGAGAACGAGGCCACACACAGAAAGCAAAAGGCGTAAAGTTGCAGAGTGCCCCCCCCCCCGTAATAAGCAAACAGGGATAATTAATAATAAATCACGATTAATAATCAAAGCCGTTCCTTCAGCTTCAGCCACGCTCTCTGCCGGGGCAGGACTTCACCTGCGATTGTTACAAATACCCAAACAGGCGCCGTAAAGCTGCGCTTCCCAAACGCCTGCCAGCAGAGTCCCGCTCCAGGGGACTCTCCCTCCCACCCCGCTGGCACAGGCCTTCCTTTAAGGGGCCGACACGCAGACACTCCGGCGTATTTCAAAGTTTTGCTGACATTGCTATGTCAATAGGAGGGTGAAAAAATCATCCCCCTAACGGCTCAGCTGTGTTGGCAAAGGGCCCAGTGTAGACGCAATTAGAGTCCGTGCAGGAACCTGGTTTAAACTGCAGGGCACTGTGTGGCAGGGGAGGAGCAGTGCAGGAGGCTCTGGGGGAGGTTAGATAATGGGGGGAGGTGCAGGGAGGCTCTGAGGCAGGGTGGGGGGCAGTGCAGGGGGCTCTGGGGGGAGGTTGGGTAGCAGGGGGAGGTGCAGGGAGGCTCTGGGGCAGGGTGGGAGGCGGTGCAGGGGGCTCTGGGGGGAGGTTGGGTAGCAGGGGGAGGTGCAGGGGGGGCTCTGGGGCAGGGTGGGAGGCGGGTCAGGGGGCTCTGGGGCGGGGGAGGGACAGGAGGGCTCTGGGAAGGTTGGATAGCGGGGGAAGGTACAGGGGGCTCTGGGGTAGGGTGGGGGGAGGGACAGAGGGGCTGGGGGGAGGTTGGGTAGCAGGGGGAGGTGCAGGGGCGCTGGGGCAGGGTGTGGGGAGGGACAGAGGGACTCTGGGGGGAGGTTGGGTAGCAGGGGAAGGTGCATGGGGTGCTGGGGCAGGGGAGGGAGGAGGGACAGGAGGGCTCTGGGGAGGTTGGATAGCGGGGGAGGTGCAGGGGACTCTGGGCAGGGTGGGGGGAGGGACAGGAGGGTTCTGGGGAGGTTGGATAGCAGGGGAGGTGCGGGGGGGGTCTGGGGCAGGGTGCGGGGAGGTTGGGTAGCAGGGGAGGTGCAGGGGCGCTCTGGGGCAGGGTGGAGGGAGGTTGGGTAGCAGGGGTAGGTGCAGGGGGGGCTATGGGGCAGGGTGGGGGTGGGGCAGGGGGCTCTGGGGCAGGGGAGGGGGAAGGGACAGGAGGGCTCTGGGGAGGTTGGATAGCGGGGGAGGTGCGGGGGGGCTCTGGGGCAGGGTGGGGGGAGGGACAGAGGGGCTGGGGGGAGGTTGGATGACGGGGGTGATGCAGGGGCGCTGGGTCAGGGTGTGGGGAGGGACAGAGGGACTCTGGGGGGAGGTTGGGTAGCAGGGGGAGGTGCAGGGGGTGCTGGGGCAGGAGAGGGAGGAGGGACAGGAGGGCTCTGGGGAGGTTGGATAGCAGGGGAGGTGCAGGGGGCTCTGGGCAGGGTGGGGGGAGGGACAGGAGGGCTCTGGGGAGGTTGGATAGCAGGGGAGGTGCGGGGGGGCTCTGGGGCAGGGTGCGGGGAGGTTGGGTAGCAGGGGAGGTGCAGGGGCGCTCTGGGGCAGGGTGGAGGGAGGTTGGGTAGCAGGGGTAGGTGCAGGGGGGGCTCTGGGGCAGGGTGGGGGCGGTGCAGGGGGCTCTGGGGCAGGGGAGGGACAGGAGGGCTCTGGGGAGGTTGGATAGCGGGGGAGGTGCGGGGGGCTCTGGGGCAGGGTGGGGGGAGGGACAGAGGGGCTGGGGGGAGGTTGGGTAGCAGGGGAAGGTGCAGGGAGGCTCTGGGGCAGGGTGGGGGCAGTGCAGGGGGCTCTGGGGCAGGGGAGGGGAGAGGGACAGGAGGGCTCTGGGGAGGTTGGATACTGGGGGAGGTGCAGGGGAGCTCTGGGTGAGGGACAGAGGGGCTGGGGGGAGGTTGGGTAATGGGGGCCGTGTAGGGGGCTCTGGGGCAGGGGAGGGGGGAAGGGACAGGAGGGCTCTAGGGAGGTTGGATAACGGGGGGAGGTGCGGGGGGGCTCTGGGGCAGGGTGGGGGCAGTGCAGGGGGCTCTGGGGCAGGGGAGGGGAGAGGGGGGAGGGACAGGAGAGCTCTGGGGAGGTTGGATACTGGGGGAGGTGCAGGGGAGCTCTGGGGGAGGGACAGAGGGGCTGGGGGGAGGTTGGGTAATGGGGGCCGTGTAGGGGGCTCTGGGGCAGGGGAGGAGGGGAGGGACAGGAGGGCTCTAGGGAGGTTGGATAACGGGGGGAGGTGCGGGGGGGCTCTGGGGCAGGGTGGGGGGAGGTTGGGTAATGGGGGCCGTGTAGGGGGCGCTGGGGCAGGGACAGGGCGGCTCTGGGGGTGGGGGGAAGGAGGGCCTATGGGGCTCTAGGGGCGGGAAGGGCCAGGCCCTGGCGCTCCCCGCAGCCTGCAGCGCCCCCCCGCGACGCGCACACGGGCTGCCGGGGGCGCCCTCAGCCCCTCCCGGGGCGGAGCCGACGGGGCGGCACCTGGTCCCGCCTCACCTGGAGCCGCCGCTTTAAAGGCGCTGGGCGGGGCGGCCGGGCGGACACGGAGCCGCTGCATCGATGGGGCCGCCGCGGGGCCGATTGCCCGGGCTCTGCCTCCTCCTCCTCCTCCTCCTCCTGCAGGTAACGGCGCCGCTCCGGGCTCGCTGCCCGTCCCGGGCGGGAGCTGCGTGGGCCGGGGCTGGAGCGGGGCTGGGCGCGCTGTGTGGGGGCAGGGGGATGCAGGGGGCGCTGCGTGGGGGCAGGGGAGTGTAGGGGGCCGGGCCGTGCTAACCCCGCTCTCCCTGGCTCAGGTGGGCTGGGCGCGCTGTGTGGGGGATGCAGGGGGCGCTGTGTGGGGGAAGGGGGGGGATGCAGGGGGCCGGGCCGTGCTAACCCCGCTCTCCCCGGCTCAGGTGGGCTGGGCGCTGGGCGAGCCGGCGGAGCCGTGCCGGGCCGGCTTTACCTTGGAGCGGTTCACGTTCGTGGTGCCCCGTGCGCAGCTGCTCCGGGGCCAGGTCCTGGGCCAAGGTAAGGCTGCCCCCCGCGCGGGGCCCGTGGCACTGGTGGCGGGATCCCGGAGGCAGAGCCATGGGGGGACGCCTGCCTGCCTGCCTCGGGCTCTGGGCCAGCCCACGGGGCGCTGCTCGCTGCCCTGCGGCACCTGGATGCTGCCGCAGATGTGGGACGTGCCCTTGGCTGGCTTCACCCCTGCCAGGCGCTGCCCCATGAACCCGGTCTGCCCCTGCCCGTGGGGTGCGTGTTTGCTGGCCGCCTCTGCCTTGCCGTGCCAGTCCTTTCCTCTTCTCCCCCCCCCCCCCCAGGGCAGCGTGGTTCGGGGTTCGCCCCGGCCTGAGACTCGCTTTGATGCTCTGGGGTGTGGTTCTGCTTGGGCGTTCCCCTCCGCTGTCTCTCCCCGGCCTCCGGTGGGGCTTGCACCGAGAGAGCCGCTGAAAAGTGGAGCCCCAAATGCTCTGCTGGGATGCCTCTGAGTCCTGCCGGGCAGAGCCGGCTTCCAGTCCCTTCTGCTGCCCCTCCCCTGTCAGACTGAGGGCCTTGGGGCAGAGACCTCTGCCTGGGCTCCCGTCGGGCACAAAGGCTCTACAGAAAGAATTGACGGTGGCAGGCAGCCTAGGTGAGGAAACCCTGCCCGCTGAGTGAGTTTCCCTGGGGATATAATCGCTAAACCGCTTCCTGGCTGCTCCTGACCTGACATTCCAGCTTATTCTCCACCCTCTGTAGTATCTGGTAGGCTCTGGGGGGTTAATTCTGATTCCCCTTCCTCCCAAACTGCACTGGGTGAGTCTTGTGGCCTCCTTCCCTAAACCCTGATCCTCCAGGCTTCCTGTGGGGTTAGACTGGTGCTGGGAATGGGGGCCCCAGGCCCTGGCTGCTTTGTCCCTCTGAAGTGTGCTCAGCAAATGATCTGATCAGACCCTATAGAGGAGAGTCTGTTTCCACCCCAAATGGGGGGGGTCAAGGGCCTTTTCTGCTGCAGTTGAATTGCTAAAGCCTTAATCCAGACTGAAGCATTTAGGGGATTACACATTAGTGGAAACTTCCTTAATGTATCCGAGTAGCAGCCGTGTTCGTCTGTCTCAGCAAAAAGAACAGGAGTCCTTGTGGCACCTTAGAGACCAACACATTTATTTGAGCATAAGCTTTTGTGGGCTACAACCCAGTTCATCAGAGGCATGGAGTGGAAAATACAGTAGGAAGATAGTTAGATAGAGAGAACGAAAGCTTACGCTCAAATAAATTTTAGTCTCTGACTCCTGTTCTTTTTCCTTAAGTTTGGGCTTCGCCTGCAAAGGCTGTGTCCTGTCTGTCCCACCCCAAAGTAGGGGAAATTTCCACCCTGGGTTTATAACTTTGCCCGGAGTTCTGGTGAACTTGGCTGTCAGTGCTCATAAATCCCCCGGGCCTCCAACACTTACAGGGCAGAGGTTATAAAAACTGCTTCTATCCCCGAAAAAAGAGTGGGCCTGTCTCCTTTTTATCTCTGCTCCTCCCCCTGGAGTGCAGGAGGCTTTGTCCTGGGGAATGCAGCCTTTGAAATGCTAACGTCCTCTAGCAGTTTGGACAATCCTCTGTGATTGGAAGGCACAAGAGACTCCCACACCTTGAGCCGAGCCCCACCCCACCCAGGACAATGGGGCAGGAATAGATCATCCTGTGAAGGTGCCTGAAAGAGGGAACAGCCCCATGAACTGAGCGCACACTGGGAGGGGCTTTCTGTGAGGCTGTTACTGGCCTGGCAGCTTATTCTGGCTGGTGTCATGTCTTAACAGATACTCCCCCACCTTCCCCTCCAGCGACCCCTCCCTTGGCGCTAAGCAGCGCTTCTTGTTGAGTTCCTGCTCTGGCATCTCCCCCATGCTGGGGATGTGAGGAAAGGTGCTGGCTCATGAGACCGAACCGGGAGCCCCAGGCATGGGTCAGCTTGGCGGGGCTGCATCTGTCCAGTCTTTGTGCATGTGGCAGTGCCCTGAACCCATGTTCGAAGGGCTAGTGCCAGGCGTTGGAGGGTGGCATTTAAATCCCCCTCCCCCAGCCAATGCCTGGCTTAGACTCTGCCTGAAATGGCCGTCAGCCTGCCCGTCTCTGCCCTTGCATTCCAGGCCCACTCAAGCACGGCAGTGGGGGCCAATGCAGAATTCCTGCAGCGAGGTGGGTGTTTCATGGCCCCACAGACGTGCTCCAGTCACCTGCGGGGTGACCTCCCCAGGGTCCCGAATGGGGGGAATGGCTCTGCTTTGGACTCTTCCCTGCCTCTCCTGGCCCACCCTGCAGTGGGCCCAGGGAGTGCGGATCAGGTGCTGGGATGAGCCGAGCTAGTGCCGGGCATGGTTCTGGCATGTGAAATGTGCGCATTGTGCTCCGAACAGAGGCTGGTCTGTCTCCTCTGTCCTCCCTCCTTGGACTGGAATGCACTTAACTCCATGCTTGCCGGAGTGATTTCAGGGCAGGACACCAGAACTTAGTTGATTTTATGTCACCCACTGGCCCTTCCTCGTGGGCCAGAGCCTCCCTCACAGGGAGGGGAAGGAGGGACTGCACCTGTGTGTGACCAAGGGCTTGTCTACACTTGAGAGGCTACAGCAGAGCTGCTGGAGTGCCTGGGTGTCGACTGCAGGGGTTCTCCTGTCCCCGTGTGGGTAATCACCTGTCTGACAGGCAGTAGCTAGGCTGAGGAACTCTTCAGTCAGTCTGTGTGAACTATGCAGGGGCTTAGGTCTGCGTAACTATACCGCTCTGGGGGGTGGATTTTTCACGCAGTGTAGTTAAACGGCCCTAATTTTCTAGTGTAGACCAAGCTGTAGGCGCGCAAAGCTCACTCTTCGGTATTTGATTTGTTTTTACACCTCCAGACAGAACAGAAATGTGCAGTGGATGCAGGGACCCCTCCCCTTACAAACCAGTTCCATGCTGTTCAGTAATTCACTGGCCTGTGAAACCAGCCAAATCCAGCCCGCAGAGCAGTTATGTGGTTAGTGCCCAAAGCCCAATTAACTTCCTTAAACTGCAACTTGCCATGCCAAGGGAACAGTGTTGCCTTCCCAGTGCTTTGAGCTTGACTCGAGATCCTGCCTGGTGGCTGCAGTCAGGGGTTGCTGTAACAGGCCCCTGTAGGATAGGGCCCTGGCAGCCTGGGGGTGCTGAGTCCGCACAGTGGTGTTTACTGCTCTGCTTATGGAGGGTTTAACCAAAGCAGGCTTTCTGCTCTTCCTTCACCTCTTGCACAGCCTGACCTCTGTAAAGTAGAGGCCTTGAGACAGACCTTTGGTATGTCAACACAGGGGCTGCAAAAATTCCAGGCATGCTGGAGAGAGGGGAGGTGCTGATCTCCTAGCTTGTTCTAATTCCCCTTGCGCTGTGAAGCCTGCTACAAATGACTCTTCAGAGTAGCACTGTGGTGCTGAAAAGCAGGCCGTTAGGAGCGATTTAATATCCGGAGCTATTTGAGTCCCCTCTAATTAGCATTACACAGGGATCAAAATGCATCTTAAAAATCACATGCACTTAATGTTCCGAAGTGTAACTGCTAATTCCCCAGTGCGGAGGAGGAGGAGTTGGCCTGTTGCTATAAGTCCATCTTAGAGATGCACAGGTCAGATCTGATTACACTTAAGCCTCTGACCCGGGTAGTGATGCAGAAGACTCCTGGGTGTAGGTGCAGTCCTTGCCCATATTACAGGGCTCATGGACAGCCTATTACAGGGCTGCCCCTACTGTCTGGTTGGAAGGCTTGCCTTCCCCCCAGCTGGTACCAAGGAGGCAGCACCAAGGCTGGGTATCTCTGTGGTGAATGCCAGGCAGAGGCAGTTGCTTGCGTTGGTCTGGGGTCTCAGGGCTGGGGGATGTGAAGTGGCTCTGCTCAGGGTTCAAGGCAATAAACACTTCCAGTGCCTCTCCTAGCCCCTGCCATCTATGTAGTGGTGGGAGCTTTCTGCTGCAGTGCCCATGGCCAGCAGTCCCAGAACTCTGGGGGCTGCGTCTCTCTCCTGCGCGGTCTGATGCAGGGCAGCATTGCAAGCCCTTGTTTACTCTCCCCGTTTGGAAGTGTCCTGGGGGAGGAGGCTATTTCCAGTAACTGCATGCAGAACTCTAGCTTCGGTGATGGGCTTAGCTAATGGCTGCAGAACTTGAAATACCACTAAGTGGTGAGTGCTTTCAGCGAGCCAAGGCCAGGCGAGCTGACCCGAGTGCGCCGCTCGCTCCAAGTACCTGTGCTGGGTCTAGCTGGGTGTGGGGAGCTGGAAGTCTTCCTGTTTTCTCCCTCCTAGAGCACAGATGTCTGTCCCGTCTCTGTGGAACACAGGCCTCCATTTCTCAAAGTATCACCCGGAGACTTCCTGGTCCTGTCTAGGCTGCTGCTGCAAGTTGGGGCTTATAACGTGCCAAGGCAGCTGAGCTGGCCCAGGGCGTCTCCTGGACGTGCAGGCTGAAAATTACAAAGGAGCCGAAGCCTTACGGGCCCCTGGGCCATGTGTTAAGGGTGGAAAGAGCTTGCATGTTTATTGCAGGGTTTGTGTGAGCCTGGATACAAGCAGCTCCCCTCTGGAGCGTGTAATGGCTGAGGCTGGGAGATCTGTTTCGGTGCATGGTCCGAGACCACCGATGGTGTGGGGTGACGGGCTCTGTCTGCACTGGGCACTCTAACATCGTCCCGCCGGTGCAGTTCACTAGGGCTTGTGACCAGGGAGCACTATCCGAGCCCAGCAGCTGGGCTCGCGTGGTGCTGGCTAGCCCTGCTCGGAGCAGGTGTAGGCAATGCCCCAGCCTGTTGGAGACTAGAGCCCAGGAGAGTGGGAGGACTTGGGCAAACCCTACAGCCTCAGGAGGAGTGTGACCGTCTTGCTGTGGGGGAGCCCAGGCTCCCTGTAGGGGGCCCTGACTAGGAGAGTCTTGCACTGTCCTATTCCCTGGCTAAAAGGCACCTGCATCCCTAGGCTCGGGCTAGTGCCGCTCAACAGAGCTCAGCACTGAGGCTACCCGCCCTCTGGTATGGAGGGTGCAGTCATCGTCCTGGAGGCTTGGGGGAAGGGGCTGCTTAATTCCAGTGTAGATGTTCCCAAGCCCCATGAGCCAGGCCGTCTGCTGGTGTCTAACTGCAGTGTAGACGTACTCTGTTCGCTAGGCTTTCCTGGCTGCGCCCTCGGAAAGCCAGCAGTTTGCCAAGACCCTTTCCAAAGGGCACCGGATTGAGCTATTCCATGCTCTCTCTGAGCTATAATCAAAGCCCTAAATTCCTGGGAAGAGTCCCTTGGTCCTGCCCTCCTGCTAGGCTAGCCTGGGACACCTGCTGTGTAGGCTCCTAGCATGGCAAGGAAACAATCTAGCGATCGCTGGGAATGAAGAGCGCTTGGAATCCTCTGGGTATGGGGTCTGTTTTGCTGCCTCCGGACAAGTGCTGCAGTTGATGGATTTCCTGTAGCCAGATTCCTCCCTCCCTCCACCCACCCCAGAGAGGCTGGTACCAATACTGAGCCAGCATCTAGAAGCCCTACTCAGGGACCAGTGGAGGAGTCCAAGTCGAAGGAGAGTCAGTTTCTTGTAAGTGCTCCCAGTTCATGGGGAAGGTCAGTGTTGACCAGTCTAGCTGGGCCCGATCTCCAGTGAGAGTGGAGCAGCAAGCTGCTACCTGACTGTTCCTGCCCCAGGGAAGGGGAGAGCTCGCACAGTGACCCTGGATTTCTCAAAAGCCAGGCCCCCTGATGGGCAGCTGCAGCCTTCCCTCGACAGCCCTGAAAGCTGTTAACTGGAGACTGGGTCGGGGTTCACTCCATGCCCCGATCCAGGGGTGGTGCGACCCCCTCCTGTACAGGCTACTTGGTGTTCTGCCCAACACCTGCTCTTGGCTGCAGTGGTCAGAGCATGAGCATCTTCCTGTGCAAAACAGGGAGCCAAGGGCCTGTCCTTCCAGCTGTGAGGAGCTGCCCCCAGTCTCCAGCCTGACGCCGCCAAAGCCACTCTGCGGAGCTGCGCTGTTCCCCATCCTTAGTGAGGGAGGCTCTGGCTGGATCCGCATGGCAGGAGCAGGAAGTGGGACAGGTCTGATTGTGTAACTTGGCCATTTAATTACCTGCATAGCAGAGACTAGACCTCTCGGCGCTACCCAAAAGTCACAGTGACTCACCCCGGGCACAGCGTCTGACAGCAAACCGGAAACATGCGTGTAACTCGCTGCTGGGGGCAGATTACCCAACAGGCCCCGTAACTGCTTGGCCTCACATCAGGCTCTTACACATGTGGACTTCTGGAGACAAGTGACTGGCCACTGCATTATCCAGAGGGGTTCCTGGCTTCCCTGGCACTGGAGTGTGAGCAGAAACCCTCCTACACAAGAGCATGGGATAGTGAAGTCCTGGGTCTGGAGTGCTCTGTACCAAGCCAACCTGCCTGCCATCACCCTGCTGTCTGACTGCCCTTGCAGGGCATGGTGCCCCTCTAAACTGGCAGCTAAGCTTAGACCTGCTGGCGATCTACATGTGCATGTGAGGTGGCCATGGGAACCCTTGTCTCCTAAGGTATTCGCATTGAGAACAGAGCTCACAGCCTAAGCCTGTGTTCCAGAGTCTGACCTCAGCTCCTCCATGGCAAAGAAAAGGGGAGCATGTCCCATGCCGTAGTCCACAGAGCCGGCTGTGGCAGGGTGCTGGCTTTCCTGGCTTACGGGAAGTCTCCTCTACAGGAGCAGTTGCCATGCATTTCATGGACGTGGTATGGAATGGGGGCCCAGGCAGGAGTGAATGGTGGGGTGGGTGTTCCCAAGAATCTGTAAAGTATCCCATTGCGAAAGCTTTGGGACCACTGGCCTGGTGAGTACAGCCTTCCTGCCCAAGTGACTGCTGAGGTCCTGGCTGCAGCTCACCCAGGCAGCGTTACCTTGTGGAAGAGCTGGTGGCAGAGAGGTCTACAAAGACCTATAGTGCTCTCGCTAGCAGCTGGCCCAATGCACTTGGCCACACAGAGCTGGGGTAGTTCAGGTGAGCTGGGTAAGTCTGGCCTAGCAGCATGGTGGTTGGGATAGAAATGGGGTGTGTCCTGTGGGCACTCTGTACAAGGAGTTAGGGTCTGGCCAGGATACCATCTGATTGAAGCGTGCAGTGCAAAGACTCATTCTTGGAGTCTTTGCCAAGGCATCATGCACCTGGTGTGGGATTTGCCCAGAGCCCTCAGCCCTGCAGTCCACCTCTTGCATTCCCAACTCCTAATGCAACTAAACCGAGTCAGGCCATCACCGGCTCCTCTACGGTAGGAGCTACCTGCAAGAGGAGAACTGGCCCTCCTGTTAACTGCTCCATCCCTCTGCCTGCAGCTGACAGCCCTGTCTGCAGACCGCATGGAGGCAGAGTTCTTGTCTGGAATTGCAGTCATGAGTGCTAACCAACAGGCAGCTGCCTCACTGCCTTGTTCTGGAGGGGTACTAGCAGGCGATGCCATGTATCTGACGTGGCACCGTCACCCTCACTTAGCCAAGCTTGGAAGGCCGCATGCTGTGTGGTGGGGCCCAGGCTGACAGCCGCATCGGGATTCTGGCCTTGGTGTGTTACTATGGCCGGTTTCAGAAACAGCCTCGGTTTGGGCTAGCGACTGCACTAGGAGAGCCTGTCTTAGCTGAGTCAGCAGCTCCAGTTGTCTGAGCAGACTTCGCTGATCACACTGGAGGATAAACTCAGGTCTCCCCTACCCCTTCCTGTATGGTGGTGCTGTCACATGTCTGGCTTAACCACTGCCTCCTCGCAGGTTAGCCAGAGTCTAGCTGGAGATCCCTTATCAGTCACATTCCTGTCTCCCCTCCCCTCCCCTCCCCTCTTGCCCTGGCGTTGAGAAACTTGTTCACACATGTGCCTGGATAGCTCAGAAGGCGGAGAACAATGACGTGTGCTCAGGGTCAATGGCTCGGGAAAGGGGGTAACATGCAAATGACTAGATAGGGCAGGGGTTCTCAAACTGGGGGTTGGGACCCCTCAGTGGGTCCCGAGCTGTCAGCCTTCACCCCAAACCCCACTTTGCCTCCAGCATTGATAATGGTGTTATAAATTAAACACCTTTTAATATATTTAAGGGGGGGTCACACTCGGAGGCTTGCGGTGTGAAAGGGGTCACCAATACAAACATCTGAGAGCCACTGAGATAGGCAAACCCGTTCAAACTGGAAGCCATTGTGGTTGTAGCGCCAGGGTCTCCCCCATACCTGGTGTGCTGCTGTCCTGTGCGTGGCTGGAGCCTGCTAACAGTGCTGCCCTTCCTCCCCCAGTGCGGTTTGAGGATTGCACGAGCTGGAAGACAGCGCTGTACGATGCAGATGATGCTGACTTCCGTGTGCTGGCGGATGGGACGGTCCTGACGAGACACCACACCCAGCTGCATGGGCGGGGGAAGACTTTCACCCTGGGTGCCTGGGATTCCACTGGCAAGAAATTCTCTGCTTCAGTGACTGTGAAGACCCAAAGCCCTCACTCAGCACAGGTAAAACTCCTGTCAGCTGGCAGGCCTTTAGGGAGCGCACGGGGCTGACTCTATGGCAACCATTGTGCCTGGCTAGTGAACCTCGGTCTCCTAATGGGAGGAAAGGTGCCCTGACTGATCCTGGCCCCTACAAGAGACAGGGCTGGGAAGGCCATTCCCACAGCCATTAACACTGTAATGTTGCCAGTGCACCCAGCCTACTGACTGCCTGTTGCTTTACTGGGAGTGAGTTCCATGGAGAACAACACTGGTTTAGCAATCGCTTTCCTGGCTAGAGCCGCCCAGGGGTGTGGGGCTCAGTGGGAATCGCTCCTCGTAGCTCTCCTTGGACTGCCAAGTTGGCCCCTGTTCACACTGGGCCCAGAGTGCAACCTTCTCCATTGCACTTCATTTCTGTGTCTGGCTCCGATCATGTGTCTGGTCTTCATCCCACTTGCCGTGATCTGGCCACCTGCAGTGTTTGTGTCTGAACTGTCAGCAAGTCTGACTCCAGCTCTGTGCTCACAGCACGCTCTGTGTAAAGGAGCTGCCGGCTGGCATCGTGCTAACCCAGGGTTAAATGCTGGCTGGTCTGGGATCCCTGGGCTTGTTTCTTGTACACATGGATGCCTTCTTCTCCCTGTAGGAATCTGTTTCAGACCATCAAGCAGAGGTGCTGATGTTCCCACAGGCCAGACCTGGTCTGCAGAGACAGAAGAGGGACTGGGTGATCCCTCCAATAAGAGTTCCTGAAAATGAGAGGGGCCCATTCCCTAAAAAGCTGGTTCAGGTATGGAGGCATCTCAAACCTGCATTCACCTGCCTGAACGCTGTCTTGGGCAGGCAGGTGCTGCCAGTTCTCTTGGTTGCTGGAGCTTAGCATGTGTCAAATACTTGACTGCACAGCACAGACTCTCTTTGCCAGTGGGTGTTTTTGAAAAGGGGCCGGGGGGCCTCTTTTCAGCATATTTATACTATTAGAATAGTAACAAACTACAGAATCTCACTGTCAGGAATTGCAGCAGAGGAAAATCCTTGCACTCCCCTGCGCGCTGCAGCAGCAGAGGCTTCCGGATTTGCTGAAGCACAGTGGTTTCCTGAAGGTTTCCCACTGTCGGTTTTTATTTTATTTTGAACGCAAGTTTATCCCTCTTTCAGCCAGGCCCTACTCTGGTCCATTACCGGACTGAATCGCGGTGTGCTAGTCTAATTCTGCCTTCCAGTTACACCGTGTACCATGTACATGCTTTGATTCCCCCTAGATCAAATCCAATAAGGATAAAGTGACCAAGATTATCTACAGCATCACAGGGCAGGGTGCAGACACTCCTCCCAATGGCGTCTTCACCATCGAGGCCAAGACCGGCTGGATGATGGTGACTCAGCCTTTGGACAGAGAAGACATCGACAAATACCACGTAGGTCACCCAAGCCCTGCGTGTGGTCAGCGGCGCTCTTTCCACCTGCCGGGGGCCCGTTTCTGAGCCAACCGCTGGTGGACGGGAGCGTGGTGGAGCTCACAGCCCTCTTGTTTCTGTCTGTAGCTCTTCTCTCACGCCGTGTCTGAGAATGGCAAACCCGTGGAGGAGCCCATGGAGATAATCATCACCGTGACGGATCAGAATGACAACAAACCCCAGTTCACCCAGGAGCTCTTCAGAGGCTCGGTCCTGGAAGGAGCACTGCCAGGTAGGAGGAATGGGTGGCAATAGCCTTGTCCTGTCGATACTGATCCAGGCTCCAGAAATCTGCACCTCTGGACTCTGCTCCGTTAGCACTTAGTGGGACAGGGCATGGACTGGTCTGGGTTGTCCCTGTTAGCAGGTGGGATTCTGCCTTTTCGGTCTCTGATGGTGGCTGCATCCATGCCCCTGCGAGCCACGTGTGGTCAGTACTGAACACAGATCATCAGGGCTTGATTTCTTACAAGCCTCTGATCTCTGGCAGCCCTGAAGGGTCAGGCAGGTTCCCCAAGCCACTGGTCCATGAGTGTGGTGCCCACTTCCACACCCTTTTGTGTGGCTTGCCAATGAGTCCTTCTCGGGGCAGTTAGCGCTCCTCCCTACCGAAGGAGACGAGCCCAATGCTGGCTCGGTTCTCCATTGGCAGAGACTCTGCCATTGTCCTGAGCTCCTAAAAATTAGAACATCTTGTATGAAGCTGCAGCACTCCTCAGGGGAAATGTTCCTCCTCCTGATGGGGGAGGAGAGATCCGCTACCACCTCCAACTCTACCCTTCTCTCTCAGGGACCTCTGTGATGCAAGTAACTGCCACGGATGCAGATGATGCTATCGAGTCCTACAATGGGGTCATTGCATACTCCATCCTGAACCAAGAGCCTAAGGAACCCCATCCCCAGATGTTCACCATCCACAGAGCCACTGGAGCCATCAGTGTGATTGCAAGTGGTCTAGACAGAGAGGTGAGCAGAGACACGGGCTTGGACGCACAGCAGCTATTGCCATAGCAAAGTTCCATGAAGGAGGGTGGCAACATCACAGCTACGCTTCAGTCAGTGACGTGTGCCCAGGACGGAGTCCTCTTCCATGCTGGCAAAGCCTACGAAGGAGACGGCTCCTCGTTAGCAGCCTGCCATTCGATGGCCTGGAATGGGCTGCAGGAAATGCACAGGTTTATAAATCTGTGCTTGACACCAGAAGAGTCCTGCAGTGGCTCTCCCTGGCTGGAGAGGTCTGCTACTGCTATTGACAAAGCTCGGCCCTGGCGAAGGGCGGCAGGGGAGAAGGGCTCCCTGTTGGTGCATGCCTCTGAGATCTGGGCAGATCCCTGGCCCAGGAAGTCCTGATGCATGGTGGACTCTTGTAGTCAGCGTGACCTGCCCCGGCTGCTGGGACGGTGTGTGAAAGGGTTACAGGGACCTGGCACTGCTAATGTCTTATCTCTCCATGTCTGCCTCTCCCCAGAGAGTGAGAGAATACACGCTGACGCTGCAGGCTGCAGACTTGGATGGGGAAGGCTTAACAACCACTGCATCCGCTGTGATCGAGATCGCGGACACCAACGACAATGCTCCAGTGTTTGACCCCAGAACGGTACCTACTCCGTCACCCTCTTGTGCGGACCAGCTGCTGACCCCTGCTGTGCTGGGGTGTCCTGTCCAGTCCCGTTCACTTCCCTGGGATTGCGGGCACAGGGAAGACTGCAAGGAAAAGTGGCCATTCCTCCAGCCAAAGCATCTCTTGGCTAGGAGCCATGTGAGGTGCTCTCTGCACAGCTGCTGGTATCCGGCGCCTACCCCAGTTGTCGGGGACCAAACAGCCAGGGTGCCCCAGAGGTCTCCCTTTCAGGGGCTCCGGTTGGATTAGCCCCATTGCGTTAGGTGCTGCACGAACAGTGAGGTGGTGGTTCCAGGCAAGGATTGCAGTTGATTGTCTCGTCCTATGCCATGAGCAGGACGAGTGGGGCGGGGTGGGAGGGCAAGGAGCTATCCCTGTCCCCACTGGCTGCTTTGTGCTGCTGGCCAGTGGAGAAGGCCCAGGTCTCTGCTCTGAGCTGTGACCGTGTGGCTGACCATGGCCTGCATGCCCCTCTGTTGCAGTACACCGTGGCAGTGCCAGAGAACGAAGCGGGACGCGAGGTCCAGAGGCTGACCGTGACAGACACGGACGAGGTCCACACGGCGGCGTGGCGGGCCGTGTACACCATTGTGCGAGGCAACGAAGGAGGCTTCTTCACCATCACCACGGATCGCGAGACCAACGAAGGCATTCTGCAAACAGCTAAGGTGGGGGTGGGCTCCGGTTTCATGGGCAGCTAGACGTGTGCACCTCTGGGCATGAGGAGCATCTGCCGGTCTTAAAACTGGGCTGGTGTGCTGCAGGGCTAAGCACCGGCAGCCTCCGGCTCCAGCGTCCGGCTCCAGCGTCCTGCCAGAATGAAGTAGCTGCATCAAAACCCAGGACCATCCTGCAGCTGATTGCTCAGCACAGCTGAGCGCATGGCGCTGCCACGCAGTGATGTCTAGAGCCGCTGGCTCCAGCATTGCTTGGGGAATTGCCCAGCTTCCTGGGCATGAGGCAACAGGCCAGGCTTCACCTTTCCCTCTCGTCCCTCCCAGGGCTTGGACTTCGAAGTGAGAAGCCAGTTTGTCCTCTACGTGGCAGCCACCAATGAGGAGCCCTTCGTCGTGAAGCTCTCAACCTCCACGGCCACTGTCACGGTGAACGTGGAGGATGTGAATGAGGCACCTGTCTTCGACCCGCCCATCCGGACAGCCCAGGTCTCCGAGGACGTGCCGATTGGGCAGAAAATCACCTCCTACACGGCTCAGGACCCAGACAAAATGCAGAGTCAGACGATCCGGTAAGTGGTGGCTGGACTGGGAGCCAGGGCTGCTGGGCTGGTAATGCCACACGTACCCAATCCCGCTTCCTGCCAAACAGCAGGGCTCACCAAGGCCAAACGGGGACCGATGGCCTTGACAGCCCTGTGCTGATACATGAGCTTGGGTCTGGACCTGTAAACCATGGGCAGCGAAGCCAAACGCACAGTATCCCATGGCCACTGCTCCCGTCCCCCGGAACAGGCTGGCTGGCACGGCAGCCCTTCCAGAACAGAACCTCTGGAGTTCGGCACCGGCTGCGCAGGAGTACGGAGCCCCCAGGGAAGCAGCAATTTGGGCAGGAGGCCTCCGTCAGGGAGCCTGTTGCTTGCCCTGCTGCGCAGCCAAGTGTCCGAGTGCCACAGCAAGCGGCTCGCTGTCCGAGCGGTGCTGAATCTGGCCCCTCTTGCACCTTGGCAGCCGCCTTCCAGAACTGTCTCCCCTACCAACTGGCTTCTGCCCCAGGCTCTTGCGCCTTTTCTGCCGCCTAACGCTCTTCCCCTCAGGTACCGCATCGGGAATGACCCTGCGGGGTGGCTGGAGATTCACCCGGAAAACGGCATTGTAACGGCGAAGGCCCAGCTGGACAGGGAGGCCGTGTTTGTGAAGAACAACACCTACACGGCCATTGTGCTGGCAGTGGACGATGGTAACGGCTCTGCGGCTGGAATGTGGGGGGCAGGGCTGAGAGCTTGTCCGATCGCTGCGTTTCTGTGATCAAGAGCATCTTTGTTCCCCTGCGCAGTGCGCTGCTGATGGCTCGCCATGTGAGAGACATGTGCTAAGGCCACGCCCCCTCCTGGGCTGTCACGAGAAACCACATCTAAATTAAACCCCAGTTCTCTTCCTGGGAAGATGGGAGTCATTCTAAAGGCAGCCTAGGCTGGCGTGTCGGCCCCTCCATCCCACTGCAGCAGCCTGTGCTGGCATGGAACTGAAGGTGCAGGGCTTGGGAGCCTCCCCTGAATCATGGGCAAAGCCGGCTCTGTAGAGTGGGGACCCAGGTGGTGGTCACTGGGGCTGCACCAGGGATCTCCGGAGCTAAAGCCTGCTGCCCCTAGCTGCCAGCAACAGCCAGCTCTCTTCTGGATCAGGCACAGAGCAGGGGTGTTCCACTGGCTAAGCACGGGGCTCCCCTTCTGGGCCAGGCAAACGAGACCGTGAATCATGTGCAGCCATTCACCTCCCTTCCATCGCCAACAGGCGCCCCTCCCGCCACCGGCACAGGCACCTTGCGTCTGACTCTTCTGGATGTGAACGACAACGGGCCAGAGCCAGACCCTCGTGAGATCACCGTCTGCAACCAGAATCCAGTGCCACAGGTCCTGACCATCCACGACAAGGACCTGCCTCCAAACACCTCCCCCTTCAGAGCAGAACTCATCCACGGATCTGGTGTGAGCTGGGCTGCAGAAATGGACAGTAAAGGTAACTGTTGAAGGGATTCGCTGGTCACGTGAGATCTTGGACCATCCATTGCTCCTTTCCCGTTCCCTCCAGTAGGAGGCATGAGCCCTGAACTGGGGATGTGGATCAAAGGCAAGGCAGTGCAGGACACAGCCTGGCCCACAGAATGTAATGTGGGGTGGTGCTGGCTTGGAGTCAACTCATGTGACTAGGTCCAGAACACTTGAGCTACCAGGAAAGATTGGAAGAAGTTAGGTTTGTCAAGTCTGGAGACAGCCTGTCCCCTTTCAGTTGAACAGTCATTTTGTAACTTCCTTTTACGTACGTGGAAGAGGGTGATAAATTGTTCTCCTTAACCACTGAGGACAGGACAAGAAGCAATGGGTTTACATTGCAGCAAGGGAGGTTTAGGTTGAACGTCAGGAAAAACTTCCTGTCTGTGTTAGGGAGTTACGCAGTGGAACCAAGTACCTAGGGACGCTGCAGAACCTCCGTGGTTGGAGGCTTTTAAGAACAGGTTGGACAAATGCATGCCAGGGATGGTCTACAGCAGTGTTTCTCCACCTATTTACCATTGTGGGCCACATCCAATGCTACCTGTATGGCCCTAAGCATGTCACATGGGCTGCAGCTCTGTGCTGATTGGGCTGCAAGTGGCCTGTGGGCTGCAGGTTGAGAACCACTGGTCTAGAGAATACTTGGTCCTGCCTCCCCACAGGGGTTGGGCTAGATGAACTCTTGTGGTCCCTTCCAGCCCTACATTTCTGTGATTTCTCAACATGTGTCATGTTGGATATCCTAGTCCCAGACATGCCGTGGCTGAATGCTGGGGAGGGAAGATGCAGACTCCTGGGATGAAGTGACCTTGGGTAGAGCATGTTCATGGCACTGTAGCCACCATAGGGTCTTGGCCTGCTTGGGAGGTAGAGGGGATGTGGGGGTCTGTTCTCTGACCCCTGTGACCCTCCCCTCTGGAACCAAGCTGCTGTCTCACCCACGTAATCCCATTGTCTGTCTACACAGGGGAGACGCTCACCTTGAAGTTGCTGGAGCCATTGAAGAAAGACATCTACCAAGTTTACCTGCGGCTCTTTGACAACCAGAACAAAGACCAGCTGACTGTCCTCAAGGCAGAAGTGTGCAACTGCGAGGGGCATGCAGAGAAGTGCCCAGAGGAACAGCTGCCTGTTCTGGGAGTCCCCATCATTCTGGCCATCCTGGGGGCTATTCTGGCCCTGCTGAGTGAGTGCCTGGGAGGAGTTGCTCTAGGCCTGGCTGATGGGCATCTTGTGCCCGGGTGGGGTCTTCCTCTGTGCAGGCCAGGCTAGCTTAGCTCTGGGTGAGCTGCAAAGGCAGGTGTCTTGCAGTGCAGGATGGGACCACCTGCTGCTTGTGGTGAGGCAGCTTGGCCTAGTGGCTAGAGGATCGACAGTCAGACCTGGGACCTTGTTCTATCCAGCTCCACTGCTGACCTGCTGTTTCACTTCTGTGCCCTGGGTTCCCTGCCATTAAAACTGTGGTGCCTGCCCTCCAGCAAGCTCCCATCTCCGAGCACTTGGCAGGCGTCTCAGCGTCCCGGCAGGCCTGTCCTTGTCTTGCGGCACCCAGGAGAGCAGCATGGGCCCCATTGTGGGGGAGGAGCGCACACTGCATGGCACACGCTGACCTGTCTTGTCTCTTCCAGTCATCCTGCTGCTGCTGCTCCTCTTCGTGCGGCGGAGGAAGGTGGTGAAGGAGCCCTTGCTGCTCCCAGAGGACGACACCCGGGACAACGTCTTCTACTACGGCGAGGAGGGAGGCGGCGAGGAAGACCAGGTGGGCACTAGTGGCCTGTGGCATGCCGGGGATGGGTAATGGCACACCCGACGCACTGGCTGGCCCTGGGGGCTTGACTGGGTCCCACCTTGGTACTCTCAGGCTTCACATGCTTCCAGGAGTGGGCAACGTGGGCATGCAAAACAAATGGCCTTGGAGCCGCTCTGGTGCCCATCTCCAGGATGGATGAGGCCTGGCAAATGGACCTCCCAGTTCTGGATCAGCCAAACTTCGGCAAAGGGCCCTGACCCTGTGCCTCTCCCTCCACAGGACTACGACCTCAGCCAGCTGCACCGCGGCCTGGAGGCTCGCCCCGAAGTCATCGTCCGCAACGACGTGGTGCCGACCCTGCTGCCAGCTCCCCAGTATCGGCCTCGACCTGCCAACCCCGATGAGATCGGCAACTTCATTGATGAGGTGAGGCCCAGGATGCAAGTGTCACGTGAGCCTGGGCTCATGACCCCCAGTGAGGGGCTGGAGCCGGCTCAGGCATGGGCTGATCCGTGTCAGCAGTTCCTTTCTAGAGCTCAAGATCTGGTCCTCGCTTTAGCTGGGTGTGTGCATGGGGCACGTACCACCCTCGGGGCTAGTCACTAGCCACCCGCGGCTCTGCCGCTGTGGGGATTCCCTGCAGCCAGTTCTGCCCAAGGACTGCCCACCCGAAGGTGTTATCTGCCTGGCTGGGTGCAGCCGCCTTGCTGCTGGGGAGGCCTGGTTTTATGGCTGTGCTAGGCTCTGATGGGCCTGCCCTCGTTGCCGGGGGCGTAGCTATGGGGAGTGGAGCGGATGGGTGGGTGTCAGTGTGTGGGCCGCATATGAAGCTCTGTTAGCAGGCCACATCCATTCTGTGGGGGGGGCACCCCGAGGATGTCACATAAGCCTCAGCTGTGTGGTGATTGGGCCGCACATGGCCAGTAGGTTGAGAACTGCTGGTGTAGAGATTTCAGGGGAACTGGCTGGGGGCAGTGGAGAATATAGCAACGCACTGAATGTGGCCAGAGCAGAGACCCGTTTTGTCTCCCCTGGAAGCTGTTTGGTCTAGAAAAGCCCATTGGCCAACACTGGAGACTAAGCTCCAGGAGAAGGCCTGTGGCGGCCGTCAGTCAGGCTCTGAGCCCTTCCTTTCTGCAGGAGTGGTAATGGGCCAGGCCCTTTGCTCAGACCTGCTCCCTCTGGTCATAGCGGCTGTAGTTCTTTCCCCCCCCCCCCCCGTCTGCAGCCTTGCCAGTGCAGACCCTACCAGTAGGGCCCCTGACGGGAGGCAAAAGGGGTAGGTGGGCAGGGCTGGTGCAAGGAAGTTTCGCGCCCTAGGCGAAACTTCCACCTTGCACGCCTCCCCCCAGCCCGGGGAGCTGTGCGGCAGCTCCTCACCTCTGCTCCGCTTCCTTCCCAGCACGCCGCCCCTGCTCAAGTTCTCTTCCCCCTCCCAGGCTTGCAGCGCCAATCAGGATGGGTGGGTGGGAGCCTGGGAGGCGGGAGAAGTGGAGCAGCAATGGTGTGCTTGGGGAGGGGGGCATAGCAGAGGTGAGCTGGGGTGGGGAGCCCTGTGGCAGCTCTCCCTCCCCCCCCCATGCCCTGATGCACTACACACACACCCCAAGCCCGGGGAGCTGTGCGGCAGTTCCCTGCCTCTGCTACGCCCCCTCCTCAAGCACGTCACTGCTCCACTTCTCCCACCTCCCAGGCTTGCGGCACCAAACAGCTGACTGGCACCACAAGCCTGGGAGGGGAGGAGAATTAGAGCAGGGGTGGCGTGCTTGGGGAGGAGGCGGAGCAGAGGTGAGCTGGGGTGGGGAGCGGCCGCACGGCTCCCCGGGGTGGGGAGCTGCCATGGGGGGGGGAAATGGGGGGCACTGCTTTTTGGCACCCCCAAATCTTGGCGCCCTAGGCAACTGCCTAGTTTGCCTTAATGGTAGCACCGGCCCTGTGGGTGGGGTATGGGCCAGTGTGGGTTCTTACCAGCCCATACTGGCTCACTTTCACCCTTGCCTGTCCACTGCCAAAGTCTGGGCCCCAGGTGGGCTCCCCCTCAAGGTGACGACTCGCTGGTGTCAGCGCTGCCTGCCAGCACCCATGGGGGTGGCCCTGTTCATTCTGCCCCAAGCTCACTGCACCGGAGAGTCGCCCCAGTAGCGTGTGCTGGGCTGACTCCTAACCTAACGCTCCTCCCCACCCCAGAACCTGAAGGCGGCCGACACTGACCCCACCGCCCCGCCGTACGACTCCCTGCTGGTGTTTGACTACGAGGGCAGCGGCTCCGAGGCGGCCTCGCTCAGCTCCCTCAACTCCTCCTCCGACCGGGACCAGGACTATGACTACCTGAACGACTGGGGCGGCCGCTTCAAGAAGCTGGCCGACATGTACGGCGGGGGCGAGGACGAGTAAGGGGGGCAGTCAGATGCCATGTTCCCGCCTGCAGAGCAGCTTCTGCTGGGATGCCACGTTTCTCTCCAGGAAGCTCCGCAGAGCGGCTTGTCTTGCATGGAGCAACTGGCGGGCTGGAGCTTCAGTGGGCAAACTCGCTGGCCTGGGTCCCTTCACATGAGATCTTAAAGCTTCCTGGAGAGGATAGGCCCAGCTCTGGCTTCCAGTGGGTGCCAGTCTCTCCATGCGACCTTCGGGGCTGAGCCCTGATTGCCTGGGGGGGCGGGAGGGTGATATGCTTTCTGGAGCTGAGGTGCCTAGTGTGACTTTCCTGGAGGCTTGCAAACAGCCTTGTACCCAGACTCAACCATGCCTGGAAGCCTTATGAAGCTGCTGGTGCCTTCTGGATCTTAAGACACAATTGCCTGCCAGGGGAAATAAAAGCCTGTCTCACGAATCCCTAACTCCTAGAATATCCCCAAGGCCTGGAGACCTCTGGCTCCTGATTCTGAACTGTGGCTGGATCACCAGGGTAACGCAGCAGTGCAAGGTGCTGTACCCAATCAGTCCAGTAGGCTGCCGGCTAGCTCCCCATCCACCTGCCTTCCTGCTCCGACCACTCGACTGTTAATGCCCTGCTGCTAGCCATGCTCCCGATGAAACGTTTGGCTGCCCTTTTATATCTTCCTAGGCTGCCCCTTTTAGATCTTCCTAGGCTGCCCCTTTTTCTTTTTTACGATGTATAAAGTAAGTTAGTGTGCTGCTCAAGCATGGGACAAGGGGTGATGTCACTTTTAATAAAGGAAGTTATGTGTTTTTTTACAGACTTGGCTCTTTATTTCTAGCGTCCCCCTGGCCAGTTAGTGCTTCCTCCGCCTCAGGCGGTGGGTGGGGGTGTGTATCTCTGAGCTATTGTTTGAGGGCTGAGCAGTAACCAGCTCCCTAGCCTGCCCTAAATGGGGGGGGGGAGGGAGACCCCACATTCTCCCCCCCCCCCCCCATCAGGCCCCTTTAGGCAGTTGTGACGAACTGGGACTGTTCTTGCTGGGGTGTGTGAATGCTGACAGGGGAGTGTGACTAGGATGGTCTGCATCGGGGGATGGGAGCCGGCCCAAGGGAACATACCTGAGCTTGTAACATGAGAACCCAGGAGGGGGTTGGAGGTCAGATGACTCCGGGGCCCGGGAAACTGAACAAAGGCTGTGGGAGGGGTCGCTGAAGGCAGAGTGCTGGAAGCAGGCTGGAAGGAGGCTGGAGAGATGGCTGGGAGGCAGAGATGGCTCTGACCCCCCAAGGGGGGTGGGCTGGCATGCCCTGGGACCCCAAGCTGGACCTAACTGAGGGGGGCCCTGTTGTCTGTGCCTGCAAGACCTGTCTTGGACTGTATTCCTGTCATCCAAATAAACCTTCTGCTTTACTGGCTGGCTGAGAGTCATGGTGAATCGCAGGAAGCCGGGGGTGCAGGGCCCTGAGTCCCCCAATACTCCGTGACAGCAGTAGAGAGGAAATCCTCCACACTGGGGCCCCAGCAGCTCTGGCCTGTTCACAGGTGCAACTTCCAAAGAGCTCTGGCTAACAGCTCCTCCTGGTCTGCCCCTGGGTCCCTTTGCACCTGGAGAGGGGGATGGCAGGGACCCCCTTCTTGTGTGTGAGACCCCAAGCTGGAGAGACCAGCCCTCACTGGACTCCTGCCACCTGGAGAGGAGGGGTTTCCCTAGCATAGAGGCAGGATTGGGCTGGGGGGGGGGGGGCGGGGGGGGGAGTGTGTGTGTGTGTGTGTGTGTGTGTGTGTACACCCACCCCAGGCCCTCAACCTCTGGTCATCTAGACAAACCCTGGCAACAGGGCCATGGAAGGCAGGACTCCTACCTGCTCAGCAGCAAGGGCTAGGCCTGCAGGTCAGTGACCCAGTGCTGCCCCCTCAGCCTGCAGGGAGATGCTCTTAACAGCCTGGCAAGCCAGAGCCACCCTCTGGCCTGCAGATACTGCCCTTGGGCCAGGGCCACCTCCAGGGTTTTGGCCGCCCCAAGCAGCCAAAACAAAAAAGCCGCGGTCGCGATCTGTGGCGGCAATTCGGCAGGAGCTCCTTCACGCCCAGACAGAGTGAGGGACCATCCGCCAAAGAATACCTGGATGAGCCGCCCCTCTCCGGAGCAGCCGCCCCACACACCTGCTTGAGAAGCTGGTGCCTGGAGCCGGCCCTGCCTTGGGCAGAGGCACACCCTGTGGCCAGCCTTGCCTGGCTGCTGAGCGGGAAGTGAAGGGATCTTAGCCTCTAGCAATGCTGGTACTGGGACCAGCCAACAAGCGGCTGCTATCTGATGGGCATCCAGCTGCTGCCTCCCTCCAGCTGTGACAAACTCCTGCTGTGACATTGCCAGTCTGTGTCAGGAGTGATCCCTCTGCCGGTGAACAGCTGCAGCACTTGGCAGAGACTAGGCCTGCTTTGGGGGGAGGGGCAGGGAGGTGTTCAAGGCTGCATGGGCCAGGGTAGCCCCAGCACTACACAGCCTGTGCGCACAGCTGGGCTGCCAGGTGGTTGGAGCAGATCCGAGGCTTGTAGCTGGTGGGAGCCCCCTTCTCATCCCAGCCATCCTGCAAACCGGAGCCAGGAAGAGCTTGGAGATCAGGGGCCTTGGCTGATTCTCTAAACAAGGCTGCAGTGGGCCGCTCCCCCACAGCTGGGCAGAGCTGAGCTGGGAGGCTGGCTAGCGAGAAGCATCCCAGGTGGAGGAGAGGTTTGCAAGAGAGAATGTTGTTGCTTCTTATAATCTGCCTCATTACAGCTGCTTGCCTCTGTCGCAGGGAGCTGGAGGGCCAGAGCCTTGTTCAGAACAAGGAGTGACATCTAAAGTGGTCAGGCTCTGGGGCTGCTCCGGCCTTGGCTTCACCACACAGACGGCAGCTCACGGGAGCTGTGAGCAAATATTCATCTGCAGAAAGGCTTTGGGGAGCGGGCGGGAGCTGAGGAAACCCCTGCTGCTGGGCTGGGTGACTCACCTGTGCAGAGTGTGATGGAGGCTGGTGAATTGGTGACAGCTGGGCTGATGCAGTGTGGGCAGGAAGGAGCCAGCGAGGCTTCCTCCATGAGCTGCCTGAGCTCCGGGGGCTGGAGTTTGGGGGTGAATGGGGCTTGTCATAGGAATGTGCCCAGTGAGAGCCTGTATTGACAGCGAGTGCTGGAGCCATGGAGCGAGCACTGTCCTCCCAGCAGCTGCACTGGCAACCTCAGAGCCACTTTAACAACCCTGGGAAAGGATTTCCCCTGAGCCAGCCAGTGGTAGAACGGGGAGGAGAACCCAGGAGTCCTGCCCTACAGCTGCATGCTTGGCTCTTGCTTCACTGATGGCGACTGTTGCTGTGGGCTGCTAAAAAGCTGCCACGTTCCAGCCGAGAGGAGGCAGCCGCTCTGGGGTGAGTCCAGTCAGGACCGGCTCCAGGGTTTTTACTGCCCCAAGCGGCAGAAGGGAGGGGAAAAAAAAAAAAAAAAAAAAGCCGTGATCGCAAGTGCGAGCGGTGGCACTCGGGCAGCAGCTCCACCGCGCCGCTTTCTTCTTCGGCGGGAATTCGGTGGCAGGTGCTTCCCTCTGCGAGGGACCCGCTGCGGAATTGCCACTGAACAGCCTGAGGTGCCGCCCCTTCCCCTTGGCTGCCCCAAGCACCTCCTTCCTGGGCTGGTGCCTGGAGCTGGCCCTGAGTCCAGTGACTGGTCTTACAGTGGTGTGTGTGGGGGGGTGAGGTGCCCTATAGTGCTGGGGGGATTAAACATGCATCCTCTATGCCCGTGAGCAGGGGTAGGTGCAGGCCCTGCTTGGTACCAGGCCCAAGGACCTTAGAGCTGCAGTGCTGCAGAGACGAATGCCAGGAAGTCACTTAAGCTGCTGAGTTTCAAACCCTGCTGAGGGGGAGGGGAAAGGTAGCAGGGCTCCAGTCCCCACTTTTCCTGCCTTATTCTCCCCATGCCGGGGGGGCTGGGGCCTGTATTGCAGATAGAGGCCTCCCTACTGCAGGGCTCAGCTCTGCCCACCGCACAGGACAGGGCCCTCACTTCCGCCTCCTCCCCCGCTGAAGGCAGCAGGCATTGGCTTCTCACCCAGCTTGCCAACCCGGCACCGGGGTTGCTCTCACTGGCAGGCACCCCCCAGTGGAGGTGGCCTAGGAAGAAGGGCCTCGCTGATGCTGAGTGCCCGCCGGTGACTCTTGGTTCAGACCAAGCTCCACCCAGGCTAGCCAGCGCCCCTGGGCACCTCAGCCAGGCAGCAGCTGGAGAGCTGCTCGACTTGGCACAGCCCTGCCCAGCTGCCGGGGTGGGCAGCAGCGTGACTCCAGCTCTAGCTCAGGGGGTCGGCAGCAGGCAGGGGACGGTGGCTGCCGGGGAAGCTGTGCAGGGTCCCCACTCTCCCCAGAACAAGGTGGGGACAAGTTAACTCTTTGAGAACCAAGCAGGCACTTCCCAGCCGTTCGGGAGGCTCGAAGGGCAAGGACAAAACGCAGTGACAGCTCTCAGGGGCTGGGCGGGGGCTGCAGCTGGAACAGCTCTGCCTTAGCGAGGATCGTTTTGTTACCTCGGCCGTGTACCCCTGTCACATTTGTCTGACGTCTCCTTGGGGCTCTAGGCACCTCTGGGGGAGCCCGGGCTCCTGACGGCTGCAGGCCCGGTCTGCGCCGGGGTGGGTGGGTGTGTCTGCCCCGTGGGGCACTGCCCTGGCAGCTCCGCTGGCCGTGAGCCCAGGCTCCCCCGCGCGCTCTGGAGCAGGGACTGGCTCTGGGGGGCACCCAGCACGGAGGGGCCTGCTCGGGCCCGGGCGCTGCCACCCACCCACTGGTCGTTATTTCATCAGCAGGGACCTGCCCCAGGGTCCCTCTCTCGGCCGGCCCAGGCCTGCTGCCAGGACCCCGCGGGCGAGCCCCGGTCCGGGCACCAGGCCGGGCTGGGAGCCGCCTCTGGGGCCGGGCCGGAGCGCACCTACCCCCGGCACAGGGCGCTCCGCGGGGCCCCTCCCGGCGGGGCAGGGCCGGGCCAGGGCCGCCGAGTCCCGCCTCCCGGGGCGCCGGAGCCGCCTCACCTGCGGGGCGGGGCGCTGGGAGCGGCCGCACCTGCCCGGCCGGCACTCGGCGCTGCAGCGCGCACGGAGCGGAGAGAAGCGACCCTCGGTCCGCACCGACCCGCCCCGTCCTGTGCCATGGGGCCGCCGCGGGGCCGCCTGCCCGGGCTCTGCCTGCTGCTGCTGCTGCAGGTAACGGGGCCGGACCGCGCCCCCCAGCTCCGCAAGGGAGAGACCGGGTGTCACTTCGGGGGGGTTGTGCGGAGCCGCTTCCTGGGGCACCCGGCTGCCCCCCCCCAGCCTCCCACGCTCCCCTTTGTAAGGGCAGCACCCCCCCCGGCTGCCCCGCTACCCCCCTCCTGCCCCCACCCCCACTGTGTAAGGGCAGTACCCCCCCTCCTGCCCCCCCCCCCACTGTGTAAGGGCAGCTCCCATCCTGGCTGACCCCCCCCCCCACTGTGTAAGGGCAGCTCCCACCCTGGCTGCCCCGTTGCTGCCACCCCCCTCTGTTAGGGCAGTACCCCCTGCAGTGTCGTACCCCCCACACCCCCTCCAGGGCGCCCCTTGCCTGGGCAGTGGGTTGCTGTACTTGTGGTGTGCCGGGGTGGCATTGGCCAGCATTGTGCGCAATAGCCAGGCCCTGACGCCGGAGTTCAGGGCTGGTTGGACTCTCCGGGTCTCCGATCCTGGGCTGGGAGTCTCCTGGGACAGGCTGTGTTGTGAGGCTGCCGGCCTGTGACAGACTTTCTCCCTGGAGCCTAGTGCTCCGGCCTCCTCTGGATTCTGGCAGGGCACAGGGCGGGGGGGGGGGGGGCTGAGTTGCAGGTGGAATTTCCTTCTAAACAGGGGGATGCTCTGGGGGACTTACTGCTTGTGACCTGCCCCGGATGCCAGATACAGCCCCCGTGGGGACTCGGGGGGTGAGGGAGCGTGAGCTTTGGGACCCGTTCCTTTTGGATCCTCCAGAGTAGAATTCTCTAGGCAGGATTTTCGGGGGTCAGCATGATGGGGTTCAAGGGAAATCACAGACAGGCCAGAACGTGCGACTTACTAACGCTTATTTCTCGGGAACCAGGCTGGCCGGTGGTTTTGTGAAGAGGTGTCGCAGTGCCAGCCGGGTTTCGGCTCCGAGAGCTACACCTTCCCTGTGTCCCGGCGGGATCTGGAAACCGGCCGAGTGCTGGGCAAAGGTAAGGTGACTTCTCGGCTCCTTGAATGCTCCACTCGAGGCAGAAGTTCCCACGCTTTGTCTCAGGGCAGCTCACACCTTCATGGGGAGAGTGTTTCCCTCAGCCGCTGTGTTCGCCATCCTGAGCATAGGCTCATAGAGTGTAAGGCCAGAAGGGACCACTGTGATCATCCCGTCTGCCCACCTCAGTAACCCGGCCCATGGGACTGCCTTGAATGAATCCCCGTTTGAACTAGAAAAACAGCCAATTTGGATGTAAAACTGGCTGGTGCTGGAGAAGCCCCCCGATAACACCCTTACAGCAGGGACCGCTGTTGGGGACAAGTAGAGTTCAGAAAGAATTGAATGTATTTCTAGCTGTTGCTAATTAGCATCTGGGAAAAGGGCGAGCCCGTTGCCTTTGGGCTGTGGAGATCTGGCTGGTCACAAGACCGCCGTTTGCTTTATGCTTTTGAGTCTAGTGCTGTAAGAGTGGCCGAAGTTATGGACTAGACCAGTAGATGTTTCTCCTGCTCCTGACATGAAAGTGCTAAGGAGCAGGGAGGATCACTGAAATCTGCCCTTTCCCCTGGAGCTATGGGAGGCGTAAGGTAGCTGAAAGCAGACTTGTTCTAACTAGCCTCTTCGGGTGTTTGGCTTGTGTTTATTCACTGACAATCTGCCTTCAAAGCTTTTCACTATCATCCCTGTGCCCGGCAGCAGGAATGCCCATTTCCTGCTCTTCTTACTGAAGTTTCGGTAATATGAGTGGGTCATCGGTTTGCCCTTTGACGTTGTGTAAATAAGGAAATTATTACTTACTTATTAATTAATTACTTAAATGGCAGCAGTTTGGGGACTTGGTTTTGGTTTGGCTGTAAATAGCTGGTTCTCAGGCATGACCAACAAAATCAAAGCAGACAATCTGTCTACAGCGCTGTGGTCTCTTCGACTGTATGGTTTTAGAGCAGTGGTTCTCAAACTTTTGTACGGGTGACCCCTTTCACATACCAAGCCTATGCGTGTGACCCCCCCCTTATAAATGAAAAACACTGTTTAATATATTTAACACCATTATAAATGCTGGAGGCAAAGCGGGGTTTGGGTTGCAGGCTGACAGCTCACGACCCCCCCATGGAATAAGTTTGCGACCCCCTGAGGGGTCCTGACCCCCAGTTTGCGACCCCCTGTTTTAGGGGGAGGGACCCTTCCACGGCTGTCTGTAAAACACCTCGCACTAGACACGTAGTAATTGCCAGCCTCCGGAGGTAGCATGTCCAGCAAAAGCAGTGCCTCTGTTCTCTCTGAGCTTGCGGATGGGTTAAGTGTGCCCTGCCCCTGCCCCTGCCCTTGGATGGCGCTTTGGTTCTCTTGGCGAGTGCAAGCTGGAGCTGAGCTGTCTCGTGCTGTGTGCGTTCTGGGCTCACGACTGCGTGCGATGCCTCGCAGCCATCTCGGACAGAGGCGCCTCCAATCCACATCTGTAAACCAAAACCCACCTGGCTAAAGCAGAGTTTGGGTCGCAGGTGTGTCAGTGGTGTCTGGTTCCATCCCTCGCTATACATCACGCTTCCTTTACAAATGTGCTGCATCTCTCAAACATCCAAACTTGGCCTCTGGGAGTAGACCTAGCCACTACCCCATAATCCTTCGCTACCCCCATCGCCTCCTCCAGTCAGCGCTGCCCACTCCAACTTAGTGTCATCCCAGGAAACTTGCAAAATCAGAAGACCAAATTAGAAGGAGACCACAAGTTCCACTTCCTCTTCGTGGGTCTCCGGAAGACACAATCCCCCTTAACCCACCTCAGTCCCTCTTAAACCCACTTCCGTGTCCCAGTGTTGACGACAAGTGCCCAAAGATGAGCTGAAGAAAGAGGGTTTGTCCAGATGGCAATTCCCACTGCGGGCTGTGACCGAGCCAAGACGTTGGTTCCCGAACATCATCAAAGATTTGGCAGCCTTTAAATCTGGCTTCTCGAGCTTCTACCAAGTGACGTTGGGGATGAAATTCCCATGCTCAGCGTTCTGTGAAGAATGAGCCGGTGCAGAGGAACCGTCAGTACTTAGCTGCCTTTGTTCCGATGTCCTGGGGTTGCCTGGTGGCTTCTTTCGCTGGCTACTATAGAACAAAGGAAAGCTGATTTTGTGTGTGACTGGTACCAAGAGTTGTGAGGTGTCTCGTGACTGCACCATCCCTGGAAATGCCTCTTTCATAACTGGCAGAATGCTTGGTGAGAAGCCCTTGTCTAAACTTCTTCTCAAGAAGACAAACTGGTGCTTGGCTAGAACTCCAGCTGGGGTCTCCTCTAGCCTGCATCTGGCTTCCTCATGGTTTGTGAGGAACAATGTGTAGCCATGCCCGGAAGTGGGTTGCGGGGGAGAATCAACTCCGGCTAGGGGTCAAACCCTTTGAAGAGCAACAGACTGGAGACTTTGATGGGGCATTCGGAACAGTGGGGGCCCGTGTGACTACTGCACTTTTAAGGTCCCAGATGTCGTGTGGGGCAGAGTTCTTTTGCAGCTGAGTCCAAGAATGAGCTGGTGTTGGGCAGAGCTTAGGACCCACTTTATTTTTGCTGCTGTGATCTAGTCTAGATGTGACTGTTGTGTGTCCAAACACGCCTGTCTATTCAGCACGGCTGTAAAATCAAGCCCTGTTCCTTTGCCCCTCACCTGTATGGTGCCCTCTTGAATATCTTCAGCAAGTCTTTCTGCCCCTACGAGGGGCACTTGTTTCTCTTCAGTGGTTATGTCAGGAGCTGGGGCAGAGCCTATGCCCATAGGGAAGGCCTGGGAGCAATGCTCCCTCTTTCTCGGTGTTTGTGAAGCAGACAGAGGCAGGACTGCTGGGGTCTCAGGTGAGAAGCGAGCCCACCAGGTAGGCGCCCTGTCAGAAAGGCTGGTAGCGCCTCTGTTCAGGTGGCTCGCTGGGTGTTCGGATCCCGCTGAAGTTCCCAGGACTGCTCTGTTGTTTTTTGACAGGGTTGCTATGGAAATGCTGTGTACTTGTGGTTAATGGTTGATAGGGTTTTGCTGGTAGGTTGGTGGTCTTTGGAAAGACAGGGATGCAAAGACCTAGTGCCAGCAGTGGGAAGCTCTAACCCCTGGGTGAGTAGTTGGGGGGACAGGGAACTCCTGGTAGCTCCTCCTGCTGAGTGAGGTCTGCAGAGGCCCTGCACCGTTGGGCCCCTGGAGCCTGGCAGACAGAAGTTAGACTTTGCACCTCTGTTGTCATTGACCTTTAGAAAAATTGCTTCACTCGTCCTCCCCCTCTGGGTCCCTCTGCCAAGTGCCCTGCTGCCAGTCTTGCCTGTGCTGGCGTGACAGGGTGGTTTGCCACTCGGCAGCCTGAGTCATCTTTCTGCAAAGCCATCCCGATCCCTCACGCTGGTGATAGCTGGAAATCCCCTTGTTCACTGGCACGTTCTGCTTCCAGGTTGCGGGGAGGGTTGATGAGAGAGAAATTGCTCTGGGATTGTCCCCCTCCTTTCTCCTCTACCTCCAAGGCCCAGTGTCTGGCTAACCCATTCGGGAAGGCCTGACATCCTTGCTGCTTATTAGTAGAGGTCAAAAGCTTGAGCAAAGAGGAAGGTCTTGCAGATCTACTAATGTTATATATGGCATCATGTGCCAGCAATGCCCCTCTGCCATGTACATTGGCCAAACCGGACAGTCCCTCCGCAAAAGAATAAATGGACACAAATCGGACATCAGGAATGGTAACATACATAAGCCAGTAAGTGAACACTTCAATCTCCCTGGTCATTCTATTACAGATTTAAAAGTCACTATCATTGAACAAAAAAACTTCAGAAACAGACTTCAAAGAGAAACAGCAGAACTAAAATTCATTTGCAAATTTAACACCATTAATTTGGCTTGAATAGGGACTGGGAGTGGCTGGCTCATTACAAGAGCAGCTTTTCCTCTCCTGGAATTGACACCTCCTCATCTATTATTGGGAATGGACTACATCCACCCTGATTGAATTGGCCCTGTCAACACTGGTTCTCCACTTGCAAAGTAACTCCCTGCTCTCCATGTGTCAGTATATAATGCCTGCATCTGTAACTTTCACTCTATGCATCTGAAGAAGTGAGGTTTTTACCCACAAAAGCTTATGCCCAAATATATCTGCTAGTCTTTAAAGTGCCACCAGACTCCTTGTTGTTTTTGTATTTTCTGATGTTCTATACTAAACTGTCCACTGTGCATTCAGTTCTGGTTTAAGGGCTTGGTCCGTAGACGCCACAGGGGTAGAGCTTTAAGAAACTTGATTGCAGTAAATTTGATCTAAAAGGCAGCCCTGGAATTGGAGGACGGTTGTACTGAGCCAATGCTCCAGAGGGGCTAATCAGGGCGCTTCAAAGGGAATCAGCTGGGTCCTGTGACTGAAGCCTGGGAGCTTTCCCCAGGCTAATGAGTTGGGCTGTAATTAGGGTGATTAGCTCAGGGTGTGTGCACTTTCCAGCTGATGGGTTTGGAGAGGTTTCAGGATTCATTGAGCTTAGGAGAAAAAAACACCTGTTGTGATCATGACTGGAGACCTCCCCCAGACCTCTGGCTGGTTGTTTTTAACTGGCCATCCAAGCTGTGCTTAAACACCTCTCCTCTGGAGGAGGTTGGGTGCCTACTCTAAAACCTTTCCTAAAGATTGTATTGCCCGATAAGGCCCTTTAAAGAGCTAATGAAAGGGTTTGATGGAGGAAGATGCAACTTCCTAAGAATTAATTGCAAAGAATAAATGCTGCTTGTTGCATTATTCTCGCAGCCATTCGCTAGAAACATTTATACAACATTTCGTAACTGCTCTGTCTGCTGAACTTCTCACGTAAGGGGCGGCAGGTACTGGGATCAAACCATTCTCTCACGTAAGGGGCGGCAGGTACTGGGATCAAACCATTCTCTCACGTAAGGGGCGGCAGGTACTGGGATCAAACCATTCTCTCACGTAAGGGGCGGCAGGTACTGGGATCAAACCATTCTCTCACGTAAGGGGCGGCAGGTACTGGGATCAAACCATTCTCTCACGTAAGGGGTGGCAGGTACTGGGATCAAACCATTCTCTCACGTAAGGGGTGGCAGGTATTGGAATCAAACCATCCTCTCACGTAAGGGGTGGCAGGTACTGGGATCAAACCATCTCTTTCTGAAGGACCTCAGTAGCATCTGCTGTTGAATTCAAAGGCAGGTGGTTACCCACTCTTTGGACCACAGCTGTTTCCAGCCCCTGCGAACTGGGCTGAAGATGCAGGGTGCTTAGTGGACCGAGCATAGGGCTGGGCGTCAGGAATTCCGGAGCTTTTCGCTCTGGCACTGACTCACTGGGGACCATGGCAGGTCACGTCACCTCTCTCCCCAGGGCACGGAGGAGGAAATGGCATCGTGGCCACAAGTGGAGGGAGAGGAGTAGCTTGTGCAGCACTTTGGAACAGATTTTCCTGGCGGATCCTGCCCATCCCATTCTTGCAGACAGGAGGGGTCAATGTCTGGAATCCAGGGCGGGGTGACCGCTAATGGAGAAGGCAGATGCTGCTTCTCCCTCCTGTTCTATTTATTTGTTAAGCTGATCTGGTAATAGGGTCCTGCTGACACCCTCTGCCCGTCTCGGGGGGCTCTGTGGCTGTGGGCTAAGCTGTCCTGTGTGGCTGCTGGTGTCCAACTATAGTGAGCGCCTCACGACTAGCGACTGGTGAGGCGGCAGCAGCAGGATTCCCTCGCTGACCTCCCTGCACCTTGTTCTTGTCCCCTTTGTAGCACGTGCTGCCCCATCCCCTTCATCCTGTCTGTGCGCTTGTGTTGAGCTGGGACTGCCTCATCCAGAGACCTGGTCCCCGAGCAGCGGCAAAGGCTGCCACTGTAGGGCTTGGGGCTTTGGCCAGCTTCCCCGAGCTACGAACGTCCCCTCTTGGGTTGGCGCCTTTGGCAGCCTGGGTGAATTGTTCGCTTTGTACATGTGTGATTTCGCCCTGAATCACCTTTCGGGAGAAACTCTGTCTTGCAAGCCTGAAGTCATGGTGAAACTTCAGTATGACATCCGGGGACTGTCCGGGAGTAGGTGTTTCCGTGGGAGAGGCGGCGTAGGAGTTCTGCTGTCTTGTTTGTCCCCAGGGGCCATAAAAGCTGATGAGTCTCTCTGGACTCTCACTTCCTCCTACGACAGGGGTCTGTGTTTTGCGGAGGAGCGGCTGGATTTGGGTAAACACAAAGGCAGGTTATTGCCCAAACCCAGGGGTTGATGGTACAAAGTCAGTGACAAAACAATCTACAAGTGGCAATAAACCCAGAACCCCTCCCTGACTCCAGTGTGGGAGGCGAGAGCTTGTTTTGCTAATCTGCAGCTCTAAGCCGCTTCTCTGTTCAGGAGGGGTTGGTGCTTTACCGCCAGTGAACGACTCACCTCCACCTGCGCTGGGCCTGAATGAAGGAGGGCTGAGTCGGCTGAGTGATGTCATTGTTCCCTGGCCCAGCCTGGGCTGGAGCGAAAGTCTGCTCCAGCGTGGGTCGGACTAGGATGACCATATTAGGCTCTGTGCTAAAGGCTAGCGTGGCGGCCCCTCTCTGGGGACTGGGCAGCTTGCCGTAGCAAACAAGGACATCTCACAGCGTAGCTCCAGTTGTGGGCCATTTACTTCCATGCCCTCTATATTTAATTCTGACACTGGCGTATTCCGCTGTCCCTCTTTTTTCCCCCCTTCTCCCCCCAAGCTCAGGCCACAAGACTTGTTGAATCTTCAGACCTTTGCTCCTTCCAGCTAGGGTTGGACTGGAATGCCCCATCAAAAAGGGACCCTGGTGGCTCTCTGACCGGGCCATTAAAAGTCCGGTTGCGGTGCAGCGGTGCAGGCAGGCTCCCTGCCCGGATCCACGCAGCCAGGGCCGGTGCTACCATTAAGGCAAACTAGGCGGTGGCCTAGGGCGCCAAGATTTGGGGGTGCCAAAAAGCGGTGCCCCCAATTTCCCCCCCGCGGCAGCTCCCCACCCCCCCCCAGCCCGGGGAGTTGTGTGGCAGCTCCCCACCCCAGCTCACCTCTGCTCCACCTCCTCCCCAAGCACGCTGCCCCCGCTCTAATTCTCCTCCCCTCCCAGGCTTGCAGCGCCAAACAGCTGATTAGCGCCGTAAGCCTGGGAGGCGGGAGAAGTGGAGCAGCGGCGTGCTCGGGGAGGAGGCGGAGCAGAGGTGAGCTGGGGTGGGGAGCTGCCGCACAGCTTGCTGGGACATGGGAACTGCCGTGGGGGGTAGGGGGTGCCGCAGGGCGGGGGGGGGGGAGAGATGCCGCGGGGGGTGGTGGTGGCGCAAGGTGCCTAGGGCATGAAACTTCCTTGCACTGGCCCTGCACGCAGCTTCTGGAAGCGGCGACAGGTCTCTCCAGCTCCTAGGCACAGGGATGGCCATGGGGGCTACGTATGCTGCCCCTACGCCGAGCACCGGCTCTACAGCTCCCGTTGGCTGGGAGCCATGGCCAATGGGAGCTGCAGGGGCGGTGCCTGCGGACAGGGGCAGTGTGCAGAGCCCTGTGGCTGCCCCTGTGCCAAGGAGCCAGAGGGATCTGTCGCCGCTTCCAGGAGCCACTTGAGGTAAACACCCACCTGGAGCCCGGAGCCTCCTCCTGTACCCTAAACTCTCATCCCGGCCCCCAGCCAGAGCCGTCACCCTATCCCGCACTCCAACCCCAGCCCGGAGCCCCCTCCTGCACCCAAAACTCCTCATCCACGGCCCTATCCCAGAGCCCGAACCCCCAGCCAGGAGCCCTCACCCCCTCCTGCACCCCAAGCCCCTGCCCCAGCCCAGAGCCCCTTCCTGCACCCTGAACCCCTCATTTCTGGCCCCACTCCAGAGCCCGCACCCCCAGCCTGGAGCCTCTCCCTCCCCCCCTGCCCCAGCCCAGTGAAAATGAGCATGTGAGTGAGGGAGAGCAAGCGATGGAGGGAGTGGGGATAGAGTTAATTTGGGGCGGGGCCTTGGGGAAGGGGGCAGGGCGGGGCCTCGGGAAGGAGGGCAGGGTAAGTGTGTTCAGTTTTCTGCAAATAGAAAGTTCGCAACTCCACTTCCAGCTCTTAAACGACATACAATAAAATTCCAAAGCCTTCCAGAGCCGGTGACTCCTTTTAGCTGAGGCTTCAGAAAATCTTTGCTTTACAAGTGGGAGGAATCCTGAAGCCCTTGTTCATCAAACCCTTAGCATCCCACAGGTGCTCAAAGAGCCTTCTCTGTGTCCTAGGTACTCAGGGGCCTCCCTCACTGTCATATAAGTGTTTCAGGGTCCCCTCACATGCCTGCGAGGCAGGGCACTGCTGTTATCCCCATTGTACAGGTGGGGAACCGAAGCACTAAGTGACATGCCCAAGGTCACACAGGAAATCTCTGGCAGAGCAGGGAACTGAACCTGGGTCTCCCAGATCTAGGCTAGCGTCAGCCTTTCTTCATACATCACACAGTGAGCAGCGATGGGTCTCGGCATCATGTCCTGTGTCGAAAGCTCCCGGAGGCAGGCCGCACTGTGGCACCACGTGGCTCCTGAGATGGACTGAGGAAAGAACAAGGGGTCTCTCCGGTCTGCCCCGTTACTTTGGCAAAGGGCAGTAGGGAGAGGCGAGTATCTCGTGTGAAGGCCACACGCTGCCCAGTGGTAGGCTGGTGCTCTGTGAGTAAGAATGTCTGCCCACGCTCGGCCCTGCCAGCCAATGGAGGCTTGTGTGGTGGTTCATGACGTGCCTGGGTGCAGTGTAGACGTGGTGTTCTCAATGGGCAGCGAGCCTGGTTGGACCTATCACAGGGATACGTAGCTTTGCCTGTCCCGGCGCTCTTTCTGCCCTGGCTGGGGGAGGCCAGGGGACTGGAGCTGTATTGTGCAAGGGAAGATGTTTTAGGCCCATAACTGACTGCGCATCATTTGCCAGTAGTTCTGCGTGGGCCAGAAGCCACTTTTCAGTGTCTGATATCTTGGCCTTTTGCTGTTTAAAGTTGATTATAATGTGGGTTAGTGCATCCCCCAGCTAGCCTAATGCAGCCATTTGTCTGAACGGCTAACGCAGCAAATATTTTGCATGTATCTTGAATTTTTTTTTTTTTTTTAATCTACACAACCCCTCAGCTTTGCGTCTGGCCCCAGCTCTTAGTGAGAGCTGCTCAGTCTCTGCAGAGTTGAGTTACAGGAGTTTCTAACTGAGCTGGCGAATTCTCCGTCTGTTTGTTCCCTGGGCGCCAGAGCAGGCAAGTGAGTTGGGGGGAAATGAACCTCAACCCACCCAGTGCCCTGACGGTGCCTGGGTTGGGCTCCTGTGCTGTGCGAGGATCGCTCCATAGCTTCCAAGCACCTGTCCTGTGGGAGGAGGAAGCTGCAAGGCCAGGGTAAAAGTGAACCCGCTGTGTGCTGCCTGGGTGTGGCTGGGCAGGAATGCACGTTCTTTCCAGCCAGGCCTCCTGGAGAAACAGGTTTGGCGGCTGCTTCTCTCCAATTAAAAACAAGAGTCAAGCCGAGCTCCATTCAGAGTGGCACCGGAGCCAGGGGTGGTCCTCTCTCTTTTCTTGTGCTAGGGGGAGATTTTCTGCAGCCCACTCATGGGCACAGCCTCCTGGCCCAGAGCAGGGGTGCTGGGGAGCCAGCGTGCAGAGGGGAGAAGGAGAGCATCTTGTCTCCTCTCTCTCTAGGAGTATGAGCAGCACTGGCCCCTCCAAAGGGGCGTCCCACCCCGTTCCCCTGGACTGGAGGAAAGGCCCCTGCCACCGCGGTGCCTGGGCGCTGTTCAGGGCTTGGCAGTCTGTAACTCTCCACTTCGCTCTGTGCTTAGCCTGGGCCTGTAGGACACTGAGCCTGGGCACTTTTCGCCTCCAGGCTCTCCCCGGTCTGCAAATGGGGGCGGGGGGAGACAGATGCCCAGCGAGCGAGTTACCTGGCCAAGGTCACCCAGCCAGTCTGTGGCTGAGCCAGGAATGGAAACTCATGTCTCCTGTCCGTGTGACCATGCTGCCCCTCACTGGCACGTGGGTAGGAATGGGCAGAGTGAGGATGTGAAATCGAGCGGGAGGGCAGCTCTGAGACTTTGCCTAACGTGGCTATTGCCTTAATCTCCCCCAGAAGGTTTATTGCAGGAAGAACAGGTGTGCGAGTCATTCTGAGACTGGATTGAAATGAAAATGAAATGAAATTTAGGGACTTTCCTACTTAGCCTGTGATTTCTGTGGGGGAAATCCTTCGCTTCCCACCTCCCATCCCTCTTACGGGTTTAAGACAGCCTTAAACACAGCCACAGACTAACTCAACTTCGCGTTATGTGATAGAAAAGGTGGCAAGTGTCTCAGGATTCTAATCTTGCCTTGGTATTGTGCTGGATCCCAGAGCTTTGCAAACTCTGTAGCATGAATTGAGAAGATTTCATGCATCTTTGATGAGCGGTCCCTAAAATGGAAACACTTTGGAAACGGCCATGAACACAAATGAAAGGTGCTGCTGGCTGGAACTTACCAGTGACTCCCTGGTTTATTCCTGAGCCTGCCTCTGGAAAATCGGTATTTGAAATCTAAAGAACGACTGTCCTGCTTTTTAGTTGTGACTAAACTCTGTTCCAGATCACTAAGGGGGACCCAGGAGATCATTTATCCCATCATCTGGGGTTAAAAAAAACAACCTGGGGGAGATGCTGGCAATACAAAAACTCATGATTATTTTTCATATTGGAAAAATTCTGAACTGGACTGTGCTCTTCCTAGTTAGTGACCGTGGGAGCTCTTGTGACCAGGAGTGACAAAGGTATTAAATGATGAGTCCGTATGGAAACCCAATAAAATGTGTGCTCATTGGACAGAGTCCCTGTGCACGTCTCTGGAATGCAGCTACCTCTGGGTAAAGTGACCGTGTCCTTGTCTCACCACCAGACAGTCCCAGTTCTTCAGAGGAGGTCTGGGCATGCCAGGCACTTCTCCGCACTTTTCACTGGATTAAGATGTTTGGTGTTTTTATAACTACAAAATGTTTGTTCGAGACCCTGCTGTACCCAGCAGAGTTTCCTCAGGTTGCCAGGAAGAAGCCGCACCGTGGAATGAGTGTTCAGTGCGGTGAGCAGGGCGTGGGGCGCAGAGCCAGGCTGAAGGAGCACAGGCCCTCTCGGGGCTGTTCCTTTGCGCGGAGTGAATGGCCCCGCCACTGGTGCCGTGTTTCCTGATAAGCTGGTTCAGACCCGACGTTACTGGGAAACTTCCTCTGCTCTGAGAGCCGCACGCAGGAGGCAGCTGAGCTGGAGGCCGCCAGTGGCGACACCAGCACGGGTTCGAATGAATTGCTCCTTTGCCTGACCCTTCCTAACCCCGGTGCTCACACCCGGCGTCCTGGCGCGGCGTTTGAAAGAACAGCCCCCTCCCTCTGGGGTGGAGCGCCGCAGCTCCAACCACCCACATTAACACTGGCCACGGCCGGGGGAGGAAGCACACAAAAGTAGGTGCATTCAATCTCCCTGCCTGGCTCGGAGGGTCCTCATCGGGGGGGCCCAACCAGCCACGTCTTCTCCCAACGGGGAGACCCTTGTGGGCTGCATCTTGGCTAGAGTCCTCCAGGGTCCGAATCGCAGACTCCTGCTGGAGCGTAGCCCCCACCCTGCCTGTGGCCCTGCAGATGCAAATACAGCGACACACAGTGTGTGTGTGTGTGGGGGGTGTCACTGGAGCAATCTGCCTGTGGCTAGTGGAGGCCACGCTCCTGGCCGAGGGCGGGGAGAGAGCAGAGGGTGGAACAAAAGGGGACGTGGTTGGGAGGGAATGATGGCTGGCTGGGGCGTGGGCAAGGAAGTGAAGGCTTTAATGACCTGGGGGATTTATGTAAATGATACATATTCATATTAGCGCATTGCATTTGCATATGCTCCCTAGCTTGCTGCAGCTACAGCTGGCACCGGTGTGCAGAGGCCGGTCCGACATCCTGCAATGGCAGAGGGGGCTGGGATCAGCAGGAGGTGCTGGGATGTCGGACCGGCTGCTCCTGGAGAGCACAGTGCCGCTGGGCGGGGGTGTGACCTGGGGAGTCTCCAAGGTCACGTCCCCACAGCAGCCCCCCCCCCCCCCCCCGGCTGGTCCCCGGGAAGAGTTTCTCCCACGCAGAGGTGGGAAGTTGCGCTGCACACAGAGGAGGCAGCCCCTGTCAGCGGCAGACTGCACCCAGGATGGGATCCCCTCATTTGCGTATTGGGGATCCCGGAGGTCTCGTGCCATAGACACCCTGCCTAGAGCGCCTTCGCCAGGCGTTAGGGGCCGTTTGGCCAGTCGGGAGCTGCCAGCTGTGACAGCTGGTTCTTCACAGGATTGTCTGACTGGGCCCCCCGTCTCTTACCCCATGCGGGAGCTGATGCCCTTGCTCTTCCGAGGGACCCGCAGCTCGTAGGAAAAGGTAACCACAAACTCAGGCCTGCCTTCCCCTCCCACGGAGCAGCTGGTTGGCTCCATCCTTGGGTCTATTGTAAAATATGCGGGTCTGGGGAAAGCCTCTCTGCCGGCATGATTTAATTCCCCGTGTGGCCTAGTATAATAAAAGGAGACAGGCCGCCCCCGTTAGCACAAGTCACCAGGAGAGAGTGTGAGAACCAACGTGCGCAGGGGGAGGGACACGTCGGCAGGTCCCCTTGGCTGTGCTCAGTGGCAGGGCCGGCTCCAGGCACCAGCAAAGGAAGCAAGTGCTTGGGGTGGCCAATGGGAAGGGGCGGCACGTCCGGGTCTTCGGTGGCAGGTCCCTCTCGGAGCAAAGGACTTGCCGCCGAAGAATGAAACGGCGCGGTAGAGCTGTCGCTGAAGTGCCGCTGATCACGGCTTTATCTGCCCCCCTGACTTGGGGTGGCAAAAAAGCTGGAGCCGGCCCTGCTCAGTGGGGCCCTTCTGGCTGCCGGGGAGGTTGGCCAGAGATCCCCTTGCAGCTCAAAAGCCAGAGTTCCACTGGGCACATCAGAAAGAGACCCAGGAGATAAAAGCCTGTGGAGTAGAAGGACCTCGAAGTCCCGTTAGGATGCTGGACTGTTCAGTGTCCAGGGCTGCCGGTGAATGGACGGCACTGCGTGGCTGCTTGTGTCGTCAAAACGCCCGCTGGCCTGCCGACCACAGACCTGTGCCCTGTCCCTTCAGACAGTGTGTGTTTGGCCCGTGCCAGCCTTTCTCCATAAGCTCAGCCCCCTCACCTGCGTGTGAGATTCGTGCCTGCCCCCCACTCTGAGTGGGGCACAAGCCAGCGTGCAGACCCACGAATATGAGAGCGCTGGCTGCTGCGAGGGGTGTCTGAGGCGCGGGCGCTGGTGACAACCACTGTAACCTGCCACCTCATTAGAGAGAGACACACACACACCCCGAGCTCGGCCCCCTGTAATGAAGTAGAGCTGACTGCGAAAGCCTTGAAGCAAACCAGCCAATGCCATGGCAGCATATTGCCTTGAAGGAACACCCTGGAAACAGACACCAAGGCTGGGGAGCATGCAAAGGCGGCTTTAGCCATGACATGTCTCCAGCAGCTGGGCTCAAAGTGCTGTGAACCCCACAACCCTCGCTGCACCACGCCCACAGGGTGCAAGGCTGCCCTCTGCGGTGCACTGGGCAATTCCCAGGACGAACCGGCACTCCGAAAATGGCACCTTCCTTTCTCTGAGAGCGGCGGGGTGTCCTCACAGTGCCTCTCGTTGCTGGGAAGCTGCGTGTGTTGCAGGCAAATCAGCGCCACTGACTCTAACCCTTTCCCACCGTTTGCTCACCGGGCCGGAATGTGAAGGTCGGAACATGTTCTATTCTGTGGTGCCCGGCCTATCCTGCCAGGGGACTGAGTGAGCCAGGGGGCTGTGATCAAACCCCCCTCCCCAACACACACAGTTAGGTGCAAGATGTTTTCCCTTTGGTTTGTGTTAATTGTTACCTGCATTATCTTCCCCCCGGTACATGCCCAGGAGAGTCCCAAAAGCTGTGGGCAGGGAGCGTTGCTGCAAGACAGGTGGAGCTAGTCCAGGGGTTCTCAAACTCCATTGCACCACGACCCACTTCTGACAACAACAATTCCTACACGACCCCAGGAAGGGGGACCGAAGCCTGAGCCCCGCTGTCCTGGGCAGGGTGGCCAAAGCCAGAGCCCAGGGGCTTCAACCCCAGGTGGGGGGCCTGTAACCTGAGCCCCGCCACCCCGGGCTGAAACCTTTGAGCTTTGGCTTTGGCCCCAGGTGGTGGGGCTCGGTCTTTGGCCTCAGCCCGGACCCCAGCAAGGCTAACATCAGCCCTGGTGACCCCATTAAAACAGGTTTGGGACCCACTTTGGGGTCCCGACCCACAGTTTGAGAACCGCTGCTCTAGTCCGTAACCTTGGACCCTGGCAATACTGCAGTGAAGAAGCCATGGGTGGCGGGTATCGTAGGTATGGGAAGGCTCTGCCTTTCCGAACAGCCTGACGTGTCCCCGCCCATGCTCCGCCCTCAGGCCACATCCTGCCTGCTGTTCCCTCTGTGCCAGAGGCTGGGGCAGGCAGCCTGGGGGGCCATAGTGTGCCCCCAGGGCTGTGCCACGCTGCCCGTCCTCCCAGCGCTGGGGCCGCACCGCCTGCCTGTCAACTAATCAGCGCTGGGGCTGGGGGTGCTGGGCAGGGGCCAGTGGTCACAGTGGGGGCTGGGCTCCGGTGGGTGCAGAAGGGACGGGGTCTCGGGTGGAAGGGGTGGGGCTGGGGGGCTAGCCTCCCCAAGCCAGGGGTTCACCCACTGCCCATGGAAGAAGCCCCTTGCAAGGTGCAGACTAACGGTGCTGCTCAGGGGTGGAAGGCTAGGTTTGGATACCTTGACAGCAAATTGCTGCTGGAGGAGATGACGAGACGTCCTACGTTTTGTAATGAATTGGAACGATGTGATTCTAATGGCTTCAAAGAGTTTTCCTTTAGCTAGCCTGGCGGTGGGCGTGGCTTGACTGCCATCCTCTGAGTGCGAATGGCGCATGGATACTGAGCAGAATTCAGCTTTCTGGGTGGGAGAAGAGACCGGGTGAAATTGGCAGGGTGTAGATTTAATCCTCTGGTTGTTTGCTTTTGCTCAAAGGAACCCATCAGCTGGGAATTTAGTCAATTGCAAAGAATGAGTTAAAAGTGGTTTCAATGGTACACCTGCCCGAGAGTCTCCTCCCCCCAGTCCACAGTTTGCTCTTTAACAAAACAAACACAACCTTGCTCTTCTCTGCCGCTGCCCAGGGGGCGGGGAAAGAACACAATCTCCAGGGGAAGAAATAAACCTGACTCTGTACAAATTGCGGCTAAATGCACCAAGTACTAAAACCCTGGGAAACGAGTGCTTTGCTCTGCTCTGTCAGTGATGGGATCTCGGGGTTACTCGTTACAGAAGTGATTCAGTTCAGGCAGAAGTGCGACTTTGTCCACTCAGCGCATCATGGAAAATTCTTCGTTCTCTTGATCCCTGGGAGCAGTTCTTTGTGATTACCGAGCTCCCAGGTGTCAGCGCTTCACAAGGGCAGACGCCTGTTTACACCTACAGGTGTGCTGGGTAAGAGCTCTGACTCCAGGGTGGATCAGCAAGTTGTGCATGAGCAAAGGCAGACGCAAACAGTACATTAGAGAAGGTGTTTAGCTGCCTTCCTCCATTTACATAACGCACCCTGAGCTGGCGGTGCGATTTAAGATCTGCTCAGGGCCCGTTATGATGAATGGAATGGCTGCTATGCTCCCCACTGACTTTCTCTCTGCCCAGTAGCAGTTAAAGCAAAGGGGATGCAAGGTGCATACTATTTTTTTAAGACTACGAATAGAGTGTTCTCTGTATCCACCAGATACTAGTCTGTCCACGTCTGGAGTGCTGCCTTCACCTTAGGGACACCATCAGGTTGAAACGTTTTTTAAACCCATTTCCTTCCCTTAGGTTGTTAGACTGAAAGAGGTTTAAAAGTCAAACTTACTTTTCACCGTTTGTGCTGCTGATCCAAACCAGGGGAGTAAACAGTGACAATAACCTGCCTGGTACCTTACACAGGCTTTTGTTTAGAGCAGAGGCTCTCCAACTTTTGTACGGGTGACCCCTTTCACATAGCAAGACTCTGAGTGCGACCCCCCCCCTTATAAATTAAAAACACTTTTAAATATATTTAACACCATTATTCATGCTGGAGGCAAAGCGGGGTTTGGGGTGGAGGCTGACAGCTTGCGACCCCCCCATGTAATAACCTCGTGACCCCCTGAGGGGTCCCAACCCCCAGTTTGAGAACCCCTGGTTTATAGCGTCTGGTCAGTTTCACTTTCCAGTTGTCAGGGTCTAGACCAGGGGTCGGCAACCTTTCAGAAGTGGGGTGCTGAGTCTTCATTTATTCACTCTCATTTAAGGTTTCGCGTGCCAGTGATACATTTTAATGTTTTTAGAAGGTCTCTTTCTACAAGTCTATAATATGTAACTAAACTATTGTATGTAAAGTAAATAAGGTTTTAAAAATGTTTAAGAAGCTTCATTTAAAATTAAATTAAAATGCAGAGCCCCCCGGACTGGTGGCCAGGACCCGGGCAGTGTGAGTGCCACTGAAAATCAGCTCGCGTGCCGCCTTTGGCACGCATGCCATTAGTTGCCTACCCCTGGGCTAGAATCTTGCTGGGACAGAGGGAAGCGCCCAGAGAAACTGAAGAGCAATAAGCCTAGAGCAAATAGAAGGATGGTGGTTTATACAGTCCACCTACGTAACTCCCTGCTGCAGGAGGCTAAAAGACAGGCATAGAGGCTGCTGTTGGTCCCAGGATATTAGAGACACAAGGTTAGGGTTACCATATTTAACAAATAAAAAAAGAGGACCCTCCACGGGGCCCTGGCCCTGCCCATTTCCCACCCCCAGCCCCGCCCCAACCCCGCCCCCTCCTCCCTCCCACTCCCAGCCACGCGAAAAGGGCTGCCTGAGCGCTACCGGCTTCACGGTTTGCCAGCGCAGCGCCCAGCCAGGGAAGCGCCCAGCCGGGGGTGCAGGGTCTGGAGGCTGCCCGGCAAACCGTGAAGCTGGTAGTGCTTGGGCTTCGGGCAGCCCCTATGCCTCCGGACCCTGCGCCCCCGGCCGGGCACTTCCCCTCCCGGGCTCCGGCGGCGCAGGGTCCGGAGGTATGGGGGCTGCCCAAAGCCCGTAGCGCTCGGCTCTTAAACAGAGCCGAAGAGTCAGGGGAGGAGCAGAGCCACCGCGGCCGGAGGCTCTGCTCCTCCCCTGATTCTTCGGCTCTGTTTAAGAGCCGAGCTGCCCGAGCGCTACCGGCTTCGGGCAGCCCCCTTGCCTCCGGACCCTGCGCCGCCGGAGCCCGGGAGGGGAAGTGCCCGGCCCTCATTTTCCTGGACATGTTCGGCTTTTTGGCAATTCCCCCTAGACGGGGGTTTGATTGCCGAAAAGCCGGACATGTCCGGGAAAAACTGGACATATGGTAACCCTACACAAGGTGGATGAGAGGTTTCAGAGTGGCAGCCGTGTTAGTCTGTTTCAGCAAAAAGAACGGGAGTCCTTGTGGTACCTTAGAGACTAACACATTTATTTGAGCGTAAGCTTTCGTGGGCTAGAACTCCTCCACTCTAGGCGTTCTGTCCTGCCGGGACTCGCTCTTTGTTTTGGATAGAACAATAAAGCTCTTCTCCTTTTGTCCTCCAAGGCCCTTCCGGGACCTAGGGCGTCTGCACAAGGTTTTCCACTGGCTGAATTAGCCAGTCCTCTCCGAGGCCGCCTCACGCAGAGCATTCGCTGGCGTCCCAGCCTTTGAACTGTGATGCATTGTAACTGGTTTTGAATTGCAACCCTTGAATCCCGCTCTGCAAATGCAAACCACTTTTCACTGAGGGCGGGGCTCCCACTCCCAGCCTTCCAACTCTGATGGTTAATGGGAACATTTGTTACCTCACTGGCTGGCTTCTCTACAGAATGTGGTTGCACCTTTTCCCGTGAAAAGACTCAAGCTTCCATCATGCCATAAAGGCCAGCGTTGTACCCCGGGGTCGAGCCCAGGACTAGGGGCAGGAGAGTTGGGGGTCTGCAGCTGGCTCTGCAGCTGGCTTGCTGAGACACCTTGCACAAGTCACTGTAATAAAGACAATCCCCCCCCCTTCCCCTGGAGAGTGCTGGATGAGTGCTTCAATAAGAGATTCCTGGAGTGTGGCACTCAGAGGGAAGCAGGTACGCCAGAGTGCTGGGATGGTGCTTGTTCCCCTTTGGTAGCCAGACTCCAGGGCTCTGCAGGGTGGCTCCTGTCTGGATGAGAAATCACTGATGCTGACTCAAGGAATTTTCTTAGCGTAACTTGTTTGACGCTGTGCACGCCCGTCCTGTTTCCTTGCCTGGCAGCGGGGACAAGCTGCGCACAGGCAGGAATCCTTCTCGGGCCCGTGAGCCTCTGCTCCGTCCTCCCCCGCTGCAGTTGCTTAGCCCCTGCGTCTGGAACCTGGAAATACTCCTCTCCTGGGGCCACGTGGCCTCCTGAGGGGAGCCTGGGCCAGTAACCTACCCAGCTCTCGGGGTGGCTGCCAGCAGTGCATCCCCTCTTTCTAGGGAGAAGTTTTCCCTGGGTCTATCTCAGTGACCCTTAACAGGCAGACCCCCTTCCATACCTCTGCTGCTTCGAGCCCCTCGCAGCAGATCATACTCTGCAACCGGGAATCCGAGCCTACTCTGCGGAGCGCTTGCTCCTGAAAACTGCTCCCAAGCAGCATTCGGCTCCCAAAATGGGACCCGTGCTGGAATTTACTGTGAGCAAAACTACCGGTGGGCTGAAGTGACGCCTTTCTGAGGGCCGCTTCCCTTCATCTCCGTGCTTGGGTGCTGCTGTCTGCGTCGGTGCATGGTTGGGAAAGACGCAGTGTCACTAGGTGACTAAAGCCATTTCTGACGGCTCTAACCCATGCAATGGAATCATAACTGGGCCGTTATTTACAGCAGGGGGGTCTCAAATGGGGGGTCAGGACCCCTGAGGGGGTCGCGAGGTTATTACATGGGGGGGTCACAAGCTGTCAGCTTCCCCCAAACCCTGCCTTGCCTCCAGCATTTATAATAGTATTGAGTCTATAAAAAAGTGTTTTTAATTTATATGCGGGGGTCGCACTCGGAGGCTTGCTGTGGGAGGGGGTCACCAGTACACAAGTTTGAGAACCCCTGATTTACAGTAAACAACCATTCCCAGACTCAACGCAGAAACAATCCCACAAACAAAAGTCTGTTTGTCCAGGAGCCTTTTAACAGTCTCTTCCCCCCTCCCCCCAACTCATGTGACACCCAACTCATGCATCTTCCTCCCCCAGAGCCTTCCCTTGAAACCCCCGGGCCGGGGTTTTTCCCCCAACGGGGCGAAGTGGGGAAGTGCACAACCCAACTGGGTCCTGGCTCTTCTGTCAAGCACAGCAAGAATCTGGGTGAACCCAAGCTCTGCAGTGGCTGGCTTGGTGGGTGGCCGTGGACTCCCTGGTTTCACTGACAATTGGATTCTCATGCTGGGGCCTGACCTGGTTCCCAATAGCCATGGGCCAGATCCTGCTCCCCTTTCTCACTGAGCCAGGGGAGCTACTCCGGGAGAGCGAGGGCGGGAGAACTGAGCCCTGCTCGAAGGGGCTTAGGTCTTTGTTGTCTTTCAAAGCGAACTCTTACAAAGCACTTGGCGGAGTGATGGTGTCAGTCCAGGACTGCCTGAGCTGCCTTCTAAGGGCGTTTGGGTCTGGGCCTCCTTTAGCTTCTAGGCCTGTCTCCAGACAAGTGCGGTGACCCCGCAGAGCCCATAGGATGGACGTTCTGGGGATACTGACTTGCAGGCCATGGTAAGGGTAGAGAAGTGGTAACAGGAACTCCCCTGAGATCTGGGTGCTGCCCCTGCAGCTGATCAGCTTCCAGTGCAGAACGCTGACTGATCCCTCCGCACCTGCCAAAGTCAGGCAGAGCCACCGCTCCCCTAAGGAAAATGCCCCGTTCCCAGGTGAGCCGAGGACAGACGGATCCAGGGCTGGTGGCAGAGGCCTTCAGGGGCGGTCAGTCCATTCAGTGCGTGCGGAGACCGTCACTTGTGTGAAGGCCTGGTCTGCTCACGCACCGCACCGGCACTGGTTTAACGAAAGGCGAGATGGGTTAAATGGGTGCATCAGTGGGTGGATGTCCCGACCCCCAGTTTGAGAACCAATGGATTAGGTGTTAAGAGACGGAGAAACATTTCCCATTGTACATTGCTCATGAGAAGCAAACAAAACCACTTCCACGGGCGTGGGACTCATGCTACGGTAAGTGTGGACAGAGGAGAGCATTGCATGCGTTTCCGCTGTGCCCTCTGGGGCTGGTGGATGGGACAGTGAACGTAGCACTTTTACACGCCCTAGGAGCGGTTCTGTGGTCAAAGTCCTGTTTAAAACCAGCCCGTCTTCCTTCCCTGATGCAGGCGCCTGTTAGTCATGGCTTGTGTGGGGGAAAGAGGGCAGATACCGAAGGCCCCTCTTCTTCAGCAGGAGAACAGGGAGAAAGGAAATCTCCTGTTCAGATAGCGGAGTAGGGGGTCTCTTCAAAGATTTTCCATAACTTTGCCAGGTGCTGGAGCAATTTGTACAATGGGGGAGCTGAGAGCCATTGAATCAAACTGTAAACCCTGCGTATGCTGGAAACCACTTCAAGCCGGGGGTGTGGCCGGACCCCCAGGACCCTAGTTCCACCCCCTATGAACTTTGCTGCATTCCCCCCCCCCCCCGCACATGCAGCCCTTTGGGGTATTGGCTGCTCTTGATCTGACACGTCACGGCCCGAGAAGCCTCTGGGCGAAAGGTTCGGAAGTTGTGCTGCTGTGTGATTGGGAGCCGGGCGGCTGCCTGGAAAGTGCCTGCAGCGCTTGCTGTGATTGCGGGGGGCACTCAGCTACCCGCGGAGCCAGCGGCCCACTCCGCACCTCAGAGGCTCTTGCTTTAATGGCGCTGTTCCTAGGAAGGCTGCACTGTCGATTGTCCGGGCCCTGCTAGGATGCACCCCCCCCCCGCCACTGTACAGCCGTGCTGAGCAGGGGCCAGCAATGGGAGGTTACCCACATCGGAGGGGCGCTGGCTCTCCCCGTGTGGGAGCCGGCCACGTCGCTTCTCCAGCTGGGGGCTGCGGGTTGTGGAGCTGCCCCCCGAACTGCTCCCTGTTCGGTGCTGGCAGGCCTAGCAAGGAGAGCCAGAGAGGCCATTAAAGCAGGGCTGTGAAAGCTTTGACTGGCCCCCCCGCCCCCCCCGTGCAGAGCATTAATAACCTAGTGCACGAGCTGGGATGGGCTCTGCCGGGGGCGGGGGGCGGAAGACTGATTAGGCAACGCTTCACTTCCTCGGGGTGAGATCCGGGAGCTGGGGCGAGGAGCCCCTTGCCCGGTCGGCGCTCTGGGGGGCTGGCCCCCGGGAAGGGGCAGGTGGGTCTCACCTACGTTAGTTGTAACCACTTGGGATGGTTGCCTGAGCGGGAGCATCCGCATTCCAGACCTTCCCATCCCTTCCCAGGTTAATCACCCCGCTTCCTGGGGGAGGGGAGGGCGTGGGGACCCGCAGCCATTTCCTGCTTAGCTTGGAGCTGTGATGACAAAGCAGTGGGGCTGCTATGAGCCCTGAGCTTAGACGGCACCTGGGACTCCCTGCTGTGCGGGGGGCAGAGGGGAGGGGAGGGAAGCCTGCATTCAGCATGGATCAGGCATGGGGAAGCTACCATCCCCCCCCATAGTTGGGACTTGCATTAATAAATGCAGGATATGTGGGGTCTGGAACAGAAGCTGCCCCCCTGTCTCCCCCCCTCTACCACCACCCGCGTAAAAAATGTTGCTGATGCCCCGGTCAGGGTCTGATTTCGAGGGGCGGGTGCAGCAAACCCCTCCAGCGGCTCCTGGGCTGTGAGCTACGGGAATCCCCTTCCAGCCTGGGCCCGCAGCGCTGGGTGGTTGGGCCTGCAGAGCTCGTTACCAGATAGTCCCAGTGTGGGCCCCACCAAACCCACCATAAATCTCTCACCCCAAGTGAAACCATTTTACACCAGCCCCCGAGGAGACCATGGCAGTTCCCAGAGCCCAGCAGGGCAGTTCCCAGAGCCCAGCAGGGCAGTTCCCAGAGCCCAGCAGGGCAGTTCCCAGAGCCCAGCGTTGCTGTTTCAGGAAAACTTTGCTTGTTTGCTTTGGCAAAGGTGCCGCTGTCCCCAGGGCCAAGGAAACTGGAGCACGGGCGCCCTCTGCCTGAGACTGGTACCTCAGCTGGAGCCGGAGAGACTCACTGACCGTTACCGTCAGTTCTGGGCCTGTACCGGATCCCGGGGTGGGGGCGGGGGGTTAGCTATTGGCAGCTGGGTCTGTAGCTTTGGTTAGAAGCAGCTAGGATGGGGTGGGATGTTATGGCGCCTGAAGACTACAGGGGGACGCGTCTCTCTCGAGAAAGCTGCCAATGGCGTCTGTAATGTCTGAGATCTCAGGTCAGGCAACCTTGCTCCAAAGCAGCCCTTCCTTGGGCAGCATCTGCTTTAACTCGAGTGCAAAGCGGCTGGGTCGCAGCCTCTGAGGCCTGGCTGCAGCACTTTCCTGGCTGGGTTTCCCAGGGGGTGATGGACCGTACAGCTCGCCGTTGGTGTGTACGAATACGCAGGTCACCACTCCCCCCGCCCCCAGTACTCCAGGGTAGAGTTCACGTCCCAGTCACCTCCATTTCGAGTGATAGCCCAGCCTCGCTCCTCAATCACCGTATCCCTGCAGTCTGAGAACCTCTCTGACGACCCCGCCCGGTGCTAGCGGGCACTGAACCCTGCGGTCTCTCCCTGCCCTCGGAAGAGGCCGAGTTGCTAAGGCTTTGTGGCTGGGGAGCCACGTAGTGGCTAATGGGTTAGTAATGGCCCTTGTCCCTGAGTCCAGATGTTCTGCACTGCTGTGGCCTGGCCTCTGAGCTGCTCGCGGACTCGCAGATCGGTGCTGCGAAGGAGCCAGGTTCTCCTGCGCTTGGTGGGTGGCAGCTCAGTGAAACCTCCTGCCCTCGGCCCACTGCTACGGGCGAAGAGACTGGCAAAGCTCAGGCTTTAACACCAGCCCCCCTCGTTCGCCCCGTCCGTCCCCTTTCACATTCTCTGCAGCAGCTTTCTGAGCTCCAGAACAGGGGAGCAGGCTGCTAAGTGCTAGAGCGAGGACCCCGGAGCCTGGCACAGCGCGGGAGATACGGGCCCCTGGCTGGCGGGGTTAGCGCAGGTGGGGCTTAGTCCAGAGAGAGGAACGTCCAGCCGCTGGCTGTCCTGGTATCCGGCGGGGCGGGACTGGAATACGCAGGTGGGCAGGTGGCTCTGTTTCTAACCCCCTTCTCCTGCCGGGCTTTGCTGTCTCCCTCTCTGCAGTGAGCTTCGAGGGCTGCGCAGGAAGGAAGCGGACGGCGTACCTGTCGGATGACACGCGCTTCAAAGTGCACACGGACGGCATCGTCTCAGTCAAACGTCCCCTCCAGCTCCACGGGCACGAAAAGAGCTTTTTCATCCATGCCTGGGACTCTGCCAGCAAGAAGCACTCTGCCAAGGTTACCGTGAAGAGAGAGGGGCACGGGCACCGCCACCACCGGCACACGGTATGGCAACAAGCCCAGCAGGGCTGGCTCACGCGACCCGTCTGCCCCGGCTCTGCCCGTCTGCCGCGGTATCCGTCGGGGGCCGTTGTGTCCCTCAGCGCTGGCCCCGGGCCAGTCTGGGCTCATCCTCTGCCAGCAGAACGGCCTCTGTGCAGGTGTAGCGGCCGCGTCCCCTGGCTGCCTGCGCTGCGTGCGGTGCTGCCTCTGCCTGGCAGAGCCTGGGCGGGACCCCGGGGCTCCGGTGGCACTCTGCCTGCTGCGCTGGGGCAGGGGGGAGGCTGTCAGGATAAGGCTCCTGGCGGCCGTTCAGCCCGCGGCTCTCTCCTGGGGCTGGCTTACTCTACAAACGAGCAAGGAAACTCCGTATCCTTGGGTACCACCTGCTGAGGCTTTGCCAGCTTCGACCCGCTGGGAACCAGAGGCCTTGTCCTCCCTCCCTGAACACGAGGGAGGGGGCGTCCCTGAGCCTGGGTGTCTCCATTCTGCTGCCTCCTCCATGTGGGCTCCCGTTGGTCGTGTGCCCTGCCTCTACAGCTCGGTGAGAGGAAAGGCCAAGGGGAAGCAGAAGGAGGCTCTGGTCCCGCGGAGGAGCAGGAGTGAGCACAGTGCTGCAGGGATGCTGTCCTCCAAAGCAAAGCCAAGTCTCCTGCCAGGGAGCTGCTGCGCTAGAGGGCAGAGGGTTGGGGTGAAAGGGAGGCTGTAAATTGCAAGCGCCTGGTGCTGCACGTCAGCGGGAGCGAAGGACACTCAGCACCTGGCAGGATTGGCGCTAAGTTAGGAGCTTGGATCTCTTCCAGTTCTGGCTCCTGTGCTCTCAGATTGACACTGCGGCTGTTGTCCGAACACCTCTGCTCGGTGTGCGGTGGCTGCCAAACAAGCGACCAGGGTGGTGGGAACCACTAGGAAAGGGCTAGATAATGAGCCAGAGAACATCCTAATGCCACTACATAAATCCCTGGTGCGCCCACACCTGGAATGCTGCGTGCAGTGCTGGGCGCCCCATCTCAGAACAGGCCTGTTGGAATTGGAAAAGGTTCAGAAAAGGGCAGCAAAACTGATTAGGTGTGTGGGACAACTTCTGCATGAGGAGGGATTAAAAAGCCGGGGGCTATTCAGGTTGGAAAAGAGACGACTAAGGGGATATGACATAGGTCTATACAGTCATGACCGGGGTGGAGAAAGTGAATAGGAAAGTGTTGATAAATGCACATTGGAAAACAGAATCCCAACTACACATCTCAAACGATGGGGTCTACATTGGCTGTTCCCACTCAAGACTGAGATCTTGGAGTCGCTGTGGATGGTTCTCTGGAAACATCCACTCAATGTGCAGCGGCAGTCGAAAGAGCTGGCAGCTGCTGCTCTGAATCTGGTCTGGGGCCTGTTAGGTCCCGTGTGACAAAGCGCCAGGCCCAGCTATAGAAGGGACCGGCCGAAGTTCCGTGTGATTCCAGCCCAGCCCAGCCCAGCGGTGAACCAGCAAGAGCTCGCAGCCAATGGCTCCTCAAGCCCTTAGCAGAAGGTGGGGAACCAGAGTCTGGATTTGTCTGTGTAACGGGTGGAGCTGGATCTCGGACGGTTTGTGAAAACCTCCAGCCGCCTTGTGTCTAATGCAGGGACCTCGCTGTGAACCGTGTGTCTCTCCCTGCAGGACTCCCCTGCCAATGCTCAGGCAGACATACTCATCTTCCCAGAGTCCCGCCCCAGCCGGAAGAGGCAGAAGAGGGACTGGGTCATCCCTCCAATCAACTGCCCTGAGAATGAGAGGGGGCCCTTCCCCAAGCCGCTGGTTCAGGTAGGGGAGGCCTTTGGCCCGGCGTCCCAGCCAGGCGCGGTGTGGTGGGTGTGTCGCTGTTGGGGTGTGAGGAGGGGGGTTCTTTGGAGAGCCGGCAGCGGGGGGTAGGTGGAAGGCAGAGGGGGAGTGTGGAGAGATGGGTGGGTGGCATTTGTTTGGAAGAGCTCTTGGGATCGGACACCCTGGTTCCACCCAGCGCATCCAGCGGGCCGAGGAGCCGTTTCATTGCCAGGGTCTCGTGCCCTAGCTTGCGGCCACAGGGCGGCCATGCAGCGCAGCGCTGTGGGGAAGGCTCCATCCGCCCCCGGACGGCTCCTCTGTCAGCGTTCACAAACAGAACCCACCCAAGCCCTTTGTCTGCTACTGGGCTTGTGTAGCACCAAACCCGCCTTCCAGGCCTGTCCTCCTCGGCCGTATCCTCTCATGGGGCAAGTGGGGGGGGGGATGTAAGCAGAAGCCTGAACGTGAGGGGCAGCTTCTCAGGGACTGGGGGGATTCTGGACAGACGGGGAGAGGGCACAGGCTGGGGCAGGCCCCGTGCTCAGAATCCACCGGCTGACCCTCCCGTTCTCCGGCACCAGATCAAATCCAACAAGGACACAAACAAAACCAAGGTTTTCTACAGCATCACGGGGCAGGGCGCAGACTCCCCCCCTGTGGGCGTCTTCATCATCGAAAGGGAGACGGGGTGGCTGAAGGTGACAGAGCCGCTGGACAGAGAGGACATCAGCCACTACACGGTGAGTCCCTGGGTGCCGTGGATGGAGCAGGGGCATGTTCTCAGGGGCTGATGGCCCCTGGAGCTTGGAGGTGGCTGGGAAGGGCCAGAGGCTCCAGTGAACTGGGTCTCACTGCATGTCTTGTACCGCACGGTCCAGAGGGCAGCTGCCCTCTCCTCCCCCTCATGGTCTCTTCCCTGGGGCCCGGCAGAGTAAAGCCAGAGAGGAGTTGCTGACCCCAGCTGGGCGCCGCCTCCTGCTCTGTGCCCGGCCCTGGTCACTTGGTCACGTCAGCACTTGGCCTTGAGGCCCGGTTCTTTCCCCGAGGTGCTGAGAGCTGTAGTGGGAGCTGAGGGGCCCCAGCACCGGTGAGAATCGGGCCTAGAGCGCGCTGACAGCCCAGCACCGGCTCGCTGCCTCAGCAGGGCCCTTCTGCTTGGAGACGCACGCAGCATGCGCCTCCCGTCTCCGAAAGCTTGGCTGGATTCTTCCTCACGGGCCCATGGGTCTCTGCTGGGCAGAGCAGGGCTAGCGGGTGGCTCCGTATCCATTACTGATGTCGGGGTTTGGCCCAGCAGGGAGGAGAAACCATAAATCCACACGGGTCGAGACAGCCCAGACTGGCCCCTCCCTGGGTAACAGGACCTCACTGTCCATGGGCCAGGCAGTGATTATCCTCCGAGTGTGGAAGGGAGCTGGATGGGCCCTTTGAAGGCTGCTGTCCGGACCCTGGGCACAGGCTGAGCTGGGCAGACCCCCAGGCTGGGTGTGTTCCGTGTGGACTCAGGACCCTAGTGGGAATGGTCAGCCAGCAGCTGGAGGTGGGGAATCGAAGGCAAGTCCCCTCTGGCTAAGCCAGCCAGGCTCGGGCTCCCGTTCTGCAGGGACGTGTGGAACACCGCGCACAAGCCAAGCATGGCCGCTGCTTTCGGAGCCATGGCTGGGTTTGGCGGGCGCTGCTGGCTGCTCGTGGCCAGGCGGCTGCAGGACTCGCAGGGTGGCTTGATGGTGCCTTACACCCTGTGCTGGCTTTGCAGCTCCTTTCCCACGCTGTGTCTGCGAATGGGGTGCGCATGGAGGACCCCATGGAGATCATCATCACCGTGAGCGACCAGAACGACCACAAACCCCAGTTCACCCAGAGCGTCTTCACAGGCTCCATAGACGAAGGAGCCAAGCCAGGTACGTGAGCAGAGCCCCCTGGTGGGGGCTGAGACACACCGGTCATGAGATGTGGCTTTGGAGGGTTCCCTCCAAGGAGAGAGAGAGAGACAGTGCTCATCCACACCTCATTCATTCAACAGGGCAATTGATTAAGAGTGGGGGGGAGAGCTCTTGTTCTACTGCTAGCAAAAAGAAATTTTTCTTCTATCTTATTCTATCCTTAGGGGCTATAATATTATACCAAGGGCAATGCAAAGTTTCTAAATGAGGCTTTGATACAAAGTCCAGTGAAAACAGGTCACACGTGGGTAGACCCACCACAAGGTTATATGAAGAGGCACAATGTAAAGTCATATGAAAATTATCAGAGATTTATCTACAACAGGGGCTGTTTCAGTGTTGGGTTAATTTTGCTTTGAAGAATTTAAATCCCAGAATAACCCAAAGGGGCTAAAATCTGCCCACTGAGCAGACGCGCTTTGTCCAGAGCGTGCTGATCGTGTGGATGGCAGGGCTTGGAGCAGGCTCTCCCTCCCCTTCCAACCCAGCAGTTCCTTCCCCCGATCCTGCAGGAGAGTCGGCACCCTGGGGTTGACCACCCGCCTCGCTACAGAACCCGCGGAGGGGACCAGTTACCTTCCCAGAAGGCTCTGGGGCTGGCAGGGAGCAGGCGCTCGGTGCAGATACTGCTGATGGGGGCGCTATGAGAACTGGAATTGAACAGAGGAGCTAATTGGTAACAGTAAATATGGCTCCAAATTGTGCCGTCCGTTTACCTGTGAGACGCTCGTAGGGCTTTAGTCTTTGTATCGCCCCAGTGAGATCGATGGCTCTGGGCCGACGGCTCAGCCTGCGCTGCCCCGAGGTGCTTACAATCTTATTCCCCTTCTTTGGTGACTGCAGAGAAGAATTGGCAGACGTTAGGGATGGGAAATGCCTGGTGGTTGATCTAGTCACCTTCCCCCATTCCCCTTGGTGGGCCAGGGCAGGATTGTTCCTGGCAGTATGTTCTGGAGAATCGTCTCCAATCTCATTTTGTCCTAGAACTAGAAAAATTGTGTTACTCTAAACTCGTGCCTAGGTACCTCTGTGATGCAAGTGACAGCCACAGATGCAGACGACAGTGTAAACACCTACAATGGGGTCATTGCTTACTCCATCCTGCAGCAGATATCTGAACCACCCCACAGCCGGATGTTCGCCATCAACTCAGAGACTGGCGTCATCAGTGTGCTTGGAACTGGGCTGGACAGAGAGGTGAGTACCGCAGCGTTGGGTCGGAGGCATGTCCATGTGTTACGTTTGCACAGAGTGGATGGACGGCCCTAGGTTCGGAAGGGTGAGCTCCGCACCGAGATGCATTGGGAGTGGCGGGTGCAAGCCGTGTCACACTGCAGGATGTCTTTGGCAAACTTCCCGCTATCTCCGTTTCTCCTGGGCGCTTGTGCCACGTTAGACTTCCCCTGCCCGGCCAGCCCTTGGGCTGAGTGAATTGTGCTTGGCGGGGAGGCAGTGGGGGGTTCAACGGGCATCTCTGCAGCGCTAGAAACTGATCCCCCCACGAGAGGCCTGATCGTTTGGCCGTGTTCGGTCAATTCAGCTAATTTAAATGCATCAAATCTCAGCCCCACGTTGGGTTTTGTAGAAACACGCTGTTGCCGTGGAATTGAACAGAGGATCTTGTCTACTGATCAAGGGAAACCCACTTTCTAACAAATACAAAGTGAAACTGACGTCATTGATTAATTGTCCAAGCCCAGATAGATGTGCAGAAACCCCCAAGCTGTTCACTGTAGATACTGAAAAGGAAAGTGAATGCTTAAAATGCTCTTGGCTACCAATGTGAAATATTGACTTTTAGCAGAGGGGACAATGACAGCTTGCCTGCTGAATTGAGAAGCAGGTTCCCTTACCTGTTACTGCTGGGTTTCCGTGGCTGAAACGCCCCAGAGAGGGCACCCGCAGTCAGAAGAGTGGTGCTGCTTGATAGCTGAGTTCAGGAGCTCTCACCTCCTGTCTCACCTGCTGGCTGCTCTGACAGCGATGAAACTAATCATAAAAGTTCCCCCGAGAGGAAGAGAGGCGGGGCCTGCCAAAGCCCGTCCCCAGCCAGTATTGCACCAGCCTGACGTCTCCTCTGGGTGCTAATCCAAAAGTGACTTTTGTGGCTTGCAGACGACCCCCAACTACACGCTGATTGTCCAGGCTGCCGACTCAAATGGCGATGGTTTTACTACCTCAGCCACAGCAATGATTGAAGTCACCGACACCAACGATAACGCTCCAGTGTTCGACCCACTCACGGTAACGTAATCTCTCGTCTGCTTCTATCTCTGTTCGCACTACCCGGGTCGGGAGCTCCACTCCCAACACCGCAGATTTCATTAGCTATATCTGTGCAAAGAGTTAGTTAGATGCCTGACAAAACTGTCCAATTACTCAACCCCAGACTTGGTGAAGACTCAAAGGGGCAGAATTAGTCCATGGGGTTAGAGAATCAAATTCTTCTGTGCCAAAAAAATTCACCTCTAACTGGAAGTTGCCTGAACTTGCTCCCTTTAGGAACGTGAGTGAAAGGCAAACATAACATCAACCTCACTGAAGTACCGCCAGCCATTGGGGGAGCTGGGGCCCTGCGTGCTGTGTGCGCCGAGAGCCAGATCCTAGCTCGGCGTAGCTACGTTGAAGCCAGTGGAAATTGCTGATTTCCCCTAGCTGTGGAGCCTGGCCCTGGGCGTATAGTTATGGAATAGCAGCTGCAGGGGCAGACGGCTTCTGTCGCTGGAACGCTCAGTGCAACTTTCCATCCCCCGCCCCCAATGTACGGGCCCCCTTGAGGAGCGTGTACAGCTCTGGGTCCAGCGGCACTCCCTGGAAATAGGTGCCACTTGTGACAGCAAGGCCCGTGATTCTGGGCCAGGATCTCCAGCTGGGGTTCCCTTTGGAGCCCAGCAGCTGGAGCAGTGGCACTCTGCCCCTGCGTGGAGAAGCCAGACACTTAGGCTTTGTTGTTTTAAAAACCGATGGGATTCTGGGGCTGCCAGAAGTGCTCCGGTGACTGCGCAGTACCCGGCCAGCCAGAGCGGCGCCCTGCATCCAGCCTGTCCCTTCTATTGCAGTACCAAGCCACGGTGCCCGAGAACGAAGCGGGGGTGCTGGTTGACAGGCTGCATGTGACGGACATGGACAAGCAGGGTTCTCCGGCCTGGCGGGCGAAGTACGAGATCGTGAGAGGGAACGAAGGGGGCTTTTTCACCATAACCACAGACCCCAACAACAACAACGGGCTCCTGAAAACTGCCCAGGTGAGTCGTGCCCACCCACTGCCGCCTACGCTCCCGCGCCCCACCTTGACGTCACTGACTTCGAAAATGCTACAGTCCGGTGGGGACGTTTCCCGGGGTCCTCGGCTGCACTGCCTCCCCCTCCTGTACGCACCTGCGTTCACCCCAGGAACGTAAACCGGCCCAGCTCAGCCCGTCACTGCTCTCACTCTCCAGGAGCACGATCCCCAGCAGAGGGTGCCCTGGGGAGCTCCCAGTTCGGGTTCCCAGAGCCCTGCTGCGTGTGAATCCTTCCCCGGGAAGGTACGGCTCTGTCTGGGGTCGCAGGGGCTTGGCCTCAGCCCCCCCAGGCCCATCTCCACTTAGACTTACTTTTCTGAATCTCTTCCCAGCACTGCTTGGGGGGCTGTCTGGCAGGACGGACTCGGGGCTTTAGGTTCCCAAATTTCTCCCTCCCCCCTCCGGATCTGGTTTGGGGCTGTTGTCTTGCCATCAGGGACAGGGCTCGGTGCACTAAGGCCCTGGGGAACTGCACCAAAGAGCCGGGCGGGAGTGCGGTCGGGGGATTGGAGTTGAGCAATCCTGCCACAGCACTTCAGAGCAGTGCGGGGGGGAGGGTTCTCCCTCATGGGGGCAAGTGCGTGTGGAGCACTCGGGGGGGCTTGGACGGAAGGCACCCGGGGAAGCGCTTCCCGAAGCGAGCCTGCTGATGGGCGGAGTTCCTCTGCCGCCGGGTTAGTGTGTCCTTCCTCCAAGGGCAGGATGAATAGCCTCCCAGCCGTTCCGAGTTCTGCTCCTCGCCGGGAATTCTCCCGGGCGTTAGCAGGGTTTTTTGTGTCTCTCCTGGAAAGCTGACTCCTTCCTCTGCATCCTTTCCAGGGCCTGGATTTTGAGGTGCAAAGGCAGTTCATCCTCCACGTTGCTGCAACGAATGACATTCCCTTCTCCGTGCCTCTCCCGACTTCCACAGCCACCGTCACTGTGAACGTTGAGGATGTGAACGAAGCCCCAGTCTTTGATCCGCCTATCAAAAGAGCAGTGGTCTCAGAGGACTTGCCTGTGGGACAGCAAGTCACCTCCTACACGGCCCGGGACCCAGATAAGAGCCAGACGCAGACAATCAAGTAAGGGCGGGAATGCTGCAGAGAAGCCTTGCCAGGCCCCAGGGACTGAGCTCACAACAGCCACTTGATTTGTGCATCAGCTGCTCAGGCCACCCCAAATCAGTCCAGAAATGCTGCACAGCAAACACCGTGTGGCCTGTGCACGGCCTGTCCCATGGGCCCCGGGGAAAGCCAGGCACTAAGGAGGTTCTGATTGTTGGCAAACGCCTCCTTCCTGCATCGGAAATCATCTCAAATCTCAATCATCTGCTCTCTTGAAAGGAAATAAAGGCAAATTCTCCGGGCAGATCAGTGGTACGATTGCCCTGCCAAAACTCAGACCTAACTTGGCACAATCTACCTTCATGCTTGAAAGTTGGGTAACTGGAAATATACCGAGCTGGGTGTTTGCCCAGCTAACCAAGCAGATCAGGGGCGTAGCTACGTGTGCGGCACAGCCAAGCCGCCGGCAGCTCCAGGCCAACCAAGCTGCTGCCTGGTGACACGAAGGCCGGGTCTGCGCTACAGAGTTAGGTTGACGTAAGGCAGCTTACGTCTCACTGTGTAAGCGTCTACACTAACATGTAGCTCTCACCGATGTAAGTCACCCACTACGCCGACTTAATAACTCCACCTCCGCGAGAGGCGTTGTGCTTCGTCGATGTAGTGTCCGTGTAGACACCGTGTCATTGACATTGCCTGTTGGCTCTCAGCTCTGCGTGGGGCTCAACGCTGGACACCCCAGCCCCCGGCAGCAAGGCTCCCAGCTGTCAGGCCCAGGGCAGCAGGGCTGTAGGGGTCAGTGCCCCACTTAAGTGCTTCTGCTGCTGACAGAAGGAGCAAGTGTGACGTGAAACAGTGTTTTAATGACTGAGCTGCCTGAACGTCGACGTAATTTTGTAGTGTAGGCACGGCCAACTCTACCCATCCACACCTCTGTCCTGAGCTCTTCCCTTCAGTCCCTTTACGCTGCGTGCTCTTGGGACCTCTCTTCCTCTCTCACTGGCTGGAGGGCAAGTAAATAGCCCTTCTGGGCTCAAATGAGACAGGCTGCATTCCTGCCAGCAGTCTGCGAGAGAGAGTGAACCCCAGCAAGCACCTGAGAGCCCCCGGCAGGGTGGTGACCGGTCCTCTCCTGCAGCGGATGTAAGCATGAAAGGGGCCAGTTGTTTATAGTCGCAAACCTAAATGGCGAGATTTCAGCCTTAAACTCTCACTGGCAAATTCATTTCACGCTTCCACAGAGCACTGCCCACCTGCTCAGCCCCCGCCCCACATGCTGGACCTTTCTCCTCATCCCTGCTTGCCCTCCTCTCCAGGTACCGCATGGGGAACGACCCTGCCGGGTGGCTGGCTATTGACCCCGAAAATGGCATCATCACGGCAAAACTCCCTCTGGACAGGGAGTCGAGCTTCGTAGTCAACAGCACCTACAAGGCCATAGTCCTGGCTGTCGACTCCGGTAAAGACTCGCGGCTTCCTCTTGTTTCGGGCCCCTGTTCTATGTGCGAGCAACTGCCTGTGTGATGGGTTGTAAGGCAGGGATCACGCGCGACTCCGGCAGCAGCGCTGCCTTCACGCTGTGTTTGGATAGAGAAAAGAGTGAACCCCTCGCCTTGTGCTTCCGCAGCGGCTCTCCTCCCCCAAGCCTTGCACTGCTCCACAGAGTAGAGAGCCAGGAGCTGCTACCCCGGCGGTGGGGAAAGTGGCGTACGAGCCCCTGGCTGCACTGTATAATATTCTGGGACAGGACAAGGCAAAATAGTGCCCAATGGACACTGCTGGGGCAAAACGTAACTACCCAAGCTGAGACGTGGCCAGGACGCCAGGGCTAATGCCACAGGAAATGGAATGGCCCCACGTGGTCTGCACTCTGCTCAGAGACAGAGATGGATTAAATCAGAGCTGTGGGAACGCTCACGAAAGCATGGCACCGTTAAAGGCAGGGGTGGGCAAACTACAGTTTGGGGGCCAATTTCAGCCCATCAGACCTTTTAATCCGTCCCTCGAGCTCCTGCCAGGGAGCGGGGTCAGGGGCTTGCCCCGTTCTGCTGCTTCCGGAAGCAGCGGCATGTCTCCGCTCCGGTTCCTACGCATAGGGGCAGCCGGGGGCTCCGCATACTGCCCCCGCCCTAAGTGCCGGCTCTACAGGTCCCACAGCCAAGGGGGGGACAGGATGCTGCTTCCGGGAGCTGCTTGAGGTAAGCGCCACCCAGAGCCTGCACCCCATCCCCCTGCTCCAGCCCTGATCCCCCTCCTGCCCTCCGAACCCCTCGCTCCCAGCCTGGAGCACCCTCCTGCACCCCAAACCCCTCATCCCCAGCCCCACCCCAGAGCCCGCACCCCCAGTCAGAGCCCTCACCCCCTCCCACACCCCAAACCCCAATTTTGTGAGCGTTCATGGCCCGCCATACAATTTCCCTACACAGATGTGGCCCTCGGGCCAAAACGTTTGCCCACCCCTGGTTTAAGGCCATCAGCCCAGCTCCCCCCCGCCCCGGCCCATCTGATCACAAGGTTCTCCCCCAGCTGCCCATGCAGTGCACATAGCCAGGTGTGGGAGGCGGCTGGGCGGCAGCAGAGGCGCGTGTGGGATTCTGGGGTCCCCTGCACTGAGCCGTGGTGTCGCTCTCCCTTAGGGCAGCCGTTGGCCACGGGAACGGGGACCTTGGTGCTGACCCTCGAGGATGTGAATGACAACGGGCCAGAGCCAGATCCACGGGAATTTTACATCTGCAATCAGAACCCAGTGGTCCAGTTGTTAAATATTGTGGACCTGGACCTTCCCCCGAACACCGGCCCCTTCAAGGTGGACCTGCTGCACGGCTCCGGCTCCAACTGGACAGCAACTGTGAACGCCCAGGGTAAGGGGCTGGGCCGCTGTGCGCCCCTCTCGGCTTGTCCTGCTGCGAAGCAGGCTGTCCACCCGCCCCGGCCTTCCAGAGCAGTCAGTTGTGGGGGGAGCTACCCCACGCTGGCGTTCCCACTTGGGCTGGTGGCCCAGGGGCTGTGGGGTAGAACTGGGCCCATCCGCCGGTTCTTTGTTGCTTTGTTTGACTTGCCAAAAGGCTAGTGGAGCCATAAGGCCTTTCCAGTTACTGCTTGTGCTCCCCCCACCCCCAGCAGAGCGAGGGGCAGGGACCTCAGTCCCCTCTGGGGCCTGGTGCGTTCTCACTAACCTGCCCAGCCAGCGCTAATCAGAAGGAGAATGTGAGAGCTCTGGAGCAGGCATGTGTCTGGTGGGCCGCTCTTCAGGTGCCAGCCAACCCTACTGGTCTCCTGAACCCACAGCGGGTACCTGAGGGTAGAGCCCCCCATGAAGGACCCCGAACGTGTGGAGGGGACTCAGGCTTCGCCACTCCCACTGGGCCTGCTGGTTGTAACCAGTAGCAGCTCCACCCCTCTTATGCCCCCAAGGCCAGTCACACTGCCAGCTGTAAGTGTTGCTAGCTGCCCCCCCACCCCCACGAACCCCACGCTCCATAAACCTCCCCGCAGGAGCTGGGCTTTGCGGACAGCCAGGCCGTCCCAGCGGGGAGGCTGCTCTGCAGCATATCCAGCCATAGAGCTGGAGGGGCTGGCGGTTTTGGCCTCCCCCCGCGCCGGGGTCCTGCAGCGGTGCTGTGACTGCCCGCCTCCAAGATCCCGTCCCTTTCCCTGGAGCGTGTTTCTGACTCGAGCCCTGAATCCTGCTCTCCCCCAGGAGTCAGTCTGGACTTAAAGCTTACCAAATACCTGGAGCCAGGAGACTACAGCATCATCCTGCAGCTGGCGGACAACCAGGGTAAATCCCAGGTGACGACTGTCAAAGCCATTGTGTGCGACTGTGACGGGGAAGCCAGGAACTGCGAGAAGAGAGCAGCCATCGCGGGCGGCCTGGGGATCCCGGCCATCCTGGGGATTCTCGGGGGAATCCTTGCCTTGCTGAGTGAGTACCGCGGGCGGAGTCCCTTCCCCTGGGGAGGAGCAAAGAGCCTCCCGCGCCTGCCAAGCGAGTGACTGTCGCGAAGGGCCTTAACCTCAGACTCACGGCAACTGCTGAAATGACTCCCAGCACAGCGTGCGCCGTTGTCTGAGCGCTCCCTGGCTGGAGCAGTGCGTCGGGGGACCTGCTCCCATGCTCTAGCGCCTGGCCTGGCGCTGCGGGTTGCTGGCCCCCCCAGATAACGGCAATGCTTTCACTCTCTCTTCCTAGTCCTGCTGCTGCTGTTGCTGCTCTTCGTGAGGAAGAGGAAGGTGGTGAAGGAGCCCTTGCTTCTCCCCGAGGACGACACTCGAGACAACGTCTATCACTACGACGAGGAGGGCGGTGGGGAGGAAGACCAGGTGGGTGGAGCTCGGAAGCCGTTGCTTCAGGAAGGCCCTGCTCTCGGGGGGCAGCGCGGCTCCCCTGCGTGCGTCTGGGGCTCTGCGCTGAACTTCTCCAGCCAGAGAGCATCGCAGGGACCTGCTCCGGACGCAGGCAGGGTGGCCTCTCTCGGTGCAGCCAGGCTCAGGTGGCCTGGCCGAGGTCACACAGTGGGTCAGTGGCACTGCCGAGCTCTGAAACCAGGATCCTCTCGATCCAGCCGCTCGCTGGGATGATTGGCTCTGCCGGTATCCCACCTCAATCCGCGCACGCGCACGCCGCCATCACCCAGGGCCTTGATCGCCAGCTGCCCCCTCAGATCTCGGACACCCCCCACGTCAGCCCCTCCGCCATGGGCCAGGCCGTTCGGACAGCCCGAGTGTGACTCGCTCGGCGCGTTGAGCGCGTGCGGCCGATGCACGGCAGGGCGGGGCCTGCAGAGCTGCGCTGCGTCTCTGGGTTCGGTTCCCCAGCGTGGCCCTGACAACGCTGCCCTCGGCTTCTCGTGGCCGGTAACGTCGGATTTGCTTGTGCTTCTAGCACTGACGTGAGCCAGTTATGGAAGAGGAGGAGGAGGAGACATGAAAACCCACCCCGGCCTTCAGCGCTCTTACCCCCTCCACCTCCCCCCACGGCCCAGTGTTGTCCTTCTGCTACCGCTACCCTGCAGGCCTCGGGACAGAGCAGGTCTCTGCCATGCCCCTGTGCAGGGCTGAGAGCGGGACACACCCCGAGGGAGGAGCCGCTGTGGGGTGACTGTGCAGTGGTGGGGGGAGTTCCTGCTGTTGGGCCCTGCCTGAGGCCCCCCCTTTACAACCTTGCTTTGGCTGCGGCTCGCAGAACAGCCTGGCTTTCTCCTGCTCGTTTCCTGACATCCCACCTCTTCTCCCTCCTCCGCAGGACTACGACCTGAGCCAGCTGCACCGCGGCCTGGATGCCCGGCCTGAGGTCACCCGCAACGACGTCGTCCCGACTCTCATGCCAGCCCCGCAGTACCGGCCACGCCCCACCAACCCCGACGAGATCGGCAACTTCATCGATGAGGTGAGTGGGGCAGGCAGAGTCGGTGACTCAGAGCTCTCTCTGTTAGCCAGGCGTCCCGTTGGCTGGGGCTGTGCAGCAGAATCCATTCCCGCAGGCTGGGCTGTGCGAGAACCCTTCCTTAGAGCCTGCCCCAGAATTCCTAAGGCTCTGTCTCTACGCCCGGGGGGGACACTAAAGCCAATGACCCAGAGCATGAAACTCACCGGGGCCAGGGCATTCTCGGTGTCAGGCCCTGGCTAGGGAGCGCTTTCCTGTAGTTCAGGACTTGCCCCCTTCAGAGCGCGATGCACAGCCCTTCTCTCCCCCCCAGTAGCGAAGGCAGAGAGAAGTCCGATTGCCATCCATTACAATGCTTGGAACTCAGCATTTTAATTCTCTTGGTGACAGCTCTGGGATCCCCTCGCAGCTGTGTGCAGTACCAGGGCGTGCCAGAGACATCTAAACACCTGGTCAGCACTGGGGGGCCAAGCCCACAGGGACAAAGGGAGGGGGAGATGGCATTCCTGCTGAGCGTCCTTGGGGGAGGTCGAGTGCCCTGCTGGATTGTCCCCGCACACCCCCCTTGGGGGGACTCAGGTGCCATTCCCAGAAGACTGCCCAGATCATCATGGTAGTGTTGGCCCTCTCGTTCCTCATCTGCTTCCATCAGCTGTGAAATAGTTACACGGTGGTCTGTAAATCACCGTCCTGTCACCCTGGGAATGGGGCAGAGCACCGCTGTCTTGGCTATTGGTTCAGGCTGCTTGCAGACGCCTGCCTGTCTGTCCCGAAGAGATGGGTACCAGTGGAGCTGCAGCAAAGCAAACCCCCAGTTTACATGTGCTGCCCCAGCGTGACCAGGCACCTGCCGCAGAGCGGCCCTTAGCCCTGTTGTAAACTGGGATAAGCCGCACCCGCGTACAGCGCATCTACGCTGGGGTGTGCACTGCTACGAATACCCCCAGTGCTGACAGGGCTCTGGGGGGATCCCCTGCACCTCTTCACAGTCAGCTCCTGTTGTGAAGGGTTCCTTGTGGTCACGAGAGCTCGAGGTGTAAGTTTCTTCCAAAGAGAAGCCGAGTCTCTAGCACGAGATGCCAGCTCCCGTGGGTGCTGGTGCGATGCAGGTACAGAGGGTGCAGGAAGGGCTGATTCTGGGACAGCAGAACTGTATTGCCCCTCCATTTAAGTCTGCCTGAGAGTCTCCTGAGGGCATCCCCCGAGTGGCACCTCTAGGCAGGGCGAAGCTGTTGCTCTAGGTCACGATTTAACGCTCCTCCCCACCCCCAGAACCTGAAGGCGGCCGACACTGACCCCACCGCCCCGCCGTACGACTCCCTGCTGGTGTTTGACTACGAGGGCAGCGGCTCCGAGGCGGCCTCGCTCAGCTCCCTCAACTCCTCCTCCGACCGGGACCAGGACTATGACTACCTGAACGACTGGGGCAGCCGCTTCAAGAAGCTGGCCGACATGTACGGCGGGGGCGAGGACGAGGAGTAAGCGCCGCCTGTGTGTTCGGGCTGCAGCCGGGCGACACCTGTGAGAAATGTCGCTGCGGCCCGTTCGACACAGACCAGCAAAGTCGCTGCTCTTCCCGAGTGGGCTGGATGGCTGAAATTCCCTTTCCTTAGCAGACAGTCGCACTACGTGAATCTGTTGTCCTGGCTCAGTTTCTTCAGTCCCCGTCGTTCAGCCGTGGATAGCCAGTGCTTTCCAGGTTAATGGGGGCGGGGGGAATTCTGTTTCGGGGGCATCCAGATTTCGGTCAACCAAGGGCCTTGGTGGCAGCCTGCCCAGAACACCCTGCACTTTGACGGCTTCACTGTAGGGGCTGCAGGTCCCATCGTGCTCAAGGCAGAGCAAGGCACGCTGGGATCGACAGCCTCCACAGACTGACTGTTTCTAGGACAGGGCAGACCTGGGCTGCTCTCTAGAAGCACAGGCCACAGTCCAGTTCGGTTTCCTCTCGTGCGGCTGGGGAGCTGCTGTTATTTCCCCCAGACAGCCAGGCGCTTCCACTTCCCTGTGCCCACGTGGGTGAGCACTCACACGCACCTGCTAAATGGCCTAGTCTTGCTGCTTTGCCGCACACTGGGCAAGGGGTGCCCGGAGAACGCACTCGCAGCATCTTCACCTGCCCTGCATCTCTTGCTGCAGGCCTCCCAGGACAGCCTGCTAACTTCTGGGGGCTCCTCTCTTCCAGCGGTGTCATTAACAGGTAACCATTTCCCCGGTGCTCTCAGAATACCTCATTCTGAATACAGGAAGCCGAGCGGGAAACTCCCCTCCACCAGCGTATGGGATTTGTTCACTTTTTAACACCACCCATTGTGTGGTTCGGTGCTGCGTGTGCCCACGGAGTAGATTCTGAAGAGCAAGCGTGAAGTAGCCTTTCTCAGTAACCGTGGCGATCAGCTACCGCTGGGCCAGTCTGGAACACAGCCAAATTGCAGGGGACTTTGCCAGAGATATTTTTTATTGAATTTTCAGATGCCACTTATTTTTTAATATTATCGTTACCCTTAAACAAGAGCTGCACTTTGATACGTTTAGCACTGTGCCAACCCAAAGACCAAAGACGAGGGTAGCCCTCTTACTAAGCAATCACAGTCACGGGAGATATGGGGGAGAGCCCCCAGGAAATCCTCAGGGAACGGACAGTAGATTCACACCCTTTCCTGGAGAGGAACCCCAGGACTCACTTCGGGAGCTCTGCTGGCAACTGCCCAAATACCTTTGTATGCTGGTTTTAATGAATCCAGCTTGCCCCTGTCCGAGCTCGGAAAGTGATGATAGTTTGTCTCTGTGCACTGCAGTAGTGACTTTCCATTTCTCTAAATAGAGTTCAGTGTTCTTCCCCACCCCCTACACTTTGCCATGCACTCCTTCCCCCTCCAAAAAAACCGGATTATAGACCAACTCTGAAGTAAAGCGCTGCAGAGGTGTGTCGTCTGTCCTCTGCCGCCTGGAGGTGTGACTCTGAAAAAGTGTCACAGGACGTTAGTGCCTAGTACACTTGGGGCTCTGCATAAATAAATGCAATGTCTAAAACCTGACTGTCAGCCAGTTTGATGCTATATTTTTGTATAAAGTTGTTCGTTCATATTTCTGAATAGGGGAGAGAGGATCTATGAAATTACCAGCCAATACCATGCCATGTTCTTTTCACATAGTATTTAGCAGGATGTCTTATTTGATTTAATAGCTATAGGCCGATTTATATTTTTCCATCGTGGCTACTTCCTTCAGTGTGGTGTCTAATCTCGAACGTGTGCAGTGTAATTACTGTGCAATGGAGCTTTTAAAACAAATGAAATGGCTTTAGTTGGTTTTTTCACAGACCACTTGAAAATTGCTGAGGGTCTCGGCGGACGACTTAATGATCTTTCCAAATGTTGTTTGTACTGTTAGCTAACTACTGTAAAGCGCTTTGGATAAAAGGGCTATATTAAAAAAAAAACATAATTCAATTTTTTTGGTTCTACAAATAAAAGCACACAACTCATATTTTAATATCCATAGTCTTATCTTTCTAACGCGATGGATGTGCCCTCTCTCCCCCGCCGCGGCAGCCCCCGAGCTGGGGCTGGGAAGGAGGGGGGGGGTCTCTCCCTCTCTCCCCCGCCGCGGCAGCCCCCGAGCTGGGACTGGGAAGGAGGGGGGTCTCTCCCTCTCTCCCCCACCATGGCAGCCCCCGAGCTGGGGCTGGGAAGGAGGGGGGGTCTCTCCCTCTCTCCCCCACCACGGCAGCCCCCGAGCTGGGACTGGGAAGGAGGGGGGGTCTCTCCCTCTCTCCCCCACCATGGCAGCCCCCGAGCTGGGGCTGGGAAGGAGGGGGGGTCTCTCCCTCTCTCCCCCACCACGGCAGCCCCCGAGCTGGGGCTGGGAAGGAGGGGGGGTCTCTCCCCCGTCGCGGCAGCCCCCGAGCTGGGGCTGGGAAGCTTTGTGTTAATCTGACATTTTTATAACATTTTAATAAATTTGTTTAAAAAAAACCAAGACTGATCGCTCAGCTTTCAAGTGCCCTGCCCCCGCAGCAGAGAGTTCAGAAAGCTGGGGGCCTGCAGACCGGACCCCCTTTACCACCGTTGTCTCTTCAGTGCCCTGACTCCCGCAGTCAGAGCCGAGGGTGTGCAAAGCTGAACCGGCACCGACTGACTGGCTGGCACAGTCGGGCACCATTACTGGAGCGGCTCCTGCCTGGCACTGCGGGGAAGGTCTACGGGAACGGCGCGGTGGAAGGAAAAAACACCCTGCACAATTGGCCGCACAGGAGGTTTGTACAGGCGGCTGAGAGCGAAGCTGGATGGGAGGGCGGGGCTGGGCTCTGTCTGACCGGGGAGCCCCTTACGTCTGATTCCTCGCTCAGCAGCTTCCCCCGAGCTGCACCACCTTCCTGCTGGGGCCCTCCCTGTAGCTAGCCGTGCACTCCCTGGAGGTACTGGCCAGCCCGCTGTTCCACTCTGCCCCTGCCCCAGTCCTGTCCCTGCTGCCCCTCAGCCACCACCCGCCCCACCCAGCCCCTGGCTGATAGCCACAAGCACCCTTCCTTCCTGCCCCGGCTCTATGTCCTGGCCTCACCCTGCTCCCAGCTTGGCATCCTGCCCATCTCTGCTCAGCGCTGCCCCTGGCTTCTCGCCACTCCAAGCCTGCCAGCAGCTGCAGGCCCCTGGGACGTGAGCACCATCATGTCTCTGATGGCACTGGGCAGCGCGGGTGGGGGAGGGCAGCAGCAGCCGCGGCTACCCCTGAGGCAGGGGGCAGGGCTCAGCGGAGAGCGTCAGCATGACCCAGCAGCGCCGGCGGCATTACCTGCTATCCACAGTGACCAGCAAGGCCTTGCCGGCGCCCGGGCCTGAGCCCCAGTCTCTGGGCAGTGTTCATTAGCATTAGCTAGGAGGGGAGCACCTCGAGTCCTACCGGAGACCAGGCTCCTCCCTGCCCAGCGCTGCACAGGGCTAAACAGTCAACGCAGGCCCAAGGTGGGCCAAAGGACACGGCGGCCGCACGCTGCGTTTGTACCACACGAGCGCAACGAGAGCTAGGCCGTGGGCTCAGCAGCACTGCGGCTCCCGGGTTCAGTCGGTGTCTGACCCTGAAGACGGGAGGAGTGTGAGGAGCATGAGCAGGGCCGGCTCTACTGTTTTTGCTGCCCCAAGCAGCGCGCCGAATTGCCGCCGAGGATGGCAGGGGCAGCCCATGTGCCGTTAGGGCGGCACGTGTGTTTCCGCGGCGGCGGCAATGCGGCGGCAGCTTCTCTTCAGCCGGAAGACAGAAGCTGCCAAATTGCCGCTGCAGGGAGCAGAACATAGAAGCTGCCGCCGCATTGCCGCCGCCATGGAAACGCGCGCGCCGCCCTAACGGCATATGGGCTGCCCACGCCGTCCGCGGCGGCAATTCGGCGCGCTGCTTGGGGTGGCAAAAACACACGGACTGCCGCCCCGTGCAGCTTGCCGCCCCAAGCACCTACTTGGAATGCTGGTGCCTGGAGCCGGCCCCGAGCATGAGTCAGGTTCAGCACGGTCCATAATCAGCCTCCTGCACCCCCCGACCCCCGAGCAGCTGGCCCTGGCTATTGTCAGCGGCAGGGGGAGGGGCGATGATGGTCCCCTGCTCTGACCCGCCATGGCGATTCCTAGGGGCTCAGCTGGGCCAGCCTGGCCACGGGCAATGCCAGAGCGCTTGGCACCACACACGGGTTACCTGCAACCCCAGAGCGTGGGCAGCCCGGGCTGGGGGGTTTGTAATTAATCCTGTTTCTCACAGCACTGCCCCTGGCTCAGCCAAGCTCAGGCCGCACTGTGCTCGGCGCTGCACAAACACCAAGTAGCTGGTCTCTACTCCAAGGGCTAAATAGTCAAGCGAGCCCCAGGGTGGGGGCAGGGGTGGGACCCACAAGCCAAGTGACCCACGTGATGCCAGCAAAGAGCATGTGAGTTCCAGTGTGCGTGCGAGGCTGTGTGCGTATTCACATGGGAGCGGATCAGCTAGCTGGGAGGGGAGGGGGGTGATGGAGACAAGGCTATGAGCAATGCCGGGGGTGGGGGGATGAGCACTCTGGACTCTCGGGGCAGCCCCCAGCACGCTGCCTCATTGCACTGTGCAAATATTTGCCTTCCCCAGATGCTCGGAGGGCAAGGGAGGCTCCCAGGCGTTTTCTGAGGCTTCCATTTCACAGGCAGTTGGCAGGGCTCTTCCCCGCCCCTTTCCTTGGTGATTTGTGTCTCCGGGGCGGCAGCATGAGGCTACAGAGTTCGGTTGACAAAAGCCGCCTTGCATTGGCCTAGCTGGGCACGTGTCTCCCACCGCTGGAAGCGCCCTGCTATGGCACCGCAGTAACATCACCGCCCTGCGCGGCGCACTGAGGTCGGCGCAGTGCGAGTGCAGATACCGGGTTACCTCTGTCGACCCTATCAGCCCTCCAGCAGCTGGCCCCCAACGTCCCAGACTGACCATTGTGAACTCCACTGCCCGGGGTCCTGGAGAACAGACGGGAACCCCACGTATTCCTGAACTGCCTTTGCACAATTACCCAGCATGGTGAGCACACCTAGCAGCTCTCCCGCTTTTGCCACGGTCCTGCCTGGAGCACACCAGGGTACTGGCTCTCCTGGGCCTGCGGGGAGAAGCGGCTGTGCAGGCACAGCTAGGAGCAGGCGTAGAGCCGTGGCCAGCTGCGAAAGGATCGCATGGGGGCAGGCGAAGGGGGTGACAGCGGCCAGCAGCAGCGCAGGGTGGAAGCGAAGGAACTGCAGCGGAGAGGCCAGGCCGGGGAGGCTAGCCGTCAAGCTGGTGCCCACCTGCAGACCTTTTATAATGAGCTGCATGCAGAGACTCCCCAGAGCACTGGGGCTACCTCTGCGGTGCTGAGACAGGCCACTGCCAGGAACTGGCTGGAGGACATGCAACGGGGGGTCCAGCTATGCCATAAGCCAGGACCTGTTTGAGACTCCGCTGCAGGGAGAGGAAGCGCGGGAGAGCGTGGGAACGCATTTCCCATGGCCACTTTTAAACGTGCAGATGGTGCCCGTCCCCAGCGTAGCAGGACACAGGTATCGACCAACAGAGGGAGCGTTGTTAGCTGCTTTTCATTCCCCGTGACGCTGGGGGTGGTGCCTGCGGAGCAGTTAGTTTATGCACCCGGGGATGGCCCCTGAAGCCTCCTGAGAGATCATGAAACTTTCGTGGCCATAATCGGTAATCTTCCCCCACAGGGATCTAGGGCTGGCAGCCTTACTTCCTCCTCCATGGTAGGACACTTCTCCCCGCTGTTTGGCACGCACCATTGCAGTACACGGGCTGGGGCATATGGGCCCGGGCAGCTACGGAACGCCAGCAGCAGCTGTGCTCTCTGTGGTGGTACCCGTAGGCGAGAGAGATCAGCTACGATCAGCACCGCCTGTGGAAATAGTGCCGGTGTCCTGGGCCAGTGCCCTCACTCATGTCAATAGGGGCCAAAATGCTATTGTTTGATGCAGCCAAACAATTCCCTCCTGATCCTCCCCCTCCCTCCCCAACAGGCCTGGGACTGCTGGGCAGTGGGTGTCAATAAGCATGGCTTGTTTAAAACTTTGGGGGAGCAAGAGCAGGGAGTTCTGAACCTTCCCTTTCCCTTTCCACTGTTACGCCAAATACAAGTGATGCCTCCCATGGCCGCCTTGAGGGGTCCCCTCCACGCCTGCGGAGCACCTGCCCATGATGAGGGGGAGGCAGACCAGCACGTGAGAGGACACGTTCCCGGAGATAATGCAGGCATCAGGCGGTGAGCACGGGGCCCAGAGGGTGAGCGCTGCAGACAGCCTGGAGAAGGAAAGAGCCGAGAGGAGAAGGACCCAGGAATCCCAGCAGGGAAAGGGGAGGGAGACGCACCAGGACGTAATGGGGCTTCTCCGACAGCAAACACAGCTGCAGCAGACTCTGGCCCTACAGGTTCAGCCATCCCAGGCTCGCCTCCCTTTGCAGTCCATGGAAAACTCCCTACACCCCCCACCATTCCACCTGGCATCAGGGTCTACATCCCTTTCCTGCCCACACCACATCGGGGGACTGTCCGGACAACCACAGCTCCACCCGCACGGACCTGCTGTATGCTGCTGTCTGGGTAGCCAAAATGGGCTGAGATGGCCGGGAATGTTCGTTTCCTTGTTAAGTTCTGTCCTGTTAATTACTTTCTGAAGTTTTTCTTGTATTTGTTTTTCACTTGCAGGTGGGGTTTTTGCACTGGTTTTGGTTTGCAATAAAAGCCTATTTTCTGGAAATGAATTAATCTTTATTACTTTACAACACGTGCTGCAGAATGCTGAGTGCTAGTGGAAGAACCCACAGCTTGGCATTGTCCTGGGCAGCAGAACTCATGGGATTAGTGACACACAGAGTAATTAGAAATGTCCAGCAAGCACTGAAAAATTCATGGGTGCATTAGCAGACAGGTATCAGAGGGGTAGCCGTGTTAGCAGACAGGTTCCCGGGGGGTAGCCGTGTTAGCAGACAGGGTTACAGCCAGAGATGTACACCAAGCACCACACGATTCCTAACAGGCCCCAAACCTGCAGGGCCAGGGAGCACCCAGCCCACCCCCCCCATTACTGGGGCTGACTGTCAAAGGGCTCTTTCAAGGCCCCCCGGAGCCGTAGAGCGCTGTACTGAGCTCTTCTAATAGCTCGTGTGTCTGGCTGTTCAAATTAGGGTGACCAGATGTCCCGATTTTATAGGGACAATCCTGATATTTGCAGCTTTTTTTTATATGGGCTCCTATTACCTCCCACCCCCCATCCCGATTTTTCACACTTGCTGTCTGGTCACCCTAGCTCAAATTCAGCAGACAGCCGCTCCACCCCCACCTCGGCAGCACCTTTCCCCCCTTTGTGTCACAGACATTATGCAGGACACAGCAGGCAGCTAGAGCCAGTGGGGTATTTTTCTCATTTAGATCCAATCATGTGAGTAAACAAGGCCAGCGTCCGTCCCTTCAATCTACCAAACGCATGTTCAACTCTCACGCAGCCCCTGCTGTTGATGTGTGGTGTTGCAGGGTGAACTGGTGACAAAATCGGAATACACGTGCCATCTATCACGCCACGGCAGTTGGGAGCGCCACTGCAGCAAAGTCATCCGCTACGTCCTGCACGTTACAGAGAATCCCAGACCTGCCCAGCAGGAGACAAGCAGCGGCCTTCACACTTGCCTGCCAGTGGCCCCACTGTTAATCTTCCAGCTCCCAAGTGGTTGCCCACTGACCGGCAGCAAGCTGGTGTTGCAAGCGTTCACAGTTCAATCACCGTTCTCGTCTTAGCTGGGAACACAGCTCTCCTTCCAGTGTCCCTGCACCTGCACCGGAGGGCTGGGCTGAACTCAGCACGGAGCTAGGAATGGGGCCTGCACTACGACGCCATCCCATCAGTCAGTGCTCGTTTCTTGGGGCGAGAAGCGGCGCTTCACCATCAGCAGCTACTCCTTGAAAGCCGCCAACAGTCCTGAACTGGTTTTTGCTATGTCCCACGCAATCTGTCCTCCACAAAATCATCATGTCCCCCGTCGCTGCGGTTCTTCGTGCAGCCTGGGTTTGTAACACGCATGCCAACAGTGCACAGGGCCGCAGGCTCCATGCTTTTGTGAGATGGTGGACAGCAAAAAGGGCCATGCAGGGGTGTGAGATGTTTTTAAAAGGGTACATATGATGGGCTACGGATGGCACTAGGGGATGAAGTTGCATGCTGGGAACTTGACCCCCCTGCGTGACTCAATGCTGCCCCACCATGCGTTGCCAAGATTTCCCAGAAGACAGTGTGCTGGACCATGGTGAGTGGCACATTGGGGAACCTCCCCCCCAAGGCATTGCACTGTCCATCCACACACACACCATGATGAGTACGCGCAGCACCGAGGCCAGGACCCACATGATCTACTAACGCGCGATATACTGATCGCTGCAGCTCTGTGCCACGTAACTCGTATCAGCCCAAATCTGTAGTGTAGACATGGCCGGAGTCCTCTCCAAGAATGCTGCTGTGCTGTGCTCTGCCTTCCACTCGGCGCTACGCTTTGCCCCATGGTCTCCACTGGGCTGAGGTGTCTCTGCTGTCTCAAGCCGCCCTAGAGCAGTGCCAGGGGTTCATCCCTAGCATCGAGGGATCCCTGGGTGGTACAGAACCAGGACAATGGCTCCTGAGCCACCCCCCCCCCACCCCCTCCCTGCTGCTAACCAGCCCCTCATCTTAAGAGGTGCAATTCAGGGATGAATTCCATCCAGCCAGGGGGTGAGAGTTACCCAGGCCCTTGGGGCCAAAATCCCCACTCCTCCCTCCCTCTCGAAAAGCGACGGATGCTAATATGTCCTTCTGAACAAGCCAGAGTGACAGGGAGAGAAGGCTCCCCTAGCCCGGGCTGCCCTACAGCCTGGCCCTGCCTTCCAGGCTGGGGACGTGTTCCCAGATCCAGGAAAGCTTTGATGCTACCATTGACAGGCAGATTTACAGACATTTGTGACAAGCCATCTGGCTCTACCCCACCCCTCCCACTTACTAACCCACCATTTGCACAGGGCGGTGGGACTGGCCCTCGCCCTCTCTCATCTGGGCGGGGCACAACAGCTACCAGAGAAGTTGGGGGAGGCCCTATGGCCAGATCCTCAAAGTAGTTCAGCTTCTAATTTCCACTGATTTCAAGGGAATGTAGGTTTCAGAGTAGCAGCCGTGTTAGTCTGTATCCGCAAAAAGAAGAACAGGAGTACTTGTGGCACCTTAGAGACTAACAAATTTATTAGAGCATAAGCTTTCGTGGACTACAGCCCACTTCTTCGGATGCATATAGCATCCGAATGTAGTAGGGAATGTAGGAGCCTAAATACCTCTGAGGACCTGGGCCTAAATTCACACCAAGCAGCTGGTTCTGTCTTCCTTGGTCCCTTCAATTCCCAGGTCCAGTCTGGCGTCGGGCTGAAGAACCTTGCTGTGCTTTTCTTCTGCTTGCTGACGACCGGACAGGGTCGGGCATATTCACAAACAACAGCTGTTTCCGGGAAAGCGGTGGCCATTTAGCGTGCAACAAAGACTGAAAGTTCAGAGACCAGCTCCTCGTCTGGTGGAACCTGGCAGTGACATCCGTGGAGCTTGGCGAGTTTACACCAGGTGAACATAGATGCCAACCATCGCAAACCCTGAGAGCCAGGATCAAGCGCTTTCCAATGTCGCCGGAACCCGGAGAGGTCAGGACTCTTATTACAGGACAGAAGTTTCCTCTCCTGAAAACTTTACAGTCTGAGAACCTAAACCTGCATACGTGGATGGGTTCTTACACCGCCCGATCTGTTTGGTTCTAGATTCCTCGCCGGAATCCCAACAGACAGAGGGTGAGGGACAGGTTGTGATGTGATTGAGGGGTGACAGCAGGTAACGATAGTTCGTATTTTTGGGTACCACCCAGAAGCATGAGCCGAGCTGGGCCGCCCATTGGGCCGGGTGCTGTACAGACAAGTAGCAGGAGCCAGCCCTGGCCCCAGAGGCCTCGCAGTTCAAGGGCCAGTGAGCAGCACACAAGGGCTTGGTTTGGGAAATCTGCCTCTCCCGAAAATCCCCAATGGAAACGCCGCTTCCGGCAGGGCTGCCTTTGCATTCGCTCCTCTGACCTGTGCCACAGTTCGGGAGGCTCGAAGGGCAAGGACAAAACGCAGTGACAGCTCTCAGGGGCTGGGCGGGGGCTGCGGCTGGAACAGCTCTGCCTTAGCGAGGATCGTTTTGTTACCTCGGCCGTGTACCCCTGTCACATTTGTCTGACGTCTCCTTGGGGCTCTAGGCACCTCTGGGGGAGCCCGGGCTCCTGACGGCTGCAGGCCCGGTCTGCGCCGGGTGGGTGGATGTGTCTGCCCAGTGGGGCACTGCCCTGGCAGCCCCGCTGGCCGTGAGCCCAGGCTCCCCCGCGCGCTCTGGAGGGCACCCAGCACGGAGGGGCCTGCTCGGGCCCGGGCGCTGCCACCCACCCACTGGTCGTTATTTCATCAGCAGGGACCTGCCCCAGGGTCCCTCTCTCGGCCGGCCCAGGCCTGCTGCCAGGACCCCGCGGGCGAGCCCCGGTCCGGGCACCAGGCCGGGCTGGGAGCCGCCTCTGGGGCCGGGCCGGAGCGCACCCACCCCCGGCACAGGGCGCTCCGCGGGGCCCCTCCCGGCGGGGCAGGGCCGGGCCAGGGCCGCCGAGTCCCGCCCTCCCGGGGCGCCGGAACCGCCTCACCTGCGGGGCGGGGCGCTGGGAGCGGCCGCACCTGCCCGGCCGGCACTCGGCGCTGCAGCGCGCACGGAGCGGAGAGAAGCGACCCTCGGTCCGCACCGACCCGCCCCGTCCTGTGCCATGGGGCCGCCGCGGGGCCGCCTGCCCGGGCTCTGCCTGCTGCTGCTGCTGCAGGTAACGGGGCCGGACCGCGCCCCCCAGCTCCGCAAGCGAGAGACCGGGTGTCACTTCGGGGGGGTTGTGCGGAGCCGATTCCTGGGGCACCCGGCTGCCCCCCCCGCCTCCCACGCTCCCCTTTGTAAGGGCAGCACCCCCCCCGGCTGCCCCGCTACCCCCCTCCTGACCCCACCCCCACTGTGTAAGGGCAGCACCCCCCCCGGCTGACCCCCCCCCCTGTGTAAGGGAAGCACCCACCCTGGCTGCCCCCCCCAGCCTCCCACACTCCCCTTTGTAAGGGCAGCTCCCCCCCGGCTGACCCCCCCCCGTGTAAGGGCAGCTCCCACCCTGGCTGCCCCGTTGCTGCCACCCCCCTCTGTTAGGGCAGTACCCCCTGCAGTGTCGTCCCCCCCACGCCCCCTCCAGGGCGCCCCTTGCCAGGGCAGTGGGTTGCTGTACTTGTGGTGTGCCGGGGTGGCATTGGCCAGCATTGTGCGCAGTAGCCAGGCCCTGACGCCGGAGTTCAGGGCTGGTTGGACTCTCCGGGTCTCCGATCCTGGGCTGGGAGTCTCCTGGGACAGGCTGTGTTGTGAGGCTGCCGGCCTGTGACAGACTTTCTCTCTGGAGCCTAGTGCTCCGGCCTCCTCTGGATTCTGGCAGGGTGGAGGGCGGGGGGGGGGCTGAGTTGCAGGTGGAATTTCCTTCTAAACAGGGGGATGCTCTGGGGGACTTACTGCTTGTGACCTGTCCCGGATGCCAGATACAGCCCCCATGGGGACTCGGGGGGTGGGGGGAGGCGTGAGCTTTGGGACCCGTTCCTTCTGGATCCTCCAGAGTAGAATTCTCTAGGCAGGATTTTCGGGGGTCAGCATGATGGGGTTCAAGGGAAATCACAGACAGGCCAGAATGTGCGACTTACTAACGCTTATTTCTCGGGAACCAGGCTGGCCGGTGGTTTTGTGAAGAGGTGTCGCAGTGCCAGGCGGGTTTCGGCTCTGAGAGCTACACCTTCCCTGTGTCCCGGCGGGATCTGGAAACTGGCCGAGTGCTGGGCAAAGGTAAGGTGACTTCTCGGCTCCTTGAATGCTCCACTCAAGGCAGGTGTTCCCACGCTTTGTCTCAGGGCAGCTCACACCTTCATGGGGAGAGTGTTTCCCTCAGCCGCTGTGTTCGCCATCCTGGGCATAGGCTCATAGAGTGTAAGGCCAGAAGGGACCACTGTGATCATCCCGTCTGCCCACCTCAGTAACCCGGCCCATGGGACTGCCTCGAATGAATCCCCATTTGAACTAGAAAAACAGCCAATTTGGATGTAAAACTGGCTGGTGCTGGAGAAGCCCCCCGATAACACCCTTACAGCACTGCCTACTGATGGGGACAAGTAGAGTTCGGAAAGAATTGAATGTATTTCTAGCTGCTGCTGCTGCTAATTAGCATCTGGGAAAAGGGTGAGCCCGTCGCCTTTGGGCTGTGGAGATCTGGCTGGTCACAAGACCGCCGTTTGCTTTATGCTTTTGAGTCTAGTGCTGTAAGAGTGGCCGAAGTTATGGACTAGACCAGTAGATGTTTCTCCTGCTCCTGACATGAAAGTGCTAAGGAGCAGGGAGGATCACTGAAATCTGCCCTTTCCCCTGGAGCTATGGGAGGCGTAAGGTAGCTGAAAGCAGACTTGTTCTAACTAGCCTCTTCGGGTGTTTGGCTTGTGTTTATTCACTGACAATCTGCCTTCAAAGCTTTTCACTATCATCCCTGTGCCCGGCAGCAGGAATGCCCATTTCCTGCTGTTCTTACTGAAGTTTCGGTAATATGAGTGGGTCATCGGTTTGGCCTTTGACGTTGTGTAAATAAGGAAATTATTACTTACTTATTAATTAATTACTTAAATGGCAGCAGTTTGGGGACTTGGTTTTGGTTTGGCTATAAATAGCTGGTTCTCAGGCATGACCAACAAAATCAAAGCAGACAATCTGTCTACAGCGCTGTGGTCTCTTCGACTGTATGGTTTTAGAGCAGTGGTTCTCAAACTTCTGTATGGGTGACCCCTTTCACATACCAAGCCTATGCGTGTGACCCCCCCTCTTATAAATTAAAAACACTGTTTAATATATTTAACACCATTATAAATGCTGGAGGCAAAGCGGGGTTTGGGTTGCAGGCTGACAGCTCACGACCCCCCATGTAATAACTTTGCGACCCCCTGAGGGGTCCTGAGCCCCAGTTTGAGACCCCCTGTTTTAGGGGGAGGGACCCTTCCACGGCTGTCTGTAAAACACCTCGCACTAGACGCGTAGTAATTGCCAGCCTCCGGAGGTAGCATGTCCAGCAAAAGCAGTGCCTCTGTTCTCTCTGAGCTTGTGGATGGGTTAAGTGTGCCCTGCCCCCGCCCTTGGATGGCGCTTTGGTTCTCTTGGCGAGTGCAAGCTGGAGCTGAGCTGTCTCGTGCTGTGTGCGTTCTGGGCTCACGACTGCGTGCGATGCCTCGCACCCATCTCGGACAGAGGCGCCTCCAATCCACATCTGTAAACCAAAACCACCTGGCTAAAGCAGAGTTTGGGTCGCAGGTGTGTCAGTGGTGTCTGGTTCCATCCCTCGCTATACATCACGCTTCCTTTACAAATGTGCTGCATCTCTCAAACATCCAAACCTGGCCTCTGGGAGTAGACCTAGCCACTACCTCATAATCCTTCGCTACCCCCATCGCCTCCTCCAGTCAGCGCTGCCCACTCCAACTTAGTGTCATCCCAGGAAACTTGCAATATCAGAAGACCAAATTAGAAGGAGACCACAAGTTCCACTTCCTCTTCGTGGGTCTCCAGAAGACACAATCCCCCTTAACCCACCTCAGTCCCTCTTAAACCCACTTCCGTGTCCCAGTGTTGATGACAAGTGCCCAAAGATGAGCTGAAGAAGGAGGGTTTGTCCAGATGGCAATTCCCACTGCGGGCTGTGACCGAGCCAAGACGTTGGTTCCCGAACATCATCAAAGATTTGGCAGCCTTTAAATCTGGCTTCTCGAGCTTCTACCAAGTGACGTTGGGGATGAAATTCCCATGCTCAGCGTTCTGTGAAGAATGAGCCGGTGCAGAGGAACCGTCAGTACTTAGCTGCCTTTGTTCCGATGTCCTGGGGTTGCCTGGTGGCTTCTTTCGCTGGCTACTATAGAACAAAGCAAAGCTGGTTTTGTGTGTGACTGGTACCAAGAGTTGTGAGGTGTCTAGTGTCGCAACTTTGGCTCGTGACTGCACCATCCCTGGAAATGCCTCTTTCATAACGGGCAGAATGCTTGGTGAGAAGCCCTTGTCTAAACTTCTTCTCAAGAAGACAAACTGGTGCTTGGCTAGAACTCCAGCTGGGGTCTCCTCTAGCCTGCATCTGGCTTCCTCATGGCTTGTGACGAACAATGTGTAGCCATGCCCGGAAGTGGGTTGCGGGGGAGAATCAACTCCGGCTAGGGGTCAAACCCTTTGAAGAGCAACAGACTGGAGACTTTGATGGGGCATTCGGAACAGTGGGGGCCCGTGTGACTACTGCACTTTTAAGGTCCCAGATGTCGTGTGGGGCAGAGTTCTTTTGCAGCTGAGCCCAAGAATGAGCTGGTGTTGGGCAGCGCTTAGGACCCACTTTATTTTTGCTGCTGTGATCTAGTCTAGATGTGACTGTTGTGTGTCCAAACACGCCTGTCTATTCAGCACGGCTGTAAAAATCAAGCCCTGTTCCTTTGCCCCTCACCTGTATGGTGCCCTCTTGAATATCTTCAGCAAGTCTTTCTGCCCCTACGAGGGGCACTTGTTTCTCTTCCGTGGTTATGGCAGGAGCTGGGGCAGAGCCTATGCCCATAGGGAAGGCCTGGGAGCAATGCTCCCTCTTTCTCGGTGTTTGTGAAGCAGACAGAGGCAGGACTGCTGGGGTCTCAGGTGAGCAGCGAGCCCAGCAGGGAGGCGCCCTGTCAGAAAGGCTGGTAGCGCCTCTGTTCAGGTGGCTCGCTGGGTGTTGGGATCCCGCTGAAGTTCCCAGGACTGCTCTGTTGTTTTTTGACAGGGTTGCTATGGAAATGCTGTGTACTTGTGGTTAATGGTTGATAGGGTTTCGCTGGTAGGTCGGCGGTCTTTGGAAAGACAGGGATGCAAAGACCTAGTGCCAGCAGTGGGAAGCTCTAACCCCTGGGTGAGTAGTTGGGGGGGCAGGGAACTCCTGGTAGCTCCTCCTGCTGAGTGAGGTCTGCAGAGGCCCTGCACCGTTGGGCCCCTGGAGCCTGGCAGACAGTAGTTAGACTTTGCACCTCTGTTGTCATTGATCATTAGAAAAATTGCTTCACTCGTCCTCCCCCTCCAGGTCCCTCTGCCAAGCGCCCTGCTGCCAGTCTTGCCTGTGCTGGCGTGACAGGGTGGTTTGCCACTCGGCAGCCTGAGTCATCTTTCTGCAAAGCCACCCCGATCCCTCACGCTGGTGATAGCTGGAAATCCCCTTGTTCACTGGCACGTTCTGCTTCCAGGTTGCGGGGAGGGAAGATAAGAGAGAAATTGCTCTGGGATTGTCCCCCTCCTTTCTCCCCTACCTCCAAGGCCCAGTGTCTGGCTAACCCATTCGGGAAGGCCTGACATCCTTGCTGCTTATTAGTAGAGGTCAAAAGCTTGAGCAAAGAGGAAGGGCTTGCCCCATGCCCGGGGGCTTGCTAGAGGCAGCATGTTACGGCAGTTGTCACTCTGCTGATCCATAGCCAGTGGCAAGGAACAGAGTCCAGGTCTCAGCGGGTTGTAATTCCCATCACAGGACACGTGGAGCAGGGCGATTCCTCATGTAATGGGATCTGAGGCCATTCAGGGCTTTCTGGACTGTAACCCACACCTGCTGGAGGCAGAGCATGCAGCCTGCTGCTACGTGCTCATAGCAGTTTATGCCACACGACACAAACCGTTGCATTCTGCGCTAGCTGAGGTGTCTGAGCCCTCTCCTGGGAGGCCCAAGCAGAGTCCTCTGCAGGGATCCGTCCTCCAGGTGAGAGGAGTGGATCACAGCAGCAAGGTCTGCATCACAGGATTGGCTACAGCTTCCTAGCCAGCCTAGGTGGGAAAAGACTCCACGGGCCGCAACCAGAACGTGGGACTCCCGGGGAGAGGTGGCTCCAAAGTAACCCTGATGCTGAATGCTGTTGGAAGGTTGGATGTGTGCCTCTGACCCCAGAGGGGTCATGTCCCTCTCACAGTTCAATGGTAGATCAGAGTTTAGCCCCGTGCCCGGGAGAGGAACGGGATCACTTGTATTTTCTGATGTTCTATATTAAACTGTCCACTGTGCATTCAGTTCTGGTTTAAGGGCTTGGTCCGTAGACGCCACAGGGGTGGAGCTTTAAGAAACTTGATTGCAGTAAATTTGATCTAAAAGGCAGCCCTGGAATTGGAGGACGGTTGTACTGAGCCAATGCTCCAGAGGGGCTAATCACGGCGCTTCAAAGGGAATCAGCTGGGTCCTGTGACTGAAGCCTGGGAGCTTTCCCCAGGCTAATGAGTTGGGCTGTAATTAGGGTGATTAGCTCAGGGTGTGTGCACTTTCCAGCTGATGGGTTTGGAGAGGTTACAGGATTCATTGAGCTTAGGAGAAAAAAACACCTGTTGTGATCATGACTGGAGACCTCCCCCAGACCTCTGGCTGGTTGTTTTTAACTGGCCATCCAAGCTGTGCTTAAACACCTCTCCTCTGGAGGAGGTTGGGTGCCTACTCTAAAACCTTTCCTAAAGATTGTATTGCCCGATAAGGCCCTTTAAAGAGCTAATGAAAGGGTTTGATGGAGGAAGATGTCTGGAATCCAGGGCGGGGTGACCGCTAATGCAGAAGGCAGATGCTGCTTCTCCCTCCTGTTCTATTTATTTGTTAAGCTGATCTGGTAATAGGGTCCTGCTGACACCCTCTGCCCGTCTCGGGGGGCTCTGTGGCCGTGGCCTAAGCTGTCCTGTGTGGCTGCTGGTGTCCAACTATAGTGAGCGCCTCACGACTAGCGTCTGGTGAGGCGGCAGCAGCAGGATTCCCTCGCTGACCTCCCTGCACCTTGTTCTTGTCCCCTTTGTAGCACGTGCTGCCCCATCCCCTTCATCCTGTCTGTGCGCTTGTGTTGAGCTGGGACTGCCTCATCCAGAGACCTGGTCCCCGAGCAGCGGCAAAGGCTGCCACTGCAGGGCTTGGGGCTTTGGCCAGCTTCCCCGAGCTACGAACGTCCCCTCTTGGGTTGGCGCCTTTGGCAGCCTGGGTGAATTGTTCGCTTTGTACATGTGTGATTTCGCCCTGAATCACCTTTCGGGAGAAACTCTGTCTTGCAAGCCTGAAGTCATGGTGAAACTTCAGTATGACATCCGGGGTCTGTCCGGGAGTAGGTGTTTCCGTGGGAGAGGCGGCGTAGGAGTTCTGCTGTCTTGTTTGTCCCCCGGATCCATAAAAGCTGATGAGTCTCTCTGGATTCTCACTTCCTCCTACGACAGGGGTCTGCGTTTTGCGGAGGAGCGGCTGGATTTGGGAAAACACAGAGACAGGTTGTTGCCCAAACCCAGGGGCTGATGGTACAAAGGCAGTGACAAAACAATCTACAAATAAACCCAGAACCCCTCCCTGACTCCAGTGTGGGAGGCGAGAGCTTGTTTTGCTAATCTGCAGCTCTAAGCCGCTTATCTGTTCAGGAGGGGTTGGCGCTTTACCGCCAGTGAATGACTCACCTCCACCTGCGCTGGGCCTGAATGAAGGAGGGCTGAGTCGGCTGAGTGATGTCATTGTTCCCTGGCCCAGCCTGGGCTGGAGCGAAAGTCTGCTCCAGCGTGGGTCGGACTAGGATGACCATATTAGGCTCTGTGCTAAAGGCTAGCGTGGCGTCCCCTCTCTGGGGACTGGGCAGCTTGCCGTAGCAAACAAGGACATCTCACAGCGTAGCTCCAGCTCTGTTGTGGGCCATTTACTTCCATGCCCTCTATATTTAATTCTGACACTGGCGTATTCCGCTGTCCCTCTTTCCTCCCCGAGCTCAGGCCACAAGACTTGTTGAATTCAGACCTTTGCTCCTTCCAGCTGGGGTTGTCAGGCATCCAGTTTTCGACCGGAATGCCCGGTTGAAAAGGGACCCTGGTGGCTCTCTGACCAGGCCGTTAAAAGTCCACTTGTGGCACAGCGGTGCAGGCAGGCACCCTGCCCGGATCCACACGGCTCCTGGAAGTGGTGACAGGTCCCTCCAGCTCCTAGGTGCAAGGGCGGCCATGGGGGCTATGCATGCTGCCCCTATGCCAAGCACCGGCTCCGCAGCTCCCATTGGCCGGGATCCGTGGCCGGGAACCATGGCCAATGGGAGCTGCAGGGGTGGTGCCTGTGGACAGGGGCAGCGTGAAGAGCCCCCGTGGCCGCCCCTGTGCCAAGGAGCTGGAGGGACCTGTTGTTGTTTCAGGAGCCAACTGAAGTAAACACCCACCTGGAGCCCGCACCCCCTCCTGCACTCCTCACCCTGAAGCTCCCTCCTGCACTCCTCACCCTTATCCCCAGCCCCATCCCAGAGCCCTTACCCCCTCCCGCACTCCAACCCCTGCCCCAGCCCAGAGCCCCCTCCCGCACTCTCAACCCCTCGGCCCCAGGCCAGAGCCCCCTCCTACATCCAAAACTTCTCCTCCCCGGCCCCATCCCAGAGCCTGAACCCCTCATTTCTGGCCTCACTCCAGAGCCTGCACCCCCCACCACGGAGCCCCTCCCTCCCCCTGCCCCAGCCCAGTGAAAATGTGCGTGTGAGGGAGGGAGGGGGGAATGGAGTTAATGTGGGGCAGGGCCTTGGGGAAGGGGGCAGGGCCGGGCCTCAGGGAAGGGGGCGGGGTAAGTGTGTTCAGTTTTCTGCAAATAGGAAGTTGGCAACTCCACTTCCAGCTCTTAAATGACATACAATAAAATTCCAAAGCCTTCCAGAGCCAGTGACTCCTTTTAGCTGAGGCTTCAGAAAATCTTTGCTTTACACAAGTGGGAGGAATCCTGAAGCCCTTGTTCATCAAACCCTTAGCATCCCACAGCCCTTGTGCCTCAGGTGCTCAGAGAGCCTTCTCTGTGTCCTAGGTACTCAGGGGCCTCCCTCACTGTCCTATCGATATGCCTCAGGGTCCCCTCACACGCCTGCGAGGCAGGGCACTGCTGTTATCCCCATTGTACAGGTGGGGAACCGAAGCACTAAGTGACATGCCCAAGGTCACACAGGAAATCTCTCGCAGAGCAGGGAACTGAACCTGGGTCTCCCAGATCTAGGCTAGCGTCAGCCTTTCTTCATACATCACACAGTGAGCAGCGATGGGTCTGGGCATCATGTCCTGTGTCGAAAGCTCCTGCAGGCAGGCCGCATTGTGGCACCACGTGGCTGCTGAGACGGATTGAGGAAAGAACAAGGGGTCTCTCTGGGCTTTGGCAAAGGGCAGTAAGGAGAGGCGAGTATCTCGTGTGAAGGCCACATGCTTCCCAGTGGTAGGCTGGTGCTCTGTGAGTAAGAATGTCTGCCCACGCTCGGCCCTGCCAGGCCGCTGAAGAACATAAGAACGGCCGTACTGGGTCAGACCAAAGGTCCATCTAGCCCAGTATCCTGTCTACCGACAGTGGCCAATGCCAGGTGCCCCAGAGGGAGTGAACCTAACAGGCAATGATCAAGTGATCGCTCTCCTGCCATCCATCTCCATCCTCTGACAAACAGAGGCTAGGGACACCATTCCTTACCCCTCCTGGCTAATAGCCATTAATGGACTTAACCACCATGAATTTATCCAGTTCTCTTTTAAATGCTGTTATAGTCCTAGCCTTCACAACCTCCTCAGGTAAGGAGTTCCACAAGTTGACTGTGCGCTGCATGAAGAAGAACTTCCTTTTATTTGTTTTAAACCTGCTGCCTATTAATTTCATTTGATGACCCCTAGTTCTTGTATTATGGGAATAAGTAAATAACTTTTCCTTATCCACTTTCTCCACATCACTCATGATTTTATAGACCTCTATCATATCCCCCCTTAGTCTCCTCTTTTCCAAGCTGAAGAGTCCTAGCCTCTTTAATCTCTCCTCATATGGGACCTGTTCCAAACCCCTAATCATTTTAGTTGCCCTTTTCTGAACGTTTTCTAGTGCCAGTATATCTTTTCTGAGATGAGGAGACCACATCTGTACGCAGTATTCGAGACGAGGGTGTACCATCGATTTATATAAGGGCAATAATATATTCTCAGTCTTATCCTCTATCCCCTTTTTAATGATTCCTAACATCCTGTTTGCTTTTTTGACCGCCTCTGCACACTGCGTGGACATCTTCAGAGAACTATCCACGATGACTCCAAGATCTTTTTCCTGACTTCTTGTAGCTAAATTAGCCCCCATCATATTGTATGTATAGTTGGGGTTATTTTTTCCAATGTGCATTACTTTACATTTATCCACATTAAATTTCATTTGCCATTTTGTTGCCCAATCACTTAGTTTTGTGAGATCTTTTTGAAGTTCTTCACAGTCTGCTTTGGACTTAACTATCTTTAGCAGTTTAGTATCATCTGCAAACTTTGCCACCTCACTGTTTACCCCTTTCTCCAGATCATTTATGAATAAGTTGAATAGGATCGATCCTAGGACTGACCCTTGGGGAACACCACTAGTTACCCCTCTCCATTCTGAGAATTTACCGTTAATTCCTACCCTTTGTTCCCTGTCTTTTAACCAGTTCTCAGTCCATGAAAGGACCTTCCCTTTTATCCCATGACAGCTTAATTTACGTAAGAGCCTTTGGTGAGGGACCTTGTCAAAGGCTTTCTAGAAATCTAAGTAAACTAAGTCCACTGGATGCCCCTTTTTTGTTTGTTGACCCCTTCAAAGAACTCTAATAGATTAGTAAGACACGATTTCCCTTTACAGAAACCATGTTGACTATTGCTCAACAATTTATGTTTTTCTATGTGTCTGACAATTTTATTCTTAACTATTGTTTAGACTAATTTGCCCGGTACCGACGTTAAACTTACTGGTCTGTAATTGCCGGGATCACCTCTAGAGCCCTTTTTAAATATTGGCGTTACATTAGCTAACTTCCAGTCATTGGGTACAGAAGCCGATTTAAAGGACAGGTTACAAACCTTAGTTAATAGTTCCGCAACTTCACATTTGAGTTCTTTCAGAACTCTTGGGTGAATGCCAGCTGGTCCCTGTGACTTGTTAGTGTTAAGTTTATCAATCAATTCCAAAACCTCCTCTAGTGACACTTCAATCTGTGACAGTTCCTCAGATTTGTCACCTACAAAAGCCGGCTCAAGTTTGGGAATCTCCCTAATATCCTCAGCCGTGAAGACTGAAGCAAAGAATCCGTTTAGTTTCTCCGCAATGACTTTATCGTCTTTAAGCGCTCCTTTTGTATCTCGATCATCAAGGGGCCCCACTGGTTAGCAGGCTTCCTACTTCTGATGACTTAAACATTTTATTACCTTTGGAGTTTTTGGCTAGCCGTTCTTCAAACTCCTCTTTGGCTTTTCTTATTACATTCTTGCACATAATTTGGCAGCGTTTATGCTCCTTTCTATTTGCCTCACTAGGATTTGACTTCCACTTTTTAAAGGAAGTCTTTTTCTCTCTCACTGCTTCTTTTACATGGTGGTTAAGCCACGGTAGCTCTTTTTTAGTTCTTTTACTGTGTTTCTTAATTTGGGGTATACATTGAAGTTGGGCCTCTATTATGGTGTCTTTAAAAAGCGTCCATGCAGCTTGCAGGGATTTCACTTTAGTCACTGTACCTTTTAACTTCTGTTTAACTAACCCCCTCATTTTTGCATAGTTCCCCCTTTTGAAATTAAATGCCACAGTGTTGGGTTGTTAGATGTTCTTCCAACCACAGGGATGTTGAAGCTATTGTATTATGGTCACTATTTCCAAGCGGTCCAGTTATAGTTACCTCTTGGACCAGCTCCTGTGCTCCACTCAAGACTAAATCTAGAGTTGCCTCTCCCCTTGTGGGTTCCCGTACCAGCTGCTCCATGAAGCAGTCATTTAAAGTATCGAGAAATTTTATCTCTGCATTTCGTCCTGAAGTGAAATGTTCCCAGTCAATATGGGGATAGGCTCCCCCCATCCCAAAAGTTTCCTCAGTTCCTAATGAATGTAAAACCCTCCTCTCTTCACCATCGTCTCATCCACGCATTGAGACTCTGAAGCTCTGCCTGCCTACCTGGCCCTGTGCGTGGAACTGGGAGCGTTTCTGAGAATGCCACCATAGAGATCCTGGATTTCAGTCTCTTCTCTAGCAGCCTAAATTTGGCCTCCAGGACATCTCTCTTACCCTTCCCTATGTCATTGGTACCTACATGTACCACGACCACCGGCTCCTCCCTAGCACTACACATAAGTCTGTCCAGATGCTTCGAGAGAGCCTCAACCTTCGCACCAGGCAGGCAAGTCACCATATGGTTCTCCTGGTCATCACAAACCCAGCTATCTACGTTTCTAATGATTGAATCTCCCATTATTAACACCTGCCTTTTCCTAGCAACTGGAGCTCCCTCCCCAAGAGAGGTAACCTCAGTGCGAGAGGCAACCCCAGCACCGTCTGGAAGGAGGGTCCCAACTATGGGAAGTTTCCCTCTGCTCCCATTGACTGCTCTGCTTCCCTGGGCCTTTCATCCTCGTCAACAGCGCAGGGGCTGTCTGACCGGAGGTGGGACAATTCTAGTGTCCCGGAAAGCCTCATCAACATACCTCTCTGCCTCCCTTAGCTCCTCCAGTTCCGCCACCCTGGCCTCCAAAGTCCGTACGCGGTCTCTAAGGGCCAGGAGCTCCTTGCACTGAATGCGCACATACGCCACCCGCCCACAGGGCCTGTAATCATACATGCTGCACCCAGTGCAATAAACTGGATAGCCCCCACTCTGCAGCTGGGCTTCTGCCTGCATTGTCTCCTAGTTAATGAAAGGGTTGTTAAAAGCAAGAAGTCTCGAATGTAGTTTGGTTTATAGGTTTTAAGGGGAATAAAGGGAAACACAACCGACCAGGGACCCTCGCTCCCTTCCCACGCCCCTTCTAAACTCCCTTGCGAATAAAGCCCTGGCCTGTGTGAATGCCCCGCCCACTGATTAAGGCTCAGCCAATTACCAGAGGCTTCTAGCTTTCAGACCTTCCTTTGACGCTCACAGCTTCCAACTGCCAGCCACAGCACACGGTCCTTCAAACAACCAAACAGACAGACTGACAAACACAAGCTCAGCACACAGCAAGTAACCCGCAAACACAAACAAACACACACTACAGGCAGTGGCGGAGCCAGGTTCTAAGTGCAGGGGGAGCAAACATAAAGGCGCCCCCCCGGCTCCTTCTCTGGCCACGCCCCTCCTTGGCTCCTCCTCCAGCCGCTCCGCGCCTCCCCCCACCCTTGGCTCCTCCGGCCATGCTGCGCCCCCCCCCGTCGGAGGGGCTCGGTCCGTGGGGAGGCCGGGCACGGGGAAGGGGTGGCGGGCGGGCGCTGCTCGCTTCTCCCGGGGGCTGGAGGGAGCAGAGCAGTGGGGCAGGCAGCAGCTGGTGAGATCCCCTCTTCCCGGCAGCTTCTTGCTTCCCTCGGCCCAGGCAGCCCGGCATTAGCAAGGGGCGGGGCTGCCCGGGCCGAGGGAAGCAGGAAGCTGCCGGGGAGAGGGGATCTGCCCACCAGCTGCGGAGCGCTCGGCCGCCGAGCCCTGAGCCGCCGCAGGAGGTGGCCGTGGCGATGTTGGGGCCCAGGGCCGGCTCCAGGCACCAGCCGAGCAAGCTGGTGCTTGGGGCGGCAGATTGTTCGAGGCAGCATTCTGCCCAATCCTAGGGCGGCACGGCCGCTTTTTTTTTTTTTTTAGTTCCGCTCCAGCCGCCCTGTAGGGGGCGGCGACGTGGAGGACAGGAGCGTCCTGCAGCAAGCCCGGCAGGGCAGTCCTCGTCCTTCCCTCCCAGCTGACCGGAGCGGCACGGAGCCCTCGCGGCAGGCGGTGCGGCAGGGCGGAAGGGGCCGCATGGCAGCGCCCCTCTGTAGCCCTGGCTGCCCCCCTTTTCTCTCTCTCCCGCCCGCTCCCTCCCCGTCGCTAGCCGGTCCCCCTGCACCCGCGCTCCGGCGCACAGATCACTGGGGTTTTTTGGTTTTGTTTTGCCATTCTGGCTGCTATGTTTTTTTTTTCCTTGGGCGGCCGAAAAGCCTGTTGGGGCCGCGCTGAGCATGGGGCACGATGGCCGAGGAGCCGGCCCCTTCGCTCCTCCAGCCATGCCCGCTGCCCCCCCCCTTGCCTGCAGGAGCCCAGTGCCGGCCTGGCAGGCGCCGCTTTTGAAAAATGTGCTGAGGGGAAGCGGCTGCTTCCCCTGAACCCCCCTAGCTACACTCCTGACTACAGTCGGTCACTTACCCCAAGGGTCCTGTATTTGCTCCTCCTTCATCTGGAGAACTCCCTTGCGAAACTCCCTGTTAGCAGCCCCTGGTTGTGCGCTGCTTTATAAAGCCCTGGCCTGTGTGAATGCCCCGCCCACTGATTAAGGCTCAGCCAATTACCAGAGGCTTCTAGCTTTCAGACCTTCCTTTGAAGCTCACAGCTTCCAACTGCCAGCCACAGCACACGGTCCTTCAAACAAACAGACAGACAGACAGACTGACAAACATAAGCTCAGCACCCAGCAAGTAACCCCCAAACACAAACAAACACACACTGCAGTCAGTCACTTATCCCAAGGGTCCTGTATTTGCTCCTCCTTCACCTGGAGAACTCCCTTGCGAAACTCCCTGTTAGCAGCTCCTGTTCGCGAAAGTCTTGTGGAGGCTTGTGTGGTGGTTCATGACGTGCCTGGGTGCAGTGTAGACGTGGTGTTCTCAATGGGCAGCGAGCCGGGTTGGACCTATCACAGGGATACGTAGCTCCTGTCCCGGCGATCTTTCTGCCCTGGCTGGGGGAGGCCAGGGGACTGGGGCTGTATTGTGCAAGGGCAGATGTTTTAGGCCCATAACTGACTGCGCGTCATTTGCCAGTAGTTCTGCGTGGGCCAGAAGCCACTTTTCAGTGTCTGATATCTTGGCCTTTTGCTATTTAAAGTTGATTATAATGTGGGTTAGTGCATCCCCCAGCTAGCCTAATGCAGCCATTTGTCTGAACGGCTAACGCAGCAAATATTTTGCATGTATCTTGAATTTTTTTTTTTTTTTCCAGATTTAAAAATTTTATTAAGATGTTAAAAAAAATAGCGAACAGAGTTTGAGCATAGAAGTTTCTGGTTATCAGGGAATTAACATACAGATTATCGAGGGGGCAAAGTTTGGTTTAAGATAAAATGGATGAGGAAATACATAATCTGCAATATCCCCGATTGGGGGTAAAAGGTTGATGGGTCAAAGTACAGACATTGAGATATGAGGGTATGAAGTTCATAAAGTGGCTATGTTCGGGTGTGGATTATAATGAGTGGATATGATGATGAGGATGGATTGACCCTCATTTGGTGAGATTTAATGTTCAGGGACTTTATGGTTCCAGTTCATATGATCCAACGGAGAAGGTCACTTGGTCCCTTTCTCGTAGTGGGAGAACGATGTCACTCTGACTCACGCCTCCTGGTACTGTCGGTGGCCGGTGATGTGCTCGCTGTAGATGTCCCTGGACCATTGGAAGGCGTCTGAGACCATGAGGCGCCGCATGAGACGTGCGTAGCGTCGACCGATCCCGCAGGTCCGCAGCACACGCTCGTTGCAGGGGTCCCAGGCGCCCAGGGCTCCGATAATGAGGACGTCCATCTGCACCTCAGAGCCCTTCGCTCTCAGGGTGTCAGCCAAGGGGGGCGTACTTTTCCAGATTACGAGCTCAGGCTTCGCAAAATGCCGGGGTCCTGTTCTCAAAGGAGACCGTGACGTCGACGAGAATGATCTTTTTCTGGGCCTCGTTGGTGACGACCACGTCAGGTCGTAGCTGGCTGTCAGTACCAGCGATGGTGCAGTTCACGGAGATCTCCCCTAGGCGTGGCGCGATGGCTTTCACCAGGCGGTTCTGGATGGCGTTGTGGCGCAGTTGCCAGGCTCTGGAGTGGGGTTTTCAGCTGCACAAGACGTGGGGCAGGGTCTCGTTGGGGTAGCCGCACTTCCTGCAACGCTTGTCTCGGTTCCCGTGGCGGACGGCTCCGTTGAGCGGGACGCAGTTGAGCCGGGCACAGTGGATGAACCCCCAGTCGGCGAAACGGGTGAAGCCGCCCCCGGCGAGGAAGTGGTTGCTGGCGTCCCACTTGCTGGGCAACTCAAAGGCTTTATCCTGGTCCGGTTTACGCTTCAGGGTTTCCACGTACAGTGAGCGGATGGCGGCCTTCAGAGTCCTCTCCAGCAGCCCCTGGCTGACGGGGTGACGATGGTGTTGTCGTCCAACCTGATCCGCAGCACCTGGACTCCCAGCTCCTCGCAGCCGATGCGCTTCCCCAGGCGACGCGTGGAGTTGCGAGTGTGGGACCAGAGTGAAGCGATGTCGCGCCCGTCCCGCCCGAACTACCCATCCAGGGAGCCGCTCAGGAAGGTGGCGATATCTTGGTTCAAGGGGGCTCTGCTGATCCGCTTCTCTGTCGCATCACGCAGGGCGTTCGCCGCAATGTTCCTCACCTTGGCGTCGGGACATGTCAGCAGGCAAAAGGCGTGGGTGATCACCGCGACGTCGCACAGGTCACCCATGCGGGAGACGTTGGCGCTGCCGTGCCTGTGTCTACACAACCCCTCAGCTTTGCGTCTGGCCCCAGCTCTTAGTGAGAGCTGCTCAGTCTCTGCAGAGTTGAGTTACAGGAGTTTCTAACTGAGCTGGCGAATTCTCCGTCTGTTTGTTCCCTGGGCGCCAGAGCAGGCAAGTGAGTTGGGGGGAAATGAACCTCAACCCAGTGCCCTGACGGTGCCTGGGTTGGGCTCCTGTGCTGTGCGAGGATCGCTCCATAGCTTCCAAGCACCTGTCCTGTGGGAGGAGGAAGCTGCAAGGCCAGGGTAAAAGTGAACCCTGCTGTGTGCTGCCTGGGCGTGGCTGGGCAGGAATGCACGTTCTTTCCAGCCAGGCCTCCTGGAGAAACAGGTTTGGCGGCTGCTTCTCTCCAATTAAAAACAAGAGTCAAGCCGAGCTCCATTCAGAGTGGCACCGGAGCCAGGGGTGGTCCTCTCTCTTTTCTTGTGCTAAGGGGAGATTTTCTGCAGCCCACTCCTAGGCACAGCCTCCTGGCCCAGAGCAGGGGTGCTGGGGAGCCAGCGTGCAGAGGGGAGAAGGAGAGCATCTCGTCTCTTCTCTCTCTAGGAGTATGAGCAGCACTAGCCCCTCCAAAGGGGCGTCCCACCCCGTTCCCCTGGACTGGAGGAAAGGCCCCTGCCACCGCGGTGCCTGGGCGCTGTTCAGGGGTTGGCAGTCTGTAACTCTCCACTTCGCTCTGTGCTTAGCCTGGGCCTATAGGACACTGAGCCTGGGCACTTTTCGCCTCCAGGCTCTCCCCGGTCTGCAAATGAGGGGGTGGGGGTGGGGGAGAGACAGACGCCCAGCAAGCGAGTTACCTGGCCAAGGTCACCCAGCCAGTCTGTGGCTGAGCCAGGAATGGAACCTCATGTCCCCTGTCTGTGTGACAGGGCTGCCCGGGAGGGAGGGGGGCGGGGGCAAGGGGAGGAATTTGCCCCAGGCCCTGGGCCCCACAGGGGCCCCCACGAGAATATAGTATTCTATAGTATTGCAACTTTTTTTCTGGAAGGGGCCCCCGAAATTGCTTTGCCCCAGGCCCCATGAATCTTCTGGGCAGCCCTGCCATGTGACCATGCTGCCCCTCACTGGCACGTGGGTAGGAATGGGCAGAGTGAGGACGTGGACTTGAGTGGGAGGGCAGCTCTGAGACTTTGCCTAACGTGGCTGTTGCCTTAATCTCCCCCAGAAGGTTTATTGCAGGAAGAACAGGTGTGCGAGTCATTCTGAGACTGGATTGAAATGAAAATGAAATGAAATTTAGGGACTTTCCTACTTAGCCTGTGATTTCTGTGGGGGAAATCCTTCACTTCCCACCTCCCATCCCTCTTACGGGTTTAAGACAGCCTTAAACACAGCCACAGACTAACTCAACTTCGCGTTATGTGATAGAAAAGGTGGCAAGTGTCTCAGTATTCTAATCTTGCCTTGGTATTGTGCTGGATCCCAGAGTTTTGCAAACTCTGTAGCGTGAATTGAGAAGATTTCATGCATCTTTGATGAGCGTTCCCTAAAATGGAAACACTTTGGAAACAGCCATGAACACAAATGAAAGGTGCTGCTGGCTGGAACTTACCAGTGACTCCCTGGTTTATTCCTGAGCCTGCCTCTGGAAAATCGGTATTTGAAATCTAAAGAACGACTGTCCTGCTTTTTAGTTACGACTAAACTCTGTTCCAGATCACTAAGGGGGACCCAGGAGATCATTTATCCCATCATCTGGGGTTAAAAAAAACAACCTGGGGGAGATGCTGGCAATACAAAAACTCATGATTATTTTTCACATTGGAAAAATTCTGAACTGGACTGTGCTCTTCCTAGTTAGTGACCGTGGGAGCTCTTGTGACCAGGAGTGACAAAGGTATTAAATGATGAGTCCGTTTTGTATCTCGGTGCTATGGAAACCCAATAAAATGTGTGCTCATTGGACAGAGTCCCTGTGCACGTCTCTGGAATGCAGCTACCTCTGGGTAAAGTGACCGTGTCCTTGTCTCACCACCAGACAGTCCCAGTTCTTCAGAGGAGGTCTGGGCATCCCAGGCACTTCTCCGCACTTTTCACTGGATTAAGATGTTTGGTGTTTTTATAACTACAAAATGTTTGTTCGAGCCCCTGCTGTACCCAGCAGAGTTTCCTCAGGTTGCCAGGAAGAAGCCGCACCGTGGAATGAGTGTTCAGTGCGGTGAGCAGGGTGTGGGGCGCAGAGCCAGGCTGAAGGAGCACAGACCCTCTCGGGGCTGTTCCTTTGCGCGGAGTGAATGGCCCCGCCACTGGTGCCGTGTTTCCTGATAAGCTGGTTCAGACCCGACGTTACTGGGAAACTTCCTCTGCTCTGAGAGCCGCACGCAGGAGGCAGCTGAGCTGGAGGCCGCCAGTGGCGACACCAGCACGGGTTCGAATGAATTGCTCCTTTGCCTGACCCTTCCTAACCCCGGTGCTCACACCCGGCGTCCTGGCGCGGCGTTTGAAAACAGCCCCCTCCCTTCTGGGGTGGGGCGCCGCAGCTCCAACCACCCACATTAACACTGGCCACGGCACACGCAGTAGGCCATTCCTACCCACACGCAGCTTCCCAGCAACGAGAGGCACTGTGAGGACACCCCGCCGCTCTCAGAGAAAGGAAGGTGCCATTTTCGGAGTGCCGGTTCGTCCTGGGAATTGCCCAGTGCACCGCAGAGGGCAGCCCTGCACCCTGTGGGCGTGGTGCAGCGAGGGTTCTGGGGTTCACAGCACTTTGAGCCCAGCTGCTGGAGACACTCTCATGGCTAAAGCCGCCTTTGCATGCTCCCCAGCCTTGGTGTCTGTTTCCAGGGTGTTCCATCAAGGCAATATGCTGACATGGCATTGGCTGGTTTGCTTCAAGGCTTTCGCAGTCAGCTCTACTTCATTACGGGGGACAAGCTCAGGGTGTGTGCGTGTGTGTGTGTGTGTGGGCTCTGGTGGGTGCAGAAGGGACGGGGCCTCGGGTGGAAGGGTGGGGCTGGGAGGCTAGCCTCCCCAAGCCAGGGGTTCACCCACTGCCCATGGAAGAAGCCTCTTGCAAGGTGCAGACTAACGGTGCTGCTCAGGGGTGGAAGGCTAGGTTTGGATACCTCAACAGCAAATTGCTGCTGGAGGAGATGACGAGACATCCTACGTTTTGTAATGAATTGGAACGATGTGATTCTAATGGCTTCAAAGAGTTTTCCTTTAGCTAGCCTGGCGGTGGGCTTGGCTTGACCGCCATCCTCTGAGTGCGAATGGCGCATGGATACTGAGCAGAATTCAGCTTTCTGGGTGGGAGAAGAGACCGGGTGAAATTGGCAGGGTGTAGATTTAATCCTCTGGTTGTTTGCTTTTGCTCAAAGGAGCCCATCAGCTGGGAATTTAGTCAATTGCAAAGAATGAGTTAAAAGTGGTTTCAATGGTACACCTGCCCGAGAGTCTCCTCCCCCCAGTCCACAGTTTGCTCTTTAACAAAACAAACACAACCTTGCTCTTCTCTGCCGCTGCCCAGGGGGCGGGGAAAGAACACAATCTACAGGGGAAGAAATAAACCTGACTCTGTACAAATTGCGGCTAAATGCACCAAGTACTAAAACCCTGGGAAACAAGAGTGCTTTGCTCTGCTCTGTCAGTGATGGGATCTCGGGGGTTACTCCTTACAGAAGTGATTCAGTTCAGGCAGAAGTGTGACTTTGTCCACTCAGTGCATCATGGAAAATTCTTCATTCTCTTGATCCCTGGGAGCAGTTCTTTGTGATTACCGAGCTCCCAGGTGTCAGCGCTTCACAAGGGCAGACGCCTGTTTACACCTCCAGGTGTGCTGGGTAAGAGCTCTGACTCCAGGGTGGATCAGCAAGTTGTGCATGAGCAATGGCAGACGCAAACAGTACATTAGAGAAGGAGTTTAGCTGCCTTCCTCCATTTACATAACGCACCCTGAGCTGGCGGTGCGATTTAAGATCTGCTCAGGGCCCGTTATGATGAATGGAATGGCTGCTATGCTCTCCACTGACTTTCTCTCTGCCCAGTAGCAGTTAAAGCAAAGGGGATGCAAGGTGCATACACCCCTGAAGTGGAATGCGTCTTCCTCCCCCAGAGCCTTCCCTTGAAACCCCCGGGCTGGGGTTCTTCCCCCAACGGGGCCAAGTGGGGAAGTGCACAACCCAACTGGGTCCTGGCTCTTCTGTCAAGCACAACAAGAATCTGGGTGAACCCAAGCTCTGCAGTGGCTGGCTTGGTGGGTGGCCGTGGACTCCCTGGTTTCACTGACAATTGGATTCTCATGCTGGGGCCTGACCTGGTTCCCAATAGCCATGGGCCAGATCCTGCTCCCCTTTCTCACTGAGCCAGGGGAGCTACTCCGGGAGAGCGAGGGCGGGAGAACTGAGCCCTGCTCGAAGGGGCTTAGGTCTTTGTTGTCTTTCAAAGCGGACTCTTACAAAGCACTTGGCGGAGTGATGGTGTCAATCCAGGACTGCCTGAGCTGCCTTCTAAGGGCGTTTTGGTCTGGGCCTCCTTTAGCTTCTAGGCCTGTCTCCAGACAAGTGCGGTGACCCCGCAGAGCCCATAGGATGGACGTTCTGGGGATACTGACTTGCAGGCCATGGTAAGGGTAGAGAATTGGTAACAGGAACTCCCCTGAGATCTGGGTGCTGCCCCTGCAGCTGATCAGCTTCCAGTGCAGAACGCTGACTGATCCCTCCGCCCCTGCCAAAGTCAGGCAGAGGCACCGCTCCCCTAAGGAAAATGCCCCGTTCCCAGGTGAGCCGAGGACAGACTGATCCAGGGCTGGTGGCAGAGGCCTTCAGGGGCGGTCAGTCCATTCAGTGCGTGCGGAGACAGTCACTTGTGTGAAGGCCTGGTCTGCTCACGCACCGCACCGGCACTGGTTTAACGAAAGGCGAGATGGGTTAAATGGGTGCATCTGTGGGTAGATGCTCCTGGGGTTTAAATCTGGCTTATCTGTGTAACTTTCAGTGATAAACCTATGGGCTCAAGCTCAACCACTATCACCAGTTTTAAACCAGAGGAGTTTCCCCCAGGGGTTTGCCTCAGTTTAACGAATCCGGTGTTTAGGAAGTCTGGGTGTAGACAAGCCAGGTACGGGCAAACTGCTCCACCCACCGTTCCTGTGTGATAGAAGAACTGCACGCTCTCTAACCCTGATCAGGGTGTCTGGCCATCTAGCTAACTCTTCTGCATGACAAAATGAGGCTTTTACAACACACAACACAGCCAAAAGCCTTTGCTTGGAATCAAAACGTCCCACGCTGGTTTCTGCCAAAATCGCTCCACTCCCTGCCTTGGTGTCACGGTTCTAACCGAGAAGCTTTTTGGTTCCTGGCAACATGGGTTGACACTGAACTTCCCAACACTTGTTTGTTTCTAATACTTAGTGGGAGGGAACTGGCCTTGGGCTATTACCCAAAATAGCACCGACTGTAGCCTGCTGTGGTTGGGAAGGTGGTGATGGTGGGGGGGATTGGGGCAAGCACCTTTCCGTTCATGTATCCAGCCAGCTGCCACGTGTGTACCTGCTGTGTAACAGGTCTCTGGGAACATGCACGGAGAGTGACCTGCCTCGGTGCTGGTGGCCAGCGAGACCACTTGTCTGCTAAGGGATCTGCCGCCTAAGGAGGCGAGACCCTCTCCAGGGCTGAGGGGTTCTCAAACTTCATCGCACCACAACCCCTTCAGATAACAAAAATTACTATGTGACCCTGGAGGGGGGACTGAAGCCTGGGCCTTGCTGACCCGGGGGGGCAAAGCCCAAGCCCCTCTGCCCCAGGCAGGGGGGCCAAAGCTGAAGCTCAAGGACTTTGCCCCCAGGCAATGCAGCTTAGGCTTCACTCCCAGGCCCCATCACATCTAAGCGAGCCCCAGCCACCCCCTTAACACGAGCTCCCGACCCCCAGTTTGAGAACCAATGGGTTAGGTGTTAAGAGACGGAGAAACATTTCCCATTGTACATTGCTCATGAGAAGCAAACAAAACCACTTCCACGGGCGTGGGACTCGTGCTACGGTAAGTGTGGACAGAGGAGAGCATTGCATGCGTTTCCGCTGTGCCCTCTGGGGCTGGTGGATGGGACAGTGAACGTAGCACTTTTACACGCCCTAGGAGCGGTTCTGTGGTCAAAGTCCTGTTTAAAACCAGCCCGTCTTCCTTCCCTGATGCAGGCGCCTGTTAGTCATGGCTTGTGTGGGGGAAAGAGGGCAGATACCGAAGGCCCCTCTTCTTCAGCAGGAGAACAGGGAGAAAGGAAATCTCCTGTTCAGATAGCGGAGTAGGGGGTCTCTTCAAAGATTTTCCATAACTTTGCCAGGTACTGGAGCAATTTGTACAGTGGGGGAGCTGAGAGCCATTGAATCAAACTGTAAACCCTGCGTATGCTGGAAACCACTTCAAGCCGGGGGTGTGGCCGGACCCCCAGGACCCTAGTTCCACCCCCTATGAACTTTGCTGCATCCCCCCCCCCCCCCCCCCCCGCACATGCAGCCCTTTGGGGTATTGGCTGCTCTTGATCTGACACGTCACGGCCCGAGAAGCCTCTGGGCGAAAGGTTCGGAAGTTGTGCTGCTGTGTGATTGGGAGCCGGGCGGCGAAGGGCGCCTCGGCCGCGGCTGCCTGGGAAGTGCCTGCAGCGCTTGCTGTGATTGCGGGGGGCACTCAGCTACCCGCGGAGCCAGCGGCCCCCTCCGCACCTCAGAGGCTCTTGCGTTAATGGCGTGTTCCTAGGAAGGCTGCACTGTCGATTGTCCGGGCCCTGCTAGGATACACCCTCCCCCCCCCGCTGTACAGCCGTGCTGAGCAGGGGCCAGCAATGGGAGGTTACCCACATCGGAGGGGCGCTGGCTCTCCCCGTGTGGGAGCCGGCCATGTCGCTTCTCCAGCTGGGGGCTGTGGGTTGTGGAGCTGCCCCCCCGAACTGCTCCCTGTTCGGAGCTGGCAGGCCTAGCAAGGAGAGCCAGAGAGGCCATTAAAGCAGGGCTGTGCTGTGAAAGCTTTGACTGGCCCCCCCCGCCCCCCCCGTGCAGAGCATTAATAACCTAGTGCACGAGCTGGGATGGGCTCTGCCGGGGGCGGGGGGCGGAAGACTGATTAGGCAACGCTTCACTTCCTCGGGGTGAGATCCGGGAGCTGGGGCGAGGAGCCCCTTGCCCGGTCGGCGCTCTGGGGGGCTGGCCCCCGGGAAGGGGCAGGTGGGTCTCACCTACGTTAGTTGTAACCACTTGGGATGGTTGCCTGAGCGGGAGCATCCGCATTCCAGACCTTCCCATCCCTTCCCAGGTTAATCACCCCGCTTCCTGGGGGAGGGGAGGGCGTGGGGACCCGCAGCCATTTCCTGCTTAGCTTGGAGCTGTGATGACAAAGCAGTGGGGCTGCTATGAGCCCTGAGCTTAGACGGCACCTGGGACTCCCTGCTGTGCGGGGGGCAGAGGGGAGGGGAGGGAAGCCTGCATTCAGCATGGATCAGGCATGGGGAAGCTACCATCCCCCCCCATAGTTGGGACTTGCATTAATAAATGCAGGATATGTGGGGTCTGGAACAGAAGCTGCCCTCCTGTCTCCCCCCCACTACCACCACCCGCGTAAAAAATGTTGTTGATGCTCTGGTCAGGGTCTGATTTCGAGGGGCGGGTGCAGCAAACCCCTCCAGCGGCTCCTGGGCTGTGAGCTACGGGAATCCCCTTCCAGCCTGGGCCCGCAGCGCTGGGTGGCTGGACCTGCAGAGCTCGTTACCGGATAGTCCCAGCGTGGGCCCCACCAAACCCACCATAAATCTCTCACCCCAAGTGAAACCATTTTACACCAGCCCCCGAGGAGACCATGGCAGTTCCCAGAGCCCAGCAGGGCAGTTCCCAGAGCCCAGCGTTGCTGTTTCAGGAAAACTTTGCTTGTTTGCTTTGGCAAAGGTGCCGCTGTCCCCAGGGCCAAGGAAACTGGAGCACGGGCGCCCTCTGCCTGAGACTGGTACCTCAGCTAGAGCCGGAGAGACTCACTGACCGTTACCGTCAGTTCTGGGCCTGTACCGGATCCCGGGGTGGGGGCGGGGGGTTAGCTATTGGCAGCTGGGTCTGTAGCTTTGGTTAGAAGCAGGTAGGATGGGGTGGGATGTTATGGCGCCTGAAGACTACAGGGGGACGCGTCTCCCTCGAGAAAGCTGCCAATGGCGTCTGTAATGTCTGAGATCTCAGGTCAGGCAACCTCGCTCCAAAGCAGCCCTTCCTTGGGCAGCATCTGCTTTAACTCGAGTGCGAAGCGGCTGGGTCGCAGCCTCTGAGGCCTGGCTGCAGCACTTTCCTGGCTGGGTTTCCCAGGGGGTGATGGACCGTACAGCTCGCCGTTGGTGTGTACATGGAAGACTCCGTGAATACGCAGGTCACCACTCCCCCCGCCCCCAGTACTCCAGGGTAGAGTTCACGTCCCAGCAGGGCCGGCTCCAGCATTTCTGCTGCCCCAAGCAAAAAAAAAAATAAAAGCCGCGATCGGCGGCAGCAATTGGGGGAAAAAAAAAAAAAACCACAACCCAGCGATTGGCGGCAGTTCAGTGGCAGGTCCTTCGCTCCTAGAGGGAGTGAGGGACCTGCCGCCCCCGAATTGCCACAGGTGCCGCCCCTCTCCCTGGGCCGCCCCAAGCACCTGCTTGTTAAGCTGGTGCCTGGAGCTGGCCCTGCGTCCCAGTCACCTCCATTTTGAGTGATAGCCCAGCCTCGTTCCTCAACCACCGTATCCCTGCAGTCTGAGAACCTCGCTAACGACCCCCCCCCGCCCGGTGCTAGCGGGCACTGAACCCTGCGGTCTCTCCCTGCCCTCGGAAGAGGCCGAGTTGCTAAGGCTTTGTGGCTGGGGAGCCGCGTAGTGGCTAATGGGTTAGTAATGGCCCTTGTCCCTGAGTCCAGATGTTCTGCACTGCTGTGGCCTGGCCTCTGAGCTGCTCGCAGACTCGCAGATCGGTGCTACGAAGGAGCCGGGTTCTCCTGCGCTTGGTGGGTGGCAGCTCAGTGAAACCTCCTGCCCTCAGCCCACTGCTACGGGCGAGGAGGCTGGCAAAGCTCAGGCTTTAACACCAGCCCCCCTCGTTCGCCCCGTCCGTCCCCTTTCACATTCTCTGCAGCAGCTTTCCGAGCTCCAGAACAGGGGAGCAGGCTGCTAACTGCTAGAGCGAGGACCCCGGAGCCTGGCGCAGCGCGGGAGATACGGGCCCCTGGCTGGCGGGGTTAGCGCGGGTGGGGCTTAGTCCAGAAAGAGGAACGTCCAGCCGCTGGCTGTCCTGGTATCTGGCGGGGCGGGACTGGAATACGCAGGTGGGCAGGTGGCTCTGTTTCTAACCCCCTTCTCCTGCCGGGCTTTGCTGTCTCCCCTTCTGCAGTGAGCTTCGAGGGCTGCGCAGGAAGGAAGCGGACGGCGTACCTGTCGGATGACACGCGCTTCAAAGTGCACACGGACGGCGTCGTCTCAGTCAAACGTCCCCTCCAGCTCCACGGGCACGAAAAGAGCTTTTTCATCCATGCCTGGGACTCTGCCAGCAAGAAGCACTCTGTCAAGGTTACCGTGAAGAGAGAGGGGCACGGGCACCGCCACCACCGGCACACGGTATGGCGACAAGCCCAGCGGGGCTGGCTCACGCGACCCGTCTGCCCCGGCTCTGCCCGTCTGCCGCGGTATCCGTCGGGGGCCGTTGTGTTCCCTCACGAGTCTCCTGCCAGGGAGCTGCTGCGCTAGAGGGCAGAGGGTTGGGGTGAAAGGGAGGCTGTAAATTGCAAGCGCCTGGTGCTGCACGTCAGCGGGAGCGAAGGACACTCAGCACCTGGCAGGATTGGCGCTAAGTTAGGAGCTTGGATCTCTTCCAGCTCTGGCTCCTGTGCTCTCAGATTGACACTGCGGCTGTTGTCCGAACACCTCTGCTCGGTGTGCGGCGGCTGCCAAGCAAGCGACCAGGGTGGTGGGAACCACTAGGAAAGGGCTAGATAATGAGCCAGAGAACATCCTAATGCCACTACATAAATCCCTGATGCGCCCACACCTGGAATGCTGCGTGCAGTGCTGGGCGCCCCATCTCAGAACAGGTTTGTTGGAATTGGAAAAGGTTCAGAAAAGGGCAGCAAAACTGATTAGGTGTGTGGGACAACTTCTGCATGAGGAGGGATTAAAAAGCCGGGGGCTGTTCGGGTTGGAAAAGAGACGACTAAGGGGATATGACATAGGTCTATACAGTCATGACCGGGGTGGAGAAAGTGGATAGGAAAGTGTTGATAAATGCACATTGGAAAACAGAATCCCAACTACACATCTCAAACGATGGGGTCTACATTGGCTGTTCCCACTCAAGACTGAGATCTTGGAGTCGCTGTGGATGGTTCTCTGGAAACATCCACTCAATGTGCAGCGGCAGTCGAAAGAGCTGGCCGCTGCTGCTCTGAATCTGGTCTGGGGCCTGTTAGGTCCCGTGTGACAAAGCGCCATGCCCAGCTATAGAAGGGACCGGCCGAAGTTCCGTGTGATTCCAGCCCAGCCCAGCCCAGTGGTGAACCAGCAAGAGCTCGCAGCCAATGGCTCCTCAAGCCCTTAGCAGAAGGTGGGGAACCAGAGTCTGGATTTGTCTGTGTAACGGGTGGAGCTGGATCTCGGACGGTTTGTGAAAACCTCCAGCCGCCTTGTGTCTAATGCAGGGACCTCGCTGTGAACCGTGTGTCTCTCCCTGCAGGACTCCCCTGCCAATGCTCAGGCAGACATACTCATCTTCCCAGAGTCCCGCCCCAGCCGGAAGAGGCAGAAGAGGGACTGGGTCATCCCTCCAATCAACTGCCCTGAGAATGAGAGGGGGCCCTTCCCCAAGCAGCTGGTTCAGGTAGGGGAGGCCTTTGGCCCGGCGTCCCAGCCAGGCGCGGTGTGGTGGGTGTGTCGCTGTTGGGGTGTGAGGAGGGGGGTTCTTTGGAGAGCCGGCAGCGGGGGGTAGGTGGAAGGCAGAGGGGGAGCGTGGAGAGATGGGTGGGTGGCATTTGTTTGGAAGAGCTCTTGGGATCGGACACCCTGGTTCCACCCAGCGCATCCAGCGGGCCGAGGAGCCGTTTCATTGCCAGGGTCTCGTGCCCTAGCTTGCGGCCACAGGGCGGCCATGCAGCGCGGCGCTGTGGGGAAAGCTCCATCCGCCCCGGACGGCTCCTCTGTCAGCGTTCACAAACAGAACCCACCCAAGCCCTTTGTCTGCTACTGGGCTTGTGTAGCATCAAACCCTCCTTCCAGGCCTGTCCTCCTCGGCCGTATCCTCTCATGGGGCAAATGTGGGGTGTGTGTGTGTGAGTAGGAGCCTGAATGTCAGGGACAGCTTCTCAGGGACTGGGGGGGTTCTGGACAGACGGGGAGGGGAGCACAGGCTGGGGCGGGCCCGGTGCTCAGAATCCACCGGCTGACCCTCCCGTTCTCCGGCACCAGATCAAATCCAACAGGGACAAAGAGATCAAGGTTTTCTACAGCATCACGGGGCAGGGCGCAGACACCCCCCCTGTGGGCGTCTTCATCATCGAAAGGGAGACGGGGTGGCTGCAGGTGACGAAGCCGCTGGACAGGGAGGACATCAGCCACTACACGGTGAGTCCCTGGGTGCCGTGGATGGAGCAGGGGCATGTTCTCGGGGGCTGATGTCTTCTGGAGCTTGGAGGTGGCTGGGAAGAGGCCAGAGGCGCCAGTGAACTGGGTTTCACTCCATTTCTTGTACTGCACGGTCCAGAGGGCAGCTTCCCTCACCTCCCCCTCACGGTCTCTTCCCCGGGGCCTGGCAGAGTAAAGCCAGAGAGGAGTTGCTGACCCCAGCTGGGCGCCGCCTCCTGCTCTGTGCCCGGCCCTGGTCACTTGGTCACGTCAGCACTTGGCCCTGAGCCCCGGTTCTTTCCCCGAGGTGCTGAGAGCTGCAGCGGGAGCTGAGGGGCCCCACCGGCTCGCTGCCTCAGCAGGGCCCCTGCTGCTTGGAGACACGTTCAGTGTGCGCCTCCCGTCTCCGAAAGCTTGGCTGGATGCCTCGTCATGGGCCTGTGGGTCTCTGCTGGGCAGAGCAGGGCTAGCGGGTGGCTCCGTGTCCATTACTGATGTTGGGGTTTGACCCAGCAGGGAGGAGAAACCATAAATCCACACAGGTTGGGACAGCCCAGACTGGCCCCTCCCTGGGTAACAGGACCTCACTGTCCATGGGCCAGGCAGTGATTATCCTCCGAGTGTGGAGGGGAGCTGGATGGGCCCTTTGAAGGCTGCTGTCCGGACCCTGGGCACAGGCTGAGCTGGGCAGACCCCCAGGCTGGGTGTGTTCCGTGTGGACTCAGGACCCTAGTGGGAATGGTCAGCCAGCAGCTGGAGGTGGGGAATCGAAGGCAAGTCCCCTCTGGCTAAGCCAGCCAGGCTCGGGCTCCTGTTGTGCAGGGACTTGTGGAACACCGCGCACAAGCCAAGCATGGCCGCTGCTTTCGGAGCCAGGGCTGGCTTTGGCGGGCGCTGCTGGCTGCTCGTGGCCAGGCGGCTGCAGGACTCGCAGGGTGGTTTGATGGTGCCTTACACCCTGTGCTGGCTTTGCAGCTCTTTTCCCACGCTGTGTCTGCGAATGGGCAGCCCGTGGAGGACCCCATGGAGATCATCATCACCGTGAGCGACCAGAACGACAACAAACCCCAGTTCACCCAGAGCGTCTTCACAGGCTCCATAGAAGAAGGAGCCAAGCCAGGTACGTGAGCAGAGCCCCCTAGTGGGGGCTGAGACACACCGGTCATGAGATTTGGCTGTTTTAGTGTTGGGTTAATTTTGCTTTGAAGAATTTAAATCCCAGAATAACCCAAAGGGGCTAAAATCTGCCCACTGAGCAAACGCGCCTTGTCCAGAGCGTGCTGCTCGTGTGGATGGCAGGGCTTGGAGCAGGCTCTCCCTCCCCTTCCAACCCAGCAGTTCCTTCCCCCGATCCTGCAGGAGAGTCGGCACCCTGGGGTTGACCACCCGCCTCGCTACAGAACCCGCGGAGGGGACCAGTTACCTTCCCAGAAGGCTCTGGGGCTGGCAGGGAGCAGGTGCAGATACTGCTGATGGGGGCGGTATGAAAACTGGAATTGAACAGAGGAGCTAATTTGGTAACAGTAAATGTGGCTCCAAATTGTGCTGTCCGTTTACCTGTGAGACGCTCGTAGGGCTTTAGTCTTTGTATCGCCCCAGTGAGATCGATGGCTCTGGGCCGACGGCTCAGCCTGCGCTGCCCCAAGGCGCTTACAATCTTATTCCCCTTCCTTGGTGACTGCAGAGAAGAATTGGCAGACGTTAGGGATGGGAAATGCCTGGTGGTTGATCTAGTCACCTTCCCCCATTCCCCTTGGTGGGCCAGGGCGGGATTGTTCCTGGCAGTATGTTCTGGAGAATCGTCTCCAATCTCATTTTGTCCTAGAACTAGAAAAATAATGTTACTCTGAACTCGTGCCTAGGTACCTCTGTGATGCAAGTGACAGCCACAGATGCAGACGACAGTGTAAACACCTACAATGGGGTCATTACTTACTCCATCCTGCAGCAGATACCTGAACAACCCCACCGCGGGATGTTCGCCATCAACTCAGAGACTGGCGTCATCAGTGTGCTTGGAACTGGGCTGGACAGAGAGGTGAGTACCGCAGCGTTGGGTCGGAGGCATGTCCGTGTGTTACGTTTGCACAGAGCGGGTGGACGGCCCTAGGTTCGGAAGGGTGAGCTCCGCACCGAGACGCATTGGGAGTGGCGGGCGCAAGCCGTGTCACACTGCAGGATGTCTTTGGCAAACTTCCCGCTATCTCCGTTTCTCCTGGGCGCTTGTGCCACGTTAGACTTCCCCTGCCCGGCCAGCCCTTGGGCTGAGTGAATTGTGCTTGGCGGGGAGGCAGTGGGGGGTTCAACGGGCATCTCTGCAGCGCTAGAAACTGATCCCCCCACGAGAGGCCTGATCGTTTGGCCGTGTTCGGTCAATTCAGCTAATTTAAATGCATCAAATCTCAGCCCCACGTTGGGTTTTGTAGAAACACGCTGTTGCCGTGGAATTGAACAGAGGATCTTGTCTACTGATCAAGGGAAACCCACTTTCTAACAAATACAAAGTGAAACTGACGTCATTGATTAATTGTCCAAGCCCAGATAGATGTGCAGAAACCCCCAAGCTGTTCACTGTAGATACTGAAAAGGAAAGTGAATGCTTAAAATGCTCTTGGCTACCAATGTGAAATATTGACTTTTAGCAGAGGGGACAATGACAGCTTGCCTGCTGAATTGAGAAGCAGGTTCCCTTACCTGTTATTGCTGGGTTTCCGTGGCTGAAACGCCCCAGAGAGGGCACCTGCAGTCAGAAAAGTGGTGCTGCTTGATAGCTGAGTTCAGGAGCTCTCACCTCCTGTCTCACCTGCTGGCTGCTCTGACAGCGATGAAACTAATCATAAAAGTTCCCCCGAGAGGAAGAGAGGCGGGGCCTGCCAAAGCCCGTCCCCAGCCAGTATTGCACCAGCCTGACGTCTCCTCTGGGTGCTAATCCAAAAGTGACTTTTGTGGCTTGCAGACGACCCCCAACTACACGCTGATTGTCCAGGCTGCCGACTTACAAGGCGATGGTTTTACTACCTCAGCCACAGCAATGATTGAAGTCACCGACACCAACGATAACGCTCCAGTGTTCGACCCCCTCATGGTAACGTAATCTCTCGTCTGCTTCTATCTCTGTTCGCATTACCCAGGTCGGGAGCTCCACTCCCAACACCGCGGATTTCATTAGCTACATCTGTGCAAAGAGTTAGTTAGATGCCTGACAAAACTGTCCAATTACTCAACCCCAGACTTGGTGAAGAATCAAAGGGGCAGAATTAGTCCATGGGGTTAGAGAATCAAATTCTTCTGTGCCAAAAATATTTGCCTCTAACTGGAAGTTGCCTGAACTTGCTCCCTTTAGGAACGTGAGTGAAAGGCAAACATAACATCAACCTCACTGAAGTACCGCCAGCCATTGGGGGAGCTGGGGCCCTGCGTGCTGTGTGCGCCGAGAGCCAGATCCTAGCTCGGCGTAGCTACGTTGAAGCCAGTGGAAATTGCTGATTTCCCCTAGCTGTGGAGCCTGGCCCTGGGCGTATAGTTATGGAATAGCAGCTGCAGGGGCAGACGGCTTCTGTCGCTGGAACGCTCAGTGCAACTTTCCATCCCCTGCCCCCAATGTACGGGCCCCCTTGAGGAGCGTGTACAGCTCTGGGTCCAGCGGCGCTCCCTGGAAATAGGTGCCACTTGTGACAGCAAGGCCCGTGATTCTGGGCCAGGCTCTCCAGCTGGGGTTCCCTTTGGAGCCCAGCAGCTGGAGCAGTGGCACTCTGCCCCTGCGTGGAGAAGCCAGACACTTAGGCTTTGTTGTTTTAAAAACCGATGGGATTCTGGGGCTGCCAGAAGTGCTCCGGTGACTGCGCAGTACCCGGCCAGCCAGAGCGGCGCCCTGCATCCAGCCTGTCCCTTCTATTGCAGTACCAAGCCACGGTGCCCGAGAACGAAGCGGGGGTGCTGGTTGACAGGCTGCATGTGACGGACAAGGACAAGCAGGGTTCTCCGGCCTGGCGGGCGAAGTACGAGATCGTGAGAGGGAACGAAGGGGGCTTTTTCACCATAACCACAGACCCCAACAACAACGACGGGCTCCTGAAAACTGCCCAGGTGAGTGGTGCCCACCCAGCGCCGCCTCCGCTCCCACACCCCACTTTGATGTCACTGACTTCGAAAATGCTACAGTCCGGTGGGGACGTCTCCCGGGGTCCTCGGCTGCACTGCCTCCCCCTCCTGTACGCACCTGCGTTCACCCCAGGAACGTAAACCGGCCCAGCTCAGCCTGTCACTGCTCTCACTCTCCAGGACCACGATCCCCAGCAGAGGGTGCCCTGGGGAGCTCCCAGTTCGGGTCCCCAGAGCCCTGCTGCGTGTGAATCCTTCCCCGGGAAGGTACGGCTCTGTCTGGGGTCGCAGGGGCTTGGCCTCAACCCCCCCATGGCCCAGCTCTACTGAGACTTACTTTTCTGAATCTCTTCCCAGCACTGCTTGCGGGGGCTGTTTGGCAGGACAGACTCGGGGCTTTAGGTTCCCAAATTTCTCCCTCCCCCCTCCAGATCTGGTTTGGGGCTGTTGTCTTGCCATCGGGGACAGGGCTCGGTGCACTAAGGCCCTGGGGAACTGCACCAAAGAGCCGGGCGGGAGTGCGGTCGGGGGATTGGACCAGGGGCCTGGGAGTTGAGCAATCCTGCCACAGCGCTTCAGAGCAGTGCGGGCAGGAGGGTTCTCCCTCATGGGGGCAAGTGCGTGTGGAGCACTCGGGGGGGCTTGGACGGAAGGCACCCGGGGAAGCGCTTCCCGAAGCGAGCCTGCTGATGGGCGGAGTTCCTCTGCCGCCGGGTTAGTGTGTCCTTCCCCCAAGGGCAGGATGAATAGCCTCCCAGCTGTTCCAAGTTCTGCTCCACGCCAGGAATTCTCCCGGGCGTTAGCAGGGTTTATATTGTGTCTCTCCTGGAAAGCTGACTCCTTCCTCTGCATCCTTTCCAGGGCCTGGATTTTGAGGTGCAAAGGCAGTTCATCCTCCACGTTGCTGCAACGAACGACATTCCCTTCTCCGTGCCTCTCCCGACTTCCACAGCCACCGTCACTGTGAACGTTGAGGATGTGAACGAAGCCCCAGTCTTTGATCCGCCTATCAAAAGCGTAGTGGTCTCAGAGGACTTGCCTGTGGGACAGCAAGTCACCTCCTACACGGCCCGGGACCCAGATAAGAGCCAGACGCAGACAATCAAGTAAGGGCGGGAATGCTGCAGAGAAGCCTTGCCAGGCCCCAGGGACTGAGCTCACAGCAGCCACTTGATTTGTGCATCAGCTGCTCAGGCCACCCCAAATCAGTCCAGAAATGCTGCACAGCAAACACCATGTGGCCTGTGCACGGCCTGTCCCATGGGCCCCGGGGAAAGCCAGGCACTAAGGAGGTTCTGATTGTTGGCAAACGCCTCCTTCCTGCATCGGAAATCATCTCAAATCTCAATCATCTGCTCTCTTGAAAGGAAATAAAGGCAAATTCTCCGGGCAGATCAGTGGTACGATTGCCCTGCCAAAACTCAGACCTAACTTGGCACAATCTACCTTCATGCTTGAAAGTTGGGTAACTGGAAATATACCGAGCTGGGTGTTTGCCCAGCTAACCAAGCAGATCAGGGGCGTAGCTACGTGTGCGGCACAGCCAAGCCGCCGGCAGCTCCAGGCCAACCAAGCTGCTGCCTGGTGACACGAAGGCCGGGTCTGCGCTACAGAGTTAGGTTGACGTAAGGCAGCTTACATCTCACTGTGTAAGCGTCTACACTAACATGTAGCTCTCACCGATGTAAGTCACCCACTACGCCGACTTAATAACTCCACCTCCGCGAGAGGCGTTGTGCTTCGTCGATGTAGTGTCCGTGTAGACACCGTGTCATTGCCTGTTGGCTCTCAGCTCTGCGTGGGGCTCAACGCTGGACACCCCAGCCCCCGGCAGCAAGGCTCCCAGCTGTCAGGCCCAGGGCAGCAGGGCTGTAGGGGTCAGTGCCCCACTTAAGTGCTTCTGCCACTGACAGAAGGAGCAAGTGTGACGTGAAACAGTGTTTTAATGACTGCGCTGCCTGAACGTCGACGTAATTTTGTAGTGTAGGCACGGCCAACTCTACCCATCCACACCTCTGTCCTGAGCTCTTCCCTTCAGTCCCTTTACGCTGCGTGCTCTTGGGACCTCTCTTCCTCTCTCACTGGCTGGAGGGCAAGTAAATAGCCCTTCTGGGCTCAAATGAGACAGGCTGCATTCCTGCCAGCAGTCTGCGAGAGAGAGTGAACCCCAGCAAGCACCTGAGAGCCCCCGGCAGGGTGGTGACCGGTCCTCTCCTGCAGCGGATGTAAGCATGAAAGGGGCCAGTTGTTTATAGTCGCAAACCTAAATGGCGAGATTTCAGCCTTAAACTCTCACTGGCAAATTCATTTCACGCTTCCATAGAGCACTGCCCACCTGCTCAGCCCCCGCCCCACATGCTGGACCTTTCTCCTCATCCCTGCTTGCCCTCCTCTCCAGGTACCGCATGGGGAACGACCCTGCCGGGTGGCTGGCTATTGACCCCGAAAATGGCATCATCACGGCAAAACTCCCTCTGGACAGGGAGTCGAGCTTCGTAGTCAACAGCACCTACAAGGCCATAGTCCTGGCTGTCGACTCCGGTAAAGACTCGCGGCTTCCTCTTGTTTCGGGCCCCTGTTCTCTGTGCGAGCAACTGCCTGTGTGATGGGTTGTAAGGCAGGGATCACGCGCGACTCCGGCAGCAGCGCTGCCTTCACGCTGTGTTTGGATAGAGAAAAGAGTGAACCCCTCGCCTTGTGCTTCCGCAGCGGCTCTCCTCCCCCAAGCCTTGCACTGCTCCACAGAGTAGAGAGCCAGGAGCTGCTACCCCGGCGGTGGGGAAAGTGGCGTACGAGCCCCTGGCTGCACTGTATAATATTCTGGGACAGGACAAGGCAAAATAGTGCCCAATGGACACTGCTGGGGCAAAACGTAACTACCCAAGCTGAGACGTGGCCAGGACGCCAGGGCTAATGCCACAGGAAATGGAATGGCCCCACGTGGTCTGCACTCTGCTCAGAGACAGAGATGGATTAAATCAGAGCTGTGGGAATGCTCACGAAAGCATGGCACCGTTAAAGGCAGGGGTGGGCAAACTACAGTTTGGGGGCCAATTCCAGCCCATCAGACCTTTTAATTCGTCCCTCGAGCTCCTGCCAGGGAGCGGGGTCAGGGGCTTGCCCCGTTCTGCGGCTTCCGGAAGCAGCGGCATGTCTCCCCTCCGGTTCCTACACATAGGGGCAGCCGGGGGCTACGCATCCTGCCCCCGCCCCAAGTGCTGGCTCTACAGCTCCCACAGCCGGGGGGGGGGACAGGATGCTGCTTCCGGGAGCTGCTTGAGGTAAGCGCCACCCGGAGCCTGCACCCCATCCCCCTGCTCCAGCCCTGATCCCCCTCCTGCCCTCCGACCCCTCGCTCCCAGTCTGGAGCACCCTCCTGCACCCCAACCCCCTCATCCCCAGCCCCACCCCAGAGCCCACACCCCCAGTCAGAGCCCTCACCCCCTCCCACACCCCAACCCCCAATTTTGTGAGCATTCATGACCTGCCATACAATTTCCCTACACAGATGTGGCCCTCGGGCCAAAAAATTTGCCCACCCCTGGTTTAAGGCCATCAGCCCAGCTCCCCCCCGCCCCGGCCCATCTGATCACAAGGTTCTCCCCCAGCTGCCCATGCAGTGCACACAGCCAGGTGTGGGAGGCGGCTGGGCGGCAGCAGAGGCGCGTGTGGGATTCTGGGGTCCCCTGCACTGAGCCGTGGTGTCGCTCTCCCTTAGGGCAGCCGTTGGCCACGGGAACGGGGACCTTGGTGCTGACCCTCGAGGATGTGAATGACAATGGGCCAGAGCCAGATCCACGGGAATTTTACATCTGCAATCAGAACCCAGTGGTCCAGTTGTTAAATATTGTGGACCCGGACCTTCCCCCGAACACCGGCCCCTTCAAGGTGGACCTGCTGCACGGCTCCGGCTCCAACTGGACAGCAACTGTGAACGCCCAGGGTAAGGGGCTGAGCCGCTGTGCGCCCCTCTCGGCTTGTCCTGCTGCGAAGCAGGCTGTCCACCCGCCCCGGCCTTTCAGAGCAGTCAGTTGTGGGGGGAGCTACCCCACGCTGGCGTTCCCACTTGGGCTGGTGGCCCAGGGGCTGTGGGGTAGAACTGGGCCCATCCGCCGGTTCTTTGTTGCTTTGTTTGACTTGCCAAAAGGCTAGTGGAGCCATAAGGCCTTTCCAGTTACTGCTTGTGCTCCCCCCACCCCCAGCAGAGCGAGGGGCAGGGACCTCAGTCCCCTCTGGGGCCTGGTGCGTTCTCACTAACCTGCCCAGCCAGCGCTCCTCAGAAGGAGAATGTGAGAGCTCTGGAGCAGGCATGTGTCTGCTGGGCCGCTCTTCAGGTGCCAGCCAACCCTACTGGTCTCCTGAACCCACAGCGGGTACCTGAGGGTAGAGCCCCCCGGGAAGGACCCCGAACGTGTGGAGGGGACTCAGGCTTCGCCACTCCCGCTGGGCCTGCTGGTTGTAGCCAGTAGCAGCTCCACCCCTCTTATGCCCCCAAGGCCAGTCACACTGCCAGCTGTAAGTGTTGCTAGCTGCCCCCCCACCCCCACGAACCCCACGCTCCGTAAACCTCCCCGCAGGAGCTGGGCTTTGCGGACAGCCAGGCCCTCCCAGCGGGGAGGCTGCTCTGCAGCGTGTCCAGCCATACAGCTGGAGGGGCTGGCGGCTTTGGCCTCCCCCCGCGCCGGGGTCCTGCAGCGGTGCTGTGACTGCCCGCCTCCAGGATCCCGTCCCTTTCCCTGGAGTGCGTTTTTGACCCGAGCCCTGAATCCTGCTCTCCCCCAGGAGTCAGTCTGGACTTAAAGCTTACCAAATACCTGGAGCCAGGAGACTACAGCATCATCCTGCAGCTGGCGGACAACCAGGGTAAATCCCAGGTGACGACTGTCAAAGCCATTGTGTGCGACTGTGACGGGGAAGCCAGGAACTGCGAGAAGAGAGCAGCCATCGCGGGCGGCGTGGGGATCCCGGTCATCCTGGGGATTCTCGGGGGAATACTTGCCTTGCTGAGTGAGTACCGCGGGCGGAGTCCCCTCCCCTCGGGGAGGAGCAAAGAGCCTCCCGCGCCTGCCAAGCGAGTGACTGTCGCGAAGGGCCTTAACCTCAGACTCACGGCAACTGCTGAAATGACTCCCAGCACAGCGTGCGCCGTTGTCTGAGCGCTCCCTGGCTGGAGCAGTGCGTCGGGGGGACCTGCTCCCATGCTCTAGCGCCTGGCCTGGCGCTGCGGGTTGCTGACCCCCCAGATAACGGCAATGCTTTCACTCCCTCTTTCTAGTCCTGCTGCTGCTGTTGCTGCTCTTCGTGAGGAAGAGGAAGGTGGTGAAGGAGCCCTTGCTTCTCCCCGAGGACGACACTCGAGACAACGTCTATCACTACGACGAGGAGGGCGGTGGGGAGGAAGACCAGGTGGGTGGAGCTCGGAAGCCGTTGCTTCAGGAAGGCCCTGCTCTCGGGGGGCAGCGCGGCTCCCCTGCGTGCGGCTGGGGCTCTGCGCTGAACGTCTCCAGTCAGAGAGCATCGCAGGGACCTGCTCCGGATGCAGGCAGGGTGGCCTCTCTCGGTGCAGCCAGGCTCAGGTGGCCTGGCCGAGGTCACACAGTGGGTCAGTGGCACTGCCGAGCTCTGAAACCAGGATCCTCTCGATCCAGCCACTCGCTGGGATGATTGGCTCTGCCGGTATCCCACCTCAATCCGCGCACGCCGCCATCACCCAGGGCCTTGGTCGCCAGCTGCCCCCTCAGATCTCGGACCCCCCCCACGTCAGCCCCTCCGCCGTGGGCCAGGCCGTTCGGACAGCCCGAGTGTGACTCGCTCGGCGCGTTGAGCGCGTGCGGCCGATGCACGGCAGGGCGGGGCCTGCAGAGCTGCGCTGCGTCTCTGGGTTCGGTTCCCCAGCGTGGCCCTGACAACGCTGCCCTCGGCTTCTCGTGGCCGGTAACGTCGGATTTGCTTGTGCTTCTAGCACTGACGTGAGCCAGTTACGGAAGAGGAGGAGGAGGAGACATGAAAACCCACCCCGGCCTTCAGTGCTCCTACCCCCCCTCCTACCCTCCCTCCCTCCCCCCACGGCCCAGTGTTGTCCTTCAGCTACCGCTTCCCTGCAGGCCTCGGGACAGAGCAGGTCGAGCGAGGGAGGCGCCGCTGTGGGGTGACTGTGCAGTGGTGGGGGGAGTTCCTGCTGTTGGGCCCTGCCTGAGGCCCCCCCCTTTACAACCTTGTTTTGGCTGCGGCTCGCAGAACAGCCTGGCTTTCTCCTGCTCGTTTCCTGACATCCCACCTCTTCTCCCTCCTCCGCAGGACTACGACCTGAGCCAGCTGCACCGCGGCCTGGATGCCCGGCCTGAGGTCACCCGCAACGACGTCGTCCCGACTCTCATGCCAGCCCCGCAGTACCGGCCACGCCCCACCAACCCCGACGAGATCGGCAACTTCATCGATGAGGTGAGTGGGGCAGGCAGAGTCGGTGACTCAGAGCTCTCTCTGTTAGCCAGGCGTCCCGTTGGCTCGGGCTGTGCAGCAGAATCCATTGCTGCAGGCTGGGCTGTGCGAAAACCCTTCCTTAGAGCCTGCCCCAGAATTCCTAAGGCTCTGTCTCTACGCCCGGGGGGGACACGAAAGCCAAAGACCCAGAGCGTGAAACTCACCGGGGCCAGGGCATTCTCGGTGTCAGGCCCTGGCTAGGGAGCGCTTTCCTGTAGCTCAGGACTTGCCCCCTTCAGAGCGCGATGCACAGCCCTTCTCTCCCCCCCAGTAGCGAAGGCAGAGAGAAGTCCGATTGCCATCCATTACAATGCTTGGAACTCAGCATTTTAATTCTCTTGGTGACAGCTCTGAGATCCCCTCGCAGCTGTGTGCAGTACCAGGGCGTGCCAGAGACATCTAAACACCTGGTCAGGACTGGGGGGCCAAGCCCACAGGGACAAAGGGAGGGGGAGATGGCATTCCTGCTGAGCGTCCTTGGGGGAGGTCGAGTGCCCTGCTGGATTGTCCCCGCACACTCCCCTTGGGGGGACTCAGGTGCCATTCCCAGAAGACTGCCCAGATCATCATGGTAGTGTTGGCCCTCTCGTTCCTCATCTGCTTCCATCAGCTGTGAAATAGTTACACGGTGGTCTGTAAATCACCGTCCTGTCACCCTGGGAATGGGGCAGAGCACCGCTGTCTTGGCTATTGGTTCAGGCTGCTTGCAGACGCCTGCCTGTCTGTCCCGAAGAGATGGGTACCAGTGGAGCTGCAGCAAAGCAAACCCCCAGTTTACATGTGCTGCCCCAGCGTGACCAGGCACCTGCCGCAGAGTGGCCCTTAGCCCTGTTGTAAACTGGGATAAGCCGCACCCGCGTACAGCGCATCTACGCTGGGGTGTGCACTGCTATGAATACCCCCAGTGCTGACAGGGCTCTGGGGGGATCCCCTGCACCTCTTCACAGTCAGCCCCTGTTGTGAAGGGTTCCTTGTGGTCACGAGAGCTCGAGGTTTAAGTTTCTTCCAAAGAGAAGCCGAGTCTCTAGCATGAGATGCCAGCTCCCGTGGGTGCTGGGTGCCGGTGCAGGGGCTGCTGACTGCGATGCAGGTACAGAGGGTGCAGGAAGGGCCGATTCTGGGACAGCAGAACTGTATTGCCCCTCCATTTAAGTCTGCCTGAGATTCTCCTGAGGGCATCCCCCGAGTGTGTCGTACTTAAAGTACTGCACAGGATCTTTTCAGGGGGAATAAGGCAAAACGCCACATTTATTAGTAATACATGTATTCATTAACACTGTATCATATGCATATAATATATATTACACTTACACTCACACACACACACAAACACACTCCGTCTTGTTGTTACCAATTAGTTGCTCCCCTTAACTTCACTGGCCAGGTGAGTTAGATGGGGGAGGGGGTGGAGCCGGGCTTCTGCCGATCCGGATCGATGCTCCCATGTTGACAAGACGAGACCCGGGGTCCTCTGCAAGACACCTCACTTTTATAGCAGCTTTCCTCTTATGCAAATCTGTACCAGATTCAAACTCTGTGTCTGTGTCCATTGGTCCTTTGTGCTGCTTTCTTTTGAGTGTTGTCCCAATGCTGCAAAGAGGGTGTTTCCAAAAGAAGGTGCTTGCTTCTAACCCCCGAGGCCGTTGGTATGTCTGCTTGTCTTTAAGGAGCCCACTTGACACGTTTTATTGTCCTTGGGTCTGGCTCCCAGCCCCTCTCCAACAGTTGAGGCTGTCTGGAGGTGCTGCCTTCCATGCCTTGCTCATCCACACCTCATTCATTCAACAGGGCAATTGATTAAGAGGGGGGGTGGGGGGGGAGAGCTCTTGTTCTACTGCTAGCAAAAAGAAATTTTTCTTCCATCTTATTCTATCCTTAGGGGCTATAATATTATACCAAGGGCAATGCAAAGTTTTTAAATGAGGCTTTGATACAAAGTCCCATGAAAAGAGAGGTCACACATGGGTAGACCCACCACAAGGTTATATGAAGAGGCACAATGTAAAGTCATATGAAAATTATCAGAGATTTATCTACATTGTCCCCCTTTTGACCTCTCAAGAACAATTCTTGAGTGGTCACCATATAAATCTTTTGTATTTGTTGCAAACAAACCAAACAATTATAACCAGGTGAATATAACTAAAACCATTACAATTGACTAAACACCAGATATAACATAAACACAAATGCAAACAATTATAATTATAATAATTGGAAATACAACAAAACTGTTACCATTACAATAATTGGGTACATTGACAAACAAAATGAGGCCCAAGTTTGATGCTGCAATAGCCATCAAACAATAAAAGTCACTGAGGTCAGGACCTTTTTAAGCACACACAACAAATAAGATTTTGTAGGAGTACCACAGTTGTTATGCAAGGTTAAGCTGATTTGGACTTAAACTAACATTCAGTTGCTAAAATGTTGTAGAATTTCCTATTTTTAACAGTTGTTGTTAGAGGTTTCTGGGGACCTGAAAGATGGGGCCATACAATTATGGGTTAAGGTCTTACAGGTTAGGGGGGCCCAAGAACTACCCTTCAGGGCTTGGGGAAATAGAATCAGAGTGCATAGAGGAAAGTGTGGAATTAACAATACAAGCAAATGTAACTAACAATACAAATGTATTTATAACAAAAATTAACAACAAAATGACTATTAGAGAACCTAACAAAAAATAAACCTGATGCACTGGGAACCAAAGTTTTTTGGACACAAGTGGTGATTGATAAATTGGATGGACATGGGGGAAGTAGAGAGAGGAAAAGACATTTGCCCTGTCTAGTGTAGTATCCCCTCTTTTTCTAGACCCAATGCTAGCACAGGACACCACCAGAGACAGACACAGAACATGCAACACAGAACACTGAACACAGACTTTGTCATGACACTATAACCATGGTATTTTATAACTCTTCAGCTGGTACCAGCTCTCCTGATGTTCTGGTTCAGAGCCTGAAAGATAGAAGCTTGGAAACAAATTAGCACAGTGCTTTCACCATGGCAGAACCTGCTTGGTCTCTGCCACAGTGTGTTTGGTACTTGGGGCTGCACAAATGCTAATTAAAAGGTGCATTTTTTGTGAGTGTAAATCCTTCCTTTTTCTCAGTAAAAGGGCGTTAACACTCCATCTAGAAAAAAATTTCTGTTTTAAAATCTCCAGCCATTTTGCCATGGCCTGGAGATCTGAGGCAGAAGCAGGCACTGTTGTTAACTGTTTCAATGGCATTTTGGCCCTGGGAGGAGGAATTTACCCAAATATCCCCCTTCCCAATCTCCAGAGGGGTCCCAAAGGTCTGCCCCCTTCTGGGGTCTTAAATGTTTCTTCTCCTGATGTTACTGCTGCTGTAAGATTTGAGAGTGCTGTTTTAACTCTCTGTACCCAACCTGTTTTCCAGTTTCTTTATTGCTTGCCTGGGCCCTATCCTGCTTTTTTCAATAAACAGTTTCTTTCCATGGGCACAAGCCTTGTTCCACTACCAATTTAGCAAGGAGGGTGGGCTTTTTAACTAGCCCCCACCCTTCCTGGTCCCGTTCCTTAAACCATTTTTTTTTAAATTGTGAAATTACAATATTACTTACAAAAAACAAAACAAAACAAAAAAACAAACAAACATAAACCACACTACACTGCCCAAACTCCTATATCCTTCAGAGTTTGGCTTAACAGAACAAGATCTGTATCTTATGTTTTTAACCCACTCTGGGCCAGAGGGAGAGACGCTAAACTTCCCTCTGTATTACTCGGTCTGCTACCACCGAGGGTTCATACACCAATTATACAAATTCTTCCCCGGATCAGAGTGAGAAACACTAAGTTCTCCTCTTTAGCTCAGTCTTGCTACGGCTGAGGGTGTATGTACCTCTATAACACAATTTAAACCTAAACTCCTATATCCTTTAGAGTTTGGTTAATTAACTGAAAGTTTACACTCTTTTTCCTCTACTGCCAGGCTTGCTAAAGCTGGCGGTGTGCACACCAGTTTTATAATAACTGTGGATTCTATGCTTGCTCCCCCTTTCGCATTCTCCACCAAAATGTCGTACTTAAAGTACTGCACAGGATCTTTTCAGGGGGAATAAGGCAAAACACCACATTTATTAGTAATACATGTATTCATTAACACTGTATCATATGCATATAATATATATTACACTTACACTCACACACACACACAAACACACTCCGTCTATTTAAGTACGACAAGTGACACCTCTAGGCAGGGTGAAGCTGTTGCTCTAGCTCACGATTTAACGCTCCTCCCCATCCCCAGAACCTGAAGGCGGCCGACACCGACCCCACCGCCCCGCCGTACGACTCCCTGCTGGTGTTTGACTACGAGGGCAGCGGCTCCGAGGCGGCCTCGCTCAGCTCCCTCAACTCCTCCTCCGACCGGGACCAGGACTATGACTACCTGAACGACTGGGGCAGCCGCTTCAAGAAGCTGGCCGACATGTACGGCGGGGGCGAGGACGAGGAGTAGGCGCCGCCTGTGTGTTCGGGCTGCAGCCGGGCGACACCTGTGAGAAATGTCGCTGCGGCCCGTTCAACACAGACCAGCAAAGTCGCTGCTCTTCCCGAGAGGGCTGGATGGCTGAAATTCCCTTTCCTTAGCAGACAGTCGCACTACGTGAATCTGTCGTCCTGGCTCAGTTTCTTCAGTCCCCGTCGTTCAGCCGTGGATAGCCAGTGCTTTCCAGGTTAATGGGGGCGGGGGGAATTCTGTTTCGGGGGCATCCAGATTTCGGTCAACCAAGGGCCTTGGTGGCAGCCTGCCCAGAACACCCTGCACTTTGACGAATTCACTGTAGGGGCTGCAGGTCCCATCGTGCTCAAGGCAGAGCAAGGCACGCTGGGATCGACAGCCTCCACAGACTGACTGTTTCTAGGACAGGGCAGACCTGGGCTGCTCTCTAGAAGCACAGGCCACAGCCCAGTTCGGTTTCCTCTCGTGCGGCTGGGGAGCTCCTGGCTGCTGTTACTTCCCCCAGACGGCCAGGCGCTTCCACTTCCCTGTGCCCACGTGGGTGAGCACTCACACGCACCTGCTAAATGGCCTAGTCTTGCTGCTTTGCAGCACACTGGGCAAGGGGTGCCCGGAGAACGCACTCGCAGCATCTTCACCTGCCCTGCATCTCTTGCTGCAGGCCTCCCAGGACAGGGGCCTGCTAACTTCTGGGGGCTCCTCTCTTCCAGCGGTGTCATTAACAGGTAACCATTTCCCCGGTGCTCTCAGAATACCTCATTCCGAATGCAGGAAGCCGAGCGGGAAACTCCCCTCCACCAGCGTATGGGATTTGTTCACTTTTTAACACCACCCATTGTGTGGTTCGGTGCTGCGTGTGCCCACGGAGTAGATTCTGAAGAGCAAGCGTGAAGTAGCCTTTCTCAGTAACCGTGGCGATCAGCTACCGCTGGGCCAGTCTGGAACACAGCCAAATTGCAGGGGACTTTGCCAGAGATATTTTTTATTGAATTTTCAGATGCCACTTATTTTTTAATATTATCGTTACCCTTAAACAAGAGCTGCACTTTGATACGTTTAGCACTGTGCCAACTCAAAGACCAAAGACGAGGGTAGCCCTCTTACTAAGCAATCACAGTCACGGGAGATATGGGGGAGAGCCCCCAGGAAATCCTCAGGGAACGGACAGTAGATTCACACCCTTTCCTGGAGAGGAACCCCAGGACTCACTTCGGGAGCTCTGCTGGCAACTGCCCAAATACCTTTGTATGCTGGTTTTAATGAATCCAGCTCGTCCCTGTCCGTGCTCGGAAAGTGATGATAGTTTGTCTCTGTGTGTGCAGTAGTGACTTTCCATTTCTCTAAATAGAGTTCAGTGTTCTTCCCCACCCCCTACACTTTGCCATGCACTCCTTCCCCCTCCAAAAAAAACGGATTATAGACCAACTCTGAAGTAAAGCGCTGCAGAGGTGTGTCGTCGGTCCTCTGCCGCCTGGAGGTGTGACTCTGAAGAAGTGTCACAGGACGTTAGTGCCTAGTACACTTGGGGCTCTGCATAAATAAATGCAACGTCTAAAACCTGACTGTCAGCCAGTTTGATGCTATATTTTTGTATAAAGTTGTTCATTCATATTTCTGAATAGGGGAGAGAGGATCTATGAAATTACCAGCCAATACCATGCCATGTTCTTTTCACATAGTATTTAGCAGGATGTCTTATTTGATTTAATAGCTATAGGCCGATTTATATTTTTCCATTGTGGCTACTTCCTTCAGTGTGGTGTCTAATCTCGAACGTGTGCAGTGTAATTACTGTGCAATGTATCAGAGGGGTAGCCGTGTTAGTCTGAATCTGTAAAAAGCAACAGAGGGTCCTGTGGCACCTTTGAGACTAACAGAAGTATTGGGAGCATAAGCTTTTGTGGGAATTTCCTTAAGAATGAGGTTCTTACCCACGAAAGCTTATGCTCCCAATACTTCTGTTAGTCTCAAAGGTGCCGCAGGACCCTCTGTTGCTTTTTACTGTGCAATGGAGCTTTTAAAAAAAATGAAATGGCTTTAGTTGGTTTCTAAACTGTTTATTTGGCTGCCTTAATACTTTGTACCTTTCTGTGACGGGGAATGGTGGGACCCGAAGGAAGCTCAGAGAACAGCAATAGCTTTGTGTTAATCTGACATTTTTATAACATTTTAATAAATTTGTTTAAAAAAAACAACCTTTTCTCTTTTAACGTTAAGGCTAAAAGTCTCTGCACAGGTTTTGCTGCCCTTAGCGCATTGGGCATATCCTCTAGAACAGTGGTTCTCAAACTTTTTTTTTCACAGACCACTTGAAAATTGCTGAGGGTCTCGGCGGACGACTTAATGATCTTTCCAAATGTTGTTTGTACTGTTAGCTAACTACTGTAAAGCGCTTTGGATAAAAGGGCTATATTAAAAAAAAAAACATAACAATTCAAATTTTTTGGTTCTACAAATAAAAGCACACAACTCATATTTTAATATCCATAGTCTTATCTTTCTAATGCGATGGATGTGCCCTCTCTCCCCCGCTGCGGCAGCCCCCGAGCTGGGTCTCTCCCTCTGTCCCCTGCCGCAGCAGCCCCCGAGCTGGGGCTGGGAAGGAGGGGGGTCTCTCCCTCTCCGCAGTCCTGGAGCTGGGGAAAGTCACCCTGCACGTCCCAAATTTCCCACACCCCCTTCTTCTCACCCCACTGCCCCCTCTTCCCCCCAAGGCCACCACCTCACCCTACAGGTGCATCTTCTCCAGGGTCCAGGCACCTAATTCGTGGAGCCACGCTGCTCAGCGCCACTAGTTAGGTGGGTGGCCCTTCATTCTCTCGTGTGCGGCCGCCCAGGCACTCCTTAGCGGGAACCATCCGCGCACCACCTGAATGGGGCTCACAGGAGAGGTGCCGACTTCTGCTGGCTCCGGTGGGTGCTCGACCCCCTCTGTCCCTGGCCCCGCTCTGACTCCCCGCCCCTATTCCAACCTCTTCCCCAAATCCCGGCCCCACCTCCGCCCCTGAGCGCGGGGTTCCTGCTCCTCCCCCTCCCTCTGGCGCTTGTTAGGCCGTGAAACAGCTGTTTGGCGGGCCAAGGCTGGAGGTAGGCGAGGAGTGAGGACGTGGGGAGCTCAGGGGACGGGGAGGAGGTGGGGAGCTTGGCTGCCGGTGGGTGCTCCAGCCGGGCGGGACGAGCCAAGCCAAGCCCTGAACCACGCTACGATCTAACTAACTGCGCACGGTCTGACCCTCCCAAGATGGCGGGAAGATAGCCCCATGGGGCTGCGTTAGTCTGACCCTCCCAAGATGGCGGTAGGGCCAGTCCTTTCTTCCCCCTACAGGGCTACGCTGGTTTGACCCTTCCAAGATGGCGGTAGGCCGGTCTTGTTCCTCCCCCGTAGAGCTGAGTTGCCCAGACCCTCCCAAGATGGCGTCTCGGCGCGCTATTGTGCGCAGGCGCAGTGGGCGCGGAGCGCTATGGCCGGGAGTTTGAAGCTGGAGCGGGTGGTGGACGCGCTGGCGCTGCTGCTGGGGAGGCCCGGAGGAGGCACCGGTGAGAGGAGCCGCTCCCTTCAGCGGGGCGGGGACTGTGGGGCTCGCATGTTGGGGTCCCCCACACCACTCCCCCTGAAGGAGTCTGCCTCCCCCCTCCCGCAGGAGTCCCCCCCCTTGCCCTTAGCAGCCCCTCCCCACCCCCCCATTGCCTGTGTGGGCCCCCGCCTCCTCCATTGCCCTCAGCAGCCCCCCTCCCCCCCCCATTGCCTGTGTGGGCCCCCGCCTCCTCCATTGCCCTCAGCAGCCCCCCTCCCCCCCATTGCCTGTGTGGGCCCCCGCCCCCCCATTGCCCTCAGCAGCCCCCCTCCTCCCTATTGCTTGTGTGGGCCCCCGCCTCCTCCATTGCCCTTAGCAGCCCCTCCCTGCCCCCCTTTGCCTGTGTGGGCCCCTGCCCCCCCCATTGCCCTTAGCAGCCCCTCCCTGCCCCCATTGCCTGTGTGGGCCCCTGCCCCCCCCATTGCCCTTAGCAGCCCCTCCCTGCTCCCCATTGCCTGTGTGGGCCCCTGCCCCCCCCATTGCCCTTAGCAGCCCCTCCCTGCTCCCCATTGCCTGTGTGGGCCCCTGCCCCCCCATTGCCCTCAGCAGCCCCCCTCCCTCCCCATTGCCTGTGTGGGCCCCCGCCTCCTCCATTGCCCTCAGCAGCCCCCCTCCCCCCCCCATTGCCTGTGTGGGCCCCCGCCTCCTCCATTGCCCTTAGCAGCCCCTCCCCGCCCCCCCATTGCCTGTGTGGGCCCCCGCTCCCCCATTGCACTCAGCAGCCCCCCTCCCCCCTATTGCTTGTGTGGGCCCCCGCCTCCTCCATTGCCCTTAGCAGCCCCTCCCTGCCCCCCTTTGCCTGTGTGGGCCCCTGCCCCCCCCCATTGCCCTTAGCAGCCCCTCCCTGCCCCCATTGCCTGTGTGGGCCCCTGCCCCCCCCATTGCCCTTAGCAGCCCCTCCCTGCTCCCCATTGCCTGTGTGGGCCCCTGCCCCCCCATTGCCCTTAGCAGCCCCTCCCTGCCCCCCATTGCCTGTGTGGGCCCCCGCCCCCCTCATTGCCCTTAGCAGCCCCTCCCTGCCCCCCATTGCCTGTGTAGGCCCCTGCCCCCCCATTGCCCTCAGCAGCCTCCCCGCCCTCCATTGCCTGTGTGGGCCCCCGCTCCCCCCCATTGTCCTCAGCAGCCCCTCCCCACCCCCATTGCCTATGTGGGCTCCTGCCCTCCCATTGCCCTTAGCAGCCCCTCCCTGCCCCCCATTGCCTGTGTGGGCCCCCGCCCCCCCATTGCCCTCAGCAGCCCCCCCCGTCCTCCATTGCTCCCCCGTCTGCCCCTCCCTCACAATGGGACCCCCGCCCTGTCCTTGTTCGCCACCATGGGGGAGGCCCCCCCTTTTCCTGCACCCCCTTCTCACGAAGGCTCTTCTGGCTCCCTTAGGCGGGACCTCTTTCGCTTCTGCTCCCCAGGCTCCTGTCCTGTCCCCTGCACCCCACAGGCGTGTTTAGGGGTGCAGGTGGCTGGCTGCACCTGCCCTGTGGGGTTTGGGACAAAGGCCTGTAGCGCGGCCTGGCTGCTTTCCGTACTTGTCTCGGGGGGCTGAATGTGCGCAGGGTGCTTTACCCCAAAGAAATCACATCCCTCTGCTGCGTGCACCTCCGGGTCTGACCCGCCCAACCTGGCTTTGAGCAGTGCGTGTTTGTTAATGGAGCTGTCACACACTGGGCTGTGGGTCGCTTTAGGGGATGAAATAAATCACAGAGACATATTGTCGCAGAGAGAGGAGCAAGTGAGGGAGGTGTAGGACAGAAGCGTTCTCCACTGAGATCTGAAATGAAGGGGTGGGTGAATGCCTGAGGTGGAGAGATCCAGGGAAGCTAGCCAGAGGAGCAGGCTTCTGCACTTCAGGGTGGTGAGATTTGGGGGGTGGGGTGGGGCAGGGGAAAAGACAAAATGCCAAGAGGGGAATTCTGCACAGGTTTGGCTAGCCTGTTGTGTTCTCAGAGCTCTGAGGTTAGCACTGTTTGGAAAGAGCTGTGCCCTCATAAGAACTAGATTAATCCCCAACAGAAAGCTATTTAAGGCTATTACAGATATCTAAGTTGGTGCGTGTGATTTTTAAATTAAAACCATATGCACTTTTTCTTACTTAGCTGTAGGACAATATTGACCATATTAAGGTTAAGTTGGGGGAAAGGAAATAAATCTACTTCATTGCTATGGCTGCAGGAACAAATACCAGCCACAGGGATGTGGCTGACTAGAATACAAATATAGAAATGGAATGACATTCTGTATCGGATTACCAACAGCTGTTTGAGGAAAGTGGACCCAATGGGACAAATTGATAAATCATTGATAAACACTTTTTCAGAACAGTATGTATTCCTACAGTCCCTCATAACTCAGTCTGTCTCAGTTCTGCTGGGTTTCTGTACTTTTAGTGTCGTTATCCCCTCTTTTAATGCTGGAGGAAGACACAGGGATAATAAAGAACCTGTACTGTTGACAGTTCTGTTTGTTTTTAATTAAAAGTTAGTAACTGGTAGAGCAGTTGTCTAAGAGATTGTGCTGGTGAATGACCTGTATGGGAGCAGTCTCGAGGGCTCTGCTCTGCTTCTGAATTCCCCGGCTAATAAGGCTCTGATCAGCATTGTGCCAAGGAGGTAACCTGAGTCGGAGAGAATACGAAAATCTTTTTCTCTACCCAACTCTAGTAGTTGCTGCTCTTCCAATGGGGGATATGGAATTACTTCAATCCACACATTTCTGTTTGACGCAAACCTTTCTTAGGCTTTCCCTGTAACTTATAGCCTCCAATTTTTCTCCCATCCCCAAGTGCAGTTTGAAAGGCTGCCTCTTTGTGTGGCGAGGACAGATGTTGACCAGCAAGGGTCTGACTATGCAGCATTTTGGCACAAGCCTCGCAGCCTGGATTGATAGATCAGGCTAGCAGGGCTCACACTAGTTCTTTAAAAATAGCTGAGTAAATAGTGCTTTGACGTTGGGGCTCTGGCTCTGACGCCTGCAGGGTGGGCTTCAGAGCCCAGTTCCAGCCTGAGCCGCCACTTCAAAGCGCTGTCTATACAGCTCTTTTTAGAGCACTAGCACTTGCCCTGGGTTGGGAGACTGGCTCCAAAATGCTGTGTAGGCATACCCCAAGTTGGGAGGGCAGTTTCTTACCAATTATCAGAGGGCAGGAGAGTCTCTTTCTCCTTGTGTATCTTCCTGAGTCATGGAAGAGGTACCCAAGTCTTTTTACCAAACTCTTTACGTGCAGTGCACAGGTACCAAGCTCTTGCTTGGTGGGTTCCATGTTGGTAGTTTCTTGCTAGCTCAGATAAGCAACAATGTGGTGCCCCCATAACTCCTCTGAGACAGGGATTGTCTCTTTATCTGGCCCTGTGCAACGGGGCCCAATCCTGGCTATTATGACATAAATGTTTATTATCATGTCTGCACCCCTGACCTTAAAACGAAGAACAGGAGTACTTGTGGCACCTTAGAGACTAACAAATTTATTAGAGCATAAGCTTTCGTGGACTACAGCCCACTTCTTCGGATGCATATAGTGGGCTGTAGTCCACGAAAGCTTATGCTCTAATAAATTTGTTAGTCTCTAAGGTGCCACAAGTACTCCTGTTCTTCTTTTTGCGGATACAGACTAACACGGCTGTTACTCTGAAACCTGACCTTAAAACGTCTCCCTGGTTTCTTACAGGCCCAGACACTCTGCTTTCAACTGCTCCTTCTAGCTGTCTGTCTTTGTCACTCCCAGTTTCTCGCTTCTCAGGGTATGTCTACACTGCGAAGTTGTCGACAAAACTTTTGTCTTTCACAGGTACTTAAAAAAGCTCCCCCCCCCCCCCCCCCCAAGAAAGACAGAAGTTTTGCTGACGCAAGGGGCAGAGTGAACACGGCTTTGTTGGCAGGAGTGCTCTCCTACCGACAAAGCTAATGCCGCTTGCGGGGCTGGAAGTATTTTGTTGGCAAAAGTGCTGACAAAGTACCCACAATGAGCATTTACACACACTGACTTTTAGCGACAAGGCTGTGTCAAAGCTGCGGGTGTAGACAAGCTGTCAGTTTTCCTGTGTTCTGCCTCCCCCATGCTTCACAAACGCAGAACAGTACTCAGCAAAACCCCTCTGACTCTTAGCCCAAGAACTCTTGGGCAGGTTCACAGCCTCCTTTTGCCTTGGGATTAATTTATCCAGACATTTATGTTAGTGGCAGGTGTGTTCACACCCAGGCTCACAGAAGTTAGTGATCCAAGGAGTACCCAGTACCTCTCAGCAGAACACTAATAATAGCTATGGATAGACAGTATTTGGCTTAGTGGAGGGCAGGTGCTTCGCTCTCGCAATCGTTGTACGTGACCGATTTGTTTTCCCTTTTAGGAACAGATTCAGGTTCTCTCCAGACGGCAAAACATGCAGCTCTGCTCGACACCTTAAACTCCAACTTGGCTGCTTTAGAGGAAAAGCTAGGGCAGGATCCCCAATGGAATGAACTGCGGCGCTTGAGAGCTGAAGTCAGAGAGCAGGCTGCTTGGCTAGAAAGCTCTACAGATGTGACCTGGAGTTTTACTTGTCAAGTCCTGCTGTTACTGCTGAGTCTGAAGAAGTGCATGATCCTCCTAGCTGCTGCTTACCATCCAGCCAAACCGAACCCTAGGACTGCTGAAGCTGCTCCTGCTCTCAGCCCTGACACGCTCAGTATCTCCCAGCAGAAGACGGTTCAGTCTGCATTGCAGTTTGTGATTACCTTGGGCCTTTGTCCATATCTCTTGCCTGGGGTTGGAATCCCGCTGAAGCACAGGACAGAGTTCAGTGCTGTTGTTCAGGATGTGGTATCTCCCAACGCTGCCCCCAGTGCTCTGCATAGGCTCCATGCCAGCTGTACTGCACTGCTGCAGATTGCAGAGCACCCATCTTTGGGCAACCTCATCCTTACCCGCCACCTTGGGGACCTCATCGCAGGTCTGTGCCAGCTAGGATTCTGCCCGACCAAAGGAAAGGGGGAGCAAGCCAGGCCACTGGAGCAACTAAAGGTGTGTGTTCTGATTAGAATTTCCTGCCTTCATTTTGCATACAGGCCCCATCCTATAGCTTCCATTTTTCTGGGGCAAAGACAACTATCTGGAAGGGACATAAAACCTGGTGCTTCAGGACTTCAGCCAATCTCTCACTATTGGGGAGCAAGATGAGCCCTTCCTTGGGGAGCAGATTATCCCATATCTGCCTTCTGTGTGGTGTCTTGCACCTTCCTTTGAAGCAGCTGGTACCAGCAACTGTACTAGACTGGATACTGGGCTAGCTGAACCACAAATCCGATTCTGTCATAAGAACATAAGTACTTCAGAGAGTAGTTATTAATGGTTCCCAATCCTGCTGGAAAGATATAACGAGTGGGGTTCCGCAGGGGTCTGTTTTGGGACCGGCTCTGTTCAATATCTTCATCAACGACTTAGATATTGGCATAGAAAGTACGCTTATTAAGTTTGCAGATGATACCAAACTGGGAGGGATTGCAACTGCTTTGGAGGATAGGGTCAAAATTCAAAATGATCTGGACAAATTGGAGAAATGGTTTGAGGCAAACAGGATGAAGTTTAATAAAGACAAATGCAAAGTGCTCCACTTAGGAAGGAAAAATCAGTTTCACACTGTGGATTGCCACGGGCACGCAGGGGCGAAAGAAAATGCAGGCCTGTTATTTACCGGGCTGCACGTGGCAATAGACTATATTGGTAGGGGATGCAAGGAGAGTATGGGTCACGATGCAAACTGCAGACACACACACACACAACTAAAATTAATCAATTTAAAGTTTTATTGGGGATAATTATAAGGGGTAAGGGAGCAGCGTTTGATTAGCTAATAGAGTTAATGAAACTTAAAACGCACAATGACTAAAATATCTACTAACAATATTTATAAACAAAGATGCAGCATTTAGTAATAACTGATACTTACAAATACAAACCAACGCATAACAACCGGCAAACATAGAAACTCTGTTTGAAACACGTGAGCTGAGAGAGAGGCTTCGAGGTGATCAGGCTCGGTTACGGGTGTACACAGGATACACAGGATTCGTTTTTCTTTCTCCTCTCCCTGCCTGCACATGGCAGGCAGGCCCATAAAGTACCAACTATGACATCATAGAAGTGTCATAGGGGACGGGGCTCAAAACCTGTTTGTGTTCGTTTCTGATTGGCACAAGCAAAGTTTACACCAAGTAGGGGAGCAGGTGCCTCAAAGTCTGGCTTCGCCCCCAAAAGGTGAGGAAATGCATATTGTTTTAGAATGCGTGCAACGCTGAATGACAAAAGAAGAGGCCAGGGCAATACCGGTATGGGCAAGTTTTACAGGATGCAGACAGGAGCTCATCTCAACACACACATACAGAATGGGAAGAGACTGTCTAGGAAGGAGTATGGCAGAAAGGGATCTAGGGGTTATAGTGGACCACAAGCTAAATATGAGTCAACAGTGTGATGCAGTTGCAAAAAAAGCAAACATGATTCTGGGATGCATTAACAGGTGTGTTGTAAGCAAGACACGAGAAGTCATTCTTCCGCTCTACTCTGCGCTGGTTAGGCCTCAGCTGGAGTATTGTGTCCAGTTCTGGGCCCTGCATTTTAAGAAAGATGTGGAGAAATTGGAGAGGGTCCAGAAAAGAGCAACAAGAATGATTCAAGGTCTAGAGAACATGACCTATGAAGGAAGGCTGAAAGAATTGGGTTTGTTTAGTTTGGAAAAGAGAAGACTGAGAGGGGACATGATAGCAGTTTTCAGGTATCTAAAAGGGTGTCATAAGGAGGTGGGAGAAAACTTCTTCATCTTAGCTTCTAAGGATAGAACAAGAAGCAATGGGCTTAAACTGCAGCAAGGGAGGTTTAGGTTGGATATTAGGAAAAAGTTCCTAACTGTCAGGGTGGTTAAACATTGGAATAAATTGCCTAGGGAGGTTGTGGAATCTCCGTCTCTGGAGATATTTAAGAGTAGGTTAGATAAATGTCTATCAGGGATGGTCTAGACAGTATTTGGTCCTGCCATGAGGGCAGGGGACTGGATTCGATGATCTCTCGAGGTTCCTTCCAGTCCTAGAGTCTATGAATCTATAAGAATGGCCATACTGGGATGGACCAGTGGTCCATCTAGCTCAGTATCCTGTCTTCTGACAGTGGCCAGTGCCAGAGGCTTCAGAGGGAGTGAACAGAACAAGGTAGTTTATGGAGTGATCCATCCACTGTTGTCCAGTCCCAGCACCTGGCAGTCAAAGGCTTAGGGACACCTATGGCATGGGGCTGCATTCCCTGACCATCTTGGCTAGTAGCCATTGATGGACCTGTCCTCCATGAACTTTATTTAATTCTTTTTTTGAACCCAGTTATTCTTTTGGCCTGCACAACATCCCCTGGCAACAAGTTCCACAGGTTGACTGTGTGTTGTGTGAAGAAGTGCTTTCTTTTGTTTGTTTTAAAACTACTGCCTATTAATGGGTGACCCCCAGTTCTTGTTTTATGTGATGGGGTAAATAACACTTCCTTATTCACTTTCTCCATAGCATTCATGATTGTATAGATCTCTATCATATCCCCCCTTAGTCTCTTTTCTAAACTGAACAGTCCTTTAATTTCTTCTCACATGGAAGCTGTTCCGTATTCCTAATAATTTTTGTTGCCCTTCTCTGTACTTTTTCCAATTCTAATATATCTGTTTTTAGATGGGGCAACCGATCTGTGTGCAGTATTGAAGGTGTGGGCGTACCATGGATTTATAGAGTGGCATTATGATATTTTCTGTCTTATCGATCTCTTTCCTAATGTTTCCTACAATTCTGTTTGCTTTTTTGACTGCTGCTGCACATTGAGCAGAATGTTTTCAGAGAACTATCCACAAAGCCTCCAAGATCTCTTTCTTGAGTGGCAACAGCTAATTTAGACCCCATCCATGTGTATGTAGAGTTGGGATTATGTTTTCCAATGTGCATTACTTTGCATTTATCAACATTGAATTTCATCTGCCATTTTGTTGCCCAGTCATTCAGTTTTGTGAGACTCTTTTGTAACTGTTCGCAATCTGGTTTGGACTTGACTATCTTGATACTTTTGTATCGTGTGCAAACTTTGCCACCTTGCTGTTTGCCCCCTTTTTCCAAGTTGTTTGTGAATATGTTGAACAGCACTGGTTCCTTTGGGGATGCCATTATTTACTCTTCACCACCAGGAAAACTGACCATTTATTCCTACCCTTTTTTCCGTAGCTTTTAACCATTTACTGAAAGGACTTTCCCTCTTATCCCATGACTGCCTCTTTTGCTTAAGAGCTGTTGGTGAGGGACCTCGTCAAGGGCTTTCTGAAAGTCTAAGTACACTATATCCACTGGATTACCCTTGTCCACGTGTTTGTTGACTCTCTTAGAGAATTCTAAGAGATTGATAGGGCATGGTTTCCCTTTTCAAAAGCCATGCGGACTCTTTCCCCCAACATATCGTGTTCACCTATCTGTCTGATAATTGTGTTCTTTACTAAGTTTCAACCAGTTTGCCCAGTACTGAGTGAAGCTTACTGGCCTGTAATTGCCAGGATCTCCTCTGGAGCCTTTTTTAAAAATAGGCGTTACATTAGCTATTTGCCTGTCATCTGGTACAGAGGCTGTTTTAAGTGAAATGTTACACACCACAGTTAGTTCTGCAATTTCATATTTGAGTTCTTTTAGAACTCTTGGGTGAATCCCATCTGTTCCTGGTGACTTAGTGTTTAATTTATCAATTTGTTCCAAAAACATCTCTACTGACATCGCAATCTGGGACAGTTCCTCAGATTTGTCACCTAAAAAGAATGACTCAGGTGTGAGAATCTCCCTCACATCCTCTGCAGTGAAGACCCATGCAGAGAATTCATTTCGTTTCTCAACAACAGCCTTGTCTTCCTTGAATGCTCCTTTAGCGCCTTGTTCATTCAATGGCCCCACTGATCGTTTGCCAGGCTTCCTGCTTCTGGTGTAATTAAAAACATGTTTGTTGTTAGCTTGTGTGTCTTCGGTTAGTTGTTCTTCAAATTCTTTTTTGGCCTGCCTGGATTTGCCAGAGTTTGTTTCTTTCTACTTCAGAGTAGCAGCCGTGTTAGTCTGTATCCGCAAAAAGAAGAACAGGAGGACTTGTGGCACCTTAGAGACTAACAAATTTATTAGAGCATAAGCTTTCGTGGACTACAGCCCACTTCTTCGGATGCATATAGAATGGAACATATATTGAGGAGATATATATACACACATACAGAGAGCATAAACAGGTGGGAGTTGTCTTACCACCTCTGAGAGGCCAATTAATTAAGAGAAAAAAAACTTTTGAAGTGATAATCAAGCTAGCCCAGTACAGACAGTTAGATAACAAGTGTGAGAATACTTACAAGGGGAGATAGATTCAATGTTTGTAATGGCTCAACCATTCCCAGTCCTTATTCAAACCAGAGTTGATTGTGTCTAGTTTGCATATCAATTCTAGCTCAGCAGTTTCTCGTTGGAGTCTGTTTTTGAAGTTTTTCTGTTGTAATATAGCCACCCGCAGGTCTGTCACTGAATGACCAGACAGGTTAAAGTGTTCTCCCACTGGTTTTTGAGTATTTTGATTCCTGATGTCAGATTTGTGTCCATTAATTCTTTTGCGTAGAGACTGTCCGGTTTGGCCAATGTACATGGCAGAGGGGCATTGCTGGCACATGATGGCATATATCACATTGGTAGATGTGCAGGTGAACGAGCCCCTGATGGTATGGCTGATGTGATTAGGTCCTATGATGATGTCACTGGAATAGATATGTGGACAGAGTTGACATCGGGGTTTGTTACAAGGATAGGTTCCTGGGTTAGTGGTTTTGTTCAGTGATGTGTGGTTGCTGGTGAGTATTTGCTTTAGGTTGGGGGGTTGTCTGTAAGCGAGGACAGGTCTGTCTCCCAAGATCTGTGAGAGTAAAGGATCATCTTTCAGGATAGGTTGTAGATCTCTGATGATGCGCTGGAGAGGTTTTAGTTGGGGGCTGAAGGTGACAGCTAGTGGTGTTCTGTTATTTTCTTTGTTGGGCCTGTCTTGTAGGAGGTGACTTCTGGGTACTCGTCTGGCTCTGTCAATCTGTTTTTTCACTTCAGCAGGTGGGTATTGTAGTTTTAAGAATGCTTGATAGAGATCTTGTAGGTGCTTGTCTCTATCCGAGGGACCTAATCACATCAGCCATACCATCAGGGGCTCGTTCACCTGCACATCTACCAATGTGATATATGCCATCATGTGCCAGCAATGCCCCTCTGCCATGTACATTGGCCAAACCGGACAGTCTCTACGCAAAAGAATTAATGGACACAAATCTGACATCAGGAATCAAAATACTCAAAAACCAGTGGGAGAACACTTTAACCTGTCTGGTCATTCAGTGACAGACCTGCGGGTGGCTATATTACAACAGAAAAACTTCAAAAACAGACTCCAACGAGAAACTGCTGAGCTAGAATTGATATGCAAACTAGACACAATCAACTCTGGTTTGAATAAGGACTGGGAATGGTTGAGCCATTACAAACATTGAATCTATCTCCCCTTGTAAGTATTCTCACACTTGTTATCTAACTGTCTGTACTGGGCTAGCTTGATTATCACTTCAAAAGTTTTTTTTCTCTTAATTAATTGGCCTCTCAGAGGTGGTAAGACAACTCCCACCTGTTTATGCTCTCTGTATGTGTGTATATATATCTCCTCAATATATGTTCCATTCTATATGCATCCGAAGAAGTGGGCTGTAGTCCACGAAAGCTTATGCTCTAATAAATTTGTTAGTCTCTAAGGTGCCACAAGTCCTCCTGTTCTTCTTTTTTCTTTCTATTGTCCTCAGCAGGAGTTGATTTCCCATTTCTAAAGGATGTCTTTTTGTCTCTAACCACTTCGTTGACTCTGTTGTTTAGCCATGCTGGCAATTTTTTGGGTCCTCTTACTGTTTTTCTTTCATTTGAGGTAGACATTTAGTTTGGGTCTCTATTACTATGTTTTTATAAAGTTTTTATGCGGCTTACAGGCATTTCGCTCTTGTGACTGTTCCATTTAACTAGCCTCCTCGTTTTTGTGTAGGTCTCTTTTTGAAGCTAAATGCTACTGTGATGGGTTTCTTTGGTATTTTCCGCCCTATAAGAATGTTAAATTTAATTACATTATGGTCACTATTACCAAGCGGTTCAGTTATATTCATTTCTTGGACCAGATCCTGTCCCCCACTTAGGACTAAATCAAGAATTGCTTCTCTCCCTATGGGATCCAGGACTAACTGCTCCAAGAAGCAGCCATTACTGGTGTCTAGACATTTTATTTCTGAGGCAACATGTTCCTAGTCAATATGTGGATAGTTGAAATCCCCCATTATTACTGGGTATTCTGTTTTGTAGCCTCTCTAATCTCCCTGAGCATTTCACAATCATTGTCACCATCCTGGTCAGGTGGTTGGTAGTATAATCCTATTGATATACTCTTATTATTCAAGCATGGAATTTCTATCCATAGAGATTCTATGGTACTGTTTTAATTCATTTATGACTTTTACTGTATTTGACTCTATGCTTTCTTTCACATATAGTGCCACTTCCCCACCAGTGTGACCCACTCTGACATTCCTATATATTTTGTACCCTGATATTACTGGGTCCCATTGGTGGTGATCATTCTATCAAGTTTCTATGATTCCCATTATATCAGTATCCTCATTTAATACCAGGTGGTCAAGTTCACCCATCTTACTATTTAGATTTCTTGCATTTGTATCCAAGCACTTATAAAATTAGACTGCCTTTGAGTGATGTAATTGAATGGGACTCTTTTTTGTTGTCTGTTTCTCTTCAGTTCCTACCTGTATTTTGACTACTACTATCCTCTCCTCTTTACTAGGATATAGAATATTCCCTTTAATAAATCCTCCCATGCGGGATGTATGAACCATGTGCTTCTCTGCACCTATCAGTTTCCCGCACTCCTTAGTTTAAAAACTCCTCTCTGACCTTTTTAATTTTACATACCAGCAATCTGGTTCCATTTTGGTTTAGGTGGAGCCCATCCTTCCTGAATAGGCTTCTCCTTTCCCAAAAGATTCCCCAGTTCCTAATAAACCTAAATCCCTCCTCTGAACACCATTGTCTCATCCACTCATTGAGACCCTGTAGTTCTGCCTGTTTAACTGGCCCTGCGTGTGGCACTGGAAACATTTCAGAGAATGCTACCATGGAAGTCCTGAAATCTCGTACATAGCTGACTAAATTTGGTCTCCAGGATCCCTCTCCTACCTTTCCCTGTCAGTGTTCCCTACATGTACCATGACCACCAGCTCCTCTCCAACCCTATGCATAAGGCTGTCTAAATGTCTTGAGAGGTCCACAACCTTTGCATCCGGCAGGCAATTCACCATATGGTTCTCCTGGTCATCAAAACCCCACTATTTATATTTCTAATAATCAAATCTCCCGTTACTATTACCTGTCTCTTCCTAATAACAGGGGCCCTCCACCCCGGAAAGGTATCCTCAGTGTGAAAGAATACTTTGACATAATCTGGAAGGAGGGTCCCAACTGTGGGATTGTTTCCCTCCGCTCCAGCTTGATGTTCCCCTTCCCTGAGACTTTCCTCCTCAAAAAGAACAGGAGTACTTGTGGCACCTTAGAGACTAACAAATAGAGGCTGTCATTGTGGGGCGTGGAACCACTTTACTTTGGGCTTGTCTACACTACAAAATTAGGTCAACCTGCAGCCAACACAGTAATTAAATCGGCTGTTGGTGTCCACACTACCCTCCTTCTGCCGGTGGTGTGCATCCTCCCCAGGAGCGCTTGCACCGACGGAAGTGGGGCATTGTGGGGCACTGACAGCCGGAGTTTGGGGCACTAATAGCCACACAGGGTTTACAGCTGGAGCCCTCCTCCCACCGCAGGGCTGACAGCACCAGTTGTGAGCCAGGCACAGGGCTCCATTTCACAGCTGACATTCTTGTCGGTTTCACGGCTGCTATTATTTCACCTTTCCTCTCTGGCTGTCAGCTGGACTCCTGCCTTGGGGCTGACAACCAGAGCCAGAGAGGAAATGTGAAATAATTGCAGCCCTGAAACTGACAAGAACGTCAATTTCACTGCTGGTAGACTCCTTGCTATGAAATTGAGCCCCGGGGTGGGTCTCACAGCTTAGACTGTCAGCCCTGGGGTGGGGGTGGGGTGTTCCCATTGTGAGCTCCGCTGCCAGGGCTGACACCCGGGAGGAGGGATTGACAACCCCGAGCCCCGCTGCCACCTCCCAGGGAGGGGAGGGGGGGAGGAGAGCCCAAGCCCAGGCTTCTTCCCCCTCCCCCCTGCCCAATCCCTCACTGGGTGGTGGCAGCGGGGCTCCGGGTTGGCAGCCACCCAACAGCAGGGCTCTGTGCTGTCAAGGCTCCAGCTGTGAGTCCCGCGCTGGGCCGACAGCCAATGTAAGTAACGCAGTGACTACACAGGCACTGTCTCACCCTACTACATCGACCTGAGTGCTACGCCTCTCGCAGAGGTGGAGTTATTAGGTCAGTGTAGTGGGCGTCTTACATCGGCGGGCGCAACATTCTCGTGTAGACACTTACAGAGTTAGGCCAAGGTAAGCTGTCTTATGTCAGCCTAACTGTACTGTAGACCAGGCCTGTGTCCCGCAAAGTCCCGTGTGTATCTCGCTGTCTCTCTTAGCTCCTCCAGTTCAGAAACTCTCGTCTCAAAAGCTCATATTCGGTTTCTGAGAGCCAGAAACTGTTTGCACCGAATGCACATACACCACCTGCATTCAGTGCAATAAACAGGATATACCCCACTCTGCTGCTGGACTTCTGCCTGCATTGTTTTTACTCTTGCAGGGTTGTTTTGTGTGTTTGTTCTTTGAGTGTGTGTGGCAGTTCCCAGGTAACAGTTGTTCCTGATCAGTTTGTGTTTATATTTGCCTTAACTAAAAACCCCTCTGTGTCAAACAGAATTTAGAATGGTCTCTAGATACCCACCTGGATGTTTCCCAATTGATGTCTTATAAGTTGCTAATGGTCCAGTAGAGGGAGCCAGAACCTAGCAAAATACATCCCCTATGCTGCTTTCCTGTTTGCCTGTGCTGTATTAATATTCCAGCACAGAGACCTGTTGTTTTTCAGGGCCTTACAGAAGAGCAGCGAACCCACTGCAGGGAGGCCTTGAAGAGTGTCTTGGATCGAGTCTATCAACCCCTAGTAGTCCGGGAACTGCTTGTTCTTCAGGGTGGATCCAAAAAGGTACCCAGGCTGCCAACTGGTTCTGTAGCTGGTCGGGGGGTAGGGGAAGGGAATCTGATTCATGAGGCTGTCTCCAGTGTCTGCGCCTTCCAGTGGTACAGGAGCTGGAATATGATATGCTAGAGCAGGGGTGGGCAAACATTTTGGCCTGAGGGCCACATCTGGGTATGGAAATTGTATGGCGGGCCATGAATGCTCACAAAATTAGGAGTTGGGGTGCGGGAGGGGGTGAGGACTCTGGGGTGGGGCCAGAAATGAGGAGTTCAGGGTGTAGGAGGGGGCTGGGGGTTGGAGTGGGGGGCGGTGAGGGCTCCAGCTGGGGGTATGGGCTCTGGGGTGGGGCTGGGGATGAGGGGTTTGGGGTGCAGGAGGGTGCTTGAGGCTGGGACCGAGGGGTTTGGAGGGCAGGAGAGTGATCAGGGCTGGAGCAGGGGGATGGGACACGGAGGAGGTCAGGAGTGCAGGCTCCGGGCGGCGCTTAACTCAAGCAGCTCCTGGAAGCAGCGGCTTGTCCCCCCTCTGGCTCCTATGTGGAGGCGTGGCCAGGTTGCTCTGCACGCTGCCCTGTCTGCAGGTGCCGGCCCTGCAGATCCCATTGGCCGTGGCTCCCGGCCAATGGGAGCTGCAGAGCTGGCACTTGGGGTGGGGGCAGCGTGTGGAGCCCCCTGGCTGCCCCTGCGTGTAGGAGCCGGATGGGGGACATGCTGCTGTTTCTGGGAACCACGGCATGTGCAGAATGAGGCAAGCCCCCGACCCCGCTCCCCAATGGGCACTTGAGAGCCGGATTAAAAGGTCTGACAGGCCAGATGCGGCCCCCGGGCTGTAGTTTGCCCATCCCTGTGCTAGAGCATTAAACTGTGATTTCCCAGCTACTTGTCCGACCAGTGGGATGAAGATATGGGGCTTGGAATTTGCAGCAGAGACTTGCACTTGGAAGCCTTGTTTTATTTTTACTCAAGCTACATACTAGGAGTGAATCTATTTTCTTGAAAAGATAATAGAAGCACAGAAGCTTCTTCCCTAGAGAAGATGGTGCCGTGGATCCATCCTTGCTATGTTGCTTCACCAGAGCTAAGGCTGTATCAGCAGGGATGAATCTGGCTCATCGTGGCTGGTTTGTATGCTTCCTGACAAACCAGCTGAATTTGTGCTAAATACGCATTGACGGCTACTTCCGCCACTCTGAGATGGGCTGGGCTATTTGTCCTAGAAACTTGCCTATCTTACGAGTAATGAATAATGCAAAAATATGTTGTTAAAACCATTATGGATTAGAATATAAATGCACAAACATCAGCAAAATTGTGGCTCCTACAGCAACAGTGACCCTGTCACACTGAACATAAATATTTATGGCATAAAAAGTAATAAAAATCCTACTTGTGATGCCTGCAATAAAGCAGAGTTGCTGTGAGAGCCATAATGTGGAATAAGTTAATTTTTGTGCATTTACCCTTGTAGCTAGGATACAGAGCTTGTCAATTCCAGACTACAGCTCCACACTTTCTTCTTTGCAAAAAAATTGTTCAGTGAAACCCCTTGTACATTTTTTGGGTGCTCTATGAATAGTAAATAGAAATTCCTGGCAGTGCTTTGTTCATCGGGTTAGGTGTGCTTTGCCCTAGAACTCCCCGGAGTGTGTGTACATACTGTTGGCTTCCCTCAAAACCAGTTCAGTTTGTATTCTCTCAAGCTTCCAACATGACTGTCCTGGTGAAGTGTCTTGTCCTGTAACTTTCCTATGTCACTCTGGCAAAACAGGCGTTGCTTTCTCTTCAGGCTATGTGGCGCTAACTTGAGCAAATATCCAATTCCCGATTTCAATCTGTACAGGACCTCTGGGAAAAGACTGTTCCTTGGCTTTAAATGAACAGAAGCATTGCAGCTAGATGCATGTCTTTCCTCCCGTGTAGCAATTTAAACTAGGCCATGTTTCAGGGTGCTCTGTGGGGCTGTACACTGGGAGAACCAGGGGAATTCAGCACACTGAGAACAATGTTGCTGTCAGGAATTCAGTGCACCACGTCTGGTGAAATGAGAAATCTGAGTCTTGGTCTTAAAACCCTAATGCACAGCATCATGCTCCTAATGCACGGCACAGTATTGCCCCTAAATTGGAATTGTGTGTTCAGAAACGCTTGGCTTATACTGCTAGATTTACCGGCAAGGAGAGTATCAGATTTTCCTTTCAAGAATCTTGTATGGATCCTCACTTTATAGAGTCCTTTAACTACACTTTCTAATTGCTTCTCTGTATAGCGTCAGCAGCAGTCTTGTGCTCCAGCTGTATGGCGTTCTGCTGATCCAGCTCTTTAAGTCTGATACATTTGAGCTGCGACTGTTTTCACTGTGCACTGCAGGCGTAAAGGGAGGGTAGTGGCTTGTTAACGAACGCTGCTGTCCGGGATGGAGGTTGCTCCTCTCCCTCTGGGGTGTGAGGTGAAAGAACAGTCCGCTGAAGAGTTCGGGGTGTCCGGTCTCATGAAATACAGCAGCTGGACACTTTCTTTCTTCCTCCATAAACACCCTTCTTGTTTCATGTGGCTGTTTAACATGGAAGTGAGGGCTGCCTTGGAAAGAGAAAGGTGAGAGAATCCCCCGAGCTCCTTTCTCAGTAAAGCAAACATACACCCGTCTTTTCCACTGTTGATATGACAGCTGGCAGCAGATGCTGTCCCTGCAGACTGCATGATTTCTAGGACTGCACCCTCTAGGTGGCACTGCCATTTGTACTGGAACAGCACCTGTCCTAGTACTGAGGCACATTGGGGTTGTGTTTCCTCTCTTGACCATGTAACCTATAGTTTGTATTGTCTGTCTTCTCACCCCAGTGTGCTTTCTTGCTGTGCCCAGTTGGAATCGCTCTCCTCTTGAGCGCAATGAGCTCTGATTCCTACTGAGACCCCCTGTGTGTATCACTGGTAGTGAGACAGTCAAAGCTGGCGTGTAACCCCAGGAGACTGTAATTTAGGGAAAGAAATCCCTGCTTGGAGGAGAGGCTCCTGGGATGCTCAGCCCACCTAATTACACCCTCATTATTTTGGTGCCATTAGGTGGTGAAGTGATTTATAGAAAATTCCCCTCTGTTGTGTTCCTGCCACCACATACAGATCAGAGCCCTTCAGGACAGAGAGCGTGTTGTTTTGCACATCTGTGAGTGCTGGCACCATTCTCTAAAGAAAATACATTTCCAATCCCCCGCTCCATATCCTTTCAGGGCTTGCAGTCCCCTGCACAAGAGGTGAAGCAGCCGCTTGCCCAAGCCCCATCTTGGCTTCGGCGTCTCTGTGGACAGCTGCTCTCGGAGAGGCTGATGAGACCCAGTGGGGTTCAGGCTGTTGTCCGGGGCATTATGGAGGGAGCAGGAAGTAAGTATGTTGCTCAGACACTGTCATTTCTGTTTCACAGATTATGAATGAAACGAGACTTCCAGGGTGGGTCAGAGATCTTCCCCTCCAATGAAATAACAAGCTGGAATAGCATTATGGGGACCCTCGCATAAGAGATTTCCTCTTATTAGACTATAAACGCACGCACGCGTTATTATTGCTTCTGGTCTTAAAAAGGGAGTACTGCGCTCCTGAACTTCAAGACACCTTTTGTCAGGGTGTGTTGTTACATTTCTGGGTTCTGGGACTGGAAACCTCCACAATTATTGAGAAAATATAAATAAAATGACAAAACCGAGGGCAAAAATACCTGTGTATATGAAATGCCAGTTCCTCACTCTTGTGAAGAGTAAGTTTGTTTTTAAAGATCTGTATTACTGATCTTTTTATTAGCGCCTATTTCTGTAAAGGGCATTGGTGCACGGGAACAGTGCTCTCTGTTAGTAAATGATAATCATCTGGAGAGGAGTGAGATTGATTCCACACCCAATAGGGTTTGGGATCTCAAGGCCTACCACTGCCTCTTGTTGTACTTAAAGTACTGCACAGGATCTTTTCAGGGGGAATAAGGCAAAATGCCACATTTATTAGTAATACATGTATTCATTAACACTGTATTATATGCATATAATATATTACACTTACACTCACACAAACACACTCCGTCTTGTTGTTACCAATTAGTTGCTCCCCTTAACTTTACTGGCCAGGTGAGTTAGATGGGGGAGGGGGTGGAGCCGGGCTTCTGCCGATCCGGATCGATGCTCCCATGTTGACAAGACGAGACCCGGGGTCCTCTGCAAGACACCTCACTTTTATAGCAGCTTTCCTCTTATGCAAATCTATACCAGATTCAAACTCTGTGTCTGTGTCCATTGGTCCTTTGTGCTGCTTTCTTTTGAGTGTTGTCCCAATGCTGCAAAGAGGGTGTTTTCAAAAGAAGGTGCTTGCTTCTAACCCCCGAGGCCGTCAGTATGTCTGCTTGTCTTTAATGAGCCCACTTGACACGTTTTATAGTTCTTGGGTCTGGCTTCCAGCCCCTCTCCAACAGTTGAGGCTGTCTGGAGGTGCTGCCTTCCATGCCTTGCTCATCCACACCTCATTCATTCAACAGGGCAATTGATTAAGAGTGGGGGGGAAGAGCTCTTGTTCTACTGCTAGCAAAAAGAAATTTTTCTTCTATTTCATTCTATCCTTAGGGGCTATAATATTATACCAAGGGCAATGCAAAGTTTCTAAATGAGGCTTTGATACAAAGTCCCATGAAAACAGAGGTCACATGTGGGTAGACCCACCACAAGGTTATATGAAGAGGCACAATGTAAAGTCATATGAAAATTATCAGAGATTGATCTACATTGTCCCCCTTTTGACCTCTCAAGAACAATTCTTGAGTGGTCACCATATAAATCTTTTGTATTTGTTGCAAACAAACCAAACAATTATAACCAGGTGAATATAACTAAAACTATTACAATTGACTAAACACCAGATATAACATAAACACAAATGCAAACAATTATAATTATAATAATTGGAAATACAACAAAACCATTATCATTACAATAATTGGGTACATTGACAAACAAAATGAGGCGCAAGTTTGATGCTGCCTTTTTAAGCACACACAACAAATAAGATTTTGTAGGAGTACCACAGTTGTTATGCAAGGTTAAGCTGATTTGGACTTAAACTAACATTTAGTTGCTAAAATGTTGTAGAATTTCCTATTTTTAACAGTTGTTCTCAGAGGTTTCTGGGGACCTGAAAGATGGGGCCATACAATTATGGGCCAAGGTCTTACAGGTTATGGGGGCCCAAGAACTACCCTTTAGGGCTTGGGGAAGTAGAAGCAGAGTGCATAGAGGAAAGTGTGGAATTAACAATACAAGCAAATGTAACTAACAATACAAATGTATTAAGAACAAAAATGAACAACAAAATGACTATTAGAGAAACCTGATGCACTGGGAACCAAAGTTTTTTTTGGACACAAGAGGTGATTGATAAGTTGGATGGAGATGGGGGAAGTAGAGAGAGGAAAAGACATTTGCCCTGTCTAGTATAGTATCCCCTCTCTCTCTGGACCCAATGCTAGCACAGGACACCACCAGAGACAGACACAGAACATGCAACACAGAACATGCAACACAGACTTTGTCATGACACTATAACCATGGTATTTTATAACTCTTCAGTTGGTACCAGCTCTCCTGATGTTCTGGTCCAGAGCCTGAAAGATGGAAGCTTGGAAACAAATTAGCACAGTGCTTCCACCATGGCAGAACCTGCTTAGTCTCTGCCACAGTGTGTTTGGTACTTGGGGCTGCACAAATGCTAATTGAGTGGTGCATTTCTTGTGAGTGTAAATCCTCCCTTTTTCTCAGTAAAAGGGCGTTAACACTTTATCTAGAAAAAAAAATTCTGTTTTAAAATCTTCAGCCATTTTGCCATGGCCTGGAGATCTGAGGCAGAAGCAGGCACTGTTGTTAACTGTTTTAATGGCATTTTGGCCCTGGGAGGAGGAATTTACCCAAATATCCCAAATATCCCCCTTCCCAATCTCCAGAGGGGTCCCAAAGGTCTGCCCCCTTCTGGGGTCTCAAATGTTTCTTCTCCTGATGTTACTGCTGCTGTAAGATTTGAGAGTGCTGTTTTAACTCTCTGTACCCAACCTGTTTTTCAGTTTCTTTATCTATTGCTTGCCTGGGCCCGATCCTGCTTTTTTCAATAAACAGTTTCTTTCCATGGGCACAAGCCTTGTTTCACTACCAATTTAGCAAGGAGGGTGGGCTTTTCAACTAGCCCCCACCCTTCCTGGTCCGATTCCTAAACATTTTTTCAAAATTGTGAAATTACCACAATATTACTTACAAAAAAAAAACCAAACAAACATAAACCACACTACACTGCCCAAACTCCTCTATCCTTCAGAGTTTGGTTTAACAGAACAAGATCTGCATCTTATGTTTTTAACCCACTCTGGGCCAGAGGGAGAGACGCTAAGCTTCCCTCTGTATTGCTCGGTCTGCTACCACCGAGGGTTCATACACCAATTATACAAATCCTTCCCCGGATTAGATCCTTCCCCGGATCAGAGTGAGAAACACTAAGTTCTCCTCTTTAGCTCAGTCTTGCTACGGCTGAGGGTGTATGTACCTCTATAACACAATTTAAACCTAAACTCCTATATCCTTCAGAGTTTGGTTAATCCTTCCCCGGATTAGAGTGAGAAACACTAAGTTCTCCTCTTTAGCTCAGTCATGAACACAATTTAAACCTAAACTCCTATATCCTTCAGAGTTTGGTTAATTAACTGAAAGTTTACACTCTTTTTTCCTATAGTGCCAGGCTTGCTAAAGCTGGCGGTGTGCACACCAGTTTGATAATAACTGTGGATTCTATGCTTGCTCCCCCTTTCGCATTCTCCACCAAAATGTTGTACTTAAAGTACTGCACAGGATCTTTTCAGGGGGAATAAGGCAAAATGCCACATTTATTAGTAATACATGTATTCATTAACACTGTATTATATGCATATAATATATTACACTTACACTCACACAAACACACTCCGTCTTGTTGTTACCAATTAGTTGCTCCCCTTAACTTTACTGGCCAGGTGAGTTAGATGGGGGAGGGGGTGGAGCCGGGCTTCTGCCGATCCGGATCGATGCTCCCATGTTGACAAGACGAGACCCGGGGTCCTCTGCAAGACACCTCACTTTTATAGCAGCTTTCCTCTTATGCAAATCTATACCAGATTCAAACTCTGTGTCTGTGTCCATTGGTCCTTTGTGCTGCTTTCTTTTGAGTGTTGTCCCAATGCTGCAAAGAGGGTGTTTTCAAAAGAAGGTGCTTGCTTCTAACCCCCGAGGCCGTCAGTATGTCTGCTTGTCTTTAATGAGCCCACTTGACACGTTTTATAGTTCTTGGGTCTGGCTTCCAGCCCCTCTCCAACAGTTGAGGCTGTCTGGAGGTGCTGCCTTCCATGCCTTGCTCATCCACACCTCATTCATTCAACAGGGCAATTGATTAAGAGTGGGGGGGAAGAGCTCTTGTTCTACTGCTAGCAAAAAGAAATTTTTCTTCTATTTCATTCTATCCTTAGGGGCTATAATATTATACCAAGGGCAATGCAAAGTTTCTAAATGAGGCTTTGATACAAAGTCCCATGAAAACAGAGGTCACATGTGAGTAGACCCACCACAAGGTTATATGAAGAGGCACAATGTAAAGTCATATGAAAATTATCAGAGATTGATCTACACTCTCTCTGGCCAGTTAGCTCAGGAAGGGGTTTCTCTCCAAGGCTAAGTGAACGTGACCTCTGGGACTTGTGTTCCATAGCCTGCACTCCCAGAGCCCTGGCCAGGGTGGTCAGAGTCTTGTGCTGTGGCTCTCTGAGAGGGTCTTGAGATCACCACCTGCCTCCAGTGCTTGGCTGTTATGCTTGTGAGTGCTGGAGTCCGAGGCCTTTGATAATACGTTGTTCCCTTCCTCCAAAGCAGCGGAGCAGTCATCTGAAAGATGCCTGGGCTGAGGAGATTGTTAAAAACAAAAATCTGAAATTTAGCTTTAAACGTCTGGCTTTAGAAAAAACGGAACTGTTGTTTGGAAAGCCCAAGTCTAATGGGGTCTGTGTCCTGCTCTCCTTTGCTTTCAGCCGGGGCAGTTGGTGGCAGCGGCGCTGAAGCAGCAGCTGCAGACTGGAGAAAGTGTGACATGGTTGCTAGGATCTTGGCCTCCTGTCCTCAGCAATCCCTGTCCCTGGAGGATTACTACCGACAGGTGTGCCCACAGGTATGCCCTTCACTCCCCATTCTCACCAGAGCATGTCTGCAGTGCCCATGAGCAGGGGATTGTGTGCTTAGCCCATAGTCTCTCAGTATGAATTATCCTTGCCTCCCTAGCTAGGGGATAGTGTGACTACGGCTGTGTTGTGAGTGTGATCCAGTACAGAACATACTGGGCCGAACTGGAGGAGATTTGACTGGGGATCTGTAAACAGGAGAAATTCCCACCCTGCTGTGTGTGTACACGCCATAGATCATCTAAACTTACCCCCTTTCCAGGATTTGGCTTTATGTGCCCCTTAAATAACCAAACAAATAACACATAAGCTTCAGCTTCACCTTTCAGGAACTCTTCTGTCCTAGCTCCTAGTTCCCTCTGTCCTAGAGAAACTCCAAGTTACAGCCCCTCTTACAGCCTAGGTGGAGCTAATGAGATCCACCGGCTAGCATAAGTTAGCAATCATTACCCTGCATTGTATGTGCGGTTCTAGCTCTGACCATGGGGTAACCCAACAGAGCAGCCCAATGCTCCAATGTAGGGGGGAACCCGTGGCTCTGTTACAGGCTCTTTCTGACCTAGGCTGATAGGCATTTGTTTTAGCTGATAAGTCAAACAATTTCTCTTCTACTTTTACTGTGTCCTCCTGAGCATTTCTCTTGCTGATTGCTGTCCATGGGCCCTTGTGTTTCCTTGATGACATGTCTTCAACATGAGGATCCTAGCTGGCCAAACTGCCTTCTCCTTTGTGAATCACATGCTCTTCTTGTATCTTCTTTCATTTAAGGGTCTCAAATCCCTTTGTAAATGTGTATTAAACCTTAAACAAGCCTGTGAAGCATTACCCCACTTCAGAGGGTAAACTGATGTGCAGAGAGTTTAGGAGATCTGTCCAAGACCGTACAGTCAGGAAGTAAAGAGTCTGGAATAGACCCCTAGAGCCTGATGCCTTCTCTCTAGGCAGCATTGCCAAGCTATGAACAGGTACTAGAATTTAAGAAATGCTCCCCCATGGAGCTCTTGCTGCTTCTCAGCCCTTGCCCCCCAAATTGCTGCAGGTGTTGGTGTCCTGGCTCATCTCAGAAAAAAATTCCCTTATTTCCTCCCCCACTCTTCACTGCAGCACATACTGTGGAGGAGCCCTGCCTCCGCCAGACTCCGAGCTGAGATGTCTCCTCATGCCTGGCGCTCAGTTGAAATGAAGTGAATAGGGCTCCTCATTCTCATCTGTTGGCTGGAAGTTAGCTGCTCTCTCTGTTTCCTGACCTGTGTTGTATATGTAATTTACATTCCAGATTCTAGACTTATTGCATATTCAGGATAAGTTGACAGCACACCAGTTCCAGAGAGTTGCCACCACTGCCCTTCTCACCATGGCCAGAGAACGCCCTCAGCTGGCAGTGAAATATTTGCTCCGTCCCATGCTAGCACCACTTCTCCAATGTTGGGATATGGCAGGTAACGGTCCATCTTTCTTGGTCATGTGGTCCTATAACATATCAGGCAAACCCTCTCACTTGAGAAGGGAAGACTGGTTTCTCTTTCTGTCATACATCTGTGGGCTCATCCCCCTGAAACGAATCCCTTGGAGTAATCTCTGCAGATCCGGGGTCCCGGTCCTTCCATCAAGGGTTCCTCTTGATTGACTAGCTGGCTGCTCAGTGTCTAGGCTCAAACTGGAACATATAGAAAGAGGCGTTGGTTCAGGAGCACTTTGTTTTTATAGCCCGCTGAGACCTCTGCCTCTTTCTGGTTGTGCTGCTTAAGGAACAGCTGGGTGGATTGTATTTGAGACACGTGTCCCAGATTCGGATTCCACCCTGTGATAGCTACATATGTTCCATTCTTAAAGAGGTTTGAGGAGTGACTTCCTTCTCCGAAATCAGCTCCTCTCATGCATGGAGGCCTGATTTTTGCTGTGGGAAGTGGTGGGGGGAGGAGCGCAGTCTGTTTCTAGTGTGGCAGTGCTAGTGAGATGGATGATACCTTCCTGTGCTAAGTCACCTGCTATCAGAGGCTACATGATGTTCTGCAGTGCTTTGTTCAATCTCTACCACACTGGTAAATGACTCAAGGGGCAGAGCTTCTGCTACTTCCAAAGTCTGAGGTGGTGTCGAGTGGTCAGTGGCAGGTTTCTGGTGGCCACCCTTCCTCCTAGCTGCTGGCGAGTGGGTTGTCAGCCTCTGAGCAAGTAGAAAAACTTCTCCAATTTACATATTCTGACTTATCTTTTTATAGGTTGCCCAAAACAAAGCACATAACTCGTAGTAACCCTTGCAAATGAACAATTTTCCTGTCGTCAGCAAGTAGCTCCTAGCCATAACATCAGCAAAAACTCATAATCAGGAACACCTAGGGCTCTGGGCTGGGGCAAGAGGTTCGCAGTGTGAGAGGAGGCTCTGGGCTGAGCCTTGGGCAGGGGGTTGGGGTGTAGGAGGGGGTGAGGGGTGCAAGCTCTGGGTGGGTGTTTAGGTGCAGGAGGGGGCTCCAGGATAGGGCAGGGGTTGGGGTGCAGGAGGGGGTACAGGGTGCTGGGTCTGAAAGGGGGTCAGGACTGGTGCAGGATGGGGTTTGGGGTGCTGGCTGGGGGTTGGAATTCGGCCTCCTACTGGGTGGCACTTACTGCGGTCAGCTCCCGGTTGGTGGTGCAGCAAGGCTAAGGCAGGCTCCCTGCTTGCCCCAGCCCCACGCTGCTTCCGGAAGGATAGGGTTACCAGATAGCAACTGTGGAAAAAAAGGGACGGGGTGGGAGGTAATAGGTGCCAATATAAGAAAAAGTCCCAAAAAACGGAACTTTCCCTTTAAAAACGGAACATCTGGTCACCCTACGGAAGGGGCCAATGCACCTCTGCAGGCACTGCCCCCTAACCTCCCATTGGCCACAGTTCCCCGTTCCTAGGCAATGGGAGCTGCAGGGGTGGTGCTTGCAGGCAGGAGCAGTGTGCAGAGACTGTTGCATCCCCGTGCAATCTGTTTGTAGATGTTGATATTTCTATGGTTGGTCCATAGCAGTGCCTGCACAGCCTCCTCTCCCCACAGGCTCAGGGGATCCAATCTCTCCTGTCTACTCCAGGCTGGAGCATGTAAGCAAGACACAAGAAGTAATTATTCAGCTCTACTCTATGCTGATTAGGTCTTAACTGGAGTATTGTGTCCAGTTCTGGGTGCCACATTTCTGGAAAGATGTGGACAAATGGGAGAAAGTCCAGAGAAGAGCAACAAAAATGATTAAAGGTCTAGAAAACATGACCTATGAGGGAAGACTGAAAAAATTGGGTTTGTTTAGTCTGGAAAAGAGAGAGACTGAGAGGGGACATAACAGTTTTCAAGTACAAAAAAGGTTGTTGCAAGGAGGAGAGAGAAGAATTCTTCTCTTTAACCTCTGAGGATAGGACAAGAAGCAATGGGCTTAAATTGCAACAAGGGAGGTTTAGGTTGGACATTAGGAAAAACTTCCCAATTGTCAGAGTGGTTAAGCACTGGAATAAATTGCCTAGGGAGGTTGTGGAATCCCAGAGATGATCTAGATAATACTTAGTCCTGCCATGAGTGCAGGGGACTGGACTAGAGACCTCTCGAGTCCCTTCCAGCCCTGTGATTCTGTGTGTGGGCAGTTGCGGCAATAATGGAGAGCTGCTAGGTGTGCTCACCATTCTGGGCAATCAGGAAAAGGCATTTCAAGAATTTGCAGGGCTTTAACGAGGAGGGGGGGAGCCTTCCGGTCTGCATGACCCCTGGCCAGTGGAGTTCACAACTGAGACCAGAGAGGTCAGTGTTGGGCATTGTGGGACAGCTGCTGGAGGACTGTTAGGGTCGACATAGGTAGCGCAGTGTTTACACTCATGTTGAATCAACCTCAACACGGCTTAAAACCGCTGGGGGAGGTGGTGTTACTATGTCAGTGTAATGGAGCGCTTACGTTAGTTGGAGACCAATTTAAGTGCAACTAGATCAACTAGATGTGCAACTAGATCAAGGTGGCTTATGTCAGCCTAACTTTGTAGAGTAGACCTGGGGACTGCTGATTTCACCCTTAACTCTTCACTTCCCTCCATCTATTATTCTATAACCTATTTGCACATGCATGTTCCAGTGCTGCTCTACTAAACTGCTTTGGGTGCTGTAGCAATGTGCCAAGACAGTGTCACTCTCCTGCTCCCGGAGGCTACTCAGTGAAGGTGCATGTGGCAGCAGAGTCTTGATGCTCATGCTCTGGGTTTTTTTTAGAGCTGGCAATGGAAGACTTACCTGCAGGGACTGTGCTGGTGAAAGAGGCAGAGCTCAGCCGCTGCGTGGAAGATGTGTTCAAGGTACGGTATTTCATCTGGATCTCTAATATGTGTAGCTGTTGCCTGAGGATTGAAGAGAAAACTGTATGTCAGGAGTCAGTCTTCAAGTCTGGGACCTGCTGAGCCACTTAGATGAATATTCTAAACTATAAGAGAACAAAATCTCCACTGCAGCCTCAATGCTGAAATAAGGCGGAGTCAGGGGAGCCAGGCCCACCCACTTTTTAACATGGGCATAGTTTAAAGGGACGGGGGGCTGCGTTACCCCCCCCTTCCCCAACTGCAAGCCTCGGGTAGGCACAGAGTGGTGCCGGCAGGGGCTGCATGAGGGAAGATAAGGTGATCAGCTTCCCCGCCATGAAGTGCAGCCCCTGCCAGCGGCACCAGCCTCTTCTCCGTGGGGAGGGCTGAGGTAGGCCCCCCGGTTCCCCACCCTGGGCAGGTGGAGGGTCCAAGTCTCCCCACAGCGGCCTAGGCTCCCTGGGTGGCTCTTAGCACTGCCCAGCTGGTTCCAGCATCTGGCCTGGCTGGGGGCGGGGCCTCGTGGCCCCACCACTTCTACCTAGGTTCCGGCACTCCTGGGAGGAGTCCATAAGGTCTTGTCTATGTAAACAATTAGTCTGTTGCAAGCTGGGCTGTGCATCCACCCTGCCATAGCCTCCAGCAGGCTGTCTGTGTGGACCCTGCTGACGCACATTAACAGTTTGATCTAATCCTCTTTGAAATGGGACTCGATCAAAGTGCATTTCAAACTGCTTACGTGCTTCAGCAAGGTCTATGTGGCCATACTGGATCAGACCAAAGGTCCATCTAGCCCAGTATCCTGTCTTCCAACAGTGGCCAATGCCAGATGCCCCAGAGGGAATGAACAGAACAGGGAATCATCGAGTGATCCATCTGTCGCCCATTCCCAGCTTCTGGCAAACAGAGGCCAGGGACACCATCGCTTCACCTCCTGGCTAATAGCCATTGATGGACCTATCCTCCATGAACTTATCTAGTTCTTTTTTGAACCGTGTTATTGTCTTGGCCTTCACAACATCCTCTGGCAAGGAGTTCCATAGGCTGACTGTGTGTTGTGTGGAAAAATACTTCCTTTTGTTTGTTTTAAATCTGCTGCCTATTAATTTCATTTGGTGACCCCTAGTTCATGTGGTAGGAGAAGGAGTAAATAACACTTCCTTATTTACTGTCTCCACACCAGTCACGATTTTATAGACCTCTATCATATCCCCCCTTAGTCGTCTCTTTTCCAAGCTGAAAAGTCCCAGTCTTATTAATCTCTCTTCATATGGCAGCCGTTCCATAACCCTAATAATTTTTGTTGCCCTTTTCTGAACCTTTTCCAATTCCAATAGATCTTTTTTGCGATTGGGCTACCACATCTGCACGCAGTATTCAAGATGTGGGCATACTATGGCAGACTACAGCAGGGTAGATTCACACCTTAGCTCGCTGCGAACTCATGTTCATGTAGACAAGTCCATAGAATAACCCTGTATCAGGTACAACAGAGGGGAGACTGCTACTTTTCTTCGTCTTCTGGAACTTCCACAGTGCTCCAAGACTTATTGAAAATCAACATCATGGTTCAGAAAGTTCCTGAGCCAGCTCTTGTAAAACTCTTGGATGCAAGTTATCTAGGCCTGCTGATTTTAAAAATGTCTAACTTTAGTAGCTGCTGTTTAACATCCACCAGTATCCCAGGAGGAATGGAAAGAGTGTTCACATCATCGTGTGCTATGACTACATCATCTGTTTTACCCAGATACAGAACAGAAATACTTATTGTTATACTTACTGTCAGGCTGAATACAGTTACAAAACAGAGGTAAAGCCTGTTAGGAGGTGTGAGGAAAAGAAACCTCACCGCTCAGCCACAAAGGATACACTGTTCTTTTTGGCTGCCCAGTGTTGCATTAGGGTGTACAAAGTCAGGAAATGAGACACCCAGCTTGGATGAAGAATTGATGGAGTGACTTATTGGCCAGGGATGCTTGTCTAAGTGCCCCTGGTAGAGTGGGCTGGAAAAAGGAAAAGAAGGCTACAGCATCACCTACCTCTGGCAACTGCGGTCGGCGTCGTCTCAGTCTTTTGCTTGGGACGATGGGGGTGAGCTGGGTTCTGGGGGAAGCTGGCTCAGTTTGGGCGTGCCGAAGCTAGCATAGCTAACTAATTTGGGGGTTATCATAAATCTCGCTTTCAAAGGACGTATCCAATACCTAAACCCTTCAGCTCAGATTTGAGTCCCCTACCCAAGGTCATGCTCAGGTTCTCATTGACAGATGTAAACACAGTACATATGCCATGTAGCCTTCTGTACACTGCAAACACCAGCTGTCCCCAAAAGGACTGAGGCACTGAGTTGCTTTCCCGGATTCTTGCAGCTGCTGGTAGGATCTCTCCTAGGGTGGAAGTGACCAGTGCATTGCCTCTGGCCGCTGTTTGGAAACTTGCGTGGAGTGAATGTCTCCAGGTTTTACTGTGCAGCCGCCCACCTCACAACTGACACCTGCCAGTGATCGTGTGGGCAGCCTCAGGAGTGGCACCAAACGTTCTATGGGGACAATTCTTTCCTCACTCCTGAAGACGTTTGCCATCCAAATCAGGACTGAGGCATATGGATGGAGTGAAACGTGTGGGGAAACTTGAGCTGTTTCTGTCACTCCTCTTCATGGATAAACAGGAAACTTCCGTCTCCAGGGCTGTTATCTGATACCTTTCCCTGGAACTAAACTTGAGTATTTCAAAAAGTGTGAATATTTTACAATGAGGGTAATTAACTATTGGAACTGATCAGGGACGTGGTGGTTTCACCATTGCTGGGAGTTTGTATATCTAGATTGGATGTTTCTTTTTAGAAGAGATGCTCTAGTTCATCCAGAATTCATGGACTCGATACAGAGCTCCCTGAGTGAGGCTCTATGCCTGTGCTCTGCAGGAGGTCAGACTAGATGATCACAATGGTCCCTTCTGGGAGGGCTGGCCCTAGACCAATTGGTGCCCCAGGTGAGGAGTGTTTTTAGTGCCTCCCCTTCATTTGTTAAACTTTTGAATACTTTTTTTTTTTTTTGCATTTGTAGCCTATTTCACAACTTTGATGCACTCTTTGAATGCATGATTTATCCCTGTCATTATAAGATGATGATTTGCACACTAGGATCTGTAACCCTATATTTATTTATGCCATATATAAGCAAATAAAAAATTGTTTCCTCTAAGCTCAGAGAAACTTTTTACTTTTCAGAGTAACTGAAATGTACTAACATCAAGAGATTGAACTGTGCACCAATATTGGGTGGACCAGTATTAAATAGCGTTACAGTAGGTGACAGCCTTAGAATGTTAACCCTTTGTTGTTTTGTTTCAGATATTTTCCTATCAAATTTGCCCCTTGCTGCAAACTAGATTGCAATTGAGCTTTTTGCTTCCTATGCTGAGCTCCTGAAGGCTTCTTCCGGGGCACCTTTTATTTTCTACTGGGGAAAACAGACCGTATTAGGGAGAGCAAAAGTCTGTGTTCAGCAGTCTTAGAAAGTCATCAGACATTACGTGTTAAGCCTGGCAAAAGGAGTAACAGTATTTTTTGTTGCGTAGATAGAGGTTCGATAGATAGCTCGGATGTCTCATTAAATATGTCCTTTATTAGTCGCTACTTACTCGTCAAGTCTTAAAACACACGTACACTTTCACAATTACACACTAAAACAAGGTTCACAATATCGCAACTGGGCTGTCACTTAACTTCAGTTCGTTCTTGTATTTCACTGACTGACTGGCGCCACCCTGCCCCTTATATACCTGCGAGGACATGGCTGACAACGTTTTAGGAGGTTCGAGCAAAATATAGTTCTGCAAGTCTGGAAGGTTCCACGAGATTCTACGAAGGTCTAGAACGTTCTAGGAAGTTAGTGAAAAATGAATCCACATACAGAATACCTGGAACGTTTTATTTTAAATGTTCTATTTTCCCTTTTGCCACTAACAACAAAAACAGGCCCCCGAGCCTGGCACCCCCTTAAGCTGTCACCTGGATTGCCTGCCCCTAAATCCAGCCCTGCCTCTGGCCTTAAAATCATGAAAAAAGATCTGCAGTGGAAGTAGTTCCAAAAACATAGAAGTGAATCACTTTAAACTCCGTCTAAAGCTTCATTCTAGCGGCTGGGAGCAATCTCCATTTCTATTGTGTCTTTGTCAAGCTGAAATCTGTCAGGGGTTTCCCAGTTTTAACCTTCCCACAAGAGGGCTAACAGATCTTAATTCCCACAAAACCTAGCTTTTACCATCTGTGCTTACCCAATGCTTGGCAGGAAACAAGTATGGGTGTAATTCCTCTTTTTCATGATGCATTCCTTCCATCTGGGGTAGTACCTCTCAAAACATTGAAGGAATAGTGAGAAAGAAACATAAACTTCTCTTCATCTCTGCCACTGTCAGTACGTTTTCTCTTGACGACAGAAGTCAGAGAAGGGGGGAGGTCAATAGTATAGTGCTTTCCAGATTCCTGATCCCATTGGATCCCCTTGGAGCAATCCTCAGTGTAAGTAAGATGCTGTCCCATGTGCAAAGGAAAAAGTCATCGCTTAATTCTAAATTTAAATTCAGCTTTGAAGCAATGGGCTTCATCTTACTCTGCAACATGTGGATTCCTCTGTGTTGTGTAATTTCAGCACTGCAGACAGGACCGGCACCAGCAAACGAAGCACGTGCTTGGGGTGGCACAATTCCAGAGCCGGCCCTGACTGCAGACAAGTAATCTGGTCAGCAGTCATCACCCATTTTTCAGCATCATTACCAAGCAGTGTAATTGACTAATGTGCTTTCAACACCGGCTGCTGCATGGTGTAGATCAAGAGGAGGAGAATGAGCTGGCCAAAATTAATGGTGATTGTGCCAAGTGCTACCAAAGCTCCCTGGAACAGGATGGTTTTCCTGCTCCAAAGCACAGGGGGCGCTCTGGTTCAGGTTATAAGAGATAGGGGATCAGGCAAACTCAAGAGGACAGGAAAATTGATGGAAACATGAGCTTCCTACCCCTGTCCCTGTCGGCTTTTCCCAATAACTGACTGTCTTTAATGTTAATGCAGAAATCTCAGCGGGCAGGGAGGACAGTGCAGACTCAGCGTCTGATGTGGCGCTCCTCCCTCCAATGATTGATTGTTCTTGAAGCTGCTGCTAGAAAACTGCTCAGTGGCATCGATTGCCTCTTAACTGAAGTGCCACTGTGATGAATGCTATCCGAGGGATTCAGATGGGCTCTTTGGAGTACTGGTGGCTTTGGGTGTGGTGGTCTGTAATGCAGGTCTCCGGGCTATGGCTGTGGAGAGGAACTAACCTTCCCTTGTGGTGTTCTCTTAGGTTGTTAAAGGTAAATTGCATCCATTTGCGCAGAACTATGTCCAGAAATCTGATGTGGTAGAGAGGTTGGGCAGGTATCAAAGGCCTGGTCCCCACTAACCCCCCACTTCGGACTAAGGTACGCAAATTCAGCTACGTTAATAACGTAGCTGAATTCGAAGTACCTTAGTCCGAACTTACCGCAGGTCCAGACGCGGCAGGGAGGCTCCCCCGTCGATGCCGCGTACTCCTCTCGCCGAGCTGGAGTACCAGCGTGGACGGCGAGCACTTCCGGGATCGATCCGGGATCAATTTATCGCGTCTAAACCAGACGTGATAAATCGATCCCAGAACATCGATTGCCTGCCGCCGGACCCTCCGGTAAGTGTAGACGTACCCTTACTGTCTTCATCCCCTCCTCCCACATGTCACTTCTGCCCAATGAAATGCTGCAGAGAGGGTAAAAGGGGCAAATGGCCACGTTGCCAGAAGCCTGAGTTGCAGCCTGCACAGTCTACGCATGCAGGGCAGTGCTTGGATCGAGATGGAGCGTTCCATGCTGAGACCTGTAATTGATGGCGGCAGCACCTGCGCCGTGTGAATGGTGAGAGAGGCAGCAGTGTAGAGCCCCACGGGCGTCCTTTAGCCCCCCAGGTTGGTGTCGGAAGGTGTGGAACAGGAAAGCCCTAGTGGCTCAGCCCAGGTGTGATCACAACAGCAAATGGCCTCTTTGGGTCTGGCAGAAAACAAGATTCAAACTCATCTCAGACTGTTACCAGTCTGCAGTGAGCCAGGCCTGAGGCTTAGCCACGTGTCCTGTCGGGGGAACCTGCTTTCTGCTGTGAGTCCCAAGCTCCGGACTAAAAGGGCAGTGTCTGGAGCAATGGAGTTTAACTGCAAGAAGCTAGTGATTGGATCTTTGGCAGAAGCCTTGGCAGTCTGAGCTTTTAAACCAGGGGTAGGCAAACTATAGGCCGGATCCGCCCCACCAGCTGTTTTAATCCGGCCCTCAAGCTCCTGCTGGCTTGCCCTGCTCCAGCCGGGGAGCAGGGTTGGGGCCGCTCCACGTGGCTCATGGAAGCATTGGCATGGCCCCTTCTGGCTCCTACATGTAGGGGCAGCCAGGGGGCTCCGCTCTGCACGCTGCCCCTCCCCCCCCCCCCAAGCGCCGCCCCCCCCCCCCCAGCTCCCATTGGCTGGGAACCACAGCCAGTGGGAGCTGCAGGGATGGCACCTGAAGACGGGGCAGCGTGCAGAGCCACCTGGCCGCGCCTGTGCATAGGAGCCGAAGAAGGGATATGCCGCTGCTCTTGCAGTAAGCGCTGCCCGGAGCCTGCGCCCCGAGCCTCTCCCTGCTCCCCAACCCCCTGCCCTAGCCCTGATCCCCCTCCTGCCCTCCAAATCCCTCAATCCTCACCTGCAGCACCCTCCTGCACCCCAAACCCCTCATCTCCAGCCCCACCCCAGAGCCTGCACCCCCAGCTGGAGCCCTCACCCACACCCCACTCCCTAGCCCAGAGCCCCCTCCCACACCCTGAACTCCTCATTTCTGGCCTCGCCCCAGAGCCTGCACCCCAACCACAATTTTGTGAGCATTCGTGACCCGCCATACAATTTCTATTCCGAGATGTGGCCCTCGGGCCAAAAAATTTGCCCACCCCTGTTTTAAACGCTGTGATTGGAGCATCGTTTTGGGTAGTAATGACCAGTTATAACTAGCTGGCAGGCAGAGACCAGTCAGGGGGTTACTCTGTGGCTGGTGTTCAGTATGGAAATGCTTCTGGAGTGCAGGGTGGATCCCTCATTAATGGCAATGTGCTTTAGTCCTGGCAGCAGAGAGATTAACAGCAGAGACTTCTGCTTGCAAGGGTGCAGGTTTTTTGCCTAGCAAGTATCATTTGATGCTAGAGTGGGAAATGCTCCTTGGGGCTTCACCAGGAAGGCTTTGTATACCAAAGATGCTGGTTAGGAAGCACGGCCCCACAGGGATTAGCATGGGCAAAACACTCTGCATCAAAACAATAGGCCAATATATTATCCAAAGAATCTCCTCCTTCCTCACCTAAACTGCCCTCTCCTCTGGGCTGGCATGTTGCATCTGACAGGCAATAGCAACACTGGAAAGTGCGCTCTGAGATTAGATCCAACTCTAGGAACTGCTGCTTGCCCTCCAGCTGCCAGGGAATCTGGAGCTGGGAGAATAGTTTGGTTAAAGGAACAGTATCCTCCAAGCAGGCTCGGTTTCCCAGCCTGCTGAGTGGAAGGTCATTCAAACAGCTTGCGAACAGGGTTGATATTTTATTTGCCTCTTCCTGGCACCCTCCCCAGTAAAAAACATGTTTAACAAACCCACACACCTGTTAATTTGAAATGTACCTTAAGAAATGCGCACTCTGAAATCGTAACTCATCAGAGCTTTTTATTTGTTATAGCCTTCTGCACTGGGTGTCTGTAGAGTTATTGCTTTAACCGCAGCCATCTTGTGAGGGTTTTTAGAGAAATAGTTCAAAACAAACGTGTAAATTTTCAGGATCTCTCTCCCTGGGCTTTGGGGCAGGGAAGGGAGATGTGGGGTGATTTGTGTGGCTGGTAACTGGGGGTGCTGAGGGTGGTTATGGTCGGGGTATAGAGCTCTGGGTAGGTGCCTTTTGGCAATAAAGGGAGGGAGGAGAGTGTGTCACTCTGAAGTCTCCTCAAAGTGCTGCCTGTCAGCAGCCAGAGTCTCACGGGCCCTCTGCCTTCTCCTTGGCTATCTCACTCAGCACATAGCAGCCCAGCTGTCTTCCAGCCTTCGCTTTCGAGGGACTGATCTGTCTAACAGTGGGAATTTGACTCTGGGTATGTTGGGCAGTGTGTTTATAAAGACTTCAAATCCTGCAGTCTGTAGTGTTAATCCCCTACCCCTGAGTGATAGCTGTCCTGAGTAACTGGCTGTAATATACGAATAGCATGAAGCCCTACTGTAGCTAGCTCTGGCAGTTCCTAGATGACTCTGGAGAAGATGGTGCTGATGAAGGCTGCTTTCAGTGCTTAATAGCAAACAGGAGTCTGGTGTGATCAAGGGATGTGGACTCAGAATTGGAAGGGCTGGGAGCAGTAACCTGCACAGTATATGTTCAGAAATCAGTCCCTACCAGGCATGCATGTGCCTTTCACCCTTCCCTTCCTCTGCACTCCAGGCAGACATTTGACCCTTCTGTCTCCATAGGTGTACGTGGTTGGGAATGAGCCCTCTGACATGTTACTGGAATCCTTGCAGCCATCTCTGGGAGTGATTTTTTCTCTCTATTGTTTCACCAAGCAGAACGTGTCTCACTTACGGTAAGGCATGTGGCAAAACTCTTCTGCTAGGTAAAGTGGGGGGTGTAATTAGTTCACTGTCTGGTCTATGTGGAACTGAGTAGGAAGGAGAGATCGTGGTTGCCCAGGGACAGCAGAAAGCCGTGTGTGTGTGTGAAGCGAGGGGCTTGGCTGGGTGTGGGGTGTTTTGTGTGCAGGTGGGATTTAGGGACTGGAGAAAACTTTAAATAAATTCCAGTATATGGACCTGAATGTCCTTGTGCTCCACTGGCTGTTTGAAGTAAAGGTCATTTGTTTCCCATTTGAGCTGATTCCCTTCTTTGCAGAGGTGCACAGGACCTGCTCCTCTCCTCACCATTGTAGCTTTGTTCACACTGAGCTCTTTGTTGAGTTCTCCCACCCCTGGAGTAGCACCAGTACAGTGCGGGCAGCACGAGTGCAGACCAGCTGCTGGTGTGTTTGCCACTTTCCTCTCGGCCTGCTCCGAGCAGGGTTAGACAACAGTTTGAGAAACACGTTGCCAGGAGGTTTACTCAAGCCCTTCCACCATTACTAATCCCAGGAGGGGCACAAGGGCTTTGACGAAAAGCTCTCTGGAGACACAGCCTTTGCCAGCAGAAAGACGACATTAATCATTTCAAAGGTGCAGGGGAACCTCCTTAAAAGAATGAAAACAACCAACTAAACCAGCTGCAGGGAGAGTGGGGCTACCAGGGTGCTGTATCTTTCCCAGAATTCAGCAAACGTAACCGAACTGCAGCTGCCCGGCACTGGTCAATCTTCCAGAATATCTGGCACCTTCATGAAAGGTGGAGCTCATGCAATCGTTACTGAGTTACAGGCTATCTGTCACCTCACTCTCTTCCCAATGTCCTCCTCTGATGCCTGGGTGCAGGAACAACTCTGTGCACTGAGTGGGACTGCAGGCAGGCTTCAGGCCCAGCAGCCACTAATCCCACGAGGGGTCTGTGTGGAGGTGGTCTTTATTGTGCATATTCACTTTCATTCACACGGTCAGGCTTCTCCATTCGTTGCTGGGTTGAAATCTTTAACGACCCAGATCCTTTCACATCTGAACTGTGGAGGAGCAGGAGAAGCCATTGTGATGCCTTGCAGCTGCCTTATAAGCGCACATAAAGAGCTGTCACCTCCTTGGGGTTTACTGTATCTGTGAGACTGCACAGCGGGAACCTTCCAAGGTGTGTCTGTGGTCACCTGCCATCTTCCCGGTGCCACCAGCTCGCTCTGATGGTGTTTGCTGTGTATCGGAGCTCACAAAACATCATTGTTACATTGCTCCATGTGTCTGTTACAAGGCACCATGCCAGTGGTAGAAGATGGACTCTGTCATGGCCTCTCTTTCTTGATAGCTCACCATGCCAGGAGATTTTATTATGGGTCTTGGAGAAGTCAGAGAGAGAGGTGGCGCTCTCCACGCTGGAAGGGTTTGCAGGACTGGGTAGAACCATGCAGTTTCTCCATCCGCTGTGCCAGTTTCAAGTAGCTGGTGGAGGTGGTGCCATGATCACTGTCAAAGAGACCATCAGGTAAGAGATTACGTTGTGACACTGCGTTAGCAGTCTTACACTCACTGCCTGGCGTGCCTTCAACTGTCGTCATTCAACACCTCGGGCTGTTTTTTGGCTCCGCCAGTAAGGGGTGCGCGTGCAGAGTTCCACAACGTGCAGAATATGAAAGTGGGGGGTGGGGGGAGCTGGGATGCTGTAATCCCTGTGGAGTGTCACCACTGGGCAGGGATGGACAATTGACTTGGACTGAGTGCCAAACTCTAGCAGGTGAAACTTCCTGGATGGCCTCAACTTTACAGGCAAACTGAGCCAAACATTGCTGGAGCAATGAGGTGTGAAGTTGGAGGAGACTTTTAGCCCTGATACACCTACAAAACCAGTAATAAAATTCATGTTTGGCTTTTATTAGCATTATTAATTTCTTCTTGGGAGCCCTTTGGCCTGTGGCTGGATGACTCAGAGGACTGAGAACAGGAAATGGCCTTTCACTCCTGAATCACTGGTTCAAATTCTGACCAGACAGGTAGTGGCTGACGTCATCACGGTCTAATGCAGGGGTGGCCAACCTGTGGCTCCAGAGCCACCTGCGGCTCTTCAGAAGTTAATACAGCTCCTTGTACAGGCACCGACTCGGGCTGGAGCTACAGACGCCAACTTCCCAATGTGCCGGGGGGTGCTCACTGCTCAACCCCTGGCTCTGCCACAGGGCCTGCCCCCACTCCACCCCTTCCTGCCCCCTCCCCTGAGCCTGCCATGCCCTCACTCCTTCCCCTCCCCTCCCCGAACCTCCTGCATGCCATGAAACAGCTGATCGGGAGGTGCAGGGAGGGATGGGAAGGCACTGATCAGCAGGGCTGCCGGTGGGTGGGAGGTGCTGGGAGTAGGGGGGGGAGCAGATAGGGGGGCTGCTGACGTATTACTGTGGCTCTTTGGCAATGTCCATTGGTAAATTCTGGCTCCTTCTCAGGCTCAGGTTGGCCACCCCGGTCTAATGGCTGATCAGTTGCATGTGTGAAATGAGTGGAGTGGACATCTGGCACCATTAGCATGGTACTAATTGACCCCCTTGTTGACATCCTCTGTAGACTGACTGAATGAGCCATAGTGACTGAACTCTCTCAGTACTCCTGGAGATGGTCCCTCCAGAATAGGGTCAGGCACGTTGGTGCCTGGCGTTACACGGCCATTGCCCGTGCTCTGTCTGCTTTGAGGGTAAATGGAAGACTGCAGGCTCCAGCACTGTCCAGACAGAGCCCATCACCAGCTTGGGGCATGCATCTATGAGCCAGTGGAAAGAACCAGGAACTCCTGCTTTGTCACTGGCCTGCTGTGTGGGCAAGTTTGGACTTGTCGGCGCACAGACTTGCATCCATTTAGTTAAACTGGTGCAGAAGCCCATGTGGCTGTTCTTATTCTGGTATAGTTTAAACCTGTGCCTGCAACTCGAATGAACCTGGTTAGAACTAAAATAAGTGTCACAGGGGTTTGCGCAGGTTTAACTAAATCAATTTAAAATCACGGCTTAAGTTAAACTAGTGCACCTTTGCATGTCGACAAGGCCTTGCTTCCCCTCTGTGTATCTATTTCCCTCTTTTATGGCTGGGGAAACAATTGTAGGGCCGCTGCATTCGTTAATTAATGCTCATACAGCTCTTCGCAGAGGAGTTATGTATGTGCTAAATATTTTGTGTGCATAGATTCCGCCCTGGTCATTCCTGCAAAGGTTAATTAGTGAACTGAATGCTCAGCCATTTCAACTTCATCACCAAACTAAATGATATTTAATCAGCTGCCTACTGGCTGTCCCCTTTCAGGGCGTGCAGCACAGGGTGTTGCTGTAACTGGGAGTTTGCAAAAGCCTGGAAGGGATGAAACAGTGTAAACGCTGCCCCAGCTTCCCCTGATCAGGAGTGACAGCTGGGCTGGGAGGGCATGGGAAATACCCAGACACAAAACGGGACAGATAAGCTGAAAGCCCCTTGGGCATTTGGGACTTCACGTTGATTCTGGAGCATGGAAAACACTTCTCACCCAAGGCTTGGCTCATTACCGCTTGAAACCACATTATAAACCTAGATGAGATAGCCAGGGTCCCAAACACTGCAGTGCCAGTCGGGATGGGAAGGAGTGGCTCTTACACTGGGGAGATACTAAATACAACTGAGAACTCTTCCTGGAAGTGTTTGGCACTGCTCCGTGATGGCGGTAGGAGAGCTTCGCTTGCTGCAGTTACCTGCTAGATCTGGAGCATGGGTTCACACCCCAGCACTCTCCCTCACAGAACACGGACAAGGCTCTGGCATACAGCAGCAGATTAGGGATTCTTCTGGGAGCGAGGTCGTATAATGCTGTTGACCAAAGAGACGGCAGACAGACCCTCCTGTTGCAGGCATACCTTCAGCAGCCTGTGGGCTCTTCCATTGGGGTTGGGAGTGATTTTCATGCTTGTTTGAGTCTTAAAACCAGATCCCTGACTTCTGACTAGCTTAAACAGCACCCAGAGTGGGCTAGGCAGCGGGGGCCACTGTTGATCTTTAGAGCCCTGCGTGCTTCTTGCATGAATAGGGACCTTAGTCCTGGTGCCCAGGCCAAATTCCATCTTCAAATAACATTGTCTCTCTAACGGTTTCCCTGCCGTTTCTATTGGATATGGTATTCTCTGCTTCCTGCCATGAACTGGGTGTAGCACTGCTGTGTGCTGGCTGCTGCATCTCAATGGGGAGATGGAAGGGTGCCCCTGTGGAAGTGTTCTGGAAATCCCTACAGCACTTGGGGATGAAATGTGCCAGGGAAATGCTCTTGCCAGGGGTAGTTCAGAAACCGACACCAGCGAGACTCTGGGTGGGTTCCTGTCGGGTGAAACGTTGGCTGTATTTCAGTGACGAGGAGGAGGCGCTCTACCAGAAGGTCTCCTCGGAGCAGTGGCAGATGGAGCAGTTGGTGGACCTGTTGACTCACTGCCAGAAGAGCGGCTTAGCTGGAGACTTCTTCATCTGCTGTTTAAAGGTAAGAGGCCACAGTCTGTTAGCAGCCCGCGCGGGTGCAAGGGTCCAGGAAGTGCCTTGCATTCCCAGAGGGTTAACTTTCACGTGCCTGATGGTTCCATGCCGCATGTGGGGAGGGTACTGGAAGAAGGGGGACGTTCCACTTAAATCTCTTGGGAAAGAGCCGCTACAGGTATAGGGTAGCTATATCTCGCGAGCGTTCCAGCGCCAAGCCCTGAGGAGGCGCATGGAGTCCTCAGTCTGTGAAAGGGTTAACCCTTGTTCTGACGACAGGAACGTGTCTGAGTTGAATGGTGGGATTTAGGCTGTGGGTAATCCCTACCTTGCAGACTGCCACTTCCTTGGCTTTCAAGAGGGAAAGGCACTTCCCCAGCTCCCTGCCCTGCGTTTCCTTTTCTTCCTGCAGTTTTGTCTCCAGCCTAATCACTGCCATGGTCCCTCCTCGGAGGGCCAGGCTTTGCTCTCCTCTGCTGCCAGGCAGAGTGTATAATCCGTGTCCTGCTAGCCCCCTTTGGGGTTGGTGCCATGCTTACGGCCCTTCTGCTGTGCACAGAGCGCTGCGCTCCTTTGTCTGGGCCTCTTCCAATGGCCTTCATCCTGTGTATGGATGGGAAGGGGCACCGGCAGCATAGGGGCATGTAGGAGGGCTCGGCCGAGGCTCGTCCCGCTCCGGGGTATCCCACCGTCTCGCAATAGTTCAGTATGAGCCCAGGCCCTCGGTCAGGGCGGGGCAGCAAACACCCAGTCAGGAGCTCAGGCTTCTGAGCGTCTGGGTCGAGGGGGAGACGGCCACCCGTGAGTAGGGTGGCAGGGGGGACGCAGGCCCACCCACTCCACTGCGTCCCAGCCCGGGGCCCTAGCAGCGGCAGAAGACTTGCTGCTGTCAGTGGGGATCCTGACCTCAACACACTGACATTGGTTCTGGCAGTGCTGTGGCCAGACCAGGATCGGTTGCCCCCGGGCTACTTCCGGACTCCCCCTTCGTAAGGTACCTGGATTAGGGCGGTGTCCTCGGAGGTTTCCAGAACCATCGGTTCCTCCAGGTAACTAGCGAAGGGTAGGTGCGGCTGCTCCTCGGGGTAGCTGGCGAGGGGGAGGCGCGGCTGCTCCTCGGGGTAGCTGGCGAGGGGGAGGCACGGCCTGCCGGCGTTCCCCAACCTGAAGCTAGACCACAGGCATCTGGCCTTTCCGGCGGCTGGCTTGTAAGTGAGCTTTGCAGCGGGGCTCTTCTACTTCCTGTCCTGCGCCGTGACCTCTGGGGGGGCGGGCGCAGGACCCACTGGCTCCACCCACATTGGTGCTAGGGGAGACTTGTCCCTCCGCGGGGCTATGGGGTATCCCACTGCCTCGCTACAGGGCACTTCTGTGGGAAGTAAGTGGGGTGCCCAGGCCACGCAGCCCACCACCAGGAAGCCCTTCTAGACGTGTTCAGCAGATGTTCCTGTTCATGTTATAAATCAGGAAATATCCAGTTAAAATCTAGTTTGCTAGAGGTCAAAGGGTCCCTGGTGTGTCTGAGGCAAGCACCAAAGCAAATGGGCAAGCAAGACCCTGGCAGGTTTACAGCCCTAAGTGACCATCCTTAGGGGAAGCTTTTAGTGTTCCTTCCCCTGCTATGTGCGAGGAGGTCCCCCTCAGCATTTGGGGCCGGTGATAGCAGTATGAGGAGAGGGGTGGAAGATCCCGGGCCGGGATAACAGAACCAGCGTAAGATCCCTTTGGAGAGCTTGGGCTTTAGGAAAATGGCTGGAGAAGAATCCCCAAGGCCTCAGTGCAGCTCAACCTGCCTCGTGGCACCTGGATGGAGATTCTGGGCTAGGGTGAGGATGGCAGCAAAGGTTTGAGGCCTAGCAGCTACTATAGTAGAATTGGCTGCTCTGTGATACTGATGTGCTCTTTAAATCTGACCTTGTTCTTGGACGGTAGCTGCTGGCCAGTTGCCAGCTGGGTGACCCCAGCTGTGTGGATGGGGCTGTCATTGCCGGTGGCCCACAGACCGATTTCCTGTATTTAGCTCTATTTCTGACTGTGCTGTGCACTCCCCTCCCTGGCAGGAGCTGACTCACGTGGCTGAAAAGGATGAGGCTGTTTCAGATGCTGTTCCCCTCTCCTGTGAGAGTCTGGTGGAGCTGGAGCAATACCACAGTCAGCAGCTTGTGGGGCAGAAGAAGAAGCTGCTTGTTCTGCAGCTGGTGGCCATGCTGTGTGAGCGTGTCTCAGACACCGTGTTCACAGACGTTGTCCAGGTAGGTCATGGCAGAGCCCAGGGGCACGGCACTGGCAACAGCACTGCACGTGGGAAATGCCATCTGACTTGAGGCTCACAGAACGACCCTCAGGTGGGTCCTGTGTAAGTCTTGGGTGAGACTGCAGAGTGTGACATGACGTCAGACGTGGCTACTGCCTGTCCGTTGACTGAATCCCATGCACTGAGGTGAGGGTGCAGTGAGGAGCGGTGTTCCCTGTGTGACTACAGGGGAGAATAGCCTGCAATCTCAAAGACTTCTGCTTGGGAAGATGAGATAGCAGTAGCTCTGAGCTTCCCACAGCCAGCACTTCTACGCCATCCACTCACTGGGGCTGAGTATCTAGAGCAGTGGTTCTCAACTTCTTTTTTCATTTGTCGACCCCTAAAAGATTTCAAATGGAGGTGTGGACCCCTTTGGAAATCTTAGACATAGTCTGTGGACTCCAGGTTGAGAACCACTGATCTAGGGGACCTTGCCATACTTGGTGCTCCTGTACCATTTCCAACAGCACCTTCTTCTGGGCTAATAGGAGTGCCAATATTTTTTCCCAGCCCCTTGTTCCCAGAGCTAGCTGACCTTCCATTCGCAGTCTGAATAATATTGGGAGAATTCAGAAGCTCCCGTGTTACTCAAACTGCAGAGGTGATCTGAGCTGCTGTTCGGGGATGGAAGGAGTTCCGGATTGGTGGAAATGTGATGTGGTGACCAGATACCCTTTGCCCTCTTGCCATGGGGCCCCAAATGGGAGCTACCCCAAGAAGGTTACTCTGAATTGAAACCCCTGCATGAAGTATGAATAGCCGCAAGTCTTACATCCCCAGCACGAATCAGCACTGGGGTGCTCCGTGCTGTCTCTGCACCAGCGGTTAAACCAGCCTCTTCACAGAGTTGTGCTGCACCATGGTAATGTCGAGCTCCATTAGAAATACAGGAAGCTAAGGGAAGATCAAAGGTTTGGGCTGCCAAATGGCGAAGGCCAAAACCAGTCGGGCAGGAAATGTGTTTGTGTTTTTAAAGCTTCTTGCAGAGAGCTGTGAAACATGGGGGGAATATCTGCCCCTATTCTTGACGGCAGACTCGGCATGGAGCGCGTGAGGTCTAATCCCCTGGCCTGGTTTATTCTGCATAATTGGGGAGTGCTTTGAGCAGATGAAATGTGCCTAGAGAAGGAATAATTGTTGGGGGCTGGAAACCCTGCAGTGTGTTTCTGGAAAAGACCAATTATTCTTGATTGGCGGAATACTCCAAATGATGACAGTGGGGAAGGGCACAGTTTGGGCTGCAGAGCGCTTGCAGTCAAAGACAGCCTACAGAAAAGGGGAGGGAGCAGAATTGTCTCAATGAACGTATTTGATCCACGCTGAACTCCTGCTTTGCCGTTTGACCCCGTAGCTAGCCATCATGACTTTGATTTGTGCTGGTGTTAACCTAACCCTATTTTACTGAGCTTTCTAATTGTTCCTTACAGGATATTTTAAACCCGGTCCTTTCTTAATATTTTGCACTGTTTAATCCCTACCCATTCTATATTTACCTGGTTAATATTTCAAGCCCTAGCCTTTTCCTAATATGTTTGAACCCTTAATCCTCTGTCATCCCTCCCAACAGTGATCAGCTGATGAGTCCAGTGCCCTTTGCTTCCCAGCACCTCCTCTGTCCTTGCCCACTTCCTACCCTTTTGCTCTGCACAAATCTCTAGTCACCTGCAGAGACTGTCAGTTTGCTCAGGTCAGAAAGGGGTAGCTCCTGGGGGCTGCTAACATACTGATCCCTGGAGATCTTGCAGGACTCCTGCCCTCGGAGAGGCCTGCTAATGAATGCAATGAGCTGCATTATCATCGTCATCCAGGGACTGTGAAGGGCTGCAGTAAAGAAGCAAAGAAAAATTCTGCTTCCCTTGGAATAAAGGACTCGGAAAGCCTTGACAGAAGCCAAGCCACCGTTGCTGTTTATAGCCCAGTCTATCAGTGTGTGCTTTTTAAGGAGTTTCTAGCTAGGCTTTGGGCTAAAACCTGCTATGTATGACTCAGGCGGGGGATGTGAGTGTTGTAGTTTAAGTATCAAGTTTCAGAAATATCAGTTTTTTGTCTCAAGTTTAAAGGACTGGAGGGAGGGGGAAGGCCTGTTGGTTTGGCTGCAGCCTTGCGTTCCTGGTGCTGACAGCCAAGTCTGCTTGTTAAAGTTAAAATGGCCAGAACGTTGAGACATAATATTGCTGAGGTGCTTTTCATAGCGAAGAAAATTAGACAGGCCAAGCTCATAATATATGAGCAGCTACTGGGGATTCATATCTCCAGAAATACTTCGAATTTGCTAAAAGTATCTCTCAAACTCCTATGGCTTCCTGGTGCCCACCAAGTGAGTTTATAAATAAATTAAGCAAAGCCGCGCTGTCTCCTCTTCCTCTGGAACTCCCAGCATGTCCGGCACTGGGAGCTCTTTGGGGCAGGAACTGTCTATTTTTGTTTATGGTACAACACTGAGCACTGTGTGAGTGCCAAACAAAGAATCAGAACTTCCCCTTCCAAGTAAATACGTCTTTCTCTGGCTCCCCTGGTAGAGCACCACAGCTCCTGTAGTGTGCAGTGCACTGCAGCCAGCCTTCCGAGCTGTGGGCCAGCCCATAAGGGGTGCAATACCGTGGGTGTGGTGATAGAGCTTGGCTTAAGGACTGAAGAATTATTGTCTCTCTAACTGGAATGATCTTTCCTTTTCTTCTGTTCCCTAAACTCCCTTCCCTTCCCTTTGGCAGGTGGTGGAATTTGTGGCAGTTACATTGCAGCGGGCATGTGCAAGTCTCGCCCAGGGTTCAGAGGGCACTGTGGAAGCACAGACTCTGAGCATGTCCATGGGACTGGTGGCTGCCATGCTAGGAGGGGCAGTGCAGGTAAGCCAGGACACAATGGGATGTGTGCATCTGATCTGAATGCATGAAAGGGCCTCTGGAGCCCCTGACCAGCAATGCAGGCTGCTCTGGCATATGCATGACAGCCTGTGCATGGCTGAGATGCAGCACTAGAATTGCTGGAACTGGATGGTTAGTTTAGATCAGATCATTTTGAAAATAGAGACCCTTCCCACTCCTGTTAAAGTGCCTTGCCCCTTGGTACAGACATGGTTTCCCTTCACCAGGATGACACTTAGGCTGTGGTTTGGATATTACAATGCTCCCGTCCCTTTTCTCTCCCCCACGTCTGCTAACTTTTGTCTGAGAGTGATGCCAAGAAATTGATTCATGCCATTGCATCAACTGGAGTGGGCTAGTGTGTAATGTGCGAAGGATGTAGCTGTGTTGGAACAAAGGGACCAGATGATTCACAATTGAGCTGTCTACCAGTTGCTATTTAAGCAGCACCTTTGCTCAAGAGGTTTCACTTGCACCTGTTTTGGAAGCATTTTCACGCCATCACGCAGGTCTTTGCACTGCTTGGATCCTACTTCATTTCTCAGCCTCTTCCTCCTTCAGTTTGTTCATTTAACCAAGGTCTCTTTATAATGTGGGTGTTTCTAACAAAAAAGCCACCAAACTCTAAATCTGTGAACAGACCCAGTGAAGGAGCATGGCCTGGGTGCATATTTAGTCAGACGACTACACTTCTCCTTTAGTTGAGTCTGTAAATCTTCTAAAGTATGAAGAGGATAGTGATCCTGTATGTGCCTTGTAAGGTACACGGGAGGGAGCCCCTCTGGGACACACCTTAGGGGTTCTGCTGCTGGGGAAGGCAGAAAATATTTTCCCTAGCTACACAACTCTTAAAGCATAAGGGAGAATAGGGCCCTGTCTTGGGACTCCTAGTGTCCAGGGGACAGGTTGTTCTGGTGATATTTTGCCACTTAGTTCCAGATTATGGAGTTTACATGTACACCTCTACCCTGATATAACGCAACCCGATATAACATGAATTCGGATATAACGCGGTAAAGCAGCGCTCCGGGGGGGGGGGGCAGGGCTGCGCACTCCAGTGGATCAAAGCAAGTGCGATATAACGCGGTTTCACCTATAACGCAGTAAGATTTTTTTGGCTCCAGAGGACAGCGTTATATCAGGGTAGAGGTGTACTTTGCATGCCAGCAGCTTCCAAGTCCTGGAGAATCAACCTGCTCCTGATGTGTGTTTTCTCTAAAGTAAATAAACCTAGGAAATGGCATACAAAAAACTCTGCACAGCTCAGTGCTCACAAGTCATGAAGTACCAGTTAGTTTCATGCAGAACCCTGACTCTACCACCAGGTATAGGTGATCTGAGTCTCTACGTGATCGCATTGTATTCCTTAAATACTCATATTTTTTTAGTCTGAGATGCTCACGTGTAGCATCTTGTAAGTGCATTACTCTGTATATGTCTGTCAGTCCCTGAAAGTCACTTACATGAAAAGTACACAATAAATTAAACTTATAGGACATCCTACCAATTAAGCAGGCACGGGAATAATAGTGAACATTTGCTGAGCACCTAAGTTTGCAGCTAAATTCACTTTCTGGTCAACTGCCTCATTCTCTGAATTATACCAAAGGCAGGCTGACCTGCTGGTGGAAAAGAGAATTTGTTGTATCTGTTTGCGCACTAAGTTACTAAAATAAGTAACGGAAGAGGAGACCCTTTCAGTGAAAACATTCTGGACTGTCTTGACAATGAAGTTAGTGGAAGTGTGAAAAATGGTACATGGTGTCACGTGTGTAAAGCAGTGGAAATCTTGTATGAAGCTATGTTAGTTCAGCAGTAGCCTGTGATCATGTGATTAATGACTGTATCATGATACATGTGCATAAGGAGAAGACAAAGTCCATTCTCCACTCTCTGCCAAATCCCAGCATTTTAGGTTGTCAGTGGGACTGGGTGGGGGCCTGGATCAGTGTTCACGTCGCACTCCCCGGCAGTGCCCAGCCCAGACTGGGGAAGCTAATGATCCAACCAGCGGACCGAATTTGGTGATGAATCCTGCTCACTTGCCACCTGAGGCACGTTGTGCATATGCTAAGAAGTAGGACTGGGTATCTAATATTGACTTTTGGTTGTGTGCATGGGGTTAAACTGATCGCTAAATGTGGGGCTGGGAAGGAATTTTGCCCAGGGCTTGGCAGGGTTTTACCTTCCTCTGAACCACTGCCCAGGAGTGTTCCACTCGCATAAGGTGGGCATGTACCATGATTGGTTTCTTTCCCTTTTGGTTGCAGGGGAGCCTAGAGCACTGCGGGCCATTGTCCCTCCCACTAGCTATGATCTAAACCAGCCAAACACCATGTAAACTCAGAGCAGAAGCTGACTCTCTGCCCTTTCTGTTTTGCTTTCTCACCTAGACTCCTGCTTTCCTTTTGGGGTCTTCTCATTGATCAACTGTGCCTTACCCTCCATCCTCTGGCATGAGCATCACCTCCTCAGATGCAGAGAATGTGCATTCTCGGTCCATGCCCCTGACCCGCAGTGGGTGAAGTAGTGGAGCAGGGCTCCACACTTGTACCTGGGCCCACTCCTAAGTCAGACCTGATTCTCACTAGCCATTGTTAATGGAAGCAACTTAATGTGTCCAAGTCAATTGAACGAGAAAGGTTTCCCAGGGCAGATGGTGGTTGACATCAGACATTTAGGTTGACATTTAGAGCCCTGCAAATCTGCGAATATTCGCTTTATATCTGCGGATATCTGCATCTGCGGACCATTTTTGAAAATTTTGTATCCGCGCAGGACTCGGAGTTTATTGTCTCAAATGGCCACCACAGAGGATATTTATCTTGGTTTTCAATTAAGTGTTTTGCACAATTGTGCGAAAAAAATCTCCTGAAGCCACTGGCAAACCATCAAGTTCACTACTCGAGTCTTTGCTTTCCCTGATCTAATGACTGAATTTTGAAACTGTCAGTCCCAGGATATTAGAGAGACAGGGTGGGTGAGGTAATATCTTTTATTAGACCAACTTCTGTTGGTGAGAGGGACAAGCTTTCGAGCTCTGTATAAGCTTGTCTTTCTCACCAACAGAAGTTGGTCCAGTAAAATATATTACCTCGCTCACCTTCTCTCTGATTTTTGAAATGCAGTTCAGTGCACGAACTTCTCTCCATCCTCTCCCATGTCCTGATACATGCTGCTAGCAAAACCCCACAATGCCTCTTGCAGCTCTGACACATTGCTACAGCTTCAGAGGGAACTTCTACCCAGCCACACTCCTGAGGCGCTTAGGCACAGTGCATTCCCCAGGGTAAAACGGGGCTTGGGAGGAGCGTGCAGAGGACAGCTTTGTGATCTATCCTTGTGTTGCTGAACCCGGTGGTTCTCTCATGCCTCCCTGCCCCTGGCCTGCACATGTCCTTTGTGAGGTCGTAGCTCTTGTGCTCCCCCTGCTGGCGCTTTGCCAGAGCGAGGCAGGTCAATCAGTGCTGCTCGTTAAACAAGGAAGTAAATGAAAAATGCACCTTAATCTCTGCAACCTCGAGAGAAAATATTTGTCAAATGGGAAAGGACGTCCTTGGTGCAGCAGAGAGTGAAAACCAAAGTAGGTGTGAGAGCCCTGCTCCCCGAGTCTCCCCAGCATCTGAGAGGCTAAAATCCCAGGCATTGACAATGCAGCCTTATTCGGAAGGTGTTGAGGTCTCATGATTTCAGCGTCGGGATTGGGAGTTTGGATTTCTGTGTTCTATCCCTAGCTCTTCTCCGGACTTGTTGCGCGGTGCTGGGCGAGTCACCTCCCTGGGCAGGAGCTCAGTTTCCCAGCCAGAAGAAAGTGGATAATAATATTTATTTTCCCATCTCCCAAGGGGCCTGTGGAGCCTGATTCATCCAGTCAGTCCTAAAGCTCAAACATTACTGATGCCAAACAGGCATTCCGAGCACATGGGCTCTGCTGCAGGAGAGATCCGGAGATGGTCTGTCTCCTGCTAGCTTGTTGATTAGGGTGTGCAATCACCTGAGGAGTGATAGGTTTCTTGAGCCTCTTGGAGATCCTTGACCTGATAGTAGAGTTTTAGGGCCAAGCAGGCATCTCCTGGATGGACTGGAGGCAGTACTGGGATTGGCCCTGGTGGTGGAGACAGGGGATTGGCCCAGTCCTGGGAGATGTGACGCAATCCTTTGGGATTGATTTTTGCTGCCTCCCCCCAGCTCCTGCCCTCCAAAGTCTTCTTCCTTCCTAGTTTCTTTTACGGTGCTGTGTGCTAATTCCAGGAAATTGCCACTTGGTTTATTTTGTCACGCACAGAGCAATTTTCTCCCTCAAGTAGCATCTTCACCCTTTGTTGAGGTCCTTTCAATGGATCTGTTGAGGTGTTGGCTACAGCAAAGGCACTTGGTCCAAAGTGGGGAAATGTTATAATTCTCACCTGTATTTCTAATAACACTGACAGGATGAAAGTGCTGGGTTATTTAACAAGTAAAAAGCTATCCACTGGGAAGCAGATTTTAAATCAAGATTGGATCTTTTTCTAACCAGTATGGTCTAGTTCAAACAGGGATGAATGCAGGAAAGCGCCATGGTCTGTGTTATACAGGAGGTTATAGATGAGGTGATCACAGTGGTGCCTTCTGGCCTTATACTCTGGGAATCTCCAGTCTGTGAAAAGCGCTTTGTGTCCCAGTTCACGTTCATCTCTGGCATGTGCTTTGGCGGGAAGGTGACGCACTTGCTGTGCTTTAGAGAACTGTCAAATGATCCGTCTCGTTGCCTCGTCCTAGCAGACACGTTGGTTTCCTGTACATGACTCCTAGCAGATACTGAGGGGCAGACAATCATTTGTTTTGATTTACAACATACACAAATGGCTCCTAATCCTGGGATCTGGGCACCTTTGTCATAAGAGTCATATAAAGGTTGAACCAGCAGCTGCTCCTCACCTCTAGGCAAGAAAAAAATAACCAAAGATTAATCAAACCCCAAACAAATACCCTCTTCGCACAAGTGCAGGAGATCGCTTGCATTCACTCTGAACCTGGAGCATGCTGCCAATCTGCACATCACCATCTGCACTCATGAAACTAGCCCCCATCTCTCTCCATCCTCAGAAGCATAGGCAGAAGACAGGGCCTTGCAGAGTGTTGTGATAGTCACGTGCAATTACCTGTGCACACTTCTACATGACCAGTTTGTGATCTGTTGCATGTGCAGCTGCCAGGGGCGGCTCTATGTGTTCTGCCGCCCCAAGCACGGCAGTCAGGCAGCCTTTGGTGGCATGCCTGCGGGAGGTCTGCTGGTAACGCGGATTCTGCAGCATGCCTGCGGGAGGTCCACCGGTCCCGCGCCTTCGGCGTACCCGCCTCTGAATTGCCACCGAAGCCGCGGGACCGGCGGACCTCCCGCAGGCATGCCGCCGAAGGCTGCCTGACTGCTGCCCTCACGGCGACTGGCAGGCCACCCCCCGCGGCTTGCCGCCCCAGGCACGCGATTGGTGTGCTGGTGCCTGGAGCCGCCCCTGGCAGCTAGTCAAGTGACTGCTCATACAACTGCACCTGCACATCGCATGTTCCTTTTTGTATGTGCTACAGTGAACATGAGGCCTGAGTAAATGCCTCATGGGAGGACGTTCCCCCGCTCAGCGGAGCTAGTGCTGTGGGGCTGAACTGCACTGCAAGCAGACTGGCAGTGTCAGTAGAGGATGTGCAGGAGAAGGAGCCAGTGAGGCTTTACAGAAACCAGTCAGACTACTTACTGCTGTGTCTGAGACGCTGCATGACCAGACGAGGTGTTCTGGGCCTCCTGTAGCCACATCCCTATGTGAGGATGGTAGGGAAATGTGAAAAGCTGCTGTCCCACCCCACTCAATGGTCACACTTGCCAGTTTGGGGCACATTATTATCTGATCCATCAGGCTCACACCCACGCTGTGCAGTTACCGAGGTTTCTTAATAGAGTCAACTCCATTAGACTGTCTCCCACCACTCTCTCTCCCGGGCCCCTCACCCAGGGGAGTGTTCTCGGGAGCTGCTGTAAGTCAGTGTGTCCAGCTCTCATTTTGAGGCCATGTCAGTGACAGTTGTGTTCTTCTTTCAGCTGAAATCGGGTGACTTTGCCATCCTAAAGCAGTTGGTGCCCCTGTTGGAGGAGATCTCCCGCATTCATCCTGAACCTGTCATCCAGGAGCTCGCTGCTGATCTGCGCATCACCATCTGCACTCATGGAGCCTTCTCCACCCAAACTGTTGGCACTGCTGCCCACAGCACCCTGGGGGAAAAAATAGGGTCAAGCAGGTCAGAAAGACAGACCCACGCAAACCCCACAGAAAGTCCTGAGGACAAAACAGCCGGGCTCAGCCTGGGACCACCACAGAGTAATGAAAATTGCAGCCACACAAACAGCAGCATGGCCAGTAACCCCAGTCCTGAAGGAAAGAATGGGGAATCCAGCATGCAGAAAGAGTGCCCCGCTGGGACTCCTACAGCAGCCCACAGCCCACAACCGCTTCAGGAGCTCCTCTTATCAGCATATGACCCTGAAATCCCAGTACGGGCAGCTGCCTTGCGGGGTCTTTCCCGCTTGATAGAGCAGAGGGATCCAGACGGACTTCAGGCTCAGGAGAAACTCCTCAAGGTAGGCAGAACTCGGGACTAAAGCTTGCTACAGATCGTGTTTGTTTAATGTGCAGTTTCCCTTCTGACACTGTGCCATGCTCAACCTAGTGTCACACTTACAGGCTTGTCTTCACACTTATTACATGACAACACACCTGGGACAACGTGGGCTCCGGGGGAGTGACTCAAGTGGGCCGGACACATGTCTGGGAAGAGCACGCAGATCCCTCGTTGGCAGGTTTTTTCTGCCGAGGTCAGCTGCTCGTGGTCCCAGCAACTCTTACTGTGTTCCCTCTCAACTGTTGGGGTTTGTTCTCTCTCCTCCCCGCCTTATGAAGCAGTAAACATGATGATTTGGTAGCCCAGTTATTGACCCTGCTAACATGAGATTAACAAGGTTCCTCTGGGCCAACATGGCTAATGTCCCCGTGCACTGTTCCCATGCTGGCATCTCATGCCCCGCCTCTGCCCCATATTCCTGGGTTCAGGGAGAAGCAGAAGTCACTTCCACTTTTTTCTGGGGCTAAAGGAGAGGAACCAGAGTTAAAGCAGGAAAGTGCCCACAGATCTCTGTAAGTGAAAACCTCGCATCCTCCCTGTGAAGAGCTAAGGAAACAAATTGTCCTACACGCTATTGCAGGGCTCCGAGGAGATTCCTGCAGCTGGCAGTCTCTGCTGTAGCAATGGGCAGCAGAGGAGTCAGTATCTTGCTAGCAGATTTCATGAATCAGCGTTACATTTTTGGCAACCATGACCCAGGCTCAAACCCTTTAACCAGGGCCACGTGCAGTCCATGATGCTGTGGGAATCCACCCATATGACAGCTCTGAGAGGTGTAAACTTCCACATTCATCTCAGCGTGGTGTTAACTCTCAAGCCTAGTTGTGATGAGTTAAATTGTCAGCATTTACTATTTCACTGCTGGCGGAAACATCGAGCCAAGGTACTGGTCCCTCATTGCTGGCTGCAGAGGGGTGTGCTGGGGTAGGAGGCAGTGGAACAGCTAGTTGCTGTCAAAGTTTAGAATTTCAAAATTTCCTGTTGCTCCAAACTTGCCTACAAGGTAGAGAGAAAAGCTGCTTCCCCACAGATCACACAGGGCCTTGCTTGTAACTCCAGCTTGACCACAAGGTACAGAGGCTTCACTCAGAGGGGTAAGGTCAGCTCAGAGAAATGGGGAAGTCTGGATAACACCCCCAAGTGTGTGGGACTGGAGCTGTCTTAGGGGAGAACGTGGGTCTCGCACTCCTGGGAAGGTAACTGGTGTGCTTTGTCCTCCAGGTTTTCCTGGAAAATATGGAACACGAGGACTCCTTTGTGTACCTTTCTGCTATTCAAGGTGAGTGCAGTGCCCAAGTTGCTTGGGTTTGGTGTCTAATACTGGAGGGCATCTTTCCCACTACGGTTTAACTAGCATTTGTTCTGTGATGTGTATGAGCCCTTTGTGTTCCACCCATGCTCCTGTCTGTGAACTGCTGGCATACATCAGCTGAAAGGTGTGTGCTTGTTTATTTACTAATTAAGCCATTGATTATATTCCCCTGCTGGGGATGTGCTGCAGATTTAGTGAGTCTCTCATCCTTAAACACTGCACATTCTCCTGTCTCGCCTCTGACTTTCTTGGGAGAGTTCCCTGGAAACCAGAGAGCCAGTGGCTGTGAAATCCAGGCTTTATGCCTCCCAGTCAGCAGTTTGGATCCATATGGATTTTCTACTGGGGTCGCAGGCCTCCTGGAGCTAACATCTCTTTGGCTTTGTCTAGAATCATAGATCATAGAATATCAGGGTTGGAAGGGACCTCAGGAGGTCATCTAGTCCAACCCCCTGCTCAAAGCAGGACCAATTCCCAACTAAATCATCCCAGCCAGGGCTTTGTCAAGCTGGGCCTTACAAACCTCCAAGGAAGGAGACTCCACCACCTCCCTAGGTAACGCATTCCAGTGCTTCACCACCCTCCTAGTGAAATAGTGTTTCCTAATATCCAACCTGGACCTCCCCCACTGCAACTTGAGACCATTGATCCTTGTTCTGTCATCTGCCACCACTGAGAATAGCCGAGCTCCATCCTTTTTGGAACCCCCCCTTCAGGTAGTTGAAGGCTGCTATCAAATCCCCCCTCATTCTTCTCTTCTGGAGACTAAACAATCCCAGTTCCCTCAGTCTCTCCTCATAAGTCATGTGCTCCAGACCCCTAATCATTTTTGTTGCCCTCCGCTGGACTCTTTCCAATTTTTCCACATCCTTCTTGTAGTGTGGGGCCCAAAACTGGACACAGTATTCCAGATGAGGCCTCACCAATGTCGAATAGAGGGGAACGATCACGTTCCTCGATCTGCTGGCAATGCCCCTACTTATACAGCCCAAAATGCCGTTAGCCTTCTTGGCAACAAGTGCACACCGTTGACTCATATCCAGCTTCTCGTCCACTGTGACCCCTAGATCCTTTTCTGCAGAACCACTGTGACCCCTAGGTCCTTTTCTGCAGAACTAGACTAGAGCTTTGGTCATGTTGTAACTCAAGGCAATTGATTGCCAGTTAACTTGCGTTAACTAATCTAGACAGTCCACGGAAGTGTGTTGGTGGCCGTGTTTGAGTTCACGGTGGTAAATACACCTTTCCTTCAGCTGAGTGGGCAAACAATTCATTGCTGTCACAGGCATGGTACAAGGCTTCTCCATCAGAATGAAGGGCAGTAGCGCAGGATGCGGGGTCAGTGCATGCAGCTGTTAGTAGAGCATAGGTCACTCTTAGGTTCTTGCAGAGGTTGGCTAGTAGGTGTGCTCCCCAAACTAGGCCACCAGAGAAAGGCATTCCTGAAATACATGGGTAATTTTAAGGGAAAGGTGGGGGCAGACTTCTGGTACCTGTGATCCATGGGCAGTGGAGTCCAAAGTTGTGACCGGAGCGACCGCTGTCCCAGGGAGAGTGGCATTGTGGGACAACTGCTGGGGCACTGTTGGAGTTGACACAGGTAGTTCAGTGTCTACCCTAGCAGTGATGGCAGAAGTAGGCTGTCTTTGGCCTTATGTCATGTGGGGAGATGGTGTTACTGTTTCGATGCAACAGGGAGGCTACCTCAGTGAGAGACAAATGTAGCTATGGACGTTAGGTCGACATAGCTTTGTAGTGTAGACAGGCTGAAGTGCCTCTTGGTCCATGGTGCTCAGCATCCACATTTGGAACTGGGGGTCTGACACCAGAAACTCTCCTGAGCTGCTTGGTTCTCCAACTATGAAAGCATAAGCCGCCCCACCACATGGTGAAAATACCTGGGCTCTCCTTAAAGGGGAAACCGGTCATTTCTAGAGTAACACAGATGTTTGTTTTGCTGCTTGTAAAGAGTTGCAGAGTGATCTGGCACAAAGCTGTACCGACATGCTTTACAGACCATGAACAAATAAAGAGCTTCTTCGGAAGAAAAGCTGTGGTATCTGGACTCCAATCCTATTGCACACTACCGATTTAAACAGTCCCCCTGTGGTTTCCAATCTTCAGTCTGTTCCAAACTCTTGGGGGGTGCACTTTTTAAAGGGGGCTCCGTGGCGGGGATGGGATTAGTTGCTGAACCCAGCGAGGAACTGTGCGGCGGCAGCTGCAAGAGCGGGAGCAGCTCTGCTGAGGGAATTGCTGTAATCAAGCCGTACGGCTCCCCGGGTATATTTGCTGCTGGGAGGTCATCGTGGGGAAAATAAAGTCTCTTCCTAAGAAACCTGTGCATGTGAAGAGAGGTTAATAGCGTGCCCACGCATCCTGTTCCATGGAAGTGGCTGCCGAAAATGGTGCCAAGATTCCTGACCTTGCTTCCTACCTTAGACCGAGTCCCTGCAGTAAGAGGAGAGACACAGGAAAAGAGCATCTAGTGAAACCTCGTATTGGGGTACCTGGGCAGGGTGTTTTAATATTCACCACTTAGTAACGGGGGCACCAGCTCAATAAAACCACTGATAGACGGGGGAAGGATTCTTGAGGGACGCCAGGTAGCATAACCGTTGGGAATGATACAGTCATCTATTACCACTAACTGATCTCTAGCCTTGTAGGTGTGACTAGGACAATGTCAGACATGAGGCCCAAATGACACATTCACAATCACAATACAAGCTTTCGTTGTTATTAACAAAATAAGAAGTTGTTTCTGGCTCTCAGGGTTGAAAAAATCCCTTCCGAAATGTGACCTAAGTGTAACCAATGGAGTAGTGATTGCTTGACTCTGCAGACAGCCTGAATCAATGGCTCTGAGAGGTCTGAACTCCCCAAAGCCCCATTAATCTCCTCTATTAACCCTGGAGCCCAGTGATGACACTTTAATGTAACCATTAACTATTGAATTAACGACCACTGTAGAGCATGGAATGGGGAAGAAGGTGGCCACGGGGAGTTGCTGCAAAGAAGGATGTGCAGAAAGAAAAACACACAGTTAAGAGAGAGACAAGGAAGGGAAACAAAGTGAAGAAATAATAGTGATCCTGTGGGGGAGCAGATTTCCCTGCGGGGTGCTGCCGAATAAGACAGTTGGGTTCCAAACAAAACGTGTCATGACAATAACTCAGTTTCATTGCTACATAAAGACCAGATTCTCCCCTGGATCTCTGTGACATTGTTGGGGTGCCACTGTGGATCGACAGTAGTGTGTTTGTGCAAGACTGAAACTTTGGTCCATGGATTAGAATTAAAAAATGGGATTCAGCTCTCGCCACAGAATGAGTTTGACACCCCTGGACTAGCACCACTTGAAGATGGTTACATGCGCACACCATCTCCTGTAGTCACCAAATCAGCTGTTATCAAAACTTGTTATTTCTCAGGCTTGGTCTACACTTAAGTTTTGCCAGTATCACTTATTCTGTTTGGGGAACTGGTATAAACTGTACCCCGTGTCATGGCTCCACAAGACCTGTGCTACATCCCAGCTATTGGAGGAATCCCTTCAGTGGGTCCCACTCTTCCTTCAGGGTTGGCCATACGGTCTCACCAGCTCCTACACTTGAGCCTCTAGGTTTCAGCGCTCCCGCTTCATACTATGAGCTCTGCCCAGTACGTCCAACGAACACACACCTGGTTAGAGTCCCTGAAGAGTGTAAAAGTCTAATGGGCCTCAGCAGGTATTTGCAGTGACCCCAGGCAAACTTTTCCAAACAGAATAGGGTTTATTAGTCAACTGGAATGCAGCACTGGAAGTCCTTAGGTTAGCACAGAGAAATAAAGATTAAGCCAGTGTCTGTCTGGCCAAGCTAGTGCCATCCGCCATCCAAGCTGCTGTGGACCCCATTTCTGGCTCTTTCTGACCCTTTGTCAGTCCCAGGGGAGAGCAGTCCAGCCTCTTCCAGAAGCGAACTCTTTATCCCTGCCTGTCACCTCTGTCCTTCGCTTTCAGGCAGAGCTATGCTGAGTTCACATACTCCACCTCTGAGCGCTTCCCCCTGTTAAGTGTTGATTGCTCAGTCATTGGGGGGCTTCTCATTGTCTCTGTAGATCCTCTGTTGATTTGGGTTGGTTTCAACCAGGTCTTTAACAACCCATTCATTCCACCCAGGCAGCGGGGTGGTGCACACACCTCATGCCTTCTGTGCTGCCCCAACTGCAGACTTACCCCCTTTTCACCTACTTGGTAGCAATGTTAAGTACAGGGGGACACTGAGCCACACATAGGGGTCATACAAATATTACAGAAAATTCCCACTTCATCACAACTAGCAAAAGCATTCTTGGCAGAATAAACTGTCCCCCACGAGGAGGGTTTGCTGGGGTAGCTCTACCAGGATAGCTATACTTTTCTAGTGTAGACAAGCCTGACGTATGACAGAGTTGTCACTTGCCTGCAATGTTCTTCTCAGGCAACAGAAGCTTGAATAAGACCGTAGAAGTCTACCTTTCGGCATCTAATTCTTCCAAATCTTAAACACAAAACCCTAGTACTGTTGAGCCAGATGGGGAACCAGGCCATGCATTCTAGTCAGTCTCATATATATGCATTGTTTCCACCTCTGACCCAGGTCTCTCTCCTCAATAGACAGATCTTTCTTGTGAATTGCTGGGTTGGGTGCATAAGGTAGCATTGTTCCTTTGGAAGGAAAGTCTTAGTGACATGAACAATTAGATTCTTAGAGGGGTAAACAATGTATTGCTTAGGAGACACATAAGTATGGAGGAAGAAAACCCCTGCGGATTGTACAATTAGTTACCTCTGTCTCTGAACCTCCTCTTCAGTGTAGCAGAAATCTGAGATGAACGCAGTCTGGGGTGGTTAAGACTGACTCATGGTTAAGACTGGCTCCTTAAAAATTCTCAAACCCCAGTTTCTGTTCCCACTTCTCTTGCTGGCTGGAGTAGGAGCAAGAGACGAAATACCGTATTTGCCTCTCGTAATTGATGACTGGAAGAGCAACCCTTCCGAAACAGCTGAAAGATTAGCTTATCAGTACACCTTCCTCTCTGCTTGTACAGTCTTGAGTGGGATGAGGTGGTTCTTGCCGTGCAGGTGAAATATGCATGCACGCTTAGCCTCTGAATGATTCGTGTACTGTGGGCAGCTCCTCACATGTTTAGCCGCCGGTTATAGTTCTGATTAACCCTGACACAGTTTCTTGTGGTGTTGAGTCACTAACTGTACACAGAAGTAACACGATTAGAAAGCACTGTCAGTCTTGCCCTGTAAACGGCCTTCGGGGATGTAGGGTAGAGGTTGAGAGCAGCTGATGGATGCTTTAGGCAGGTTCCCTTTTTCTCTGGGCAACACGTGCTGCTTCTGCGGTAGGGCTTTCTTGCAAGTGTTTTCTGATGTTGGAACTTGCAAGCTGGGTAGCCATGACTGAGAACTGAATCCGAGCTCAGCCCAGAGCATGATACAGGAAGGGAGAGGGGTCTGGCACTATCCCACTGTATCGATGTAGGCTGGTGGCCAGTAATTGACAGAGCATGTTAGTTTGTTGATACTTAAGATTTGGGGTCTACAGGTGGGGGCTGCTACTCTGAGGATGAGAAGGAGTTAGATCTCACCACTGCCGGGTGCTTGTCCGAGCCAGGGGAGCTTTGTGCCACTAGATCATTTTCACTCACTAGTAGCTGCTTTTTATTATGTTGATAGTCAAGCCCGAAATAAGTCTGCAGCTGTTTGAGCTCAGTTCCAGAGCTGTAAATCCTGGACAGGGCACGGCGTACGGAACCCCACCCTGTCTCCTGGCCCCTGCACTGTGCTTTAACTATACAGCCATGCTTCTCTGCAGTGTCGTTCAGGCAAAACGGCCAGGCATGTTCAGATTCCCTATTTCTCAGCCTCTCTGAGAGTCTCCAACGTTTTCATTCTGTGGCTCAGTCCTGAGAGAGAGCACTTACACCCGTCACGGACGCATCCTTTCCTACCATCCCAGTTGTCTGCTGGTTGGTTCTCAGTATGTTTGTTATAGGACAGTTCCACATGGAGCCCTCCCTTCCCCCCCCACAATAGAACTGGGGTGTCTGTCTGTTTCCCCTCCTTTAAAGGTCCCAGTAAAACTCTGCAAGCTTTCTTGTCTCATAAGACCCCTTCTTGGTACTGGTTTATTACAAAAACATAGTGCAAATTAACCAGAACACCCTGGTGCCACGTCTGTCTGATCCCAACAAGGGCAGTCAGGGCCAGGGGTCAGAGCAGGGGCAAACCTGAGGCTGGGAGAAGCAGAGGAGTGTTTAGTTGGATTCCAGGCCAGAGTCGATACCGAGGGTCAGAGTCCAAGTCTGTAAGTGAACTCTAGACCAAGCCGAGGTCAAAGCCAGGGGTGCAGGAACAGTCATGGCAGCTACAGAAGATCCACGCTGTTGCCTGGATGCTGCCTGGAACACCCCTTGGGTTATATAGGGCAGGGAGCCAATCAGGAGCCATGAGGCTGCTCTCTGTCAAGCTCCTGAAACAGAACTTTCCCATATCTGTGTCCACAATGGATCATGGGAAGTGGAGTACAGGTGGGCTACAGCTGGCGCTGCGATGTCAGCTGCCTGGTGCAGACCTGGGTTCTAGACCCATGGGGCCTTACAACATGGTTCTTAAAATCCTGTGACGTGATGCCACACGCCCACCACACCTGGGCTCTTCATCAGTCCGCCTGTCCTTTTACAGGACAGCCACCCCACCCCTTCCAGCTGGAGCGCAGCCCCACTCTTCCTAGCAGGACCCCGCCCCCCCACAGCCTCTCTGTTGGAAGTTCATCCTCACCAGGGGAGTAACCCTCAGTCCCCTGGGCTCCCAGCCCTCTGGCTCAAGCTACCCACTGAGGTCCCTATGCTGGAAAAGCCCCTCCTCTGCCTTCAGCCCTCTGGCCCTGGTTCTCTGGCTTGGGGAGGTCAACTGGCAAACCCCTCCCTCTTGCTGCTCGCCGGCCTTCAGCCTTCCCCCAGGAATTGCATTGAATCTCGAGGCTTTGCCAGCTCTCACTTGCCAGTGTCTCGCTCCCCGGGAGCTCTCACCTGCCCTTGTCCTGCTGACACCATCTCTGCTCTAAGGCCACCCTCTCACCAGGCCTCTCTTGACTCCAAGTCCCAGGCACCCTCTTTTAACCCTAGTTGGGTCAGCTGATGAATCACAAATGCATGAGCCTCTTTCCTCTTGAAGGACCAGTGCCACCCTGGGAGTTTCATTCTGGAAGTTCCCATCTCACTTTCAAAAGTCTTTTGTGAGCCCACCTCTCTGTACTGACTGAGTTCTGGTTACATTGCTGCTGTCTTTAATATTCTAGACGTTGGCAGTGCACGGTCTTATGAAGTGGAAGAGAGAGCCCATAAAGCAGACTGATCTAGCAAGCTCATGCGCCAAGACTGGTTGAGAGGCTAGAGGAGGGGAAAGGGTTTGGATGCTGCCCACTCTTGACATTGTACAAATACACAGCTTGTATTGCAGCCAAGTCCGGCATCAAGAGTGTGCGCTCAGAGGAGTGGTAGCCAACACCGCGGAAGCATGGGGTAAAGCAGAGGCCTCGTTGACAGCCAGTGACTACATCTGAGCTATACTTGCTGGAAATTATCCACCCTGTATTTCTCCCCACAAGTATCTTGCAGCATGTGATGTCTGGCTTATTAAGTAGATGCTAGTAAATGAATATTAACCATCACGAATTAGTGGACACCTGCTGCCAACTGCTAAATAATTTCTCTCTCAAACATAACCATCCAGCTTGACAGCCTGCTAACTAACCAACCATAGCCTGCTGGCTTTGTTCTGCGGTCTGAGCAGAGGAGCTGTGTGGTGTGTTTAGTAACCAGCTAGGTCATGTCTCTGCCTCAGCCTGAAAATTAAACTCAAATGCTGAGTTAGTTTATGAATCATTGTGGGTATCACTGTAGTGCCTAGGAGCCCTCGTCCCACGCCAGGACCCCACGGGCTAGGCTCTGTACAGACACAGAGCAAAGACAATCCCTGCCCCAAAGAACTGACCTTCTCAGTATAAGAGTCAACAGAAAACAGCCCGATGGTGGAGGACAAGGAGATACTACTGGTCAGCGTGATGGGCTCTGGTCTCAGCACACCAGCAATCAAACTGCTGTCAAGTTTTTTGTGAGCATCACAGCGAATTACAACTCAGCAGCCAGGCTCAAACAATGTCAGGAAGCACAGGGAATGGGAAGGTGAATGATACAGAGAAAGGTCAGGGAGACAAGGTGGGTGAGGTCAGATCTTTTATTTGACCAACTTCTGTTGGTGAGAGACAAGCCTCACCTGGACACCGTGTGCAACACTGGCCAAGGGTCTTCCAGAACTAGACAGGGCTGAGAGAGAGACAAGGAGAATGATCAGGGCCTGGAAGTCAAGGGCCTCCTCAAGGCTAAGCTCAGACCCTGGCACGGATCCTAGAGAAATCTGTTCTGGCTGCAGGTAGGAGGGCTCTGCAATGCTGGGCGTAGCTTTTTGCGTGGGCAAAACCTGCTGTTAGTTTTTCTCTCTGCAGAGCAAGTGGAAACAGTTTTCCATTGGCTTTGCCAGTGCTGCGATTTATCTGCATATATGGCGGGGGGAAGTTGTGTGAAGGAGGTGGTTACAGATCTCAGAAGGAGAAATGCATGTACTTCCTGGCCTTTGAGGTGAGGCTTTGGCTCCAGCTACCTCATTTTCTCCTGTCTGCAGGGCATCGGGTAGGGATCTCTCTTCTTTCCTACCTAATTAGGGTGTGGCTAAAAGGAGTCATGTCAGTTCTATCAGCAGGACTTTCATGTCAGTTTTAGACTCCATAGGAAGCTCATTACTCATTCAAATAAAGGCCGTAGCTCCAATGCTCACTCATTCCTGCCCTGCTCTTCTAGTCTGGGCCTCTCCCACACAGCGGTGCCAGTGCGTCTCCATCCTAGTCGGCAGCACCCAGCATGATCCCAGCCCTGACTTCCCCCCACGCACCGCTGGGCCCTAGTATCCCAGTCTTTACCTGCAGTTCCGTCAGGGTCTGCACGGAGATTCCAGGCACACTGCACTTGTGCCCGACACCAAATTTGAACCAGGATTCCAGAAGACTTAATTTACTGTGTCCCTTCCCCTCCCGCTCCAGTACCTCCAGCACTCCCTGCGTGGGGCATAGACATACATTCATTTCATATCTAAACCCTGCCAACTCTCTCTTCTGCCAGAATGCGTTTCTCCAGGAATCTTTAGGTTGTTAACATGGGTTCCATGTAATCTGGAGGCTGCTGAGGGGAGGGGGACATACTCTACTAAAGAAGGTGAGATAGCAACTCCAGAGCTGAGAGAGACACAATGTACAGCCTGTTAGAAACCGATTTTGTGAGCTGTCTCTCCTCTCATCCGCTGTGGTGTTCAACCTGGAGCAGTACAAGATGAGTTACTCACGTGACATGAGCCCCTTCTGATCTTCAAGAGAGAACTTGTCATATAGTTAGCTTCCAGCCCCTGCAAAAGCTATGTATTAACAGACTGGCAATGCCAGACGACCATAACCATGGGCTTATGTAAGGAGCAGTTCATTGAACTGCTTAGGGCTTGTGGGACAATGCATTCTACGCAAACAGTACGCCATTAAAGCACACCAGCAGGGTCTACCCAGACCAATTACAGTGCGCTAAAGTGTTGTGCATTAGAAATCAACCCCACCCCACCCCTGTAGAGCCTATTACCCCACTGTGTAGACACGCCTTAGTGTACAGGAGTAGGTTGCTGGAAGTTCTATTGAACCAGAGAGTAAATGGTTCATAACAGGCAGACCGCATGAGCTGGACGTCAGAAAGATCTGGTACGAAGGGGCTGTGTCTAGAGGAAGCTTGGCTGGGGTTTCCTTGTCTCTGTCGATGGGGTAGAGATCTCTTATGAGCGTTCAGAAATGTGCAAGGAGTTAGGGACATGGGCCCTGCCTTGCAGAGCTCACCGGCGTACAGCCAAAGGGAGAGGGAAAAGGGTAGGGGACGAGGTTGGTTCATTTGTTGAATTTGTTGACCCAGGCTGAATTCCTGTTGTGACTTGGTGCTGATGCCTTGATTTTCTCATCCCAGCCTATTGGTCTTTGCTAGGAGAGCCAGAAACACTGGCCTTGTCCCAATGCCTTGTCTGTTGTACAGCGCACCTCTAGGCCTGGCCTTTTCTGTGTTCAACCCCAGCCTTTGTTGTTTGTTTGTGACCCTCGCCTTGCCAGTGACGCCCAGGCCAGCACCATGCTGCAAGAACCTAGCCAGGGCTGAATCCAGGCGCCAGCAATCGTGTTCACTGACGGGACACTGAATATGGCCTGTCCTGGTCTGTGCTACGTGCTACATTGCATTCAGCGCTGTCAGCTTTTGGGGACAGGACTGAGCCCTGGCAACTGGTGTATTGGACAGTGCTGCCAACCCTTGGGGTGCTAGGGCCTGGCTCATAATATTGGTGCTGTTCTGGAAGCCTCAGCTCCATTTGGAGCCCTCCCGGCCATGGAGAAAAGCTGAAACATAACCCAGGTATGCCCCAAAGGCTCAAAGTAGATAGCAAATAACCCCCAACTTTATTATTGTTTATAGTCACTAGGGTTTTAAGACAGTCTCGTGATTTTGGGGGGCCTGCCTTGGGACTTTGGCTCACCAGAGATTGGAGTACCGAGGCCAGGGTAGGACACATGCTGTCAGTTCCCAAGCACGGTGTTTGAGGGAAGGTCTGAGGAGAGAGCAGCGAGGGGAAAAAGGAGACCACTCTGTTGGGTCAGACAGCTCTTCCTGGTCGTACACTCCCTGGTGTTCTCCCACAATCCCCATTGCAAGGCAGGTCAGAGAGAGTCCATCTTAGGCTACAGGGTGCATTTGTCTCCCGAGCTTAGCTGAGCACTATTAAGAGCCGCTGTGCTGCTGTTTGCCAGCTCAGGCAGCTTCCAGTGATGCTTCAACCCTTCTCCTGCCCTTCAATTTTGTAACTAATTTTTGCACGGTTAACATCTCCTGTCAGTCTGGCTGTGCACTGGTCACCTCTGCCTGCTCTCTGCAGACAGGTCTGGGAGGAGTGAGTGCTCTGTAGTTTGATAAGCTGGCCCTGCACTCCAAGGGCACGGTCAGTGCCATTTTTCTTGGGTGACAGGGGAAGTGACGGGCTGGCACAGAACCTGCGGGAGCATAACTACCTTTCAGGTTCTGAGGTTGATACAGACAGCAAGATACCATGATCCTCAGACTTTGAAGTGTGAGGAGACGGAGACTGTTTGGCAAGCGTGTTGACCTGTGCTAGAGATGCCAAAGTGAACAAAGACAATTAAAATCCCCCAAACTGTCAACTGACACTGCCTTGTGCAAATAAAAAAGTTTGCCTCCAACCTGCCACTTGTAATCACTGTAAAAACCTCCGTCTGCGAGCTCTCTCCCCTCTCATTCTGTGCCCCAGTGCATCTGCTGCTGCCCTACAGCTAAGGTTGAGAGCACGGATGACAGCTATATCCGCCACACAAAGGGCTGGAGCAGTAACCTGTACCGCTAACATGCCACACAGCAATTCATGGGAGGCGGGTATGCTCCAGTGGGAACCATGTTCTTTTACAGCTCTGCTCAGTCACTAATGGAGCGGAGATGGGGAGGGAGGGGGGTGCATTTTGCAGCTGCAAGACCAGTTTTCCCACCCAACCCATATTCACAGATCCACAAGTGATTAGCCCTTGGGGCCGGATACTCTTAGCATTTTATTGGTCTGAGAAGTAAAGTGGTAGTTTTGGGCTACAGCTGAATGGGAGCCTGTTGCCCCAGGGAGGAACTGACCTGGGGGGCAGAGCCCTCCGAGGCAGAAAAGCTCACTGAGCAGAGAGGTAGTAAACCCAGAAGAGACCCTGAGATTGATTTTCTTCTACAAGTTCCCTGTGGTTTGGTGCTCCATGGTTAGACATCCTGGGTCCATCCGCTGCCTTATATTTTAGATCGAATCATGTGCCCCTTTTTCTTTTGAACGTCAGGTGTTGCCCTTCTGTCAGAGGTGTACCCAGAGCAAATCCTACCCTGCCTGCTGGCCCAGTATGGCTGCACTTCACCGGGCACCAGAGGACCCCAGACTGCAGAGACCAGGATGAAAGTGGGAGAGGTGCTGATGCGGGTAACCCGGGCACTGGGTGAGTCTACAGCAGTTTCTCCTTTGGAGGGGGTGTATCAAATACTGCATCAGAGCAACTTGTGCCATTGCTCTTGTGTATGGCCCTGGGCTTTATTGGGGCCTCTGTGTGTCCATGTTCCAGTGAAAATAGTGGAAAACTTTGAAGTTGTTGAAGTTTTCACTGCAAATATTTAGTTTATTGATATTTTTTTTTCAGAGCTACAAAAATAAAACCTCCTGTGAAAAGTTTGCACTTTCCAGTCGTGACTCTACTCTAAGTTTGATGGGTTAGTACTGGTCACTTAAACCAGATGTGCCCAGACTTTCCCCAACTGAGGTCACTCTGGCATAAACTGAAGGAGACAGCAGGCAACATCCTCTCTTACTGTTTGGGGCCAGGCTGCTTGGATCGAGAGGGAACGTCTGTTTGGTGTGACGGCTGCACTTTGCCTGCCCTGATTTAGAGCTACTCATTTGTGACTTGATTTTCAGGTGCGCTGAGCACCTCCCGCTCCTGCTGCCTAAACCCAGGCCTGTAGCACATTAGAATAGCTAGAACTACATGCCATGCCCACATGAATGTTCAACCGTCAGAATTGCACTGCTGTGTAAAAGCCCCAGATGCAACCCTCAGCTCCAGCGGGGGCACCAACCCACTATCTATGGGGGAATGAGCCTGGCAGCGTGTCCAGAAGGCTAATGAATTCCAGCCCTGCAGAACAAGGGAGGAAGCAAGTCCAGCATCCAGAAGCCTTTGTAAAGACCGCCCTGCCCACCACCCACAAACCAATGGGATTTCAGCTTGGGCATCTCTGCTTCTTGTGACTGTAGTGGAAGGTATTGCACAGGGAGAAGGATAGTCCCCTGGGTAAGATGTCAGCACAGAGCCCTGGTCATGCACTCTCAGCATGTCATGGAGACAGAGGACTAACACCATCACTTTTAAGGAAACGCTCAATAGATTGGGCTCCGTCTCCTTCCCTTTATGAAATAGATTGCCTGTCCCTTTAAATTAAATAGCTGCTGGTAGAGATGTTAACCCATTTCATGTTTTACAAAGAACTGCGATTTCTACCCTAGGTTGTAGTTTAGGAAAAACTTAAGAGTAGTTGAGCTCTGGAACAGGATTCCAAGGGAGGTTGTGGAATCCCCATCACTAGAGGTTTTTAAGAACAGTTTAGACAACCTAGACCAGGGGTCGGCAACGTTTGGCACGCGGCTCGCCAGGGTAAGCACCCTGGCGGGCCGGCCCAGTTTGTTTACCTGCTGACGTGGCAGGTTCGGCCAATCGCGGCCCCCACTGGTAGCTCAGGAGTTGCCCACCTGCTTCCCGTATGGCTAACAACGCGTTATAAAACGAAATGGTATTGCCCAGCACTTCCTGGCTCCCCTGGGACTGAAGCTTCGTGGCTTGTCTGGGCACGATGGTGACTGTGCGCCCTCAAGTTTTGCTGTTACAAAAAGAAATCCTCTTATGGGAGGGCAGTTATTTGTATGTGCTAGTCTGGTGCCTCTGGATGTTTGGGAGACCTGCATGGCTGATACGGGGAAATAATACCTGCCTCCTAATGCTTCTGGCTTTCCCTGCCCAGCCCTGCGGTGCGGCTCCCCAGAGAACAGACAGTATTCCTCGTACTTCACTGCAGAGCCAGCCGTATCCATTGACTAGATTCCTTTCTAGCCTTGTATTGCACTTAACACTGCACAGTATCAGCTGTCCCAGATGCTTCCCCATCTGTGCCCCTCATGTTCGCCCGGTGCCGAAAGGGATTAATAAATCTGCTTTGGGCTGCTGCTAGGATGCGCTGATTGAGGCAGAAATCCTGCGGGTTGCTAAGGAATTTCAGCTCCGCAGACGCTCGCATTGGGAGCCCAGAGTTGCCAGGTGCTGCTGACGCTGTAAGCACCACGGCCTCGAACTGCGCTGAGCCATACTAATCAATGCACGTTTAAAATGCTGTTGGGCCTCCCAGCATTGCTCCCACTGGGGGACCTGAGCCTGGGTTGGCAGGTGATTCCCCGGGTGTGGGCAAGGTGGCTGGGGGACGTGCGTTCTCACAGACGTGGAATTTCTTTACACGCTGATCGGCAGTGCTGTGTGCTGTGCGCCCGCCCCACCACCACTCACCCTTTGTGGCTAACGCTCTCTGCACTCGAGTTGTAGCACAGAGCTCTCCCTGGTGAAGGGAAAACTTCTCTTCTGCAGATTGCTGCAGAATACTGTGGGGCTATGTCAGAATGCCGGACTGCTGTGAGGCTGGAGAGCCTGCTGAGTCCTGGGCCGGTGTTCTTCTCCAGACCTTTCCCTTTCAAATATGGCTATGCTGGTTTGGTGGGATCCACAGGCTCATCACTCTTGGGGTGGGAACTGGGAAAGGTTAGCTGGAGGTTTGCATTCGCATTGCCCCCATCTCCTCAAGTGGCCTGGAATGGGGTGTTGTGCTTTCACCATCCCCGCAGTGTCCTGGGCTATAACCTTATGTCCAGGAATCTTGAATAAATGAGGTTCCACGTGGAACAAGTCTGCAGATCCAGCACAGAACATAAGTCATGTTCCCCTACTTCGCAAAACAGCCCCTGACTCCAGTCTCCTCACGGGGAGTGGTTGATCCAACTCTTGAATGATTCTGACTTGCTTTCATTACCTTCCTCCCTCCCAGCCAATCCCCTTCAGTGTGGTTGGGGGAGGTGTGTAGACCAGTCCATCACTATCTTTTCACTGACAGAAACTCCCCCTTGCTGTGTGGTCTCTGCGGACGGTTTGCGGCATTTAGAATGTTTAACTCTCACCTTCCACTCAGCCGTGTGGTGATTTGAAGGGCTTTTTGTTTTCCGAGGTAGAATTACACCTCTTGCAGGTTGGATTCCTTTACACTGCTATCCTAAACCTTCTCCAAAAACCACCAACACAGGAAAATTCTCTTGGCTCATAGACACGAGCTGCAACTGGCAAAGGGCCCTTTCTTTAAAGATAATCACATAATTACACTGCAGTGTGTCAATGCTTTATCCTGCTCATTGCTAATTTTTCTCCTTTAAAAAAAAAAAGAAAAAAAAAAAACAGTTGCAGTTCTCTCCTCCTCCTCCCCAAAGCAAGGGAGCTGGTTTGGCTTGATGGCCCTTGCCCTGCTCTGGATTTGAGAGAACACCGAGCAAGAGGCTGAATTTAAAAACATAAAATCCCAAGACAAAATGTAGGGCTGGCTGTGTAAATAGATCATTCATTAAACTATTCCCTGAGCTTTTCAGTTACCAAACCAGACTGGAAAGTCAGGAGATCTGAATGTCATGCTTGGTGTTCAGCGATGCTAAGAATACGGAAGTGCAGGTTCCCACCCCAGCTTTGGCTCTGCCCTCTCGTCTCTTCTTTATCCTCCTCTTACTGATTGCAAGAGCCCACTACTGGCCACATGACATGAATTCCTTGGATCCCAGCAGCTGTCCAGTAACAGCGTGCACTCACTCTTCCAGCCTTTCTTGAGTAGAGGAGGCTCCCAGGCCCATCTTGGCAGGGCATGATGGGGAGGCTGAGTCTTTTCCTGTATTCAGCCTAGTCTCTGGACTGAGGCTGTAGCAAGTATCTCTCATGTAGAGGCCTGACCAATTTTAGGAGGTTGAATGGGGGCAGAATCAGGTATTTGGCCAATAATGGAGAAATAGCTGGGCAGCAGGGGCTTGCGTGGATGATATGTACAGGGGGATGTGTGATGTTGTGGTCTCTGACACATATTCCAAGGCCCTGGGACGGTCTTGTCTCTAGCCTCTTACGAGACGGGTTTGCAGTTTACAAGCCAGTTATGGAGAGCTTTGTCTGGGAAAAGGGGGGTGGGGCCTGTGGTCCATACTTGAAAATTCAGTGAGGGACGCTCAGGATATGAGGTCAGGCACCTTAAATCCCAAAGCTAGACAGAGCCAAGGTTTGCATTGGAATCGGAGCTGAGTATTCCCTGACTCTGATGGTTGGCATTTCTGAACGCTCAGACCAGGTCTACTCTACAACGTTTTGTCAGCGCAGCTGTGTGAAAACCCACACCTCCTAGCTGACGTAGCTATGCCGTCAGAACCCCCAGAGAGGAGACGCAACTAGGCTGGCAGAAGAGTGCTTCCGTCTGACCTTGGGGGAGGTGGTGGTGATATGCTGACAGAAAACTCCCTCTGTGGGCGTGTGCTGTGTCTACACTAGGGGGCTTTGCCAGCATAATCTGTCAACCATTTGTAGCGTACACAAACCCTCAGTATGGTCGGTCGTCTTGACTTTTGCCTCGTTAGCATTATTATGCTCTAATGTTTTAAAGTGGTCTCTGCAACCTCCACTCTGACTTCAGTTGTTTGGCTGGGATTCATAGGTGACTGTCTCTGCCGTCCGTCGGGGACCTGCCACGTAGGAGGGATCGGCTCCTTGGCATTAGACCGCAGCCCTTCGTCCTGGGTAGAAGATGCAATGCCCCTTGTTGAACCTGGGCAGAACAGGGCTCTGTTGTGACTGGCACATTGGGTGCCTCAGCCATCGTGTGTCACTGCAAGGAGAGCACCACAGGGGCTACTGAGATTGGGGGTTGGAGGGCAAGCTGTGATGTCGCCAGGCTCTCAGCCGTCTCTTCCAGACTACGCTCCTTTACCGTTACAGTCCCTGGGACATTTACTCTTTGGCATGTGCTGACTAGCTTGAGTATTTATAGACCAAATTAAATTAAACGATATGTCTTTAAATTGTGCGTATTGCAACACTCTGAAGAGTTTATCCAGCATTTCAAACCCACCTTTTTATCTCAATCTTTTTTTCTCAACTTTGCCATGAATTGGAACTCCTCCATCTCCTCCAGGGAGACAATCCTACAGCACAATCGGCCCTGGTCTCCTGTGGAGTAGGGAAGAGTACTTGCATGGCTCTGATCACATCAAATGACTGTAGCTGAGTGGAGTTTGCCAGTCTGTACAAGAACTAATATTAGCCATTAGAAGAATATTGTATTTTAATATGAAATCCAAATGCCGGTAACATTTTTGTGTTAACATCTCTTTTACCTAATACTGATTTGAAGCATCTAATGTAACCAAGCTAATGTATGTGGTGCTGATCCAATAGAAATGGACAGGCCGCTTGAGACTACACCCAACCTCTCTCAACAAAAATAAATACACGTGAATTCTTTCCGTGATGATTTTTATAGCAGGAACATCCCTGGCAAAGGGCATTTCCTGTGTTGTAACGATCCCTTCAGAAGTAGAACTTTGGCTTAGCCAAAGGCTATTAACTCCATTTAGGTTCTTATGCTGTGCCCACCACAGTAGTGTCTGACTCTTCCCACGTGGTTGCTAATCTGAAGCAAATGGCGTGGACTGGGGCTGTTGTTTGTTAAACAGGGTGAAAACTGATTTGCAGTTGCCTCCATGGGGCTCTTGCGCGGCTGGTGGCATAAACTGTCCCTTCCAGCAGTGCAGCCATGGGTGCATGTTGGGCTCCTGTAACTTTGAAATACTCGGCATGGTCTGTCTGCCTTAATGGGGTGTGTCACTGCAGTGCTGAACGGAATACCCTTAGCTGGCTGGTCGGGAGCAAAAGTTGTTACCAGCTGGTAGCCAGTGGTTGGTCTCAGTGCACAAGTGCTCACATTACAAATGACATTAATTGTCACCCTTGGCAGAGAAGCCAAGCGCTGAAGAGCCATGAAGACTGAATCTTTCTTGCCTCTAGTTGAGGTCTTTCTGTTCAGATTTGAGATCTAAGAGTAGGTCTGGGGAGCAACTGGTGGGAAGCTTGTGCTACCCCTGCTCAGGCTGTGCCTATCCAGGTGACCAGGGATCTGAACTCTCTCAGATAAGAACAGTAATGGCCTAATGTTCTCCAAAGTGCATGGGACACTGAGAAATATGGATTTCGGTGCTGCGTGTGCGCAAACCAGGAAAGCAGAACTATGGGAGGACTGTAGAAATGTATATGGCCTGCCCATCCAGTGATGCTGCACTCACATGTCCCATCAAGACCGAGAGCTTGCTTCAGCATGAAGGAGGTTTAACACTGGTAGTACGTGCACAGTGCGGAGGCAGCCAGTGAGCCAGTTCTCAGCCTCCCAGCAGCTCCAGAGGAACGAGAGGACACATCATTCTTTCCCATTTGCCCTCAAGACAATGGAAAACGATTTTCATGGCAGGTTAAACTGTAGCACTCTGGGCTGGAACGGGAGCCTCAATACAGAAGAAAAGTCCAATCAGTTGATCGTTGCCTTCAGCAGGATATTATACCCTGAATTTATGGCTGTCATTGGTTACAAATAGATTATCTCTGTCTCTGCTGCTGCTGCAGTAACCATGGCTCCAGGGCTCCGGGTTGTGATCCTCTCAGCTAATCATGGCTCCAGCAGAATACTGTTGGGCACCTCCTGGTGGCCCTGTCCAGCCAACAACTGGCCACTCACTAGATGACGACAGTACCAGAAAATCACAGACAAGGCTAGTAGGACAATGATGCAAAATTATCAAAAGGAATAAACAATTTAAACCATCCCCTCCCCCTCCCGGTGGTGCTGGTAGTTGCAATGACAAATTACCAAGAGCTGACCGGTGCAGAGGGAGGTACATTTCTGGCATAAAAGCCCCAGAGTGTGAGACAATCAACCAGATTTCTACAGCAGCAGAGACTCTGATGAATTGTTCCTCAGTAATTGGCTGGCCAGGCCAGCCCCGCCCCGACAGAAGGGTCAGTCGGGAAACGCAGTCAGTTGGTGACTGTGGAAATCTGGGTTTATTTCCAGGGACCATGCCATTCATTCTGTACCGTACTGCACACTCCCTTGTTTGGCTTGGAGGCGGTGGAGGTGAAAATCTTGTGGATCCACATGCAGCATAGACAAATTAAATGGTGACTTCTCCCCTTCCCCCTCCTGCTGTAACCCAGCTGGTGTCAATTATGGGACAGACTTAGCTGACTCGGAGGAGAAACCGTTTGCGCTATATTCTGCTCGGTTAGGGCTGAATTCTCATCTTTGGTAGCAGGCGCATCTCACTGCTTGGTTGAAAAATCTCCTGTGGTGCTGGACTCTACAGGAGATGCAGCGCTAGGCTACTTTTCTATCCGAGGTCAGGGCTGAGCCCTTGGTTGCAGGCTGTTGTGACAGTTGCCACTGCCTCAGACCGTGTGGCGCACACTTCCCATCCAATGAGTGCTTGTTTGCACCACCTTTAGCTCCTTGTCTCAGCCTTATTATAAAGTAGCATTTTTGCTTCTGGCGCCTGGCAGCAGATAGTTCAAGGCAAGTTGAGATCTGTTAGCCGGCTGAAAGTACTAGAAAAGCGAACAGAATCTGTGTAACCTGATGCTGGTGTGTGTGTCACTTTGAATCACTGTGGCTGCACCCTGCTTATCAACAAGCCCCATTTCGGATGGGGCAAGTGGGGGGAAAAGCTCTTCCCTTCCCTCTCTGAAGTTTCCTGAAGGATTTACATCATTCATTGCAGTGAGTTTTCATCACAGGCACATTAAATCTGCCACAGCTATGTCAGGGGAGACATTTCCTCTGGTTAGTCAGGGATTATCCGCCCTGCTCTGCAGGGGGAGGGGAAGCTGCTCTGTTCATTCAGTAACTAATCCACCAACCGGCTGGTGTTGTCACTGGCTTTAGCAAGAGAGAGCCATAGTAATTCGCTTTCCCTCAATGGCATGGGCCTTTCAGTGCAAGGCCAGGGCAATGCCAGCCTACCATTGCTGACCAGGGCAGCGAAAACCCTACACGGTTACCTCCAGGGGTATCGACCTCTTTGCTGCATGGTACAGTGTGTGAATTCCAGAACAAAGAACATAGCATTCTTTTATTTATTATTTGTATTAGCGTAGTGCCTAGGGACCCCGGTCCTGGACCAAGACCCTTTTGTGCTAGGCACTGTACAGACACAAAATAAAGAGCTGACAGTCCTAAGTATAAGACAAGAGAAACAGATGAAGACAGAATCAGGGAAATACAAGGAGACAGTGCTGATCAGCATGACCGGTGTCGTCTCAGCACATCCAGCAGCCGACCCATTGTCAAGTGTTTGTAGATGTGCCAGCAAAGGAGAGTTTTAAGGAGTGATTTGAAGGGGGATCATGAAGTAGCTTTGCAATGTTTCCAGGGAGCTCCTCCAAAATGTGAGAGGCAGAATGAGACAGCACGAAGGGGCTTGTTTGAAAATGTAATGGACAGAGAAAATGTTACAGATGGCCAACCATGTAGTGCGAGGGCACAATTGCTTTAGTTTATGGTGTTCCCAGAACTCTGCAGTGGTGTTAACCCTACTAGTAACTGGCTGAAGTCTGTCTGTAGAATTGGAGGATGCCAGTGAGCAGTCCAGGCTGTGTGACCTTGATACAACTGTGACGGGTTGGATCACAGAGACCCCCTTGGGACTGCCACCTGATGTGCTGAGACTACCTCTATGTCTGTTTTCAGGCAGCTTGGGACTTCAGTATCCTGTCTTGTTGAGCCAGACATGCTAGCCTGCTGCAAACACAGACCCAGGTCTGAACCATGTCCCCCAAAGGCTGCAGACTTAACTGAAAATGGCTTAGAAAGTGCTCCTGTCTCTAGCACCCAGACACCCAGTTCCCAATGGTATCCAGACCCCCAAATAAATCCATTTTACTCTGTATAAAGCTTATACAGGGTAAACTCATAAATTGTTCGCCCTCTATAACACTGATAGAGAGAGATGTACAGCTGTTTGCTCCCCCAGGAATTAATTACTTGCTTTGGGTTAATTAATAAGCAAAAAGTGATTTTATTAAATATAAAAAGTAAGATGTAAGTGGTTCCAAGTAGTAACAGACAGAACAAAGTAAATTACCAAGCAAAATAAAACAAAAACACGCAAGTCTAAGCCTAAATACAGTAGGAAACTAAATACAGGTAAATCTCACCCTCAGAGATGTTCCAATAAGCTTCTTTCACAGACTAGACTCCTTCCTAGTCTGGGTCCAGCAATCACTCACACCCCCGTAGTTACTGTCCTTTGTTCCAGCTTCTTTCAAGCATCTCTTTGGGGTGGAGAGGCTATCTTTGAGCCAGCTGAAGACAAAATGGAGGGGTTTCCGGGGCCTTTTATATTCTTTCTCTTGTGGGCGGAAACCCCTTTGTTCTCTTATGCAAAATCACAGTAACAAGATGGAGTCTGTAGCCACCTGGGCAAGTCTCATGTCTATGAATGATTCCGCTTTTTGCAGGCCAACACCATTGTTTACATGTTAGTTTGAACATTCCCAAGAAAGCTCAGATGTGGATTGGCGTCTCCCAAAGTCCATTGCTAGTTAAGTACTCCCAATTACTTGAATAACCCCTTCACACTATGTTGACCAAATCTGCCTTATGTGCTTCCTACAGCAAACACTTTAAATACAAGCATAGAGCCAACGCTCATAACTTCAGATATAAAAATGATACATGCCTACAAATAGGATGAATATATTCAGTAGATCATAACCTTTGCAAAGATCTGTTACATGGCATATCTAGCATAAAACATATTCCAGTTATGTCAGATTTACACTCAAAGCATATTTCTATAAAGCATTATGGGTTGCAACATCACAATAACACGCTGTGTTCTGCGCTGCTGTCTGAACTGGGAGGGAATCACTTTGACTCCAAAGAGAGGTGAAGTTAAGCATGACTTGGAAATGCATTGAGAAGCGCTCTTAAGAACACCCCACCTCTGGTCCTCTGTTACCGAAGCCAGTCCTTGGTACAAGCCATCTGCTGTTCAGAACTGGAGAATGCGTGGGCTTATGGAGAATGTGGCTGGCTTATGTCTGGCAGCAAAGTCCGGGTTTATCCTGCCTATTGTAATAGTGGATGTTCTTCTTGTTCATAGAAATGTTAAATCTTTGTGTGACTGCTGCTGAGCCTGTGGTATCTTGTGGCAGCTAGTCCTGCACGATAACTGTGCTTGGCACATTTTTTATTAAAAAAAACCTTTTTATCAGCTTTAAATTTTGGTGTGTTTCAGCTGTGTGCGTCCCCTTGCCCTCGTAGTATGAAGGACTAGACAACAGTGCCCACTTTGTCCACTCTGAACCATTCATTCTTCTTTGAGTGATTGCTCATGCACATTCCAATAGGTGTGCGCACACTGCATGCATGATCGTCGGAAGGTTTTTCCCCTAGCGGTACCCATCGGGTCGGCTGCGGAGCCCCCTGGAGTGGCACCTTCATGGCAGTGTCTCTAGGTCCCTGCCGACCCGCCACCTGCTCAGTTCCTTCGTACTGCCCGTGACAATCGTTGGAGCAGCTCAGGCTCTTGCATTCACAAGTACCTACCTAGTGGTTCCCCTTTTCTTAGTTGTAAATAGTTTCACAGCGTTATAGTTACAGTAGTTTGTAGTTTCATAGTTAGCTACGCTTAGTTTGGGGGGTCGTTTTCCCCAGACACCGGGGCAGGCCTCTGTCGCAGGGGTTTAAGTCATGTGAGAGGTGTGCGAAACCTATGCCCAGAGGCGACGCTGCTTGTCTTAAGTGCCTGGGAGAAGGTCATCAGACAGACAAGTGCTCAATTTGCAGGCGCTTTAGACCCAGGACTATCGTTTGAAGCGTCTCCTGATGGAGTCGGCCCTCAGCCGGTACTGGAAATGGCACTGGCTGAGAACACGCGCTGCAGAGTGAAAGCCCCAGACGCCTTTAAACTATTTGCTTTTGAAACCTGTCAAATCTCCTGAAACCTGTGCTTTCTTCTTCTCTCTCCTGCAGGGGACATGAGCTGCCAGTACAGAGCTCCTCTGATTCATGCCTTCCTGAGAGGAGCAAGAGACCCGGATAGCACCCTGAGGGCTAGCAGTCTGTCCAACTTGGGGGAGCTGTGTCAGAGACTTCACTTCCAGCTGGGCTCCGTGGTTCAGGAGGTATCGACACTGTACATCTCCCCTATATAATAGACACGTTAGCTGTATCTGTTGCCACTGGAGAGCAGCCTTAATGACACCAGGACAGGTGCCTTCCTGCCGACCCCTCTCCCACAGAGTGGAGGCCTGGGATCGGTGGAGGAGGAGCCTTCCTAGGGCTGCTGCATATCTTGCAGGTGCGTTTTTAGGTTCCTAGTCTTAGAAACAGTTTGTGCTGGCTGAGATGGGAATGAGGAGGCCTGTTTATACCCTGAGAGCAGTATGTCCTTTGAATGCAGGTCTTCGGGAGCTCCCATTTCTGTCTGTTTATATATTATACATGCAAAAGAATGTAAAGGTTGCAGAGTCAAGCACTCAGGTTAAGAAATGCCAGAATCAAGGTTGCCTGTAACCTTGATTTGGCCCCCTTGTATGTATGCATTATAACATAGTCTTTAATTAGGTGACCCCATGCTGCTGTTTCCATAGGACCCTGCCTCATTCAGTGCATGGGATGGATGGTGCATGCTGAATGAGCAGCTATTCGAGATTGTTTTATCCTCATTGTCTGGTGTGTGACTCCAGGTCCTATTTACTGCATGCTGTTCAAGTCCGGTTCTGAATACAGAATACAGCTCACCCTCTGAGTCCCAGTTCCCAGTCTCCCTCCCTTGGCGCCTCATCCCAGTCTCCCACCCCTGACACCGTGTCTAATTTCAGTTTTCTCCCTACCCCTTTCCCCCTCTCCTGGTCCCCAGTGTCTTCCCCCACAGTTCCCAGTCACTCTTCCTTGACTCTTCACCTCAGTCTCGTTTCTCCCTCCCCCCCCGACTCCTTGCCTAGCCAGTCCTAGTCATCCCTGCCCCTAGATTCCTTGTCTAATCTGTCTTCCACTCACCTGTTTTCCCACTCCCCAGTTCCCAGTCTTGCCCCCTCTGCTGCCCCTCTCACATGTTCAGCTCTTGTTCCCTCTGCATTCAAGTCAGGCAGCTTCCTCCTCCAGCCTGCCTGGCAGGTGGATCATTGGAAACACAGGAGAGAGTCTCCCTGTCAGTCTGGTACCCAGCACCACAGTGCTCCCCGGCAGCTGGGAACAACAGTTACTGGGAAAGTCCTGTTCAGCCTCTGTGGCCCTGAACTGGAGCATGCTCAGTGCAGACAGAATCTTCAGAGCATGTGCAAACTGAGCATTTCCAGTGGCCTGTCACTTTACCAAATCTGGGCGGCATTTCACAGGAACAGCAGCGTGCCCAGCTCTGCCACTGGGTGAAGCCACCATCCCTGCCCTGTTTCAAGCCCTTGCTGTCAGACGTGGAGGCAATATAGCTTCTCAATTAAACAACGGAAAGAATATTTTAAACATGGGCAAAACAATGTATTTTTCCCTAATCTTGTTCTCTGAATCAGCTGAACCATTTTTGTTGGTACTTTAATTCAGTCTGAGGCAGACCCCTGGCATGGAAAATTTCAGCCCAAATAGTTAGTTTGGCAACTGAAAACAGGGTCTTATAATGGGAAGTGTCAGACTACCAGCCCTGCCTCTAATAATTTCACTGTAGTACAAGACCTTAAAGCATATTTTGTACCTGCTACAGGCACCTCCTCCCAGTTAATAGCATCTCATTATGCTTTTCGTTGCTGCAAAAGAGGAGAATTCAGTGCCAGTTTGATCCTAGTGGCTGGGGTGCTGCAGTCTGTGCACTTTGATGAAAGGCTTTAGGCAAGGTGCGTTTATATCAGAGGCACAACAAAGGTGGAGTTTCCCCAGCTGCTGTTCTCCCTTGAAGTTTTTTCAGGGCCAGAGGTGAGTTTCTCGTTTTTCCCTGGCTGATTGTAACTGTTTGGTGTGTTGGAGGCAGTGAACCTGCTACTCTGGCACTAAACCCAGGAACACCGTGTCACTCACTCAGCCATGACCGCTGCCGAGGCCCAGAAGACTGTGCTTGTACAGCCAGTGTGTCTGCAAACAGGCCATTCCCAGAGCTGTTCCCTTCCCACACATCACTCCTTTCTCTGGAAGGCACGTGCCGTCCAGGTGTGTGCATGGTCCAGGGCTTTAATTGTTTAGGAACAAACAAACCAACAATGGCCTCTCTGTAGGCAGGTGTGAAGAACACTTTCACACAGATCAAGTAGTGAACTGGCAAATGTCATTCCACGTTAGCACCCTTTGCACACGAGGATCGGGGGAGCTGTGGGTTTCCTTCCCTTCCCATTTGCCGTCACCAGCCCTCACCGCCCTTCCAGTTGTGCTCTCACACCTCTGTGGTAACTGGATTAGTCACGTACATGAAAATAACATTAAATATTTTGCTCGTGTGTTTCTCACTGTATCCAGCTGCTAGTCTTTATTATATTGGAGTAGAAGAGCCAGCCCCATGTGACCAGACAGCTGTATACTCCTTTCCCCCTCCCTCGTTTGGGAACTGCTACACTAGAGACTGTAAGCTCTTTGGGGCAGGGACCATGTGTTTGTACAGTGCCTAGCACCATGGGTCCTTTCTCCATGACTGGGTCCCAAGGCGCTGTGGTAATATAAATAACAGAGCCATGTTCCTGCAGCTTAGAGCCCCGTGACTAGCTCCGTGGACAAGAGATGAGGACATTGGGTGCAGCTCTGTAGCAGTTCCGTTGCCTGCTCAGCAGTGTCCATGAGGTGCCCTCTCTGACCACAGGGCTCAGGCGTGTTTGGCAGCCCAGTGATGCCACGGCCTTCCCAGAGAGATAGTGAGGGTGGGCCTGGCAACCAGCCGGGATCCCAGGGATCAACCTCATTTGCATAAAAGCGAAGCTCCCTGGTGCCTTTGCTGAAATGGAAGTGTTGCCCATCAAGCCCGTGCCATGCTCCAGCCTCTCCTCCCCTTCACACACATTCTTTGCATCCAGCATCTCCATATTAAAGGCCAGGGCACCTGTCCGGGATGATACTGAGCTGAGCTGTAGTCTCCCAGGGTGCTGAGAACTAGGAATCTCTCCTCCTCGTGGCCTATACCATGTGCTGATGCTGCTTTACCTACTCGGAAGCTGAGGTGCCTGGAATAGTGCACTGCAGTCTTCAGGGCCTCTTCTCCCAAGGCATTGTGTTGGGCTGACAGAAATGAATGTGATTTAGAACCACCACCCAGGAGCAGGGAGGGGCCATATCATTGTGAGCCGCTCCGGTACTATGGCGACGAGTGCTGTGGAAATGCTGATGAATGAGCCCACCTGGCAGGGCACCGTCAGCCCCACATGGTCAGTGGCACGCGCTGTAGGTTTCCACAGAGACGTGTCAGCGCAGTCACTAGGCAGCGCCGGGTTTACAGAGATGGGGCCTGCAGTAATGCTCCTTTGAATGAGCAGACTGTTAATGAGTTTAAAAGCGATAGACATCAGGCATGCGGAGATCAGCACCATCCCCGCTGAGTGAGCAGAAGGATGTGGCTGAGGCAGGCAGAGGTGTGAGCACATGCCAGAGGACAAGAGGTCACCTCTGTTCCGTGCCCAGTTGGTCTGATCCCTTTTCAGACCCGAAGGCAGGTGGAAGTGCTGCAGAGAAGGGGGAAGCACTGCTGCAGACGCGGGAGGCTCTCTACAATCCCCTCTGCTCGTGAGTTGCTTTCCAGCACGGGCTCTTCCTAGGGATTGGCTGGGTTGGTGCCAGCCTGCGTGAATTCTGGATGTAAGTGTAAGGGCTGGGAGCAGTGCGGAGACACCAAGTTTAGGCTGGGGGCCGGAGCATTCCCACAGTGCTCGAAGAAGCTGCTTTTCCAGGGTTTCTGTAGAAATACACCCTGTGAGCTCGATGGTCCCATATGAACACCGTGTTGGCTTAAACCTGGGCTGTGCCTTCCCACACAGTGCTAGGCAGCAGGCTCCCATCTCCCCGCCAGCTTCAGAAGAATCACTGGGGCAGATAGTCCCTGGGCTGGGAAGCCGGGGGGATCTTGTTACTGTTCGGGTAGAGCTCCAGTCGTTCTGTGTTCAAGGTGGTCCAAGGATTGAAGGGCTGAGGAGCTCCGTCCAGAGATTGCACTAGGGCTGAGTCCTGCAGGGTCACAGCCCCCCACCCTGCCCCCCACTGGTGAGTGAGTGGGCACTATGAATGTGCCTGACAAGCTGTCAGAGCCCTACAATTGTGTGAGATTAGCGCAGGCCTGTTGTGGGTGCTTCCAGATCACTTTAAGCCCTGGCTCCAGCTCCATTCTTCCCTGAGCCCTTAGTCTCTGGCCTGAAGAAGTATGTGGACAGGTCTGGTGCAGTCCCTCTGCTGCTGCTGTGTAAGTCCCGTCTGGCTCTGCAGCAGGCATTGCAGCAGCCAGCCCCTCTGTGAGATGCACTCTCCAGGGTGCGGGGGGACTAGGCACTGTCCTTGAACAAATGGCTGATACTCTCATACTGATACGAATTGCTGATGCTCTTTTTCCATTCTGTTTGGAAATGGCGCCAACCAGCCACGGAAAGTGGAGCATGTCTGTTAATGTCAGGTCGTGCTTTGCAAAGCTGGGATCTACTGGAGGAGAACAGCTTTAGGCACAGGTGCAGTGTGCACTGGATGTTGGGGATTTGGGTCTGTCTCTGCCCCAAAGCGGGAGGCAGGTGGGTTAAAATCTCCCAGGAACTATTGCAGCACATGTGAGGAGGAAGGCAGGTCATGCTCCCAGGCATGATTCGAAACAAGAGCACACCTAGCGGGGCTATTGAGACACACCGGGTCGTGAACTGGGATGGGATTTGTAGGACTTTGCTGTTCAGCTCTCTGCTGGCCCACCTGTGCCCGTGAACTGCTGAGACAGTTTTCCCACCACTTGTTCACAGGCTGCTCTGATAAACCCTTCTTAGCCCATATGCTTCTGGGGGACCGGCTAGCGTCCGAGGCAAGCAGATGCATTGGTGTGGCTAGAAGCCGTGAGGTCAGCAGCCATGCCAAAGCAGAGTGCACGCAAGCAGCCGGCAAGCACGCCTTTCTGCAAGACCGTCAGAAAGATGTCATGAATATTTCCCTCCTGCTTCTGCTCACGCATCGATCTGGTAGTGACAGCGTTTGACAAGATGCCAACGCACCGCATGTCAGCTATTTCAGGAACATGCTAGCTGTGCGAACTCTCCCTGCTGTTCCTGATTATCTAATTAGGCTCTTTCAACTCTGCCTGCCTGTTAACAGCAGAGCAACACGCAGTCTGCACGGCGAATCCCTGTGCCAGTGAAGTGTCTCTCCTCCAGTTGGAGATTCACTCCTCTCTAAAGGAGTGGGCCAGGCCTGCCCAGGTTCTCTGCATGAGGCACTTTCCTTTTGGGCAACAGTTTCTGCTCACAGGTTTTTAGATGTAGCTGTTCCAGGAAGTCTCACTCAAGCAATTTGTGCCCCCCATTTCACCTACTTGATACCAGCGACACACCCTTTGGGCTGGTCAGTCTGTATTACAGGCTCTTCGGGACCCGTTCTGGGTCATAATCATCTGCAGTGTCCGACAGGGGTTTTTAATAATAAAATACCCAGTGTTTACCTACGACCCATGATATCTGGCACTGCTGCTGAGAGCGCCGCCTCCTAGGGGAGGGAATGGCAGTACCATCCATTGGCCCAGAGATATGCAGACATCGTGGATGCCAATGCCCAAACAAGGGAATAGATGAACCAAATCAGTCTTGTGGCAGTGAGCAATTCAGAGGCCATGAGGTACCTAATAAATGCCTAGGCAAGTAGCATTCCTTCTCAACCCTTCTAAGGAGCGGGACTACGTGACTGGGCCGTGCTTAGAATCCTTTGTTATACAACAGCTTTCTCCTCACACAGTCTTTGCTGCTTTCCTGGGTCCTAGCTCAGCTTTGCAGCCCCCGTTGCCCTGACAACACAGGAGCAAAGCCCCTCCCAATCCATGGGGAGCCTAGAGGCATCTGCACATTTAATCAAATCTGCCTAAAGTTAGGTGCCCAAATCCACATTTAGGCCACAAATTGACCTATGTAAAGGTGCTAAATGAGCCGGCTCTCACTGAAGTCTCAGGAGCTCAGCACCTTTGAGAATTCGTCACTTTTATTTAGGAGTCTAACTTTAGGCACTTGGGTTTGAAAATGTAGAGAGCCAGCTTGAGAGGCCAGAGGTCTTCTGAAATTGTCAAGAGGATTTCCCCCCGTCCCATCCCCTGGAATCGCAGGCAATGGGACGTCATCCCCCACATCAGCAGGGAACGCTGAATGAGCAGCCCCATACCTCAGCTGGCAGAAAAGGCAGGAGAGCAGCATGACGTGGGGCTTCCCTTCTTTCCACTCCTGACACAGCCCCCTTTGCCTGCAGCTTCTGTAAAGACCCATGTCATGGGGTGCGCTCTAGCCTGCTGGGCCAGGCCTGCCTTGGTTTCCATGGGCTTGTTTCTGCCCCAAGTTCTCCTGCCCGCTCTGGAGCTGCAGGTGGGCAGGCCCTGGGGGCTGTTACTGTGGTGTTTTTCCTGCTGTGTGTACGCCATGCCTTTGTGGATCTGCATGTTACGATCACTGATACGTTTTCCACGTCACGTGTGGGTGTACTGATGGGTTCCTGACTGCACCCCCGCCCAGTCCAGCCCAGCGACACTGCGGTGGGGACGATGGAGTGTGGCAAAGGCGCTGCATACACTAACAAAGTTCTCGCCCCGGTTCGCCCTGCCAGGTGACCTCCTGTTTGACAGCTGTAGTTAAGACAGACAGCGAGGCTGAAGTCCGAAGAGCTGCCGTCCATGTGGTGGTGGTGCTGCTCCGTGGGCTCAGTGAGAAAGCGACTGAGGTAAGCCTCCCTCCCTGCCCCCAGCAGTGCCACAGGTACCTCCATGCAACCTCTTCGCAGACTGACCCTCACGCATTATCCCTGGAGCCTACAGTCAACACACTGGCTCCTGCCACAGAGCAAGGAAACTCCCAAGTGTCTCCAGACCCAGGGGTCCTGCCCACTACACCCATCCCAAGCCTGGCGAGCATAATGTGCTCTCAGACAGCAACTTACTGAACTCTCTGGGGATCTCTGACGTGATCTCCAGATAGCAGCAGTTCAGGCTCTGATTGTGTGCGTTGAGTCACGGGGAAGGGTTACGAGAAACATTTCCTCTAGATGTTGCAGGCAGTAAAACCCAAGGTGTGGCTCTTGGGAGCCTAATAACTCATAAGGTAAACTTCCATGTCTAGGCAAAAGCTAATGAAAGCGTAACGGTGAGCTAGGAATTCATTTCCCCTGCAGGGATTCCTGCCTAGCTCCTGTGCCGAGCTCTAAGATTAGTGCACGACGGTGTCTCCTCTTACTGTCTGTGTGCGCCAGTCCCCAGCGGTGAGATCCCCGGGAGTTCTAGAAATCATGAGCCCTCTGTCCTGGTTCCTAATGCACAGACCTGTTCAGGAGTCACCAGCATGGATGTGGTGAAATATTAAGAGAACTGTAATTCCCCTAAAAGCCAGACTTCCTCCACTTCCCAGCACCCACTGTTAATGTTCTGCATTAACACTGATCCCAGCTTCCTCGCTTCCACGGCAGCTCCTGTGTATTGGCCGTTCCCCAGAGTGGCTTTAGCAGGGGCTTCTGCAACAGTGACTGCCTTCCTTGGGAGAGATGAAGAGCAACCTCTCTACATTACTGTAGCAAAGGCTGTCGTCCTGCCATGGCCAGAGCTTTCGCTCCCATCTCTGACTCAGTGCTATTACTGACCTACGAGAGCACCCAGGCCATGCTGCTAGCCCCGGGCTGCTCTGTTCCTTTGCCCTGCTCTTCCATGTGTTTGCAGAGAGTGGGAGAGAGCAAAGCTGCCAAAGCTACAGCGTCTGGTGTCCACTGCCTATAAAAAGCCCGTCCTGTTGACGGTGACAGCGCTTGGGGCTGGGCCGGCACAGCCAGGGATAGATTCGTCCTCTGGGGAAGTTTCCTCTGGCATTGCTGTGGCTGAGGTGGTGCTGGGAGGCTGTCAGCTGGAGAAGCCCACACGCAGCCCAGCACGCAGGGGGTGGTTCAGGGACTAGAAGATGTGGACACTATTGGATTCAGCCTCCGTGTAGTGCTTCAGTGGGGATCCAGGGTCCCCATTTGTCCAAGCAGGCGGTGCACTGGGAAAGTCACCCTCTTAGGCCAAGAGGTCATTGGCTCTCTCCATAAAATTGCCTGGACAGACGGAGCAGTGTGACCTCTGGATGAGGTGTCAAAGGGTTAGATAGGAACAGAGGGTCCTGTGGCACCTTTAAGACTAACAGAAGTACTGGGAGCATAAGCTTTTGTGGGTAAGAACCTCAGTCTTAAAGGTGCCACAGGACCCTCTGTTGCTTTTTACAGATTCAGACTAACACGGCTACCCCTCTGATAAAGGGTTAGTGTGTGACTCCAATCCCATGTGACCCCAGGGCCTGAATGTTACAATGGCTTAATGCCTGTGTAGGCAGCAGGTCCGACCCGGAACCACCCGCCTCAGAGCAGCCATGTCGGCGCTGGTTACTTCTTCCGAAGGCCCTGGCTGGGGTCAGGAGCAGGCCCAGCCCCTGGAGAAGGGGAGACACTGCCCAGAATGGGCAGCACTTGCTATCCACGGGAGCTCCCCAGATCCCTCCACTGCTTCCTGGGCTGAGGTTTGCTCTCTGTGCATGGATCTCTATTACAGCAGGCTGCATGCAGGGGGAGGTCTCAGCCAGCCGGGGAGTCTGCAGAGCGCCAGTGAGCCCTCACCCATGGGAGAGACGGTGGTGACTGCCTCTCCCTGGATGAAAGCCCAGCTCTTTATCACACGCTAGAAAAGCCTGTGTGTGGAATGACCCAGCCACTCCGCCAAAGATGTCAGAGCAGGGTTGGTTCTTCACTGAATCATAGAATATCAGAGTTGGAAGGGACCTCAAGAGGTCATCTAGTCCAACCCCCTGCTCAAAGCAGGACCAATTCCCAGCTAAATCATCCCAGCCAGGGCTTTGTCAAGCCGGGCCTTAAAAACCTCCAAGGAAGGAGACTCCACCACTTCCCTAGGTAACGCATTCCAGTGTTTCACCATCCTCCTAGTGAAATAGTTTTTCCTGATATCCAACCTGGACCTCCCCCACTGCAACTTGAGACCATTGCTTCTTGTTCTGTCATCTACCACCACTGAGAACAGCCGAGCTCCATCCTCTTTGGAACCCCCCTTCAGGTAGTTGAAGGCTGCTATCAAATCCCCCCTCATTCTTCTCTTCTGGAGACTAAACAATCCCAGTTCCCTCAGCCTCTCCTCATAAGTCATGTGCTCCAGACCCCTAATCATTTTTGTTGCCCTCTGCTGGACTCTTTCCAATTTTTCCACATCCTTCTTGTAGTGTGGGGCCCAAAACTGGACACAGTATTCCAGATGAGGCCTCACCAATGTCGAATAAAGGGGAACGATCACGTTCCTCGATCTGCTGGCAGTGCCCCTACTTATACAGCCCAAAATGCCGTTAGCCTTCTTGGCAACAAGAGCACACTGACTCATATCCAGCTTCTCGTCTACTGTGACCCCTAGGTCCTTTTCTGCAGAACTGCTACCTAGCCATTCGGTCCCTAGTCTGTAGCAGTGCATGGGATTCTTCCGCCCTAAGTGCAGGACTCTGCACTTGTCCTTGTTGAACCTCATCAGGTTTTTTTCGGCCCAATCCTCTAATTTGTCTAGGTCCCTCTGTATCCGATCCCTACCCTCTAGTGTATCTACCACGCCTCCTAGTTTAGTGTCATCTGCAAACTTGCTGAGAGTGCAGTCCACACCATCCTCCAGATCATTAATAAAGATATTAAACAAAACCGGCCCCAGGACCGACCCTTGGGGCACTTCGCTTGAAACCGGCTGCCAACTAGACATGGAGCCATTGATCACTACCCGTTGAGCCCGACGATCTAGCCAACTTTCTATCCACCTTATAGTCCATTCATCCAGCCCATACTTCTTTAACTTGGCGGCAAGAATACTGTGGGAGACCGTATCAAAAGCTTTGCTAAAGTCAAGGAATAACACATCCACTGCTTTCCCCTCATCCACAGAGCCAGTTATCTCATCATAGAAGGCAATTAGGTTAGTCAGGCACGACTTCCCCTTGGTGAATCCATGCTGACTGTTCCTGATCACTTTCCTCTCCTCTGGTGATGCTGAACTTTCAGCTAGTTTATCCCCTTTGAACTGTGCTTCTGTGAAGTCAGGAGCTGTCTGAGCCAAGCTCCATCCCTGTAATAACATACACACGACCCTCTTGGGCACTTCAGTGTGCAGCAGAGAGCCATGCTGCCCTTCCTTGCTGTCTGCCATGGCCCCTTGGATTCTTCTCTCGCAGTGGGTTTGTAGCCATAAAATCCTGCTGGGTAGTGCCAAGCTGCTCTGTACCGCCTCCTGCATGTGGGACCCTGTGGGGAGGGCTCACGGGATCAGTGTGAGAAGGACCTGCTAACGACGTGCGATACAGCGAGTACTGGGAGTCGTGCCCCCAGAAATGGCTCGGTCCTGCTGAGTGAGCCAGCCCTGTAGGAGTGGCAGTAGGCGTGTTACACAACAGAACTGGCCTGGGCAGAGGTGAGGCGTGGCCAGTGTACAGTCCCCTTATCGTGCTGAGTTTACAGTGCAGCTCCCTTGTCACGCTGAGAGCTGGCTCTTCTGGCCGCCACAAGGAAAAACAGAGAATTAAGAACATAAGGTCGGCCATACTGGGGCAGACCAATGGTCCATCTAGCCCGTTATCCTGTCTGACAGTGACTAGTGCCTGATGCTTCAGAGGGAATCTACAGAACACGGCAGTGTTGAGTGATCCATCCCCGTTGTCCAGTCCCAGCTTCTGTACTTTCCACCACCTGCACTTCTGTATTTAAGAGAGTGACAGCAGATCCCACGCCAATGGCATGTGGATCCGGTGCAGTGCTGGTACCCCAGGCAGGTTGTCAGTGCAGCCCTTTGTGGGGCAGTCAGAGCACCCCAGACCAGTGCGCTGTCGGGGGGGGGTATCACACAGCGCAGCACTGTAAAGGCTGATGCGGTAATATGTCAAATCTGGGCCGTGTCTCTCTGGGTTCACTAGAAATCCCACGTCATTAATGTTTTGGTGGCAAAGAGCAGATCCCATCTGGGAAGCTGCATGTTGTCTGCTGCTCTTACACCAGCACATTGGACAACGTGCACTGGTGGCAGCAGCTCTTCCGTCACGGTCCGGTCCAGCCCAGCAGCGGGTCTAAACCACGACGGCTCCTGGCTGCAGAGAGCACTTGGGCAACGGGACCAGATCTGAGGCCTGGCTCCAGAGTCTGCTCCTTGGCTGCTGCTGCTGGGGATGGGAGGGGCTCTGCCTTTGCAAGCAGCAGCTTCCTAAGCGGGTGTCTCCCTGCAGGTCCCTGTAGCTCACACCCAGAGAAGGGGGAAAGCAATCCAAGCCATGTGCAGCCCCCGTTCCTCACACCCCGCACGTGCTGCACTCGCTGCCTAGGCTAGAAGAATTACTCCGGCTGTCTGAGTGAAGACTGTGCTACTGTCCTAGATTCACCTCCCTGTGCAGCCTGAGCTGCCCAGCACCTTCCTGCCTTTTGTTGTCTTATGACTCCCCCCACCCCCAAAGTTGTTTGAACACCGTTTTGAGCGGGTGTTGACACAGGCTGCAGAACGGGCTATCGGCTGATCCAGCCTGTTTCCTTCGCAGAGCTATTCCCCCAGTAAGTGCTCCACATATAGACAGAGGTTCACTGTAGTGCACAAATGAAAAGAACATTTATATGAGGATGACTCACATCCAGGTTAATTTTATTCCTCTGGAAACGTTCAAAGACCGTCATCAAGGTCCTTGATAGGCAGAAAACAAATGGACACAGCCCCCCTGCCCTGGGCACTGCCTACTTCTGCTCCTCCCCACTAACCGTCTGCTCTAACCTTTCTGCTTCCCCCACCTCCACAAGACAGCGTGTGGCAGCAGCAGGCTGCCCTACGGGGACTGGCACTCACTGCTGCAGGCTCTCAGAGCATTGAGTATTGTCGCAGTTCTTGCTGGGAATGGACCACCACCTCCCCTGGGGCTCTCAGCAGCTAGGGCAGGTTTGCAGTGGCTGATACCATTGACCAGAGATTGAGAGCATCACAATCTCAACTGTATTACAGCAGCTACATTTGCTTTACCGCTACCTGTCACTCAGGCAGTTTCCCAGTGTGTTTTGGCTGTGTATTCATCTGCTCTGTGGGTGGTTAATATGCTTCTCTCTGGAACCTGGAAGGTAGAGAGCTGGGGCTGACTGGGATGCTTACTTGCATTCCTACTGCAGGTTTGTCTGTATCCACCTCTGCCTAGTAGGTGTCTGATAATTTCTCCTCTTGCTAGCTGCTTACAGGGAAAAGGAGCTGCTCTTTGTCCCTCCACCCCCACAAGAGCATCTGCGAGTGGGGACAGATTTCTATAGCTTTCCCCCTCCCTGAGCCTCCATTTTTGGTTCTCTCTCAGTGAGAGTGAATAGTACCAGCGTCTGCTTCTACTGTTGCCCATATGTAGTTTTCTCCTGCAGCAGAGTGAAACTGACATTCTTATTTGCACTGCTGGCTACAGAATTCTGGATAGCAGCAGTGAAACTGACCAGCGTGGAGTTAATCTCTTCTGCTACAGTATAGGATAGCTGTGAGCTGCAGCAGAGGCACTGGAGCTGTCTGCATTCTCAGGAAGTTGACACTGCATTGCTTTACATTCAGTTCATATTTCCAAGGCTTTTCCCTCTCCCTCAGCCAAGGATTAGAGTTAGCAACTTTTGCAAGGGAATATTACTTTCTAAAGAAATTGAAGATTTACACACACACACACCCCTACCTGTGCCCAGTCACATTCCAGTGAATGCTTCCCACTTGTCATGGGTAAGTTGATGTGTCCAGTCCTGGTTATCTGTCCCAGTGTAGCCAGATGTCAGTTTCTCTGGGGGGGAGTGTTGTCCCTTCATTTCTTCCCTGATGTTTGGCTGCTTGTGAGGTTTTATTCCTGGGTGAACAACATGCTATATAAAATTTATTATATGGCAATTTACCAGGAGGATTCCAGTGAAGTTGCTGTACCTGAACAAGCTGCTGGTTACCATCCCAGTGCAGCGCAATGCCTGTTGAATGACTGTAACGTCAGTTGGTGGCTGGGGTACAAATTACTGAGGTAGCCTGCTGAATTTAGGGAGGCATGTGGCCTAGTGGACTGAGCACAGGATCGGGAGTCAGGAACTCCTGAGTTCTAATCCCCCTTCTGTCCCTGACTTGCTATGGGGTCTCTGTCTGTTTCCCCATTTGTGAAATGGAGGGTTCCAAGAATTCCAACGTAAGCAAATTTCCATAAGGGCCTCACCCTTCCCACCTCCCTCCAAAATACAAACATTTAGAAAGCCACCCCGAAATCCTGCGCTCAGCAGGTGCATGAGGCAGGATTATTGCTGCAAAGGGGGGTGGAGCGAGTCTGGCATGAAAAGTGCAGTAGGTGAAATTCCCCCCAAAAAGCAGTAGGTGGCGCTCATACAGGCTTGTGATGCCAGCTGCCCTTGGGATTAGTGCCCGCCCCATGCACAGCCAGGCGTGTGGTGGGGGACCCGGACAGGTCTTCAGGATGACGATTAGGTGCCCTGTCACATGTGTGAGTCAGTTTGATAAGACATGAACTGAATGGAGTACTGGGAATTCTAACGTATCGCATCCCGGAGAATCCAGGTCTACACAACAGCTTCCTCCCCCTTCAGCTGCAGGGCACCTAGAGACCCCTGGGCTGGGCTCACCTGTTGGAAACTGTGCCAGCGTTCCATTCACACTGCGCTGGAGCTTCGTAGCTGGGGGAGAGGGGTCCCGGGTCCTGCAAAGCTGTGCTCCTGGACGCTTGTGCGTGGGCAGCTGCATTCCTGGGGAGAAATGAGAGTGGCTCAGAGCTCTGCTGCTCAGGACTGGCGATAACAGCAGCCGCTTGGGCTTCATTCTCCAGGGTTCCCCATGTTGCGCTGGGAAGACCAGCAGCCGTGTGGTCCCACAGAAACACCAAATTCAAGGCTTGGATGCAGAGCGAAGTGGGGAAAGCCCAGGGGCTTGTACACCAGTGAGCCTGACTGGTAAAATCCCCTTTCCAAACCCACCCTCTGGCTGTGTATGTCCTTTCCAGCTGCCCCTCACTTCCTTCGCAGCACCTCTGCTGGGCAGGGCCTACAGCAGCCGCAGGTACCTGGAGTCTCCCCTTTCGGTACATTTTGTTGGCACCTGTTTCGCTGTGCATGGCAGAGGCACACCCTCCCTCTCATCTTCAGAGCCAACAGCTGAAACACCAGGCACTGGGGAAGGGAGGGCCGGGCTGGGCCGGGCCATTCAAAGTGTCTGGTTCTTTCAAGCCTCTTGATGAATAACTATGGCTCCGGTGAGAACCCAGGGACTTGCCTGTTTCTTCCCTTCCCCACAGGACACCTTCTTCCCTTATCTTGTGAACATGAGGGACTCTGCCTCCGTGTCAGGCCTTCCTGCCCATCCCTCTCCACAGCAAGGGGAGATGGCGCTGGTGGAAGGTCCATGTCATTTGTGTTGGAGACGGCAGTGCCCTGGGCTGTGTGTAAAACGAACCCTTCCGGTAGCACATTCTCAGCTGGCTGGCTCCCCACAAATAGTGCAGAAAGTCTGCCCCCCTCATGGCCTGGCCCCATGTGGCCAGGGACCCAGGCTGGGCGGTGCAGTGTCAGTTGCAGGTGACCTACAGGGATACACCTAGAGGGAGAGGTTTTGATAAGTTGCAGGTGGTCATGGAGCCTCTCACTCCAAGGAAGGCATCCAACCTTGTCTCTCTCTCCTTGGCCTCTCCTGCTGATTGCTGGATTCCCCTGCCAGGGGGGTGGAATTCCCCTGCTCGGAAGTTAGACTGAGGAAAGGGAAACTTGGCCCAGGATCCCGGTGGACAGCTGCCTATGTCATGGATAAAACATGTCAGGGCTACGTCTCGGAAAGCCGTGGGCATTGCCATGGGGGCATTCATGTAAATGCAGGGACTGAGGAATGGCCTTTTTATTCAGGGGCAAGGACTTCCCCGCTCTCCTTGCCAGTTATCTGGTGTTCCCAGCAGCAGAATTTGTTTGGGCGCCTTTCCTGTGTTAAAGGAAATGGTTCTCTTGCTCTTGGGAATTCCCAGAGCCGGGCTGGGATTGCGTTGCACATTGCCCTTGCTTGGGCCCTGCTAGAAGCGATGCCATTGGCAAGTTCTCTCCCACCCCTTGCTGTGCCATCGGGTAACCCAGTGAAGACAAGGGGGCGCAGGGGATAAAGCCTTTAGGTAAGCAAAGGGTGCAAAAGCCAAGGAGGGGAAGGGGATCATTTAGGGCAGGAGTTTTCTGGGTCGTGGAATGTCAGGCACTGGGTCGCAGCGGCTCTGGTCAGCACCACCGACCGGGCTGTTAAAAGTCCCGTCAGTGGTGCTTCCCGGCTAAGGCAGGCTGGTCCCTGCCTGTTCAAACATCGCGCTGCACCCTGGGAGCGGCCAGCAGCAGATCCGGCTCTTAGGCAGGGGTGCCATGGGTCTTCGCGCACTGCCCCTGCCTTGAGCACCAGCTCTGCGCTCCCATTGGCTGGTTCCCGGCCAATAGGAGCTGGGGGAGGGGTGCCTGCAGGCGAGCCCCTTCCAAACTTGAAGCCCCTTCCTGCATCCCAAACCCCTCATCCTTAGCCCAGAGCCCTGACCCCCTCCTGTACCCCAGCCCTGAGCCCCCCAAACCCCTCACCCCCTCCTGTACCCTAATCTCCTGCCCCAGCCCTGAGCCCCCCAAACTGCTAATCCCCAGCCCAGAGCCCTGACCCCCTTCCCTCCCCCAGCCCTGAACCCCCCCAAACCCCTCACCCCCTCCCATACCCCAATCTCCTGCCCCAGCCCTGAGCCCCCCCAAGCCCGTAATCCCCAGCCCAGAGCCCTGACCCCCTCCCCTCCCCCAGCCCTGAGCCCCCCCAAACCCCTCATCTCTGGCCCCACCCCAGAGCCTTGTGATCTGGCTGTCCAGCTGCAGGGGATTCGGATCCAGCTGGTCTGGACAAAGCAGTGATGCAGCCTGGGAAATGCAGGCACCAGTTCGGTCGGCCTTGGAGCTACACCTTGGTGTGTCAGGCCAGAGCCTGCGCTGCTCCCTGCGGCCTGGTGCCACTGTAGATGTGGTGCTGCGCATCACACAGCACTGTAGGAAGGTGTCCCTGGGTGTGAGCCAAGCCCACTGCTGCTGTCAGCCCACCCCGGGGGGCAGCCCCTTTCCATGACAAGCATGGTCACCAAGGCGTTAGCAGGCTCACTACCAAGGCAGGGAAGGACTTTGAGTTTTCAGGCATCTCTGGACTTTCATCTACCCCTGCCACTGCGAGCTGGGATTTTCTGACCCATATGCGCGTCCAGAAAGGCCTTTGCCCAAATCCCAGAGCTCTAGAATCTCTTGCTCCAAAGCTGGGAAAGCCTGGTTCTGTGCATCCCTTCCCCATGAACGTGCTCACACCCTTCTCTGGGCCCCGTCCCCCCCTCAGCCCGGCTGGATGTTCATGCAGCTCTCTGACCCGGGGGGGCAGCCTGGCTGCCTGCTGCAGCCGCCACTCCCACGGAGCAGCGCATCACATGGCAAGTGGGTTAGTAAGGGATGGACGCACCCAGCCAGACAACTTGGCTAATCTATACGTGCGTCTGTCCCTGAGCCGAGGTGCTAGGAACTGCCCCAGGGGAGAAAAGCCCCCACCTGCCTGTTTTAGGGGAACTCCAGCGGCTCAGCATCTGCTGTGGGGAGTGAGCACAGTTCAGTTTAGCTCTGGGTTTACGGAGGAGGGGCTGTATCATGGTCTCTCTCTGGCAGATAGGGAAACCGAGGCACGGAGGGGCAGGGATTTGCCCAAGTGATCCTACTGCTGTGATTTGCTGGGACTGGGCTGAGCCCGGGGTGCTGGACGGAAGGCGACAGGTCTGTGCCCAGTGGGGGACACTGGCTTATGGCTGTTCTGAATGTGGAGGTGCTGAGTGTCCGTCTCTCCCCAGGTTCTCAGGGACGTGCTGCGGGATCTCTACCGCCTGCTGAAGTCAGTGGTGGTTTCTGACCGTGATGAGGTCACAGTGCTTCATGCCCAGCTGGCCTTGGAGGAACTCGATGACATCATGAGGAGGTTCTTGTTCCCCCCCCAGACCCTAGAGAAGAAGCTTGTGGTCCTGCCGTAGCAAGACAGAGAGGCCAGCAGGGTCGAGTGCCCCCAGCACAACTTCCACAGCCCAGTCGCACCTGCTTGTCTGTGCCAGCGCGCCGTAGCCAGGAGAGACCAGGATTCCTGGGTCCCACGGCCTCGTCTCTCGTCCCCTTCTGCCTCCCGGTTTGCTGAGAGCAGTTAACACACTGAAGGATGTGCTTAGAATTCGGCTCCTGCCCCAGGCTGTGACTTGGGGCCTGCCAGCGTGTGTTCTGGCCTGTCTGCCTCGGCTAGAAATGAGGGTACGTGGAATCTGCAAGACCTCAGAAAGTCACAGTGAGGGCTCCTTGCCCGTTCAGACTGCAGCATTGCTTGGGGCCAGCACAGCTCACAGGGCCGAGCATACCAGGAACTCGTGCAGGGAGTCGCTTTCAACACCAAAACCAAACTTGTACTGAACCCAAACGCCGGGCAGGAAAAACCCCACCATTTGCTCTGCCCTCCGTTCATGTTTACCGGGACAGCTGCCAATGAAACCACCGGCCCGTCACAGCGAGGAGGCAGTGGCATCGGGGTGGCTCTGGTACAGGTACCTCCTAGAGGGTTCGACCGGCCTGCCAAGTGCAGAGTCTCCCCCACCCCCCCGCACCACACACACCATGTACTCAGACTGAGGGGACTCGCTGCTCAAAATGCAGAGACCTTATTAAAACGACAGCCCCTCTCCAGGCCCGTGGGACTGGCTCCTCGGCGAGTGGTGAAACGCAGGGACTGGAAATCCGCTCTCATCCACTCCCTGCATTTGACCTTCACTGGGGGCTCGCAGGCATTACCACTGTGCTGCAGGGCTGGGTTTAAAAATCCCCAAACAGCCCCCAGGAGCCGTCCACTGGGGTGCCTGGCGGGCGTGGGGTGTGTTTGACATTGTTTTTAACGATAGCTAAACTGTGAGCAACCTTGTCATGCCAGGGCCCCTCTGAGCTGGCTATAAAGGACCTCTGTTAATGTCACTCCGTGTAAAGTCAACCTGCGTGGGCAGAGGGAGGGGCACGGCAGAGCATGCTCTTGCTCTCCCTGGATAAAGACGCTAAGTTGGCGTGGGGAAGCTGGCCCTCCGTACCACGCTGGAGAGCTCAGCCCAGCCCGAGTGAGCGCCCTGCGCTGCATGTGCCCAAGGAGGAAATGGATTTGGTTTCACTTGCAGAGGGGAGGGAGGGGAATTGACCTGGCCAGTGCCTTGGGAAATACAAAGTAGGATCCAGCCCCTCCTTCCCCTCGAGTTGTCCACGCAGCCCGGGGTCGGACACCTCCGGGGGCCCAGGGCTGCAGGCAGGGCGGATGTGATGCAGCACGCAGACCGCACTAGCGATGATCTGTCAGACAGGCCCAGCCGCGTCAAACCGGCAAGGCCTGTGTTCTCCCACCCTGCCCAGGGAGCAGGTCAGCGCTCTGCTGGCAGGAAGGTGCAGCTTTCCAGTGGTGACCTGCTGAGATCTCCCTCCCTTTGTAAAGTGCTTTGGGATCAGCAGGGGTGAAGACCTGTCTGAGAGCTGAGGGCGGTTGCTGCTGGGCTGTGGGGAGCTGGCAGCTGCATGGGGAGCTGCCTCCTACAAGCAGCCTTGGCAGCTCGGCTCCTGGAGCCATGTGACTGCAGGAGCCTCTCAGCTTTGTGTGTTTGAAAAGGAGGGTTGTGGCCCTCGTGGCGGTGGAGAAACGCTGGAAACGCGAGGTCGGCTCAGGCCCCAGAAGGCAAAGAACCAGAGCCAGGTTCAGTCTTTGTCAAACTCTCCTGAGTGAAGCCGATCTCGTGTGTTGGGGGGGTCTGCCTGGTGATTTTTGAGTGCCTGGCACCAAACAAACCCATTGACCACTTCCTTAGTGGTCACCTCCACGTAGGCAGTGGCTGTAGTTGCCACGTGGCGGCAATGGGGGGGCACAGGAGGAGGTGCGGTTCCTGGGCTGGTGAAGGGGCAGGGAGGCCCCCGTGACACCTCTCTGAGATGTGGGGCAAGCTTGCGAAGCCCTGCACGCCTCTTTGGCCCGAGCCCGGTCCCTCCGCATCAGCTGCACGGGGAGAGGCAGGGAGGGGCTGGCGTCGTGGGCATGGTGCTAAAGCTCCATCCAGCTCCACTGCTCCCTAGAGCCTCCCTTCAAACCAATGGGGCCTTCGATTGAAAAGTGACGGGGTGGGGGCTTGTGGCATGTCTGATTCCTCCCTCTTGCTTGGGCGGGACCCAGGGGCCCCGGCCTCCAGCACAAGTGGAGAGTGACTCGCTGGCCTGCTTTCACTGGCGCAGCGACCGGACAAGATTCCTGTCTGGGCTCTCTTGGGAGCCTCTCTGAGGAGAGGAGCCGTTAGCTCTGGGGCGGGCGGGTTTATGGGAGATCTCTCTGCAGAGCTTCCAGCCGGGGCAGACACTACCTACCCCCGACTCCGCACTGCGACAGGCTCACCTCCCTGCCATGCTGTGGGCATGGACTGGGTCAGTGCAGAGATTCTGCCTGTGTCTCCAACTCCCCTCACAGGGAGAGGAGCTGCCTCTGGCACAGGTGCTGCTGGGGCTGGGGCAGCTGCGTGTTGACCTCTTAGAAATACCTGAGAACAAACATTAAAACCTGGGATCCCCGAGGCTTCTGCCTGGACCCAGGGCCGTGTGTGTGTGAGCCCAAAGCCCCCCGGGTCCCTGCCTGGACCGAGCACCCCGTCCGTGTGAGCCCAAAGCCCCCCGGGTCCTTGCCTGGACCCAGCACCCGTCCGTGTGAGCCCAAAGCCCCCCGGGTCCCTGCCTGGACCCAGCACCCCGTCCGTGTGAGCCCAAGCCCCCCTGGGTCCCGGCCTGGACCCAGCACCCCGTCCGTGTGAGCCAAAACCCCTGTGTCTCTGCCTGGAGACAGCAAAGCACTTGTGTGAGCTACAAGGTCCCTAGATGTCCCGTCACACCCAGTCCTGCTTCTGTTGCTACCCCCCAGCACCGGTACCGTATTCCCTGATGCCTAGGCTGCTGCTGGCATGCAGGGCCGTCCCCATCCCCTCTGGTGATCTGCAGCCATGCTGGCTCCGAGCGGAGTTTGCCAGAACACCTTCCCTTGTACACCTGCACCACATTCCCCAGCTCAGCGCCTGGCACACTCTCCTCGCCAGTGGGGTGATCAGGGCACAGGACACTGCCCCGGGGGGCTGGGAGCCTTTACGCAGCAGCAGATGGACGTGGGTAGATTTCCCACGGGTTTCCTTCGGCCCCGGCCGCCCTGTGAGTGAAGGTATTTCAAACACGCTGGGTCTGTGGCAAACACTGAGCCCTTTCTTTGCCCATCCCCACGGCTGTCTAGCGGATGGGCCAGCAGCCTTCCTCCCGGCTGGGAAGTGCCGTTGTTGCCTAAAGGTCTGGGATCAGGTTGAGGCCGGTGACAGTTGCTATGCGCGGATCCAGTGATCCCTGGGGAAATGCAATTCTGAGCTGTACCCAGGTCTAGGTACAAGGACTCCCAGTGTTGTGTGGCTGAATCGCAGCCCTCGCTGCCTCCCCCTCCCCACCCTCGGCAAAGCAAACGTTCTCTAATCTCAGTACCTTGATCTGCCCAGCAAACCCAGCTCCCCAGGCAGCGCTCTGCCACAGCCGGCGGGGGCCAGAGAAATGATTTTATAGCGTCTAAGAATAGCTTTATGGTCTGGGCTTTGAACGGAGGGAAAGCGGCAGCCGAGCGCGCGCTCATTGTCCTTGCTGGAGAATGCCAGGTTGCTGCAGGATCAGCTCCCACGAGTAGGTTTTCCCAGCCCTCTTTCCCTCTCCAGATTGCACCAGCTCTGTCTTCCTGCAGCTTTGGCTGGGCAGAGGCCACTTCTTTGGGGAGCTGTCTGTCCTGCCAGGTTTATGTCTGAGCTCTGCCTCCGCCTAGGATCACAGCAGGGGAAGATTTGTGAATGAAAAGTCTCTTTTAATGTTGTTTTCTGGGCTTCTGGCTGCAATTCTCCCTGTGCAAACAAGGCGATTTCTGTGCAGGAGGAGACGGAAATTTTATTTATACCTTGGGAAGTGCTTCTGCAGAGAGCCCCAGGAAGGGAAGGAAGGTGAGGTGTCTGCGAGCTGCGTTTGCATCAAAAGGTAAGAAGCTTCAGTGCTGCGATTTTACAACAAATTGGCCATGTTTGTCTGCACCTGTTTAAACGTTACCTGGGAAGGAGCATAAAGGTTAATAGATTGTGTGTGCGTGCACGTGCGCGCCCAGGTCTCCTGCACCTCACTGCGCCCAGGCATCACACCAGAGGATGCTGCGTTTGTCCTGCTTTCCAAACGCAGAGGCAGTGAGAACTCCCTGCCCTTCTCCCCTGACCCCGGCAGCTTTAAGCAGACACACAATGGAGCAGGGGCTTTCAAACCTCGGCTTTCTTCTAAACACTCCCTGTTGCTGCTAGACGCCAAACCTGGCTGCAGGGGGATGAGAGGGGCATGGCAAAGGGGTCTGGGCTGATTTCTGTCCCATGCAGACGGGCAGCTCAGCGGACTGCTCGACCCCCTGCTGATACCGCGCCCAGAGCAACTGGATTGTAACAGGTGCATCCCGCCAGCACTAGGTGCAGGCTGCCAGGGGTTCCAAGGAATTGCCCAAGGGGCGCGTTTCTTCAGGCAGCTCTCAGGGCTTTGCTCTCACGGGGTCTTTTGTCAGCGCCCCCTGCTCTGCCCGTGATCGGCGCGTGCGAGGGCAGGCCTGCTGCAGGAGATGGGGGGACGGACCGGCAGCGCAGAATTCCCCGCTGCTAGCATCCACCTGCATGTGAGAGCTCGCGGTCCCCTCAAGGGCTTTGCTGCCTGAGTACAGTGTCTGAAGGTCAAACCCAGCAGCTTCCACAGGCGGACGCTGGGCCCCAGAAGAAGCTCCCGCCTCCTTGGAGGAGCTGGGCCCCGAGGCCAGGACGCTCGTCACTACAATGAATACTCGGCCTTGCTCTAGTGCTTCCCCCTCAAGGCGCTTCCCAAAGAGCGACGAATTCGGCTCCCAGCACCCTGGCACCTGGGCTCCGAAGGGCTCGGGACTCACCAAGCCCTGGACAGCCAGTGGCAGACCTGGGAGATGGAGCCTTTTCACACTCCCCGTGGTAGCTGATTGCCTCTCCCCACCTGGGTCTCTGAGGCACAGGCCTGGGCGCCCAGCTCTGCCAGGGGCTGGAACTCCGGCTTTGTGCAAGTGGCAAGGTGGGGGGGAGCCTGTGAGAAATAGCAGCTGCTGGTAACTGGGGGTGATTTTTTAACCCGTTGTACCTCAGAATGAGGAGGGGCTTCACTGTTCACTGCCCCAGCCGTGGTCAGGCAGGTCAGGCGGTCTCGCTGGGGCCTACAGGCACACACAGCACAAGCCCAGCCACCAGCGTGCTGCCTGGTGCCAGCAGCAGAGGGAGGTGCCTAGACAGTCACCCGCTGGGCTGGTCTATTGGGAACGGGAGTCAAGCTCTGACATCCGCCCTAGCCCAGGTCTGTGACTGGCGGTGGGGCCGCAGCAGTTACCTAGGAAACACGATCTCTCTCTCCTGGAGGCTGCTGCCCCGGGGAGAGCTGAGCTCTCAGCCCAGAACAAAACCCCACCGTGCTCATGCCCTCGCTGCTGCCCCTGGAGAAATCTCACCTCTTCTTCAATGATCCCGACAGCAAATCCGTGAGAGGCAGCGGTGGGTGGTGGCAGCGGGAGAGGTTGGCTCTGGTGGCCCTGATTGGCCGGGAGGAGGGGCTAGGTGGAGGTGCGTCCGGGGCTAGAGAACGGGTGTGTGTGCCAGGAGATTATTCAATCGGGGCACGTCCTTGGCGCCATAGTCATGCGTCAACGTCCTCTGCTGAGGGCACCCCAAAACCCATTGTCCTGAGTCACAGAACCCTAGAAAGGTCCCTTGGGAGGGCTCATCTGTCAGCACTGGCAGGACCAAGTGAACCTGGCCCGTCCCGACTTGAGCTTACAGGCCTCCAATGACGGGGATTCCACAACCTCCATTGGCAGCTTGTTCCAGAGCTTAACTGCCCTTATACATAGAAAGGGATTCCTAGTATCTAACCTCAGTCTCCCTTGCTGCAGCTTAAGCCCATCACGTCTGTTCTACCTTCAGTGAACGTGGAGAACAATTGATTCCTGTCCTCTTTAGAACAGTCCTTCACAGCTCTGAAAACTGCGAACAGGTCCCCTTCAGTCGTCTTTTCTCAAGACGGAACGTGCCCAGTTTTCTGAACCTTTCCTCAGAGGTCAGGCTGGCTAAACCTTTTCTTGTCATTTTGGTGGCTCTGGCCGCTCCAATCTGTGCCCATCTTTCCAAAGCGCAGCGCCCACAATTGGACCCAGGACTCCAGCTGAGGTTGCACCAGTGCCAAGCAGAGCGGGACAATGACCTCCCGGTTCTTACGTCTGACACTCCTGTAATACACCCAGAACAATATTAGTCTTTGTCCCAGTGGCATGACACTGTTGACATACTCTAACCTCCAGATCCGTGCCTGCAGCACTGTTTGTAGTTTGCAATTGATTTTTCCTTCCTATGTGCAGCACTTTGCACTTTCCTGTGCTGAATTTCATCTCGATGATTTCAGACCAATTCTCCAATGTAGCAAGAGCCTTTTGAATTCTAATCCCGCCCTCCAAAGTGCTTGAAACCCCTCCCAGCTTGGTGTCATCTGCAGATTTTTTTAAGCATATCATACGCTCCATTATCCAAATAATTTAATGAAAGTGAGTCTGGACAGATGCTTGTGGGACCCCAATAGATACATCCCCCCCCAGTTTGACAGTGAACCACTGACAGTTACTCTTTGAGTACAGTCTTCCAACCAGTTTTGCACTCAATTTATAGTAATTTCATCTAGACCACATTTCCCTAGTTTGCTTATGATAATGTCATGTAGGACTATGTCAAAAGCCTCGCTAAAATCAGGATCTATCATGTCTGCAGCTTCCCCTCTATCCACTAGGCCAGTAACCCTGTCAAAGAAGGAAATTAGTTGGTTTGGCCTGATTTGTTCTTGACAAATCCATGCTGGCTATTCGTTATCACACTCCTATCCTCTAGATATTTCTTAGAGCTGTCAAGCAATTAAAAATATTAATCGTGATTAATCACGCGATTAATCACACTGTTAAACAATAGAATACCATTTATTTAAATATTTTTGGATGTTTTCTAGATTTTCAAATATATTGATTTCGGTCACAACACCGAATAAAAAGTGTACAGTGCTCACTTTCTATTTATTTGTAGTACAAATATTTGCATTGAAAAAACAAAAGAAACAGTATTTTTCAATTCACCTAATACAAGTACTGTAGTGCAATCTCTTTATCATGAAAGCTGAACTTTACATGCCAGATGCACTAAAGCTGTGTGTGTTCCTTCATGCTTCAACCACCGTTCCAGAGGACGTGCATCCATGCTGATGACGGGTTCTGCTCAATAACAATCCAAAGCAGTGCAGACCGATGCATGTTCATTTTCATCATCTGAGTCAGATGCCACCAGCAGAATTGTTTTTTGTTTGTTTGTTTGTTTGTTTTTTGTGTGGTTTGGGTTCTGTAGCTTCCGCATCAGAGTGTTGCTCTTTTAAGTCTTCTGAGCGCATGCTCCACACCTCATGCCTCTCCGATTTTTTAAGGCACTTCAGATTCTTAAACCTTGAGTTGAGTGCTGTAGCTATTTTTAGAAATCTCACATTGGTACCTTCTTTGCATTTTGTCAAATCTGCAGTGACAGTGTTTGTAAATCAAACAACGTGCTGGGTCATCATCCGAGACTGCTATAACATGAAATATATGGCAGAATGCGGGTAAAACAGAGCAGGGGACATACAGTTCTCCCCAAGGAGTTCAGTCACAAATGTAATTAACGCACTATTTTTTTAATTAACATCATCAGCATGGATGCATGTCGTCCAGAATGATGGCTGAAGCATGAAGGGGCATACGAATGTTTGGCATATCTGGCACTTAAATACCTTGCAATACCGGCTACAAAAGTGCCATGAGAACGCCTGTTCTCACTTTCAGGTGACATTATAAACAAGAAGCGGGCAGCATTATCTGCCATAAATATAAACAAACTTGTTTCTCTTAGCAATTGGCTGAACAAGAAGTAGGACTGAGTGGACTTGTAGCCTCTAAAGTTTTGCGTTGTTTTGTTATGGACTGCAGTTATGTAACCAAACAAAAATCTACATTTGTAAGTTACATTTTCAGGACAAAGAGATCACACTACAGTACTTGTCTGAGGTGAATTGAAAAATACTATTTCTTTTGTCATTTTTACAGTGCAAATATTTGTAATAAAAAATAATATAAAGTGAGCTCTGTACACTTTCTATTGTGTGTTGGAATAGAAATCAGTATATTTGAAAATGTAGAAAAATCCAAAAATATTTAATACATTTCAATTGGTTTATATTGTTTAACAGTGAGATTAATCACAATTAATTTTTTTAATCAGTTATTTTTTTTAGTTAATCACATGAGTTAATTGTGATTAATTAACAGCCCTAATATTTACCAATTGTTTGATTCATCATTTGTTCCAGTATTGTTCCAGGCATTGAAGTTAGGTTGACTGGTTTATAATTCCTCAGGTATTCTTTGTTCCCCTTTTTAAAGATAAGTTCTGTGTTTGCCCTTCTCCAGTCCTCTGGGACCTCTCCTGTCCTCCATGAGTTCTCAAAAATAATTGCTAACAGCTGGAAGGTTTCTTCAGCTAGTTCCTTCAATACCCTAGGATGAATTTCATCAGACTCTGCCGCTTTCAATACATCTAACTTATCTCTATATTTCCCTAGTTTGGCTTGTGTTCCTTCCCCCTTGTTGTTAATATTCATTGCGTTAAGTATCTGGTCACATTTTACCTTTTTAGTGAAGACTGAAGCAAAATAGGCAGTAAACACCTCAGGCATCTTGAGGTCGTCCATTATTCGCTCTCCTTGCCTTTTATGCCCCTTGCTCGGGGTAACTCATGTTGTCCCTATAGGGGGTGGGGGTGTGCGCTCCCCTTAGCAATTTGTCCATGTTTCCACTTTCTGTAGGATCCTTTTTGATTTTCAGGTCATTCAAGAGCTCCTGATGCAGCCATACTGGCTTCTGACTAGTCTTCCTGCCTTTCCCTTGCACCGGGATAGTTTGTTGTTGCACCTGGTACTGTCTCTTTGAGAACTGCCAGCTCTCTGGAATTCCTTTTCATTTTGATTTTCTTCCCATGGGACCTCACCTACCAGTTCGCTGAGTTTGTTAAAGTGCGTCTTTTTGTAATCCATTGTCCTTATTCGGCTGCTCTCATACCTTCCCTAGACTCCTGAAATCTGTCATTTCATGACCACTTTCACCCAGCTTGCCTTCAACTTTCAGATTCGCTACCAATGCCTCCCTGTTGGCCAGGCTCAAGTCTACAATGGCAGTCACCCCTCTTACATCCTGCACCTTCCTGAAACCAGACGTTATCCCCAGGACATTCCAAGAACTTATTGGGCAGTTGGTGTTTTGCTGGATTACATTTCCAGCAGATGTCTGAGCAGGGCCAGTGCCCCTAACTACTAGATCTTGTGTTTGGGATATTTCTGTTTGTTCTAGAAATGCCTCACCCACCTCCTCTTACTAATTGGGTCCCTACTACCATCACCCCTATTTCTTCACCCAGAGCCTGTCAAGTGCTCTGCCTCTCACCTCCTGAACCTCAGGACAGGGGTATATGTTCTTGGCATGTAATGCAACCCCCCCTCCCCCGCCTTTTCCCGGTTTGTCCTCCTGAACAAGCCGCCCCCTCCTCCACCGATGTTCCAGGCAGGAGACTTCTCCCCCCGCGATGCCCGTGAAGTCAAACACCTGCAGGGCACTTTGCTCCAGGTGCCGCGCTGGCAGCCAGAGCAGGGACTTTCCAGTGTGGATTTTGACTAATCCTTAGGGGACCTCAGCCAGAGGAAACCCCCTGTTGGGCCGGTCCTGCTCCGGGCTCATGTCAAATGAAGTCTGTAAAATGGGAGCAATCAGATGGGTCAATTAAAGTGCCACCTCTGGGGCTTCCAGTCAGATGCTTGGTCCAAAGTGAGCCCCATCTCCGTCCGCCTGCACCTCCAGCTATCGCCTGCAGGAGGCGCCAGCTGCCTGGGCGGAGGAGGGGGATCCACTCCCACTCCCCCTCCACACCGGACCGGGGGCAGGGTCCGGCGCCTCAGGCTCCGGTCAAACCCAGTGACATTCCAGCAGGGAGCAGGCGAGAGGCTCCTGCCCCTCCCTAGGGACAACGCCCAGCCCCCTCGGCGGAGCACACGGGCCTTGGCCGGGTTCTTCTCTGCCTTGGAGGGAGGTGGCTCTTGTAGTGATTTGAGTCCCCCGAAGCCCTGCTCTGGTTTAGAGCAGCGGTCCCAGGAAGTGTCCTCTCCCTCTCCCAGCATAGTCTCTCCTTAGCGCACTGGCTGCGTGGTGGTGCACCCCGGGCCCGCGCTTGTTAGCGTCCAGCCATGGCTACACCTGCTCCGATCATCGCTCGGACACGCCCTGTTGCACCAACTCCTGCCTAATGGGTTTGTCCTTGAATCCTGCTGCTACTAATGCACCGGACTTTGACAGGTGCGAATCACTGCTTTCACAGGTCCCCCATGGACACCTCCACTCTCCCCCACACTCCTCGGGCGGGAGGGGCCCCAAAGAGGGCTGGGGGGGTGGTAAATAGCTCTGGCACCAAAGGGGTCTCGTTCCCCTCTCAGACCCCCAAAGGCTGAACTGGTTCCGCTGCCGGTTCCTGACACGTTCGGCCCGAGCCCGAGCCGAGCTCTGGAGAATTTCAGCCCGAAGGGGCAGAGGCGATGCCCCTTCTCATGGAAAGGCGACACTAATCCGAGGGCTGGCAGCTGTGCAGGGCCCGGTGCTCGCTTATCTCTGTAACTTCCCCTCACCCCCCTGGCTCGGGCTCCGGGGCGGTTCACTTTGGGCCTCCTGGAGCTGAGCAGCTGCGTGCCAAGAGCCTGGCACCCGGCACTTCCCTGCCGTGGGAAGCGAAAGTCCCTTTCGAGTCTGGGTGCTGTGCGCGGAAGATGAACCGCTCAGGCGCCCCGGCTGCCTCCGCCACCCTGCTCGGGCCCGGGAGCCAGGAGGTACCGTGCACTTCATGGGACTTGCCCCAAGCCAGCAGCGATCGGTAACCTGCGGGGTTGCGCGGGAGCAGAGCATTTGGCTGCAAGAAACAGAACTGCAGGCAGCCCGAGGCTAGGCTCCAGGTGTCACTCCGGCGTGGAGGGAACCATGTTCCCTCCAGTCTCATTGTCCGCCTCCCTTCCCCAGCTCTCTCCCCCTGCCTGCAGCACCTTCAGCCCCTCGGGTCCTGCTCTGGCTTTAGACCTGAACGGCACCAGCTCCGAGGGGCCTCTCTGGCCGGGCTCTCAGGTACCCACCCGGCTGTCCGGGAAACCCCATCTTCAGCCTCCATCTGTGCGAGCCCTTCCCTGGCCCTGACGGAGGGGAGCCTCTGGCCAGGGGGGGGCCGAGGCAGAGAGAATCAGGGACTTGCTGGGTCCCGCAGCCGCCTGGCCGGGGCAGGGGCAGAACCCGGCTCGGTGCCCGGGCACAAGCCCCGCCTGGCTGACGGGGTTGCTTCACTAGGACGAGCCTGTGGGGCTCCCCGGGCCGGTGGTTTGGCTGGACCCTGCCGGCCCCGCGGCGCCCAAGGGCGGGCAGCCCCCGGCGGGAGCACGTGGAGGGCGGCGCGGCGGCTCGCGGGGAGGTGACGGGCGGCGCCCGCCCGCTCCCTGCCTCCCTCCGCCCGTGGGCAGCCCGGCGCTGCAGCCCGCTCGCAGCCGGGGGAGAGGGGCTCCCCCCTCCGGCCTCGGGGCGTCTCTCCCGGCCGGGCAGGCGGAGCCCCCGGGGGCTGCAGGAGGTGCCGGCTCAGCCGCTCCTTTAAAGGCGGCTCGGCCGGGCCGGGCTCAGAGCGGCGCGGGAGGCGGAGGCCGGTGCAGGCGGCAGGGAGCCGGGCGGCACGGTGAGCGGGGCGGGGATCGCTAGTTCCTGCCCCCCGGGCTGGGCTGGTGGAGCGCGGGGAGCCGGCCGGGGGCTCCGGAGCTGCGGAGCGGGCTGCAGGGTGAGAGGCGCCCCGGCCCCCTTGGGTCCTGCCGGCCCCCGCCCGTCTCCTCTCTCCGGTCCCTGGGCTCTCCACGCCCGCCCAGCTGCGGCAGCCAGCGGGAGTGGGCAGCGTCCGGCAGGAAGCCACTGGGGTCCCTGGCCCCTTCTCGGCCCCGCTTCCCCAGCCCGGCTTTGCAGAGCTCCCCCGGGGACTGGAGGTGAGAGCCGGGGCCTGCCTCGCAGGGTGGGCAGCAGGCGGGGGCGGCTGGCAGGGTGCTGCACATCCCTGGGAGGGGAGCCTGCCTTGTGGCTCCCCTGAAATCCTCCAGGTTCTCCTGTGGGGGGTGGGGGGCCCTTCTCCCCGGTGCTCTCCCCACCAAGAGATCTGAGCTGAGCCTCCCCCCCCCCCACTGTTTGCTCCAGCCCCAGCGCTGGTCTCCCACCCTGGGGCACGGCCAGATCCATACAGCCCTGGGGGCAAAGGGCTGGGCCCTACGTTGCCTGGAGTGCACTGGGGCCATGCGAGCTAGTGTTGGGTTGATGCTCACAGGGGCCATAGAGCCTCCCTTACCCTGGCACACCGAGGCTGGTGGTTTGTGTAGCCCGGCTTCCTGCCTGGTGCCTCGTCCTCTGGCCTTGCACATGGCCCGGAGCCAAGGGAGACACTCAGGTGGAGGAACAGAGAGCCCCACAACCCGGCCACCTTGCAACCTGCATGTTCCCTGCTCCACCCAGCAGGTTAGCCCCTGCCTTCTGGCACCTTGCATGTGGAGCAGAAACCAGCAGGCAGGGCTGGTGGGTCCCTACCCCTCACGCACAGGGATTGGCCTGACCCGGGGCACTGGGATAGCTGTGAAGTGCAATTGGCAGGAGAGGTCAATCATTCCTTTCCTGTAAGCCCATGGAGGCCAGGTGCTGACTGGCCCCTTCCCAGGAGCAGAGACTCCTCTTAGGAGTGGGGTTCTCAAGCAGACAGGGACTCCCTGTATTTATCCCCCCCACACATGTGCACGCAAGGCCCAGGACCTCTGTAAGGGCAGTGAGCCCCTGGCTGCTCCGTCCTGCTGCGGGGTCGGCTGGGAGTGGGACAAAGGCATCCTTCAGCAAAGCCCAGCTCTGCTCCGGCGGGGCCTGGCACCCGGCAGTCTGGGTGTACGGGCTCCTGGCTATCAGCTGGAAAGGTGCCATAGCCTGCATGGCTGTTGGCAGCTCTGCAGCAACCCCTCTGGCGTCTCCCCTTGTACGCCCTCTGTTATCGGAGAGCCTCGCTCACCTGCGTGACTAGGAATGAAAGGCTCTTGGCCAAGTCTCTAGCTCTTCCCCCCGGGGAAGCATGGCTCTGTACTTTCCCACCGGTGACTGGCTCTGTGGGGCGAGACCACTGGCTGCAGCCCCCCTGTCCAGGCTCTGGTTTCCTGTAGTTTGGGGGCCCAAAGGAGAGCCTTCCAGTGTCTCTGGCTGCTGACCTTCCTCGTCCCTCTGACACAGCTTGGTAGCTGGGGATGGCCAGGGCAAGTGCCAACAGGCCTGAGGCCCCAGGATATGGGGCCAAGTCCCTCCATCGCGCTGGCTTTGTACTAAGCTTTGGGATTGAGTCCAGTACCTGCTCAGAAAGGAGCAGAGGAAACAAATCCTCCAGGTGAGGGAGAGCCTGCGTCCTGGGTGACAGGGGGTCTCTGTGTCCCTGATAGAGACCTGGGAACCGCCCTCTTCCAGGCCTGGGTTGTGGTCAGCAGCCTTGTGGCTGGGAGGCTGTAGCTGGTCTCCTCACAAGACTCCTACAATCCGGTGGGCTAGTGCGGCATGTAAGGAGACTGTGTCTGAAGGACCAAGAGCAGAGCGGGGCTCTCCGGCTGGGCCCGCCCCAGAGGAACCGAACGGAATCTGGCTGGCTGGGGAAGGCAACGCTTCCCCGCTGTAGGGGGGATGGATGGAGCAGGGGAGCTGCATTAGATCAGGAAAGGGACTGATAGCCCAGCCCCTTCTCACTAGGGATGACGCGGGACAGACCTCTTCCTCTTTGCTGCAGGTCTGGGGAGCAATGACACGTGTCTGACTTGGGTGTGCAGTTGCTGCGATTGCTTGTGCAAATGGCTGCCTATGCACTTTTGCACACTTGTGCAGTCCATGTGTCATGCACCATCAAGCAGTCGCATGCTCAGCTCTCTGAAGTGTTTGGTCCTGAGAGCTCAGAACCTGAAGCCTGTGTTCAAATTGTGTGGGTTTTCTGGTTGCTGGGTGACAGCGTTTTACACCCTGCAGAGAGGAGCTGTTCCAAGGGCCTGTCTTTGAACGGCCAGCAACAGCGCACGAGAAGTGGGCATCTGGCTAGGGTAACAGACACAACTCGGTGCATGAGGCCAATATGGGGGGGGGGGAAATGTGTGTGTGTGTGGGGGAAATAAACCTTTCCTCCTGCATTTGAAATGCAGTGGGTCAGCCTGTATACAGAGTTCCTGTATACAGAGCCAGTGTCCAGTCATAGCCTGGCTTTGTGACAAGTCTTTGGCCACTTCTGGGAGAGGATGCTTTGATTTCTAGCACTAGTTCTGAGGAGACCTGAGCCTGGCTGGGATTCACATGCAGAAACTCTAGGGAGAGTAGCCAACCTGTCTGCCCTTGACAAGTCACCTGCGGCGGGCGCGGGTTGTGAAGCAGCAGAAACAGTCGCAGATGCAGTGACACTCGGTGTTTGGTTGTGTGAGTGGCTGGCTGTGAACTGCTCCTGGGTGGCTCAGAGCTGAAGGTCTCTGGGAAGGTGACTCCCACATAACCCACTAGGCGATCTCACGGGGGGAGGAATCCCTGCAGAGGGGGTTAGCCGGCACTTCTGGCAGCTGCTCCTTCACTGCTGGGGAAAGTGAGTGTGTGTCCTGGGTGTGTGAACAGTGCGTGCCCTGGGTGTGGCGACAGCCGTGTGCACAGTGCTTTCCAGAGTGCAGACTGGCTTGCCAGCTAACCGAGACCCCAAGCGATGGCAGGCCCTTGTCTGCAACCTGGAGGGCAGGAGGGCAGTAGGGAGCTGACTTGGCGATCCCCATTGGTTGAAGGGGAGTATGAAGTCTCCAATGCACTTCAGGCTGGCCCAGGGCTCCGGACTGTTGCCAGGAATGGGACCCCCTCCCCTTCTGTAGCACCCTTCCCTGGTCCTGCCTTCAGTACCCAAGTGAGCCCTGCTAACTGGCATGCTGCCAGAAGGAAGGCCCCCTGCTCTGCCAGCTGGGTGACTGGAGGAAGGGTTGCTTGGGCCCCCCCGGGCAGCACCATTGCTTCTGTGGCTTTGCTGTCTGACCTCAGCCTGCCCTGTGGGCTTTGGGTTGCACCCCTAACATAGCCTCTGGTTCCTTCTCTTTGGACAGATGCCAGTGAGCTTTGCCACGGCCCTTCGTGTTTTTGGTACCAGCCTCTTCGCCTTGGTGGTGCTGGGAGGCATCCTTGCAGCCTACATCACTGGCTACCAGTTCATCCACACCGAGAAGCACTACCTCTCCTTCGGCCTGTATGGTGCCATCCTGGGCCTGCACCTCTTCATCCAGAGCCTCTTTGCCTTCCTGGAGCACCGGCACATGCGGCTCGAGGGGCGGCCCCTGAAGCTGCACCGCTCCGTGGCGCTCTGCATCGCTGCCTACCAGGAGGACCCCGACTACCTGAAGAAATGCCTGCGCTCGGTGAAGCGCATCTCCTTCCCCGACCTCCAGGTGGTGATGGTGGTGGATGGCAATGGCCAGGATGACACCTACATGCTGGAGATCTTCAATGAGATCCTGGGCTCCGAGAAAACGGGCTGCTACGTCTGGAAGAGCAACTTCCATGAGAGGGGCGAGGGGGAGACGGACAGCAGCCTCCAGGAGAGCATGGGGCACATCCAACAGCTGGTGCGGAACAGCACCTACTCCTGCATCTTGCAGAAGTGGGGGGGGAAGCGCGAGGTGATGTACACAGCCTTCCGAGCGCTCGGGGACTCCGTGGACTACATCCAGGTGGGTGGCCAGCTCCTGGGGGCGGCTGGAGGGTGTAACGGCGGGGGAGAGGGGTGACGCTCCCGCCTTGGAGGGCACGTCCAGGAACAGTGACCATGCAGCTCTCGCTGGGCTTTCCACGCAGCTCTCGCGCTAACCAGTGGGGAGCCGTTTCATTTTTCTTTGCTTTGAAATACAAAGTGAAGGAGGGGCTGGGGTGGCGGAATCTGCTGCCTCAGGACAGGGGCAGCACAGCCTTTGCTGTACCTTTCCTGGGCGGGAGGGACCGCAAGGCTAGGCCGAGATCTGTCCCAGCCGATGCACCGGGGATTGACTGGCTCAGGCAGACCGGAGAGCCAGAGCGAGGAAGGGTTAGTGGTGAAGGCTGAGAGTTGGGACACTGCGCTCCCAGCTGACTCCTGGCACGGTCCGGTCCTGGCTCCGAACCCACCTTCTCCAGATCCAGCCCAGCCTTCCTGTGGGATTCGTTTGTGCCCAAAGCGTTTGAGATCCTCTACGGGGCAGTGCAAGAGCAGGGAGACTGGGCTGGCGGCTGACCTCAGTGGCTGTGTATGTAGCAGTGCATCAGACAGGCTGCTCAGGGCATGCGGGGGACGCAGCAGTGGCACAGTCACTGTCCTCAGTCCTGTCCCTTTCCTTTGTGCAGCCCCTGCCAGCTCTCTGTCCTGTTCTACCTCTGCTTGGCGCTGTGTGCAGGGAGCCTGGGGCTCTGGTCCGTAGGGCTCCTCCAGCTTACAGTTCCCGCCCGCTGGCGGGTTGTGTGTTCCTGACCTGGACTGTACAAAGCCCTCAGTGATCCCCCTGCCCAGCGAGAACTGAATTACCCAGGGGAGTTCATGTGAGCCATGGGAGGGGTAACCCTGGCTCAAAAGGCTTCGCCCAAGACACATGCCCAGGAGTTGAGATGCTCTTGGGTTGCAGCTCTGGTCTGGAGCTCTCCCAAGAACAGGATTTCTTGGGAGCCCCTCCTGCTTCCTGTTGGGGTCCCACCAGCAGCCAAGAGGTGTGAGCCTGTGACGCCTGCCTCTGGGGGAAATACAAGCTCCATAGGCCAGGGTTCGGGAGACGCTAAGGGAAGGAAAGGAGGTGAGATGCCCGTGCCAGGTAACAACGTCCCCATCCCCCAGCCACCCGGGGGAATAGCACTCAGCCTGGGGGCATGCCACATGTGGGACTAACCCCCTAAACTGGCAGCCAGCCTCGAAGGGCTCAGCAGAGGCCAGCTCAGGAAAGTGAGGGCACATGCTGGCTCAGGGAGCAGTAGCTGTATTCACATGCAGGCAGAGAGGCAGGAATTGGTTCTTGGGGGAAGGAGGGTGCTGGAGCTCTCTGCAAACCCGTGGGCTAGCCAAGCACGGGGGAGTGCGACCCTCTCTTCCCACTGGGCTGAGAGAGTCCAGAGCAGCTGTTGCACAGAGGATCCTGCCCTGAGTGGGCAGTGGCCAAATAGGCAGATTGGGTCCCTCCAAGAATGAGACTTGGGGAGTGCAGGGCCGTCGTCCCTGGGGGGGGCCGTGGCTCCTGGGATCGCTGGCAGTGAGGCACTAGCAAAGGGCCGTGGTGCACTGGAGAGCCAAGGTTCAGGCCCCAGTTCTGTAGTGCCACAGATGTGCAGGCCACTCTAGAAAGAGGCAGAGATGGCATGAGAAAACCGTGTCAGTACACTGAGGAAGCCCTGCACAGGTGTCCGAGGTACTCATCGTTCTGGGACCCATACATTAGCCGGAATGGCTGGAGGGCGCTTTGCCCCGAGAGGAGAAAGGCCGTCTCGGCGCTCGCCTTGCCAGGCCAGCAGCCTTGCCAAGGTGCATGGCATTCCCGTGCACTGCCACAAGCAGGAACTGCTGTTCCCCGGCAAGCACCGAGCATGCCCCAGCCATGGCCACTTGCTCTTTGGGCCCTGTGAGACGCGAACCCTGCGGCAAATGGCTAATGCCTGGATGGTGCCAGGTCTCCCTACTGCTCTCTGGCACTGCCACTTCAGCTCCTGGAAGCAGAACTACCTCATGACATCTTCCCCCTGCCCCTCTGCAGTGAGACCTTTCACCTCTGCCCCATAGTGCACCCCTGCCCCCTAACGGCAGACTCCTCTTCCCTGCCAACTTCCTAGCACAGAGACATGTCTCTCTTCCCTCCAGCCCCCCTCAGGGGCACAGCCCTGCCTGGGCTCAGAACTAGGGCCCTGGCTGCCCCTGTGCTCTGCATGGTTCTGTGAGCGCAGAGCAAGGAGGAAAGGTGATGTGGGCAGTACCATGCTGCTCCCCTGCTGGAGCTCCTCAGTCCGGTTGTGCCCATCTGCTGTTTTGCAGATGCCCTGTGGCTGCGTATGCCCCGGGCAGCCTCTCAGAATGGACTCCTGGAGCTGCCCCATAGGCCCAGCGTGTCCGTGGCAGGACAGGCCTCTGCCCTAGGGCTTGCTCTGCGGTCCTTTGTCTAGTCCAGTTCTAAGTGACTCGGGCTTTGCTGGATGCAGGGTTGGAGGCTGGGCTCCCGCGGCGTGCGTGGAAGGGAGCTGGAGGCTTAGGCCGAGCAGACCGTGACGTTCTCTCTCTGCTCGGTAGGTGTGTGACTCAGACACAGTCCTGGACCCAGCCTGCACAGTGGAGATGCTGCGCATTTTAGAGGGGGACCCACGAGTGGGCGCAGTTGGTGGAGACGTTCAGGTACGAACCCGAGGGCCGAGTGAGACTGCCCTGAACTCCCAGAGCCAGCTGAGCCCAGGGAATGCAGGGCCACTCGGGGGTAGGGTGGGGGGATTGCTTGGCTCCTCTGGGGTTGGGTGCCAGGTTCAAAGTGAGCCTGGACGTGGTGCTGCTGCTGAGTGGGTGGGGAACCAGTCCCTGTGCCAGTGCTGGGGGGGGGGGGGGGGGGTTAGTGCCATATCCAGGCCTGGGGATGCCAAGGCAAGAGGCTCTATAAAATCCTAGGGTAGAGGGAGCATCCTGGAACAGCCCCGGAGGAAGCTTTCACCGCGGCTCAGAGCCAGCCTGCACGCTGTGCTGAGCCAGGTGCCACGTGCTCTGGCAGTGATCATGAGGCACACCTGGGGTGGCGGCTCTGCATGGCGGTGCAGGTTCTGGCCTCACCCCGTAGGCACAACCAGTGGGGAGGGGAGGGGAGGGGCGGGGCAATGTCCCTCTGCCCCCATCCTACTGCTGCCTGCTGTGGGGCTCCTCTGTGACTGGTGTGAGGCTGGCAGGTGCCTCCCTGAATAACTGGGCAGCAGGGCTGAGGTCCTGGAGGCACCTAATTTCTCCTTAGAACGGCCACGGTGCCTGTCTGCGCTGGTCTCTGCCCTGCAGGCCTGGCCGCGTGCACACGAAAAGCTGGCTACTGCTGTCGCTCTGAGAGCAAGGGCCTCTCGCAGCAGGGCTCCCCTGCATGGGCAGACTGTGGGCGCTGCTGGGGGCGATGCTGCTCTCCTTGCCTCGGCTGGGGAGGGAAGCCCTGCAGGGCTACGTACGAATGGCGTCTCCTTACACGTCTTGCCTTTCCAGATCCTCAACAAGTACGACTCGTGGATCTCCTTCCTGAGCAGCGTGCGGTACTGGATGGCCTTCAACGTGGAGCGGGCCTGCCAGTCCTACTTCGGCTGCGTGCAATGCATCAGCGGCCCCCTGGGCATGTACCGCAACACCCTCCTGCAGCACTTCCTGGAGGACTGGTACAATCAGAAGTTTCTTGGCAGCAAGTGCAGCTTTGGGGATGACAGACACCTCACCAACCGTGTCTTGAGCCTAGGGTATAGGACTAAGTACACCGCCCGCTCCAAGTGCCTGACCGAGACTCCCACCAAATACCTCCGCTGGCTCAACCAGCAGACTCGCTGGAGCAAGTCCTACTTCAGGGAGTGGCTCTACAACGCCTTGTGGTTCCACAAGCACCACCTCTGGATGACCTACGAGTCTGTGGTGACTGGCTTCTTCCCCTTCTTCCTCATTGCCACGGTCATCCAGCTGTTCTACCGCGGCCGCATCTGGAACATCCTCCTCTTCCTCCTGACTGTGCAGCTGGTGGGGATCATCAAGGCCACCTACGCCTGCTTCCTCCGGGGCAATGCGGAGATGATATTTATGTCCCTCTACTCCCTGCTCTATATGTCCAGCCTCCTGCCGGCCAAAATGTTCGCCATCGCCACCATCAACAAGTCAGGCTGGGGCACCTCCGGCCGCAAAACCATTGTGGTCAACTTCATCGGCCTCATCCCCGTTTCTGTGTGGGTCGCTGTCCTGCTGGGAGGCCTGGCCTACACGGCGTACTGCCAGGACCTCTTCAGTGAGACGGACCTGGCCTTCCTCATCTCTGGTGCCATCTTGTACGGCTGCTACTGGATGGGGCTCCTCATGCTCTACATGGCCATCGTTGCCCGGCGCTGTGGGAAGCGGCAGGAGCAGAGCAGCCTGGCTTTTGCCGAGGTGTGACAGGTGGGGGGGCTCTGGATGGAGTGGGGAACGTGCAATGGGAAAGGATTAGTGCATTGTGCGGGGGCAGGTGGGGGTGGGGAGGAGACGGGATTTTATTTGTGGGTTTTTAAATTGCTGTCCAAGGAGCGAGTTCCTGGGCTAGTGAGTCTGAACGCCACCCGAGGAGAGGCTGCTTGTTGCCCAGCAGAGCACACTTCAGGTAGCCTGGGCCATGCACGCCTGCCTGCAGGTGCGGTGACTCCAGCGTTTGAGGCCCATCCTACTGCTGGAGGAGTGGGAAATCCCCTGAGGCAGCTTCCCGCCTTTCCAACACTTGCGATGGCTCCGGTGGAGATCCCTGTCTGCCACCTGCCAGGGCACAAAATCCTGTGTGGGAGCAGCACTGAGCTCCACTGGTGTGGGAGAGGCCCTGGGCCGGAGGTGGGACAGGAGGCATTGCCTGCAGTCTCCAACGTGAGCATTAAGGCTCCAGGGGAGGCCTGCTCCCCAGGAGCCAGGGAGAGTGCTCTGTGCTCCCCCTGCCCACCAGTAGGGACAGCAGTGCTCACTGAAATGAATTCATACTTCAAAAGAATCCAAGTTTGCGAACACTTTGTCCTGAGCTGTAGAGCAGGAGCTCTGGTGGCACTGGCAGCATGGTAGGTGACACAGTAAGTTGGCTGCAATGCGTGCCCCTGGAGCCCTGATTCCTGCCTGGGGCCCGCGAAAGAGGCTGAGGGGGGCACTGCTTAACCAGAGCCAGGGCCTGCTCCGAGCTGGGCTCGGCCAGGCCCTGTGCCTCTTTGGTGCTGGTCTATAAACTCTGGCAGCGGGGACTGCCCACGGGAGTCAGGGCTCACGAGGTCCAAGGCAGGTATGGTGAAGGCTCCCCTCCCCCTGGGAAGGAGTGCCCCAACGTCTCTGCAGGAGAAGCTGTGCTTGGCAGGCCGTGAGCTCCCTCCCTCTTGTGCTTTACCGTCCAGACACTGGATTCCCTGTCAGTCTTGCATTCTCCCCAGGCAGGAAAATGGTCCATAAATATTCAATGTATTTAAGAGGGCAGAACCCCCCCCCCCTCCCCGCACAGGCCTGTGGATTTAATGCTGTGAACTAGGGAGGGTAACCTGTGGCTCTCCTGAGGCTTTGTGCTGGGGCGGGGGCTGCTTTGCTCAGGACACTGCAGTCCTTTCCCTAGTGCGGTGAAGAGATGTCTCCAACTTGACATGAGAGTTTCCAAAGCAGGGGGAAGGATCCTCCCCTGCGAGGGCCCAGATGGCAGCAGTTGGGCCGCCTGGACTGGACCATTCTTTGCCGTTCTGAAGCGGCTTCCTCAGTCCTTTTCCTTGAGCCACTTGAAAAGGGGAATGATCCTGGCCTCCCGCAGGGATCTGCCGCAGGTCTGTATGGCCCAGCTGCCTCCAGCGCTCTCCCATGGCTCCTTCTGATCCAAAGCCCTGGGCATGAGGGCAGTGTGCGCCCACGGTGCTGATGGCGGGAGGAGCTGCTGCTCCGCTGTGCCACTCACCCCCATGAGTGGCACAGGCAGGGGGGCTGTGCCCTGGGGTCACTGCCAGGGGCAGTGGGGCACGCTCTGCCCAGCTCAGCCCAGGGCCTGGCTTGTCTGTTCCTCAAAGGCTGAGGCAATATGGCTCCATTTTTAGCCATTGCTGTGCTCAGAGGAACATCCCTACAACGGCCAGACCAAGAGCAATAACCCGAGCCAGCCTGCTGCTAGGGCCACGGGGCCGCGCACAGCTCGAGTGCCCTATGGTGCCAAGGCCCACGGCAGGGTCACCTGGGGCCTCTCGGGATGGCTGCCTCTGCCCCCCATTCAGCATCACCCGGTGCTTACGAGCGACCTGTGGGCCAGACTGTGCCAGCAGCTGAGGGCGAAGGCAGAAAGGTGAGTGGCTGCATTCAGATTACATGGCTCTGAGCTTTCCTCCTCCCCTGCCTGTCCCCTGGGCCCACTGCACGAGGGGGAGCACCTTTGCACTGGAGCGAGGCCAAGGCTGGCTGTCAGGGCTGGTGATAGGAACGGGGAGGGGGCAGCATCAAGATGGAGTTAGAAAGTGCTTATTACTTAGCCTCTCAGTGCTTCCCCTCCTCCCTGCTTCTCAGGTCATGGCGCCTGGTTGTGTCGGGTCCTAGTGTCCTGTCCACACCACGCAGGAGTGCCAGATCCCCTCTCATCCAGGTGAGGGAACACCATCTTTACGGCTGCTCAGGACGGTCCTGCCCTGCTTTCATATGGCTGCGCACAAGCAAGCAGCACGGCCTGTGCCCTGGGAGGCAGGACCCTGGGTACTATTCCTGGCTCCGCCACTGATGCAGGCAAGTCTCTTCCCCAGCTGTGAAAGGGGGGTATGTGGACACCTTGGGAGATGGGTGCTCTCCCAGGGCAGTTAATTATGTGCTGTCTATTCCAGGGGTTAGCACCGTGGGCCCCACTCCGCCAAGAGCCTCAGTCAGAATCCCTGCCCCATGCCCTCTCTAGTGCCCAGCCCTGGCTGTAGCTCTAGCATCTCTGTGTGAGGCTACGTGCCAGACCCAGAAGCCAAGCGCCGCTCTGCGGAAGAGCGTCTGTGCCCAGTACAGCCAGGGTGCTGGGGGCGGTGTGGAGAGAGGCAAAGGGATGTCGAGGGACGCATGGCGTGAGCCTAGCCGGAGCAGGAATGTAGCAGGTAAAGGGCTCACCCCTGTTCTGCTGGCTGAGGAGCCTCATGCAGGGACCCAGCGATGAGGCAGAAGGGAAGCAGGGCTTAGAGTTCTGGAACCAGCCACCCAGCCTGTGCAGAAGGGGGTCTGAGAGGCCGTCTGCTGAAGAAACACCACACAAGCCCCTTAGGCCCCTCCAGCTGCCCCTCCCTGGCCCCCGTGGGCGTTGGTAGGGTCTGAGGGTTGCCCCATGGAGAGCAGCAGCTAATTCAGGCCCCTTTGCCAAAGAAGGGAAGGGCGGTGAGAGGCCAGTCAGCGGGAGCCGCCCAAGAATGGCTGCCGGCAGCTTCTTTGCCTGCCCTCCACTCCGCCTCAGGAGTGCTCAAGGGGCTTGTGAACCCTTCCAGGGCCTGCAAGGGTGGTTGTAGCCAAAACCTGTGTTTCGCGCTGTGTCCCGGTGAGCTGGGTGCTGCACCACTCCTCCAGCACAGAGCCTCTGCCATGAGTAAGGGAACGCCAGCCCCCGGCCAGTTAGTACCTCTGCTGAGCAATGCAAGGTGCTGTGCTGGGGGCTAAGCTGGGGCCAGCCCCATGGAGTATTTTTGCATGTTGGCTTAAGTCCCTGTGCTGCTACTGAGCCGGGTTTAGTGGGCCAGGGGTTCCCCTAGTCTGCGGAGCTGCAGGGCAGAGGTTCCAGTAACCACCCCCATCCCATCCAAGAGGGACAGGAGTCGAGCTGAGAGCACCCCCCCACCCCGCAGGGACTAACCTGCCATGGTACCAGGCTGCTAAAGGCTGGGATTCCAGCCGCTGGGCCAGGCTGCTTGTCTGTGTGGGCAGTTACCTCAGGAGAGGGGATGCTCCCAGCGCTTTGCACCCCTCCTTGAGCTAATCACGGCTGCTTTGCTCTTGTGCTGGGTCCAGTCAGCTCTGTTCCCCGACTTCTGTGCTTTCTTCTGAGGGAGGGCCCCTGCGGATTGTACTCTATGGGCTGCTGGAACCGGTGCCTCTCCCTGCATGTCACTGCAGCCTCCCCTCCCCTCCGGTGCTAGGGGGAGGGAGCCTGGCCTCCCTGGGCGTACGTGGAGGCCTGAGCAGGGCCCTGGCTTTGGATCTAGACCACAGGTATGTGCTCCCTTCTGGGCCTGGGAGAGCAGCTTCCACCCCTGCTCCACCCAGCAGTGTCCCCACATCCCTTGTGTCTGGTCTGGCTCCTGGCTGCACCACAGCTGTCTCCCCAGGCCCTCTTCTCAGGGCAGAGCCCTTACTCCAGGTGATTTACTCCATTTAATACAAGGTTTTTAGGAGACTTTTGTAGCTCTTTGGTATTTACACTTATTGCTACCATTGTTTGTAAATCTATTTATTTTTTACCTGCATTTTTTCATTTTTTAAAAGGTCTGTTTTTATATCGCAATGGATTTGTCATAATAAAGAGATTTGCACACAGGAAGGCTGGGGGTGTGTCTTGGGGGGGCAGCTGCCTTCTTGGCCCTAGAAATGAGTCCCCACCCATGTCAAGAGCAGCTCTGCCAGGAGCCTGGCTTGGTAACTGAGTGCCTCCCCAAGGGCCATGTTCATGAGAAGCAGGCCACCTCAGCCTACGCTCCTGCCCCCCAGGCTCCTGCAACTACCCACGCAGGGCCACTTCCTCCCTTAGCCATGCCCTGCAGGGGCCTGAGGTGGGGCAGGGGGCTCACCGTGGAGGCAGAATTCCCAAGGGTTTGCTCCAGTAGCTGAATACCAGCTGACCCATGCTGCTGTAAAGGGGGCTCAGTGTCCCGGGCTGAGGCAGGGTCGCTGCTCCTCTCCCCACCCCAGGGCGCTGGGAGGACACAGAGACAGTGCAGGCCCACTGACCCTCCTGTCACTTTTATTCAAGGGGCAGGAAGAAGGAACACAAAACCAGCACAAAAAGTCAGTTGGCTCTTGGCTGAGCAGGAAAGGTGATGCCACCTGCTGTCTCCACCAGCAGCTGGGTGGTCGGGGTTACACCCCTTGTTTCAGTTCTGAGCACTAGTGCCAGACCGAGGAGATGGGGGCGCCTGGATTCCCTGCTGTGCAGGCAAGGTGGTAGGGCTGGAGTCGCTGGGCCTGAGATCTGCATTCTCTGAGGAGTGCGTCACAGAAACACAGTGCTCCACCACATTGAGGAGGACGAGAGGCCGCTGGCCTCCAAACCCTTGGAGTCCGGAACCCAGCAAGGCTCTAGGAAAAGCTGAGACTGTGCTAGGCCCCAAGTTGTTGGCAAGGCAGGTGGCAGGAGTATGGCTGCACTCTTGATCTTCTCTCTGAGAGCCCAGGGTAGGGGGTCAGGAGAGAATCAGCACCACCGCAGCCTGGCTGTGTTGTTAATGGGAGATGGCAAAGTCCCATTAGGAAAGAGGACAGCTGGGTTCGCAGCCATGGGGCCAGCTGGCCTGGGGCAGGGAGTTGGGTTTGGCCCCAGGGGGCCAGGTGGCCTGGGGCAGAGAATTGGGTTTGGCCCTAGGGGGGCAGCTGCTTTGGAGAAGGGGACTGGGTTCATGCTCTGGGGCTCACCCACCCTGGGGAAGGGAGTCCGGTTCACACTCTGGGGACCAGCTGCCCTGGGGAAGGGAGATTGACCCAGGGGACCAGTAGGTCTAGCATCCAGCATGACAGGCCCCTGTGTGATGGGAGCTGTGTTCATGCCCAGGGAGCCAGTTCTTGGAACTGGAGCTGGGCTCATGCCTAGGAGGCCACCAGCCCTTGGGCTGGGAGCCAGGTTCATGCCCAAGGGTGAGCCACCCCCTGCAATGGTAGCTGGGGTTGCACTTGAGGGTCCTCCTTCCCTTGGAAAGGGGAATGGATTCATAGATAGGGGGTCAGCTGGTCTAGTGGTGAAGAGGCCAGTCCCCCTCGGCATGGGAGCCAGGCCCAGGGCTCCAGTCCCCCTTGGCATGGGAGCCAGGCCCGGGCCCAGGGCTCCAGTCCCCCTTGGCATGGGAGCCAGGCCCGGGCCCAGGGCTCCAGTCCCCCTCGGCATGGGGGCCGGGCTCGGGCCCAGGGCTCCAGTCCCCCTCGGCATGGGGGCCGGGCTCGGGCCCAGGGCTCCAGTCCCCCTCGGCATGGGGGCCGGGCTCGGGCCCAGGGCTCCAGTCCCCCTCGGCATGGGGGCCGGGCTCGGGCCTAGGAGGCCACCTGCCCTCACAATGGGAGCTGGGCTTGGGCCCAGGCTCCCAGTTCCCACTGAGATGGGAGCTGGATTCGGACCCAGAATACCACCTGGCCTGGGGACTGAAGCTGGGCTTGGGCCCAGGGCTCCAGTGCCCCTTGGGATGGGAGCCGGACTAGGGCCCAGGAGGCCACCTGTCCTTGTAATGGGAGCTGGGCTGGAGCCCAGGAGGCCACCTGCCCTAGGAACGGAACCTGGCCTGGGGCCCAGGGCTCCAGTCGCTGTTGGGACGGGACCTGGCCTGGGGCCCAGGGCTCCGGTCGCTGTCGGGACGGGACCTGGCCTGGGGCCCAGGGCTCCGGTCACTGTCGGGACGGGACCTGGCCTGGGGCCCAGGGCTCCGGTGCCCCTTGAGATGGGAGCCGGACTAGTGCCTAGGAGGCCACCTGCTTTAGGGATGGGAGCGGGGTTGGGGCCCAGGAGCCCACCTGCTCTTGGAAGAGTAGCTGGGTTCTGGCACACAGTGCCAGTGCTCCTGGGGGTGGAAGTTGGGTTAGTGCCAAGGAGGCCACCTGTCCTTGGGGTGTGAACTGGGCTTGGGCCCAGGAGGCCACCTGCCCTTGGTAGGGGAGCTGGGCTAGCACCCAGGAGCCCACCTGCCCTGGGGAAGATAGCTGGGTTTGGGCCCAGGCCTCCAGTGCCCCTTGGGATGGGAGTCGGGCTAATGCCCAAGAGGCCACCTGCCCTGGGGAAGGGAGCTTGACTTGTGTCTGGTGGTCGGGTCCCCCTTGTGCTCGGAGCACAGTTCTGGCCCAAGGACATGGCCCCACCGGGCACAATAGCTGGAGTTGTACCCAAGAGGCCACCAGGCCTTGGCAGGAGAGCCTGGCTCATGTTTTGGAGTTCAACCCCTCTTGGGATGGGAGCTGGGCTTATGCCCAGGAGTCCGGATGCTCTAGGGAAGGGAGCTGAGTTTGCCCCCATGAGCCCAGGCCCAGCCCCACTTGGAAAGGGAGCTGAGTTTGCCCCCATGGGGCCAGCGCCTCTTGGGAAGGGAGCTGAGTTTGCCCCCATGGGGCCAGCCCCCCGCCCTCGGGACAGAAGGTGGGCTCGTGTCCAGGGGGCAGGACGCTCTCTGGTATGAGGCCGGGGTTCTTTCATACTTTCTTGGGCACGTTGGTGATGATGGGCTTGGGGCGGGTTTTGAAGAGGAGCTTTGTCTTGATCAGAGCCGTCACCAGGTAGTGGGCAGCTGCCCCTGTGGGGCTGCGGTCACAGCCGTGCTCACTGGCACCACGTTTGGTGAGGACGGCGAAGGGCTTCTCCAGGCGCACTACCTTCCCATAAAGAATGTGATGGCCCACGATGAGCACAGGGACCCCCTTGGGAAAGAAGAGATAACAGGCACAGGGTCAGAGCCCTGCAGGGACCAGGCTCCCTTCCTTTCACTACAGCCTCCTTACCCCTTCCACAAGAAGATGGACATCAGAACCAGGTGCAGCCTTCGTGGGAGCTGCCGTGGCAGAGGACTCCCTACAGCTGCTCTCCCAAGCCTGTAAGGAAGGTAAGGAAAGCTCCCTCACCTCTCTGGTGTAATACAGGTCTCCCAGGAGGTTTCCAGCCAGTCCGGTGCTGTAGCGAGCCTCAATCTCTCCCTGCAGCTCCATCAGCACCCACTCTGCCAGGCCATCAGCCCCATCACTGAAAGCAAAGGGCTGGGGGTTACAATGTCCTAAGGGTCGAAGGGCCAGGAGGGGGATGTCCACACAGAGGCTACACTACAGAAAAATGTGGCAAGCCAGGTCCACTAGCTCTCTGGTTTCTGTGCAATATCTGGGTTTAGACACTGACCAAGAGCCTTGCTGAAGCGTGTTCAGAGCCCAGTGGGACACAAGCTAGCTCAGAAACTGACAACTCCTCACTTCCTCACACTAGCACAGGAAGGAGTCATGCCACACTCACCTGGAAATCACAATCTGCACCATGCTCCACTTCTCCTCTGCAAATCGAAGGAGACACAGATTCATCAGCAAATGGGGCTGAGGGACCAGGCACCTGGTCTGAACCTCCTGGGCCACTAGGCGAGAAGTGACCACCCAGCTGTACCTGGGGAGGGGAGGAGTCCACTCTCTCCTCATTGCCAAGTCTCATTGTTTGAACCACTTATGGCACAGCCCCCAAGAGACCCTTTGATGCACACGCTCCCTTTGTGCCCTAAGGGGGAGTGATGGGTAGAGCAGCGATTATTTTGTATTTTACTGCCACCTACTGCCAAACTCGGATAATGTTCCGGACAATGGGTGATGCGATATGCACAATAGAAGCGGCTCAATGTTGTGCTCCCCAAAACAGCCAGAGGGAGTCTCCCAGAAGCAGGGAGAATCACCAAGAACATGGCATAATGACCTGACTGCAAGGGTAGCAAGTGGCTGGCACATACCTGACCCTTAAGATTACACTCCAAGCCACAATATGTTTGTTTGATTGTAACAAACAACGGAAGAGGCTGGACTACCAGATGGGATGTTCCAAGATCATTTTCATTGGAAACAACAGATGGGATTTGAACACAGGCAGATGAGTGACTAACGTGTGGCTCCACCAGGCCTCCCTTTTACACAGCACCACACTGTCTCAAAGCCAGTTTGCTTAGATGGTGGATGTCATGTCAGCAAAGTGCTTAGAAGAGGCATCCTCCAAATACCTTATGGATCAGCAAGATTGTGTAGTTTCCTTGGCTGTTTGACTCCTGTCTTTTACTTCATTATAGTTAGCATGGTGGGCCCTGGATCCCAACACCCCTGAAGCAGAGCTCAACCAGCCCAGACTGCGAACATTCTCCTGTAAAGCTAGAATTAAACTATCTTATTGTCTGTAATTCAGGCAGCCTGAAGTGTGTGATGTGAACTCCCCCAGACTATTCAGCAGTGAAAGCTGGGTCCATGGGAGTTTGCAGGGGAAAGGAATTTTCACTAATATCTCAGACTTCTAAGTATTAATCTCTACAGAGGCTAATTAATCATTTCTTGGAGATTGATATATTAGGATAAACTCGTAACAATAACATAGACTCTTGCAAATTAAAACTGGAAAAGCTCCTTTTGCTCCCACTGAGTCCATCTCCCAAGGGCCGCAGCAGGAGTACTCCATGCAGGACGTTTTCTGGGGCTTTCTCTGAGCTAATTTAAAGTTTCCCAAATGACAAGATTTCTGCCCCTTCCTTGAGAGTCTTCCATGGCCATATACATCTCACTGTCACTAGCTCTTTCCTTCCAGTCAACCTAAAGTCCCCCTTGCTTAATTTCATCCTATTCCTCCTACGTACATCCACCTCTGCATAGGAAAGTAACTTCTATCCCCCCTTGGTGTTTACACTGTTTAGATACAGGAAGATTTATGTCCCCCACCTTTATTGTCACATAGCCAAGTTAGTTCCTTCTTTCCTCATAAATTAATCGCTCCAGCCACTTGTTTTTCTGATCTGAATTCCCTCCAATTTGTTAATATCTTTTGGACAATTTGGTGCTCAAAACTGAATGGAACATTCCAGGTGTGCTTGCATCAGAGTTGTGTAGAAAGGGGCTATTTTAAAATGATTATTAAAAAATTAAACAGATCTATCTTATAGCACTTTCCATCCTGAATCATTCCACTTGCATTACAAATTTTAATGATATACACAGTGGAATCACAACACAGGCCACTGCAACACAGCCACCTCTTTGGTGGAACAAGTAGCTGTTTGACTCGATTAGTGGAAATCTTTACTCTCTAAAATGTAACTTACTTTCACAGAATAGTCTTATTCCCAGGAAAGGGAGTTCCGTTACTAATAATCCTCCTTTCCTCTGCCTCTTGTTGGCATTCGCTACAGCCAGACTTGAAACTCCTGCATAGAAACACTCCCTGTTTGCAATTGCACATGAAACATCAGACTCCCAAACCCTCTCATGACCCGCCTCCTATTTAATCCTCCAGTACAGACATTCTAATCAGGAGCCAACCGGCTCTGCAATGAAACTAAGGCAGTGTGGGGAAATGATACTTCCCGTGGGGACAGTACAAAAATGGATGTGCCCCATAAAACTCAATCAATACTGTGCTTGGGCCCAAGGCGCTCTACAGCCTACAGGCTGCTGTCCTGAGCCATACCCAGGCTCAGTGTGACACAGAATAAGGGAGGGCTTCAGACCTCAGCCTGGGAATGGTGGCCACAGGCTGCACAGTTTCTCTCCATGCCACACCCCAGTGAGGTTCTACCCAGCTGTACCCTCATGCCTCTGCTCTCCTTCCTGCAGCCTGCCCCAGCTTCTCTAGCCCTTCCCTCACCACCCTCCCTCACCGGAGCCCCTTCGCTAGCCCCTCCCCCACCACCTTCCCACAGCCCCTCCCCCAGCCCTTTCCTCCTCATCCTTCACCAGAGCCCCTTTGATAGCCCCTCCCCCACCACCCTCCCTGAGCCCCTCCCCCAGCCCTTTCCTCCTCATCCTTCACCAGAACCCCTTTACTAGCCCCTCCCCCACCATTCCCCCAGAGCCCCTCCCTCATCACCCTCCCCCATCCTTCCCCAGAGCCCTCCCCTCCTCATCCTTCCCCAGAGCCCCTTTACTAGCCCCTCCCCCAGCCCTCCCCCACTCATCCTTCCCCAGCCCCCCTTCACTTACCCCTCCCCCCTCCCGTTCACATCCTCTCCCCCCCACCAACATCCCTGTACCACCGCCCCTCCCCCCGCCGGGCCCCCACCATCACCCCTCGCCCCGGGGTCCCTCGTCCCGACCTGCAGGAGGGGCCGTCGACGCAGCAGGCCCGGGCGAGGGAGCAGGGGCTGCCTGGTCTCCCGGCAACAACCGAACCTCCCGCCGCTGCGCACTTCCGCCCGGCCGGACCCTTCCCCTCGCTTCCGGTTCCGGGTTGCAGGGCGCGCACGTGGGGAGGAGCTGGAGGAGGCGGAGCGGAGCGGAGCGAGCCGGGCCGGCCGGGAGAACCTCTCCTTCCCCCGCCGCCTGCGCGGGGCCACCCCGGGGCGCAGGGTCGGCTCAGGCCGGCCTCGGTGCGGGAGCCGGGAGCCGGGGGGGACGGGACCCCTGACCCGCCGGGGCGGGATGGGGGAGTTCCAGGTGCACCGGGTGCGGTTCTTCGCCTACGTGCCCGCGGGGATCCGCTGCGTGGCTCACAGCCCCCGCTCCGCCCGCCTCGCCCTGGCCCGCACGGACGGCGCCCTCGAGGTCTACAACTTCGCTGCGAACTACTTCCAGGAAAAGGTAACGGGCCGCCCGGAGCCGGGGTGGGGGTCCCGCCTCCGGAAACCCATGGGCAGCCCCCACCCAGAGCTGCCATCCCGGCCCGAATCCAGCCTGTGCCTTGGGGAGAGAACCGGGGGTGGGGGGAGCCCTAGCTGGAGCCTGAGCGCCCACTGGGGCGTGCGTGGGGCCGGGAGAAGGTCCTAGCCGCCCCCCCCCCCCGAGCAGGACACCGGCCCCCCGCAGCTCTGGGATTTCACCTGCCCCAGCCGCAGTCTGGGCCCCGGGGCACCCCGAGCAGGCAGCTGTCACCCTTGCCTCGTGTGTAGCACACAGTCCTGAGCAGCGGTGAGTGTCAGTGGCTTTGTTGGGCTTCAGCTTCTCGCTCACGATGGCACGGGGGTCTCTCCAGCTAACCAAGCAACCCCCCATTGGCGAGATTTCATACAGGGATGGGAATGGAACATTCCTGACCCCCCAAAGCCCTGGGGTAATGGAGGAGTCGGAAATGTGCCCGGGGGGGAGGCTGGGAGCTGCTCAGGACAGTGTTCCGGGGCTGATTCAGCCCAACCTGCTCGCCCGGGGCCCAGTGGCTTCGCTGATCTGGCCACGCGTTGGGGGCTAGTGGAGGAGCTTGGGGCCCGTCCCAGCAGGCAGCGCTATAGGGAAGGGTACAGCTGTACTGGCTGCCTGGGAGTGACTAACCTCTACTAGCTGGTGTAGAGGGAGCACTGACTGGGGGCGTTCTCAGCCCTGGTCCTTCCACTGGGGATTGAGGTAGGGGAATTCCATAGGAGCAGAGGATGGGGGACACAAAATGAGACGTTGTCCTTATATGGTGCTCAGACCTGGGCTGTCTGAGCCCGGGTCGCTTCCAGGGGAAGCAGGATGGTGGGATTCATCTGTGCATCTTTTCAGGGTATCCCAGGCCATGAGACGAGATCCACAGAGGCGCTGTGCTGGACAGCTGGGGATCGGCTCTTCGGAGCAGGCCTGGGCGGAGACATCAGCGAGTATGATTTAGAGAAGCTGCGAGTCAAGTACTCCCTGGATGGCTTTGGGGGCCCCATCTGGAGCATGGCGGCTGATCCCAGTGGCACTCAGCTAGCAGTGAGTACCTCTGGCTGGAAGATCCCGGGGAAGCCTGCCAGCTCTGTAGATTGGTTCTGCCATTGGGCCAGGATGTCACTTCTGGCTCCTGCTGGCCTATGGAGCAGATGAGGTCTGCCTCCCTTGCTGCTGCTCCCAACTAGCAAGCTCCCTGGTGTTCTGAAACCCAGGTGCATACTCGGATTGTCTTCAGTGCTACACTGCTGTCCAGCCTCACAAGGCATGATGGACCGGGTCTGTGGGACTGCTTGGTGCAAGCCACAGACAGTGCTGAGATTAGGGGAGGGGGAGAATCATACATGTTGGTTCCGGGGAGTGATGGAGTGGGGACTGCAGAATTTTCTTCCTCCTGTCGTGGGTTGGTGTGCAGAGCCCCTTCCTACTACCACAGATGGCAGTGTGGTGTAGGGACTGTGGGGCTCCGCTCCCCCCCTGCTGATGGGCTGTGAGCAGTGCATCTGGGCGGGGGCTGGGGGTGGGCATAGAGAGCCGGGTGGGTGGCATCATAGTTGAGTGGTGGTGAGCTGTGCCCATGAGGCCCAAGGGCAATTTGTTCTCAGAACTACTTCAGCCCAGAGTCCGGGCTGCCCAGCCCCGGGCCCTTCCAGAGCGCAGAAGGGGCTGAATGTAAATCTCTGACCAGCAGGAAGCCGAGTTGTGGTACAATCTCTTCCCCTTGTGGAGATGGAGGTAGAGGAGTTCTGTGTGCTAAGCAATACTCCTCACCAAACAGTGGGGCAGGCCGGGCTGGCAGTGCGGCGCCGTCCTGGCCTTGCTGGGTCGCTGTGCCAAGCACTCTACTGTGCTGGGAGCTAGAACTTTGCTTCCGAGTTTCCATGTTCAGGCAGTTGGGGAGCCCGTCACTACCTGCCCTTGGCAGCAGACAGGTGGGACGTGAGCCAAATAAGGGCTTTAATCATCTCTCTCTCGTGTTGTCTCCTCGCTCGCCTGCCCTCCATAGGTTGGCTGTGAGGACGGGTCAGTGAAGCTTTTCCAAGTCTTGCCTGATAAAATCCAGTTTGAGAGGAGCCTGGACCGGCAGAAAGGTAGATTCGATGGGGACAGAGCATGGCAGAGGCTGATGGGGAAGGCTGTGGTTGGGGGGAGTGATGAAGGGGAGGCTACAGAATCTACTTCCCGCTCCCTTTAAATGCCCCAAGCCTGGTCCTCCGCAGCTCTCTCTGAAGCCTGCCCCACCTGCCCTGGGTCAGCCGTGGGACTTGTGTTCTCCATTCCAAAGAAACAACTAAGATGAGTTGAATCTGCTTCAGGTGGGACCCACTGCCACCAGGGAGCCCTCCAGAGGCCCCACACTGCGCAGCGGGAGTCACAGCCTGCCCTCTTCCCCAGTCAGGTGGCCATGGATGGGGTCTTGTGGGCGGAGGGCAGTTAGAAGGGACAATGTGGTCACTCAGGAGTCCAGGGTGTGGGTGTGGTGATGGGGAGGCTGGTGCACACCTCTCTGAGACAAACGTGTCAGCCTCCCATGGACCCAGCTGGCCCTGCTTCCGAACGGTCCTCTAGCTTAGCCTGTCCCAGCCCTGTACCCTTGCCCCTATTGGGAAGGCACAGCACCTTCTATTTCTGCCACCCAAGGCTGGGGATTCTGCCCCGTGGCACTGCAAGGCAATTGCTGAGTGCAGGCTTGCACTGAAGGTTGGGGGTGAGGGGCATTGCTCTGGGTTGGCTCATGTGAGGTCTCCTTCCCTGCTGTGTAATTCTCCAGGACGTGTCATGTCCCTCTCCTGGCATCCCTCTGGGACCCGCATTGCTGTTGGCTCCATCGACCTTCTCCGAGTCTTCGACGTCAAATCAGGTGACTAGGAGCGCCCAGCAGAGGCGTAGTGGGGAGTGTTAGCGTCCAGGTGCCCCTGAGTGCCGGATGTGCTGGTGGGATGTCCACGTGGGCCGTGTGCTCGCCCTCCCATTCCTGCGGCCCGGCTGCTGACTCCCTTCCCCCAGCAGAGTTCAACTGCACCAGACAGAGCCAGCTGTGCCCTGCGGACTCCAGGCCAGGTGGGGTTGCTGGTCCGTGTACCGGGCATTCCTGATGCAGCTGAATGGGGCTTCTGAGCAGATCGCCGTGGAGGAGAGGCTTGGAGCCTGGCATATCTGTCATGTTAACGAGGGGCCCAGCTCACGCCCCTGCCCCCACCCTGAGCTGTTAGCTCCCCATGGCCCCAACCCCCCTCTCCACTGCTATCCGAGGTTTTCTGTTTCCCAGGCCATGCCATCCAGCGGATCCTGGTGGACCGGCGCCTGCAGGGGCTGTACAGCCGCGAGTGCGTGGTGTGGAGCGTGGCGTTCCTGTCCAACGGCACCATCGTCAGCTCCGATTCGGTGGGGAAGGTGCAGTTCTGGGACTCGGAGAAAGGAACCCTCCTGGAGACCCACCCAGTCAGCAGCTCGGCTGTGCTGTGTCTCGCTGTGTCTGAGGTAGGAAGGGCCTGGCAGCTCCTGGAAGGCCCCGTGCGTAGGCTGGGCAGAGGGGTGGTGACCATGTGGGCTCTGCGCAGGGACGCTAGTAATCTGGGATCTCACCCCTTATCTGCAGCATCTTCTGTGACACTGTCTGACCCAGAGCAGCTTGGCCAGGAGCCATCCCCACCTGGTTAAAGGGCACTGCAGGCTGCTGGGGTGGACGCTGCACTGGCTGGGAGCTCGCCCATCTCCCACGCTCTTGGGAGCTGTTGGGCTCTATCCAGTACCTAGTGCGATGGGGGTTCACATCCCTTCCCTTCCCTTGGCACTTCCCAGCCCTTCACTGTGGGCACGGCGAGCTATGGCTGTTTGGTTCCCCCCCCCCCAGGAGGAAGACAGCATCGTGGTGGGCACTTCGGAGGGGGCAGTGTACCAGTTCCAGCTGCTGCCGGTGAAGTGGGGCAGTGCTGAGAGCAAGTGGGTGCGGACGAAGCCGTTCCAGCATCACACCCATGACGTGCGGGCCGTGGCACACAGCGCAACAGCACTCATCTCTGGAGGTACGGGGTGAGGAAGCTGCACCAGCCTAGAAGTGGGGCTCTGATCGCTTCTGGGCTTTGCTCAGCACAGTTTAGCCACCTGGTTGTCTCCTCCTCTTTCAGGCCTGGATGCCCAGCTGGTGATCCGCCCGCTCATGGAGAAGGTGCATGGAAAGGGCTATGATGCTGCCCTCCGGAAATTCACCTTCCCCCATGTGAGTGCCGCGCCCCGTGAGCTCTGCCTCTGTAGTCCCGCTCACCAAGTCCCTTGCTGGAGCCACTGACTCCCGTTTGCTTTGAGGTCCCCAGAAATGCAGGCCTGGGTCACTCCTGCTCTTGGGGTTGCTCCAGAGCCGGCCCTTCCCTGTTGGACTGTCAGCCTGGTCCCTCTTCACCCTTCCCGGCTCCAGTGGGGTGCTGTGCTGGCTGGGGAGTCCCATTGCTGGGGGTGGCCCGTGCCACTTGCTGACCTGCTGGGGAGAACGGGCATCAGAACGTGCTGAGTGACAGTCTGGAGCACAAGAGGTGCCTGGCCGGCTTCCCACGTGCCATGCAATGATCCTGGGGGGTTCTGCACCCACAAATAGGAGCTGTGCGTGCTGGGCTGTCCGGCCGCTGGCCTGGCTTGCCTCGCCCTGCCCTGTTACCTGGGGGCCTCGTAACTGTCTGACTGTTGGTTGGTTGCAGCGACGCCTCGTCTCATGCGCTAAGAAGGCTGGGCTCCTCCTCTTCCAGTTCCCCCAACACCTGGAGCTCTGGAGACTCGGAGCCACCAATTCCGCAGGTAAGACCACATGAGGGCTCCCAAGCGCTGATTGAAAACCAAATCTGTCCTTGGGATCTGGCAGAGTGAAGTGCCCGAAAGGGAATTTCTAGCAAATCCATGAAACGAGTCCAGTGCAATTCCTAGGGGCGAGTGTCAATGTCACCAACCCCCTCCTCCCCTGCGGTCTCTAACCGGCCCCCTTTTGTCAGCCTTGGCAGAGAGGGCAACGATGGCTGTGCCTTGCCGGCATGGCCTGCAGGAAGTGCCCACCGCTGCCTGTGTCTCTCGAGTGTGTCAGTTTCCAGCAGCTGAGTCCAGCCTGAAGAAGGTTCCAAAAAGAGAATGCTCTTGGCCTAGGAAGTCGAGATGTAGTTTTGTGACTGGAGGGTCAAAGAGCCCCTGCCTTGGCCCCGCTGGGACTCCTAGAGCCTGGGAGGGGCCTGAATGGATTGGCTTCAGCGTAACCTCTTGCCTGTTAATCAGCTGTTTCAGCCACATGCAGGGGCCTAGGTAGCATCCTGATAATTGACACTAGGAAGCGTTCCCCACTCTGGGCACAGGCTGGGGGGCTGGTGCCACTCCCCTCTCTTGCTTGCACATGCAAGCAGAAATCATGTGCTGCCCACATAAAACCACTGTACTCAATGTCACGCGACACACCAAATCCCTGGTGTGCCAGCGTGTGTCACGGAGGGTTGGCACAAGTGCTGGGAATGGTTCAGTAGAGTTCAGTGTGGCAGAGCTGAGCCCTGGGGTGGGCACCTCTATGGGCAAAGCTCCCCCCTCCTGCTACGGTTCCCGGCATCTTGTGGGAGGTGCTGGGTTCCGGCCAGGACGGATCATCAGCAAGTCTCTCCCCGTCTGTGCCGTGGAGGGTTCGGTAGTGACCTGAGTTATGCTGAGCTCCTCAAGCAGCATCGGCACTAAGTGCTCTTGGTTCTTCTCCCAGGGAAGGATGGTGATATCCTGCCAGTTTCCCGTGCCCCTGAGCACTTGCTGCAGCTGAAGAGCAAGGTAAGGCTGAGCAACTTCTCCAGAGAGGGTGCCACCTCCCCATTGCCCTGGTGGCTGGGCCTGGCCTAGGCCCCAGCTGTCCCCAGCTATAAGTTTTCACATGTGCTGCGCCTGGGGTGGCGTGAGAGTTACAGGAGAGTCAGAGAGAGTAACAGGGCGGCTTGGCCACTGAGTGAGCCTTGCCCGGTCTGTGGCCTCCTCGGCCCAGGGCACTTCTGAGTTGCTGGCAGATGCTGTGAGGCAGGAGCACTGTGCTACCGGCCCGTTCTCTGAGTCCTGCTGCACTGCGCTCCCTCACGGCCGTGTCTGCTGTCGAGCCCCCCTGGGTACGGGAGCTAGAGGGCGCCGAGTGGGTTGCCCCGGCTGCCGCAGGGGGCAGGTTGGGGGCTGGAACGCTCTGCACAGAGCATCGGGCTCTGACAGCAAGGGGAGACCGGGTGGTGGGGAAGGCAGGCCCTGCCATCCCACGGGCAGCTCTCGCTCTCTGGCCGGCCCTGCCTCCGCCCTCTTGCTGGGACGAGCTGCAGCTGATTTGTCTGGTTACTGAGAGTCCTGGTCCCAGAGGGGCCCAGCATGTGACAGTCCCACAGCGAAGGGCAGACGCACCCCACACTCCCCAGGATGTGTGCGGGAAAGCATGGCTGTTATGGGACTCCTTCCCGTGGGGAGAGCCCCTCTGACCTCCGCAGTGCAGTTCTGCTGGCAGCTGTTCCCAACCGTTAAATGAGGGCACCCGTCTGCGTGTGGGGTGCAGGTACCTTTGGGGCTAATACAGACGGTGGCTGCTGGCCAACCCAGCCTCAGCTCTCTGTGTGGTTCCCAGGGCCCGGAGCACATCTGTTGCAGCTGCATCTCGCTGTGTGGCAGCTGGATCGCCTATTCCACGGCCTCCAGGCTTCATCTGCACAGAGTGCACTTGGAGAACGGCAGCGTCAGTGTCAAGAGGGTGAGTACAGGCCCTGCTGTCGGGGGCTGCCCTGACTGACCGTTGCTGATGTCACAATGATGGGGCGGCATTAGAATGGGTTCTGTGGGATTGCGAGTTGTGTGATGGAGTGGGGGAGGGGAGACCGCGATGGGAAGGGAAGGACCTCGGTCCAGTGCTCCCTTGTAGCCAGCTGGAGGGCCATGGAGCCCTGAGCAGTGGGTGTGCCTTGCCACCTGCATGTAGGAAGTGAGCGCTGACTCCGCTCTCCTGCCCTCTCCAAGGTCTCCAAGGTGCCCAAGCTGCTGTGCTCAGCCCACCAGCTCCTGTGCTCCGCCGACTCCACCAGTCTGTTCGTGGCCTCCGATCAGGGTGCCGTTCATGTCCTCAAGCTCCTGGAGCCAGGGGGCTGCGGGCACCTGCAGACCCTCCGCCCAAACTCAGGTATGCACTCCCTGCAGCTCCTGGGTGGCTGCAGGTGGGAGCAAATTTCAAAGGATCCCCAGCTCTCCCCAAACCTGTGCCTGGGGCAGTAGGGAGGCTAGCCCTGGGCTGAGCCATTCCAGCCCCACTGCCTTCCCTGGGGCTTTGCTGGTGGGGGGGCATTTTTTTTCCCTGGGGCAGCCTATGAACGCCTACCCCCCATTTGAGATGCCCAGAGTACCCTGGAGCTGCTCCCCCTCACTCCTGAAATGGAGCGTGTCTCGTCCACACTCCCTCGGACTCTGCTGGGTTTGCTCACCAATCTGCCCCCAGTGCCCTGATGTGACCTCTGCCGAGGTCACTATGACTAGGTGCATGCACCCCTAGGAAGAGCCTGGTGGGGGACAGCGATCCCCTATTGCTTTGGGCCGGGGCTGGATTTGGGGTGCCCTGCACCCCCATGGGGCTAGAGAGGAAACGACTGGTGCTGAGCAGCGTGGCCGCTCTGACTCTCCTGCAGGAAGCGCCGAGGCTGTGTACCTGCTGGCAGCGAGCGCGGATGGGGACTGGCTGGCTGCCGCTGGTGGGGACTGGGAGATCAACGTCTACAGCCTGAGACACTTCAAGGTGAGAGCGGTGTTAAGGGTGCCTCCTGTGGTGGGGGGGTGAACCTGCATGTGTTCTGGGGGTTGGCCATAGCCGGGAGACCAGCCGACTTGGTGCCTGGGCTCTTTGGGGCGCTCTAGGTGCATCACTGCCTTCCAGAGGGCAGAATCCTGGGAGTGTCTGCTGCGATCTGGTGTCCATTGCAGCTTGGACTGTTTGGACACTGCGAGCCTGGCATTTCGGTCCCGCGGACGTCCGTATCTCACCCTGTCTTCTCTTCTCAGCCCCACTGCACGGTGCCTGCCTACAACTGCGCGGTGACTGCCCTAGCCATTCACCCCGTGACCAATAACCTCGTCATCACCCACTCGGACCAGCAGGTAGGAGCTGTCCCTGGGTCTCATCTCCTGCACAGGCTTCCCAGTCTCACCTGCTGCTCCGCTTCCCGTTAACTGCCCGTGCTTGGGCAATACGGACTCCATCCCGCCAGGGCGCCATGCCTGCCCTCAGAGTTGGTTCCTTGCGTCCAGGCTCTCAGGAATGAATGCACCCCTTAGACTGGTTTGTGGGTCACTGTTGCAGTCGCTGGAGTTCCAGTTTAGGGATGTTGGTATTTACCAGCCACAGTCCGGGTGTGAAGTTGGCAATGTCTGATGTCAACCCCGTGACAGGGAATTCTTCCCATTGTGGGCACCATCCTTCTTGCTGCCAGCTGAGTGGTTTGGGGCTGGACTGGCCGGGACAGGCCACCAGTTGCCTCAGTCCTAGAGGGGAGGCTGGGTCAGGTCAGCCCGGGCTGTGGGATGGTGGAGCAGCCCGGCAGTTCCTGACTGCTCATCTGGCCTTCAGGGGAAGGGTGGAGGAGGGACTTGGCCAGGGGTATGTCCGTCTGTGTCTGGGGCTGTAATCCTGTTTCTTCCCGCCCCTCCCCTGTGCTCTGCAGGTGTTTGAGTTCAGCATCCCCGACAGAGAATACACCACGTGGAGCAGGAAGGTGCAGCAGCACGGGCTGCATAAGGGTTGGCTGGAGCGGGACATGCCCATCACCCATATCGCCTTTAACCCCAAGCAGCCAGCGCACATCCTCCTCCATGACACACACATGTTCTGCATCCTCGACAAGTCACTGGTGAGCCCTGGCCCTGGGTCACTTCTGTGAAGCAGCTTGTGGTACAAGGTGGGGCGAGCAGGGAAAGTTGTTCTGCCAGTTAGGGCCTTGCCCCACAGGGTGTCTGATCAAGGGACGTTCCCTGGAGTGCAAGGCGATGGGCATCCCCATGGGCGTTCAGCTGCGCGGCAGCTCCTGTGACTTGCACAAGCTGCCTTGTTAGCAATGGCTGAGTCTGGGAAGGGGAGCGCTGCAGGGGAGTATGTGGAGTGTGTCGTCCCCCCTCCCCCATGGGCTTTCCTGATACCTTCTGAAGTGGCTCTTGTAGCCGCTGGTGGTGCTTGGCCTTAGGGTGGCAGGTCGCACCCCTGGCAGGCATGGGGCTGTCACATGGGCCTGGTGCCTTAGCCCGGGATGTTAGTGTGCCAGTTGGTTTGGGAGGGGCAGCAGCAGGTTGGGGAGTAATGCGCTGAGTGTGCACCCGCACAATACAGGGGCTTGTCCTGTCATGTGCAGGATGGGGAGTGCTCCCCGTTTGCAGCCTGTCTTTAGCATAGCCTGTGCCAACGGACAGCTCCCCAAGGGGCTTTGATCTCGATAGAGTGGCTGTGCCTGTGTGCTTGGCCTGTCCCACCAAAGCAAACCCCCCCCCCCCCCCCCCCCCGAGAGGATTCTTTGTTGGGTGGGAGCAGCGGGAGGAGTGGACCAAACAAAGGGATGGGGGGCTTTGTGGAGTGTGCTGAGACACACACTGTGGGCTTTCTCCCCAGCCTCTCCCTGACGATGCAACCCCGCTGATGAATCAGACTAGCTTGAAGCAACTCTCAGAGAAGGCCAGGCGGGGCCATGCTCACGCCTTCAAGATCTGCAAAAAGTACCAGGTGAGTGTGCTAATGTGAGGGCCGCCTCTGGGGAGGGATGGGCGGCTGCCTGCTGGGCCCACAGCTCACCCCTGCACCCGGTACGGGAGCCAGGAGAGCTTTTCCTTGTGCTGAAGTTCACACACGTGTGCTGGGAGGTGCTGCGCTGCAGCTCTTCCCTAGTGGGATGTTTACTCCCCGGGGACTAATGCCAGAGCTGAGATTCCAGGGTAGCAAGATCAGCCCCTGGGTGCCCTGCTAGCTGGATGGCTCTGGAAACACCAGGGTGGTGCCGGAGAGCTGAACTTGATGCCCATGGGTTTTGGGGTGGGAGTCACGGCTGCTCCAGCTGGCTGACACATGGAGGCTGGAGCAGGCTGGATACACCCGTTCCTTGTCAGTCAGTGGAGGGAGGTCTGGGATCTGTTGTTGGAGGAGGACTGCGCCTGTCTAGCCCCTGAACTGCCCCCAGGGTCAGTCAGTTCTCACACGGGACGTGATGCTGATGGGACACCGCATGTGCACACACGCTCTCTGGTGCTTCGTATAAAACACAAAGGCTTGAAACGTGCTGCCAGCCACGGGAGTCGGGTGTAACCCTCCCTCCCTCCCTCCTGCAGGGTCTTGGGCAGTAGAGGTAGATGCTCAACTGCCCCAGGGTCTGGTGCTGCGTTGGAGCTGCGTCTGTTAGATGTTCTGACGAGCTTGTGGCTTAACTCTGAGCAGCCACCCCCACATGCAGCTGATCCAGGCCAATTCTTTGGCCTGCCTGGGTGCCTCCGGGAGAGGCTCGGAGTCCTGCTGAGAGGGCCAGAGACAGCACTTGTGCCCCGGTGTTTCTGACCTGAAATCTCTCATGCTTGGGAGGGTGAGGGGGGTGGTATTGCTCCTCTTTCAGCTCCTCCCCAGCAGGACAGACCTCTGGGATCTCCCAGGCTCGCTTACCAGCTGCTGGGTGTGCATTTCTATGAAGCAGCGTCCCTTCTGCCAGCTCTGTCGCACAGACCTCTTGAACCAAGCCGGAGCTGCCTTGCTGGAGGCTGGTCACTACGGAGCAGTATTTGCCCATCCCATTGACCTTATACAGCAGTAGGTTGAGAGGACTTGATTTGAGGATATGGGGCTGCCTGGTGTAGGGAATTGCAGGGTTTCAGAGGATCTTAGGCTGACGACTGCTCGTGTTCCTGGACCCTGTGGCTAGGAACTGGTCTGGCAAGGCTGCTGGAGAGTTGATTCATGTTACTGCAGCGGCTCCTGGATGCACTTGTCAGAGCTGCTTATGCTGTTCCGAGAAGAGCTTTAATCTTGTCGCCCTCTTCCTGCCCTGCAGCCCCTGCTGTTTGTGGACCTGCTGGAGGAGGGCTCCCTGGTGGTGGTGGAGCGGCCCCTGATGGACATCAAGACACAGCTGCCCCCACCTGTCCAACAGAAGAAGTTTGGCACCTAAGAGCGGAGCTGGGTGCTCTGCCAATGGAGACTCTTTGTACTGTTGCTTCCCTGGGACACGCGTAATAATAAACCCCTGCTGTTCTGTAGGCCTGTGCTGTCGAATCTCCTCTGCCCTGTTGGGCTCCCTGCTTTCCTAGCAACTGAGATGGCTCCAAGGTCAGGAGGGATGGGCCCATCAGCACTCCTGGGGCTTCTCTCATCCACATCTGACCCAGCAGAGGCTGGACCTGACCCCAGGCCCCACTTCCTGGAGGGTTACACCAATCTCTCCCCCTTTTTGGTAATCGTCGACCCCATGCTCGCGGTCGGCAGTGGCTTTATTGCTCTAGGTGCTGGGGCTCCTCCTGTGGCACTGACCACCAGCAGCGGGGCTGGTTCATGGGCTGATCCCAGAACTGAGCCTGGAAAGGAACTCTTCTCACCATGTTTAATGGGGACACCAACACCCACTGGTCGCTGTCGGGACTGGAAGCCCCTTGAGCCAGGCTCTGCGCAGGTGGAGGAGGAGACATGATCCCTGTCCCAAAAGACCTCCAGCCTAAATTAGATGCTGGAATCCATTTTGGTGACACCTCGGCACATTTTGGACCTTCCCATCCACTCCTCTGTGTCTTGCTGCTGGGCTGCTCGCTATGGGGGGGCCTCTGCCAGATGTAGTCAGTTCTTGCCCAAATTCATACCAACAAATATAGCCACTTCGGCTGGTGCCAAAAACCCTGCATCAAACCAAATTTCACACCCAGTTCTCCCTTTGTAGACAGTGACTAGCTCTGACGGGAGGAGATCAGGGTGATTGGAAGCAGACCAGGCCAGAGTTCTTTTAGCTGGCGATCTGTACTCAGTAGTGCCTGTACCTGGGGGTGGGTTGAAATGCAGTTTCTGGTGCATGTTACTGTGTTGGTGGCTCTTTTATAGAAGGCAGGTGCTCGCTCGATTTGGGTTTGGTTTGTGCCCAATTCGCTGCTAGTGCCATGATCAAAGTCACTGCGGTGTGCCCGGGCAGGGACCCTGCTTAGAATGTAAAAAGAACAGGCGTACTTGTGGCACCTTAGAGACTAACACATTTATTAGAGCATAAGCTTTCGTGGGCTACAGCTCACTTCTTTGGATGCATAGAACGTGGAACTTGCACGCTTTCGTGTGCAGTTGCCTATGCAGTATTTATGGGCAAGTGTACAAATCTGGGCCTAGACGGAGCTGCAGGCAGTTCTAGTAACTCAAGAACACTGACTGGCTGCTGCTGGCTTGTCTAAGCGGCTCTGGGGTAACCGTTCCCGGGCTGTGTGAGTGCCCGGAGTAGATGTCAGTGCTGCACGTACAGGTAGTGACTTGTTGCTGTTGTGTACATGCTGTAGCTACCTGGCTCTCGCTGCCTGTCTGCTGCTGCCTGCACTCACATGTCCCACCCCAAAGGCAGCTGCAGGCGGCTCCTTGTCCCCTCCAGGTCTCTCACCCCACCTCCTCTTCCAAGCCCGCTTCCCTCCCCCTCCCTCTGCGTGCCCTTGCACCTACATAGTTCAGCATGGCCACGTGCACCTTGACTGGTGGTAAAAGACCACAGTGGGCGTCATATGAGGCAGAGCTGGCCTGAAATTTTACTAACTACATTTTAAAAGGACAGTCTGCTAGTAGCTTCTGTCCCCGACCATAGACAGACTTCCATCTTGCCCCAGAACCTGGACACTGATCTGATGTGTATCTGGCTCAGTAAGTGATTATGAGCCATTTGAACCCCATATGGGACACCCCTGTTCTACCCCAAAAGTTCTCGGGCTCTTTTCGTAGTGTGGGTTGTGCTGTGAATGCCTCCCTTCCATTTACCACACCCCTCGCCCTCCATTTGCCATCATTTAGCCCCACTTCCCATCCCATAACCGTCCTGTGCCAAGTCCAGCAGATGTTCACATGGAAGAGAAGTAGGGACGTGTTAAGGGACGTTGGTTGTCTCTTAATCTGACTTAACAGCTGAGCTGGAGAGCCAGCCCATGGCAGCAGCCACTGCTTTGCTGATCAGTCTGAGAACTGCTGTTCTGCATTGTCATAGCCTTTAAGGATGAGATTTTGAACTCTGTGGTGCAGAAAGATGCCCACTCAGCCTTTAGATATCATCAAACAGCACCGGGGTTTTCTTTGCCGGCCCCTCTAACACTGTGCCAGCAGGAGGCACTGTTCCCTTAGCTTTTAGGATACTGCTAATGAAAGAGGAGAGGGGAGATTGAGTTGCTCTCTCCCGAGATGTACTTGGCCCTGCCTCGATGCAGAGGGCTGGACTAGATGACCACTGGAGGACCCTCCTAGCCTTGTGCTTCCATGATTCTAAGATGCTGCAAAACTGAACTTGGATTTTCTGGCCAAAGCAACAGGCTTGTGTGAGGCGGAGTAAAGGACTGCGTGGGTGGCTCCCTCTGGGCAGTCAGCTTGTTACAGCTTGGTAGGTGTCAGAAGGGAGGGAAGTTAATTCACAAAATATGATGAATGGAGGTATGCTCAGGCTTGCAAAACCTTGCTCACTGAGCTTGAGTTTCCCTGCTGATCGTGAAGGGAGACCGAGCCCAAGCCCGGTTGCAAATGGGGCAGCATCTTTCGGGTTCCATGACCGTTCCCTTCTCCCCAAAGGAGATGCTACTTAGCCCGACTGTGTGAGTGCTGCCCTCCCCCTCCGCTGTGCTGGCGTTTCCATTCATCTCCTTTTTCAGAGGCTCTTGGTTTGGCTATTTGAATTCCCCTCCTGCTGGAACTCATTGTGGGGCATGTCACCTTTTAACCAAGCACCACTGCAATCCATCTGGCCTTCCAGCACTTGCGATTAGCGTGCAGCCCTGTTGATATCGGTGTCACAAAGGCCAGCCCTTGGATTGAGTTACAGCATCATCTGTCCGGAGGAGGAGGCGAGAGCTCTCTATCAGAACTCATTCAGCAGGCCGTGGTAAATCACAGAATAGCAGCTCGGCAGATTTCGGCAGCTCCAGTGAACTTAGATGACATTTCAATTCATCTGCAACTCCCATTTCAAGGCAAAAGCTCATGTGTGGTGAGAGTATTTGAACTAAATAGTGAATCAGATCAGGGTCTCTACCCACTCACACTCTTCAGCAGGAAACCACAGTTGCAAAGAATTGCTTTGTAGTGTAGGTTGTTCCATCTACAGTGGAAAACAGCCCCCCCTTCCCCCCCAATATTGTAGGCTACCGCCCTTTGGTACTATTTATACATCTGATCAACAGGAAGGATGCCTAAACAAGCCTCCAGTTACACAAGGGCAGTAGTTGCTTTTCCCAGCGTTTTTTGGTCTCTCACAGCAGTCGTGTTAACATTCAAACCCTGCAATGCTCGTAATTCTGGAGTAGGCAGTCCTGATACATTGTAAGTAATAATACCCCCCGTTCTTATAATTTGTTTGTGATCACTTCATCCTGAAGCACTTGACAAACCACCTATTAAACATGATACCTGTATCCCCAAATCCTAGTAACTTACATTGCACTGGTTAGTGTTGTTTGTTGCATATAATATTTAGGAAAGGTCTGATGTGCAAAAGCACCTGACTGTGCAAATAAAACTTGTATCTGCTGCTGTTTGAGCAGTCGACGGGGTTAGAACACGGGGTGGGGTGGGGAGGGGGGAGAATGTCTTGATAGATGACTTTTTTAACTGATTTTTTTCTAGTACTTTGGCCAATTGATTTCTAAAGCAAAAACGCCTGTATCCTGCCTCTCCCTCCACCCTCCAGAAGCCTTAGAACTGCTGTAATTCACAATTCCTTTCATTCTCGTGAATGAGAATGGGGTGTCAATTTAGTGTGGTTATTGCTTCCCGAACCACCTTCCCTGACCCCTGCAATCACAGTGCACTGGGCCTGAGTGCTTAGAGCCCAATGGCTGGAAGGAGTTTATTGTATTTCCCTTCTCTCAGTAGGTGTCCTCAGGAGTCCGGATCACCGGTGATTACATATGTTTGAGTTAAAAATAGTGCTCCTGCTCTGAAGGATCAGCAGCCAAGGCCTAGCCTCAGGCAGGAAGTTAGCAAGCTCCAGGCTGCACTATCAAGTGGGCCTGCAACCACATTTCTGTCTTAATATTGGATCTGCTGCTGAACTAATGCCATCTATGTAAACCTGGTTATGCTTCCATTGCTCAGGGCTACCTTTTTCCTTGAGCAAGAAACTGAAGCAAAGTGAGGTGATCTGGAAGGCCCTCTAGGCTTTGGCTACACTCTGGTTCTACAAGAGGGAAGGACCTAGTGGCCAGGGCCAGCTCCAGGGTTTTGGCCGCCCCAAACAGCCAAAAAAAAAAGCTGTGATTGTGATCTGTGGCGGCAATTCGGCAGGAGCTCCTTCGCTCCGAGCACGAGTGAGGGACCGTCTGCCAAATTGCCGCCGAATAGCTGGATGTGCCACCCCCCTCTGGAGCGGCCGCCCCAAGCACCTGCTTGCCAGGCTGGTCCCTGGAGCCGGCCCTGCAAGTGGCTATACTCATAACCCCTCTTCCCTTATTATTAATACTGTTTAGCCTTGGACTGTCCGCTGCCCTGAATTGTTTCCCATCCATGCTACAGCTTTGACCTCTAGCAGCTGAGTCTTATCTCACTGCCGCTCTGAACCGCCTATCGGGGTAAGAAGGGCTCTCTGGGCTTCCACAGCTGGGCCTCGAACCGCACCTCTGATGTGCTCCAGTCTCCCAGGGAGATGGTATTTTTCTGCCATAGCTGTCCCCTGCCCTGGACTCAATAGTGCCTTGGGCAGGGCTAGAAGGACAGAGGCAGCGACTCCCATGTGGGTGCTGAAGGCAATGCGGCTGGCTGGAGGCCCTGGGGTGGCAGCTTAGGTGTGCCAGGATGAGGGAGGCCCATCTTGTGCAGTTGGGGGGTCTGATCTACGGCATGGGAAGGGCCCCTGGTGCCTGTAGGGTGAGGACAGCCCAAGCTCTGTGCAGGCCCCATGGGATGGGTGGGGTTGGGGCAGCTGCTGCCCTTGGACACACTGTGGATGGGCACCCTGCTGGGAAGGGGGCCTGTAGCTCTCCTTCCCTTTGCCCTGGGGGGGGGGGGGGGGCAGGGATGGGAGGAGCCTGCAGCAGAAGCCCCGCCCCTAGCGACCGTGAGGCTTTATTACTATAGTGCAGGGGAGGAGCTTGAGGCGCAAGCCCCGCCCCTTACCGCCGTTCCGGCGGGGGTGAGCCCTGAGCTGTGGCACCCCGCCCGCTGCTGCCTCTCGCTGGGGGGGGCGGAGCTCAGGCCTGCCGACACGCCCCTTCCCGCTCCCCACCAATCGCGTGCTCCCATCGACGCGCTGCCCCCGCCCCCCGCGGGAAGGAGGCCGGACGGGAGCGCGAGCCTCGCCCCTCTGCCAATGGCAGGGCCGCGCCCGCCCTCTCCTCAGCGGGGCCCGGCGGGAGCGGGAGCGGGAGCGGGCCCGGGCCGGCGGAGCAGCCGCGCGGCGGGATGGCGGTGTGGACGCGCGCCGCCAAGGCGGGGCTGCTGGAGCTGCTGCTGCGGGAGCGCTGGGTGCGGGTGGCGGCGGAGCTGAGCGGCGAGGCGCTGAGCCTCACCTCGGAGCCGCCGCCCGAGCCCGCGGGGCCGCCCAACGGGCTTCCCAACGGCGCCGAGTGGGGCGCGGCGGGGGGCGGCCCGGAGCCCCGCCCGCTCTCGCCGCCCCCGGCCGAGCCGGCGCCGCCGGGCGTGCGGCGGGTGCGGGTGGTGAAGGCCGAGGCGGGCGGGCTGGGCATCAGCATCAAGGGCGGGCGCGAGAACCGCATGCCCGTGCTCATCTCCCGCATCTTCCCGGGGCTGGCGGCCGAGCGCTGCGGCGCGCTGCGGCTCGGGGACGCCATCCTCTCGGTGAACGGCGCCGACCTGCGCGACGCCACCCACGACCAGGCCGTGCAGGCGCTGAAGCGGGCCGGCCGCGAGGTGCTGCTGGAAGGTACCGGGGGCGGCGGGGCGGGCGGGCCGTGTCTGTGTGTGTGAGACACCCTCCCCCCCCTCCGGCTCCCGGAGCCAGGCTGGCCTTGTGGGGGAGGCACCGGGCAAGTCCCCGAAGCCGGTCTGCGGCTTGCATGGCCGATGTGTCTGTACAGCGCCTCGCACGCTTGCCCTCCCCTGTTAGTGTATGTCCGGGCTCTGAAATCCTAGGGCTTAAGGTGGCATGGAGGGTTGTCTGTGTGCGGGCTAGAGGCAAACGCTGGGGCTGAGATTAAGAGCTTGTCTGGGTCATGGTGCAGTGTGATCCCCAAAGGGGTGGGATCTGGCAGGGCGGGGGTATGTGTGTAGGAACAGCAGCCCGCTGTGTACATCTGAGCTAGATACTTGGTTACTTTGGGTTGGTCCAGCAGAATCTTGCTTTCCTGCAACTGCTCATTCATACCCCGTCCCTGGGCAGGGGAGCTCTGTTCGCAGGTGCAGCTCTGTAGGCAGGAGAGATGGCCTGTTAGTGCCTGAAAACAAGCTCCTCCCGCTGACTTCGTGTGTGGTCCTCAACTGAACAGCTCTATCGCATGCAATTTTCCTTCATTTGCATTTCAAAGCTCCTGCTCTGTGGCATTTGTCCCGGTTGGGTTCTCCCTAATACAGAAACAGAGCAGTGGGGATAGCCATTGAGTCCTCTTTGGAGATGCTGTCTATAGGGCTGCTAGAGTGAAAGCTCTTGTTTCACAGTCTGTCATCTCTAAGTAGCCCAGTGTTAGAGGGGACGAGTCCTCGCCCCAGCCCTTGTAGTGGATCCTCTATATTGAAGTGTGTTTGCATTCCCGGGGATGGAAGATGTGGCAGTGGGTGTAAGTCCATGCCTGATTTGTCTGTTGTTTTAGGGGAATTCATGACCAGTAGCCTGGGGGCCACAAACTGCAAGTGAAGATGTAATTTGGCTCCTCCCTTCCTTTCTTAGGGGAATCGTTCACTGCCTGGCTCACATGCTAGCAGCAACATCTGCTCGCTGCTAAGCCCCAGCCCCTGGTGAAAGCTTTAGTGCAATTCTGATACTCAAGTCTGTTGTGGCTTTGCCTCCAGTAGAGATGTTGTTGCTATTCTGCAGTTGCTGAGTGGGGTAGCGTCTGCAATTGAACCCGCAAGGTAGTATTTGTGGTTGGAAGTCCCTTATAGCTGAGGGCCTGTCACTGAGAATGCAGCTGTACAGACCTGTCCGTGGGTGCTTGAGCAGTGAGGTTTGTGAGTGATGTGCGCCAACGCCACTGGAACAGACTAAGTTTAAATGCTGGGCTGCAAAGCAACCGGCCAAAGTTTTCTGTTTGCATGGAGTTGGCGGCACATGCTGTCAGCTATTCAAAGCAGTCCTCCCTTAACTAGAGGCCCATGCTGATGTGTTGGTTTTGTGGGAATGAGTCGTCTCCCTAACGGAAAGTCATTGGTGGCCTAAAACCTTTATGAAGGAAAGCAAACTGCAATATTAGGTGATGGATTTGGATATGTTCTGTAAAGTTACTAGAATCAAACTGCTGATCGCTTGTGTGTGGGTGGCATTCTGCAAAGAACATTGAGCTCTGGGACTCACAGCTTGGGACTGCAGGTTGGATGGGATGATCTGGGACGGGTTCTCAAACTGCAGGTCGTGACCCAGGTTATTACGTGGTCATGAGCTGTTAGCCTCCACCCCATTTCTCCTCCAGCATTTATAGTAGTTAAATATAAAGAATGTTTTTAATTTATAAGGGGGGCTCGCACTCAGAGAGAGGCTTGCTATGTGTGAAAGGGGTCACCAGTGCAAAAGTTTGAGAACTGGTCTGGAAGAAGCTGGGATGGCTTCACAGCATCATTTCCTGTGCCCTGAACATCCTGGCTCGGACAGACTGCTTATTTGTCAAGAGCCTTGTTTTATGAAAGTTCTTGCAAACCTGTTTTCTGAAGCAAAGCCTCTACATGCTGGTGCAAAGAATGTGTTGGGAGAGGTGCTGGTGATTGGAGGCAGATCCAGGGGGTCTTAAAAGAGGAATTTACCTGTGGAAAGCTGAAATATGCAGCAAGCTGACCCACCGTTGGTGGTGAGGGTGACTGCATTATCTGGAAGATTATAGCAGTAAGAAAACCATAAAGCTACATTCAGAAGGGTTGTAAATTATGGCGGTGTATTTTATTTCACTGTCCTAGCCTAGCCTATAGCAGGCAGGCAGAATTCAGCTTACAAATAATTTGTTTAATACTGTGAAAGGATTTGATTCTTGCTGGAGGTAAAATGTGGTCCAGGTTTGATATTCCTTTGGGAAGCTGTTTCCTTGAAGTCTGCATGCTGTGGTATGGAGATGTTGGTATTTTTAGAGTGTTGTCTATTTATTTATTACGCAACTTTGTGATTAAAAGGAGTTGAGAGCATAAATGATCTGCTGGTCTAGGGAGTGACTCTGTCATTAGTAATCTGTGGTAGAAAGTAGGGAAAACTGAGCGGTTTCTCTTCTAAACCAAACAGAAAAATGTATCTTAGTTTGCAAGATGCATCAGGAAAGCAGACAGAGAAGCCTTGATTTCTGGAGAGGTAATTCCATTTTAAGACCTACAGTTCCTGCACTGAGCTGTTTGGGTAGCTGGAGAGCCAGAGGGAGTGAGTCTGCTCTTCTACTGCCTTCCCTGGGCTGCCCTTTCACAACGACATTTCTGATTCTAGTGAGAACTGATGCCTGAAGCTGCCAATAGAGCTTCCTTTTAAAGTCCATCAGCGGTTATTAGCCAAGATGGTCAGAGATTCAAACCTGTGCTCTGGTGTCCCTAAACCTCCAACTGTCTGAAGCTGGGAGTGGACGATGGGATGGGTCACTTGAAATTGCTCTGCTCTGTTCATTCCCTCTGAAGCACCTGGCATTGGCCACTGTTGGAAGACAGGATGCTGGACTAGATGGACTTTTGGTGTGACCCAGTTTGGCCGTTCTTGTGTTCCTGTACTCTGACAGATGGCTGCCAGAACAGGGGTAGGTTTGCAGTGTAGCTGCCGCCTCCGGAATTTACCGTCTTGCAGCAGGCCTAAGGTTGTCGAAGTAAATCCTGCAGTACTCAGAGGCTAGATGTTCTAATTCTAGTACAGCTTTCTAAATCCTCCCTGTGCTCATGTGGCACTGGGTACCTTCTGAGGTACCTTCTTCCAGTGATTGCTGCTAACGATTACATTAACCCTTTAAAATGTAAAGCCTGAAAATTGCTGACATGTGGTAGAGTCCTGAGTCAATGGAATGCTTGGTGGCATTGAACCTCTGGTTTGCAAACTGGGCTAGAAATCTCATGAGATTTTGTTGGGAGATTTCCAGCACTTCCTGGGCCTTTCTGTCACAGCCAGTGACTGGCGGTAAGAATTCAGTCCTGGTGGAAGTAATTGGTGTGAAAGTGATCAACATGACAAGAGATTGCGTAATGTTCTGCCATGCAAAGCAAATATGACTCTAGCACTACCGTTCCTTGACACGCTCAGACAAGAAATATAAAATAATCCAGCCTTCCAAGAGCTCAAACGAGTAATCCTAGGTGGATGGTCAGTGCTTTGGGACTGCCAAGATAAAATTGCTGCGTACAATGGGATTCCATTCAAAAGTCAGTGTCGTAATACATTACAGTATCAGGCTGGAAATGCTGAGCATAATGCACTGATTCCCATCGGGGTACAGAGATGTGTAATGAACTGCCCGTAGGCTGTAGTTGGGTGCATTCTGGGCATTGGCAGGGTAGGTGCCTCCTTCAGTAGCAGAGTGCAGTTCAGCACATTTCCCATCTTGGCATTTTTGTTTTTGCTATGGCTGCCCACAAATGTCAGTTCTTATGTTTTTTGGGCTGTGGAACTGGCTTGAGAACACACATGTTTTCACATACAGGACCAAACAGCAGTTATATGGGGTCTACTGGACTGCATTAGAATTGGTGACCTAGAATAAAAAGGGTATGCAGCCCATTACCCATATCCCTGAACCCCCTTCTGAATTTTGAAGGGACTCGGTAGTGCTGCTGCCGGGTTGCTAGAGTTAGAACATGAGGGGCTCCAGCTGATGCACAATTGTTGTGAACCCCAGCACGAAGACTAGAGCTGCCAAAGGATGCTGATTTACCCCAGCTCAGCTGTAACCTGATAATTTGAGCCTTTGGGGCCTCTGGAGAGAAAGTCAGTGTTGCTCTGCAGTGGCTGGGAAAAGATTTCACGTCACTTCACTAGCTCCAATCACAGTTATTGCTTTTAACAAAAAATGGACTTGTCACTTGCACTCTTCATGGCATTACATTTCAGCTGATAGGATTGCAGGCTGGTCTCTAATTATTGGCTGAGAAGCAGAGAAAGTTTCCATTCAGGTCTTATGTGCCAGACTTAATATTTCTCCTCCTCCATCTGTTTCCCCTTTCACTCCTTGTCTCGTATTGTAAGGTTCCTTTTATCCTCTTGTACAGAAGAACAAATAATTGTACATTTTTAGACGTTTGTATCACCTCAGTCATAAGAGACAGCTCTGAGATGCCGGAGCTCAAAAGGCAGCCTCTCTCACTTTACAATCTGGAATGCATTACAAGATGCTTCTTGCTTTCTAGTGGGGATTGTAAATCTACTAGTTCATCAGCTGTACGTTATCTAATAACCCATTGGTACATGGCTCAAGTGAGAGCCTCTTTGGGGTTTGTATGTTCATGTAACAAGAACCAGGGGTCACCCAATGAAATTAATAGGCAGCAGTTTTAAAACAAACTTAAGGAAGTACTTCACACAACGCACAGTCAAGCTGTGGAACTCCTTGCCAGGGGATGTTGTGAAGGCCAAAAAGGAATTAGATGAGTTCCTGGAGGATAGCCAAGATGGTCAGGGAGGCAACCCCATGCTCCGGGTGTCCCCCAATGTCTAACTGTCAGAAGCTGGGACTGGACGACAGGATGGGTAACTTGAAATTGCCCTGTTCTGTTCATTCCCTCTGAAGCATCTGGAACTGGCCATTGTCAGACAGGATATTGGGTTAGCTGGACCATTGGTCTGACCCAGTCTGGCCGTTCTTATGTTCCAGCATCTCTTATGTGGCGGTCTCATGAGATGTGGGCAAAGGGCAGTTAGTGTGAGGATTGGGTAACTGGTCCAGTCGGTAGGCTCATCGTGCTCCTCTGTGCTGAGCCCTGCCAAAGTGGCCTTCTATAGAAAGGCCCCTGTAACATGATGGTTAGAGACCTGATAGAATCTGTGCAGTAGTATTATTTGGGAACAAGACTCTAATCTTGGATGGACCATGCACCTCGTACTGGCGTATCACAGAAGTGCCATCGTACCAGGAAAGTAAAATGCCGTCCAACTGCTTTGTAAAAGCCCGAGCTAGTAGCTGCGGTAAGATGCATCCAGAGGCAAGAAGGCAGCAATTAGAGGTGCACAGCCAATGTGTTGGTTGCTCAGATGCTTCTCATGCTTGGGAGTGGTAGCCAGTGCAATGCTTGCAGGGCATTGGGCTCGTCTGTAGCACACCGCTTGCCCCTCCTTTGCCGGTTAGCTATGGGAGCTGTTTAGAGAGGCTGTATTTCTGGGGGGTGGACCCATGCTGAGTGTTTCCCTCCCAGGACTCGCTCTAAAGGGAGGCTGTGTGTGAATGTGTTTTAGGGCACTATTTGATCAGAAGGTTTTCTGAGCTGGGGGATGGGAAGCTCTTCCTCATGTTAGTTTTAAAGCAGTCTCCTGAGACTTCAGAGTAGAACCCCCAGGGAATGGGGCAGGTTAAAATTCAGCCTGTGTGGCTCACAAAGAGGAAGGAGAGCCGCAAGACCACCGCAATCTAGATAAAATTCAGCATGTTCCACATCTTTCCCTGCCCAAATCTCGCTGCTTTGCTGGCAGCCCCCGGGGATGAGGGTTTTCTGTGGAGGGGATAGTGGGGAACAAGCTGCAGCTTTGGCAACCCCATGTCTCTAGTCACCTCCGGCCATGAGGGGTGCTGGGGGAGTAAGGGCTTGTCCTCGCTGGGGCGTTAGCTCATGGTGTAATGCAAGTGCCCCTAGCCAGGCTCCTGTGCACATCCCCAAAGCGCTAGTGGAGCTTTAGCCTCCAGCCGGCTGTGCCATCAACAGGGCGCTGCCGATGCCCAGCCAGTAATGCAGGGGCAGGACTCGGCTACTCTGCTGCTCCTCCAAACGCTGTGCAGCTAACCCGGCTGCTCTCACCCTGCGGAGCTGCAGGGTTGTGTGTGGTGTGAGCTGGGCTAACACTGTCCTGAAGAGAAGCCCTAAGAGCCTGGCCTTCACTGCAAAAAGAGGTGTGTTCTTGACCTTGCTTTGGGTTAAATAGCAGTGAAGGCACAGCAGTTCTGCCTCTAACTCAGGTGTATGCAGTGTAGTTGTAGCCATGTTGGACCCAGAATATTAGAGAGATTTTGTCTCTAACTCAGGTTAGCAGCTCGAATTCAACCACAGGGGCTGCCCCGTAGGCTTAAATCCAGCTGCAGTCTTGCCATGTCTTCACTGCTCTTTTAACCCAGGTCAAGAGCACTGCATTTTTCTGCAGTGAATACATAGCCCAAGTCTCTCTTCTCCCCTTCCCGGCAGATTGTGGGTAGGCCTATCTTCCCGGTAATGGAGTTTAACAGCAGAGGGGTGGGGTCTCCTCTGTGACCATCACTCCTGTGGTTAATGTAGCGCTGAGCAATGCTGGCTACTGATGGAGGTGAAATGGATGCAGTGCTCGTTCTGAGGCCTGGTCCCTGATGGTTCTGCAGGCATGGGAAGGGGGTGGAAGATGGGTGCACTTGTAGTGCTCGGGATTGAAAGCAAAATGTGAATCAAGGCCCTGGTTCCTGTTTGTTGTTCCAGCTATTGTCTAGTGTTGACTCTCTGACCTTTTTGACTGCCTTTAGCCGTGAATAGAGGACATGGTTCAGGAGCTTGGGACGCTAGTGTCTTGAGGCTCTGCAGCAGGGAGAGCCATGTAGTGTCACTCTGGTCCCCATGAAGCTTAGGCCTTGTTGGTAGGGTGACCAGATATCCCGATTTTATAGGGACAGTCCCGATTTTTTGGGTCTTTTTCTTATATAGGCTCCTATTACCCCCCCACCCCTGTCCCGATTTTTCACGCTTGCTGTCTGGTCACCCTACTTGTTGGTGTACTGCGAATACACTAGCAAAATCCTCCCATTTTTGTATTGGCTTCTGCAGCTTTGACCACTGAGGGTATGTAATCATCTAAGCATGACAAGTGTTCTAAAGAATCTTAAAGTACCAGGGGTGAAGTTCAGAGGCTGCTCCTTGCAGGCTGTGGCAGTACTGAAAAGTGGCACTGAGAGTTCTCTACACTTGATCTCCTAGATATGTTTCCTGTCTGGCAAAGCCACATGCCGAGGCCCCCTAGCCTTGTTGCCCAGAGAGTAACATGCTGCACAGCCTTCCCTGCAGGGTTCTGCCGTTGATCCTGCTTTAGAGAGCTTGGTCAGCTAACTGCTTAAAAGAAACTGCCCTGATGATGCCGACGCACCCCCCCCCCCACTGCCACCCCCCAGTTCTTCTAGCTGCTGAAGCTCCGTATCTTCATCAGTGTATTCAAAGCTGTGTTCTAATAACCTTACAAAAATCTTTCTTGTTCCCTTTAGTGCTAACTGTTGCTGTCTTTGTGCTTGTGTGCCACCTTGTTAATTAGCTGCTGGAGGGCATGCCCACTCATGTCGTTTGCTAGCAGATGCATGTTTGGCTTGTAGCCAGTGCTGAAACACTGCAGTTATTGCCGCGATTTGGCAAGCGAGTCTGCAAAAGGCCTAATTCTTCTTACTAATGCTGGTTAACAATAAACTTAGTGTCTGAATATTTGTAACATTCTGAGTTCTAGGGACAACCTGCAGCGTCCCCATTAAGCTGCAGTATGGCCTGGTTTTATCATGTCACTGCCTACCAGTATGAAGGAGACTTGCTCCCCGAGCAGCCATTGGGAGATAACGGACTCTTGGGGTGCTGGTAGCATTTCAGCTTGAGGGGTGAGGAGAGCCTGTTGGAAGCATTGAATTCAGGACTCAGTAACTGGAATGAAGTAACTAACCAAGGTAGATTTGGCTCCACAACAGGTTTTACAGCCCCCCCCCCCCCACACACACATCTGGCATGGGCAGAATATCCCTTCTGCTCAGACCAAGGGCCATTTGAATAGCTGGGGATGAACCAACCCCTGGCAGTGACAGGTGGAGTTAGGGGTCCTCATCAAGGGCTGAGAGAGGGGGAGGGAACAAGTGGGGGGAGGGGTTAAGATCCTAGTATACTTGGTAGAGAGAGTCTCAGCCCTAAGGCAGCTTCTATTGCATCAGGGGATAGAGCTAACCTGGGTTTCAAAACACACATGACCACTTCCTCATTTGTTAAACTTTATCTTAATTCCCAGGCAATGAACTTTAAGCTGGAGTTGAGGTTGGTAGAACACCTTGGTAACTTACAAGTGGTGAACCCTCCAGGAGAGCTGTAGCCATACACCAAACAAGCAGCAGAAACCCAAGTTGTTCAGAGTTAAGGTGCAATTTAAAGAAGCCCAAACACATGCCAGGACAGAAATGCACAGTTAGAATGTCCCCAGACCGTATATCTTTCTCTCTACGGCGACCCCAACCTCCAGTGTCCCCTTTGTCCCTTTCACAGCAAGGGGCCAGAGCTTGAGAACCCCTTACTCAAACAGTGAATGGTTTACAGGATCAGGGTACTTGTTGTAAGGTGGCGTCTGTGGATCAGACTCTTCTGAAGGAGTTTAGAAATTCCTGAGAAGTTCAGACTGCACCTGTGGATGCCTTAACTTTGGAGAAGTCAATGTCCTGTTGGAGCGTCCATACCAGGGCACCTTCCCACTTTCCTACCGTCTCTTCCCACAAGCTTTAAAGTCTGTGGAAGTTCTGAGGGCCGTATTTGTGCTGACTCTTCTGTCTAATGTCACTAGCGAGTGTGAGGCTTTGTCACTGCACCAGCTCGTTCCTTTTGAGTAAGTGCTCTACTTTCCTGGCCAGGCCTGGCAGGGTTGTGTGCGTAGAGGCACTAACTCAGGAACAAGGTGCTGAAGGAGAACTAGATGATTGGTATGTGTGTTTCCTAGAGGCTGCAGTCGGGGATTGGGTCCTGTGGCACTAGCCTGCAGCAGCAGGCACCCTAGACTTACTTGGTGATTCAATGTAAGTAAAGTGTTGGGAGTTGCTTCCCTTTCCCAAATGATCCGAAACCATCACAATGGCCAGGCTCGGGGCCAGACTTCAATTATTTTTACTTTCACAGATATGACTGCATTTCTGGCTCAGAGCTGACTAGCCACGCTCACCACAATGCACCTTTAAAATGGCAGCTGCAGCTCGTTAGGGTCAGACTAATTGGCACAAGGCAGCTCTCGCAATAGATTGGAGAAGATAATAGGGCCGGGGAAGAGGATTAAATGAGAGAAGGACATGAAATCCTCTGAAGCAGGGTTTGCCTTGCTTTTACCTCGTTCACTTGAAAGCAAAGAAGGCGTTTCTCTCTTGAAGTACGGGCGTGTTTAGCCTGCGTAGTGTAGGAGGGAGGAGTGATTCATTGGGCTACCAGTCGTTACTGTTTCCAGCTGACAGCAGAGTCACCGCTGAATGCCTGTGTCCTGGAGTTTAGCAGGGAGTGGCTTTGGTGTCTTCAAGCATTGCACTAAAGGAGTGCATGGCCAAGGCTGCTTCAGAACCACTTGCCTGAAAGCACAGACATCTGCCCTGCTGCAATAGTGAGACAGACAAACAGTTGTGAGCAACAGTTGCATAGACCAATCTCTGGCTTTTGCAGCTTTATATTAGTATGTCAGTAAGCTCCTTCTGGACCTGCTCTGAGGGTCTGCTGCTCGCCAGCACTTCCAAGTTGGTGCTGGGCTCAAACCTGCATTGAATGCTTCTGGCAATGCAGAGCACTTGTCTTTCTGTGACCATCACCAGCTCACCCCACCCTTCCTCTCTGATGTTTCCTCTGCTGGTGTCGGACTACTGGGCTGACCCTTGCTGAACCAGATGGTGCTCTAATTTCTTATGAGCAGATGCAGGCATCAGGTCTGATATTCCCCGGGGAGCAGTGGGTTAATGTTTGGCCTCAGATGTAGGAGGAGGGAAGAGGTGCATATGTGGCAAAATGGTCTCTCTCGTAATTAGAGAGAGCATATGGCATCTGTTCATATCACTGAAATGAAGTCCAGAATCTTTTGTCCGGATGTCCAGCCAGCATATCAGGGGAGAGAAGCACATCTTGTCTGCAGAAGACTGGTCTTCCCCCACACAAGTGCATTCCTGCATTCTTGTCTCCTCCATTTGGGTTCTTGTTAACACATTCCTGTTTACAGTCACCTTTGCCATCTACCATGCAGCCAGTGCCCTGTAGTTCCTGTAGACTATACCGCCAGTGTTTGAATAGTCCCATGTATTCCCACTCTGGGAACAGTTCAAAACACCAGGCTGTTTGGGTACTTGTCTCACGGATTTTCACCTTTGAGGAGCTTTGTTCGTACAGAGCAATAGCTGGGGCTAGTGCCTGACTGTCAGGGCTGTACGGCTTGAGGCGTGCAGCAGAGATTTAGATGGGTTGTTAGGTAGATGTTTAACAAGTCTCGCACCACGTCAAGTTATGGTTGGTTCAGAGTAGCTCATATGAGGGGTGGTATTTAGTCACTGGGGGGACCTTGGTCACTGGTCTCCTGCTTTTCTTTTCTCCTTATCCCTTTGGCTAATTCCCTTTCCAAAGCCTATCAATGGAGCACCTGGTATTGCCCACCCAGTTAGAAAAGTGGCATTGTGCAAAGTTCTCCTGAAAATCTGAGGGTTCCCTCCAACACAGTATATCACAGTGCTTGGTTCTGCTTTTAAAAGGGGTTAAAAATCCAACCAGTCTTGGCAAATCGTCCTTCGTTTACGCTGCAAAAATAAGCATGTGGAAAAGCTGCTGAGGCCAAGCACGTTACTCCAGGGTGTATTCTCGGCTACGTAGGCGGCTTCTTCATGTTTGTTTGTAGATTTTTCCTCCCCAGTTAGAAGTTCTGTGTTCACTTGTGGTGGCTCCATGCTTTCTGTATTTCCATCCATGCAGTTCATAGATTCATGGATTTGTAAGGCAAGAAGGAACTACTGATTCGGGGCTGTTTTCATGTCCCAGTGAACTACATATTAACATCAGGAAAACAGGGTGCTAGGTTGTAGCCAATTCCTTGACTTCAATAGCTTGCACACTTGAATGATAACCAAGCTCCCAGTTTTGTCCCCGCTGGGATTGCGGGCTCCAGCTGTTACAGGGCAGCAGTCCCTGTCTTCAAAGGGCTGTGTTGGCTTTTTCCTTTTCTGTGAATTTAAGCTGTGAAATGCTGTAACGCATCCTTCCTCAAACGCCACGTTAATCTGCAGGGTTAGAATCCCTCACTGAGGGTGGCTTACAGATGTGATCCTGACAGCAGCAGCATTGGCAGACATGGGCAGGACACAAACAAGGCATTCCGGCCTGTCCTGAGAGGGATGGACCTTCCAAGCTATGATTCCTTGCTGGGCATCTTGCATCCTCTCCGGCCCCTCTTAAAATACATTACGCAACGCTTGAAAGTGATGGTGACAAGCTCTGACTCTTCTCCTTCCCTCCAAGAACTGGTCATGTTACACTGCCTTTTATTGGTCCTCTTTGGCTCACTTTTAGCTGGGAGGAGAGCTGCAGTAATGGAAGCACCAGGTTTCCACATGCAGCGGGGATGTGCCAGTTGCTGAGGCCAACCCTTCACTGACATGGGTTTTCAGTTACCAAATTCAATTCTAGACCTTTTTAGAATCTCAGCATTTGTCAAAATGTTAAATATGTGTTCTTTGAGTTCTAAGCGGGCTTGGTTGGCCTTTTTTGCAAGTACAGTTCCAGTTGCACCTGGCCAATCCTGAATGAGGCTCCCCCATCTGGAGCTGCATTTAGCAGTCAGACGTGATGAGGTTCTGGCTGTGCACATGCTTTGCTGCCATGTTCATAGCAGCCTTTGGGATTATCTGATCAGGTTAGTTTCACTCACTCAAAAATCATTGAAGGCTCAGCAGCTCACAGATTTTCCTTTCCAAAGAGTCAAGCCTTTAGCCCTTCCTTGAAAGTCAGGGCGGGGTATAAATGACCCACCTGTGTTCTACCATGTGGGTTATACTTTGGTGGTATTTAACTTCCTGACTGTATTGGAAAGCAACTTAGAACAAAGACACCAACATCCACATCTGGTGGCCAGCTGTGTAGCAGGCCCCTTTGCGGAGTTCTGGATTAGTGCTCCACCTCGCAGGGCTCGCCCATCTCCAGCAGGGAGGGGAAGATTAAGGTGCATGGAGCTGTGTAATCCTGGGATAAGTGCTCTGACTGCCTGCAGGAGGCTAATATTAACTCTAGTTAGCTTCCCTCAGCAAGGGCAGGCTTCTCCTCACAGCATGGATCTTGGTCCAGCCGTGCTGCTCAGTTGAACCGATCCGATGGGAGCACAGAGCCGAAGGAAGAGGGCAGGAGTTATTGGCTTGAAGCTCTTATAACCAGATGAAACTTTTCTGCATGGCCTTGGCTCCTTTGCCACATTAACACTCAACACCCACTGCTCTCACAGCTCAACTGCCTCTGGATACGAAGCATGGGTCCCAAGGAGGTGGGCACGGCTAACCATGTCTAGGCACCTGTCACAGGCAGAGACCTACTCCAGAGGTGGAGCTGGCTGCATTAGTGCTGCTTTTTCCCCTGGTACTTCATTGGCATAAGGAGCTGCTACAATGCAGCGTTAACCCTCTGGTGACAGACTTTCTTCTTCCTGGTCAGTTGAAAATGTTGTCTTTTGGAAGGCAGCTTTGGGGGGCTGTGACCGAATGCTAAGTTCTGATCTAGCATCTTGAGAGCCTGGCTTTGTCTCATGCCAACTTGGGGTAATGTGTTCGAGCCCGGGAATCCAGTGAGTGGTAATGCAGAGGGATGTTCCTTCGGCAGAAGTCTGCCCATACCTTGCCATTAGAGCCGAGATTGGAACAGTCTGCAAAGGTTCTGCGGCCTGTTTGTGAAGAACTCCCCTTGTGTCTGGGCAGACTCCAGAGAGAGGCTGGAAAGTCCTTGCTTTAATGTCCCCTTTGCCGTTGAGGAGCCTGGATAGAGCAGTACCTGCTGGTGCTGAATTCAGCAGTGTCCGAGCTCGCTCTAAGCCCATGACCTGGCTTGGTGACTGAACCCCCTCCTGGCCCCACCAGCTGATGGAGCCTCCGGGCAACCTGCTGCACTGTGCATGTGGTAGGTGGAGGTGGGTATGGCCTTGGGAAGCGGGAGGAGCTCAGACTTCTGACAGTGACAGGAGTGGGAGAAGGTGTGATTGGTCATCATAGGCAGGACTAACAGCAACGCTTGGAGTGGAATGGGGCAGGGGAAGGGGGAGAGGCCAGAGCAGAGGAGGGAGCGATGACCAAGGGTTTGAGCTGGAAGGACGGGTGGGGCAGTGAGAGTGATGCTGTGGCAAACTCTTCCCAAGGTTGGAGACCACCTGGGCACTGGGGAAGGTGAGTGAGATAATGCGCTGTGGTGCTAAGCCAGGACACATGAAGGCTAATGGCCTTGTCAGTGGTGCTCAGAAGGGCAGGGGTTCTGAGTTGGAGGATTCTTCGTTCCTCTCAAGAGTTGGCTTTGACTACTGCAAAACTCACTGCACAGAGCATCGCCAGTAAGCGACACACCCCAAGGCCAGAGGTCTCCTTGGCTGCTGGCGTTCCTATTACAAAACCCCATTTTTGAGACGTTTGAAACTTGATCACTTTGAGCGAGACCGAAACTTGGCAAACAGGCTTAGACCAAAGAGGTGAAATATTCTGTTCTATTAATCAGCTTTTCCAGTTTGGGATCGCTTCCTTTTAATGAGCATAAAAAAGAAACTGCTCTTCTTGCCTCCGGGGGGGGGGGGGGGGGAACCAGGCAAAAACAAATTTAAAACCTAATGTGTAACACCTCTAAGCATAAATTACAGGAGAGCCTGGTATTGGATCATTCTGTGTCGATTGTTCCACAGTTCCAGCAAAATGCCTGAAGCCTAAATGAGAGGATCAGACAGTCTGGCTAAGGTGTAGGTAGTTTAGAATCCCACCTAGTAGAATCAGATGGCTGCACAGCCCCTGTGTAATCCCTCTACTATTTATCTCTCAGCCCTTCTGCTGGCTTGTCATCACAACCCATTGTCTTTGCTTTCTGTGTCCTGTCTCACCACGGAGCATTGCACTCGCCTTGCTGCTGTTGGTTACATTCTTATCTGACATGATTGGGTTAATTGCAGATGCCCATTTGGATCAGACCCAGACAAAAGTCAGATGCAAATAGCCACACAATTTTCACTTCTCATGACACACAAGCTCAAGAAGTGTGGGTGCCGGTGCCACTAATGTAAGCTGGCGAGCCTTTGTCAGCAGCTCTTGTGTGCATATTGGGGCTCCACGGGAACATGCGTAGCAGGCCATATATGTGTTGGGTGCATTCGTGGCTTAGGTTACTTTGAGGGTCTAGTGTGAGGGTTTTGACATTCAATTTTGTGCTATGGCAGTTCTCTATTTGGGGAAAATAACGATCAGAAACAAGATGGTTAGCACAATTCTCTGTGTTGAATGGGGCTGAACAAGGAGTGCAGGTTTTGCTGTAATACTGATTTCTATCCTGTTTGTATTCAGGAGAGATGTAAAGGGGAGGCATCCCCAAAAATGTAGTGGGCAAATGCCCCCTTGTGGTTCAGACTGTGGGAAAGCCACTCTCATTACTGAAACCCTCAACTTCTAAACAAAGCAAATCATTCTGCCTCAGAGGCTCTGAATGCCTGCATGTCCTGTTTTATGTTAGCAGTGCACATTGTCTATTGTGTGTGTGTTTTATTGGAGCAGGATGGCATATTGTTTGGGTTTTAATGGTGCTTTCATGAATTGGGTTGCAAATATTTGATGTGGAGAGGACTAAGAGAGACTTTGAGGGCTTTTCAGATATTTTCCCCAAGCTGTAGACCGTTTTAGTTCATAGTGGGCTGTAGCTAGTTTGCTTTTTTCTTCTCTACTCTCTGCTGACTTGTAGTTCATTAGTTATTGCCTTCAGCTTTGTTCCCCTTCTTCAAAGATGTATAATTAGGATTCACTGTCAACTGTCTACAAAAACAACAAGGAGTCTGGTGGCACCTTAAAGACTAACAGATATATTTGGGCATAAGCTTTCGTGGGTAAAAACTTCACTTCTTCAGATGCATAGCTCTTTCACTCTACGCATCTGAAGAAGTGAGGTTTTTACCCACGAAAGCTTATGCCCAAATATATCTGTTCGTCTTTAAGGTGCCACCAGACTCCTTGTTGTTTTTGTAGATACAGATTAACACGGCTACCCCCTGATACTTGTCAACTGTCTGTTTTCAGGATCTGGGTTCCTCTGATTCTCTACTTGAAAACATGCCTTATCACCAGCTGCTCGAGAGCTAGGACGTTTAAAATGTGAATGCTGAGATGTTTTCACTATTTCCTTGCCTTTTATGGGGGGAATGGGAGGATTATGATGCAATTGACATTCACTGTTAAAAATCTAAATACACAAATCAACAAAAAGAGTATTTCCTCAATTACTGAAATGTACAGATAGGCAAAGTAAGAAAAATGCTGCTTGAAAACATATTAAAGTTTGATTTAAGGATATTTACTTTGAGGATTTTGACATGTGAGGTTGATAATGTATTAAGTTATGAGGCTTTATTTTTTGAATCTCAACAAGTACTGTCATTAATTTCCCACTGCTGTGGGGGATAAATATAAAAAATGCTTAAATATGAACATTGATGTTATCAGTCAACAATTGGAAAAAAAAATTGAATTTTGCCAAGCCTACTTGCATCAGGAGTGTTCTTGACCTCAGAAACATCTATCTGTGCCTTTCCAGAACCCCCGAGGTCAATGGTTCATGCAGGGAGAACCTCTCTGAAGGGTTGGGGAGAGCATATGCAGAGCTACACAGGTGAACTTGTCCTGTTAGGACCTGATCCTGCATCTATTGAAGTCTCAATAGGAGTTTTGCCACTGACTTCAGTGAGCACAGGATTAGGTCCTCAATGAATCTTCCACAATGCAGCTGTTAAACAGGAACCACTTCAGGAGTTTGTTGCAACTGACGGGGCTGTAGAAAGAAAAAAATGTGTTTGGCCCAGTACCAGAGAGGGGTCTAGGACAAAACAGCCCTGCCCTGAGTAGCTCTGGCCAGAACTCTTGCATTGCGTGCCTAAAGCCACAGTAGTAGGCACCCTGCTGACAGTGGGTCACTTATCAGTACTCCGCACCGATAGCTCCCATTTCAGTGGGAGTGGGCCATGCATAGAAAATTGGACCATTTTAGTAGGGTGCTTAATTTTGGGCACTTAGATGCAGGAAACATTTTCTAACTTAATTCAGGTCTTGGTGTGTCCATCCTGTGGAGACCAGATCAGTGCCTACTTAGGTGGATGCACGCTATACCTCTGCTATGAGAGGCAGCCTTCACCTATGATGTAATTAACCTATTTAATGTTAAATGGTTGGCACTTAGGGGGTTATCCCTGAAAGGCCTTGCAGCGGTCTAAGTGGCAAAAAACCCACCAAACTGCTTCTCCCAGCTTCAGAAAGATCTCTGACTACTTCCACTCTAAGTTTCGGGTCATCCCTTCCCTGTCTCTGCTGGAGGATTTGGGCAGGATCTTTGGAGGACATCACACAAGACTGCAATAACCCAAGCTACTGCTTTGAGTGGAACAGCATGAGGCTGTAAAGTGAAGAGCTCCACCCGTGTTGACCACAACTTCGTCTTGTGTTGATAAGAATATTTAAATGCAAAACCTGTTTTGTATCATAAAACTAACAGAGGAGGAAGTATTATCTGTCGATAGTGAATTGAACTGATTTGTTTCTGGTCACCGTGTCCTTCAAAATTTTAAACTAGATCTTATCCTCTTGAACCTCATTTGCATTCATAGATTGGAAGAGGAAAAAGAACTGTCCTGCCCTCTCCACCTCCTAGAGAAGTGACTACTGCTATCAGAAAGCTGGCTTAGCGCTTTCAATCCCTGGTCCCAGGTGCTTAGCCAGTAACTTCCCCTTGTTCGGTGGCTTGACTTCCTTTAAAACTTCAATAGCAAATGTACTGCTTGATTTTTTTTTTAATTTAAATTATTTTAAAAGATGATAGTAAGTTGAGGCCTTAACTTAGGTTGTCATCATTTCAAATGTAATATTTAATTTTAAATAGGTTTATTTTACAAAGAAAAATCCAATTTAAATGCACCCATTTAAAAAAAAATCTATTTTAATCCACCCTTGTTCATAGGGCTTTTCCCCTTACGTGTTTGGCAGGGGACCGGCCTTGTCTGTACTAGAGGAAACTTGTGAAATTTTTTTTCCCGTGCACTGCTTCTCCCTTCCCTGGAGTTACCGACATTGGCAGCCCTAATGTAGACAGCCCACCGGCTGCTGGTACATTTTTCAACCCTGTGTCATCCATGCCTGCTGGGAGCAAGTCTAACCAATTTGCTAGCGCTGGTTCTTCCGGACTGACAGCGATACTGAGGAATCTTTCCAAAATGTCCTTAGTGTAGGCAAGGCTAGTGGTGAGTCTGTTAGCCTTCTGCGAAAGCGCTCCTTCTCAGCTGTACTCCTTAGTTGTGTCTTCTGGGGGCAGGTGATCTGGCTAGGGGGAAATAATGGCTCCCCTTTCTCCCTCCGACTGCTGACACCGGAGAAGCCTTTGGAACTGTGCCAACTTGGCTAGAAAATCCCCCAAGATGACAGAATCCCGGCAGCTGTGAACAGCAGATCCTAAGCTGGTGGTGAAGCGTCAAAAGCTTTGGAAACTTGGATAGCGTCGTCCTTCCGCAGTCATGGCTGCAGATGAGATCCAGGATGGGGTGGCAGCTGACCCCTTGGTCACGTTCATTGTGCTAGTTTATATTCTCTTTCCTGCTTCAGTTCCGTTCCTTGTGCTGCCAGGAACTGGGGATGAGCTGTCTGGTCCCTCCACCCTTCTAAGGACACGACTCATAGGTGGAGGTATTGTGCATTTGAACTTCATATGAAGAGCCCTTGTTTTGAATGCAGAGGAGTTTCTCCGGGTCTGAAAATTCTTCACTGCCCTTAGTAGTGGTAATAGTCTGAACCAGGAGGGACTGGTTGCTCCCCTTCCCTCTTTGAACAATTCTGTTATTTCACTCCAGTAGGGCTAAAAGAGCAGAGGTCAATCAACCAGCCATAGCCTCTTGCTCTTTGAGTGCAGTTGTCTGACTGGGAGCGGAGGGAGCAAGGGGGCTTTGCCTGCTATGGAGATTCTGCTGCAGGCTGTTTTGAAGTTTCAAATTGCCCAAGAATGAAGTCCCACTCCACACATCTGAGTCTTTGTGGGGAGCACGTTCTAACCATTCTTCTCGGCACCACTGGAGCCAGCTCGCCCTCCTCCTTGTCTTGTAATCTGTAATGAGATTAATCTAGGGCAGTCGTGAATATTCTTCTAGAGGGAGCACGTGCAAGGGAAAGAACCTTCCACTCCTAGAACATGGTGCAGAATGCATTGTAGAGAAGAGCTGGACTGGCTAGGCGACAGTTAGCAATGTGGAAGAATTCCCTAATCGGTGTGGTAACTGGACGTTCTGTTTTTCCCTGACAATACTGCACACTGTTCCGCTTTTTAATAGCTTTGGCAAGTCCCTCTTTCTGACCAGGGATAAAGGATAATCGACTCATTCCATGCAAAGCGTGTCCCCTGCAGTCATGCGCTGGTTTGGCAGAGCTATCTGAGCCCTTGTGGCACAGGTTCCCACACCTGTGGGGATTTGGTTCAGGTTTCCTGCTTAATGAAGCTGTTGAGATTTTGAAGGTTTTTTGTCGAGTCTTTTATCATCCAGCCAAATTCTACATCTTGGTGTGCTCTGGGCAGGTGCCAGGGGCTTCTCTCGGTCAGCTCCTCTGTTTAATTAGACCACATCCCAGCTTGAAGCGCAAGGCTTAGCTCTTTGTAGCCAGCATGGGGGGGAGTTAGCTGGCCATCCTCAAGGAGCAGGTTTAGACTCCTCCTGCCTGAAACTGGTTTGTTCAGGCTTGAGCCTGAAGTCTGATGCTGAGAAGGGAGGGATGGCCAGAGAACAGGAGCAGGGCAATGTAAATGGGTACAGTCAGCTTGGGAAGGGACTGGAATTGTGCCCCAAGGCCCACTCCCATGCAGACCAGTTTGGGGTGTCTTCTAGAAGCTGCATGTATAGAGTTTGGTTTGGATGCTAGTTGGGAATTGCTGACCTGCTCCTGAAGGATCGAAGAGCATGAAGGCAGGATTGATGGAGTGCTAATTGTGTTCTAGAAGGAAATTAGTGGTTTCTGGGAACCAGCTGACGAAAGCTTTGTGGCTGTAATAAATAACCATCATGTCTAGATGATTAGCGCTCAGCCCAGCCCAGCCAGGATGGTGGCTTAGTGCAGAGAAGGCCAGGGCAGAGAGAGTCTTCCCACTTCATAGAGCCTAGTCACAGGGAAACACAGTGCTGAAGTTGAGGGGAAGGTGGGTCTGTGCTGCTCTTTCCCGTGAGTTAGCTGATCTGGAGGGGAGGCAATAGAGGGGACAGTCTCAGTTGTGCCTGCGGAGTAGCTGATTATATAGTGCACTGTGTTTTATGGAACAGTCTGCCTTGTATGATGGCTAAATCCAGAGCAATCCTTGCATTAGTCTATGTAGCCCAGTACAATCTGCTACCCCTCTTAGACTGTGGGTACGTCTATATGGACACTTAGTTTGCGGAAGCCTGGGGTGTAAAGCAAACTTGTGCTAGCCTGCCAAGCACTAACTGGCCCTCTGGGCCCTGCTGCAATGCACTCAAAGTTCCCTAGTGCACTTTGACCCTGTTTCAAAGCAGGCACATCAAAACGCACTGGGAACTTTTAGTGTGTGGCAGGGTAGCGCGGGTACATTTATACCCTGGCTTGCCACAAACTAAGTGTTGACATAGACATAGGTTTGCTAACTTGGTAATATTTAAAAACTGGACACTCCATCAGAGTACTGAAACCTTCCCTGCCCCACATCTTTCCCTGGGGCTCCATCTCTTCTCCCCCACCCCCCCAAGTCCACTCTTCCTCCTTCAGCTCCCCCTCCCCCATCGCTTGCTGCTTTTCCCCTCCCACTTCCCTGCCTGGGTCAGGAGGGACTCGCCTGCAGAGCTGGGGAGCCCTAGCTTTGTAGGGGCTGATGCAGGTGATGACCCAGCACCTCCCCATCCCGCAGTAACTGGACTTTGGGTGTTCGGTCAATAGATCTGACCGGACACTGTCAGGTCCCCTTTTTGACTGGACTTTCCAGTTGAAAACCAGGCACCTGGCCACCCTACATAGGCAAGCCCTGAGCCATTCATGAGGCTAGTCCCATTCTAAATCTCTATGCCACAGAAATTCACTTCTGGTTAGAATGTGGCCAGAGGGTTTGGTCCTTACCGGAACAGCACCTGGAGCAGTGATGTACAAAAGTCTATTTAGAAGCACAAAAAGTAGTGACTAAAAAGTCCTCACATTCTGGAGAGTGTCTCAGCAGCCGTCCCTGTGTCACCGAAGCTGGAGCCCTCTTCACAAATAAGCAGACAGCTGATGTATGCAGTAACTTCCCGGAATGTTGTGTATCAGGAATTGGTGTGTGCACTAAATGTGGCTTCACGCAGCTTCTCTGGGTCCAGGAAGCTGCTGAGACAGAGAAACAATTAAATGATTAAAAATTCCAATAAACCCCAGAATTCAGTACCCCTTCCAGCCTCTGACACGCTCCTCCCTGAAATAAACAAAGCAATTGAATACCAAAGAGCTGCGTTTCCCAGGTCACTCCGATTTTTCTGAACTATAACTCAGCTGTCTGGACTCTGTTCTCCTCCTCAGCAGAGTGGGTCGGGGACCATATTGGCCTGAACCATGAATTTCCTGTGGTTTTAAATATCTAAACTGCTGTATCCTATTCTGAACCCAATTTCAGAGACTACCCTACGCAGTAGAAGGCGAATGCTAGTGTAGTCGTTGGCAGCCCCACAGCTGCAGAGCCTGCATTTGCTTTGGGAAGCACACCCAGAGGTTCAGATATTTCTCCAAACTTTCTGCAGCTATCTACTTCCCGTGCCCCAGCTCCCCCCTCCCCACGGCTTGGTTATCGGAAGGGAAGGGAACAGCTTGCTCTTAACACTTCCCTATGCAAAGCCCTGGTCACATTTTCCAGGGGGCTGACAGGCCTGCTTCCATTTCTTTGTGCAGCTGGCATGCAGACAGACCATTCTCTCCCAGATTCCCAGAGCAGCCCAGTTCTGGGGTGGGCACCCTGCCTGCTGGGTCACCTGGGAGCTTGCTGCTATTCCTTTAAGCATGTGTCACTGAAGCTGTCTGGGAGCTGCCGTTCCTGGGAGTGATCAAAGTTTCTCAGTCGCCCATGGGTCCCAGGGCAGGTTCACAACGAGACCTAGAAAAGAGGCCATCTAGACTGAGCTTCCTGGTTTGACCCTTCCCTCCTCAGGCTCCCTTTTAATAGTGGCTCATCTTGCATGAGGCCATTTGAAAGGGACATTTTTCTCCCATGCTGCTGTGGTCTCCGGGGCAGTGGTTGGGCTATACTTCAAGCAGATGGCTCAGTTTATTACAGAAATGTGCCTTTTTGGTTCCTTTGCTAGGACAACTCTAAACACCTTGGAATTCCTCAACTGAATCCCCGCCCCCCGGTAGCTGGCCCGTTACATTTGGGGGAGACAGGCAGCTGCAGCCATCCGTGTCTGTCCTGCATCGGGCTGCAGTTTGCTGCACTTCCTTCCTTTCCAGCTGGATAATATTCTGAGCTCCTGTTTCCCCTTTCATTCCTGAGGAGATGGCACAGTCGTGCAGGCAGTGAGTGAAAACTCAGGGCTGAGACTGCTAAAGCCCATGGGCTCTGCTCTTCCCTTAAAAGCAAAAGGGGAACGGAGGGCCATACACTTAAATGCTTGGGTCAGCTGCTCAGGGAGAGAACCAGCTTCCCCAAAGGGAGCACTGTGCATGACTGCTCTACTCCTGATCACCTGGGGAAGAAAGATCCTCTTTGACGCTGCTGCTGTTTCTCCTTCTTCCCAGCCAAATCCTGATGTCTGGAGGATGTTTAATATAAATTAAATGTAAATAAAATTTAAATTAATGGAGATATCTCATCTAGAACTGGAAGGAACCTTGAAAGGTCATAGAGTCCAGCTCCCTGCCTTCACTAGCAGGACCTAGTACTGATTTTGCCCCAGATCCCTAAGTGGCCCCCTCAAGGATTGAATTCACAACCCTGGGTTTAGCAGGCCAATGCTCAAACCACTGAGCTATCCCTCCCCCCAATCAATATGTAGCTTGTACTGTTGCGTGCTGAGATGAGAGGCTGAGAATTAAAGGCCGAGGCAGCTTCCAGTTATAAAGCAGGTTTTTGATCCCTCTGTCAAATTTTTACCCAAAATAAACCTATCCACCTGTGAAACTTCGGATGGGTTCTGCCACCAGCCTAGTTCTCCTAGGAATCCTGTGAGGCAAATTGGAAAAGAGGGTTGGGTGACATGAGGGGTCCAAAACCGAGCTGATTAATTTCTTGAGAAGTTTCCTACTCAGAACTCTGAGGGGAAACTCAAACTTGTTCTGGTTGGCTGGGCTTGTGAGGCCATTCACTCTGGCTCTGTCGGTCTGCGGGGTGGTAACTTTTGAACGCTTCAGCTAACCAATTCCAAAATTGCAGGGAATGTTCCAGCCAGCCGTGGCCAGAACACTATTGATTGCAGGGAAAATCAGAAAGCTGAAAGGGGGGAAATGGGGAGTATATGGAGCCCCTGGCCTTTGTTTAGCTTCAAGCACCTCTGCAATTGTCTATGGATCAAACAGCTGGATGATGGCCTTCAAGCGTAAGGAGAGCCCTTCTTGTCCTCCCAAGAGAAACTAACTTATGGACACCCAGACAGATAACCACAGGGTACAGAATGGGGGGATTCTGGTTTGGGGGTGGGAGAATGGGGAGTGCACAACTCCTGGCAGTGAGAGAATGCATAAGTCCCTACAATAGAGGGAGATGGGAGGGTGGCATCTGGGAAGATTGTGGGGGGGCTGCCAGGAGCACCTCATGTGAGCAGTGCACTCTCCCTATACAAGCTGTAAGTGTATGACACGCTAATCTATTGGTCTGGATGAGGACTGGTGCAGGTGGCGTTAAGTGTTAGAACTTTCATAGATTAGAATAGATGCCTTCAGGGGAAGCTTTGCACCTTAAAGCAGCTAAAGTTTCTTCCTTTAGGCATGTGTGGGGTTCGTGAGTGCACAGCTCCTCTTACAGAGCTTGGGGAACCCTGCGGCAGCCAGATGGGAGCTTCTCCACCCATGCACAAGTGTTTAGGAGCCTCTCCCACTCTGAGAGCCATGAAGAGTTCCTCCTTTGGGTGCCACTCGGGAAGCTCCCATCTGGATTGTATGGAGAGCCAGTGACCCCAACCCTCACTCCTCTAGCAAACTCCCAAGTTCTAGCCTGTCTCAGTCAGGCTGTAATTTTTTGCACTGTAGCACTTAAGGAACTGCTTCCATTTTACATATGGAAGACTGGAGCTCAGAGGGTAAGTGACTTACCTGAGGGGTCACAGCAAGTCAGGGTTAGAACCCACATCTCAGAGCCCGTGTGTGTGTTCCTGGATCACTTGTCTAGGAGCTGGCTGGTGGCTAGCTTCACTCTGAACTAGTATTCCAGCTGGCGAGGTCAGATAATGGCAGTACCACCTCGTTGATCAGTGCTGTAGCTGATGGTGATGTCACTAAGCATCCAGGCTGTAGCATGTGCCTGCTGGAGGATCTATTCTAGAAGTGTCCTGATCTGTCTCTAGGGTACTGACACAGTCCCCATCACCGTAGTATCTGAGTATCTCAGTCTTTCCTGTCTCTCTCCTCATGCACCCTGTGGGGCAGAGCAGTTATCCCCACTGTACTGCTGGGGAGCTTAGGCTAAGTGACGTGCCCAAGGTCTCACAGGGAGTCTGTGGCAGAGCAGGGAACTGAACCAGTAGGCCATCCCTCATCTCTGGCAAACGTGTGCAGGCAGAATGACCAAGGGAAGGAGGAGTTGGAAGTGTCCATAAAACACCTTCTGTGTCTGGTAACCCTCTGGCTTCACTATCCAGAGACCATTGCTGACATAGCCCTGAGACCCACCCCGCTCCCCCTGAGGCCATGAGTGGGGAGAGCAGAGCACTAGGACTGTATTTGCAGAGGCAGCAGCAGTCTGATTCCATCTAAGACAAGCAAGTCCTTTCCTGTCCTCACAGCGTGCCTAGAGACCAGCTTCCTGTCACCCACAGTCCTGAGGAACCCTCCCCCTGTGGAAATAGTGTATAAATGTGTTTACCATTTCCCATCCTGTTGCCAGACAGCTGAGAGCTTGTCGACAAATGGGGGTGTGAAACTACATCCTCCTAGGACAGTTCAGGCAAGTGCCCCCCCTCCGACCTGCAGAGGAGAGGGGCAAAAGCTTGCACACATCCGTATGAGGGGCTAGCTGGGCAGGTTCACTCACCTGTCCTCTCTGGAAGGTGGGAGCAACTAACTCTTCTAAGTCTAAGCTAGATCCCTAGCAGCCGACTTCTGGTCCTTGCAGGAGACCATGCTCTGAGGCCTGTTTAGTGTGTGTCTCCCCCTTCCCCCCCCACTGGCAGGCACTGTCCTCACAGTGAGTGCAGACCACTGCTCCCTGCTGGTGGGGGAGTCGGCACACTGCCCTGGGCTGCACAGATCTGCAGGTGCTGCCTTACCTTTCTGGGCAGGTGCATGCAGTGTTTTGTGTACCCCTCCTGAGGCAGCCCAGGTGCTAACACTCTCCTCTCCCACCTCTGTTCTTAGTGAAGTTCATGCGGGAAGTGACTCCCTACATTAAGAAGCCGTCGCTGGTGTCAGACCTCCCGTGGGATGGGGCAGCTCCCCAGTCACCGAGCCTGAGTGGCAGCGAGGACTCCGGCTCCCCGAAGCACTACAATGGCACCAAAGACAGGAAGGTGATCCCTCTGAAAATGTGCTTCGCCGCCAGGAACTTGAGCATGCCGGACCTGGAGAACAGGTGAGCTGGAGCCTAGGGAGACAGAGGCCTTGGCGTGTGGCAGGCTGCTCTGGGCCTATCTGCCTGGCATTTTGGGTGCAGGGAGGAGTGTTGACACAGGCTGGCGGGACATGCAAGGTGAGAAATGATCCCTTTTTGGCTGCTTTGCAATGTGTAAAGGAGTCTGGAAGACTTTTAAAAAGGTGCTTTCTCTGCTTGGCTTCTATCTGGATGTCAGGAATGTGGAGCCTCATGTGTCTGTTTTCCTGGAGGGCTCTTGGGAGGCCAGAGAACTGCAGGAGTGTCCCAGGCCCTAGTTATGGGGGTAGGAGTGTCTGAGTCTTTGAGACTCTCTTCTCCCAGGTGCCCATAGGAGCTGGAGTTAAATGGGTGCTTACAAAGACAAACAGGGTTTGAATCCCTCCCCCTCCACTTGCAAGCCCTTGTGATGTCAAAGTCCTGCTAGATCTGTTTGTTTTGAATCCTCCAGCAAACAAAGGCAGATATGAGACACCTGCATTCCTGATGCAAAACCAACCAGGAAAAACACACCAGACTTTGGCTGTATGTCAGGAAAGGGCACAGATGTTTCTCTTCCCTTGTAGGCCCCCTTAGGTGCGAGAGATCCAATGGCATGGGTTTATTCCTTCGGGCAGGTGGGGAGAGCTGTTCTGCTTATCACTGTGATGAACAGGTGGGAGTCGGGTCTGCACTGGGTCCCCCAGCAGTGTGAATGCCTTTGCAGCTGACCTTGTGGCAGCAGCAATGGGGCTTTCTACAAGAGAGGCTGATGCTGCCTTGAGTGAGCTGTGGAGCTGGTGGCCTGACGGTTTGTACTTCCCGACATTCGAGGTGGTAACCCTGCCGCTGGTTCGTTCTGGGCCAGGTAACTTCCCCTCAAGGGGTGCTGATCCTGCCTGGGAAGAGGATAGAGCTAGGAGTCCAGAGACCTGCATTCTAACGCTGCCTGCAGCTCAGACTCCTCTGACCTGGCACAGTCACGTCACTTCTCTGGGCCAATTCTTACCCTCCTACGCCTGCAGGGTGATGTGAGGGTTAACCAGCCCGGTTTTGGAGAGCTGAGCTCTTCAGCTGGAAGGTGCTATAAAGGGGTCATTATTTCACATAAGTCCCCCCCCCCGGCAGTTTCAGGAGGATCTGGCAGTGTAGACTTCTTGTTCCAAAGCGTTCAGTGAGGAGCCTGCGTTCCACCCCAGAAGTAGCTGTTTCATAGGTGGGTGTGGTTATTCCTTATCTGCCACAAAGTGGGAGTTGGGAGCCTTAACTAGTGCACGTGACCCAAGTGGATTGAGTCAAAGGTGATATACAAGTGCAAGGCTCCTCCTTTGGCTGTATTAACTTGCACCCTGGGTCCCGAACACAGTTAGGGCTCTGTTGTGCCAGGTGCTGTACACCCACAGGGAGGCCTGTGGAGCTGAGTGACCCAGCGCCTGACACGCATGGGGCGGGAAGGTGAGGGGAGCAGCAAGGTCCATGGCCACAGGGGCCATCTTTGCAGATGAGCAGCAGTGGGATCTGCAGCATCTGTTCGCAGTCACAGCAGAGATGCGTCTGGAGAAGCGGGGTTGTGATCCATCTAGTTCAGCTGTGTCTCTGCTTGCAGCCAGGTTACGTGTAACGCCTGCGCGTTTAGCGTCTGGTTGAAGACAAAGTGTCCTCTCCTGGTGCCTTTTGGGAGGTGCTGGCTGGCTGGGTGTCCACAGGATGTTTGGCTAATCTGGGTGTTGAACTCTTTCCATGGAGAAGATACCTGGCCTTGCGCCACACGCACATTCCAGCGGAAATGGCAGTTCCTCTGCTGGTCCGTGTCCCCGGGATCGGCTCTGGAGACGATGCTCGAGCTTCAGCTAAGCAGCAGAAGATGGACTAAAGGAGACTTAGGGTGGGAACAGCTGCGCCTCAGGCCAATCTCCTGATTCACTCATCAAATCGTAACTGCAGCTTGCAGGAAATTCTTAGTGGTTTGGCTACCAACCAGGTCTCTCCACTCAGCGCCCCTCCTCCCCCCAGCTGGCTGGCTGCCGCGTGGGACAGGCAGTGTTTGCATTTTGCTGTCCTCCTAGGGTAGAAGGCTCCAGCTCAGGGAAGGATCCAAACCCCCACATCTAAATTGCCTTTCTGGCAGTTTAACTTTCTTCTAAAACAGAGTTCAGATGGATTTGGGCTGAATCTCATCCAGGCCTTCCCCTGCTCTGGTAGCGCCCGTCTGCCCTGTCACACACCTGCCAGGTGGGGGCGGTATTGCGTGTAGTCCTGCCAGTGAGTGGTGGTTGGGGGCAGTTAGAGGCTATTAGTGATCCTGTTGGGTGCGTGTGTGTCGGGGGGGGGGGCGAGGGGGAATCTTGGCTGTGCTTATTTTCATTCTCTGCCCTTGCCACCTCTTCTTTGTACCTGCCAAGTGGCTGTATCCTATGTCCAGCCGGGGGCAGAGTTGGAATGTCACACCTAGTCCATGGTCCCAGAGCAGCTGCACTTCCCTGTTGAAAATGAGTTGACAACTGTGTATCTGTCCAGTACTTATCAGGGTTCAGAGTTAACCGGTTGAACTGGCCCTTGGACCTGTAGTTCACCCCTGCAGATTCTGTTGGGTGCATCTGGAAGGATTTCCTCAACCACCTGGGCTTCGTTACAAGGAAAGGTTAAATTCTGTAAAAACAGATGAGGCCTCTGGAGCCAGATTGGCATGGCCTGTGTGAGCAGGCTCTGGCATGGAGGCGGGGCAAATGAGCAGCATTGGTTGGCAGTACTGGGTAAGCAGTGCTATCCCAAACTGCACTCTGCGGCAGGAAACTTGCTTCTCCTCTGTCTGTTGCTGAGCATTTGAACTATTCCCCATTTGCCCAGGAGGTGGCTGGGCCCTGCCATGCAGAGTGGGGTTGCATTGCTGAGCTCTGAGAGTTGGGTTTGTCATTAGAGGGAGGAAATGACACTAATCACTTCCCCTTGTTTTCCCTGTATCTGTCATTACCTATGCAAAGCCCTCCCCTGGGTGTTAGGGACCAGGGAAATGCTGTCAAGCTCTCACTGATGGGGAAGTTGCTATAGCTAGAAAGTACTTAATCTTCAGGGGGTTGTGCTGCCCCAGTTGTGTAGGGCCGATTACCTGATCTCCTGGGCCAAGCAGGTCTGACAGTTATTGCAGGACCAGTTTCCAAGGTGGTGTCCCTTCATCGTCCCATGCTGCCCACACATCCCTGCTGGGAGGCTGCCTCCCACTCAGCTCTTGGGAACAGTCATGGCCAAGCTACAGGGTTTTTGCAGCATGCAGGCTGCCTTTTGCAGGACTCTCCCTCAATGCTCCTATGAGAAGATCTTGGCCAGGAATAGTTTGACTTGATACCTTTGCCCCACCAGCATCTCTGTCCTGGCACAGAGTTGGTCCACGATGGAAATGACTAAGGTTTCCGGCCTGCGTGTCCCTTTCTGAACAGGGCAGAACCCCCTTGCAGACTCCTCTTAACTAGGTGGTGGGGAATATAACGCCATCTCTGCCAAGTCTTCTGCCCCTTTGCTTTAAGCTGCACAACTTGGCACATTGTGCGTTGGTGGGTGGACATGTGAAAGAGCCGTGATGGCTTCAGTACTAACATGACGGGGGGGCAGGAAAACAGCGTCTCTTTAGAATGCCCATGGAATTAAATTGCCAGAAATGTACATGGGCGAGTAAGAGCTAACTGCTCGTATGTCCTGAACTCAGAACAGTATTTGTTCTCAACTGGGAGAGACCGCTTCCACGGCAGTACGCACTCCCGAGGCTAACGTGCTGGTGTAAGGTGAACCACCCTTTCCAGCGCCGCTGGCGTTCGTGCCAGCATAGATGCTTGTGCAGGCTCCGCACAGGCGTTTTCAGCACCATGTCCTAATGCTGGGAGGTTTTCGTGGGGCTGAGCTATCCAAGGCCCCTTGGCACTGGCACCAGTGCCGAGAATGGGCGTGGGCCACTGTAGCTGGGAGAGAATGCAGTGTCAGTGTAAATAACAGTGGCCAAGAGCGTGATGATGGCTTTGTCTGTCCTTGGAGAGCCAGCAAGCAACCCAGTCTGCATAGCTGTGGGAAGCCAAGTGAGCTCTGACATGCACACTGCTGACCTGGAGGGCTCGAAATGCCTCCCCTGTAGCTTGTGTGGGAAGAGGAGTGTAGTCCAAGGGTACGTCTACACTTCCACCAAGAACCCGTGGCACAGAGTCCCAGACCCTGGGGCAATTGACTCTGGCTCGTGGGGCTCAGACTCTGGCACTAAGAACTGCAGTGTAGACACTGAGACCCCATGTGGTGGGAGGGTCTCAGAGCCTGGCCTCCAGCCTGAGCCCAACCATCTAGATTGCAATTTTTAGCCCCAGGCGAGCAGCACCCTGGCAAGTAGAACTTTGCAGCCAGACTCGGGCGCAAAGTCTCCCTGTCTCCCAGGACTTGACGAGGAGGTGAGCTTCTGTGGAGCTGTGTGACCAGAGGTCTGAGCTGTGCTCTGGACCTAGACAAAGGCAGCACCAATTCCCTGTGTAGGGTCCTGCAGCACAGGCAAGTGGGAAGGGCAGAGAGTTGTCCTGGGGTTCCCATCAGGATCAGAGTGAACTGCATTTAGCCTGTGTTTGGAGAATGCAAATCCAATTACCCAACCCCCGCTCATCCAGGTGGAAATAAGCTGCCGCTGCAAAAGGCTTTTGTCACGCTGTATCTGCTGCCTCTCCGGAGTTCTGCAGCAGGATTCTGCACTGACTTTGCACGCTGGTGGCTTCCCGCGAGGAGCGGTGCACACGCTCCTGTCTCAAAGCTAGCCAGCCCCAATGTACTTTTAAGCACATGGACTCGTTTCTACGTGTTCTGTGGTTTCACGCCTGCTTCTCTGTTGTGCTAAGAGGCTGGTAGGCAGCTTGCCTTTGGGTGGCATTTGTGCAACTTCCATTCCACTTAACAGCCCATCTCAGACGTTTCGCGGTTACAGTCTCACCCCTGTAGCTGCTTGTCAACAGGTGATTGCCCCCTAAGTCCGGCTGGGCTCCTGATTTGCCGGCAGTCTAATTAATAGCCACTCTGTACTATACACGCATGCCCAGATCCAAGAAGGTAACTGGGGAGAAAGGACCGTCGGCTTTAACTGATGGTGGGAATTGTTGGCTTTCAGAGCGCTCCCATCACGTCCTGAGTTAGGCATCAAAAGAGCATCATAAGGAGCAGATGTGTCCGCAGCGGTTTGGCAGGGCTAGTCGGTTCTGGGTTCTGTAGCTACTGACTGAAGGGCAGAGGAGGTGAGAAGCGTGTGCTGCATCTGCATTCCAGGGAGGGGAGAGATGCCAGCTCGCCCTTTAGTATCGCTCTCTCTAATAGCCTGGGCCGGAGCAATTGGGTGAGAAGCCAGGCAGGGATCTGGGCTGGGCACCCCCGCTGCTCTGAGGGATGCTGAGCTGCCGCAGGAAGGTTCCTGCAGGACCCTGGGTGCCCTGGCAGGCGCTGGGCCAGTGCTCGCTTACTTCCTGAGCTCTCAGATGTTGCATCAGCTCCTAGCAGGGCTGCCTGACAGCTAAGATTAGAAAGCTCTGTAATCTTTTAATCAGTGGCACAGCTTCTCAGCCAGCTGAGGGAGAGGATGATTCACGAGGCATCCCCCTGCCCTAGCAGAGCAGGGATCGTCACCGCCTCCGGGGCTGCGGGTCTCATAAGCACCTGGACAGATGAGTTTCCAGACAGCGTTCTGCCACGCAGCACTGGAATTCCATCCTGCCACAGAGCCAACTTTGCCCTACCCTCCAGCCCTGTGGTGAGCGCTGTCTGGGCTGCTCGTAGATGACCCCAGCCAGGGGCTCTCCCTAGCAGACACCAAAGGGCTAAGGGTTCATTTGAGCGTTTCATGTGTACTTTTCTTGGGGAACCAAACCCCATTGATGTGTAGGGTGTGTCTGCTGCAGGGCTTCCGCATTCCCCCTCTGCCTTAGCCCGGCTGCACTTCTCAGCCTAGCTCTCTCTCTCCCTATTCAGGTTGATAGAGCTGCACTCTCCGGACAGCAGAAACACCCTGATCCTGCGGTGCAAAGACACAGCGACAGCACACTCCTGGTTCACGGCCATCCACACCAACATCATGGCCCTCCTCCCTCAGGTGCTGGCTGAACTCAATGCCATGCTAGGTGCCAACAATGCCACAGGAAGTAGCAAGGAGGTCAAACACATCGCTTGGCTGGCGGAACAGGTATAAGAACATAAGAGAGGCCGTACCGGGTCAGACCAAAGGTCCATCTAGCCCAGCATCCTGTCTACCGACAGTGGCCAATGCCAGGTGCCCCAGAGGGAGTGAACCTAACAGGCAATGATCAAGTGATCTCTCTCCTGCCATCCATCTCCATCCTCTGACAGACAGAGGCTAGGGACACCATTCCTTACCCCTCCTGGCTAATAGCCATTAATGGACTTAACCACCATGAATTTATCCAGTTCTCTTTTAAACTCTGTTATAGTCCTAGCCAAAGGTATGCAGAGATGGAGGGCCCCTGATGTCTTGACCTTATTTGGGTAGAACTCATTTTTACAGGTGTGGTAGCAGTGCAGTCTAGCACTCTGCTTAAGGTGTAGCTGTGAAGAGATTAGTTTCATTGGCAGGCATGGGAGAAGGTCAGCACTGCGGAGATTACAGCACTTTGGTAGTGGCTCGTGTGTTTTCAGTTCTCCTTTCTCCACTTACTACTGTGAGCCTAGAAGCCAGCTCAATCATGGAATCCAATGGCAGCCGGAGCTCTGGGAGAGACCTGTCCAGGGAGGGATTTGTGCCAATCCAGTTTTGAAAATGTAACTTCTACCTAAAACCATCCTGACCGAATGTAATGTTTCATCTCTGCCCGGCAGGCCACAGCTCCAGTAACCCTCCTCTCTTCTGGAGGTGTGGCCCCTACTGACCCTGCAGGGGCATGTGCTGTAGTAGTGTTTGCCTGTTGTAGACAGGGCTGTAACCTCCTCACAGGCTTCCCATGCCTGTTGTGGACGGGTTGTGTGCAGGGTTTGTTCTGATTCTCAGCAGTGTCAGTGCAAGCCTGATCTCATTCCTAGCAGCACTAGGATGGTGCTTCAGTCAGCAGCTTTGCATGCACACAGGGCTCCAGAATTTCCCATCTGAGTGTCTGTCCTCTCTCCTTCCCTCAATAATTCATTTCCCCTTTAGTCAAAACCTCACCTGATGCTCTTCCTCTTTATTTAAAGGCGCTATGCGTATGCAGTTGTCTTACTGCCCTCCACGTGCAATAAAACTCCTCCTTTCTAGGTGGGAGTTCATACTCCAAGTGCCAATTTCACACTTGATCCTAGGCTTGCAGAGCTTTCTAGCTCCTGATGCTTGGGTATCTGTGCACCATTGTGCATGCATCCCTTGGGTAACTAGACTGGCAGGAAAGGGGTGGCAATGCCATAATCTTAATAGGGATGAAAGATGGTTAAAGCAGAGACCTGGGGTCTGTGCACAGCACTGTCAGTGAGTCACGTGGCTGTGGCAAATCGACCACTCTGTCCATCTAGTAATGGAGTTGAGAACCCTCCTTTTTGCTAGGAAAAGTAACTTGCTTATACTGAAGTGCTTTGAGATCCTTGGGTACCAGGCGCTATGCAAAGCGTTGTTGTGGGTAGGAAGACCTGGTAAAGCAGAGGCCATTCCTCACAGGTCATTGGGAGGGACAGTTCGGGTTCAATCTTGTGAAGTCCATGGACTTTTCTTGAGGTCCCATAACCTGGTGCTCAGCCAGGCTCACAACTATTTTGCTGTGCAGCTGGGCCCTGAAACTAATGCCAGCAAAGCTACGTGTTGAACCATTGTGAACATGAAACCCCCTCACGTTTCACCGAGCCTGCACTTCCTTCCCAGGGCTGGGTTCAGTTTCCAGTTAAAGATAAACCTTTGGCAGCTCCAAGTTTCCTAGATCCTCTTCAGAGTGGCCTGGAGCGTTTGTTTCTGCAGATAAGAGGAGACAAAGGAGAGTCTGTGGGGGCGGAATGTCCTGTGTATTTAAGCCAGTCACTTGATGTCCGTTGTTGGACATGTGGGCTAGTGGCTAAAGCACATGGCCAAGAGTTAGGTCTGGAATCTGCCACAGACCATGGCTTTGGGCAAGTCAGTGACTTTCTGCCTCCACTTCCCAGTCTGACGTAGGGGTCATGTTGACCTAACTCGCAGGGTTTGCAAAGGTTAATTTCTGTTGTAAATATTCTCAAGCAATGCACTCCTCCTGTGTGCAGTATGAAAATCGCAACCTTGCAGAGTTAAAGGGCTGTACGTTGTGCAACAGTGCAGAAAACCCAGCAATGGGAACAGCCTCCCACAAGGTATTCAGGCAGGTGAGCATTTTAACAGCTAAAGGAAGGTAGGCTGCTCTCCACACGGGGCAGAACACTATTCCAATGGGATGATCCCCCACGGGCCAGTGGGACTGTGTCCTGCGAAGTGTTGCTGTGACAACAAGGAATTAGTTGGAACATCAAGTCGGGGTCGATTGTGCTCACTGTCCCGTTGCTGCAGGAGGCACGGTGGCTGCCCGTGGTCCCCACACCTGGAACGCTGGGATGGCTTTACCAGAGGAGTCTGCGACTTCAGAAGCATTTGTGAAGCACTTTGCGTTCCACCTCAGGAGCCCAGAGAGGGCTGGCCAGGTTCACAGCAAGCTGGGCTTATACCCCTCTGGGCTGTGGTCCTGTCCTGTTCCCTGCCCCCATGTGATGGGTCATAGTCTGAGCGGGTGGAAGCCAGTGCTCGCCCTGCGCAGCTTTCCACTGGGGTGGTGAATCTCGTCGATAGGCCTGAGCTCTCCCAGCTGCTGTGTGATCAGGACTGACTGACCGCATCTAGCGGTGCCCCCGGGGAGGGATCTGCGCGGCAGGTTCTGAGTGTCAGTCTGATGCCCACGCAGCATGAGCCCTCGACCATGGGATTTGCCCAGTTACCGAGGAGTTAGAACTATAGTCCCAGACTTGCCCTTCCATGAATTTGCTGATCCCAAAGCTACAGTTTATCCTTGACCTTGTAAGTGTTTTCTTGGCTGAGAAGAGCTGAGCTGTGGCCGTCCCTGGCATGGGATCTCCCGGATGGCTGGGCCCATTAGTGCCTTGCTGGCATTCCTCAGATGAGTTAACACATTCCCACACCATAGTAATAAAGAGCCCACTTGACCCAGAATCAGATTAGACTCTTCAGTGCCTGCTCCTTAGGGCGCCACTCCACAGCCAAGTTATTCATACGGCACAACAACATGCTGCTTGCTTCAGACAGGGCCTGGCTCCAGGCATGAAGGGAAATACACTCTCGTTAATTTTCCAGGTTATTTTTTGCCCTAGTGCAGTTGATCTCTCTGAGTAGATCGCCTCACCTGGGGAGGGGAGGCGAGCACAAGCGTCATGGATTGATTCCACATGGGGTCAGACAAGAGCCCTACAGCACATTGCCTGATCCCAGTGTGCCCCATGGAGAACGGGAGGCACTGGGCTCTGCTGCTGGGAGGGAGGGAGAGGCAGGAACTGAGGGTAGAAAAACTCCGAACTCGGCTCACTACTCCCTTCCTTCGTCTGCATCGCCTCGTCTGCTCTGTTACTCAGGCTAGGGTTACCATATTTAACAAAGAAAAAAAGAGGACCCTCCATGGGGTCCTGGCCCCGCCCATTTCCCACCCCCCCAGCCCCGCCCCAACTCTGCCCCCTCCTTCCTCCCACTCCCAGCCACGCGAAAAGGGCTGCCCGAGCGCTACCGGCTTCACGGTTTGCCGGGCAGCCCCCAGACCCTGCGCCCCCGGCTAGCTCCTACCCAGCGCAGCTGGAGCCCGGGAGGGGAAGCGCCCAGCCGGGGGCGCAGGGTCTGGAGGCTGCCCGGCAAACCGTGAAGCCGGTAGCGCTCGGGCTTCAGGCAGCCCCTATGCCTCCGGACCCTGCGCCCCCAGCCGGGCACTTCCCCTCCCGGGCTCCAGCAGCGCAGGGTCCGGAGGCATGGGGGCTGCCCGAAGCCGGTAGCACTCGGCTCTTAAACAGAGCCGAAGAGTCAGGGGAGGAGCAGAGCCGCCGCGGGAGGGGAAGTGCCCGGTCGGCATTTTCCCGGACATGTTCGGCTTTTTGGCAATTCCCCCCGGACGGGGGTTTGATTGCCGAAAAGCCGGACATGTCCGGGAAAAAACGGACGTATGGTAACCCTAACTCAGGCTCCTCTCCCACTGGCACATTGTGACTTCCTTAACAGATGCACTACTCAGGAATGTCCTTTGGCCCCAGATTGCAGACCTTAGATGCTCCCAAATGAGGATCCTTTGCCCCCGGCGGGCAGCACACACTGCTTCCTGGACTGCATGTTAACAGCTCTCTCGCCTTCTTGCAGGCTAGACTAGATGGAGGAAGGCAGCAGTGGCGGCCCATCCTCATGGCTATGACAGAGAAGGACTTGCTGCTCTATGATTGTATGCCCTGGACAAGAGACGCATGGGCATCACCTTGCCACAGCTACCCTCTTGTTGCTACCAGGTAAGATCCAAGCCTCCAAGTTGCCTGGAAGAACATTTCTTTGATTACCTAAACCCTACCCCGTACAGTGAAAGCCTTTCCCGCTTAGCGCTTTTCACCCATCAGTCTCCAAGCACTTTGTAAAGCTGCAGCTTTTCAGGGGAAATTGAGGCACAGAGTTGGGACGTGACTTCCTAGCAGTCAGACTCACTGCATGACACTGGGGATCAAACCTCTGGCCTCTGCCCAGTCTTCAGTCCGCTAAACCACAGCTCCCTCAGCCCACAGCTCCCTCAGCCCACAACCCCAACCAGGGCATTGCTGGAATAACATAGCTTGGGTCCTTCCTTGTTTTGCTGCTGATAAGCCTCTCAACAGCTCCTCACCTGCTAGGGTTGCCAACTGTCTAACCGCACAAACCCAAACACCCTTGCCCCGCTCCGTGGCCCCGCCCCTTCTCCGAGGCCCCACCCTGCTCACTCCAGCCCTCCTCCCTCCATTGCTTGCTCTCCCCTGCCCTCACTCAGTTTCATTGGGCTGGGGCAGAGGGTGGTGGTGCGGGCTCTGGGCAGGGGCAGAGGTGTTCAGAGTGTGGGAGGGGGCTCCAGGCTGAGCCTGGGGCAGGGGATTGGGGTGCAGGAGGGGATGTGGGGTGCAAGCTCTGGGAGGGAGTTTGGGTGCTGGAGGGGACTAAGGGCTGGGGGAAGGATTGGGGGTGTGGGCTGTGGGAGGCAGTTTGAGTGCAGGAGGGGGTTGGGGTGCGAGAGAGGGTGAGGGGTGCGGGCATTGGCTGGGCGGTGCTTACTTCAGGTGGCTCCTGGGCAGCGGGTCTAAGGCAGGCTCCCTGCCCGCCCTGACCCCGTGCCGCTCCCATAAGCAGCTGGCATATCCCTGCAGCCCCTGGGGGGGCCACGGAGCTCCACACACTGCCCCTGCCTGCAGGCACTGACCCCGCAGCTCCCATTGTCCACAGTTCCCAGCCAATGGGAGTTGCGGAGTTGGTGCTCGGGGCATGGGCAGCAGACAGACACACACACACACCCTGCGGCCTCAGGAAAGTGCTGGCCGCTTCTGGGAGTGGTGCGGGCCAGGGCAGGCAGAGAGCCTGCCTTAGCCCTGCTGTGCTGCCAGACTTTTAGTGGCTTAAAATCTCCCGGTTTGGCTTCAGTAGCCTCTAGGAGATAGAGCCTGATTCCAGGAGACTCCCAGTGAAACCGGGTGGGTTGGCAACCCTAGCTCGGGCATGTGAGAGCCCTGCTTCTTTCTGTGCTGAGCCTGAGATGAGAGCGCCAGTGCACACTCCTCACTGCTGGTGGGCCAGGATGCTAGGATGTGAGCATTTAAATACTAGCCCAGTCACTTCCCTAGCGGTTATCAGTCAGTCGGCCACCGTGCTCCAAGCCTTGGGCTGCTTTTCCTTTCGACTGCAACCTGGAACTTCCTTCCATTGCAGTGACAGGATTTCCTTAGTGTAGGAAGGCTTCCACCTGGTCAAACCCCACTGCTCTGGGAGGGGTCCCACCTGCAGAGAAAGTGTCGGGTTTGGATTTGCATTCCAAGGGTGATGGGTGGAAACTGGCACTTGCCCTTCACAGTTTGCAAATCATTCTTGTGATTGGCCAGCGAGAGCTGGGGGAGTGCCAATCAGAGTAGCTGAGGCAGCCCTCCCACAAACATTGTTCAGTGGCAGGACTGCCAGTAGCCATTACCTCTCTGGCAAATCAGCAGAGACTGGGCTGCTCTTCCTAGTAGCAAGTGGGAGAGTCAGGGGAGGGCTAGCTGTGCTCAGGACATCCCTCTCAGCCACCATCGCTAGTGGCTCCCATTGGCTCACACAGCAATGCAGGCCTCTGATAAATCACCTGGTAAAAGGCCACTTTCGTCCAGTTGCTCTTGTTGGGCCCATGACTGATTCTTTTTCTTAATGTGGCCAGCAGCCCAGACCAACCCTGTAATAAGCCAGCGTGTGCGGCCCAGCCCTCCCAGGAGCCGTAAGCCAGCAAGGCACTGGGCATTGGTGGGGGAAAGGGATCTCAAACTCCCAGGGATTCTGCAGGACGGTGACGTTATTCGTAAATGACACGGAATGCTCGAGCTGAAGGATGAGACAGACTTGGCAGTAGGCACTCGCACTAATACAGAGCTGCGAACATTCCCGCTCCCGAGGAGTTTGCTTACAGCATAAGAGTCTTTCTGTAAATTGATGCACTCCTGCTTTGAGCAGAGAGGATGGGTCCTTGCCTCACCCAGCCCTGCCATGGCGTTCATTCCAGTCCCACACAGACCCAGCCCTGTGGTCCAAGCACAGACCAAGAGGCGAAGGTGGCCACCATGAAGCTCTGGCTACTGGAATACCATGAACAGCTAATGCTCCCCTGGAAATCAGGCTGACCAGCGTGGGTATCCCTGGGAGGTGCTGGTGAGCTAAGGACTGGCTGCCTGGCAGCATCTGCAGAAAGCATGTGCTCCTACTGGAGTCCATGCCAAGCTTTAGCCTTCTCTGTGGAGACCTCGGTGTCATTACTGCCCTGCTAACTCCTTCCATGATGATCTATGGGGCAGGGTGCATGTGTGTTCTCCTCCCAGGCCCACTCTTGCCACCTGTCCCGCAAGTGAAAGGGAGCAGAGCATGGTGTGCTGACAAGCCTGTATTTCAAACAGCCATTACAGCCTCCAAAACAGGAGTGTTTGGTTGTTGTTGGGGCAGGGAGCGCAGCTGCTGTGATCCGAGCGGGGGTCCACTGACATAGGAGGGGCTGCAGGCTCTCGGCATGGTGAGATGTCTGCATGCATCTTGTGTTGGGCTTCTTGAGTGCTGGGAGGGGGCTCTTGGCTACTTACCTTTTCATTTCTAGCCCTGTCTCCCAGAGAGTCCTCCTGGCTTTGCTACTTTGCTAGCAGCCTGAGTCCAGCCTTGCTGGGAGCTGGAGGGGCTGTCATGCTGCCAGAGAAGGTTCGGCCTGTCTGAGCAGGCTCCGTGGTGCCTTGGTGTCGTGTTCACATCCGTTGCTCAAGCTTCCCTGTGACGCCCATAGGGGCGTGTGCAGGTCCTGCCGCTGGATCAGTTCATGTTCCCTGCCAAGTCTTCAGCAGCCAGAACCGTAGGAGGGAAACATTCCTCTGGCCTGAGCGTTTCTAGAACATCTGGCTTGGGGCCTCCTGGAACAGGCTGATCCCTTCTTGGCATCTGCAGACGCAGGGCATCTTGTCCATTGTGCCATGTGGCTGCTCAGTTTGTCACCTGTCACCTCCACAGGGCTGGGCTCCAGCTGTCCGGTTCCTTGGCTGCACCAGCTGAGAGGACAGAGGGGAGCTAGCTGCATCTCTCTAGTGCATCTGCCCGGAGAACCCCCAGCCCTGGGCACTAAGGAGTGTGCCTTTGCCAGCCTGCTGCCCATGTAAGGGGAGAGCAGTTTAACTAGCGTGTTAATTGTGTTACTGCCCATCTCCCCTGGGCACTGCTCCTGTGTGTCTAATATGCCTCGCTCAGCCTGGGAGCAATGTCTCCCTAGTCGGCTCTGACCTTCCCCATCACTGCCTGGCTACTGTGCTGGTGGATAGATTTCTGAGGCGCCCCTGGGGCCATTGGCTCTGTGTGATGGGAGGTGGCGGCGGATCAAGCTGCGAGTGGCTGATCTGGTTGGTGCAGGGTTTTCCCCATGTGGTGCATGACTGGATGTTGGATGTGTGCACTGGGGAAAGGCGAGTGTTGTGTGGCCCATGCATGTGGCTTCCCCAGGTCACTGTCCAGGAGCAAGTTGGTTCAAACAGTGGCTTAGGAGCACCATAAGTCGCAGCTCGGCCACTCACCAGCCAATAAATCGGTATGAATGAACAAAAGCAGCATCCTCCCACGGAGACCTCCCTCCCCCTGCCTGATGCCCTCCCTCCCGGCCCCATGATGGAGGTTCGTTAATGAACCACAGCTTGCTCCCCCCCCACGTTGGGAAGCAGCAGTGTCCCGGAACGATGTCTCCCTGGCCACGATGCAGTCACACTGGTTTCCCTCTTCTCTGAGTAACGTCCCTCTTGCTCTCCCATGTGATCCGCAGGCTGGTTCACTCTGGCTCCGGGCGCAGATCACCTTCTCCGGGATCCGAGCTCACCTTTGCAACGAGGACAGGCTCTCGCCAGGGCATTGAAATGCACGTTTTCAGGGTGGAGACGCATCGGGACCTCTCCTCCTGGACCAGGATGCTAGTTCAGGGCTGCCATGCTGCTGCGGAGCTGATAAAGGAGGTGTCCGTAGGTACGCTGGGGGCAGTAACGGTCTGTCTGCCTGCAACCCCACTGCTCCCTCCTGAGTTGCTCAACTGCCAAGCAATCAGTTGATCACCTACCCTCTGGGACGGGGTCTCAGCAGCTCTCCCTAGCTGAGCAGAGTCAGGCCTATGGGGGCTGCCTAGCTTTCACAAACACGCAAGAGAGAGCTGTGGGACGTGGTTTGGAATTAAGACTCATGAGCGACACAAGAAAAGTAAGTGTAGAAAACTTAACACTAAGGCGCCCAGTCTGTTCAGGCTAAACTCCATAGCCTGGAGTCTTGGCTCAGTGACTGCACTTCTGGAGGTCACGTTGGTCACACAAGAGGTCACAGTGGGGCCATGTGGACTGCACGGAGCTCTGGGTCTTGGATGAGGGATGTCCTCTGCTATAACCGAGGTTTTCTTGCTAGTCTCTAACAAAGCCCAGGTACAGTTGGAGTGAATCCCTTGCTCTTCTCTACCTCTTTACATGGGAAGATCTGAGTGCTTTCATGTGCTCAGAGATGGCCAGTGTCCCACTGGAGCTGAGGCTAGTGTGAGGCGATGGGGATAGTGCAGTGAAACTGGAAGGCTGATTACAGTTCACGCCTAACTGGTTAGTGGAGTAGCCTAATCAAAAGGAAGCCAGTTCTCTCTCAGCCCCTGGTGATGCACAACATACCTTCGTTGCCTCGGCACTGCCAAGTGTGTGCTGGTTTCTTGAGTTCTATGGAATGTGTGGCTCTCTTGACAGGCAGACAAGCCTGAGTGGAAAGTTTTAACCATCTGGACTCTGGCCATTGGTCCATCTCCCTAGGGTAAGGACAGCGTCACTAATATCCGGAGGTGCCGTGACCACAGTGTGGTTGGCAGAATCTGAGATTCTGAGACATGCTTCTGGCATGCAGCTGGAGCTGAGCGTTGGGAAAGCCGGCTTTGTTCCTGCATTCCGAACATGTAAGGCTGCCTGTAAATTTGAGAACAGAGAGGAGCTGGGCAGTACGGCCCTGGGCATGGGAAATCATTCCAGCCGGGGGGATGTGAAGTGACCCCTGTGCTCTTAGAAAACCCAGTCTCAGCCTTGCTAGCTGGAGTCTTCCAGCTTGGGGGCGGGAGAGGGCTCAACAGCAGAGAGATAGAAACAGCCAAAACCGAAGTTCATCTAGGCTGAGGAGAGAGGGGTTTGGGTCAGTCTGTTACCTATGGCTTAAAAGCTCCCTCTAGTGTTCAGAAGAGAATAGCACCCATTCTACAAGTCCTTCCCCCTTTTGAAGGCTTTAATGGTTATTTCTGAGCCTCTTGCTTGCCACAGTCATCTAACTGGGAAAAGCTAAGGTGAGGTGTCAGGCCAGCTTCCCTCCTGCTGCAATAGCGGCTTAATTGCTGCAAGGAGAATATTGGCTTGGAGCCAGCACCTTCCACAAGCACTACTACAGCCCTCTGCATGATGGCCCTGAGAGTTTTGTGTGAAGGGGCCCTTCAGCCAGTTCTTTCCATCTGGAGCTCTCTCCCTAAAGGCCATACCCTTGTGCAGTCTGCCTGCTCCCCCGCATGCCTTATCTTTCAGCATCTGTAATGGCAGCTATCTTGTTGGCAGTAGGCGCTCTGTGATGTATCTGGCACCCCAGCGCCCTGTATGGTGCCAGTTGAGGTAATAAAATTGCTGCCACAAGTAGAAAGATTCCAAATGCCACTAGGCATCAAGAACAGAGCATCTGAAAAATAGGCTGTGTGCTAGGGAAAGCTGCTCACGCTGGGACCGTGCAGAAGTGACAGGGGCTTCTTTTGAGGTTAGGCTAAGGAGCAGTTAATAGTCTCGTATTGTTTGCATGATATATACTCCTTCAAACAAAACCCAAGAATGTGCTGCTGATTGGTTTAGCAATAGAAATCTGGCTGGTGAAAACCAGGGCTAGACATGGCAGCAAAGGGAAAGATTTGGTGGGAGAGCAGGCTTGGCTGGCCTTGGCTGTCACAGGTGAACCAGAAACACCTGAGTGATGTCACATTTCAGACTCTCCCCACCCCGCACACCCTGCCTGCCCTCCGCTATAGACGAATGCAAGTCCCCTGATACTGCACACAACTGCTTGAAGTCCTTCAAAAACAGGACCTGATGCACGACTGCTGACAGGGAGTGAACAAGTTCCACAAGCCTTAGATGTGACAGGCAATCTGGGCAAAAAGTAACAATCTAGGGGGGGAGTGGTGGACTTGTCCCTTTTTGGCTGCTTTCTAATGTGTTAAAGGCCTGCGGGGCGTGTGTGTGTGGGGTTAAATCTACTTGTTTTTTTTCCCATTGGAAATTCAAGTTTTACCTACTCTGGTTTCCTGGGAGACTCCGAATGTCTGGAGAACTGGTAGGATTGATATGCCATGCAAGTAACATTTGGTTGAGGTGGGAATAGATTTTTATTGAAACTGTTGCACAGTTTTATTTGTTAACTCAAAAGCCTAAAAATAGTTAGTTGGGAGAAAAGCTGTTTGTGAAGATTCAGGTCCCGCTCTAACATTAGGGCCTGAAAAAGGCTCATATTCTATCCTGAGTCCTCCCGGAAAGATCGAATAGCCATGATAACATGACGAACCGAGAAAAACAACTTTTAAAAATGCTTTCAGGGCGTCTTCATACATCCCAAACCTACGTCTTGTCCTTCGCAGGTTCCCCTTGATAGGAGAGTCCAGAACAGACTAATGGTCTCTCTGATCATTACTGTGTCCACAGGGAGCAGACACACCCCAGAGAGCTCTCTTTTCATGTTTAAGTATTGGATGAGATGGGTTTCGGAAAGGGACTGGAGAGCGAAAGGCAGGCCTAGACTGACAGGCTAAGCCACCGCCCTGTGTATTCTTGGTGAGTTAGTTCATCCTATGTTCCCTGCCCCTCTCGCTGCCAGGCTGTGAAGGCACAAACCAAGCAATCCTGCTCTTTCTGGGCGCAGATCCTGTGTCATGCTGGTGCCTCGAGGATGTTCCAGGTTGAACTGCCCCCATGCTGTCCTGGGACACAGCCAGAGTGTCTGACACACACACACACACACACACACCATCCCAGGCTCCAGCAGGATTAGTCGTCTTGCACCCATCTAGTTACATGATTGAAATCCCAGGCTTTCTGCTTTTCTGAGATGCTTCCTCTACTAGTGTCCTCACCATGCTCCTGTTTTGGCTTTCCTGAGGTATTTCTCCCCTCGGCGACATCTGCCAGTCTCTGCTCCTTGGTTCTAGTTGTAGCAGGTGACAGCATCCCTGTCCCAGAGACGTGTCTGCTCTGAACCCCGCACAGTCTCCAGTCTCTTCCCTTTTTCTGTGCAGTGGTTCCATTTGTGTGCTCTCTGGGCTGTCGGCAGCATGGTGAATTTACTGGCTCCACAAAGGGGACTGCCAGTCTCATCCAGGAGTCAGGAAACACCCTGGTGTCCCTTGGCGATGCTTTTGTAGGCTTGGTGCACAATGGCATGGACTCAAATAATGCTCCTGTGTGAATTCACAGAGCAGCAGATGTGTCCCTTGCAATTCCATGGGCAGCCTGACTTCACGCTGGCTCAGCCTGTAGCATTAGTGGTACAGCTGGTGCACTAGTGTGGAAATGCTTCACCTTCACTACACACATCCAGGTCAGTTTGGTCACTCTCCTGCACCTATCCAAGGGCGAGTAGACCCCTTCTCTGCCCTTGTGGTCACAATGAGCACTCAAGGATAAGGCCATTGCGGAGAAACTAAATGAATTCTTTGCATCAGTCTTCACGGCTGAGGATGTGAGGGAGATTCCCAAACCTGAGCCATTCTTTTTAGAATCATAGAATCATAAACTTTAAGGTCAGAAGGGACCATTATGATCATCTAGTCTGACCTCCTGCACAATGCAGGCCACAGAATCTCAGCCACCCACTCCTGTATCAAACCTGTGTCTGAGCCATTGAAGTCCTCAAATCATGGTTTAAAGACTTTAAGATGCAGAGAATCTTCCAGTAAGTGACCCATGCCCCACACTGCAGAGGAAGGCGAAAACCCCCCAGGGCCTCTGCCAATCTGCCCTGGAGGAAAATTCCTTCCCGACCCCAAATATGGCCATCAGCTAAACCCTGAGCATGTGGGCAAGACTCACCAGCCAGACACCCAGGAAAGAATTCTCTGTAGTAACTCAGATCCCACCCCATCTAACATGCTAACATTTTTAGGTGACAAATCTAAGGAACTGTCCCAGATTGAGGTGTCATTAGAGGAGGTTTTGGAACAAATTGATCAACTAAACAGTAATAAGTCATGAGGGCCAGATGGGATTCACTCGAGTTCTGAAGTAACTCAGATGTGAAATTGTAGAACTAACTGTAGTTGGTAACCTATCATTTAAATCAGCTTCTGTACCAAATGACTGAAGGATAGCTAATGTGATGCCAATTTTTTAAAAGGGCTGCCAGGGTCACTTCTGGAATTACAGCCGGTAACCCTGACTTCAGTACCAGGCAAACTGGTTGAAACTATAGTAAAGAACAAAATTACCAGACACATAGATGAACGTAATTTTTTGGAAGAGTCAACATGGCTTTTGTAAAAGGAAATCATGCCTCACCACTCTGCTAGAATTCTTTGAGGGGGTCAACAAGCATGTGGACCAGGGGGATCCAGTAGATATAGTGTATTTAGATTTTCAGAAAGCTTTCGACAAGGTCCCTCACCAAGTAAGCAAAGTAAGATGTAATGGGATAAGAGGGAAGGTCCTGGATTGGTAACTGGTTAAAAGATAGGAAACAAAGGGAAGGAATAAATTATCAGTTTTCAGAATGGAGAGAGGTAAATAGTAGTGTCCCTCAGGGGTCTGTACTGGGACCAGTCCTATTCAACATATTCATAAATGATCTGGAAAAAGGGGTAAACAGTGAAGTGGCAAAATTTGCAGATGTTACAAAGCTACTCAAGATAGTTAAGTCCCAGGTAGACTCCGAAGTGCTACAAAAGGATCTGTCAAAACTGGGTGACTGGGCAACAAAATGACAGATGAAATTCAGTGTTGATAAATTCAAAGTAATGCACATTGGAAAACATAATCCCAACTATACATATAAAAAGATGAGTGATAACAGCTTATTTAGACCCCAAGACCGAGATCTTGGAGTCATCGTGGAGAGTTCTCTGAAATCATCCACTCAATGTGCAGCGGAGTCAAAAAAGCAAACAGAATGTTGGGAATCATTAAGAAAGGGATAGATAATAAGACAGAAAATATCATATTTCCTCTATATAAATCCATGGTACGTCCATATCTTGAATACTGCGTGCAGATGTGGTTGCCCCATCTCAGAAAAGATATATTGGAATTGGAAAAGGTTCAGAAAAGGACAACAAAAATTATTAGGGGTATGGAACAGCTGCCATATGAGGAGAGATTAATAAAACTGGGACTTTCCAGCTTGGAAAAAAGACAACTAAGCGGGAATATGATAGAGGTCTATAAAATCATGATTGGTGTGGAGAAAGTAGATAAGGAAGTGTTGTTTACTCCTCATAACCCAAGAACGAGGGGTCACCAAATGAAATTAATAGGCAGCAGGTTTAAAACAAAAGGAAGTATTTTTTCACACAACGCACAGTCAACCTGTGGAACACCTTGCCAGAGGATATTCTGAAGGCCAAGACTATAACAGGGTTCAAAAAAGAACTAGATAAATTCCTGGAGGATAGGTCCGTCAGTGGCTAATAGCCAGAAGGGGAAGGGATGGGGTCCCTAGCCTCTGTTTGCCAAAAGCTGGGAATGAGCGACAGGGGATGAATCACTTGATTACCTGCTCTGTTCATTCCCCCGGGACACCAGCCATTGGCCACTGTCGGAAGACCAGACACTGGGCTAGATGGACCTTTGGTCTGACCCAGTCTGGCCGTTCTTATGTTCTTAATAAATTAAATTAAATTAAAATTGTTGGGACACAGGGTCCAGTGCAGCGGTTGCAGGCTCTGTCTTGGGGAAGGCTTGGGGGCATGTTCTCTGAGCTGGCTGGCTGCTCCTGAGGGTTTGTGCTCTGTTTCTGTGTAGGTTGCATGTTGAATGGCCAGGAGGTGAAGCTCACGGTCCATTATGAAAATGGATTCACTCTCTCCAGGGAGGAGGCAGGCTCCAGTCGCACCCTGTTCCTCTACCCCTTTGAGAAGCTTAGAGTGTCTGCAGATGATGGCATCAGGAACCTCTACTTGGATTTTGGTGGCCCAGAGGGGGAGCTGGTGAGAATGGGGCTGGGGATGCGCCGTGATGCTGTATTTTGTGGGGTGGGAAGGATTCGGGTTTGTCCATTGCCAAACTACTGTGTGACTTGAGTTAATTTCAGGTGCTCAAAGCCTGTCTCAGCTGTCTCCCATCCCACCCTCTGTGCCCTCACCTCCATGAGCTGAACTCTTTCAGGGCCTGAGAGCTGCCCTGGGAGACTCCACTCTCACAAGGCTCGGTACCATTGGGCCAAACAATCCCTGTCTGCTCAGACATACCAGGAGAGCCAGTCCTTCCCACACCATGCTGGTGGCTGATCCCGAATCATTGCCGTGCGACACGTCACTCCCAGATCCCAAGGGGCAGGTGGATTGAGAGGCTGTTGCTTGTTGAAGCCAGACTGAGCCGTGCGGCCTCTATGGTGATTATAGGCCCTCGGTGCTTTGGGCCCAGCTTTTCCAACACCTTTGGAATTGGGGGGGTGAGATTGGCGGTCCCCAGGGGGAAAGCCCAGCTCAGGATCTGCTCTTCCCTGCAGTGTGAGAAGCTCTTTGTAACCATTGGGCTCTGTGGGTGAGTGGGAGCTGAACACCTGTCTTGGGGTGGCTTGTTTGCAATCTGTACAGTGACACTTCTGCTCCAAGTCGAGCCCTGTGCTATATGTGGGACTGACGGCGTCTCTTGTGCTTTCTCTCCAGACCCTGGACCTGCACTCCTGTCCCAAACCCATTGTTTTTGTGTTGCACACTTTCTTGTCAGCCAAAGTCACCCGTATGGGACTGCTTGTGTAAGACGTGAAGGATCCCAACAGCTCCGAACAACACATCTACTGTCCCAGCAGCACAAAAGACCCTAGTTTGTGGTGTCCTCCTGCAGTACCAGTGCCTTGACAAAGACTGACTCATGCCAGAACCATGACAGTGTGGAAGGAAGCTCCTGCCCTCCTCAGAGCCCTAGCCAGAAACTCCAGCCTCTCCACAATCCCCTGGAATAACTGCTCCACCTGCCTAGAAAGTCCTGAGGCCAGGCTGCTGCTGGTAGCTGAAGCGGTTCTCACATTTTCCCTTTCCAGCCACTGCCTGGCTGCTGGCCATTTCAGACACTCTTCTTCCTGACGCCTCTGGGATTCGATTGTCGCCCTGAAGACTCGACGTAAAGCCGAGCATCCGGCACTCTTCTGTTGCAAGAAGAGCCGTTGGCATGGGGCTGTGAGGGGGGAGCTGGTTAGGGCAGGAACTGTAATCAATCCGTATGACGTCATTTTTATTGCTTACCAACTGTGCCTTTGGCGTAAGGTGGGTGGGGCTTTACTGGAGCTGGGGATGAGGAGACTGGGAGTTCAGCGCTGGTCGCTCTGAACAAGCATTCCATGAGCCCCCGCCCCCGGCTCGTTCCAAGCTGCCTGGCCTCCCCTGGGAGAAGTGAACTGTTGCAAAGATGGACTTGCGGCTGTGCGGCAGCTCTCATGGCGTCATGTAGGCGAGGCTGAGTTTGTTGAGGATTCCTCTTGGAGGGAGGGGGACTCTTCTGGGAGCTGGTGAATCCTGCCTCTTCCTTTTGCAGTCGATAAATATTAGGGGAGGGTACGCAGTACACCCTTCACTGTGGCTTCTGACCCTAGTCACAGAGTCAGAGGAGGGGTCTCTGAACGACTGACCCGGCTCCCTCTGTTGCCACAAAGCCACCTTCCCAGGGATCCTTGGTAAGGAAGCGGCCTGTCCTCCTCACTAGCCAGTGGGATGGGTAGTCAGGGAGATTTCAGTCACTTTTCTGACTTGCTTTGGGCACCTGGAAACATCCTAAATACAGAGCACTTGGTGCTTTTTGCTGATGCTTCTTACCGAGGCCCCCGATGGTCAAATGCGACAGGACAGATGCCACATGGCTGGAGCGGAGGCACCGAAAGGCCAGGTGGTTGTGTGCTCCGAGATGAGCTGGAATGCGAAAAGCAGCTGATGCCCTATGGTGATGCACACAGCCTCTGGGCCTGGCAACTTCCTTCTGAGACCCTAGCAGCACCCTCTTCTTCCCTAGTGCTGGGCTGCCTGTCTCCCTCAGCCTGTGCTAGGCCCCTGGGCCCAGGTGTGCGTGCTGCAGGGCGGTGGGGGACAGGGAGACAAGGTGGGGGAGATAGTATCTCTTTTATTGGACCTCCTTCTGTCGGTGAGGGGGACCAGATTTCAAGCCCCACAGAGCTGTGCGCATGCTGGCACAGCCTGTCCCATTCCTAAAGAAGGTTTTCTGAACATCTGCAGGGCTGAAGGGGGGGGGGCAGGGAAATTGCAGTGCTTCCTTCACTCTGGGGGCAGAATTTGCACACAGGGCTGTTGGAAGCCCCCTCCAGCGCATCACTGACCTCTTCCCAACAGGACTCAGGGCACCTGGCAATGCAGCCTGGCTCAAAACTCTGAGAAACAGATTTCACTGCGTAACCCAGATCTTCAGCAGGGCCGGCACCCTCCAGCTCTCTTCCTAGATTCCTGGTCTCTCTCATGCTTGGGAAGAGCTGTACCTGGGACACCCAGAGATGGGGGGCCGGGACTCCAGGAGCCCCACTGCGCGCACACATCAGGTGGCTTGGACAGTCCTTTGAGGCTCTGCTTGCTTCCTTGGAGCCTCTAGCGCCCACTGTTGTGAGTGTTTGATTCCCAGTGTACGTTGCTCAGGATTAACTCCTGGGATTCAGCTTCTCAAGTTACCAGTGTACTGAGCTTTCCGAGACTGGCTAGAGCCTTGTGGGACACGTACTCCATCTGCAGACCAGTACGGTAGCCCATCTCCTTAGTGGCACAGATCGACAGCTTGATGTAACTAGACTTAGGGTGAGAATTCACAGCACAAAACGTTTGACGGTGAACCTAAGAGCATGCCGCCTCGAGCCTGGCCTTCCCCAGAACGGGCTCGCAGTGTGTGAAGAAGCGATCCTGGAGGGCACACTTCCTTTAAGTGAGGTATGAAGCCCAGATTGTCCTGCCAGCGCAGCAGCCTGCTGAAACCCTAGGGAGGGAGTGTTCTTCACAGGCCCCTCACAACTACGTGGCCTATGCCCGATGCCTAGCAGCTCATTTCCAAACACTGGTTTAGCAACCAGCAAAAGCCAATCAATTGAAACGTGTTTGTTTAAACAACAAATCATGCTAGGTTATAACATACTTAGAATAGTGTCTTAGCTGATTGGGGTTTATGAAGTGAATATAAAGTTAATATAAAGTGAGTTCCATCACAGTACTGATTTGGATAGGTTTGTGTTCGCCCAACAGACTGTTATCTGGTCTGTGGACCAATTGGAAGAGTTGTCATTTCCACGCAAGGCTGTTAAGCTCTTCAGTCTATTTTAGCTGCTCTTAAAGTGGATATTTTAGCTCTAGTATGGTTGGGGTTTGTGCCACCAGTCCAGCGAGTGCTGGAAACCACAGCGTCTGCATGGTGAAAAATCTACTGCAGGGAGAGTAGACTTGTTCTAAGCCTCAGTTCTTAGACAACCCGTAAAGAAATACTCTTAACGCCACAGGGTGATTAAGCTGTTACCATGTTAGACTATTTTCTTATCTAAATGTCCGTTTTCTTTAATTTGCAGCTTCACCACATTGGTGGCTGTAAAGCACTGGAATATTTTTACAGTTAGAGGCTAGGCCAGTTTGGTCTCTTACCAAAAGCCACATGTCAACTTAAATTAGAATTCTGGACAAGGTCCCTCCTTCTCCCAGGAAAACGTGGCTTGCTAGGAACCAGGTTTACGAGGGTAAAGATGGGGTCCATCAGCAGGGGAATAGTCACCCCTGTTGTACTGGAAGTGTGAGTAGTGTCAGTATATCACATAAAATGGGACAGTCTCTCCCCCCCACCCCCATTATTCCTTCATTCTGCAAACTACCTAATAAGCTGCTATGCAAATTGTTGTGCCCTGGCTGGTTTCAAGGGGTTAGATATCCCTGAGGATTTCAGGGAACAACTTGTAGACTTAAGCACTTTCTCTGCTTTTTTATTTTGCTCTGACACTTAAGGTTGAGTGGTTGCTATGTTAAGTTCTGGTGGTGGTCACTGATTGTCAGTACTGCCCCGGATCTGTGCAAAACTTCAGTGTAAATGCCTTGCTGTCAGGGGGGTGAACTCTTCCCAAATCACCTGTCACTAGCAAAGCTCTGGTTGAGGTGGCAACTGAAATGTCAAGAGTAGACGCCAAATCGAATTGCACATGATGGACGTTTGGCTTAACAGGAGGTTATTTTAACTCATTTCGATTGGATTTGGATTTCTGTGGGAGGTAGGGGAGTACTTAGTACTGCCTTGTCATAACCGCCCACTACAAGCTGAGCTGGCACCCCTTGTGCACGGCCAGCTGGAATGAAGTACAGTATGGTCTGTCTTCCCCTTTGCATCAGACGTGGTATAGTTAATGTGCAGAAAGGCTCACGCTACCAGCCTGAAACTGTCTCCCAACCGACCCAGGTTCCTTCCCAGGCTTCGCTGTGTTAGGAATTACATTCTGTCCTGTTTAAGCAATCACTTTTGAGCCTTTTGCCACAAAGCCTGAATTCGATCCTGACTTGCTTCACCAGTGAAGCCCCTGAGATCTCAGCCTAGTCCGCAGAGAACCTGTGTCCAAACCAGACCAATCTTCTCATTCGCGTGAGCGTCAGTGTTCACTGATTGGAGGCTCAGGTCTGTTGCGGATCAGAGGTACTTGGGGAAACTTGCCAGTTTGCACTCTGCCTAGTTCTCCCCAGGGCTGTCTTCCATTCATGCCAAATATCTGCCCTGTTACAGAATGCTGCATGCTCTCCTGGAACGCTGCGAGCCATCGCTTACTCTGGAAGCTCGGGTCCTCTTAGCTTTTAAGGTTTTTAATGTTGGTATTAAAAGCCTTTTCTGCAGGCTGAATTTCTGATGCTCAGGCCCCCACTGTGTCCCAGCTCCTCCCCAGAAGTGTTGAGGTACCAGATTTATCTGCAGTACATACACTATGTGCCTCACCTGGCCTCGTTTGTTTCTGGTGGCAGCAGGCGCCCCCCTTCCCAGAGGCTGTGTAGAGACATGGGGAAATGTACAAACTCCTGGGAGCTTGCTCTGTCTTCCCTGTAAGTGGGGGAAAGGGCTGCGAGAGACTGCTCCTGCCCCCTCCCACATCTATGCAAACCTCGGGATTTTGAGTGAGGCGATATGTTGGAAAGCTAGAAAATGCCCCATGTGGCGCTCCGGCTCGGCAGCTGGAGAGCTGTTACAGCATTCCATGTGGAAGATACACCACTGAGAGGCATCCCAGGTTATCCTTGGAAACCAGAGGGAGGAGAGGAGAATATCTATGCTGAGCTTGTGTTTTCTGTCCAGAATAAGAGCAGGCAAGTGTCTTAAATATGGGGGGGGGGGGTAATTAAACTAGTGAATGGTGTTTACAAAACCTTACATAAGCTGCGTAGATTTTAAAAGCTATCTAGTCAATCAATTCCTCCTACCAACTCCTCTTCAAACAGCACTTGTGGGATCGACTCCCAGAGTTAATACTCTGCAAAATCTTTGCAGATTCTTGTGCTTTCCCCAATACAACATTTCTATGCCTGTGGCTAATTCCCACAACTGAAAGCAGACATGGCACGCATGGCTTCATTTGTAACGAAAGAGGTGCCCGGGCTCAAGCAATTTTTTTACTTTCCTAACTGACACGCCAAGCCCAAAGGTGCCGGGGCTGAGCCTGGCGGAAATGAAGCACTGCTTGCATGTAGAAACCAGGCTACACTTTTCTTTAAAAGGAGGCCAGTAGCCTCTTCGCGTTAGATAATCAGCAATAAAGAAAATGGATGAGAGACTAGTAAAGGCAAATGCGTCTTTGGCTGTGAATCCCACTCCCGGTGCTTCGTGGGAGCCACGTGGCCAGAGCAGCCTGAAGCACCATGGTTGCCGTAAGGCTAAGTAACCGTTCTCTATAGCCAGCCCACCTCTGCCTTTGGCCTTTATGCTGCCAGGATTTTGCTACATGAGTTAATTCTGTTTCTGCTGCTGATCTTGCAGCCTCCTGGCCTGCAATACAGTACATCAAAACCTTGATTGCACTTTCATGTTCTAGAATTTGGGGGAACTACAGGGCTAGTTCTGCCTGGTTTTAAAAATAAATTCATTTGCAGTGACATCTCTTCTCTGCTGAAGAAAATTAAAAAAAAAAAATCCCCTTGGCACATCAATGTTTGTGGTGCTCCATTTTCCTTTTAGCATATCTGCCTGTCTGGGATCAGCCAGTGTAGGGGATCTCACTACAGTGAATCAGTGATAAGTTTACAATTTGGGTCAATAGAGCATTACAAGCCGCAGGTGCTAGAGACAAGAACCCTGTAGGTATAACTGACCCCAGGTCATCTGAAGAATAACTTGCACCGAACCACTACAAATAAACTGTTTTTTAACCTGTGCAAACTCTATGCTGTTTGATATGATATAATCAAGGCACAGACTGTAACACTCCCATGAAAAAAATAAAATAAAATGCAATCAATTCTATTTTTGTATTCTTTGTAGTTCACTATTTATACAATTCTTCCTTTTTTGAGGTTTTTAATCTCTAGCTTTTGGAACTTCCAGGTTACCAAATCCAAATAACCCAAGTGGTGACAAGCAGGGGAGTTTGTGTATTTCACAATCACATTAAAGCTTTATGTGTACTCTATAAATATAGATGCATAGACAACCTATTGTCCCTTGAGTTGCATGTTAACTGTATAGTATTGTACATTACAATGAAAATGTAACTGAAGGGCAAGTATAACCTTTATACTGTAAATAACAATAAAGGCTTTTATGCTTTTAGATTGTTTTTTCTCTGTGGAAATGTTTTGTCTGGGGTAGGAGATGCAATAACTTTTGCCATTCAAGATGGAAAACATTACTCCCTGCCCTCCTTGGCCAGAAGCTTAGGGGAGCAAACAAAAAATAACCAAAACCCCCAGTGGTGCAGCACCCTGGAAGCTGGCAGCCAGGGAGACCACCTGATCCTAGAACAGGAGAGACTCTGCTTTTCCTGCCACACACGGTTCTGTGTTGGAGGGGAGGGGACTTGGCAGAACCCGAGGACAACAGTGGATCTGTGGTGTTCATGCCCCATTGAGATTCATGAGGCGGTTCACCCAGGGCCGGCTCCAGCGTTTCTGCCGCCCCAAGCAAAAATTGCGGCAGCAATGGGGGGGGGGGGGGGGGGGAAAGCAGTGATTGGCGGCGGCAGTTCAGCGGCAGGTCCTTCGCTCCTAGCGGGAGTGAGGGACCTGCCGCCCCCGAATTGCTGCAGGTGCCGCCCCTCTCCCTTGGCCTCCCCAAGCACCTGCTTGTTAAGCTGGTGCCTGGAGCCAGCCCTGGGTTCACCTATATGAGCCATCAGCTCTCTGCAGGCTCAAAGAACTGTCCCTGCATCAGTTACATCAAGCTTTTCTTTGACCCAATGAGGGCAAGAGTGTGGTGAGTTTTTGTTTTTTGTTAAAGCTGAAATTCCCACATAAGCACATGATTGGAGGAGCTGGGATCCTAGGTATTGGCCTACAGAACCTATGCCTTAAAGCAGCCCTGGATGAATGGGGCTGCATTGATAGGCCCGGGGCCCAATAAGCATCTATTTGTTGCTGTGATGTACTGGAGGGAAAATATCTCACCCAGACAATGCCGTATTCAGAAAAGTGTTACGGTTTAAGAATGGAACGGTCTGCCTACTCTGGAAAGGCAGGGGTGACAGACAATCACACGGGACCAGGCAAGCCTCAACCACTGAAAGGCGGGGCACTTCTATCTCTGGAAAAGGAAAGGTAAGGCACTGTAGTGTCCATTAACTCTACATGGTTATTAAAGCGCCAGCCCTGAGTGAAATGGATGTATGCATTCTAGGGGGCAAATGCCAAAGATGGGAGTAGCACGGCCCATTAGAAGGGGCTCCTGGTTTAAGGCAGATGGTGACGAGGTAACAATGCCACTTTAGAAACAGGAGTGCAAAGCCCAGGATTCTGTGTGCCAGCTGGAGGCAGGTAACCTTTCTCACCCCCACCCCAACCAGCGATCTGCCAAGGAAAAACAGTGGCTGAGACCTCTTCTCCAGAAAGCGACAGAGGCCTGTGGTAAGGTGCCATAGGACTCTGTCGCTTTTTACAGATCCAGACTAACACGGCTACCCCTCCGATACGTTTCTCCAGAGAGGATGCTGTCTCCTCACGTGCAGGGTACCAGAGGAAGCTGTAACAAACCCGCTGGCTGCAGCCAGCCAACCAGCCGAATGCAAATCACATCTCCAGCCTCAATGTATGAGCTGTGAGGGAGACTAGCCCCTGGAACAAATGCCCCCGGGCAGTAGCGCATTCTCCAGCTCCAGCCTCCTCCGGTCCAGCCTGGACAACTTTCTGGAGGAGGCTTTAGCCAGATGCAAGTTCCTGGGCTCAGCACAGGGCTAACTGGGTGTGAACTTGAATAGCCCCTGTTCTGCAGGCGATCAGAGTCGAGGAGCTAATGGGCCCGTTAGAGTTAAGAAGGGGAGTCGGTAGGGGAAGGGGGGCTGTGTCTATCGCGGGGGGTCTCTATGCAGGGCTGGTGGACGAGGATGAGGGGGTCACAGGCACCTCTATAAAACAAAGCCCTGAAGAGCGTGACTGGCCCCTACTCGCTGGGGGTGGGGGGGGGGGGTACGCAGGTGTCTCCGTGCGGGGGGAGCGGCGGCGGGGGGGGTCTATTTGAGGGGGCAGGATATGGGGGTGTCTCCTCCCCTCCCCTCCCCGGCCGGCGGTCGCTGCAGTTCCCGGCGCGGCCTGCAGGGGGCCCCGCCGTTCTCGCTCCCCGCGTAGCCGCTGCGCGACCGGTGGGTCCCGGTTCGGTGCCGCCGCCTCCTGCCCGCCGCGCCGGGGCCTCCCCGCCCGGAGCCGGATCCGGATCCAGGCCGCTCGCAGCGCCCCGGGGACTCGGGCGGCACCGGGCGATGAAATGACAACATCAACCCTGCAGGTACCGGGCGGCGGGAGCCCGGCCCGGCCCCAGCGTCCCCCCCGGCCCGGCCCCCGGCGTCCCCCCGAGTCTCCCCCCGGCCCCGGCCCGGCCCCAGCGTCTCCCGCCCGGCGCCGGGTCCAGTCCGGGCTTTGCGGGCCTCAGGCTGCGGGGAGGCCGCCAGGCTACGCGCAGGCCCCGGCCCGGCCCCGGCCGCCCCCTCCCCGGGCCAGGCCGGAGCGCTGCCCCGGGGCCAGGTGTGGCCGGAGCGGGGGGTTCCCCGGCTCTGGGCCCGCCGCGGGGTCCTGTCCCCGGGCGAGGCCAGCGGGACGGGACCGGGGCCCCCGGGGACGCTGCTGCAGGGCCTGGAGCTGCTGCTCCGTCTCCGGCACCTGCGTAGCGCTCGGCGCCGTGGGGAGCTGCCCCCGGCCGGGCCTGGGCCCGCGGGGGGCGGCCTTTGCCTGCGGACTGCCCCGGCTCTCCTGGGTGCCGTGGCCTAGGCCCGGGCCGTGTCAGGGGAGGGCCCGTGTGGCGCTGGCCCTGCCGGGCCCTGGCTCCGGGTCTCGCTCCTGCAGCGGGTTTCGAGGCGGGGCCGCCCATGTAGCCTGCGCCGGGCCCCGCAGCCTGGGGGGCGGGTTAGTGCCGCGCCCGAGGGAGCAGGGGCTGTGTCTTCAGCTCCCCCGAGGGGTGCCCAGCCCCTGCCCCAGCCCCTCCGCGGGGCCTGGTGCCGACCCAGCTCTCTGCCTGTGGGCACTGGGAGGTCTGCGCCCAGGTTTGTATCATGGGCCACTTGGGCTGTTTCTTTCTTCCTTTTCTACCAAAACCCTTGTCCCAGTACAGCCCCTCTAGTGGGGTGAAGGTGCCCGTTACCATAGTGTCTCCTCCTTCCCGGACAAGACTGGCTGTACCGGTACAAATACATTTATCCCAGGGTAACTGTCCACATTCGGGAGCTGTCCTGCTTTCACTAAACAGGTGCAACGACTTCTCTGTGTAGACAGGGCTTTCCCTGCAAGGCCCACGGGGGCATCTGTTTCTCCTTCCCTTGCTCGGTGGTGGTGGCATGGGTTCAAGGTCCCAGGGGCACAGGAGCTGCTGCTTGTGCTGCCCCGCCCTGGCAAATGGCGACGGGGTCTGGGCTTGGATTTTGCTCTCTGGAATCGGTGGCTTTGTCCAGCCCCGAAAGAGCCGCTCGTGAGTTGTGTCTGCTGTGTGTGAGCACGAGGCTCGTATGAGAAAGAGGAGAGGACTCTAGGCGCCAGCAGCCTTTGGGTGCAGCTGCTGCGTCTCAGAGGTGTCCAAAAACCCGTTACCTCTGTGGGAAATGTGACCTCTCTACTCGTCCATCGATCTCTCCTCCTCCTGTGTGCCGGGGCAGCTGTGTCATGGGAGCTGTGTTCTCTCCTTGCAGAAAGCTATCGATCTGGTAACAAAAGCGACTGAGGAGGATAAGGCCAAGAACTATGAGGAGGCGCTGCGGCTGTACCAGCACGCAGTGGAGTACTTTCTACATGCCATCAAATGTGAGTCTGGCTCGTCTCTCCTGCATCGCTGGCCTGGCCAGCCTGTGCAAGATCTTTCCCTCGCTGTTCCTCTTAGGGTCCTTCTTCCCATTTCACCCTGCTGGGAGTCAGGCCTGCCCAGAAGAGCACATCCCCAAACAGATCAGCCTGCACCGGTTGCAGAGCCAGATGGCCTGCTGAGGGTTCCCACAAGTGCAGGCGTTCTCTGGGGAATGAGCTAACAGTGGAGCTGGGCTCAGAAACCCTGAAGTTGTGGGATTATCCAAAGGGCGGTGGGGCTTCCCTGGCTGTGGGTTTGTGCTGCGTCCGTCTCTAAGGGCAGCTTCTCCTGGGGGATTCTCTCCAGCTGCCCACCCAGTGGGAGCTGGTGAAAGGAGACGTTGGTGTCTCATGGCTCCGGAGCGGGCTCTTCTCCCCATTGCTGGTCCTAAAAGGGAGGGTGCTGTAGGGCTCTCCTCACTCCATGCCCGTGGAGAGCTGCTCACTGTCTCTCGGGTGCCCTGACAGATGAGGCTCACAGTGACAAGGCGAAGGAGAGCATCCGGGCGAAGTGCGTGCAGTACCTGGATCGGGCGGAGAAGCTGAAGGATTATCTACGCAACAAAGACAAACAAAGCAAGAAGCCTGTCAAAGAGTCTCCAAATGATAGCAAGGGGTACGTGTGCAGTCTCCATTGCACCCCCAAGCATGCTCATGCCTGTAACCATGGGAGAGGCCAGCCCTAGGCCCCTGGGCACGCCCTGGGTGCCCCCTCTTCTCCTGGGGGTGACTCCGGCAGTGGGTGTCAAAGCAGCACTTCTCCCTCTCTGCACTGTATAGTTTGTGAGTGAGCATTGGGGTCTCCTGTTGGGGCTGGCAAGAGCCAGCACTGCGAGGCTTCGACCCTTCTGGCGCAGCCAGGCCAGATCCTCACTTCCTCCCGATAGCGGGACCTGAGACTTCGCAGGCCTTGCCCATGACTCTGCGTCCTCTTCACAGGAGCGACAGTGACAGCGAGGGTGAGAATCCGGAGAAGAAGAAGCTGCAGGAGCAGCTGATGGGTAAGAGGCGGGGGCTGGGAGCACGGCATTGCCCTGCAAGGCCTGCTGGGGGAGTTCCTGACCTGGGAAGTGGCTGGCGCATGCTGCTTGGTGCGGGGTCGGTGGGACTATGAGCCACTCCTGGAGCGGAATGAGGGGCCGCCTCTTCTCTAACTCTGTGGCCGCTGGGCAGTTCTGGAGACTCCTCGTGAGCCCTAGCGAAAAGGAGACGTCCCTCATGCGTGATGACAGCCTGGCCCAGGCGGGTGGAGTTTGGCAGCTGGTGCAGTGACTGGCGGGAGGCTCGGGCGAGCCCCGAGGCAGGAGTGCTGTCGTCTCCTGTCCTGCTAGAGAGAACTGCCTTCCTCTTGCAGGTGCCATTGTGATGGAGAAGCCCAATGTGCGGTGGAGCGATGTGGCTGGCCTGGAGGGCGCCAAGGAGGCTCTGAAGGAGGCTGTGATTTTACCCATTAAATTCCCACACTTATTCACAGGTGAGGGTTGCTCGGGTAGCTCTGGGGTGAGGCTGGGGCAGGGTGGATTGGCTGCTGCTCCCTCTGAGCGGAACTGTGGCCCTCGTGGTACTGGTTCTGGTGCCGGGCGGAGACCACGCCCTGGGATCTGGAGTACGGAGCAGAGCCCAGAAACTTCCTTGGCCAACAGCCCTAGCAGAGCCCTGAGCAGCAAAGTGCATGTGAACTGGCCCGTCCCCCACAGCACGGCAGGAGCAGTGCTGCAGGGGACTGGGGCAGGGGGCTGGCCGACCAGAGTCTGGTACCTCTGTTCCCTCCGTTCAAAGCCAGCTCTGCCCCTGCTCAGTGCATGCTGTGTTCCAGAAAGCCTTTGACAAGGTACCTCACCAAAGGCTCTTAAGTAAATTGTCATGGGATAAAAGGGAAGATCCTTTCATGGATTGAGAACTGGTTAGAAGACAGGGAACAAAGGGTAGGAATAAATGGTAAATTCTCAGAATGGAGAGGGGTAACTAGTGGTGTTCCCCAAGGGTCTGTCCTAGGATCAATTCTATTCAACTTATTCATAAATGATCTGGAGAAAGGGGTAAAAAGATTATACTAAACTGCTCAAGATAGTTAAGACCAAAGCAGACTGTGAAGAACTTCAAAAAGATTTCACAAAACTAAGTGATTGGGCAACAAAATGGCAAATGAAATGGAATGTGGATAAATGTAAAGTAATGCACATTGGAAAAAATAACCCCAACTATACATACAATATGATGGGGGCTAATTTAGCTACAACTAATGAGGAAAAAGATCTTGGAGTCATCGTGGATAGTTCTCTGAAGACGTCCACTCAGTGTGCAGCGGCAGTCAAAAAAGCAAACAGGATGTTAATAATCACTCAAAAAGAGATAGAGAATAAGACGGAGAATATCTTATTGCCCTTATATAAATCCATAGTATACCCACATCTTGAATACTGTGTCCAGATGTGGTCTCATCTAAAAAAAGATATACTGGCATTAGAAAAGGTTCAGAGAAGGGCAACTAAAATGATTAGGGGTTTGGAATGGGTCCCATATGAGGAGAGATTAAAGAGACTAGGACTTTTCAGCTTGGAAAAGAAAAGACTAAGGGGGGATATGATAAGACGTATATAAAATCATGAGTGATGTGGAGAAAGTGAATAAGGAAAAGTTATTTACTTATTCCCATAATATAAGAACTAGGGGTCACCAAATGAAATTAATAGACAGCAGGTTTAAAACAAATACAAGGAAGTTCTTCTTCACATAGTGCACAGTCAACTTGTGGAACTCCTTACCTGAGGAGGTTGTGAAGGCTAGGACTATAACAGTGTTTAAAAGAGAACTGGATAAATTCATGGTGGTTAAGTCCATTAATGGCTATTAGCCAGGATGGGTAAGGAATGGTGTCCCTAGCCTCTGTTTGTCAGAGGATGGAGATGGATGGCAGGAGAGAGATCACTTGATCATTACCTAGAGTTAGATTCACTCCCTCTGGGGCACCTGGCATTGGCCACTGTCAGCAGACAGGATACTGGGCTGGATGGACCTTTGGTCTGATCGAGTACGGCCATTCTTATGTTCTTAGGTAAGCGCACCCCCTGGCGTGGGATTCTGCTCTTTGGGCCCCCTGGCACGGGGAAGTCGTACCTGGCCAAGGCTGTGGCCACCGAGGCCAACAACTCCACGTTCTTCTCCGTGTCGTCCTCGGACCTGATGTCGAAGTGGCTGGGAGAGAGCGAGAAGTAAGTTAGCGGCTGGACTGCACTGCTCAGTACCGGGGCAGAGGAGAGTGCACTGTGGCACTAGCGGGTCTGCCGAGGAAAGTGGGGTAAATGAGAACAAGCTAAGCAGTGTCAGCGGGGGAGCTCCCTGCCTGCAGCCCGAGGGTGCTGGTCCTAGCTCCCCCACTCAGGGCGTGTGTGGGTTGCAGGGTCAGGACTGGAGGGGAGGCTACCTGGCCGTTAGCGCTGACCCCGTGTCTTTCTGCCCCAGGCTGGTGAAGAATCTCTTCGAGCTGGCAAGGCAGCACAAACCCTCCATCATCTTCATCGACGAGGTGGACTCTTTGTGCGGCTCCCGGAATGAGAACGAGAGCGAGGCTGGCCGCAGGATCAAGACGGAGTTCCTGGTGCAGATGCAGGGTGGGTGGGTAGTGCGCTCCGGCCCCCCAGAGCTCACCTCTCCCCCAGCTGGTTCAGATGGTGCCGAATCAGCCCTGGAGCGGGCGGGTGGAAATGAGAAGTGAAGAATGAGGAGCTGCTCTAGTCCTCAGCCTGCGCGTTCCCTTTGCCAGGGGCAGCCTCGAAGGGTGCTTGGGGTACTTGGGCGAAGGGCCTGTCTTGGATTGGCAGCTGGTGACTAGCCAGTACTGGGTTTACAATGGTGCCCGTTCTCTCCCATAGCCCCACCCCCACCCCGCCTCTTCCTCCTGTGGCCCCATCTGTAGTCCTCTGCCCCCCCCGCCCTGTGGGAGTGCTGGGTGGGGCCTCAGGGGACAGGGCAGAGCGTGGGGGTGGGGCCACGGTCCAGGCTCTGGGGCCCACAGAAGGTTAATCCGGCCCTGTCACCCTTGAGCCGCGGCGCTCTTCCGGGCCCCTCCGAGGAGTCAGCCCTGCCTGCTCCTTGATCGCTGTTTCTTCTTCCCGGTAGGTGTTGGTAATAACAACGACGGGACCCTGGTCCTCGGTGCCACAAATATCCCCTGGGTCTTAGACTCGGCCATTAGGAGAAGGTAAGTGGGAGCTATTGGAAACCAGCAGCCAGAGCTGCTCTCCTCTGCCTGGCCAGGAGCCACTGCCCCCCCCCCTCTTTGGGAGTGGCCCAGAGAACAGAGTCGTCTGCCCCAGGGCAGGCTTAGGTCTGTCCCCAGCCCCACCCAACAGCCCAGCACCTCCCTCCCTCCCTCCCTCCCCCAGCCTTCAGCTCTTGCTGGAACCTGTCAGTGCTGCAGTGATCTGCACAGCTCGCTGCTCACCCGCTCTGCCCACTGTCGGTGCCTAGGTTCGAGAAGCGCATCTACATCCCCTTGCCGGAGGAGGCGGCCCGAGCCCAGATGTTCAGGCTGCACCTGGGGAACACACCACGCATCCTGACAGAGGCCAACATCCACGAGCTGGCCAGGAAGACGGACGGCTACTCGGGGGCCGACATCAGCGTCATCGTGCGCGACGCCCTCATGCAGCCCGTCCGCAAAGTGCAGTCGGCCACACACTTCAAGAAGGTGAGAGCAGGCGTGCGGGACCTGCTGCTCCCCAAGGGCTGCGGCTCCTGAGTCTGGGGCCGCTGGCCTGCAAGGGAGGGGGGCTCCATGGCCACCCGAGTGTGTCCTTGCCCCTCCTGGTGAGATCCTTCCTGAGTCCCCCAGGCCAGCCCCAGAGGGCCCATGTCAGAGGGGCCCCCGTGGGCAGTTGGGGAGCCAGCCCTGGCATCTGCCCTCTCAGTGCACTTCCTCTCTGGCATGTGGCAGGTGCGAGGCCCGTCTCGAACCAATCCCAGCGTAACCATAGATGACCTCCTGACCCCATGCTCGCCGGGGGACCCCGAAGCCATTGAGATGACTTGGATGGAGGTGCCTAGTGAGAAGCTGCTGGAGCCAGTGATCTGCATGGTAAGTAGTTCGTTAGGGACAGACACGCTGGGCCGGAGGGTGAGCGACTGTCACTTGGCCAGTGACACAAGTCAGTGTGCAACACCCCTGATGCCAGCAGAGCCCCAGCTGGTGCAGACAGCCTCACTCTGCCCTCCCACTGGGGCTGGGGGAAGAGGTGCTATCCCAGTCAAAGCCACTGTCCCAGAGTAGCTGGATGTTCCTGGTGAAATGATCAGCGTAAAAGATTTACCGTGTGATCATTAGACTTCAGAGTTAACCCGTGTAGCTGAAAGGGTCGGGGCATCCCTGAGCGATTGCTTGTTCCTTCTGCCTGCAACTGTCCCATCTGGAATGCTTGGCTCACAGCTCTGAGTGCAAGAGCTCCAGGCCTTTCTCCCTGACCGTTCTATTGTGCTGAGAGCTGGGACAGTGGAGTGGCCAGGGCAGCAGTGTCATGTGCTGGAGGTGGGAGGGCAGGGGAACCCACAGAGCAGACATGGGCGCCTCGGGATTTATGCCCGCTGGAAGAGGAAAGCGTCCTTCTCCACCTATGGCCCCTGGGCTCCTAGCCCTCCCCGAGCACCCAGGGAGGTCAGTAAGCATGGCCATTCCAGGGGACAGACTGGAGAATGCACGGAGCTGGAGGTCACACCAGTGACCGGGAGCAGCGTCAAACCTGAGTCCCGGCTCCCAGGCCAGGTCCTGGGGGACCCTGTAGGGAGATGCCTGTCGTTCAGGACAGAGAGGAACTAGCTACACTGCCTTTGCTAGGGCTGGGGTATTTAGACCTGGGATTCTCCCCCGCAACCAGAAACTTGGGTAGGATTTCCGAGGGCATCAAGGTAAAAGCAACGCAGACTCTGATGTTGCACTTTGGTCTCAGCTGCCCTCTCCCCTTGTTTGCAGTCAGATATGCTGCGCTCGCTGGCCACCACCCGCCCCACCGTGAATGCAGAGGACCTCCTGAAGGTGAAGAAATTCACAGACGACTTTGGACAGGAAGGTTAAAAGCTTCTGCCCTGGGGCGGGCGGGGGTGGCAGGGCGGGGCTGGCAGTGGCAGCATGTATGCTTGCAAAGCCCTAGTGCTGGCAGGCGGACGGTGCCAAGTGGGCGCTAATGTTCAGCTCCCTACTAAACCCACCTGTCTGTGGGCCCCCAGCTGGGAGTTACACAGCAGCACGGCCCCTGGCAGGCCTGTGGAAGGGGCTGAGCACAGCCCAGGGGCCTGCCCTGCCTCCCCCAGGGGCCCTGACACCCCTGCCCGCCTTTTTTTTTTTTTTTTTAATTTTTTTAAATTAATGCTGCTTGTTTTGTCTTGTTTATATACAAATAAAAACGATCCAAAAGCTTCGCCCGCCGAAACGGGACTTTCCTGGGGTGGCTGAGCCCACACAGTGCTGCCCTGATTGCGCGGGACCAGCCGGCAGGGGGTAACCCTCGTCTGGGCTAGGCCCCATGTGCCAGGCTCTGCATGTCTGGCTCCCCACGCTGGAGCTGTGCTGTGAGACGCCAGCCTGTCCCGTGGCACTGCGAGCAGGAAGTGGCTCTGGAGGCACGGCTAGGGTCGGGCTCTGCAGCACGTGGGTGGTCAGAAGGCTGCCTTGTCTCCAGCTAGGCTCTGCTCCCTGCTGTAGCAGGGCAGAGCAGTGGTGTGTCCGCTTGGCCAGCCACGGTCAGCAGTGCTGCTGACGCAGGGAGCCCTCCCCGGCTGGCTGCTTTTCCATAGCTGTGGGACTTCTCCAGCCTGCCGCACATCCCCTCCGTGAGCCTGTCTCTGCTTTCCCGCGCGCTGCAACCCCCCGTCCCATCAATTCCCGGATCACGGTATGCTAAGGCTTCGTTCCTGCTGCAAGCTGGGGTCCCAGGCCCTGCCGCAGAGCTCCAGCCTACTCAGCTTCCCCCTCCCTCCGTGCTGGCAGTAGAGGATCCCCATAAGAACTGAAGGTGTGGACGTGGGGCGAGAGCGGCTGAATAACGGTCAAGAGGAGGGGGAGATCTGAGGGCTACGTCCTCCAAAGGGGGAGTGACAATCTGCAGCCCCTTGGCTGCTGTACTTCCCTGTCCTACTGCGCCTCATTCTCGTCTCCTAGGAGTAGCCAAGTGCCAAGCCCCAGCGCTGGAGCTGAAGAGCTTCGTTCAGGCGTTAGCCTAAGGAGCTAACCCCACGCCCTGGCTGCTGTTGGGCCAAACTCAATAGCAACCCCCCTGGCCGTCTCTGCTCCCTCACAGGAGCTCCCCATCTGCACTCGCTGGGTGGGCCTGCGAGGACGAGCGGCGGAATAGCCAGCAGTGCTGGCAGTAATGGTGGTCGTTGTGCTCCAGAGCTCAGGGGGGCAGGTCTCTCTGTGCTGTTTGTGGGCAGGATCCCAGCGCGCCCCCTTCCCGGCCCTGGGGCCTGCCAGATCAGTTGGCTGGAGCACAAAAGCTTGTGTCCTCACAACGTGCTCAGATCTGCAGCCAGCTCCTTGGAGCGTGAGACTCCCTGCCCCTCCCGGTCTGTGCTTCCAGGGGGGCCAGGAGCGTCTGCCGGGGTAACCCCGTCTGCGGGAAGCTGGGCCCAGGCTCGGGGGGCTGAGTGAGGAGTGGTCAGAGCACAGGACTGGGAACCGGAACTCCTGAGTGCTAGACAGCGCTGGCGCTGTGTAAAACGGGGACGATGCAGGGCTGGGGGAATGAGACTCCTAGTGCAGGGGTTCTCAAAGTGGGGGGCGGGAGGTTATTACGTGGGGGTGGTGGTGAGCTGTCAGCCTCCACCCCAAACCCCGCTTTGCCTCCAGCATTTATAATGGTGTTAAATATAAAAAAAGTGTTTTAATTTATAAGGGGAGGGGGGTGTCATACTCAGAGTTGCTGTGTGAAAGGGGTCACCAGTACACTAGTTTGAGAATCACTGTCCTAGAGCCTGAGGTGCCGATGGGGGGGAGAAAAGCAGCAATTGCTATTCCTTACCCCCTCTCCCCCTCCCCCCCCCCCCGGCCAGTTTTACTGTCAACCCCTCTTGGAGGCTTGTAGCCAGCCTGGAGGTGGGTGACGTGCCTGGCGCAAGGCCACTGCATCGGCCTGAGGCTTCCAATGCTTAACTAACACCCCACACACACACACACACACACCTACTGCTGCCTAGTTGGGGGGGTTGCAGTATCAGAGCTGGGGGGCTCTGCTCAGGCCCCAGCCAGGCAGGCTGCTGTGGGAGGTGGATCGGCTGGCCCAGCTGTGTACGGGGGGGTTGCAGATTGGGCAGGGAAAGCGCCCAATGTAGAGCTGCTGAACAGCGAGCGGTGGGGCTGTCACGGCTGGATTTGCCCGTAGGCTACTTGTAACCTGAATGTTTTCCTTTTAGCTCCGTGACCACAGTCTCACATTGCCCTTTTAGGTGAATTTAATTCCCAACCCATCCACGCTGCCCACTGGGCTCCTTAGGGAAACGGCTCCCTCCTGAGGGCTGGATTTACGTGGGAGCTCAGTGCGCCGGGGGCTGTTTTCAATTTGGGCAGCGTCTGTAATGAAATCTCCGCAGCAGCGGTGGCTCTTGGGAAGAGCTCCACTTTTTGCTCTGCTCTGCACTAAGATGGTCTGTTCTCAGCACGCGTGTTTCATTCAATTGCTGCCTGGCTTCTCAGTGGGGAAGAGAACTCCTGCTAGAAGGCCTTGCAGTCGGAGAGCCCCTGCCCAGGTAGACAGCTCCTTGCTCGGGTCCGCCAGGAAGAGTCTGCTGCTCGTAGGGGAGCTGCCCCTGTGTCTGGCTTCTCTTGTAGATTGGCTCTGGTGCCCTAGAGGGAACCTAGGCAGCCACAGCCCATGAGCAGGAAGTCTGGCTTGCAGGGGACAGTGGGTGGCACTAGCAGGCTGCCAGGGGAGGTGAAGAACGTGGGGTGGAAAGGAACCCAGGCTGGAATTGTGAAAGACTTTCTCTGTATTTGCCATAATAAAGCTGATGAATCTCCCTGGCCTGTGGCTCAGCAAGTGTGTTCCTTCCCGAGGCCTGGCACGGTGGGTAGTAGCCAGCTGCGGGCGCCAGCACCAGCACTGGGGTGGTACTTGCTAGCGACAGTATTCCTGCTGACAGGCGGGAGGGCTATATCCACTGGCCTTTCCCCCTAAGGCCTGAGCTTCACATGGTGCAGTGACAGAAGGGAAGACAAGTTAATCTCAGCTTGGTCCCTGGGGGTGCACATCATAAAACTACTTCTCCAAGTGCTGGGCAAAACCGAACCAGCGTGGCAGGACTCCCCTGTGCAGCCAGGGGACAGCCCGAGGCAGGGGCTGCTTGGCAAGCACAGGAGATGCACCAGTCTGCCTGCGCCGGCTCCCAGGGGGGAGGTGCTCGCCATAGCCTCCGAGGGAAAGGGAGGGTTGCGCCCCCCCAGCCACAGGACCTCAGAACTCTCAGACTGCAGCTGAGCTGTGCAACACGTTTATTTTCCTTGCTGGCGGTAGGAGAGCTCCCAGCGCAGCCATCGTGCCCTCAGTCAGAGTGGAAGACACACCCCATTACAACCCAAGCCGGTCACTTCAGCCGCCCGTGATGCAGCACGTGAGGGGCTCACTCGGTCACCTCCGTCCAGCGCGTGTTCACAAAGGTCTGGCTCTCCATTTTGTCGATGTACAGGATGCCCTGCAGGTGGTCCATCTCATGCTGGAGGATGCGGGCCGCCCACCCGCTTGCCTGCCAGGAAACGGGATCTCCTGCCTCATTCAGGCCTGCAGAAGCAAACATGGCCCAGGTGAGAAGCTGAGCACCACGCTTCCAATCCCCCCTCTGGCTAGGCACAGCATGTAGAGCCCCCTCCGGGCAGGGCTCATGCAGCAGCATGCAGACGGGGAGGGGTTTGGGCCCTGCCTAGGGGCAGTGTGGGATGAAGCAGGCAGGGCCATTGCCCCCACTCTCCGCCAGCACTGCAGAACCGGGGTCTCCCCCATGCCGGCATGAATTCCTGCCACTTGCACAGCTGATCACAATTGAAGCCCTCAGTCTGTCCCCGGCTCTGTGGTTCAGAGCCACGGGGCTCCTGCCAGACTAAGGGGGATGCACTGGACGTGCCAGAATGCCGATCCCGGCACCGAACGAGGCCAGCACGCTGCAGCCTGGCTATGGACGGGGGGCTGGTCCCAGGGGGCTGAACCTACATGCTTCCCAGAAATACGCGTTGTTGCCACAGGGATGGTGGGCATTGGTGACTGGGGCAGGTGATGGGGGGAAAGCCGAGGGGGGCTGGGAGCAGCGGAAGCCGCTGAGGAGGGCTGGGGCCCAGAGACAGGCTCGCTCTAGCACGATGTGGTCCATGGGCTAAGCCCCGGGGCTGCCCCAGCCCTACCTGACACCTCCACCGCCTGGTACCGGGGCACCGAGGCGGCAAAGCCCGCGACGCTCGCGCAGCCCTCGGGGAAGGAGACCAGGCGCGAGTCCAGCACCCGCATGGCCGGGTTCACGAACACTTTGAGCGGGAACGGGGCCATCTGCCTGGCCTCCCGCAGGCCCGGGCTGGTCTCCCGGTGCAGCCGCTCTGGGAGCTCCGCCACGAAGACCTGCAGGGGCACCCCGAGCTGCGGCGCGCTCAGCCCCTGGCTCGGCAGCCGCCGCATCACCCGCACCAGCGTGTGGATCAGGCGCTGCAGCTCGGGGCCGGCGAGCAGCGCGGGATCCACGGCGGCGGCGGCGCCGCGCAGCACCGGGTGCCCGGCCTGGCACACGCGCTCGTAGGGCGGCTGCGGGGGCGCCACCAGCGAGCGCCCCAGGAACCCCAAGTAGTTGCGCGGCTTGGGCGGCGCGCCCTGGAGGCCTCGGACCTGCGCCCGCGCCGGGCGCCAGCGGCTCAGCGCGTGGGCGAGGGGCGGCCGAGCTCCGCACGCCGCCATGCCGGGACCGGGACCGGGCACGCGCGCTCACGTGCGACTGAGCCGCCAGTCCCAACCGGAAGTAGCGGAGCATGCCGGGAGTTGTAGTCTCCTAAGGCACGGGGAGAGCGCGGCCCCTGGCGGCAGAGGGCGGGGTCACCGGCTCCAAGCCAAGGGGGGGAGGGGGATTAGAGGGGTTTGCAGGGGGGTTGCAAGCACTCCGGGGGGAGGGTTCCCCAGCTTGAGGCACTGCGGCAGGCAAGGGGCACTGCAGGGCCCCCCGCTGTGGAGAGCAAGAGCAGCCCCACCCCCTGGTCTCTGGGGGCAGCACGATCCATCCAGGTCCCTGCGGTGATGGGCCTGTCCCTGTCACTAGGTCTATCTGCCAGCCCTGCCCCCCAGGAAGGAGCCCCAGTGTGGGGAGTGGGGTGTCATGACGGAAGGTTGGGGATAGATCTGCTACATTGACCAGAGGCTGCTGGGTGGCCTTTCTCCACCTCACTTTGCCCATGGCACTACACTTTCCACAGGAGGGCATCATGGGCCCCTCGGTACACAGGAAAACCACAGGAGGCAGGGAAGAGGCATGCCCAAGGACACATATCCATGCTTCTCCCACTCCAATTGCCTACAACCCCCTGGCCCTGCTCTAAGCCCTCAGCTAGCAGCCCTCCACCACCCTCTGCTTGAACCCACCCCCACATAGAAGGGGGGGGCACAAGCCATCCCAGCTAGGTTTTGAATGTTAGGTGTTGTAGGGATCCTCACCCTGTGCGAAGTGCTGGACTAAGGCCCAAGCTGAAGGTTCCAGAAAACCAGCTCTTCATTTACACACGAGAAAAAAAAAAACCAAGGGCACCTGAGAGCCTTGCCAGGGCCAGCACCAGCTCCTACCCTCCTCAGCCATGGCCTGAGATGGGCCTGTCCACCACGCCACCTCCTCCCTCGCAGTGCAAACTGCAGAGTTCTTTATGAAAAACACACGGATTTTTCTCTCTGGCGGTTGCCTCTTGAGCTACCAGAGGTTTGAGCCCAAAGCTCAGAGGGGATAATAGCAGCAGCTCCGTATCTGTGAATATCTTCAAGAGCTGAGTCCTTGTCAGGCTGGGGAGGGATATGACAGACCCTCCCTGCACCGTATGCCCATAGCAGCTGCTTGCAGCCAGGGCTGGGGGGGTAGCAGGTACAGCACAGAATACATGAATGAGCTTTATTTATACAATGAACAGCCTTTTTCAGAGGTATGTACTTCATTGAACCTGCTTTCCAAGTCCGAAAGCATTCACTCTCTTTATACTACAGGTTGTCGGGAGCCCGGGCCTGTGCCCAGCCTCCTTCCCCCAGGACCAGGAGACCTGCAAGGGCCCTTGCCCACACTTGATGGGTACAGAGAAGCCAAGGAAGTAGTTACAGATGATGCAGCCTGTAATGCTCTGTACAGTTCCCATCAGCAGACGCAGCCAATGCTCCTGCTCATCTCCATCCACATCCCCACACTCAGTGCCATTGTTCAATACCAGCGCTGCTATGTGCGAGACCCCCACAGGCTTCTGCAGAGGCCAGACTCACTCAGTATATGCACGCAGCACGGCGGGCAAGCTGGGGCAATCCCCTCCCTCTGTTAGGTTGTGGCTACTGGGACATCAGGCTGCAGAACAGCCATTGCGTTCACACTGCTCTCCTCTCCAGCCACCGGAGGCAGCTGCGCACTGGGTTCTACTCCCTGCTCTGGCCCTGGAATTTCTGGTGCAGGTGCTGGGCTCTCCTGGGCCAGTTCCTTCTCGTCTGGAGTGAACATGGCCTCTCTCTTTGGCAGGATGAAGGCGAGTGGCTCCTTGATCACATTCACGTCCACACAGCCAAGGCTGCCGTACTTGTGCAGCTGCGTGGGAGGAACACCTGGCCAAGAGAGCAGAGAGTTAACTCACCCAGAGCCCACCTGGAAAGGGACATGGGGACAGTGACGACATCACACAGCTCAGGCAGGGATCCTTGTAGACTGTTGGACTTCACTGGGGGAGCTCTGAGCACTCCCGCCAATGGATGTCCCATGGGAACCAGAGCAGGGCAGTAAAGGGGTCAAAGACAAGGGTCTCTGGGACCCACCTTGCTCAGCAGATATGCCCTGGCTCTGCATGAGAGCAGGCACTTCCCTCATACTTCTCTGCTGAGGGAAGAAGGAATTCTTACCCAGGGTCTGTGCTATCTGGGCGGGGGGAAAGAGGACGTGGAGGCAACGGTTAAGGTAGGGGAGCAGATCTTCCAGGAACACTGTACAGAACTGAGCAAAAAGCTCCTGCTCCCGGCTGCTGAAAGCTGCCTCCTCTGCCCGGTGAAAAGCCAGGATTGTTTTAGTCACCTGCAGGAAGGAGAGAGAGAGAGTGAGCGCGTAAGCACCTTCAGTTCCTCATCCCGCAACCTCCACCCTGGGCAGCTGCATCAAACATTCCCCAAGCTGCTCAGAGTGATGGGACTGGCCCTGGAGAGCAGCCACTGACCCACCACCTTGCCCTACACAATTCATCTTCTGATGCTGGATCCCGAGTCTGATTCAGTTGCCCAATTGTAGGGGAAATGCAGGGGAGGGGAAAGGGGCTCATTCAGCCAACAGGAAGTGGGTGCAAGATCTATCCTCAGCATTCTGACAACCCAGTACAAGAAGCTGAAATAGAAAGAAACAGCCATGCCCTGTCAGGTGCCTGCCTCACCTTGCCAAGGGCAGCCTCCAGGGAAGTCGTTACATCCTGGGCAAGAGCCACAGGGCAGCAGAGACGCAGGTCATTGAAGGCAACCAGAATGTTGTTCAGGAAGCAGGCAAGAGGTGGGAAGTCCAGCAGCACCATGGGAGGCTGCAGGGTTCCTGGCTGGGTGGCTGGCACTGTCACAGGGATGGTGCTGCCTAGGACAGCAGGAGCAGAGATCAGCGTGTAGGAGTTCATCTCATCTTGGAATTTGTCCACTGCTTCCTGAATCGCCTTCCTGAAAGTGCCAAATGCAACTTGCTGGAACACTGGGGCCAGCTGGCCCCGGAAATCAGCTCCCACCCTGCTGAAGGACAGGCCAAAGTACATGCACTGACCCAACAGTGAGTCCAAGCGGCTGCCCACCCCCCGCTGGAGGTCATTGTCCAGAACCTGCAGGAATTGTGAAACCTTCTGCAGCACCCAGCCATGGAAGATGGCACTCTCGTTGACCACATGCTCGCCAGGAGGCAGCAACGGCTCCTCGTCCGAGAAGATGGCGCGATACTGTGTGATGATGTCAAAGAGATGGACGCGGCAGGCCTCGATGGTCTTGGTGATGTGGAAGTAGGGGTCGTCATCAGGGATGGAGGCCTGGATGGAGTGGAGCCAGGCGTCCCGGGCCTGCAGAAACTTGATGCGCAGTTCGGCCTCTGTGAAGACATCCATGCGCCGCAAGTAGCCAATGACACGCAGGCAAGCAGGCAGCTGGATATTAGTGCGCAGTTGCTGGATCAAGTGATTCAGCATCAGCTGTGAAGACTGATGCACTTCGTCCACAATGCCCTAGAGGCAGGGAGAGAGAGACCTCAGCTATGAGACAGTCCACCACGGCCTCAAGTTTCATGCCCCAAACCTGAACTCCAAACGTCACCCCCAAACCACACTCCTCTCAGAGCAAGACCCCACCCGCTGCGTGGAGGTGAGTCGACCCATGCCAGCCACCATCCAAGGAGCTCATCCCATGCCCAGGGGCTGCAGACCCCCAGCATGGGCAGCACTATTGGGACAAACCTGGACGACGGGGATGGAGGAGTGTTTCCTCTCCAGCCGGCGCACGTAGGCAGCGAGCTCCAGGGCCTCCTCATAGTAGCCGTTGCGGACGCAGGTGTCCATCAGCTGCGGGATCTCCAGGATCTCCAAGATCTCCGTGTGCCGGTTCAGGGTCAGGCTGTTCATGCGGCGGCTGGAGGCGATTTCCTCGGCGTCCCGCAAGAAGCTCCTGCCGGAGGGAAGGAGAACTCAGCCCCCGCGCAAACCTCCACCAGGCCCTGCCCCCTCCCCAAAGGCCCCGGGCCAGGGCCCCGCCCCCCCAAAGGCCCCGGGCCAGGGCCCCCCCCGGGCCCACCTGCAGGTCTCCTGGAAGCCGGGCAGCCGCCCCAGGAGCCGGGCCAAGCCGCGCTCGATGCCCCCGAAGCCGCGGCCCGTCTCGCTGGTGCACTCGGCCGAGCGGATGAAGATCTTGTAGTGGGCGAAGGCCAAGTGCCGCGTCTGGGCGGCGGCCAGCGCCCGCTCCTCGGCCAGGCGGCCCGGCTCGCGGCCCAGCGCCTCCAGCCCCAGCCCCGCCAGCTCCGCCAGGTACCCGGCCAGCTCCGGCCCTGGCGCCGGCCCCGGCGCCCCGCGGAACAGCCAGGCCAGCAGGCTGGCCTCCTCCAGGGCCGCGCCGGCCGCCGCCATCTTGGGGAGAGCGCCACGACACGCTGGTACGTGCTATCCACAGGGTGCAGGACTCTATGGTGTGGGGGGCACTCTACCCCGCCTCTCGGCAACTCTACTGCTCTGGAGACACTTGGTCTAGCGCCCCCTACAGCTCCGCGAACTCAAACCCGGTACGCGCGTCCCTCCGACTCTATGGCACTGAGCGGGGTACGCTGGCCCCATCCACCCAGGGACGCTCTATGTTCCAGACTCTACTAGCCCAGGGCTGTTTCCGGTTCCGGGCTGTCCCCTCCCCCACGTGGAGCAGTGCCCTGACTAAGCCCGGAGCTGTCGGGTGCGGCGATGCGGCCCCTGACGGAGGAGGAGACCCGGGCCCTGTTCGAGAAGCTCGCGAAATAGTGAGGCGGGGCCGGGGTAGCGGAAGGGGGCATGTCCTGGCCCGGGGGAGGGCCTGGCCCGGGGTAGCCGGGGGGAGGGGCTGGGCGGAGGGGGGCATGTCTTGGCCCGGGCGGGGGGGGCGCTGAGCGGAGGGGGGGGCCTGGCCCGGGGTAGCCGGGGGGAGGGGCTGGGCGGAGGGGGGCATGTCCTGGCCCGGGCGGGGGGGGCTGAGGGGCGGGGGGGGGCCTGGCCCGGGGTAGCGGCTGGGCGGAGGGGGGGCTGAGCGGAGGGGGGGGGCCTGGCCCGGGGTAGCCGGGGGGGAGGGGGGCATGTCCTGGCCCGGGCGGGGGGGGCTGGTGGCCCCCAAGTGGCCCGTCCCGGGACCCACCACTCACGGTCTCTCTCCCCACAGCATCGGCGAGAACATCCAGCTGCTGGTGGACCGGCCCGACGGCTCCTACTGTTTCCGCCTGCACAAGGACCGGGTTTACTACGTCAGGTGGGCGGCGCAGCCGGGCTGGAGTCCCCAGGCCACAAGCGAAGTGACCAGTTCTGCAGACCGGGCCCCTGCTGGGTCAGGGCAGGGATTGGCCCCAGGGCGCTGTGTCTCCTGGAGCGTGTGGGGCTGATGCTGCTTGTGACTGCAGCTATTCGTGCACTGCAGGTCCCCAGCCAGGTTGCCCTGCCCCATCCGTGCCTCTGGCTGACAGTGGGGGGCCTGGTGCTGGTTAAACCTTCTCTTTAGGCGTTGAGGTTCTCTGAGAACTAATCACACGTTGGCTGCGTTTGCTCTTTCCTAGTGAGAGAATCTTGAAGGTGGCGACCAGTATCCCTGGGGACAAGCTGGTGGCACTTGGCACCTGCTTTGGGAAGTTCACCAAGACCCAGAAGTTCCGGCTCCACGTCACTGCCCTGGATTACCTTGCTCCCTATGCCAAGGTGAGAGGCTTGCTAAGGAGAAGCTTTCAGGCAGCAACCTGATCCTTGGTCACGTTTAGCAGCACTGGTGTGCTGTGCTCCCTGTAAGCTGCTCCTTGAGCAGCCCAGGAGCCGTTTAAGTGCTGCCCAGCTGATTAGCACAGAGGTAGCATGTGCTCAGGTGCCCCTCCCCCCATGTTGCTCCATTCTGCAGCTGCTCACAGGACCCTCCTGCTGGCTGTGCAGAGCAGGGGTGGGGGAGGAGGGTGCTGATCCCCCTCCCCCAGCCCCTGTACCCCATCTCCACAGGGCTGAGGGGGGACAGCCTGGCTCAGGACTCAGAGCTTCTGCAGGGAAGGGTGAGTGAGTGCCTTTCTTTAAAGAGAGAGTGCACTGTTTCTGAGACTTCCCCAGCAGCCAGCTCACACAGTCTGTCTCTCTCCCCGCCCACAGAGCAGGAGAGCTTTCCATGAGTGCCTTAAAGAGACAGCATGGAGCATCTCTCAAAAACTTTCCTAGCAGCCAGCACACACACAGTCTGTGTCACACACACACGCTGTCCCTGTATTGTCACACGCACCTCCCAACATATACCTATATTGTTACTTCTTGCAATGTACATATATTCTTTGTAATTTTATTCTTTCAAAGTGTGTTTAGTGTTTTGACTGGTCTATGCATTTCATTTTTTTCTTACTACTGAAAGAATTAAATTTAAGTGTGAGTTCTAAAATGCCTAACCTGTCCTGGCTGGAGTAATTATCCCTATTTAACTTTTAAAAAATACTATATCTAGGTTTTTTGTTTCTACTGGTGCACATAATATTTATTCCACACACGGAAAAAATTAGAGGGAACCTGGGTGGGAAAAGGGTGTAATATGTCTGCAGACCTATAACTAAACAAGATGGACCAATTCTTCCTCATACTCATTTGCTCTTATGTTGCACATATCCCCTACCCTGTGTCGCTCTAGCTTGTATGCATGGAGTGTCTCTTTAATAGATTTATACAGTGTGAGAACAGTGGAGCCGGAGCCTGATCCTGTTTGAAGTCTTTAGGTGCTACTAACTATCTACTGCTAATATTTCCCTCCCTACTCACTCCCCTCGTGGCACTGGAGCTGTCTCCAGTCTCAAGTGTCTGCCTTCTGGCTCACCCTACATGCACAAAGTAATCTGCTTTCTGTGGGCTTCCCTGGCACTAACCTCCGCTGGCCTCAGCCTCTGGTCCCCTTACATGGCTGCATGAAGAGCAAAAGGAAACAACAGACTGTTACAGGTCTTCCCTGTTGTCTCCCATGCCCCAGATACCCTACTTGAGCCTTGCTTCACAAGGTGGCATCAGCTGTGTCTCTACCCTTGTGCCCAGTTGCATGAGGAATAACCTTGTAGGTTCAGCAGTAAGTTTAACTTGGGAAGATTTGGGTGAGCAACTGCTGTGCCTCCTAAGGATGGGTGCTTTTCTCTTGCAGTATAAAGTGTGGGTGAAACCTGGAGCAGAGCAGTCCTTCCTTTATGGGAACCACGTGCTGAAATCTGGCCTAGGCCGCATCACCGAGAACACAGCTCAGTACCAGGGTGTGGTGGTGTATTCCATGGCCGATGTTCCTCTGGTAAGTGACAGTGCTGGTAGGGGAGTGGATTGTTCTTCAGAAAACAGTGATGAACTTGCTTTGAGCAGAGTAGTGTTGATACAAGTGGGTGCCTGAGTTTCACTGTTCTTAATTCCCCAGGGTTTTGGAGTAGCAGCAAAGTCTACCCAGGACTGCCGGAAAGTGGACCCCATGGCGATCGTAGTGTTTCATCAGGCTGACGTGGGGGAGTACGTGCGGCATGAGGAGACACTTACTTAAAGGGCAGCCAGCAGCACAAGGCTCTGAGGACTCAGCTGCACATGGCAATGGAGCGTGTTGTGAAGTCAGAACTCAAAGCAGCAGCAGGGAGCTCTCCTGGGATGGGGCTCTGCAGGCTGCTGTAAAGGATTACAGACCAATCTAACTCTTGAGAGCTCTGAGGAGTGCCTGTCCTAGCCTCAAGAGGAGACAGGGCTTACATAAAACTTGTTTTCTATCTAATAAAAACCATGTTGGTGTGGTCTAGTGAAAGAACTCAGCTACTTGGTCCTAAGCCCTGCCCAGGAACAGCTCTTACGCTCACAGGCTAAAGGCAGTTTTCTCAGTAGTAGCTGCGGAGGGGGGGTAGATCACCTTAATGCAGCCACCTCCCCCCTCCATGGGTGCTAGGGCAAGCTGGAAGTTCTGTGTAGCAGGAGACAGAGATGAACACGGCTGTTTCAGTCAACAGGAACAAAGTAATTCCTCCCCTCCCCAGGGTTGTTTCTGCCTTGTTCCCCAACAGAGACCCAAGTACAGCGAGAGGGGGGGCTGACAGGGTTGTGTGACTGGAGGACACCATGACCACACCCCTGAGGCTAATCAGAATCTGTGTAGGTGGGTGCTGTAGCAGTGGCTTCCATGGCAGGGAGCAGCCCTGGTTCCTAGAGGATGGTGGCTTCAGACAGGACAGTGCTTGTGCAGTGTGAACGGTTTGTTTTATTTATAAATACGTGAACAGCTTTTCAAGCCATTTCACTATTAGACCATTGGGCAGATTAGGCCTAAACCAACAGTGAACCATCCCCTCTTCCTCCCCCCAAAATGGGTCTTGTGCTACAGACCTAGTAGAGAATGAAGATAAAGAGCCAGCTGAACGCTAGGGTATTGAGGGGAATTCTGTACCTGAAAAAATCCCCCAGTCCAGCTCCTTCCACAGGTAGGATCTCCCATTCTTCCATGGAGGCGGAGGGGAGAAAGGATGAGATGGAGTTCAGTGTGCTCTGCAGTGTTACGGGCCTTTCCTTCGGTCCTTCCTGCTGCATGGGTCCAGCAGTGGTGTAAGCCAGAGGCCTTAGCACCTCGGTTTGTTGGTGGCAGTAGTGGGCTGCACATTGAAGAGCCGCTTTAGGAAATACAGCTGCAGGACACCCGAGAGGACAATGACGAGGCTCTGAGCCAGTGACCACCAGTTCACGTAGTTATAGTTGGACTGAAGGAGGAAATAGTCAGCCGCTTTCCTCATCCGGGCAAAGTTATAAAAGCGCCACATGTGGAAGATGTGGGCCTGCAGCTTGCGGGTGCTCTCCTGCAACGAGCACAAGGACAGGTAATGAAATCCTTCTCCCAACCCCTGATTAGATTGTGGAACTCAAGGGCACCAAGTATCACCGAGGCCAAGAACTTGGCCAGATCCAGTGGATATTATTGTTCATGCTAACTGTTTTGGAAGAACTTTAACTATGTGCTTCAGGGCTCAAGACAACCTCTAGTAGTGGGGGTTGGGATGAAACCTTTGTGGGGACATTATCCCACATCTGCCTTCTGCCAGGTTTCTTGAATATTCCTGTGAAGCATCTGGTGCTGGCCAGTGTCAGGCAGGATACAGGGGTAGATGAACCTTAGGGCTGATCTGGTCTGGCAGTTGCCAAGTTCCTATGAGAACCGGGAAGAATGGAAGCCCCGCAGACCTCCCACAGAGCCTGCAGGAACAGATCTTTCAGCATTTGGGATTGAATGACAAGAGCAGGGTGTTTCAGGAACAGAACAGGACCCTGTTGATTGATACATTCCATGCAGATCCCCAGCAGTCAGCCCCATCCAATTTCATATGCCCCACTGACAGACCTCTCCCTCAGCCAGCCTTCCTGTTTTTCACACAACCCCGTGACCAAAAGCAGCACTGTATTCACATGCTACGCATACTATGTGTTGAACATAGGCCCTGTGAGGTATCACTTGGAACTAATAACTTGCTTGTCAATGTCCTGGTGAGATGTACACAACATATGTAGAGTTATGAATTCCCCTGTATGGTGGTGATAGCACAGCCCTGGCTAGGCAAAAGTTGTTTAGGACAGACCTGTTTAATACAGGAATGTGCACACCTCAATTTAGATCTAAGGAGTAAACAGGGTCCTTGAGACAGCAAAAGGGGGAAATGGCAGGAGACAAGCTGCATTTCAGCATATACAGCAGAGAAGAACATGCATGGAGCCACTTTCACCACCAGTCTCCATGTTGCTGCCTTTAGAGGTTGAATAAACGTTGCTTTGAGGGTTAATCCTCAAAAGAATCCACTTCAGAAGGTGGCTGGACTATAAAAGCAAGGGGCAAAACCACCCCAAAGCTCTCCCCGTCTCTCTCTCTCTCTCTCTCACCTAAGATGACAAAGGAGCCAACCCTTTGACTTTATGAGAGATCCTGACCTGAGAATTTGGTCAGCAATTTTGCTAAGGATTTTATCTTCAACCAAGTCTAGCTTGAGTTTTAGCTACTAGACAGTGCTTTATCTTTAGTTTTCTTGTAACCATTTCCGACTTTAATGCCTTATACTTGTACTCACCTAAAATGTCTTTAAAAAATAAAATGATTTTCTTTAACTACAATCAGAACTAATCCAATGCTGTGTTTGAACTGAACTGTTTGAGTAACTCAAGTTAAGGCAGCAAACTTGCGTATTGACCCCTTAGAGGGGCAATGGACTTCTAATACCTGACCTGCTCAGCAGCGGGCTGGACAGCAGAACACGTTTTGGGGAAAATTCAAGACTGGGAGTGTGTTGGGGTCACCCTGCAGGTGGTAACCAAGCCAGAGGGTGACTGGAGTGTTGCCGTCAGGCTGCTGGGCCAGTTGGCTACACACAGTCAAGGTGTGACCTGCATGCTGTTTGGTCGGCCCAGGGCTACAGGGCAGGCAGTGACACAGCCACTCATTGATCTGGATTGCACCCCAGAATGTGACCCCCCCCCCATTCCTGGCTCTCTCCAGAGCCAAGTGTCTGACTGGTTTAACACTACTCCAGTTGCTGCCCCATGTGTGTTTCCTGGGAGCAGCAGTTATCCTTAGCTCCCCATTTACTTCCATTTGCCTCATTTTTAAAACCAAGATGCCCATTTGAGCTTGCTTCAGCCCTGCAATTGATTAAATTAAATAAATTTATAAATTAAATAATTAAAAAAATAAATAAAAATGTATTCCAAGGCAGCTGATGGTGCAAATAAAACATTACCTCAATTGCCTCCAGTGTGTCATTAATTTTCTTCCTTTCCATGTCTGGCGAGTTTTGCAGGTCAAAGCCTTCATAGAACACACCAAAGTTGAGATAAACCTGCACGACACCGAAGTGGTTGAGCCGATTGCTCAAGCACAGCTGGTAAAAACCTGTAGAGGGAAGTGGTTCAAAGCATCAGAGGAGAGCAACAGGTGCTGTGACAGTCAGACATTACCCCAAATCCTCCGCTGTTAGCTCCCATTTACCCCTTCTCTGCGGCAGAGACACGGTCTCTCCGAGCTTAGCAGCTGCAGAAAAGCTTGGTTGCCTGTATAGTCCAGTTCTGAGCTCAGTATCACACATGCTGTGTCTAGCAAGACTTTTACAGGACTATGGCTTAGATCATTAACGATCTGCAGGAGGATTGGAGTAGTCCAGCTCTCGTGGGCCAGGGAGATAGCAGGGGTGGCAAGAACCTGTCTCTTTGGTGGGGAAGTTCATCTGTCCTCGTACATCCTGGGACGTGCCCATCTGGAGGCCGTTGGGATCGTTTGCAGTGGCCAAGACATGTCTGTCATGTCCAATTCCTGAAGTTCGTTGTACCTGAAGCCAAGAGACAATGAGCAGAACAGGGAACTTTGGGTGCAGCTCTGAGTTCTAGCGAAGAACAAGCCTGACCCATGCTGTCCTCGGAAATTCCCATGGGAACAGATGGGGCCGTGTTGCTAATAAAGGCAGCAAAGCCCATGACTGTTCTCAGTGGCAATTACTACACAGCTAAACTCACCTCGAGTGGGTGGCCGTGAGTTTACAGGAGCCACAGCGTACTGAGCAGACCAGACAGGCTATGCAGAGGCACCATCTGGAGGAAAAAGCACAGGACTGGGGAAGTCCTGGCTCTCCACATAGTGTGTGGCTGGATGGCTCAATTCCTGTCAGTGAAATGGGGAGAAATCTTTCACCCTGCAGAGTGGTAGCAAAGAGCCTCCACCTGGCAGCTAAGTGGTTTGCTGGTCACTCAGGCCTAGCTCCAGGGGATGCAGGCTCAGAAAGGAAGGCTGGGGCAAGGAGAACCTGCTGAGTCTGCTTCCTCCTCTGCCCATGTCAGAGCAAGGACACCAAGGATTTTGCCGTTTTGCGCTGTACAGGGTAATTCTCCTCTCCCGCAATCCCCTTTCTCTCCCCAACCACTTCGTTTGTATACTGAGTCTTGCCACGGCTAGTAGAGATCTAGCTAGCACAGGGCTGGTCCCCCAACAGGTTCCATGACTGGGCAGTGGATTCCCTTCCCTCCATGTACAGTCAGCCCCCAGCAGGAGCTGTGTTATGGTTCAACCCAGCCCTCCTTGCCCTTTACGCATGCAGCAATCAGTACTCCCAGCCGCACACCTCCCCTGCTTTCGAACAGGCTGAGAGAAGGGCGGGGGAGCACCGTGGGCTTGAACGCCAGCTCAGTCCACCGAATCCTTGAACAGCTCCAACCCCTCTGCCTACAGCGCAGCTGCTTTGCTCCACACGCACCACAGATAAAGGGAGCCGCTGATAAACACCAAGAGCGCCAGGAGTGCCAGGCACAAACTCCCAGATCTACTTCAATCGGCCCAGTGTAAACAGAAGCTGGGAAGTCGCAGGGTTTAAGATAAGAGGATTGGAGGGCTCCATACCAGGCGGGAGCCCAGTACCTAGCACTGACGATACACAACCACGCAGCAAGAGACCTCGGATACTCCTGCCACTCGCAGCCAGGGGACAGGAAGGTCTCCTGTTGTGAGTGCTTAGCTGAGTTCATGCACTGTGGAACCTCCTGCCAAGTGAAGATCCAACCAACACTGGATGCTGGCTACTAGCACTCACCCCTCTGCTACTGACTTGGCAAAGTTCCCTAGCAACCTTCGGAACAGCACATCCTCCAGAACCAGGAGACGTTCATCTCCACTGAGGTCAAAGCCAAAGCCAGGAGTTGCCTGAAGTAATCACTAGTTGAGCCTCTAATAGTCACCACAATACAATCAAGTTCAAGCTTCCTCAACAGAGGGGAGGGCCCCAGGAGCAGCATGGTGGGGCCTTAACCTTTAGGAAGGGGGAGTTGAAAAGAAATTTAGTCAAAAAGGCCCTAAAAACGGAGTCCTTAAACTCAGCCTTGAGTGAGGTCACTAAAAGGCCTCCCCTTAACAAAACAAACAGGCAGGTGAGCTGGGGGGCGGGGGAAGAGTCTGGCTAATGAGGTTGAAGAGGTTATTTGAACCCCCTCTTGTTCAGGTGAAAGAAATCCAACTCCAGTGAAATCAATAGAAAGGAGAGTAATCTATGGCATTAAGAGTGAAAATGGAAGTCAGGAGGGTTAAAAGGGGACATTTAAAGTATGGCTGAGAAAAATATGATGCCATTATATGAATCACTAATAAACCATCAGCTAAAAAGAGAGAGAGAGAGATCAGAGCTTCTGTTCCCCCTCTCATAACATAGGGGACATTCAGTGAAATGAAAGAGAAAAATGCAAAACTAACACGAAGCAAAACACTTCCACCTGCGAGATTAGACTGCGGAACTCATTGCCAGAGGAGGTGTCTGTTGCCAGGAACTTAGCAAGATTCAAAAAGGGATTGGACAATGATATGGGTAACAAGAATATCCAGAGTTACAATAGTTAATGCTAACTACTTTTGAAGAGACAATAAACCTCGTGCCTCAGGATTTAAACCCATCTCTTTAAGGAATTAGGAAGACAGCTAATATGTGTGTGGGGAGGTGACGAGACGATCATCCCACACCTGCCTAATACAAGGCTGCTTCCATCTTCCTCTGAAGTATCTGCCTCCGGCCACTGTCAGAGATTGGGCACTGGACTAGAGGGCAACTCCTGTGTGCTACCAGGACAGAACACCGTCCTCATCGCCTTCCTTCAAGGGGTAGAGCAAAAATCGAGGGGTTCAGAGGCAGGGATGAACATTTTGAGGACAAGAATGGGACTGTTCAGTTCAAAGGAGACTTTAGAAGGGACAAAATAGAGGCGTGGAGAAGGTAGGTCAGGCACTCTTATTCACACCCGCTCAGCATACAAGAGCAAGCAGACATTGAAAGTGAAAGGCAGCAACTTGATACAGAAGATACCGTTTTTAAAAATTCTGAAGCCAGAAGGGACCATTTAGATCATTTAGTCTGATAAAAAAAATCTTTAGCTAGTCATTTGGAGTGGGATTTGAACCAGCAGCTGCCAAACTCCAGGGGAAATTGAGTGCTCCAAAGAACCCAGCACCCCAGACAGCTGGCCATCCTCATAGCTGGAAAGATTCAGGAGTTTGTCTTTTTTTCAGTTGGGGATCTTGTGTGTGCATAACGTAAATGTTACACTACAGAAACTATCTGCAATGTTTTACACAATGAACATTTAACCTGTGGAACTCACTGCTGTAAGAGCTCATTGAGACAAAGTTTAGGATTAAAAAAAGGTTGAAGTTTTAAGCGAACACTGAGAGCATCCAGAGTTACTTTAAAAAAATCCTAGTTAGTGTAACTGTTTTGGGGAGCTATAAGCCCTCCTGCTTTAGGACATAAACCAGCTACTGACTGACAGCCTCTCTCTAAGACCAGGTTTTTGCCTAATCGTTGACTACCGGATTCATTCTACCTTCCCCCTGAAGCAGCTGGTACTGGCTATTGCCAGAGACCATGACAGCTGGATCCACTCTGGCAATTCCTCCGTTGGATATGCAGCTGTCTGGCTGCGGGAAGTTCTTTATTTTACCAGGAAATTCCATTGAGCTGAAAACCTGCCATTTGCAAGAGTCCTCCCCAGCACTCACCTCATAGCTGAAGTAGAAGTAGCCGCTCTGATGTGCAAACTGCCAGAAGCACTCTGTGCCACCTGCAGGGACAACAATGGCGAAGTCATAGCGATCAGCTCCACGGAAGAGAGGCTGCTCACTGGAGCCACTCAGGGGCTCGGTCTTTGGGCTCTTGGCAGGGCCCGTCAGACTAAGCAGACCCACAATCACAGCCAAAGGAAAGAGTGGGACCATGCTGCCTTGTGAGCCTCCACCACTCTGGCTGGGGCAGAGCAGGAGCATGGGTCCCAGGATGCAAGGGGATAATCATTAACTTCACTCCTCACTCCTCTGCTTTTGCCAAACATTTTTCCTTCAGCACACAACACAGCTGCACTTATCCAAACATCAGGGGCACTTGGAAGGAGTTCAACTCCTCAAGGTAATCTCAGTGCAATTACCAGGCCTGCATGGGCAGCTGTGCAGTTTGTCCTCATTAGAGCTTAACCGTCTGAAACATTTTGTAAAACCCTGAAGTCCGCTTTGAAGAAACGTCACTAGGTACAAATGGTTCTTCCTGGGGAACTGCTTGTTCTGGGGGCAGGCTGGGTGTCCTGCACTCAGACTTCTGTCTACAGCCCACACCATGGTCTGAAGGACTCTTTACAGTGATTAGTGTGTTAAAACATTCCTAGAAACTTAATTTAGTACAAGAAATCTAGACACTGATCACAGAGCAACAATATGCCAGAGAAGATCCAGGGACTTGGCTACATGGGCTGTGTGCCCTATATCTTCCACTACCTTATGCTGCCATCCCATCTGGGTGCTGCAAGATAGGTCCTGTTTCATCTTTGGCTGTGACTTCTCTTCTCTTATGGAGTCTGTGACAATGTCCTCACTCTGTAAATGGGAAAGGGGCACCACTGGCTGGAAAGCGTTCTATTGCATAGAGTGGGAGGCAAGCAAAGGGCTGGTATCTATTTTTGGATGTGGGATGATATTTATTCTCATGCCCTCGTATGGCACAAGGAAGAAAGTGGCCCATGTTTCTCCCACTGACACTTATTAATCTGGTTTACTGTAACTGGCCCAAATGGAACTACTAAACAGGGGAAACGTGGCTTTGCCAAAGGCACACTTCACAGCCAGGCCACTCAAGCACAGAGGAAAGTTTCAGAACAGAAGAAAATATAAAATAAACAGGGCAAAGGGCAGGGAGAAAGAGTCTGGCTAATAGCGAAGTTGAAGAGGTTACTTGAGCCACTTGTATCCAGACAGCCAGGAGTTCCTCTGGTGAGGTTCCTTCCAGCAACCGCTAGTGCCAAAGGACATGGCTAAGGCAAGCAGGGGACTTCTACCCAGCACCAGTGACAACGGAAGCAGCTCACAGGACCCCTGCTGTTGGGGGTATTTCTGCAGCTAGAACCGAAGGAAATTAAATGCATGAGTGTTGGTGGAAGTGAGGGGAAGATGATACATAAGTGCCTCTGAAATCCACTTGTCTCTAATAAGCAGCAGCATCCCACCGGATGGGGTACAAGACTTTCTGGCACTCCAATTCAGTTAGTTGCTGATGCGATGCTCCCCGCTTCAGCTGGCTCAGGAAGTGAATGCAGGATGAAATTCTGGTTGTTAACAGGGTGTCCCACAAAGCTGTCACTAGGCCACTGACCCAGGGATATGCCAAGCTTCTCCCTTTTCAAGGTGGAATATTTACCTGAGGAGGGAATGCTGGGGAGATACAAATCAAATTTGTTGCAATTGTTATATCCAACACAGGAACTGCTTTATTTTACATGATGGGTTCAGACATGGGATCGGACTTGGCATTAGAAGGCAAGGCATGTCTGGGGCCTGCCAGAGATCCCCAGAGACCTTTCAGAGATAATGCACTACTCCAGGAAACAGACACAAGGAAGGGAATTTTGCGAAGAAGGAGGCAAGTCAAACCAACTGAACACTAACTTTTAACTTGATGACATCTGGCTCCAAACATTCTAGAAACTAATGAGCACAAAGACAAAACAAAACATCTATTTTAAAGCATCAAAAAAACGTGGAGGAAGAAATCCCCACTCAATATAAAAATGTACAAAGCAGAGAAATGTGGAACCCAACGCCAGTCCCCTTGCCAAGAAACCAGACTTCTGCCGGGGCAACTCAGCAACAGCTCAGCCTACACTGCTGCTTGCCCCTCTGGGAGGGGCAGATGGAGAAAGCCGATCAGCCAAGTGATTCACAATCGGTTTCAGAAAATGACTATAGATAAAACAGTCGGTGACAGGATTACCCTGCCATTCAACCAGCCTCGGAGTAGAGAAAGCTGCGACCCGGCTACAGGCCACTCAGGTTCCAGCTCGAATGCTCACAGGGCAAAGGCTGCCAGAGTCCTCGCTGTTTCTGAACATATACAACATGTCAGCACTGTAGCACCTTTACTAGCCTATTTCCATAGTTACTCAGGCTGGGTTGCTTCTGTTGACAGACAAAGACCTAAATTTAGTGACTCCAGCTAAATGCAAGAACTAGGAAGGTTTCACAAGCTCTAGTCAAACTTTGCTTCTTCCAGCTGTAGCATTCAGCTCTCCCAAGCAGCCATAACAAGTCTCCACATCATTCCTATCACATTGCTAGGAAGGGGACTACAAGCCTCCTCCCATGGCAGTTGTTGCTTTGGTCCATCTTTTGGAGACAAATGAGAGCAAGTGTGACTCTAAGAGTTCTCAACTGCTGTTTTCAGTGGAGTCCCAGCTTTTTCATAGTCCGCCAGCGATCCTTAATCATCACCGAGGTGCGGTTCTCAAAGGGGAACTTTTTGCAAATGATTTTCCAGTTCCCTTCTCCAAACTTCTTCACTCCTTCTCTGATCCACTCGCTTTCCTGTACTGTCCACCTCTGCAAAAGAAGAACAAGGGGTGTCATGACTCTTAAGGCACAGGTCCTATCACCTCTACACTACAGGCTTCTTAGCCTCCTTGGTCCCCCTTACATCCATACTATCAGCACCTTCTTATAACATAGGAAGAAGGCACAGGTACCTTGCCAATAACTCCAAGGTACCCAGTGATCACTCCATTCCAGAAGAATTGTTACAATGGTTATATAAACCAGGAAAATATTATAGCTGAAGTTCAGGATTAGTTCTGTTTCCCACATCACAGTGTAGATTACACAGGAAATTCTCAGGAGTTATTGCTCTTGTATCCTCCAAGTAATCATGGAGAGAGTGTGGAAGTTACACGCCCTGTGCAACGTCCATACAAGTGAAGAGAACTAACTACCTGCGGCTCGTGGAAGGAAAGTGCTGCGTTCGAGGGCACTGTGAAGTTCAGTGACAGGAGGCCAAGTATAAGGGAAGAGGTGAACCACAGGAAAGCAAACAATGAAAGATGTACAGGTAGCATAAAAGTGAACAGCCATTCACTTGTCAGAAAGTTGGTTACTGCAGGCATCAGATCTTGGAGCCTTTACAAGGCAAATGCTGCCAGGTGACAAACTCTGTATGTGGTGCCACTGGCATGCACCACGCTTTTTCACTGCATGGAAAATCCGACGGACCCAGCTCCAAACAATTGGCATCAGACAAAAGGGGGCAAGGAAGGAGGATTCACTCAGGAGACACCAACCCCGGCACCTCCTGAAAGAGTATTTATATTTTTAATACTAGCTTCAGGCTTATTTAGGAATGATGTGGTTTCTAGGGTGTGTTCTAGTTCTCCGCCTCTTCAGCTCACTTACCTGCTGAGCGGTTCAGGAAGCAGATGCCAGCCAGGATAAGCGGCACACAGTATTTTAGGCCTCTACTACTTTCCTGGCTTTTAGTGGACAAACATAAGCCAGGCCCTCTCAATTTAAAGATCCGTGCAACCCAACTCACCCCCTTGTAAGTTCAACGCTTAGATAACGCAAGCATTGACCAAAGTACTCCAGTCCCTTAGTAAATATCATCTGTCAGTTCAGCATCTCAGAGTTCTCCATTCAATGTGCACCAATCACTTGGACTCTTCTACCTGAGCTGATACCAGAGGCTAAGAAACCTCTGAACAGCAAAAGGGATTTCCCCTTTCCAACCTTTTCTATTGCTTCACTACCCCTGCAGAGCCTTGCTCTGGGCTGCTGAACGGAGCTGGAGGGCTCTATATTACCTGTTTCTTGGAACCGAGGATTGAAGAGCTGTGGCTATTTCTCCCAGGGGACTCTGAAAAATAAACCCAAGAAGAGTCATATTTCAGCATTCGCCTTCTGCTGTGCATGTATCTCCCAGAGAGACTGGCTTTAGCCGGTTCCATTACAGGGAGAGAGCGGCATGGCCACCAGGGGAACGCCCTTGGCCCGGGTATGGAAAATAGAAACAAATGCCCTTACTTCCTCTAGCTTCTAGAATTCCACATACTGAAGAGACACTTGGCCATTCTGATCCTAGCCCTGGTTACTCATAAGAAGTGTAACTAAAGAAATATAATAACTAAGACTGCGTCAAAAGGAATTAGACTTGTCTCAGGTTAGCAAATGTGTCTAAGAAAAGAAAAAAAAAAAAAAAAAAGGACAGCCTGAGCCAAAAAGCTTCCTCAATAGAAATCCCTGTTCATAAATGGAAGCATGTTCAGGCCACAGCAGGGAAGGTCCCAGATGTTAAACAGCATCCAGAAGAAAAGTCTTAGCTGTGATTAATTACACCTTTTGAAACAAGCATGCAAATGCTCATCTGCCACCCTACAGCTGTTAATGGGAAGGAACTGCTTTTGGGCTGGGTCTCAGACTAGAATAGCTGACAATGACTGACAGGTCTGAAGCTGTAACAAGAGAGTACTTGCTAGATGTTCCATGATCAGGTACACAATGGATTTAGCAACTTCCCATTGTTTGGGCCCGCCTAAGAAAGGGACATCATCTCCATTTCTGCAGTCCTGTAACAGCAACCGTAGTCCCAAGCTTTCCAGGGTTATGGGATTTCTAGACTTTTGGTTTCTGTCAAGTGTTCAAGGCAACAGAGTGCCCCAGGGCCAACAGCATGGTTGGGACCAGCAATTAAAGAGTGTGCATGGCAAAAATAGCATACTTACTCTTGTCCAGGAAGAGCTCATCTTCCTCACTCCATGTGTCCTTTTCTTCTTGCCCGTTCAAGGTGTTCCATCTTGCTTTCAGTGGCCTGAAAACATACAACACACATTTTAACTGCAAAAAGCCAGCCTGGTTAATGAGGGCTGAAGAGACAGTCACTGCAGACAGCTAAATCACACATCCAAAAGGAACACAGAACACTGACTAATTACCTAGAGGCCACTGGTAAAACGGTCCAGGACCACCTTGGTACCAATGAGTCAAGACTAAGATCAGTATGCAGCACTGGGAACCGTGGGAGCTTGCCTGACAGCTGGATTATGTATGTTTGCTTCACCTCCACAACACATGCATCTTAGTCCACTGCCATCTGACTGGTTTGTAGGTAAAGGGTGCCATATGCGTATGTCTGCATTCAAAGCCACTCAGTGCCATTTTAATACCTACAGGCAGTTCTCTTTGGACCTTGACAGATCCCTGTATCAAACACACACAAGAAGCAACTGAGAGCGAACTATGTAAGAATTAAGCAGTTGCTGCAAACTGATACAAACAACTGAGCTACCAAGAAAGGGCCGTGCATGTGGCATGAAACAGACAATGGAATGGGGCAGGAGCACTTAGCAAGTCACATGCTCCACAAGGCTGCTATGAAATTTTTACTACAGGCAAAGCCAGCTGGTTCCAAACCAATTATATTCCTTATTTCTCTCGCTCACATGCACATACTCAACTCCTTACAGGATAAGATGCAGCTGAAATCAGGTGCATTTAAAATACTTTAAAAGGATCCATTCAATTAGTTTTAATATTACAGCAACTACATGAAAACAAATGCTCCCTGTTAGTAATACTCTTGTGCAATCCATCGCTGTTGCAGCATGCAACCATTTTCACACAGATGTATACGAGCATTTGGGAAGGGGAAGGTTTGAAGATCAACTCCTGAAGCAAAAGCTGACATCCTTTGTCACCAACAGCCAGCACCATCAGCACCGCTGCCATTTAAAGCATTGCATCCTAGCTAGGATCTTAGTCAACAATGGGCGGCAAGAGTCAAGGAGTCAGGGAGCTCTGGGAACATGCCAATCCCGGGTGCTCCGCAGGGCACTGGGAACAGCTGGGGCCTACTGAACTGAATAAAATGCTTTACACTTGTAGTGGCCAACTTCCAAGCATTTTAGTGCTTTGGCACGTAACACGTTAAGCACATAAAACCTGAAATGCTAAGCTCTAAACCAGTCTCTTTTCAAGCACGAAAGTTCATGCAGCTCAGTAGGGTCTGCTCTGCAATCAGTTCCCTGAAGTGCTCCTAAGTCTGAAAACCTTACGGAACTACGTTTGCCTCATCTCTCCTGGGGAACTCAAGTACTGCTCAGGAAAGGGAATTCCCTGCTGTTTCATTCCTGCAGACCCACACTACTGCCTTAAGTGTGCAAAAGCAGAGGTCCTCATCTGCACAGCCTCCAAGATGCATTAGAAGGGAACCCTGCTACATGCTCATCAAGTCCTACAGAAAACATGCATCCCAGAAGCCTGGCTCCAGAGAAAGGTTTGTTCCCACATATCCACCCATTCCCTACTCTAACTTACAGCTAAGTGATATAATACATATACAAGGTACAAAACAAGTGTGGAAAAATTAAAGTAACTTGCATCAATATTCTATTACTCTTAAAATTCATACATGATTTAACTTCATCACTGATGTGAAAATTTACCTTAATCTGTCCCACAAAACATACCTACAAACTCCAACCTGTGTATTACTAACTGCAGATTTACATAGTCAGATGCATACACTGCGAAGCGGTTTGCAAGGATGTCAAGGGTCAGCATTAAGGTTATTGGAATGTAGGTGGTGAGCTTTCCCATTTCCCATGTTGCTAACCACATGTATGAACTACAAGGGCAATAGAACATTTGCTTTAACTATCCATTTCCACATTTTCCAAAAGGGAGGGATTTTTAACATTCTAGTTTCGCACTGATAAGGTTCTATTGTTGAATGTAACAATGTTAGCTATACGTTCTCAAAGTATTGCATCTGCATTAGAATACAGTGTCACAGATGTGCTTCATACTTGGGACTTCTGGAAGATACACGCTGAACATGTGGCTTTTGAACAAGAGTCCTGAATGCAGAAGATACCACTGGCTCCTGGGATGAGTCTGGCGTCTCACTCAGCTCAGTGCTCTGGCTGTCCTGCTCCATAATCAGTCTGCTTATAGTGAACAAGCGTTTACTCTTTGGAGGTGATTTAGGTATGTCTGAGGTCTCCAAGGGTGGATTCTCCTCTTCTCTCTGCCTCTTGAGTCTGTGGGATACAGAAGGGGACAATTGCTTGGGGAAAGAAAAGTCTGTTTCATCCAGTTTGGTAAAGGCTGCATCAGAATCTTGGGAATTTGACAAGGTCTTGAAAGCTTCTCTCAGAGCAGAAATCCCATATGTGGTTACAGTTCCAGGCGGCTGCCTATAAAATAAATGAAGCTAAGCAGGTTACATCAACGATTTCAACAATACAAGGCTCTACTTCACTAAAATCACAGCTGCTCCCCTCACTCTGCCCCATAGCTAAGCTCCTACCAAATTCACATCCATGCAAAAGCACATCACAGACCATGAAATCAGACCTTCCCCCGTGAAATCTAGCTATTGGAGGGGACAGGGAGAGACAGGGCTGGGGGCATCCCAACCGGGGACTGCTCCCATGCACCAGGCTCCAGCTGCTAGTCCTGTTCTGTCAGGGACAGGACTTCCGCTTCCCCAGCACAGCCGCTTTCAGAGGGAGGTCAGACCCACCTCCGGGTACCTCTCCCGGCTGCAGGAAGCTCCAAAGATGCTGCCTTCAGAGCCCAGCTTTCAGCCCCTTCAGCTTTGAAGGCAGCGCAGCCGCGGAACTTCCTGTAGTCGGAAGATCCCAGAGTTGGGTCTGACCTCTCCCCAAGAGTGGCCGTGCAGGGAAAGAGGAAGTCCTGTCCCTCCCCAGCTGGCCCGGACTAGCAGCTACGAGCCCCCAGCTGGGGCACTTCCAGCAGCACAGGGGGAGATCAGACCCACCTCCAGGAAGCTCTGTGGCTGCTGTCTTCAGAGCCCAGCTTTGAAGGCAGCGCAGAAGTGATGGTGGCAATCCCGTCACACACACACACACACACACACACACACACACACACACACACACTCACTCCCCTTTTGGGGCAGGACCCCCATGGTTACAACACCGGGAAATTTCAGGCGTAAACATCTTAAAACGGGAAATTGACTAATTTTAAAACCCTCTGGCCATGAAACTGATCAAAATGGACAGTGAATTTGGTAGGGCCCTATTCATAGCAAACAATCATGCCTGAAAGTCCATCACAACACAACGCATTCTCAATCTCCACTGACTCATCTCCCTTCTACAAGAACTTCGGTGTCATGTACCATCCTGCCAGCAGTGCAGGTGAGCTGCCTCCTCCAAGACCAGTAGCTCTCAAACTTTGTTAGTGGTGACCCCTTTCACAAAGCAAGCCTCTGAGTGCGACCCCCTTATAAAGATACAAAAAAGAGTTTTTAATTTAACACCATTATAAATGCTGGAGGCAACACGGGATTTGGGGTGGAGACTGACAGCTCACGACCTCCCATGTAATAACCGCACGACCCCTTGAGGGGTCCCGACCCCCAGTTTGAGAACCCCTTGTCCCAGACAGATGTCATTACTGCTTGGTAATGACAGCAACGATCCTGAAAGCATCCGTGAGGCCATATGGAATATGGGTGACCATTTATAATATTGATACCAATATTCCAAAATTGCAATGAATCCTACAAGATATGCCATGTAAGGTATCAGGGGAAAGGTATGATTTGATAAGTATAATCATGTTTATATGTATCGTCTTTCCATTGAGTTCTAAACGTGTGATGTATTTGTATATCGAACTTGTGCTTTGTTTCTGGGTGACACCCCCAGAGAGTTTGGCACCAACGCTGTCCAGTCTGTTGGATGGCCCATCAAAGGCAATCAGCTGTACAATGAACCCACTGAGAGAAGCCAGGGGCTACCCTATGACTCAGCGGGACACGCCCCTGGACAGGGGACTCCAAGTGCTTGTCCATGCCCATGTGCTGTGAGCTTGTGTTTGGGACAAAGGATATAAAAAGGCAGCTGCATCTTCTCCATTTTCAATCCTGCTTTCCACCTCTGGAGCATCTTCTCTACAAACTGAAGCTTTTAACAAAGCACTGATAGACCCATGCAAGCTTTGGATGTTTTCCAGGGGGGCTTTCCAAGCCAGCAAACTCACCAATGCTGCTAAGAACCTGATGTATGGACTCTGAAGTCATATGTATGTATCTGACTGCTTTGACCATTTAACAACTCTCTTCTTCTTTTATAATAAAACTTTTCGTTGTAGATGCTAAAGGACTGGCTGGCAGCGTGGTATTTTGGGTAAGATCCAAATAGTATTGATCTGGCAATGTGGCTGGCCCTTTGGGGATCAGAAAAACATTCTGTGTAGTGCAGGGGTTCTAAAACTGGGGGTTGTAAGGATATTACCTGGGAGGCCATGAGCTGTCAGCCTCCACCCCCAAGCCCTGCTTTGCCTCCAGCATTTATAATGGTGTTAAACATATAAAAAAGTGTTTTTAATTTATTAGGGGGGGTTCGCATTCAGGGGCTTGCTGTGTGAAAGGGGTCACCAGTACAAAAGTTTGAGAACCACTGGTGCAGCAAACAGAGTTTTAAAAAACTTCTCACTGTACTGGACCTATTTGCTGATTGGGAGCCAGAGAACTGGAATGCAATAAAGGGTGCTGTGTGATTTCGTTTTTAGCTTCTTGATAACCATTGTGGGAGATCAGGAGCACAGTTTGGGACTAGTTGGTGAATCTAACTTCAGTGTTAACCACCAGTTTTGGCAGAACCTGCTCTCCTTTTTGCAGCCTGCCCTGACCTTGGCATTTTCAGTGTCGGCTACCGTAGGCACCTCGGATCACAGCATCCATCTGTTTTATCCCTCCAAAGAGTGGCAAACTAAATGCTATTGACCAAACCTATGTCCTCTGAACCATGGACACACCAAAACCCTTCTGTAAACATAAGGCCCTCTCTCATTCGCCACCTGTCACAAGGGACACCTTCCCTTCCTATAGTCCAAACACTCACCAGGGTACTCTTCAGAAAAAAAGATTAATGTTTTAATTCAAAGCTAGACAGCCTGGTGAAAAATCCTCAAGTAGTAGCCCCTGGGGCAGCACAACTGCATTGGCACATGGCAAAAAGTTACAGCGGCCTGCACAGAGCTAAACCAGTGGGTGCTACAATTCAGAAGCAAAATTCTGGCAAACTTCATTCACCATATGTGGTCAGCTTTCCTCTCTAAGTTGCTAATGCATCACCACAGCTGCTCACCTCTCAAAGTCATTTGAAGACATTTCCACACTGTCTGGAGCGACCGCTGGTGGTTGCTTAGCTACTTCCACACTGTCTGGAGCGACCGCTGGTGGTTGCTTAGCTACTTCCACACTGTCTGGAGCTGCCGCTGGTGGTTGCTTAGCTACTTCCACACTGTCTGGAGCGACCGCTGGTGGTTGCTTAGCTACTTCCACACTGTCTGGAGCGACCACTGGTGGTTGCTTAGCTACTTCCACAGGCTCTGGAACGAATGCCAGCTTCTTAGTTTCACCAATATATTCTGAATTCAAAGTCTTTTTCGCCATCTTTGACAGGAAGAAAGCACATAATCATTACAAATAGAACTCCATGGAACTGCATTTATTTTACTCCCATTCCACAGACATGGAACATTATTTAATTAAGTGCACAATCCCTGCAATTACTTGCTGTTCTATGGTCAGGGTGCTATTTAGTATATTGGAGATAAGATAATTGGTCATTTTTCAGGTGTTCTGCAGTAGTTACATGTGTAGAGTTAAGTTATCTTGATTAAGAACTTAAATAACCACCAAGTCATTTTATAGGATGGAACCTTAAGAGAAGGTCTGAATTTTAAATGCTAAAAACTTATTCCCTTGGTGCTCTGGTCCCAAAACTTTAGAGCCAGACATTTGTATCTGACTTCTGAGTACAAGTCAAAAATATTACACGTCAATAAGACAAAAACAAATTGGTAACTTCTTTCTAATTCATATCATTTGAGACTATTGTATCAACATTATAAAAGTTATCTGCATCTCTGTGAGCCAGAGATTGTATTCTAACTGAACAGAGGTGGTTTACCAAGTCTCCCCAGGGATCTACAATGACTGGAGGTGATTATTGCACATCCTGGGACAGGTAAACATCACCAACGCAGTATAACCCCAAAGGATTTTACAAATAGTGGACCAGACCAGTTTCCAGAGGCCCAGGAAACCAAGAAAGGCTTTCGGTACAAAAAGTGAACTTAAAGCAAGGGATTGGGGGGTTGTTCTTTACCTGAAAACTGACCTGAACCTTTAACAAGAGGGCAAGGCCTGCTGGAAGGATCTGAAGGACTTTGACTCCTACCAGACCCTCATGTGAAAGATGAGTCGCTTCTAATATGCACTTAAGACTTTTCATGGTTTTATGACAATTTTTCCTCTGTAATTCTTTTGTTCTTAAATAGACATACTTTGCTTTGTGAAGGCTAGCTGGTTCCTTGTCCTTCAGGAAAAAGAGTGAACCCATGGGTGGGGAGCTAGGTCAGACGGCTGGGATAGTCACAGAGAAAAACAAGCCTAAATCCCAGATCTGAAGGGAGAGAGGACGCTGCCTATAGAGAGGTGACAGCTGGAGGCCTGAGACCTAAGGGTGTATCCCTTGAACAGAGCACGGAGGGGTTAGAGGTGACATGCATCACATGCAATTTTCCCGCAGACCATGGGGGTGACAGCTGGGGTAGGGCTGAAATGTGGGTAGCAAGGTAGACACATACTGTCAAGAGAAAGGGCTCTGAATCCTCCAGGTAGGTCTCCAAGAACTGGAACGCACTCTGCTGAAAAGTCTTGTAGGAAAAATTTCGGATCATCGTATGAGACAAATTCTTCTCACGGATAATGCTGAGCAACTCTGTCCTCAGTTTCTAGTCAAGAGGCAAGAACATTCTGAATATGTACAAATGATACAAGTTACAAATGCAGGAGCTAGGGGTTTGGGTGGAGAGGGGACTTCCCCACTGACACTACAACATTATCAGCTAATTTACACTGATTAAATTAGGAAGCAAAAGCCAAAATGTCTAGAGTCTGTGTCAGCATTGCCAACTACACTCGCTTTCGGTGCCGGACAACGCAATGGTAGCAACAGACAGAAATGAAGAAAAGGAAATACATGTTTGGGAACATATTGCACAGCCAACAAGATACCCCATCGCACACCCCAAAAATTCACATAATCAAACTCACCTGGGTGCTGGGATCCTTTGCCATGGTTTTTTTCAGAATTTTTGAGGCTTTATCAAACTCTCTCTTTTTAATACAAATGATAACAGCCTAGAGAGGAAAAAGAGGATCTCAGTTTTTATATGTGTATCAATTCAACCACATCTCCTAAATCAGCTTCACAAACAGCACAGGCAAAATGCAAGCAAAGCCTCTGACGTTCCTTCCAAATACTATCCAAGTAACATGGAAATAACACTTTTTGCACCAAACACCTTAATGAGCTGCTAACCTGAAATCCTACTATACCCTTCTAACTATCCCATTAATGCAAGGTTACAATTACGGATTGCGTTACCTAATTTTCATGTGTATGGTGCCATTCAATTCAGCAAAATACTTATTGTAAATGTACATGAACACCCCTGAAGTTTGAGAACCCATCAGTTCTCACCAGATTTCCTTGGCTTAATTTTAAACAAACAAGTAGCCTTCTACAGGACCACAGAGTTACGTGGCACGTCAATACTAAAAGAAGCTGACATGGCCCCTCCCCAGAGAGCTTACAAGTGAAGGTAGACAGCATATGGCTGTAGGAAGGGGAGAAAACGTGCCAAAGGTTTGCTTATTGTAGCATAATATGCAATAAAACATCATAGTTACATTTTATATTTTACATATATCATATATGCAAACTTTATCCCAGGCCAGCAAATTGAACAGACCAGTCTGCAGGGGATGACTAGTTGCAATAGTAAGTTTTTAGGAGGGATTCTTAGATTCTAAGAGCATTCTGGTTCTACATTTAAAAGGTCCTCCAATAAAGAGAAGAGAGAAAGGATGCATTATTTCTAATATAGTCAATAGAGAAAATGGTAATAGCAAAAGGAATGTTCTGCTTTTCAGGTCACCTTTAATAGAGTTACAGATCCTGATAAGTTACTATCTTCCTAGCAATGGAAAGCTCCCGGAAATAAGACAAATGATGGAGGGAAGATCTGAGAGGGGACAATTGCCTTCAGTGTAAGGGAAGCTTTTTTTTTTTTTTCAATTAGATTAAAGCTTATAAAAGTCTAAACTATTTGAATGAAAAAGGAGAACTTGACCCTTACAGCTTGCTTCACCATTTTTCTAACAGATTCCATTGCCACCTCAGACACAGGGAATTCTCTCTCAATCAGCTCCAGCACACCGATTGCAGATTCAAGAGGGGTGAGCTCTGACTCTGTATCAAAGGTGCAATCTACAATTAAAAGAAACAATGCATTCCTATTGGTTTTAAAACAGACACACAAATCTACCTGGGCCCAAGAAATCCTCCACAGGAAGCAGCCAAAACAAGTAGGCTAGGATTTGCTGTTAGGCCACTAATGCTGCAGTAACTGACACAGCAGAGAACTGCACAGACAAAACAGTTATGATCAAGAAAGGCAAGAAAGGCTGTCTAAGGTATGCGAGGTCCTCAAAAAGAAACATGACGTTTGGTGAGTTTGAAATTAAAAGCAATAAACATTGCGAGCTGAGTATGTGGAGGTTTCCTTTAATTTACACTCTCAAGAGAAAAATCAGGAATTAACACACTGAATAAAAGTTACAGAAGATTACACTAACGTAGTTTAAATACTCAAACATCAAGAAATTTAAAAGTAAAGTTCTTGCCATAATATTGAAAGGGCATTGTCGTCAGATCAAATTTGATCCCCAAGTTTAAGTTTTCCTCAACTACAACTAGATCTAAGACTGATATACGTGGTTGCTTTACTTAATGTTTTAATTCCAATTGAAAGCAAAAACAAAGTCTTCTCCACAGTGTTTTCACTCAAACATTGTGTTCTTGTTCTATCACAGGAGAAATGAAGAATTAAATTGATTACCTATACATTGTTTGCAAAAGAAAGTGGAAGTGACTTTGTTCCAGATGACAGAGAGAAAATATGGAATCCCTGCAAAGAAGCCAGGTTTTTCTTAAACAAAAACTTTTGTTTGGGTTTTAGGCTATTAATAACAGAATGTTTGATGTTTACCCCACATCGTGCCTTCAAGTGACAATGCTAAACAGGAAAAAATAAATCATACCTCAGTCTGAAAGTTTTACCTATTATTGTTCGATTCCTATAACTGAAAAGAGTGATAATTACTTCCCTATTTCCCAGTTTGTTTACCCAGCACATTAACTACCCTATGAGAAGAGTCACTTTTGATTACGTCGGTTCTGGTCAGAGGCATTATCCCTACTATTAGCAGGCCCATGTCCTTTCCTTTGCAGAAAAGACTCTTATAAATAAAAAACACAAGCAGATTATTTCAAGGAATTATAAAAGAGGTTTCAGAGGCCTTTACCCAAACCTGAACTTCAATTTAAAACAATCCAAATAGCGTAGTTGGTTTTCCTCGGCCAAACAGTAAATAAAAAGCAATTTCAACAGAACCGTCACTGTGCATAGGCAATGCAGTGAGGTGAATGACACTTTGGGAACAGGGCTGAGCACCAGTAAGGCAAATTGTGACGCTGTTCTCTCGTACCTAGGTTCTCTCCCTCCTCAATTCTTGAAAGAAACTGCATAATCCGGAGCAGACGGGAGACTGCAGGCTCCTTAACCAGGGGCCGCAGTAGCAGAGCTAGAGAGAGAGAAGACAGAGAGCTTGGGACACCCAAGTCAGAACCACCCCCCACCACCATCCCGGAGTTGGACCCAAGAGCCCCCTTCCCCCTCCCCGAGCGGGCGGGCCCCGCTCCCCACTCCCATTCCCCTCCCCGGGCGGGCCCCCCTCCCTCCCCGGGCGGGCCCCCCTCCCTCCCCGGGCGGGCCCCTCACCCTGCATCACGTCGCGGAACTCGCGGAAGTCCCGGTTCCGACGGGCCCGATAGGCCCCCACGGCCTGGTGGAAGTAGAACTGCAGCACCCAGCGGTTCACCGCCTCCTCGGGGGCGCGGAGCCCCAGCGCCCCCTTCCCAGCCGCCATGGGCCCCCGCCGGCTCCGGGAGACCCGTCCGCGCCCGCCAGCCATCCCGCGCCAGGATCCGGAAGTGACGCGCATAGCACGACGGAAGTGACGGCATCCCCCCGCTGCTGCCCTCTCGACTCCTTAGGGAAAGCGAGCGCCCCCTGCCCTTCCTCCTCTTATTGCCAAGCGAGGCGCACGGGCGACTACAACGACCAGCATGCACTGCGGCCTACGGTTCCCAATATGCCCCGCAGACCGGATCTCCCGGCCTGCACTGCGTTGCGCGCCCCCTGCCGGCCCCGACGAGCCATGCAGGCCCCGGCTCGGCCCACTCCGGAGGGATTTAATGGGATGTTCACACTGGGGCTGGCGGCGCGTGTTCTTCGAGGGAACCGTGTCTTATTCCGCACCCCAGTCATTAGCCAGAGAGTCCCGCCCTTCCCCAGTCCTTACACGTCCCATTGTCGGGCCTGTTCCGGGCACTAACAGCCCCTGCTGCAAACAGGGCGGCCCAAGTGCCTCATCCTCGGTGCTGCACCCCTGGGGTTACATTAGGGGAGAATTCAGCCTATTGCCCGTACCAGCCACTCGGTAATACAAACTGCTCTTCTTTCCTAGGGATTGTGCAACAGAGCAGTGAGAGACGAGTGACCCCAGGAACCCCGGCCCGGTCCCTGTGCCCTGATTAAAAGAGTCTCCACATTTCTACATGTAATCACCTTGGTTCCAGATTCCTTATACATATAACTACACATTTGCTAAAAACATTCTCCTAATCTCTAGTAACAAATTAATGATGGTTGAAAATCTTTTTCAACATATAAAAAAGCAGGAATTGAATGGCCACCTCTTTCTCTTAACTGTCCAGAATATAATAACAACTCCTCACAGGCCCAGAAAATATTGTCTTATCTTGATACCACCATTTTGAGTCCCATTAATAACCTTGGATTAACTCTGTTTGAGTCTTGCTAATGCTAATTTAGTCAAAATATAAAATTAGACAAACTGTGTTCACATGCAGAATTCTGGGCCTGTCACTTAAGTAATTAAGACATGTTGGTGCCACCCTCAGTTTGAAGTTGTGCTACTATGGTACGCCCACATCTTGAATACTGTGTGCAGATGTGGTCTTCCCATCTCAAAAAAGATCTATTGGAATTCGAAAAGGTTCAGAAAAGGGCAACAAAAATTATGAGGGGTATGGAACGGCTTCCGTATGAGGAGAGATTAATAAGACTGGAACTTTTCAGCTTGGAAAAGAGACGGCTAAGGGGAGATATGATTGAGGTCTATAAAATCATGATTGGTATAGAGAAAGTAGATAAGGAAGTCCTTGTTTACACAAGAACTAGGGGGTCACCAAATTAAATTAATAGGCAGCAGATTTAAAACAAAAGGAAGTATTTAGGGGGGATAGCTCAGTGGTTTTGAGCATTAACCTGCTAAACCCAGAGTTATGAGTTCAGTCCTTGAGGGGGACACTTAGGAATCTGGGGCAAAATCAGTACTTGGTCCTGCTAGTGAAGGCAGGGGGCTGGACTTAATGACCTTTTGGGGTCCCTTCCAGTTCTATGAGATAGGTATATCTCCATATATTAATATTAAAAACAATTCACACAGCGCACAGTCAACCTGTGGAACTTCTTGCCAGAGGATGTTGTGAAGGCCAAGACCATAACAGGGAACTAGATAAATTCATGGAGGAAAGGTCCATCAGTGGCTATTAGCCAGGATGGGCAGGAATGGTGTCCCTAGCTTCTGTTTGCCAGAAGCTGGGAATGAGCAACAAGGGATGGATCACTTGATGATTACCGGTTCTGTTCATTCCCTCTGGGGCACCTGGCACTGGCTGCTGTCCAAAGACAGGACACTGGGCTAGATGGACCTTTGGTCTGACCCTCTAGGGCCATTCTTATGTTCTACCCTTTCTTCTTTTGCATTTAAGAATATGTGAAAGAGGGAAGGGAGTAACACTCTCTAGCATACTATACAATAGTGCTCTCCCAGACCTGAGGATATCCTAGCTTCATCCTAATTTCTTCATAGATCTCGTTCTCTTCTAGCTTTGAATATTTGGTGGTATTGTAAATTAATCTTTCATTGCCAACAACTCTTCTTCTTCCCCTCATGTATAATACTCCTTCCAGGAATCTTGGAAACTGAACTAATTTTAGTAGGATCAATGCTCCTGTCCCCTCTTTTGTTCCTAATGCAAATCCTATCTGAAGACAGCTGTCTTCCTTTCAGTATGCTAGTTAACATACTGCAGGATTTATTCCTACAGACAAAGAATGTATGTGAGTGATTGAGTTTATAATATTACAGCCAATGACTGCCTTGCCTTCATTCTTTCCTTTCTTGTTTTCAATCCCAACATTCTTTTTCTGTTAGATTCCTTTTCTATGTAATGCCAGTTCTAATCCCCAACAGACCTAAATTCTCTCTTTGGTGTGTGCCTCCTATAAAAACATTTCCTGTTGCAAACAATAACCGTGCATAGATTCCTAGTGTCTAACAGTGACCCCTTTTTGAAGCCCTGCACTGATAGGCTCCAAAAAGGATTGTTCATCCATTTCTACTCAGTTAGAAAAGTCATTACAAATGGGAGTTCTGTTTGGCTTTCAGGATATCCACACCCTTTCCTCCCCTCCAGGGGCTCCATAGAAGAGAAAAAGGAGGAAAAAGAAACAAGAAAAATCAATGTGTGTCAAATGGAAAACAATAAAACTGGGAGGGAAAGAAATGCTATTGGCAAACAAACAAAGGGAAGTAAAAATAATTAAAATCTGCAAGAGCAAGAGGATGATGTGTTTTCACCTCTGGATTGAGTTGAGTGACCTCTACAGTGTATACACAGTCATGGGGCAGTTAGAATGGAACTAATTATAACCTGATTGTCACAAGGTTCATTTGTTCGAATGCAGCACTGAAGGGTTAGGAAGGATACAGAGAAATCTACAGATCCATACTGTGTCCTGTTCTGTGAGGCAGCATGACAGAATTACACAGTTTCCTTAGGGTCCCTTACCGTATAAAATGGGCAAGAGCTAATGGAGCAAGCAAGATGACTCAGGTCTCAACCCATAAGACCATGGCACAACAGCTGATCAGTTTGGTGTGCTGTATTGGCTACTCATGATCCAAGGGAAACATTATTACCAAGTATCAGAGGGGTGGCCGTGTTAGTCTGGATCTGTAAAAAGCAACAGAGAGTCCTGTGGTACCTTTAAGACTAACAGATGTATTCACCCACGAAAGCTTATGCTCCAATACATCTGTTAGTCTTAAACGTGCCACAGGACCCTCTGTTGATTATTACCAAGGGAAATCATCTGTAAGATTGTTACTCTAATTTTTAAAAATACATTCTTAATTTTCAGGCTGGGACATCCTAAAGCATCCAGGATCTGTTAAACACAACAGCTTTCTCACCCTCCTGAGACACGTTGCTCCTACTAGCTGCAGCAGCAGCAGCCAAGGTTGATGCAACTGCATTCAGCAGACTCTAGAGGTTTCAGGAGCTTGAGCTTCTTTGTTCATTGTAGCTTGAACGTCAGAAAAGTGAGATCGATTAGACGACGCAAGGACAATAGTGGAAACCTCACCATTTGTGTCACTTAAACCGAACTGGACAAAGCTCTGGAGACTACAGGGAAATAATGAACAATCCTGCAATGGCTTCTGCAGGGATGGGGGTGAACAGGAGGGAAAGAACTCATGTGACCTTATAGGTCTTTTCAATTTCTATCTTCTACTGGTTCAGTTGGTTTAAATCAATAAACAATGTTTTTTTACATTATGGAGCCCAGTTCGAGTTGTTGGCATCCTTTTGTCTGCGAGAGACAGTGGGAACTGCAGCCTAGGATGTAGATGGTTTGCAATGTCTCATATGACTGAATAGTCCAATCAGAGATTTGCATGATCTTTGGCAGTTATTGCAAATGTCTGTATCTTGGGAGCTGCTGGCTTCCTACAGGCTCTTTTCTCTTCAAGCTTTTGGGGCCCTAGCTTCTGTCATGGACTTTGATACCCTGATGGAGACCACGGCGCCACTTGTTACGATCACTTGCCAAGATTTCCCATTGGTCAGGATTAATTCCAAATTCCTTCATATCTCGCTTGCATGTGTCTTTATAGCAAAGCTTGGGACGTCCTGTTGTTCCTTGTTTCCTCTGATAGCTCCCCGTATAGCATGTCCTTGGGTATGCGTCCATCTTACAACCTACTCAGATGGCCCAGCCAGCACAGTTGTCTTTGCTTGAGCAGGGCTGTCACACTTGGTAAATTTGCCCTTTGAAGAACCTCTGCATTGGTGACTTTATCCTGCCATTTGGTGTTGAGTGTGCAGCGTAAACAACGTAGGTGGAAACTGTTTAACTTTTTCTCCTGATGAGCATAAGTTGTCCATGTTTCCCCACCATACATGAGTGCTGAGGGTGCAGGCTTGGTACACTAGCATTTTGGTCTTGATTGTAAGCTTTGAGTTGTTCTAGGCTTTTAGTTAGTCTGCTAAAGGTGATGGCAGCCTTTCCAATGCGAACATTTAGTTCTTCATCCAATAAGAGGTCGATGGTCACTGTAGAACCCAAATAACTGAATTTTTGGATGACTTCTAGCTGGTTCGTCAGCAGAGCAGGTCTATTTGCAATACTAGAAAAGATAGGATGCCCACCAACTCTGTTAAGTCGTATACGTTCATTCCACAACATGAGAGCAACTGTCCAGTTTGAAGGTTTGAGATGAAAAGCAGAGTGAAGCAAGGACGTGTTCTTGCACCTGCACTCTTTGGAATCTTCTTCTCAGTACTCTTGAACTGTGTTTAAGGAAATGAAAGATGGAGTTTATCTCCACACAAGTTCAGATGGGAAACTCTTCAACCTATCCCCACTTAAGTCAAAGACCAAAGTCAAAATGGTGCTAATCAGGGAACTTCTATTCGCTGATGCTGCTGCCCTCATAGCATAGGCACCGAGTTTCTAATCTGCCGGGGGGGTAGGGGGCTTCCCTCTGGCCCTGCCCAGGCCCCGCCCCACCCCACCCCTTCCCCAAGGCCCCACCCATGCCCTGCTTGTTCCCACCCCCACTCTTCCCCTGCCCCACTTCTTTCCACCCCGGCCCCTTCCGCACCCGGTTCAGCTGCCTCCCCGAAGCACACTGTGCCCTTGCTCCTCCCCCCTTCCCTCAGGGCCTCCTGATGCCACAAAACAGCTGATCTGTGGCAAGCACTGGGCTCTGGGAGGGAGGGGAAGGTGCTGATTGTGGGGCCCGCTGGCGGGCAGGAGGCACTGGGGGGAGAGGGAGGTTCTGGTAGGGAGGCTGCTGAACCATTTTCTTCCTGTGGGTGCTCCAGCCCTGGAGCTCCCCCAGAGTCGGCGCCCATACCTCACAGCCCACAATGAAGATCTACTACAAGAACTCGTGGACTGCCTTTCAAGTGCCTGTCAGGCATTTGCTCTTACCATCAGCATCAAGAAAACGGTTGTATTAGGGGGTTCCACAAGGAGCCCAATTCAGCTCCGGGTTAAACTGGTGTAATTTGGACCATTCAGTGTTCAAAACATGGACCAGAAAACTGGAATAACAGACTCCAAGACATAACTCCCAGGTTATGAAGGCACCTTTGTTCAATCTAATGCCTCTATCTGAGACATGCATTTATCTTACCACTGCTTCATGCCTTGGATTCTAATTCCTTATTATATAGGATTGAAGTTGGTTTTATACAATGAGGTAACAAGATAAAATAAGCAATTATCACTGTAATCTAGTTAGACACCATTAATAATCCCAGCCATTTAGAATGGGTTAATTTAGTTAGCACACTCATAAAGGACATTGTGAGACATGGATTTGGGCACCTACGGAAGACATGCAACTTGACTTGATGAAGTGGGTCCTCTTTGCAGCCTGTAGTCATCCTACTTTGAATGAGGATCTTGTCAGTAGGGATGTCATTTCTGAACAATTCGGGCGAGGGAGGACAAAATTGTGTCAGCACACATATTATGATATGTGATTATATTATTGTCACGCTGTCTGGACTGGCTCACGAACACGGGTGCCAACCTCAGGGCAGACTGTCAGGAAATAGGGCAAAACCCCCAAATTGGTTATATGTTCTATAATTGGATTTCACCAACCAAGTAACAAGTGTGAACTACACAAGCACCGTAACAGCCTTATCATGGAGTCACAGATGGACCCTTTGGGCATTCCAGTCTATCTTGCCACCCAGGCAAACCTGAGTCATTCACAGATACGAAAAATCACAACAGTATTCAGGTTACTCCCAGTCCCAAAGGACCAGTCACTTATCCCAGGTCAATTGTACCCCAGTTCTCTCACCAAAGACAATGCTTGTAGCCAATCCTGTAATAAACTAACTAAAGATGTATTGGAGCATAAGCTTTCGTGGGTGAATGCCCACTTCGTCGGATGCATGCATCTGACGAAGTGGGCATTCACCCACGAAAGCTTATGCTCCAATACATCTGTTAGTCTGAAAGGTGCCACAGGACTCTCCGTTGCTTTTTACAGATCCAGACTAACACGGCTACCCCTCTGACACTAAAGATGTATTAACTAGGAAAAGGAAATGAGAGTTACTGACAAGGTTAAAGCAGGTAACACACACAAATGAGTTACAGTCTTAGATTTCAAAAGATAATAGAAACTTCTATCATAAGTAAACTCCATATGTCCATGAGGGCTAACCCAGGCCAAGCAACTAGGGGCTTTTGCTTATGCTTAGTGATTCTTACCCCTTTAAAGTGCAAGCAGCAAAAAGCACCAAGTTTCTCTGTGTCAGGGATTTTTCTCTCTTTCTCCCCAGAGCCCAGGCTGATGGGATGAGTTCATATGCAGGTCTCCTCTTCCTGGAAGGGGTGAGGAGTGCAATTAACAAAGTCTTTGTTCTTTTGATGTTTCACAATGGCTCATTTGGTTTCAAAGACATTCTTGTTGGGCAGGACTTAACATCTTCTGTAGGAAGCCATCATTTGCATTAGAGAAGGTTCCTTTGATGAGTTACACAGTTAGAGAGGTTTACAGTGCAAACATTTGCTATTGCTTTATAACATGGTGTACAGATGAGTGAGACTATGCAGCATCCTACAGTTATTCATAAGTACAGTTCAGTGTCTGTTACAGAGGTTGCAGAATTCACGGATTCTGTCACTTTCTGAGACCTCTGTGACTTCTGCAACGGCCAGTGTGGCTGACCCCAGCGCCACCCAAGCAGCCGGCTCAGGGACAGCCACACTGGCTGCTGCTGGAGCAGCTCTGCAGCCAGCCGCTGTTTGGGTGGTCCCAGGCAGCTGGCCCTGGGGACCACCCAAGCAGGGGTCCCTGGGGCAGCCAGAGCAGTGGCTGCTCTGGCAGCCCACGGCAGCTGGTGTTGCTGGCCCAGCCCCCCCCCAGCAGTCACCCCCCTCCCTGCGGCGTGCCCCTCACAGCAGCAACCCCTTGGGGTGACCCCCACAGCAGCAGCCGCTCCAAGGTTTAGTCTGGGGTATTTATAGAATAAGTCATGGACAGGTCATGGGCCATGAATTTTTGTTTACTGCCTGTGACCTGTCCATGACTTTTACTAAAAGTACCCGTGACTAAATCGTAGCCTTATTCATAAGGCCTAAACATCAAACACATTCTTACAACTCTACTATCTATCTTAACAATATAACAGACAGGAGAGTCAGACTGGTTTCCAGCTATGCATTTGTCAGTGTTCAGTGGGGCCTGGCACGAGCTGGCACTTGGTCTGCCAGCATCACAATTATATCCTGCAAAGTTGCAGGAAGAGATAATGGAGAGGTCGATGAAAGAACCCTTTCCATCACTGTGGTAAGTGCCTGCACTACAGGGGCACATTTTGTCCAGAGATTCTTTGTGGAGCCATGTGTGTGAGCTCCTGTGTAGCAGTGCAGAGTCCTGGGGAGCGAACCACCCCTGTAGTTACAACTCTATCTTGTCTTCATTTATACAGAACGAAAACTGCGTTATTGCTAGTAGCCTCTCTAGTCCCCTTTCTCATCATCCTTTCCAGTCCAGTGCAACAAACATCCACCGTTTTCCCTTTCAAACACTTAAAACATACTCTTTGACAGCCCACCCTAATCAGGCACACTGAGTTCTTCCATATTTATTTGCCTAAAACAAAATAGCAAAATAAAGCAATAAACTTATCCTTTGGCCACTATTACTCCTTACCATTCTTAGACACCAATGGGAGCCTGAGCGTTATCATTCGTCTGTCTAGATAACAAACACGTTAGTGCAGGGATTATTTTCCTGTTTTGTACACACAGCTGGTGCTCAGTAAATGATAAGAGAGAAAGAAGCCTGTGGTGACCAGTATGCTCCTTGTAATTTTCCTGTTTTGTTTCCCGTCCCCTTTACAGTAACTCAGGCAGAAAGGCAGACATGAGACACCAGCTATGTACAGGTCTTGGTCTCTGGAATGTTTTCTTTCATCTCTAATCATTGCACTGAGGCTCATAAATCAAGCAGACAGGACAAAAAGCACAAACATGGCTGTGATTTGTTCCTTCCTGCTGAGGTTGGGTTTTGGGGGGAGGGGGGGGGTGTTTGTTTTTTTGTGAGGGTTTTTTCATAGGGAAAACCAAACCTTTCCTTGGTGGTGGATAGATAATGACTCTGGGCAGTTAAGAGATGTTCTGGAGCAAATAATTTCTTACATTTCTATAGGTCCTTTAAAAATGAGACTTTAAAGTGCTTTGCAGACTGTGTGTGAGACTTCACTGCCCTCTAGGATGAAATGCAGCGCAGTGCACACCCTACTTGTTTGTGGGTACTTTGGCTAGCTGAAACTATTAGAGTAAGTTAGGTCAACCAGAGAGTAATTTACCTGAGCTAGAATTTGAGACATCAAGACTAACATTTCTACCTTGGCAAAAACTGTCATGGGATTTTTAGTTACCATAAAGTGGCTCAGACCTTCCTTCAGAAATAGGTACTCCAACAGTACTGGGGTCTTTCTTCAACACCAGGCTGAGTCATGGGGTTCAGTTTTCATACAGAGGGAATAATGTCACATATTCTATAACCAACACCACTTCTTGAAGCACACTAGGGATTTCAGTGGATACTTCCCATCCAGGTGCCAATCAGTCCGAATACTGCTTAGTTTAGGGAGCTGACTAGCAGGAGAGTCATTTGCTATGTGTTGGAGGAGTTGGGGCAGGCCCCTCCTGACTTTTCATAGGTCTTCTGTATACCTAGTGGTATCTACACCAGGGGCTAGGTCAGCTTAAATACATTGCACAGAGCGTGAAATTTTTCACAGCCCTGAGTGATATAGTTAAGCTGACCTAACTTTGTTGTGTAGAACAGCCCTTAGTATTTTGTGCCTGCAGAGCACAGAACAAGAATTATGATGAAGGTCTATATAGTAATTGTCAGGCACAAGGAAATCTGATGCATTAATAAAGGAGAGCAGCTTCCTTTGGACAGATACAGTGTAGAACCTGAGCACTTGTCTAGGCCGAAAAATTAGATCAACCAAGCTGTATAGCTCAGGGCTGTGAAAAATGTCACATCCTGTGCAATGCAGCTTGCATGAGGAAAACGTTTATCCACCCCAGGGGATATCAAAGGATAGTAAGAATGTGCCATTCTGATGAGTGGTATAAATGAGTTTCATACATAACTAACTCCCTGTTTCTGGAGGAGTAGAGGGATAGAGGATACATTGTAAGAGCAGAAAATTGGTCTGAAGTCAATATGAATGAGATGTTTCTTTGGCTGAATGTTTTTTCCTACTCCTATCCCAACTGATGCATCACACACAATGTCTCTCTTTCCTTACTACTTCTTTGATTACTTCTTGGTCCTGATTCATCTCCTTAGACAGAACCAGCAAAATGAGGCAAAGGTAAACCAGTGTAACTGAATACTACCCTATACTTCAGCTCTTAGCTCCCAGCTACGGTTAGCTGGGCTATGCAAGACAGCAGTACAATTAGATTTGAAGTTATGGTTGTCAGGCACCAATGGGGCAATTTCCTTATCTTCACTAACAAAAAATACTCCTTTCTGACCAGAAAGAAACCTGGAAGATTTGTTAGACACATAGGCTGGGATTCTGAAGAAAGTGTAAGGGAGGTAGGCACCCAGCTCCCACTGCACTTAAATAGGGTTTGGGTGTTTAATTCCCTTGGTCTCCTTGGAAAACCCCAGCTGTAGTAAATAGTCAGGAGTTAGTATGGTCATTCTTTCTCTCTCTGTATGTAAGAATGGATAGTTTTAGTAACACCTCTTTTGAGTTATGCAACGTTTTTCCCTCAGCAATGAGACTGAAGTTTGTAGCCCACTGTCGACCAGTAAATATAGCTGATTATATTTAAATATATGATGTACATATACAAGAAAAACTCCATTAGAAATGAGGGGCAAAAACTTCAGGCCCAGAGATGTCCCTTACTTCTGCAGTAAGCTTCCAAGCTAACTGCTGTCCCTTCAGCATGCTGGATCGGAGCAGCATTGAAAGGCCTTTACTCAATCATATGGCTGTGTTACCTACCCTATGAAATGGCTCAGGGAGCTTAGCATTTCATTCTGCAATTTTGCACGTGGACATTTTATTTTGGAAACTGCTAGAAATTCCTCATTGCTTTCCAGATGGTGTTAAAGCACCTGGCCATTTTAAAGACTTGTGAGACAATAGACTGTCTTCTACACATGCTTTCAGAAGGAATGGAAACAAAAGAACCAGTGTGGAACACATTCCTGTTGTGTTGGGATGTACCTGCTTTCCAGACCAAAGCCACTACAAGCTAACTTTTAGTCATGATACGCTCTGCCATTTTATCAGCACTGTGTTGGAATATTCATTTTGAGAGAAGGACAGAGTTTCTTCTTTCAGGTTTATCTTTCTTTGTTACTAGGGATGGGCTGGAACTAGATTATAGCTCCAAATATCTCTGCAGTTTGGATCTGGACTTTGTGACTCTGACCCCTCTCTGCTTGTTACCATTTTAACCTTTCTTTAACGTCAATGGCAAAGAAAGGAAAAGGTAATTGGGCTGGTCTCTGGCTCATGTGGTTAGACTAGCTTAACTGGTAACTGAAGACAAATGTTCATTTCCTGTGAAATGAGATTTTTTTTTCCAAAATATTTCCCCTCACATACTGAATAAACAGAGAACAGGAAGATAGGAATTTACCGATGGGACCATGTGACAGAAATACAATCATACAGGGAATAACTCACGTGACATACAGTAAACATCACACCAGACCCTAAAGGGGTTTAATCTCAAAGCTCTATAGCACGCATGGTTCCTTCCCTGTTCATCCATAGAGCAAAGGAATCACTGACACTATTCATAACCTTTGATTAAGGCTGGTTGGAAGACATTTCCAGCCTTGTACTGGAACCAAAGCTATATCTAGGCTTTCCCCTTCCCCAAGTCAAGTGGCAAGGGATTGATAATGATGGACATTTACATAACACTCCCTCTATAGCACTCAACAAACTTAATAACTGATTTCTGGCTTCCCCTTTGCTACCACATTGGATTCAAAGTTCTTGTTGGCATCTCTGCTCCTCTCTATTTGTCCAACCTGGTTTCCTCATCAGATGCCAGTCTTGATGCTCCCATCATCTATTTCTCCCACACTCTTCTCTGCATTGTTTTCCATGCTGCCCACTACTGCCAGAACATCTTCTCTACTCCAGCCCACCCCGCTCCCGCCCCTCTTCAAAATCTGTCTCTTCCATGATGCTTACAATGAGGTATTGAGAAAATCTAAGACACTAAGACACACACAGCTACTGCTTCCGCTCTCACCTCTCCCCATCCCCTCCTTACTAGTTGTTACCTCTAAAAGCATTTTAGGACAGGGGTAGCATCTGTTTGCTCTGCAAAGCGCCATCCCACTGTAACTGTATCAGAATTGGCCATTCTGGGTTAGGCCCCCTAATCTATCAGCTCCAGCTGCCTCCAATAGCACCCACTGCCCACAGCTTCAAGGAGCACAGAGACCACCCATGAGGCAGCCAGCCAGTTGTACAGCCCCACAGCAACCAAGGCCAGGGAGCAAGGATCTGTACCTATGGGCACTGCGAGGGGAGTGTCACCGCAGACAGAGTAGGACCAGGAGAACCTCACTCCACTGGAAGAGGTAATGGGGTCAGGACAAGGATCTGGGAGAGGGGCAGCCCCATAGGGCTGGGGGAGGGGTCCCTGTACCCCCAGGGCTTGGGAGGGGCAGCCCCATAGGGCTGGGGGAGGGGCTGCCCCATAGGGCTGGGGGAGGGGCCCTGTACCCCCAGGGGCTGGGGCAGCCCCATAGTGCTGGGGGAGGGGGCCCTATACCCCCAGGGGCTGGGGGAGGGGCAGCCCAATAGGGCTGGGGGAGGGGGCCCTGTACCCCCAGGGGCTGGGGCTGGGCGGCACAGAGGCTCCCCAGGGGAATGACACCCCCCACCCCCCGTTCCCTGGGAGCTGGCGGGGCTGTTCGAGGCTGCAGCGCTCCCCCGCTGCCGGGGGGGGGCGCTATGCCCGAGTAGCCCGGAGGAGGAGGAGGAGAACCGGCTGCTCTTTTTCTCTCGCTCCAACGCCCCCATCACGCCTCCTTCTGGGGCAGGTCGGTGCGATCTCGCCCTTTCATTGGCTGCGGTGGGGAGTGAGGGCACCTCTGATTGGCTATTAGGAGTCGAACCAGAACTGGCTATGAGCGGCCGGTCGCCCCTCATTCCCCATTGGTCGACAGCGAGCGGACCAGATTGGGACCCGGAAGAGCCAATGGGTCTCTAGGGCCCGGAGGGGGTGTGGCCTAGGTACGGCGGCCGCGCTGGGCCTAGCTAGTTTGCCGTTCGGTAAAGGTGCCGGGTGCCGGGATGGGGAGCGAACAGCTCGGCGCTGCTGGGGTCGGCGCGGCGCCCGAGGGCGGCCCCTTCTTCACCCTGGCGGAGGTGGCGAAGCACAACTCGAGCCGCGAGGCCTGGCTGGTGATCCACGGGCGCGTGTACGACGTCGGCCGCTTCCTGGACGAGGTGAGGCCCGCGGGGCTGAGGGGATGCGGGCAGGCGGCCCGAGGCAGAGGCGGGGCCGGGGCCGGCCCCGAGAGGCGGGGCGCTCGGGGCCCTGCCGGGTCAGGGGCGGGCGGGCTGGGGGAGGGGAGCTCTGGGAAGGGGCACGGGGGGAGAGGGGTGTGTGTGTGTGGATGTGGGGGGAGGGGTGTGTGTGTGTGTCGGGGGGGGGAGGGGTGTGTGTGTGTGGATGGGGGGGAGGGGGGTGTGTGTGTGTGGATGTGGGGGGGCGGAGGGGTGTGTGTGTGGGGCGGGGGGGGGGGGCTAGTATTTCTGTATCTCTTTCAACAAGCGCCCCAGGGCTGAGCCCTGCCCGGCACCCCGCGGTGCTGGTGTCACTCCCTGGCCCAGCTCCAGCGGGGAGGGAAGGGCCCTTGGGGACACTGACCCGTAGTTGTCCCATAACAGGGTTTTATTATGAATCGTTATTCGCTTGTGGCGAAGCGGCGTCGTGAGGAACCGGTCAGGCTCGGGGCTCGGTTGTTTGTGTGGCACACAGCGTGTATAGAAAGACACAATCCTGCCCCTGTAGGGCGACCCGACAGCAAGTGTGAAAAATCGGGACGGGGTGGGGGGTAATAGGAGCCTATATAAGGAAAAGACCCCAAAATCGGGACTGTCCCTATAAAATCGGGACATCTGGTCACCCTAGTATTGCCTACAGTCTAATTTAAAACAGATGGAGCAAGTGGATGGAAGTGGGGAGGGGGTTAGAGGTAACACATGATGTGGTGGTTTCAAATCGTTTGAGTTGTTTTTCTTTTCCAAACAAATAATTGAACCTAGCAGTTCTTGTTGGCATCTCTGCTCCTGTCATGATATGAAAAAAATAAACTAAAGGCTTGGATTTGCATTTCTATGTTGGTTCCCTTAGACTAAATGAATTAGTATAAGATTTTATACTAAGTTGTGAGACAAGGTGTCTGAGGTAATATCTTTTACTAGACCAACTTCTGTTGGCGAAAGAGACAAGCTTTCAAGCTACACAGAGCTCTGCTTCAGGTCTGGGGAAAACTTGTTCCTCTCAGGAACAGAAGTTGGTTCAGTAAAAGAGATCACCTCCCCTAACTTGTCTCTCTAATACCCTGGGACCAACATGGCTACAACAACACCGCAAATAATATACTAAGTAGTGTCAGGGTAGGTCAATATTTTGAAGGCAGATCTCCAAGCAGAACCCAGGTTTTAAAGAAGCCGATGCTGGTGGTTCAACATGAGTATCTGTCATGTTGTTCACTTCCAAGAGGTGGGTGTATTTCTCTGACTGGGAGGGGAGTTATCCCTGTGTATAGTCTGCGGTTCCCCTGCATTCTTTGGGGTGAGCAGGGTTATGTGATAACTCATGTTGCTATTGACTTGGATTCTTGAAACGTTTTAAGGTATAGGTTGCTCCTAACAGTGTTTGGAGTCAGTAATTCAGCAGAACAAAAAATGTTAATAAATTGTCAGCTGTGTTTTTGTCCCACCTCAAAATAAAACCTCAGCTGCCATGCCACCCCCACCCGCCCTGAGCTTCTGGCTTCTACATAGCAATGCACTTATCACCTCTTTCTGAACTAATGCTAAAACAGAAGCACTTCACTGAAAAAGCACCATCTTCCTTTTCAGCACTGTTTGTACTCTGTGTAAGCTTGGCTTGGGTTTACCACTAGCTGAAAATGTCCATTTACACACACCTGCTATGTGGCCATAACATTATTAAGAATATGAGCAGGATGTTTGATCTCCAGGACATGATGACTAAAAAACTAGTGGACTCTACGGGCTATGTGATAGGAGACAGAATGACAACTCATCAGCCTTTTTGGGTTCTTCCATTTTGCAGCATCTGAGATATTGGAGGGTGTGTGTGTGTGTGTTTGTCTTTGTCTTTCCAGGATTTACAAAGTAAGCCAAGATACATTTTTATTGTTTAAATACAGCAAAATGATACTTTATACTGGACAAGATGGTGCTACCTTCCCCTGCAGATACTGCAATGTGGACATTGTGCCTGTTGGGCAGCTCAGGCAGCCAGTTTGGAATAGGATTCCTCATCTTACACAGTGACTTGACGATGTTCCGAAGTCAAACTCCTTCATTCAGCCTTTGCTTTTCTTTCAACAAATGAGTCTTAGAAGATTAAAATTGTAGCCTCACTTCTTTCTTAACTCCCAATGCCGTGAGTGTCTCCTCACTGATCCATGGTTGATGTTTGAGGGGCTGAGGCCCCAGAGCCAACCTTGCAGCAGTCAGCACTGATGACTTGAAACAATGCCATTCCTCACCAGATAACCGAGAAAGTGGAACTTTGGTCTCTTAACACTTCAACAGCCTTGAGCAGTTTGGAACAGGAAGCTGTCTGTTAGCTGGGTTCTAATAAAAGCTTTTGGTTGGTGGGACTAATTTCAGCCTATTATTTGGCTGATGTCAAAGTCAGAGGTGCATTTTTCTAAGCAGATGGTCCGTGCCCAGTTCAGCATCTCTGCCAATTTGTATGTCAATGATTGTTGACTGCAGAGGTGCTGGAACAGTTTTCCTTGTGGGGGTGCTGAGAGCCATTGAACCAAACTGTAAACCTTGTATATAATGGAAACCACTTCAAGCCTGGGAGTGCTGCAGCACCCCCCGCACCTGTGGTTAACAACCTTCGATTGTTAATGAGGACATAATGGATGACAGTCCTAGTGAAACCATGTGGAGTGTACTGGGGTCTGCTTGTGAATTCTCAGGTGATGAAAAAGCAAGTCCCCAATCGCCATGTCATTGCCATGTTCCAAGCCCTGTAGCCTCTGTGGCAACATTGGAACATCAAGCTCACTGTGAAGCTGTGGATCTATAGGACTGTGGTTGTACCGACTCAGTCGTATGGAAGTGGAAAGGAGGGCTCTGAGGAAGGCTGAAGAGCACCAGATCGATGTCTTTGATTCTCGTTGTCTTTGGCAGCTGCTCCATATTAAATGGCAGACGAAGATCTGCAATGAAGATATTTGTAGCCGAACCCACCAACCACCTCGATCAGCACACATTTTGGTTTGGCGTCTTCCTTGGTATGGACATATTATTAGGATGGAAGACCAGTGAATTACGAAGCACACTTACGAAGGCATGTTGCTACATGGTCGATGATGGCCTACGTGCCAGAAGCTATGGTGGTGCTGTGAGGTCGGCAGTGATGATCATAGACTGAGCGTCCAGCAAGACTGTCTTAAAGACCGAGCTAGAGATTGATCTGGGTGGTGCTTGATCTGCAAGAGGGCTGCATTCCTTTGGAATTTGTGGTGTTGACGATAACACTCATAGTCCTCTTGTAGGAAGACTCTTGTAAAAGGCAGACAGCTTCTGTGCCCCTTTGTGGTGCAGTTTGGGGTCTTTCACGCTGCATTGGCTTAGGCTGTCCTTTCTTTGCTTAAGTCAGTTTTGCACTGTTTGCAGCTTTCATAGTGCAATGGAACTGGAATCTTGTCTTGTCTTTAGTGAAGTCTACAGTACAGACTTCTGAGGAAGTAGCTATGTCAGTCAGGAGTGTGAAGAGGTGTGATCCCTGACCAAAAGAGCTGTGCTAGCAGAAGCTGCTAGGGTAGAGAACGTTATACTAGCAAAACTGAGCTTTTACTGGTATAGTTTGTTGCTCCTAGGGACGGATCTTGTTATACTGGTACAAAGCACAGCTTTGACAGGATAGCTGCGTCCATGCTAGGAGTGTTTTGCCAGTATAGCATGGCAGTAATCCTGTATCGGTAAAGCACTTCTAATGTGGATACAGCCTTTCTCTGCAGGACTATAAAGGGGTCTTAGCTCCCAGATCCTCTGCCTATCTGTATGTGGCATTGATATTCCAGTAGACCTCTACCCTGATATAACGTGACCCGATATAACACGAATTCGGATATAACGAAAAAGCAGTGCTCCGGGGGGGGCGTGGCTGCGCACTCCGGAGGAGCAAAGCAAGTTTGATATAACGCGTTTTCACCTATAACACGGTAAGATTTTTTTGGCTCCCAAGGACAGCGTTCTATTGAGGTAGAGGTGTATTGCATTCAGCGCTGCGTCTGCATGCTGCAGTGTCTGAACTGTAACCTGCTGAGCCACTGTCTCCGTTGGGTATTTATAGGTCACCATAGGTACCCTAAGCTGTACTGGCAAAAGCATTTTTTCCCCTGTTTGTATTGGGGGATTTGCGGATGTAGCTATACCAGCAAATCTGTTCGAATGTATACTAAGCTTGCAGCTACACTACAGCTTTTACTGCAATGACTATGTAGGCAAAATATCACACACCTTACCAACGTGGTTATGCCAGTTACATTTTTAAGTGTAAATCAAACCTTATTTTACAGACAAAAGCAAGTTTAATCCTCATTAGCCCTATGGAGTCAATAGAGCTGCTGGAGAGAGTCAGACCCAGGCACTTTAATGGATTTTAAACAAGCCCAGTGTCTGAGAAACTGTTCTGCATTAGATCTCTGAGAGTATGTCTACACTAGCGGAGTTATAGCACCAGCAATTACAGCGCCACTCAGAGAGCGCTGAAGGGAAACCACTGTTGTGTGTTCACACCATCAGCTGCCTGCACAATAGTGTTCACACTTGCAACACTTGCAGCGGTATTCGGAGCAGTGCACTCTGGGCAGCTATCCCACAAAGCATCTCTTCCTCTTCTGTCACTAAGAGTTATGGGAAGGTGGAGGGGGTCACAGGGCATCCTGGATCCTGTCCCAATGCCCCGTGATGCATTGCTTCACATCCCAGCAATCCCTGTACTTCTGTCTGCATTTGGTGCCATCTTTCAACGGTTTGTGTAGTGCGCAGTCTGCCTCTTCGGTCTGCAGGAATGGATTCTGCACTGTTCTGGCACACCACGTTCTCCGTTCAGTCCCTCTTCTCGCTGTCCTGCCACTCCGTCAGTTATTGTTTTTCAGCTGCGGAGTGCATCATGACATCACACAGAAAGTCCTCTTTAGTTCTTCATGGCCGCTTTCTAATTCTGCGCAGCCGTTCAGCTGGTGATAACAAATGGGGAGGCTGGGCTCCCAAGGTCATCTCTGTGAAGCCAAAATGCAACATTTTATAGAAGCAGTATTGTTTGCAACGCAGAGACCACTGATTTAACACAGCCATTATTCACATACCTGTCACTAACTGGCTGACCCCAGGCAAGCACACATGAACCACAAGACCCCCAAAATGATGAGTAACCGCAGGGGAAATCTGTGTTCCCGGACGCTACTGTACACTGGGCATGTGGCTCTTGGGGAGAGTCAGCTCTGGGGGGGGGGGCTTATAATCATTACGGTCCCCACATTTTCCACAGGATGTGATCATTATGGAAGATATCTCACTGCTGAGGGTGAGCAAGGAATCAAAGGAGCGTCTTCTCCAAGACTGCAGCTTCCGCCCTGGCCCTTATGCGGCTCGCCTGTGTGCAGGAATGGTCCCCACCGCCCCAGTGACGGCAGAGTGGTGCAGGAAAGTTACCCTGAATGGGGCAAGAAACAAAGCACCTCTGCCAAAGAATCTGTGGCAGTGGATTGCCCCGTATCTCCGTGAGAGTTTCCTGGAGATCTCTGAGGCAGATTCCTGTGAAGTGAGGGAGTCAATCAACACTCTGCTCTGCCATTCAGACTAGGCATGTGGTGGTACACGCAACATACAGACAAGCCTGCTTTCTGCAACCATCCTGCCCCCAACAACTCGCTTCAGCGATTCCCAAAATAAAAGCAACTTACCCAGGGGCCTCCTCTCCTGTTTGCGCTTCGCCAGGCTCCGACAGCTGTGACTGGCTAGCCTTCTCCACAGTAGAGAAGAGCTCCTGGCTCCATGCATCTCTGACCTCCGCGTTGTCCTCTGCCTCTGGGTCCCCCTCCCCATCCAAGATTTCCTCCTCCTGGCTCAGTCCACTCTTGACTGGCATGCGAGCCACCAAAGTATCTACAGTGGCCTTCGCAGTGGAGGTGGAGTCACCACCGAGTATCACGTCCACCTCGTTGTAGAACAGGCAGCACCGAAGCGGTGGTTTGCCCCCCGTGCCTTGTGGTAGGCATTCTGCAGCTGCTTTACTTTGACCCTGCACTGCAGTGTGTCCCGGTCATGGCCCCTTTCTGTCATGCATTGTGAAATCTGTCCGTAGTTGTTATAATTCCTATGGCTGGAGTGCAGCTAGGACTAGACAGACTCCTCTCCCCAAATGCTGATGAGGTCCAGCAGCTCGGCATTGCTCCAAGTGGGGGATCGCCTAGTGCGTGGAGCAGGCATGGTCACCTGGAAAGATGCGCTGAGACCATTGCATGCATCACCGAGCAAACAGGAAGAGGACTTTCAAAATTCCCAAGGAATTTAAGGGATGGGGCTGACGGTTGGTCACCTGAGGGCAGGGCAGTAGAGTTCAAACCGATGACCAGAGAGGCTAGAACAGGCATTGTGGGACACCTCCCAAAGGCCAGTTGCAGTGCTGTAATCGACCAGGGTATCTACACTGGCACCGTGGCACTGTAACCCCGGTGCAGAAAGCTCTATGCCTCTCGGGGTGGTGGGTTTTTTTTTTTTTTTTTATATCGCTGCAGCTGCGCAGTGGCTTGGCAGTGTGTACACTTCCGGAGTTACAGCGCAGAAAGCTGCTTTGCTGGCAGAAACTTGCCAGTGTAGACAAGGCCTGAATTGCTGTAACTGCAGATTTCAGGGATTCAGCATGAAATATTCCCTCTCAATCCTCTAATGGTTGGGGCAATTGCTAATTGCTGCCTGTTCTAGCCCTTGGCCACATGTTATTTGTACAGAATTGCTGAGTTCATTGAAGTACTATTGCATAATCTCTGAGAGGCCACTCTGGTTCCTGCAAACCAGACACAGTGGGTCAGGTGCTGGTCAGTCTGTCTAAAGTGTGTCAGTTGCAATATGGATTATTTTAAACTTTATTTATTGTGTTATGTTGCTGGTTACATAATAGAAGTTCTATGACATTGGACTTACCACATGGCAAAAGTCCATCGGGTCATAAGAACGTGGACAGAATGAGGGAGATGTGCAAAGGCAGCTCCTCAAATTGCATCTAAAACCTATAGTCAGTTGGTATCTGTTTCTCTTCCAGAGCTGGCTATGGTACACTGGGGGGTATGCCGGATGTGTTTCAGATGAAGTAGAACCATTTCCATAAATATCTCCCAAATATCAAAAGGGTAATTCATTTACCACTTGAAACAAAATAAGCCCCAGAAGGCAGGTTACAGTGGTGTCTCTGTGCTGCAACTGCATGAAAACTAAGTCTGTATGTTTAAATATGGATTACAAGTAAACTGCAAAGGGTTAACTTTCCAATTATGTGCTAAAATGGCCTGTCAGGAGCAGGGGTAAATGTACCTTTTGATTAGCGCTGTGAAGTGTAAGTAGCCCTGTGCTGCATGCCCCTCTCTCCACCACATGCACTCTACCATTTGGGGCATTTAACTCATCCCCTCCAAAACCCCTTGCATTTCTGTCTATCTAAGGTACTCATAAGCGTCATAGGGGGGCTTGAAGTCTTTACTGGATTTCTCCTCACAGTCCCCTTCTGAGGTAGGCAGTGGTGTTTGTATTTTACAGCTAGGGAACTGCAGAGTGGTGAGTTGGGGCGCTCTCTACATGAATTCTGGTTGATATTGTCAAGTTGTATTATGAAGTACCTATGGCTGTCTACACCACAGCTTATGTCAGCATAACTTATGTCGCACTGGGATGTGCATAAACCACCCCACTGAGTGACATAAATTACATTGATATAAGCGCCAATGTGGAAAGTGCTATGTCAGCAGGAGAGCCTCTCTGGCCAACATGATTACCACTGCTCACGGGGGCTGGCTTAGAGCAGCTACGTTAGAGAGCTTACAGCCGCGTTGCTATAAGTTCTCTAGTGTAGCCAGAACCTGTGTGTATATGGGTCCACCATGGATGACCGGGCCTGTAGCACGTGTGACCCAGACAGAAAGAGTAAGGCCTTGTCCACACTATAGAGTTAAGTCAACTTAAGTTACGGTCCGTAACGTACAGCCACCGCTGTAATTAAACCGCTGTTGCATCTCCACACTATGCTACCGATCAGTTGCAAATCCGTTTGGAGTCGGGAAATCCACCGTGGGGGTTGTCGTGATGCAAGTGTGCAGTACCATTAATTGCCTCCTGCTAAGAAAGGACTGTGATTCTGGGCAATGTGCCTGAACAGGGGATTGTTTTGCAGCAGTGGGCTTCCCTAACCGCGGTGGGGCGATAGATGGTATGCATATCCTTATCTTGGCCCCACACCACCATGCCACAGAAAGGGCTATTTTTCTATGGTATTGGTGGATCTCCAGGGTCATTTCACCAACATCAACATGGGCTGGGCAGGGAAGATGCATGACTCATGCATCTTTATGAACAGGCCTGTACAGAAAGCTGCAAGCAGGGACTTTCTTTCCAGACCAGTGGATAACTATTGGAGATGTGGAAATGCCAATAGTGATCTTGGGAGACCCAGCCTACCCCTTGCTCCCGTGGCTCATGAAGCCATATGCTGGCCACCTTGACAGCAGCAAGGAGCATTTCAGGAACAGACAGCAGGTGCAGAATGACTGGTCAATGTGCCTTTGGCTGTTTGAAGGGTCGCTCGTACTGTCTCCTCAGGAGGTTAGACCCCCGTGAGGACAATATCCCTGGTCATAGCTGCCTGCTGTGCGCATCATAATATCTGGGAAGCGGGGGGGGGAGAAGTTTTCCCAGGGGTGGAACGTGAAGGTGGATTGGCTGCCGGCTGAGTTTGAGCAGCCAGATACCAGGGCTATAACAGGGGCTCAGTGCGGAGCTATTTGCAAACATACCTATGTAATGCTGAAGTAAACTTCATATATACAGAGAACAGTATCGTTAACGGGGAAGGAACAGGGAATTTACAAGCACACACAACAGCAAGGCTCTCTCAGCTGGGTGTATGTGGGGCTGTCCATTTGTTTATTCTCCTGTCGGGTGGAGTGCCTTGGGTACTGCTGCAGCCCTGGAAGATGCATGCAGTGTGTGGGGGAGGAGTGTAGTTAGGTCCTGGAATGCCATTCTCTGTGGGCTGCAGGGGGAGGTGAGCACAGATGTATTCAGCCTGAAGTTGAATCAGAGACCGCAGCATGTCTGTTTGCTCCTTGAGCAGCGTCCTCATCTGCTGCCCATCTTTCCTGTCCTGACTATCCTTCTGCATTTTGTCACTGACTGCCACCCTCCAAGCTGTCTGCTCACAATCTGAAGCTCCAGAGGCTTGCAGCACCTTCTGGAACATGTCTTCCTTACTCCTCTTCTTTCTCCTCATCTGTGTGAGCTGCTCCATTGGTGTGCCTGATGAGACCCTCAAGGCCACATCTGCAGCTGGTAAAGAGACAATGGACTGAGGTACCATTGTCAGTGTACTTACATTTCTTAATCAAAACAAGTTACAAGCACAACTTTCTCACTTTCCCTTGGGAGTCACAGAGCAGGGTTGCAGCCCCAGCCATGGTGAGTACGGCCCAAGGTGCCGGGGCGGGGGGAGATGGGGAAGCAGATAGGACTATTGTACTGAATGCTGGCAGTGTGGATTGTAGCTGATATCTCACTTCTGAGGGTAACGGAGGCTGCAAGGGAGCAGTTCCTGCATGTGTCTGGCTGCAGACCAGGTTTGTATGCTGCTGGCCTGTGCGCTGCAATAGTTACTCCTGGGGGAATTCTGCACATGCATAATTAATAAGCTGTGCATATTTTTGATTTTTTTGGTGCTGAAAAAAGCTTCTGCTGAAAAGTTGCTGCAGTTCCACTTCTTGCTCACCAGAATGTGCTGTGGCGATAGAACACAGCACCTGCTCCCAGCCAGCTAGGGAAGAGAGAGAGCTGCAGAGCCTTCTTCACAGTGCCTGTAGGGCCTGGTCAGGAGACGGGGTTATGGGGAGACAGACAGCGTGGGATGCTGGGGGATCAGAAAGGGGCTCATAAGGGCTATTGGGTGAGGACAGACTGGGGCAGGGGCTGAATGGGAATGGAGGCACGGGGAGAAGGAGGTGCAGGGCCACATAGGGACAGGGGTGGCTGAGTGGGGGCATAGAGACACATGGGGACAGGGGGGTGTCTGAGTTGGGCTGGAGGGTCACGTGTCTGACTGAACGGGAGAGGCTAGGGGTCAGCCAGGGTCTGCATGGGGGAAGCTCCATAACAGTCCCTCCTCACCCCACCCCCAAAAACCTGTTCCATACTTTTCCCATCCAGACCCAACAACCCTCCAAGTTCACTCCCAGGCTCCTTCCCAGCAATTTACTTCCCTCTCTCTCTCTCTCTCTTAGCTCCTCCGTTACCCTTTGCCCCCGCCTTGCACTGCTTCTGGGAGGTGTGGGAAATATGGTTCTGTATTGTAGTTTAAATGAATTATTAATATACCTCATAAGGAATCTATTTGTCAAAAAACATTTTCTGAATCTATTTTGTTGTCTGTGTTGTTACAGACATACTTGCTGACAGGTATTTTGAAATAAATGACCAAAAATAATTGAAACTGGTGTGATTTATATTCTGTTATTTTGACAAAATATGCAGAATTTTGCAGAATTTGAAAATATTGTGTGGAGAATTTTTAATTTTTGTTGTTGCAGAATTCCCTCAGAACTATAGTTAGAGCCCTGCAAATCTGCAGGTATCCATTTTGTATATCCACGGACCATTTTTGCGGATCGCAGCGTGGATGCAGATACAAATTTTGTATCCGCACAGGGCTCTGCAGCACACAATCACCCAAACGGAGCGGCTGTCACCCACCCTGCAGGCTCCAGCTTGGCTCTCTGAATCACGCAGCAGTGTGCTGGGCATTCTGGGAGTTGTAGTCCCCAGTTTGCTCAGAGGGAGTAGGTAAACTACAACTCCCAGAAGGGAGTGAGCCAAGCGCCATTTTGAAGGTGGAGTTGTTCTTTAAATGAGCAGGCGGCAATGTCCAAGCCCCCCACGGGAAGGGTGGCACTGTATAGAAAGGCCCAGAATTTTAGTCTCCCTGCCTAGAGTGGGGAAGGAGGTACGGCAGGCACGGAGTGGTTGGCAGGGCAGGAGGTCTCTGGGGAGAAGTGGGGCTAGGGGGTGGTTGGGGGCTTGACATAGCCCTGCGTCACTGCTGCGCAGTGACCTGTGGAGCCATTTAGAGCCTTGCAAATCCACAGACAATTTTTGTGGATTGCGGATTGGATGCGGATACACCTTTTTGTATCTGCGCAGGGCTCTAGCAATAGTGCCTGCTGAAGTAATTCACTGAATAGCGTGGCAAAGTGTCCTACCACGGGGGAAGAAACAAGGCAGCCCTCCCAAGAAACCTTTGGCAGAGGATTTCAGATTACCTCCAGGAAAGTTTCCTAGAGATCTCTATGGA